>NC_139965.1:49549689-52282189 GCF_963993115.1 Abramis brama | reverse complement strand
TAATTTTAGTACTTAAACTTATTTTATTTCAGTATTTTATATATATATATATATATATATATATATATATATATATACACTATTATAGTATTTATTAATATCTTAAATTACCTTTTTATTTTCCTAAATATTATGTGATTTATGTCATTTATTGCTTTTATTTTTTTAATATTTATATGTCTTTATTTTAATTCAGTTGTAGTTTTAGTAATTTGACTTATTTTATTTCAGTTAGTTGCAAAGGTAAATTTTTAGTTTTATCTAATATTATTTTATTTCAGCTTTATTTCAATTGTTGTTTTAGTTTATAATCATAATTTTAGTACTTTAACTTATTTCAAATCAGTTAGCTGCAAAGGCAACTTTTCAATTTTTTTTGTTTGTTGTTCATCTAATATTTCTATTTTATTTAATTTTTAGTTTTAGTCATTTGATTACTTCAACTCAAGCTTAACTCATTTCAGTTTTTCATCTAATATTTATATTTTATTCTATTTCAACTTTATTTCCATTTACGAAAACAAAAGTTTAGATGCTTCTTACATGTCATATTTGCTCAGGTGGATCATTCAGGCATTTCTTGTGGCAAGTCTGTAAGGAGCTGCAAAGTTCAGCGCTCTCACTTCTCCTCCCTTGCCCCAGTGCGGCAGCAAATCGCAATAAGGTTCGCGTACATGTTTGATCTGTTCCTGACCTTCCTTTGTGCTACATCCTGTGGTACATGTCAACACAGCTTGACTTTTGTTGTGGGTGTGTTTCAGGGGAAGTACATTCTGACACCGTGCCCCATCACTTATGCTGAAGAGCAGCTACTGAATTTCTTTGGCCAACTGCTTGGTATTGCTATCCGGGCAGATGTTCCTCTGCCTTTGGATCTGCTCGGCTCCTTCTGGAAGGGTCTGGTCGGTGAGGCGCTGGACCCAGAATCTGACTTTCGAGAAGCGGACCTGCTCACGTACAGCCACATTAAGAAGTTTGAGAATGTAAATTATAATTCATATATTATACAATGAATAGCCTTTAATTTCTTTAAATGAAATGTGATTTCTTTATTTTTCGTCTCTGGAGCGAGTGTGATGTGACATGGACATTGACCACAATTATGTCATTGGTTTTACTATCACAATATAATGGTTTCTGCATTTATCCATAGCAATACCCTTTAAAAAAATAATTGAGCTTAATTGTATTGAATGTGCATTTTAGTGCACTTCAAATATTAAAAGTATATGTTTAAAAAACTACTTGCAGATAATATATTAATTAAAGTACACTTAATTTTCAGCTAATTGCATTTAATATGCAGTTAGACTAAAATTAGTTTTAATTTAAATACAATTAACATGCAAAAAAACGCTCTAAAGTTCAACTGTTTGCATTAAATATTAATGTAAACTATAGCCCTATTCAGAGGATAATTGTTTACCTACTTGGATGTCTGTAAAAATAATTTTGCATGGCAAAACTCATGCATTCAGACGGCGATTTATTCACCTTGGAGGTGCGAGTTTATTGATCCTACGAACCCGGGAATGCGTGGTCGCATGATTGTCTGCTGTAAATAAAATGTCATATGCTAATAACACAAATAAATTCATATTTGATTTAATAATAGGAAAATAGTATCCTATTTATTATGTGATTTATTTAAATCACCTGTTTAAATATAGGAAGATAGACATGCTATAGTTGAAATGGTTTTCTGTCTTACATTTTATCTCAAACTGATGGATGTCATTTTTAACCATATGGAAATTAGTGGAAATAAGTTAATGCAGCCTCTTATTTACATGAGGTAAAGATAAAGCTGCTTAGTTTGTATTTTTTAATGTATATAATTCTATATAATACATTTTAAAATTGTATTGCTGTATTGGCCCATTTCAAATGTTTACTTTTGTTCCCCTCTTTCTCCTTTCGCTGAGGTGGTGTGGTGATGAAATATTGTTCTTGTAAATACTTCGCATTTCAGTAATGAAAGTCTATATATTTAGAATGCATGCAAAATACAGTAAAGCGCAACAATTATTGTACTGTTTTGAATTTGAATTGATCTCCACTTGTAAACTCAGATATGTGGATTTGGACGCCTATTAAATTACCACACGACCTAGGCGTTTGTCAAAAAACAGTAGGAAATTCAGCCAGGGATTTTTACGCGGGTGGTGGGAGAAAAACACTGACACATTCAGACGGCAATAAAAATCACAGACTAGCCCCTGTAAATGTTGAAAATGTCCCTATGAGAAACAATTACCGCCTGGATAGGGCTTATAATACATTTTCATTTAATTGCACTTAACATGCAGTTAATTGTCTGAAAACATTACATTTAGTTTTTACCTTACTTTATTCTTTTAAAGATTGTTTCTGTAACAAGTGCTTCTTTTTCATCTTCCGCTTTAACGCTGAACCCTTTGCCTTGTTCTCTCGTCCTCACAGTTGGCTGATGAGGCGGAGCTGGAAGTGCTATGTGCTGATGTATCGTCGCAGAGCCACTTGGGTGAGAGTCCTGATTCACCAAGCCGCCCCTGCTGCACTTTCACCTACATCACTATGACTGGAGAGGAGGTAGAGCTGTGCCATGGTGGTCGTGACATCGCTGTCAGGTAGGAGCCATTGACCGATTTATATAATACTGTTCATGAAGGTTACATTTATATTGTATTAGACCCAAAAACTGGATGTTTTATTGTAGGGATTGCCTAATCAAGAAACGTTAAATGCTTCTTGAATGCGATGGAAAGTTAACAGATTGAGCAAAATATGTCATTCATATACGATATGTGTGTTTGTTCAGCTGGGAGAATAAAGAGGTGTACGTGCGAGCGGTGCGCGAGTTGCGCCTGCGAGAGCTGCAGAATGTGGAGTGCATGTCGGCTGTGCGTGCTGGTCTGGGCTCCATCATACCCCTGCAGCTGCTGACCTTACTGAGCCCTGCAGAGGTGGAGCTGCGCACCTGCGGCCTGCCCGACATCAACCTGGAGTTCCTCAAGGTGAACCACTGAACTCTTGCTCAGATCTGTCTTTTATTTAACCCTCTTGCCTTTATCTTAGACTTGAGAAGTGTGCTTAATTGTAGTGATGTGCACTTGTAGTGTACATCAAATCTTAATTTTATTTTTAAAAAGCTGTTCTCACCGATAATATAATATTAACGAATTAAAAGGCCACTTAAAGAGATTACACTTTCTTGACACTGTTACTTAACACACTTGAATAGACTTTTAAAAAGTGCATATTGTCAAATTAAAAGTTTAAAGTAAAAGTAGATTTAAACCATTATGTTTTAATAATCTTTTGGGATGCTTTAAAGAAGTACACTTAATTTGATGTGTTGACTAACACTCCAAAGCTCATGTAAAGTGTAACATTAGTCCACTGTAGGCGAGTTGAGATGAACCCATGTGCAGTTTATTTGCATAAACCAAAGTGAACAAACCAAGACGATGACTTGAACTAAAGAAGACTTTGAATATAACATAAACATGAATATAAATGTGAACTTGACTTGACTCATCAACAGCAGAATACACAAACAACAATACTTGACAAGGAAACATGAGGGCTTAAATACATGGACAATGGGAAACACAAGACATAAACCAATGAAAAGACAGAACTGAAAACAAGAAAATAAACCATTTAGAACATGACACATATGGTACTAAGGAACCAAATGACAAGATCACATGAGGGGAACAGGGACACGCATGACATTTCCTTGAAATCAAACCAAAAACAGACGTGACGTAAAGGACTTGATTATAATTTTAACTGTAGTGTGTTATTCAAAATTACGTTTATTATTTTTTAAATTTACTAAATTCCAACTTCATTACAACTATGTAATTACAAATATATATTTAAATACTTGATGCAAGTTTTAATAGAAATGGCATTTCTATTGAAATGTCAATAGAAAATGGAAAAGAGTATATTATAAAATGGATAGTTCCAGTCCTTGATTCTGATTGGTTGAGCCGCGTTCGAAGCCGTTGTAAATTACACATACACCTGTGACCGCATTACATTAGTATTACTGCGCAACTGCCGTTTGTGATTCTTTGTTGCTGCATGTGTTGCTTGGCAACCTCTTTGGAACTACATTGCTTGGCGGAGGAATAAATGTGTTATAACGTTATATTTTTTGTTGCTGGTGTTTATTTTATGAATAAAAGAAATATTAAAATGAATATTTTTATGGAGTAACCATAAAATTAACCATTTTATTAAAGCAATAAGCCCCTTGAAGGCATGTTTTACAGTAAATTTAGAACAGTAAAATAGTAGAACAGAATTTAGCTGTTCTAAATTCACTGTAAATCACGGCTTCGCGGGGCTTATTGCTTTATTTTAGTTTACCATAAATTATTGTCTTTATATTCGGCAGTATATTTGAACTATATTTCAAAGACAATAAAAGTAATTATGACATCACATATAAAGATGTATTTAAGTTTTAGATAAGTGCAACAAAAAGCACTCTAAAGTTCAGCTAATTGCATTTAATATAAATTTAAACTATAACACATTTTCATTTAAGTGTCTGAAAACATTACATTCAATTTACACTTAATTATATTCTTTTTAAGTATATTATTTCCGTAATAAGTACTCTTTCGCTAGTATGCTAGTGTATTTTTCTTTCAGAAGGAGTAGCTTATGTGTAGAGAGAGACATATTCATCTCACACCCTTAACACCTTTTAAACTGTTTTCACATTGCAAACTAGTTCAACATTCGATCAAATGACAGTCACACTTAAAATAAAAAACGTAAAAAGCCTTTACAGCATTTTTACTATGATCAGTTTCCCTTTTTTGACAATTCAGTGGTAATTATCATGAAATTAACCTAGTCTCGTCACCCTGAAGGGGTTTATTTTGCGACCAATTGATGCTACATTATCCCACAAATTACATAGTGGCTCACTAGATAAACATTAGACATGAAATATTGATTTGTGCATCAATCGTGTTAGAAGAGAGAGAGTGCAGAGACCAAACTAACCCAGCTATATAGAAAATCACTTGGGATGATCGCTCACACTCATTACAGAGAAATATTTGACTGTAAAATTCCAGTTTGTATACTACAAACAACTGTGTGTAATTTATACAAACACCTGTGACTACTTTACTCACCAAACCCATTCTCCTCATCACGTTCATCTAGGCTCACACTATGTACCAGGTAGGACTGATGGAGACTGACCAGCACATTGAGTTCTTCTGGTCCGCACTCGAGATGTTCACGCAGGAGGAGCTCAGCAAGTTCATCAAGTTTGCTTGCAACCAGGAGCGTATACCCTTCACCTGCCCCTGTAAAGATGGCGGCCCGGACACCGCTCACGTGCCCCCCTATCCCATGAAGATCGCCCCTCCAGATGGGGCCGTGGGTAAGTGTCCCAAAAAGGGAGTCAAGTTTTCCATCGCTGTGACGGATGTCCATCAATTGGATTGCAGAGAGGTCATGAAGGCTTGGGGCACAAATGGTATCATAATGAACAAAAGTTTCCTCCAAAATCCAAGATACAGGGGCAAGAAACGCCTCATACAACTTTAATCCCTGAGTTTAATTGTTCAAAGACATGTATGAGATCAGTGCAGATCAGGGTCAGAAATTGCTTGCCTTCAAAATGCCCCCCAAATTCAAGATACGGGTGCAAAAAGAAATAAACGAGATTAAACACAATTGTGAAAAACACAATTAAATGAAAATCTAAGATTTATTTTTACACAATACATCAAGCATTAAAACCAATCACACTTTCTGTTGAGAATATGAATGCAATGGTCAATCAGAGGCATTTACATTAGTCACCAGTAAAGCATGAATGTTGCACAACAAAGTATTTGCAGTTTATTCAGCTTCAGTGATGAGAATGGGAGTTTTTGCCAGAGTGCACTTCATTAATGGGGAATGCTATTTGCTCAATTTTTTTATATAATTTATTCACAGTTTAAATAATCATTTTGTTTTTCATACTGCTAAAATAACCAAGCTGAAATCTTGATTTGTAATACGTAAAAATGCTATTCTAATTCATAAATGGTTCTCAACTTTAGTCTTTTGAAAAGGCACGTCATATTCTTGTAAGCTGCACAGATGTGTTTTTTTTATATTTTTTTTTATGCATTCTATTAATCAACATTAATAACGATTGTTGATTTAAATGGGTATCGGGTGTAGCCAAGCGTCAGATATGTGGTTTCACTCCCAAAAAGCAAAAAATAAAAATAAAAGCACTCTAGGAGTGTTCAATCTACTTGCAGTTTTTAAATGCCCCTATTATGCTTTTTCAAATATTACCTTTCATGCAGTGTGTAATATAGCTGTCTGTGAATGTAAAAAGTCTGCAAAGTTTTAAAGATCAAAGTGCAGGACAAAGAAATGTATTGTCTCCTAAAAGAAAGAATTGATTCTGAACTGCCAAAATAAGTCGTCAGCAATTCCAGTTTCACTTCCTGTTACATACCTAAAAATGTAACAAATTTGCATAATGCCCACCTATGGTCTTCACTGATTGCCCGCAAACAACGTCTACTTTGACCTGCTCTCAAACTCTGTTGTTGTAGCTGGGGCCTGGAAGAGTTTGGTTCGTGTTGTGGACATGTCATGTGCATGCACTTCAAAAGGATGAGGACTCGTGCTGGAATTGATACAGAAAAAACGACGCCATTGTTCATATCACTGTATCAAGCACTGAGGAAGTCTCTGGAGCTGAAATTCAGATTTGCTACAAGTCGTTTAGTTTCCAACACGCACTTTTAGTCTTAGACCAATCAGAACAAACTGGGCCGACAGTGTAGGCTGGTGGTAAGTAGGGTTGGGTATCGTTTGGATTTTAACGATTCCGAATCTGCTTTGATTCCAAAATTAGGTTTTAAAAACGTAGATATCATTCACATTTATTGTAAGTCGAAGACTTACACAAGGAACTATGGTTTAAAAATGCCTTGGCAAAAACAACTAGCCTAACTAATATAAATTTTAAAGCATTATTACAGACAAGAAAACACTAATTAAAAAAAGTGCAATTGCACTTGTAAATACAACTGAACAAAGATACAATTGAAATAAACGGTGTTATAAGATTTTCAGGTATTCAGGTACAGAAATAACACTGCACTTTATGAATAAAATATACATTACAAATATAGTTACAAAAGTTATTCAGTCAAGAACAGCGAGTGAATTTTCTCTGTCTTTTGTAGTTTGATTAATGTTATTATAGAGACGGCAACAGGAATATTAGGCTGCTGTCACTTTAAGATCTGCACGGATCCAATATACTGTTACACAAGTGTTTTCTTTGTCAACTGCTTACGTTCACTAAAGACATAACCGACTGTGTTTACGAGGACATTTTGACTGTGTATTTGTCAGTTGATACGACTGAATCTTTGAATTAACTGTTTTCAGACTCCGAGAAATGAGGTGATGTTCAATGTAGGCTATATTATGAGAAAATGAAAGTGTTTTTGACCTTGGATGCTTGTAAACCTATTGTAGGAGACCTCAAAAACAAATTAGGAACCATTAAAATAGCATAATAGGGGCACTTAAAGTGTTAAAGAGGTTCACTTAAAACAAAACATTGTTCACTGTTTTAAGATAAAAAAATAAAAAAGTTATGTAGATGGTTGACTACTTGTATAACTAAAAAGTGTATCAACCATTGCAAAAAGTATAATTTTTGAAAACGGCTTTGAAATGACAAACTGGCAATAAAGAAGCTGCTCGAAAAAACAACATCTTCCCTTAAAATGCTATTGGTCTCGACTATTTAAATAAAGAAATGGTCAACGGAATATGAAATGCTTCAAACCTTGCACAAAACTTACTTTTGAGCAACCGTTTTTGAAGGATTTGCAGTGATAGCAAAGGAAGTGTTTGCTCCTCCCCCTGATTAATATCACAGTATTTCCCCATGTATGAAGTTTTTTAACTGTTTGCTTTTCAATCTGTCGTAGGCTCACCGGATTTGCGTTACATTCGTGTGGAGACCTGCATGTTCATGGTCAAGCTGCCCCAGTACTCTTCCCTTGACGTGATGCTGGAGAAGTTACGCTATGCTATCCACTATCGCGAAGACCCTCTCAGCGGTTAAACTTCACCTGCTAGTCAACCCTGCTGTGATTTCTCAGAACCCCCGTCGGCCACGTCTGAGACTGTCACCACGCGACCTTAAGTGATTACATCAGTTCTCAGTTCTTTTTCAAGAAAGGAAAAACAAACAGTCACGAAGGAACTTGAACAGCCCAGACCAATTTGCCTTTACAAAGACTAGCGCTTTCTTGTGGAGGGCAGTGAGTTTGACAGCAGCTCGTGGTGGCAGAGAGTAAGCCACACTTTTATAAAATGATGTACATATGCTGTCCATCAACAAATTTAAAGGAAGTGGCACTGCAACTGCTTTTCTCCCTTTTTAAACATTTAATCTCTTTCTTCCTCTCATTTAACCAGTCTGTCATCTTAGCATTCCCTGTGTGCCTCAACCACTGCCTTCTCTCTGTTAGTGACAGTGATTGTTGACGCACATTCATTTAGAGAGATGCTGATTTTAGCCTTGCAAAGGACTTTAACATGCGGATCAAAGTTATACTTGCATCTTTCGATAACAACATTTTGGGTGCATCTCATGAAAATGGTCAAGAACATATCCAGGTCAAAATTAGAATTTGCATAAAGATGTTTTATTTATTTTTTTGCATTTGTCCCACTCCACATCAAACCCCCAATTCTCATTAACCTAATGCACCTGAGCATTTTTCCTTTCATTTTTCATTGTCCCCCATTCTCATTAATCTAATGCACATATATATATATATTTTTTTCAATTCCCATTATCATAAGCAAATGAGTTTTTTGTTGTTGTTTTAAATTGAAAGCATTGACCAGGCAAGCACTACACTTTGGTTTTGCAATTAATCAATCCTCATGAACGTAATGGCAAAAAATCAACAACAGTGGTCTTAAATTATGCTTCATTTTCTTTATGCCAGAATATGTTCTTGACAGGTTTTGTGAGATTAACCCATTTAGAGGCTTGAAAGGGTTTATGCCCCCGAAGATTAAAATATTTCATGGAAATATTGATGCTACAGGCTCTGTCCAGGGACTAAAAGTACGCATGTGGTCGAGCATATTTAAGAATCTGAACTATAAATGGCAAGATTGCTTTACGACACAAATATCTGCCTATATTATTAAAGGTGCATATGCTGTTCAGGCCTGTATCTGAGGTAAGTCATGTTCAGAAACAAGCTATATAGTAATATAAAGAGCAGTGAATTGTATCCATTTTCATTTTCAAGTGGTTTCCGATGCGGATTGCTGTAAACTGAATGCAAGATCCTACCTGCCATGCTCTTTGGTTTGGAGTGGTGCTAAGTTTATGGTCTTGTTTGCCAAAACGACATTCATTCCTTACATACTTTTAGGTTGCCAACCACATTACCCAATGGCACTGTTGCAGTCAGTTTTATTGCTTTTGAGGGATGGTTTTGCACCCAATACTCTAGTGCATGGAAATGTCTATTGAAGATACCCAACATTTACAGTCGAGTTGCTTTAGTTTGGCGGGGGTTTTTTTTTTTTTTTTTTTTTTGAAGGTCTATATTTTACCCCCTCCCCTCCCAAAGAGAAAATGTTTTTTTTTAAAAAAAGCCGTTTTAATTTTTTAAAAAATCTCTTTTCTGTGTCTTTAAAGATAATACTGTTTGGAAATTGAAATATAAATTGGATGTTCTTTATAGGATTTCCTATTCTTTCTTGGAAATCAGTTGTAACATTTCTAGTGAGCCATTTAATTGCGTTATGAGTTCTGTAATATATAGCCATCATTACAAACACACTTGATGCTACTATAGATGTACTTCATTGAAAATATCAGCATTTCAGCACTATAATAGGGTTTTGTGGGTGTGCGTGTATATTATTTTTATTTTTATTATTATATTCATTTTGAAATGGTTAACTGCTGCTATCAAAGGTAGTCTCTTCATTTTTCTTGCTGTCTTTTTGGAGAGGAGTAGGTGAAGTCTATGAAAAGACATCCGCACAAAAAGCTGAATGCAGTGAAATATGTGTTGTACATTTACTTGATATTTATTACAATTATTTATGACTGCATTAACTTTATCCAGTCTTACCTCTGCGCGTATGGAACGTAACACTGATGAGTGAATGAATCTGCAGAGGTGTGGAAGTTCAGGAGTTTCTGTGTCACAAAAATAAAATATTGATGTATTACAGAACAGTGGTTTCCTCTGTCTTATGTCAAACTGTGCTGTGTTTCAGTTTATCACCTCTATGAAACACATTTATCTTGGTTGATATAAATGGTTTAAATAGAATGATTTTTTTGGTAACACTTTACAATAAGGTTCATTAGTTAACTACATGAGTTAACATTAACTAATAATGAACTGCACTTATACAGCATTTGTTCATCTTTGTTAATGTTAATTTCAACATTTACTAATACTTTATTAAAATCTTGTTAACATTAGGTAATGCACTGTGAACTAACATGAACAAACAATGAACAGCTTTATTTTCATTAACTAACATTAACAAAGATTAACAAAAACAGTAGTAAATGTATTGCTCATTGTTAGTTCATGTTAGTTAATACATTTACTAATGTTTAATAAAGGAACCTTATTGTAAAGTGTTACCGTTTTTTTCTACTTTTAGATGACCGTGTAATATGGCAGCTTATTTCTGCCACGGAATAAAAAATAAAAAGCTGATTGTGACTTTTTATCTCACAGTTTTGACTATTTTTTAAAGATTGCGAGTTATAAAGTCAGTTGTGGTATAAAAGTCACAATTACCTTCTTTTTTTCAGTGGCAGAAACAAGCTTCCCTGCAGTTATGATATTTAGTTATTTCATTCAATGTATTTGCTACATATCTGTGAAAATTATCATTCTCTTAGAAGTTTTCATTCTCTATTTGTAAAGCAAAGGTTCTTAATTATTAGTCTACGACTATTATTAATATTAAATGGGTAACACTTTACAATAAGGTTCATTAGTTAACTACATTAGTTGGCATGAACTAATAAAGAACTGCACTTATACAGCCTTTATTAATATTTGTTAATGTTAATTTCAACATTTACTAATACTTTATTAAAATCTTGTTAACATTAGTTAATGCACTGTGAACTAACATGAACAAATAATGAACAACTGTATTTTTATTAACTAACAAATGTATTACTCATGGTTAATGTTAGTTAATACATTACAATAAGGTTCATTAGTCAAAGTTTATTAGTTAAAGTGTTACCATTAAATACATATAAATTCTTATAATTCCGCACTAAGTTATGTTTAAACCATTATGTGCACATACTTGGAAAGCAACTGTGAAAATACGGATATCCAGAAACGATATTTAGGATCATTTGAAATCAGTATTTTCAGTATTTAAAAATTATTTAACGCCGGGTTATTTTAGGTAACAGCACAAAAAGTATGTTAATAAATTAGGCTTATTTGAAAGCACCTGTACTGGTTGTCTCTTCGAGCGCTTCACACTCCGGTCCTGTGGGCGGCGGGAGCGCTCCTCTTTGGTTTGTAGCTAGGAACCTTTGTGTCCTGATTATGTGTCTGGAGGAAGGTATTTTTCATCCCTCACGTTGTGCTTCCGGCACGTAGTTCTCGCCATGGCGATGACTTTGAATCGAGGGAATATCGCGGGGATGCTGCGGCTTCTCAGGACCGCTGGAGCGCATTTATCACGAGCCACGACCAAACGTCTGTATGCTTTTATACATCAAGATAAATTGTCTGCACAAATCTTTTTTGTTGTTATTAATGTCCATGCAATGTGCCATGTGAAGTGTTGTTTCTTCAGTTCCTTGTCAGTTTCAACTTTTTTTTGTGGGAGTAAAAACATTTAAACGTATTTTATTTAAAGCGAATGTTGACTTTTTCTTATGTTGAGTTCAAGAGCTTATTGTAATTTTTCAGAATTATTATGGACAAATGTCAACAACAGTAATATTTCTGTACAACAGTATGATTTGCATCTGATAACACCACACACACACACACACACATACACATATATATACTGGTCAAAGTTTGGAAACAGTACTATTTTGAATTGTGTTGAAAAAAATATTATGCTCATCAAGCCTGCATTTATTTGATCAAAAATAGAGGTGGAAAAAAAACAGTAATATTGGCAAATATTATCACAATTAAAAATAATGTTTTTTTACTTTTTATTTTAATATACTTTAAAATATAATTTATTTCTGTGATGCAAAGCTGAATTTTCATCAGCCATTTCTCCAGTCTTCAGTGTCTCATGATCCTTCATTCTAATATGCTGTTTTTTATTGTTATTTATATCAATGTTGGAAACATTGTGCTTCTTGATGTTTTTATAACTTGATACTTTTTTTCAGGATTGTTTGATGAATAAAGAGTTGTATTTAAAATAGAATAAAACTTTTGTACACTTCTGCTCAAAAGTATAATTTTTTTCTTTCTTTTTTTTTTGTTAGAAAAGATTTGTATTTGAATAAATGCTGTTCTTTTTAGCTTTTTATTCATCAATGATCCTGAAAAAAGTATCAGTTTCCAAAAAAATAAATAAAAATAAATATATATATATATATATATATATATATATATATATATATATATATATATATATATATTAAGCAGCACAACTGTTTCCAACATTGATAGTAATTGAGTATCAAATAAGCATATTAGAATGATTTCTGAAGGATAATGTGAGACTGGAGAAATAGCTGGTGAAAATTCAGCTTTGCATCACAGAAATTAATTAAATTTTAAAGTATATTCAAATAGAAAACCATTATTTTCAATTGTAATAATATTTCACAATATTACTGTTTGTTTTCTATATTTTTGATCAAATAAATGCAGGCTTGAGCTCATTTAAGGAGATTTAAAGCTTGGTACTATCAGATGCGATTCATACTGTTATATGTACAGTACACACACACACTCATATATTTACACTAAAAGGGGTATCAATATCACTAATATGGTATCATTGAAGAAAACAGGAGACATTTCTAGTTAAAAAAAACATGCATATATATAGATGTGTATATAGCATATGAGGTTGAAGTGTGTATCTACATCCTGTGTCAATGTTTTCAAGCTGTATAACTGGCTAAATAGTCACTGTAACTTACAGGTGATTTGGTTCCTGCACTGACCCGCTTTCAAAGCTCGGCAAGCATCATTTATCCTGCAAGGTAAAACATCTTCCAGTGTGTATGTCTTTTTAGGTCCCTAAATATAAAACACAGGCCTATTCAACTGGCAGGTCAAATATGACCCATTTAAAATGATACATTAGAAAATTATGAATCAAATGTACCATCAGTACCCACTGTAGCCTATTTCTGCCAAATTGATTTCTTTGTAATGGTAATATATATATATATATTTACTTACGCACTGCTGTTTGCTCTAAGATTATAATATCACCCTAAATGATCCTGTTATCTGTTAATGGCAGCTTTTCATTGACAAAAAAGTCTGGTTCTTTCTGCATTACACAAAGAATATTTTCATTTTGTTTGACTTGTTGATGAAGTTGAATAGCCCTGACTTGAGATATTTTCATAAGTAGCGTAATATTCTTCAGGTTGACATGTATCTTATTCAAGTGTAATTCATGTTATGTATCTTTTGTACTCGCCCGTGTTTTGTGGTTGTGTTTTGAATGATGCTGTACAGTGTGTGCACTACAGTGACATCAGGAGGCCTAACCTAGTGGATTGTGCTTTCAGTTATGTACCTCCGACATCACTATCCAGACCGCCATGGCCTGAGCTACCAGTGTTTGATCCTGAAGAAGAGGCAAAAAAGCATCAAGGCAAGTGGGCTGGTCTGAGCTGAACAGTGAAAGTTGAATTTGTTGATGCACTTAACACTTGGTTGTTAACTTTAAAAAATGATCAAAATGAATTCTTCTCATTTATATTCAGAAGTTCAGTGATGCTTTTAATGTATCTCAAATCTGAAAATTGACCCTTTAAAGTGTCCTTAAAGGGTTAGTTCATCGTAAGATCGTAAATCTCTGTAACCCATGTGAATTGAGCGGTTTATTCCAAATCTTCTGAAGAGACTCGATCGCTTTATATGAGGAACAGATTGAATTTAGTCTTTTATTCTCATTTAAACATTGACCAGACTGAAGTTCAACCGTACATGCTTGACACGCGAGAACAAACCTCATTGGTTCTTGCTGAAGCTCAAACATGCTGCGTAACACATGAGAATGAATCTCATTGGTTCTCACACGTCAAGCAATCGTGCTTGAGCTTCCGTTTACCACAACTGATGTGTGAGTTGATGAATGTTTATATGTGAATAAAAGCCTAAATTCAATCTGTTCATCATAGAAAGTGATCGTGTCTCTTCAGAAAATTCAGACTAAACCACTAAATTCATATAATACCATAATACATTTAACACCATGATACATTTTTTTCCAGGAATGATAAATGAATAGACTGTTCAAAAGAACAGCATTCATTTGAAATAGAAATCTTTTGTAAAACATTATAAATGTCTTTACTGTCACCTTTGATCAATTTACAGCATCCTTAATGAATACAACGATTTTTTTCAGAGATCGTGATTAAGATTGAATGGGACAGTTTTTGTGATTTCCATTCATTTCCTCTTCCTCCTTATTTTCACAGTGGTTGTAGAAAAGGTAAAGGGCCTGATTGAGAAGGGCGAGTATGGACGTTTGTTTGCTGTAGTTCATTTTGCTGGCCATCAGTGGAAGGTGACGAATGAAGACCTGATCCTCATCGAAAACCACATCGATGCAGCATGTGGCGACAGGATAAGAATGGAAAAGGTTCGACCTCGGCTTCACGTTTTCTCTTACGTTCATGCTCTGCATTCAGATATTCTTACAGATTTTCATGGATTTCTGTGCAGCTTATTGAACTAGAGATGCACAGATTATTATTATTAGTCTTCCGTTGGACATTCTTTGGATGAAAACATATTCTAGTAGTCCCTAAAAACAAAATCAAGACTTCGTGACAGGGCATAATATGTCCTCTTTAAATCTACAGTAGCCTAGCTATAAAATCCAAGCTAAAATCAAACTTTGACAATTCTTTTCCTAGCATTTCTCAGTTGAAACCCACACATTTTATGGAAGACAAAATGCCGTTACACCTAGGCTAAATGTATTTCTTTCCTTCATTTTGTTATTGTTAACTTTCACTTACATGCAACACAGAATACAATATTTCTATGATAATCGGATGTTTTCATAGTGCTAATGCTTCTTTTTTGCAGGTGTTATTAGTTGGAGGAAGTGATTTCACTCTTATTGGAAAGCCACTTCTTAGGTAAGATATAAAATAAAATGTATTGCTACATAGTTTGAAACAAATATGAAGTTTATACAATCAGTCATCTTCTAAGAAATTAAAAATGTATACAGCATATAAACAAACAAAAGAATGTTTGCAGAAATCATGAATGTCTGTTGAGGAATTGCTAGAAATTACGTTTTATTTTAGAGGTATCTGGTTTTCAGAGTTTTACACATTTTTGACATTGTTAATGTTATTTTGGATTGTGGGTGTATGCAGATATGGTAGAATGGACAGAGTTTGGTGCATTTTTCATGTTCTTGTGGTGATGTTTTTGAGTGCTTTGATAAACCTGCCTAATATAGTCCTTAAAATATTACTTCACACAGGGACACTGGGTATTTATAAACTACTGTAATAGAAACAATTGTACTCTGCTGTTCAAAAGTTTGGGATCCATAGCCTTTTTTTTATTATTATTATTAATTCTTTTATTCAGAAGGAACACAATAAACTAATTAAAAGTGACAATAACAAAAAAGATTCTATATCAAATAAACAGTTGTTTTTTTTTTACATTCTATTCATTAAAGATTCCAGGGGGGAAGTTTTGTGCTTTTACAGAGCCATCTAAAGGGACATGGTGGGGAAAAAATATGGGAGGGGTGGAAAAAATATTTTTCAAAGCTTTTGCGTTCTTAAGTTCAAAATAAAACTCTTTGAACCGCTCTATTGTTAACGTACAGAGCTGTCTGAAACGCTGCCAGCGGGACATTAAACAGGAAGTGTTTCTCCAAACTCACAAGAACGCAAAAGCTTTGAAAATTATTTTTTCCTCCCATCCCATATTTTTTTACACCACTATGTCCCATTAGGGGCTCTGTATGGTTTTGACACAAATATGAAGCCGCACAACTGTTTTCAACATTGTACAACTTGTACATTTTGACATCTTGTGTTCCCTTCAAGAGATAGAGCTGTCATCATTTACTCACCCTCAAGTTGTTCCAAACCTGTATGAATTTCTTTCTACTGCTGAATAAATAATATTTTTTTGAAGAATGTCGGTAACCAAAGAGTTGATGGACCCCATTTTTCCCCCCATAATATGGAAGTCAATAGGGCCTTCAAAACATCCTATGTGTTCAGCAGAAGAAAGAAATTCATACAGGTTTGTCGAAGTGTCTGTTGCCCTCTGTCGGTGCGGTGTGAATTGGCCTTTAGATTTTCATTACTTGGTCTTAAAAAGCTCTTAAATCTACCTCTATGAAACCCTGAGGAATATTGAAGTAATGCCCAGTTTGATCACATCAGCTGTCTACACTTGTAACAGTCTCCGTCTGTTCTTTTGGTCCTCAGCTGTGATCTAGTTCAAGTTCACGCTACAGTCATTGAGAAGACTGAGTCTTGGCCGATGGTTCACATGAGATTCTGGAAGAGGCATCGATTCCAAAAAAAGAGAAGTATGCAGGATTTTAAATGCAAAATATTCACTCAAATACATTTTTAGTGTATTATTGTTTGATATTTTCACCAGTGCATTAATTCAACTTTTCTCTTCTTTTTTACAGTCATTATTCAACCCCAGACCGTACTTAGGATCAACACCATTGATGTTTTACCAAGACTGTAAAAACATGCCATTTCTGTGAATCAGGAATGATTGTTCAGGTTTCACGCTTAAGACCATGTAAATAAAGTTCTCAAATTTTGTCTTGAGCAGTGAGTTGCTGCCTATGGTTGTATCTATTGTCACAATAAATGTTTCCGTGTCATAGCATTGGTCCTTGAGTCTGTTGAGCGGTTCAGACGTGTGTTAACCGTGTGTATTCGATGATCATTAGTGATGGCAAAATTAAGCTTTCTGAAAGAGTGAACAGATTTATTAAAATGTGATCGATGCCACATTTAATTTTACACTATTCACTGGGGACTTTTTGTCATTTATCAGAAAACCTAGGGGTGGAAATTAGTTTCACTATTGTCGTTAATTTTCTTTTCTTTTTTTTTTATTATATTTGGGGATTCTTTTGTAAATATATTATTATAAGAATATTTTGTAAATATTTTTGACATATCTTTCTACTGTGGATTTGTTTAATTTAAAATTATTTATTAGTAGTTTTTTTTTTTTTTTTTTTTTAATATATAAATATCTTTGTTAACCCAACATAAAGATCAATTCACCATGTTTTTTTTTGTTGTTGTTTAAAATAATAATAAAATAAGTACAGTGTTTGAGCGAGTCAGGCTTGCACAGAAATTTACACAGAATTAGGGGATAATATTAACAACAAATGTATTTATTTATAATTGTATTGTTTTCATTAAATATATTTAGAAGTAGTTCATGGTATATCTAAATAAAACCAGTGATATACAAGCTCGTCTTGTTGAACAAGTCTTTAATGAGCACATCATTCGTACATAATTTGTTCATATTAATGTAATAAGGTCTTGCTTTTACAAGAAATACCTCAGGAGTTTTTTCAAATAAAGGGCATGTGTCGACCTCAAACAGAAGGCAAGCCAAAATATCTCTTCCAACGTCAATTACCTTCATAGTCACTCAAGCTTTAACAGGAACCCCATGGCACTGTAGTTTATTATTATTATTATTATTATTATTATTACGTTAACTGTTTTCTTTAAATTTATGAGTGGATGATCAAAAAAGAATACTGAAACTCCTAAAACATTTTCTAAAACTGTTAATGACTTCTGTTAATATGATCAAATTGCCATATACCGTTCATGGATATGCCTATTATTTGGTGACTAACTAGGTAACAAGTTGATGAGCCCTATTTTGCCATTTCAAATTATGAACCACTTTACAGGCAGATTTTAGGAAGGAATAATGCTGGTATACCTGTAAAATGCAGCAGACATCAAGACATCACAAACAGCTGAAATGGAAGATTTGTTATACTTTGAATGTATAGTCTGTATTTTGTGCTATGAAAAAATATTCTCTATTTAGCCTGAAGCACACAGAACCACAGCGCAGCAGCAAGAGCAGAGCAACGGATGAAACCCAGCTAACAAAAACATGTTCCAAGAACCTTTTGCTAACGTTCACCACATTAAGCTATGAAAACGTTATTTCTGAACATTTCTTGGTTATGCTAACGTTAAGGGAACATTCCATTTTGCAAACATGGGAACGTTACTTTTGAATGTTCTCTGAACAGTGGTAACTTTTAAAATAAATGTTAGACGAAGGCCCAACTAAAAAGATTGTTTCGTGAATGATGTATAGCTAATGTTTTTATGTTGCCATTTTGAGAACATTATTAAAGACCAGGGCCCGGTTTCCCAAAGCGTTCTTATCGCTAAGTAGTTCTTAACCTATTCCTTAACCTCTCTCTTAACCTTATGGGACGGTTCCCGAAACGTTCGTACGCTAAGTATATCTTTTGTAAGTCACACTTTCGTAAGGTTGGTCTGGACCATTCGTAGCTCTCTCTTAGCGTTGTTCAGGTCTAAATGAATATAATTCTGAAGTTTTAATACACCCAGACAGTATTAAATTAGGCTAATTCAAGTGTTTTCATGCAAAGAATAAAATTGTCATTACACTGATTGTTGTTAGATTTTTAATTATATTATTATACAATATTATTAATTGAATTAAAACGCTCTTTTAAAGGCCAGTGAAAGCATAGGCTACTGTCAGTTAAGTCATATTCGGACGCTAATATTGTTTCTCATGGGCTCGTCCGGTATTTTAAACATTTACAGGGGTAAGTCGGTGATTTTAGTGCCGTCCGAATCCATAATATCAGTGTTTTTCTCACCCAATCCGCGTAAAAATCCCTGGCAAAATTAGTACCTTCTGTTTTTTGACAAACAGGTCGTGTGGTAATTTAATTGCCGTCTGAATCCACATCTCTGAGTTTACAAGAGATTCAAAATTCACGGTTTAAATCCTTTTTGATCACTGCCGAGCACCGTACGCAAGATGTAAACTTTTATTACTGAAATGCTGGAAAGTATTTACACAAGAACAATATTTCATCGCAGCTCCACCTCAGCGAACAAAAATGGTAAAGAAAAGGCGGCACGTAAATTTTTGAAAAGGTTATTGTGGCAGCAATAGGCTATATGTTACAATTTTAAAATATGTAGGTTAGGCTATTATAGGCTATTATAGTTTGGATTATTTTTTATAATATCCAATAATCATAATAAATTGCAATTTCAACTATTTCTGAAGTGCTTCTTTTATAAAGATGACCGCTTTCTCACATAAACAGCCCCTGCACGAGAGAATAATTGATTCTCGAGCCATCGATTTCAAACAATTCAGCACCATCGCCACGGACAGCGCCGGGTCACGTCGCATTTAAGAAGGTATATCTTAAGCAGCTTTCTAAGGTATAGTTCGGGGAACACACTTAGGAAAATAAACAAATTTGGTAAGATATATCTTTCGAGTCTTCTTAGCAGGCTAAGAGTGAGCGTTATCGGGAAACCGGGCCCAGATAACTTTGAACGAACATTCTATTAATGTTACTGAAAGGACGTTCATAACTTTGAGAGAACCTTGCCAGAACGTTCTGAGAACGTTCCCTGTTAGCTGGGAAACACTCATCCAAAGCATCCAAAATCCTCAACATCCATGAAAATAATTTCAGCCTTTTATACTGTACAATTTTTCGTCGTCTGACGAATTCCAACACAATATCAAGTCGTGTGCATCACCTTACAACCGTCAGTCTCTTCATCTTGTTTGGTCCTTTTTGTCAGATATATTAGTCTTTGTTTATATACACATATTATCATTTCTCATATATTCATTTAGCATAGCTGTTTTATACATTGCTGTGCAGCTCATTTTAATCAGAGATTATTCCAAGTAAATGTCTTCTGTTGGACACGAGACCTCCACAAACTCTTTATAGTACAAGTGGAATGCCTTCCTGTGAGTGAAGACAGAGAATGTACTGTGACTATTAAACAAATCGAGTCGTAGAAGAAGGAACATAAAGGAAAGGAAAATAAAACTGACCTCACAGACTCTGCAAGGGGTTTAGTGGAGTTCTCAGACACAAAGACGTGACAGGCGAATCTCTCATCGGCGGGATGTTTTGTAATGAAGCCAAAATACCTGCAGAGATACCGTACCATATGTTAATAGACTGACTGGTAAATAAAACACACAGAGCAAATGCAACTACTGGTCGAAAGTTTGAGTTCGGTAAGATTTTTAGTTTTTTGAAAGAAACCTCTTATGCTCACCAAGGCTGCATTTATTTGATAAAATAATACAGTAAAAATAGTGAAATATTATTACAATTTAAAAGAACTGTTTTCTATGTGAATATATTGTATAATGCAATTTATTCCTGTGAATTGAAGAAGAAAAACCTTACTGACCCCAAACTTTTGAACAGTAGTGTAATATGCAATATATTAATATGAAAACCATCATCATTGTCAGTGAGAATTCAAAGGATGCCGGTAAATGATTGACTTACTTCTTGTTCCTGGGATGGTAGCCACAGAATGAGACATTTTTCAAATGGAAAAAGTGACTATATTGGCTACTCTGTGGAAACAAATTTATAAAACGATTATATTGCATGTCCACAAACCTATAACCCTAACGTTACATGCTGAAATGTCTTCAGTTCTATATGGTTCCCACGCCTTTTCACCAATGAATTCCCACGTATTTTCTAGCTACACGTAATTATATGGAATAAAATTCAAATCCGTTTGGTTCTGCATGTCTAGCCGAGTCCATGGGTACTGTGCATTTCATTGACTAAACAGTCAACAAATAAACAGTATTACTCTTCATTACTCACTTTCTTGGAAGTCTTGAAATTTAAAAAGCAGAATGTTAAGATGTTTACAAAAACGCGCTTAAAGGCGATCATAAAACAAATGTTCTTGCTTGTGGTTTTACCATGTCGAAGTCATCCTGCACTGTGAGTTTCAGTCCCTTCACGTTTATCTCCAGGATGCAGGATGACGGTGGATTGTAATGTACAGTCAGTCTCCTGTTCATCGCAATCTGGAATCAATCATGAAGAAGCAAGGGGACATTAAACAACTACGATGAACTAAAAACGTTTGCGTTTGTCAAAATGATCTCCGTTCACACGGATCCGCAAAAATGAAAAAAAAAAAAAAAAAAAACTTGGTGTATTCTTCATCCCAGGCCAGTAGTTGGCGATGTCACTTTGCAAAGAAACACTATGTGCCTATAGACTGAACACATAATGCGCATGACGTCACGGTTTTCACAAATTCGCGTTTATAAAGTTCACACGGAGATGATAAAGGTATCGTTTTAAGAAACTTGCACTTTGAAACCTGTTTTCAGGCTCCTAAAATGCCGTTGTCGAGTAAAAGAAAGAATCTTTTAGTTGAAAACGGTGTCATGTAAACGGCCCCTAATAAAGAAGATTTAGCAATCTTTTGAAAACGGGTTTCAGAGTGCAAGTTTTTGAAAATGATACTGTTATCATCTCCGTGTAAACTACAAAAACGCGAATCTGTGAAACTGGTGATGTCATGCGCATGCGTATTACGTGTTCAGTCTATAGGCACGTAATGTTTCTTTACAATGTGACATCGTTTTGACAACGTTGTCGTCTGTATGTTAAAAAACGCAAAAGAAAACCTTTTCCATTCTAAGTACATCGTTGTCATGTAAACGTACCATTAGAGGATGTTTTACCATACGCTCAACTCATCTAATTCCATCACTTCATTTGTTTTTCAGTGAGTGAAATTTAATCTTATTATACAAACCTTTTGCATAGCTGCACAGAGAACATCACTGCCTTTATGATTCTGCACTTGAACCGAACCAAGGAATTTCATTGTATATTTTTCCATCCATTCAGTACTTTTTGCTAATGAGAACAGAGATATAAAGAGCATATAAACAGTTAGGATTGTTAAGCAATTAAAACACTGTGGATTCAAACACTACCGGTCAAAAGTTTGTAATAATTAAGATTATATTTATCATGTTTTTAAAAGGCTGCATTTATTTAATAAAAATACAATAAAAACAATAATATTGTGAAATAAAATAAAATAAAAACTCTTCTCTATTTGGATATCTTTTAAAATGTAATTTATTTTAAAATTTATTTAGCAATTGATTCAAAGCTGAATTTTCAGCATCATTACTCCAGTCTTCAGTGTCACATGATCCTTAATTTTATTATGCTGATTTGTTGCTCAAGAAACATTTCTTCTTATTATCAGTGTTGAAATGTGCTGTTTTTTAGTTTTTTTTGTTTTTTTTTGAAACTGTGAAACAAGATTTGTTTTTTAAAAGTGGCATTAAAGACATTTATAATGTACATAATATAAATATAAATTACTTCACATGTTTTCTTTCGTTAATAATATATAGATGAAATTGTTTTACATGCACTTATCTAGCAAGACAGGATTTAGATAAAACAAAATAAGAAAATAAAGGTTTTCAAAGATTTACATGCACTGCAAATAATTTTGTTATCAACTTCTTTCTTTTTGAGCCTTAAGAAGACTTTTTTGCAATCTTTTAATTTTTTTAATTACAAAATAATTCGTTTTACTCTCAAACGCAGTATGTTTGATTGAATAAAAATGGCACAAAGGAAACTCCATAAAAATTCAGCTTTGGATCACAGGAATATTGAAATATGTTAAAAGCAACAGTTCTTTCAAATTATAATTATATTTCACAACATTAATATTTTACTGTAATTTTGATCAAATAAATGCAGCCTTAGTGAGCAGATTCCAAATGAGACTTCATTCCAAAAAAAAAAATATATATATAAATATATATATATTACTTTTTTACAAACTTTTGACTGATATTGTACTCTTAACTCCAGCCCTTTTATGAAGTGAAATCTTTTCATAGATGGGGAACGGAATCAGGACATGCCATCTTAATCTCCAACTCTTACCATTTAAAGAAAGTTGTTGCTCCTTAAAGACCTCAGTGGCGTAATAGGCAGGAAAGATCCCCCGTTCTCCTGTTCTCATGTTGTATCCCTCATACCAGTAATCCTCATCCTGCACCTCCACCAGCAGAGGGTCGTTGACCTCCAGCTCCAGCTCATCGTCGTGACGAGGGACAAATCTGGGAAAAACACATCCATGAGGTGAGGAATTTTTGGTCAGTTCTCAGATGGTGAGATGTGTGTCTTGTTTGTGTCCCATTGACTTACTACTGATATAATTAACTAGATACTAATGTCTAGATACTAATGTACTTGTTTGCATTTGAAGAGTTCAGATGCAAAAGCCTCTAAGTGTCATCTGAAATTTTTTCTAGAATGATCATTTTTATCAAGCTCGTATATTTAAGTTCAGTAATTTTCACTTAATTGGCGATGAAAATTACCTATTAATTGTCATTTAACTGAAATTACTAAACCTGAATATACGAGCATGATAAAAATTATCATTCTAGAAGAAAATTTCAGATGGCACTTAAAGGCTTTTGCATCTGAACTCTTCATACTTAACTTATATTTAACAAATATTTATAATTTCTAGATATTTATTTTGTCCTATCAACCAATCTGCATGCCTCCACTAATCACTGATACATTTGGGTGGCAAGGAAGTGTAATTGAATAATTTCTCCATTTACATGTTTAAAAATAATGGTTTTATCTTTTGAAAAATCAAATTTAAGAGTGACAAACAGATGTGGTTTAAACAGATGTAAGTGTATCTTATGATCAGAATTTCCTCCAATATAAATTTGGAAATAAATAGAGTATTTTTTTATTTATTTTTTTGTATATGAAATAACAGAATGATGGGGCTGAAATAACGCACATCATAAAACATAACCAAATGCTCATATTTTGCAAAGCTTTATTCAATTCATATTTAGGAATTCGCATTCTTGAAAATTTAGTTCATTGCCTTTTCAAATGATATGATATTTTTTTTAAAACTCCTGAAAATGATGAGTCACAAATGGAGCCATTTTCTGAGAATGACCCAGTATCCACTGGCCATGCATTCATTCAGGACTTTGATCTAAAAATACAAATGCATTTAACAGTTACACGTGTGCAATTTTTGATAGTGGTGTCCGATCTGTTTCACCTGTAGACGGATCTGTGTGTCTGGTCCCTCTCTTCTCCATTAATCATACAGGAAAACAAGCCAAAAGATTCTGTACCTAAAGACATAAGCAAAACGCCTATGATACAAACCCTTTCACAAAATCAATACAGTACATTCTTATGGTCGTACTGGTCTATTGGTTTTCAGTTAATTTCTATATACTTTAAGTTGAGTTTCCGTGGGATGAATTTAGTCTCAAAATGATTAACCCATGCGTGCACATTATTATCCATGAACTTGATAAATGTTGCAGATATGTTTTACTATCCACAACCAAATGCCTTTCAACTTGTGTGTGCAAAATTCTGAATTAAATGAATGTGTAGCAATTTTAACCATTATTAATACCTGAGCATTAATAATAGGAGTAATAATAGGACCAACATGGAGTAATGAAGTCTACTCTTAATATGTGAACAAACATTAACATCATCATTCAGTCAGCAAAACATGCAGAAACTCTGTCAAATGTAGATAAGAAAATAGTTTTTTGTCATTTCTTTTATTTATCTAGATTTGATTGAAACAGAAAAATATACACAACTGGTCAAAAGTTTGGAATAATTAAGATTAAGAAGTCTCTTATGCTCACCAAGGCTGCATTTACTTGATCAAAAATACAGTAAACACAGTAATATTGTAAAAAATATTATTACCATTTAAAATAACTGTTTCCTATTTGCATATATTTAAAAATGTATACATGATGCAAAGTTGAATTTTCTGCATCATTACTCTTTTTCATTACTTTTTGTCCTTTTATTAATCCTATTATTAGTGCTCAGGTATTAATATTATACTCTTTTTCTTTTTTTTTGCTTAACATGTTTGTGGAAACCATGATATATATATTTTTTTCAGGAATATTTGATGTATTTAAAATAAAAATCTTTTTTAATGTGATCATCTTAATTATTCAAAAATTTGGACCAATAGTGTACAAATGATAAAAACAATATAAAAGCATAGCACTTACTGGAGGAGCGTGAGCAGCCATTCATGAAAACATTAACAAATTTTCGAGAAAATGGCATGTCGGCCTCAGGGGTAGAGTCCTCTGACAGACACGTTGAAGCTTTGATCCCACTTCGTTTTCTTCCTTTGTCTTCATTCTCATCCTCCTCGTACTCTTTCTCGAGAGCCGACTCATATGGAGAGGAAACACAATTATCATAGATGGTGGCCGAATCACTGTCATCGCTGTAGCCACGATAACACTCTCTTAAACTGACGAGTTCCAGCTGATCGTGCTCATCCACGACCAGTGTGTATTTCACCGAATCGTACGAAAGTCCACTTGCGTCTGAGTTGCTCATGGAAGTTTTCAGCGTTCCCGACAAGCTCTCGCCATGGGCATGATCCTCGCCAGCACCGCAGTCTCTATAACACAGCTCTTCTGCTCCAGTTACTTCTTCACCGCTACTGTCAGCGGCCAAAGCATTCACACAAGAAAAATAGGAAGGGGGTTGCAGATCCTGCTCATGGTATGGAGGGGGGGCTTCATTGTCAGAGCTGACTGCGGTGACCTGCGCTTTCTCACTCTGCAGAGCCTCGGTGCAACGCTGTATTGGTGTCAGATAGATCTCCTCTGTAGGCTCGAGCCGAACGTCCGTATGATAACGGATCTTCTCGCAGTGACCCAGTTCTCTGTGTACATCTCTGGCTTTACACTGGACAGATAGTACAGCAGAAGGAGCAGGAGCTTGAGTGTGTTTGGGCTTGTCAGTAGATGTGCCACAGTCTTTCCGACCGCTGCCTGGTTGGTGCTTCTCCTCATCGCTTAGACACGTGTGCTCACGAGATGGAGTCAGTTCACCTGGTTGCAGCGGGATCAAACACAAAAAAAGTGAATTGATAGATTACCAATAGAGTCAATGCTATGGAAGCTGGCTTCTGCCACGGTATATAACAAATAAAAAAAGTAATTGTGACTTTTTATCTCACAATTCAGACTTGTTTTCTCGGAATTCTGCAGAATTTTTTTTGTTCTGTGGTGAGAACAAGGGTAACAACAACAACAGCAACAGAACTGCGAGATATAAACGCAGAATTCCCAGAAATGTGAACTTGCAATTACATATTTAGCTATAACTGGAAATTGCGAGATATAAACTTACAATTGTGAGAATTGTGTCTGAATTGTTAAATAAAAAGTTATTACCTTTTTTCTAATCCGAGGCAGAAACAAGCTTCCATATAATGCATACACACACACACACACACACACACACACACACACTTGTATGTGGTTTACGGGGACTCTCCATATAGGTGTAATGATTTTTATACTGTTAATTTAGTATGTTTTTAAGCCATTTGGTTTACGAGGACACTTCTTGTCATTATACACATTTGTGTCCTTATAAACCATATATACAAGACACACACACACACACATATATGGCAGTGCACTTTAATTAGTAAAAATATAATTTGAGGTCAGTGATAAAAGTGTAGGCTACTAACATTCTGATGGATGGCTTGTTTTGTTCTTGAAACGGAAAGATGGACCAACAAGTTAGGTACGCCTGTGAGACCCATTGTTTGGCGAGACTGCACATGCAAACATCTTTTTGTAGATGACTAGACTAAATCAAATTCACATGACCGTAGTTGGCAGCAAAACACTGATGCCCTTTTGTCACTGAGACAACAGAGCTAGGGAAGTTTGGCATAAAATGAGCTAGCTCATAATCTGTCAAATTACTTACAAAATTGACTTATTACTGAAATCGGTTGCAAGTTGCTATGTAGTATATTTAAAATATATTAACTATCAAATAGTGTAAATCAAAATAAATCAAATAACACACTATAGTTAAAATTATACATGTGCTTTAGTATGTTAGTCAACACATCAAAATAAGGTCTTTCAAATCACAACACAGGATGATTAAAACATTATGATTTAAAATGTGGTTAAATTAAAACTTTAAATTTCATATTAAAAGTGTGCATAAGTGTGTTAATTTAATTTAATTAATATTACATTATCTGCAATACAGTTTTTAAAAAATATACTTTAAAGATTTGAAGTACACTACAAGTGCACTTCATTTTCTCATAAAATAACTTGGGCTGCGTCCAAAATCACATACTTTCTTGAGTAGGTACTTATTTTCAATAAGTAATTACTTCACGACCGCTAAAAAAAAAGTATGAATGTGTTTAGTATGAATGTAATCCGGACGTACTGCATTGGCTATGCTGTCATTATCATGTGACCTACCAGCATCAGTTACATCGCTTCACTGCCATTCACAAATCCTCTCCCTTGGCCTCATGGGATAGTAAAGTGTCCATCGTCTGCACACATCAGAATCTCGCCGGAAGAAGTAGATCATCCGGGTACTTTTTGCCAACTCATTTATGAGAACTGTGAATTCGGACATAGGCCTACTTCTTTTGTCACATACTGTTGTTCACCTACTATATAGTACTAGGGAAGTATGTGATTTCGGATGCAGCCTCGTTTTAAGTGGAGAACATTGTTGTCACTGTAATGATGTCACGCCAACTTCCCAACTAAGACTTAATAAGTGCTTACACCGTAAACAAAGATCTCTACACTCACCTGTTTTAAGTGGCGGCAAGGTCTGAGAGATTTTCTGCTGCCAGCTGTACTTCTTCGCAAATGAGTTGTTGTTTAAAGTGTCCTGTTGATGAGATGCAACAGATAAGCTATAGCATACTTTCATAGTGGTCTTGCAATATAGTGTATGTAAACTGTTCATAGCATGCAAATGTTTTTGTATGCATGGAATAACCAGATGCTCTGGGTACTGTACCCTGAACACTTAAAGCTAAATAAAACACCTGAATGAAGTTAAATAATACAGATAAATAATATAAATCATTTCTCCATTGATAAAAACAGAGGTGTAAAGTAACAGATTACATATACTCATTACAATACACTCTTAAAAATAAAGGTTTATTTATTTATTTATTTATTTTTTTGCAGCAAAGCCATAGAAGGACCATTTTGGTTTCTCTGAGAACCACTTTAAAAAATAAAAAAAAACGTTTCCACCATAAAGTAGGGTTGCACGGTAAGTAGTGTCATGATACTAAAACGTCAAAATACTGGCAATGCCACTGTAGTTTTAAAATGGTAGAACCATGGCAGTACCATAAGTAATGTTGTATGAGCTGAGGTTACTCTATTTAAATCGCTCATTTCATCACTTATGGAACAGGTGTAATGGTTTGTTTCTAGAATTATTTTTGCGATGACGAATGCAATTAATTCCTTTCATCACAGCATTTACACTCAGTTCTTATCAATCATTTGAGTCCTTACAATGTGATTTTAACATTATCAATGAATTTATATGCTATAATATACTGTCCTCCAGTTAGAGTCGGATATTTCAAGATATCAATATATGGGGGCAAAATATGCTCCTGTGAGTTCTTGTTTTTTTTTATATATATATATATATATATATATATATATATATATATATATATATATATATATATATTTATAACATATAGCACACGTATGTCTGCAATATGTCTGTTAAAGATCACTTCATCTGGAAAG
This sequence comes from Abramis brama, assembly GCF_963993115.1. Lineage (NCBI taxonomy): Eukaryota > Metazoa > Chordata > Actinopteri > Cypriniformes > Leuciscidae > Abramis > Abramis brama. Next base: position 52,253,171 of record NC_139965.1, on the reverse strand, counting down.
CATCTGCTGTTTACTAACATCTGATAGACGTCTTTAAGATGTCAGTTTTACATACATTCTATCATAAACATCTTAAAGACATTTTCTAAACGTCTATTTGACATCTGACAGGAAACGTCCTATAGACATATTGCAGATGAGCAAACACTCTAAAAAATACGTCTTTCAGATGTAAACACGCACATCAAATAGACGTCTCCGTGATGTACGTGTGCTATTTGACAATATGACAGAGTGCTGTTTTCCCAAATATCAACAGGATTGCAAATGTGATTTTACACAACAGTTCAATAAGCAAAAAGTTATTATTAAATGACAGTTAAGACACAACATTGTCAATATTGTTGTTTTCGCTTATTTCGCTTATTTCATTGAAAAGTTCTAAACAAAGCAGAACTGTTTTTCGTTTCTGAATGCATCCGTGTTTCTGAGCAAATCGTGCGAATCAATGCTTTAATGAGTCGTTCGTTCCAAAATGAATCAGCCATTTTGAATGAAGCGTTTGAATGAATGATTCAGTGACTCAATAATTAAGACTTGCTGCCACCTACTGGCAGGTTTAGTTTTCCATTTAAAACTAGGCCCTTTTTCAACATTTCATATTTCTATATCCAGAATTTTATATTTAAAACATTAATCTCGTAACATTATTTATGCAACAGTACTTGCAGTATAGATGCATTATTACCAACTCTGAGCAGTCAACTGTCAGTGTAAATACATCTACTGTAAATGTACCTTCAGATGCAGTTTCTGTGCTACTGTCTGTCAGTTTCTGTCAATGTTAAAATGGATTTTGTTTACACTGATTTCATTTGATTGGTAACAGTCAGTTAATCATTCTCAGTAATAAAGTATTCAGAGGAAAATCTAGTCTAACAGTTTTCATTTACACCTATGTATTTATGAAAATTTGGTCAATTTTGTAGAGTTTAACACAATATTGCACGTTATTGTTATAATACTTGGTATCGTGATACTTCAGCTGGTGTAGTATCGTAAGATATGTTTGTGGTATCGTGACAACCCTACTATAAAGAAAATTTAGTGGATTGAAAAGGTTCCATGGATGTTAAAGGCTCTTCATGGAACCATCAAAGCCAATAAAGAACTTTTTTTAAGAGGGTAATTAAGTCACTTTTCTCAGGAGTTGTACTTTATTTAGTATTTATTTTAAACGCTGTACTTTTACTTTGCCATTTTTGCTCTAACTGTGCTCACTACTTATTTTCCTAAAAAGAATAACCAACTGGTTCTGACAAAACAAAATAAGCAAATGTCAGAGGCAAACACTGTTTCTCTTTCAGCATTCCTGCTTGTGCTCTGGTGAGAGTGCTCACTCAGTGTTTATTCAAACAGATAATAACAAAGGAACGTCATCAACCCCTCTAAATAACAATGAAGTGGTAATACTTTGTTCAATGGGGGCCAAGCACTAACAAGCCCAAACACATGACTGTATTCTAGAAAGAGGACATTTATGGAAAACAAGCCCAAAGTTGTGTTGTGTTTTCATGTTTTATGGGGACTTTGCATAGACATGATTTTAATACTGTATAAACTGTATATTCTATCCCCTTACACTAACTCTACCCCTAAACATACCCATCACAGAAAACATTCTGCACTTTTACATTTTCAAAAAAACATCACTTAGTATGATTTATAAGCTGTTTTCCTAATGGAGACCAAAACATTTCCCCACAAGAACAAGAATTTAGGATATTGCCAGTAATATTTTGTCCCCATAATGTAGTGTTTACCAGGACACACACACACGTTTTAAAATTCAGTTCTGATCACTAGTGAACAAATCCTTGGTAAATTCTGCAAAATGTCATGATGATCAGACACAGAGGTGCAGTTTTAAATTAACTGAACTGATTAATTACTAAAAGCATAGTAATTTCAAGTTAATTTAGATTTAAATGTGAAAGAATGTGATGATGACAGAACTGATGCGTTAAATTAGTCAATCCATTTACACACCTTTGACCAATTTGTGCTGACCTGTTGCAAGATTGATAGGTGAGCGCTATTGCATTGAGAGTGTAATGAGTCAATCATATCGCAATGCACTCAGGCATCACCTCTTCTCACTTGACTTTTTGAAAGTGTATTATCACACCACGCTCTATCAGCTCAATTTGCTGTATTAGAACACGATGAGCTCAAAAGAGACGCTACCTCCCTCTGAAACTTTATCGACTGGCGTCGCTATTGGATGCTATCACTGTCAATTATTTTATTTTCTTAAATTGTTTAGGAGGCACTGCTTCCCTTGCCTCATCAGAGAATATGCACCTGCAGTGTACCTACAGTCATATCTTTACATACTGTTTATTACCTGAGTCCTGGGCACCTGTGGGAATAAGTTGAGAGTGGTCGGTCTTTTTGGACGGTAGGTATCCATGGTGAAAGGAACAGCAGAATCCATAGATGCTTTGCTGTCGTATCGACAAGCCACTCTTTGGCTCCTATCGACAGCATCAGTAAGATGTAAAGGATGTGTCTCTGCCTGGATCTGACCCACTGCGCCTGCCTCCACCTTGTCCAAGCCACTATTGGGTGCTTGAATCACATGGTCCTGCAGGGATTGGAAAGATTGACTGTCAATCAGAGAAGAGAGTGAATGAAAAAGCAAGAGGGGAGATGAGGGCCACTGACCCAACCATTAGAGCAAGCAATGACATCAGACTTTGGCATTTTTGGTACCGGCTAAGCCACGAGAACAAGAGACAGGGGGAGGGGTTTCGGACAAAGACTATTCATGTTGGTGTTTACTCACTGCATTACAATGAGACACATGCTTTCAGCTCCAGTTATATGCAAAAGTTCGCAAGGTTTGTACAGATTTTGATTTAGAGATGATATTATAAAAGTAAGTGCTGTGAAAAAAATCATGTGGAGTGAAAATATGAAAAGTGTACATTCAACAAAGACATAATAATATACAGCTTTTATCAGGGTCCCACTTTATATTAAGTGTATTTAACTACTATGTACTAACATTTAAATTAATAATTTGATTCAATGCACTTATTGTGTTCATATGTTTTTACATCACACTTATATTTAAAAAACAAAACAGAAAAACCTGCATGTTGTCACGTTTGTTCTTGTTTATTTTTTCCAGTTAATTTTTTCTTGACTTTTATTTTGGAATTTGTCATACTTTCTGTTTTTGTCACGTGATTCCCTGTTCCCATTCAGTCAGTCATGTTCGACGTTATGTCGATACTGATATATTGAGGTCTTACTTGGGAGCCCAATCACCTTTAAGTGGTAACAAAATGAGCCAATGGATATTGACCAGTGAGATTTGAATACCGATTCACTCCTACCCGGACATAAGGGTATATAAGGCCATGTCGCTCATTTTTGCTTCGCAGCCGAGCGGTTGCTACAGTGATCGCTCTCTTCCAATATCCTATCTTGACAAAGAGCTTGTTTCCTGATTGAAAGAGCTGAATTTCCAATCTAAGAGAGCTTGTTCGAAAGGAGATCTCACTGCTGGTGTGAGGACGCATCCAGTGGTGTTTCGCCATCTTAAAAGAACTTTTGCACGGTTAAAGCGTAACTCTCGCCAAAATGCAACCTAGGGTCTTTTTGTGAATCTACCCGAGGCAAACTTTCGTTTAAAAGCATAATTAGGATGGAAACGCCACTTTTAAGATTGACCGTAGTTTCGTTTTCGGTCAAATTGCCTTTTGAATGGGAGTGCTAGGGGCACGATAGCATCAAAATAGTCGATCTCCGAATGTAACGTAACAGGGAGGAGAGTAAAAGCTTCTCCTAAAGCTTAGTTCCATATAAATTCACAGATAATTTGTTGTTTGTTGTTAGTGAAAATCAATATTGACCTTGTATTTGAAAAAGGATCCTCATATAAGAAACAATACTAAAATTCAGAGTCAGTTCATTCGCATTCGGAGATCGACTATTTTTGACTGGCAAAATGCCGGTGGCTGGAAACAACAACAGCTACAGTGAGTTGTTCAAAACCTTTCTTTTTAGTAAACTCTGTGTACACAAACAATGTTCTCAATGCTCGAGTTCATGTGTAGAGCCCCTGGTGATACTTTGAGCAAAGTTTCATGTTGTGTCGAGCCTTCTTAGTGTTTTAAAAAATAGCGGTTTTGATGCTATCATAGTCGTGCCCCTAGTACTCCCATTCAAAAGGCAATTTCACCGAAAACGAAAATACGGTCAATCTTAAAAGTGGCATTTCCATCCTAATTATGCTTTTAAATGAAAGTTTGCCTCGGGTTGATTCACAAAAAGACCCTAGGTTGCATTTTGGCAAGAGTTACGCTTTAAGTGCAGCGATTCACCCCTTGGTGCTTCGCCGCAAAATAACATATTTTCCTAAAAGAGCAAGCACGGACGGCGAGCGTCTTTTTAAAGATGTCTTTCCGTCCGTGTGTTTCTGGATGCGGTCGTTTCCTGGCTTCCTCTGACGGCCAACTATTGCTGTCTCACATGTCTGGGCCGAGAGCATGCTGGGAATGCATTTGTGGATGGTTCATGCTCTCATTTCCCCCCTCAGGGGTGATTGCTCATGCTGAATCAGATTCAGACTTGACGGCCATGCTTGTCCGGGCCACCACGGGCATCGGACTCAAGTGGAACCCTCCACCTTGTCCGGAGCGCTTGCAGTTGGTTGATGGGTTCCTGGGTGCAGAACACAGTTCACAGCCACATTCCGCCCCAGTGCCTTTCTTCCCGGAGATGCATGGAGGATCACAAGTCACGGAAGGCACCTTTTACTGCCCGAAACCACTCTGCAGCTTCCTCCTTTCTCACTAGCCTCAATGGTGGGGTTGCCAAGGGTTACATGGAGATTCCATAGGTGGAGTGTGCAATTGCGGTGCATTTATGTCCGCAAAGTGCTGCCACCTGGCAGAATCACCCGGCCTCCTGTCCAGGGTCTGTAAGACGACATCAGCCCTGACTGCTAAGGCTTACAGTGCCGCTGGGCAGGCCGCCCTCCGCCTTGCATGCCATGGCCATCCTGCAGGTCCATCAGGCAAAAGCTCTCAAAGAGCTGCATGAGGATAGTTCTGAGCCGGGGTTGATGCAGGAACTGCGCACGGCGACTGACCTTGCATTCTGGGCAACGAAAGTCAAAGCCCGGGCTCTTGACCAGACGATGTCCACTTTTGTGGTGCAGGAGCACCATCTTTGGCTGTACCTGGCATAGATGAAGGATGCCAACAAAGTTTGCTTTCTTGAGGCCCCCATCTCCCAGGCCAGCCTTTTTGATGAGACTTTCGAGGTCCTTGCCCAACAATTCTCAGCAGTCCAGATACAGAGTGAGGCAATAAAGCATATCCTGCCCCTGCGTTATACCACCGCCACCAGGCAACCATGGGCTGGCCTGCAGTCTGCTCATTGCCTAGGGCGTTCCCCTGTGGTGTTTACATCAGTTCAGGCGCGACCGGAGACGTTAACCCAGCCGCCCAGTTGAGCCCCTGCAGGAAGGGAGACATGGCCCATTTATTTCTGTTACCCACTTTTTCAATAAAAGATCAGTTTCCTCAGTCTCTGGGCCATATAGGGCTTGGTCTGGTAGTGAGCAATGCCCTGCTTTTACTGACCATTTCTTCGGTTTGCTTTCGGCAGTTGGGCATATCAGTACAAGGCCCTCCCCTTTGGGCTGTCCCTGTCTTCCCACTGTCCCTGTCTCCCCTCACTTTACCAAAGTCGTGGAGGCTGCCCTTACCCCACTGAGGGAGGGGGGCATTTGCATCTTGAACTATCTCGATGACAGACTCATTCTAGCTCACTCTCGAGATCTGTTATGCGAACACAGGCTGCTGGGGCATCAGGCATCCACAGCCGCGGTAACTCTTCGGTTTGATGCATATGAGACCGCTTTAGCACTGGCCTCAAGGCCGAGTCCTGAGATAGGCATGGTGCCGCGGCACATTCCGTGTGGTCATCACACTGAACATTCAGCCTCTGGTCATACCCTGCCTTTCTATGGACCAGAGTGCCCTTAGAACAAGTGTCCAGGAATGTTGTTGTTACAACAGATGCCTCCAGAACGGGTTGAGGCACTGTGTGCAACGGGCATGCAGCTTCGGGCTCCTGGACAGGACCTCAACTACAGTGGCAAACCAATTGCCTAGAGTTGCAGTGCAGTGGCAGACTTGGCAGTGCTGCTCGCCCTGAGTCGGTTTCGACCATTGCTTCATGTCAAGCACGTGCTGATCTGCAAGAACAACACTGCGATGGTTGCGTACATCAACCACCAAGGCGTGGTATGCTCACAACGCATGTCACAACTCGCCCACCATCTCCTCCTCTGGAGTCAGAAGCGGCTCAAGTTGCTTTGCGGCATTCACATTCCAGGCAAGCTCAATCGTGCGGCTGACACGCTGTCACGACAGCTAATGCTTCAGGGAGAATGGAAACTCCATCCCCAGGTTGTCCAGCTGATCTGGAGTTGATTCGGGGACACACAGGTAGACCCGTTTGCCTCCCAGGAGTTGTTCTATTCCCTGACCGAGGGCACCCTCGGCACGGATGCACTAGCACACAGCTGGCCCCCGTACCTATGCATGTATGCCTCTCCCCCAGTGAGTCTGCTGGCACAGACACTGTGCAAGTTCAGGGAGGATGAGGAGCAGGTCTTGATGGTTGCGCCTTACTGGCCAAACCCGGACCTGGTTTTCGGACCTTATGCTCCTCACAACAGCCCCTCCATGGTGAATTCCCCAGCCCTTTGCTTTGCTGTGTCTCATTTGCACACTGCGTGTTTACGTGGACTGCATGCAGAGCTTCAATAGCTCGGAGCAGCTCGTTGTCTACTTTGGAGGTCAGCAAAAGGGAGAGGCTGTCTCCAAACAGAGGTTGGGGTGTTGTTTCCTCCTGGGCATTGGCGCCTCTCTGACAGACATCTGCAGAGCTGCATCTTCGGCGACACCTAATACCTTTGTGAAGTTCTACAATCTCTGGGTGGAGCCAGTTTCTTCCTGTGTGTTGGGTACAAACAGGTAATGTGCGGGAAGGCTAGCTCAGTGTCTCACTTGCAGCCCCATTCCCCTCTAAGGGGGGATACGAGCACCTACTTTGCTCTTCAGTTAAGTTCCTCTCTCGGCGAACCCTGAATCGAGTTCCTCGTGTGCATGCCCGGTCGGTCAGCCCTTGTGCTGAAATAGATGCCCCCATGTCCCTAATCATGCCGATTTTGGCTATATGCTCCGAGTAGTACTGTACAAGAAAGTTATTTCCCTAACATATCTTATAATTAATAAACAATTAACACTGAGTGTTCACTAGACAAACAGGTTAGTTAAATGTGGTATTAATTCTGCTACATCAAGTTCATTCTTACAGCTGATCTAAATATTGATAATTAATTATAACTAGTTATAACATGTCTTATTTACAACATGACAATTGTCATCATATGAATGTAGCTCGAAATGGATTTGTAAAAATCACATTTCATTTTATTTTTTGCCGTTCACAGCTGCTAAATCTGATTTGGACTGACAGTCTGAATGTAGTAAGGGAACAAACTGGCACACACTAGGAAACAGGATGGCAGGGAAACAGAACCAAACCAAAACACATGGAATGTGGAATAAAAACATAAAAATGATAACATGTAGCAAGTCTAAAGACTTCAATATCAGGTGCAATCTAGATGCATGTTATGTGTTCTGGTTGTGTGGGGCTTTAAGGCGTGGGCTGTTCTTCTGAAGAACGAGCCTGCACAGTTATGTGTGGGTGGGGGCTGGGAAAAAGGAGTTCCAGAAGTTTGAGGTTCGCTGGACTGTGAGGCAAGAGCATCGGCCACACAGGTGCTCACATTAATAAAAGAGCATTAAAACTGTTAATTGAGTCTATCATTTTCTCCGATCGCTATACTGATGTCAGAAGTGAACTGTTTGAATCCAGTTAGTATACGAGATTGCTCTCGTTATTGTCCCTGAAACACGATGCGGAAGCAGACTAAAGAAAAGATTAAGTCCAAGCCAGAAGCAAGCCGCATGTTTCGTGAGACTCTATGTGCTTCGGCATGGGCTTCCGATCAATTCGCAACAGAGGAAAACTTTTTGGAATCGCACAAGGCTCGTGTGAGGGAGGCTACTAGGAGGATGGCTGCAGACGCCGGGCTTTCGTTGCCGGAGCCGAGTGCCGCCGAGTACCGCCAAACTTTCACGAGGACAACAAACATGCAGGGGGCAGTGGAGGTTTTGTGTTGACTATAGTTGCCTTAATGAGGTCACCAGGAAGGACTCATACCCCATCCCTTGTGTGGATGAGTCACTGGACCTCGTAACCGGGTCATCATGATTCACTTCACTGGACCTGTGCACTAGTTATTGGCAGGTACCACTTGCTCCTGATGCCAGACCGAAAACTGCTTTTTGTACGAGCAGGGGGCTATGTCAGTTCAGGGTGCTCTGCTTTGGCCTCTGCAATGCACCAGCCACTTTTGCCAGGTTAATGGACAGGGTCTTATCGGGTATGGCAGATCATTTCAGACCTCGTTGGAGGCCCTCAGGCATATGCTGGTTTGCATAAGCAAATCTGGCTTGAAGCTGCACCCAGAGAAATGTCATTTGTTTAGGAGGGAGTTGACGTTTTTGGGGCACAAGCTGGGGGGCCAAGGGATTGACCCGATGGAAGAGGTGCAGGCGGTAAGCAACTGGCCCACTCCTACAACTTCACAGCAGCTCAAAAGTTTTTTGGGGTTGGCCTCATATTACAAGAGGTTTGTGCATGTTTTTCCCAGCATCGCAGACCCACTTTTCTGCCTGCTGAAGAAGGATAAGTCCTTCGCTTGGACTGAGGAGTGTCAAAACTCTTGCTGCCCTGAAACAGGCCCTGTATTGGTCCCCCCTGACCTCGCACTGCCCTTCATTCTGGACACGGACGCTAGCAATGTGGGTATGGGGGCGATTCTCTCTCAGGCGGGGGTTGGGGGAGAGCGAGTTGTGGCCTATTACAGTAAAGCGTTCAACAAGGCCGAATGCCGATACTGTGTCACCAGACGGGAACTTGTTGCAGTGCTTTTTGCAGTCCGACACTTTAAGTATTACCTGTGTGGGCTACCTTTCACTGTACGCACTGATCATTCAGCTCTCCAATGGCTAATGTCATTCAAAGAGCCAGAGGGCCAGCTGGCACGCTAGATTGAGGAACTTCAGGCATACATTATGAGAGTAGTACACCGTCCAGTGTCAGGCCATACGAATGCAGACGCACTTTCTCGTCAGCCATGCTTTGCTGACGGGTGTTGGTACTGTGATAAAAGAGAAGCCAGGGAAAGAGAGCTGGAGAACCTAGATGCTAGTGGGGCTTCTGTGGTTTGTAAGCATGGCGATACGCTGGCGTGTTTGATGGTGGGGACAGTGGGAGTAGAGGCGACTGCGAGAGGAAGATGCGGACCTGCAGCCAGTAATCCAGTGGGTCCAAACACAGCAGCGACCTCTGTGGGAGGAAGTGGCCATTCTCTCTGTGTCCACGAAAAACTTATGGACAAAATTCAAAGACCTGCGTCTGCAAGATGGGGTGTTAGAGAGGGAGTGGAAAGACCCTGCCACTGGATAGGGGAGGTGGCAGGTGGTGGTGCCCAGGTCGCTGCATGAGGGGGTTATCAGGGCTGCCCACGGGATGGTGGGGTCTGGACACTTTGGGGTTTCAAAAACACTCAAACGTGTCAGACAGAGTTTTTACTGGGGGCTTGTGAGGAAAGATGTGGAGGATTTTTGTCGGAGGTGTGATGGTTGCACTGCCCGCAAAGGCCCGCCTGGCCAGTCCCTCGCTCCCCTGCAACAGCTACCTGTAGTGGGGGTGAATGTAATGGGTCCTTTTCCATGTTCGGAGAGGGGTAACAGGTTTGTGCTGACGGCTATGGATTATTTCACTAAATGGCCAGAAGCTTACGCACTGCCTGACCTAGAGGCCGAGACAGTGGTGAACGCATTGGTGGATGGCATGTTCAGCCATGTCAAATTCGGGGTTGCTGAATCCATACACAGTGATCAAGGCCGGAATTTTGAGTCGCGTGTCTTCTCGCTGATGTGTGAAAAATCATGGATTCACAAAACAAGGACCACCCCTTTGCATCCCCAAAGTGATGGCCTCGTTAAGAGGTTTAACAGGACACTGGCGGAACAGCTGGCCATTGTGTCTGCCAAGCATCAGCAAGATTGGGATACGCACTTGCCATTTATCCTAATGGCGTGCTGATCCGCTGTGAAAGACTCAACCTCTTGCACACTGGGGAAATGGCTTTCGGGAGGCCACCTGATACGCCTGCTGTGCCCCTGCCCCCTGAGTATGCTAGAAAGCTTCATGACCCTTTGGAAGCTGCTGATAATTTTGCAAGGAAGCAGTTGTTAAAAGCGGGGACCCGGCAGAAGCGAAATTATGACCTGAAAGCAAAAGGGCACCATTTCACAGTGGGTGAGTTGGTGTGGGTGTATAGTCCTCAGAGAAAGAAGGGCAGGTGCCCTAAACTGGATTCCAAGTGGGTTGGGCCGTGCAGTTTTCTGGAGAGAATCTGAGAAGTTGTTTACCAAGTGCTGTTGCCTCCAAGGGGTAGGAAGGTGGCCGTGCACCGAGACAGATTGGCACCTTATAGAGGAAGCGCCGCAACAGCCCCAGCACCGGCCTCCTCTACAGTTGTGCCTACCCCGGAGGGTGGACCAGGACCCCAGTCGAGCACTTCCAGTCCTCTGGCAGACCCAGATGCAGCCACACCAGTTCTTGAGCTGCAAACCTCGCATTCATATAACCCAGTTTCAATTACACAAGAAGGGCAACTGCGGCCTCAGCAAGTCAGAAGGCCGCCGAGACGGTTCAGGAACTTTGTTTGTTCCCTCGAGGTCGAGGAACTTTGTGAAGGGGAAGCAGTGTAGCAAGTCTAAAGACTGTTTATGTTCAATATCAGGTGTGATCTAGATGCATTTCTTTCATGTGTTATGTGTTCTGGTTATGTGGGGCGTTAAGGCATGGGCTGTTCTTCTGAAGAAAGAGCCTGCGCAGTTATGTGTGGGCGGGGACTGGGGAAAAAGGAGTTCCAGAAGTTTGAGGTTCACTGGACTGTGTGAGGCAAGAGCATCGGCCACACAGGTGCTCACATTAATAAAAGAGCATTAAAACTGTTAAGTGAGTCTATCATTTTCTCTGATCGCTGCAATATTTAAACACTGGCTTGCTTTCTCTGTGGTGCCTGACTCTGAAAAAAATATTTTAAAAAACTGGATGTGTCAGCAAGTACAACAACTGAAACTTGAAAAAAGTGTAATTTCTAACAGACATAAACCTGGCAGTGATCACTGCCACCTACAAGTCTAATGATGTAGTGCACATTACAAAAGAAAAAACCCCACAAAAGAACAGGAGACTGTACAAGTCAAAATCAGAACAAAAGTACACAAAGGCTAGATGCATTGTAATTCCCAGTGGTTGTTTGAAATTGTTCTGTAATATTTTACACATTAGGCAAGACCTGTTCTCACCTTGATGTCAGAGTTGTGTCGCCTGGCCCTGAATTCAAATTCATCAGTCATTTCTGTGATTTCAGACAGGTCCTCATCTTCAAATTCATCCAACCCTATGTCATGGGTCAGCCTATAGAAAGAACCACCAATGTTATTGGTCAGGGGCACTAGTGGGCAGTTTGTTTAATTGTTTTTAAATGTACTGCACAATATACCCTTGTGAAAGAGAAGTGTGCTTAATTGTATTGAATAGCACTTGTAGTGTACTTCAAATCTTAAAAGTCTATTTAAAAAACTCACTTAAGTGCACTTTTTAAAAGTGCAAATTATGTCAAATTAAAAAGTTTGACTTCAAATTTGAAATCATTATTGATATCTTTTAAATGTACTAAATGGCAGCTTCATCATTACAAATGTGTCATTTCAAATATATTTAAATGCATGATATACAAGTTTCAAAAGAAATGACAAAGTACATTTTAGTTAAATGCTTTTCAGTACATTCAGGCACTTTTTTTTATGCACAAACTATGCAAAAGTGGCAGCCCTTCAGGTGCAATTAGTGTCCGAATTCACTCATTTTCATAGTCATTTTCATTCACTCCTTCAAGTGGACTATATTATTTGTATAGGGAATAGTGAATGAGGGTATTGAATGAGGGATTTCGAACACAGCCTCTGTTTTCAACTCCTCCCTCAACTGCAAGCTGCAAATCCCGCTGAGCTAATCCAGCCGCAAGCCAAAGTCGAACATACCTTTTGATTAGCTGGTTCATGCATTTAATTTGGGTTAGAACAAAACTCTGCAAGAAAGAGGCCCCTAAAGCACAGGACCTGATGCATTTGTGCCACTCGCACCGGCCTAAAGATGACCCAATCGAATTATACCCAAAAACGCTGTAATAGCTGCCAAAGGTGCTTCAACTAAGTACTGCGTTAAGGGTGTAAATACTTATGCCAATGTGATTTTTTAAAATAAATTTGCAAAGTTATTACAAATCTGTTTTTTGCTTTGTCATGATAGGATTTGGATTGTAGACTGAAGTGCAAAAATAAATAATTTTAAGCATTTTAGCATAAGGGTGAAGTGAAGCATAAAATGTGAAAAAGGGGGTGAATATTTTCAGGAACAGTGACGTGGCTCACGTCATAGGTCACATGACAATGTCACCATGGTGGATATGCGTGCACTGTATTAATACTACAAACATTCATATTTTACTAACAGCTCTTCATCAAACGTAGTTCCAACAGGATTACAGAAGCAGCTTGTGTCTGTATGTGAGATTCATGCTGTGCACATGCACATTCTCATCCCCTTTCAAAATAAAAGTCTTTTGTCACGGCATCAGTCTGACACTGAAATAAATAAAACCTGCATTGCAAAGTCGACTATTTAAAAATAAAAATAAAACAGTAGGTGAAGACAATAGTATGATGCCCTTACAGATTTATTTAATTTTCAATCTATGAATAAAAAAATGGCAAAGGTCAAAAATCCCATTTCAATACTGTAAAACATATTGCATAAAAAATAATGAATGTTGCTATGCAACAAAAATAACAATCTACTATGTGTGCTGCATATGCTGCTCATCAAAACACATGTATAAGCAGTATTTTTTCCTAGCACAACAAATTTAGCATATTATAGAAAAAAAATAAGCTCATACCATTTCTCCCATTGCTCCTCCGTCCATTCTTCTTTGCCATCACCGTTTGAGTCCATTCTGAGAGCAGTGCAGCATGGGATTGTGTTTACATCTGGTCAAAGCTCTCTTCATATTTCAGTGCCTGCCATTCGAGCCGCTGTATTTGAAGTCAGTTTAGACTGAATTCAATGACAGCAGCACATGCAGCTCCAGTATTCTCCATTCACTGTTATGTCCAGTGTATAATGATGATGCCTTGATGAATGCTGCATTTTTCCCACTGTATCTCTCTGCCCTTCATGTGTTTACCTGCATCCTCACTGTACGATCTACAACAGGAGACAAAAAATAAAATAAAGCAGAAATTGGCAAAATAAAAGCTCTGCAGAGTCAGCGCTGATAGAGATGATGCATGACAGTGTCCTTCTGCTTATACATAATAATCATGCAGACGATCCAATAGCAGGAGTGTATTTCACAACATCTCTCCTCCTCTTGTTTTCAAAGTCGCCCATCCCCCATCTCTCTCTCTCTCTCTCTCAGTGTTTGAGAGATTTGTATGAGTGGGTGGGTGCAGCCAATTCAATACCTCTCTCCAAGGCCAAACAGTAACATATGAAGAGAAACCAAAGAAAAAGTGTAAATATCTACAAATAATAAGAAAGTGGACCATATAGTGAAACACTGACTACACTCTTAAAAACACTCTTTTCTTTTGCATTGATGTCACAGAAGAACCATTTTTGGAACGTTTAGAACCTTTCAGTGAACAGTTCTTAAAATAACCTTTTTTTGTTCTTAGTGTGAAGAACATTAATAATCTGAGGAACCTTTTTTCACTATAAAGAACCTTTTGTGGAATGGAAATATTCCATGGATGTTAAAGTCCCCCTGTAGCCTAGTCAATCATTTTATCCCTTAAAACTAATCTTTGATCACAAAAATGACATATTTAAATATTTTTTCCTGTGAAAATAATTTATTCATGCTTTAAAACAGATTGAATGTAACTCTACACCCTTGCTAGTACTGGAATCATGAATATGCAAATTAGCTGTAGTACTAGTAAACGCAGCACAATGGAAGTGGAAATTACACAAGGTTGTCTACAAGTCGATGTATCAATATGGTAATGCGTTTTATGTATCTCTCTCTATGTTGGACACATAACGGTAATTAATATGATAAGCCTTTTGCTTGACTACATTATCAAACAGCTAATAATGTGTTGCTAATGTTACACAAACCATGTTCCCCATTCACCAACTCAGAGTCAGACAGCTGCCTTCTAAAACTCAGCATCCTTAGAAATGCTTTGAACAACTTAGTACGCCAGTGGAGAAAACATATAGTTCATCATAACATTGTAATAAATCACCGGCAATATTGCTAAATGTACCCAATTTGTCATAACAACAGAAAAATATACCAGGATAACCTGGCTTCTTGAGGCTCCCCTGCTTATAGCAGCAAATGATTATCGCAGTAAAGCCTTCCCGCATGTTGACGTGATTGGTTACAACATGTTTGTGACGTAGAGAACAGGTGCGATTTCAAACTGACCGTTTTTGATACTGTCTTTAGCCCTATTCGGACGGGACTAGTTTAACATGGAGAGGTGGGGTAAAGTAATACCAGAGCTTCTCTGTGATTTTAGTCCCGTCCGAATGTGACATCTCAGTAATCATTACGGACAATGTCAGTAAAGATTATGGCGACTTTTACCTTCAGTAAAAAGGTCCGGAAAAATTCCCTCAGGTAATACTAATCCCGTGCGAATAGACCTGCTGTAAATGTACATAAATTTACGTAATATTACATTACGTAATTTATTGTAATATTTATATTTCGTCATTTCCTGTTTAAAAGTAGTTTTCCACGTTTTTTCAAGTATGGAGACGCTTGAAAAAGCATTCAGTTGCGTTCTAGACGCTGGGACAAGTCTGTGGCAAAACACAAGTGTTTTCCACATACCATTCAGATCAGAAAGAAGATCAAAAGCACTTGTTAGAGGCACGAAATTTTTTTTAGTGTTAGGTAAGTGCCTTTTACCATCACAATCCAATCTGAAGTTAATTAATACATCGTTCGACCGGACATAACTGTTTTATAAATATAGGTTATATGTTTGTGCATGTGATATCAGTAATACGCACATTACGACAGGAGTGATTGTGATGTGCAAATCGAGTTACTCCTCCCAGTTCTGCTAGTTTTACTGAGATATCTTATCCCGTGTGAATTGGCCATTAATATTACAGACATCCTGTGGTAAAATTACATTACTCCATCTACCCTTTGTAAAATGAATCCCGTCCGAATAGTTTTAAGGAGAAAATACTCAGAAATAGTGTTGACTTATAAATTTGCACATGGTTTGTCTTAAAGCATTAAAAAAAAACACAGATGCCTATAAACATATTAAAAACTTCATTTTCACCACAGGGGTTTTTTAAAGTTTCATCGTGGAACCATCAATGCCAATTTAGAACCTTTATGACACAGGAGTTATTTTGTACACACATGCTGTGAATTTCAGAGCCAGATACTGAGTGAAACTGGTGTTAAACTTGTTTTTCTGTTCAATACTTAGGGCCCTATCTTGCACCCAGCGCAATTGACTTTGTACAGCGACGCATGTATCATTCATATTTTGCACCCGCGCACAGCAGACTTTTCCCTCCACAGACGCACGTCGGTTAACTAAGAAATACACTTGCGCTCCTGGGGGCGGTTCAGCGCAAAGAGGAGGCGTGTTCCGGCGCAAACGTTCCCTCATGCTATTTTGCAGGTTTAGAAAACAATTCCGCCACTAACCGAAAAAATCTAGTTTAAAGTCAGTGCCGCATGTTATTCATATGCTATTTTAAGGGCGCATGCTTGGCCAAGACCCGCCCACAAAGTTACTTGCGTTTCAGATCGTTAAAATAGGGCCCTTAGTGATAAAAATAAATTAAAAAAAGACTTAAGAAAACGTTAAGAAAACACGAAGGTAAATTAAATAAGGTAAATTATTTAAAAATACAAGGCAATGCAGATTTAAGCGTAGGCCTATATTGCTGTAGTAGCCTAGGCTAGGCCTAGTTTTATCCTATAGTTTAGTTTATTCTATTTTATCCTACAGCAAGAACAGAAGGGACTTTGAAAAGGAGATAAACGGGTCCAAAACGGACCCGGGCCAGATGAGCCAGGATTTATTATGAGTCCGTTGCGGCCGGGTCCGCGGCGGATGTAGGCTATGTATCAATTTGCTGGTCACAAACGGACCCTCCACGGAGGTAAGGTTTTACTCGCGGATGTGGAGAGGATGCAGCGCGGAGCCACGGCGGGTAAAGGCCTCATTATACTTCTGCGTCGGACCTACGCCGGAGCCTATACGCCGTAGGCAACGTGTTGGTTTTAATTTATACTTCTGCGTCGTTGTCCGCGTTGACGAGCACCTAGGGAGCATGTGAAACCCCGAGGGAGGGGTTCTGGCAGACCAATCACAGCGCTTGCGTCCGTGTAGAATTGACGCGTTGTTACATTTTTGGAGAGGTGCACGTCAGGGTACGTGCGCTACACACAGCCTACGACGTAGCTACGGCGGCAGTTCGACGCAGAAGTATAAATAGGCCTTAAGCCTTCGTTGCGGATCCGTCACTGCGCGCAAGTGGAAGCAGAGCAGATACGGGTCCGTTTCGCGTCCTTTTGCTGTGTGGGTAGGCCTACTGTTTTTAGTCAAGGCAGCCAAATATGAAGGTTATTTCATCTTACTCATCCCCATGTCATTCTAAATCTGTATGACTTTTTCCCTTGTGATCTTCTTTCAAAAAAGATAATTTGAATAATAACTAGATGGGTTTTTATTCTTGTTCATACAATGAAAGCTAAAAGGGTCCATCGTTTTTCTCTGACGTTCAAAATCAAAATAACTTCCCGTCCCTCTTGCAGCGACTTCTCTTCTCTGATGACGTGTTTACTGGCACGGGGGTGGGACAACCTGTCACTCAAATTAAATCAACCAATAGCAAGCCACAAACTTCCAACCATCCAATAAATTCCCCAAGGACAAAATCAAATCCTGCCCTGTAGTTGTGTTCATCTTGATGCGGCACTGCATAGTGCGTAGACCGATTAGCGTCTGACTTGGCAGTGCATGCTGGTTATAACTTTTGTCTGACTTGAGACTGTGACATAGCCTATGCCATCAAAGTACCGACCCAGCAAACATTGGTCCGACGGCAACGTCGTGTCCCTGGCCAAAAATAGTCGCGGCAGGACGGCATAGATCGGTAAAAATATGTAACACAGAACATTTCCTAAAAATGCATTCAGATACATTTGTACATGTCTACAGTTCTCTGGGGTTGCATGTATAATTGTTTTCTTTTATGTAGTCTTTTAGCTACGTGTAGTTCGATATAGGCCTATAGTGTATCGGGTGAGAGGACGTCTGGCGACGTCTTTTACACGTGCATTTATAGTCCATCATGACCCTCTATGAAATCCTTGTGAAATATGCAAAAGCTGTGCTTAATCCTTGCATGGTTAATACTGCAATAATTAATTTAATTGCTCAATAGTTTTTAAGAGGTTGTGAAGACGTCCACTGACGTCCTTTACACGTCTAGTCAAGCAAGACAGAAAAAAAACAGGAATTATCTTTATGAAATACATGATTTGTATACAAAGTAAATATATTTACTTTATCTTGTTTAAATAAATTATAATCACAAAGTGCCCAGTGTGGTTAAGTGATTGCAAAGCCACTGCATTTTAGTCATTATTTCAACCTGTTATACCTGATGTATTCGTTGTTATTTTTTTATGGAATGTATGCATACCTGTATTCTATGTTATGCTAAACATAAAGATGTTTGGAAGAATGTTTGTAACCAAGCAGATGTTGCTTCCCATTAACTACATAATCATTTTTTCTCCAATAATGGTAGTCAATGGTTGCTCTATTTGCTTGGTTACAAACATTATTCAAAATATCTTCTTTTGTGTTCAGCAGAAGAAAGAAACTCATACAGGTTTGGAACATGAGGGTGAGTAAATGACAGAAGTTTCATTTTTGGGTGAACTATCCCTTTATATAATAATTCAGTATTTTGTAATTGGTATTTATTTTGGCTAACAAATGTTAAACATTGAAAAAAATAAAGAGAAATTTTGGCTGTTCAAGATCATTCAAATGTTGTGCTAAATCAGAACATGCTTCTTTTTTGCTTAAGTCCACAAATAATGTGTTCTTGTTTGTGATGTACACGTGATTAAAACGTTTTATTGACGTTCAGGTCTGACTGGACCAATTTTGGACCTTTTTAGAACCTTTGTCAAGATGTGTAAATCTCAAGACTTGATTGCCTTTCATGATGTTACACAATAGGTGTGTGATTATTTTATATGCAGGCTTATATATACACTTAAATTATGCAGCAACACATTTAAACACACAGATGACGACGCATTAAAGACGTCAAGGGACGCGCAGAAGAGACGTGGAATTCACGGTCAGATGACGTCGTCCGTTCAACTTTCATTTTGGAACTATTTTTCAACCATGACGGGACGTGTCGGACGGACGTCTTTTCAACGGTCATTAAACGTCCAAATGTTTGCTGGGGAGTGTCTTGGAGATATTGCCACAGTTCTTGTGGATTTAGTCTGTCTCAGTTTTTGTTTCTTCATCTTTTTTTCTTTTTTTTTTTTCTTTTTTTTACTATTTTAATACTAATTAGAAATATTACCAAATAAAAAAATAAAAAAAAACTCATCCCGGTGTCGTGCCGAAAAGTGATGGTCCGCCGAAAATTGATTGCGCCCAGTCTCTTTACGTCTACAGCTGGATCAAACAGACATAACGTGCAAATAACCATCAGTTTATGTCCGTGGTAATAGCAAAGATATGTCTGTGTGATACTTTAACGTTTCTTTTAACATAATAATAACAATTGTGGCCATATAAGTGTTTGCAGTTTATAGCTTAATCAGGTATGACATTTACATGATTATAGGAAATAATAGAAGCCTGTTGTTGTTTGTATTTGGAAAACGGACTGTAGCCTATAATAACATGACTTACTGCTGAGCTATATATAAAATAAAGACATGATCTCTTTTGCAATTATATGACTGCATTATTTTACCTGCTGTGTACCAACCAATCCAGCCCTTTTTACCTGTTAAAATACCTTTAAATGTTGAAAGCAACCCATAAAATGCAGTATGCTACTTACAACAAAATGATTGAAGCCTGTACTTATTGCAATAAATAATGCAATCAATTTTCGGCAGACCATCACTTTTCGGCACGACACCGGTCCGCCGCATTAATCTTCTTCCTCGAGGAAGCGAGTGCTTGAAGTGCGTCACTCAGAAATAGAACGCGTTCAGTTTTTTTTTTTTTAAGAAGGCGCAATTTAAAAACAAAACAAAAAACAACCCTTAAGTAAGCTTATCGTTGGGGATTTGTTGTGTCGCGTCGCCTCTCGCCACATCCAATGTAGGCCTAGACATCATTGCTTTCATTTCAAGGATTAAAGGAATTTTCTACGGTGTGAAAAGTTTCCTGATTGTGACCGATAGCCGAATTCACACGATGACAGACTAAATTAGCATATAGGCTGTGCCATATAGCCTTCTGCAGTGTGTGATGACGGGAAGAAGAAGATACGAGGATATCTTCGCTAGTGATGTTCGCTAATTATGTCAGTTGTTTTACCTTAAACTTTATGCAAACAGCTGTTCTGAGTTCTCCAGAGGCCCCAGACAGTGTGCTTTTGTAATAATCATGTCAGTTTTTTAAATGCATGTGATAGGCCTATCACTTTTTTTTATTAATGTTTTTGCTCTGTTGTTGGCATTTTTAAAATGTATTTTAAATAGCAACATTTTATGTAAAATTCACCTAAAGAAGATCATTTCTCAGTTTCGTTAATGGTGAAAACGTGATAGGTTCCATAGTTTAGTGGAATATTGCTGCCATCTACTGGAAAACAAACACCTTTTGCTAGTTTGTGCATGAATGGCTAGATGTAATTACTTTTTGCATAGTTTAAACATCATCAGTTTTTTTTTTTTTAATAATAGCTGCTTAACTAGCCTTAATTATTATTATTATTATTTACAGTTTATGTATACGGTGCATTTTGTTGAAGAATTCAGCTAGTCACGACTGTTTCCTGAAACAATACTGTATGGTAGGTGGTTAATGGTGTTGTCACGCAGGTTAATCAATCAGTTTGCGATCGAATTACGGACGTGGCATGAGTAAATATCATTTTTCGTTGTTATTTTGCTTTGTTTCTAGATCCAGTCATAGGCTCGTTCTTATAGGCTTCTTACAGCACGTTTGCGCATGCACAATCATTACTTCGCCTTGGGCACAGCACATGGCAGCTCTAAATCATTCAAAATGAATAAACATGGTAGTTTATGTGGATCAGCAGAAACTGTAGAGCATGGGCTGCTAATATGTTGTACTGCTTATGAAAATAAAAGGGTATTTATTTTGAAAGAATTCAGAGAAATGGATGAAATCGTAGGCTACACTTAAAACGCTGCATAATCGAATATTTAACACATTAACGAGGTAGGCCTACTGAAGAAAGTTTGAACTTTTTAATAGGATTTAAAGGTAGAATTTATTTATTTAATTTTATTATTATTTAATTATTAGTTTTTCCCCATTTCTCATTCCGTCAGTGGTCCACCACACTCCAGCCCAGTAGTTGGCGGGAATGCATTTTATGGCGTTTGCTAACCCGCCATAAAACGCAAAGAAGAAGAAAGAGAAGGTGCTTTAGCAAAAAAGGCAATAGAACGAGAAATAGTAGATATACAGATTTTATTTAGTAGGTCAGAAATTAAGTCAATTATTAAAAAGAATATTATGAAAAAATGGCAGCTATATTGGGATAATGAAATAAAAGGTAGACATATGTATCAAATACAGTCAACAGTGGGTAAAGGAAGAATATCAGGTAGGAGTAGGTATGAGGAGAATATGATTACAAGATTAAGATTGGGGCATACAAGATTGAATAGCACACTGCACTTAATAAGTAAGCATCAAACAGGTTTATGTGAGGTATGTGAAGTAAGTGAAACAATTGAGCATGTATTAATGAAGTGTAGGAGATATAATGTTGAAAGGAAAGAGTTGAAGGAGAAATTAAATAATATAGGAGTTAAATTAACAATTCAAAATGTTTTAAAGTCAGATAGGAGTATAATAAATTTAATGGTAGAATATTTGGGAAATACTGGGTTAAATAAGCTTATTTAAATAAGGGTATTTTATTTATTTATTTATTTTATCTGTCATGGGGGTTGAGAGTGGACGGAGGAGCTGAACACGCAGCGCCGGATGAAATTCGATGAAGCCTCTGTGCGGTAAATAAGGGAATTATGTCGGTAGGGATAGTGTCAATGGTCCATTTCTAAAATAGGTGGCGGTAATGCACATATATGTCTGCGATCCGCCGTAAAAAAAACCAAGAAGAAGAAGAAGAGAAGGTGCTTCATCCATGTGTTACGCACGATCTAATTGAATGAATGTGAACTTCGCAGCGTTCTGTTGATATTATGCGTTCGAAATGGGCAGATGACATGAAAAAATACCCAAAAGCATCGTAAAAACAGGTAAGCAGATAAACGAAACGCGGACTTTCATTCAAATGACCTTTCCTTCTCTGGGAAAAAATAACCAATGTGAACTCTTTTGATTGTGCATGACGAAGATGATGATGATGATGATGATGTTCACGATCACTCCCTCTCTCTATCAGTGAATTGAATTTGCTCTTGTTTATTCTAGTAATTTATGACATCACGCACCAACTGGAGAGAACAGAGAAGCTTTTGTCTGACGTGTCCGTCACACACACACACACACACACACGCACGCACTGCTGATAGAACATCTTTCACACACGATACGAAAGTACGAACCGACCAGTTGGTCTGTAATCATCCGGATTTCAGCAATACATTTCACCTTATATGATGTAACGTTAGGCGGCCTAACTATGTAGGACGAGATTCGTTGCGTCTTCTTTTATTTAATTTTAATTTTCTAATTGCAAAGAAGAATTTAATTTTCTCTCATTAAAACAGAGGTGTTCGTCTTTTCCAGCTAGCGTTCTTGCTTAAAATGCTTCATTGTTTGAGCGACATCATTACCCATGCCTTTGAAATCAAATAACCATTCAACAAAGAAAAGTTTAAGAAGCATTGTGTTGTTGTTGAGACTTCTGATAAATGGCAATAATTTCAAAATGGTAAAATATTGACCAGGCCGATATTACTAGTCAGTATGTGCATATCCTTTGAATGACCTTATGTTTGACTATGCAAGCAGGGTACAGGGTTCGTACACTTTTTCCAAGGTCAAATTCAAGCACTTTTCAAGCACTTTCCAGGTCCATTTTAAAGCTTTTTCCAGCACCTTACACTACCGTAAATTACATACCAATACATAGTTAGAATTATTATTTAGTGTTTTTATCACATCAAAAGAGATAAACAGCCAAATGTTTCATAATAGCAGAGGGCTGCACGATATAGAAGAAAAATGAGATATGCGATAACTCATTAAATAATGCGATATTCAATATGCGATACGATAATGCTTAAAGTGTGTCAAATTAACTTAAATTATCTTTAAAATGATATAACCTACACATACGTGTTTCACATTCTTTTTGTGATAAGAAAATATCCCTACAACTTCAAGACAGTGAACATCAGTGTTTTACTGTAGCATAAGAAGTGTTATTTTAACACCACTGGGGTTTAGGGGTTCAGGTTATCCTACATTAGGTTTATTTAACAACAGAAACTGATTAATCAAATGTAAAAATAAACACTGCTTAGTTTTCACTGCATGAATTAAATATACTGATTCTTATTAAAGCTACAAAAGTTAGCCTATTCAGCCAAAAGCAGTGAGTGATTTTCTTTGTCTTTTGTTCATGACCCCAGTTATTGCAAGCCGTTGCGATATGCAAGCAATTATGCATATTGTAATATATACATTTGCAATATTTCGATATATTGTGCAGCCCTAATATTTAAGCCAATCACAAGTTTTATTCTTCAAAATGTATCACTAAGTATATAGCTATATGAATAATATACTTTTCATTATATTAATGTCCAAATATTGCTTACCAGATAATGTGATTTATAGGCTGTAAAAACTGAATTAATTTCAAATATGAAGACTTGAAGATTTGAACAGAAATATTTGACAGGCCTTCCCGTTTTGGGACACATTCTTGATATAGACAAGGTTTGAACAATATCTGAGTGCACAGGCACCTGCCTGATAAATGTATTTCATTGCCAAGATGTCTTGGGCCAAGACACAACGTTAGCTAATACGTTTACTGGAATAGAGCAGTGTAAATATTGCATAGGGCCATCCTAACCCTTACAGTAACAGTATACTACTTATGACACTGACTGATTTCAGTTCAGCAATCAACGACTGTTGTTATGCACTGGGCTAACGTTTGCAGGTTAATTTGCACGTTACAGTTCTGTAATTTTGGCAATGTTCACTGCATATTCCACAAATGAACGTGACATAACGGACATGCAATACTTACATTACATTATCACACCAAGTACTCTCAGTCACTAATGGCCCTTTAGGACGCGGACCGCGCTGTTTGAAATTAAACCGATATATTTCAATGGCTTGCGCCGCGCGACTCGGACCAAAGCGGAGCTCAGCGCGCTCGCGTGCACGCCGCGGTCAAAGTTTAAAATAGTTCAACTGTTGCCGCTGCGTGGCCAATAAAAACGGTGCATCCAAACAACCGCGGATATCAAAATGAAAACTCCGCCTACTTTTGCTCTGGCCAGCGTAACGCAAATCACTCTGTATCTGATTCTGAAAGGCTGCATTTTTTTCTCCATTTAATAAAGAACTATTTCGTCAGAAAGATATTTCTTGTGAAAGAAATACAGTTACAAATTCAAGCATTTTCAAGCATTTTATCCAAAATTCAAGCACTTTTCAAACCTTGAAAACACAACATCAAAATTCAAGCACTTTCAAGGATTTCAAGCACCCGTACGAACCCTGAGGGTATTTAACTATGACTGAAGGTGCCTTGAAAGAAACAGTTGAAGCAAAAAGAAATAAAAGGCCTTTCAATGTAGCCTGGCAAGCCAGACCTACATCAAGATGTTGGGTCTGGCAACTCTCCATAGACACGGCTCAATCCGAGGGGTGGGATAAACGGCTGCCTTTCAAATTCCCTCTGCACGCAATAGGACAGCGCTTCAACCAACCAGAGCGTTTTCCCAACAGCGGAGCTAGTTGATAGATTCAACTTTTGCCATATCTGGCCGGCAAAACTACGAACACATCTTCCTTTTTTTAAGAATGACTTCAGTGCCGTTCTTTGTTCTTTTCTCAAAGAAAAGCTTAACTCCAAGTCCTCCAGAGTCGCGGACAAAGCCGATTCGAAAGATGTTCGCCAGCAGCAGCCGTCATTCTTTGTTTTCAAGTGGCAGGTAACCGTCGCAACTCTGTCGTCATTATGTTAAGCCCGCCCCCGCCTACTCTATACACGACGTGATTGGCCTGACCCAATTTAGGTTTTTGCAGCTCGAAAGTCAATGGAGAGTTGCTAGACTGCCCTGGCTGCAAAATACATTTTGCTGCCGCTAGGATGCGTCTAGATTGCTAGGCTACTTTCAATGAAGAAGTGGTGTGAATAGATACAGGCAATCAAAAGCTCAGCATTTATTCACCAGTCTTTTCTGAAGAAGGGGTGGACAGGTTGCCGTTGGAGAGATGTTTGTTAAATTTATTTGGAGGTTTGCTGTAGACCGAGAGATTTGTTTATGCTGGAATAAAGAATCAGACAGGATATAAATGGGTCAGTGCCAAATAAGAGTCTCCATAATAAAGAAAAGGATGAATCTTTCAAATACACAAAAAGCTAAATTTACCAACATATTTTTACGTTAGTAGTACATGTAAATGAAAATTCTGAAATATCAGTCGTCCTTATGTGGGGCTGCACGGTAACAGTTAAACTGATAATTAGGATTATTTTAAACAAAAATTATAATCATATAAATTATAATAATCTATTATAATAAATTGTAATAATCATAATTATAAAGATGCCTGCACTTTGGAATGTGTTGCTACTATCTTTAAAATCCTTGTCAAGCATGGATATTTTTAAAAAGGACTTGAAGACTTATTTATCAAGCGTTTGATTAGGTCTGAGAACTGTGAGTGATTGGTTGTATGATTTTCTTGGTGTCATGTGTTGACGTTATTTTATGTTTCTATGTATTTTAGAGTTATTTACTTCTTATGGACAGCATTTTGGTCCATTCTAATGGTTTTGAAAGTGCTTTATAAATAAGAGTTGAGTTGAATCACAATTAGGGCTGTCACTAAAGAGTATTTTGGTAATCGAGTGATCCGATGGATTATTTTGACGATAAATCAAGTAATTGGATTATTTTTGTGGTAATAAAAATAGACCCAAGTAAACAATAACCATTAAAATTACTTAAAATATATAGGCCTGGGTATAATAACGAGGCAATAATAATTGCTTCAAATAAAGTATGAAAAGCAAGTAAAAAATACATATACACACAATATAAACATAATCACCTTACATTGATTACACATTATAACAAATGCCTGCAGAGTGTGCCAACTGCATGGCGTTATTGATCGTTGTTGTTACACATACAGCATGATAATACTTGTTTAATATTGGCCAGATAATATTTAATACAAAGTTTTAAATGTGGTTGGCAGATTGATAAGATTAAGTAAAACACCGGGCAGAAAATGTATCCTCCGTTTGGGGGATTTGTTCTCTTGACATCCGGCAACCGAGCAGGAAAGATAGTGGAGGCTTGTTTACCAATGCAAGATAATGGAAATGTCAAACGTGAAAACGTTTTCAGGACAAATCATCAGTGGGGAAAATATCACTATGATTATTTTTAATTAATAGTTAAAATATTAAAATATGATTAATTGTGCAGCCCCATCCTAGGCCTATGTTTATGTCATGAAAAACACTGCAAAAATGTGATGGTTTTTATTTTTCTAGTTTTTAACTAGATTTTTATTCATTCTTGTATTAAACATTGAGAGAGTGCAGATAGGCTATAGATGATAACATTTTCTTTCGATTTTTCTGCAGCATTTGCTGCATCACACATGCTTCCCATGACCTCCTTTAACTCTGTCTCTGGTTTACTGACAGCTTTTAACATGTTACCCTCTGAGTGAGTGTTATGGTTTGGATAAACTATTTGTGAATCATTACTTTTGTCTCTTGTGAAGATAATTTGTGAGCTGCTGTGCTGCTGGGAATAAATAGCCTGGCTTTCACAGTGATTCTTTGTTTCCATGCATTACAAGGTTAAATGGAAAAGAAAACCCTCCAGGGGACGTTTTCCTGTTATGTATTCAAGCTCCTTTTGAAAAAAGTAGCCTACACTCTAAAAAGAGAACTTATTACAAAAATAATATACTTATAAAATGCAAACTGAATGTAATGTTTTCTGACACTGCATATTAATTGCAATTAATGAAAATATATTTTAGTTTCAATTAATGTTAAATGCATTTAGCTGATCGAGCTAAACTTTAGAAGGTCTTGCTGAACTTGAAGCTAAAATAATCTGTAATGTAATTATTGAATCTTCTGTCAAGTATTTAAATGTTTGTAAACACATTTGTAATAATGAAGCTGTAATTTAGTACATTTAAAATATTTCAATATAGTTAATTGGATCTGTAATTAAATCCTCTTATATTTTAACCTTTTTTTAAAATGCAAGACAACTTTTTAAGATCAAATCCATTCTTCATTCATTTAATTTTAAAAGTACCTGCTCAGTGCTTTTCAAAGTTGTAGAGTTGTCTTCCTTTTTAGAGTTAGAGTTGTTGTGAGAGATGGTACTTTATTTTATTTTTTACTATTAAACTGATCTAGGAGTTAAAAGGGTGTATCATACATCATTTGTGTGACCTGTCTGAAGGGTTTGGCAGCCAGGAAATGAGTCATGTTCACGTGATTGAAGCAGATGGTGATCCGAAGTGTCGGGTGGCACTCTGTTGTTTCCAGTTTAGACCACAGCACCCAGTTACTGTAATAGAGCTGAGTCACTCACTTCATTTGCACGTTCATATATAGAAAACAGGTTTTGTCATTAGCTACGTTTACACGTTTCAATCAGAATGAAATCAATCCGATTGATGAATCTGAACACGGTGTTTACATGAACGATAAAATAAAGTAATCGGGTTGATGTGCGCGTTTATATGTCACAAGCTTAAAATAGGAAATGATTTTTTGACATGCGCACACTGCACAAATATACAGAGTTTCCCGCTGTTCGCGTATAACTATTCTGCTACATTGGTTCTTTATTTGTTTTAAACAGCAGACTTAATATGTATCCGTCTCTGGCCATGATTTGGAAAATGAGCATATGAACTGTTCTGCCGTGCTGTTTATCATCACGCAGTAAAAATGCCCAAACCAGTCGTCTGTGGATGAGAATCCGAAACAAGGACTGGTGGGACGTTGTCTTGCTCCACTTTACAGTGAAAGGAGAAGTTTATAATGACGGGACACTCATTTATGACACTTATTCAACAGGAATAACAGCTTGTTATACGCGTCATATCATACGTCATTATGCTATTTCAACGTCATTGCACATGCGCAGTCCTTTCAAAGTGTTTACATGTTCTCTCGATCGGATTACAAAGGAATAAACCACCCCTTTCAATCCGATCGAAATATCAATCGGATCGAGCTCAATCGGATCGATTAAGGTGTTTACTTGAAGGTTTTTCAGTCCGATTGAGCCGACAATCCGATTATAAGGGTCCATGTAAACGCAGCTATTGTGTATAATCTGCTGCAAAATCTCAATTTGTTCAAAAGTCAGTAGAATGTTGGGACTACTATATGATACAGTAAAAACAAAAGTTTGATTTTTACCTACAAAACGTTCTAATGTAAAGAGATTGTTGAAGTAAATTGAAGGTAAAGAATGGGTTAAATGAAAATATTAATTTTTTCTTTTTCTTTTACTCAAAAAGCCATTCTTAAAACCATCCTTACCTTTAGCATACTTTTAAAGGGGTGGTATAATGTGTGTCATTGATTAGCATATTCCGTCTTGATAATCTATCAATCGTGTTCCGGGGGCGGGGTTTATGTAAATTGTAGGGTTGGTGATGTCACTAACCAGGGAGGAATGTTGTGTAGTCCCAACCAGCCGTTTGTTGTAGTCCTTAAAAAAACTATTTCTTTTAAAGCAACACTATGTAACTTTTCAACCTTCATAATATATTTCCAAGATCCTTGTGATGGTACATCGACTTACAATAGGTTGAATGACACGTCTGCCATAGCCTGACAGGGTCTGTATCGCTTTTACTGGCACTATGTAACTTCGGGGATCGGGTAGTAACCAGAGCACAAAAAGAACCACAAAATTTGACTGCTTTACAGAATACGTCACTTCCCCCACCACTTCCTCAAATTTGGACGTGAGAGGCCAACCAGCGTTTGTTTTCGGCTTTCGTGCGTATGTTTTTGTCATGGGGGCTGTTTACACCTGGCCACTTCATGCGTTTTCTCAGATCGGATAGCTATCCGATCGTGAAAAGTCCAGGTTTAAATGCTCTCCGAAACGCATTTGAACCCGATCCCTCAAACCACTTCAGGAGGAGATCTGAGACGCATTCCAGACGAAACTGGACAAGTGTAAATGTATATGGTTGTTGAAACCACATATGTAAATTGTACTCCTCCCAAAAATGCTAAAAAAAAAATTTTTTTAAAAACGTGTGAGAGCGTGTTATAGGCTATATGTTATATCCAGATATGACGACGCGCTGGAACACGCATCACCGCAGATGAGCAACTGCATCAAGCCAACGTGCAAACTATCGCAAATCAAAGTGAAAGTAAGTCGCAGACGCTTAACACACAATCTTCATCATTAAAAGTAAAGAAACGAAATGATCTTACCAGGGCTGTTACTGCTCTCTCTTATTGCGGTCTTTGATTTTGAAATTTACATTTACATTTAGTCATTTAGCAGACGCTTTTATCCAAAGCGACTTACAAAGTAGGACTAGATTAAGCGAGTCGTCATGAAGAGGCAAAAACAAAAAGCAGCGCAAGAAGTGCTCAAGATACAAAGTTCAGGCATTATTCAGAGTAGCATAAGCCCGATAAGTGAGGTTAAGAGGGAAAGGGGAGGGTTTTTTTTTTTTTTTTTTTTATGTGGATAAGTGCTCACGGAAGAGATGGGTTTTCAGATGTTTTTTGAAGGTTGTCAGGGATTCTGCATTCCGGATGAGGGTGGGGAGAGCGTTCCACCAGCATGGAACTGTGAATGAGAATTTTAGCTGATGATCTATAAAATGCAGTTCATATCTGTTGCTTTCGGTGACCTGAGCTGTGTCTGAAATCGCTCCCTATCCACTATTTAGGGTGTCGGCCATTTTGTAGTGGTGTCCGAATTCTGAGTGAACGACATCATTCCCTACATTCGTTCACTACTTTTACCCACAATCCTCTCTGAATTCGAGTGTACATCCGATGTACACTTGCTGAGACACTATTTCCCACAATCCAACACGATAAGGCGATAGAGCGCGAATGAAAAATAAATATGACTGACCGCAACAATGTCACCATGGCAACGGCGCACGCGAGATAGAAAACAATCATTTGAAGGACATTTAACTATCCTTTGACTGACTGGAAACCCCGCGAAAGTAATGAAAGTAATATTTAAATAACGGAGGGTTTTTTTTTGACAGTTTTATGTATGTATGTATGTATTTATTTATATATATACCGTTATATCTATATTTGAATAAACAAATGTGTTGTGTAGTGTTTTGTTCTCTTTTATTTTCACATATAAATGTAAAAAGTAAATAAATATGACAAGCAAGTATTTTTAAAAAAAATCAAATAACGCAATAAACGTGAAAAATATATACATACATACAATTCATTCAGCCAAAAAAGGAAATATCAAAGATGGGTAAGTAATGTTTATGATGAAACTGTCCGAGCTCTCTGGCGCGTGATAACAGTCAGCGTCCGAATTCGCTCACTCATTTTCGTTCACTCTTTGCTGATGTAGTGCACTCAACTGCCATTCACTATGTAGGGATTAGTGAATGAGTGAACGAGTGAGCGGTTTCAGACACAGCTCTACACTCCATTAAATCTGCATATAGCGCGAGAATTGAAGATCGAATTTAAATCCGTTTCGCAAAAATACATTTATGTGACCAGGTGTAAATGGAATCGTTTTGATAAATCATATAGCTATGCCTCACGAATTAGTTTGCCAGCTGAACTCAGGTGTTGTGAGGTGTATTTATCACGTAGTCCTGAGGTCCTCAGACGACGCTGTTGACGCTGCGATTATCATGAGAACAGCTTTCAATTCTCACATAATTATCAGGACATAAACAAGCCTAACGTAGAGGTTGTAAATGATGTAAACGAGCACAATTTGCAAACTATTATGATAAATTGCAATAATCATGTCTAATGACATCATAACGGCCAGTGTTATGAAATAATGCGACGTACATTTAACTTAATTGATGTTATCTGGCATTTTGTAATGTTTACATTCCAATAAAAACAACACAAATTAAATTATACAGTAGGCCTAGACTATAGACTATTTACTTGTGATTTAGCTGCAATCATGTAAAAACGTTATAATATAATATATTTACGACAGTGCAAGTATTCCACAGCGACTCTAGGGGTCGCTGTTTGACAAAAACACAATTTCTACTTAGTGTGGCTTTAAAGCAAATATCTCCCTTTGCTTTGAACTTTGAGCATTGTAACTTTGCAGATGTTGTTTATGCTTAAACAGCAATATTACACACTATTACAATACTACACACGATTCTGAATCGAATCACAAATGTCAAAAATCAATTTTCTAAATGTTAAATAATGTAATGTTGACGGAACGCAAAAGGTGCCTGGACAGTCTGTTGTGACTACGTTTACAAGCTGTCAATATTCGGGTTATGGTCGGGTTAAGGTCACTATTTGGGTTTCTGAAACATTCGGAATAACCCGTTTACATCCGTGAGCAGAGAGAGTTACTCCTGTATACATGGAATTTGTAATCAATTGGCAATATCCCGATGTAAACGGCGACGCACGGACGTCTGGACGTACGGACAACCTTAAGACGCAATATGCGTCATTTCCGATTCTTCTTCCTGTATCCAAAGACAACAACAACAGCAGCAGCACGCGGATAATGAATAGTTCGGGGCAGATAGCGATCGCCTTTGTTTGCGCTTTCCTCCTCGCTCCAAAAGTGTGGTGCTGTGCTGCGTCTCGCCATGTTTACATCTACTTCTTGTTTACTTCCGGTATATTGCACGCGGGGTTTTGTATGCGCCGTCTCTACTCAAAAGACCAAGATTCCTTGCGAATAAAACATGCGCAGAACACAAATCAATGTTCCTTTTGATGGGGATATGCCGATACGCGTTTACATGACCAAATATTCGGGTTAGAAAAGGGATACCCCAGGGATCATATCCGGGAATATTAGGTTATTGCTAATATTCCGGTTTTGAACGGGTTATTGGCTGCATGTAAACGTAGTCAATGTAACGCAGGCTAATAAGTGGGAGGTTCACTTACCTGATTGAAGCACGGGCCAGTCAAGAGTTGAAACGTAGACCAGTAAAAAACGGTGTGTTAGAATCCAGTATGAATGAGCACGAGCTATAAGCGGGAGCGAGTACTAGTTTTGGCATGTTGTTTCGTCAGGAGAGATGCGCCAACGGTAAGCTGCTGTTTCTATCCATTGAGCTGCGGTTTGTCTGTAAACAGTATATGTGCAAACTTGCGCTACCGCTGTGCTGCCGATTGTAATGCTTGATAACTGTTACTTTGGTCACGCTGATAAAACCTTGTTTGCGGTCTGTTTATCATTGTCGGCTCGATAGTATCTGTGGCTATATTCCAGCGAATGTTTGAAATTGGAGCGTTTCACTATCACACGAGTTACTTCCTGTTTGCGGTGCTTGATGGGTAATGTAGTTAATCGCTTTACACTGGATGTAATGTAATGAATGGATTGCTATGCTCAGCGTTGCTATTTAAAACTACACTCACTGTTTTTCACTTTAGGCCAACATACTGAGAACACTTTTGTGGTTTTGGGGTATTGGTTTAATGTGTAACATTGACATTGATGTACATTTGGTGTGTGTGAAATTGTTGCATTTCTGTGTTTAGATGCATGTTCTTTGTTTAGTCATTTAGTTTAAACACTAAGTATATTATAATATTTATAATATTAACTACTGACTATATTGAAATGTATATTTTTATATTTGTATTATACAGAATTTATGGTATATTATGTATGTGGCTATTAATATTGTTGTTTACACCATAGCCTTTCTATTTCTACAGGTTTATAACCTGTTATTTGTGGACTAATCAACTGTGTATGGAAAATTAATCACAGTAAATAAAAAAACACAACGAGTCATAACAACATATCCTCTCCTGACGACCCATTCGGTGGGGAGATTCTTAAAGAACCGAACAATTGTTGAGTGAGAAATCTGACCGGCTAGCCTGACCATAGATATCATATATAAAGGCTAGATGTCTCGTGCGCGCTGCTGGCCAATGGAGGTCGACGTCCGCACGTGGCGGCCATCTTGCGGCAGTGCGCTCGCTCACTCGTTTAATGGTGCAAATACTTTTAAATAACCATAACTTGCCCAATTTTCTACCGATTTTCAAACGGTTTGGTTTGTTATAAACGTCAGAGATGTAGTTATGACACTACATACATACACTGCATACATATGAAAAATTATAACATACATGTTCAAGCATTCGGAATTATAGCCACGTTAATAACGTTTGTAAGAAACCAAACCGTTTGTAAATCCGTCAATATTTCAGCGAGATATGAGGATTTGTGTGCATGCTGATCACTCACCTTAATGCACAGAGCACTGACACAAGATGGCCGAACGGTGATGCCGGAAGTGACTGCGCCATAAGACATCTAGCGTTTATATATGATATCTATGAGCCTGACTACGTCAGACTTCCTACTTCCGCTCAATTTCATTTCGCTTTTTCTCCGGTCTGAAAACAGCCGGGCCAATCAACGAACAGAGGGCGGGCTGAGAGCCGTGACGTAGATGTTGATTGTACCGTGGATGCATAGATTTACTTCACATAATCTGCAAAAGTCGTTCACAGCCATTACTCCGGTATTTCGCTCGATGGTTTTGTTTTCGCATCATACATGTGTTTACAGTGGAAGTTAGATGCGGCTGAGCATGCGCATAACACACGCCATAACCAAACGTTATGTGATTGGCTTACGGGTAACCAATGATTTTAAACATCAGACAAGCGCCCCCCCGCGAGAAAGAAAACGCTTTTCAATTGTGCCATGCCAGACTCTGTCTACGAAGCAAAGCGAAGTAGCAGAGTTTGGTATTACCAGGCTACTGACCGGCACCCTCTGCATTAAAATCTAGCGTAACTTTGGCTTCTATGAAGTTGAAGGGATAAAGGACCTGGACAAGAGCCACACTTTATGTAAGTAGGGCTCCAGACAGCGACCAAATGGGCGACAAGAGGTCGCACGTTGTGCAATTGATAAGAGCTGCAACTTCTGTTACATACGATACGAGAAACGTGAAATGAAAGTTACGAAACCACGCTATTCGTTCGCAGAACAGGTTTACTCGTGGGCCGATCTCAATCACACTGTTATTACACAGCGCTGGAAGATCGAGTGAGAATGCGTTTGAATTCGGCGCAGAATTCTGTTATAAACCACACGTCAGATCAAACAGTGCTAACGTGGAAACCAGGACAAGCTTCCACCCAACTCGGAAAAGGCGAATTACAAACTCTATTGCAACATCTATTGCCAAATCACTTCCATTTGTTTAATTAATAAAATATATTGGAAGTAAAATCATTATGGATCATATGGATCTAGAGATTGCAGGGTTGTGGATTCGAGTCGCATGACTTGGACTTGACTTGGACTCGAGTCCCAAATTTGATGACTTGCGACTCGACTTGACATAATCAAAGATGACTTGTGACTCGAGTCTCGACTTAGACTTTGACAACAATGACTCGCGACTTGACTCGGACTTGAGCCCTGTGACTTGGAAAGACTTGACCTACCTTCTAAAACCACAGATCAGAGTTGTAATAATCACTGTAGTATAGCACTGTATCATTGACGCATGATCACAGCGCTGCTTTCGCACGTTTGGCACTATTTTTTAGTCTATGGTTTGGCACTGAGCCAGAGAGCACTTGAGCACTTTCATCAGCGCGTGTCAGTTGTCATTTATCACACGTTCAGACCGTTTTCAACCAAATAATGTTCTTTTTTCTTTTTCAGGCATTTAAATACACAAGTAACGTTACTAGCGAACCATTTATAATTTGAGGGGGAAAAAAATGTCTAAGTAAGCGGAAATAATAAACCTTTCAAATATAATTTTGAGACATGTTTTTTTTTTTCCCACAACAAACGCACATTTTAGCCTATAGGTAACTATAAAGTCTTCTCCCTGTTCACCAGCCACTCTCTTTCATGTCTTTCGGGAGAAATGGATGGATTTACGTTTTGTAAATGACAGGCACGTAGCCCCAAAAAGTGTCACGTGACGCTTGATACGTCGCCATGGAAATAGGAATGTTCTACAATTACTGTCGCGTTAACAAAATAATTTAACCAGGGACTCTTAGTGAAAATTTTATCGCAATAAATATGAAATTGAACTGCTAAGTCATGAACATATTTTAAAAGCCTTCCTGATATAAATTAGTATAGCCTACATTTCATATAGTAATTAACACTGAGACACTAATTTGTGCAAAAAGCACTAATGACTTGTTTAAGACTTGAATCTTAAACTCGAGGACTTGCAACTTGACTTGGACTTGTCTGTCTTGACTCGGGACTTGACTTGGGACTTGAATGCAAAGACTCGAGACTTACTTGTGACTTGCAAAACAATGACTTGGTCCCACCTCTGAGAGATTTGTCACCCCTATCCAATATACTGATACACATCTGATTTCTTTCTCAACTGTTTACGTTCACTTTAGACATAACCGACTGTGTTTACGAGAATACTTGCCGAGACTGGTATTTTGACATCGTGTATGTGTCCAGTCAAGCGCAAGAGCGTCGAAAGAGTTTGGCGTTTGCTCGCTATCTGAATATATTTTAAAAATAAGAATATATTTTGAAGGATGTTGGTAACCAAACAGTTTTGGTCCCCATTGACTTCCATAGTTTTTTATTTTTTTTTGCATACTATGGAAGTCAATGGGGACCAAAACTGTTTGGTTACCAACATCCTTCAAAATATAATCTTTTGTGTTCATCAGAAGACCGAAACTCATACAGGTTTAGAAAAACTTGAGGGAGAGTAAATGATGACAGAATTATCTTTTCTTTTCTTTTTTTCTTTATTTTTTTTGTGGTGAACTGTCCTTTTAAGTGGCCTTTTATTTCTGTAATATTATTATCTACAAGTACAGTTATTAAAAAAATATACTTTTAACAGTGTGCTTATGCACATTTATTCAATACAATTGTGCACCTTTCGCAAGGGTTATTACCACACATTATCTCTTTTATATGCTTCTTTACGTCACTTCTAATCATAATCTCTTTTTTGTCAATATATTGTCATTTGTCATTCATATTGCCAATAGCTCCAGGCCACAGCAACATAAACATCCTCTAACAACACAATGGTTTAGTTTTGTGCATGGGAGTGTAACATGGCTGGACTGGCCATTGGGCATACCGGGCATTTTCCCGGTGGGCCGACGTGCTTTTTGGGCCGATACATCTCATACTCATACATATACATATACATACATATACATACATATATATATATATATATATATATATATATATATATATATATATATATATATATATATATATATATATATATAATTATTTTATTTTATTTTATTTATTTTTTTTAACGGCCCATAAAATTTGTACATCGGCGGCCCATTCGTTTTGTTTTGTTTTGCTTAATTGACCCTTCGCTAAGCCCCGCCCTCCTTAGTTACTGTTGCTACACCTGTCAAGCTTTTGCGCCTGGCACGTCTATTACAGTATGTATGCACTGGTTTCAGACATTCCTAAGGAGATAATTAGTCATTTTTGGCGAACAGATGAAAATATGAGAGAGCAAGACTGCAGTATGCATTCGAGGGCTATATCCACGACATAATATGCAACCGATTAGAGAATAATTTCATCAAAATTGAAGCTAA
Organism: Abramis brama; assembly: GCF_963993115.1. Taxonomy (NCBI): domain Eukaryota; kingdom Metazoa; phylum Chordata; class Actinopteri; order Cypriniformes; family Leuciscidae; genus Abramis; species Abramis brama. The sequence continues at coordinate 52,216,661 of NC_139965.1, read as the reverse complement.
AGTCTATAACGTTAGGTCCCAGCACAAGCAGCAGCCGCCTCATACGCTGACCATTCAAATGGGAAACACACAAATTGAGGAACAGCTGTTCATGCACAGCAGGGTAAGTGAAATGTGAAAATATTCTAATATTTATAAATCAAACAGTTTATCCATATGTATCGTGGAATAAACACAAGACATTAGCCTGACCACTTTGCAATGATAACATTCTCCCGCTTATATTTTTAGTGCGCCAGGCTACCGTTACTGCTCACACGTCGGACTAACTTACTGTTATGAACTGATTAAGTTTGCATACCAACCTTTTCCTTGGAGATCTCCAGCAAGCCCCGTGATGTTCCCTCCTTTTACTAACTACCTTTTACTTTTACTAGAACTAACACCGGGAGAGTCGCGATCGGATTGGGGTAACGGTTTGGCCGTCGATTAACAAAATGTTGAAATATATTTTTAAGTAACGTTAAGTTATGTCAGTGAGCCTCCGTCTTGCCTTTAATCACATTGCTTGATCCACGAGCTGGACAATAACTTTATTCTAGAGCTGCTATAAAGCCAAAACACTTTACTTTTAATTTCCTATTATCAATGTAAAGCTGCTTTGGAACAATCTACATTGTTAAAAGCGCTATATAAATGAAGATGACGCCTGGCATTTCTCCCTTTGGGTTTTAGGTTTCGGGAAGGGAACAAAATCCACCACCCCGTCCAAACTTTTAGGATACCGGGTATCAGATTTGCACAATCCATACGCACAACGCGGCATGTTTCCCTCTCGCTCGAAAGCTTGCCAGACCTCCCGCGCCTAGTTACGGTTGCTAAGCCACGATTGGCCTGTGGCGGTTTTCGGGCGTGGCTTAGCGAAGGGCGGCGCTGGGTTTGTGCCGGTGTAATGCATTGGTCCAAAAAAAGTCAGTGTTAGTTTTTATTTTTTCTGACAGACCAGCCCATGAAACACGTAGATCAGCGGCCCATTGGTTCTTTTCTTGATTGACACTGGGCTGGCCCAATCAGAACTTTAAACGAGTGAGGCGAGCGTGCAGCAGTGTCAGTGTGTATCTGTCAAAATAGTCAGCGAGATGGAGAAGAAACGCAAGGAATGTGCAGAGAAATAGCGTGAAAAAATAGAACCAGGCCCTTAAAGCAGACGCTTATGTGTCAAAATATATGTTTTCTGACCTTCATCAGCTCCTGTGGCAGATGATGATAGTGAGGAGGATCAGGAGAGAGTGTAGAGCCTGCGGTAAGCAGAACTAACGTACTTTCAAAACACTTCGGCCATGTCATGAGTGTAGGAACCCATAACCCAGTTACAGATTATTTCCACATCTGCATAGTTGACGATTACCGCAATTCACTAGAAATTTAATGAGAGGTGTTTGTAAACCATGTTTTCCGCCAAAATAAAAGCTTGATGCAGTTTGCGTCAAAATAAAAGATCATGTGCTTATCTCTTTCAAGCATAGGCGTAATTTGCGGGTGGGACATGTCCCCACCACTATTTTCTATGGTCGATATTGTCCCCACCACTTTTGAAACATCTCGCGGCACGAATGTACCAATACAAATAAACAAAACATCTCCAGTTAACTAGCAGAGCATTCATTTCGTTCGTTTTTTAAATAAGAGGCGATCTAGCGCTGAAATGTGTTGTTTTTTAAATCAACTGATCAAAGTGCTCGTTGCCGCTGCGATCAGTGGCGCGGATACTATGTTTGTTTCTGGCTCGCGCACAGCCTTCACTCAGACGCGTGCTTCAATCCGTTGTGGAGAGACTCTCTATTCGTTCCGGTGAAATTAGAAAACAAAAAGCACAAAAAAGTGTCCCTGCCTGATATACAACCACTGAAAGACATAATCGGTTTTGATGAAAAAAGAAAAGAAAAAAAAAACTATAATATTATGAGTGCGGATTAGAACTCAGAACCTCAGACACGCTTGGCAAAAATTCTACCCCTGGACCACTTAAATACACGCTTAAAGTAGTCGGATCAACATATAATAGGCCTGATTGAAGACCACTTAAACCCAATCAATGTACTATTTAAATCGATTGCTGGACATCGTAATGTTATATCTGTTTTATGATTAAGCATTGTGTTACCCCCCCCTCCCTCCCTCCTGCACCCGCAGTGTCCCACCCACTTTTTAAAACAAAGTTACGCCACTGCTTTCAAGTATAGAAATTGGTACAAAACTAATTATGAAAGTTTCCTTTATTTTTTAGTGCATTTGTTTTACAAAATATGGCAATTACTGTCATTGGATTAATATTATAACTATTATTATGTAGTAGGTGTAATGTAAATAGACACTGTAAATAAAAGAGGTTTGAATTTTTCTTTGTTTAATTTGCACACTGAATATGGGTTGGAGCTTTTAATTTTGAACTTTCAAAGTGCACCAGATTGATGAATTTAACATTAAAATGCACAAAATTTTCTCACTGGGGGGCATGCCCCCGAACCCCCCTAGAAGGACCGAGGTCCACACAACACAGTTTTACCAAAAATCCTGTAAGAAACACTGGTATTGCTATGCCAATGCAGATTATAGCTTGTTTTAGGATTCACCACTGTGAAGTATAGTTCAACTGTTTTAAAGTATAGTTCAACAGTTTTGACAAACTGTCAAATTTGTACTTATTTCATCTGTTAACTCTCACTCGTTCCTACTCACTTGATATGCATATAATTAAGGGCGTGCAAAGATTTTTTTGTCCCAGTCCAGCCCTGGAGTGTAAACGTGACGTGAATGCTCCTCCTCCTCTCTCTTCCCCAACCTGACACGCCATGTCTGTTCACGTGGAGTTATAGTGGAGTTTAAACTATTTTGTTTGCTTAAACTGTAGCTAATGCAGTCATGTAAAAACATCTTTCTTTTGGACTTGAGTGTTTTGTGGATGGACTGCTGTTGTTGCCGCCTAAATCTTTTCAGATGTGGTGTAAATGAAGGTAAAGAATGCGCCAGAATCAGAATATTTTACTCATTCTTTTCTACGCCATTATTAAACACACCTGCGCAGTAGCTTTGATGATGGCCAGAATCAGTTTTTTTTACCAACGTATGGATTGTTTTAGCGTGACGGAAGGATGTTGTGACTATATAAAGAACCAGCACTGCGGGAATCAAATGAAAACCGCTGTGTATTTAAATGAAATCGCTGTTGCAGCTGAGCAAACAACATGCCATTTGTAATGGAATGTAAAGCTTGAATTGCGTTTTCATGATTTTGTTTTGTTTTTTTGAACAGCTGCCAACTATATACATTGGACAAAATGAACAAAAGAGAGGACACCCCTAAAGACCGGTAGGTTTCTTTTGGATTTTATTTAATTTTTATTTTATTTTATTTTATTCTCTAACTATTTATTTTATTTTATTCTCTAACTAAAGGACTTTTTTAATCTGAGAACCTCAATGATATATGATTTGGAAAAAAAGCACAGGGATTCAGTTTAATTGTACTGAAAGCAATCAAGTGAGTCAACAGAACGTACAGATACAGACTCTAATCAAACTAATAGCTTTCCACAATTACCTGGGGTAAAATTGTTATAAGTGGACGAATAAGTCATTTCTCTTTTTTTTTTTTTTTCTTGATATTAAAACTGGTCATTAATTCAGCTTGAGATAATTTGCATTAAAATATTTTTTGTGAAGGTAGGGTTGACATGTCCCCCCCCCCCCCCCAAAAAAAGGCTTAAATAGTGTAAAAATTCTTTATTTTCATTTGGTCTTAAATTTGGGAGCAGACAGGCAGGAGTCAATTAACAAGATGGATGAATAGATGATAGATGAACACTGCCAATTTAAGATTTATTCAATTAAAAATTACAAACAATAGGCCTACTTGGAGAAAGGTTTTATACTTTTGGAAAATTTGCCTGTTGGTTTGTTTTGCATGTGATCGTTATTTAAATAAAAAGCACAAAAAAACAACTTGCTCCACACTTGGTTTTGGCGTTGCACTATTTATAATATCATGCTGTGAACAGTGTGAAGTAAAAAAAATAATGAAATCTTAACATTTCTCAAATTCTTTTTAATTGGGGAAAATGAATGTATTGCAAATAGACATTTACTGTCATGTTGTCTCTTCTATCTAGCGGCTGCCTGGTCGCGGTCATATTCTTCATTCTTGGCCTGGGAACACTGTTGCCATGGAACTTCTTTATGACGGCATCTATGGTAATGGAATGTGGAAAACAGCATCGAACAGGAGTTTTTCACATCTTTAAGCCAAATTTGCTGGAACAACACAGTTGTTTGCATTTTAATGGACTCTTCATTAGTCTGAGAGAAATCCTCCCATCAGATATTGAACTTTTTTCGATCTGAATTCCCCAGCGAGTGTAATTAGTTTGCTAGTTGGCTGACAGCCAGGATTAAACCTATTAGCCTGATCACTGCTCCAGAGTTTTCTCCTATATTCCTGCAATCACTAATTGTGATGTTATTACTGTGTTGTGGTTAATCTATATATAATATAAAAGAATAGAATAGAATTAATTTTCAGATTTACCAGATTACTGTGTGCTCTGTTGGTTACAGTGTTTACTTTTTATGTTTTTTTAAAATCTTTATTCTCTTTCAAAGGATTCATTCTCATTTTTGTGTAAAATACATGTAAATTTCATTGCAGAAATTATGCATGTGTTTATTATGTTTAAATGATAAATATTGTGTATATCGTTATCTTAGTTTGTGCCATCAAAAAAATCCATATTGGTCGACCACTTAATCTGACAGGTCATAGTGTTACATTTGTTTATTTCAGTGTTGAAAGTGATTGTTTAGTGTCCCCAAAATCTTTGATTTGTTTTTTACAGTATTTCAACAACAGACTCAATATGTCTGAATGGAGGAACGGAACAATAACAACTAGGACGGAGTATTATTTCAATAACTGGATGACTCTGCTTTCCCAGCTGCCTTTGCTGCTGTTCACTTTTCTCAACTCTTTTCTCTATCAGTGGTAAGAGTTTATTTTTTGAGTATGTGTAGTTCAATATGCCAAGTATTTACTGAAACCAGTAATATATAGCAGATCATTTGTGTTTCAGGATCTCAGAGAGGATGAGGATAGCAGGCAGTTTAGTCTTCATCTTCATCTTCTTCCTCCTCACTGCTGCCCTGGTGAAGGTCCCAATGGAGGAGGACAAGTTCTTCTCCATCACCATGGCAACTATCTGGTTTATCAATTGTTAGTGATTTTGAAACCTCATATCACCATCACTTAGGCTATATATATATTTCTACTAATAAATGCTGATATGCATAAAGATTTCGATTTCAAATAAATTGTTCTATTCATCAAAGAATCCTGAAAAAAAAAAAAAATCCCATCATGGTCTCCACAAAAATATAAAACAGCACAGCGGTTTTCAGCGTTGATGATAATACATTTTTCTTGAGCAGCAATGCAGCATATTAAAATATTTCTGAAGGATCATGTGACACTGAAGACTGAAAATTCAGTAAATTACGTTTTAAACTGTATTACAATAGAAAACAGTTATTTTAAATTAATATTTACGTTTTAAATATTTTCATTTCAAATTTAAATATGTAATGATCTATATAAAATGATCAACTCTCGAACTGAACTTTGTAGCTGACAAACCCCCTTTTACGGTACGTTTACACGACGATGATGTACTAAAAACGGAAAGTCTTTCCTTTGCTTTTTTGAATAGTTTCGTGTACGGACGACAACATTGTCAAAACGATCCCCATTCACACGGATCTGGAAAAAAGACTAAGATCTGCATGCCAGGCCAGTAGTTGGCGATTTCACATTGTAAAGAAACACTACGTGCCACATGACGTCACCGTTTTCACAAATTCACATTTTTATATTTTACACAGTAATGATATAATTTTCAAAGTTTGAGTAGGCCCATACTTGTTTCTGTTTGCAATAGCCCTACTGTGCTGTGACATGGTGTGGTATAGCCGTGCTGGATAACGCTGGTAAAATCACGTTACGCTCTTGTTCACTCATCCGCTCCTCGCTACACTTGCTCACATGCTCTGAAAATAATAGCTTTGTAGGACTAAACATTATTTAAATAATTGGTCAAAAAATAAATCTGTTCAATCTAATTGTTGCGTAGAACTGAATAAAGAATAAGCTTGATATTTAATACTAATATATTTTCTGTCCAATTTTAGTGTTACTTTCAATAAGTGTGGTTATTTTATTTTATTGGCTTGTATTTTTTTAATTCAGTATCATTAAAATGATTGAATTTCATTTAAAAATCTAATATTAATACAATTATACAACAAAAAACTAATTTAAAATAATAAATCTTTTTTTTTTTAAGTGCATCCAGAATTTTCGGTTTCGGCCCAGAAAATCATTTTGTTGCATCCCTAGTTTTTTTGTGTGCATCACCCACTCTTGCTATAAAGATCAGTATTTTTTTGTGTGTTCTTAATGATTGTTGTTCTGTCTGTCTCTCGGCAGCGTTTGGGGCCGTGTTACAGGGAAGTCTGTTCGGTTTGGTGGGTTTGTTGCCGCAGAGGTACAGCGCCATCTTTATGAGCGGACAGGGAATCGCAGGGACATTTGCTGCTCTTGCAATGATCTTCGCCATAGCAAGTGAGACGCATTGTTTTCGTATCGAGATACCATTATAATTTTTAATAATATTTTGAATGTTTTAATTTTTATGTTTCTGTTTTCATTTTTACATTTTTGTTAATTTAAAATCAGTTTAAATTAAAATTAAGTTTAAATTTAAATTAAAATAGTTGTGTGTGTGTGTGTGTGTGTGTGTATCTATATATACATTAGTATGTATTAATTTATATTTCATTTTAGTTTATTTTAATACATCAAGTTAAACTAAAGGAAAATAAGAAACTATTTTATTTTTCAAGTAACTGAAAGGTATTTTATGGTTTTATTTAATTATAATAACCCCAGTGAGACAATTGATTTCAACATTACAGTGCATTTTTTTGGGACATTTTAAATAAAAAAAGTCCCTCACAAGTACACCCAAAACTCACAATAATAAATTAAAAGAAGAATAAAATATAATGGAAGAAAATAATAGGAAAAAATATAATAATAACAAGTAGGAAAAACACAATATTCGCATAACACTTTATTTGACAGTGTTCCTGTCACACATCTTACATGTACTTACCATAGCAAATTATGCATAATTACAAGCAACTAACCCTAAACCAAACCCGTCCCTAACCCTAATTTTATAGTAAGTACATGTTGTTAATTCATATTACTCAGGACTTACTTGTATAAATACAACAAGGGCACCTTAAAATTAAGTGTAATCTTAATAGTCTTGCAAATGAGGTTTTGTGAGATTAAGCTCACTAGTAGGGACAAATTTGTCATTGTTTCATCTCTTTCATCATCTCTGACAATGTCAGGTTAGCATTGCATTTCTTTCCTTTTAGATTTAGCTTGTTTAATTCCACAGAGATTCACTGTTGCCAAATGAACATTCATGCATTTCTATATAGATCTGTTCACTGGATGTGTGTGTGTAACAGGTGAAGCTGACGGTGAAATGGCAGCTCTGGGTTATTTCATCACTCCGTGTGTCGGGACCCTCATCACGCTCATCAGTTACATGCTGCTACCCAAACTGGTGAGTGTGTGTGTGTGTGTGTGTGTGTGTGTGTGTGTGTGTGTGTGTGTGTGTGTGTGTGTGTGTGTGTGTGTGTGTGTGTGTTTAGGTCCTATCAGATCTGTGCTGTTCTTTAGTCAGCTTATTCTGAGACTGATCTCTGGAGTGTGTGTGTGTGTGTGTGCAGGTATTTGCTAGATTTTACCTGGACAGCAAAAGCAAGAACTACGAGCTGGAGACGTCGAGACAGCTGCTGCCTACAGGTGAAACTTGGTGTATAAAGTTTTTGTGGAACATGCACATATTGGATTGCCATTTCACCATTATTAATAGATAAAAAGCAATATGCAGTATCTTTAAAATGATATTCATCCCAAGTCTTATTTCCCTTGGGAAAAATAAATACACTTTAGCATGCTTAAAAGAGTGTGTTTTACAGAAATAACATACTATAAAAGTGTAAACCGAATGTAATGTTTTCAGGCACTTATAGCATGTTAATTGCAATTAAATGAAAATGTATTATACCTGTATTTTAAATTGATATTAAATGCAATGAACTGAACTTCAGAGCACTTTTACTCACCCACTTCAGTAGGACTTAAGGACATCTTTATATGTAATTTCATAATTCTATTGTCTTTGAAATGGTGTTCTGCTGAATGTACTGACAAGTATTAAACTAAAATGTCATATGTTCATTTTCGTAGTTGTACTAAATAAATAAAAAAGTGTTTTAGTATGTTATTCAACACATCAAAATAAGTGTACTACTTTAAAGCACAGCAACGATTATTAAAACAATGATTTACAGTGCACTTTAAAATAAAACTTTTAATTTGACATTACACGGTGCACTTTTTAAAATTGAAAGTCACAAAATACATATACTCTTAAGTACACTTAAGGTGCCTTTTATTTCATCAATATTATATTATTAATGACATTCCCTAAACATGCACATTCAGTACAATTAAGTGCACTTCTTTTTCACAAGGGAATTTTTTTATTGAAATGAATTCTGTTCCTCCAGAAACTGTGGAAGGCTGTGAGACGACGAGCGATCCGTCTAATGGCTCTGTGGTCATAGGGAATCCTAACAAAGCTGCCAACTGTGTGAGTGAAGAGGAGGGTTGCAAACAGGCCTTCGTCCCGCTACAGGCAGAAAACACGTCCACCCAGAAGAGCTCTGTCCTGCAGGTCTTCAAAAAGGTGACGTTTTATTTCACCAATCAAAGTATCAGAACGTCTCGCAGCTTGTGGTCTGTTTTGAATCTTTAACAGTGGCTTATTGTCATCATCATCTCTCTCTGTCTCTAGATTTGGGTTATGGCTTTCTGTGTGACGTTTGTGTTCACAGTAACACTGTCAGTTTTTCCAGCTGTAACCGTGGATGTGAAAACTGTCTATGGAGGAAACTGGGGTATGGAATACATTCACTCGCTCACACACACACACGCACACGCACACGCACACACACACACACAAACACATGTTGTGTTTTCATGTTTTATGGAGACTTTCCATAGACATACAAACTTTATAATCTATCCCCTTACACTAACACTACCTGTAAACCTACCCATCACAGACAACTTTCTGCACTTTTACATAAAAAAAAGAAGAACTTAATTTAGTCTGATTTACAAGCTGTTTTCCTCATGGGTACCAAAAAATGTCCACATAACGTAGGGTTTACCTGGAAAACACACACACACACACACACACACACACACACACACACACACAAACTGTAAAGTTAGATGTCTGTAAAGTTGTTGAGGTAGAGATTTCTGACTCTGTTCATGAGGAAACAAAACTTGCAGCCTTTAAAGGTATATATTGTAACTGAAATCCACAGACAGACGCAAATTGATTATAAACACTTACAGTAAATGTTGATTTTATTTGTTTTCTTGCTCAGGGTTCCCACGGGTCCTTGAAATCCTGTGAATCTGAAAATCTTTTTTCAAGGCCCTGGAAAGTTTGAAAATAAACAGGATACAGGTCCTTGGAAGTGCTTGAATTTATTTTGAGAGGTTTTCTGGGAAAAAAAATCCATATTCCCTCTGGTCCACTAATGTGTTATTTCGCCAACAGTTTGTGGCCTATGCATTCTAGCTTGCTTGATTTACGGTAGTTACGCTCATTTACGCGTTACGTTAAGTGTTTCCCACGTGAGGTACTTTTGTATTGTACGTTGCCATGACGTTCACCCACGCACAAAACTACTATGATGGGACCTCAACGTTTCAGACACACTGTGTAACATTGCAAAAATAGGCTGAAACGTGATTCCTGGCTCACCAAATAAGATTATAAAGAATGGCTTGCCAGTAGAGTTTCCACCCGTCCCCTAAAATACGGAATTGTCCCGTATTTAAAGGTAAAATTATGTGTAATAGTGGAACTGAGTAACGTTATTAGCACGTCCTTTATCCCCCACTTTATGCTTCGCGTTGTCGTGTGGGGTTGCTGAGGCTGGTTGGTGTAGTTTAAGGTGAGAGGCTTGGACGGAGGTGTCACTCTCCAACCTTGCTGATAGTTGCAAGATTTTTTTCCTGAGATCACTGGACCTTGTTTGTGGAGTGAACCATTTCCTGGCTACTTTCACTTGTGAATGGAGACCTTAAGTATTTTTGTTAGTGAAAACATGTGTTAACTCATCTGCTTGTCTGGCCGGTCATCCTTTTTGGTGGGAACTGTGAAATTTCATGTGGGCTGAGGGCTGTCCTGGCTCATTTTGGGCTCTTATTCTTTAATTGCTATCAATACAATGAGCAGGGCTTGAACCCATGTTCTTCCTATTTTCTGTCATGCAGAATTTGGGGTTTTATCATCTGATTTGCATTCTCACTATTTATCCACCTTGTGGATGATATTTCAAATGTATTCTTAATGATTCCTTGAGCTCACCTCACTCAGTACCATAGGCCTTTTTACCTGGAAATCACTCAACCCACTTCGCTCATGTTAAACAGTAACAAGACAATATTTATACATTTGGAACAGTATCAGTTCTGTTTGATGGTATCCATCATGACACCCTGCAAAAGGAAGAAGTCAAGTATGGGGTGGACAGGGCAAGCTTGCTTGCTCTCTGCCTTCCCAAGTTATGTGCTGCGCTGGCACTGTTTCTTTTTGCCACAACGACAACCCAGGCTAGGATAGTTAGCCAAAATCGTCCATGGCCGTTATTTTATTGGGCATATTTTACCCTGTGGGCCCATTTTATAAATTTAGACACAGCTGTTTTGATTGAAATCATTTATTTGTCTTGGTGTCTCTCAGAACACCATCTTTCACACACTCACTTTCACACCCCTCTCTGGCCAGAGAATCATACCTTTTTGTCTACCATAGCAAATTATGAACTGAATGGGGAACATATATGAAGAGTTCAGATGCAAAAGCCTCTAAGTGCCATCTGAAATTTTCTTCTAGAATTATCATTTTTATCAAGCTTGTATATTTAAGTTCAGTAATTTTACTTAAATGACAATTAATAGGTCATTTTCATTGCCATTTAAGTGAAATTACTGAACTTAAATATACGAGCTTGATAAAAATAATCATTCTAGAAGAAAATTTCAGATGGCACTTAGAGGCTTTTGCATCTGAACTCTTCATATATTATTGGGGTGGAATACCACCAAATCTGAAGGGTAACAACTTTGGCAACGACAGAAGCTACTGAACATAGACACACTGTGGCAGTCCCCTTGTGACAGTGTCTAAACGTTAGGATATCAATTTTCAATTGTCCGATGCAGTCGTCATGTGTTTGAGTTTAACACCGTGAACGTAAAGCTAAGTTTTCAAAATCAAATAGATTAAACACTTTAAAATAATAATCGTATAGACCTACAGTTGCAGTTGAGAGAGAGCCAGTTTTAGTTTCTCAAATGCAATTTGTCATTCATTGCACAATTTCAATTTTTTCCAACTTTTTGTTGTCGCTCATAAGCTATTTAAAAGAAGATTTGGAGATCTCCACACAATCTTGGATTCATGGACAAAAAGAAAAAACATTTCCATCTCGTACCCCTGGTGATGACAGCATGTGATTTCAAAAGTTTAGAATTAGATTCATTGTTTTTATTGAATCTAGAAAATGAGCTTTAAATGAAATGGAGTGACCAATATTATTTGCTTTTCTAGCCACAATTTCTCTTTAGACCTATAGGCCTATATTTCCTTTTCCAGAGAATTCTGCATAGTCAATAGGCATAGTCAATCTATTTATGCTTTTACCACTAGTTGGTTAATGTCATAACCCTCACTGCCAAATCCAGCCCCAGTTTTAACTGATTGGTAAGTCAAGCTCCCACTTCTGCTATTGAACTTCCTGCAGTAGGGCTGGACTGGCACCTATTGAAAGCAGATTCAGAATGTTAGTTTAAAAGAGGATATGAAGAATTGCTGTGAAACCAGTGAATAATCAAAAAATAATCACGTTAATAATAACTAAATTTGAAGCGGTCTCTGTAGTGATCATTGAAAATGCAGCGCCTGGCCCACAAGGGAGGGGGTGGAAGTCTTTCTGTGTGGATTGTCATTCAGTTGAACTTGTTGGGCTGATACGTTGGATCGTCAGTCTGTGATGGCACTCAAAGGCCTGGTGTTGTGGTATATTGGCTCCGTTGTTTCTCTCCTCGGTCTGGCTTTTGATCCATCCTGCCACAAAAGTGCATTGCACTTGGCACTTGGTGCATGCATGGCAAAATTGTCCTTAGGAAAAGTCTCAAGTGAAATTTTCACCTTTTCCTGCACTGAATTAGTCTCTTTCCATGCTGACCCATCAGAAGTGTCAACTTCCTCTTTCAGGAGGGGGGCTGAAGGCCCATCAGCAACTTCCTCTTCTTTTTTCTGCAGTCATCCCCTTCAGTCTTTCGATTCGCCCCCATTTGTCAAGGCAGCTGTCTGAAATTTGATTACTCAGAGAACCCCAAAACTCAAATTAAACTACTGCTTAATTCCAAAAGTCTCTTCTGGTTAACAACACAACAGCAGTTCCTCATTTTATTTAAAAGCTTAGTCCTTTTTTTGCAGGGAAAAAGCAAGCATTCTTCTTTGCAAAACGCAGGAAAAAAGAATATAGTGTATAATGTAAACGTAAAATTCTTTGTCTTTTCTTTTTTATAAGAAACCAAAATAAATTGACTGTAAGATGTCTGTTATGTGCCTGTTCAAATCACAATTTCTATTTAACTCGGTCACCCAATCTCGTTATCATACAATGCACAAAAATGATCTTAGTCAACATAAACCAAAATCTTAGAATCTCTGCAATGGATCAGTTTCTTCACACTGTCTCCCAGGGATAACGGGATACAAATTCTAGACACCTTCAGATAGAAAGTATAATATGTAAACACGTGCAGTTAATATTGTACAATTTATACATCACTTTAAGAGCACCGATTGCTCGGTTTTATTTCTCATCTGAGCTAAAACATAAATAAATCAAAGTCTAACTAAAATTGCCTAATTATCACAGGTGCATTTTTTTAAAACCATGTCGAGCTCACGTCCTCTTCAGATCTGAAAAAGGTATCAATGTCTGTCCAGTAACTAATGATGAACGTATGGTGAACTACAGATTTGTAGATGTTATTAGACTGATTAATTCATAGATTATAATTAATGTTATTTATTAATTTATCGCTTATAAATATGAATCATATGCATAATAAATGATCCAATCTGTCATACACAATTTATGGCATTTAAAATGATTTAAATGTTATAAAAAATATTTAAATGGGACAAATAATCATTTAAGTAGTAAATAAATTAAAAATGGAAAAAATTATCCCATCCCTGCAAAATTGTCAAAAACATGATTACTGGTTCAGAATGTCTGCTTAAGGCACACCAACATGTACTGAAGAGTTATGTAGAAATAAATAAATGAATCAAATGTAAAATAATAATGTGTTCTGTTGCAAGTTCACATACTTGATCTCATGGTTTATTGTTGAGCTGTCGAGTTGTCATGTTGAAATAATCAGTTCCAAGACCTTGACACATTTTTATTTAATATTTTATTTGATTATTATCTTTTTTTTTTATAGGATGTACCGAATATTCTTCAGTTTTATGCAAAACAGAAATACGACAAACAGAATATCATATCTCTGTCATATGGCCAAATATAAATGCAAAAAAAAAAAGAAAAGCTTTTTTGCATAAGTGTTTGACACATGAAAACTATAACAACGTATCTTACAAGGTAACACAATGTAACCTTGCTCTCACTTGAAATGTGTCCCCACAATAAGTCCTTGAATTTGAGGGGTTTGGACCTGGAAAGTCCTTGAAAGGTCCTTGAATTTGAAGTTGATCATGGTGTGGGAACCCTGCTTGCTAGTAGTTATGGAGAAATCATGTTATGGAAGCCAAATGGCCCAAACTCTTAAATTTGACCAGTACATTGCTTGTAATGCACAACATTGCAAAGGTTGGCTTGTGTACACAATTGCATAACAGGTTCATACAGGTGCATGTTGTATTTGGAGTGTTGCCTAACCAAACGCTGATAGTCACATTATGTGATTTCTACACATCTTGCCCCACAAAATCATTATGCTAATGATTAACAAAGCAAGTGCACGTTCAATTTCAAAACCTTACTGATAGTGTCAAATGTGATGTGATCTGGAAAAGGTCAAATACAGAGGTTGATCGAACTCTATTAAGTGTCATTATTAAATTCATTATCTTAACTCTGCTTAATCATTTTAAAACCTCATCCTCAACCTGTCAATGCCGCCATCTGGTGGATCTGTAAAGAGCAGCGCTCAAAGCACTTGCAAACAGCAGCGTTTTCAGTGCAGGGAAAAACCTTGCACATTCTGCCATTCAACATTAAAAGTACTTCTTCAATCAGTGTTTTTAAGTCTAGACTACACAGGTTACTTCATTGGCCTTCCCGGCCTATTCTTTTCTTCTTCTTTTTTTTGTGCAGGCCTAAAACTTAAATGTGCTTTATTTAAAATGTCCCCCGACTGAGCTAGGTTTCTCCCAAGTTTTTTGTTTTTTTTTTGGCTTTTTGCTTTACTCACTCAATTTACTCACCCTCAAGACATCCTAGGTGTATATGACTGACTTCTTTCAGCCGAACACAATCAAGAGTTATATTGAATAATAATCTGGCTCTTCCCAGTTTTGTAATGGCATAGTGTCTGAGTTTTTGAAGCTCCAAAAAGCACATCCATTCTTTTTTTATTTTTGGGTGAACTATTCCTTTAATATTTGAGCTGCTCTTTAGATTAATTGAACTCATTCCATTATTGATAAACTTAATTGTTGCTGAACTGAATCAATGTGAGGAAAGTATGTCATTAAAGCCTCGTGGCCACAACACAAGGATGTTGTTACTTTGACAAAATGATCTTGTGGCCACGACATATGTTTTTACGAGTTAAAATGTCGTGGCCACAACAAAACTAAGTGAACTGAACATGTCTCCTCCCGGTCGACGTAGATTTAAACTGAATGACTGTTTACTATTGTTGTTTTAGAGCTGCTTTTCAGGAGAATTGAATTCTGTTTGCATCATTGACTCAGACATTGACAAATCTGTACTGCATAAAGCGCTATATAGTCAAGTAAAGGTGACCTTAAATAAAATGTACTTCCACACTTGCACAATGTCTCACTATTACAGATTCATACATATAAGGATGTTTTTTGTCTCTCTACTTCTTTCTCTCAGAACGATACTTCATTCCTGTTTTTTGTTTCCTCACCTTTAATGTGATGGACTTTTTGGGAAGAACTTCCACGTTAAAATTGAAGTGGGTGAGTGAATTATTTTATCATTCTTTCCTTAATCAATCCCTTCATCCCTCCATGAGCACATTTGGGTGATTCACACCAAGAGAACTGCAGATAAAAATTACAAACAAGCTGTTCACAAGCAGTTGGATGTGAGTATGTGTTGTTTTCCGTTAAATGTTTGTGTAACTGTCCTGAATGAAAGTTAATGGCACTTTGATACAAATATGATA
The DNA here is from genome assembly GCF_963993115.1 of Abramis brama. NCBI lineage: Eukaryota > Metazoa > Chordata > Actinopteri > Cypriniformes > Leuciscidae > Abramis > Abramis brama. The sequence continues at coordinate 52,201,036 of NC_139965.1, read as the reverse complement.
TACATCTGTAAATACTTTGATGTACTTGTCCTCCACTATAATTGGTACCACTGGCAAACATGAGCAAAACAGGCTGTGAAAAAAATATCTTTTCTTTGTATTCACTTAGATTTTCATTTAAAAAGACAAATAATGGAATAAATAAATAAAACCTCTAACCTCTAAATATAGTGATATAATGGGGGAAAATAATAATTGTTGAAATAAATATTTTTATGAAACAAACTACCATACAAAAGTTTGGCATCAGTGCGATTATTATTATTATTTTTATTTAGCTAGGATGCATTCAATTGATTAAGTAACAGAAAATGTATGATTTTTGCATCAGAGCACTGAGCATCAGAACAGTTGCCTAGATAATAACTGCACATTATCTACCATAACAGAACATTTGTACTTAAATCTAAAATTGTGCATCTGTAAATTACATGATAAACGGTATACTTGTGAAATGACATATCTGTACAGTCATTACAACAGTTATATCTATATTTTTTCTCTATATGTCTACTACTGTATTATATTTTAGTATTAAAATTTTGGTTTATATTATTTTTAGATTTCATTTCTACTGTGTAATTCCTAAGTGCAGTTGACATGATAGTGCAGACATACAATGTCTGTACTTTCTTCTACACTGGAAGCTCATGTCACTAAGACAAATTCCTTGTGTGTGTGTGTAAACATACTTGGCAAATAAAGCTCATTCTGATGATCCAAAAGATTTCTATTTCAAATAAATGCTGTTAGGCTATTACTTTCGGTAACACTTTACAACAAGGTCCCATTAGTTAACATTAGTTAATGATAATAACAATGAGCAATGCATTGGTTACCGTATTTTTTTTAATCTTTTAATGTTAGTTAATAAAAGTACGGCTTTTCGTTGTTAGTTCACGTTAGCTCAGGTCCAATAAATATTATGAACAGATACAACTTTCGGTTTTAATAATGAACTAGAAAATAAAGTTTGTTAGGACAAACTTGACAAAGCCTCGTCTGAAAGTTTTATAAGCTTCCTAACATGATGTATCATGTTGCTTGCGTGTCTAGCATTATTTACATTGCTAGCATGAATTAGCATGTTGCGAGCATTTTTAATGTTACTTGTATGAATTAGCATGTTTTAGCAAGTTGATAGCATGTTTTAACACGTTGCTAGCATTTTTTAGCACGCTGTTAGCATGTGTCAGCATGTTGCTAGCATGTCCAAGCTAGCTGCTAGGCTTTGTTAGTGATAGATACTTAATGGATTGAAGGGTTACAATTTAAGAATCTATTTCAGATATGCTTCCTTACATAACATCACGGTGAAGAATACTGATTTTAGAATTTGAGGTTTTAATTTAGATAGTATATAAACTGAGAAAGTGATTATTGAGTTTACAGCAAGATATTCCTGCCCGACCTGTTTTTTCCTTTGTAAGTTAAATGAGTCAGATCACACAGACTCTAACCTCATTGTCTTTAATGGCTCTTTGAATCCCAGTATCACTCAGAACTGATGGGATTAGCACACGAATGATTCACTGAGAATCTCACCTTTTGTTCTGCAAATGGCTTTCGGACCCAAATGGCCCTTGGAGCCTTATGCTGATTGAATTAGGATTGGCTAGACCCTCAGTCTAGGGTGTTACCTTAACCTGTATACTCATTTACATGCTTTGTTTGAATTTGTCTCCACCCCCAAAAGTCCCTCCTCCTAAAATGCCTATAAGATACCATGTAAAGTTATGTTAGATTAGATCATGTTGGACGAATCCGCAGCCGCGCTCAATAAAGAATACTTCTGTTTGAACGTGATCCCAACTGTCTCACTGGTCTCTGCTTCGATCAAAGAAAACTTTACAACAGGATGAAGCTTAAAATTAGAGTTATTGTATGTAAGTTTTGACCTGCTCAATGAAAGTCTGAGAGGTTTTTTTAGTTTTGATCGTCCGTTTAAAGTTTAACAGTTTGAAAAGATATAGAATTTGAGTCAGAACAGTCTGATGGTCTGAGTCTGACCCGAGTTTGTGGTTGTAGCTTTAAAGCTCCACAAAGCGATACTGTTTAAATTTAGTCTCAGAAGAAGCAGCTTAAATAGTAGGTCAGTATGTTGGCTTTGTCAAGCCAAAATAATTAGTAAATGTTGAAATGACCAATACTTTTAATTTATTCATTTATTAATTAAGTATTGTTCAATGTTAGGTTATCTACATTAGTTCACATGAACTATGTGAAATGAAACCTTATTGTGAAGTCTTACTGAACGTTCTATTCATCAAATAATCCTGAAAAAAGAAATCACTGTTTCCACAAAAATCAATATATTATTTTACATTACTTTCACAATCACTTGAATGTATTTTTTTTTTTTTTTTTGTGGTGACATTTAAATGAGACCAAAAGGATAAACTTGCATTCAAGACATTTTCCCACAGCCCGTTAGAAAATCTGTTTTATATTGTGGTGAAATGTTCTGCTTGGTGGAGCATTATTTCATAATTTCATTGCAAAAACATGAAAGTGTCTTCTCTGTTGTGTCTCCCGCAGCCCTCTAAAGAGAGCCGTTTGTTCCCAGCGCTGGTCGTGTCTCGTCTGATCTTCGTGCCGCTGCTCATGATGTGTAACGTGCAGGAGAGACACAATCTGCCTGTGCTTTTCTCAAACGACTTCATGTTTGCCCCAATAATGCTGCTTTTCTCCGGGTCCAGCGGATACTTCGTGTGTCTGTCCATGACATATGCGCCACAGTGAGTACACGCATTTCAACTCCACATATGTACAAATGGGATCAGTAAAATACAGTAGGCTAATATTGTGAAATATCATTACAATTTAAAATAACTGTTTTCCATTTGAATATATTTTAAATTGTAACTTAATTCAGCTTTGGATCACATGAATTTCAGCATCATTACTCTTCAGTGTCACATGGTCCTTCAGAAATCACTAGCTATGTTTACATGGACACTCAAAATGATTTTATGAATCTGAACATAGTGTTTACATGAATGGTAAATAATGTGATTGGGTGGATTTCCGTGTTTATGTCACAAGCTTTAAATCGGTTTGGGCTGTGATGCTTATCTAGGGATTGAGAAATGAAGCCTCTTAAATCTCCAAATCTTTTCCCGAAACGATCAGAGAAAAGCTTCAAAGCATCAATAGTGTTGAAAAAATATTGTGGCAGGTCAAATTTGTCAGCTCCGTTGTTTTATCCATGAAGCACAAATAAAAGCCTGACAACGCTAAATGTTCAGTTTTCTGTGTGGCAAATTAAATGCAACAATTATAATCATACCCTCAGAGTTGTCTAATGCAAGTAAATGGTGCTCTAATTGTTGTATGGTTTCTATACTGTTTGTGGCAGAATATATGATAATATAATCTACTGAATGGACTTTTATATAAAAAAAAAAAAGTTTGTAAATGGACTTGACCTTCCATAAACCCTTTTAGAGAAGTGGTCTGTATTCAAACATTCTGACCATAGACTGTGATTCTGGCACGCAAAGTGAAGCAATCACATGACTGAAAAAAAAAAAGATGTGAGGCTTTGTTTTTCATTGATCAAGTTTCTCTGAAAACACGGAGCTTCATGGCGATTTGTGCACTCCATACTAGAGCTGAAACTAATCGATTTAATCGATTATTAAAATAGTTGTCAACTAATTTAGTCATCGTTTAGTTGCTAAATAAATTTTATTTGCCGTAAGCGGCTCATTTCGTGCATATTTTAAATCTGCGGTGAGCGGTGACCAAAGTGTGGCAGTAATGAGCCACCGGAGGTTTTACTCAGCCAGTACAGCAGGAGAAGTAGCGAATAGCCAATAGCTGGCCTCGTTTTATGTCACGTGCTTCCCGCACAGCGTCTCTCTGCAGCATTCAGCGAGATGGCGGAGGCAGGCGGCAGTTGAGTAAACTCGAGAAAGAAAAAGAAAAAAGCGGAAGATAAAACTAATCGAACGAAGTCATCCAAAGTGTGTCCAAAATCATGGGAGAAGAGAAGTGTCACATCATGAAATGTAAACAGAAAGAATCGTGGTTAATATGCGCGAGGGAGAGAGAGAGCAAGACAGCGCTCGGGTGAGTGCGCGCGCGCGGCCGGGGCTCTCTCTGCTGTCAAGCGCGCCCTGTTAAACTGACAGGACTTAAAAACACATGCAAATGATACACTTTCACTCTATGATGGTTAAACTGTTCAATTAATAATTTTTTCTCGGAACTAATGTTTTGGTAGGAATGTAAACTTTCATCGTATGTTTCTCCGGAATCAGCCAGCGCGAAGGGCATCTGTTGTTGCCGCTGAACCGCGTCATAGCTCATTACCATAAAGTTGAGCTACTTTCAACTTTCTGATTGATTTCACAGCATAAGCTATAAAGCTGTTTCCCAGGTATAAGCTGTGTTTACAGGAAACAAAATAATAAAATGCAATTTACTGCAACTGTATTCTGTTTTATTCTTATTCTTCGTGAAAATATGTTCTGCAAGAATTTGCTAGAGTACGTATGGGTCAGTGTTTTGGAGAAGAATTCGACAAAGGATTACTAACACATAATAAAACAACTCCAGGTATGTTTTTGATGAGGATATGACAATGGTCAAAATGGTTAAAATCTCTAAAAAGTCTATGTTGAATGATAAAGACCCTTTGTTAATAATTTACTTGGGGAAAAAAATGGGCAAAACTAAAATATAAGTACATTAATCGTAAAAATAATCGACCGATTAATCGATTATCAAAATAATCGTTAGTTGCAGCCCTACTCCATACAATCGTTTGAAGCTTCAGTGTCGTATGTCACGTCACTAGTAAAAACACCCCTTCCAGCACCCAAAACAAGGCATCTGCAGAGGAGAGTCCGAAGCAAGCACTGGTGGGACAACATTGTCCTGCAGGACATCACAGGCGATGAGTGGAAGGAGAATTTTAGATGATTGACAAGACCGTCATTTACTATATTCAACAACAAAAACTGGTTGTTCCATGCATCACATGTCAATATGCCATTTCTACATCACTGCACATGCGCAGAGCTTTCCAGTTTCAGTGTTCAATCCGATCAAGTGTTTACATGTGCGTTCGAATGGATTAGAAAAAGTTTAAACCACTACTTACAATCCAAATGAATTTAAATCGGATTTGACCAAATCATTCTGTGACTGTGACTTTTTTTTATTTATTATTCCGACTGTGCTATTAAACGCTCCATGTAAACGCAGCTATTCATAGTTGTTTGTATACCTTGAGATCTCACGTGCTGACGTTTTTTCCTTCTTTCTCTCTGAGGCTTGTGGAGTCTAAAGATGCGGAGACGGCCGGCGCGTTAATGACGTTTTTTCTGGCTCTGGGTTTGTCGTTGGGAGCAGCTTTTTCGTTCCCTCTGCGCCTCCTGGTCTGACAGACAATCACACTCTCAGTCCCAAGCCGATCCGATCTCAGGATGTTTGGATTGTACTCTTCACACACAGTGGACAAACTCAAAATGGAAGTAAAACTGAAAACAGTGGGTTTTTTTGGCAGCTTAAAAAAAATACTTGCAGATTTGGCATTCTGTACTAAAGGGAACAAACTGAACAGTCAGTTTAAAGGGACAGCCCAAAATATATGTGTGTATATACACACACACACACACACACACACACACACACACACATATATATACACACATATACATATACATATACATACACACACATATATATATATATATATATATATATATATATATATATATATATATATATACATACATATACATATACATGTGTGTGTGTGTATATAAATATATATATATATATATACATACACACACACATATATATATATACACATACATATACATGTGTGTGTGTGTGTGTGTGTATATATATATATATATATATATAAAATGTATTTGTACATATACACATATACAGTGTTTTTTTTAATTAATTTATTTTTATGTGGTTTAAGGGAAGTACATTCAGGGATTACTAGTCTTGAAGGGATACACACACACACACACACACTGTAGAATCAGTGGGGTCCAAAAGTCTGAGACCACATTGAAAATCTTATTTGTAATCTAATTTAAGCTCTGTATTGCATAAAATATATGACTGCACTTTTTCTAGGTTACTAATTAAATTCGCAACAACAAAAAAAGTACAACTGATTTGAGATTCTGTTCCAGCGCACAAGCTCTTTGTCAAGTCATAACATGGATATACATTTAACTGCATATAATGTAGTCAAACCATTTTTAAAGCAGTGTTATTTTTATTTATTTGTTTTGCTTCAACTTCCCAAATCAGTCTGATAATAAGAAAAATATTAAAATAGTGTAGGGTTTCTGCGTTTTTCTATTTCACCAGTCGTCTCAAACGTATGGACTCCACTGTGCATTCGTGTTTGTACTCTAATGCATGTAACTTCAACCCTGTAATCTGTTCAAACATGCATATACAGGTATTTAATGAAATCATTTTCAAACTTTTTTTTTTTTTTGGTCCTTCAGGCGAAACAGGAGTATAAAACTGACAACATTTTAGATAATTCTGTTTGCTTTTCTTCTGGTTAGACCAGAAACTTTTAGTCTGGCGTTTAGAGACCCACAGAACATTTCAGAGAAAAAATGTCAAACTAAAAGACTAATATTTATCCAATTTGACGGTCTGCTTTGTAAAGACTGAGAAAAAGTATTATTTTTTATTCTATTGACAGAACTAACTAATAGTGGGTAAAAAAAGTAAATATTCTCAAGATATTATTGTAATTTATATAGATCTTATTTTCACTTCTTTGGTTTCAGTGTAGTGACTAGAAAAGCCAATTGTTTCATTTGTCCTTACAAAATTATTGGTAGCACTTTAAAATAAGGTCTCATTTGTCAATACATGAACTAACAATACCAATATTTTTTTTTACAGCATTTGTTACTTAATAAAAAATGTGTATGTTAGTTCACAGTGCATTAACTAATGTTAACTGATTTAACTTCTGTTCATACAAATGTATTCGTAAATATTGAAATTTACATTTAACTAATACAAATAAATGCTGTTCATTGTTAGTTTGTGTTATTTAATGTAGTTAATATTAACAAATGAAACCTTACTGTAAAGGGTTACAAACTTACCATTATTTGGGGTTCCTTGGCATCAAACATGTTTAAAAACCTAGTTCGACCTCATCCTAAGTTTTATACTTCTAGTAAAATGTACGGCAATATCCATGTACACTTTTCTATGAGTGAAACTGGCCAGTAAACTCTTATATTAATTAAGTTCATGCTCTAATAACCTGGACCTAAAAGAGCAGATCTCATTCTCTTTTATGTGAACTCAGCAACACTGCCTTAGACAGACGTAACAAGATCTTGATATGTAGTAAATTCACTCTCATGCATACGGAATATGAAGCTATGTGACGCTTTCTTTATGTAATGCTGGAATGTTCTAAGTGCCAAGTGAATGTGAGAGATGTATTTTTATAGAACCAGTGTATCGGTACAGATTGAAATGTTACAAACATGTTTTCATTTGTTGAAAATGCTGGTCATTATTTTGGTGTAGTTAGTTGATCAGTGGTACTTTTTATTCAATAACCTTGTTACATGATTTCACATTTTAATTCCTCCAAGAACACGCTTCGTTAACAGGGTTCAAAGCAACTTGCAGTTCAAGGTAGAATCAAACAATCGTAATGTCATTACCTTAATCTCGACAACCACAATCAAACGTTTGAACAGCCAGGAAATGAATGTAAACTGTCTTTGACTAGATTATTCTGGGTATTTGTACCTTTGTGGAATTAAGACTTCATGAAGAAAGAAGTCTTAAGAACAGATATACTTGAATGAAGTAAACTTTTTTTTAAATGCTTCCATTTTCATGCTTTGTTTTTAAAAAGTTGTGTAGTGAATTTTAATAATAAACAAACTTATTTGTGTGCTGAAGGTCACTTTTATTCATGTATTTGTAGTGAAAGCCATTATACTGTATCAGATTCAGAACAAAATGACAATATACCAAAATATAATAATATATAACAGTAGTTTGTTCTACAGCAAAAATCTCAGGTGAAGGCAAAACTCCAGAAATGTCACTGAATGCACTGATGTTTCCCCCCCGAAATAAATCTTCATTAATATCACCACATACTGCTTCTACCTGCTGTCGGTTTTGTCTATGCAAGTTTTTATTTTTTTCTCTCTTTTTTTTTTAAGAAACAAAGATGGTTACTCAACTGAATTTATGATCAGGATAAATTTTGTCAAAATTATTAAACGCCTGTAAGTGTGTGCGTGTGTAAGTTTTGCCACATATTCAGGACTGTCATCTTGTTGCTTGTCATTGCTTACATTTTTACCATACTTTTTTTTAAATATACTCACACTGAAAGACTTTATTCTTGGACAGATTTAGTAAACCGCTTCGCTACTGATAGTCTATAGACGTCATCATTCTGTTCAGTATAAACGTGCCTCCTTTCCATGTAAATTAGGCTCATTATTGATTAATTGCACATATACACAATTGTTAGAGGCTTATTTTCCTGGCACAACTGATGTTGAAAGTAAGCAGACAATTTACCCCTTCTGTTGTGTGTCCTATTGTATTTTCAACTGCTTGAAACACTGGTTAAACTACTAATTTCTTCTTGAAACGTGAATATTTCTGATTTAGGGAATGAGATGAATGTGCATGCAAAGTTTCGATACACAGTGTTTTGGAAATGCTGTATAAATTTTGTTAACTTTTTGTGTTGGGTCAAATTGATCTTCATTGGTTTCCATGCAATTTGCCAAAAATCAACACCTCAACAAAACGACAGAGTCAGAAAACCAGGGTTCGTTTACACGACACCATTTTCAATTAAAAACGGAAAACTTTTTGTGTTTTGGCTGTTCAATTACATGACAATACCGTTTTGGGGGCCTGATAACAAACATTTGAAAACCAAGTTCAAAGTGCAAGTTTTTGAAAACAATGACCACATGCGTTTAGTCTAAATGTGTGTAGTGTTTCTTTACAAAGTAACTACATCGCCAACAACTGGCCTGGCATGCATAATACAGCAGTTATAGTCATTTTTGTGGATCTGTGTGAACGGGGATTGCTTTGACAACGTTGTCGTCTGTACATGGAACTATTAAAAAATGAAAAGGAAAGACTTTTCTATTTTTAGTACATTGTTGTTGTGTAAACGTACCCCCAGACATGACATAAGGCAGATAACTACACTAAAGGCCCTTGCACACCGAGTCCGTGTGCAAATTATTTGTGATTCGGTGGCTCTGAATTGTCAAAACACCATTCAAAATGCTTGCTACGGATGCGAAAAACGCAGAAAATCGAACCTGATTCAAATTATTTTTGGATGGACGAAAGTTTCGGAGGCAGTGTGCAAGCGTGATTGACATAACGTGAGGTCGTATTTATTTTTTAACGTGTGAAAATTTCGGACGCGAATTTCGGACTCAGTGTGCAAGGGCCTTTAGTAGTACAAATAATGTAAGACACCTCAGTGTGCAATAGCCACTACAAGTAGTCATTACAATTTCTTTTCTTTTTTTAGATTTTGTCTGTGCAGCTAATTTTGAATGAAAAAAATTGGGTCAAATTACCCTTAACACAATAGAAATAATAGAAAAGAAATGGATGGTAATTAATACATTTCTCTCACATTTCATATTTCTCTAGTCTTTGACAAGCAACAATAGAGTTGTTTTTTACATGCATCTTTAGTGTTTTTCATAGTGTACATTTTTGGCAAATTGCATGGAAACCAATGGGGGTCCATTTGTACCCAGTTTTCTAACACAACACGAAAGAGATAAGTGTGCATTTTCTAGCAATCACAGCAGCAGGAACTGTCAAACGAAGAAGTATATTATAACTAGCCATATAATATCTGGCCATGCAGTTGTGAGCACTTTCTGCATTTTAAAGCACAATTGCAATGTAAAGTCCAAGCATAGTATGGCAGATTGTGGGAGTCTGCTGGTTTCTCCACAAACTAGCAGTAAACAATGCTATGAGTGGGCACAATTCATACTCAAGTGTGTATTCCAGTGTTCAAAACAACTAAAGGACCTAATACAAACTTATTAGACGAGCTGTGTGTATGTGTGTTTATGACAGCACAGTGAGTGTGACAGTTCCCTTGGTTTTCTTCAGAATACCGACGGCCTCTTCGTGAGTGACTCCCTCCAAACTCTGACCGTTAACAGCGACGATCTGATCTCCGCGCTTCAGACGCCCGTCCTCTGACGCGGCTCCCTGAGACACACACATTAGATAATGCTTCTACAATGCATCTGTATTGTTGCATCAGTTCTTTATCTACTAAAGTTACCTTGCTGAAGACGGTTTTGACGTAGATGGGAAGGTCACCATGTGGGCTGCCAAATCCACCCACAATACTGAAGCCCAGTCCATCAGGCCCTCGCTCCAAACTAATGCTCTTGCACTGCGGAGGACTGGACCAAACAGAGATAAGAGCAAAGTTACATGGATAATAGATTTGAAACTAAAGTTTATGGTCATAATTTGAAGAGATCAGGGGCCAAGTTGTATAAACATAGCCACTATGTTAAGAATGTGTCTTAAGAACTAGTTTGACCAACTAGCAGTTAGTCAAGAGGTAATCGGTCATACTTTTCCGATTCAAGTTAGATCAACCTACGTTTTTTTGTAACCGACTTAAAAAAAGTTAGGATATATTTTATTTTTATTTCAATTAGCAAAAATATTTTTAGTTAATGATAACACTTTTATTAATCAGTTATTAAGCAAATATTTTTGTCAAAGAGCGTAGGTCACATTCATGCTCATATACAATGCTGTGAAATAGTTGATTTACCCATGAATTTTTTCATATTTTTTAAATTCCATGTGGTCAGATTTGGCTCAGCATTAGATAGAGTCTGGTGTTAAAATGAACACAGAAGTTTAGGTGTCTTTCATTTATTTGGGCTAGATTTCTTCTGGAGAAGTGAAACACTCAAAACTACAAGAACCTGTATCTAACATAACTATATCTATTTTGGTTGAAAATCTGAAATATTAATACATTTTATACATACTGTAGCACTTTTTCCATCTCTCATAAACCTGCAGTCACATTTTCACAGAAATGTGAAGTACATATCATGATTTTGTCATCATCAATGGTCAGATTAGCATTCTTACAATTTAATATGAACCATTTATTTATTTACTCTCCAAAGCCAATGTTTAGTGGCATTTGGCACATGGTGAGTATTACATTTTACATCTTGGAAGAGATTTTGTGTGCATGTATCCTTGTAAACCCTACATTATGTGGACAAAATGTCCCCACAAAGATACCAATATCCAAAACCCTTGTCAGAGGGAAACGGATTAATAAACATACTAAATGATGCTTATTTGAAAATGTAAAAATTCAGAAAGTTTTCTGTAAATGGGTAGGTATAGGGGATAGAAAACACAGCTTTTAAAGTTTAAAAATCATTATGTCTATGGAGAGTCCCCACAAAGATACCGAAACCTAACGCGCACGTGTGTGTGTGTGTGTGTGTGTGTACGAACCCCAGGTCATCGTGGAAAATGCTGCTGGCTGTGAGTCCTGCTGTCTGCTCTGGTGAGGGTCCAGTTACTGTTGTATCACCAGCAACTACCTACAAATACACACTTGTGTGAGAAAATGAAATTCCCAATGTACACATACTTACCAGACTACTTTTATTCTTTTTAATGTTTCAATGTTTTCCTTCTTTGGGTAAATATCACGAAACAAAGTGGAGACCAGGGCTAGTTGACATGTTTTACCCCTTTGAACATTTCCAAAGGTTGGTTTATTTCCATGATTATAGCCCAGGAAAGCAAGCCATCACATTGGAAATCTGTCATTTAATAGCATCCTTTGTGAAAAAGAAGTGGGCTTAATTGTATAGAATGTGCACTTCAAGTCAAATGTACTTTAAATCTTAAAAATAATATAAAAAAAATAAAAAAAACTGTAGTTGCAGAGTACAGTCCTGCATTTACAGAATATAAGTATATAATATGAATGAAATAAAAGGCCACTTAAGTGTACTTAAAGTACTTTCATGACTTTCTTAACACACTTAAGTGCAAACTAAATTGAATGTTTTCTGACCCTTAATTGTACCCAAGTATATTCTTTTAAAGTATAATATTTGTTTAATAATTACTTCATAATTCAATAAAGTATGCTCAAGTGTACTACTTTTTCACAAGGGATGTTATGGGTCGAGCACTACTGGTGTGTGATGTGTCGTTGTGTACCTGTAGTTGTATGATGCCTGTCGTGTTCTTCAGTAGTGAAACGGCTTTATTGTGAGTCATTCCCTCTGTTAAGTTTCCACAGATAGACACAATCCTGTCTCCAATCTAACACACAAAGTTAATAAACATGAGAGACTGGGGATCACAAATACACACACCTGCTTCAGTGCATCAGACCTTTCATTGGTGGACAAAAATAAAACAAAAAATGTTTCTAATAATCTTCTAACATCTTCAACTCACTCGTACCAAGAGTTTCTGTGTGTGTGCTGCGAGGCCGCTGGGGTTCATCATGGCGATGAATATGGGCACGTCCCCCAGAGGACTGCCCACTCCTCCAGCTATACTGATACCCAGAGAGTCTGACGGGCCCTGGGACACACACACACACCATCACACAGAGAAAGCAAACTAAACCCTCAAAAGTTCAAAAGCACACACCCTAAAGCAAGGTTATTTAAAGTCACCATGAAATCAAAATGGATAATTCTTGATGTTATGGAATACAGCAGTATTTATTATAATTTATCTATGCACATCATTATTATTTTTTTAAATTCATGTGCCCTCGTAATCTTTAAAGTGCCCCATGTATGCTATTTTGATGGCTCCTAATTTAGTTTTGGAGTTCTCCTACAACAGGTTAACGTGCATCTGAAGTCAAAAATCACTTTACTTTTCTCATAATATACTTTGCAGCATCACCTCTTTTCTCAGTGTCTTATACGTTCTATCAAGGATCTGGTCTCTCTAAAGCCCTCCATTCCAAGACGATACTCTGCTCTGATTGGTCAGATGGCCCTGTCTGTTGTGAACGTGATTGACTGCTTACAGCACACGTCGGAAACGAAATGCCCATTACCATATCTGAATTTCAGCTCAGGAGGCTTCTTTAGAACTTGATACACAGTGATACGAACAGTAATTATGGCGGGCATTTTCAACCTCATCCTTTAAAAGTGCATACAAAGTGGATTTTTCATGTCTTCTTGACATGTTGACAACACAAACCACACTCTTCCAGTCTCAGCTACAACTACAGTGTTGGAGGGTGGGTCAGAGTAGAGGTTGTTCACGGGCAGCCAGTGAAGACCATAGGTGAACATGCAAATGTATTACAAACCTACGTAGGCTCGTGCAGGAAGACTGGAATTACTGACAAATGGTTTCTGCAGTTCAGAATCAATCCTTCTTTTAGGAGACAATACATGTATTTGTTGTGCACTCTGAAAGTCTCAAACTTTGCAGACATTTTACATTCACAGACAGCTATATTACACACTGCATGAAAGGTAATGTTAAAAAAGCATAGAAGGGGCACTTTAATAAAAATAAATTACCCTCCTTCTTGCAGTGACATCTCTTCACTGATGACATGTTTACTAGCACAAGGGCGGGACAACCTGTCACCAATAGCAAACCACAACCTTCCAACCATCTAATCAATTCCCCACGGACAAAATCAAGCCCTGTCTTACATTTGTTCTTGTTCTAGAAGCCTTTTCACTCGGATATACGTCACAATATGGAAGAAAGAACTATTGCAACTTTAAAACTGAGGGGCCGTTTACACTACACTGGTTTCAGCTAATAACAGAAAACTTGTTTTTGGCCATTCATTTACATTACAATGCCGTTTTGGGGGCCTGAAAATGCAAGCTTTTGAAAACAGGTTTCAAAGTGCAAGTTTTTGAAAACGATGCCATTAAAGTGATTAATGCCGTTTCTTTACAAAGTGATATCGCCACCAACTGGCCTGGCAGCATAATACAGCATTTTTAGCTATTTTTGCAGATCCGTGTGAAGCAAAGGAAAAACTCTTCAATTTTTAGTACATCGTTGTGATGTAAATGTACCCTAAAACCATTCATTGAAATAAAATTAAACATTAAAGAACATAATTATTTTATTTCAGCTAGTTACCAAAACAACATTTCTCATGGTCATTTTACGTTGAAGAACTAAAATAAAATTATAATAACTATAATTGTATATCAATGATACTAAAATAACACTGGCCTATTGCTACAAAATGCTAACTTTAATGTTTGGCAGAGCCTAAGTGCAAAATATGCAGTATGCAGTAATAACATTCACTGTATATTTATTAAAATCATAAATGGATGCTGCCTTTTGGAAATATCACTTTCTGGCGCATGACTCAAAAGATCTTAATTTATTGGTCAGCGAGTTTTTTGTAAAACGTCAAATGAAAAACAACGGAAAGAAAAACGTACAGATTTCATCCCTGGTCAACACCGGTCAATAGAAACATAGTTTGAAATCTTGGTGGACTATTGGCAAATATTTGGCTCTCTGTGTGAATAGGCCTGAATCACTGTAACTGACCTTTGTGAATTCAACCGTCCTGATGTCTTTGTCCAGCACTGCAAAGCAAGAAAGGAACGGTTGGAAATCAAGAATGAAGCTGAATATTTGTAGTTTAGCAGATGAACTTTTCTTACATTCATGTGTTTTCTCTGCATCACCCTGTACAGCTGCAGGAGTGACTTTACCGCTGCCTGTCTCGCTTATCTGCACAGAAAACACAGAGACTTTTTTTATTCTTATTAGGCAAAGTGTGCACAACATGACTAGCTCGTCACCTTTTGTGTTTGTCACGCCATGTCGTAATTACTGTAATGGTTCTGAACTGTAATATGCTTGTAGAACTTGTAATAACAACGTGTAAACTCGTGAGCTGCGACTTGTACCACGTGGCCGCTGTACCACCTGACCACTGCAGACTTAAGGGGTGTTCGACTTGAAGCAGTGCTGTGCAGATCGATCAGTGTATGACATCAAAGTACCGCGAGAGCGATTCGAAAGTGTTGTACAGAGCTTTATTTACGGAAATTACGACATGGCTTGAACGCAGCACAATCTGCAGGCAGGTGCACACCAGTGTTGTTATTAAGTAAAACTTCAAAATTGAACTGAATTGAGCTGAAGTTACACTATTTGTCTTCTGTAGAGCTGCTTTACTGCTACAAATTGAATTAGTTTCATAACTAATTACATAATAATAAATAAATCATGTGAGAATGTATTTTGGGATCATGGCTTCATAGCTGTAAGCTGGATATCAGGGTGTGCACCAGCACAACAAAAACACAAGTGTGAGTGTTTAATAAGGGCTAAGATCTTCAGTTTAGCAGAGTGTGGATTTGTGTCTGACCTGACTGCTCCGAGACAGACGGCGCTCCGAGTGGAAAGGCCCCGCCTTAAAACGACCCACATCCAATCTGATTGGACCAGCACAATTCTGAGGGAAATCAAACTTTGGTTTTCACATTCACACCAGAACAATCACAACTGCCTCTTAAACGACATGAGGAAGTGACATCACTGGGGGAGGCAAATTCAATTTAACATATGTTTGTAAAATAGACATATAAAACATGTTAGTATGTAGTTTTTTTTAGTTAATGAGTGTTAGATTTCACTATTTCAGTTGCTATTAAATGTTTTGAAGACATTGTTAAACATTTTCAGGAGTCTATCTTGTCATTATTGATTCACAGCTTATAAGAGAATTATATTTAATAAATGGCAACTTAGTTAAATGTAAATGGTGACTGCATTTTATTGACTTATCACAATGCTTTGCTAAATTCTCTCATCACACATTACTTCCTCTGCTTTTCACTAAAGTTATTAACTAAAACTAAAATCATAAAAAGCATTTCGATACTACAATCAAAATGAACTGAAATAACATAAAAAAAGCTTAAACTTATTTTTTAAAGTTAGTTGCCAAGCCAACATTTCTCATTTTCATTTAAAGCACTGAAATAAGTACAATTAAAACTTATAAATAAAAATGAATAAAAAACTATATAGACATTTAAAAAACAAAAAATAAAAATGACAAAAACACAAAACATTACTAAGAATTAACATAAATTAAAGTGAAAACAAAATATACAAATAAAATCTAATTGGAAATATCATGTTCATAATGTTTACACAAAAAAACTATACAAATGTATATACAAAAACAAAGATTAAACCTTTAACAGCCCATTAGATCACCCAGTGGTAAGCCAGATATGACTGAAAGTTTTATATCTTTCAATAAATTTGCCAAAATGGAAAAGGCACAGGCACCCATTTAACAGAATGACCTTGACATTCACCTTGAGCAGCGAGGCCACATACTCTTGTGTGGCTGAACGAACGTCCTCCCCATTAACCGCAAGGATCTGATCTCCCTGCATGAGACGTCCGTCAGTCTCCACGACTCCACCCTTCACGATGTCTGACACGAAGACTCCTGTGTCGTTCCTGAGACAGAGACAGTCGCTCGCTGTTAGCACATGGGGAATACAGAGCTGAATATTCATTTATGGACTCTTGTAAAAAAAGAAGTGCGCTTAATTGTAGTGAATGTACTTGTAGTGTACTTCAAATCTTAAAAGCATATTTTGACTTGCAGATAATATAATAATAATTAAGAAATATATAAAAGGCCACTTAAAGGTCCCATGACATGAAAATTTCACTTTATGAGGTTTTTTAACAATAATATGAGTTCCCCTAGCCTGCCTATGGTCCTCCAGTGGCTAGAAATAGTGATAGGTGTAAACCAAGCCCTGGGTATCCTGCTTCGCCTTTGAGAAAATGAAAGCTCAGACGGGCGAAACTGGAGTCTTCCCCTTTATGTCGTCATAAGGGGAAAGGTTACCTCCCCTTTCTCTGCTTTGCCCGCAAAGAGAATTTGGCCCGCCCATGAGAAAATGACATCATGGCTTGCAAACGAGCGAAGCATGGCAGTTGCTTAGTGTTTGGATGTACAAATGAACACAAGAGTATTTTTTTAGTTCCTTCATCCAAGCCTCTGAAGAACCACTGGGTTATGTGAATTTCTGATGTGTAATTGTTCAAGTTCAGACAGATAATCTTTCTCAAAATCGTTCAATACTGTTTATGCATCAGTAAATCAAGCCAGTGACTAAACGATCAACTTCACGTCGTTTCTCTTAGTAGGATGGAAATAATCTTATTTAAACTGTGATTAAAATATATACAGAAAGCGATCAAAGAACAATCCCTTTCCAATCGCCCAAGCTGTCAATCAGCAGCGCAAGTTTATCAGGGGTGCGTTCTCCGATAACGTTGTCTCTTAGCGCGCTACGAAGACTCAAAAGGTACACCTTAACTACAGGTATACATTTCCTACGTATGTTCTCCGAACTATACCTTAGGATGTTGCTTAAGGTAAACCTTCTTAAGTTCGACCTTAGCAGGTGCTGTCCATGGTGGAGGTGCTGAATAGGTTGATATTGACGCCTCGATGATCGATTGTGCGCTCTTTCCTTCACAGCGGTATAGGTAAAGTATTGAGAAAACAATGTTCTTTATAAAGAAGCGTTTTAGAAATAGTACAAACTGCATTTATCGGGGCTCATTGAAATATGTACATGCAGAAATAAATATGAGTATGTGTTTATAATTTAGCAAGTGTGCAATCCCAAACCCTCACAGCCATAAGTGTGTTAATGTTCTCCACAACGTATGCTGATTATCCACAAGCCATGTAATTGACATACACTAACTGGCTCCGCGGACGGCGCCGTCTTTGATTTAAAACAAGTACTCGCTGTCTCGCTGCCATAGCTATAAAGTTTGTGTAAACTCATCTTTCTTTATATAGACTCCTAAGCCTTTTCTGTCAAATGGTTCGCCAGCTGATGTGCCTTAGGATAGTAATTAAAAAAGCTAACAACCATTAGTGTATGGAAACTTTATTAATGAAAACACTTCCATACGCTGGGTGTAGGCTATAACAACTTAAGTATTTTATGTGTAAAATTTTAAAGTAAAGTAAAAATGTAATTTTAATACTAAATCAGATTTTATATTAAATGTTCATATAAAATTTTCTCTGTGTAATTAAACTGCGATGTAAAAAAGCTTTTTGCGTAGTGGTGGCCACTAGCGGTATGAACCGTCAGCAGCGATAAGGTATAGCTAAGAGCGCTCCAGACCAACCTTACGAACG
This sequence comes from Abramis brama, assembly GCF_963993115.1. Classification (NCBI taxonomy): domain Eukaryota; kingdom Metazoa; phylum Chordata; class Actinopteri; order Cypriniformes; family Leuciscidae; genus Abramis; species Abramis brama. Next base: position 52,182,762 of record NC_139965.1, on the reverse strand, counting down.
TATGACTTACAGAAGGTATACTTAACTAAGAAGGTTTCGGAAACCACGTATTAACGATAAGGTACTTCTTAAGGTACAACTTAAGAACGACGTAGCGTTAAGGTAGTTTCGGAGAACGCACCCCTGGACATTTGCCAAAACTCGTTATGAAATCAATGACGCTGTTACACTGCACAACAAAGCTCTTACTGTATTTACATAATGTTTGCATTGGTAAAAGCATTAGTGAGAGTGCAGAAACTGCGTTGCAATGATAAGATCTTCATTCACGCAATCAACAGACTGTCATCTGCTCAATGCTCATCACTGCAACCTTTAATGTGATGGGAATAGATCTAAATACTTAAAAACTTCTCACGATTTGTTAATCTTGATAGCTGTAATAGTAAAAGTTTTCAAGAGTTCCACATGTAATGCTAGCTATTTCATATGTAAAGATGTCAGCCAATCACAGCAGTGGGCGTTTACACTGAAGTCTCTCAGCAGACACGCCCCTTCAAACAGAGCGTTCAAATCAGAGGCTAAAATCAGGCTAGGAAAATGCCTTTTATTTCTAAATTATGACAATTTTTAAGTAAAAATCATACTAACATTATAAGTGCACCCCAGGAAACATCATGAAACAATAAAACAATGCAGTTCCATGACCCCTTTAAATCACACTTTACTGGTTTATACCTTCAACTAGTGTTCTAGTACCTTCTCCCGATGATGCTGAGTCCAAGACCACGGCCTGGTTTCTTCTGAAGCTCAATGGTCAGTGCGTCCCACAGTTCTTCTTCTTTATACTGACCTTCATCTCTGAAGACTGACAGACGAACGTGTTGCGGAGTCTGGCGCAAAACATTGATTGCCTCATCGTGCGTCGCCACACGCAGGTCTATACCATTCACCTGTTGAAAGAGAGTGGGTTACAAGAGAGAGGAAGAGAATGGCTGAAATGAAGTTGACATGAAATCAAGCCTAGTCTAGTCAGAAGAGTGTCTGATGGTCATGATTTTACCTCCAGAATCTGATCTCCTGCCCACAGTCGGCCATCTTTAGAGGCGGCTCCCTCCTCGTACACCTCATGAATTATTATAGTTCCCTGAACACAGACAAATTCAGGCTTTATATATGTTCTTATAAATGAGTTCCTAAACCCTTGTGAAAAGAAGTGATACAGATACAGATACAGATAGCTTTATTAATCCCCAAAGGGCAATTCAGTTTCTACAGTACACTCTAGACATACAACCATTCACACAGCCATAGTATGTAGTATATAACAAGGGTAACATGATAGGGTCCGGGTCCAAGGACAGTTTATAAATAAAAAGACATCAAAAGCAAAAGAAAAAAGAAAAAAAAAGAAAAAAAAAATACAATAAAAAGTAAATAGAAAATGAATTGCACATATCCGTAGCTCCTAAAGTGCATAGTGCCAAGAACAGATCAGTCCATAATTATTTCCTCAGCTCAATGTTTAACAGCATAATTGCTGAAGGAATAAATGATCTTCCATAACGGTTTGTCTTTCTAGGGGGCTGCAAGTAACGGGTAAGTAAGTAAACTGAGGTATTTGTCCCTTTTTTTCTAAAATCAATAATGAGTTCCTTAGTTTTAAAAACATTAAGGTCAAGAAGGCTGTCATCACACCACTTAACGAAATCAGGAAGTGCACATCCGTGATCTGACTCTGTGCCATGGAGGAGTGACAGCAGAGCAGTATCATCAGAAAATTTAACAAGAAAACTGTCCTCTTTAAGAGACCTACAACTATCCGTGTATAAAATGAACAGTAGCGGGGAAAGTACACAGCCTTGTGGGGAACCTGTGTTGGAGACTTGGGTTTTTGAAGTAACCCCATTTACTAAAACCCTCTGTGTCCTATCAGTCAAAAAGTTTAAGAACAAGGCTAAAAGCTGGTTGGGCAGATTAAAATAAGAAGCAAGCCTCTCAATCAAAATGAGAGGCTGCATTTTGTTAAAAGCTGATGAGAAGTCAGCAAATAAAAGCCTGGCATGAGATTTGGGTTTCTCCAGATGCTTATAAAGTGTTGTTTTCTTAAATAGAACCTCAACTTGTTCTTGAGATATTTTAATATCACTACATGGTGTCAAGGAGTTTTTCAACCTGGAGACATCATGCATGAAATCAGACGTTTCAAATCGTAAAAAAAAAGTATTAAAAGCATCAGGCAAACAGTCATCCTGAACACTATTAAGGCTGATCTGCTGCTTGGGTTCATTACCATACTGATTAATTGTAGCCATAGATTTAATCCCACGCCATGCTGACCTAAGGTCGCCATTTACATATTGTTTTTCAATTTTTTCCCTATACTTACTTTTGGCTTTTACTATTTCAGCCCTAACCTCTCTGAATACAGACTTTCTCTCCAATGAGTCACCAGTAAAGAAGATCTTTTTTTTTTTATTAATCACTGTTTTTAGATCTTTGGTAACCCATGGTTTATTGTTGGGGAAGGTGATAACGGTTTTAACTGGGATAACAGTATCCACACAAAAGGTGACATAGGACGAAACAGTGTCCGAAAGTTCATCAATATTGTCCCCACAACCATCGAAAAAACATTTCCAGTCCGTACACTCAAAAAAAGCCTGGACAGAGGATATACTGTCCTCTGTCCAGAGCTTAACAGTTTTTGATTCTCCCTCCCGACGTCTAATACAAGGTTCATACGTTGGCACAAGGAAGATGCTGTTGTGGTATGAAGCCCCCAACCCTGGCATGAGAAGAGACTTATATCCTTCCTTTACATTTCCAAAACACAAGTCCAGTGTGGTATTTCTTTGCGTGGTTATACAAGTCACATATTGGTCATATGTCCGCAAGTGTTTGATTGTATTGAATGTGCACTTGAAGTGTGCTTCAAACCTTTAAAGTATATATATATTTTTTAAAAACTACAAAAAAACAGATAATATATGAATGAAATTAAAGGCCACTTAAATGTCCTTAAAGAGAGAACACTTACACGACTATGTCCGTTTACACCTGGTATTAACTTACCAACTTTGATTTGGAGACCATTTGAATTTAATGATTCATGGTGAAAGCTGATTTGTATTAGTTACGAATAAAATTTAAAGGGGTCATGAATTGAGAAATAAAATTTTCCTTGATCTTTTGAAATGTAATAGGTCATTGTATTATAAAACATCCTGTAAGTTTTAAAAACTTAAAACTTCATTGTTAGTCCAAAAAGAGATTTTATTGAAACCAAGGTCAGAAAACGACTCGTTTCCGATTCTGTCACATTATCATGTAATAGTGCGACGAGAGGCCACCTCTACAAAAGAAAATCAATGCCTACTTCTACATCATCGCATGTTTGGCCCCGCCCTCTGGTGCAGTAGTGAGTTGAGGAGAGACTAAAATTAACATTACATCCAAAGTTTCCTAATGCTAGGAAAGTGATTATTTATTTTCATCTATGTAAATTTCTCAGTTGAACATTATTTGCTCTGTAAATTTCACTTTGGATACTTTGGTAAATCAGTAGCAATTTCGGCGCAGGCTTTGTAGACAGACTTTTACAGTAAGATATGGATCTGACAGTAGTGCCACAACATGTAAGTAATTGTGTTAATTTTAATGCCTAATCTGTGGTCAGTGATTTCTGATAATGATTCATGGACAGTCAGATGTTCTTTGCCTCATTTATTGCTGTTTATGCGTCAGTAAATCAAGCCATTGACTAAACAGTCAACTTCATATTGTTTCTCTTAGTAGCATTAAAATAATCTGTTATTTAAATTGTGATAAAATTATACTGTATACAGAAAGTGATCAAATAACTTTCCCTTTATAATCGCTGGAGCTGTCAATCACACAGCATGAGTTTAGCAGTGACTGAGTTCTGGAGTCTTGTTATAATCAATAACGCTGTCTACTCTGCACAATGAATCTCTTATTTACAAGGTGTTTGCACTGTTACAATGAAAGCATTTGTGAGAGTGCAGAAATCAGAGTGACGAGATCACTACATTCATGCCTGTTATCAGCCAAACCTCATTGCTGTAACCTTTCATGCAATGGGAGAAGATCTAAATATAATGCTATAATCAACACTTTTCACAATTAGTTAATCTCAACAGCTAGTAAAAGTTTAAAAGAGAGTTCTACTTATGTAATACTTATTTCATATTCAAAGATGTTAGCCAATCAAAAAAGTGGGCGTTTACATTGAAGTCCCAGAGCAGACAAAAATACTAAAATCAGGGTAGAAAATGGCCTTTTATTTCTAAATTATGACAATTTTTTTATGTAAAATTCATATATCATAAGTGCATCTCAAGAAACATAAAATAATAACAAAAATGCAGTTCATGACCCCTTTAAATTTTGACTGTACAAGTTTGTATACATTTTGGTAATCTCCAGTGTAATAGTGCACAAGTTTATGTCAGTCCGCTGGGAAACAAAGTCTCATAAAAACATACTTTAAACGTTAGTGAGGTTATTCACCAGTAAAGTGTCACAGCCGCCCACGATGCTGAGCCCCAGTCCTGTTCTCCCCTTGGAGATCTCTATAGTGGTCTCACAGCCGGGGATGATGGGACACGTAGCTGGATCAGACGCCAAGGTCCCCGGTGTGGAACATCTGCTCGAATCTGCAACATGCAATCATCATGATGACAAAGATCAGGTTCAGATTTATTCATGAACAAGTTTTCCTTTAATAACTCCCAGGCCCCTCCCTCTTACTCCTGATTGGCTCTGTCTCTGAAGATGTCACAGAAACATGCACCATCTCATCATCTACTGCAAGCAGTCTGTGTCCCACAGCAATCATGCCGTCCTGAAACACACACACAGGTTTGACACACTCTCGGTAGACAGCTCACTAGGTTTTGAGAGACAGCCAAACAGTACAGAAACTAGCAAAGATGCACATAAAAAGTCAAGTCAAAATATTTGTATAACGCTTCTTACAATACACATTGTTTTAAAGCAGCTTCAAAGAAAATTGTTCATGTTTATAGTTTATATCTTCATGTGATACATACACACACACACACATATATATATGCATTAGAGCCAACATGAAATCAAAATTGACCCAATTTAGTTTCCTAATACACTTAAAACTATAAACTATTAAACACTTAAACTTATAAACTATTTTTATTGTTTGTTCACAATTAATCATGTGCATGTTACTTGCAAAAAGAAAATTTTTGTAATCATTAAAATGTCATAAAATGCTCCACCTCTGACACGACTTTCATTTTCAGCTAACATCACAAAGTCCTATCAAAGTCAATATTTCATTCTTGTCCCACCAACCTGTCAAACAGGCACCACTTTTCCCAACATTTCAAACCCTATATTGTTCTCTGGTTGAATATCAGAAATATGGCGCATTACAAAAGTAAAATGGGTTGTGGACATCATTTCTGTTGTCTTTAATTTTGCACCTAGACAATAGTAATTCATACCCTTCCAGATGCTCCATTCTCATCTACGCTGTGAATGATGCATCCGTTCCTGCTGTCATCCTCCTTCAGGACGATACCCACCCCTCCATCCTCCTTCATCCATGAGATCGATAAAGAGACAAAGAAAGAACACACTTAACATCCCCAGGACAGAGAGAGAAACTGCACAAACACAGAGTCAAAAGAGAACTGAAGAACTGTCTTACCACAGGAAGAGTTATGTGTTGGATCATGTCTAGTGTTGAGCCGGGTGTCTCCGGCTGGGGCGGAAATAAGAAATAACACATTAAACATGATGATGATGACTGAACAAATGAATGGATAAACGTGAATGGATAAAAATACAGTGTGAATGAATGAATGACCGAACAAACAAACCAAATGTTGAGGGCATGGCTGTTTAGATTCAGATGTTAGTCCCTACTGGAAGATTGTGTAACTAAAACATCATGCGGCCAAAAGGCTTCAGTGAAAATCTTTCTCCATTGAAGACCATTTGAAAAATTATTTATGTATTCTGATAAAATACATGTTATGTTTTTGCGAGAAACAGTTAAATAGCAAATATTTCATAATAGTATAGTATTAGTATATGTTTTAGAGGGCTCTTAAAGGGACACGCTGACTTTTTGGGACTTTAGCTTATTCACCGTATCTCCCAGAGTTAGATAAGTCCATACATACCCTTTTTCATCTCCGTGCGTGCTATTTGTATAGTCACAGCGTGTACAAATAACAAGGTCACATGAGACACAGCCATCTTCTAACCGTATACAAACTGGGAACCATATTCTCAGAAGGTCGAAGCACTGCTACTTCTGTGGAGTGATTTACTCCAACTCTGAACGAACTCTCTGCTCCTCACCACGGGGTTTCTCAGGTGCCGCGAGCAAATCACTCCGCCCAAGTAGCAGTGCTTCGCTTTCTGAGAATATAGTTCCCAGTATGTATACGGTTAGAAGATGGCTGTGTCTCATGTGACCTTGCTATTTGGTGTTCTTGTTATTTCTTTTTTACATACTTTGGTAATGTTAAATGTATGCCTGTTTGCCTCCCTTGTGAAAACAAAGTACACTTAAGCATACTTTTAAAAAGAGTATTATTACGGAAATAATATAGTGAGAACTGAATGTAATGTTTTCTGACAGTTAACTGCATATTAATTGCAATTAAATGAAAATGTATTATAGTTTGAATTTTAAATGCAATTAACTGAAATTTTGAGAGCTTTTGACCCACTTAAAATAAACTTAAATACATCTGTATATTGTTTTTGAAATATGGTTAAAGTGTACTGATGAATGTACTGACAAGCATTTATGGTAAAATAAAATAATTTCAATTGAAACTTGTATGTCATGTATTTAAATATATTTGTAATTAATCCTTTGTAATGATGAAGTTGCAATTTAGTACATTCAAAATATATTAACGTTCCCTGTAATATCAAATAACACCGTACAGTTTAAATTAAAATCAAGTACTTTAAATGTGCTTTAGTATGCTATTCAACACATACAAATCAGTGCACTTGTTAAAAGGTTGACCAAAAATGAAAACAATTAAAATTCACTTTAAAAAAAAAATCTTTTACATTTTAAACATTTAAGATTTGAAGTACACTACAAGCGCACATTCAGTACAATTCATACAATTAAGCACACTTCTTTTTCACTTCTTTTTTTTTTTTAATGCTTTTGTGGGTTCCCTTCTCTATAGTTTATATTCAACTACAATATAGTTGTCCCCAGATGTTCTTACATACTCTTACATAAGCTTCTTCTTTTTTTAGTCTTTTAGAGTTAGGGTTTGTGTTAGTATGTAGTAATAATAATCATATGCCATATGTTATATGGTATAAGCATATGAAGATAGCTAGACACAGGTGAGTGTGAGTTTACCTCTGTGTGTGTGTCTGGTGAGTCTGTCTCCTTCATTGGTCCGACAGCCATCTGACTCAAAGCATCTCCGTTTCTGAAACACACCACATGGTGTCAGCAGGAAACAGGCTTCAAAATCCCTTCATATCTACACAATAAAACCTTTGACATACCGGATGAAGATGATCTTGACTTTTGAGGGAGCGCTTTTAATAATGGCAGAGGCATTTTGATGACTGCGGCCGTACAGAACCTGACCATTTATCTGCAAAGGTGACAAGATGAATCAGCACTTGTAGTTTTACTTAAAACAATGGAATTGCAGATAATATAATATTAATAAAAATAAAAGGACATTAAATCATTAAAAATGTGTAATTACAAATATGTTTAAGTAGATGACCTTCAAGTTTCAACAGATTTTAAGGTAACACTTTATTGTAAGGCGTCGTAGTTACAAGTTACTGCATGTACTTACTATAGAAATAACAGTAAAATATGACCATAACCAAACCCTAACCCTATAGTAAGTACATGTAGTTAATTAATATTACTCAGTACTTATTTGAGTAAGTAAAATGCAACTACGTCACCTTAAAATAAAGTGTAGCCGAACTTACATTAAAGCATATTTTAATTAAGTCTTACTTAAGTTGGTCAAAAAAGCACTCTAAAGTTTAGCTAATTGTATGTAATATAAAATTAGACTATAATACATATTATAATGCAATTAAGTGTCCGATACAATAACATTCAGTTCACACATAAGCATATTCTTTTAAAGTATATTCTTTATGTAATAAGTGCACTTTTTTAAAAGTATGCTAAAGTGCAGTTCTTTTCACAATGGGTCAAACTGATGCGTTACACACACTCACCTCCAACAGTTCATCGCCCACCACGATGTGTCCGTCTCGCCCGGCGGCCCCATTGGGGTCAATGCCCACCACAAACACACTCATGCGTGAACGGTCCCGGTTCCCTGCCAGGCTCAAACCCAAACCTGTGCGGCCCTTCTCCAACTCTATCATGTGGAGCTGACCCGGTAAACGACCGTACCGCTCCGTTACCTTCTCTTCTCACACACACACACACACACACACACACACACACACAAACATAGATACATTAATATGTTAGAGTAACTGAATCAAAGAGCATTTCTGAAGTGGTGCTGAGGCCTGCAGTTAAATGCTTTTACTTGTAAATTATACCTGTAATCTCTAGAGTCACTACATTATTGCTTGCAGATCATTTCTGTCTTATTGCCACCCCATAAAAGGTTTACAGTTCAATAAAGTGAACCCCTTGTGAAAAAGAAGTAACAGTTTTTAAAAATTGCCTACACAATTTCTAAAACTATGAGTCCATTTCTCGAAACTCTACACACAAACCATGCAAAAATGCTAAAACTCTTCTAAAAATTGTGTTTTTGTATAGTAAATCTACACACAAGCATAAAATGGTTAGCCATAAACATGTCAAACTACAGACGGATGTGTAAAATGTAATGCATTACTATATTGTGTCTTTTGCTTGTTCAGTGCGCAGTGGAGTGTACAGGAGTTTGTCATAGCACTCACACATACATGTATGTGCACAAATGCTGTATGTATGCACAACTGATGAATCTTGCAGCTATTGAACTGAACTAAACTAAAGCAGATAACATGCTTCCAGTTTTGCACACTTTGTCTGAAGATTTGGTATTTGAGTGAATGGTTTCTCAAGTACCACTTTAAGCGTGAAAGCAATAAAAAAAAAAAAACTGTAATAGCATTGAACGTGCACTTGTAGTGTATTCACATATTCACAAAAGTACACTAAAAAAACTGCACAGATGAAATTAAAAGTCACTTGAGTGTACTTAAAAAGTTAATGTATTCTTAAATTGCAACTTCATCATTACCAATGTGAAATTACAAATATATGTAAATACATGACACAAGTTTCAATAGAAGTTACATTAAAATATATTTTAGCTTAACATAAATGCTTGTCAGTACATTCAGCAGGACACATTAACCAAGTTTCAAATACAATAGAATTATGAAATTGCATAGAAGAATGTACTTATGTTCTTAATTGGGTCAAAAAGTACTCTAAAGATTTTGATTTAATTGCCATGAACATACAATTAGGTGTCCAAAAACATTACATTCAGTTCCCACTGAGGCAATTTCTTTTCAAGCATATATCCGTAATAAGTACTCGTTTTAAAAGTATGCTAAAGTGTACTTCTTTTTCACAAGGGTCTCCTTCTAAATCTAGTCCTGGATGAGTGCAGTGTGACCCTCTGGTGGCGCTGTGTGTTATATTGTATGTGAGACTCACTCCAGCTGTATCCGTACTCATCCTCCTCTTCGTCATCAGGACCGTTGTTATGAAGAACGAGTCTATCGGGAATCTCAGTCAGAGTGTCCGAATCTGTTTCCCCAATATGTGGAACGACCGGCAGTGACAGGACGGGTGTCGCCAGGATGATTTTCCCCTCCTCTCGATTCAGCTGCCGCACAGATTTAATAGTGGTTTTTACTCAAAAATAAAATGCATTAAAAACTAATATACTTTATATCCAATTAGCACGTCATCCGTCAACACGAACACGGCATCCTTCATTAAACCCATGAAATATGAAGCTTAATGTAATCAAATCACATTCAACACATTAAACTTTTCTTCATTTCTCAGCATGAAGAACCACCAAACCAAGACATGCTGCTGTTCTTTAAAAGCTTTGTTAATCATTTGATAGGTCTGGTAAATTAATGTTTAATGAATGAAAAGTAAAAAAAAAAAAAAATTACATTGTTCCAAATTTGTATGACTTTATTCAGTCAAACAAACAAAAAGGAGATGTTGAGCAGAACGTTCATGCTGCTCCTTAAAATTCAGTCTGTTCCTCATACAAAACTCTTCTTATGATGCGTCACAAATGTAAAGGCTTTGTAGTAACACACATGACGAAGATGAATAAACAGGAACTGACTTTGCTAATAGATTCAAGAATGACAACAACTCCTTAAACGTATAAACGTAACGAGAATGAGCATAACAGGGATATATATATATAGATATATATATATATCCCTGTTATGCTCATTCTCGCTCATTCAAAATTCAGCTTTGCATCACAGAAATAAATGATAATTTAAAGTATGATAAATTGAAAACCAATTATTTTAAATTGTAATAATATATCACAATATTACTTTTTTTCTGTATTTTTGATCAAATAAATGCAGGCTTGATGGGCAGAAACTTCTTTCAAAAACATTAAAAATACTAATGTTTCCAAACTTTTGACCTGTACTGGATGTATATATATATATATATATATATATATATATATATATATATATATATATAAAAAGTAATATTGTGATATATTATTACAATTTAAAATAATTGGTTTTCAATTTATCATACTTTAAATTATCATTTATTTCTGTGATGCAAAGCTGAATTTTCAGGATCATTACTCCAGTCTATCACATGATCCTTTAGAAATCATTCTAATATGATGATTCATTATCAAAGTTGGAAACAGTTCTGCTGCTTAATATTTTTTCATAACCTGTGATACTTTTTTAGGATACTTTGATGAATAAAAAGTAAAAAAAATAAAATAAAAAAAAAATAGAAATCTTTTGGAACAACAATATACACTACTGGTCAGTAATTTGGGGTCAGTCATTTTTTTTCTTTCTTTTTTTGAAATAAATCAATACTTTTATTCAGCAAGGATGTGTTAAATTGATAAAAAAGTGATAGTAAAGAAGATTTATATTATTAGAAAATATTTTTTTATTTTGAATAAATGCAGTTCTTTTTAACCTTTTATTCATCAAATAAAATATATTACTGTTTCCAACACTCATAATAAATCAGAATATTAGAATGATTTCTAAAGGATCATGTGATAGACTGGATGTCACATGTGACACTGAAGACTGGAGTAATGATGCTGAAAATTCAGCTTTGCATCACAGGAATAAATTATTTTTTAAAGTATATTCAAATAGAAAACTATTATTTTAAGTTGTAATAATATTTCACAATATTGCTGTTTTTTTCTGTATTTTTGATCAAATAAACGCAGGCTTGATGGCATGTTTCCAAACTTTTGACTGGTACTGTACTGTATATACTGTATACATAGAGTAAATGAGGAACTAATCATAAACGCCTGAATGTGATTAACCCATGAATAGCCATAGAAACAAACGAGAACTAATACAGACATGACAGAAAGAAACTAAACTAAACATAACTGTGACATGATGCTTTTCAGTCCTTTTTTGAGTTGAACAACTCAACTTTCACTGTATGGAAAAAGAACAGCATCTGCTAAACATCTCCTTTTCTATGCCACAGAATAATGAAAATCATGAAGATTTATAGGTAAATGGTAAGTAAATGACAAATAAAAAATGTAAATGAAAAAAAACAACTATTCCTTTTAAATTAATTTTAATTCAGCCTTTTTTTTAATTGTGCTAATATCTGCATATTCATATATTTGGTAGTCATTCTACAATAACGATTTTTTTTATTTTATATATATATATATATATATATATATATATATATATATATATATATATATATATAATTTTTATTATAAACACAAATTAAGATAAAAAACAAAGAACAAAAAGAGGGTTTTAGGGTCATATATATGCAAATGTTATGAAATTAAGTTCCATAACTGCATATGGATGGGAGAGGAAACACATACACACCCACACCCACACAAAACACAAACCTTAAACGGTGTAGGAGTGAAAGGATTAGTCGAACATAGACGAAGGAAAGGTCTACTTTGAGTGTCAACGGCCTACAGAAAACAGAGAATAACCAGCACCAGTGAGACAGAGACAGAGAGAGGGAGAGAAGGAAAGAGGGAGGTCAAGTACTCATACAGACTATACAGCAGTGCACAATACAAAACATTATCTACACTACAACTGCTGTTCTTAAGTCAGCATGTGAACAGGGCATGTGACAAGCTGGCCTGAAACTCAGCTGGTCATCTTTACTGTTGATCTTTGAGAGCCTACAGTCTTTCTGCCTCTAATAGAATACTAGCCAAAGTCTCTTTTAAGGAAAGTCTGTTCACTCGGCGGCCATATTTGCTAAGCCTCCTTGCAACTATTTTGGGCATCTGAGACCAAGACCTCTCTACTTGAATGAGGGAATCCTGAAATCTCAACAACTGCTTGCCAAACTCACAATTAAATAACATATTTCAAATCAACACCAAAATCTAACATAAACTGTCCCATAAATGTTGTTTCTTTTACTCAAACAGAATTTAAAAAAAGCTTATTTTTCAGGCTAGACAAGAAAATGTGAATGTGCAGTCCTAAGCGCACATCTTAGAACACTATTTCTATAGCAACTGAAGTTTCTAATGGCATTTCTCAATCAGCGATTGGTTCTTTTATTTAGAAGGTGGGACTTATTCCGCCATATTGCGCGTTGCACTTTCATTCATAAGTAACATGAGTGCACCGTCTTTCTATATATAAAGTCTTTTTAATAGCTTAGTACGTACTTTGTGTAATATTGAATATTGTGTAGTATACACTATACTGCCTGCTAGTTTTGAAAAAAACAGTAGGCACTATGTGCAGATTTGGATTGGGATTCCAACATCATCGTCACAAGATTTTATCACATTGCATGTATGTGGCATTAATTTTGAAATGATTTTTCTTTTTAATGTTAATTACATTTTATGTAAAAATGTACACTTTTATAGTACAATCAAATAAATGAGTCAAGAAAATATGATACAAATCATGCCTGTAATCATTTCACATTCATCTGTTGCATTGGAAATGGAATGTCAAACTAAGCATGTTGCATTGTGGGATATAGTAGTCCACACAATGTACTTTACTTACTGTATATGGCACATTTGGGAAAATAGGCCTATAGTATGTCAGAGTGTTGTTGTTGTTAACTAAATCTAAAGCAAACAAAATATTTCAATTTTTAAAATTGAAATAATGCTGAGATAAATAAAAAATGGCTAAAAATTCTAATGAAAAAAAAAAAATCTGAATTTCATAACTTTAATTAAAAATATTAATTAATACCGTAGTAGTATATAAATAACACTGGTATGTCGTCCTATTATATGCATACAGAAATTCACATACTATATACAGACATAGTAGAAGAAGTTGTTAGTATGCTATTCTGAACACTGCCTCAAGTCTCAGATGGCACAGCTAGGGAGCCTTCAAAGACGCCTAAAGCATTCTGCATGCAAAAAGCTTATGAGTTGGTTAAATATGCATTGCCCATCACATTGGCTGGCTTCTGCACAACTTCTGAGAGTCTAGCTGCCCAGGGTTTTATCAGTTCACAAGTCTTGCTTACGATGTAGTGGGCTGCAAGATTGTCTAAGTGTCTAAGCTCCATCTTATTTTACCAGTGAATTCTGATGGTTTTTCCAGGTGTTTGTTATTAGCTACTAGATAAAATCATTGTAGCTTGGTGGGGTGCATTTCCATTTTTGGATCTCTAGATGTCAGGAAACAATCCTTAGAATTTAGCGATTTAAACAATTATTTATATTAGTGTGCAAGAGTGTAAATGTATGTTTTAAAGGGGACATATCATGAAATCTGACTTTTTCCGTGTTTAAGTGCTTTAAACGGGTCCCTGGTGCATCTACCATCCCAGAAAACGTGAAAAGTGACAACCTAGTAACTTTGTTTTGATAAGCCTTTCTCTGCAAGCATGTCAAAAAATAAGCCGATCAGATTTCACTCCCCTTCTGAAGTAGGAAGGGGATCTTATTATAATATTACCATCCCTTAATCTGCACGTTTCCACCCACGGCGCCACCATTTGGTTTTCGCAACTACTCTAGTACGTTATTACTACTCATACGTGTAACCAGTTCTAACGCAATGGCAAAACTTCGAGCAAAGCATGCAAACTGTTCTGTCGTTGCTGCACAGACGAGCACAGAACACTATTTGACCAAAACATGTCACAGCTGGGAACTGTGTCAACTTGTTTAAAAGTCGATGAGATGAATCAATGTAACTCCACAACAACTACATAAAGGTATCCACTAACCATTCAGAAACGTCCAGGTGCGTCTAAAAGTTGCAACCTCTTCCTCTCTCTGAAAGGCTGTACTCCGCTACTGGTTATTTCTGAGATTTTGGATGAGTGAGATTACTTGCTGTTTTGTTATTGTATCCAAAGCTCGTGTAAAGGATTGACCGTCTTCTGAATGGGGCGGGGAACAGCAGCTCATTTGTATTTAAAGGGACACACACAAAAATGGCGTGTTTTTGCTCACACCCAAAAAGGGGCAACTTTGACAAGCTATAATAAACTATCTGGGGGGTATTTTGAGCTGAAATTTCACAGACACATTCTGGGGACGCCATAGATTTATATTACATTTTGTGAAAAGGGGCATAATATGTCACCTTTAACAAAAAGACCATTCCCTTATTGTACCATAGGAAACTGTGTTTAGCCAGTAACATGCATCACAAAGGCGGTTATCTTCAAAAGACCTGCTCTGAAATGCATAACTAGAAAAATCATATTACAGACATTTCCATGATTTTTTAAGCCTGAAAATCACAATTGTAAAACTCTCTGGTATGTCCGGGTTTTGTGTGATTAAGGAACCTTGCCTCAAGCACAACTTCATAATCCATTTTCTTGCACAGTTATGTCTGTGAAATAATCAGAACTTAAAATGACAGGCTATTAGTGAACACTGTGCTTCTAAGGAGGAGTTCAAAATGAAAATTCTGTCTATTTTCTCACTCTTCATGTCGATCCAAGTCATATATATATATATATATATTAATATTATTATATATTATATATAACACATTATTTATTAATAATATACACAGAGTTAATTTTACTGGTTTCAGAAGTTCTTGATTATCAATCAGTGTTGTTATTGTAAACTAAAACTATTAAAAATATTTTTTGTTAATTGAAATGGAACTGAAATAAAATAAAAATACATTTGGTAAGAAAAAAAAAAGTTGCCTTGGTGAGTTTAAGCACTAAAATTCTAAAATAACTAATAAAAATGAAGTAAAACTAAATAGAAATATAAAAACCTAATAAAAATGACAATTTAAATGAAAACTGAAAATTCAATAATCAATAGTACAGTAAATAATACTAAAACAACATGGTTAAAATAACATCAGTGAATCTGTTCTGTTCCTCGTATAAATCTATCTTGAAATCAAAAGACTAGGGGCCCTATTTTAACGATCTGAAACGCAAGTGTCAAAGCGCAAAGCGCAAGTAACTTTGTGGGCGGGTCTCGGCGCTGTTGCTATTTTCCCGGCGGGATAAATGACTCTTGCGCCTGGCGCAAATCTAAAATGAGTTGGTCTGAAGTAGCTTCATTATTCATAGGTGTGGTTTGGGTGTAACGTGAAATAAACCAATCAGAGCATCATCTCACATTCCCTTTAAGAGCAGACGCGCTTTTTCCTTGGCGTATTGCTATTATAACGGCGGATTTGCCAGGCGCGCGCCAGGAGCGGTTCACAGCCGAGGAGAGCAACGCTCTCGTCACGGCCGTAAAAGAGAGAGAAGTGACATTGGGGATGGAGAAACACACCCAAATTAACTTCGGTTAAACAGGTATATAATAATGTGGGTAAATGTGTAAGCTAGATGTATGCTTTTATAATAAATTGTCTATCTATCTATCTATCTATCTATCTATCTATCTATCTATCTATCTATCGTTTGTAATAATATGATTTGCAAAAATGAAAACTGCTGCTTCTGTTTAGATTAGAGAATCAAAGTGTATGCGCGTTTTGCACACTATGGGCCCTATCTTGCACCCAGCGCAATTGACTTTGTACACCGACGTATGTATCATTCCTATTTTGCTCCCGCGCAAAGCGCGCTTTTCCCTCCACAAAAGCACGTCGCTAAACTAGGGAATGAATTTGCGCTCCCTGGGCGGTTCAGCGCAAAAAAGGAGGCGTGTTCCGGCGCAAACGTTCCTTCATGCTATTTTGCAGGTTTAGAAAACAATTGCGCCACTAACCAGGAAAAAATAGTTTAAAGTCAGTGGCGCGTTGCGCATGTTATTCATATGCTATTTTAAGGGCGCATGCTTGCATTCTCTCATCTACACAGAACCAGCAGTTTTCATTTTGCAAATCATATATTATTACGATAGATAGATAGATAGATAGATAGATAGACAATTTATTATAAAAGCATAGATCTAGCTTACACATTTACCCAAATTATCATACGCCTGTTTAACCGAAGTTAATTTGGGTGGGTTTCTCCATCCCCAACGTCCCTGACGAGAGCGTTGCTCTCCTTGGCTGTGAACCGCTCCTGGCAAATCCGCCGTTATAATAGGAATCCGCTTTAGAACAAAGCGCGCCTGCTCTTAAAGGGAATGTGAGATGTCGCTCTGATTGGTTTATTTCACAATACGCCCAAACCACACCTATGAATAATGAAGCTACTTCAGACCAACCCATTTTAGATTTGCGCCTGGCGCAAGAGTCATTTATCCCGCTGGGAAAATAGCAACAGCGCCAAGACCCGCCCACAAAGTTACTTGCGCTTTGCGCTTTGACACTTGCGTTTCAGATCGTTAAAATAGGGCCCTATACATTATGGTCAAGCATGCGCCCTTAAAATAGCATAATGAACAACGCGCAACGCGCCACTGACTTTAGACTAGGTTTTTTCTGGCCAGTGGCGCAATTGTTTTATGGAACAGTAAAATAGCACCAGGGATTGTTTGCGCCGGAACACGCCTCCTTTTTTTGCGCTGAACCGCCCAGGGAGCGCAAGTTCATTCCCTAGTTTAGCGACGTGCTTTTGTGGAGGGAAAAGCGCGCTTTGCGCGGGTGCAAAATAGGAATGAAACATGCGTCGGTGTACAAAGTCAATTGCGCTGGGTGCAAGATAGGGCCCCATGTCTTTTTATAGTGCTTTTTAAATGTTTTTATTTTATTTTATATATATTAACAGCCATGGTCTCTAAGGACTGTTGTGGTAATGAAAGACTGTTTAGAAAACAGTTTGTTAGAAAACAAAGACAAACACAATTTTTGGCGAACTATTTAAAATCCAGAGAAGTAATAAGAGTCATGTCTGTGATTAAGTCACACAGTACCACAGTTTAATAAAACACAGATTTCACTCTGGTTTGTACTCACCTTCTCACTGCTGGTCTTCAAGTTGAAGGCTGAAACTTCTTCCACTGCATCCAGCGCAGATGTCTGCAGTTATTAAAAATTGAAGAACAGCCCTCATCAAACACAGCTAAAGAAGTCCCACAAAAACCTCTCTTCATGACCTCAACAATGTCATTAAACTCTAACATAATTTACAAAGCTCTCTAATCTATTGGTCTAGAAGATCCAACTAAAGTCCTCCACAGTAATGAATGTCTGTCCTTACGGCCGTGAGCCAGCTGTGGATTCCCCCTCGTGTTTTGTACTTGTTGTTCAGTACCATTGAAACAAAGCTAGTTTTAAGAGCCATCTGCAGAGAGACATCTGCTGGGCGGGAATGAGGCATGGATCATTAACCCACATCTGGACACAGAGAGTTGATAAAGGTCTGATGAAGAGCAGGACAGGCCACAGGGAGCCAAACTTTAAAGGGGCCTTGATACAAGGCAGTGGCCAGTTAGAAATATACCAGAGCTTGGACATGTTATTGAGATGAGTTCAACATTATTATAACACATTCAATTCTGGATGGGGTGATAAAATGATTCATGTAGTTTTTGGATCTTTTGCAGGTTGATATTTCAGCAAAAACAGTCATGATGTGTGATATCTTGATTAAAAATATCTTGATTCTGCGTCAGATCATGGAACCCCTTCTGAAAAAGCAGCACACTTTAACATACTTTTAAAAAAGAGTACTTAAGGGCAAAATTCATTTATGAATGGAATGTTTTCGGACACTTAACTGCATGTTAATTGCAATTAAATATGTATTATAGTTGAACATTAGAGTGCTTTTTTGAGTGTATTTAAGTAGGACTTTTTATATGTAAATTCATAATTACTTATATTCGATGAAATATGGTTAAAGCGTATTGCCAAATGTACTGAAATGACTAAATTATGTTTTAATGCCATGCATTTCCATTTGAACTTTCTATTGAAACTATTTGAATTTGCACTGATAAAGCTGCAATTTAGAACATTTAAAATATATTAAATATAAATGTAAAATCAAACAAAACACGACATTTAAAATTAAAATCAAATACTTTACATGTGCTTTAGTATGTTAGTCAGTGCATCAAAATAAGTGTTAAAATACTTTAAAGCATTACAAAAGATGATTAAAACAATGACTTATAAAAGTCACTTTTATATTTTAAACTTTTAATTTTACACTTTGACAAGAAAAATACATGAAAGTGTACTCTCTTTAAGTACACTTAAGTGGCCTTTTATTCATTATTATTATTATATTATCTGTAGTTAGTTGTGAAAAAAATATAGATTTGAAGTACACTACAAATGCAAATTCAATACAATTAAGTGCACTTCTTTTTCACAAGGGATGTTTTCATTCTATTTTATTGCACAAAAATGCCATCAATATTTGTTTTTCACAAAGAACGCTAGCATATAGTAGAACTAAAAGCCACAAAATTGCATCAACATGCTTATAACCATGGCAAACCACGGAAGAGTTTTCTAAAATGTGCCATTTGATAACCATAAACACATCAGACACACATACAGGACGTCTCAGTCTAACCTGTAGCGGTTTGTATGTAAAGCAGGATTCAGGATAAGGATGCAGAGTTTGCTCTGAGCGGTTCAGCTGTAGGAGGGCTACGGGAGGCTTCTAGAAGCACAACACAGATGTTAGCAAGCTAGTATATCAGCCTAAACACATTTAATCCTGGGAGACAGATCATTAAAAAATCCAATATGTAAACTAAATGTGCCTTTATTGAAAAAGGAGCACATGGCTTGGGACATTAACAGCGAACTTTGGAGAGACATAACAGGAGCATTACTTATTAAATCACATTTGATTGTGTTCCCTTGTAAATGTGTTTTAAGTTGATTTAGTGGCAAATTTTAAGGCTAAGCGGATGCCAATGGAAAGAAGGAATGCTGGAAGCAGAGATAAGACTGTCAGCTGAGGGCCGAACAGAAATTACCTGACACTTTGGCATTGGGAAGCATTTTAAAGTTGCCCCATATTTCTCTATGACAGGAGGTGAATCGAAACTATACAGAGAGTCAGACTGAGAGGCAGACAGATGTTGTGAGGATCAAGAGCAGACAGACATAAATGAGGAGGAGGGTGAGAGACAGACGCAAAGTAGTCGAGTACATCTTTCTGAGCACTAAATGGTGATGAAAGCAGTTTGTTAATATTTGTACTGGTTGATATATAAGAGATTCACAATGTACTCACAATGATTCTGCTGACAATATCAAATTAAGCAACACTGTACACTGCAATGATTTTAATATGCTTCTTATTTGGTCATTAGGTTTCTCAAAGAGCATGTCGTTAGATTAGTTTCATGATTCTTGTGAAGTCTTTCTGATTTAAACTTCAGTAACCAAACTGGTGTCCAAGTTGGTACGCTTGATTCATTTCTATTAATCTAAACTGTTTCAATTAACTGACTTAAAACATTAAATAATTTTGTTGTACTAAAATGTTTGTATTAATATATGTAGGTACATATCACTGTTTATTACCACCCTTGTGAAAAAGAAAAGTGCACTTGTATTGAATCATTGCTTTAAAGAAATACACTTATTTTGATGTGTTGACAAACATATTAAAGCACCTGATTATAATTTTAACTGTAGTGTGTTATTCAATATTACATTTAAAGTTGATATATGTATTTAAAAGTTCTAAAGTATTCTAAAGTTATCTAAAGTAAAACATATTCTAAAGTTTAGCTAATTGCATTTAATATAAATTTAAACTATAATACATTTTCATTTAATTGCAGTATATTCTTTCTAAGTAAATTTTTTCATAATAAGTATGCTAAAGTGTACTTTTTCACAAAGGTACATTTTGTTATATTGGTGCATTTAAATGAAAATGTGTGGATGATTTTGTGTGTTTGATGAGTGGAAGATTTTTTTATTTTACTGTAACTATATAGACTATATAGAACTATATTTTTACTGCATTTTGAATATTGGCATGCAGACATTCATTAATACATCAGGCTGAACAATTTTGAGGTTATCAACAGAATGTAAACAGTCATTGTTTGAATTTAATTTGTAAAATGTATATGAACATCTAACTTTCTAAATAAATGCTTGTGTTATGGCATATAAGTTTTAGAAATTTCACTAATATTGATATCAACTGGACTTTAGTATTGTCACAACACACATCGAGATTTAAGCTATACTGTCCAGCCATAGTATGCAACTCATATAAATGTTATAAACATGCACACGTGTTAAGCAGCATAAATAAAAGGATCTTGTCATTTCCCATGATCAGTAGATGCTTGTATTATGTGATACTGACTTTGTCTTTGTGAATGATGCTCTGGACTAGGAACACCACTGGGTTAGCAGCGTTACGGATGGCCTCCACTGCCTGCTCATGACTGGCGTCACGCAGATCTACTCCTCCCACCTGTCACACACACACACACACACACACACACACACACACACACACACACACACACACACACACACACACACACAGAGAGTCATTACTGGTCTATATGAGCAGGTGTGGAGCTCTGTCCAAAACCCACCAAAAGTTTGTCTAAGCAGGCTGGGCTGCATGACAGTATATGCAATGCCACAGTAAAAATGCATGAATCGATTTTGCTAAATAATTTATGCCACATTGCATTTTAAAAAGTACCAAGCAGAAAACTGTGCAATGGCCACATCCAGTGAAGACAGCTTCTCTGATGATAAAGGAAACGTCTTGGTTGTTATTGTAAACTCCATTCCCTGATGGAGGGAACGAGAAGTTGTGTCGATGTACTGACACTAGAGGTCACACTTGGGAGCCCCAAACACCTCTGATACTTTGAGAAAAGGCCAATGAGAATTGGCAAGTTGAATTTGCATGCGCCACTCCACCACACATACGGGTATAAAAAGAGATGCCATGCATCTACTCATTCAGGTTTGTGCTGAGGAGCCGAGAGCGTGTCCTAGCCATTCAGCGGGCAGTTCAGTGTTGTGGCAGGAGAGATCTGTCTCGTTCACTCCATCAGGGAGCGGAGGTTACAATAGTAACCAAGACGTTTCCTATCTGTCAGTCACTTTGATGTAGTGTCGATGTACTGACACTAGGGGTCCCTATGGAAAATGCCACAAAAAGCTGAACCATGATGCGAGGTTTTAGCGGTGCAGATGTCAGCGAGCTACTGTGTGCCGGGTAACAAGTACACTCAAAACTTCGTAACCTTCCCATCACCCCATCTAAGCCGTGTAGTCAGAAAGGACAGTACTTATAAAGGGTAACTGTTTATTTTATTTTTTTACCTTAAAGCTGTGCAGACCAAAATATATTGTTGGGGAGGCATTTATTTCTCTCTGCAGAAAAAAGAACACTACAGAAGCCACATACAGCCCAAAGGAAGTTTAACATGTGGAGAATACATCACATGCACTTGTCAACTGGGAAGTACCTCACAAGTCTGTGCAGTAGATCCTACCTGAAAAGCAAGGAGGTCTACAACACAGTGGCTGGCATGACAAAAGGGGGGGACGACAAAGGTTTACTATCAAGGAAGCCATACTATGGAAACTACATCATATGGGATTACCACCCTAAAAGGGGTGGTGGGAACTTTGGGCACGTAGCCGGGATTTCAGGATCATGCCAGAGTATGCCAGACTGATCTCTGGGCACATTTCGCTGACATAGAACACCTTCAGGTCCCAAAACCTCTTAAATAGAAGTGAGCGTGGTCAGGAGGACCATCTTCAAAAAGAGGAGCCATAGCCCGACTGACTCCAGGGGCATAAAAGGAGCTCTCTGTAGGCCCAGTAAGACTACATAGTGGTCCCAAGAGAGAATAATACCGCTGTGGCAATCACACATCACCTTCAAGGTGGAGGGGGACAGCCGTCCCTCCAACCTCTCCTGCAGGAAGGAAAACACTGACCAGACTACACATCTCTGTGGGTCTTCACCTTAGGAAGAACACCAACTAGGGAACAGACTCCACTTCAAAGCATCCACCTGCCTCGCAGAGTGGGCTCTAGCCTGAGTGATAGTGTCCATCACCGCTGGTGATTGTCCACGTAAGTCTTCTGTGTCCCATCAAGGGGTGAGATGTCCCTTCCAGAGGTCTGGGCACGGGTGCCAAAGAAGGTCCTTCCAAAGGGGGATTCGCCAGGGAGGGGCTGTCGCAAGCAGCAGACGCTCCAAGAACAATGTCCGGGTGGGCCACTTCAGAGTGAGTTATGAGTTGAAAGTACGCGTCCTTCAGGTCTATTGCCGCAAACCAATCCTGTTGGCAAATGCTTGTCAAAATGAGCTTCTGCATTAACATCTTAAACGGGAGCTTGTCCAGGGCCCGATTCAAAAATCCCAGGTCTGAGATTGGTCGTAACCCAACACCTTTCTTCAGTATGATGAAGTAAGGGCTGTTAAATCCCTTCATCACAGCAGGAGGGACAGGCTCTATTGCATCTTTTGCATCTATTGCATCATTCCTCATGCGGGAAAGGGACATCTTCGCCTGCTACCAAGGTAAAGAGGATGCCTCTGAACCTGGGGGGCGGGGTGGGCAAACTGAATCGCTTAGCTGAGTCTGACTGTCCTGGTGAGCCAGTCTGACTTTCCTGCGTGCAGCCCTGTGCAGATCTCGTGCACCTCCGGGAAGAAAGGCACTGGGGTGGGACACGACCCAGATACCAATCATCCCGCTGCGAAAACTCAGACCACTCCAGCCCAATGTTTGTAGCAGCTCTGGCAAACATGGTAATCAACTCTGCATCGCACTCAGACTGAGCTACTGCACCAGAGGGTGGGAGTCCAGCCAAGAAGGTGTAAGCCCATCCTCCAATGCTGCAAAGAACAGTGTGAGAAATTAGGCTTGCCATAAGACGAGCCGCCTAACTTATCTGTGAACTCCCCTGGGAGGTCCGTGGGGATTGACCTGGTGGAAACGCTCAAATTGTTGCTCTCATATTGCCCTCAGCACTTGCCGTCGCAGCCTTGTACATTGCAGGAGGACCAGGATAGGGGAGTGGCTGAAGTTACTCCTTCTCTGACTAGAAAAGAGTCGCGACTGCAACATTGCCATGGTCATGTTCTCACAATGAGGACATGAACCATCCACGAACGCTTTCTCAGCATGGGTATGACCCGAACACGAGGCAGAGATTGTGGCTAGCCGAGGACAACAGATATTGACCACATCCAAAAACAACCAGGCGGAAAGGCATCTTTGAAAAGAGACTCTCCATCTGTGCTTGCTCTTTTAGAGGAAACTGCACTTTCAATGAAGCACCCAGGGGAGCTCTCAGCACTTATCTATAAACACAACGACTCTGCTCCAAAGAACAAATCTGAATGAGGGGAATGCACGCCATCTCCTTTTATACCCATATATCCGGGGGAGTGGCGCATGCAAATTCCACTCAGCAATTCTCAATGGCCTTTTCTCGAAGTATCAGTTTTTTTTTAGAAGTATTTTTTTTTATTGTAAAAATGCAGAAAGTTTTCTGAAGGTTAGGGTTAAAGGGTTAGTTCACCCAAAAATGAAAATTCTGTCAGTAATTACTCACCCTCATGTTGTTCCAACCGCGTAAGACCTTCGTTCATCTTCGGAACATAAATTAAGATATTTTTGATGAAATCTGAGTGCTGGATCACTTGTCCATAGGCTGCTAGGTGACTGAAACTTGCTGGCCCAGAAAAGTTATTAAAGAGATCGTTAATATAGTCCAAGTGACTACAGTGGCTTAATCTTAAGTATATCAAGCGACGAGAATACTTTTTGTGCGCACAAACAAACAAAAATAACGACTTTATTCCACTATTCATTTCCTTCTCTCTGGGCCTCGTAGTGTTTTTGCGCAGCGCGTCTGTGTTACACGTCATCACGCATCACACACATGACCAGCGTCGGCCAATAGTGAGCCTACGTGGTGACGTGCAACACAGACGCGCTGCGCAAAAACACTACGTGAACCAACTAGAGGCCCAGAGAGAAGGAAATGAATAGTGGAATAAAGTCGTTATTTTTGTTTGTTTTTGCGCACAAAAAGTATTTTCGTCGCTTGATATACTTAAGATTGAGCCACTGTAGTCACTTGGACTATATTAACGATCTCTTTAATAACTTTTCTGGGCCAGCAAGTTTCGGTCACCTAGCAGCCTATGGACAAGTGATCCAGCACTCAGATTTCATCAAAAATATCTTAATTTATGTTCCGAAGATGAACGAAGGTCTTACGCGGTTGGAACAACATGAGGGTGAGTAATTACTGACAGAATTTTCATTTTTGGGTGAACTAACCCTTTAAATTACAGTATTTATAACTAGCAGTACATTATTATTATAAAAACATTATTATTATTAACAATTTCCCCATTTAGAAAAATAAACATGTGTATATGTACCTCTACTATCCTGTCTCCTGTCTTTAGTGTGCCGTTGCGTCCTGCTGGACTGTCCTCCAAGATGTGTTTAATAAAGATTCCCCGCATCACTTCCCCATTGCTAAGGCGACTGCCCATGCCCCGACCACCAACAATACTGATGCCCAGGGATTTCCCGGCTTCCCTGTGCAACTCCACTCTGAACAAACACACACATAACATTCAATTAACAACAAGTAATGGCAATTTTCCAAACATTCTAAACAATACATTTACATGACTTTTCACAGTTGCCCTCACTGATTAGTTAATTTGATAAATTAAAATTCAAGGTCTGTAGATGATACAAGCCTAGTTGAAAAAGAACATGAGTTTCACATATATATATTGTAAAATAATAATTGATCTATTTTTAACAGTATTTATAGTTTATGCACTATAACACATTCATTCAATGCTGTCAAGGGCATTTTCACATTTCTTACTGTTATAAAGCCAACTTCTGTGTGTTTTCTTTGCATATTTTCCAATTTTTGTTAAAAAACAAAATTTAGTGACATGTGGGATCTGACTCTTTGATTGCAGGCCAAGAGCTTTAACCACAGAACCAGTGATTAAGTGTAAAGTTTATGTTTAATAACTTCTGTCTGGCATTTTAAAATCCAATATTTGATCCAATACTGAGCCAATATTTTGTGAGTCGGACAAAGTTTTGCCAATATGAAGTCCCACAACTGATTAACATTTTCACGGTCAACTTTGTTGCTGTGTTACAGTTAAATAAATTTGGCATATGAAAAATCTTTTGATAAATTTCGCCAGCTGTGTCATAAGAAAATCAGGCCAGAAATTTGAGATTGAGATTGAGATGAGATTGAAATGATATATGGCAATGAAAATCCATTTTATTTTACATTTAGGTCAAGTTAAATGTAGTTAAATATATTATATACTGTATCAATATGCTGATTAGACAGCATGATTGTTGCACAGGTGTGTGTGTGTGTGGGGGGGGGGGGGGGGGTCAGGGAAAAAAAAATATATATACAGTGAGGAAAATAAGTATTTGAACACCCTGCTATTTTGCAAGTTCTCCCACTTAGAAATCATGGAGGGGTCTGAAATTGTCATCGTAGGTGCATGTCCACTGTGAGAGACATAATCTAAAAAAAAAAAATCCAGAAATCACAATATATGATTTTTTAACTATTTATTTGTATGATACAGCTGCAAATAAGTATTTGAACACCTGAGAAAATCAATGTTAATATTTGGTACAGTAGCCTTTGTTTGCAATTACAGAGGTCAAACATTTCCTGTAGTTTTTCACCAGGTTTGCACACACTGCAGGAGGGATTTTGGCCCACTCCTCCACACAGATCTTCTCTAGATCAGTCAGGTTTCTGGGCTGTCGCTGAGAAACACGGAGTTTGAGCTCCCTCCAAAGATTCTCTATTGGGTTTAGGTCTGGAGACTGGCTAGGCCACGCCAGAACCTTGATATGCTTCTTACAGAGCCACTGCTTGGTTATCCTGGCTGTGTGCTTCGGGTCATTGTCATGTTGGAAGACCCAGCCTCGACCCATCTTCAATGCTCTAACTGAGGGAAGGAGGTTGTTCCCCAAAATCTCGCAATACATGGCCCCGGTCATCCTCTCCTTAATACAGTGCAGTCGCCCTGTCCCATGTGCAGAAAAACACCCCCAAAGCATGATGCTACCACCCCCATGCTTCACAGTAGGGATGGTGTTCTTGGGATGGTACTCATCATTCTTCTTCCTCCAAACACGTTTAGTGGAATTATGACCAAAAAGTTCTATTTTGGTCTCATCTGACCACATGACTTTCTCCCATGACTCCTCTGGATCATCCAAATGGTCATTGGCAAACTTAAGACGGGCCTTGACATGTGCTGGTTTAAGCAGGGGAACCTTCCGTGCCATGCATGATTTCAAACCATGACGTCTTAGTGTATTACCAACAGTAACCTTGGAAACGGTGGTCCCAGCTCTTTTCAGGTCATTGACCAGCTCCTCCCGTGTAGTTCTGGGCTGATTTCTCACCTTTCTTAGGATCATTGAGACCCCACGAGGTGAGATCTTGCATGGAGCCCCAGTCCGAGGGAGATTGACAGTCATGTTTAGCTTCTTCCATTTTCTAATGATTGCTCCAACAGTGGACCTTTTTTCACCAAGCTGCCTGGCAATTTCCCCGTAGCCCTTTCCAGCCTTGTGGAGGTGTACAATTTTGTCTCTAGTGTCTTTGGACAGCTCTTTGGTCTTGGCCATGTTAGTAGTTGGATTCTTACTGATTGTATGGGGTGGACAGGTGTCTTTATGCAGCTAACGACCTCAAACAGGTGCATCTAATTTAGGATAATAAATGGAGTGGAGGTGGACATTTTAAAGGCAGACTAACAGGTCTTTGAGGGTCAGAATTCTAGCTGATAGACAGGTGTTCAAATACTTATTTGCAGCTGTATCATACAAATAAATAGTTTAAAAAATCATATATTGTGATTTCTGGATTTTTTTTTTTAGATTATGTCTCTCACAGTGGACATGCACCTACGATGACAATTTCAGACCCCTCCATGATTTCCAAGTGGGAGAACTTGCAAAATAGCAGGGTGTTCAAATACTTATTTTCCTCACTGTATATAATATATATATTGGCCCATTTCAATAACATACAGAATTTTTTGTCAAAATTAAAAAATAGTGGTATAATATGGTGAAGATTTTGTCATATTTAGACAATGTACAGTCAATGGTACAAAAGTTATATGAAAAGTCCAATTTTTAACTGGTGGCAGTAAAGGTTTTGAGAGTGAGATTCTAAAATTGCTCAGATTGATTTTCAGACCCTCCGTAATGAATGCATCAAACTTTGCTCCAAACAGTTTTAAGGAAGAATAATAAGAATACTAACAATGTTAGTGTAACTTTTATATTTGTACTTACCTCCTTGGTAGATTCCAGTTGTTGGATGCTGCTGTCTGTCGTTCACTCTCCTGTCCCTCTCCATCTTCTCTCTCTGGAAGATCTGAGACTGTCTGACTAAACACACAAACACAAAACTCTCAATTTTTGTCCATTTTATGGCATTTTACCATGAGTCAATGAAGCTGACAGGAGACAGTGTGTGAGTGAGGTATACATACTGTTGAGTGTTTTTGCCATCAGCGAGATTATCACTCTGGAGCTGCTGGCTTGCCCTGTATTCCTCTAAATATTCTGCAGGTACATACGTGATTCTGCACACACAATCACATGACTCATAAGCTTGTGATAATATTTCACTCATCAGACCTGTCATCAATACTACTGGAATAATACTTTAAAGAAATGCCCTGAGCTCAATCAACAACATTATGCAACATTATGCAATAAATGCTTTCAAATGAGCCTAAATTGCATTTATTGCCTTTTGGTTTATCAGAATTATGGGTAATGTGTGATGTTTTCTGCCTATCTCTGCCCAAGGTGAAATCATAATGAAATCTAGCAATGTGATTGTCAACAACAGCCACTGGTTTATTGGTTAGTAAATGAATGTGTAACAGCAAACCAATTTTCCAATTTTTCTTCAATTGCATCATCCAATAATTAAAATCAAATAAAATCAACAGCAAGACTGATAATTTAGCTTTAGATAATTATATATATTTCCTTCATTAGTTCACTGTAAAATTGTGATTTGTTTGAAATAGAAATTTTGTGACATTATAAATGTCTTTAATCTCTGTAATCTTTAATCTGTCTTTGATCAATTTAATGCATCCTTGCTGAATAAAAGCATTCATTTCTTTTTTTGTGATTGTCAACAACAGCCAGTGTTTTATTTGTTAAATGAATGTGCCACAGCAAGACATTGTTTATTTATTTTTGTATTACGTCCAAAAATTAAAACCAAATAAAATCAGAATCAACAGCAAGCCTATACTTTTGTGGTGTTTGTGTGCGTGTGTGTTTTTCTGATCAGGAGTAAAAACAGAAATAGTTGATTTGCTTCATCAGTCCATTATAAGTGAAGATGACAGATCTAATGTAGGTAAATCAAACCTTGTTTTGAACAATTCATGCATGCAGGCAGAGAGATCAAGACATTAGGAACCATGGCACATCGATGTGAATCAAATATTCATTATCTCCACGTTCATTGAAATGCTTCATTAATGAACGAGAATCGATGGCTGGAAATCAAATCATTACCATGAGAGAGAGAGAGAGATGTTAGTCAAAGATGAACAACACAATACACATGATGTTAGGAAGAAATGACGGCCTGGAATGTTAACGATGGAAAAACAGCCTCTTGAGAACAAGTATGCATGTTACCAAGGAAACTACGACCTGCTCTAACACTGCTTGTTACAGATGTAGCATTCTTGAGTTTGACTAAAATGTGAGTGTTTAACTCTTTCCCCATCAGAATTTTTTTTGTTGCGAGCCACCAGAAGTGATTCTGATAATTTTCACAAAAATGTCATGCCCCCCAGAATATTTTGTTGTATGAATATCTGAACATGCAATATACTAAAAGAAGGAAAGATTTATTTATTTTTATTCTAGTTTCATGCATTCTTTTTTATCAACACTTGAATGTGGGTAAGTTTCTTTAAAAAAAGCAACATTTTGAACAAAAAAAAAACATTTTGAGAAAATCGTGTTTACAAAGTGCATAAGCAATGCTTTAATCGTTTGTTTCTGCTCCTTTTTTGTCTGTTTTGATCTGGAGATTCTTTCCTTTTCAGAAGATGCGTAATAGCGCCCCCTACCGTGTGACGGTGAAAACACAGAAAGCCGGGGAAAGAGTTAACATTAGTAGGGTCAAATCCATTATACAGTACAATTATGTCTGTATCAAAATTTGTCTTCATACGCTTGTTAAAATTTCAGTAAAAAATTAATTATTTTCCAAGCCCAGCTTAATGTGAAGATAAAACTATAAGAAAGCCATGAACTTTCTTTAAAGGTTGACTTCCTCGAAAAGTGTAACCACTGTGAAGGCAATCACAATTTTTGAACTTCTGTTTAGTGATGCTAGTGGTGTAGACCTTACACACTTCAGCTTTAAGTTAACGTGGTGAATTGTAAATCATTTTGCTACTTTGGTGTGAATAAATGTTGCCATATTGCCATGTTCACAGGTGCTGAACTAACTGGAATATTTTCAGGTGTTTCTTCACCATTTCATTTTTCTAGTTTTTGAAAATTTGTTTTAATTGTTTTAATTGTGTTCAGTGTCACATGATCCTTCAGAAATTATTCTAATATGCTGATTTGCTGCTTAAGAAACATTCCATATTATTATCAATGTTGAAAAAAGTTGTTTCATATTTTCGTGGAAAACTTGTTACATTATTTCAGGATTCCTTGATGAATAGAAAGCTAAAAAACAGCATTTATTTGTAATAGAACATAAATGTAACATTATAAATGCCTTTACTGTCACTTTTTTATGTGTATGCATCATTTTAATGCATTCTTGCTGAATAAAAAGGTTGTTTTTTTTGTACAAAAAATCCTTTATCTAAGTATAAGTATAATATTTCAATGATATACAAAAGTGATTATTATTTTATTGAACCTTACTAAATTCTAAGCAGGAAGACTTTGAATTTGTGTACCTGATGATAGGATTATTATCATTATTTTAACATTTTTATTTCCATCATGTCCATTAAAGTAGATGAAGTGGGTCGTCTTCTCTTCTGTGTCATTTCATAATGGCAAATACGCAAATATTAAAAAAAGTGAAACCAGATGTGAAACAAATCAAAGTGAAACAATTTACAGTAATCATAGTTATGTCGTATAATTTGATCTAATAATAGTGAAAGGCCTTTTTACAAAAATATAAAGTAAAAAAAAAAAAAAAACTATACACTAAATATAATATGATTTTAAATATAATATAAATGTAACATTTTAAAAAACAAAAAAACTTAAATAAAAGGTACTGCATAATAGAAATGACCCAGTAATGATCATTTGCACTCAGCAGAAGAAAGTCATACAGGTTTGGAAAGACATGAAGGTAAGTAAATTATGACAGAACTATCCCTTTAATGCTGTTGTCAGTCGTTAAAATTGAGTGCGATTACAACAGAATGGAAGGAGGAACAGTCAGACTTTTTATATAAACCTCTGTAGCGACAGCCCAAAATGCAGAACGGAACGAATGCAAGCAGGGAGTGAGGACAGACAGTGTAAATCAAGCCCAGATGAAGGGAGTACTCACACAGAGATGGGACTGTGCTCTTCCCCCGCAGCACCTGTGGATCTGGAAACGTGAAGAGCAGTTTACGGACGGCAGCCGACACAGATGCGGCTGCCATCAGGATGCAAAATAAAGCAATTTACTAGTTACTACAACTAGTACAAGCTATCTGCTGCGAAACGAGTTCTGCGATGGGTTCCCTCGTAAAAAAGAAGTGCACTTAAGTGTATTTTAGTGAGCATTTTTAGTGTACTTCATATCTAAAAAGTATGTTTTTAAAAAACTGCTATTGCAGATAAAATTAATTAAATAAAAGGCCACTTAAATGTACTTAAAGAGTGTACACTCTCATGACTATGTTTCTTAACACACATAAGTACACTTTTAAAAAGTGCACTGTAATAATGTCAAATAAAAAAAAAACATTATTTTAAAGTATTTCAAATCAACATGTTTTAATAATCCTTTGTCGTGCGTTAAAGTAGTACACTTATTTTGATGTGTTGACTAACATGCTAAAGTACTTGCTTAGAATTTTAATTGTATTGTGTCAATATCACATTTAAAGTTAATATATTATAAATGTAATAAATTGCAGTTTCATCATTACAAATATGTAATTACAATCAATTCTATTATACTAATAAACATATTAAACATGACATACAAGTTTTAATAGAAATTAAATTAAGATGTATTTTAGTTTGCCATAAATGCTTGTCAATACATACAGTAGTACAATTTACCAATATTTTAACATAATTTTTTTTTATAATTCATTTTCATATAATTGCAATTAACGTTCAATTAAGTGTTTGAAAACATAAAATTCAGTTTGCACTTAAGTATATTCTTTCAAAGTATGCTAAAGTGTACTTCTTTTTCACAAGGGTTCTGGATCACCATTGGGCACTGATAAGCCTGTGCTGGTTTGTGAGTAATGTTTTATGAATGTTTGTTTAACCTTTTATTGTATTTGTAAATTCTGGAGTTCTGGTGAAGTTAATGGCTCGCATCGGTGCATCGGCATAAAAGCTAACGATGCAATGCATCAATTTAAATAAGTGTGCATCGGATAAGTCGGCATTTGTATCGCGATGCATCGATTCTAACATATTTGCATCGGTAAAAAAACGATTTATTCATTTATATTTATTAGTAGATGCGCTATACTTCTACTATTTAGAAAGTGATCAATCATTTGTGACCAATATTTTATTATGTAACTGCTGCGTCCACAACGAACGCGAATAGAGCGTCTGGAGCTAGTGGTTTCCATGTTAAAAAGATGCGTTGACGCGTGTCTGGTGGTCTTGCGGCAGGATGGACACGTAGGATATATATATATTTGCATTTGAATACAGTTATGAACGTTTATTTTTTATTATTGTTTGTTAAAACAGCATCTTCTTTCAGCTGAAAAAAAAAAAATTTTTGTGTGAAAACCAAATCTTTCGTTTGTGAAAGAGCCATTAAAAGTCAGGCACTTAAGCTACTTTATGATTTGCTGTATGTCTGATATTTATTTTAAAATAAATAAAAGTTAACTATCTATAATTGCATAGCATCATATTACATTGAATCGCATCGCGCTGAATCGCATCGAAATCGTATCGCACTGCATCGTAATAGATGTGAATCGTATAGCATTGCATCGGTAGCTGCTATGTATCTTTAATGTATCGTATCGTTGGCTATGCATCGAGATGCGTATCGTAACGGCCTTAGTTATGGAGATGCCCATCCCTAGTACTCATAAAAAGCAATCAACCATAACCCCTGACCATACATAAACTTCATTGTAACAAATTTTTCCATGCAATTCAAAATTGAAGTACTATCAGAATGTAACAGCTGACATGCCGTCTCAAAACGTGTTACCAGACACAGAAAGAACAGCAAGATGCGCAGTAACATCCAATTATGCCTGTCTGCATGTGTGGCAAGCTCTCCTGTGAAGTTTATTCTGTCGTCCCTCTGTCATTCTTAATCGTGTGTGTAACAGACTAGACCTGATAGACTTAAGGCCTGTTCACACCAAGAACAATAACTATAAAGATAATTATATTAGCGTCCACACCAGCGGACGATATCGTTCTGTTTATTATAAGCGTGTGCTTGTCTGCTGCTTTAAATGCATGAGCTCATTACAGCAGGATGGATTCTGATTGGCCGTTCATCAGCTGCATAAAATCGTTCTGAAAGTGATTCCAACGATATTGTTTCTCTGTGTCGTTATCGTTATAGCACTGGTGTGAACTCTGCTATTCTTTAATATTGTGAACAATATCTGTCAATATCTTTATCGTTATCTTTATAGTGGTTCTTGGTGTGAACAGGCCTTTAGACTACTGTTCAAACATTTCTTATTACTATCAATGTTGAAAAGAGTTTTTGTCAAGATTCCTTGATGAATAAAAAAAGTTTAAAAGTGCTGCATTTATTAGAAATATAAATCATTTGTAACATTATAAATGTCTTTACTGTCACTTTTGATCAATTTTTTCAATCAGTAATTTATCTGAGTACAATTGTACGCATCTCAAACTTTTGAGCAGTAGTGTATGTTCAGTGATATTGAAATAAACAATATACTGTACTGCCTTTTAAACCAAAGCAAATATTGATAAATGTGATTTATTAAATGATTAATCAGTATTATGTTACAATTCATGAGATTATTTTAATTAAAGAATTAATAGCGCCAGAATTTTTTTTCTTTTTTCTTTTCTTTCAAAAAGACAAATGAAATCCTCTGTTTCGATGATGTAAAACAATAAAACACAAACCCTTTCTAAAGGGAATGTAATTAGCCATGTGTCAAGAAACAAAAATAGGGAGAGGTTGATTTCTACCTGAGAAGTTGAACAGAAGCTAAACTTGAATGCCTGAATCAGGGTTTGTTTGAACATCTCACCCCATGTCTGGTCCGATCAGAGAGTGTCTGCGCAGCATGGCTCGC
The DNA here is from genome assembly GCF_963993115.1 of Abramis brama. Taxonomy (NCBI): domain Eukaryota; kingdom Metazoa; phylum Chordata; class Actinopteri; order Cypriniformes; family Leuciscidae; genus Abramis; species Abramis brama. Next base: position 52,148,642 of record NC_139965.1, on the reverse strand, counting down.
GCCTGCGCGTTGGTCAGATTTCCTGTCAGTTCTCCGTTGATGGCCAGAATAAGATCTCCGACCCCGAGACGTCCATCCCGGCTGATGGAGCCACCATGAATGATGCTGCGGATCAGCATACCTGCTCCATCCTTCAGCGCACACACGGTCATTCCTGAAACACACAGGAGTATAAAATTTGCTCTCTTTAAATCCATAAGATGGATTAAATAAATGCGTCACATGCCCTATTTGAATTTTAGTATTATAGTAGTAGTAACTATAATACTATTAGTATTTTAGTATTACAGTAGAAGTAAGTATAGTATTATTGTCACTAGGGCTGTCACGATATGATATCGCGATTATCGCGTCCAAAATAAAAGTTTGTATTTACATAATAAATGTGTGTGTGTACTGTGTATAATTATTATATATATATATATATATATATAATAATTATACACAGTATAATTATACACATATATATAATATATATATATATATATATATATATATAAATACACACACATGCTTGTATATATTTAAGAAATATTTACATGTATATACTGTTTATAGATTTATATATAATTTATATTTATATAAATATTGTATATCTAAATAACATTTTTATAACAAATATATACATGCATGTATGTGTATTTAAATATACAAAATAATTATACACAGTACACACACATTTATTATGAAAATACAAACTTTTAGTTTGGATGCGATAATCGCGATATCATATCGTGACAGTCCTAATTGTCACGTGGGTGGTTGTATAAACACACATGAAGATAAAAGATATATGCAAAAAGGCAATATTTAATAAATCCACAGGTAAATCCACAAGAACAGAGTAACACACAACAAATCCATTAACTGATGACATCAGACACTGAACTGAAACAGAACCAAACATACAAGTGATAATGATGATGATAATGAGTGAACAGCTGAACATAATTAGTGTCCGTGACAAGAAATGAGTGACAAAGGCAGACAATGATGAAACACAAAGAAAACTTAAAATAAAAAATAAAATAAATAATAATAATAATAAAAGTATCACTTTGCAATGCAAAGGCAGACATTTTAGTGGGAATTATGAACCCCTTCCACTTAGATGCTCTGCTCCAAAACCCATTGAGCTGCCTACAGATGCAGCATTGTAGTTAAGTGTATTTAAAATGAACCATTTTGCCTGATATTTGTGCGCTTAAATTTTCTGCTTATGAGGGTATTGCATGGCTATCTTGGTCTCATTTGAGCAACACTTAGTAGTGGGTGTAAAGTCAGCATGGTAAAAAATCCTCTGCCAGGAATGTAAATGTACTTTAATTTAAAATCTTCCTAGATCAAGAAATAGAGAGCATTAACACCTGTGACATTAAAAAACAAGTCCAGTTCCAAATGAATGCGAGAGATTAAAATTTAATAACCTAATAGTGTATTTTGGCAAAGCAGACTGCTTCGGATTGCGGCTCTGGGATAAAGCTGTCCCTAATTGCTAGTGTACGATCCCACAGCCAAAATCACTGTAGATCAGTGGCTGGAGAAAACGTCCTATTTTCAGCTTGTATTTGACCTTTGCACAGCAAAATTTTGCGGGTGAAATGTAGGCATTTCAAAAAAATCCATGCTCTCTTGAATTTCGCATGATGTCCGAAAAAAATTCTCCATGCACATTTTGCATTAGGTTCAAGTTTGTTGAATACTGAATCACTGTGTTGACCAATTAGAAAGCAACTTGGTTTTGAAGTGACCTCTGTGTGAGTGGTGCTTTGTTCATTGCTACACTATTTACAGTGTACAGTGGAGCTTCTTTACTAATAAGCTAACAGCTAATAACTGTAACTGTGTTGTTTGCCATTTCAAAAGAGGGTGCTTCTGAAACTGGGGACATATTCATTTACATTCATTTACACACAACATAACAGCCCCTTGTGAAAAAGAAGTGTGCTTAATTTTACTTGAGTGTTAACTTTTAGTGTACTTGCTAAAAGTAAAATGCTGGTGTACTTCTATTTCACAAGGGACTACACATTCCCATTCTCATACCTAGACTGGAGCTGCCCTTGACCACAGTGATGGTCCTCTCAAAAGTGCTCCCCGCAGTGACGTTTAGCTGCTGGGTCTCATCTACGGTGTTAGCTAGAATGAAATCCTCTTCCTGTGAGGAAAAAAGGTTAGAATCCTCATCAAAAACAACATCAAAGACTGAAGTCAAGGACACAGTGTGATGAAAGACGTTAGTAGGATGAGGTCGGATTGTAAGGGTCTTGTGGGGAAGCAAGAAGGATGGGAACAGAATGGCAATACTAGATTAGCAATAATGAGTGGTGCTTGACTTGACTTTCAAAACTCACCACCACAATGTCGGAGTAGGTCTGGTCACTTTTCCAGTATTTACTATTACTAAGGTATTTTGAGTGGGTTCAAAGGTTTGATGGCAGTAATAGGGCCAAATCGAATTGCGATTCTTCTGATAAAATTGTGAATTAAAAAGCAATTTTTTTAAGCTTCAGGGTAGTTTGTAGGCCAAGCATTATGTATAATTATGTATCAGTATGGATAAAATAATAATAATAATAATAATAAAACATTCAATAAAAAAAGAAGAAATATTGCTAATAAAATTGAGTTTTTAATAATAATTGTATATTATTATATAACTTTACATTATATTTTTATAATATAAAAATATTACTATTATTATTACTTTAATAAGAAATACTGTTATTGTAATAGTTCACTGTAAAATATAAAAATCAAGTACTTAAAAAATATAATAATAATGATAACTATTGTAATTATTATTATTATTACTAAAAATATTAAAATAAGAAATATTGCTATTGTAATATTTCACTGTAAAATAAATGTAAGAAAAATATAATGTAAAATAAAAACAATACTAATATTTATGGTTGTCTTCTTTTCATTTAAATCATCAATCTTTTATTTTGGTAGGAAACCTTAGGAAGCCCTTGAAGCTTCTCTTTTGATGACAATAGTCGGTTTATAAGTGTTTTTAATTCCATGTTTGAAAAGATGGTTGGTGTATGGGCTCACAAATTTCCAAACTTGCAGCACATGCAGAGATGGAGCTCGAGTGGAGCAGCATTTACTGTGAACTGAGCCGCTCTGAGATGCTGCAAACACCAGATCATGAGTAAAAGAACAAAGAGCCTTCAGTCTGAAACACGTAGTGCATATATTTATTTAATTAAATCACAGTCTTTATGATTTGATAAGCACACAAAGCCATATCGGGATTTCGGATTATCGGGAACAGTGCTAGAAGATTACTTACAAATTGTAGTCAGTTACTGATTCTAAATTACATGACACAAATTGTAGTTAGTAATATAATCTAGATTACTCATTTTAGGTAATGTATTCTGACTACTTTTTGATTACTTTTGACCTGACTCATTTATCACATCAATTGAATAGGATAATCCTGTACCATACTGATATAAAAATACAAAGAGAAAGAAAATATATTCCATTTTTTGCTATGAACAACATGAAGTGTATTAAATATTACATTACGTCAGGGTTTCCAAGACCAGGGTTCATGATGGAAATGCAGGGGTTTGTGGGGTTAATGAAAAGCTATGAAGTAATTAAATCATAAAATTGAAAAATAAAATCAATAAAAACATTTACTAAAAAAGTTATTTTTTTGCTGCATATCATGTGACCATTAACGACAGAGAACCGTGAACTTCATTTTATTATTATTTATTATTATTATTCACTTCATTTTATTATTGACCTAACTTATTAACTAAAAATCTCAGGGGGTACTTCAAGAAAATCAAAGTCAAAGAGGTTCAGCTGACAAAGAAGTTGTGAAATCCCTGCATTGCATGTAAATATGAATATGACGTGAATTTGTACATTTGAATGTGTTTGAAAGACAAAAGGCTTCTAAAGACAGTAATACATGGTTAAATGACTCATTGAGTGATAATACAAATAATAAATAATGTGTTTGTAAGGAGCTGATTAGATATGCAATGTTTCAATGTTGAGAAAACACTTTTTAAAAGTGAAATTATTTCTGTAAATCCAGTGATCAAATGCGGTGGCTCAGTTTTCAGTGATTGGCTCATGACTAGTGGCTGGTCTGTGTGTGCAATTCCACAAACCTGGAAGACCCTCTGAACATATATAAGCAGTAGACTTTATAGACTTTTATAGTCTGATTACTGAAGTATTTTAAAATGTAATATAATCTAATTTTATATTTTTGGAATATGATTACTTAATCCAGATTACATGTAATCAATTACTACCCAGCACTGTGTATAGATAATCCATGAAAGATTCTGTTCAAGAAAAACCCTGGTAAGACAAACATCTGCAGTTTTCCTTACACAAATTATTAGTTGATTTATATCCACAATTAGAGTCAAATCAGAGGCAGATAATCTCCTGATAAACAGTGGTGTTAATGACCTGCTGAAGTGCAATAATGCCAGAGAGCAATCATTGGTGAGAGCCAGGGGAGAGTGTTTCTGAATGTGGCCATGATTCATACTGCTGTAATTGAGTTTGCTTGTGCAGAATGATTCAAGAGGGACTGAATCACTCAGCTATGAATATGAGCAGAGACATCCCAAAGCAGGAGCCATAAAAACGCAGATAAAGCACAACTGATGGGACTCGAAATAATAAAGTCGCAAATTACAGAACTGAGAGCTGTTGGGCCTGTGGCATGCTGGTCTGGAGAGAGTTTTCCTTAACAGTGGGAGTGAATGGAGCTGTTAAGCAAATGACATGCGAGGAGGTATCGGGGTAATTTACCATCAGAAATCTAAAGAAAGTGAAAGCACATACTGTATATCTCCAAGCATACTTGAATGGCTTTTAAATGCCACAGGGTCAAAAGTGACATGAAATATAGGTACACATTTTTATATTCTATTTATATGCTATTAGCAGGGGTGGTGAATTTAGAAAAAAATTGTGGAACTTCTATATGTCGCTTAGGCCGTGTGTCCACCAAAGCATTTTTTTTACGCGGCTGCATCAGTTTTTTTCCAATTGTTTTCAATGGGAGCGCCACATTTGTGTAAATGTGTAAAACGTGTAAAACGCCATGAGCGTATCGAGGCGCTGAGCGTTTTTTTCCATGCTGAAGTGCTGAGCGCTCTGCGTTTTTTACAGGTCACCAAGAGTTGAAGAATGTTCAACTTTGGGTAAAACGCAGCGCTCATCACTGTCACTTTTTACCCAGCCGTCCAATCACAGTGGAGGAGGGGCGGGACAAATACCACACCAATCAACTGCCACATTCAAATCAAATCAAATCAAGTATATTTGTATAGCGCTTTTCACAATACAGATTGTATCAAAGCAGCTTCACAGTATTAAAATAAAATAATACAACAAAGTTTGTTTCTAGTGGAATTTATTGATTGATAGAATAAAATTAAATATCCCCAAAATATCCCCAACTGAGCAAGCCAAAGGCAACAGTGGCAAGGAACCGAAAAAACTCCATCAAGCGGCCTAATGGTGTCCTAAAACTCCATCAGGTGACCTAATGGAGAAAAAAAAAACCTTGGGAGAACCCAGGCTCAGTCGGGGGCCAGTTCTCCTCTGGCATTTATGAACTAGAGGCCGGATTGTAGTTTGAAACTGTGAGATTAACAATATTATATGAATGCCTGGCTGAAAAGATGCGTCTTTAATCTAGTTTTAAACTGGGAGAGTGAGTCCGAGCAACGAACAGTATCAGGAAGGCTATTCCAGAGTTTTGGAGCCAAATGTGAAAATGCTCTCCCTCCTTTGGTTGATCTGGATATCCTAGGTATGACCAAAAGCCTTGAATTTATTGATCTTAAAGAGCGTGATGGATTATAGGGTGATAGAAGATCCGTTAAATAGACTGGAGCTAAGCCGTTTAGGGCTTTATAAGTCAGTAGCAATACCTTGTAATTAATACGGAACTTTATAGGTAACCAATGCAGTGATGATAAAATCGGTGTTATATGATCATATTTTCTTGATCTAGTAAGAACTCTAGCGGCTGCATTTTGGACTAACTGTAGCTTGTTTATTGAGGATGCAGGACAACCGGCTAATAAAGCATTACAGTAATCTAGTCTCGAGGTCATGAATGCATGAACTAACTTTTCTGCATCAGAAACTGATAGCATATTACGTAGCTTAGCAATGTTTCTAAGGTGGAAAAAGGCTGTTTTTGTAACATACGAAATATGATTTTCAAAAGACAGGTTACAATCGAGTATAACACCCAGGTCTTTTACTGTAGAGGATAAAGTAACAGGACATCCTACGATGTCAAAGTTGTATTGTGAGAGGTTCTGTGGGCGGTTTTTTGAACCGATAAGTATTACCTCTGTCTTGTCTGGATTTAATAATAGAAAATTACGCGTCATCCAATCTTTTATATCTTTAACACATTCTGTCAATTTGGATAATTTAGTGTTTTCATCCGGCCGTGATGAAATATATACTTGAGTGTCATCAGCATAACAATGGAAACTAATTCCATGTTTCCTTATAATATTTCCAAGTGGCAGCATATATATTGAGAATAACAGAGGGCCCAACACAGATCCCTGCGGCACTCCATAGTTTACTGGAATTATGATCGATTTTTCTCCATTTAAATAGACAAAATGGTAGCGGTCTGATAAGTATGATCTAAACCAGCTTAATGCTTGTCCTTGAACACCAGTATAATTTTGTAGTCGATCTAAGAGTATTGTATGATCTATAGTATCGAACGCAGCACTTAGATCAAGTAAAACTAGTATTGAGATGCAGCCTTGGTCAGAAGCTAAGAGTAAATCATTTGTGATTTTAACGAGCGCAGTTTCAGTGCTATGATGCGGCCTGAATCCTGACTGAAACTTTTCATAGACATCATTTTCTTGCAAGAAAGAGCCCAGTTGAGTGGACACAACTTTTTCTAGTATTTTAGACATAAAAGGTAGATTTGAAATGGGTCTATAATTTGCTAGATTATGCGGGTCTAATTGTGGTTTCTTAATGAGAGGTTTTATCACTGCCAGTTTAAATGTTCTTGGAACATGACCTAAAGATAAAGACGAGTTAATAATATTGAGGAGAGGCTCTTCCACTACAGGTAACACTTCCTTCAGTAGTTTAGTTGGTATAGGATCTAATAAACATGTTGTTGTTTTAGATGAAGTGATAAGTTTATTTAACTTTTTTTGTTCTATAGTTGTAAAGCACTGTAATTGTTCTTGCGGGGGGGAAATTGAGGCTGAATTATAAGGTGCGATTGAGGATTGAACGTTTACAATTGTGGTTCTGATGTTTTCTATTTTCTCAGTGAAGAAGTTCATGAAATCATTACTACTAAACTGTAACGGGATATTTTGTTCCGGTGACGTCTGTTTATTTGTTAGTCTAGCCACGGTGTTAAATAAAAACCTAGGATTGTTTTGGTTGTTTTCTATTAGTTTGCGGAGATGCTCAGCCCTGGCCGCTTTTAGGGCCTTTTTATAACGTGACATACTGTCTTTCCACGCGATTCTAAAGACCTCTAAATTAGTTTGTTTCCATTTACGCTCTAAATTACGGGTTTCTCTCTTTAGAACATGCGTAGTATTATTGTACCATGGTGCTTTAATTTTCTCTGTGACCTTTTTTAATCTAACGGGTGCAACAACATCCAATGTTCTAGAGAGAATGGTGCTCATAGTGCTAGTTAGTTCTTCTAGTTCATCTGTTTGTTTGGGTTCAGGCAGCAGCTGAGACAGATCAGACAAGCAACTCGAGAAATTATCTATGGTGGATGGAAGGATTGATCTGCCTGGTCGAAAACGCGGCGCCGCATGACATATTACAGCAGTACGTAATATGCAAGTTACCAAGTAATGGTCAGTGACATCATCACTTTGTGGAATGATATCTATATCGGTTGGATCGGTTCCATATGATATAATTAAATCGAGTGTGTGATTAAGACGATGAGTTGGTCCGGTGACGTTTTGTTTGACCCCAAAGGAATTTAATAAATCTATAAACGCAGCCCCTAACGCATCATTTGGATTATCTACGTGTATGTTAAAATCTCCAACAATTAATGCTTTATCTACATTGACCAATAGATCTGAGAGAAAATCTGCAAACTCTTTTAGGAAATCAGCGTAAGGCCCAGGCGGTCTATATACGGTAGCCAAGGCTAGAGATAATATGGATTTTTTTCTAACATCTAAGAGCGTAACATTTAGTACAAGTATTTCAAACGAAATAAACTTATAACCCGTTTTCTGAGTAACATTGAGAATATCTCTATAGACCGCTGCAACACCTCCGCCACGACCAATCAGACGGGGTTCGTGCTTATAGGAGTATCCTGATGGAGTATCCTGATGGAGTATCCTGAGTATGCATTCTGCTTGTACAACGTCAACAGATGACAACAAGCATAATAACGGAACAAAATAATTTAAAACAAGAGCCAGAGAAACTACGTTACATTGTATCGACATTTTAATATAGAATCAACACAGAAACAAAAGTGTGAAATGAGATACTAGTAACACTTTCGCGGATATTCCGTATCATAACAAGCAAAGCGTCTCAACTGAAAAAAATACTGCGCTGCCAAAACGCTCTCAAGCGCCCATAGCAAGGCGTTTTCAGCAGAGCGGCTAGTGGACACACAGCCTTTTAAGGTGAAAACACTCAATTTAGAATTTACTAATCGTCATTGTTTTATTTGTTTATTATATTTCTTGTCACTGTATTAGTTGCATTTTATGTCGAGAAACACTCCTTCTTAAGACTTCTAAAACTGTCACATCTGTGATCTTGTGAAAATTAAGTGTTCTTAATTGTATTGAATGTGCACTATTAAATGTGCACATAAATGTATATTTTTTAAAAACAGTACAAGCAGATAATATAATATTATTGAAATAAATTGCCACTTAAGTGGACTTAAAGAGAGTACACTTTCATGACCATGTTTCTTAACACACTTAAGTGCACATTTAAAAAGGGCACTGTCACATGAACATTCTTTTGTGCTGTATTTGGTTTTGTTTTCTCTCTGTCTGCTTAGTACCACTGTTTTATTATTTGTCTCCTAGGTTCTCATTACCCTCTTGTTTGTTACTATGGTAACTCATTAGTTCCCTCATTTGCAGTGTTGGGGGTAACTCATTACAAGTAACTTGAGTTACGTAATCAGATTACTTTTTCAAGTAACTAGTAAAGTAATGCATTACTTTTTCAATTTGCAATAAAATATCTAAGTTACTTTTCCAAATAAGTAACGCTAGTTACTTTTTCACATTTATTGACTGACAGCTCTCCTGTCCCCATGTTGAGAGAAACAAAGTGAGGTGGTGGTGTGTGCGCTGTGTAAACATGATGGTTATTGTAGTTCTAGAGTAAATGTGAACTTACTCATCTCACTGCTTAAAATAAATAAAAACAGTAAAATGCAATCTCAGAACTTTACTCAACTTTTATAATTAACTATTAAATTACACAAATATACTTTGTGAATTTAATCTCACTTTATTAATGTCTTTGCTGCTGACCTTCAATGATCTAATTCAACCATACTAATAAGCAAAAATTACTTTATAAGATTTAGAAATAAGAGTGTTGAACTTCCTTCTCCTGTATATTATTGTTCTTTAATCCAGAACAGCAGCGCAGCTGAAAGGTTAGTTTGAGCGGCACCCTTTACTGTACAAGCGTAAATATACATTTCCTTCAGCCTGAGGGTTATTCAGTTCACTTTTGGTGTGAAAGGGCCTTAACATTTGCCAAAAATATAACTTTTTTGTTGGTCTTGTTATTAAAAAAACAAAAAAGCAAGCCCAGCCCAGGTGAGAAGAAAAAGTAACGTAAAAGTAATGTAACACATTACTTTTCATAAAAAGTAACTAAGTAATGCAATTAGTTACTTTTTGGGGGAGTAACGCAATATTGTAATGCATTACTTTTAAAAGTAACTTTCCCCAACACTGCTCATTTGCTTCACCTGTGTTTATCCAATTATTTCTGCTTGCTCTTAGGGGCTGTTTACACGACACCATTTTTAACTAAAAATGTAAAACTTTCTATGCGTTTTGGCCGTACATATACATGACAACGGCGATTTGGGTGCCTGAAAACGCAAACTTTTGAAAACGGGTTTCAAAGTGGACGTTTTTGAAAACGGTCTCCGTGTAAACAACAAAAACACGAATCGCTGAATATGATAACGTCATGCACATGCATATTACATGTTCAGTCTATAGTGTTTCATCTAATGGCCAAGCATTAGAATACAGCGTTTTTTTTGTTTTTTGCGGATCCGTATGAATGGGGATCATTTTGACAATGGTGTCGTCTGTATGCGGAAAACTCAAAGGAAAAACTTCTCCGTTTTAAGCATTTCGTTGTCGTGTAAGGATTCTTAAGGATTGTCGTGCACCCTAAGGATTTATATGCCTGTGTTTCTGATCTCTTTAGTCAGTTCTCGTTAACATTTGCGCTTAGTATGGTTATGGTTTATCTTCTATAATCAGGTAACAAGATGTCTATTGTCAAGACAATAGACAGAAGAGCACATGGCACAAGGAAACACACATGACAAACCATGTTCTTACACCAAAACATGACAAAAACACAAGCAAATAGCCAGTGAACACAATCACAAGTCATGTGCTCAAATAAAACAAGACACGATACATGACAGAACATGGAGCGCGAGTGTCTGAATCCTGACACGGAACCGAAAACCAAACTAGGCATAAGAGCTGGAATCTGAACACCACGCTACGGCCATGAAACAAATCACAAAGACAAGACAAAGGCAAGATAATACAGGAGCCTCAGGGCTCTGTCACAAAACCAAGAATAAACTAGACCGCAGTGAACCATGACATAATTTCAAAAAACTGTTTTATTAATCTTTTAATAGACGTTTGTCTTCAGGGTTTCTACACATTTTTTAAAGTCAAATTTAAGGCTTTTTAAGACCTTTTTAAGACCCGAAGAAATCAAAATTAATACCATGCATTAGGGGTGTGCAATATTGACAAAATATGTCTCGATCGATATTTTCAAAGTTTTGTTGATAATAATTAGATAATATTTTACTGATTGTGTTTTTGTGCTTGGTGCCATGGCTGGTTTAGGCCTGTTGTTGACAGCTGACTGACGAAGATATTCATATTTTTCATATTCTATGCAGTGGTCAGTTCACAGCAGTGACAGAAATGAACATTTTTTATTAAGGGGTAATATTTGCCACCTTAAATTGATTTCCAGGGGCATTTTCACCTATATATGGACATTTGTAGATGTATGCATCACCTTTTATGTCTGATCTGGCATTAATATATTTACACTGCATTTACAATTGCATAAATAAAGCTATGAGATACTGTTAAATATGTACTGATTTCTAATTTTAATGTTCTAATTAAAGGGTAATCTAAATGTGAAACTAAAACTGCCAGTAGGTGGCGGCAAGTCACTGTCTTAATAAGTGAGTTGAGGGAGTCATTCATTCAACCGATTTGTTCAAACAGCAGATTCATTCGGGAAGCAAGTGGTTGTTCATTGAATCATTAAATTGATTCGTTCAAAACGCGGATTCCAGTCAAAAAAAATCATTGCTGTCTGTTGCATTGAGACTCTGCTATGGCTTCATTTTGAAATTCTCGTCAGCGAAATAAAGGGAAAACTGTAATTTAACTGTTATATAAAATAAATAATCACATTTGCAATTGTGCACGGGAAAACGGAAGTCTTGCTGATATTGATATTGTAGGCCTATGACAACAACATAACATGATATAAATATGAGACAAAAACTCATTTGGGAACATACCTATAACCGTACACATCAAGCAGTGAAAGCACGAGAGACAAAAGCGATGTCAGCTCGCAGTGCCTCGTACATCGTTAAAACAATGATCACAATATCATAATAGACAATACACATCGCACACCACTATGCACATAAAGAATGAACTTAGAACTGAACTGACATTTACCAACTTGCTTCTTCTCTCCTCCTGTTTCGCTTGCAGGAGACGGACGTAATGCTGCCGCGAATGTGACGCGAAATGTCACGTGAACAAGCAAATCCACAAAGATAGAATAATAAATAAAAAAGTACGCTAATTAGATGGTTCTAATTTGGAAAACATTTAGATATGTGTAAGTCAAATTGCCATCGAAAATGTAAGACCTTTCATAAGTAAAAATAAGACTTTTTAAGACTTTTTAAGGCCTTATATTTTAACAATCTAATTTAAGACTTTTTAAGACTTTTTAAGGATCCGCGGACACCCTGGTCTTTAATAATTTTAACTGCAGTGTGTTTTTGATATTACATTTAAAGTTAATATATTTACATGACATACAAGTTGGGTTACACTTTATTTTAAGATGTCCGTGTCACAGTGTAATTGCAACAGAGTAATAAAAATTAACTACATGTACTTACTATAGGGTTAGGGTTAGTTGCATGTAAGTATGCACAATTTAAAGTAATTAAATAGTAATTATAGTAACTACATGTAACTTGAAACAATGACAATAAAATAAAGTGTTACCACAAGTTTCAACAGAAATGACACTCTAAATTAGTATTTTTAAAAATCTGCTAATATGCACTTTTTTCACAAAGGCAGTTTTGAAACAGCTGCATTATACAAATTATAGATAAAACAATACCAAAGGTGTCTTAGCTGGGTAAGTTTACTAAATACTTTAAAGTTTGTATTTGATTATTCAGTGTAAAGCCAAAATCTAATCTGATTGGACATGAAATGTGCATGTTTGAATCTGATTGGTTGCTGAATCTATATACCTTGGGTGTGGAGGCCTGTCTGGTCATCTGATAGGTCAGATCAGTGCTGCAGAAACTGCCATGTTCAGCGATCATTGACTGCAGCAGCTCGTCCTCCTCCTCGAGAAAATTACGCTCAAACGCCTTTTCGTCAGACAGGTCTAAATCACTGGAGTCGATCTGGAAGGGTTGTTGTGTAGATAAAAATAAATAATAGCATCAGAGAATGATAGTTCAAACAGTGTGGGATGACACCCATGGACTTAGCAATATTCTTTCTGTATTTGAATGATTTTTCAATGCTGCCATGTGCATCTCTTGCTAGTTAATAATAAATGTTACTCATCTAAAAAGAGGTGTCTGCGTCCTTTAAACACTGATATATCGCTCCCCAAGAACGTTGCACTAATAACATGCTTTGAAAAAAATGGTTTTGTTGTGTTTTATAAGCACTGACCGCTGCAGGCTCAGCGCGAAACACAACTTCCTCCTCATCATCATCACAGCCCTCCGTCAGGACTAGAGCCGAAAAGATAAAGGAGGAAGAGCCATCCTCATCCTCAGTCTGTAAAGACAGGGAAGTGTCACCTTTCTAGACATGTGACCATCCACTCAATGATCATGTTTATACCACACTAAGGTTGGGCGTTACGACCAGAATCTGGTATATCATGGTAACTGTATACATAATTCCGATATGCATACATGTATATACACAAACACTACCATTTGGGGTAAGAAATTATTACTTTTAATCAGCAAGGATGCATTAAATTAATCAAAACTGACATTTATAATGTTACAAAAGATTTTGCTTTTTTTACTTTCTATTTATCAAAGAAACTATGAAAATATGAACCAGCACTACAGCAAATCAGCATATTAGAATGATTTCTGAAGGATCATGTGACACTGAAGACTAGAGTAATGATGCTGAAAATTCAGCTTTTCATCACAGGAATAAATAGCATATTACAATATGTTACAATAGAAAACAGTTACTGTATGTTTGATCAAATAAATGCAGCCTTGGTCAGCATAAAGGACTTCTTTCAAAAAAAGCCAAAATCTTGAACATGGTAGAATGTAAATGTATATGTGTGTGTATGCAAATGTAAACAATGGTTTCAGAAGACTTGAAATAATATATTGCAAACAATACCATGACAGTTCTTTTATATGTTTGTTTTAGAGCTTGACATACATGTTGAAAAATTTCTACTTTGTATTTTCATATTATTCTTTGTATTTATGATACTTTTTGCAAAAATGTAAAGAGGCCCTGCATACTGATGCCATGCAGATTTATCTACTGTGTTATAGCAGATTCTTTTGCACGGCACATAACACCCAGACCAAGATCAGAATAAAAGAATGAATTTGATTTGATTTGGTTAGAAATCACTGTCATTTTGCATATTAGTAGTGCAAGGTTGGTAAGCGAGCTGAATTGTTTGATTAGACATTTTAACATCATTGATATTTATGATCACGTCACAGATTTGATTGTACACTGTTTTTCCAAATGCTTTTTCTGTTTCATTGCAGTTCTTGGAAGTGAGTCATTTGAACCATATTAAGAGGTGATGTTACCCAATCGCACTTGTGAGAGCAGAACAAAAGGGTTTCGACGCACTCATGCAGTCTAAAGGCCTCTCACGAGATTAAATCAACAGAAAAAAAGACTCGATCAGATGACCCATAGTGCACTTGACAACCAACCACACACGCTCCAAACTTATGCCCCGAACCTCAAGGCCTTGGGAGAGGAAAAAAAGGAAAGATGCCAAAATGTGCACACAATCCCAGAATAATGGAGCCGAGATAACAGCCTTGGAAAGTTGAAGAGTTTAAGATAAACTACAGCCCCTGAGAGCTCTTCACAAAGATACAGACACACTCCTCTAAGAAGATTTCATTTCCTGAGGCCTTAAAGGACAGCAGACCTGTTTCATGAAATATTCAAAGATCCTGCAAAGGAATCCTGTTACTGCAACCACAGGTTTCAATAACACAGAAATGTACAGAGGAAAAAGCTGCTTTAGAAAGTAGAGTCTGGTATTTCTTACGGGCAGTGGTTTGGCCACCCCGATGCGGACATCACCCATGTTTGCTCCCTTCAGAGCCTGCACCGCCTCCTCCAAAGTGGCACTCTCCAGGTTGATATTGTTGACGTACATGAGACGGTCTCCCGGCAACAAGCGACCGTCTCGCTCGGCTACACCGTCGGGAACTAACGACCTAATCACAATCACCGTCTTAAGCGAGTCCATTGGGTCCTGCACACATATGAACACACACGCATACACAGAGAGTATAACATTATTAGACCTGCACAATAAATGATGCATTTAATTAGAATGGGAATTGATGTTTCAGTTTTTGTTTTAAAAATATTGGAAGCACATGATTGTCTTGATATTCACCTTAGTTAATAGTTCTTTAAAGAAATAATTAATTACTGACCCTCGTGTCATTCCTTTCTCATATATATTCAGTTATACTAGACGAAGATAAAGTGCATAGGTCTGTTGGCATACTTTAATGTTTTTAAAATAAATCATTTTTAATGCTTTTATTTATTTTTAATCATTTCTATACTTTATCATTTTTGGAGCTTGATAGTATACTTCCCTATTCAATTTCATTGTATTTCAGTTCATGACGGACATTCTGCTAAACAAAGACCATTTAAGTCGAAATAACAACAGGGTGAGTAAGGACAATATTTATTTTTGAGTTAACTATTTTTCTGCTAAATAGAAGCGTCAAGGAAAAATAAATAATGTAGTCCGAATTTAATATTAATATTTAATATTATAAATTTAAATATATTAATATTTACAATAAACAACCCCCGTGAAAAAGAAGTACATTTTAGCATACTTTTAAATAGAGTACTTATTACGGAAATATTATACTTTAAAATAATATATTTAAGAGCGAACTGAATTTAATGTTTAAGGACATGTTAATTGCAATAAAATAAAATAAAATAATATAATTTTAATTTGTATTACATGCAATTAGCAGAGAAGCAGACTGTTTTTGACCCACTAAGTGGGACTTAATCTTTAAACATAATTTCATAATTACTTCTATTGTTTTTAATAATTTAATTAATAAATTCACCACAGTAGCATGTATGCGATACAGTTTTGCATGTGTGTGTGAAAGAGAGCCACTTGTTTGTGTGAAGTGAGAGTTGGTTGTCTGCTTGTTTGTGTGTAACGTTAATCTAGGGCTGTGTACTCATTAATGCTCACAACACCCTATTTTAGGTATAAAAAATAGACAAGAAAGACATTTTAATTAACATATGCAGATTCATATGCCTTTTGTCATGATTCTGCCATCTAGTCCTCGTCATTCTTTAATTCTTGAGGCAGGATCATGACAGACCCATGTTTTGTGTACAAGCACATGGCCATTTGTTTGGGCCATGTGCTTGTGTTGTCTCGTTACCTTGTCCCGCCCCCTTGTTATCCTCGTTTTGTCATTATTGCTTTACCTGTGTCACCTGTTATGTTATCATTAGTCTCCCTATTTAATCCCCTTGTGTTTGCTGTCCTGTACCGGTTCATTGTTACATGTTATCATTCATTGTGAGACTTTGTCCTTCACTGTGAGTACCCTGTCAAGAGTGTCATCAAGAGAAAGTTCTGTTTCTGTATTAGCTGTTTGTTTGTAGTCTAGTTGTCAAGTCAGTCTAGTTTAGTCACTCGTTGTCCTGTCTGTGTTTTGCCCCCTCGTGGGTTTTGTTTTCCCCATTCTTTGTCATCAATAAACCTTGTGTGTAGTGCATTCTGTCTGCGCTTGGGTTCATCTCCACATCCACATAACACCTTTCTCCTGTGTAGAGAATTGTACAGTAGTTCCCTTTCAAGGGAACTCGCGTTGCGTCGAGTTTGACGCTATGGGAACGCTTTGCGTGATGACGTCTTGAAGCACATGTAAAATCAGTCCAATGGTGTGGCGGAACGTCAGAGGCGGGTGACGTCACGTACCAGGAAGCTATAAAAGCCGGCCCGAAACAGAAAACGAAAGCTTTCTGAGTCTTCAGTTGCGCTCTGTGTGAAATCTGTCTGTATATTTGGTGTTGTCTGTCTATATCATATATATATATATATATATTCAGTATGGCGAGCGAGCAGCAGTTTAGAGTGTGTGTCCATCCCTGCCCGCGTTATTTAACGGGAGGTGACACACACACTCTTTGTGTTGTTTGTTTGGGAGAGGAGCATGCCCAGTCAGCACTCGAGGGTGGTGACTGTGTGCATTGCTGTGCGCTTCCATTGCGTACGCTCCGATCCCGCTTGGCTCGGTTCAATCCCGACCACGCTCCCCAGGGCTCGGGTCCCGCCGCTGCCGAGGCACGGCGTCGATCTCAGACCTGGGGTTCACAGATGGATTTATCAGTGGATGTTGAGACGGGCTCTGCCTTATCTCAGCATCCGTCTGATAGATCCAGTGCCTCTTATCAGGGTGTGGAAGCACGCGCTGCGGTTTCTTCCCCCCCGATAGAGGTACCAGTACTGCAACTATCCAGCTCTGAGGAGTTGGATGTTGTGAGTATTGTAGCTGAGTCTGAGGATTCGCCACCTCAGTCTCATGCGTTTGAGGAACTGCTCGATGTCATTACTAGAGCTGTTGACAGACTGTCTATTGAGTGGCCAGAAGATAGGCAGGACGTTCGTTCGAAAAGTAAGCTCGACGAACGCTTCCTGCCATCTCGTGCGCAGCCCCAGCGCAGGAGCCTGCCGTTTTTCCCCGATCTCCACACCGAGGTGTCGAGATCGTGGGCGAAACCAGTGTCATATCGAGTGTATACTGCACAAACATCACACTATTCATCCATTCACAATTATAAAGAGCATGGTTATGGGGAGATGCCGAAGGTGGAAGAGACGCTCGCGAGCTATCTCTCTCCAGCAACGGCATCTTCTCTGAAGGCTCCTGCACTTCCATCCAAGCCAGTAAAAGTTACTTCTTCCCTGGTTCATAAAGCTTATGCCGCCGCCGGTCAAGCTGCAGCGTGTTTACATACAATGTCCATAATGCAGGCTTACCAGGCTGAGTTATTGGGTGATTTTGAGGAGGGCGGGGGCATTAGTGCTGATACGGTGTCTGAACTGCGTAGAGCCACGGATTTGTCTCTCAGGGCCACCAAGGAGACGGCTAAATCCATCGGCCGCTCTATGGCAGCCCTGGTGGCCACTGAGAGGCATCTGTGGCTCAACTTAAGTGACATAAAGGACAAAGAAAAACATGTTCTTTTAGATGCACCAGTATCCACGCAAGGGTTATTTGGAGACGCAGTTAATAGTGCTGTAGCGAAGTCACAAGAAGCTTCAAAACAGGCAGCTGCACTTCAGAAACTTCTCCCCCGCCGTTCTTTCTATGAGGCTGCTGAGCGGGAGCAGCCTCACTCCTCTAAAAAGAGCGCTGAGCACCGCGCCACTCAGAAACAGAGCGTTTCCTCCCGTGCTCCCCCACAAAAATCTCGGGGACACGGAGGGCGCTCTCAAACCCAGCAGTCTTCGAGGGGTAAAACGGATCTGCGGACCGTTATTACCGCCAAGAAGGCTGCTGGGAAAAAGTCCTGATGTCTGAGGGCTCAGGACAAATGAGGGTAGTCCCCCCGAAGCAGAGCGGTTAACACCTCTTTTCACGGTGCCCGTCTCTCTTCGGTGCCCTCAGGGGACCGTTCTGCCAACCCTGCCGCCTCCGGCGTTACAGGGCGCAGCGGTCTCCGGCGAGCACATATCTCAAGGTCCACCCGGAAACGTAGTGGCCTCGGGATGCCCGCCCCCTCTGAGGAGGGTGCTAGAGCAGTCTGTTTGGTCGTTCCCTGCCGGTGCGCCGTTACAGGGCGACGAACCGACTGCTCAACAGCAGGAGAAAAATACGGTGCCGTCTCTCTTCGGTGCCCTCAGGGGACCGTTCTGCCAACCCTGCCGCCTCCGGTGTTACAGGGCGCAGCGGTCTCCGGCGAGCACATATCTCAAGGTCCACCCGGAAACGTAGTGGCCTCGGGATGCCCGCCCCCTCTGAGGAGGGTGCTAGAGCAGTCTGTTTGGTCGTTCCCTGCCGGTGCGCCGTTACAGGGCGACGAACCGACTACTCAACAGCAACAAAATCCAGAAACCAGTCTCGAGAGACTGGTACCTCTAGTAGAATCTTTGACAGCGTGGAAGCTACTGTCAAATGTTTCTCGTTGGGTCCTGCAGACCGTGGAAAAGGGTATTAGATACAATTCTAGTAACGCCCACCGCGGTTTATGGGGGTCCTGCCCACAATGGTGGGCCCCGAGCAGGTTCTGGTTATGGAACAGGAAGTAAACACTCTGTTAGAGAAAGGGGCCATAGAATATGTACCTCCCTCCAACAGGGAAACCGGGTTTTACAGCCGGTACTTCATAGTTCCAAAGTAGGACGGGGGATTGCGTCCCATTTTAGGTCTTCGAGTTGTCATGCAGCTCAAGTTCAAAATGTTAACATTGAGACAATCGTGCCACAGATTAGTCCGAGGACTGGTTTGTCACGATAGACCTCAAGGACGCATATTTCCATCCGTCCGTGTCATTGGAAGTTCCTGAGGTTTGCTTTCGGGGGCAAAGCATACCAATATCGAGTTCTTCCATTCGGCCTGGCTTTATCACCCCGCACTTTCACCAAATGCGTGGATGCAGCTCTGGCGCCTCTGCGCCTCCGGGGTATTCGCATCACGAACTACATCGACGATTGGTTGATTTTAGCTCAGTCGCATTAGATGGCGGTTCAACATCGAGATGTTGTTCTCGCCCATATGAAAGAGTTGGGGTTACGGCTGAACGCCAAGAAGAGTGTGCTTCTCTATTTTAGAGGACCACTTTTTTAGGCGTGGTTTGGGATTCAGTGTCGATGCAGGCGCGCCTGTCATCGCCACGCTTCGATCCTGGCAGCTGTGAGAAGTGTAAAGCTAGGCCAGCTACTCACTGTCAAACAGTTCCAGAGACTGTTGGGTCTCATGGCAGCAGCTTCCAACGGGATACCTTTTGGACTGCTGCACATGAGGCCCCTGCAGTGGTGGCTCAGGACCAGAGGGTTTTTCCCCGAGGGGCAACCCATTTCGCACAATCAAGGTCACGCGGTGATGCCTACGTGCCTTGGTTATGTGGAAGAAACCTTGGTTCCTGTCCCAGGGCCCAGTGCTGGGAGCTCCTTGTCGTCGCAAACTGCTAACGACGGATGCTTCCCTCACGGGTTGGGGAGCGATCCTGAGGGTCGCTCATCTCAAGGTCTGTGGGAAGACCATCATCGTTCCTGGCATTCTATAGCCTAGAGATGTTAGCTGTCTTCCGGGCTCTGAGGAGCTTTATCACAGGTCTCAGGGGACACCATGTGTAGTACATACGGACAACACGTCGGTAGTCGCCTATATCAAGGGGGTTTGCGCTGGCACGCCATATCCTCTTGTGGTCCCAGGGGAAGTTGCTGTCACTCAAGGCAGCCTACATCCCCGGGGTCCAGAATATAGGAGCAGACACTCTGTCGAGACAGGGGCCGAGGCCCGGGGAATGGTGGCTCCACCCCCGAGGTGGTGGAGCTGATATGGAAATTATAAGTGGATCTGTTTGCGTCTCGAGAGACGTCTCACTGTCCACTTTGGTTCTCCCTCACGCATCCAGCTCCTCTGGGACTGGATGCTATGGTACAGACGTGGCCGAGGCTACGTCTGTACGCCTTTCCCCCAGTTGCTCTGCTCCCGGGAGTTCTGGAAAGAGTTCGCAGGGACCGGGTTTGCCTGCTTCTTATAGCCCCGCGCTGGCCGGGCAGAGTATGGTTTCCCGATCTTGTGTCCCTCCTCGACGGGCCTCCTCTGGAGCTACCCGTCAGGAGGGACCTTCTGTCCCAAGCAGGGGGCTCGATTTTTCACCCCCGACCAGAACTGTGGAACCTGTGGGCTTGGCCTCTGAGGGGGCCCAGCTCATAGAGTCAGGTCTCTCAACTGAGGTTGTTGAGACCATTCTACAGTCCAGAGCTCCCTCCACGAGGAAACTTTATGCCCTGAACTGGAGAGTATTCACCTCTTTGTGTAGTGACCGTCGGTTGGATCCAGTCAACTGCCCAATTGGTACAGTTCTGGAGTTCCTGCAGGACCGGTTCACTGCAGGTCTGACCCCGTCCACTTTAAAGGTTTATGTGGCGGCCGTAGGTGCTTACCACAGTCCTTTGGGTGGAATGTCTGTGGGGAAAGACCCCTTTGGTATCTCGTTTCCCTCGTGGCACTTGGAGGTCCTCCTCCCTTTCGAAATCGGACCAGGAGGCGAATAATTTGCTTTGCCCTGTTCGGGCGTTAGACGCGTATGTCCACAGAGCTGCCCTGTGGCGTAAAAGTGACATTTGCTCCCCTAACAAGGGAGGTCCAGTGTCTAAGCAAAGGATGAGCAGTGGGTGGTTGAGACTATCTCACTTGCTTATGAGGCGGCTGGACAGCCTTCTCCTTTGGCTGTCCGGTCGCACTCTACGAGGAGTATGGCGGCCTCTAAGGCCCTTATATCAGGAGTTTCGTTACAGGACGTTTGTGATGCGGCAGGCTGGTCCTCACCGCACACTTTCGTCAGGTTCTACTCTCTGGATCTAGACTCTGCTCCAGGGTCTCATGTTTTGTCTTCCTAGTGCTGCTCACCAGATTTCACACAGGACAGACATTTGTAGCTATGGAGGCGTTGGTATAGACGTTCCCATAGCGTCAAACTCGACGCAACGCGAGTTCCCTTGAAAGGGAACGCCTCGGTTACGACTGTAACCTCGGTTCCCTGAAGAGGGAACGAGCGTTGCGTCACCTTGCCATATCTCCTTCATGCCTGTCAACACGACTTCAGACTTTACGAAGCTTTCGTTTTCTGTTTCGGGCCGGCTTTTATAGCTTCCTGGTACGTGACGTCACCCGCCTCTGACGTTCCGCCACACCATTGGACTGATTTTACATGTGCTTCAAGACGTCATCACGCAAAGCGTTCCCATAGCGTCAAACTCGACGCAACGCTCGTTCCCTCTTCAGGGAACCGAGGTTACAGTCGTAACCGAGGCGTTTTCAGGGATTTCCTGACAAAAATTAGGAAATTACCGTCACAGATTTGAATTATAATAATTTAATATTATATAATAAAACCTTAGACCTTTCTTATGATTTATAGTTAAAAGCCCCCTGCATGTTAACAGGTCACCCTGCAGTTTTCCAAAAAATAAAGGCTTTCTGTAAAATATAATGATACGTTGTTATTGTTAAGATAATTGTTATTATTAGATTTATTCTTAAATACTGTCTTAAATACTGTTACTCCTTTACTTTTACTCAAAGATGGTAACAGACGTTTTATTCTTGTGCTACAAAACTTTCAACCTTTATAGTACCAGAGCTATGTGCAAAAAAGGTTAACATACAGCCCTGGTTGTGTACTGCCGAATGAACTGACAAACATTTATGGTAAACTAAAATATACTTTAATATCATTTCTATTGAAACTTGCATGGCATGTATTTCAATATATTTGTAGTTACACATTTGTAATGATGAAGTTGCAATTTAGTAAAATATATTAACCTTAAATGTAATCGCTTAACACACTGCAGTTGAAATTATAATCAAGTGCTTTACATGCGCTTTAGTATGATAGTCAACACATCAAATGTTTATGTTTAATTTGTAAAATGTAAAATTAAGTAAAATGTTTAATTTGACATTATTACTAAGCACACATTTCAAAAGTGTAGGCCTATTTAAGTGTTGAGAAACAGTCATGAAAGCGTGCTCTCTTTAAATGCAATTAAGTGGCCTTTTATTTCATTAATATTATATTATCTGCAAGTGCATTTTTAGAATATACTTAATATCTGATTCACAAACAGATGCCTTTCATGAGCCAGTTCTTTCAATGGATCAGTAAAAAAGACTCACAATTCAATATCAAACCCATGAGTTCCTACTTTAGTTCTGACTTGTGAAATTGGAGTTGAGATCCTTCCTTTCTCATGTGATGATCTAAATTTTGGAAGGTCTTCCAACTTTCTCACCTGGTAATCCAGAATGCTGAAGCCCAGCCCACTCTCCCCTTTCTCTAGTTCAATGTCCTGAATCTCCGTCTCCCACATAGCTAAAGGCGTTCCGGTGGGCTCTTCAGTCACATGATCTTTCAGGCTGTCCTCTGATTTGCCAGAGACCAGGAAATCCTCAAAATCATCCTGCACCTACACAAAGTGAACACAACCTTTGTTTCTCATTAAGTCCCTAATAATTGTTCAGAAGCATAAAACATAATAGTAATCTACCTCATGTAACTGGGTGGATGCAAAAGCCCACACCTTTTATTGATAGCTAAACTGTGTCATGCATTTGAGCATGAAAGTCTATCCACTGAGAGCGACCTGAGATCTCCAGAGATTATAACGGGTAATCTGATATAATCCCAACAAAGGAAAGTCTGACTGAACTACTCCGGCTTGTGGAAGACAATAACTTTATCAATATAAAAGAACAATTATAAAACAGTTTTGGGTTAACAGAAGATCAATTCGATTCACAATTCAGTGAATTTTAACTGAATAATTTTGTTTGTGATTTGATTAACAACAATTTGAATAATCAGTATTACATATTTATTTAAATATATATTTAGGACAAACTACTAAAAGTCTGTAAGTACCTAAATACTTAATATGGTCCATGTATGGCAATATGAAAACAGGTAATTAAAAACATTATTAAAAACTGCACTTATGGCTGTTTAATTTAATTCTATTTTAATTTTGTTTTCTTGGTGGAAAAGAAAAGACCACAAACACACTGTTTTGCAATAATGTTGAAGTGACTGTGCATTATCCTTTACGCATGTAATCTTACATATTATATCTACACAGGATTTGACATTTAATGAAAAATGTAATGTACCTGAACTATTGAATCTGTGGCCACATCCTCTGGCTGTGGTTGGTCAGTTTGGCTGTCAGTCATTATAGGGGCGGGTCTACAGCAGATCATGGTCACAGATACAGGAAGTTCTTTCAGTATGTCAACAACCTCTTTGTGATTCTCTCCTCTGAGAGGAATGCCATTCACCTGAACAAACACACACACAATGTATGAATATTCAGAGAATAATGAAGGGATACTTACATTATTATTGGTGTCAATCTGTGTATTTATGCTTTAAAAAAAAAAAATCAACATTTTTGTTATTCATCAAAGAATCCAGAAAAAACAATATCACGGTTTCCACAAAAATATCAAGCAACACAACTGTTTTCAACGCTGATAATAATAAGAAATGTTTCTTGAGCAGCAAATCAGCATATTACAATGATTTCTGAAGGATCATGTGACACTGAAGACTAGAGTAATGATGCTGAAAATTCAGCTTTGCATCATAGGAATAAATTACATTTTAAAATAAATATATACATTACAATAACAAATATTATTTTAAATTGTAATATTTCATAATATGACTATTTTTATTGTACTTTTGATCAAGTAAATGCAGCATTGGTCAGCAGAAAAGATTTCTATTAGAAAACATTAAAAACTCTTAAGACTCCAAACTTTTGAACGGTACTGTATATTTCTGACTAAGGTCTATATTGTGGTTAAGCCCTTATTCCAAAAAAGATATTTACATGCCTCGTAGCTATTGGAATATTCCTGTATACAGGATAATACAGTTAATACAGGCATAAGCCTACTGTCTTGTTCGGATTTCTAGAAATGAAAATCTCGGCTTAATTTAGTTTAGCTTATTTGATTAATTAAAGACATATGACACATACGCAATCAAAATTGGGCCAAATTCCAATAATACTTTTAATTTTGTACGCATATTGGTGGTCAGTTGTTTCTTATGGTGGTGACCCTGTTGTGTGCTGGTTTTACCTCTAGCAGTTCGTCTCCACTACAGATCTTTCCAGATCGTCCGACAGGTCCTTCAGGAAGTATGGAGCTAAGGAAGTGATGGCCAGCACACGCATCCAGACTGATCCCTAAACCGCTGTTCTCACTAAACTTCTCCACTTGAGCCACCTGCACATACACAGAATGACTGAATTGTTCAAAAAACATTACAAACCTTAAAGGGGGGGTGAAATGCTATTTCATGCATACTGAGTTTTTTACACTGTAAAAGAGTTGGACTCCCATGCTAAACATGGACAAAGTTTCAAAAATTAAATTGTACGTTTGAAGGAGTATTTCTGTTGCAAAAATGCTCCTTCCGGTTTGTCACAAGTTTCGGAAAGTTATTTTCGAGTATGGGCATGTGTGACGTCAGATGTAGCGGAATTTCCTTATACGGGTCCTAAGGGCACTTCTCCGGAAGGACGCGGGCGCGCGCGCAACCGTAGACCAGAGCAAGAGAGCGAAAGCAGTACGCCCATCAAAGCGCTGTGCTCAGCTTTAGGGAAGTCAATGTCACCAAAGAAGTGGGTTTTTGGTTGCCAGGGCAAGACAACCCTGCACAGATTCCCAAAGAACCCAGCGTTAAGGGACCAGTGGATGGAGTTTGTTTTTCCAGAGCATCAACGGAGGTTGTGCAAGACGATGTTCCCTGCATTTCGACGATGATTGTTTTATAAACAAAGCCCAGATCGACGGATTTGCAGATCGTCTAATGCTTAAGGATCGAGCAGTCACAATGATAAAGGTTCGCAGTCGTGCGTTGGAACCGGGCGGTGAGTAAAACTGCTTCAAATGTCTCTGTGTGTTGTTAGCTCGGCGCGTTAGCACAGCTTTAGCTCCGCCCACACGGCCCGCCTTCAGCCGCTCGTTTTTTTCCGGAAAGACTCGGTACAGCCTATCTTTCTTTTATAAATATAATAAAACTAAAGACTTTTTTGAGATATGAAGGATGCAATACTACTCTATAGGTACTCAAGATTAACAGGAGATTGAGTGAAAATTAGCATTTCACCCCCCCTTTAAAAAAGCCCTCATTTACTCCAGCATGAGCCACAGGTGTAGTCTACTTAAAAAAAAAAAAAAAAAAAAAAAACTTCACTCCAAATATACAAACAGATTTTGATGTTAGTGGTAATAAATATCAGATTAAGTGTGTTCGAGAACATTACATTCAGTTTGAACATTACATTCAGTTTGCAAATATATTATTTCCATAATAAGTACTCTTTTTTTAAAAGTATACTAAAGTGTACTTTTTCACAATGGTAAATATAGGGGCAATAAGAGGCACTCTGAAGTTATATGATCTTGAAATCTTAAATTAAATGTTTTCAAACTACTGTATTCTTCATCGATGTAAAAAAAGAAAAAAAGAAAAAAAATTCCAGGCATAAAGATCTGACCATGGTCTGAATCAAAACTGGACTGGTTTTAGTACAGTGTGTGATTGTGTGGATTTTTTTTATGTGTGATGGTAATGACATTATTCACTTTTCTGCAAAAACGTTACAACAAGTTCGCTAACGCAACAAGTTAGCTGGCAGAAAATTAACTTTGAATAATTAATAAATAATTATTAATTAGATTTCACAAGTGCCTACTGGTTCAGTACATCTAATATAAATCTAAATCTAAAAATGAATCATATTTCTGATCATTGAACTGCACGTGCCATGTGCTCCTGTCACTTCTCATTTACATAATAATAAATAACCTATTCTGTGACAGCAGTATTGGTAACAGCAATTATCTGTTATAAATAAATGACAAACTATACACATAAATACCAAATTAATTAAAATACCTACCAATTCAATTAGTTAATAACTGTTAACAGTATTAGTTAATAACATAGGGCAACATTATTAACTATGAAAAGGAAATTAAAGAGACACAATAAAAATGTATAAAGGCATTATTTTTATTTCTTTTAAATCATACTCAGTGACAAAAAGTCCTAATTAAAAAAAAAACAGGCATAAACGAGTTACTCACAATGACTTCACTGCAGACGCTGAGCTCATTCTGCCACTTCTGCAAAAGTTTGTGTTCCTCCTCCGAGCTTAGCTTAACAGGACCTGAGAGAGACATGACAACATTATCTGCCAGTCTCTGCATGTCAATTCACTGATATCAGTCGCAAAATGGCAAAAGTCTCTCACCGTCACGTCTTTCTGGAGTTCTGACGGGTTGAACCGTGACAGACTGAGGTTTGGCGTTTTCCTCTGGTGTGAGAAACAGTCTCTCATCTACACACACACACAAAGACAAAAACACAGTGGCATCAGTGATGTGTGACCCTGTCGGTTTGAACTCCCTTTATATAATAACAGGCTTCTTAGGATTGTGATGAAAGGATGAGTGAGGATTTTTTCTCTAAATATGGTGCAGCGGTTGCGGGGCTTGCACACACAAAGAGGATCAACCAAACTTTCTTTCTCTTTCTTATTGGGTTAAAGTTAGATCTCAGTTCTGGCTTTACATTTCTGTTGTAATATCTTCAAGTATTCTCTCCATATGTATTTATCAGGAAAGGGTTTGCCACATTTTATGACCCCTGGATTTGCACCAACATCCAGAACACAACAGAGCACACTGTAAGGAATATTGTATGTGTTCACAGCTACACTATACCTTGCATTTCCAGTGTGATGAATGTATTGGAAGAAATTATTGCTGAGATTTTTAAGATCTCTCTTCTGAATCTTCATTTGAGCAGATTGCCAAAGTTATTACACACGTTTCTGAGGAATCTTAGCCCATTCCTCATGAGCAATGGCCTCCAGTTCAGTAATATTCTTGGGTTTGCGTGCTGCAACCGCCTTCTTCAAATCCCACCAGAGATTTTCTATGGGGTTCAAATCAGGTGACCATGTGAATCTTCCAGGACGTCTTCTGCAACCAAGCCTTGGTGGAATTTGAGGTATGCTTGGGATCATTGTCCTGTTGGAAGGTCCAATGATGCCCAAGCTTCAGCTTCCTAACTGACGGCATGACGTTTTCTCCTAGGATTTCCTGATACTTCAATGAATCCATCTTGCCTTCCACACACTGCAGGTTTCCAGTGCCAGAGGATGCAAAGCGGATTTGTTCATTGCAAACAGTTGAAAGTCTGTAAAGTTTGCCAATAAACCTGATTTGCAATGGGGGTTCAATAATTTTGATTACAACTGTAGCTTTTATGAACATGCCTTAGAAAAAATAAAAAATAAATACTGGTGTGCATATTGAGACATAACAATGGCACTGACATATTTTAAGATATGTCAGAACAAGTTTATTTCAGTTAAAACAGCTCAAACATGCATTTTAGTCTGGGACTAGGCTTAAGCTTTGTCTGTGAAACCGGAGGGTAGTTACACAAAAATTAATGAAATTGCAAAATAACTGTTTTAATTTTGATAACTGGACACCACTCATGTGATGAAACGTGACGAAGTCATGTGACAATGTAGAATACTACTATTTAAACTTTTTAATGTGAAATAATGCCTAATTTTTCCACACAGTGTTATTGCAAACTAAACATAAAACTATTAAAATCAGTTGTTAATTAAAATAAATCTAAAATAAAACATAAATATTACATGAAAAACTTAAAAAAACATTACTTGAAGAATTTAACTTAAAAAACTAAAATCAGAAATGCTGTCTTGGAAACTAACTGAAATAATTAAGTTTAAGTTTAAGTAATAAAATTGCTAAAACTGAAACTCAAATAACAAGAAATTAAAGCTAAATAGAATGATGCTGCAGGTTACGTATGTAACCTAGACATGCCACGTCATGGCTTGACACTATGGTAGCGCATACGCGTTTTACGGAATGTGATGTTGTAGTGACGTATTATAGTACATCACCAAAACCATGAATAGATGCAAGACCAGCGTGACGTCAGATTCTAATTGTCTGAAGAAGCAGCGCAGGTGTGACCGGGGGTGTGGCAGCGTGACGAAGCGTTTCATTCTCCTCTCAGGGAACCGGGTTACATGCATAACCTGAAATGTTCCTTTTTGAGTGGAACTCAGCGCCGTGTCATTGAGACAAAGGGAAAGAACCTGGCACACAAGGCTGTGTATCTGCACAGACAGTTATTGAGCGCAGGCTCAGACCGGATCAACCCTGAAGGGCCTGAGACCCTGAGGTTGAATCCGCATCTAGACTATAAAACCTGATTAATGTGTGGGGAGAGGACCATCCTGCCGCAGCACAAACATCTTACAAGGATGCACGCCTAGCAAGAGCTTTGGAAGACGAGACGTTCCTAGTGGAGTGGAGCCCTAATCCCTCATAGGAGAGGGAGAATGCGTCAGTGATCCAATGTGATACATTGCTTGGTGACCGCATTACCTCTGTTGCGGCCACTAAATCAGACCAGAAGTTGAGAGAACTTATGCCACTGGTCTGAGCATGTAGGTGGTCTGGATGTAGATGCTCAAAGCACGGACCGAACATAACAGATGCAGACTTTCTTGCTCTTGCGTCTCATGAGGTGGAGGAAAGGCTACAGGCTGACCAGAACTTTTGGAATATAGTTTGGTCTGGGGTGCAGTATAGCTCTGAAATCACCTGGAGCAAAGTCTAAGCAGGAAGAGGCTACTGACAGGGCTTGAAAGTCTCCAACTCTCATAAGCGAAGTCAAAGTTGGTAAGAGAGCCACCTTAAAGGTCAGCATTTTCTCAGAGACTGACTCCAATGGCTGAAATGGTGCTTCTGCTAATGCTCCTGGGATCAATGCTAGGTCCCAGGAAGGAACTCGCAACCCGCAGCTACCGTGTGGAACTGTGCAAGAACCAAGACCCAGAGGATGTCCTCCAACAGAAGCTCCATCTAAAGGTATGTGGCTAGCTGAAATGGCTGCCACATAGACCTTTAGAGTAGCTGGGGTCAAACTCATTGAAGACATTCTTGAAAAAAATACAGCACTGAACCAACACGGCAGTCGACTGGGTTGAAGTGGCACTGCTCGCACCATGATCCATTTTAAGGCATACAGCTTCCTGGTGGAAGGAGCTCTAGAACTCAGAACAGTCTCAACAACTTTGGTTGAGAGACCAGAATATATGAGCTTGTACCTCAGGATAGACCCAAAGTTTCCAGATCTCCTGCTTTAGGTTGGTAGATTGTCCCTTGCACTTGAGAAGGAAGATCTCTCCAAACCGGAATCTCCTGTGGAATGTCATCTAGGAGAGAAATCAGGTTCGAGAAACATACTCGGGCTTGCCAGAACGGAGCAACTAGGAGAAGGTGGACTCGGTCCTGGCAATCCCCTTGCTAGAACCACGGGGAGCAGAGATATCAAAGGAAAGGCATCTAGCCGCAGAGGAGCTTGAGGAGTGAGGGCAAACCAGAGGGTACAGTTGGTCGTCTCCTCTGAGGCGAACAAGTCCACTTCCACTTGGCCATACTTCTGCCACATGGACTCAACTACTTGTGAATGGAGTCGCCATTCACCGGGCCTCAGCCCCTGCCTTAACAGGATGTCTGCCCCCAAGTTTACATTCCCCATAATGTAAACTGCTTTCAACAACTTTGTGGCAAGCAGGATGGGGCAGAGAGCCGTGAGAGAACGGCGTGAGGCCGGTGCCGTGATTGATAATGAGCGTTACCTGAGCGCCGCACTGGCCTTGTATCTCTCACAGAGGAGCTATGGAAGCATAAAAGGAGGAGCGACGACAGTGAAGGACGAGAGAGGACCAGGTTCTTATTAAAGTATGTGAAATGTCTGCCAGTTCCCGCCTCCTTTCCATAACAACTAACCACATTACATTATTGCTGAAAGGAGGAAAACACTGTCATGGAGCCCTCACCACTGAGGGGAATCCACGGTGCCATCGAGCATGGCTGAGCAGAGTCTGCCGCCATGGATGCTCGAGGCGGTGGGCTGGAGTGAGTTGCCGGGGGGACAGATGCCATCTGTGAGGGAGCGGAGGAGTCGCTGCATTTTGCCTGAGGCCAGAGCCTGCTACTGTCTGTTTGGTCGCATGGAGGGCAAAATCTTTGGCTCTCTTTAGTCCTTTAAAGCAACATTAACCCTCTGAGGTCGACAAACGCGCGGGCGCGTTTTGCTGGATTTTTTTCACATAGCAGCAACATAAACTTAAAAAAATCCGTAATTTGTGGTCATATAAATAAAATAAATACATGATTATAAACTATAGAGGGTCTTCTTTTTTTTGTGTACACTCACATTAACATCAAAACCTTGTTTTTATTTTTAAATAAATAAAATAAACAGGGTGCGCTTTCAGCTCACTCTGTCTCCGCAAAAATCTTTCTGAAACAAGTCTGGAAAATGAACTGAAACTCAGCTAATACTTATCACACAACCATGAAACATGCGTCTAAAGAAAGCTTTAAATTTCTACTTTTAAATAAAACAATTCACATTCAAAACAAATATTCTCCTGCAATGTAATCTGTATGAAACTAAAGAGAAGTACAGTTTCTCCCGTCTCATCTAATTATCGGTAATGAGTTCACACCCACTCGCAGAGCGCGCTATTCATAAGATAATGTGCTGAGGTGATCTATGCAAAATAAGGTAAACGCCCCCTGAAATGCCTTCAAACCAGCAAGTTTCATTCATTCACTTTCCTGCGCTGTTGGAAGATGACACGAGTTCAAATTTTGCTCAGAAGAAGAGCAGGACTCTGACGACGAACGTTTGTATTTTGAGCGACGAACGTTGAGCGACTTGATCCAGCCGTGGATAATATTTCGGGTGAGTAAGTCTTTTTAAATTTACTTGCATTGGTTGACACGTGTTCGCATTTATGAGGAAAAAACAATATTACGTGACAGTTCTCCATTATGGACGCGAGCGCTCTGAAAGCAGCACTAAAAGACTTTCAAACTTTCACAGAGACCTCAAAACAGAAAGCACAAATCCTTTCTTTAAAACGAATTTCGTTTTGTATTAATTGTATCTTAATTTTAATATTATTTTCATTAACAAATTTCCTGGATTTAATACATAAAAAGTAAATAGCTAGCAAATCACAACATAAGGTGCTTGAACTGGAGATCATCATGAACCAGACCATAGCCTACTCGCCTCACAGGTCTAAAAAATGTGAAATATATTTACAGAAAGCTGGTTCTAAACAAAACCATCCAAAACAAAAAAACTATGTAGCCTAATAAATGTGCATTTCTCCGGTGCGTTCACTAGCCTACTGCTGAAGATCGCGAGTCAATAGCCTATCGTCAACTTCATCTTTGCCAGAAGTTAATAAACAATTAAAATGTCTTATTGCAATATTTTACATATTCATAATCATTATTTTTGCTGGATCTTTGAGGCAGCTTTTTAGGTTTATGGCGTTTTGGAAAAGAGCTCTTCACGTATAAACACCGTTTCACCAAGGCACAGCGGCCCTTCAGCACATAAGAAAAAAAAAAGAGAAAAAGCACGGACTTACTAATTACGAAACTTTGATGTGGTTGAACAGGTGAAACAGTCACAAATTCCTCTGCAACTCAAACCTTCTCAGTACAAGTTATGAAGGAAGAGAACAACATTACAGTTTTCAGCGCGTCCTCCTCTGATTGCTGTGTTCTGACTGAAAAGTGCGTGCAGGAGCACATGCGCAAAACGTAGGTTTGTAAAATGTCCTTTTTTTTAAAATGACATATGATAAAATAAAAATAATTCATATATCATTTTACAAAACGGTTTTGCGCATGTGATTCTGCGCGCACTATTTCGAATTTACGTATGCGTTTTTGACGACATGGGACCATGGGCTGGGCCACTCGGAGGTTGCTTCCGGGAATAGGCTACTGCCCTACAGTATTAAAAATCGCATATAATTTATAACATATTATTGTTTATAAGATAATAGTGTGCGTTATTTGTTTTCTCTTTAACTTCTTTCAGCTCTTTTCATGTTTGGGGGGTCGGATTGTACAAATTACTTTTGTTTATCGCTCACAATTGCTTTGTTTATAACAGACTGATTATTTTTTTATTTTGCTCACATTTGATTTGCTTAGAGCAAATTTAGAACATCATGTTCCTCCACATAGAGGAATTACAATAAAACAGATTGAAAAACAAAACCTCCTCTACTTCTTTGTTCAGGCTGCGATGGGCCATTAGCCATTGGGGGGGTGTCTATGTCACACCCCTGGTCTGAATCTAATTAATATTTATAGGCCATTACCACTCCCATGCATAAACCTCTTCTGACAAAAAAACTGTTTTACAACGTTTAAATCAATGTATTGTTTTATGAGAACGATTAGGCAGGATGATTTTCACATCATTTTGAAGAAAAAACTCTAGGCTACAACATCCATTAGTCAAACGTCTTGTGGACACATATTTACTATATGTTTTGTGGTCTTATTTCAGCAACTTTCATTTTTATTTTTTCAAATAACCACGCATAAACATTATTCTCTTAAAAACACAAAGATTTACAAGCATGCTGATCAGATATGATGGTAGCCCTGTTTGTGCTTTATAGAGTGAATTTACACCTTTGCCATTAACATGTTTATAAATAACTGAAAAAACAACAAATGTCAGAGCATGTCAGAACACCTCCAGGGCCCAGAAAACCCCTCAGACTCCAGAGGGTTGAGGAACTGTTCCTCTTCGGTTGCCCTACAGCTTGGAAGCGGAATTGTCCATTACCGCTGTCGTAAATAATTTCGCCGCCCACAGCCTACCGTCGCACGCACGCTCGCTGTTTATCCAGCACCGGCTTTGAATGAACGATGTTCACAGACAAGGTAGAGTATGTTGCATGATTTCATGAAAGCATGATGTATTGCGACATCAGAAACGAAGAAAAACTAAATAATGACTATAATTGTAATGCTTGACGTAAAGCAAGTAAAATTTTTAGTTTTCTTATGTCTCATTCGAACTACAGAAACGCGACCCGGTTTGGCAAACTTGCATATCGTGGTTATAGCAGATATAGGGCTGCAAAGCGAATCCAGAAGTGCCTTTCACCCTGTTACGACTTGATGAACCACTGAAACCATTTTGGAAACATTATTTTAAGGTAAAAAATGTTACTTAGTGTTGCTTTAACTGCCTCAGGGGCTAATCCCTCACCAAAGTCCAAATATTTGCCTGGTAGGCCTGACCTGCTGCTTCGTAAGCCTTACCCAAAAGGGCAGATGTTACCCTACAAGGCTTGGTGGGTGAGGTTGGTTTTCTCCACATCAATGCAATAAAGGGGGAGAGATAGCCGGTAAGCGTCTCTTCTGACCTCAGCATCGCCCGTGCTCGTGCATACCGGCCACCATAGATTATGTTGAGGTGGCCTAAGCATGTACACGAGCCGAGTACGGTTTCCACCAAGACCTCGACACCTTGGTGGGAAGAACAGGAGATGGAGGTGGGAAGGTAGCTCTCGGCCAGATGTTAAATATGGATTTTCTTAGATGGAGAGACTTTCTTTTTATCAGACCACTCCAGACTCAAATTGGCCACAGAACGAGTAACACCCTCAAGCAGATCCTCGAACGTGACACTTGAATGAGAGGACTGCTCAGCCAAAGCATCCATCATCTATCTTGGAGCTTCAAGAGCTTGTGATCCGCTGTCAGGACGCACTGAAAATGTCAGAAACTCTCAGTAGCGGACAATAATGCCTACAGAGCCAGAGAATATATGCTGCATGGAGATAGAACAGGTATAGTTTAGTTTAATTACGGTTAACTTATGTTGTCATCTTCCTTTTATCCACTACAAGTCTGCTGTAGTGGACCCGGTCCGAATGATGGCAAAAACTTTACCACACGTCATACAAAACATGAAGCGTCCGTTGTCACTCAAGAAAATCACTGCAAGAGCTGAATAAACAGTACAAGAAGTGCGCATTAAAGTCTTATCCATAAACTCTCTCTCTCCCTTGCATTATCATCAATATACACAGCGAATTATACAGAAACACTTGTTACAACTAACAGTAAACAATTATTTACAGACCTTATGTTTTTTCAGGGTGCTTAATAAACTGGTAAACTTTATATCCGTAATACAACTCCTATGAACTGTAATAAAGTGCGCGCTCTCCCTTTCATTACTGCCTATCGCTCCAGAGACTGTAAGCTGGCACACAAACTGATCCATCCTCGAGTAACAACTTCAACCACGGTGTCCTCAGTGACTCAGATCCTGGGAGTCTATGGAGAACTCTTATGTTCGTTGGTACATCCAACAACAGTACGTAATGTTTTTTGGCACAGACATTGTATATCCCCAGCTGCTACAGCGAGTAAACAGAAATGGCTCTGCGCTGCGTGTGGCTCACTCAGGGCGGGATCTATACTAATAGGGCAGATTGTCACCGATCATGGGCAGGGCTTCCCTACTCTTACGTAGTAGGGGGAAATCTGAAACCACGAGTTTGGAGAGATTGTTAATTATTTATGGGGATTATAAAAAAAAAAACACTGTAGACACACATCGGTGTTCAAACACCTTATAAAAATGAATTTTGCATAATAGGTCCCCTTTAAAGGATTAGTTCACCCAAAAATGAAAATTCTGTCAGTAATTACTCACCCTCATGTTGTTCCAACCGCGTAAGACCTTCGTTCATCTTCGGAACACAAATTAAGATATTTTTGATGAAATCTGAGAGCTGATCACTTCTCCATAGGCTGCTAGGTGACCGAAACTTGCTGGCCCAGAAAAGTTATTAAAGAGATCGTTAATATAGTCCAAGTGACTACAGTGGCTCAATCTTAAGTATATCAAGCGACGAAAATACTTTTTGTGCGCAAAAACAAACAAAAATAACGACTTTATTCCACTATTCATTTCCTTCTCTCTGGGCCTCGTAGTGTTTTTGCGCAGCGCGTCTGTGTTACACGTCATCACGCATCACGCATCACACACATGACCAGCGTCGGCCAATAGTGAGCCTACGTGGTGACGTGTAACACAGACGCGCAGCGCAAAAACACTACGTGAACCAACTAGAGGCCCAGAGAGAAGGAAATGAATAGTGGAATAAAGTCGTTATTTTTGTTTGTTTTTGCGCACAAAAAGTATTCTCGTCGCTTGATATACTTAAGATTAAGCCACTGTAGTCACTTGGACTATATTAATGATCTCTTTAATAACTTTTCTGGGCCAGCAAGTTTCGGTCACCTAGCAGCCTATGGAGAAGTGATCAGCTCTCAGATTTCATCAAAAATATCTTTAATTTATGTTCCGAAGATGAACGAAGGTCTTACGCGGTTGGAACAACATGAGGGTGAGTAATTACTGACAGAATTTTCATTTTTGGGTGAACTAACCCTTTAAAGCACACAGCTCATACAGACTATATATTCATTTAATTAAATTGCAGCCATATCGTGGTGTAGATTTTATTTCATTTTAACTGTGCAATCTTAATATTAGCTACTTAAAAAAGGCCAATGTCCTGCTCCAAGGAAAGAAAACTGCATTTGTGGAGTGTTTAAACAAATGTGAATGACCGATGTAAGCAGCTTAATTCAAACACTCATTCAACAGGACAACAGTTATTGGGCATGTGGTACCGTGCTTGGTATTTGTTCGCTCCATTGTTGAGTTTCTTGATGCGCTGGGAGTAGTCTCCACAGTGACAGGTATGATTGACGGGCATGCGTCCTCGGGTTTAAAGCCGCGTCGGACGAGTTTCAGGTTTACTGTCTGACCAGTGTGTCTCAGAATCTCCACAGCCTGCTGGTTGGTGTAATCCTGGATATTCACACCATCTACCTGCACACACACACGCACACAGGATTAGACTTTAATACATTTCAATCTCATGTTGAGGTAATTTACGACTCTTGACAGTCCAAGTCACACAGATCAATATATATGGGAGGGATTTCCATTAACAAACTGATGGGAATTAATTCATTTTCAATAAATGAGAAAAGTTTAACTTTATGCAAATGATTAATGACTAGAATAAAATATCTCAAACTGCTATTTCGAACACCCCAATGCATATACACCCAAGCACACATTCACACACACACAATAACACACAGAAGCACTTTCACCTGTAAGCATTAAAACCTTTTGACGTTGATAAGCGCTCCAACACAAAACATGTGTATACAAGAGTTTTATATGACACATTCTGTTGGAAATAAATAACTCACAGCTATGATCTGATCTCCAACATGAATTCGCCCATCTTGCTCCACCGCGCTGTCCCTCGAAATGCTCTTCACGAATATCCCAGAGGGCTCTGCAACAGGAAATTACAGTCAGCAAAGGTTAAACACTGACTAAAATGAAGCACGCTAGACTGAGAATACGCATTTGAGCTGAAATTTGCCCAGAGTAAGAAAGAGAAACAGTAAATATCAAGCCTGTCACTGTCAGGGACAGAAACGTTAGAATACTTGAAATCAGGAGTCAGGACTGATATTTTCTGCACATGCAGGCTTTACATAATAAAATCTCTTTTTAATAGAGTGGGAAACACAAAATATCACATGTAACTTACACTGAAAGTTAAACCTGAATAAAACCCATTGTGAAAAAGAAGAGTGCATAATTGTTTTGAATGTGCACTGGTAGCAGTGGCGAGAGGTGACTTCTTTAACTGGGTGTGCTGAGTGCCTTTGAAATGAGACGCATGCAGTGTTTTTGAACGAATCTCTTGAATGAATGATTCAATGACAAAACATTCACTTGTCACCACCTACAGGTGTAACAATGCAATCGAAACAATCTTTATTTGAAGTCAAGTTACTTTCGAAAGGTGCTTTACTGTTTTTTTATTCACTGCTGCCGTAGTATTTAGATCTGAACTATAAATTTGTATAATTTTCTGTGATAATTTGAATGTTTGTAATACAGAAATAACGACACTGTGTGGATGAAAAGACTGCTTGTGAAGTTGTTTCATACCTATACATGACAACTGCTCTCTCTCAGTCAGCGGCAGCGCCAAAGCAGATCTGAATGTTTGCTGTGATCGTACTTGTCAAAGAAAGTTTTAATAGACAGCCGAATCGCTGATATTTAGGAATACGATTGTGTCAGTGTTTGAATCGAGATTGCAATCTTTTATTGATTAATTGTGCAGCTCTAACTTATAGTATAATATAACAAATAGTAAAATACTAATTAAAATAAATATGTGACCCTGGATCACAAAACCAGTCACATGTCGCATGGGTATATTTGTTACTTTGGAGAGCACAAATTGAATTTGCTCAGCGAGTTACTCTGGAGTCGAGTAATGATGGCCATTAAATATGCCCTTGTATCCGAGCTGCACCAATCACATCGGGTTATCTGATATAGGCGGGCCAGAGGCGAGCTAAACAGATGACTACAGCACTGTGACATCGAAGTCATTAGTAAACATTGCAAGATGGCTATGGATGAACACCAGTTGTTTGAAATGGCTTTGGCCACTACAATGAACTTTGCAAGAAAGGGCATTTTTGCAGACCGGATACGTTAAGAGTCAGTTAGCTACCAGTTAGCTCCGCTGGTAGCTAAGCGATAACTTGTTGTGATTGGCCGTAGTGTTATCCAATTGCATGCAGTGAGATTTTCAAATGCATGCTTGGTGCCGCCCCTCGAGCTGGCCGAAGTCGATGCCAGACCATTAATCTTTCAGATTTAGGTCTGGATTTCCAGGCTATATATTTGTGGCAATAGCCAACAATACATTGTATGGGTCAAAATGATTGATTTTTCTTTTATGCCAAAAATCATTAGGATATTAAGTAAAGATCATATTCCATGAAGATATTTAGTAAATTTCATACCGTAAATATATAAAACATTTCAGCTTTCATGTGATATATAAATCTCAATTTTAAAAAGAATTACCCATGTGACTGATTTTGTGGTCCAGGGTCACATATAAGTATAATACATAAAAATTAGAGCCCGAGCGATATGGATTTTTGGGCGCCGATGCAGATACCGATAAAAAAAGCCAGATACCGATATATCGGCCGATATTATTTATGTGTATATTATAATACAGTAGCAATATTATTTATGTGTATTATAGTACAGTAAGTTTGGACACACTTTCCAATTGGTGTGTACAAACTTTTGATGGGTACTGTATATAGAATACACAGTATAAACAGAATAAATATATAAACGTTTTGCAATGATCACTCAAATGTGGTGATCAAACACTTGTGTGACAAAGATATGTAATGGAGGCAGGGTGAATGATAGAATGAGAATTTGAGCTGTAACCAAACTAGTTTGCATTGCATTTTATATTATATTATATTCTAAATACTGTTGCATAATCTTCACTAACAACTTTGTCTTTTAATTTAGTCACGTTATTTAAAACATAACTTGTATCAATAAATATATCAAAAGTGTCACTGACAAAACCTTATCTTCTATTTTTAATCTTAATTTCTCTAATATCTTCCAGTGGAGGAAGAACTCAGATCTTTTTAGTAAAGTAAAATTAATAATATCATAATGAAAACGTTTATAATTACATATGTACAGTAGTTTTATACTATTTTAAATAAGTAGTAAGCAAAATGTACTAAACGTGAAACTAGGCTACTCTCAATGCAAAATGGCCCTATATAAAGTGTTATAATTATATAAATTATTGGAATATTGCTTGATGTTGTAACGTAGCAGAATGAGCTTTAACACTGTGTCTACACCGGACGCGGCCGTTATTTTTTGCCACTTTTGCCAGTTCTTTGTGACAGCTTTTAGGTGCTTTATTGGCAGCGCCATCCTTACATAAATCACCGCACGCTGCATTTTTTTAAATATTAATTTATCGGCCATTATAAATGCCGATATTGATAGTTAGGGAAGTGCCTAATATTGGCCGATAATATCGGCCCGCCGATATATCGGCCGGGCTCTAATAAAAATGTAAAAGTATTCTTAAAAAATAAGATGAGATTTAAACGGGTCCCTAGTGCATCTACCATCCCAGAAAACGTGAAAAGTGACAACCTAGTAACTTTGTTTTGGTAAGCCTTTCTCTGCAAGCATGTCAAAAAATAAGCCGATCAGATTCCACTCCCCTTCTGAAGTAGGAAGGGGATCTTATTATAATATTAGCATCCCTTAATCTGCACGTTTCCACCCAAGGCGCCACCATTTGGTTTTCGCAACTACTAGTACATTATTACTACTCATGCGTGTAGCCAGTTCTTACTTCTAAAGCAATGGAAAAAGTTTGAGCAAAGGTGCGTCCAAAAGATCGTCCTGAGTCTCTCCGTAAGGCTGCACTCCGCTACTGGTTATTTCTGAGATTTTGGATGAGTGAGATTATGCGTGTTTTGTTATTGCCGGAGTATACAAAGCTTGTGTAAAGGATCGGCTCTCTTCTGAATGGGGGTGGGGAGAAGCAGCCCATTTGCATTTAAAGGGACACACCCAAAACGGGGCAAATTTGACAAGCTATAATAAATGAACTGGGGGGTATTTTGAGCTGAAATTTCAGAGACACATTCTGGGGACACCATAGATTTATATTACATCTTGTGAAAAGGGGCATAATATGTCACCTTTAATGCAAATTGATTACTTTATAGGCCTAAAGGCATATACTATCATTAACAACCTCGGATACAGTAAGTCTACTTACAGTCGGTCTTTAACGGTCTTTAAAGTTTTTAAGAAAAAAAAAAGATCCTATGGAGAAAATGAAATACTATGAAAATAGTTTCAGTTATGACTTTCTTATAGCAACAGCACATTTTTTCACTTTGGGGAGCGATTTGCGGACAGCTTTCCCTGAACATGAAATCCTTCATATGCCAGCAAATCAATGAGAACGCGGAACAATGATAACGATGCAAAACAACAAAGCATAGGCGCCGAAGCTGTTATGGATCCGCTTACCCGAAACCCACTGTAACTGGCACAGATTTAAAGAAAATTACAGTCGTTTGGCAAATAAATAAATGACAGACAGTTACATTACCAACATTTTATTATGTAAGCTTTATGTTACACCTCAAATTACAAGGAATTTATAGTAATTTATATTTTTAATCCATTAGCAAGTCCACAAACTCATTCTCTCAAATGGCCTGGGTATGCAGAGCATTTGAAGCTTATATGGGCAACTGACTTGTGTCCTTCAAATCTTATAAAAGCAATATAAGAGCTTTTAATATACTATATAAATATTTATTTTTACTAATATAAAAGCAAACGCTATAATACTTTTTCATATACCTTTCACTTTCTTTGTTTTACAGTTATAACGTATTAGTAATAACGTATTAGATAGGACTGTTAAACAGAGACCGTAAACTAATGAAGATAGAGAATGGGCACGCTGTGTTTTTAGTGCTTTCAAAATAAAAGTCCCACTTCCAACAATCAGCCAAAAAGAGAAAAAAATTCCCATAATGCCTTGGTGATATATCAGTCGACCACTAATAGAAATTACATTAAAGTACATTTTTATTTACCATAAATCAGGGGTCGGCAAGTAACTTTGGCCACGGGCCAATATTTTTTTAGCCAGTAGATGGCGGACCAGCTACACAGAGGCAGGCGCGAATTTGACGCGCTATTCGCGTCCGGTGTGAACGCACAGTTATACTTTAAAATGTAATCCCGCGCCGCATGATTCCCTATGGGCGTTTCACACAGTATGCGGCGGTGAAATCGCCGCGCGACTACGGCTTTTCTCAAGTAGTGGAAGAGTTTTGTGCAGCATTTAGGACTTCCAAAATAATCCGGTGGGCCAGAAAATATTGCTGGCGGGCCAGTTTTGGCCCGCGGGCCGCCAGTTGTCGTTCCCTGGCTTACATAGATATACACAGGAGACCACTGCATTGCTTACGCTTGATGAAGAGCGTCAAAGATGTCATTGTTGATCATTGTAGCCAATCACAGACATATAAGTTGAGTGCGTCAACACAATGGCCAATCAGAGACATATTGTATATGTTGAGCGCGTAAACACAATGGCCAATCAGAGGTGTTTAAGAATCCGTTCAACAGCGCTCAAAATGCAAGAGGGAAATGCTGGTAAATTTCAGTACAGACCTGGTACAGAAGTCTGTACTTTTGACAACTCTAGTGCACTCAAGTTTATTAATTCTGTACTAAGTATTCATTTGCTAAATAAACTAAGCTAAAATAGTGGTTCCCAAACTGAGGGGTGCCTTATAAAAATATAAATAAATGATGCATGATTCTGCACTAAGCATGGACAAATATGTGAAAGTATGTGACTGCCAGTGCCAGGTAAAAGTAAAGCAGAAGATGAATCTACCTCAAACGTTACAACTACCAAAGCAATGTGTCTACACCAGACGCAAGCAGCGCGATGCGACAAAAGCTAATATAACCCATTATAATCAGTGACATGACAAATCCCCAACAGTAAACCGATGCCCCTTTCTGTTTCTGATGCACTCCAGTGCTGACACAAAGGACAAATGGATTTGTAACGTTCGCTTTGTCGCATCCAGCGTAGATAGCCTCAAGACAAGAAAATATGATAAGGCATATCTCGCCCACAGATTCACCAGTACAATGGTGGATAATGAAGAGAGGTCACGGTGTGTTGCATGCCTCAAAATATTAGCTTCTGACAGTATGAAGCCGAACTAAC
This sequence comes from Abramis brama, assembly GCF_963993115.1. Classification (NCBI taxonomy): domain Eukaryota; kingdom Metazoa; phylum Chordata; class Actinopteri; order Cypriniformes; family Leuciscidae; genus Abramis; species Abramis brama. The sequence continues at coordinate 52,106,351 of NC_139965.1, read as the reverse complement.
GCCACTTAGAGAATTCACATCACAAACACAGGGTTGCCTGGCAGAGTTTGGGAACCACTGAGCTAAAGAGTACTTATTTTACACAAGGGACTGTCACATCTATATACAGCAAATCATAACACTAAATTAATATTTAACAAGCCACATTCAAGGTCTCATTCACGTCCATAGCCCAAACACTTACAAGCTGAAGTTTAAGACTTAGGATCTGGGCAAGAGCAATAGTTACAGTGCCTACTAAATACAATATTCATCAGTTTGTTCAGTATGCACTTCAGTTCTGTTTGGTAATATAATTTGGTGTATGATTTAAAGTTCACCTGAGGTTTTGTCCCCAACATATCCAGCAATGGTGATGCCCAATCCCTGAGCATTCTTCGTTAAGCTAACATCAAAAGCGCCCTGTTCCTCTTCCTCAAAACCCTAAAAGCAGAAAACATTGCAGTGAGAACAGAATGAAAAAGAAACCTCTTAATTTAAATTTGATACATTTTATTACCAATTATAACAATATTCTCAAGAAAACATTTTTGTTTGAACTATTTTGTATTATTAGATAAAGGAAAAAATAAGAAACACATGCAATATTTCTTAAATTCATCCAAGACCAAAGTATCTCAGTTGTACTATCCACACTGATGTTCTCTTATGTTCTCACTGTACAAAATGTCAGTTGTTCTATGTTTCAATTTTCTAATGACATAAGTGAGCACTTCTGAGTGAGTCATGAAAGAGCAACCACTGAGCAATAACATATACCTCTAGGTGAGTCAGTTACCACACTTAAACAAACAGCTCAGTGTTTTACATGTTGATCAGACTGATCTGTATATGAACAGCACTGTACCTGTTGCTCAGTGACAGTTGGCAAAGAGACAGGAGCGGGCGGAGCATCGTCTGCCGTCCCACGACTGATGAGGAGTCGAACTCGGTTGCCACATTGTTTCAAAACTTGAGCAACCTGCTCACTGCTTAGACCAAACAAATCCGTATCACCGATTCGCAAAACGTGATCCCCACTTCGTAAGCGACCATCCTAGAAGCAATGAGAAAGACGGTGAACTTGTTTATTTTTCATAAACAGATTTTATGACAACCTTCACTGTTTTCGTTCTTGGGTTAAATTAACAAGAATCCTCACAGGGTTATTAGACAATTATTTAATTTATGTCATAATGTTGACTCAAGTCTTGTTTTTTACATGTCTTTCCTTAAAAAGTCTTTTCATGTCATGTCTTTCCTTGCTTGAAAAGAAAGCAAAAAGTTTAAGGTTGAGGAGAGGATAAAAGGTCAGAGAAAGAGACATATTAAGAGGAACAGACAGACAAAAACACCCGAGGTTGTAATAATGCATAAAAAAAGTCAACATGAACTGAAAAAGTCACCCAGGAGCAGAGAAAAACAAAACAAAACATGGATGATCTGATTTCCACTGAGTGTTTACCTGTTCAGCGATGCCTCCAGGTAGGATGGTTTTGACAATAACACCTGTGGTTTTACCGCCAACAATCCCAAAGCCCAAACCAGTTCCATCGTTCACCAGCTCAATTGTCTCCACGTGAGTCCAATGGGTCTAAAAACACAAAAAGAGATAAATGAACACGCAAGATGGTCAAAGACAAATAATGTTGCCCATCTTGATGATAAACAAATCACGCATGTGGCAAGTTCATAATTTTTGTATTCATACCAGTTTCATTTGTTTCCAAAAAATGTGAGATAAGAACGTAACAGCGATTATATCATTGACACATGATGACCACAAGAGTGCCACAAAAAATGTGGATGTTACTGCCTCAAGTAACGGGGATTAAAATACAATACCAACAAAAGATATGTGATGCAGCCACCCCTATAAGAGAACGCCCCCGTTCCCCCTCTTTGGAAAACTTCTCATGAATAATGCTAGTTGTTCAAGTGAACATTAACTGCTAGTCATCTGACATCGTAACTCAAGTTGTATTCATGATTCCTGATTGACTAAATCAGTGGATCACCAATATCGATAGTGTCCTGGAAGCAACTCACCCACATCAAGGCAGATGACCACATTGCTGCTGCAAAGACGTCTGTGACAGAGACTCCTTTAGGAGTGGCTTGTGACACAGTTACACTCCTGATGGAATGACACACCAGTGGACATGATTGTGGACTATCAAGTATCACATAGGCACCAGAGATCACCTCTGTCACTCAATGTGACAGCCGTTGTTTTGCAAGTAGTGATCCCCGTGCTCCACACTAGTTGATGGTGCTATTTAATGTATTCTGAATTGCAAAATTTACACCATAGACCCTGCCCCAATAGTCAATTAGCAAAGTGTATTGTCAATTTCTTATTAAAATTTTCAGAATGAGCGGAATCGATAGTAAAACATATTTGTGCTACCGCCCAAGAAACAGGTGACATTAAAGGGACTATGTGTAGCTTTTTAGGTATTTTATTATCTAAAATCAATATTTTTATTCATAAATATTCCCTCAATGGTGTACAAATACCTATGCCAATGATCAGACTAATCCTCGTAAACGAAGAATTTATTATCTTTATATACATGGGACGGGTAGGTCCACGGAGGCTTCCATGTAGTTCCGCCATCTTGAAAAACTATAATAGCAGAGAGGGACAAAAAGTACTAGGCCAACGCGTTTCCACAACGCGTTTTCATTCAGAGCCAGCGTCACGTGACTGAAGTCAGCAGAAGCGGAGGAGCAGAGCAGTGAGAGGCGCTTGTCACTCCCGCGGCAAGTTTAAAAGGATGCACTGCACGGTTATTTATACACCGTTCATTCGAACATATGCTGAGTCACAGGATGAGTCCTCGTCGTCGAAAAAGTCCAAAATAGACCGTAAAAGGAAACGTGACCGGAGATTACAAAAACAAGGGTTAATGTCGGGATAGCTAATGCAGGAGAAAGCTTTCAAAAGAGACCCTGAAGTTGCCTGCTTTCTTCTCGACAGGTAAGTCAATGTTACCGTCTTAATTACAAGCTTTTTTTTCATTGCTTGGTTGTGTACTTTATTATATAGACAGTAGAACATTTATAGTTAAAAGTTAAACAGGCTCTTTGATGAATAGCAGCTATTGAGTAAAGTAACGTTAGAGAAGGCTCTGATGATGATGATATCTAACAATGCACGTACTTAAAAAAATATAACGAGTAAAGAAGGCATTACTACTAATTACCATAGTTAATGTTTTTCACAGTCAGTAATTCATACTGTAGCATTCTTTTTTTCGTTGTTTCAAGTTTCAGTTTGTTTTAAATAACAAACCTGTTCACCCGAAGAAAAACTTGAAGTGCTATTATAAGACATCCTGTCATAGCTTTTTGGTACATAACGGCTACCGTAGATGCAACGCGCATTTGAAAAAGTGAGGCGCTGGAGAGCATTATTCGTTTGAATGCAAAATACAATTTCACCACTAGATGGGAGAAATTCCTACACACAGTCCCTTTAAGTTAATTAAGACATTAAAGTTTTTGTCTACTGAAATGTTTTTTGGAAAGACATGCTTTTATCCAAAGACAGATCCTTTTATCTAAAGCGACTTACAAAAGAGGAATACAAGTGATTCATCTTAAGAAGGCAAAAACACTGTGCTGGGTGAGCCACCACAAATCTCAAGATTTAGAAAATGTTTATATACCAACTATTTCTGTTTTTTAACTATTAACAACTTTGAGTGCTTTGTCCAGTTCACAGATGTTGATAACTTGAAGCTCAAACACACTACACAATCTGCAATCCCAAAAGGAAAGCAGTAGGGGGTCGTATCCTTTTAAAAAAGGAGCTGTCACATCTCTATTATGTATGTCTCCCTCCCCACTATGCGCAGCAGGAATATTCACATGCTTAGCTGTCGCTTGGCAGTTGGAACTTGGCAGACATGAAATAGAACTTTAATATCACTTTCAACAATTTTTTTGTCATTCAAGTGGTGTAACCTTCCAAAAAAAGTAGTATATTTCCCTTGAATAGAATAATACACTGCTATCAATTTCCTATTATAAATTATGATACAGCTTCGTTTTTTGGTCCACTGGGTCGGATTGATTTCTCACCACAAGCAAACCACTCCAGAGTTCATTTTCAATCTGGTCGAGGCGACCTTGTTCAGGCAATCTTGTACCGATTTTTTAGGCACGGATTCGAGCTTCATATGTGTTCATATATTCCTAAATTAACCAAGCTAAAGGGAAAAATGCATCAGGTTCTGAAACTAACACTCCTAAGAAACCAGGAGTGAGGTTTATGTATGTATGTGTGTGTGTGTGTTAGTCTCACCGCACTGGAGTGTGCTGAAAGTGTGCTAGCAGCACTGGGGGTCCTGGACACAACTGGGCTGGAAAGCTGTGGTATGGGCCCACGGGCAACAGTGAGGTTCACACAGTCTGATGCTCGCTGAAGAAGCACGATGGCCTGCTGATGACTGACGCTCTGATCCAATGGCTGACAATTAATTGCCAATATCTGATCTCCCTCCTTCAGTTTTCCATCGCTAGGGTAAAGTAGAGAACATATGCTTAACAGCCAAAGCTCACCATCACCACAGAGCAAAGAATGTGAAAGTTTCAAGCTTAAATAAGTACATAACACTAACACTAGTGTAAAAGTAAAGAAATTCGATCACTTTGTAACATCAAACCTCACTGTGCATCATGTGACATCAAGTCTTGGAATAAACCACCGAAGCTGTATGGATTCATTTTACACTACTTATCTCCTTTTTGGAGCTTGAAACTTTTGTAACACATTGACTGTTACAGTATAACTGTATTCTTTAAAAATCTTTTGTGCTCCTCAAAAAGAAAATGAGTTTAGAACCACATAAGGGGTGAGTACTGTACATGATGACAGGATTTTGGGGCGTACTATACCTTTAAATCCAACATTCCTGTAAGTCAACTAATCCCTTGTGAAAAAGAAGCATGCTTAATTGTACTGAATGTGTACTTGTACGGAGCAAGGGTATTTAATGGACATATTTCATATACTTTAGTGTTCCAAACATGAACCAGCAGTGTATGCGCACATATTTCATCATGTCTTCTTCAAATGAAATACATATGTGAAAATAAAGACACTGATACAGATGTATTCTGATAGAAGATAATGATGCAGACCAAAAATTCAAAGAAGAATGGGCAAAAAAGTAACTATGCCTTTATTCCATCTGTGTTAAACTGATGTGCTTCAATTGTTCAGAGATTGTTGTGCTCGTAAATGTAAAATATTATTATAGACCATCTTCCTAATTTTTCATACAGACCAATAGCTCTGCAAAATTATAATGCTGATTTGTTGACATTTCTAATAATAATTTATCAGAATGCATTTGATTTGTTCATGATAGTTGTTAGTCGTCTTTAATGATAATATTATTATGAGTTTGTTGTCATGTTTTTTTTTTTAAAACATCAAGTTGCCCCCCTCAATTCTGTTGTTGTTTGTATTTTTCTCCGCTCATATTTTAATATTCATTTGTCTGTATAATGACTGTGTTGCAGGTCTGTGTTTTATTGGTTGTTGTGTCCCTTCTTCCCACCCTCTACACTCTCACTTTTCCACAGCTTTACACGCCCATTTTTTCAAAGTATTTTTCAAATCTCAGGTGTGAATGACCAGTGCTAAAACAGGGGGGTTTCATGACACTTTAAAAGTATATATTTTTTGCAGATAATAAAATAATAATGAAAAGGGGGCAAAAAGTTCACTTTAAATTTTTTACTTTAAAGTTAATTTTTATTGTTTTAATATAAAGTTCTGTCATGAAACTCAAGATGTCGCAGGCTGATAGGTCCTTAATTCAATTTGTTAGCGATCACATTGTTATCTATATAGCGCAGCTGATTGGTTGCTGTGGCATCAAAAGCCAATGAGCTTGCTGCTCAACCTTCAAATACTTGGCATTGTTTGCTGTTAACAGTCTGCAGCGCACTTTCAGAAACCCTCCACATTCCCCAGCTCCACCTGTATAGATCTGCTACAGGGGTTATTTCATGTATGTTATATGTGCAGCAGCAGCAGCATGTCTTAGGCTACGTTCACACTGCAGGCTGAAACGACCCAATACCGATTTTTTTGCCCCTATGCGACCTGTATCTGATCTTTTCATGACAGTCTGAACGACACAGATCCGATCTTTTCAAATGCGACCCAGGCCACTTGGGTATGTGGTCCCAAATCCGATACATATCCGATCTTTTGAAATGCGACTTCAGTCTGAACGGCCAAGTCGCATGTATCCGACCCGCACGTCATTGATACGCAAAAAACGTCATAATTCTGCGTTGAAGTAGTCGTCGGTTTGAAAACGGACTGCATATTCGTCGAGCTGAGGTAAATCTGCCGAACGGGTCGACCTCGACGAGCCCGTTAATTAAAAAAATAAATAAAAGCCCACGGCCACCATCATTGTATATGACTAACGTTATGTTAACTTATTTGTGCTGATATTAGATAGGTCAGCGGCTGCTGTCTGGCTCTTGTGTAGCGGTCGCTGCGCGCGCTCGTGTGTGTGTGTGTGTGAGAATCACAGTTAGTTGAAGTTTAGCTACTTCCACAAACAACAAGTGACGTCGTTGACCGTTGAGTACTCTTCTGCGCATGCGGGTCACTTCTGGGTCATTTCACGTTCACACAGGAGATCACAAAAGGTCGCATTTAATTGGAAATGTGAACGGCCTTGCAAAAAAATCTAATTTTTTTAAAAAATCGGAATTGAGCATTAAGCCCTGCAGTGTGAACGCAGCCTTACTTGCTCACAGCAGCATGTCTGTAATGTATTGGCATTTGGCAGTAGTAAGTCTCTGTACTTGCTCTACAGCAGCAACAATCTTTTCTGACAAGACCAAATTTACATTTACATTTATTCATTTAGCAGACGCTTTTATCCAAAGCGACTTACAAATGAGAACAATAGAAGCAGTTAAACTAACAGTAGGACGACAATATGCAAGTGCTATGACCCTTCTCAGACTGACAAGACGATGGCAGAGGATTTGGTGTCAAAGCATAAAAGTAAGCACAACAGATCCTGAGCATCACTGACAATATCTTTTCTTATAAATTGTGTGAAAAGCAAGCGCACATTTAAAAGCAATTTCACTAAAACTTTACAATAAGGTTTCTTTAGTTAACATTAGTTAACTACATTAGTTAACATGAACTAAGAATGAACAATACTTCTACAGCATTTAAAATTCTTATTTAATGTAAATTTCAACAATACTAATACATTGTTAAAATCAAAAGTTGTATTTGTTAACAATGCACTAGTTAATGCACTGTGAACTAACATGAACAAATAATGAGCAGTTGTATTTTTATTAACTAATGTTAAGAAATATTAATAAACACTGTAACAAATATATTGCAAATTTTCTAGATAATGTTAGTTAATATAGTAACTAATGTTAACAAATGAGACCTTATTGTAAAGTATTACTGCAATTTCAATTCTGCACATATGTGGCTCCCTGACACCCGCAAATTATATACAATATAACAGTACACTTATTGTGATGTGTTGACTAACATTCTAAAGCACAAGTAAAATGAAATGTCTCTGAAAACATTACATTCAGTTAATTCTCAAGTATATTCTTTTATAGTATATTATTTCCATAATAACTACCCTTTTTAAAAGTGTGCTAAAGTGTTCTTCTTTTTCACAAGGGGTTGACAAAATGACCTAATCACTGACCTAAGAATAATTATCTAACACTGGTTTTGTAGTATAACGTGTTGTTTTCTATCTGACACATATTGAGCAGGCAGAAATTTCTTCTCACAAAGACACACCAAACTGCTAAAAAGCACTAACATGTCAGCAAACTAGCTTTTGCAGTGACTTTTGGCTGGAAAATGCTGACATGATATGAACTGGTGACACATTTGTGATTAGGAGGAAAGAAATGAAAATTGCAGCAGATCTTCAAAATAGGAGTAATCTTTATTTTTAAAATGTGAACGAACAAGAACTGTTGCGTGTAGGGCTGGGCGGTATGACGGTATATATCGTTACCGCGGTAGAAAATGTAAACCGTAACAGATTTTTTCATTCCGTGATACCGCGACATGTAAATAAGTGGGCGTGGTTAACTCACATGCAGCGTGCGAGAGACTGAGACACTGAGATTTGTCAAAGAAACATGGAGAAAGCAGATCAAGAGGATCCACAAAGGAAACGTTTTCTAAAGGGTTGTTGTTAACGTGATATTTTTTGAGGGGAAAGGCGCAGCAGTCAACTAGAGCAGTGCGGCACCCGTAGGCTAACGTTACAGTTTAGAGGAGTGCACGATCGTAACGGGGAAAGCATGAAGCTTACTTGACAACAACAGTTCATATATCAATATCGTAACAAATAGAAATAACCTTAAATAATGTATAGTTATCATCTTTCTGTCTCTTATGTATAGTTACTTTTTAAACATGAAACTCGCATTCAGTATGACACGAGAGCGGTTGCCGTGGTAATGAACAACCTGCTTGTTAAAGCAAATGTATAACATGTTAATCCTGTATCTGAGGCAAAATTACTAAATATGCAGCGCGAGTTATATATTTCTAACTCCAAACAATTGGCCACTGAAACAGCTGATAAAATCTTGCTTCGATTCAATGCGTGATTACAACTTGTCACTCAAATTAACTGATCGCATTTTACTGATGCAAAAGACTGATGCGCGTGCACACGCACTGAGAGGGAGCGCGGTGTGTCGGTGTTCACCGAGCTATGTAAAATAATGACGCAGTTACAAGGTGTGTATAATTTACACTACTTAGTCAACACTAACAGTAGCTGCTGTTCGGTATTCATACTGCTGTTCTCCTAGTCACTTATGAACTTGACGCTTCTGAACATCTCTTGGTTAAAGCTTTAGGTAACGGGTTGCCAGATATCACAAAAAGAACAAAACAAGCCCTTTAAAAGCAGACATGGCAAAAATGTACCGGGAAAACATTTAAACATAACTAGTATTTACTAATATCCTACCAAATTAAAAGGAAGTAACTCATTTATTATGAATAGAATAGTTCAATATAAAATATTCAGATATTATAAACTGATTGATGAAGTAAAGCAATAACATGAGATTGAAAAATTATTCAGCAACACTTTATTTAAAGTTGAATTGCACCTATGAGTTGTATTTAATATCAATAAGTTGGGGGCAGTTCATCTAAAAGTTGATGAGAGTGTTTTGTTTACTATATTTAGCTATTAAAAATAGTTTACCAAAGAAATAATTTACCAAATAAAAGAAAAAGAAAATTCAAACAAAGTGAAGTACTTTTCATTTCTAAAGTATTTGGGTTTATTTATTATACAAAGCCCTTTTTGTCGATTTTTCGAGAACAACTACAAAATAACTATATCGTGAAATATATCGTTACCGTGAAATAAAATGAGTCATACCGTGAAACCGAATTTTGGTCATACCGCCCACCCCTAGTTGCGTGCACAAATCACTGATGATCTGATAGGATGTGTGAGTGCGTGTACATATTCTGACCTGTATGCCACACTTCCAGCCTGAATCTCCTGAATGAAGATGCCGAGTTCTCCGCGGTTCTCACTACACAATCCAACAACACTGAAGCCCAAACCGCCTGATACCGGCTTCTGTAGGTCGATGTTAGTCACGTACCGACCCTACACACACAACATCACACCCATATAATCACACTCTTTGTATGATCTCAGAAAGTAAATGACTAATTGTGTGGTCTCTTATAGCTTTATTTACTGAGGACACAACTTCAAAAGAAAAAATCTATATATTAGGCTCGCATATCTTATATCTCTTTTATCAATGCGATATGAGAGTTTGAAATGCTCTATAGAAATAAAAAAACAATATATGTGTTACCTGAGCCATGGAACGGATGATGTGTTTGTACTCTTCAGATGAAGGCTGTCCATTAAGCTGCGCTGAGAAACCTTCATGGCTGCTCTTGAGATCGGAGTTAATATATGGAGTCTACGAGAGAAAGATTAACAGAAAAACAGTGGAAGTGTAAATTACTTCTCATTTGTGTGTTCCAAGTATTTAGCTTTACTTCTTTCACCGAGCATCTAAAAATATAAATAGCTCTGAAAGAGCATGGAAAACTCATTTGTTTTGATAATTTCTGGTGATAATTTGTCCTCCCAGCCATCTGTGCACACATGTTTTTCATTACATTCAGGAGCTGCTTAATTAACTTTTTATTTCCCTCCCCGACTCGAGCGCACATTCCTGATGAAGTACAAACCATTTCATATCAATTACCCAGACAAAACGTGCCCCAAAAAAGCATCTCTCTGTGAGAAAAATAGCATGCACCTCACATCGCTATGTGTGAAGTCATTTCCTTAAAACATTTGTTGTTTGTTTGAAATTAATGGCTTAATAAACCATTGTCATTCCAGCTTGGTTTCACAGATCTGCACTCTAGTGATTTACAACTCTGTCCTTGCTGTTATATCAGTGTTTGTGTGTCTTTTCCACATCGCAAGTTACCGATTTATAAAAGAAATTGTTCTGAAATTGTTTTTGTCATACAATGAAAGTCAATCCCTTGTGAAAAAGAAGTATATTTTAGCATACTTCTAATAATTGTACATATTATGGAAATAAAATAGATAAAGATTATAATAAAAGAATATAAGAATCTAATTGCTTGTTAATTGCAGTTAAATTAAAACGTATTTTAGTTTAAATTGTACATCGAATGCAATTAGCTGAATTTTAGAGATTGACAGTTAGCCTACAGTTTGGATTGGTGATATGGTTCTGTTCTGGGCAAGAACTCCCTTTCCATCCATGCAGCCTAGCATGGATAAGAGAAAGGAGAGCTGCGATGACCCCCTTAGGGTAAACAGAACAGAACCAACATAAATGTATTACAGATATCATTCATTTTCAATAATTTAATGTACAACATAATTCAAGAAAAATGAGTCTGATTCGAAGAGGAATATCAGAAGGCCAAGTCCTGAGTGTACGAGAGGAGAAGCTAGGGGCTGCTCCTGAGCAACGTGATAAAGCTGCTGATAATACTGAATGGGCTTTAATATAGGATGCTGTGCTAGGCGTCGTATTCCTATACAGACGTGGATCAGCTGAGGATCATCTGATGCGAGCTAGACTGACATGACCTGCCAGAACTAATGTGACGCTTGATATCTTTATATGTATTATTCATAATTACTTGAAATATGGTTAAAGTGTTCTGCTGAATGTACTGACAAGCATTTATGGTCAAATAAAATATACTTTAATACAATTTTTATTGAACATATATTAACTTTAAATTAAATATAGAATAGAACACACTACATTTCAAATTATAATAAAGTACTTTACATGTGCTTTAGTGTGAGCACATCAAAATAAGTGTACTGTCTTAAAGCAAGCTAGATTATTAAAACATGATTTAAAATGTAAAACTTTAAAAAAGAAGCAAAAAAGAAGATATAGAATATGGGTAACCAAACAGTTGATGGGCCCCATTGGCTTCCATAGTATGGCGAAAAAAAATTGGTTACCGACATTGTTCAAAAAATATATTTTTTGTGTTCAGCAGAAGAATGAAACTGATCTGAGATGAAGTGAGTAAATGATGACAGAATTGTCATTTTTGTGTTAACTGTCCCTTTAAGTACACTTAAGTGGCTTTTTTTTATTTTTTATTATGTTATCTGCAAGTGCAGTTTTAAAAAAAGATATGTTTTTAAGATCTGAATTACACTACACATGTACATTGAATACAATAAAATAAACTTATTTTTCACAAGGAAATAGGGTTTAATGTTTTTTTTGGATTCCAATATTATCTTCTGTTATATTGCGCAAAAGAAAGAAAGTCATAGAAAAAACGATGACAGAAATTTAATTAGGTAAACAGTTCCTTTAACAAACTATGTCGAAAGCCACGGTGACACTTTTGGCAGGTTTTATACAGCTCTTCTGTGCATAAATGGGCCCACTTCAGTCTGCTGCAGTAAACATTAATGTACATAAACGTCTCCCAGAGGCCCTTCAGATTAAGCGCTGTAGAGTCTCGTCTCGGTTGCTGATCGTGCACAAGCTTTGAACGCACACCAAACTATGTCAGCTCTGAGAGAGCGTGTATTTGTTAGTCTTCCTGTGTAAGAGGATTAGGTCTCTAGTTTGGCTCGTCCACATTTCAGAAATTACTTCTGCTCCACTTCACACATGAACTCATGTCTCTCTCTTGGTCGTTCCTGCTTTGTGGTAACCACAGCAACACAGACAAAGCCATACTCACCAGTTGCATAAACACCCTTGCAGTTTAGTGTGGAGAGACACCAACAGACCAAAATTAATTAGTCTCAGGTTATTAAAGGTGTTTGCTTTATTGTGTTTACTTTTGCCTAAGTAACACATTTCCCTCCCAAACACCATAGCAAAGCAACTGCATAGCAACACCCTGGCTACCACTTTTCTTTTGAAAATGTAAAAATTTTCTTCTTTGTGTGTGTATCCCTTGTTAAATATTAGGTACACTTTAGCATACTTAAAAAAAATAAAAAAGAGTATTTATTGCATAAAGAATACACTTTAAACCAATATACTTGAGTGCATATTGAATGTAATGGTTTCAGACACATAAATGCATGTTATTTACAATTTAATGAAAATGTATTATAGTTTAAATTTATATTAAATCCAATTACCTGAACTTATGAATGCTTTTTTTTTTACCCACTTTAAATTGGATTTAAGTACATCTTTAAATGCAATTTCATAATTCTGTTGTCTTTGAAATATGGTATGGCCGAATGTACTGACAATCATTTAAATTATTAACTTCAAATGTAATATCAAATAAACTTATAATCAAGTATATTACATGTACTTAAGTATGCTAGTCAACACATCAAAATAAGTGTACTTCTTTAAAGCACGACAATTTTTTTTTTTAAAACAATCATTTAAAATGTCCCTATTTAAAAATAAACGTACCAAAATGTATTTGAAATGCATTTATTTTTATGCCAAGTATACTACAAATACATTTATTTGTGTACTTAAAATAGAGTGATCATACTATCCTTACTAAGAGTGATATTAATATACATTTTAGGCTTAAGTAGACTTTTTTAAGTCTACTTAAGTGTGTTAAGAAACTGTACTCTTTAAGGGCACTTAAGTGCCCTTTTTTCACTAATATTGTATTAATGCATGTACAGTTTAAAAAAAATATATACTTTTAAGATTTGAAGTACACTACAAGGTCACGTTTAATACAAATAAGCACACTTCTTTTCCACAAGGGTAACCAGCTCTATTCTAAGAGTCTTACTTTTAGACTGACATTAGATTTTGTTAAGGTTTTCTTTTTCCACACAGGCTGTTAACAATGTTACGCTCTGCGGTTCAGAAGTATGTGACTGAACTGAGCGAGAGGGAATGCCGGTGGGGATTTGATAATCTCCATTCCTCTGTTCCAGCCTCCCCAGCATAACTCGCATACTTTAGACAGAACGGCTGCCAGTGCAAAACTCTCCATGTCCACACAGAGCTCGAAAAACCTTGACATATGCCCAACTAATAAAGCATTTTCCCCCTGACTAATTGAGCTGTGAATATTTTCCAGTGTTTGCATTGTTTGTGATTTGAATAATCATGTAATCTCAATCATCTCAGATCAGGGCAGCAAAGATTCAAAGCAGACAATGTCAAAACACATCATTGCATAATCAACTTAGACACAAATCCTAAGATTAACTGTGACAGCATGTCTGAAACGACCTCAGACATAAGGCAGTATACTGCTTTTTGCATACTTCACTATATACGGTTTACAAAAACATTTGTTTTAAGATATTTGTATTTTATATATTTTGCTTTAGCACAACGTTAGGAAATATCAGTTTTATATTTCCAAATATGTATTTTAAGGTTTGGGTTGGGTTTAAAAAAAAATCCAAATCCAAAATCCATCACTCTGTTTGAAATGTTTTGGTGTTTGTCTACTCTAAATGAAATGAGTTTTTTCCAGTGTTGTGCGTTTTTTCTTACATGCTCCTTCAGGTGTTGCACTGATTTTTGCAGGGCGAGGATCTGGTGAAATAGAGGACTCTGCAGGACCGCTTTCAGAAGATTCAGCTTCTCCTCAGCAGGAACATCTGCTCCCTTTTCTTTCAATCGAGACTGTAACCTCTCCACCGCCTGCAGACAACGCTGGGTATCTGCCACACACACACAAACACACACACACACACACACATAAGCTCTTCAAGGTTTGACAGCCTTTTATTTTTGTTTATTCACTAAAATTTGAATATTGTGTCAGAAATGGCGACAGATTCGTCAGTCTCCGGCAATGATGAGAAAGGTGGTAGAAATAGGGCTGGGTACCGAGTTCGATACTTTTTAGGTACCGACCGAATTGCCTCGATACTATCGAGTATCGAAAAATGACTCGTTGTTCGGTACCAGATTTCGATACCTAAGGGGTTAACTCGTCAACGTCAGTGCTCAAACAAATACATATGAAATGCACAACGACACACTTAAATTCGCTCACGCACATACACGCAAACTCTACACACACGAGACGCGCGCGCGCACAAACTGTCCACGCATAAATGAGCCGCGAGCACACACACAACTCAACTCTCCACGCACATACTCATATGAGACGCGAACACACACGCACACACACAATACCCTAAAGATGTGGAAAAGTCGATCGAAAGTGTGGCTACATTTCTCCAGGCTCGATGCCAACAGCGCGCGATGCAGTATTTGCGGTAAAATAATTGCTGCAAAGACCGGTACCACGACAGATATGATGAAGACCTTGACAGTGCACGGAGTAAACATAAGAGCAGAAAGTTGCTCCGTCTTTGACTGGTAAATGAAGAGATACCTTGTTGATCACTCTGACAGTGTTTATATTGCAATAATGACCTACTAAATGTACACTGCCGTTCAAAAATGTGTTGGTTAGTCCTTTTTTTTTCCAGTAAGGATGCATTAATTTAAAGTGATCAAAAATTACCTTAAAACACGTGTAATGTTACAAAATATTTCTGTTTCAAATAAATGCTGTTCTTTTGAAAATTTTATTCGTCAAAGAATCATGAAAAAATGTATCATATCCAAAATATTAAGCAGCAAACTGTTTTCATATTTCTGTAGGATTATGTGACACTGAAGTAATGATTTTGAAAATTCAGCTTTGACATCACAGGAATAAATTACATTTTGAAATATATTCAAATAAGATTTTAAATTGTAATACTATTTCACAATGTTACATGTTTTACTGTATTTTTGATCAAACAAATTTAGCTTTGGTGAGCATGAGCTCTTTATAAAAAAAAAATTCCTTTGTGCACTGGCTAAGGAGCATGAGTCAAACTGAAAAAATAAAACCAAAGTTTTTCTGAGGTAATGTGTTATGTAATCTTGTTAAAATGGATTTCATAAAATTGGTATCGAAAAAAGTATCGTTCAGGAACCGGTATCGAAATCAAGGTATCGGTATTGGTATTGGTATTGAAATTTTTTGAATGATACCCAGCCCTAGGTAGAAATGTTTTATTAAATTCACTTTCTTTATCTCACAGGTACATTATCCGCTTAAATATTCAGGGAATATTTAAATAATTGAGAAGAGTATCTTCGAATACATTCATCTCCGGTACAGAGTGTTTTCTGTGGAGGATTTGATTACCGTGAGGAGGTGCTTTATCTTCTAATCATACAGACTGATGCCTCATGGGTACAAATGCTATAGTACACATTCCTCTCACAGAACAAGAGCAACAGAGAAGACAATAATTCACTGAAGATATTCACAGTGGAAAATTGTAAAAAAACACTTGGACATTGCTGCCTTAAAGGGGTCATGAATTGAGAAATCTAATTTTCCTTGATCTTTTGACATATAAGAGGTATGTCACGTTTATGATGAAGATGAGGAGGCTACAGTCAAAGCGAATGTATTGGCAGCTAAAAACTTTATCAAATCAAACAAAAGAATAAAATCCAAAACAAGAAATAAACTAAACAAAATACTGTGAACCAACACAAATAACACAAGACAAGGAACTGAAAGAATTAAAAGGCCTTATATACAAGAACTCAATACAAAACAGGTGTGCACTAATCAATTAATTACCGTGACAACTAAATGAGAACAGGAAAAAACAGGAAATTAATGATAACAAACTAAAAGTCCTTGAAAATGAAAAACAGCAACATAACGTAACAAGGTTATTAGAACTCAACACTTCCTCATTAGTACAAAAAAAGCTTTTATTGAAACAAAACTCCCTAAATGACTTTGTCTCAGTATGACATCATAGTGTGGCAGAAGACCGCCTCTGCTGAAGAAGATGAATGCCTACTTCTACATTATTGCCTCTTTAGCCCCACCCACCATTTCAGGAATGTCATGTAGTAGTAAATACGAGAGACACAAACACAGAATTACTTGAGTAACAAAACGAGATGCCTCTGAGGTTTACAAGACATTGTGCAGTGCCAAGTTGCTCCTTGTGATCCTAACATTAGGAAAGTGTGGATTAACTTTATTTAAAGTGCCCCATTATGCTATTTTAAAGGCTCGTAATTTTGTTTTGAAGGTCTCCTACAACATATTTAATTTTCTCATAATATACATTGCACATCACCACATTTTTCCATGATTCCATGTCTCTCTAAGTCCCTCTTTTCCCTGAGCTTACTCTGCTCTGATTGGCCAGATGGCCCAGTCTGTTGTGACTGGTCTACCACTTACAGCGTGTGGCGGAAGCTAACACCCATTACCATAACTGAACTTCAGCTCCATCTGGAGGCTTCCTAAAGCTCAGGGATTGTACACAATGAAAGACAGTTAAGATGACGTTGATTTTATCACATCAATCCGAGCGCGAGTCTGATGAAAAAACATTGGAAGAACTAGTTGTTCAACATGAACCTTCATCGCAAGGACCACTTGAGCAGGATGTTTCTCAATGATACGCTACTCATTTTGAGGTACATTATAAGATGTTGCAACTGTAATTCCTCAGCATCAGCAATAACAAGAGTATGTTCATCAACAAACCGATGAGTATATTTCTAATTTATTACACAGCTCTGTGGAATACTTGATTCTGATTGGTCAATAGCGCCATTCAGCGGTAAATTATTCCCAGATAACCACTCAAAGCAGATAACGCAGGCTCATCCAGGTTACTGAAGTTAGCAGTGCTATACACCTGCTATGAACATTTTTTCTTCATGGAAGTTTTGCATTTGGTGAGCTAATAGAATATTAAAACTTAGTCAAATCAATATTTTGTATACAGTTTTTTATTTATGCCATCCAGTATCGTGGACTCGCTCTCTCTTGCTTCATACAAACGCAGCTGCTGCAATTTTGTGACTATATTGTTTTATACACTGTTGAATTATAAGATACATACAGGTAAGATTTTAAAACAGTTTAATCTGAAATCAGTATCTCTTATCTCCATAATTAATTATGTGGTGAAATGCTGTGTAATAAGTGGTATGACTGTAAACCGTATCTTGAATGTCCGTCTAGTTTGAACTTGCCGTGCTGCAACAGCTCTCTCCACGGAAGTTTTGCGTTTAAAGAGCTAATAAAATATTTCAACTCTGATCAATATTTCGTGTCTAATTATTTACTTATGTGGCAAGTAGCCGTGTAATAAGCGGGATAATGAACATCCAGCCGGTTGTTCTCTCAAAATAAACCCCCGACAGGGTTATGAGGACCCAGACGCGAAGCAGAGGTACATTATCCCTTAATTATTGCAGTGCACATGCGGGAATTGTATTAATAACAGCGCATACGTTAGCTCCATCCTTTATCTTTACTCAAAGTAGTAAGAACTACAGACAATCTGCATTAATAGACACAGTTTTAGGTAATAGTGGCCCACAGCTGTATTTCAGAAAGACAGAAATAACGTGAGTTAGCCGGTTAACCGGAAACTTACACAATATAAAGCACAAAACTACACATTGAGAAACAGGAGGTATAATGAGCTTACATATCGCTAACACTGTGAGTATGCCAGGTTACAGGTATTTTGTTTTGTAGTCTGAAAATACGCGCTTGTCGTGCTATTTCAGCATTTGTTTTGTCAAATGTTCATGTACACTCCGGTTCCAGACAATTTTTAGCTTCCTTGAGCAATTCCACTTTGCTTTTGCGATTATTGAAGCAAACTATAATATTCATCTTCTTATTTTCCCTTTTAGGAAAAGTATGACAAGCAGCAATATCATTGCTTTTAATCGGCATGATGAGATTGTTGAAAACTGTATTATTTGTTGTTCTAGTGTTTGTAGTTCGTGAGCCGGTGCGTCCTAACCTTTGTCAATGCTCGTCGCCGCTCTGGCATACGTTTGATGTCGTGTCTCAAATCCAGTTATTATTATATCCTCCATGCAGGTGTATTGCTCCAAGTCATCAACTTTCCTTTCCAGGTTCACGATCCGTTTGTCCTTTTCTTTAATTATTGTTTTGAGGAGCTTCACTTCGTCCATTAGCTCCATGAGTTTTGTTTGTTGTTTCGAGACTTTGCTCAACTCATCCGACATAAAGCTCAGTGATTTCTTAATTTCCTCCATTTCTTCCATTTTAGGCTGCATTTTCTTTTCCTTCAGTTTGTATAACTTTGGTTTGTTTATTAATCTTTCAAGTTTTAATTTAAAAAGTTTGAGCAGCGTCTCGCTGACATGTTGCATGCTGCGTCATCTGAGTGTCACGTATAAGATGTAACGCAGTTAATCTGGTTAATTTCTTCTTTTTTTGGCTAGTAGAAGTTCTGGATGGCTGGTAACTTAAAAATTTTGTAGCCAAATTGGCCGGTGGGTGAAAAAGTTAATTTCAAAAGTTTTGAATGTGCCATGAGTGTTTTAAAGAGAGGGTCAAGAACAGGATATAAAATATAAAATTAGGATGTTAACATTATAAGTGGACCTCAAAGAACATTATCCAATTTAAAAAAAAAAAAAATGCAGTTCATGACCCCCTTAAAAAGTGGACAGGTAAAGCTTATTAATTAGACCAGTGGTTCTCTACTGGTTAGGCCATAGGAACCACATTGTTTTATCATCATTAAGTGACCCATATTTTTAGAAATTTGAACCAGGCAAATTTTTGTTTAAAAAATGGTTGACACAGACAAATACCATCCCACTTTACTTAACTAGTTTTTAAAAATACAATAAAGTTAGTAAGTTGGCATGAGAAACCACAGTCCTCAAAATATAGAAAATAACACAAAGTGCAAATAAAAAGTGGTAGGGTTATGGAAACTACAGTTACCATGGTGAATACCCAATATTAACATGAACTGTTAATAAAACATAAGGACACTGATCCTGATGAATATAATTAACTTTATACCTACATGCAAAACAGGGGCGTCATGCAAGCCAAAATTCTGGGGGGGCACAATCTGAGACGTTGCAATTATTTTCTGACGGGTGATATGGATCATGTTAGGAGGGGTCAGGGGGTTTCTCCCCCTGAAAATTTTTAAATTCTGGCTGCTAAACATACCATTTCAATGCAGTTTGGGAGGGACAGAAATACCTTAACGGAGCTAGCAGCAACCCTCCTCTATCTGAGGACTAAGTTAAAGTATCTATTTTGTAAGTTTATGTAAAAGACAGGTTGATGAAAGAACTGTAAGCTCAAATTCAAAAGCTTTTTAAGTCTACTTCATTAATGTTTGCCTATCTTTTTTCACTGCATTTGAATTAGCTGCCTGATCCGCGAAGAACCGTGAATAACAGTCTATGGGAGAAACATCAAGTCGATGCCTTGATAACGTTAGGTTGGATTTTGCAGTTAGCCTACAACAAATTTAACACCCTCGTTTCTATGAAACTGAAAACAATTGAACCAGCTGGAGACTTTGACACAAGATAAAACAGAACAGATGTTTCAAAACCGATCAGATAACGTTACTATGGCTTTGGATGGCAGTAACGTTAGCCAACTAGTTTACGGTTAGACTTGGCTAGCTATCGATAACGTTACACTGACACAACTTAAGTTAATGCTCTGAATTCGCAGCTAATATTAAATCCATAACTTTTTGATCAAGTTAAAATTTCCAGGTCAACCACAAATAATCCCACTACCTTTTAATATCATCCGATAACTAATTCAATGCTGATTTGTTGCTTTGCCCACTTACCACTTCAAGACCATCTGTAAAACATTGCTAGCTCAACGTGCGAGACGAGTGAGTTGCTTGAACATACACAGCAAAGATTCTAGAGCGCTACGCGCGTAGATTGCTCTAGATTTGATACACAGACACCATATTAGGAAAAAGGGCTGATGCTGACCGATTTATTACACATCCAGAAGAATACATTCGAGTCGTTATAGGCTCTGGTATTATGGAGCATAATAGGAATAAAGTTGTGACAAAAAAAATTATCAGGGAGGAAAAATCTGAGGGGGCACGTGCCCCCTCACTTTGAATGGGCATGACGCCACTGATGCAAAACCTTCCCAGCTAACACACACAACGCACCAGTTATGTAATGTATTGGTACTCTTTGGTAATTTCGAACAAAGTTGCAAGCTCGTAATTTATTTTGCGCTCTGTTCATAGTGAAGTGATATACGGTGCACCCCTCTGCATTTGTGCACGCAGGTGAGTGCACAGTATCGTCTGACAGGACAGGAAAGTTCATTTTTCTGAGGTCAAAAGCTCAGAAAAGTCACAGTACAATTAGAAATGTCCAAATACAAGTGTCACACTAAAATATACTTTTAATATTATTTTTGTTGAAACTTGTATGTCACGTATTTAAATACATTAACACTGAAGATGCAATTCTACATTTAAAATATATTAACTTACAATGTAATACTGCATAACAAACTACAGTTAAAATTATGATAAAGTACTTTACATGTGCCTTAGTATGTTAGTCAAGGGTCACTGGGATTTTGCCAAGTAAGTCATGTTCCTGGATCAACATATTGATATATCCGGAACAACATTCCTGTCTGAGAATTTAGTCCTAACCCTATCTCTACCCCTAAACAGAACCCTACCCATAACTTATCCCTAAAATCAGAGGGAATTTATAGATGAATAACTGATGTAGAAGTACCTAGCCCTGGTTGTAAGCCTAAACTTGACATAAACTGTAAACTTGTCCCTCAAATCTGATTAGTTGATTGGAATGTTCTGATTAACAAAGATGTTCCTCTGGTTATCATTGGAGAACGTCTCAGGTTACGTATTTAACCCTGGTTCCCTGAAGAGGGAATGAGGCGCTTTGTCGAGATGCTGTGGGAACGCCCCTGCGTGATTGCGTCATGAAGCATGTGTAGAATCAGTCCAATGGTGTGACTTGACGTCATAGGCGGGTGACGTCACAGACCAGGAAACTATAAAGCATACCCAGAAACAGACCGCGCTAGCTTCTGATAGACTGAAGCAAGTCGCTCACAGGCATGCAGGGAGTATGGCAGGGCGAAGCAGCGTCTCGTTCCCTCTTCAAGGAACCAGGGTTACATACGTAACCTGAGACGTTCCCTTTCAAGGGAACTTGAGTTGCGTCGAGACGCTGTTGGAACACTATACCCATGACATCATAATAACCAATGCCTGTCTGTATGAAATCATTGCCCACACTAAGATACAAGCACCCTAGACCCTGGAGTGGAGCCTAGATCCAAGTTATAAAACCTCACAAATGTGTGCAGTGAGGACCAGCCTGCCGCTGGGGACATAACCCAACCTAGGGTGAAGGCAAGCATTCACCATACCAGGTGCAAATTCCAGGCACGAAGGAGCAACCGACAAGGTGCTGGAGGGATCAACTGCTGACATCATCCTGGGATGCCCATGGATGAACCAACATGAGCCCACCATCAACTGGAACTGCCTTTCTTCTGTGCCCAAACCATCTACCCGTCTGACCTGTCAACACCCCTTGAAGTCTTCATCCAATATTTAGGTGAACTCCACCTCTGCTGAGAGCCCAGAAACCGAGAGCAAAACTAAAATTCCTCCAGAGTACCGGGCGTTCCAGGATGTGTTCAGCAAGCGGTTGGCGACCAGACCATCGACGTCCCCTGCCGCTTCCAGCTTCTTCTTTGTGGCCAAGAAGAATGGAGGCTTGTGGCCGTGCATCGACTACCGTACACTCAACTCTCAGACCATCAAATTCAGCTAATTCAGTCCCTGCCACCCTGGAACAGCTACGTGGGGCTCGCATCTTCACCAAGCTGGACCTGTGGAGCGCCTACAACCTCATTCAGATACGTGAGGGGGACGAATGGAAGACGGTGTTCATCACTCCGACAGGCCACTACGAGTACCAGGTGATGCCGTATGGCCTATCCAACTCCCCATCCGTATTCCTGGGCTATATGAATGAGGTGTTCCGGGAGTACTTCCGACGCTTCGTCATCGTCTACATCGACAACATCCTGATCTACTCCTGGAACCTGGCCGAACATCGCCAACACCTGATGCAGGTCCTGCAAAAGCTGAGAGAACACCACCTCTATGTCAAGTTGGAGAAGTGCGAGTTCCACACGCCATCTGTACAGTTCCTTGGATATATCATCGACCAACGAGGTATCCAAATGGACCAGAAGAAGGTGGACACCATTCACAACTGGCCCGAACCTGTCACTATAAGAGGAACTCCAATGCTTTCTAGACTTCGCCAACTTCTACCGAAGATTCATCCAGAATTACAGTCTCCTCAGCTCATCTCTCACCTCCCTCCTCAGAAACTGGCCCAAGTCTCTGTTCTGGAACCCCTTGGCCACAGAAGCCTTCCAACGCCTGAAGAATGCCTTCATCACCGCTTCAATCCTGGTACACTCCAATCCAGAACTCCCATTCGTGGTCGAAGTTGACGCCTCTACCACCGGGGTTGGAGCGGTACTATCCCAGCGGCAGAGTGAGTCTCCTCGACTCCAACCATGCGCCTTCTACTCCAAGAAGCTGTCCCTGGCGGAGCAGAATTACAATATTGAAAATCGTGAACTGCTGGCAATCAAGCTTGCCTTGGAGGAATGGAGACACTGGCTGGAGGGAGCTCACCACCATTTCTAAGTTATCACAGATCACCGAAACCTAGAATATCTCAGAGAAGCCAAGCGACTCATCCCAAGACTAGCCCGTTGGGCTTGGTTCTTCACACGGTTCGACTTCACTGTGACCTACCAACCTGGTACTAAGAATGGCAAGGCGGATGCCTTGTCTCTTCTGTTTCATCCTGAACCCGACTCCAGTCCTCCAGAACCTGTTCTCCCTCCAGCCATGGTAGTCAGTCCGATCCAATAGTGCCTCGAAGATCAACTCCTCCAAGCCACCCACAACGAACCTGCTCCACCGGGAGGTCCTGAGGGATGGTTGTATGTTCCATCCGCTTGCCGTCTGTCCCTCATGGGCTCAGCACACACCTCTCCGGTCTCTGGACACCCAGGCAGCAAGCAAACCCTCTCGCTCCAGCAAGATCGCTGGTGGCCCAACATGGTCCAGGAAATATCCCGGTACATCAAGGGGTGCTCAGTCTGTGCCATCACTAACACACTGAGGAAGCTACCCGAGGTAAAGTTAGTACCTCTGCCAATACCCCGACGCCCCTGGTCTCATCTGGGTTATAGACTTCATGACAACCTTCCTCCATCCAACCATCACACGTGTATTCGTCGTCGTAGACCGAATCTCCAAAGCCTGCAAACTCATCCCCATCAAGGGCCTGACCACCGCGTTCAAAGCCACAGAACTCCTCTTCCAGCAAGTTTTTCATCATTATGGCTTTCCAGAAGACATCGTATCAGACAAAGGTTCCCAGTTTATTTCCCGGGTGTGGCAGGCCTTCTTCAAACTCCTCGGCGTCTCAGTGAGTCTATCCTCAGGGTACAACCCACAGACAAATGGCCAGACTGAGCGCAAGATCCAGGAGATCGGGAGATACCTGTGGTCAAACTGCCACCAGAACCAGGACAACTGGAGCCGCTACCTCCCCTGGGTGGAGTATGCACATTGGAGCGAAGTAAGCCCAGTGGTGGTTACCACTGGGCTTGCTTCGCTCCAATGTGTCCTCGGTTATCAACCTCCTCTCTTCCCCTGGTCCAGAGAACCTTCGGAGGTTCCAGCTGTCAACCACTGGTTCGAGGAGAGCGAGAGGGTACTTTACCCTGTTCACTGTCTCTTTACGTTCGAAAATCGGTTGCACAATTGATCGGACCATTTTAACGGCCTTCTCTCGGAGCGCATCCAGCTTGTCACGATACGCCTGCAGCGAACGCGCGTCACACAGCAACTGCAAGCTCTGACAAACACACATAACAGCAAATTATACTTCTGCATAATGTGTCTCTTTTTACTACAAAAATGTGAATTCTGCTGGTATTCAGACAGTCTCATGCATACACATACAGATTCGGGCTACGGTCTACAATCGCCTATGTAGGTGAAATTTGTTTGACATTTCTAATCGTAAACACAGCCATGTTGAAGCCTGCAGTAATATTTTTCATTGATGTTATGGCAGTCCACTCTGCTTAGGCTATTGTTTTTCGAGAATGTTGCACTCCTGTTTGTCATTGTGCACAAAAGTTCACGCCAATAAATCATCAGAAATATTACTGACTTGTGCGCGTCTCAAGCGCCCTCTTTACGTTCGTCCTAATGCCTGTTAGTTGTCTGTGGATTTGCCTATATTTGGCGTTTAAAATGGAAACGTCTTTAGACATGGAAAATCGATTTTACAATCGATTCAATGAACACTTATGTCTCAAAAATCGAACAGGATTTTTTCACAAAAGTGACAGTCCTAGTATCCTATTATGGGACTCAGCTCATGTGCATCTCCAGCGTGCAGTGCGAAGATACCAACGCCAGGCTAGGGCTGGGTACCGAGTTCGATACTTTTTAGGTACCGACCGAATTGACTCGATACCATATCGAGTATCGAAAAATGACTCGTTGTTCGGTACCAGATTTCGATACATAAGGGGTTAACTCGTCAACAAAAGTGCTCAAACAAATACATATGAAATGCACAACGACACACTTAAATTCGCTCACGCACATACACGCAAACTCTACACACACGAGACGCGCGCGCGCACAAACTGTCCACGCATATATGAGCCGCGAGCACACACACAAACTCGCGCACATACTCAATGAGACGCGAGCACACACACAAACTCTCCACGCACATACTCATATGAGACGCGAACACACACGCACACACACAATACCCTAAAGATGTGGAAAAGTCGATCGAAAGTGTGGCTACATTTCTCCAGGCTCGATGCCAACAGCGCGCGATGCAGTATTTGCGGTAAAATAATTGCTGCAAAGACCGGTACCACGACAGATATGATGAAGACCTTGACAGTGCACGGAGTAAACATAAGAGCAGAAAGTTGCTCCGTCTTTGACTGGTAAATGAAGAGATACCTTGTTGATCACTCTGACAGTGTTTATATTGCAATAATGACCTACTAAATGTACACTGCCGTTCAAAAATGTGTTGGTTAGTCAGATTTTTTTTTCAGTAAGGATGCATTAAAGTGATCAAAAATTACCTTAAAACACGTGTAATGTTACAAAATATTTCTGTTTCAAATAAATGCTGTTCTTTTGAAAATTTTGTTTGCCAAAGAATCATGAAAAAATGTATCATAGTTTCCAAAATATTAAGCAGCAAACTGTTTTCATATTTCTGTAGGATTATGTGACACTGAAGTAATGATTTTGAAAATTCAGCTTTGACATCACAGGAATAAATTACATTTTGAAATATATTCAAATAAGATTTTAAATTGTAATACTATTTCACAATGTTACATGTTTTACTGTATTTTTGATCAAACAAATGCTTTGGTGAGCATGAGCTCTTTATAAAAAAAAAATTTCCTTTGTGCACTGGCTAAGGAGCATGAGTCAAACTGAAAAAATAAAACCAAAGTTTTTCTGAGGTAATGTGTTATGTAATCTTGTTCAAATGGATTTCATAAAATTGGTATCGAAAAAAGTATCGTTCAGGAACCGGTATCGAAATCAAGGTATCGGTATTGGTATTGGTATCGAAATTTTTTGAATGATACCCAGCCCTACGCCAGGCAGATGTCCGAAGAGCAGAAGCCACCCAATACCAACCGGGACAGAAGGTTTGGCTCTCCACCCGCAACACCCGTATTTGCCTGCCCTGCCATAAGCTGAGTCCCCGTTATATGGGTCCCTTTATGCCTGGCTCAGATTACACGATTTTAGCCCGATTTTGGCACGATCCATTTGACGTAGGTTGTCGTGGGGATTCGTAAACGACAACGGGCGTCAAGACGCAAGATTCAATCGTTTCATCTCGTATAGTGTGTCATAGTGGGCTACAACCTACGTTGCGTCTGCGATCCTTCACAACATCGCAACATGTAGTCTGACATGTTTCTTGTCCGACAAGATTTTAGGTATATTGCATTGCATATAATGTGCTGGTCAACAAGTCTAAAATTAATAAACCCCTAGAAAACAGTAAAAAAAACACAACATAGGAACATTGTGTGTACATTTAAGATAGGCTACTTAATTTATTATTCCAATATCCAAATATGATACTAAATTCCACAGAAAAAAATGGCTTCTATTTGTGACGTACTGTCTTTGCATTTGAACATTGCACATTTTAAACAGGACACGCATTAGCTGAATAAATATGAGCCAATACAAACATATTTATAGAAAACAGCTGACAATAGCCGCTTTCCGACCAAGTAGTTACAGGAACTTAGTTATCGGATCTGTCCACTTCTAAACAGTTCTATGAACTACTCTCCCCAAACTCGGTTTTGCTGTTTGCGTTCGCACTGGCAAAGTGGCCATAGGAACTGGTAGGAGGGGTAAGGGAGTGACGCAAGCACGGTGACTTTTATTTTGACGGCGCGATGGACCTTTATTTTGACGGCGCTGAGAACGCTAGAGCAAACAATGCTCACATTCTCTGTGTTTATTAGTTAGCGATCTGTCTAACAGTACGGTTTAATATGTTATTAGATAGAACTGTTAGATAAAGTAGACAGTATATGAAAAAAAGGTTATTAGCCTATGCCGTGTGGTTGATGTCCAGTGTTGCTAGCTGGGCAGATAAACAATCATGTTTGGCTTGGTCCCCTCAAAGTTGCGTTGGATTTTCTCTTCAGCATTAAGGTTTAGAGACCCATCTATCACTGTTTTCCATGTTTGTATAGTTAGTTTCTGGAGTAAATATATAGGCTATAATCTGTGTGTTTACATTATAGCTGTTTTAAAAATGGCGGGTGCTGGTGTTCCGCGTGCATTCGGTCAATCAGCGTACACTAACGTCACGGGTAGTTCCTATAGTGCTGGTTTAGACCCTACTCTGAAGTAGGACCTAAATTAGTTCCTCCAAATGGAGTTCCTAGAACTAAAATCATTCCTAGTTCCTGCGGTGCGAACACGCTGACATCCGGGTACTTTAGCCAATAGTTCTAGGAACTGTGAAAAGGTTCCTCCGGTCGGAAAGCGGCTAATGAATAGACAGGAGTCCAATAATAGCAAAACGAATCACTTATTCTAAAAAAATATATAATGAGGGCTGTGTTAACAGTAAAACGTCCGTCATTTAACTTCAATTTTAAAAACAAGGATGGATAATACAAAATGCTTTCTGACATTTCAATAGAAAAAAACACAAGCAAGAACAAAATTTAAACTTAGCCCGTCAATTTTAATTTTGCAGTTATCTTCTATCTCTGTGTGCACACGTCTGTGTTTGTGAGAGAGAGCTTGCGCAGCACTGATACAACGGTACTTTTTAATGCACAAGTAACTAACACACTAGTTTTCATACAAAATAAATAAGAACAATAATTAGGTACTTTAGTTATTATTAACACAATATGTAACACATGCAGGCTACGTTTCTCAACACTAAGAACACCCGTTTCTCCAGACTCGCACTTATCAATAATCCACAAATCACAGCACTTTCAAAATCACTAAGCCATAGCGATTTCAAATTTATTTAGATTTATTGTTCAGCATTACTTGAGCATTTTATAATTTGCATGGCTGAATGATGTCTTCCTCTTATCTGAGTGACCATGAATAACGGAATATTTGAAAATAATCCATGCGATCACTCACATGTGATCAACGAATCCAGAGGATTAAGTTAACTCAATACAATATTTCAACTTTCCACATCCACCCCAAGGCCGTTTACCTTCAGGAGTTAGAAGTACCGTGACTACTGTAGCCTAATGTTTCCCTATATATATATATATATATATATATATATATATATATATATATATATATATGTTTCCCTATATATATATATATATAGGTTTCCCTAAGTATTTGAACACCCTGCTATTTTGCAAGTTCTCCCACTTGGAAATCATGGAGGGGTCTGAAATTGTCATCGTAGGTGCATGTCCACTGTGAGAGACATAATCTAAAAAAATAAAATCCAGAAATCACAATATATGATTTTTTTACTATTTATTTGTATGATACAGCTGCAAATAAGTATTTGAACACCTGTCTATCAGCTAGAATTCTGACCCTCAAAGACCTGTTAGTCTGCCTTTAAAATGTCCACCTCCACTCCATTTATTATCCTAAATTAGATGCACCTGTTTGAGGTCGTTAGCTGCATAAAGACACCTGTCCACCCCATACAATCAGTAAGAATCCAACTACTAACATGGCCAAGACCAAAGAGCTGTCCAAAGACACTAGAGACAAAATTGTACACCTCCACAAGGCTGGAAAGGGCTACGGGGAAATTGCCAAGCAGCTTGGTGAAAAAAGGTCCACTGTTGGAGCAATCATTAGAAAATGGAAGAAGCTAAACATGACTGTCAATCTCCCTCGGACTGGGGCTCCATGCAAGATCTCACCTCGTGGGGTCTCAATGATCCTAAGAAAGGTGAGAAATCAGCCCAGAACTACACGAGAGGAGCTGGTCAATGACCTGAAAAGAGCTGGGACCACCGTTTCCAAGGTTAGTGTTGGTAATACACTAAGACGTCATGGTTTGAAATCATGCATGGCACGGAAGGTTCCCCTGCTTAAACCAGCACATGTCAAGGCCCGTCTTAAGTTTACCAATGACCATTTGGATGATCCAGAGGAGTCATGGGAGAAAGTCATGTGGTCAGATGAGACCAAAATAGAACTTTTTGGTCATAATTCCACTAAACGTGTTTGGAGGAAGAAGAATGATGAGTACCATCCCAAGAACACCATCCCTACTGTGAAGCATGGGGGTGGTAGCATCATGCTTTGGGGGTGTTTTTCTGCACATGGGACAGGGCGACTGCACTGTATTAAGGAGAGGATGACCGGGGCCATGTATTGCGAGATTTTGGGGAACAACCTCCTTCCCTCAGTTAGAGCATTGAAGATGGGTCGAGGCTGGGTCTTCCAACATGAGAAGCATATCAAGTGTCAAGCATATCAAGCATATCAAGAAGCATATCTCTGTAAGAAGCATATCAAGGTTCTGGCATGGCCTAGCCAGTCTCCAGACCTAAACCCAATAGAGTGTTTCTCAGCGACAGCCCAGAAACCTGACTGATCTAGAGAAGATCTGTGTGGAGGAGTGGGCCAAAATCCCTCCTGCAGTGTGTGCAAACCTGGTGAAAAACTACAGGAAACGTTTGACCTCTGTAATTGCAAACAAAGGCTACTGTACCAAATATTAACATTGATTTTCTCAGGTGTTCAAATACTTATTTGCAGCTGTATCATACAAATAAATAGTTAAAAAATCATACATTGTGATTTCTGGATTTTTTTTTTTAGATTATGTCTCTCACAGTGGACATGCACCTACGATGACAATTTCATACCCCTCCATGATTTCTAAGTGGGAAAACTTGCAAAATAGCAGGGTGTTCAAATACTTTTTTTCATCACTGTATATATATATATATATATATATTAGGGGTGGAGCCGAACCCGAATACGGTATTCGGAAAGGCACAAATAATGTGTTTTTTACGAATACTTATTTCGAACAAATACTTAAAAAAATATTTGTATTCGGGAACAAGAAAAACTTTATATCAAAAAACTGCGTTTCCTCATGAGACATGGCGACCGGCGGCGCTGCTGATGTGGTGGCTGTAAATCCACTTGTTGATAAGAAAGGAGGAAAGAGACACATACGTCGTTCACACAGCGCGTTTTTTGCGCGTTCAGATTTCAAATGTAGGCGCGCGGCAAGCGCGCTCATAATAGAAGCGAGGGGCGCGCCTATGTCCATGGTTACATAGCAACGATAGACGTACGGGAGAGCAAGCTTGTGGAAAGGAGATAGCGGTGCGAACTGCGCTCTCCATGATGACGAGGAAGTATCAGCAAAGAATGAATTGTTTTCTAGCCCTTGCATTAGCTTTAGATATATTTATGGAGATGAGAAATGAAATAAAAAGCCGTCATTAATATCAGTCCATCAGAAAATCAGTTCTAGTCTTATTCTTGGCTGGATAACTCTTAGCAGGTTTAAAAAGCCCTTTTAAAATTAAATATGAATGCAGTTTTGGATGAAATAAAAGTACAGTCAAGTCAAATAAAACACGTTTTATCTCCTATATAGTTTGGTAACACTACAATAAGATACCATTCATTAACATTACTTAATGTGTTATCTAATACATTGAGTGAACAATATATTTTTACAACATTAATAAGTGTTTGTGAATGTTATTTAATACAAACACTTGATTGGTCATGTTTGTTCACTTCATTCATTGTGCATTAAATAATGTTAACATAAATAATAATGTAAGTAATGTTAAAAATGTATTTTTAAATGAACCCCAAGGAGAATAATTGCGACAGTATATAACTATTGTTTATTGTTAGGTCATTTTATCTAATGTTATCTAACAAATGGAATCTTATTGTAAAGTGTTTTTAATACTACAGTTTCCATCTTTGTAACCGTGATATACACTTTAATATATGTAAATTTAATCTAAATTAAGCTTTGGTACCGAAATTGGTACCGAGAACCGTGGATTTTCACTGGTATTGGTACCGAATACTGAAATTTTGGTACCGTGACAACACTAGTAGCTCTGTTAGCTCGGTAATGTAGACAATAGGCTGTTGACAGAGTAACGTTAACGTTGGTAATGGCTGTTATGTTATTTTCTTTTCAATGACGTTCCTTGTTACATGTTCATTGCTGGATTTATGGAAAAACATCAACCAATATTGCATATCCATAATTATTATAATGGATATAATTAAAGAATACTTACACTATAACATAAATTAGAAGTGTAACGCAAACAAACTGGATTTTTACACCTATTTTGAATTTTACTCGAATACAAATACAAATACAAATACTTTTCCCCCCTCAACAAATACAAATACAGATACAAATACCGGCTGCTTTGCACACCCCTAATATATATATATATATATATATATATATATATATATATATATATATAGTGATTGTGCAATGACAAAACAACACCAAATAAACAGAGACAGTATTACTGAGCACTTGCTGAGGACACAGAAGCTAGTGTGGTCTGTTTCTGGGTATGCTTTATAGTTTCCTGGCCTATGACGTCTCGTCACACCATTGGACTGATTCTACGCATGCTTCATGACGCAATCACGCAGGGGCGTTCCCACAGCGTCTCGACGCAGCTCGAGTTCCCTTGAAAGGGAAACCATGTTCACCATTAGGGTCCACATCAAAATTGGTGTACTTTTTTAAAGCATGACAAAATATAAATGATTAAAATATAAAAATGATATGATTTAAAATGTAAAACTTTTAATTTCACATTATTATAAAGTGCACCTTTTAAAAGTGTACTTAAGTGTGCTTAAGGAACAAGCATGAAAGTGACCTCTGTTTAAATGCACTTAAGTGGCCTTTTACTTCATTAATATTATATTATCCGCAAGTACAGTTTTTAAAAATATACTTTTTAAAAGTGCACATTCAATGCAATTAAGCACACATTTTCACAGGGGTTCTCAACTGTCAGATCAAATGAAAGCAAAAAGGTACAAATTAACAATTTTTAAAAAGCTTATTTACCTTTTTTTATGAACTGTCAGAGAGGTATGCAGTGTGTGTGTATGCAAATACAGTATGAGGGGACTGAGTTGTTGTGTGTGACTGGTTTGTGCAGCCATGCCTGGCTAACGCCCGGAGAAACCCCAGAATCCTGCTATTGGGACTCAGGCATTGCACTCCAGCTGAGGGCATTAGAGAGACGTTATCGCCTCCAGGTTTGAGTGAACCAGTTGAGGACATTTCCGTTCTCACGGAGTGTGACTAAACCAGTGTGTGTGGAGAATGTGGAGCTCTGTACCTCTTCAGAAACCACTGACTGTAAACAATCCCACAACCACCAACAGGTCCAAGAAAACTTTCACGCAGAGTGAAACTTTCTTTCTTTCTTTCTTTCTTTCTTTCTTTCTTTCTTTCTATCCTTCCGCTAGGGCTAAACAAAACAGTTTATATCGATATACAATAGTTTGATATTACGAGCACATCTGAAAAATAATGTAGGACACAGAGTGAACTGCTGCGGGGAAAGTGCATAATCCAATTTGTCCTAAACATGAGACATGCTTTATATTAAGGGTTTCAAAATAACTCTGAATATATAGTTAACAATTAGGCATATAGTTTAATGTGACTTGACCGTATCACCCAGCCCTACTTTCTGCTACATACACTGCCATGTTTTTTGGACACATCAGTGGCATGGAGAGTTACTCCAGCAAAAATGATAGAAAAGATGCAAGATGCAAAAATAAAATCTGCTCAAATATCTTGATAAATATTTTTAAAACACATATAGACTACTGTTCAAAAGTTTGGGGTCGGTAAGATTTAAAAATTGTCATAAATAATTATCTTGTGCTCACCAAGGCTGCATTTATTTGATTACAAATACAGTAAAAACAGTAACATATTATTACAATTAATTTGTTAATTGTTTGACAGAAATATTTTGAAATATTATTAATGCTTTTACAGTAATTTTATCAATATAAAAGTGTTAATTTCTTAAAAAAATTATAAAATCTTACTGACCTCAAACTTATGAACAGTAGTAATGCATTTTGATTAGAACAAAAACAACAACAATTAAAACGATTAACATTTAAAAAAAATTCATATATTTCAATCTTATAAAGGATCTTTAGATTACTTATGGCGCTTTTCCACTGTATGGTACGGTACAGTACGGCTTGGTACGGCTCACTTTGGCGCTTTTCCACTGCATGGTACGGGTCGCTTCGGCTTGCTTTAAATGGTACCACCTCTGTTGAGGTTCCAAACATACTGTACCGATACTAAAATGTGACGTGAAAACACTACACATCACTGATTGGTCAGAGAGAATCGTCACTACCAGCGTCATTGGATTTGCAACACGAGACACCAAACACGCTAGATTTAAATAGCAACAGCCACCGCAGTATTATTTGTCCGCACAATTTTTATTAAATGACTTTTTTAAACAAAAATAAATGGCCGAATCGTGGTGACTGGCCAGTAGATAAGGTGCAGACATTCCTTTCGTTGGTAGCCGAGGAGTGGATCCAGCGAGAGCTGGATATTGCAACCAGGAATGAAAAAGTTTTTCAGCAACTTTAATGAGCAGTCTATAATCCCACCCAATTTGAAGTGGTACTAAACTGCAGTGGAAAAACAAACTGAGCCAAAGCGAACCGAGTCGAGCCGCGTTGAGACGAATCGTACCACGCACTGGAAAAGCAAAGTGAGCCGAGCAGAGCCGTGCTGAGCCATACCATGCAGTGAAAAAGCGCCATTACATAACCCCAATTCTCTGATAACAGAAGTGAGATATCTCACTATGGGAAACGCCTCGGGCGTGACCAATCCTAGAAACACCAATTACACCACATTTGTCAGTAGACAGACTAATCACAACACTGCGCGGGTGTCACGTGAGGTTGCAGGAAGGCAGACGGAGATGAGGATATATTTCCAACATGAAGGTTTAATGGGAGTAATATACATGACAGCAGAACAGGCAGCAACACACACTAAATACAACTGAGATCGGACAAAGCCTGACTGAACAGACGGAACTTAAATGCAAACACAGATGACACTGATTAACGGACCC
Source organism: Abramis brama (assembly GCF_963993115.1). Taxonomy (NCBI): domain Eukaryota; kingdom Metazoa; phylum Chordata; class Actinopteri; order Cypriniformes; family Leuciscidae; genus Abramis; species Abramis brama. Next base: position 52,072,174 of record NC_139965.1, on the reverse strand, counting down.
CAGGTGATACAGATGACGATGATTGACTAAACACAGGTGATACAGCTGAACTGATAATGACAGTGAAGATGACACATGACGTGAATACAAGCAGACAAGTCCAAATGAAAACAAACTAACCCAAACACCACTGTGATAGCGGGAGTCCCGCCTCCCTAAAATATATCGCTGCTAGCGGTCCCCACTTCATTCTCAGCATATCTCTTCTCCATGCAACTGCAAGGAGGGAAGTGTGTTGAGATACTTCACTTCTGTGTTCAGAGAACCGGGGTTACGCAAGTAACCTAAACTTTTCTTTCAACCATTCATTTGGTATCTCACTATGGGATATAGACAACTCTTGTATTGCAGAAATACTGTCCGAAGCAGGCATGTCAACCAACTAAATGATTTATGTAACTAACATGAAGCTCGAAACTATTCTCCAAATCTATCTATTCTCTTTTTTTTTTTAAACAGATTGCTGACTCACTCACTTAAGGCACAAACGCTGGATTAGTTTTGAAAGTTACTCTTGAGTAATCCATATCAAACTGCATACAGGAGTTATGAACCGACAAAACGTGAAGTTTACTATCCTGTTTCGTGATTAAAAGCCAATAATAAAGCAGCCTTTAGTAAAAAAAGCCTCATAACTTCATAACTTCATACGAGTGGGAGTTGACCTATGGTATTCCTGTCAATCCCCACATGGCATGCAGAAAATGTGGCAAGATAAACCTTAAGTGTAAAAGGCTCTTCCCTTATCTTAAAGTTCCTGCAGAAAACACACAACAGAACAGTAAAAGGAATTCTGTGTCTATGTGCCCATTGTCGCTCTAACACATTTAATTTTCAATCATATGCAAAGTGCGTTGAAGCCGCTCTTGCATTCTGAATAGTATCAATCCCCCTTGAAGGCAAACCCCTAACATTCAAGTTAAACTCCCTTGGGCCAGGCCCAAAGAGCTGCTTCGTCCATGGCCAGGTGAAAAAAATTTCCCGGTGCACTTGTGAGAGGAGGTCCCTGTGCAGCGGGAGAGGCCAAGGCTGGTCATGCAGGAGAATATCTTTGTCAGCCACAATTTTCTGGGCCAGTTTGGGCGATCAGTATGACTAAGTGACCGCATTCTCTTTAAGTGCTGTACGATCAGACTCAGTGGAGGAAATGCATTAAGCAGTGAGTTTGGACACAGGTGCGCAAGAGCATCCACACCCATAGCGTACCTATTCTAGCCAGTGAGAAAGAATAGAGGGCAGTGAGTGTTTTCATGCGAGGTGAAGAGATATATGGAAGCTCCCACAACTGGCTCACTACTTGAGAGAGGAGAGTCCCTTCTCCTTACAGAGGATTCGCCCCCATATTCATTATTCCCGGGACAATCGTTGCCCATAATGAATGAAAATGCTTCATGACCCACACAATTAGTTTTTGTGCCAGACTGTGAAGCTGAGGAGAATGTGTACCCCCTGAGATTTAAGCATGCCACCACCGTTGTGCTATCTGATCTGCTCAAAATGTGGTGGTTCCTTAGGAACTGCACAAAATGTTTCAATGCCAGAAACACTGTTAACTGTATGTATTTTAGTATAAATGATTTAAATTCTGTTTATCAGCATGCATATAGGAAGGAACATTCTACAACAACAGCTTTGGCTCAGATAACTGAGGACTGGATAAAAGATATTGAAAATAAAAAGATTGTTGGAACAGTATTGTTAGATCTGAGTGCTGCTTTTGATGTACTTGATCATTAAATTTTGTTGGAAAAGTTAATCTGTTATGGTTTTGAAAAATCTGCTATTGAATGGATTAAAAGTTATCTTGCCAATAGGGAATTTACTGTAACATTTAATGGGAGTAATTCTGATATACAGACTCTTGATTGTGGTGTGCCACAAGGGAGTTGCCTTGGGCCACTTTTATTTTCTATTTTTACAAATGATCTGCCTTTTGTTTTAGAGAATTCCACCATGGCTCTATATGCAGATGATTCTACAATTTATACATCCGCGCAAACCCTTGTTGAACTTAATAAAATTTTACAAGTTGAACTGAAACTAATTGAAAATTGGATTAGGGACAATAAAATGGTGATTAATGCAGGGAAAAGTAAATGTATGGTGTTGGGATCCAAGTATTTGTTAAAAGATCCGCCTGTTTTGAGTCTGACTGTGGGGGGTATTGTAATAGAACAGGTTACTGAGGTAAAGCTACTCGGTGTGACTGTTGACAGTTTGTTAAATTGGAATAGTCATATAAATCAAATATTATTGAAAATGGGCAGGAGTCTGGCAGTTGTCAAGCATTGAAGAAAATTTATTCCAAATCCAGTGATGAAAATACTAGTAGAATCATTAGTTTTATCACATTTGGATTATTGTTCAATTATTTGGTCAAGTACAACTGAAATTAATTTAAGAAAATTGCAAGTTGCTCAAAATAAAGCAGCTCGAGTAGTTTTAAATTGCCCTTTCAGGACTAGTGTTAGATAATTGAATACTAGGTTAGTTTGGCTAAGTGTAAAAAGTAGGATTAATTATTGTACTGTTAACTTTGTTAGAAAAATTATTGTTACAAAAATGGCGAACTAACCTTATGCAAAGGACAGTGCTGTATAGAGCAATGGTGGCATGGAATTCTCTTCCGCAGTTTTTGATTTTGGGAATGAATGCAATGACTTTTCGTAAAAGATTAAGACTTTATTTATTTACATTAGAATAATTGTTATTATTTATATTTGTTGCTTTTTTGATATGAATGGTTGAAGAGAGGGAAAACATTGTGAAAATTATGAACCTTATAGTAGTATAGCTGTAACTGTGTACTGTGATAATGAATAATGTAGAGCTGTTGTTTTATTGTTTTATTTTTTAGTACGTTGCTGTATTGTTATGTATGAATGTGTGCACTCTATTTTTGTCTGTATAATGTATTGTTTTATGTTATAAGAATATTTTTTTTTGTTGAAGTCTATAGACCCCAGGAAGAATAGCTACTGCTTTTGCAGCAGCTAATGGGGATCTTAATAAACTAAACTAAACTAAACTGTTCTTGGAAGTTTATGTGTGTGTTCTGTAGCGAGATGGGCCAATTTTTTTGCTATCTTGCCCTCGCACACTGCACCCCAACCTGTGAGCAATGTATCCATTGTCACAACCTTTCTCAGAGACTGCCCCTAGTTGAGACCCTGATTCGATAAACGCACAATCTTTTAAAATAAAATCTTTAAAAAAATAAAATAAAAAAAAGAGCGTGCATGCAGAGTGATGATACTATCACTTTGCGGTTGAGGTGGTATTTTGGACACAAATGCTGTGCAGCTGTCTAGTGCTGAAACTCTCTCACTCACAACAGTCCCAGTGGAATAACCGAGGCAGTAGAGGCCAGGCACAGAGGAGCAGATCTTCCAAATAAGCTGACACTCTGAGACCCACTATTCTCAGCAGTGTCAGAGCTGCTTAGACACATTTGCTGAACAATCTCGGGGCTAATGAGAGCCCAAAAGGAAACATTAAATATTCATAGGCTGTGCCTTGATAGGCAAACTTGAGAAATTTTCTGTGTGCTTGGTAGATGCTTATGTGAAAATATGCATCCTTCAGATGGAAGCCAGTCTTTGGGACGAATAAAGTGAGATAGCAGCCTTAAAGTCAAGTTTTGGACATCCCCAACTCCTCCATATTATGAACGTCCAGCCTAGAGAAACCTTTAACAGGCACCCTATGTGAGAATGACTTGTCCCAGAAATGTTGCATCTCTGCAACGCATGCTGGGACGGCTGGAATCAGTTGCTTGACTGGGGAAGTGCGTCATGACAGTCTCTTCCCATCATATAACTCCCTTTACGTGTCCTGGCCTTCTTGCTTCTTCCTGGCCAGTTAATGGAGAGTTAAGCAGCTGCTTTCCTATGCATTTCAATAAGGTCCAATTCCCCTGGCATGGGGGAGGGGGACTAATCTATGGAACTGCCAGGTCAAGAAAAAAGATTAGGAGGGGAGATAGCATTCTCTTAGTCTTCTTCCAAATCCTCTTCCAAGCTATCACCTCATCATCTTCCTCCTCCTCCTTCTCCTCTTTGTCCCCGCCAAGGAATCTGATGCAAAGAGGGGGATGAAGTTCAGGAGAGATCTCATCCATCAGCTCTCACCAGTGCTGAGGAGCAACCTCATCTATATCCACGGGAGGTGCTGAAAAACTTGGGTACCCTTTAGTAGTGACTGTGACTTGTACTCTACATTCTAAAACCCTTAACTGGAAGTTAATGCAGTGCAGGCAGCACTCGGGATTAGCAAGCGCATCCTGTGTGTGTCCAACTCCCAAACACTATGCACAGAGGGTGAGAGTCTTTAGAAGAAATATGGAAGTGCTCGCAATCGTCATAACAGAGATGGGAACCCCAGGGGATTAACGAGACCACCACAACATGCCATCACGATATAGGGTCTTATTAGCAGTTATTCTCATAATATGGCGGGAAGCCAATCCATCACACCACTTAACATGAGGGTGTAACTGAGAAAAAGGAGCTGTAACTGCTTGAAGAAAGTGAGAACTTGATTTGCTGGTCCCCACCAGAAGGAATAGAAAAACAGCAGAAAGAAGCAGACACGTTTGGCGACATACCTAAGATAATGGCTGGTCCTTGAATAGTTTAGAGGCCACCCCTCGCGAGGTTCTGCTAAGGATAGCTTCCAAATAGGATCTTCACGGGAAAGAGAACGAAAATTAATTGTTGTAATTGGTTCTTCCAGGATTGGTCACGCCCCAGGCTTTTCCTATAGTGTGATACTGAACAAATGTTTGGTTTAAAAGGTTTATCTTACAAAACAAATAAACTTGTTCAGGTCAAATTTCACTGCAAAATATTATTATTTTTATTTACTAATAATAATTATTTTTATTTTATTTTGCATAAAGGAAATGCAGCCTCCCAAATATAATTTTGAAATATGACTCGGATATTCTTGACAGGCTCCTTGAGATTCAGCTCATTTTCTCAATTTTACTGCACTTCGCACAACAAGAATGGTTAAGATCAGATGCGGCGTCAGACAATTTTGCCGGGGCTTCAGCCCCGAATGTTTTGAGTGTAGCCCCGAATGTATTTTGAAAAGTTGACTGACAAATATGAAACCGGACAATAGCCTATGTAAACCCCCGAAATCATAAGTTGCCTTATTCATTGTGCTTTGGCTTTTCTACTGTCTCTGACTGGTGATTGTTGAAATCTGTCTCGCACAGAGACGCACCACGTGAGTGATTTCATCCTATCCTAGAATATCTCCAGGATTTGCGCGCAACAGCAAACAATCTCACAGCAATTAAAAAAATAAATAAATAATGCAGTCAGCACCGCCGCACAGTCCTCTGTCAGATGAGTTCTGTCAGGACCACTACCGTCAAATATGATTGACAATTAGCATACAGTTTGGATTGGCGGTATGGTTCCGGTCTGGGCGAGAACTCCCTGCGCATCCATGCAGCCTAGCATGGATAAGAGCAGGGAGAGCAGCAATAATCCCCCTTGGGGTAAACAGAACAGAACCAACATGAAAATTTGCAAATATATTTAATTCAAGATTTTAAAGTACAACATTATTCGATTATTATTTTGATTCAAGGGGAATCAGAATGTCAAATCCTGACTGGGCGAGAGAAGGAGCTGGGGATGGAGGAGGGTAATTAGCTCCTGAGAAACGCGATAGCTGCTGATAATACTGAAGGAGCTTATATATGTATCTGGTGATAGGCGTCGTATTCCTATAGGTAGATGTGGATCAGCTGAGGGTCAGCTGATGCGAGCTTGACTAACGTGACCTGCCAGAACTAACGCTACGCTTGATATGTTGTCAGAACGGGTGAGAACTCACAGGCTTTAGGGGGAGACGAGGGGCCCGTGCACCTGTGTCGCACCAGACCGCTCTATTGGAGGGACAGCCTCGCAACCCTTCACCGCTCCTCCGTCAAAGGTAGTGAGAGGGGAAAAGCTTATTCGGGCAGTTTCTGGCAGAGAAAGGTGCCGTCTACGACCTGGTAAGCTCTCCATGCACTTAGGAAAGGAAAGGCACTGGGGCGGCGAGCTGAGAACCAGCGCGGCCCGTCCCAAGATACCAATCATCCAACCGAGACTGTTCGGGACACGGTGGAGGATTCCACTCGAGCCCGACAGCTTCGGCGGCCCGATTCAGCATAGCTGATGTTTCTGGATCTGACTCGGGCAACGCTACTCTTCCAGAGGGAGATAACGCAGCCGAGTCATCATTTCCAGAGGTCATCTCACCCTCCGATGCTGCAATCGGCATCCTGTCCTCTGGAGAGGCCCCGAATGAAACGGCTGGTCGGTCCATTACAGAGGGACCAGTGCGCTAAACGGGGGGCTCCACCGGCTGCGATGTGATAGAGGAGTGAGGGGCCCACAGGGATTGGTTACCGGGCGGGGGAGCCTCACTATGATCCTCTGATCACCCATTCCACACGGTGCTGTAGTGGGGCATGGTAATGGGGACTCCACCTTCACGCATGAAGGCGAGTCTCGATCTCAACACCGTGATAGTCATATCCTCGCAATGAGAACACAAACTATCCACAAAAGCTGCTTCAACGTGCTGCATATATACACATACATTATATACACATATATATTATACACACACATATACATATATATATATATATATATATATATATATATATATATATATATATATATATATACACATACATACATACATACAGTGGGAACAAGTATTTGATACACTGCCGATTTTGCAGGTTTTACCACTTACAAAGCATGTAGAAGTCTGTAATCTGTAAAAATCCAGAAAATCACATTGTATGATTTTTAAGTCATTAATTTGCATTTTATTGCATGACATAAGTTTTTTACATCAGAAAAGCAGAACTTAATATTTGGTACAGAAACATTTGTTTGCAATTACAGAGATCATACGTTTCCTGTAGTTCTTGACCAGGTTTGCACACACTGCAGCAGAGATTTTGGCCCACTCCTCCATACAGACCTTCTCCAGATCCTTCAGCTTTCGGGCTGTCGCTGGGCAATACGGACTTTCAGCTCCCTCCAAAGATTTTCTATTGGGTTCAAGGCCAAGGCCACTCCAGGACATTGAGATGCTTCTTACGGGGCCACTCCTTAGTTGCCCTGGCTGTGTGTTTCGGGAAGTTGTCATGCTGGAAGACCCAGCCACGATCCATCTTCAATGCTCTTCCTGAGGGAAGGAGGTTGTTGGCCAAGATCTCGCGATTCATGGCCCCATCCATCCTCCCCTCAATACGGTGCAGTCGTCCTGTCCCCTTTGCAGAAAAGCATACCCCAAAGAATGATGTTTCCACCTCCATGCTTCACGGTTGGGATGGTGTTCTTGGGCTTTTACTCATCCTTCTTCCTCCAAACACGGCAAGTGGAGTTTAGACCAAAAAGCTCTATTTTTGTCTCATCAGACCACATGACCTTCTCCCATTCCTCCTCTGGATCATCCAGATGGTCATTGGCAAACTTCAGACGGGCCTGGACATGCGCTGGCTTGAGCAGGGGGACCTTGCGTGCGCTGCAGGATTTTAATCCATGACGGCGTAGTGTGTTACTAATGGTTTTCTTTGAGACTGTGGTCCCAGCTTTCTTCAGGTCATTGACCAGGTCCTGCCATGTAGTTCTGGGCTGATCCCTCACCTTCCTCATGCTCATTGATGCCCCACGAGGTGAGATCTTGCATGGTTCCCCAGACCCGAGGGAGATTGACCGTCATCTTAAACTTCTTCCATTTTCTAATAATTGCACCAACAGTTGTTTCCTTCTCACCAAGCTGCTTGCCTATTGTCCTGTAGCCCATCCCAGCCTTGTGCAGGTCTACAATTTTATCCCTGATGTCCTTACACAGCTCTCTGGTCTTGGCCATTGTGGAGAGGTTGGAGTCTGTTTGATTGAGTGTGTGGACAGGTGTCTTTTATACAGGTAATGAGTTCAAACAGGTCCAGTTAATACAGGTAATGAGTGGAGAACAGGAGGGCTTCTTAAAGAAAAACTAACAGGTGTGTGAGAGCCGGAATTCTTACTGGTTGGTAGGTGATCAAATACTTATGTCATGCAATAAAATGCAAATGAACTATTTAAAAATCATACAATGTGATTTTTGTTTTAGATTCAGTCTCTCACAGTTGAAGTGTACCTATGATAAAAATTAAAGACCTCTACATGCTTTGTAAGTAGGAAAACCTACAAAATCGGCAGTGTATCAAATACTTGTTCTCCTCACTGTATATATATACACACATATACATATACATTCTACAAACACGTGATACAACTATTGTGACCGTCCATTTGGGGGGACAGGGAACGATCGCATCCAGAAACGCACAGGTGGAATGGCATCTTGAAAAAGATGCAAACGCACCCATGTTGCTCTTTCAGGAAATGGGACCCATCACCAGTGCCGGAGCACATGGGAATGACGCGGCACGCGGCAACACTGAACAGTGAACTGTTGAAAAAATCCCAGTTGAAAAAATCCTAGAATCGCCCCTGTGTCAGCCGTGTGCTCGCGGCATGCACTCTTCAATATCACGCGCAAATGCGCCGCGCCCTGAATCACGCAAAAGAAACTACGAGCATGTAACGTTGTGTTCTGTCGTCAATTAAGTATTTAAATAACCAAAAGGGAAATTAAAGCTGCGTCAAAACTCTATGTCTGGGCTTTTGTATTCCTTTGTAGGCTACATAAATGTTACATTTTTCATTATTAATATTCTAACATTTTATCAATATTGCAAAGTCATCAAAACTGTCTTGTGTCAAAACAAATTTTTCAACATTTATCCTCATTCTCATGTTTAAGAATCTGTTATCTGCTTGACAAATAATTCATGCTACTGCCCACTGACATGCTTTTAAAGCTATTGTTATTCAATTTTTTTGGGCCTTCAAACACCTTAAAATGCACATATGTAGGTCCTGATAAATCCAAATTTTCTCGGGGGAGCATGTCCCCGAACCCACCTAACTACCTCACATTTGAATGCGCGTGTCTGTGTGGTAATATGGGCTGGTGTGGCTACAGTGTCAGGGCTGAATTTTTTAACCAGTCTGCCCCCTGCATATAAGCCTACAATATACATTATTCTCTGTATCGAATCATGTTATCTTATTACCCACCCCCAGCCCCTGATGTTTTTCAAACCTAGAAACGCCCTTGGTGAGGATTTCCGTTCTGTAATACTATTAAACTTTTCTACCACAAATAAAAATTCACCTGCAATAACAGGGATTTTAAATGCAATATGCAGTTTGAGTTTCAGAAACCCAGAGAGACTGTTGCTGTTGCTGAGACTGATGTGTCACGCCGTCTCATTCTACAGAGGAGCACAAATGCCCTCCTGTTCACAACCAATTACCCACAATCCTGCACAGTACAATAAGACATCAGAGGCCATATTTCCACAGAAATGTTATGACCAAAAATAAATGAACTTACCCATTGTTTCGATCATCTTGTGCCTTCGTTCCTCTCTCTAATGTCTTCCCTCATTACCTGGGTTTCAAGTTATGCCTGAAATCAACAAAAATTCACATTTAGCTTCAAGTGCACTTGACTTACAACACTAATATTTTGTCTGCCTCTATTAATTTATTGCATCTACTACATCATGTTTGATACATTAATTTCTAAGGCATCTAAATTATCAACATGATCAAAACTTTTAAAAACCTGTTGCACACTATCTACTATGCCTGCTGTTGCCTGATTGATAGTTCATAAATTTTTTTAGTAAGTAAAAGGCCTTTTAGTATAATTGTAAAACGTCTTTTTGCAGTGAAATATTTAGGCCTACTGATTTTTATAATGTAAACGTAAGAATTATTGTATATTGTTAGTAATATTACAAGATGAACATGTATAGGACTAAAGGACTTAGTTTTACTTGATTATCCATTTTTGTGTGAAAAAATAAAAGTATCAAATATGATCCATCAGGTTTCTGAGAAACTTTTATTTGTTCATCTCTCAATCATCATTGTATTGCATTGCATTATTTTTTTAAACTACAGAGCTTAGATCATAAAACTAAGCATTTAAATGTCATCTTACTAAGACATATTATTAGCAGTGACAACTGATAATTATATTATTTTTTTGTAAGTAGTCTGTTATACTGTTATAAAGATCTCACTGATTTAGCCTACATTACAAGCTATCAGAATTTCATCTTACTTTTTGTCCATATAGAATAAATATCAGCATCTGCACCAAATGTACATATTTTTGCTCATTTTGGGCCTCTGATTAAAATTGAGGTGTTTTTTTTTTCCTCCTCGAGTGTGAACTTTATATTCTCACTATATCATAGCCTACTATATGAGCCATAAAAGCCTGACATATCAAATATGATACAAAACATAACACATATGCACACTTTATTTTGATTTTCCTTTGTATGTTTAATAAACTAATCCATTATTGTTTCATATGTCAGGCTTTATAGTAATAAAATAATTTAATTCTCAAAAAGAAAACCCTAATGCAAATTCTCCCTTTTGTCATAAATGAACAGTGTTCATATTCATATACCTGCATATTACAGCACTAGTCTTAAATCTCAGACAGGTCAGGTGACTCGCGGGCAGACGAGCTTTCATCTGACCACCTCGTGGTTCCCATGACGATGGGACACAGAGGCTGGGTCTGGTTTCCTAAGAGACGCTTGTAAGCGACATGACTAGAGTGAATAGCTGCATTGTGGGTTTAAGCACACACTAATGTGAGTTTTTATCATCACTGACTACAATGGGAGGTAGACAAGATTTACCAATGCTGAGGTAAAACAGCCCAACATACGTTATTTGCCATCGGCAGGCCCTAAGTGGTTGGGCAGAGATAAAAAATACTTGCCCTATCAGCAGTCTGGACAGTGTCTGTAGCGTTCTGTGTTGACAAGGCGCTGCTATCTTGATGCTTGGCTGTTTCTGATATGGTAGCAGCAATCACAGTAAAGATTTTTTCATTGTTACAAAAGATTTTTATTTCAAATAAATGCAGTTCTTTAGAACTTCCTATTCATCAAAAATAGTTTCCACAAAAATATGAAGCATCACAAATGTTTTTGACATTGAGAACAATAACTGTTTCTTGAGCAGCAAATCAGCATAGAATGATTTCTGAAGGATCATGTGACACTGAATACTGAAGTAATGATCACAGGAATAAATTACATTGTGCAATATATTCAAACAGAAAACAGTTATTTTAAATCGTAATAAAATGTCACTGTTTTTACTGTATTTCTGGTCAAATAAATGCAGCCTTGGTGAGCATAAGAGACTTCTTTCAAAAACATTAAAAAAATCGTACCGACCAAAAACCTTTGAACAGCAGTGTAAATAAATAAAAAACAACCCAGACTCTGTTAAATACAAGTTAATTTGCAACAAAGATAAACATCGTTTACTACTATTTGTTTCACCCTTTGTATTATTGGGTACCAAGAGCATAAAACCATCACAATTCAATAGATATTTAAAAAACCAAAACCATGTGAAAACCACTGCATAAGCATAGCATAGCAAACCCTATCCGCCCTCTATACATTAGCCTCGCTGCTGTCTTCATATGGACTAGCCTAATGCTCTTACGTGAGGATTAACCTCTTATGTGGCGCTTTCCAACAGTTTTAATTAACGGTGACGACAACATCTACAACAAGAAGCTGAAGGAGATAAAGTCTTTTCCCTCCTACACATAGTCCCATGACAGTTTAGAGTAAGACAACATGCAGCCAGGACCAATACAAACAGCCATTTCAAACCGATGCATGTGCCATTTCTGAAAAAATTCAAAAACAGATTAAAGGTAAATTAGTAAAAAGTAGTATTTACTACCCTGTAATTACAGGGTGATAAAGCAATGAATGAGATACCACTATCTGAAGTTACACATATGTAGTTGGCATGTTTTCTGCATAAGACACAGTGTTCCCACAGCAGCTGTTCGAAACATTTTGGTTAATTTTATGTTTTTTTGGCCCTGGACTTTTGGAAACACTTTGACAGTATACTTGTTACATGTTACATGTAGTATAATTATTGTTGTTTTTTGCACAATTCGATAAAATTGCAGCTTCATTGTTTATAACACTAACCAAAACTGCTCACAAGTGATTTTCTTCATGTTTTATATTGCATCTAATGCTTGTCACTGAAACAGTTGTCTCCATGGTAACCAAGTACACTAAATTTATGGGCAAATTGTTGCTGGTCCTGGAAATGATGTCACAATTCAAGGGACAGGTGTAGTTTGTGTAAACATAGATCTAAAATAGTTGAATAATTTAAATACTTTGTTCATTTAGCTCATTGTTTAGTCTTTTTCAAAATGTAATATTTTATTATGAATTTCCATGTTTTAAGAATGCTAATCTGGATCTGGGACAAGGTAATTTCAAAAGTAGCTTTTGAAAGTAATAATAGCTTTATTGTGCACCTCATATAGCAAAAATCCACCTTCGGTACATAAAAGTGCCTGCTTTGGGACATTGCAGTATGTCCCGTTACTCGCAGATCGCGCTGATCTCTTTGTGTCCTCAGGCCTGTCGGGAATAAAATCCGCTTTTCGTACAGTACACCGATGAAGCAACAGGCTGCTGGCGTGACGAACTACGAGAAAAGTTTACAAAACAGAGCAAACGAAGTGCGGAAACGGCATTAAGACAACGATATACGGGCGGCTTTAATATAAGGATAGATGATGCGCGCGACATTGTTTCATTCTAACAAAAGCGTTAGTCACAATGTAGCCTATCCACAACATGATTAAACCAAAGACAGCAGCGGTATTCACAACCATTCACGGAGAATAATGAGTTTTGAAGAGCATAACTTACAAGAGCAGCGGTATCTCGCTACGGGACGAAGTCTGTCCGGTTGTGTTGTGTTAAAGATGGGCGCTGTGTTTGAAACTGGAGCCGCCCCGTGCGCGCACACACACACACACACACACTCCTGCGCCGCTCTGTGGCTGCCAAGACCACTGAACCCCTGTAACCCTCACAAACATCTGAAGAAAATTGATAACAATTATGGGGGGGGGGGTATTTCTCGGAATTCTGAGGGGGGCCGTCACAATTGTGAGATGTAAATATGCAATTGAGAGAAATAAAGTGCGAATTGCGAAATATGAACTAGGAATGGCGATGGGGAAAAGTCATAATTGAGATAAAAAGTAGCAATAAATATATTCAAAATTGTGAAACCTGTGCTAGTTGTCACATGGAAATGTTCTCATGCCAACAGCAGAACACTAACAGGAAAAGACCAACCTACAATGCTTTCGCATTCCACTGGGCAAAAACTGCAGACATGCTTGTCGCTCTCTCCTTCTCCTCTTCAGTTACTCAGGTCAACAAAAGTTCACTTTACGTTTATGTCATATATAGGCCCTAATGTTCAGTGTGGGTTCGTGTTCATGTTATTGAAATTGTCCTAGTGTGATTGGTAAAATGGTTTAGCTTTTAGTATAAATATAGTAATATCTTTTTCTTAATAGGCTGCTGCCACCACCTTTAATTATTTAAGCCAGTATGGTCTGACACCTGAAGACAACACACCACCACAACTTAAATCAAAATATGTAGTTTTATTAACAGAGGGGACTACAAGGACAGGCTAAACTCAACCTGGAAAGCCGTAGAACTACACAGAGCACTACGTGAATTCACTCATTCATTTCATTGGTGACAAACCCCAGAATCAATTAACGTACAGAAAGTAGCACTTCAAACTCATTTAAAACCTCAACCTCATGCACATGCAAAATGGTACCTATGGCTGTTCCCTAAACCCTCCCGATTTCAGTTCCATCCACCCTTACTATCACGCTCTATTTTTAAGAAGCACAACTTTATTTAATGCATCAGTTTAAAATACAAACATAGAAACAGTCTTAAAGTGCCCCTATTATGCCATTTTAAAGTTTCCTAATGTTGTTTTGGAGTCTCCTACAACAGGTTTACATGCATCAAAGGTCAAAAAACTGTTTCATTTACTCATAATATACATTTGCACATCACCAGATGTTCAATGATTCTCAAACGACTCGTCAAATGAATCAATCTCTCTAAATCCCTCCTTTCCACGAGATACTCTGCTCGGATTGGCCAGACAGCTCAGTCTGTTGTGATTGGTTTACCGTGTACAGCGCGTCGAAAACAAAAACTCCCATTGCCATAACAACGTCAGCTCTGACTGCGTGTCCTGGTCCTGAGGCTTCCTACACTGTAAACTAAACACAGTAACGAACAATGACGTCGATTTTACTATATCAATGCGAGCGCGAGTCCGATGATGAAACATTAATTGGAAGAACTAGTTATTCAACCCGAACATCCATCGCAAGGACAACTCGAGCAGGACGTTTCTCAATGATACACTAACGTTACTCAGTTTGAGGTAGCCTACATGAGATGTTGCAACTGTAATTCCTCAGCATCAGCATTAACAAGTGCATGTCCATCAACCTTTTATTTTACTTGTACTAATTTATTTACTGAGTATTTTTCTAATATATTGCGGTGAACACGTGGAAACTGTATCAATAACAGTCCATGTAAGTTATGCAATACATTAGCCGAGCTCTAGCGTGAATGACTGATGTAACATAAACATTGGTAAAAAAATCTTGCTCCATGCTTAATCTTTCCTCAAACTAGTGAGAACAACAGACAATCTGCATTAATAGACACAGTTTTAGGTAATCGTGGCCCACAGCTGATTAGCAGAAGTATTTCAGTTAGACAGTAATAATGTGAGTTAGCCAGTAAGCAGGAGACCTACACAATATAAAACTCGCAATGAAGTATTTTGAACACCATCTTTCAAGAGCAAGCGGTTTGCGAATCCTGCATTGAACGCCGAGATTTGAGAAGAAGTCGTCAGTAAAAAAAAGGGAACACAGCAAAAGTTTAGGATTATACTGCTGTGATATTGTGGTAAAGATTAACTTTAACCACTGATTCTTTACATGCTCGTCCTTGGGCAAACAGGTGTGTTGGAGCTGGTTGGAGCTAAACTCTGCAGGGACAGCGGCATTCCAGGACTGAGATTGGTGAACCCTGACTTAGAGCTATGTTACACACATTCGCCCACGACGACGACGACGTTAATAGTGGGAGTAGGAGCGGGAGTGGGGAATTCCACTCCATTCCATGAGTAGAATAGATCCCACTGTAAGTCCGTTTCAAAAGGCCAAAGTCCAGTACGCTCTTGCAATTCAATAGCATCAGCATTCAGCATAGTAGCGACGGCACTCCTAACTTCCCGTCCCTATATACTCTCTCCCCGCACCCGCTATCTATCTATCTTCATCGCCGGCGGCCCTAACCAACCGTGAACGACACCCATTAAGCATTTTTAAGCATTAAAAACTTACCGTCCCTCACTTCCGCTAAAATTGATCATTGATTTTTATGACGTCACCGCGGACTTCAGCATCTCATCAAAACTTCTGTCCAATCAAATGCTCTCTAGAATCTAAAGCATCCCACCACCTATGCTATAAATACCACCTGGTCAAAGCGACCATCGTTGACACGTCGTGGAGCATATGGTTTTTTGCCAGGGTCAATATTGTTCCAACTAGACTTCCGGTTTGAGCATGTAGCGAACAGACGTGTGAGAAGTGGCTCCCGAATTACTTTTTTATTTTCTACCTCATTTTTTCGGCATAAAGTTTGACGCACCTTAAGTTGATTACGTGTATGTTAAGCATAACTTTGCACAACTAAATGAGACCAAAGAGACGTGACCGTGGGCAAAAAACGACAGAGATGGACGAAGATGCCACAAGTGAAGACAACATGGCTACACAAGCTAGCCCTAGCTCGGAGTTACCTGCTGATCTTGCGAAGCTTCACTCGGTGCTTCTATCCGACCTTGCACAGCAAACGGACTCCCTCCTGAAAAAAGCACTCGGCGATGCACTGGCACCAATTTCGGCATCCCTGGAACTGGTAAAATCGTCGCTTGATTCCCACGAAGAACGTATCCACGACATGGAGGAAGGGTTAAACGAACACAGTGACAGGATTGAGGCTATCGAAACAACATGCACCGCACTTCTAGCTGAAAACGAGAGGCTCAAAAACAAAGTGGAGGATTTGGAAAATCGCTCCCGTAGGTCCAATCTGCGAGTGGTCGGTATCCCGGAGAATATGGAGGGGCCGGACACAGTTAAGTTCATGACTGAATTTTTCGAAGAAGTCCTGGGTAAGGAATTCTTCCCACATCCCCTCATTATCTCCCGCGCGCACCGAGTGGGACCCAAACCGACCGCCGAACCCGGCGCTAGCTCCAAACGGCCGAGGATATTCCTCGTTCTCTTCCACAACTTCCAAAACAAACACCGCATAATAACGAGGAAACGAGTGCAGCTGTTCTTCAGGGGACATAAGGTATTTTTCCACGAGAATGTCAGCGCGGAACTCGGCAAGAAACAAGCTGCTTTTAAAGAAGTGAAATCCCTCCTGTATAAGAAGAACGTCAGGTTCGCTCTTATTTATCCCGCCCGGCTCCGCGTCCTTCATGACGGACAGACGTTGATTTTCGAGACTCCGGAGAAGGCCAGAGAGTTTTACGAGCTTCATTGGGGAAAGTAGCCTAAATGATGCTGGAGCACAGAATATTTACGAGAAGATGAAAGTAAGCCTAACTTTCAGCTTAGATACTTTGACTCCTTGGGACTATTTGTTTTCGTACATGTTTAAGTTTAAGGTACAATAACAACGTAGTGGCCTCTGTGATTTAGATATGCAACAGCGTTTTTTTTTATTTTATTTTTTTATATATATATATAATTATTATTATTATTTTGTATTATTTTTTTAAACATGGCAGGGTTGTTTTAGTTAATGTGGCTTTCACACATAACTGGCATATTACCATTTCACAGACTGGTCAATTTAATAAGGTAAATTAAGTGAGCTGGATACAGAACTAGGTCAGTCACTTCGAATTATTTTACATACTTTTATCAGTCCAATTGTGATCTGTGTAATTGCACAGATGCAAATCAGGGATATATCATATTACTTTCAAATTTATTTATTTAGTTTGGTCCCCTTTTTCTTTATTCTCAAGGTGAGCTGAACAGATAATTATGGTAGAACACAAATCACTTACTGAGAGAGGAGCCATTCTCAGGATAGGATAGGAGTTATAGACAACGTTAGATGTCTTGGAAGTCTTCCCTCTGGGAATTCCTGCGGTTTTCTTCGTTTGGGGAAGAAGATCTAGGTTTGGGGTGTTCAATGGTTTTTTTTTTATTTGTTTATTTTTTTTTAAACTTAAAGCCACACCGCGGACTTTGTGACCTAAAGAGTTGACGCATACGAGTTATTTTAAATGATTCCTCAGGCCAATATACAGAGTTTGACACTATTAATGCTCCGAGCGGGGCTGCCCTCTTGAAATACCGCCTATGTAAGTTTGGAGAAGACGGACCGTCGTTGGCCAGGTCATGTGACCTGGAGAACGTATCGCTTTACGGCCATCACGTGACCATAGGCTCTGATATACTCATGGAGCAGACTTTTGCGACAGTGCTGCGGCGCTTGTGGCCTCTAGGGGCGCTAGATGTGAAAGTTACAGGTCTAGCGCCCGCAAAAGTTCCGCGGTGTGGCTTTAAGTTTCATGAGAACTGGGGAACATTTTATTTACATGGCAAAACCTTATCTTCTGAGGATGCACATAGCTATGTGGTTCAGGCTAATCATACACATTTTGGATGTCTCCTATGATGAATAACGCAGGTGGTACAAGCTCAGGAGGGGGAGCTGCAGTTAGGTTTTTGTCCTGGAATGTTAAGGGGATGAATGGTCCTGTGAAACGTTCTAGGATTTTTTCCCATCTTAAACAATTGAAAACTGATGTTTTGTTTTTGCAGGAGACACATTTACGGTTAGAAGATCACACCAGACTCCGTAAATTATGGGTTAATCATATCTTCCATTCCAAATTTAATAATAGATCGCGAGGGGTGGCAATTTTGATTAATAAACGAATTCAATTCTCACTAAATGCAATTATTGCAGACCCCAATGGTCGATATGTCATTGTCTCGGGCCTCCTATTTCAAACACCCGTTCTTTTGGTAAATGTGTATGCCCCTAACTGGGACGATACTGAATTTGCCAATAAGCTTCTGTCATCTCTCCCTAATTTAGATACACATAGACTAATCCTTGCAGGAGATCTTAATTGTACGATTAACCCATTGCTCGATAAATCTAGCCCTAAATCTACCTCACCTTCTGCAATGTCGAGGGTCTTTTCAGACTTCATGAGACAAAATGGCTGTGTAGACCCATGGAGGTTTCAAAATCCAACCTCCAAACAATTCTCTTTCTTTTCTCATGTTCACCACTCTTTCTCAAGGATAGATTACTTTTTTATAGATAGCTCCTTCATCCCTGCAGTGAAATCGGTTGAATACTTGGCCATCATCATTTCAGATCATGCACCACTCATCTTGGACCTTTCTTTCACTTTGAACGTTAGAGAGCAACCCTTCTGGAGACTTAATTCCCTGTTGCTTTCGAACGAGAAATTTTGCGAACATGTGGCTACTAATATAGATACTTTTCTGGAAGTAAACAAGAAGGAAGGTATATCATATTCCCTACTCTGGGAAACCTTAAAAGCGTACTTAAGAGGACAAATTATCTCCTATGTAGCACGTCAATAAAGAACGCCGCAAACAAATACAAGACCTGACGGATTCAGTTTTTAATTTAGACCGCAAATATTCTGAAAGCCCTTCCCCAGAATTATATAAAGAACGGATAGCTCTACAGTCTAAGCTCAATCTTCTATCCACCAACCAGGCTGAATACTTATTACTGCGGACCCAGAGCACTTACTATGAGTATGGAGAAAAAGCTAGTCGATTGCTGGCTCACCAGCTGAAACGTCAGGCTGCTTCACGGCTCATACCCCAAGTGAGAGATCAGGATCAAAACATAGTCACCAACCCAAAGGAAATCAATAATACTTTTGCAACATTTTACTCTACACTTTACACGTCTGAATTTCCATTAGATGTTACGAATATGAACAGTTTTTTAGATAGTTTAGAATTACCTACTGTTGAGCCTGGAGATAGGGAGATGTTAGATCGACCTCTTGCACTGACAGAGATCGCTGCAGCCATCGGAGACATGCGAACTGGTAAATCTCCAGGACCCGACGGTTACCCCGCCGAATTTTTTAAGAAATTTAAAGATAAACTTGCACCTATTATGCTAGAAGTATTTAACGAATCATTGGGAAACGGTTCCTTGCCCCCAACCCTCACACAAGCTAAGATTACACTACTCCTCAAAAAGGACAAGGACCCCACTAACTGTGGCTCTTACCGTCCTATCTCCCTCCTAAATGTTGATATAAAAATTTTAGCCAAGGTAATGGCACATCGCTTAGAATCTGTTCTCCCCAAAGTAATCTCTGAGGATCAGACTGGTTTCATAAAGGGCCGCCACTCTTTTTCAAATATTCGCCGACTTGCTAACGTCATCTATTCCCCCGGTCTTTCCTCGACTGCAGAAGCTGTAATCTCTCTGGATGCGGAGAAGGCGTTTGACCGGGTGGAGTGGAAATACTTGTTTGCCGTATTGGAGAGGTTTGGGTTCGGTGACACATTTCTGGCATGGATTCGTCTGCTCTATTCGTCCCCACAAGCATGTATTCAAACTAATCAATCTCATTCCAAATTTTTCCCCTTGACTCGTGGGACACGTCAAGGATGTCCTCTATCCCCGCTCCTGTTTGAATTGGCAATCGAACCTCTTTCGCTGGCTTTAAAGTCGTCATTGTTATTTCGGGGGGTTGGGCGTGGGACTGAGGAACATCGCGTCTCTCTGTATGCAGACGATCTCTTGATCTATGTAAGCAATCCAGAAACCAGCATCCCTGTAATTGTATCACTATTGAATAATTTTGGGTCTTTTTCTGGCTACAAACTCAATTATCAGAAAAGCGAATGCTTTCCCATTAATGATTTGGCAATGCAAATTAAACAAGAAGCAGTCCCCTTTCACTTAACACATTCCGGTTTCAAATATCTTGGAATAAACATTACACGTTCCTTCACCTCTCTTCTTGGGGCTAATTTTACACCTTTAGTTAACCAAATGAAAGTTGACTTTCAAAGGTGGAGCTGCCTACCTCTGACTATTGCAGGGAGGGTACAATCGGTGAAGATGAACGTACTCCCAAAATATTTGTATTTGTTTCAATGTCTACCGTTATTCCTGACTAAATCATTTTTTAAATCAGTTAACACATCCGTTACCTCCTTCATCTGGAAGAATAAAGTTCCAAGAGTTAATAAAGGCTTACTTCAGAGGGGTCGCGATGTGGGGGGACTAGCTCTCCCCAGTTTTATCCACTACTATTGGGCAACTAACTTGCAGAAAATTTTATTCTGGCTCCATGTGCCAGATACCGACTGGTGTACACTTGAGGCACACTCTTGCCACTCGTCCTCTCTCCCTGCTTTGGTGTACTCCTCCCTGCCCACAAAGTGGTCCAAGTTTACCTCCAATCCCATAGTATTGTCCACCCTTAGAATCTGGGCCCAGTTCCGAAACCATTACAAATTCACCTCTCCCTCCCCCCTTAGCCCTATTTGTAAGAATCATTTATTTCCAGCCTCCTCTCTCGACTTAACATTTACTCAGTGGGGCAGGAAGCAGCTTTCCTGTTTTAAAAGCTTGTACTGTAAAGAAAGGTTCGATAGTTTTGATAATATATGCCAGAAATATGATCTCTCACGCAGTAATTTTTTTAGATATCTCCAAGTACGCCACTGTGTCAAAGCACTGTTCCCTTCTTTCCCGGTCCTCCCTACCGAGGCAGCATGGGAAGAAATGACCCTCCTCCGTCCAAAAAAAGGACTGATATCACAACTATATTCTCAATTTATGTCTCTGGAAAACCATGACCTTTCAAAAATTAAGAACGGGTGGGAAGGCGAATTGATGGTTGAGTTGTCGGACAGACACTGGGAGGATGCACTACGAAGGATTAACTCATCCTCATCCTGTGCACGCTTGGGGCTCATTCAGTTTAAAGTAGTGCATAGGGCTCATTTCAGTAGGGCTAGGTTAGCAGATATATATCCAGGAACAGATGGGAGTTGTAATAGATGCTCCTTCTCTCCAGCTGATTTAACTCACACGTTTTGGTTGTGCCCCCGTCTAAATCAATATTGGTCATCTGTTTTTCAAACTTTATCCGAAGTTATAAAAATTCAAATTAAGCCCTGTCCATTGATTGCAATATTTGGTATTCCAAAGGAGACCTTAACTTTAACCCGGGACCAATCGGACATTATCGCTTTTACATCACTTCTTGCCCGTCGTAGAATCTTATTGGTTTGGACATCCGCTACTCCACCAGCGGTAGCCGCATGGTTAAGTGATGTTTTATTTTTTCTTAAACTAGAAAAAGTTAAATTCACATTGAAAGGGTCCATCCAGAAATTTTACTTAAAATGGCAACCATTTGTGACATATTTTGAGAATCTCAAAGTATTGCCTGAAGTATGAGACTCCTTTATATTTTACAATTTACTACTACTTCTCTCTGTTTCCTTTTTTATTTTTATTTTTTCTATATATGTTTATTCAAATCAATGGTCAATCACCTTGATATGGTGGGAACTGAGTAGCCTGACTGACAATTGTGAAACTGAGTTTAAAGCCCTGTTAATCAACTGGGGTTGAAATGTGGGCATGTAGCTGTGTGCTTGTTTTCAATGTGTGGATCCTTAAACTTTTTTGAAGTACTGTGTAACAAACAAAATGGAAAAAGATTGTTTTCCCAGACTGTTGTCAAAATTTGGGGGGTGGGAAGGGTTGCCATTAAGTAGTGTTTTTTTTTGTTTGTTTGTTGTTGTTTTGTTTTGGGGGGGGGGGGGGGAGGTTGGTTGTATAAGGTTTTAGTTGTTTAAGATAAAATGAAACTGGAGAACTGTTTCATTTCCTGTAAAATGTAACATCCTTGATTCTCCAATAAAAAGATTAAAAAATATATATATATATTGTTCCAACTACTTTTTGAAACAACTTGTGGCACGGATGTACCAATACAAATAAATAAAAAACATCTTCAGTTAACTAGCAAGGCATTAATTTCATTCATTTGTCAAATAAGAGGTGTTCTAGTGCTGAAATGTGTTGTTTTTATATCAACCTATTGAGCTTGTTGCTGCTGCTATCAGTTGCATAGATACAGTACAGTGTTCTCGCGCACAGTCTTCACTCAGACACGCGCTTCAATCTATCGCCGTTGCAGAGCCCCTTATTCGTTTTGTGATATGAAATCACAAAACAAAACGCACACCTTACAGATCTGCCAGGTTCCTGCGCTACATTTCCCATCACTCTCCTCTGTTCCCACCTGCACGTCATTCCTGATCACACACACCTGCACCTCATCATCACAATCGTCACTCCATCTACTTAAGGATTCACTTCACGTTTGTATGAAGAGGACTACTTCCGTGCAACAACCTACCTGACTTCTCCAGCGAGCTCTCTCAAACCTCCACTCCAGTGTCTTGTAGGGATGGGGAAATGAAGCCTCATGAAGCACTGAGGCTTTCCCCTGATTGGTCCGGGAAAAGATTCTAAGCATCGAGAGTGTCTAAGCACCGTCTTGTGGCAGGTCAAATAGCAGCCATAAATTGTCATAAGCAGTGTGATTCTTCCAGTGTCTCGTTCTTCCTCCGTGTCTCCAAAGTCTCCTGCGATCCTGTATTCCATCCTTCCACCACCATCCCTGTAAGACGACACATTCCTTTCATTGCCAGTACAATATTCTCCAAATCATCATTGCACTTACTACTCACCTGCTCCCAGTTCACCCACACCCAGTTGTTGTCCAAATAAACATCCAGTTTGCTTAATCTGTCTTATGAGTCTGATTCCGTAACACACCTCTCCCACCCACTTTTTAAAACAAAATTACGCCACTGGTTGGATATGTGTTGGTTGCTCGAGTTTTATTCTGTTTTTCCAGATGTACGTTGGTTAGGAATGAAATGGCTACAATTTATTCACATCTCTACTATTGAATTCGCTTCCATGGTGCTGTCAAGTAGGGCTTGCAGTCTGTGAGGTAAACTAAACGCTATTGGCTATTTGAAAAGGGGAGAAGCCATTCAATATATCCCGCCTTAGCTTCCTGTTTCAGTGGAAATTACGTCAATGCATCATACAAAGCTGCGCGTTCCAAGGCACTTTAGTGGACCTTTAAACACATTTAAAACCTATAAATACAAAAAATTGAATAAATAATCGGATGGTTTTTTTTTTTACCTTCAAACTTACAACAACCACAACTTACAGACAAGGCTTTGTAAAGCAGACGTCTCAGGTTATATGTAACCCGGTTCCCTGAGAAAGAACGATACGCTGCGTCACGACATTGACACTATTGGAAAACTTCTGCATGAGCCGGTGTCTGAAGTGTGGAAACATTAGGGGTGTAAACAGTACACAAAACTGGTGGTTCGGTATGTACCTTGGTTTTGAAGTCACAGATTGGTACAGTACATCAGGGGGGAGAAAACTAAACATACATTTATTTACTTTTTTTTAAACAGTGGTTTACTGAACAAATTGTGTATCTGTCTTTAAATGAATACAGTTATTATTAAAATTTTCTTAAGGATAATTTTTTATCTCTGCTAATGCTGTAAACTATATAGGGAGCCCTTACTTGCACATTACTATGATATTAAAGGTTAACAACAGAGCCTAAACTATTAGCCTAAATTCAGTTGCTATTTATTTTTAGATATAATAATCAACGTTCAAATAACAGATTGTATGAAAACACGTAAATTGCACATGAGGCAGTTTTTGTATTAACTTCTAAATTTAATTTTATGTTTTTACTCCAAATCGTTGTTGAAATATAATCATTTAAATTACACACTGGCTGTCATTTTCATGACATATAGTTTAAACATACATTACATAATCAAGACATCACTAACAGGTTAAGTAAAATATAATATATAGGCTAATATAGTGCATATATTTAGTGAAAGGGTTCATTTCTCTAGTTGGCTAACAAGCTGTGGACACTGAATGACTTTCCTGAGGTAAATGTAATGTAATGCTACTACTATACGTGGGATGTTGTTGACAAGCTGTTTTACTGATGTCTTTCTGCCGTTAAAACACTGATTGAGCGATTACACGAGATATAATATCTTTCAGTAAGTTCAGTACTTTATCGTTCAACATACCTTGAGATGTTTATTCATGTTTATTAGAAAGAGATGTTTGCGTTCGCTCTGCTCGCATTTCTGCTTAAAGCGTAACTCCAAAATGCAACCTAGGGTCTTTTTGTTAATCTATCTGAGGCAAACTTTCGTTTAAAAGCATAACTAGAATGGAAACGCCACTTTTAAGTTTGACCGTATTTTCGTTTTCGGTCAAATTGCCTTTTGAATGGGAGTGCTTGGGGCACGACTATGATAGCATCAAAATCGCTATTTTTAAAACACTAAGAAGGCTCGACACAACATGAAACTTTGCTGGAAGTATAACCAGGGGCTCTACACATGAACTCGAGCATTGAGAACATTGTTTGTGTACACAGAGTTTACTAAAAAGAAAGATTTTGAACAACTCACTGTAGCTGTTGTTGTTTCCGTCCGCCGGCATTTTGTCAGTCAAAAATAGTCGATCTCCGAATGCGAATGAACTGACTCTTATTGTTTCTTATATGAGGATCCTTTTTCAAAAACAAGGTCAATATTGATTTTCACTAACGACAAAACAACAAATTATTTGTGAATTTATATGGAACTAAGCTTTAGGAGGAGCTTTCCATCTTTACTCTCCTCCCTGTTACGTTGCATTCGGAGATCGACAATTTTTTTACGTCTTGAACCTGTAAGTCTTCAGAGCAGGGATGGGCAACTTCGGTCCTGGACTGTCCTACAGAGTTTAGCTCCAACCCTGAAAAAATCACCTGCCTGTAATTTTCTAGTAATTCTGAGGACCTTGATTAGCTTGTTCAGGTGTGTTTGATTAGGGTTGAAGCTAAACTCTGTAGGACAGTGGCCCTCCAGGACCGAAGTTGCCCATCCCTGCTTCAGAGTATGATTTTCTGATTTTCTCTTGCGATAAGAGGGATCGTCAGCATCTTGAACTTGACTACTGATGTGTCTACTGATCGACACCGAGCGTCTACAAATCGACACTTAATAACTTTTATACTCTAGCTCTTTGCGTCTTCTGTCGACAACTGGCCGAGTCTCTTACCCTAACTTACTTGCTTCCCTAAACTGACCTGCTGCGCAGCAGAAATTAACAGCCAGACATCAGCAAATGTCCTCTAAATGCTTTAATAACGGCCGGGAGAGTCTTTGAGCAGTTCTCAGAGAAACTCTTCCAAGAAGAATCAAGGCCGGAGGATCTCAGACAAATTCCATTGAGACAATCCCAGAGTACACAAGAATACAACAGTTTTTATAGTATAGAGGTATGGCATAAATGTCAGGCTGCATTACATAATTTCCCCACTATTTGATTGGTTCTTCATATGCAAACCCCTCTGTTACTAGGTAAAGCAAACTTTGTTTTAATGATGACTTCATTTGTTAAATCACAAGATTCTAACAGGCTGTCTAGTTTCATTTCCCAAACTATGTTATTAATACACACACACGCACACACTCAAGACACAAGTTTTCCATTGGTTTCGTACAGTACATCCTGTTCAAATGTTAGATGTTAAATAAGGTTAGATGTTAGAAACATGGTTAGTTTAATATACAGTTTAAAATTTCTATGACACCCTCCATCCTTTTTTGGAACTATAAAATACCGGCTGTAGAACCCGGTGTTTCTCTCTGGGGAGGATTGAGATCTATGGCCTTCAGAAGAGACTGAACTTCTTGCTCCATAACCTGTTAGGGGCCCACCACTGTTTCCAAAATACCCTTGAAATTCGGTGGGCAAGACCCAAACTGGAGTCTATACCCTTTGTGGACAGTGTGCACCACCCACTGAGATATATTCGGTAGTGCTTCCCAGGCGTGCAGAAAATTTACTAGAGGAACCAACTATCTCAAGGCTATCACTCAATGTATTTAGAAGAGAATTCACGGCAGGGTTTAACCGAATCATTGTTTCTACAGGCCTCTCTATGGAGAGCGAACCCCCTACAACCACAGTATTGATGGGCGGATTTCGAGGTTTGGGTTTGTTAGAAATTGTTGTACCCCGAAGCGCCATAGGCGACAGGGTTGACAAATCGATTTCCTGAGGGCTCCGTAGAGGAGCAGGTGTAGTTTGCTAAAACTACATAAATAATAAAACATTTATTTATAAATTAAATTTCTGAAAGGCTGCAGCCTGTTTCTTTGCCTCCTGGAATCTCTCGATGACCGTGGCCACAGCGGGGCATCAAGGAGGAAGGCTCTGTCCTCCTTAATGCCCAATAGGTTGAGTCATAAATTGAACTTTTTGAGCAATGTTGCTGGGCAATCTTGCCGAACGATTGTTGCTTGGGCACTTTCCCACTGAAAATGGACAATAAATTTCTATCTGGATAATTTAGATCGGTCGTGGGCCCTGTCTCACATCTGGTTGCCCATTGATAACAACATTGCCCATTGCTAAGTTGCAAAGTTGCCCTGTGTATCATCACCTTAAGTGTCTTGCCGTCACCGACAGGGCTTCCATTTCAATAAAAGAACTCGAAGTTCAGCTACTTACATTTAAAGGGTATTTCAATGCTTTTGCGTTCTCGCATAAAAGTTTTGCGTAGCGTTCACCCGAGAAATGTTGCGTTTGCTCACAAAGGACTGGTTCATTTCTTATGATTGTGCCAATGTAGTTGACAAACAGTGATAAAAAAAAAAAAACACTTTAAATTAAATATAATATTTTTGTTTGATATTTACAGCTGTTTAGGGATTATTTTATGGCACCAAAATCTTTTTTCCTTTACTGTAGGCCAGTGTTCTTCAACCCTGCTCCTGAAGGACCCCCAACACTGCACGTTTTCTTTGTCTCCCAAGGGCGGACGTACACGGTGCGAGTTCGGACACTCAGGAGGTTGTGAGATATTGCACACGTCAGGGTTGCCAGATTGGAAGGTTTAAAGTGGGTTATTTTTTATGTCCATATATCCACTCAATGTTTTTATGTTACTGAATGCTTCCAAGCGACTTTTATTGACAATAAACAGACTCTTTGATAGCCTAAGTTGATCGCATTATTTTCCGTAACATAATAGAATAGTCTAACTGAGGTACAGCCTACTTTTGCGTTCATTTGAATGAATATCGTTTCTAAAATCGGATAGGCTAAGTCGAAAAATGGGTAATTTTAAAGCTTGTTAGTGATTTCAATGTGTTTAAACGAAAAACAAGCCACAAACAAAATTGGGCGGTTTTTTGTGCATTCTCGCGGTTTTTGACCAGGTTTTGGGCTGGAAAACCTTGCTGGCACCTGGCAACCCTGGCACACGTTGCGAGTCAGTTTAACTGATAATCGCGTCAAAGCAGCTGGTACACGGCACGACTGTCCTGCACGAATTTTATCCCGAGCCGGCAGCAATCACGTGAGCTTTCGCGCTA
This sequence comes from Abramis brama, assembly GCF_963993115.1. Taxonomy (NCBI): domain Eukaryota; kingdom Metazoa; phylum Chordata; class Actinopteri; order Cypriniformes; family Leuciscidae; genus Abramis; species Abramis brama. The sequence continues at coordinate 52,044,523 of NC_139965.1, read as the reverse complement.
AACACAAAGACCGTCAATGTTGCAAGCAGGCAAAGCTTCAGATAGAAAAATGACAGAAATGTGTGTGCAAATGATTTGTTGAAAAGCAGAGAACAGTAGCCATTCCTTTCAACATAAAAACTAGAGAGAGAGAGAGAGAGAGAGAGAGAGAGAGAGAGAGAGAGAGAGAGAGAGAGGGAGAGGTGTGTGTGTGTGTGTGTGTGTGTGTGTGTGTGAGAGAGAGAGAGAGAGAGAGAGACTAGCTGTGTCCCAATGTGAAGGCTGCATCCTTCGAAGGCCGTATTTGAAGGCCGATTGGCCGCATTTGAAGGCCGATTGCGTCACAGCGGCGCGATGAAGGCTGTCCTATGGTCCCAATTCAGTTCTGCATCCTCCAAAGGCCGTATTCAAAGCATAGACTGTAAAAAATAGATTCAAAGGCCGGTTGCGTCATCGCGCCGCGACGAAGGCTACCCTGATTCAAAAGCGACGCCAAATGCACCCTTCGTTTCCCCGTGAAAGGAAGGATACATAAATGGACACTTAGCGGCCTATCCTACCCTATTCTACCACATAAGTCACTGCGCGCCGGTGACGACAGCATTTATTTATTTATTTTTAAAGGCGGTCGAGACTAGAGTTCCGTGGTGGACAGCAAATTCACATTTAAATGTAAGTATTATTAGGCCGGGAGCCAGGTCCACTCCTCAGGATGTTTTTGCTACCTTTTTTTCACTATTATTTCCTATTATCTTATACCTTGGGCCATCACAAGTTGATAATAACCACCCCCAACTCGGCCCCGTTTGGTCTCAGGGGCCAAAAAACACCCTTTTTGGGAAAAGCTTTTGGCGGAATGATGTAATTGTGAATATAAAGGTACTGCAGCTACATAAATGGCCATATAACCCTAAAATTTTGCATGGTGTATCCTGACACATAGGGGAAACTAGCAGAAAAAGATTCTGGGCATTGCTGCCTTTTTTCTGTCAAATATCACCCTCAACATACCCCAAAAGACTAAAAAATGGCTGTCTGCCATCAAAAGTGATCATTTTCAAGCATTTTATTATATATATCACTGCGTCAAATGTACATGAAAAACTTCCCAAGTTTATAAGCTTCAATTTAAGTCCAAGATGACCTTTCTATCTAGAGGATTATAGCTGGTATAACCAAAGTTATCCACTGTACCTCAAATCGGAGAAAACAGAACTTTCAAGCATTACCATTCCATATTGGATTAAGCATATTTTTTACATATGAACAATGTCTTAAACAAGAGTTGAGACTTGACTTATGAGCTATACTATATGAAATGAATTGCATGAAAAGTGAGCAATGTTATGCCCCTAGGTCAGGGCTATTCAATTAGCTTCATTCGAGGGCCGGATTATTAAATCGAAATGTTGAGGAGGGCCGGTGGGTTTAGCTTATTTATTGAAACATTATTTATTACTTATTGAAACATAACAGTATCAATAAATAAGGTAAAGTAACCTAAAAAAGTATTGTATTTACTTGGAAATGTGGTACCCAACAGTATGCAGATTTATAAATAACTTATTTACAGCTATGTACAAAAATATGAATTATACAAGATCATAGCTATTGGTAAGAATTATTTTATTTATAATTATTATAGGCTTAAATGAAAATATTCTAACAGTGAGACTTGATAACCACAGGTAAAACCATAGATGGTTACTCACTCACTACCACTGTATAATAAAATGCCTAAACACAGGTAAAAACTATACACAAAATTAATTGTATATTCCTCTACCAACCTAATTAATCTACTGCAATATAGGCCTAAATGACTATAAGTTAGTATTCAGTATAAATATTCCACATTTCTGGCCAAACCATAGTAAATTACTACACTACAATTCATGGTAAATGTAAAGGTGGTGATTAGGGGATTTAAAGTCTTCTAACTTCGTTCATGGCACAATGTTTCTGCTGTTTACCTCATCAGGTGTGTTGGGAATGTTGAGCTTTTTTAGAGCTTTTTAAGAGCAATTCAGGAGAAAAAAAATACAAAGTAAGAAAGTTAATACGTCTTTGCTGAAATGTATTGTGCTGTTGTTGTTAACAAGCGATGGTTCATTTGCTCTGCCCTTAGGATTGCAAGTGTCCTGGGACAGGTGAGGGTGTGAGTGGGAAACCCACTGCTGAAACTTGGCCCTGGTTTGTCCTCAGGGCCGAGTTCAGCAGTGGGTGCCCACGGTGAGGAGGAGCCAGCAGCACCAGCACGAAGGCAGAGGCAAGGAGAGCACAGGAGAGTAGGGAGAGGATGGACAGGCTGTTTTCTCTTCTTGAGAGAATGATTGAAAAATATATATTTTTCTACATATTCTTGTTTAACTTTTTTCACTTTTATTTTTTAAAAGGAAAGAAAAAATCTGTACATTATTTTTTTATGCAACTTTAAATGTGTAAATAAAAGAGAATGAATTGTTCTGGACATTGTTTATTTTTTTGTCAATTTCTACATGAAAAACTCGTGTATACCTTTTTTTTTTTTTTTTTATAAAATTGGTAAATGAAAATCATTTGTTCCACGGGCTACATTAAAGTACTTTTTCCAACTATTAACAACATACGTTAAACATATCAAACAACAAACATTTACAGTAGCCTACATAAAATAAGAAAAAAAATGGTGTAGACTTGTATTGAGCTGAGCAGGGAGACCCTGGTGGAGCTGCTGGACCGGGATGGGCTGCCCCTGGTAAGGCCTCCTGCTGGTGGGACATCATCTGGGATGGTCTCCAGAGTGTTTGAGTACATATTTCCACTATCCACTAAGTTGTCTACCAACAGGTTTGCAGGGCTGACTCAATCGATGGCTGCCATGTCACTGAGGTTTTTTTTTCTTTTTCAAAGAGTAATTTCTGAAAAAAGTACTTTTAATAAGTTTTTAGTATCAAGAGTAAAACTAGAGGTATGTATTCTGCAGGGGAAAAAACTCTTTGTCAGGGTTTTTATTATAGTTTTGTATTTATATTATGCTACTACTGCGTTTTACTTCTGAATATTTTCAAGATTGTTTGTTACATTATATACTTTTGTGTAGTTTAACGTAAAATCATATGTGAGGGAAAAAAAGTACTTCAGTATAGGTTACTTCACATTTGTACGTGAATACTTAACGAAATATGCATTTCCTAAAATTAAAGTAACAAAATGTAGGTCTATTGTCACAATATTAACAAATTGTTGCTAACAGCTGCGCCCCATATCAAAGGGCGCATCTGAAGCGCTCGGACCGGTCTAGCCTACGGAGGATTGTTCTTGTCGCCTGGCAACTGTGACAGCTGCCGATGACGAGCGCGAGAAATATAGACCAGGTTAAAATCACAAAAATGTGCCTAAATAAAAATCCTCAGGCATTTTTGAGTAAAAGTTGGCAAATAGATTATTCTAGGGGTATTTTTATGCTGAATCCATTTTTGCTGTTTGCAAAATCCAAGATGACTGCCTCATACGCCAAAATGAGCAAATTTCTCAGCACTGGCTCAAAGAAAAACTGTTTTTATTGTGCTATAGCATTTATTGAATAAAGGAAACAAACAGAATAGTCAGAACAAGTTAGTCATTCTGTCTTACAATATTTCTGGTAAACACTGACTTGTAATTTTGTGTATTTGAGTATGTCCATGTAAGAACATCAACATCATGCTGGTGGCAGCAAAAGGCCTATATCTTAAACCATCATCCTATTACATTATGTTAAGAGTGTTTATTACTTTTCAACATTTACATGTCCATTTAAACAAGTTTAAGGACTTAAATTTAACCAAACTAAATTCTCTTTTGGTTTATTTATGAAAAAGATATTCAAAGAGAAATTGGTTGTAAATATTAAGAATTGAGACAAATTAACTAATTACCAAACCATATCACGGTAATGTGTCACACTATTAACATTAGCTTTGAACAGATAAAGGAAATAAACACAGTAAACTTGGCCTAAAATTACCTTATAAAGTTGGATATAACATTAGCTGAATAATAACTAAAACATGAACTGCATGGCATATAAAATGTAATGTTATTTAAACAATGGTACAACAAGATTCTCCAATATGATCACACCAACACAGAGCAGTGCTCTTATTCAGTTCAGCAATTGCTACATTCTGCATCACTTGTCTTGCACTTGCATGCAGCAGAGCAACGCGGATGAGACTTTTTACATTTACATCGTGCACTCATACATCTTAAGGGCGCAGTTGCAGCTGATCAATTCCAAACAGTAGTCTGACTAACCGAGGTTACGTTAGGTAACCAAGTACGTTCTCTTATGAGAGGTTCTCTCGTATTGCGTAAGTTGCTTATGCTACGGGAACCCCTTGTCAACGCCGTGCGCGCCGAGCATCCACTGCATGAGACCCAGGGAAGCCCGGGGAACACAAAACATGTGGGAAACAGGCGGCCAGCAACGTGGGCCAGCACATGTACATAAGCACTTCATAGGGAAATACAGAGCGGCTCCGCCGGTCTATGTATAGAGAATATCGCCCTTAGTACAGCTCAACCAGAAGAGCTAATAGTCGCGTCAGAGTAGCCTGCACACGAACAAACTGGGCAGAACATACACACCACTTAGACTGATAAAAGTCTAGCCTGCAAGGTGAGGAACTTCCAGGTTATAAAACTTAACAAATGTAGAGGGGGAGGCCCAGCCTGCCGCCATACAAATGTCATGAATAGAAATCCCGCTGGACCAAGCCCACGACGAGGCCATGCCTCTAGTGGAATGGGCCCTGATGCCCATAGGGCACTGCAGGTGTTTGGACGCATAAGCTGCTGCGATAGCGTCCACTATCCATCTGGACAGGCTATGTTTCGAGGCGGCGAGACCCTTGTTGCACCCACCAAACGAAACAAAGAGCTGCTCAGAACGCCTGAAGGCGGCAGAGCGTGTGATGTAAACTCTCAGTGCCCTGACAGGGCATAGGAGGTTTTCACCGCCCTCGCTATCGGATGCTGGCAGAGCCGATAGGGAGATGATCTGCGCTCTGAAGGGAGTGGCAATCGCTTTGGGGACGTAACCATGTCTCGGTTTGAGGATGACTGGTCATTTGGACCAAACTCGAGACACGCGGGGCTAACGGATACCGTGTGTAGATCCCCCACACGTTTTACTGATGACAGAGCTATCAGAAAAACGGTTTTGAGCGAAAGGTATTTTAGGTCCACGGATTCTAACGGTTCAAAGGGAAATACTTTCAGGGCCTCTAGGACCAAAGAAAGATCCCAAAAAGGAACCGAAGGGGGTCGCGGGGGGTTCATCCTCCTGGCTCCTCTAAGGAAGCGGATGATGAGCTCGTTCCATCCTATCGCGCGGCCGTGCGTGGACTCTGCGAACGCTGCAATAGCCGCAACGCAAACTTTGAGCATGGAAGGGGACCTGCCCTTGTCCAACAGCTCTAGAAGGAAGGAGAGCACCCACGAAACCCCACACGTGCGTGGGTCCAGGCTCTTTGTAGCGCACCATTTGGAGAACACTGACCATTTAGACGCGTAGAGTCTTCTCGTAGAAGGAGCTCTAGACTGCGTGATCGTGTTCACGACCCCTTCTGGCAAAGCAACGGTTATTCGTTGATTATCCACGCATGCAGAGACCAGCGCTCTGGATGGGGATACCGCGAACGCATAGCACAAGCGGTGCCAGACCACGTGCTGTTCTGTGTTCTGGACAAGAAGCACTCTGTCAATTGCTTCTCTGTGTTGAGGATCGTGAAGCTTGCCTCTACTTTGTGCAGCTGCTTTTAGTGTCAAAAGGCCCTGTTCTGTCGCATTGTATAGCTTATCTTTCTTGGATTCTTGGCATATAATGCAAGTATCCAATGACATTGACCCGTCAGGCTTCAAACTACACACAGCTTCCATAATTGGTGATCTTATAATCTAACCAACTTCATGGGTACAATTCCACAACTGGAAATATTTTGTGTTGGTTCATGTCGCTCTTTGGATATAAAAATTAATTCTGATGAAAAATACGATGTGTGGAAATAACTGCAGAAAGTAATAGAAAGTAGAAAGTAGAATAAAAAACCTCTTGGATAACTCTGAACTCAATTCACACACTTTGATCCAAAGACAATAGTATGCATGTGACTCCAAACAAATGACTCTCGCATTTTAGATATTCTGTTTGTCCATTTGAAATAAGGAGAAAAACAGATATTTTCATGATGAGAAATAATGCAATTATCATTGTCACATACAAGTATCTTAATTCCCACCTACATAAACTTTCTCGTTAATTGATGTCGTGCATGATGTAAAGTTTATAAATATAGAATTTCCTGACATTTTAGAGGTCATCTTGAAGTTTGCACTCTACTGAGTTTCACATAAGAGATACAGCTTGGCAAACAGCAAAAATGGATTCAGCAGAAAAAATACCCTTAGAAAAGTCTGTTTGCCAACTTTTACTAAAAAATGCCCAAGGGTGTCACATTATCTGAAAATCGACCTAGTCTAATACTGGACTTTTTTATATTCAATTGGGTTTTATATTCAAACCGGGCTAAACCGAAAATACATGATCCGGCAGAGCCGGGGCTGAAACATCCTCACCATGTCCTCCAGTAAAATATAAAACATAAAAATGACAATAGCCAATTCTGGCTCCATAGCTGTTTACTCAATTAGGCTATATCAAATGAATTATCAGGATGGCAGCTGTCCTCTCGCACCGTTGCTTGGCGCCAGGAGCGGTGATCAGGAACACCTGGTTGCGCAATTAGGAAATCCTACGAAGGCTACATGGTGCGTCCTTCGAAGGACGCATAGGCTGCATCCTTGAAGTCTTCAGTCCTTCGAAGGATGCAGCCTTCACACTGGGACACAGCTACAGTGTATGCGCACGCTGTATGGTTGCTGCCACTGAGGTATAGCCCCATCGACGTGGTTGTGTATGATTTGGCAATAGGGGACAGCTGGTGAAAATTGGGCCGACTCCCCGAATTTTTTAAACATGTTTAAAAATAATCGGGAGGTCGGGGAGGTGCTCATAACGTGCTCGGCTCGGCTCGTAATTCCTCTCACACGCTGCGAGCTGCGACCATGCGAGCATCACCGATTCCACTCGATTTCTCCCGAGTGAAAAAAATAATCTGCGAGCTTGTAAAAACCATAGATATCATATAATAAACGCTAGATGTCTCGTGCGCGCTGCTGGCCAATGGAGGTCGACGTCCGCACGTGGCGGCCATCTTGCCACAGACAGCTCGCTCACTAGTTTTATGGTGCATGCACTTTTAAATAACCATAACTCAATTTTCTACCGATTTTCAAACGGTTTGGTTTGTTATAAACGTCAGAGATGTAGTTATGACACTGCATACATACACTGCATACATGATATGAATAATTATAACATACATGTTCAAGCATTCGGAAATATAGCCACGTTAATAACGTTTGTAAGAAACCAAACCGTTTGTAAATCCGTCAAGATTTCAGCGAGATAAGAGGATTTGTGTGCGTGTTGATCACTCACTTACATTAAGCCTGCGACAAGATGGCCGAACGGTGATGCCGGAAGTGACTTCGCCATAAGACATCTAGCGTTTATATATGATATCTATGGTAAAAACAGCAAAAATCGCACCGTGTACGCCCGCCTTAATCAAACACACCTGATTCAATTTATCAGCTCATTATCACATGGGTTAATGAGCTGATGAGTTGAATCAAGTGTGTTTGATTAGGGAGACAAAGAAAACGTGCAGTCCTTCAGGAGCAGGGTTGAAGAACACTGCTGTAGGCTACCGAAAGGCTTAAAAAAATTATCCTAATGTCTACTTTTATCTTTAACAGTAAAATTAATCAAGAATAAAAGAAAAAATATGTCTGTATATTACATGATACAAATGTATTTATTGACCAGGGTTTTTTATTTATTTATTTACATTTTTTTTGTTCCTGAAATCCACCCTTCTGCTGGGATCAGTATAATCCTGTGTAAGAATAACAAAAAAAAAAAAAGAATAATAAAAAAAGATTTTTTTTGTTTAAAAGCTCCCTATCTTACTAAAAAGTTTTGAACAACACAAACTTATGATTTGATCCAGATAAAAACTAAGATTGGATTTTGTGATTTAATCTGATTTCAGAATCCTTTTTTTTTTCTTCTTTTGAACAACCCATTTTAAAGATTTGATACAATCGAAATACGATCAGATTGTTTTTGAACAACTGGCCCCTGGTTATTATTTTGATTATTGGATTAAAGATTTATTTGGAGTATCTCCTTTGTCTTGCCCTTCATTACAGCCACCGACCATAACAGTAAGACAGTCTATGGAGTTTATGCAACTATAGCGACAGGTTTAAAATGGATTTTGAATCCAAGATTTACATATGATTTTTTTTTTTTTTTTTACTGTTGACCCCACTGTATATTCCTGCAATGAGCATGTTAGCCTATGTGACCTGCACCAAAAATCCAAGAAAACCAGCAAGACCCAGAAAACAACTTGGAAATCATTTCAGAATTGCTGCTCGCTAACTGCATGAATGACCACGCTGCACTGCAAGCTCTCAGACTTTAAACAAGCTCTCAGACTTCATCCTGATCAGCAATGATTCCTTGGCTATGTTTGGAATTAGCATGCTTAACACCTTTACTCTATTTTACATGATTAGTTTTGTTCTGTTTGATTTCTACTGTTCAAACATCACAGCAGTGGAGAGCAGGCCAGAGGCAAAAACAACTTTATACATGTAAGATTACATCCATAAAGTGTTGGAAAAATTGTTCTACTACTGAGTTATTCCAGATGTGCATTAAATTGTGTGTTTGCATTTACTTTGAGTGTTGTGTTTCTGTTTATGGAATATAAAATCTGCATACTGTGTGAGTGAAACACAAGCTCTGTTTCAGAAATCTACCTCTTTTCCATATTTATGCACATATACTCTCCTATGAGTGTCATTCTTTTTCTTTGTGTTAATAGGAACTGAATGCATCATAGTGAATGCAACTATGAAAAAATATGAGATCAAATGTGATTAAATTATTTCTGCCACACATATCTACAAAAATCAAGCTATACTGTATGTGCCCAGAAAAATCTTGGAGTGTTTTGAATGTTTATACTGTAAGACTGGAGTCAAACTGTCTAGACTCAGAAATGGCTACTCACTGAGAAAACAAAGGACTTTTCTGGAAATTAACATTTTTGAACTCTGTCTTGCTAATTTAGCATCCACACCTGAGACACAATCACACTGAGCCAATCACCACAGTATTGTCTTGATTTACATTTCTTTCCATTCACTCCCTCTTCCCCATCTCTTCTCTCCACATGCTGAAACCATCTGAAATTCACCCAAAAAATCTATATGGTTTAATGATAACAATTATTATACAACACTATACATGTTTTGTAGCATTTGAAATTTCTTAATACAACTGGTACAAAGGTCTCATTACCACAGAAGTAAACCAAAAGGTAATAAAGTATTTAAGAGTTAGATATATCTTGCTTACAGAGGAGGGTGGATCCTCTGCCAAGGTCTCATGCAAATGACTTTCTGTCCTCAAAAGGTGTAAACTACCCAGCTCTGGAGACTTGATTAATGCAAATTCGTATTGCAAGTTCATGTCTCACTATCTTGGTCTGTGTATTTAAGGAAATGTTGCAAAGGGTTCAGGGCACAATTTGTAGTAAGATCCGCACATAATGTCCTCCGACACTCGGCATTAGGACAACAGAATGTTGCTCGACCAACCTAAATAGCCTTACCTCTGGTTATTGTAATATTACTCTAGCTAAGTGTATGTGGGAAACCATGGCATGACCAAACCAAAGCTACTATTAGAGAATTAATATTGGTCAGCTTATATCTGTAGTAGTGGCCATGACCTCTGACTAGAGATAGTGTTACTTTAATTCAAGTTTATACAGATCTATGGGGACTAAATAAAGTACCTTTAGATAGACCAAGAGTGAAAACGGCCATAAGGCATCTAAGGTGCCTCTGTCCAGTGACCAAGACTGGCGAGTTTGTGATTGTGGGATCCGCGAGTGAAAAGAGTTCAATAGAATAATCAAGTGTCTAGATAAACTATTATACAAATAGTCCATAACCAGTCGGCATTCCAACCTAAATTTGAGGTCATGATACAATGGAGTCAAATAAAAGTTTCATTGGAATTCAACTACTTTGCCACACTGAAAAGACAGAACGCGAAGTACTCCTTCGCCCACTATATTGGAAACCATCGTTGGGACAATTGGGCGGGCCTTACAATACATTTTGTATCACAGAAACACATTGTCACATTATCACAAGTAAAGACATTCCATTGACTTCTTTTGTTTGTTTATACAGTTATAAATAACCCTAACCAACACCCTAACCCAAAAAAAACTTTCTGCATTTGTAAAATTGTCAAAAAGCTCTATTTAATTTTTATACCATTTGTGCAAATGTGGATGTCCCCAAAAGGAGGTTTTGTTGGATTTATCTCATGGGACACCTGGAGAAGACTGTGAGAGATGGAAATGTCCTCTGCACTCATTGTTTAACAGGATTAGTGTCTCCTCTCTGTACCAGTTGTGACATTTTGATCAAATCAAATTAAGTAACAATGCTGCTGATGGAACTCAAAGTTAAATGTATCACAGGGTGATGAAAGTCTCCTTTAGGGCTTCTTTTAGGACCTCTGCGGTGCCTCTGAAAGCCACACACACAGACTGTAAATGAGACAAGCTACATGTCTCTGACACCCAGACTCATTGGAAATACGTGACTTTGGCTACAACTTACATTGCTCCAATATGTTTCGATGCATTTTTCAGGTGACTCATCCACAAAACTACAAGATGCAGGTTGATATAGAAGCCGATTTCCACTTTTTAAGAAAAAAAAAATCATGCTTTTATAAATCATAATTATGACAAGGCTGTAAAAGCGAACTAGTGAGTAGTAGAGATGCGCGGATGGGCTATTATTTCATCCGCAACCGCATCACAAAACTCATCATCTGTCCGCCATCCATCCGCACCAACGTTTTTGACCAATTTTCAAAACCGCACCCGCCCGCCATCCGCTGATTGCTGTATACATAATATTTTTCATTTGATTGGTTCAACCGCCCGCCACCCGCCCGAATTAAATTAAAATATTATTTTTCGTCACGTCATCCGCCCGATCCGTGGTTTATCCGCGGAGTCCGCGGCTGTAACCACCAACCGCGCATCTCTAGTGAGTAGATAAGTTTACTTGTTCGGCGTGATGACATTTAAAGGGTAACTCTCGCCAAAATGCAACCTAGGGTCTTTTTGTTAATCTACCCGAGGCAAACTTTTGTTTAAAAGCATAATTAGAATGGAAATGCCACTTTTAAGTTTGACCGTATTTTTGTTTTCTGTCAAATTGCCTTTTGAATGGGAGTGCTTGGGGCACTTCTATGATAGCATCAAAAATCACTATTTTTAAAACACTAAGAAGGCTCGACACAACATGAAACTTTGCTCAAAGTATCACCAGGGGCTCTACACATGAACTCGAGCATTGAGAACATTGTTTGTGTACACAGAGTTTACTAAAAAGAAAGATTTTGAACAACTTACTGTCGCTGTGTCCACCGGCATTTTGTCAGCCAAAAAATAGTCGATCTCCGAATGCAAATGAGCGGCCTCTGAATTTTAGTATTGTTTCTTATATGAGGATCCTTTTTCAAATACAAGGTCAATATTGATTTTCACTAACGACAAAACAACAAATTATCCGTGAATTTTTATGGAACTAAGCTTTAGGAGGAGCTTTCCATCTTTACTGTCCTCCTTGTTACGTTGCATTCGGAGATCGACTTCAAAAGGCAATTTGACCGAAAACGAAAATACGGTCAAACTTAAACGTGGCGTTTCCATTCTAATTATGCTTTTAAACGAAAGTTTTTCATGCATTTAACCAAAACAAAAAAAAACAATTAACTTCAAGACGATGGAATCTGTGCTAAATTGCTAACTAATTTCCAGGTTTTAGCCTACAAAAATACATAATTCCTGCAGCACTCTATTTGCCAGGGTATAAACAGCTTCTAGACAAGCATCTACACTGGAAGGAACAGGTCAGCTCTGTATCCAGGAACTGTTGGTGGTACCGAACACTAAAACAGAAACTGTATTGAGACTGGTTCATTTGCCTCCCATTTCAGGTCATCTGAGGATAAAAGCGACTGGAGATTGTTTTAGTGGCCATTTCCACTGGCTTGGCTTGGAGAGTGATGTGACTACTTTTTGCCAAAAATGCGATACGTGGCAGCAATCATCCCTCATTAAGCCCCTGCCAATGACTTATATGAATCCCTGATGCTAACTGTACATTCTTGGCCTTGCAAGCAATGTAATTAGGATTTTATATGACTCCAACACCCAAGCAGCGCTGGTTGTCATATAATCAGGATGTTTTAGATTAAACGAAAAAGCTTTGTCTTTAACTGGAGCTGTATTGGGATAGCGGGAGTTGGACCACACAATGGAAAATTCTGAGGTGTTATTACTGCATGATGGCCATTCATTTCCATCAGAGACATTCACATTCCCACTCATTATTTCAGCTTTAAAACAAGATGATCAGTTGCCTCTGTGGAAATAGATAAAATCTTTCCATCCACCACTTGTGAAAAAGAAGTACACTTTAGCATGCTTTTAAAAAAAGTACTTATTACACACACTTTAAAAGAATATACTTAAGTCAGAACTGAATGGACATTTAATTGCATGTTACTTATAGTTTAAATAGTATAGTTACTTATACTTTAAACTTAAAGGGATACTTCACCTCTGGAAAGATGAATGTGTATTTAAAATAGGTCATTTATGTAATAGGAATGTGAAGAAATTTTTGAATTTGGAGCTTTCTAGACTGAGAAAAGCCATAAAATTTATTTTTGGCTTATGTGGATGAAAGACAACAACTCCCAGAATGCACTTGCTTCGCTGCCCTAGGAGGCCACTCCCAAGCCACGCCTACCGGTAAGAGAGCGCAGTTGAAAACAACAAAGCTAAGCTACTAGCGAGTCTCTGTGATGAGTTTGCCAGGGATTTCGAGATCGCCCAAAATGTCCGGGATTCGGCTTTTACGTTCTACAGTCGCCATTCATCATGTTTACTGTGGCAAGCAGGACGAGGCTGAGGGGCGCGGGAGAACGGCGCGAGGCCGGTGGCGTCATTACTTAGATGCACCGGTCTCGCATCTCTCACGGAGGAGCGGGAATTTTCTTAGCAATGGTAAAACGCACATCAACCGGAATGAATTCAGTTAGATTGAAACAAAAGGTGTGCATGTAAACAATGAATGGCGACTGCAGAAAGCTTTAGCCGAATCCCGGACATTTTGAACGATCCCGGTGGGGGGTGGGGGGGCAAACAGTCTACAACAAGACTGTTGTAGTGTGTTTGTGAGGGCTTGTGCTTGAGGGCAAAGTTTGTTTTTTCAGCAAGAATGAATGGTTTTGAGTGTAGAGCTTCATTTTGACCTGCAAATAGGATGTTTGGGGAATTGGGTTAGACGTTATGGATTTGTGTTTACTGTTTTGAGAATACGAGGCATAGTTAAATGAATGAGAACTTTTTTCTTTTTTTTTTGGTTGAACAAATGCTTTATTAAAAACCATTGTTTAATTTCAACAAATGTTTAATCAACTATACTCAATAATTGATTGTGAATTAGATAATTAGACTTATTTTTACCATTAATATTTTATTAAAATGTTTAAGAATAATAGGACTAGAGTCCTATGAAATGTATTTTAGCGCATTTGTTCTCTCATCCATCAATCAATGCAGTACTTTCCAGAGTGTGTTTAAATATTTTTTTTTTTTTTTTTGTTTACTCCTTAACAGATATTATTTAAAATGTAGCAAAGTACAATACTTCAAACAAAACATACTTAAGCTACTTACAGTAACGCAAGTAAATGTAATTCGTTACTTTCCACCTCTGGTCACATTTCAGCTCAAAGAAGATGAAGATTCAAAAAAAGAAGTCTTTATTTAAAGTCAACTCAAATAATCCACAGATGCAATACTGCATGCAAGCACAAACACACGAACAATACCGAACCATGAATGTGAACTAAAGAGTAGGGTTTTTTTTACATTTCTGCTTTTGTGGTCTGATAAAGAACGAATGGTATATTACATTAGAACAACATCAGGGTGAGTAAATGGTGACTTAATTTTAATTTTAGGGTGAACTATCCCTTTAAGTGTTTTATATGAAAGTGTATTCTCTTAAAGCACACTTAAAGGTATAGTTCACCCAAAATTAAAATTTTGTCATCATCACCGATTTGAGACATAAGTGTTCATTGAATCGATTGTAAAATCGATTTTCCATGTCTAAAGACGTTTCCATTTTCAACATCAAATATAGGCCAATCAACGGACAACTAACAGGCATTAGGACGAACGTAAAGAGGCCGCTTGAGACGCACAAGTCAGCAATATTTCTGATGATTTACTGGCGTGAAGTTTTGTGCACAATGACAAACAGGAGTGCAACATTCTCGAAAAACAATAAGCAGAGTGGACTGCCATAACATCAATGAAAAACATTACCGCAGGCTTCAACATGGCTGTGTTTACGATTAGAAATGTCAAAATTTTTTGCCTACGTAGGCGATTGTAGCCCATGAAAAGAGGTTGAAAATAAAACTTAAAATTCACTGAAGGATTAGCCTACAGTTTGTGTAGGATAAACACGCAGGGCCGCTATTCTCCAAATCAGACAGTGGACTAGAAACATCTACAACAGGGCTGCATTTATGATTTAGGCTATTCAAAAATCTCCCAAATTATTTAACGTAATGATTTAATCCATTATAGACAACTGTTCAAAAATGAAACTTTAAATGGACTTACTTGAGAACAGGCCATGTGTTTTTTTTTAAATTGAACGTAACCTACACTTAGGCTGTGATATGGGAACTCACGATCGCACAGTTTGCATACCACTTTGTCCTTCTTCATAGTTTGATCTACAGTCCAAACCCCGAAGTGCTTCCATATCGAACTCCTCAAGTTATTAGGGGTTATAACTCGTCTCTCATGTCGCACAGGTTGATCGCCATTGTCCACCATTTTATTTTGCCAAAACACCAGCAGCAGCCGACTGAAACTATAGGTGCGTAAAATTGGTGGGAATTTTCTTTTTAGCTTTCGCAACGCCTACTGCACTTTCGGAATTCTTTATGTAACCCCTTTGAATTATACATTAATATATATTTTTTTATTTTTAGTCCTAAAGTAAATTTATTTGGAACTACTTTTGATTCGTATACCACAAAGAAACTCCTATATATTTGGTGCAGTACTATGATTAACCACTAGAGGTTAACTCTGCGGTATGTTGAGTGAGTCGATTTATCGAATTCAGACGAAGCAGCCAGCTGAACATGCACGCACGAGGTTAGCATGAGATCGCATAAACTATTCAATTTTGATATGTTTCTTCGTTTATATTCTTTTATAAAGAATGTTATTAATCGTTCAGGTTGCCAATTCATCCTGTTACCGAGGGAAAAAAAGAATGGTCAATGCTTTTGATTACTGGTTTCTTTTACGAGAACTCTGGTGAGTTTTGCTCGTTTATGCATTACTTTGACATTCATCTTTCTCTATATATGTCCTAAAAACCTATCAGGGTTATATATTATGTTTAAGAATGTATTTTTGTATGTTTAGAAGGTCAAATTGGTATAGAGTTAATTAATTTGTGTACGACGTTAGTTGAACTGTTTTGGTTGAATGATTGCATCATCTAGGAGTAACGTTATGTTAATGCTAACAAATGGAAAGATGTTTTACAACAAGAGATGTTGCATATTTAAACACTTATGTGTTTAAGCGTGCTTATGTGCACTTGTGTTGTCACATGTTGGATTAACATTTACTCACGGACATTTTGTGCAGCTGATAGTAAATGTCGGTGTAGAAATTGTTGACATTAAAGGGGTGGTAAAACACCTTTTTTCGAAGGCTTGATTGTGTTTGTGGGGTTCACTGTAACATGTGTTCATGCTTCGTTTTAAAAAATTCGCATTATTTTTCACATATTTAACCATTATTCTACACTGCTCTGTCCCTCCTTGTAAAAACGGTCGGATGATTTCCTGGTTCTATGAAGCCCCGCCCTCAAAAATACGCAATGGGCTCAGATTGGTTAGCTGGCCCAGTGTGTTGTGATTCGCTAACCGCCAAGTGCACGTTGTTTCGGAAACGCCCCTTACCCTTACCGGTAGTTTGTGCTTCAGTAAACGACGGCGTTAATATTCCCATATCAGTTTGAGCTCGAATCAGACCCAGCATGTTAGTAGAGAGGATCGAGCAGAACCAGTTCAAGAACGGCTGTTAAAGGATTTTTTAGAAAGGTATGTTTTTTTTTTTTAAGACTGCAGATCTATTGTGATCGCTATATGAGACACTGTTACTTTTGTATATTTAAAACGATTGTAGCTAAATATCTGTCGCCAGAACTATTAACCCAATACGAACACTAAACATTGGCTTTACAACAGTAGGCAAATCAAACACAAACCATGTTTAGCATGCCTGTAGATAAACAATACACAAAAGCTATAATCAAAGAATAATTTACAGTGATCACTTATAAACGACAACAACCACGAACATTCCAAGTTCGCTGCGCTGGTGATATTAAACAGAAGTTTGTATGTGTTTGTCGGATAAGTATGAATTAACGTTAGCATTTAACAAACTGGTTTGTGGAGACAAACTGCGTTGTCCTTCGTTTACTTCCTCGCTACAACGTACAATTAACAATACGAACTATTACAGGAAAACACATCAACGAAAAAATCATACTTACAGGTTGTGGCTCGAAAACAACAGCTTCTGTTTTTAAAGTTGGAACTGCTCCATCTTTCAGGACAAGCCGTTGTGTGAATCCTGCATTGAACTCGCGTAGATTGAGGAAGCTTTCCTCCGGAAAATGTGCCGCACAGAGAGCAACATTTGGATTATAATTATGAGGGACCGAGTTAAAAATAAATTGTAACCGTCCTTAGGAAGACTGAACAAAGTGGACCTGCAATCTGGGTGAAAATAACAGCGTTTCGACGGCATAGCGGCAACGACACTCTACTACCACAACTCTTTTCCAAAGCAACATAAAATGGCCTCGCCCCCTTTATGTATTGTGTTCCCAGAGGAGGGGTTTATGTAAATATTGGGCTTAGTGATGTCAGCAAGCCCACAGGAATGTCGTGTAGTCCCTATCAGCCGTTTCTGTAGTTCTTAGAAATTGATTTCTTTAAAAGCAAATATCTCCCTTTGCTTTAAACTTTGAACGTTGTAACTTTGCAGATGTTGTTTATGCTCAAACAGCAACATTACACACTAACTAAAGTTAGAAAAGTGAAATCGTGTTTTACCACCCCTTTAAGAAATGTTTAATGTGACTGCATTGTTTTGTGCAGATTGGTTTTTTTGAATGCTGATTCTGTTTGAGTGATCCACCTTTGAACGGCGAGCCAGACCCTTGATCAAAAGAATCATTGTGATTCAACACGGATTCGAACTGAGAGCTAAGCACATACACACTACCCGGGTAGAAAACACAAAAAGGCCTTTACACACATGGAGATTTGAGTATTATACACATACACAAGGGATCCAGAAGGACTGTTGAGACTTTGTTTTATTTAATTTAATTTAATTTTATTTTATTCCTTCACATTCAACTTTGGACTCCATACGAACCATTTTTTTTTGTTGGTTCATGGTGTTGAGTGGAAACCAGACAATTGTTATTCATGTAAATTGTGAAAAATTGTGTACTCAAAGTTTTGAGTCTTTGTAATAAAATTGCCGGCTGTTAATTACTTGAATTTAATTTAAATCCTCCTAAAGCCGAACCTAGGACTTATTTAACCTCTGTTGGGTAAATTACACTTAATACTTATTCTGTTGTCCCCGTTACATTTATTTTCTTTTTCTGCTTGTTTGTGAGTTTTGTTACATCTATCTTTTTCATTTGTGTAATTCGTTTAAAATAATAGTGTAGGCTACATATTTGGTTAAAATCGATTACCTATTTTCGTTTTCGAAACTTGTGTTGGTTGGTCAGATCGACTGTGCAATCGATTTTCGAATGTAAAGTGACAGCCCTAATCCTCATGTTGTTCCAAACCAGTAAGAGTTTCTTTCTTCTGTTGAAAACACACAAAAAAAAATGTTTAAAGAATGTTGGTAACCAGACATTTGATGGTAATCTTTGACTTCCATAGTATTTTTTCCTACTATGGAAGTCAATGGCTACCGTCAACTTTTTGATTACCAACATTCTTTAAAATATCTTATTTTGTGTTCAACAGAAGAAAGAAACTCATACATACTTTAAGTGGCCAATTACAGTTTTTTAAAAACATACTTGTAAATTTGAAGTACACTTCAAGTGCACTCTGTTTGCATTGTCAGTAACCGTGTCTGTCAGAGTGGAATTGTCTATGGTATTGGTGACAAATCCTTCTCCTCTAACCCCATATGATGCCACAGACTCTCACACCTTCATATTGTCTCCCAGTGTGGGTCACTTTCATAATTTGTTCTGGGTGAATGGAGTCAGACTCTCCTGCAGCTTGTCCCAAAACTGAAATCCTGTTTGAAATCAGCCATTCTAAAACAATTCTGCTGTTTACCCATAGTCATCATAAGAAGAGGGAATCAAAAAGAATGTTAAATGAAGCAGAGCTTATATCACATGAGTCAACTCTTCAATATGCCTCAAGTCACCCATATTGAAAACAAAAACCAATCCCGTTAAAACAGCAGAGAATAGGCTGTTACGTATCTTCTTAAAAAAATCAATATAATGGTGTAAATAATGTAAGAAAATAATGCACAATCATCATGGGCGTAGATTACGCGGGGGACGTGGGGGACGTTAAGTTAACCTGAAAGTTTGAAGTAGTTTTAAAAGCTTTAAGTTTGACGTAGCCTACACAAAAAACTATTTGAAATATGTAAACAATATTGTACAATATACAATAGGCTATGTGCAGTAAGTATAAAGTACAGAACATCTGCATTTCTTTCTTTCTTTATTTCTGTCTTTCTGTCTTATTGCTTTAAACATAAATAGCATATTAAGCCAATTAAGCAAAAACCTGTCAACAAAGGTCTGCAAAAAAAAATAATAAATTGGTATAATGCTTGGCATTCTGTCCCCCTCACCTTTGAAATGACGGCTACGCCCCTGGCAAATAGGGTTTTAAAGAATGACTTCACGTTAAACTTGAAGTGTCATTGTTCTTTGTAAGGGACCGTTCGGTATTTATGGAAGGGGCCACCGGAGGAAAATAGGGGAGGGTCATGTCTTTTTATTCTTTGTTAAGGGGAGGGTCATCCAACTTTTTTTAGTCTAGGGGGGAGGGTCACCCAACTTTTATATTCATTAAAACCACAACATTTCAAGTGGCTTGTTTGGTGCTATTTTTTTTTCCCATTTATTCCATGTTGATCTCGCGTTATCAGCCCCCCTTCGATATCAGATGGGTCTGACCCAACAAAAATCCAGTTTGGCGCTGTTTGACAGTGCGCGTGCACTTCAGTTCGCGCTTAGAAAAAGTGCATCATGTCAGAACAGAATGCCAAAGAAATGTTTACCCGGCAAAGCTTTAAAGCACGAGCAAATAATGAACTTTTGTTAAGTGCACAGTGTCCTGTGAGTGTAACTCTACCGCTGCATTAACATGTGATGTGAACGTACGTCGAATTTAACAGTAGGCTATTGAGACTGAGGCGCCAGAACTGCAGCTGATTGTGTGCTGTAGCGCGATACTACCATATTTTAGTCTCCATTCTTATTTTGTTTCCACGATGTGTAAGATGTAGGGCTACCACATCTTTAAATTACTATTAGTATTATATAAAATACGTAGACCTACACCACAAAAACTAGTTGAGGATAAATTCGTTAAAATTGGGCGATTCCAGTGTTATGGACGTGACATTTGCAGTCAAAACTTAAAATAAAAATTCTCAGAAAATGCATTTAATACCAATATTTTGAAACGTCTGAAAGGAGTCAAGACATTAGAAAAATATCAGTCTACACATGCGTTTTATATTTAATATGAGTGAAATACACATGTGGCAAAATATTTTTTAGTAATTCTATAAATTACACTGTGCAAACCAAAGATACATACCCACCGGATGAATAAAGATCGGCCTCCACAGAACATAAAATATTATATTATTTTATTTTTCGTGTTCGCATTTATGTGAAAAAAAAAAAATGTTACGGACGTGACAGTTCTCCATTACGGGCATGACTGCTCTGATGCGACTTTAAAAATTCACAGAGACCTCAAACAGAAAGCACAAAGCCTTTCTTTAAAGTGAATTTCGTTTTTTTTATTAATTTTATCTTAATTTTAATCAATGTTTCATCTGGATTTAATAAATAAGAAGTAGTCTAAATATAGTAGAAAATAGATAATCATGACACGGAGGCGCGGGCGAGTGTACTGGATCTTGTCTCATAAATGAACCGAAACTCAGCGTATAGGCTATGCTACTTGCCTCACAGACCTGAGAAATATATAGAAAGCTTGAAATGTCTACTTTTACACAGAACAATTCAAAACTAAAGAAAACAGACTGCTTTCTGCTTATGAAATGTGCATTTCTCTCTGGCGCGTTCTGAGAAGATCGAGACGCATCGTCAACTTCATCTTTGCAGTAGACACAGAAAACACTTGTTTATTGATAAACAATTAAAATGTCTCCTAGCTATATTTGACATATTAATAATCATTACTTTTGCCGGTTCTTTTGACAGCTTTTAGATGCTTTATTCGCAGCGCCACATGTTGAACGAGTCACACCGCATCAGCACCAAAAATGATTTTTTTTTCAAATCTAAAATCAAAAATCGTGATACGAACCGAATCGTAGGTTTGGTCTATCGTTACAGCCCTAGTAAGATGAGAAAGCAAGAGTTTATGGTTTAAAAAACAAACAAACAATGGCTATCTGAACATCTTTGCCACGCGCAAACCAGTAGAATTAGGCTAATCAATACATTATCGGGGAGGGTCATGCCTTTTTTCACAATCATTTTGGAGGGTCATAGAAAAATTTATTGCTGGCGAAGGGAGGGTCATGTCTTTTTTGACAACAGATCTCAAATCTCCTCCGGTGGCCCCTTAAATAAATAACGAACAGTCCCTAACATGATATAAGTTTGGTATATAGTATATGTTAAAAATATACCTGTTAAATTAACGGATCGATCATCGACGGACTGCATCCGCGTGCAGTGTGAAAGCTCTGTAAACATGGGTACGGAAAAAAATACTCACCGCACACGCACTGCAAACGAAATATGTGTGAAACGGGCGTAGACTTGGAGCAGGAGAGCTACTCCGGCTGCTACTCGCAGTAGAGCGAGTGTTGCCATCTTCAGTTCAGCGACATATTTCCCGCCGCGCGCTCTCTGTCCGCTAGTGCTCATCTGTATTTGATGCAAGTGTTTGTTTGTGTGTGAGCGCGCACGCTTGCGCACTCATTGGGATAATTGTAAACGCGCAAACACAGACAGAAAAGACATGCCATAGTGGAAATAAGATAAATAACATATTACTTAAGGGCTATTTAGTTTTTTTAAATAAAATAACAAATTGTAATCTGGCGCTATAAAGAAAATCAAATCAAATTTACTTGACTTCAAGGGGGGCGGGGGGAGCCGTTAGGAGGGCGGGGCGCCCCCCTTATATAATGGTAGGGGAAACACTGCTGTGGTACGGGCTCAGTGGCTAATCAAGAGCCGTAGGGACAGCTTTAGCCCTACGAAAAACACTTGTGTGTGTAGCAGGCAGGCACGTGCACACATAGACATCAAAGGGGGCTTGAGCACCTGCCCTTTTTATTCCTGGAGAGAAAGTGCCCTTTTTTCTGGGGTGCTTTTTTTAATTTTATTTTTTTAAATAATATATATTTCTGTTTGCGCACAGCTTCCCTGTCAAACAAATATATTTATTGAAGAATAGTATATATAAATATCAGGTCAGGAGTTCTGAAGCGCTCCCTCTCCCCCGATTGTTAAACCGATTGTGTTGCTTCCGCTAAAGAAAATAGTACGCTCCGTCTCTACGGTTAGAATCCTGTGAGTCCATAGCAACGCTCTGTTTTTCATGGCAACGGTTTGTTATACTCTGCACAGCGGTCTGTTATCAAGAAATAACAGACTGCATTCTACATTGGAATTCAACCAAGCCATGTAATAAAATAAGTTAGTAATAAAATAAGCATATATCACCACCATGTGATATGCTTTAGTTATTTTGTTTATCCTATTTACCTGCATTGCCCTGTCAATTAGATGCAAATGTGCGCATTTTAACTAGTTGAATGACGCCTAATTTGCATACAGAACGTCCCCAGTTAATGACTTACATCAAGAGTCTTTCCCCCTAACTTTTTATTTATGAGTAATTTAACTTTTTTTATTTCCTCTAAACCTTTATAAAATAGTATTCCATACAACCACAAATACATACATGACATTGGCTTTTATTGAATTTTTACTCAATTATTTTGGTAAGTTTAATTTTAAAGTTTATGTTTTCTGATAACACCAAAATAATTAAAACGATGTAGTGCCTTGTGCAAAAAATAAACAAATTATTAGCAAAACACGCCCCTCTGCTTGATGCAGTTATTTAGGTTATTCTAAATATATACTTGAAACTAGTAGCATAGAAAATGTTTTCAAAACATGCACATTGTGGAATGGTTTCCTTTGCTGCTCTATAAACCTAGTGAATACTAAGGAGACCATGGTTTCTGTGTGAACTGATTATTTTGTAGACATCTTTTGAAAATGAAACAATTGTGTGAGTTTGAGGAAGATAAAATTAATTTACTTTTTTAATAATTTTTTTTAAAAAGGAAGTCAGAGTTGCGTTAATACTTTTTTGTTTAAAAAAAAACAAAAAAAAAACGTAATTATGAGAAGTGCCCTTTATTTCACTTGAGCCCCTGCCCCTCAAAATGTCTGTGCACGTCCCTGGTAGCAGGCATTTTCACGGCATGGGAAACTCGACAATGAATAACTCTGGACTCATGTATTAATGACATTTCACTTTTTGCTTATTAATAGTTTCTAATGAATGTAATTCTAATTCTAATAGTTTCTTGTAAAGTTTCTAATGAATTTTCTATAGTTTTGTTAAACATTTACTTACCAGAATTGATTCATTAAACAGCCTTTTGTTGACATAGCTTTTACATTATTAAAAAGGTAATTATCGCGATTAATCGCATCCAAAATAAAAGTTTGTGTTTGCATAATATGTGTGTGTGTACAGTATATAATTATTTTCTATATATAAATACACACACATCCATATATATATTTAAGAAAAATGTGTTATATAAAATATTTATATATAATATAAATTATATATAATATAAATATATATACACAGTATATACATATGAAGGACTAAAAATGACAGAACGAAAAATAAATAAATAAATAAATAAAAGTATAAATAAATAAATAAATGCAGAAATAATAGTGAAAATAAATACATTTTGGTAATATAAATGGCTATTTCTGTATTTTTACATATATTTATTTATTTATTTATGCATTTCTATATGTATTTATTTATGTATTTATACATTTATTTATATATTTATGTATTTATATATTTATTTATATATTTATATGTATTTATTTCTACATTTATTTATTTCTACATTTATTTATTTCTACATTTATTTATTTCTGTATTTCCACATTTCTACATTTATTTATTTCTGTATTTCCACATTTCTACATTTATTTATTTCTGTATTTCCACATTTCTACATTTATTTTTCCCTGCGCCTGTATGCTAATTGCCTATGGCTAAGCCACGCCCCCTCTCAACATTCGGTAACAGGCGCTTTGGCAGCTGTCACAGTAGGAGACATTTCACAGGAGTCAATTGATGATTTTTTGGAGACATAAAGATTATATATCATCTCGAAGTCACCAAAAGGGCCTTAACTATGCATTGGAGGGTTATATTAATAATTGTATTGTTGAGAAGGTCGATAAGCTTCAGCTCCAGACAAAGATTTACAGTTCACAGTGTAAACGTTGGTGCTATTTCGCTTCAAACGCTCGCTTTATACGCGCGTCCTATTCGCTTTGGATTCAAAATGTTCAAGCGTCGAACTAGACGCGATACGCGCGAATTTGACGCTCTATTCGCGTTTGGTGTGAGCGCAGAATAATGAACAGGCTGCGATGTCAAGATTGCTGGAATGTGTGTGTGTGTGTGTGTCAGAGAGAGAGGCGCGGGCGCGATCGAACAGTGGAAACATAAAAACATACTCAATTTTATTCATACAGGACATCATTAAAACTGCAAAGTGTTTAGCCTACTTATATTTGTGTAAAACACAACATTATGCTTTTGTCAAACTGTAACCTACAACTGTCACCCAACCAAAATCACACACACACACACACACACGCTGTTTAAAAGCCAAAATGACAAGAAAAAACATAAAAACGAATGAAAACTGACTAACTGCAATGCATTTCAATGGACGTGGAAGCAGAGAATGTCCGAGTGTATTGGGTTAGCTGTGCGCACTGTGATTGGCTCATCGCGTTTGGGGGCGTGGCTTAGCCATAGGTCAATTAGCATACATGCGCAGGGAAAAATAAATGTAGAAATGTGGAAATACAGAAATAAATTAATGTAGAAATGTGGAAATACAGAAATAAATAAATGTAGAAATGTGGAAATGTAGAAATAAATAAATGTAGAAATAAATACATATATAAATATATAAATAAATAAATAAATATATATATACATAAATATATAAATAAATGTATAAATACATAAATAAATACATATAGAAATGCATAAATAAATAAATAAATACATGTAAAAATACAGAAATAGCCATTTATATTACCAAAATGTATTTATTTTCACTATTATTTCTGCATTTATTTATTTATTTATACTTTTATTTATTTATTTATTTATTTTTCGTTCTGTCATTTTTAGTCCTTCATATATACATGCAAATATTTCTTAAATATATACATGCATGTGTGTGTATTTATATATAGAAAATAATTATATACCATACACACACATATATTATGTAAAAACAAACTTTTATTTTGGATGCGATTCATCACGATTAATCGTTTGACAGCCCTAATTTAAATATAAAAACTGTATACATGTATATGAACTCTTTAAACCCACTCCTCCACAACTGGTGATGAGATGGGCAGTTACACGTTACAACTAAGGAAAGTTTAGAGTTCTGCATGGTTTTACACACCTGGCTCAAAGCATGATAGCATTAAGAGGAGACCACACACAGAAGCACATTTAAAGTAATATTTATTATACATAACAGCAGTGATTCTTAATAAATAATATTATGAATAATTATGTAATCAGTATAGTGGTTGTTCAAAGAAAAAAAATTAGTGCATATCAATCAAAGGCAACTCTAAATGCAAAAAAAGTGGTAGAGAACCATGTTCAAACTACCATGTAAAAATAAAAATAATCTCCCTTCTCCCTGATGGTTTTAGCCACCTTGCAGTCTCTGTAGATGTGTTGTATGAGAATATCCTCCTCTGCAAAAACAACAAAATCACACCACTCCATCCCTGTAAGTAAGAGCTGGCCTTGCACCTGCCTGTGAGTCTGCTTTAATTTCAATGTGCCACTCTGCATTTTCAAGTAGCTACAATCCACATAGCTCTTTGCGTTGGGACGTTTAATTTCCAGCAGTCCGAAGGGTGGGCTCTCAGTTGGGTCAAACACCAGACCATCAGAAGATGACCTCTATTTTCCTTGCCATGTCTACTGTAGTGACAAGTGACTGTAGATGGAGGTGTTGTTGGTGACTGCAGACAAACTGACAGCTGGTAGGCTCCAGCCTATAGCTATCTACAGGTAGAGGTGGTGGTGGAGGGGCATCTAGGTGGCGTACTACAACCCGCCTCACAGGTAATGGATGCTGGTAGGATATGGGACTACCTTCCTGGAATTTCCCAAAAGCAGAGTCAACCAGTGGGACGTCTGCATTTATCGCCATGGTGGTAAGTGGAGCAATGTTTGGCAAGAAGTCTTTGTACACCTCGTCAACTTTGGGGACATCTGTATCTGGCAGGTCCCCTCGCACTGCCTTGTAACATGTACTCCTTTGAATAATTTGTCACAATTAGGACTTTAAGAACAATTTTACACTCAAACAACAATCACAAAGTTATACTGTAGCAATCGTGAACTGCTTCGGCTTAGTGGAAATGAACACCATGTCACTCACTCTGCCTGGTTTCACACCCTATTAATTACACAAAAGAATTATCAAATTAATTTGAATGGTTGTTGATACAACATACTAGATCAGCTCTTCACACATGAAAAAGTACTATAGTAAAGTACTTGAATTAATTTGTTGTGGTAATATAACAACTATAGTATTATAAACAAATTACTTTACCCAATACTGTACTAAGTTATCTACAACTATAGGGTATATTATACTACAATACACTACAGTTTACTGTAGTAAAAACTTAAGTATACTACAGTATTTATTAGTTTATCCATTCACTACACTACAGTATGCTGTAGCATTCATTAAAGTGTTGTAAAAACTAAAATATATACAGACAGTATAAAACCATTTACTATAGTAAATACTATAGTATTTTTTCATGTGGTTGTGAACACATACTTAGCATGGTTCTTGGCTTGTGCCAGCGCTGCTCTGTTTCAGTGCAGCTAAGGACAGGGGGTACAGCAGCCAGGTTCAGTGTGGAGTAGTGCGCGGTCTGGAACAGCAGTGCAATATTGTGGTTGCAAAGTGCTGTTCCAGCTACACAGGAACACTCTGCCACTGAAATGTCTACTGGTGAGCAGTCCTCAAAGACAGTCTACTCATTAAAACAAAATGTCTGTCTTTTCACATTTAAACCGCAGCCGTCAAAACCAGTTTCTGTGGTTTCCATGAAAGCTAGGTGTAGGTTTAGGTCATTAATTTGTCATTTTCATCACAGGGTTGCAAAACGAAAAGAAAGATATAACTTAGCCCTTTCACGTCAGCTAGCTAGGCTTATTTGAATCCTAAATCACAGGTTACCTTCACTAGCCACATCAAAACCACAGAACTTTGAACTGATGAACACTTCTTATTTCTACTCCCTACTCTGAGGTTGTGAGGCTTCTCGCTCTTTCTCATCGACCTGTAACAGGCAGCCCTGTCGCTCACTCTCCCTGATGAGTCTTGGTTTGAAACTGTGGGGAATTGAACATCATTCATGTTATGCATACACTTAATCGTACATCATCAAAACACTACACTGGATCAAACAGCCTGTAAAGTTGACAAAGTTAGACAGTAATGTTAACTAGAGCTAACGTTAGCTAGCTTGCCAGTCAGCTAGCTGTTGTATAACTTATTTTCATAGTTGTCGTTGTAACTAGATATATACATCTCAAACCCTTTTTCCCTTTTGCTCCTCGGGGCTGAGCATGGCGCTTGTACATCGCTGATGGTAATCTTCGGTAGGTCTTGGAGGCATCCTGAGTAAAACAGCGCCATCCTTCATATCGCTCTTGTATCTCGGGACCGGAAGTGTATGAGCGTACACTCAATAAAGCGGAAATAGAAACACGCCAACCCGTGCAACTCCATAGGTCTCAACAACATCACACACCGTGCTCCTATTTTTCTCATAGAGAAACTAGATTGCTCACATCTGTCTCCTCTAAAGTTTCATAGGAGACCTCCACATCACACTGTGCTCATATTTTTCTCATTACCTAGAGACTCTGGTGGTCTCTTATTTGTCTCCTGTAAAGTTTCAGAAGAGATCTCAACAACATCACACACTATGCTCATATTTTTCTCTGTACCAAGAGACATGGAGGGAAACTCAGGTATCAAAATTATCTCGAGTTTCCCAGTTATAATTATGAGTTTTCTACTCGAAAGTTACACATGAATGCCCCCTGAAGTTATATACAATAATTCTGATACAGTAAGCATGTGTCACAGGTCAGGGTGTCACTGGTTCTTCTCTGTTGTAATGGTCCTGTCATTTTCTGCAGCTTGCATTTGAGCAATCAGTGCTGCCTGGTAGCTTTGTGTGCACAGTCACGAGCTGATCTCCTCCACCTGTTGCTCGTTTCTCTTACCCTTTATATTTCCAGCTGTGTCTACCTCTTGTTGTCAGTTGATCACTATCCTTGTCGCATGTTGTCTCATGTTCTGTGCCCTCTTTCATGTGTGTTACTTCAGTTACTTACCTGCTTGTTATTTGTGCTCAGGAACCTAAGACGAGGAGTCTGTAGCAGCACTGTCTTGATTACTGGACTCGGGGCCTGTCTTTCTGTGGTCATCCTGTGCTAATTTCCTCTCGGTGGTCTCATCTGTCTGTGTGTCCTCTTGTGTGTGTGTGTGCGGAGTGCATGGGAACCACCATACAGAGAATCATTTATTTTTTTGTTACATAAACTTTCTTTTTTTCCCAAAGATTACTAATAAACTTTTATCACATTTGTCACCGCAACTGAGTCCTCCATTTCTCTGAGTTACCTGACAGCATGTGAAAGGCAGCATTAGTCTTAAGTTTTAGTGAAAGGGGACGATTTCTAAATTATTTTGTTTGGAAATATGCATCAAAGAAGACAGGTATTTCAGGAAGACAAACTTTCCAGAACAGCAACAGGGAGAAGTGCATTCTTCAATGATAACTGAACTCATTTGAAGTCATAAAGTAGTAAAATTCTGTATGTTTTACATTTTTACATCTTCTGACATATTAAAGCAATTATTTAATTATTCTTTTCAAATGTGCAGGAAATTTCCAATAATTCAATAAAACTGGGAAATTTGGGACAGAGTGCTGGTGGACAATATCACTTTTGAGAATGTGAATACAGTCAGACCAACAACAATGACTTGAGTCCCAGAGAAACATTAAATAAGCATGAAGCTGATGTACACTGTACCCTTTGAGAGAAACAGTGAATGTGCGTAAAACAAACAAACAAACAAAAAAACTCTGGTCACGTCGAGATAAGATGTCTGTTCAATTACCAAGCAGGGTGCATACACAGCTATGCATAATGCTATTCGATTTATCAATTAATTTATAGATTATCATGACAAAATATGCTAATCAAAGACTTGAAGATAGTTAACTCCACATCAGCAACATAAATATCAACTAACCATTCAGAAACGCCCTGTTGCATTCTACATGTTGTCACTTCTTCTTGAATCTCTCCATCATTGTCTGACTCCGGTTTGAACATAAATGGCAGAACAGTTTCTGACATTTCAATGCTTGTCTGCGAGGTAATCGGAATTGCTAACACATACACAAGCTCTTGAAGCTCCGCCCTCTGTGCCGGGAGAAGCAGCTCATTTGCATTTAAAGGGAAATTTTTACTGACCCTCAAAAAGGGACAATTTTAACATGCTGTAAAAAAATATCTGCGGGGTATTTTGAGCTAAAACTTCACATTCACACTCTGGGGACAACAGAGACTTATTTTACATATTGTAAAAAGGGGCATTATACCTTTAAAGGTACAATATGTAAGATTTTTGTAATAAAATATTCAAAAACCACTTTCACAGTGTGATATATTTCATGCAGTTGTGTACTTACATTATCCCAAAAGTTCCAAAGGATTTGTAAATCAAGAGAACTTCCAGTTTTTAATAATGGCTCGCCCCTGGT
Organism: Abramis brama; assembly: GCF_963993115.1. Classification (NCBI taxonomy): domain Eukaryota; kingdom Metazoa; phylum Chordata; class Actinopteri; order Cypriniformes; family Leuciscidae; genus Abramis; species Abramis brama. The sequence goes on along the minus strand of NC_139965.1, from coordinate 52,014,739 downwards.
CATTGTCGCCTATCAATGACGTAATATCCATGCTATCCTCGGTTTCTGCTTGTAGTAACCACAGGGTACAATACATAGATTCCTCATAAGATACTGTTTCAATGGTCCGCTATAAGTAAGCCACTAATGAGGAATCTATGTATGCATATCTATGATACAATATCTCGCACACCGCTGTTATGTCTTTCAGTCATCATGGTTCACGATTATAGATGGGCAAGTACAGAAAATCCCTAAAAAATTAAACATAGATCAACTTAGCCAAGCAGGCTTTGGAAAAAAACGGAGAAATAAAACAAGGATCAATATCGGCTTGCTGTTTTCAGGATGGAGAGAGCTTCGCAACAAACTTGGTGTGAAATTAAAATGTGTTTTAACGACAGTTAAGCAAATATATATGATTTATTGTACACTACAGTAATATTGCACTTTGTTTGTACTTCAGTAACCAAGTCTATGGCAGTGAAATTAAGTATGTGTTGCACAAAAATTAAAAAAGTTTGTTTAAATGTACTTTTAGTACGATTGTTTTAAACGTGTAAAACTGTGCAGCATTAACCCACCAAATCATTTGACAAATAGTCACATATTAGTAACAGGCTAATATAGCATTACATTTCACGTTCCTGGTAGCTAATTCATTATAATGACATAAAATAGTGTGATCAAACGTACAAGAAATACAAAAACTAATTCATTAGCTGATATATAATTTATATGATTTGGGAATTCTATACATCTCTGGCTGGTGAAAATGACATCTCCCATAGTTCCACTCTCCTTCATAGCGTCATCAAGCTTCGTCTTTGTTATTGTTTTGAAAATGCAACCTCTGGCGGCGAAAAAATTACATATTGTAGCTTTAAGCTAGAATGCAATGAAGCACAATCTTTGTGGATAAAGCTGGATTCAATCTGGCAAAAACACCAGAGAACATAATTTTCTGAACTTGATAGTCCATGCAATGCAGGATCAAGACTGAACACAACTGAATGAAACAGGCTAATTTAAATAAACCTAATGAGCAGTGTTAAAAAGCAACACAATGAAGTCTATGGCTGCTGATGCCACTTGTTGACAAGCTTATAGTGTTATGGAAGAATGACTTGATTTGAGATATTTAGAAAGTGTTTTGGGAATGTTAGTGCATTTCACATGCGAAATTTAACACTGTGCCAAGCATGAATGTTAGAACTGTGTGAGGAGTTTTGAAAAAGTGACCTAAGTATTGTGAAATGGATCCTTGAATCTGTAAAAATGTTGTGTCATTTCTGCATTTTTGTTTAAATACTTGCATCACATACTTAAATGTGTACAAGCCCTGTGGGACTATAGTCACCAAAACCAAAAAAAAACACACAAAAAAACTGTAATTAAACATTAAAGAGGACCTATTTTTGCTTTTTTACATTTTCATCATTCTTTAGTGTGTGATGTTGCTCTTTGAGCATGAAAAAGTTCTGAAAAGTTGCAAAGTCACTCCAAAGGGAGTTATTCTTTATATCAGTAAGCACTGTTTCTGAACTCCCTAAAATGCCTTCATTGTAGTCTTGAGTTTTCTTTCAGGAACATACACGTCACAGTATTCCTCATTTAAATAATTCCTGCCCAAGACAAATGCAAAAAAAAAGTGGTGAGGCCTGGTTGTGTTGTGTTAGTAGTGTGTAAAACTTGCGGTTATGGTAAGGGTCATGACAATTCCCAAACACACTCGAAGAGGTTAACCAATCACAACACACTAGACCATCCAAACAATCAGAGCACATTGCGCTTTTGGAAGGAGAGGCTCCACAGAGACAGGAACTAAACAGAGTGTTACAGACAGACTGGGAAGAAGGGTGCTGCAATAATGTCAAGAAAGGGAACAAAATCAAGAAAGGGAATATGGATAATATGGCCTCTAATAGTCCTCTGAAAATAATGAATACAGCCAAAACAATACACAAATTTCTACAATCCTAGATTCACCCTTTCAAAACCATTCACACCAACTAATGTTAAATCCAAAACATACACAACACAATTTACTACATTTTTTACAACACTGTCATGACTTCACTATGCATAAAGGGATCACCTCTGAAAACCCAGAGCATTGAAAATGAGGCATCTAGAGAAAGAACAAGAAGAATAGGACTGAGAAGAGATGAAATGGAGGAAGTAAAAAAAGAAAGAAAAAAGTGTGGTAGGTGAGAAGAAAGGATGTATGAGGAGAAGAAGAAAGGAACAAGGAGGTCATTACCAGGGGAAAGCTATGTATCAACATTCCCATTCATCACAATAGCATCTTTTCTCATGACTGTTTGATCCAATAACCTGAGCTGTAAAAGCCATGTGATTAATCACTCTGGAACTGCAGGAAAATTACAGCATGACAAGAATGATGTCACTACAAGAACACACACATGCAGTCCCCTAGCAATTATCCTCATATGACATGAGCAGCGGCAGCCAGTGAAACAAATAAAGTTTACATTTACATTCATGCATTTTTCTTCTAAAAAAGCTTCTATCCACAGCAAATTAGACTGCATTCATTTTTTGCATTCCATGGGAGTCTAAAGTCCATTTGACAATTAAGAGCCTCTAAAAAGAATCAGGCACAGTGAGATACAATGGCCCTAACATGTATTTGGATTATTTTTAAATTCATTTATTTGTAACTGGTCTCATGTTTTCTGGATGCATGCAGTGAGCAACGAGTCACAGTGCCTTTTTCCCCTTCTCAGGGGAAGTTCGAAGTGGAACTCAACACTGCGTCCTGAATTGACGCTATGGGGAGCAAATACCCACTCCGCCAAGCTAAAAGAATGCCTGCCTCATTAGTTGTACCTCTGCACAACTATAATGGGCATAGCATAAATTGACTCTAAGGTCTTATTTACCTGAGGTCAGATTCGTCAATAATACAGGGCGCGTCCTAAGACTCATCGAGGCTGTCAAGTGGTAATCTTCCCTCTGGCATTACCCAAGCTTCTATGCTCTGTAAGAAGGAAAGTCCCGGACTTCACAACCTTCCTCCCTTCCTTGTGGGCCAGGTAAAAGCAATCATTTTAGATCATTTTAGACTGTTACCTTGGCCAACCACTACCTCTAGGGGGAGAAAAATAGGGGAACTGCGTGAACATGTACCCACTATCCTATTCCTAAAAACTCAAACCTCCAGGGAGCCGCAGGGGAGATTCAGCTCTACTATACCCAAACAATCAGGGGAAAGTGCTCACGCCTTGCCTGGATCTAAAGACTCCCAGCACTCCCAAAGGTGCCCAATAAACAAAGGGATGCTATGAGGCAAATTACCTCTGCTTGTTAGGTTCTACATGCATTGGTAAAGGCTGTAACGGGGAGCAGAGGACCCTGCTTTAAAACCCCTGACAGTGCGGGAGGGTTACTCTAAATTCAACCCTGAAAAACAGCCAAAGGAAGCTTACTAAGTTCTAGCTGTAGCCTTTGATACTGCTGCCCTTTTAAAATGAAGTAGTTACTTAATAAGTAGCTATCCTACTTAAAGATGTTGAGGCAGCTCAACATTCTCAACACACTCTTCTAGGACCTGTTATAGCCCATACTTGATTAAATTAGCACTAGCCATAGTCAGTGACAGAAAACAAGGAGGGACGCCCCCAGGCGAACATCCTCAACTCGTTAGAATTGTTTACTACCAGGGTCAACTAGACGGGTCTTTTTAAAACCCAACTGTGGTTAATCCAATAATAATCCAAGTTCACAGCTGCCTCTACCTTGAGGAAGTACCTTAAGGGGAGAAGGACCCTTCTTTATAATCCAACTATTGTTGGAGTGGGCGTTTGCTTTTTTAGCTCACCTAGCTCAACCCTAAATTAAATGTATCCCACCCAAGGAGAACAATTCCAGCTTACCTCAGTAACTGCTAAGGGACCAATTCTAAAAGGTATTCTAACAGAACAAGAAATGTCAATTTACATCCTCAGTACATCCTCAGGGCCTGATGTAAGCGCTTGTTACAACCTATTGTGCCCCACACACAATCCGGGTGGAAAGAGGAGTGATGTCACTTCTCCACAGTGATTCAATCCAGTTTACCAAATTGTTTCCTATCAGTTACTTCCTTCAGATCTAGTCTTTTTCTCCTAGTGTCCTGCCTGTGTTCTAGGAGGAGCCCGACTGGCTACGGATCCAGCTGGTATGCTTGCAACATGTCATCGTATGCACAGCTGCATACTCCCTGACATCTAAACGGTAGACGGCAGGCTTGGAGTCTTCAATAAGTGGTTGATTCACTCTGTGAAAGATAGCCCGCAAGCGTATCTTCAAAAGGAGGCATCCCCAAATATCCTCATGCGTGCAAATAACACATAATTTGAATATTGGAAAGGATAGATGCGAGCTGAACATACAAGTTATGCAAGTTGATATTCTGATCATTTTTTTTTCCAAGCACATTTTCCCAATTCCAAGCCACATCAATCTTAATAACTACTATTAATTGTGTATTTAATCATTTATAAGTGATATATAATTGTTAAGGAAGGCTGGAAATGAAAAACGCCTTATTATTAAGCAGGTTTTCTTTTAAAGGTAAAATGGCCAAAAAAGAGAGATTTAACTCACACTGAAAAGTCAAAAATTATTAAATGCTCATGAGAAGGATGCAATACTAATGCAATACTAGAAATTGCAAAATTAAGACATGACCAGTGGACAAAAAGTTAATTGGTTCAGCAGGATCATACAAAAACAGGCCAAGAAGAAAAGACACGTTAACTGCAAAAAAAGAAGAAGTGTAATCTGCTTAACACAAAAGCAGATGTTTTGAAGAATGTCGGTAACCAAACAGTTGATGGGCCCCATTTACTTCCATTGTAGTTTTTTTTTTCCACACTATGGAAGTCACTGTTTGGTTATCAACATTCTTCAAAATATCTTATTTTTTGTTAAGCTGAAGAAAAATATTCATACAGGTTTAGAACAACTTGAGGGTGAGTAAATGATGCCATGTTCATTTTTGGGTGAACTATCCTATCCAATTAAATATTAAAGCCCTGCTGTGGTGAAAATCAAGCTTTTAATGTTGTTTAAATGTCTATGAGGTGTTTTTAATATGCTTTAAGACAAACCATGTGACAATTCATAAGTCAACACCATTGCTGAGTATTTTCTCCTTAAAGGTACACTGTGTAGGAATTTCTCCCATCTAGCGTTGAAATTGTATTTTGCATTCAAACGAATAGTGCTCTCTAGCGCCTCGCTTTTTTCAAATGCGTGTTGAAACTATGGTAGCCGCTATGTACCAAGAAGCTATGACAACATGTCTTCCAGTAGCACTTCATCGAGTTTAACTATACATGTTCTACTGTTATGCTGCCTATATAATGAATTACACAACCAAGCAATGAAAAAAGCTTGTAATTTAGACTGTAACATTGACTTACCTGTTGAGAAGAAAGCAGGCAACTTCAGCATCCCTTTCAAAGTGTTTTTCCTTCATTAGCTCTTTCCACCTGGGAAAAGCTATCCCGATATTTACCCTCGTATTTTTAAATCGCCGGATACGTTTCCTTTTAAGTAAAATTTTTTAGCATTTTTTTGCTTTTTTGGCGACGAGGATTCCTTCTCCTGTTGCTTGGCGTAAGTATGATCCTGCATTATGAAGTACCGTGCAGTGCAGCCTTTCAAATTTGCCGGGGCAGTGACAAGCGCCTCTTACTGATCTCCTTGTCCGTTTCAGCTGGTTTCAGTCATGTTCAAAATGGCGGAACAACATGGAAGCCTCCTTGGACTTACCCATCCAATGTAAATTACGAGTATAAGTCAGATCATTGGCAGAGGTAATTTTACACCAAATGAGGACATATTTATGAATAAAGACATTGATTTTAGCTATTAAAATACTTAAAAAAACTACACAGTGTACCTTTAAAACTGCAGTGAACCAATGACTCAAAAACACGGTTTGAAATCGCTGGTGTTTCTGATGTCACAAACTACCTTTTAACCAATCACGTCAACGTGTGATCATCAACGAGTGGATCTCTGAGCTGGTGTGAGTGAGTGGAGACGGGGCTAATCTGCATATTCATAGAACCTCTATAGTACTAAATGAGGCAAGGGTGTAGAGTTACATTCACGCTATTTTGAGCCATGAATCATTTTTTTCAAGCAAAAAACTTTTAAATATATAATTTTGGTTGAAAATTGAAAAAAAATACATATATGATACTATGAAAAGGTGTTCCATCAGAAAAAAACACATTCATCACATTAACTATCAACAACCACGAAGTGTCCAAGGCTTCAATTCGAAGAATATACAGTAATCTATTTCTTCATATTTTTAAACCTAATTAACTTAATTTTGTGAAATGTTTTGATTGAAAAGTGTGCTTATGCTACATTTCCTTAAAATAAATGCCACTCGTTTTTATATTGTGATATATATATTGCAGAGAAATGTGCTGTATATCTATATTTTGTGTATAGTGGCTTACATGTCCAAATAATGTTTAGGGCTACTATACGTTTTGTTTATGCTTGCAAAAATAATAATAAAAAAATCTCAGCATGTCCATTGATGTAGAAAAATGCTTTTTAGGCCCTGATGGTGTAATTGCTAATGGTGCTGTACAAACCAGCCAAACTGTGTCCATTACAGTCAAAGGCATTGGACTAATGTTGTGTTAGTTAGGTAATGGTGCTCCTGTTTGATCATTTCTCAGTAGAAGTAAATGGAAAATTATAGTTATAACAGATGGGTCACCAGGAATTTCTACAAAATGTAATAAATTCTTTATGGTTGTAAAAACTAAATCTTATGTTTTTTTTACTTTCTTCGTCAAAAATGTGTACCAGCATATAACGTTTTTTTTTAATCATTATCTAAAGAACAAAATGTTTTAGAAAGCTGGTCAGCAAATTCAGCAGCCCAGGTGGCCTGGCCTTGGCAAACATAACTATGAAAACACACAGGTAACCAAAAGCTGAAATCAGGGTTATCATGGAACAGATTGTACCATAAAGTGTACTAAAAAGAAAATCAATTGGATCCACAATATATATATTTTTTTTTTATTTTTTTTTTACCAGAGATGCAAATAAAGTATCTATCCCATAAATTAGTGTTTCTTGCATCAGCATTACCATTACTTGTACTTAGGGATCTGAATAACTCATAACTCATCAGTAGTGCAGCCAGAAACTTAGTGGCTCAAGAGAGCAACTTTCTTTTACAGTTTACATCTCCAGTTTCATCATAAGAGCTTTTGTCAGTTTGATCAAAGTCATTGTTTGAATCATCCCTGCATGCACTAAAAACCTCCTTGAGGCCCTCGATCAAATGAAGACTGCTCATGATGAAGAGGTTTAGGGATTGTAGCTCCTTTGTGGAAAAATCACTTGTCTTTAGCCCTATTCGCACGGGATAAGTGAAGCCTGTGATTTTACTCGAATTTACTGACTTATCTCTCGGATATGATGTCAATAGGCTATTGCTTGGAAATGTCTTGTCGTTATAGGTCTAGCTGTATGATATATCATAAACAGAAGAATGTTCCTTACCACATGCCGCAATACCGCAATATCAGAAAGGACGCTGCCGCCAGGATTCTGAGCAGAACCAGAAAATATGAACATATCACACCAGTCCTCAGGTCTTTACACTGGCTCCCAGTTAGATTTAGGATTGATTTTAAAGTATTATTACTGGTATATAAATCACTCAATGGCCTAGGACCTCAATACATTGCTCACTGAATATAAACCCAACAGATCACTCAGATCATTAGGATCATATCAGCTAGAAATACCAAGGGTTCACTCTAAGCATGGCGAGTCGGCTTTTAGCTATTATGCCAGCCGCAACTGGAACCAGCTTCCAGAAGAGAACAGACATGCTCCTACAGTGGTCACATTCAAATCTAAACTCAAAACACTTAGCTATGCATTTACTGAATGAGCACTGTGCCGCTGTTCGTCCGACTGTTTGTACTGTACTGTATTTTATTTTATTTTTCTAAACTGTTTTAATTATTCTTATTTCTTTTTATTATTTTAATTTCTTCTATGTAAAGCACTTTGAATTGCCATTGTGTATGAAATGTGCTATTTAAATAAACTTGCCTTGCCTTGCCTTTTTGTTTTTGCTCTTCTGATGGTTTTCAGCTTTCTCTTTCTGCAAATTGTATAGTTGTATGGTGTAGCCTATAGCGATATGACCCAGCACCCAAAATACTATCAAAACATTCCAACGCAGCCTCCATTCTTCGTGAAAGATGGATAAAAAAAGTGCACAGGAAACAAAAACCTTGAAAAAAATATATACGTCCCCACCAAATCACAGAGATGCCGATTCGCACGGGACTAATATTATCACAGGACTTCGGTGTTTGGCGAAATATGGAAGGTCATTTGCGGGGGACATGTACAGACATTCGCATGGGATTAAAGTCCCTGCAAAGGCAATTCTAAAAAAAAATTCTAAACACATTATAAATGTTAGAAATGTATTGCTAAAACACATTACAAAGACTGTGAACTGTGAAGTACTGAATTGTGGAGTTAGACCATTAAACAGTTTTTCACCATTGCTGTGTTCAGGATTTTTTGCCTCAAGGGGGTAATCCAGCACCCGGAAAGCGTACCTGTCCTGGGGGCCACCATTGGTTAGCAAGCCATCACCTGCTGTTAGCATTCCATTGACTCCCATTCATTTTGGCGTCACTTTGCCAGCGAATAACTTTACATCTGAGGCGTTTAAAGACTCCATTTGTCCATTGTTTACTTCTAAAAAACACGACAATATATAAAAGGCTCCATTACCTTGTATCTTACACTATGGCCCCGTAGAAGCTGTTTTTGTAAAAATAGGCTAACGATTGCGTCATAACCACGCGACTCTCTGTCGCACAGTAGAGAAATTACAGTATAGACAGGAGGAGAAGCTCGCAGGCAATCGGGGGGACGTGGAGGCAAAATGACTAAATAATTAATCAGAATACTTAGCAAAAGTTGCTCCTGCCCCCAGCTCATGGACAGCTCCTACTCACGCTTTCCGTCTCTGCAAGATTCGGAAAGGAATGATTCAGATTTCCCTTTGCACAACTAGAAGACTTAAAACTGTCAGACAGGTTCACGTCACATCTACGTCGTCAAGCTCAGTTTGAGTCTGCGCAGTACGCTCAGCCATCAGGAAGTGAGTGCTTCTAATCGGCTTCACTTTTCTCTGTTGAAGTCTATGGGGTCGCTGTGTCCATTACTTTTACTGTCTATGTGCAGCCTACAGTTTGCTAGCTAGCTATGCCTTCGTCACAGAAATGCGTATTACCTGGATGCAATCACTTACAAAACAGATTGGTGTCCTTATTTAAATTTCCGAAAAACGATCATATCAAGAAGAGGTGGATTCATTTTGTGAAGAGCCACCTTGATGGAGAGCTGAGGATCACCACCAACACCCGCCTCTGTAGTGATCGTTTTACACAGGATAGTTTTATAAACTTTCATCGGAGACAACTGGGATTCACTGATAATCCAGTGGCCCCAGCGCTTGAAAGCAGTACTTCTGCTCATTTCCGTTAATACTGCTCATTTTTTCAAGATTTTGATAGCTTATTTTAAATTTGACTGGGGGGCTAATAACATATTTTTCTGTGGTCTGACAGACTCAGAACACATACTTAATTTTGACTTTACAGGGACTTTAAGATCACAGACAACCACTGCAATTATTACAAATTACTAGAGGTCACCAGGTAATACTAATCCAGTGCGAATAGGGCTTTAAAAAAAAAAAAAAAAAAAAGCGCCTCAAGTTTAGTCTGACTGAAGCTATCCACAAACTCAGCTAACATTTATTCAATATTTTACTCTTACTGAAAGCTCCATTGTAAATTGCAGATCATTGTCAAGCGGTAGTTTATCTGATCTCACTTGCTTTTGGATTTCCAGAAAGCTGTAATTCCTGTGAGACCTCACTATAAAACTGTAGAAGTTGTTAAAATGATCAAAACACTCTACATCTATTTTTTTAACAAAATCACAAACCTACATAACAGCAGGTCATTCTCTAGATGCTGTTCAAAGCACCAGACTGAGCTGATGCGAAATGCAATGAGCATATGCTTCCTGAAAAGTTTCAGGAATGCATAAACTCCTCCCTCTGTGGCCACACAACTGATGCACTGTCAAAACTGAATCCACAGCACATCTCAGGGTCAAGCCTGAGTGCTTGCAAGACATCCAAAATCTTTTGTGAGAACCCTGCTGCGGTCACATCCTCTGTCTGACTGAAACCCACTGCAACTTCCAGCAGCTCATTCTGAATTTCAGAGCTAATGCACTTCCATTTTTAGGTAAGGCATTAAAACGAGCCTCTTTCAAGGCTGTTGTCAAAGCCTTGACATTTCGAAAGGGGCATTTAGAATTTGAAAGGGGAATTTAGAATTTAATTGGGGGCCAGTTTGACTTTATTTGTTTCATATGGTACATGTACAAAGGTCGTTGAAGTCTGTTTGTTAGTGTTCCCTTTAGTTGGGCCCTTGGCCATTGATTTTGGTTGAATTAATTCTCTTTCAGCAATTGCTGAAAGTGCGTGCTATCACTATTTTCAACAATGTCATGCTCCTGACTGCACTGATATACCTTTTACTATATGTGCACTTTTTGTAAAACAGTGACTGACAGCTGGATTTTGACACATGTAAGCTCCCAAATAAGTATGAAAGTCTTTAAAAACAGTAAATTTCAGTTTTGAACTTTCATTATCAAGTTGTTATTAACTGTCCCATTGAAAGAGCTCTTCTCATAATCCCTGATATTGAACAAACTTATTATTATGCTTTTATTAGGCATTTTCTTGGTTTTCATATCTCTAAATGTTTTTGTTATGCAATGTACACAAGCTCTTTTTAACTGATTTGTGTACATATCTTTTGAAACAGGAGACCACTAATGCTTTGAAACGCTTTAACGGTTTACCACTGACATTATTAATCAATGTAATCATAACTAAAACAATTAAAAGTTTTAGCTCTTTCAACAGAGGAAGCAAGATAAATTACAAAGTTATAATCATATATTTTAACATTATATTGTTTTTAACATTGTTCTTTACTTCATCAGTGTGTTGAATATAGAAATATGCAAGCAAAAACATTGCTCGTCTCCAAAACACTGCTTGCATACAGAGAGCTGGACTACTCACATTCAACCCTGCCAGACCATGCTGGTAAACCAGCTTCACCAGCTCCGTTTTGCTTGAGAACAGCATAAATATGCTGTTTCACTAGCTAGACCAGTACTATACCAGCATAAACCAGCCTGGACCAGCATGGAATCCAGCAGGGTTTCTTTATTACAACTTTACCATACAAGTTGTACTAAAGAAACAAAACGTAACGTTGTGTAAAAAATAACACAGAAACCACAATTTTCAAAGACTGAACTTAAAGTGTTTTTTGGAGGAGGTAAAACAAATCATAAACAACAGCTGGCCATGGATACGTATAAAGCACTGAGGAGGTGGAGGGACTTTGCTAGTGTCACAAAACAGAAGGCTCCATCCTGTTAAAGAGAGGCAACTAAGACAGCTGGTGGTGCAAATGCTGTTCCTCCTCTGACTGCAGATGAAGAGAAAGCTTTGGCCATTCTCTTGTCTCAAGGCAAAGTATTAAACTAAACTAAAGCATGACAAAAGGCTATATTACAATTAAAAACCTGTTAAGAATCCAATTAAAATATGAGAAACAATCCAGTTAAACTGTGGTTTATTACTGCCACATAAAAATGATGAATCACTCATGTATAGCTAGTTCATTTCGATTCCTGATTATTAGACAGCAAAGTGTTTCCATTCATCACTCAGTTGCATCCGTAGCAGGTTTACTAATGACTTACCTATAAAAAACACTATCTGTGTGTTTCAAAGTGCTCAGCAATGGCAGCTTTACACAGACACCTACAGCTTGAGCACAGAAGAAGACCCAGAAGTCAGGTTGTGTACATCAATGACCGCTTCACTCTCCCAGGGTTTCCCAAAAGGGGGTTTGCGGATGCCTGGTGGTTCGTGGGGCGATGAAAGTCATATAATAATCTAATAATCATTTAAATCATAATAATGTAAAATATTAAATTTTGTCTGCATTTTAGTTTTTAGAATTATCAAATATTATTATTTTTTGAACATGTGAATGTGTTTTTAAATTATTACAACACAAACTTAAAAAAAATCAGGGGGTTGTTGAAAATATTCAATGTCAAAGGAGTCGGCTAACAAAAAGTTTGGGAATCCCTGCTCTATTCAATTGTATTCAATTCATTGAGATAAAATCCAAATAGACAAAGATCCTACAAATGCTACAGAACACGAAACCACAACTGCAGAGGACCACATGCGAGAACCTCAACAACAGAAGTGTTTTACAAATCTTAGTTTTACAATCCTTTCAGTTCATGCTTTCCCTGGGAATTGAACCCATGACTATGGCGTTGCTTTTGCCATGCTCTATAGGCCTACTGCTCGGGCTACAGGGAAGCTACAGAACTGAGCTCAGTTGTGCTGCATTATTATTCTGTGAGGTTTTATATGGAGGTGTTTGGTAATGCTCTGGAGCTCAGCAAGTCTTCAGTCAGCAAGGCTGGGACAGCAGTATCACCTTTCCTGTTATGGCTTATGAATCTTAAGCTTTCCCTAAAATGCCTCCAAGAAATCCATTTGGCCGAACAACACTTCATTACACTGCCAACATTCCTAGGGTGATTGGCAACATCAATGGCACCGTGATTCCGGTAGCGAGTCCTGGGGTGAATTAGCCTTTGTCATTTGAAGGAAGGACAATCCAGCCAGGACTCTGTAAATTGTTTGCTTTGAGTCCAGTACGGTCTGACTTGAGTCAAATAATGACACTATTTCCTTCTGTAGAGCTCCTTTGTAGCTTAACTGAATACGTTTCAAAATTGATGTACACTGCAACATCGAAAGTGGTATTGAAGCTGAGCTGAATAATGTAATAATGACAACTTCCCAGCTAACAAAAGAACTAAGACTGTTTTGCTAAGATTCCCATTAAGCTATGAAAACATTATTTCTAAATGTTTTCTGAATGTTAAAACGTCCAGTTAAAAAAAAATATATATAATAATAATAATAATAATAATAATAATATTATATAATAATAATATATATATATATTAAAATGTCTTTCTTGGTTATATGAACATATAACCTGAAGGAGGGAACAGAGACATTATGTCAGAGTGACTGACGTAATGGGATCTCACCTTAGAGCCCAATCACCTTTGAGTAAACTACACGAGCCAATGCACAGTGGCGTGCAAGATTTGCATTTCGTGCTCCGCCCCGCAGTGTGGGTATAAATGGATGCACTGTACTTTAAGGTATTCGCAGAGGAGCCAAGCCGGTGACCCGCCCACTCAGCGGTGATACAGCAATTGTGGCGACAGGACGTAACGTTACATACGTAACCTAGACTTTCCCTTTCAGTCAGTCACGTTCGACACCAGTCGGAATGACTGACGTGATGGGATCCCTATGCCAAAATGCCACTATTGCTGCCCTTTCCAGTGCCCCGCGTAAGCACCTCCTGGGGCGGAAGATAGGACAGGACTTATGCAGAGAAGTTAAATTACTGTTGTTCCACTTGACCCATACAGTAAGACTATTTGGATAACACTGGGACAGCGTGCCTTTTCCAAGCGGAAAGGGACACTACGGAGGCTACATCCTGCCCGCAGGGTGGTAACGTGGAGAAAACACATATGGATTGGCCATTAGGGCAATGCTACATATGGAAGGTCTCTGAGGTAGCTCCGGCCTAATTAGGGGGGAGTCAGCACGGGTAGAGACGGCAACGCAGCCAAGTCTTCATCCCCGGAGGACTCTAGCTCACCATCCGATGCAGCAATCAACATCCGATCTTTCGGTGGAGCCTGGAATGTAATGCTTGGTCCCTCATGAGAAGGACCAGCAATCTCACCCGGAAGCTTCACAGTTTGCGGTGTGCTAGAGGAGTGGGGGGCCCACGGAGATTGGCTCAGCAGGTAAGCCCCACTGTTACCCTCAGGTCACCCTGGCTATTCACTGAAGTAGCCCTCTTCTGATTGCCAGAAGAGGAACTAGATCGGGGTATAGGTGAGGGGACTCTACCTCGTTTGAGGTAGTCGAGTCTTGACCGCAACACTGAGATGGTCATCCTCCCGTTTTAAAAGATGCAGTGTCACACCTGTGCTTGCTCTTTTAGGGAAATAGCTCTTTCACAGTGCTAAAGCTCACAGGGGAAATGGCCACGGCACAGCTTGCAGGATTATAGTGCAGCCTGCAGTGTGCAGAGAAGCTCTTTTAGGCTGTATGAGAACAGCAGAATCTCATTGAAGTCGCAACCACCGCTGCAGCACCGTCACACCAACACCGGAAGCAAAGACCTCTTCCCCAAGAGCACTGCAGACACTCGTAATCTTCACTCTCTTTCAGGTGACTGGATAGAGCAGGAACGATTGAACTGCTCGGCTCCGAAACGAAAAGCTGAATGTGCGATGCATCCGCTTTCGTATTTATACGAAAATATGTTATATATGTTTACATTTATATAAATATTTATATGTGTATATTATTATATTATTAAATATTTATACTTTTTTTCGCTTTTATACCACTGCTGCGGGGCGGAGCGTGAGTTGCAAAATCTCGCTCTCCAATTGTGCATTGGCTCATTTAGTTTACACTTGAAGGTGATTGGGCTCTCAGGCAAGATCTCATTACTTTAGTCATTCCGACGTAACGTCAAACGTCATCATTTCGCAAACATTAGGGGAATCTTACATTTGAATGTTCTCAGAACATTCCAAAACAAGTAGAACATTTAAAAAAACTTTAGACGAACTTCCAACTAAAATATTTCAGGAGAAAATGTTTCATGAATGATGTTTAGAGAACAAGATTGTTTTTTGAGAACAAGATAACTTTGAACACACATTCTATTAATGTTACTGGAAGAACCTTTGTTCATAACTTTGAGAGATGAACGTTAGCAAAAGATCTGACAATGTTCCTTGTTAGCTGGGTTTACAACTGAAATTGAAAATTGAACACTGATTTTCCTATTTCTGTGGCACTGCTTTGAAACAATAAGTATTCTATAAAGTGCTATGTAAATAAATGTGACTTGACTTGAGATTGTCACATGGCTAATGGTGAGTTTGGTTCATGTTCTGTGGTGTTCTGCATTTCTTTGCTAATGATTTTGAAAATGTTTTTATAATTAACAACATATTTGTTTTTCCCCCTATCATTTCCCCTGAGCCATTTGTAACACTGGCAGCTTCTGTAAGCTACTGTAAGAGAAAGTCTTTTGGCATTCTGCTGACATTAACATTATTACTAAATGACGTAGATAAACTGGACATTGCCTGCACTGTCTATACAGATCCATCAGATCTCATCTCTTCCATAAAGACAAATTAAAGACTGAATACCAAAGAGTATTTGACTTCTGACTTCTTAGTAGCACATAAATTGGAGCAGAAGTCTCCAGCAAGTTTGCTCTAATGGGCCGAATGCCTAAAGGCCATGATTACTCTTCAGTACACTTGCCAAGTTAATGCTCTGAATCAAAGACAAAATAAGTTGACCCTTGCATGTCTGCTAAGGTAATGAACTGACTCCTTTAAACATTTCTAAAATATTCTAGAATAGAAGCTAAAATCCGAAATACTTACAATATAATCAAATTGCTTTTGAGCAATAAATAGTGCTGTAAAAAAATTCATATGGTTTAGTACGGTCAATGGTAGAGTTTTGTATCAATACGTCGAATTTGTTGCAGTGATAAAGGGTGCTTCTCTCTCTCACTCTTTCTCTCTCTCTTTATCTCACAAGGGTGGTCTTTTATTATTATTAATGATTAACAATGAATCGGAGCCAAATTTGGTGAAAATCCAAGGAACAGTCTAGGAGGAGTTTGAAAAAAATATGGTTTTCCAAAAGGTTACAATGGCAGATGGACTTTTAAACCATACTTTAAAGGGCTCATGACATGAAGAATCACTCAAGTTTAGCAAATAAACAATAACAAATACTTTTTGAGCAAAAAACTACTCTTGACATTACAAGTGAACAGCAAGGAAATGTACAGTATGTCATGACCCCTTCAATAGAAAACCATGTGTCTGATTATTACATTCAGTATCAATGGTCATTAGAGAGGGCAAGCATATATGCAAAGAATCTATGGTACAACTCAAACCTTGGCAAATAGAGTGATTAGTGTACCCTTGGTAGAGTATCTGACAAAAAGCCTGGGCTGCATTAAAAGCACTGTGAGCTAAGTTGACCGTAGAGAACATTGGTGGCAATGGTCTTCACGATCAACTTGGGCTGACAATGCTTTTGGGAAACACTACTAATGCTGCCTTCCCAGAATTATCGTAAATACAAGTTTCCTAGTTGAAAATTGGACATGAACACCCTCTCAAGTCATATTTATTACTGGGAAACTTAGTTGGGCGTGCCATAAACTTTAAACATGCAGAGTGGAGAACGATTGCTGCTGTGACTGCTATTCTTTATTCGTTTTTTCCACAACAGCTATCACCTTGTCTTGTCATTAAAGTAATGCATATTTACAAATTTTATATATAGATATTTTTTTAGATATATTGCAAAACTATACAGTAGAATGTATGGTTGACGGATATTAATATTTAAGTCAGGATCCATAGGCAACCTTATCTTGTATACATTTTGCCTTTGTTGTGAATGTTCTTTCCAACAACAAAGCACTTGAATGTGACAAACTCGCAATTGCGCCTTCAGAAGTGGGAAGTAGTAATTTTCCGATAACATGTGATGGCAGTATGTATCATATTCAGGCCATATGTGCTAGAGAACTTAACACTCTGGTTCTGCTCGCATGGGGTTCAAAAACAACCTTTTTTTCAATTAAATGAATGTTCTATAATTTAGTTTTGATCATTTTTTTATTTAATATTTTTAGGGGATTTTATGGTGCTAAATTATATATAAGGAATAGTTAATAGTGAATGCTTGAAATCTTGAATGCTTGGAGCACAGACTTAAGTTTTATTATTTTTTAAATACACTTGGCAGACTGAAGAAAAAAAAAGTTTAAGAAAGTGGAACAAAAAGTTATAGATTTAAGTTTATTATTTTGAAAAATGCATAAAAATACTATTACGAATTTGATATGAAATTTATATTTTCCTAAAAATGTTACTCTAAAACTGAGAAAATAAAAGCAAGTTAAATAAATCTAAACAAGTTGTGTTCCAAATTTGAGGTTGATACCTCAAAAAATGTTTGACCGCAGTACCAAACGTTTTCACTAGATGAAACTCACTTCCCATTCATTTCCAAAGTGGCCCATTTCCAATTCTGTTTCTAATTGGGACCATTTAACCTGTTCAAATCATGTCCACACTCTAAACAATGCTGGGTTGTCTTAACCCAATTTTGGGTCAAATATGGACAAACCCAAACGTTGGGTTTAAAAATGTAACCCAACGGCTGGGTTTGTCCATATTTGACCCAAAGTTGGGTTGAAACAACCCAGCATATTTGTGTGTGTGTGTGTGTGTGTGTGTTTGTGTTGTGTTCACATAGCAAATGCCAAAACCTTTACCAAGTTTCATATCATTCCGATGAAGTAAAAAAATGTGAAAAACCAAAATATAAAATTTTGAATACAAATATTTAAAACTGAACAGCACCAGAAGGTTAAACATTGATGGTATTGTTGGCAGTTTTGATCAATTCAAGTGTATGTCATCATAGGCAGATTTAACAATTAGTATCGCTAATGCATGCTAGAAAAATAAAAAAAGTACTTAAACTAAACTAATTTTGCATATCCAGTTACTGGGTCATAATGTCTCATGCACACTTTTTTACCGTTCCACATCTTTAAAAAATTCCCTGCAGTTTTTAGCCTTTGAAACACTCCCAGTGTGTGATCCCTTTTCTCACTCGCATCACTTAAATTGATTCATTCACTTAATATATGTATTCAGGATCTTTATTTTCACTCACCTCACATGCTGGTTCACCATCTGTATTCATATCGGGTCCTGCATCTCGGCTCAGTTTCTGACACTTTGGCTTTTCTATATTTTCCATATTTTCGACTGTTATTTCTTTTGTGTATTCACCTTGCAGTCAGTAATCTGAATAGTGCTTATCCATGTTTATGTGGAGAATCATTTATGTCCTTAACCTTTGCATTCAAAACACAGAGAGGCATAAATCATGAATGAGCTTTCACATGGTTAACAACAATACAATGGGGCTTTTGCATTTTTCCCATCCCAAAACATTAAATAACAACAAAAATCCATTACAGTACTGTGACGTGGTCATGGAGAAAGAGAGATGAGGTGAGGATCTAATTGCAGCTTTCATTTCAAAATTAGAATAAAATGCAGGAAGACTAGACGAACAATAGCCTAATCCAAAGGGAAAAACCAAAACAGCTTAAAGGTGCAAAGACAACATCTGACAAAGACTGAACTGACACACAGGGCTAGAAACGAGGCTCTAAATTAGACACAGGTGACCAAAAATGAGTAACCAAGGGAATAGATAAGAACGTACTTAGAAACCAAGGTAACCCAATGTAAACAGAAAAATAAACCAAAAGGAAATTGGGCGAGCAAACTTTATATATATTGAGTATAAGAATATCAAAATAAAGAGTCTTTAGAGGGCAACAGAACGTGACAATATATTTGAGACAAAAAGTTATTAAATCAATAGTTGTTCAACCAGTTTCAAAAAAGGGAAAAATATTTTATTCCTAAATATTCCAATGTCAGCTATACAAAGGTTAGAAAGATAGTGCTAGCTCAAGCAGGCCAGCAAAATAAATAACTATTGTGAAGCCCTTTAAAGCATATTAACTGAATAAATGTATTTGAACAATATTCATTATACTTCTTCATAATATAATGGGCAACAATTTCAATACATCAAAACATGCATTTCCTTAAAAAAATCCTTACTTTGATAATCCACGATGCTTAAAATTTACAACTATACATTTTCACCACTATAAAAGCACATCTTTGATTCACATTTGTGAATGTGGACACATGGCATGCTAAGTGCGAGGCGAAGCATGTCTGTCTGCATAAACAACTGTGTACACCAATCACTCAGCATACAACACACTCAATTAAAACATTCCCAGCATGCACCAGAGAAAGATGACTCTCTGTCATGTCAGTTTAGTGCTGAGAGCTGAGACACAACAGTGATAGCTTTGGGAAACTGAAGTTTGAAGTGTGAAACCTTATCTGGTGCTATTATTTTGGACATCATGTCAAACTGTGGCCTCACAAAAGACAGGCATGGCTAACAGAGAGAGAAAGTCCTCTTTTTACCGTTTATATGCAGATTTATGTTCATGGTAGCCTCATGAAGATCCCTTTGGTAGCCCTTTGAAGATCTTTCAGAGTTGAAGAACACAGGCATTTTTAAAATGTAATGTTTAATGTTAATTAAATATAATTAATATGATTTTATTTAAGTGACCATAAACTGATTGAAAAAAATCAATTTTTCTTTGGTTTTAATGAGAAACAGCCACAGTGAATGTGAAATGAATGAACACACACACACACACACACACACACTAACACCCTCCACATACATGCCTTGATGCCATGATGACCACAATCATAATCATATATTCATCAAAACAACCAGCAAGAACATATAAAAACATCCACAAACACACAAAGATAGCTACTCAAATTCAACCATCAAAAAGAATCAAACCAGCTTTTTTTTTATTTCATCTTACCTTTTTTCTAATTTTTTTCGAATTGCTCATTTGTACGTGTTCACTAGTTCACAAACTCTAGTTCATAAGTATGGTTCAAATATGAGGCTTTTTATGTTTGATTCAGGGTACGTTTACACGACAACGATGTAGTAAAAGCGGAAAGTTTTTTTTCTTTGTACAGATCACAATGTTACCAAAACGATTTCTGTTCACAACTTCACATCAGCGAAACCGACAAAAAACACTGTATTATGCATGCCAGACAAGTAGTTGGCGATGTCACTTTGTAAAGAAAGACTGTGTTGTGTGCCATATAGACCAAACATGTCTATACATCTATGCATGTGCATGGCGTCACCGTTTTCACAGATTTACACTGAGAGGATAGCGGGATCGTTTTCAAAAACTTGCACTTTGAAACCAGTTTTGAGATGAACAAATTTAGATTGCAAAACTGCTTTTTTTTAAAGGCATCATTTCTACATTGAAGAAGACCAAATATTCAGAATATTCAAAAAAAAAAAAAAAAAAAAAAAAAAAATTCAGACCTGAAGGTGTTAAATTAATCAGGGTTCACATTCAGCAAATGCATGAAGGATTTTCTCACTCACCCATTATTTTGCTTCCTATATACAGTATATATATATATATATATAATGATATATATCATTATTATTATTATTTTTTTTTTTTATGGTATAATTATGTAATCTGCTTATTGTGAGCCTAAATGAGTAAATTGGTATTCAATCATTATCAGGCTGACTTGCCACCAACTACTGGTGTTTTTTTAATATTTTGAAAGTAGTGTTTCATGTTGTCACTTCACATTTAATAGCCTCTTAGAATGAAATTGCTATGCAAATTCACAGTGCCTCCTCTGAGCTGCATTAGACAGTGTGTAATGTACATCTAAATGCAGGGTCAGATGCTGCTTCTGTGCCACCTACTGCAAAGCTGGGTATTTGTTCATACAGAGTTAATCAGACAGCCTAAAGCCTCTTACGTTGTTGATTTATATTTCAAACAACAATTCGACATTTGCTCGCAATGTTTTTCTTACAAAAAACCTCACCATTCTGCAGGACAATTGTCTATTACAGTATACAACACAGATAGAAGGGTGTCAATAAATCTGTGGTGATATACAAGACACTTTAAGAAAAGTTTATTTCCATCACACTGTAAAGTGTTTTTAGATATTACATATAGATTACATATACCAAAGATTTTACATATAAACTGGGTCAGCATACTGTTAATTACAGTTAGTACCATGGGAAGTATAGGGGTGCTGAGCGTGACCCCTGGCGTGGAGCCCATGAAGAAATATGGTTATGCTGTATTATAAAATACCCATATTATAACAAATAAATAAAATATATTTGGAAGGCTCAGTTTGTGGTTCACAATTATTTGATCAAAAACAATAAAACAAAGACAAAGTCACTTATATTAAACACTTTTTTATTTATGTTTTTGTTAACAGAAGTTATCTAGCACCTTTAATTGCCTCCGCTATCGTCCTGTCAATCATCTGTCTCATTCTCGCGGGTCGCGGCTATGATTACAGTTTCAGTAAAAATGTAGGGGAGACCGGGGACAGTTGCAACACTTTTTGCATTTCTCTCAGTTACTCAGAGACTATTTGGACTAGACCAACCAAATTTGTATATATTAAACTTGCATCTGTCTGCTAATTACCCATACCATTAAAAGATGATTATATATGACATATCGTTCACAGTATTAATTTGAATGGAAGAAGTCAGATGTTGCAACTGACCCCAACCCAGGGGACAGTTGCAACACAACCATGGGACGGTTGCAACATGTTAAAAATACCTTAAATTTCACTAATTAACTTTAGCTTTTTGTCTCAATGAGCATAGAATTCTGAAAATATGAACTGTTTTAGGCCTACTATAATATTATAGTATTATTTATTTCAATAATATTATTGTAGCCTATAATTTATTTATTTAGTGATATTTATCAAATAACAGTTATTGAGTTTTGTTTGTTTATGTGTAGAACATAGGCCTAGATTCAGTGTGCAGGTGTTACAGATGCTATTCAATCTCTCCATATTTCAGTGCCAGACAGGAAGAATTGAACAATTTGCAATGCAACAAACTTTTATTAAACATGCAATTTATAACTTGTTGCAACCGTCCCCAACCCTATCAGCCATGACAGAACATCATGTGCCTGCTATACACACTGACTTTGACACATGCTAACCATGTCACTTAGAAGTCAACAAAACAATAATTCAAACTAAGTAAGTTTTGATTAATTCATACAAAATGTCAGGACAGTATGACAAAAATATATCTAATGAAAAAATTTACTTTCATACCTCCAAAACAAGTTTTGTTCAATAAATGCAGCAGCAAATGTTGAATATGTCTACTGTCTTTTTGGTGGGGGGAGGGTCTAACTGTGCATGTTCAGTATGAGTGTCATCACTCTAGCTTGTTTCTGATTGGAGAAAAATGCCATGTTGCAACCATCCCCTGTTGCAACTGTCCCCGGTCTCCTCCTATTTCACCATCATCGGTACCCACCCTCAGCCGATTGGCATTACAGTATTTGCAATCACCATCCCGTGGCAAAACGGAGCGTCTAAAAGAAAAGTTCTGACTGCTGACTGAACATTGGTCAGTGAGCCTCTCCCGCTCGGCGCTGTCAAGCGCAGCTTCACCACACAGATTTAACTCCACACAGCTAAATAAAACAGGCTGGTGGCAGACTAATAATTAATATTTCTGATGTAAAAATTTCTGTGAAACGTGTAAAGTTGCACAGAAGAAAGCCCAATAGGACCTGCCCTGTACAGTTTAAGAATCTGTAGCCATAGTAGAGGACTATTATTTTGTTGAACAGACCTGAGCGACAACTGATGACGTCACATGCTCAGACTTGCTTGACCAATCGGCGGAAGGGGGCGTGTCTTTTGAAGTCATTTATTCGTTTTTTGCCTGTGAATTAAAAAACGAAAAATCAAGCCGAAATCTCGTTTTTTCGTTTTTTTTAAAAAAACGAAAAAACGAATAAAGGGGTGACTTCCGTTTTTGGTTTATAAACGAAAACGAATTGACTGAAGTTCAAAGACTCTCTTCATTCTTTGTTCAAAAAGGAATAACGATAAAATGATCGCCAAAAACGAAAAACGGGCCGTTTTTAATTGGTTTTTCGTTTTTTGATTCTGACCATGCTTCAGAAATTGTATTTTTCGCTGAAATAGGCCTTTAGTTATCATTCTTGGTGTGAACTGGCAAAGGAGATGAGCTAGCATAGCCTACATATGAAAAGCCACACATATGGAGCTGGTTATGTGATGCAAACGTCAAAACGAATTGAGTAAAAAGAAAGGAATGCTGCAACAATATGATTTCTGGAGACCTCACAATTATGTTGAGACGTTTGATGTTAAACGGTTAAAATCTAACTTTTAACATCTCTGAGGTCCTCACACTTGATCTTCAATTTTATTTATTTAGAAATAATATTAAACGGTAATTAGCGAACATATCTGAGCAAGTAAAACTGGCTTGATACTGAATCTCACTTTCAAAATAGTAAACCTACTGTAAACCTAAATTACTGCAAAATGTCGACAAGGCCAAGAATACCGGCTTCTTCAAAAAGAAAGAAAGAAAGAAAGAAAGAGGAAATAGCCAATGAATGCTCTCATTTCTTGCTTTATCGAAAACACCATCTTTTGTTTATGACCATAATAAATGGATGTGTTCTCATACTGTGAAAGAAAGAAACCAGGTTGTAAAAAACAGGTTGCACATTTCCCCTCTGTGTCTGAACAAAACATTGAATGTACGTACCCTGCAGGTAATCTCAGATTTCAGCTGGCTCTTTTATGAATGCGAGCCGTAATAATGAGGATTAAAGATTGAGGCATGTTTGCTGGTGTAAAAGCTCATTTGAGAGTCAGCGGGCCAGTAAGATGATGCACTCTTTAAAATACTGTAAGCCAGGGCCGTAGCTAGAGGATTCGGGGCCCCCTGAAAAAATATTGATGTTGTCCCCCACCACCCTCCACCAATATCATAAACTGTACAACAGATGAGCATGGAGGCCCACATATAACAGAAGATGGTGATGTTGTTGTAAAACCTTTATTTTAAAAGTTAAATGTTTATATAAAAATTACAACTAATAAAAACTGACAAAAAAGCAAGAAATTGTTCAAAATAATAAAAAACAATTAAAAAAAAAAAGTATTTTAAAATATATATAGGGTGTATACTGGTAAAGTGGGACACTTTCTGATAATTTACCTTCTGCATAATGTTTTATTATGATCCAAATGTCTTAGCCCCTCATATGGTACTATTCTAAATAGCTTAAGTGCTCTACTCAACTATACAGAATAAAAAAGAAAGAAACATTAAACACAGGATGGATGACTCTTCCTCAAACACACATGGACCCCAAACCACATTTTTCCAGGCGCTACTGTCAAACTGGGACACCTTTATTGGCAAACTGGGACACTTCAAACACATTAAAATGTTATTCAAATGTAGGCCCAATGAATTAAATACACAATAACAATATAAACAACAACAACAAAAATAATAAAAATCACTTTTTTTAAGGAGGGGTGCAGGTACAGCAGATTCTTTTCACCCCTCCCTCCCTCGCCTGTCCACAATATTTTGTATTGGGTTTAGTTTATTTCATATAAATTTAAAAAATAGAAATATTCATAAACATTTCTTCTTATAGGCTAATTTTATTCCACACAGGCTGTTTCGTTTTTTGCAAATATTGCAAATGTCCCAGCCATCCATTTTCTTGATGTAATAAATGCATCATCAGCCGGCAGGTCAGGTGCATAATGCAATGCGTCGTGACTCGTGTAAATTTTTGAACTCTATTTACAAAAGTGTAAAAAGACAGGGATTGTGGTGCGCACCGATAATGAAAAGTGACAATACCCGGCAGGCTGTAGACGGTAGTTTTCTTATTCCCAGCGAAATAACATTAACAAGCAACCTGTCTTTAAGACTGGGATACAACAACTCTCCTGGCCTCCCTCTCCTTCTTTTCATGGCGTTTCTGATTTAATTTTTCAGTCTGTCAGTCTTCTGCTCTTCCACCAAGTTCATCGTTAACTTCAGGCACTGCCGCCTCAACTCTGATTGGTTCTGTTCGCGAGCTGGGGTGGGACTTACAATTTTATCTGATGTTTGTCACTGACTGAATGATTAATAAATACTTTAGATCGGACTAAACCATTTTTAGGGAGATAAGAGAAGCAGATATTTGGAAAAAATATTTAACCAAATTGCATGTTTTTGTGGTTTTCATTTAAATCTCAGGCATACAACTAATATAAATATTAGAATTATTCATACAACAGGGGGCTATATAGTAGGCCTACTGCTGGATTCTGTGCTATAATTGTCACCACTTTTCACCCCAATAGCGACGGCCCTGCTGTAAGCTAATAACACGTTCTGTTGTGTGAAAAGCTTTTCAGTGCAACTGAGAGAGAAGTATTGTATTTCATTTGTATACTGCTAGGGGGAGCTCTAGACTTTTCATTGGAGTCTATCCCCCTTGCTTCTCGGTACAGGGTTGCCAGATTGTCGTAGTGAATGTAATCGTGACTCTTCTTGGGAGAGAAACTGCTATTCGTACAAGTGCGAGTGTTGAAAAGAAAATAGACATAATGATGGTTATATTTTTAACATAAACAAGGGTTTAATTCGTTCATTTAGCTAAAAAAAAGCTGATAATGCTGATAAAAAAAAGTATTTTCTTGAGTAGGCTAAATGGTCTTCAAGTCTACCATTATCATATTTCCAGTTAAAGTCTAAAATATCTAAAAACATAAAGCAATGCTAAAGGATGAAACTGCAAAGGAATCCAACAGAACTCCTGTGTGAAACACAATAACTCATTTTAGTTTGTATAGAACTTTTCTTATTCTAAGATTCTTGTTTGATCCTACAAGGACCAATTCCAAACTCAGAATTCAGACACATTATTGAACCGCCAGACACTAAACTAAAATTTACTTCGTTTCATACCTAATATATCTGATTATTTTCGCACTTTGAATTAACTATTGAAAAGAGAGCAAGTTTGTCCGCTGTAATCAGAGACATTAACTTTGTCCGCTGTATGTATCATTTCGCGGAAATATCTGGCAACCCTCTTTCAACCCGCATTTCTCTTGGTGTGTGCGCTTGAGATCGGACTGTCACCGCGCTCAGATCGGCATATTATTTCTGAGCTGCACCTGGACTTCACCAGCACACTGCTTTAACATACAGCTGGAGAACTTTGGATGTATTTACCGCTGCCCGACATTTGATTTCTTTTGGAGAGGGCGATATGGGGACACGGTGTGCCGAGGTGGCACTCAGACTGATGATGGGGATCCAAACAAGGAGCCTTTTTATTCCTTTTCAGAAGCTCCTGTAAAACAATTGGATATCAGGACATTGATGATCCTGAGAGCGTCAGTTTGGAGTAAACCTTACAGGATAGAAAAAAAATCAAGGGTCTCTGCGTTGGAGAAACAGAGTATCACCATTTATTTCTGCGCGCAAGGACGATTTTCATCGCATAAAAGAGACTGATTGTGTCCGGAGACGCGTGTGCGGACTGTGCGCCCGGTGCGCAAAAAGACCCTCCATCACCAAGAAGCTTCGCGGAGACGCGGGTAAGTTATTCAGCCTGATATCAGTGTGCCCAGGAAATCTATCCTTTATCTCCTATTGAATTTCACGAAGATACTGTTATCCTGTTGTTTTATATAAAATTGTGTTGTTTGGATGGTCGTTTTCGGGTGAATGTTTGCACGCGTACCGTGCGCCCGCTGGTTATCAAGATGATTCACCTCTGTGTGTGTTTCCAAGTCCCTGATCCTTTCCCAATTCCTATTATCATTCTTATAAAAAAAATAGCCTACTCATATAGGCGAGTACTATCTATAATACTATCTTTGAGTAGCTCATGGGTTGTAGGCTACTCAAAATGTTGGTTACCCAATATATCAGTTTGTGTTTTTAATTCCCTATTGAACATCATGTCAGATTGAGGAGACCTTTGGAGTGTTTTAAGTACTTTTACCGCAATGCTTCATTATATGTGCATGTGGACCCGTTGCTCTCACCTTTTATACCCTCCTGCGCTTACGTTGCATCCGTGATGAGTTACTATGTTTATGAATTCAGCACGTAATAAAGATTTAAAAGAACTTCTTTTATAACTTATTGGATTAAGATAATTGTAATACAGACGCTTTCTCTGAAGCGCTCAACTGCGCAAAGGCGAACCATGCAAATTGACGCAGTCTGGAGAAAATGTCGTTTAAAACTGATTATGTTTCTCTCGGGTTCATTGCGCTATATTAGTTTCATTAGATTTTCTGTTGTTGGAAGGAAACTGCATAAATGTCCATACTTCAAGCATAATGGAGCTGGCCTTTTCCAGGAGCCTCTGAAGGGACATTAGGAGCTCTCTGTTAGTCTCACCTGAATGCTTGCTTTCCTTGGAGAGCTACTGCTTGACATTCTACTGGAAGACGAGGGAGATTGAATGGGCGAATGTGTTCTGCATTGATGCCTGAAGCATTCATGTAGTAACTTTGCTCTCAGCGGAACGTTCTTGCTCTTAAGAGAACCGGAGTGAACAAACCTTCAAACTGTGTCCGATTTGGAAACCGGACCTCAGATGGTTAATAAAGCAGTATGGGTTATCAGATACTGGCTCATCGCTTTGCCACAGAAACAGAGTTGCCAGGCAGGGAAGATGACATGCCCTCGGTTTGAATTCTAAAGTAATAAAAAGTAATCATATTTATCTTTATTATTATTATTTTTATTATTATCTTTTTTTGTTGTAAATTATAAAGGCACGTTCACATAAAGGACGATAGGGCATAACTTATGAGAAATATAAAGTTTTAATTTTTAATTCTACGAGAATAGAATAGAGAATAGAAGTCCACACGATAATGATGACATAGGAACAATATCGGTGAAATCACTTTCAGAACGATTTTTCCAGCTGATGAAGGAAAAAAAAAAGACAGCCAATCAGAATCCACCCTACTAGCGCTCGAGCATTTAAAGTGGCAGACAATAATAATAATAAAAAAAAGCGTTCTCACAAATATAGTTAGTTAAAGAACGATAACTATTATCTTTCTAATTGTACGAGAATAGGAAAGTCTACACCGCAGCTTTAATGATAACGGCACAGAGTAAAGGCCTGTTCACACCAAAAACGATAACGATAGCGATAAAGATATAGTCCTAAAATCGTTCTCAATATTAAAGAATATCAGAGTTCACACCAGTGCTATAACGATAATGGCACAGAGAAACGAATCACTTTCAGAACGATTTTATCCAGCTGATGAACGATAAAAACACTGACAGCCAATCAGAATCCATCCTGCTGTAACAAGCTCAAGCATTTAAAGCAGCAGACAAACACGCACTTAGTTATCTTTTTAGTTCTCATGTAGCTAAGTAAACATGGTTGTGTGCACTAACAGAGCGGTCTCTCTGTCTGGCATCCTGAATGTTGCGGAGACATGTAATGCTTTGGGTCTCACTGCTTGTCAACCTGAGCTTTGCTTACAGCGTAACCTGTCCTCATGGATTTTTCGCTTTGTCGTTTCTTAGTGCGTGCATGTGTGTGAGTGTGTCTGCGCTGAGCAGCCTTTGACCTCATCTCTACGGCGAATAGATGTCTGCCCTAGTATCTGCTGTTTACGGCCTTCACACTGACCACATTAGTCATTTTAATACAAGCCAGCAGTACTTTACTAAACTGAAAACACGTTTTCTCATTAAGTCAGAGAATTGGAACACGGGTGGTCAACATACTGACTGGATTCACCCGATACGGGCCGAGGGCTTTTGGAAACGCACTCCTGAGTGGCTTCCTGTGTGCATGCTCTTCACATGGTCTAAATAAGATTAGTTCAGCCACCCCGTTCATGTCTCCCTCACCTCGCTGATGAACCCCCGCGCGAAACCTTCCACTTCATTTTTCTTGCATTCCTGGCAGCTCCTCAGAGGGTTGATTGATTACAGAGGATCCTTTGACCCCAACTGGTCTCAAATTAAATCAACGAAACACATTAATCAATAACTATTGGGTCACAGGGTTGAATTGCAATGTGTGATCTGCCATTAGTGTGACCTATGGCTGAGCGATATATCAAATATTCATGATGCATTCACAATGATGATTTTGCTGACGATGTAGAATTAAATGACATTATGAATAGCACAATTCATGTATCACGTTTGATGGCGTTTATTAAAACGATAAACATTAGTAGCAAAATCGCATTAGATTTGATATGCTATCAATGAAATGGACTATCACTATGTATCTACATTAAAAAAAAATCATAATAAAAAGTGAAAAATAACAGCACGGTTAGAATTGCAAATGCGCTAAAATACTTAAATACTATAAAAAAGAGTATTAGGCTTTTTTAAAATAAAGACTTGGTAACACTTTACAATAAGGTCCCACTTAACTTTAATTAATAGTGAGCAATACATTTGTTACAGTATTTGTTCATCTTTGTTGATGTTCTAAAAATACAGCAGCTAATTGTTAGTTCATGTTAGCTCAGGACCATTAAATAATATTAAATTAAGATAAACTGTTGTTTTTAATAATGTATTAGTAAATGTTGAAATAATCATTTAGGATTAATAAATGCTTTAGAAGTATGCTTTTCAAGTTAACTAATGTAGTTAAAGGGATAGTTCACCCAAAAATGAAAATTCTGTCATCATTTACTCACCCTCAAGTTCCTAACCTGTATGCATATTTTTCTTCTGCTGAACACAAAATAAGACATTTTGAAAGGGCCCCACTGACTTCCATAGTATCTTTTCCAGACTATGGTAGTCAATGGGGCCCATGAACTGTTTGGTTACTCATATTCTTCAAAATATCTTATTTTGTGTTCAGCAGAAGGAAGAAATTTATACAGGTTTGAAGCAACTTATGGGTGAGTAAATGATGACAGATTTTTTGAGTGAACCATCCCTTTTAACTAATTTTAACTAATGAAATCTTATTGTAAAAGGTTACTGAACATATGAAAATGATTGCAACAGTTCATCCAAATGAGCCTTACATGCACCACAAGTGTGAGAGAGATTGCATACATAAATACTGTGTGTGTTTGCCAGAGTTTTTGCCACTTACTGTAAGATATGAATGCATATATATATTGATACAAAGATCTTAAGTATTAATACTATAAGGGTTAAACTTTACAGAGGCCTGTGCAGATTAACAATTTTGTCATCCTTAATTTTACGGAAATTATGCTAAATACGCTGGGTTTGGTTACAATAGTGACACAAAGCGGAAAAAAGTGGTATTGTAAATACATCTTGAGAGTCTGCTCTGAATTATGAATGTTTATAACTAAACGTTTTGATTCTGGTCATTGTAATGTCATTGAAACTAAAGAATTTGAAGTACCATAGTGAATGTGATGTAGAAACATTATGAATTGTTCACATCCTCAATGTTATCAGCTGTAATCACTTTCAAATGAGGCTTTTCTCTTTTCAGTTGACTGTGAGATGCGTTTGACCTGATTCTGATTCACAGTCTCCACAGTTTTTAATCGCAATGCTGCTTAATTTGACAAATTAATGAGAGGAAAATGGCAGATAAAAATGCTTTGCAATGTCATACTTCATTTCAGCCCATGTAGGAATAATAACCAATCAATTTTTACCACTTCATGAGCACATTTTACAAAAACTGAATTAAAAACCTGGAATATTCTTGTCAAAATGGTAGTTCCAAAAAATCAAGATATATTAAATATTATAAAAAGGCAATGCCATCCAGCTCTAGTTTAGATGTGTCATCCTTTGACAAAAAACAGACAGATTGAGATATCCCAGACATGATGCAGTCTTCATTTTTGTGTCGATGTGGTTATGTGTATTTGTGCTGGTGCAGGTGCGGGTTGAGATGTTGAAAGCGGTTTATTATAGTGCTCCAATAGCTCTGTTAGATTGTCACCTTAAGATGCAATGGGAGTTGAGGGTTTCCTTTGTAAGAGCTATCTGCTATTTACTCCTCTGAAGAGCAGGTGAGATATTGCTTTTCTCATTTTGTCTTCCTGTCAGCTGAACTGGTGCCCTGAAAATGCTTGCTGCATCTCACTTTTTCTCTCTCTATGTGTTGTGATTTTTCTGCCAGATTTCTCTGAGCATCTGAAATGAATTTGTGCATCTCCATCAGGCCCCTTAGGGGCTTCGTCTTCTCATTGGCCACCGTGTGCTTTGTGCCCTAATGAAGGCAATTTATAACCGGGTGGTTAATTCACAGCTTGGGTGACACAGAGGCCTGCTATTCGTTAAAGTAATGTTGACTGTTTCCATTTGAAGCAATTTTATTTGCCGCTGCTTCTATTTCAGGCTGCCTTTTTTTCCGCTCATTTTTTCATACGTGCCTCTATCTAGATTTTTGCAAAGCTCTAAAAACGTTTGTTGCTTCAGTGAAAAATATTTGGAGAGTTTTTACTAGACCAAAACATGTTCAGAAAACGTAACAGGTTTAAGTTATAGTGAAGTGATTGAATTGAGTTGGTTGGACAGACATAACTATTTTTACATAGATTCTTCCTCAGTCAGTTGTGTTGTTACAACACAAGGATGGTGCATTAAAAACAAACCTTTAATGTTAATGAAAACTAAGTTGGTTGTTTGGAACCACTGTCCATAATTGAATTGAGTTAGTTTAAAGTGCGTGCATGCAATTTACTGCAGTTTTGTAGCTGAAATGAACACTAGTGACTAGTGTTTTATTATATTATACAACTATTATTCGTTTTCACACAATTTATGATTACATGGGTAGATTATTATAGTAAACTTGCTCTGTAGCTCACCTGGTACAGCATTGCACTTATGATGTGAAGCGCTCGAGTATGAGTGCCGTGAAACATGAGTCATGATAAAACATCTCAAAACTCATAGAAGCAAGCTAAAATGGTACCCACAGGCACGTTTTTCACTGTTTAAAAAATCTACATTTGCAATGGAGAAAAAATTATATTGCTTATAGCACCTTGTGGACGAGTGAAAAGTGCACGGAGCAACATATTTCAGGATTTGCAGAAATCTAGGCAGAGTCACCCATTTCCAATCAGTCTTGGTTGGATGGATTGCCTCTATTCCTGCCAATCTTAATCAAGTTTAACCAAAACTGGCTTGCATCAGCCCATGATTTACACTAAATTTATTTGATGGATTTGATTTTCACAACTATTGCAGAGTTTGACATTATTGACTAGAAAAAAAAAAAGTCAGACTATCTCTGCAACACTTTGACCAGTTAAAGTGAAACTTAGTAAGTGTCATTGTTTCCATTGTACTTTGTGCCTAACAGGGGCTCTTTATAACTGTTGCCTGCAGGAAGTACATTATTTTATTTTCCCTTCATGAAGACTTGCTCTGGATACACCAAACCAAACCACAGGCTGAAGGGTGGGAATCCCACTCATTATTCCTCACGACAGATACAGTTAAATGAGAAAGTCTTTATCTCTTTTAAATAATGGCTCTGCATAGCGGTGATGTGAACTGCAGAGCAATTCGCTTCACAGGGCCGCTTTTTTTTGTGTTTCTTGCGGCCAGGAATTATTTGTGAGGGTGTTTGGGCAGGTTTAGGAGTGATAAGATGTAGTTTGCATTCAGATCAAGGTCACTGCGCTAGCTGAGACTCCCTTTTCCACTGACTGGTAAAGCAACTTATCTCTGAGATTTATATATGGCCTATGTTTCTCTAGGCTATGGATTTCTAAGAGAACTTAGCGTGTGAAGTTTTGGCTATCTTATACTGTTTCCTTCATTTTGGTCGAGACTAACTTGAAGAGTTGAGAATGTCAAATTATTGCCTTTATAAGATAATATTATTGTGAAACAAATGTAGCCTTGCAATTTTAAATGACCAAAGTCCATATTTCTTATACACGCATTTTAGTATGACAGCCCATAGGAAGCAAATGCTGAAATGCTGACACAAATTATTTTGTCCAGATCGATTAATTAAAAAAACAAATACTTTGTATGTGCAACTCATACATACACTGACAAGATGTGCTCTCTCTCAATTGTAATTCTATTATAATCATTTTTTTCCTAAGGATAAAAACACAAGGACAAGGATAACAAATCTTAATAAAAAATTTCTTTAAGATCTGGTGAGCCTTTGTGCTAATTTTATACTTTATGGTCACACCTCATGACATTTATCTTGAAAATTGTAAGAAAGTTTTTCTAAAACTTTTATTTATCTTGGACACTCTTATTTGACGCTCTGTATTTGGTTTGTCGTTAAGATATTTGCTATTTAATCGCATTGTTTCACTTCATACCATTGGAACCACAATTTGTTGGATTTACGAATGACAAGTGTGAAATTTTGCTTAACCCAGGGTTAAAAAGCTTGAAGTTACAGGAATTATGTAATGTGGTAAAGACTGCAGCTAGTAGGTGTATGTGCTTGATTAACTTTGTGTATTTCATGTGTCCAGTGTGAGGTATTTGGACATTGTTAGTTGCTCAGTGTTTAGCATAGCCATTTGTTAGCAGGGACAGCCGCTAAATGTCTCCACATACATTCTGTTTAATTAACTAAATCAATCTCTTGCCCAAGCCAGAAATACAATTACTTCACTGGGCGTTGCCAAAACACCTGCCCTCTGTGTGTGTGTGTATCATTATCCCTTCCAACTCTCCATTTGTCTATTGAAATTGCACTTGTTCCCAAAATTGTGTTGCAGTAAATGAGAACAGGTCACCAAACAGTGTGTGTTCATGGTTTTGGTGGTGTGAACATTGAACTCCTGCGTCCCTGAGTGTAACGTCAACCAGAATATCGTCATTGTCGGACAGAAACCTTTTATCTCCAAGAACGTTACATTTCAGGAAAATACTTTTCATTGTCAAAGTTGATATTGTGGCTTTATATATGGTCATACATTTACATTTAATCATTCAGCTTAGCAGACTCTTTTATCCAAAGTGACTTACAAATGAGGAGAACTATAGATGCAATCAAACCAACAATAGGGGAACAATATGGAAGGGCTGTGACTAGTCCCAGTTAGTCTAGCACAGTGCATGTAGCAAGGTGTTTTTTGTATAGATATATAAAAAACGTATAAAAAACGAGGTTTCCCCCAACAGCGACAATATACAATATACTGGTTTAGATATTTTTTTTTGGAACATTAATTTTGAACTGATTTTTTGTTTATAAAAATAAATGTTTTCTTTTAGTTTAAAGGTTAATCTGTACTCATTATAATTTATTTTATATAAAACAATAGAAGTCTACACTACAGATTTTTTATTTGATCATTCGATCATTTATTTGATCAAAAATACAGAAAAACTGAAAAATTGTGAAAAAATACAAGAATTTAAAATGTCTGTTTTCTATTGTAATACATGTTAAAATATAATTTATCCCTGTGATGTCAAAGCTGAATTTTCAGCATCATTACTACAGTCTTCAGTGTCACATGATCCAACAGAAATCATTCTAATATGCTGATCTAATGCTCAAGAAACATTTCTTACTATTATCAATATAGAAAAACAGTTTTCCTGCTTATATTTTTGTGTTTTTACAGTAATTTGTGCAGCCTTGGTGAGCATAAGAGACTACTTCCAGAAACATTAACAAATATTAATTATTCCAAACTTTTAAATGGTAGTGTGTGTCCTCACTTAAGTTAAGTAAATATGTGTGTTTGGTACAGCTGTTCTAGCTCTTCTCTGAGGATGAGACTTTATGTCCATTCACGCTTAAACTAGTGCTGACAGAAACCACCTGGCTGTTCCAGAACAACAATTCATCTCTGTCTCTGTCTCTCTCCTTGTTTCTCTATCCGCAGTGTCATATTTGAGCCCTGTGGGGTTTGTGCGTCGGAATTGTCTGTTAGGTGACATTGGTAAGTCCGTAGGGGCCAGTGTATGTGTGAGAGGGTAAAGCCACTGCAGTGCTGCTCCATTAGATCTGTGTCCTGCTTCATTCACAGCCAGAGAAGAGAGAAACACAGATGTTGGGAAACAGAGATGTAGCAGAAGAATATGTATCTTTTCTGACGTGTCTTATTGGCTAGATTGAGAAGCTGACAACAACATTTTAGTGTCTTGAAAGACAGATTTGTAGAAAATAACAAGGACTTAATTTTATGAAAATTGTTTGTGTGTGTGTGTGTGTTATTGGCTTACCAATGTTCTAAGGTGTGCAATTATTTTCCCATAAACTGCGTCTCAATCAGCTCCCTATAGTTCAGTAGTCCGGCCACTGATCGGACTGTCTCAATCACAACATCCTCCCAGGGCACTGAAACGTTCGCTCCCTAAAAAGTCCTACAATGCAACGTGAAAACCAGGGAGCAGCGATGCTCACTATGTTCCCTTACTGGAACTTCTAAAGATCGAAACATAAATCACACAAGCCAACTCACCACACATAATGACACACGGTAGATGTTTTGAAAAAACAAACATTATTTAATTATATTTTAGCATAAAAATACATCGATAGACAGGTAGTGAACATAATCTAGCTAACATTTATCATTTATTTACGGCTGAATTGCTGCAGGTATATGTAACAATCAAAGTATTTATCATAATGTACTTTAAATAACATTTAAAAAATAATGTCAAAAAGATCAGTTCAAGTGTTGTTTAGAAATACCAGAAGTGATGTTGTATAATGAGGACTATGCTGCCAGAAATACTGTCATCAGTGTGTAGTGAGCCAGGTTCATTACTAGTGCCCAAATTTGTGTACACTATATAGTGATTCACGAGCCAGGGAGCTAGGGAGTGGATTGAGTGCACCATCTGCTTTGTGTCGTGGCCGCATTACCACCTCGGGGTGCATTATTTTTCTAATAATTCAATGCCCCGTCATCAATTATTCCTTACATATAAAACCATTTTAGCCCACTTGTGTTCCAAGTACAGCCTCTATAATTGTTTTCGTTCAGCCCATTTGTCCCTACAATGAAACTAATGTAAGTGGGTAAAGTTTATGCATTAAAATGATGCATTTTGAGCACAATGAATTCAGTTAATGCCTTTTTTTATAGGATTCATTGGATAGATGAGCTTATTAGAAACAATGGGGGTCAATAGAGTAGTTCCCTGTAAGCCCACTTGACAAAAACATTATATATCGACTATAATTATAAACAGAGCATGCTTTTTGTGTGCAAGAAGCTTCTCAATGTATTTTGTAATGTAACATGTAATGTAGTTATCAACAGTTTATTTTGAAAATAACTTAGTTTTGTTCTTTCCTAGTTTCTAATACCAGTAAACACATATGAATGGTTATTTTGAAGAGGTGACATGGTGTGAAGCTTGTGCACTTACACAGACTAACTGATAAATTATAGCACATGTATAGCATATAGCATAAACGATAGCATATGTAGATTATATGCAAATCTGTTTTAAGCAATGTGTTTTAAGCAATGTGTATTAAGAAAGCAACTGGGTCAGTTTTTATGTAATATTGACACATTTGCTTTTCAGAAAGGTTGGAGGAACCACTTACATTTCCTTTAAAATAAAAATGGTATTTTATGATTTGAATGGATCCATTCTGCTCTAAACTCTTGCGTAAATTAGGGTCGAGTTAAGATCTGTGCGTCATCATGGAGTCAAGGGTGAGTGTTTTCAGGGTTGCATTATTCTGCAGTCACACTGTCACATGAGATCAGGAAGAAGATTTCAGATGCCTTTTATTCGGGATTTAAGTGAAGCGTTTGAGACATCAACTGTTTCTCTCAGCACGCTACGCTGAACTCTGAATAAAACCCAGAGAAAGAAAGAGTGACAGTTTGAGCCTTTAAGAGCTTCAGACAAAACGAGAGAACTCGGAGGAAAGCTGCAAAAACTTGTTTGAGTCACACCCTTGTCATTCGTTTCTTTCTGTTTTCATCAGAATGTAGGGATAGGCAGTGTAATCAGGGGTGTGTCCAGATGTGGTGTGGGGGGCTTCTAGACACACCCCTGATATGTGATTGGACACCTGAAGTGCCAAAAATCCCAACAATCTTCAAAGTCAAAGGTGGGAACATCTCTTCAGAGGAGGGAACTTCAATAAAACAAGATATAATGTCTATGCCTGGTTTCACAGATGAGGCTTAAGCATGTTGTTTCAACTGAAAGCAACTTGCTCTGACTAATCTTAAAATATGTCAGTGCCATTGTTTTGTCTCAAGATGCACACCAGCAGTTTTTTTTTCTAAGGCACGAATATAAAAGCTACTTAAATGTCCTAATTCAAATAAGGCCTAATCCTTGCTTAAAGTCCCCATGAAATCAAAATTTAAGTTTTGGGGATTTTAGTATGAATATGTTAGCTTTACTGTTATCTATAAGCTAGTGTGCTCCAAAACAATGAAAAAATTCGCATTTAGAATATATAAGCATTCAAAACGTAGTCTCTGATGACATCACGCTGCACTTCAGCTTCTCATCAGATTTTCTGTCCAATCAAAAGCTCTCTAGAATCTGAAGCGTCCCGCCCCCTACATTATAAATAGATGCTGAAGCTGCTGGTGAAATCGGTGCACTTGTTCACACATTTACTATTTTCTACATGGTGAATGGCACATAATGCTCTATATAGGGGATAGGGAACGATTCAGACAGTGTAAATATGCTTTCCATTGGGGCGAATTAAGCGCATCACAGCAGCACGCACAAGGTCTGTTCGATATGTCCCGCTCTGTCTTCCTGTTTCAGTGGAAATTACGAAAAACTCGTTACGAAAAACTCATTAAATAATGCTGCGCGTTTCAAGGCACTTTGGTGGGTCTTTAATCTAAGCCCTGTCTGTGAAACCAGGACCTAAGGTTTAATGGAAAATTATTTTTAATAATATTAACAACATCAACAACAACAATAGTACAAATATTGACATTATTAACTTTTTTATTTATTATATTTTATTTATTTATTATATTTTATGATAATAAGTAATGGTATACATTTTTTTAACAACTTTTTTAGATGATAATAAGTTATTATAATTAATGGATGCAGGGTTGTGCTTCCTGATACCCTTGAATGAATTCTCCTGTCTTTTGGCCTCTATAACCCTTCTTTGTTCCTGATGGTAAGGCGTCTCTCCTCTGTCTATAATGAAGAGGATTATCAAATCAAAAATCAAGCAGGGCCTCTGCCCGCTGGGATCCTTCAGCTGGGCCATATGGAGGATTTACTGATAATCCTTAGTGTTAAAGGACTTCCGAAAGAGATGCAGATTATTATTTTTTTTGTCATGGGAGTATTTCTGCTTTTGTGTGTGAAATCATGACAAGACTAGCATGTAACTGGTGATTGATTCTAATCTTTCTGGGGACCTTTTGTCCCCATATAACGTAGGGTATACCTGAACCAAACACGCACTTGCACATCCTTAATGACAGATGCGTTATAAATTGTTCTGCAAGGTTTTTTTTTTTCCCTCTCTTCATCGCCTTTGGCTTACTGGGTTCTTTAAAACAATAAGGCACATTTTTTGTAAAACTGCTATACTGGTGTGACTTTCTTGACACTCTTGTCTTGATAGTCCTGTTGATACATGTAATTAATGCTGCATTCAAGTGCACATGAGAAATTCCTACCTTTGAATATTCCAAAAATGGGTCTCATTTAGGGATGAATGATATATCTGCCACCATATCAGTATCGGCCGATAAATGTTCATTTTTGTCATTTGTCATTTAAATGTTCATGTTCACAGCTGAGACACTTCAGATGCGCACTGTTCGCCATGATGGTTTTGAATTGCTTGAAATATGATTGGAATCACTTAAAAAAGGAAAATACGGTCAAATCTGTCATATAGGCTAGGCTTGTGTGCTTGGGACATTGCTTTTAATGGTGAGACTTTTGTTTTTGTAATCAGGCTCTCTAAAATGATATACAAATTTGGATTTAGATTTATCGGCCAATATATCGGTTATCGGTTTTATAATATAAATAATTATCAGTATTGGCCAAAATTTCCATATCAGTGCATCACTAGTCTCATTCACTAATTTGTGCATGAAATCACAAATCATGATTCACCAATAGCTTTGATACTAAAATGTATTCCAAATTTATGAAAAAATGTAGGGACTACTGAAACCACTTTTAATCAAAAGTTGCAAACTCTGTTTCCTTATAAATGTGTTGAGATGATATTTTATATTTAATCTTAAATATATTTCATCGTATACAGTGAAAGTAAGAAAAAGATTGTATGCATTCAAAACAGTATATGTGTTTGTATAAATAATGACAAAATTGTTATTTTTCGGTGAACTGTTCCATCTGTGAGATGCTATAGTCTGTTTGCTGTGTGACTGCTGATCTTCTTCTGTCGAGTATCTAATGCACGTTGACCTCCAAGAAATTATTGTGTTTAGTAAATCAAAGTGCATCTATCAGTGAGTCAATGCATTCATCGACAGATGCATCTCGCGGCAGTGCTAAATTCTCCATCCTTATCCTCAGAAACTCTAGTTTACTGTCTCTGTAATTTTAGCCTGGACAGATGCAGCTATTGTCAGGGTTTTTATTTCGTGTTTCTTTGGCGTTTGGAGAGGTTCGCGCTGGTAACGAGATGGCACATGTAGGTCACAGGTCTCTGAGAACTTAATTTATGGTGCATTTGGAATGCTTGTTCCGCCCTGAATACGTTATATAGGAGCACAACCTCAGTGGAATACTGATGCACGTGTGTTTACACGCATGCACACACACACACACGCGCGCGCATGTCCTCTTTACTGTAATTTCTGGTCAGATCCTGTAAAGCAATGGCTTTAATATTAAAGCGTTACGTTCTAAGGGGATGTGACCTTAAAATGTCACTTTAAGTATGTAAAGAACATACAAATTAATGCCACACTGTTTAAAATACCACACAATTATAATGTGTTGCATGTAAAATTCATGCACAGAAGCCTTAAAAATAAGCACAAGCAAAGTTTTTTTTTTTTTTTTTTTTTAGTTTTTCCCTGGCATGTTTTCAGATGTTATTTGCCTTAGAGTAAACACAGTAGAACACTGGACGTTTTGAGTTTTTATTGGTAGGTGTAGTTCTAAATGATCAACATAATATATCATATTTCAGCTGTGGGAGCAGTTCACTCAATATATATTGATATTGCCTTCAATTCAGTCTTATAGTTAGTCAGCAGCAGGTCATATATTGGGCCTTTGCTCAATCCAATTAGTCTGAATGTACTTCTCTTACTTGTAATAAAATCTGTAAGTCATCTTATTTTAGTCAATTAACAGCCAAAAAATATGATTCAGATTTTTATAAGTGCAACAAACCACACTACTTTGCATACTTGTCTTTCTGAACCAGAAAGTTAAACCGCACTCCCAGGAAATTACACATTGCTATATCTTTTGCAGAGAGCATGACGAGTGGCTATTTTAATTGTTATTGTTAATTGCATTTTTTTTTTACAGTCATTAATCTCAGCCTCAAATTGTCGAGTTGTTGAACTCTGTAATAACACATTTATACAAAGGTGTGAGATTATGGGTGTTTTAACAAGCACTTTTTTTGTTCGAGGATGATTTTTATTCAAGTAAACACACACACAAACACATGTTGTGTTTTCATGTTTTATTGGGACTTACTGTATATTATATCCCCTTACACTAACCACACCCCTAAACCTACCCATCACAACTTTCTGCACTTTTACATTTTCCAAAAAAACATCACGTATATGATTTATAAGCTGTTTTCCTAATGGAGACCAAAAAATGTCCCCACAAGGACAAGGATTTTGGATATTGCCAACTTTGTGGGGATATTTTGTCCACATAATGTAGGGTTTACTAGGACACACACACACACACACACACTAGACAAATTAAACTATTGACTAGTGAGATAGTAAAAAAAATGTTTTAAGAAAGTTAGTCAACAGAGCCAAAAGTGACTGTAATTACTGTTCCTTACTAATGTGCGTAAGTTTAGGGTCTGCCAAATTTAAGTTATTGAAAGAAGTCTCATGTTCACCAAGGCTGCCTTTATTTGATCAAAAATACAGTAACTATTGTGAAATATTATAATAATTTAAAAGAATTTTAAATTATTGTATTGTAATATATTGCTTTGTATTGTAATATATTGTAACATATAACTTATTCCTTTGATGTCAAAGCTGAATTTTCAGCATCATTACTCCAGTCTTCAGTGTCACATGATACATGTTTTTTTTCTCAGGATTATTTGATGAATAGAAAGTTCAAAAGAACAGCATTTATTTGAAACAGAAATCTTTTGTAACACGTCTTTGGTGTCAGTTTGAAAAAGCTACAAGAGACCGGCGAGATGGAAAAAGTGAATATCGTTCTAAATGAACGGAATGATGAATCAATTAACACCCCAGGTTTTTCCCAAAGACTTCAGTGTGGAAACTCTTCTTGATAAGAGCAGCCCGGCAGGAAAGAGAAACGGCGTCATTTCCTTTTATCTCTCAGACTCATTGAGTCCTTTTAAGATCTTATTAACATTTACTCATTTTAACAAAGCACGGTTCCATAAAGCATCACCTGACTCCACACTCACTGCTTCAAGTTCTGGAGGGCCCTTATGTGAGCTGAGCACTTAATGAAGCCGGATTTATTCCCGCTCGGTTTTTAATTTGCAGAACGCTCTCCTCATGCAGTAAAGAGTTGTATCGGTCTCCACCTCTTTTGTTGAGGGATTTATTCTGAGCCCTCGGTTGCCTGGCTGCGTTTCTCCCAGGTCTCCTCCCCCTGCGGGTTTGTGGCTTTCGGCTCAATTGATTTCCATCCGATCGATAGCTTGAAGCTGGAATTAAGGAAGGAAGCACGAGTCACGTCCTGCCGATCCGACCGCGGTCTCTGAGGAGGGCTGGGGTATCAGAATAAAAACCCTCAGAGCGAAACGAAGGTGCATTTGAATACGATCCATCACCGGATTGATGCAGCCAATGATCTCCGCTACGCCAGTGCTGCCAGCCAATAATCTCCTGCACAAAATCCCTCCTGTCACCCTCCGGCCAATAACGCTTCCTGTTTGATCCCGCTCCCGTCATCTGGCCAATAAGGCTAAGATTGATGCGCGGCCCAGCGGAGCAGAGCGCTTTAAACGATGACATGCGTCTCTCTCACCTTGAATCTAATTGACTGTCTCAAAGCCCGAGTTGGGAAATGCTGACGGGGAGGATCGCGCCTGTCAGAGAGCAAAGGGTGGATGTTGTTAGTGACGCAGGGCCTCCTTGAGCACTCCGCAGATGAAGCCAGCCGTCGCATTACAAGCAGAGGTCACGCAGATGAAAAACACAATGACAGTCAAGGCTGGGTTGAGTTAGGGGTGACCTTATGATGATATTATATATATATATATATATATATATATATATTTTTTTTTATATATATTTTTTATATATATATGTTTTGAAACAGTTTTCTGTTTTCATTTTATTTTTAGTTAAAGTTTAAGTAATTTTGTTTGTTTCCCCCCCATTTTTTTTTTTTTTTAATATGTCATTTTTGGACGTAAAATTAATGAATAATTAATTAAAAATTGTATTTATATAATTTTTATTTCAGTTAAAACTTTTGTTGCCTTGACAGTTAGTTCAATTCATTTTAACAAGTGCTGTCAAAATGATTAATCACAATTAATAAATGTGTGTGTGTGTGTATATATATATATGTATATATATATATATATGTATATGTATATATATAGCCTATATATATATATATATATATATGTGTATATTATGTATATGTTTACATAATATATGTGTGTACTCTCTTTAATTATTTTGTATATATAAATACACATGCATGCATATATTTAAGAAAAATGTGTTATTCATATATATATAAAATATGTATATATATATATATATATATATATATATATATATATATATATATATACAGTAGCCTACATACATGCAAATATTTCTTAAATATATACAGGCATATGTGTGTATTTATATAGGCTATACAAAATAATTATACACACACATATATTATGTAAACAAACTTTTATTTTGGATGCGATTAATCACTTCTCAGCACTAATATATACACAAACACACACACACGTACATGTATATGTACATACACAGTAGCCTATATATTTACAAACTTAAATGTTAATGTTAATCACGATTAATCGATTTGACAGCACTAAAATTAATAAATTAAAAATGTATTAGGCCTACAATTTTTTTCACTTAAATTGTATTTTTATTTTAATACCGAATTTTTTGTTTATGTTTTAGTTTAGGCTAGCCTACTATAATATCAACCGTGGCCTGAACATCCATTCCTCTTTGCGTAACAGTCGGATGAACTCTGATAACAGGTCCGTAGTGTCCAGAGCTCCATTTGTCTTCGGGAGTTTAGTTGTCAAAGATTTAACGGTTGTAAATTCGCCACGTTCCCCTACGTGTTAGATGAGAGGCACGAAATAAACCCATCACTCACCGGGGCCCAGCGAAATCACGCAGGAGAGAAGCTGTCATAGCTAGCCTGAGTGCTCGGTCGCCCCAAACATCACTCGAGCTGTCAGGTTACCGTGGCGAAGCTGGCTGCATGTGTGTCGGGGTACCGCGGCGACGGGGTCAGAGCGTGGCAGTCTCCGAGCTCCCCGGCGAGGTGCCGTCCTCAAGGGGTGCCTGGCCTGCGGTAACAGAAAGTAATCAGTCATGATGTCAGTGCCGAGCCCCCAACTCAAGTCTGGCTAATAATGAGCAGGCAGATCTGAACAGCCCCGCCGAATAAAGGACCGCTGTGGGCAGCTCTGTCAAGCGTGGCCCGTTACCGACAGAGAGCTAAACATGAGACGCTGCAGCAAGCGCTGCATTTTCACCATTCGAGGACAAAGAAAGGGCTTTATTTGTTAATTTCTCGGTAACCGCATTCAACTGTTGTAGCCTATAGGCCTATTCTATTTTGAGCTGTTTCCTAACACTTTTAATCCTGTAAAGCCCGACATATGAAATAATAGATTTATTTATTTATTTTATTTTTATGGAACAGTTTTGTAGCCTACATTTTGAACGGTATAATTTAATAATTTAATTTAATAATCTCTGGTCAAACAAATGATTGGCTGAAAGCGGTGTCAAATAAATATGAAAATATAAGTGCCCTAAAAGCATGATGTAGCTGCTATCAAAATTATACTGTGATATGTCTTAACCACTGGACGACATATGTACTCGTCACTGCCCTGAAGCGCGAAAATCAGCCTTTCAAATTTCAACCGCCCGTTGGGCTCATCGTGTTGTCTCATTCTTCATGGAGCAAGGATACGTGAGTATTGCGTTTAATTTTGTGACAACGCTGTAACAACCTTCACTGCAGAACGTAGTTATAGCAACCTTTTGACCATGAACCGTGAACCACGACCTGAAGGTGGATGTTTATAGTATTACCAAAGTTATTTTACTTGCTTAAGTAGGCTATAAACTACCAATCAGAACAGAAGGCATGTAGATTGTGTGCAACAGGGTTTTCAGCAAAGATGTTGATAATTTAGAGGACTTAGAAATTTGTGTATCAAATATGTTCTGTATATTTTTGCATTTTAACCTACTGAGATCAGTTCTTAGATCAAGAGAGACTAATTAAACAGATAACTGCAGACATTGCACAGTTTTCACTTATT
The DNA here is from genome assembly GCF_963993115.1 of Abramis brama. Taxonomy (NCBI): domain Eukaryota; kingdom Metazoa; phylum Chordata; class Actinopteri; order Cypriniformes; family Leuciscidae; genus Abramis; species Abramis brama. Next base: position 51,970,193 of record NC_139965.1, on the reverse strand, counting down.
TATTAAGCCAAACGACACAATAGTGAATATCTGAGTTGGTAAAGTATGTGAACCATTGACTTCAGTTTGTGGTGTGACCCTCGGGCAGCAGTAACTACAACCAAATGTGGATTAGGCCTGCTCATCGGCTTGGAGGAATTTTGACCCGGTCCTCATTATGTCACTCTTTAACTTTGTGATTCTGGTGGGCTTCCTTGCATGAACTGCTGTCTTCAATGTTGATTTATTATAGGACCCACTTTCTGAGAGCTTGAGTTCTTCTTTGAGAGTTTTAGATCTGCAGTGGCTTTGTTATCTTGTCATGCACCCCATTCTTCTTCTGTGTTTGCCTAACACTGGACTCATCCCAGATAGCAAAAATCATCTGGCCCAGATCTGGCCCAGACACTTCGTAAGTTCTGGGCCAGATCCGCGCAACGGACTCGGGCCGGTGTCTTTTGGCACAACGGGCCAATACCGGCACGGATCCGTTTTTTCCTCATCTGGACCAGAACTGGGCCAGCTCCGGATTCCTTTATGGCGATTTGGCCCAAGTGTGGGCCAGATCTGGTCCAGCTCTGTTCTGGATCTGGTCCAGAATCATGCCGGATCAGGGCCAGCTCATTTTGTTGACAGTACACAAACACACTTGCTCGCTCTATCCAAGTAGTATACATATCTAGAATTTCATGAATCTTCTCATTTACATGATCTAATATCTTATGGTCTTATGCCACTGATATTTTTTCTGTTTTTAACACTAAATGCTTAGGCAATAAAAAGTTGAATTACTGTACTTTTTTACACTAAAATACCACCTGATAATCTAGTGTCAGCACTAACTCACAGCCACTACTTCACAGTAAACATGCATTCAAAGAAAAATTATTTGGACAGTAAATTTGACATATTCAAGGGCTTTATCTTTTGATCAATTTTTTATTTATTAAGCATATTAAAACAAATTCACAAAACAATGCAAAACAGTGCCACTGTGCATCTTTTCTTTTTATTTTGATAATTTTTGCACAAGTACTCAAAGTTTACATAAAACACTTAAGTCTCTACTTGCCGTTAACGGGATAGTTCACACAAAAATGTAAATTCTGTCATTAATTACTCACTTTCTTTCATGTCGTTCCAAACCCGTAAGACTTTCATTCATCTTCTGAACACAAATTGAGATCTTTTTAATGAAATCTGAGATTTCTTTCCCTCCATTGACAGCTACGCAACTACAAGTTGAACAGTAAAGAAGATTTTTAGCTGAAAATGTGGTCCTTGATTCGTATAATGCAAGTCAATAGCTACAGTCAGTTTGAGAGTCAAAAAAACATTACAGGCAAAACAAAATTAATACCTGTGGCTCCTGACGATTCATTGAGGTCATATAAAGCAAAACAATTGGTCTGTCAAAGAAACTGAACATTATTTACAACATTATTACCTGTAATCCACAGCCTCTACAAACAGTCCTGTGTCACGGCAGTCTTGTTTTGCATGTAATATGTTTGTTTTTTACTCTCAAAGTGACAGTAGCCATTGAATTGCATTATATGAATCACCAAAGACCACAGTTTCAGCTAAAAATCTTCTTTACTGTTTAACTGAAAAACAGTCACCTATATCTTGGATGGCTTGAGGGTGAATAAATTAAGAGCAAATTTTCATTTTTCCGTGAACTTTCCCTTTAAAACAGTGACACAATCTCAGAACTTTTCTCAATGTATATTTGAAAGAATGTTTTTGAATGGGTATTCATGTTGTGTAGTGACATGAGCCTCATGAATGTATTATTTATCCCAAAAAATGTGGCATTGATCAAAGAGGCACAGTGAAAAGCTGCAAAGAAAAAACATACAAAAAATAATGGTAACACTTTAAAATAAGTTTCATTAGTTAATGTATTAACTAACATGAACTAACAATGAGCCAAACATTTGTTACAGTATTTATTCATGTTTGTTAATGTTAGGCAGAGGTGGGAGTAAGTCACACATGTGCAAGTCACAATGTAACAAATTAACCTTCGAGTCTCAAGCAAGTCCAAGTCAATTTTGTGAAAAGCAAGTCAAGTCAAGTCAAGTCACTGCTTTATGTCAAGCAAGTCAAGTCAAGTCGTAGCTTGGGTCACAAGTCACTGGCAAGTCATACAAACGTTTGATGATTTCACTGAATTTATATATTAAAATAAGTTAAAACTACAGAAGTTGTGGACTATGGTTTTATTTGCAACATTTTTTTTAAATATGCATTTCCACATACAGCTGAGTGGTTACTACAATAAAAATCTAAAAAAATAAATACAATTTCAAACTACATAGCCTAAAATGTAAATGTAACTGAAATTAGGCCAACATTAAAGCGTGAAAAAATAAATATGCCTCAAACATTGCAGAAGACCATTAAAAGGTATTAAACAATTCACAATTCAAGTATAATGGTTCCTATGCCACCAAATGGCATTCTTCAAACTGGCATCCCCTTTATATAAGTTATATATTTTTAATTATGAAGTTAAAACCGCCAATAGGTGGCGCCAAATCACCGTCCTAATGTACGAGTCATAGAAGCATTCATTCAACTGATTTGTTCAAAACAGTTCAAAAACTTTGAAAGAAATGTGGCAAATGTTATACAAAACATATGCCATCATTAATTATCATTTGAATATTGACAACATTAAGCTACATTTGAAAACATAATTGTGTATAAAGAGGCATGCTGTTTTGACCAATATTCTCTCTAGATTTAAAGATAGTCAAATTAACTATAACAAACAGGTTAAACAAGCCATAGCTTACTTTTAGACGTGGTGAATGAAGTTCGACTGTTCGAGGTTGTGATGGTCGTCCGATATCCCTTGCCAGTTATTATGCGTAGGCTACAGCAAATCTTCTTGTATGAATATGGTCAATTTCTAGTGTTTATATCCAAAAAGAAACGATGCTGGGAGATGTCTTTGTATTTAGCGCGCTGCCGCGCTCACCGCGATGTATGTTTTTTTCTGGGCTTGTGTAGCGTCACGCAATCGCGCAGAATCTGATGACTGGCGTCAATGGTTCCGTTGCTTTCATTTTGTTCATCAATTGATGTTGTGATGATTTATATAAAAATGTATATCAAGTCATTCTCGAGTCATACAGTTCAAGTCAAGTCAAGTCTCGAGTCATTGGATCTCAAGTCAAAGTCAATTCGAGTCATTTTCTTAATTTAGTCAAGCAAGTCTCAAGTCCTTAAATTTGCGACTTGAGTCTGACTCGAGTCAAGTCATGTGACTCAAGTCCCCCATCTCTGATGTTAGTTAATAAAAATCCAGCTGTTCATTGTTTTGTTCATGTTAGTTCACAGCGCATTAACTAATGCTAACAAATCACCTTTGATTTTAATGTATTTGTAAATGTTGAAATTAATATTACAACTATTCATATTATTATTATTTATAAGATTAATAAATGCTGAAGAAGTGCAGTTCATTCTTAGTTCATGTTAACTAAGGTAGTTAACTAATGTTAACCAATGAACCTTATTGTAAAGTGTTACCAAAATAATTTTATAGAATGTAAACGCATCAAAAAACAATCAGGACAGGTCGGAAAGCCATGGTATTACAAACCACTTCATATGTGCCGTTTAATTCCCATGAGGCATCTGAAAAAGAAAAAAAAAAAGACCAAGAAGAAAGATTTTAGATATTCATGTAATTGTCACACTAAATAAAGAATCTGACGGCTGTTCTGTACTGTGCTTTACCTCAGTTAAGGCCTCTTTGGCTCTTGAACGTTCCTTCCAGCCGCCGTCACGGGTCAAAGGTTAAATCAACGGATGCCGCAAGAACCTATTCCACTATCCACTACTTACAGCTCCTGTTGAGAAAAAAAAAATATGTGCAAAAAACATCAACCTCCAACTAATAAGCTTCTGAGTCCTGATTTATAGTTTTTCTATAATGTAGATCAGTCAAGGGATAAACTGGTAGGCCTATATCAATTACTTAAACATTAATTTAAATTGATCAGAATCAGATATCACATGATCCTTCAGAAATCATTCTAATATGCTGATTTGGAACTCAGGTAACATTACTTATTATTATCAATGCTGAAAACGGTTGTGCTGCTTAACATTTTTGTGGAAATGGTGATAATTTTTTCATGATTCTTTGATAAATATAAAGTTCAAGTTGAACAGCATGTATTTGCATTTATAAAATTAAGATTATTAAAGCATTTACTAAATATAAATTCTTTTGTAACATTTTAAATGTCATGACTGTTAATTTCGATCGATTTAAGACATCCTTGGTTAATAAAAGTATTAATCTTACAACAGTCTGAATGGTATAGTTGTTTCCACAAAAATATGAAGCAGTACAACTGTTTTCAACATTTATAATAATCATAAATGTTTCTTGAGCATCAAATCATCATATTAGAGTGATTTCTGAAGGATCATGTGACACCGAAGACTGGAGTAATGATGCTGAACATTCAGCTTTGATCACAGGAATAAATTAGCCTATATTTTACTATAGAATGTAATAATATTTCACAATATTACTGTATTTTTAATTAAATAACCAGTCTTGTTGAGCAGAAGAGAATAGCATCATTAGTTGACAAACTAAAAATTAACTGCACTTCTACATCATTTATTAATATTTTTTAATGTTAATTTCTACATATACTAATGCATTATTAAAATAAAATGTTGTAGGCTGTTTGTTAACCTTAGTTAATGCACTGTGAAGTAACATGACCAATGAACAACTGTATTTATATTAACTAACATTAACACAGTAACAAATGTATTGTTCATGGTTAGTTAATTGTAATTAATATTAACTAATGTTAACAAATGAAACCTTATTATAAAGTGATGGTCTGCGGGAGGCCTTAGCTAGTTTAAGCTAACGCTAGCCTATCACTAACATTTCCGCAGTTAAAACTTTAACAACAGTGAAAATAAATTAAAGCAGTTAAAATTCGTCAATTACATATAATTACAATATAATTACAATCCTCTGGGTCGTCTTCGTGTTAGCATATGCCCTCTGAAAACATAAATAAGAGTTAGGCTAGCTAACATTACGATTCAATGCCGATCTAAGGAGCAATACAAACTCCAAAACTTAAGTTTAAAATTTAAGCTAACGAGTACACAATATAATCAATAAGAAATTAATTAATTAATAAAACAGTTTGACCATGTGTGACTTACCTTGGTGAAGTGTTTGAGGTAGGATACCGAATACCGACTGTGGCAGCCTCCTCTTCTAAACTCCAGAAAAAAATGTTTTGCGCGCTCGTTTCCACGGATACGGCCCGAATCTGTTTTGCGACTGTTGTTCCCGCCCACTGAAACCGGGCCCGGGCTGGATCCGTTTTAGAGCAGTGAAACGGAGGTGACTGTGACGCGGATTTGCCGGTTTGAAGACGGATCCGGCTCGCAGTCACCTGCTGTCTGGGATGGACACTAATATTAGTCAAGCAAGTAAGATGTATTGATCCTTAAATATTTTGCTTGGGGTTCTTTGTGTGGACAATAAACCATAATAAATCTGACAAATTATTTTTGTCGTGGTTACGCTCACATGATACAACATACAACATGACTGTGTTGCTTCGTCACGAAAGTTAACCATTTTGCATACGTTTTTAAGCCCTGCCAGTTTAAACATTCACGTAACGTTTATATCGATCAAGTGCAATAAGATGAGAACGAGAACTAAAAGCACTCTATATTTTATTTGTATCTTTGTCTCTTGTATTAATTTGCCCTATTGCTTGCAATTAATTTCTTTGTTATTTTATTACTGATGGTTTAGTTTTGGCTACTTGTCTTCAGTAATCTTAAAAACTTATATTAGTTAGGCTAGTATTAGTTTTTGCTGTGGTATTGAAATAATTGAGAATCATAAATTTTTCAAAAACCTTATTTCCAGCAAAAACAACTCTATTGTGATATATATCGTTATCGTGAAATAAAATTAATTATCACGATATAACATTTTGTCACATTGCCCATTCTTAGTTAGGCTATTTGTGACATATTTGTGATATTTGTCTTGTTCTTGGAGTGTTTTTTGTTGGATGGCAACTCTAAGGTAGAGTAACAGTGGTGTTGAATTTCAATGTTTTAATTGTTTATGGTAATCTGCTTCAGATTGCTGGACCCAAAAGTCTTTGTAAACCTTTTCAGGCCATTAAGATGATTGTAATAGTGCAAAAGTTTTATGCACAGTGCAAATTGAAACGGGTGCATTTAATTGACCAATGCAATTCTGTTCTTCCAGTAGGGCAAGTCTGGCTAAACTCACAATTTTTATCTCATTAACTGAAGAACCTGACTCCAATTGCCTCTTTAAAAGAGCCGATCCTCTGAAGTTATTTATCATTTAGGTGTCTAGCTGGTTCTAACGAGCTGTTCTGCTGTCTTTATGGTATAACCTTTATAAAACTCACTCTCGACCTACTCCTTCATAGCAGCATATTGCAACACAAGGGCTGCCATCGAGACATTACCCTCTAAGACGGCAGAGCGGCTTGCTGGGGTTGCTAGTATTATATTACAAACATTTATCATGTCGCAGACACAGAAACAGGTGGGCCGAGACTCAAGCTGTGGTCACAAGTTCATGTGGGAGTCTGTTCTCCTCCGCTATGTTTTCAGATGCTGCTTTCACCTTCAATCACTCACTAATCGCCAACACGTCTCCATCTGCATCGCTGTGGAGTTCAGCTCAAGTCAGCATAAACACTCACATATGTTATCTTCACACATGGCTTAATTGCCGCCCCTGTGCTGTGACATGGCCCCGTTTGGAGATATACACTGCTGTCTTTTACAATATATGAATTGGAAAAAGTTTGAGATCATTCTGGAAGTCTAACGATTGTCTTGTGTCTTAGGATCATTCAGCCAATTATAGATGTAATTTACTTTAATTACAATGCGGGGAAAACAAATGCTTCCGCCACAGACATACTAAACTGAAATTATATTGCAGTGCGTTGTAGCGTATTGAGTTGTGCCATGTATTGTGCAGTAGTTGGTAATACCCAGTTCAATGACATGGTGCTGAATATTTTTGTCTCGATATAATTCATTCAAAAATACTTTTATACAAAATATTTAAAATGTAATTTGTATGATTTCAATATATATCATCTATGATGGGCATGCTTTTAATTTCTAAATTATTTTATTTTGATCTTTTTTATTTTCACCAGCTAAATGGCTAAATCTACCCGATTTACTATAATATATAACTTCTCTCGAGACTCCCCATGCTAGTTCACTGTTAATGATATGCTTAAGCCCGCCGGCACATTGACGTGATTGGTTACAAGGTATAGTTTGTGACGTCAGAAACACCAGCGATTGGTCTTTGGTTTACTGCAGTTTTAAGGAGAAAATACTCAGCAATGTTGACTTATGAATTTGCACATGGTTTGTCTTAAAGTATATAAAAAACACCACATAGATTACCAGAAATTTTTTTTTCATGTTTTTAAGAGAAAGCCTCATTAAAATAATTAAATTCCGTGCCCAAGTAATTTGGCATGTGCTTTTATTATTGTTTCTTAAAAATAATATTTTAACAAAACTGCTTCACTGCTTATTAATATTTGAAAAAAGTCTGCCAAATCAGAGTCCTTTGGTGCAACCAAAAAAAAAAAAAAAAAAAAAAAAATATATATATATATATATATATATGACCATGCAATTAAAAATATTTCTATATAACATTTTAATGATATATTTAAATAAATATAAAAAAAATTGTTAAAATATTTAAATATATTTATAAACTTTATGAAAATAAACAGATGTACACTCACATGTGTTCAAGGTGTTGACTTTTTTATGATTAATTTTTACTTGTTGGTTACACCACGTCATAGAGTCATTACATTTCAACTTTTCTTGAATATAGTATAAGTGTTTTTTGTTTTGTTTTGTTTGTTTTTTCCAAAACCATTTGAAACCAACATGTATACAAGATTACAAAACTTGACACATTTTGATCTTTCTTTGACCATCAACTCACCCAGGCCTAATCAACCTTCTTGAATTGCAGTAATTTCTGCACCACTAACATCACTGAATGGAATTGAAAAATGATTGTTTCCAAACAGGCTTCCCAAATACCCCTTCTGATTCATTGGACAGACAAACAGATAGACACGCCTCCAACTCACCCGATTGGTTGAGCCTGTGTTGCTGTGTTAGGCTGGTCATGTTGTATGTTTATACAAAGATAGCACTGTTTAAATAAGCCACAATGTCTTTTCAGAGGCAATCGACCTACAAATGGAATACTAATAGCTGTCTCTGCATAATACGATTTTAAACTTTAAGAAAGTGCACACTTCACCTTTAAATATTACAGTCTGTCTGAATGGTGACTGTGTGTGTGTGTGTGTCTGTGTGTGTGATGAAGACATGTAAAGAGCAGCTTGTGTGAATGATAGTGGGAATTGTAGGAATAGTCGAGAGGCAGATTAGAAATGTCACAGGTTGATCTGGCACCAGACAGATGCAGCGCAGTAGGACACGCGCAGTCACATCACCGCCTCCTCTTGACTAAATGCCACGCACTTCTCTGCCTGTCTTTTAAACATTCTCACCTTCCCATCATACACCGTTATTCTGTTGCCACGCCCCCAGGAACTGTGCTTTTTATTTTCTCTGAAGAATTGAGTAGGCCTATCAAAAATATAAGAGGGAGTTTAAGTACATCCTTGCATGTCCCGTTATTCCCTGCAGGTAGACTTACACCATCTGGTTTCTTAAGCTTTTTCCAGGTATTATAGACCTCCTTGGATGTTCAGATCGGCATGAATCTGCCACTGATACACAGACATCTGCTGAACGAGAGGCACACGACAAATAATATCCATCCATTCTCCAAACCACATGTCCTATGTTGGGTCGTGGGATGTGAGTGCGACAAATAATATTTAGTGCTCATCTTGCCACACCAACTGTAAAAGGGCATAAATCGATCAATAATTTTAAAATGATTAAGATTAGGGGTGTAACGATACCCTAATTTCACGATTCGATACATATCACGATACTGAACTCACGATACGATATTATTGCGATACTCCAAGACATATAATAAAAGGTTAAGAAAAAATGTACTGTTGATTAAATGCTAAATTTGATATCATTGTGGGTGTAAATGAATAGTCTTGGACAGTGGTGACACCAGAATAAATATATTCATGATTCTGAACCTGAAAATACAGAATTATTTTAGACGAATATGCTTGCACTCTGTCACTAGATATATTTAAAATAATGTAGGCCACTTTTTACTGGTAACATAAGACTTATAACATAAGCATTATCAGGACCCACTAATATTCCCCCATTATTATACATTATATTCAACATAATATATTGTAGTTTAATGTAGTACTGACTCTGAAAACTTCAATTTTTTCTCACAGGGTAATTTTTATTTTGGGTGAACTATCCACGATACATATTGTCACTATCCACGATTCATATTGTTGCATTTTTGTATTGCGATATATTGTGACACGATATATTGTTACACCCCTAATTAAGATTAAGACCATCATGTATCCTGACACTGAAGGAGGAACCCAAACCTTGTGAAATATTAGCATACTTTTAAAAAAAGAGTACTTGTTATGGAAGTAGTAGACTTAAGTGCAAACTGAATGTTTTCTGACTAAGCATTAATTGCAATTGAATTAAAATGTATTATATTTTAAATTTATATTAAATGCAATAGCTGTACTTTTTTGCATTTTTATATGTAACTTCATAATTATTTCTATTGTCTTTGAAATATGGTTGTTGCATCCCGATCTCACGGCAATTCGTATGTATTTTAAGAGGTGGCTAATTCGTACGAATTCATACGACCGCACTCGTACGATTTTTGCTAAATTGTACATATTTTGCGAGTTGCCTAATTCATATGAATTCTATCTACCCCTGACCTCGTCCCTAAACCTACCCATCACTGGGGTTTAGACAAATTAGCCACCAAACTAAGCATTTATGGTAAACTAAAATATACTTTAAACTTGTATGCCATGTATTTGTAATTAAATTAATAGTGTAATGATGAAGCTGCAATTTAGGTCTATTTTATTCACTTTCAGTGTAATATTGAAGAACACAATACAGTTAAATTATAATAATTTACTTTACATGTATTTTAATATGTTAGTCATCATATCAAAATAAGTGTACTTCTTTAAAATAAAAAGCATACAGACCTTATTGCGCCATCAGCCCATTTCATGACGCGACGAGAAATTTTTAATATTGTACGCGAAAGTCTGTATATTGTTTACATTTGAAGTCCCTTTAGGGGCTCCGTTGCAAGTACTGTATATTAAAATAAATCTCCCCAAAATTGAGTGCCTTCCCCACCCTATTCTGTACACAGGAACAGGAAAGTGTGCTGACAGATTTACGCTATGACTACCATCGGCCCAGCCTTTAATAAGAGTCTGATAGAATGTGAATGTGGGCCCTCGTTGGGGTCCCCACTGAGACTCGGGTTCATTCAGCCCGTCTGTCGTTTGGCAGTTATGAAATGTTACCTTTCCTTTCATCTGTGCCTCCGTAATACGTATTTAATTAGCGATTAGCCCCAGTAATGGCTCTAGATTGTGCTGAGTGATTTCCGTGTGTTTGTCGGGGTTTATAAAAGGAAAGGTTTTGAGCCGCCCCCCCTACGAGATCGCAGGAAAGCTCAGCCACGCTAAAATGCTTCCCTGCGCAAATGTGCTTTTGTTTCCATGTGCTGATGGAACAATGCTGCCTGTGCACTACCGGCAGAAGACTGTGTGTGTGAGTGCTGTTGTGATGAAAGGTCATTCAAGAGTTTCGTTCTTGTGAGCATCTGAGTGTGTGTGTCTTGTGTTTGGAGGCGCGCAGCTGGCTTTTTCAAGCTCTGATTGCTTTTGAGGACGATTAATTGGTGCTGCTGTTTGGATTCAGGTAGCATGCACAACTTACATGCACACTTTTTTTTAGAGTAGAAAGGCCAACGTAGAAAGCTGATGATTAGAAATAAGATGTGACGGAGTGCCGGTTTTCAGTAATATGATATATTGAAGTAAAGAACATGCACGATATTGCTATCATTGGCACTTTCATGCCATTATTTGCTATTACAAATTTGGATTTTTGGAATGCATTTTTAGGGGCCGATACACACAAAATGCATTTTTGCTGTTTAAACACGTCAATGGAACGAAAGAAAAAAAAACACAAGGTCTAGACTAGAGACAAGTTTTTTAAAAAGTTGAACTTGAAAACTTGAGTCGCTAGTCCAACTGTCAAACACATCCGTCTAGCATGTTTACATAGAAAAACAATGGAAAAGCAGGGCAGTGGAATGTAAAAAGTGATTCTTCTTTTCCATCAACCATTTAAAATTTTGGAGTTTAAGAGACCGGCTGAATGAAATGCACATTCACTCTCTGACAGTAGGTGGCGCTTTTAGGGAAAGGCAGAAATAAAGGTGCGTTCACGCTATGTCGTAATTACCGTAACGATTCTGAACCCTAAAAAGCCTTCATGTGCTTGTAGAACTTAACTCGTAATTTTCTGAAAGCTACGTTTTTTTGACTTGAAGCGCCTCTGTGCAGACCGATCTGTGTATGACATCAAAGTACCGCGAGAGCAATTCGAAACCATACAGTGCATTTTTTATGGTAATTACGACATGATGTGAATGCAGCATAATACCCTGGTAATCCAGAGTTCTCGCGAGAGCACAAGTTGAATTTGCTCAGCGAGTTACTCTGGTGTCGAACAATGATGCTCATTAAATATGTCCCTCGATCTGAGCTGCACCAATCACATCGGGTTATCTGATATAGATAAGAGGCGAGAGGCGAGCTAAACAGATGACGACAGCGCTGTGACGTCAAAGTCATTAGTAAACATTGCAAGAAGGCTATGGATGAATACCAGTTGTTTGAAACGGCTTTGGCCGCTACAATGAACGAGTTAGACTTGGCTTTTTATCTAAAACAGGAACAGAAGACGCCGCTCGAATCGTTCCTTTGCAAGAAGGACGTTTTTGCTGTTTTGCCGACCGGATACGGTAAGAGTCTAATCTACCAGTTAGCGCCGCTGGTAGCTAAGCGCATGGGGTTTATTGTTGTGATTGGTCGTAGTGTTATCCAACTGCGTGCAGTGAGATTTTCAAATGCATGCTTGGTGCCGCCCCTCGAGCTGGCCGATTTTCATTAGTCGACGCCAGACCATTAATCTTTTAGATTTAGGTCTGGATTTCCAGGCTAGCAGCATAATGCGGTTACCCTCGAAACATAACAGGCTGTGCAACTTTCTGTTTCTGACACCTGCTGGTCCAACCCAATCTCACGGCATTTCGTATGTATTTTACTAGGTGGCTAATTCGTACGGAATTCATATGACCTCATGTGTACGAATTCGTAAAATTTTTGATAAATCGTACATATTTTATGAGTTGCCCAGTTCGTATCAATTTGTACAAATTACTTACCCCTGACCCCACCCCTAAACCTACCCATCACTGGGATTTAGACAAATCGTACAAATTCGTACGAGTGAGGTCGTACGAATTCGTATGAATGAGCCACCTCGTACAAATTCGTACGAATTGGTCGTGAGATAGCGTTGGCTGGTCACGTCAAGTCAAATAGTATTCACATCCTTTCAGTTTTTTTGTATTTGTTTTATGTATGGTGTTTATTTGGGGTGTAACGGTACACAGAAGTCACAGTTCAGTACATAGCTCGGTTTTGGGGTTTAATTGCTTTAAAAAAACAATACAATGGCTGCTTTCAATTTGATTGGTTTGGTTAACGTGTTGTGCGTAGCCTACGCTGTCATTTTCTTTGCGTGTGAGAGTTCATTAACATGCGGTGACAATGGCAGATGCCCAAAGTTCAATATTACGCTTTTTCAAGAAATCACGGAAAGATGAGCAAGAAGAAGAAAAAAAGCCTACCTCACCTTTCCAGACAGCAAGTGAAGCAGCATCTGAGGCTTCCCATTTCCAGTGCTAATGTTATTAAAGACCACATAACTTTGAATGAATGTTCTATTAATGTTACCGGAAGAACGTTTGTTCATAACTTTGAGAGAACCTTGCTAGAACATTAGACAAAGTTCTGAGAACGGTCTCTGTTAACACTGGGTAAAAGCTTTGAACTCTTTACATTTTCAAATATAGAAATATTCTTCTTCAAGATGTTGATGGTGAAGATCAATATGTTCAATAAAAGTCTATCTTGGTAAGTGCTCACTCCCTCCTGGCCTGCGACGGACACACGCCGCTGTATAAGATCTTTGCAGCATGGCAAAGAGGCCGTCGATTCGGCATTCGGTAATGGTCAATAACCCATCCAGCCGTTTAATCAGAGAGAGAGTCTGGGCGCAGGAAGGTCAGCAGACAGACGCCTGGCTTTTGTTTAGTCGCATCTCTGAGCCGCCTGACACACTGACTGAAGTTTTGGATGAAAAAAAAGCACTTTTAATTGCGTCTAAACTAAAGAACCAAACTGAGCAGGAGTGCTTTCAAAGCATTGATCTCAATTGCCCTGCATGTTTGTATCAATCTGCCATACGGCAATGAAGCATGCTGTCGGAAATCTGAAAGCCCAAATGGTATACTACTGGAAAGCGAGCACTCGTTTCTTTAATGCTATTATCAAGCTGTAATGGCAGAATACGCTTTTAGTGCAACAAGCCTTATTCAAAGAGAAACAAAACGTCAAAGACAAAAACGAATGGTCGAAATCAGTAATCCTTTATTAGTCAAGCAGCCCATTTTGCAAAATGACTGCTCCTTTTCAAAGACTCCTTTATATGAGGAAGAATGTCCAGGCTGTTTATTTTTTGTGATCTCAGTTAATTAGTGGTGTTTGCTAAGATTAGCATCTTTATTAGTATTTGAACAAACCTCTAGTTCTTCCAGAGTCCTGTTTGTGCTACAGACTTGAATGATACCTGGAATCTTGCCGCTTGAGGAAAGGTGTGCTTTTTCTTTTTTGAGTGATTGATTTTGAGACTGAGAATGTATCATTTCACAGTTTTCATTTCAATGCACAAAGATGTTCATTTGTAATGCCTTCAATATCATTCACCGCATACAGCACTTCATTTGTGCAGTTTACAGATTTCCAGTATCATGACATTGTAAATTGCATGTATATATGTATTATACATCCAAATGTATAAAATCATTCAGACTTTGGCGTCAGTAAGTTTAAAAAATAAATAAAAAAATGCTCTTTTTGAACTATTTTTCATCAAATAATCCCAACCCGGTCTCACAGCAATTCGTACAGATTTTACGAGGTGGCTAATTCGTACGAATTCATATGACCTCACTCGTGCGAATTTGTAAATTTTTTGCTAAATGGCACATATTTTACGAGTTGCCCAATTCGTGTGAATTTGTACGAATGACCTACCCCTGACCCTGCCCCTAAACCTAACCATCACTGGGGTTTAGACAAATTCTTTTGAATTCACCACCTTTTACTTACTCGTACGAATTCGTACGAATTGTTCGTTAGATAGCGTTGAAAAATGCTGAAAAATAAAATGTATCACAGTTTCCACAAAAATATGAAGCAGCACAACTGTTTTCAACATTGAGAATAAGAAGAAATGTTCCTTGAGCTTCAAATCAGCATCTTAGAATGATTTCTGAAGTATCGTGTAACACTGAAGACTGGAGTCTGAGGGTAAGTAAGGGGAAGATTTAAATATTCCTAGTTTTCCTGCCACATTCTTCAGGTGATACGTCGGTGCACCTGGGTGTTCCCGTGGTTACTTGTTCGTGATTGACGGGAGTCGCCAAGCCCCGAGGCAGAAAAGTATCTGTTTCCATAGCGATGAGTGATGTCAAGGAAACACGTCCGCCTTCGCACTGTCTCCTGTGACGATGAGGAGGAGGATGAAGACCCCCCGCCCGTGCCCGCCGGTTCCCCTGGCACACGTGTCAGATCCCGGTGCCATTTCCTGACAACCATCTGCCTCGAAACCCCTTAAGATCACAATAGACCAGCTCATACAACATTCAAACAACAAAACAAGAGTCTCTGAAAGCAAAAGCGTTATTTAAACGCCCTCTCGTACAATGTAGCCCTGCGTCCGAGATAAATAACCTTTCATACATTCGCTCACAATCACCGTTTTTCTCTTTCCCCACACATCTGCACAGCGGAAAAATGTAATGCGGCATCCTTCAGTCTGACAGCAAAAGAGTTCTGACCCTTTTAGCAACTAGAGGAGTGACTGGCCGAGAATGAGTTAGAGTGATGGGCGGATGGAAGTGAGAAGAGGAGTCTGTGTTTGCTCCTAATTTCACAGGCTGTACGCTGTAAGAGCCAGGAGGCTGATTCGGCCTCGGAAAACAGCAGGATGATTGTTATTCAGCTGCTGTTTCGTCCAAGAGCACAAACAGAGAAAGCACACAGCACTCAGTGGACGGCGAGAGACGGCGATTCTTATCAAACACAATGCCGGATGGCAGGTTGTAGATAAAGTTTTATTGTTTTTGACATTTTCCTCTTTCTCTTGTTTATCCTGACAGAGGACGTCTATTGAAATCTTCAGCACAGGCTCAGCCTGCTGCATTCCAAAGGGTGCAGGTTTAACTGAGATGCATCGATGAAGGATCTAAGGATCTAATTTAAGTTTTCTGTAGTAACCTGTGCGTGTCTGTGTGTGGCTCCAAGAGAGCAACCGTACATTGGGACTTTATTAATTTTTTTCCTTATCATTTCTCTCTTTTGTATGTTTTGTGTGCCTGAGGAAGGTTGATTGACCGAAACGTTACTGGCACAATATGTACGATTTTTGGATTAAAATATCCAAAAATCACTAGAACACTGTTATCTATTTTGTTGACTTGTGTACTTACATTATCCCAGATGTTTCCAAGAATGTTTAAATCCAGAGAAATTTTAACCAGGACACGGACCGTGTCATTGCGTCTACTATCAGTGATGCCATACCTGCGTTACCCTCGATTTATTTTGCAGAAACCATGGAAACACCAAAGACGCTTTAATATATTATATGTTTTATTAGACAAAGAAACAACTGTTTGGATACATTTATAGACCGAAAACGAATCATTGTTATATATCTGTTAGTCTTATTGTTTGAATCGCTTGTTTTCTTGATTTTCCGCGAGTACCATGTTTCTACCATGCCTCAGAGAAAAAAACTATTTTGTCAAGTGGTTTACATAACATAATCAGACACATCTTTATTTTCAGTAACAGCAATGCTAAATTAGTAATGCTAATTTAAAATTAATGTCTATTTAGCAACAGAAGCCATCCAGCATTTATTAATATGATATTCTAATATCGATCTAGCTTACTATCGCCTATCAGTGACGCAATACCTGCGTTACCCTCAATTTTATTTTGCAGAAACCAAGTATGGTTATTCTGCCTCATAAGATCATTATGTGATCTCATTCTAAGGCAGTATTGCATGTATATTTCACAGATAAGGCAATACCAGAAAGCATTGCGAAACAGACAGACAATACAGAAAAATAGAACTTTAAAAATGATAGAAAAATAATTATTTCACCCAATATTTGTGTTTGTTGTTGTTAAAGTACATAACAACAACAAACACATGAGAAACACAAAGTAAACCCAAAATGTACAATAAAAAGCCTTGAATGCTTTTTGGTAACTGACTTCAGATAGAACCTGATCTCACAGTAAAATTTAACTATTTTATGAGGTGGTGATTTTGTATGAATTTGTTTGATGTGAAAATGTACAATAGATACGAATTGCCATGTGTTTGTGTTGGATTATGCATTATGGGTGTCGAGGCAAAAGGTAATGCCACAGACCTTTTGCCTCATTTATTATAGTCGCGTAGAACTGTTTTATAAAGAATTCGCCTTTCTATTGCATAGACAGCCATGTTTTATTAAAAGCCGAATTAAATCTTGCCAGTGATGAATTACCCTACTCTAATGTGCTGTGGAAATGTCTGTTTAGTTTGTGGTCATAACAAATACAAGTTTGCTCGTCCGTCACGGCTGATCAACCTTTTGGAGAACAGGACCTGATTGAGTCGCATTCTTATCCGATCAGACCCCTGACTTTGGTGAGCCTGTTCTTCATCCGTCCAAGCATGACTCCCGAAACCAAGTCCAGATCTCGGTGCTTGATATTCAGCGCTGCTCTGACGGGAGATGAAGTGTTGATAAAACACAGCTTGACCCAAATCTTAGTTGAAAGGGCTTGTCATGTCCAATAACGGTGCCTCCCATTAAAATGAGGGCGTACAGAAAAGTTCAACCTTTGAAATCAATAATCACATTGCTTTTTACATTTTTTGCTCTATTGCTGGAGATCAAAGTTCTCGCAGATCTGATAGAATGTGTTTCAGTCACAAATGAGTGGCTCCATATTTTCCCCATATTTCTTGGTATTATTTTTCAAGTGTTTTTTGGCAGTCGGCGAAAAGCGTGGGTAGTGCAATAATTTAATTAGTATTTATTCCTCTTTCCACTTTTTTCAAACATTTCTTTTATGCTGATAATTGAATCGCTTTGTCTCCGGCTGATGTATTCCAACAGAAAGTTTGTTAGCAATTTCACCTTCCTCAGATCTGCGGCTCATCTGATCTGCGTCAATCTACATTCAGCCGTCTTCCATTACTCTCAGGTTGTTTCATCCCAACTCGTCTGTCATCCTTCTCTCTCTTCACCGCTTTGAGCCTTTCGCTTGGATGGGTGGGATGGCTGTCCAATTTTACGGCTGGCTACTCTTCTACTGTTTGCGTGTTGCGTCCGGCGCTTTCTAAAAGCTTCTTCAGATGGGCTTTTGGCGCCTGAGTGGAAATGAGACACGAGCGAGAGATCTTTGTTTTTAAGCTTGTTTGTGTGAATCGCCCAGCACTTGATAAGTCTTGCTCGCTTAGTGTGACGTAGAGCTGGGTGAGATCAAATTATATTTGTGACATTTCAACGGAAATATAATGTCACCTAACACTCTATATATTTCTGTTGTTTTAATCAACTTTAAATGTGGCCCATGAATGTGCACTCAATACATTTCTTCTCATTAAAAAAGTTTCCCACATATAATAAATAGTAGGCTACTGTTAAACATTTTTTAAATAATTTGCACTCACATAAGATCATATCAGAAGCCAAATAAAACCTGTTTTATCTTTATTACCCTACTTTTTAAAAACGTATCTCTGTAATCCTTGTTAATTGATTGACTAGGGTCACCAAACAGAAATGCACAAATAATGATTGGTTTCTAAAATACTAAAAAAGACAATCCTACTTTAAACTCACAGTATTAGTTGAGCCAATATTGATGTGCTCAGAAGCAAAATTCCCCTTTTAGTGTTGATACAGTAAGTTCAGTTCTTATCTGTGAATCAGTTCAAACTGTACAATTTATTGAATTGTTTCAAAACTCTGAATCTGCGGACACTCCCAAAATGTGAACTTTTAACATATTAAACATGTTTTCATGAAACAAAAACTTATAGGTAAATATTTCTTTAATGTTATATTAATGCATTATATAATCATAATGTGTTCATTTAGCGAAAAATATGACTTGATCATATTGCACACGTACGTCTGGAAGATATCTGTTAAGGATCACTTCATCTAAAGCATCTGCTGTTTACTAACATCTGATAGACGTTTTTAAGATGTCAATTTTACATACATTCAAATCATAAACATCTTAAAGACATTTTCTAAACGTCTATTTGATATCTGACAGGAAACGTCCTATAGACGTATTGCAGATGAGCAAACACTCTAAAAAATAGGCTACTCTTTCATATGTAAACATGCACATCAAATAGACGTCTCCGTGATGTACGTGTGCTATCACTTGGCTGTTTTTTTTTTAAAATGATGGTTACGTGAATACATAGATGAACATATACAAATATCCTACTGTTCAAAAGTTTAGAGTAAGATCTTTTTTTTTTTTTAAAGGAATTAAACATTTTATTCAGCAAGAATGCATTAAATTGAACAAAAGTGACGGTAAAGACAACAGCACAACTGTTTTCAACATTGATAATAATAAGAAGAGCAGCAAATCAGCATATTAGAATGAAATTCTGAAGGATCATGTGACACTGATGCTGAAAATGTAGCTTTACATCATGGGAACAACTCACATTTTACAATCTATTGCGATACATGTTTCAAAAACATTAAAACATCTTACCGACTCCAAACGAGTACTAGTGCATATTAAATATTGTAAAAAGGCAGAAAAAAAAGAAGAGAATTTCAGCTAATTTGTTTGCGTTAGTGTTTGCCTGCGGTCATCGGCATAATGGAGATCTTAAATTACCTATTAGCATCCAAACGAGCTCAAACTCCAACTCTCTCACACACTGACCTTCTAATTCTTTCAGTGTTTCTGGGCTTGATAACTATGTGTAAGTCACGTTCCCCTGCAGCGCTGAATGCATGCATTGTTACGTCCCCCGTCCACCCCCCTTTGACCCCCTCGGCCCTCTTGAGGGGTCCACACACACCTGTCAAACTCCGTCTGCCCGAACATCAGTCCATACATTCACCAGAACCCCCTGGAGTTTATTGGAAACACACACACAAACACGGGAACGGCAGAGACTGAGGGTCGAATTCCACATCAGGAGCAGATTGAAGGGAACGTCAGTGGAAACACGATCAGCCAATTCACTTCTGCTCTTTAGGTTTTTTTTCTCGTGACATTCCTTTTCTCCACATTTGTATTATTCAGACTCTCCTGCCCATCAAAGCCTTTTCGATGAACGTTTTTAAGTGACTCTCTGCCGGTGATGTTCTTTCATCATAACAAGAGTTTGAAAGAGCCGGAGGGAAGGGAAAAATCAGACGTGGTTTGGCTTCAAGTTTTTTTTGTAGGGTCTTGGTCCTTCAGTGCTGCCACAGTCTTATTTCAATTCTCTGCCTATTGTTCGGACGAAACGCGACCGTCCTTGACTGCAGATGTGTGTGTTTGTGGGCTGTTTGGAGCATGACGGGTACAAAAAGAGGAGTCTGATTGTACATACCAATGCCGTTTTGTCCTCATTGGATCTGGCGACATCGGCCCATACAATTTTCCCCTCTGTTGGCTTTTATGTGGAACTGCAGTGTGTATGTGTGTGTAATCATTGAACGCTTCACAGGAAAGTGTCATTACCATAATCATATTTCAACACACCTACAATTCGCAGAGGGAATGATTGGTGCATTACGAGTTTGGTTTGACATACTGAAGGATTCGGTGACTGATGCGTGAACGTTCTGTAGACAAAGAAAATAGGTTTGGGAAAGCGTGCACACCATTTCACTACACACATTAGTTTTCATTAAAAAAAAAAAAAAAAGATAAATGTGTGCACACCTAATTAGCAACTCCAGTTGACTGAATGTTTCCATATCATTTTATAATTCACCACATTTAGACTAAATCTAATCTCATCATGTGGAGTTGAACACTCAAATCAGATGCAATCCTTCAAGAGTTATAAATAATATTAATCCTATAAAGCCTATTATATCATTTGAAATGCAAAATTCTAAGGCCTCTAAATGACCAATATGATCAAAACTTTGTTGAAAAATCTAAAAGTTCCATGATTGACAGTTTTATTGTTTAGCAAGTAAAAGGCCTTTTAGAATAATTGTAAAAACTTCCAGCTTCCCCATGTCTTTCAGATGTGAAATCTTTACTGATTTTTATAAAATAAACATAAGATATTTTATATTGTTAGTAGTATTTCAACATGAACACTTACTGAAGCAACTATCTTTTTATTTTTATTTTTTAATCACGTTAAAATATGAGTATCATATTTGACTAAGCATTTAAATGTCATCTTACTCTGACATTATTGGCAGTTATAGAGTGAAAATTGATATGCATTTTATGTAAGTAGTCTATTATAATGTCATCTCTTTGATTTACATTGCAAGCTATTAGAATTGCATCTTAGTTTTTGGCCGCTTAAATATGCACCTAAAATTGATTTTTTTTTTCTTTTCTTTTTCTCAAGTATGAGCACCATATTCTCACAATATCATACACACCCGATTTATCAAATATGATGCTCAACAAAAACACACATGCAAACTTTTTTTAAATATTTGTTAGATGTTTTGTCTAAAGGTTCAATACACCTTCATCCTATACAACTCAATGAATAAGTAATACAATATAACGCATACAATGGAAATATTGGTAAAGGATGTGCTGATTCTGGAGTTTTTCATAATGACACTAAGGATTTTTTGGCTCTCATGATAATTTTGCTTGGAATTGTATTCTAAATCGACAATGAAAAACACAATGAATAAATAGACAATGCAATGTTCATGGAGGACTGAATGTGCCAGTGAATCGATCTAGCAGCCGAAGCAAAGAGAACGTTACAGCTGTGTCTCTCCGTGTGTGTGTGTGTGTCCTGGTCCCTACAGATTTTGCTTTGTGGCTTATTATCTTAATCAGTGTATTCAAGCATAAACGTAACATCTCTATCATCCTATCTTCACACATTCTTTGACTAATCGGCATGCAGGACTGGTTCTGTCTGTCTTCCTTGCTGTCATAACCGTGTATGCAAGGCAACACTTCATTAATATTCCTCATACTTTTTTCCCCACAGAAATTTCTGTAATTAAATCACCTTGAACTGCTTAACATATTGACTCCATTCATCCCTTCAAGCTTTTTATTGATCATTTTAGTGATCTATCTTTTTTTATTTCTAAACCTTATACTGAAGAAATGTAGAATTTTATTATTCATAAAAAAACGGACTTTGTTATTAGAATGTTCATCCATCAGAAAGTTACTGTAATAGCTACATGCTGAATTGCAACTGAAAATAATGGTAATATATGATCTGAGAGCTGAATATACTATGACTGAAAATCATTAAATATTTCGTAACATTTCGTTGGAAATGAAAGGAAATTAAAGCAATTAAAAAAAAAAAGAACACTTTAAAATTAAGAATGGGTAAAATTTTACCCTGCAGTATATTAATGATTGTGAATAAAACAACTTTTGGCATGACAAGAAAACTAAATTTAAAAAAAAATATATATATATATTATAAATATCAATATGGTATTTGTATGGTAGCCATATTGATATTTATAAAGTGGAATATTTTCTAAACTTTGTTTTTAATAACAGTTAAGGATGTCAATATATAGATACTGTAAAAATCATTGTAACAATTTAACATGCAGTTATTACAGTGACATTATTCCCATTGATTACATTCTGATATATAGCCACCTTTACCTTTAAAGACAGTGTCGTGTTATGATTCTTGTGCACAGCCGACAGAAACATACAAACTAACAAACAGATCGTTTTTAACCCATGGTTTGAGGATCTGAGTACACAGACTACCAATGGTTCATATTTAAAACAGGTCGCTGTAATTTATCACCTATAAATGTGCTTTTGTTAGTCGACCTGGCAAACCTGTCATATAGACATACCACTGACCGGTAATATTTTCTGTCACGCTCCTCTGAAAACAAGGAACATTCAGCCCAAATAACCTGAGCCTGCTGTTTTTATTTAGGCCCAAAACCCATGGGAACCTTTTAAATTGCCCTGTCCAACTGGAAAGAGGCACTGAAGCGCTCTGGGTCGGTGCGTTTGGGGCTCATGGGTAGATGCTATAAGACATAGTCAGAACTCCAAAAATCTGGTGGGTCTTCATTGATGAAGGGCATTACAGATTTAGTGTGTGCTATGCTGGGAATAAATTCACTAGCTTTCTTAATGCTGCATGTTTCAAATGTTTATGTCACTGTTCCGTAGAAGAAAAACGACGCCACATTCTGTTTTGATTTATTCCCGTGTTCTATTTTTCTTTTATTAAATCACTGGCATTTTACTCATGTTGCTGTTTAGCCAGTGTTATGATTATAGCAGGCTTTTGATTACATGTTTTATTTAAAAAAACAAAAACAAAAACATTGATATTGATCAAATTATTATCAATGTTTATTAATTAATTGATTTCAACTTTTTTTTTTGTTATGCCAAATGGCAGCGATTCATGATTAAATGTCACCCATTTTTAAATAAAACATTTTTATTAAGTTATTTTATTTGCTTTTGTTCTCATTGTATTTTATTTAGTCACAGTAAATTCACCTCTTAGAACACATTTTAGTTTATTTAGAAGTTTTACAATCCTAATAAATAGGCCTATATATTTTTACAATATTTAATGATCCAATAATAGACTCTTATCCAAACAGTGACTTTTTTGGGGCTCTAAAATAATCAGTGCAATAATGATCCAATAAGCATTTGCCTATTTAAATCCAAACAGTGACTTTTTTTTTGGCCAGGCAGTGTGTTTATGTGTATGTATGTGTGTAATAAATATATATCTATCTATCTGATTTATATAAAAAAACAACAACATCATAATAGTTACATTTCTTTGTTCATATGTTCACAATTAAATGAACACAATGTGAATTTATTTAAAAATCGTTTCACTACTTTTAGTTGATGTTGTCAATTTTATATCTTCTCCCCTGGTGCTGTATTTGCGTCTAAACTGGCAATTTTACTGAGAAATATTCCAGGTGTTTCTTCATATTTTTTTCCCCTTCTCTAATTGAAATGTAAACACACAGCAAGCCAGACAAACAAGTTGATATGGGAAACACACAGGCCTATTATAATAAACTGCTAACCCCAAAGAGACACTTTTGAATGAATAACAACATCTGTAGGTAAACAGAAGATTAGTTTAAAATCTATCCTTGATCCACTCTTTAAAATAAACATTTATGGCGGATGTTGGCTTGATTCTCCTCTGTGATTCTGTTCGGGCTCAGCCTTCATTTGCACTGCTTTAAAAGTTATTCTACAGTATATTCATACACACAAAAACTTTTATATTGTGACCAAATCAGACTAGAGAATAACACACACACAAAAAAGAGTATAACTTTTAAAGGAGAAATAATGTTAAAAATATATGTGATTTAATCTATTAAAAATAAAATGATATATCTAAGCATTCTGAGCTGTTGCATACTAATATATACATGATTGACTGCATCCCATATGGCTTTAATAAGAAATGTAATTCAGTTAAAATCGCTAACTTTAGTTTTGGTTTATCTCCATCCTATCTGGTATCCTGTCGATCATTTACATAATAGGAAGAAAATGAGGTTACAATTAATAATGAGCCCTCAACTTGAACAGAGCATATCTGTAAGTCTAATATATCTTTTTATAGAAATACTTTCAAGCATATTCACCTCAAGTTACAGAGTTCAAAAGCAAGCCATTTAATGGTGAATCTTTTGCATAAGCGTGATATTTTTCAGATTTTTCCACTAATAGACACATGTGCGTTGAGTTGTATCGGACAGCAGCAGGCATCTGTGTGTATCTTGGATGTGACTGACTGCCGGCAAGTTATTCATCACCCGCTGTGAGTCGAGGTCAGTGGCTGGTGAGCTCTTGGCAGCCACTAAAGATTGTTAAACTTGGTGTTAAATGCTACGTATGTGTGATATGGGCGCTAACACATCGATTTGGAGCTCTAAGCCGTGAGTGCGGCAGAGACGTCTCTCATACATCACCCTTTGAGTCACCCAGACGCCAATCTCCATACATTAGAAGCGCAGTAATGCGTGTGTGTGCGTCAAATGGACGAGATGAGTGGCTGCATCCCGATTACTGTACTTCTACTGGGCACTAGAATGGCCTACTTCACTGTTGATGGGAAAATACATGCTTTTCCATACTGGAAAACAGATTTAATGTTTGCTATGCTTGTAATATCTTGGCTAGTGGTTCATGGCGAATGGGTCGAGCCACATTCCACTTTGATTTAGTCTCTAATAAGTTTCAAATGCTCAATTTTCCAATTAGTGGGAAATCGATTTTGCATCTATTAAGTAACTGAAAAAAAGACACATGTTTGTGCTCAGCTATTATTGTTTATTTGAAAGTGAAACCTTTATTTATTTATTTTGTTATACAGCATAGTGCAAATCATAACAGGGATTTTTTTCAATTAATTATAGTTTTATTCTTATGCCAAAACATTATAGAATTGGAATCGGGATCGTGGAATCGTTCAAGTCATGAACCACATTGTCTGACCTTAAAATTGTGTCTTGATACCACATACCCCATCAGGGTTCTCAAGTTTTATCAAAAGCTTGGAGTGAGATCACATGCGGTTAGGGGAGGAGCCCTAATGGAGCCCCGCCCCTGCCCGTCCCCGCCCCCCAATTTTACCCATTGTTCATAATTAACCAGCACAAATTGAAATTATAACAATTGGTAAATCTGATAAATGACAGAGCAATTCATCACATCAAATATACTCTTTAATGTTATATTTCAAAATTACAAATATACAAAAAAATAACAAATTGCTCCAAACAGTTTGGAAAAACAAATCTTTTTGCATTTTGAATGTGTCTAGTCGAAATGGTATAATGATTTATTGTGTGTTGGGACATTGTGAACAAATGACATATTAGAGTATTAAGGTGTGTGTGTGTGTGTGTGTGTGTGTGTGTGTGTGTGTGTGTGTGTGTGTGTGTGTTTGTGTGTGTGCTTATGAAATATGTTTTGTGTTGCAAGTGTTTGTTGCACATTTTGATGCCTTGATAACAGGGGTAGGGGGCTCCCACTTGAATGATAAAATATCTTTTTGCTTTTTCCCTGACATCTTTGAAAAATACAAATGCAATGGCAATTATTAATGTATGTTTTGACAGGATATAAAATATTACACAGAGCACTCTGCTTTAAAGGTAGTGTAGGTAGGATTGTTATAAAAAACTTTTTTCCAAATTTGTTTAAACTTTTTATATATATCAATGCATAATTAAAATGTAAGTACTCTGATAAAAAGAGTATAAAAATCGAGTGACTCTAGACCGTTTAATCTGTATTAAACACAGCTCATTATTTCCATTCGGGACGAAACAAAGGATTGGCTTAGGCGACTGTCACTCTCTCGCAACCATGGCAACCACCCTTTTGCCACACAGGATCTGCCCATATGCGCGCGCACCCGTTTGATTTGAGGAATTCAAGAGGCACGGAACCTAGGAATAGCAAAACAATGGCAGAGAAAGAGCAATCAAAAATTCACATTACCGGCATATGCAGTTAGCGAAGGCAAACAAGGCAAAAAAGGAAGACAGTACTAGAAAAGGTAATGAACAAAAAGTCTTTGAATAAAACGCGTGTCAATATCCTCGGACCCTAGTTGCACGGCCTCTTGCACGACCTCCTCTGCTTCGCCCTCGACCCCGGACCTGTCCTCGAGCTGACGATGCGGTACTTGTCTCTGGAGTGTAGTCCTCATCAGAGTCAACAATGCTTTCATCATGGAAACTCTTACATGCAGAACACCATATATGTTATGAATCTTACACGAAATTCATCTTCATCACAGTGTAAATGATGGTAATGGAAAAACGTGTATCATGCAACCTGTTTTTAGCTTTGCCTTATAGATATCTAGCTCGTTAGCGAATCAAAAAATATATATTTTAAACTTTACCAATATCAATATGCTAGCTTGATAGTGAGTACTAAAATACATCTTATTTGTTTATCTTCATAATGATAAAGTTAGATTTTTTTTTTATTACATGTGATTCTGACATGATGTCACTACATGCACTGCGCTCCTTCCTCTCCGCTCGTCTCAGGCAGAGGTGGAAGTAACGAATTACAACTACTCACGTTACTGTAATTAAGTAGTTTTTTTGGGTACTTGTACTTTTTTGATTATATTTTTAAATCTGTAATTTTACTTGTACTCAAGTACATATTAAGCTAAGTAATCTACTTCGTTACTTGTAAAATCACATTTCGTTACTGAGTACAATTTGAATTGATATTCAAATCTTTGACCGGCATTTAGGTAGCCAATAAAAATATTCGATCGTAAACGGACCAATAAAACCCCTGATATTTGGACTGAATTAATGCCGCCGCAGTCGCAGCAGGTTTTGAAGAGCTGAAGGAGGCAAGGAGCTCAGAGTGATTAATGGCTGGACTGAACGTTTGGAGAAACAACAAACTACATAGTAGTATTGTCAAAATAACTATATTTTGATACATATCAATACTTAAATATCTGTCAGTCAATAGGCTACTCATTTTCTGCAGTATAGGCCTATACACCGATACGATACCAGCTGCGCGTTCGCATTCTCTCATCTCAACGACAGCGAGTTTGACACCCGCCTCCTCTCAGCGCGGGATTGCAGGTAGGCCTATTACGCATAATTTTATTAATACCTGCAAGTTTCTATGGCATTTTTTAATGGCAAATGTCACGAGTGCAATATTGTAACGCGAGGGCACATTCAAGTAATCGCAGAAAACTGGACGCGAGCTCTCAAATATACGAATGAACTGGACTCGGATATTGAGTGTGCGCTCTCGGACTGTGTCATATCATGTGCAATCGCGATTCGCGAATCTCTCCAAGTGGTTCTCACTGCAGACTCAAATGACGTCCAGCTCCAATCTCTCCATGCTCTTGAATTAAACGCTGTCAAAATTTATGAAAAATCTAGTCTTTTTTGCAAATTAAATTCAGTTTGAAATCAAGCTTCCTTGTGCTGTGTGTGAGCTATTGCAACAGTTAACGTTACCCTATTGTAAAGACAAATACACTGAGTGAGTAAATATTTAAGTTAGATTATTGTAATGGTTATTGATCAATGTTTAAATATGCAAACAAAAGCCTAAATTAAAATCTCACGGTATAAAGTGGACGTGTCTCTTCAGAAGACTTGAATTAAACTTTTCCATTCAAATAGATTACTGTTACAATGAGTGTTGTGTTTTTCGATGCTTGAAAATAATGATTGCCTTGACAAAATGGATGGACAAAAATGTATATATTAAAATATTTAGTATGTGGTAGTTTTCCCGATGGTATTAAAAATTATAGGCTAGGCCTACTGAATATTGACATATTTCAAGGTGTCATATTGAAGTTAGAAATTCCAGTATCATGACTAATGTCCTTCGACAATAAGGTAAAACGTGTTAAAAGTAGCTATTTTCTACATAAATCTATGATTTGGTTGAATATTTATTGGTAATACATTAACTATCGCCAGCTAAAAAGTAACTAGTAACTAGTACTCTGAGTAGTTTTTGAGAAGAGTAATTTGTACTTTTACTTAAGTACTTTTTTGACACCAGTACTTTTACTTGTAATTGAGTATTGTTTCAGCAATGTAACGGTACTTGTACTTGAGTACAAATTTTCAGTACTCTTTCCACCTCTGGTCTCAGGTAAATAATGCGTCTTCAGCTCAGCGGTCGGCGTCGCGCGTTCATGTGTTTTGGGGGCGTGGCTTTGGAAGGAGCCCAGAAGGGAGGGGGTGGAGTGAATGGAAATAATGAGCTGTCTTTAAAACAGTCGTGAGAGGTCTACAGACACTCGATTTTTATACTTTCTTTTTCAGAGTACTTACATTTTAATTATGTTTTGATATATAAATAAAGTTTAAACAAATTTGGAAAATAAGTTTTTTATAAAAATCCTACCTACAATACCTTTAATACATGTAGCCTTAATGTAACTAGAAAGACTATTAATACAGTATAATATATAATTTAAAATAAAATGAAGAAATACATCTTCATTCCTTCCCATACCCACTAACATTTCCCTTAGTTTCAGATAACGTAAGCTAGCCAAACTGAGCCAAAGCTTCTGGCCTGGTTGCAAAGTAGTTGTAGAGTTTTTGACTAGTGCAAAATGCCTGTGCAAAATCAGTTTTTGTGTGTGTTTTTAGTAATTGTTGGTTTGGTGTGTTTGAGTGCTCATTGTTACTATTACACAGCAAAAGTTCAGTGACTTTTTTTTATTTGTGCATGGTAGAAAGCACACAGTGAACTCTGAGAAAATGCTATGCTTGAGCAAACAGTTTGTGAATAGGCAACTACAAATGATGGCCGTGAAAGAGACTGTGAACGCATTGAATAGGATATGTTTAGTTGGTAAATAGCATAGGCTACTATTACATAGTAGCGATAACGTTAAGCGCATCAGAATGAAATATAATATTCAGAAGTAAACAGCATAGCTGACTTATAGATTCAGTTTACATCCACAAATGAATAAGCGCGTCGATTCAGGGAGCAGTGCAAAGTGCCCGTGCAAAATCAGTTTTTGTGAGCTGATCGCCGTCAACAAAGTTGCCTAGTAACGAACGCAATCTGGCCGAGATACGTGCTGGCGGCAGGAAACTTCACTTTGTGTGTCTGCGCCTCGTATACAACGTTATATATAAAGCTTGCAGGACAACTTGGTTGGCATTGCCTTTTCACTGTGAGAAATACACGGTGTGGCGTGTGAGCGTGTGAACTGGTTGAATTGCGTGTGTCTCACGGCCAATGCGTGAGACTTGAGAACCCTGCCCCATTGTCACATATTGTTTGCATGTTAGCATTAGCATCTAGCTGCATTAATTACTGTAAAATTTAAGCTCAAAGACGCATGGGTGCTTCAAAAACACAAGAACACAAGAAAGAATGGGCTACACAATCTGCACTTGTAATTTACTTCATATCTTCAAAAACTTGCAGATACTTGCAGATAATAGAATTCTAATGAAATAAAATCTCACTTAAGCGTACTTGAAGAGAGTTCACTTTCATTACTATGTTTCTTAACAGTTAAGTATGCATTTAAAAAGTGTACTTATAGCTTGTATTAATGTCATATTAAACGTTTTGGTTACACATTTAAGGTGCCCTTGTTACAGTGTAATTATACATTTAAGAACTAAGTAATATTATTTAACTGCATGTACTTACTATAGGGTTAGGATTAAGATTAGGGTTGGATTTAGGGTTAGTTGCATGTATTTCACATAATTTATAGTTACTAACTACATGTAGTATGTGTTACTTTAAAGTACATTTTAAAACTTTATGATTTAATAATGTTTTGTTGTTCTTTAAATAAGTACACTTTTTTTAAGTGTTGACTAACATACTAAAGCAGATGTAATTACATTAAAATCTCTTTTAGTTTACCATAAATGCTTGTCAGTACATTCATCAGTACACTTAACCATTACTTAAGTGCAAACTGAAATTGTACAAAAGTTTCCTTAAAAATTACCTTAAAAATTGTGTGATATGTAAAATCAGGAATACAATGCCAGTCACGCATCAGCTGATGGTGCGGCTGATTTATGATGTCTACCATTACATTTCAGACACATTACAGCAGTCTTTTTAAATTCTCCATTCACTCATTCTCTCTGCTGCAAGCTACTTCAAGCTGTCACCTCTATTTGAGTCTTCATATTACATGGCCGCAAGGGGATTTAAAGCTGTATTTTGAAATGAGAATACTATTTCTGGTTCCAATTCTCTATTAAATATAATGCATATATATATTGTACAGTATTATATATATATATATATATATATATATATATATATATATATATATATATATATATATATATATATATATATATATATATATACAGTGAGGAAAATAAGTATTTGAACACCCTGCTATTTTGCAAGTTCACCCACTTAGAAATCATGGAGGGGTCTGAAATTGTCATGGTAGGTGCATGTCCACTGTGAGAGACATAATCTAAAAAAAAAAATCCAGAAATCACAATGTATGATTTTTTAACTATTTATTTGTATGATACAGCTGCAAATAAGTATTTGAACACCTGAGAAAATCAATGTTAATATTTGGTACAGTAGCCTTTGTTTGCAATTACAGAGGTCAAACGTTTCCTGTAGTTTTTCACCAGGTTTGCACACACTGCAGGAGGGATTTTGGCCCACTCCTCCACACAGATCTTCTCTAGATCAGTCAGGTTTCTGGGCTGTCGCTGAGAAACACGGAGTTTGAGCTCCCTCCAAAGATTCTCTATTGGGTTTAGGTCTGGAGACTGGCTAGGCCACGCCAGAACCTTGATATGTTTCTTACAGAGCCACTCCTTGGTTATCCTGGCTGTGTGCTTCGGGTCATTATCATGTTGGAAGACCCAGCCTCGACCCATCTTCAATGCTCTAACTGAGGGAAGGAGGTTGTTCCCCAAAATCTCGCAATACATGGCCCCGGTCATCCTCTCCTTAATACAGTGCAGTCGCCCTGTCCCATGTGCAGAAAAACACCCCCAAAGCATGATGCTACCACCCCCATGCTTCACAGTAGGGATGGTACTCATCATTCTTCTTCCTCCAAACACGTTTAGTGGAATTATGACCAAAACATTCTATTTTGGTCTCATCTGACCACATGACTTTCTCCCATGACTCCTCTGGATCATCCAAATGGTCATTGGCAAACTTAAGACGGGCCTTGACATGTGCTGGTTTAAGCAGGGGAACCTTCCGTGCCATGCATGATTTCAAACCATGACGTCTTAGTGTATTACCAACAGTAACCTTGGAAACGGTGGTCCCAGCTCTTTTCAGGTCATTGACCAGCTCCTCCCGTGTAGTTCTGGGCTGATTTCTCACCTTTCTTAGGATCATTGAGACCCCACAAGGTGAGATCTTGCATGGAGCCCCAGTCCGAGGGAGATTGACAGTCATGTTTAGCTTCTTCCATTTTCTAATGATTACTCCAACAGTGGACCTTTTTTCACCAAGCTGCTTGGCAATTTCCCCGTAGCCCTTTCCAGCCTTGTGGAGGTGTACAATTTTGTCTCTAGTGTCTTTGGACAGCTCTTTGGTCTTGGCCATGTTAGTAGTTGGATTCTTACTGATTGTATGGGGTGGACAGGTGTCTTTATGCAGCTAACGACCTCAAACAGGTGCATCTAATTTAAGATAATAAATGGAGTGGAGGTGGACATTTTAAAGGCAGACTAACAGGTCTTTGAGGGTCAGAATTCTAGCTGATAGACAGGTGTTCAAATACTTATTTGCAGCTGTATCATACAAATAAATAGTTAAAAAATCATACATTGTGATTTCTGGATTTTTTTTTTTAGATTATGTCTCTCACAGTGGACATGCACCTACGATGACAATTTCAGACCCATCCATGATTTCCAAGTGGGAGAACTGGCAAAATAGCAGGGTGTTCAAATACTTATTTTCCTCACTGTATATATATATATATATATATATATATATATATATATACACTGAACAAAATAATAAACGCAACACTTTTGTTTTTTCCCCCATTTTTCATGAGCTGAACTCAAAGATCTAAGACTTTTTCTATGTGCACGAAAAGGCCTATATCTCTCAAATATTGTTCACAAATCTGTCTAAATCTGTGTTAGTGAGCAATTCTCCTTTGCCGAGATAATCCATCCACCTCACAGGTGTGGCATATCAAGATGCTGATTAGACACAGCATGCTTATTGCACAGGTGTGCCTTAGGCTGGCCACAATAAAAGGCCACTCTAAAATGTGCAGTTTTATCACACAGCACAATGCCACAGATGTCGCAAGTTTTGAGGGAGCGTGTAATTGGCATACTGACTGCAGGAATGTCCACCAGACCTGTTGCCCGTGAATTGAATGTTCATTTCTTTATCATAAGCCGTCTCCAAAGGCGTTTCAGAGAATTTGGCAGTATATCCAACCGGCCTCACAACCGCAGACCACGTGTAACCACACCAGCCCAGGACCTCCACATCCAGCATCTTCACCTCCAAGATCGTCTGAGACCAGCGTCCCGGACAGCTGTTGCAACAATCGGTTTGCATAACCAAAGAATTTCTGCACAAACTGTCAGAAACCGTCTCAGGGAAGCTCATCTGCATGCTCGTCGTCCTCATCGGGGTCTCGACCTGACTGCAGTTCGTCGTCGTAACCGACTTGAGTGGGCAAATGCTCTCATTCGATGGCGTCTGGCACTTTGGAGAGGTGTTCTCTTCACGGATGAATCCCGGTTTTCACTGTACAGGGCAGATGGCAGACAGTGTGCATGGCGTCGTGTGGGTGAGCGGTTTGCTGATGTCAATGTTGTGGATCGAGATTCCCATGGTGGTGGTGGTGGGGTTATGGTATGGGCAGGCGTATGTTATGGACAACGAACACAGGTGCATTTTATTGATGGCATTTTGAATGCACAGAGATACCGTGACGAGATCCTGAGGCCCATTGTTGTGCCATTCATCCACGACCATCACCTCATGTTGCAGCATGATAATGCACGGCCCCATGTTGCAAGGATCTGTACACAATTCCTGGAAGCTGAAAACATCCCAGTTATTGCATGGCCAGCATTCTCATCGTACATTAAACACCCATTGAGCATGTTTGGGATGCTCTGGATCGGTGTATACGACAGCGTGTGCATATCCAGCAACTTCGCACAACCATTGAAGAGGAGTGGACCAACATTCCATAGGCCACAATCAACAACCTGATCAACTCTGTCTCTATGCGAAGGAGATGTGTTGCACTGCGTGAGGCAAATGGTGAAGACCTTTGGTCACACCAGATACTGACTGGTTTTTGGACCTCCCCAATACAGTAAAACTGGACATTTTAGAGTGGCCTTTTATTGTGGCCAGCCTAAGGCACACCTGTGCAATAAGCATGCTGTCTAATCAGCATCTTGATATGCCACACCTGTGAGGTGGATGGATTATTTCGGCAAAGGAGAAGTTCTCACTAACACAGATTTAGACAGATTTGTGAACAATATTTGAGAGAAATAGGCATTTTGTGTACATAGAAAAAGTCTTAGATCTTTGAGTTCAGCTCATGAAAAATGGGGGCAAAAACAAAAGTGTTGCGTTTATAATTTTGTTCAGTCTATAGCCTATATCTTTATGAACTTTTAGAAGTGTCAGAGTTTCAGTTGTGTAGCTGTCAATGGAGGGACAGAAAGCTCTCAGATTTCATCTAAAAGATGTTCATTTATGTTTCACAGATGAACGAAAGTCTTACGGGGTTGGAACGACATGAGGGTGAGTAATTAATGACAGAATTTACATTTTTGGGTAAACTATCCTTTTAAGTGTGTTAAGAAACTATTATGAATGTTACTCTCTTTAAGTACACTTAATATGATTTTATTATATTAACATTATATGCAAGTACAGTTTAATCCTTTTCTCTCTCTTTGCATCTATAGATAACTGTTCAGTTCATTAAAAACAGCTGGAAGGGGTGTTTGGTTGATCAAAGTTGCACAGCAAAATGATTTTCTCCATTCTACTCATGTTTGGACAGTTTAGCAACTTGTGTATCTCTGATAGCTGATCAAAAGTGCTTTCTTGGATTCTTTTAATCTGCCCATAGTGCTCTACTTGTTAAATTACTCAATTATCCAAATTGTAATCCTGAGTTTTGCATTGGATTCTTTTAGTAATTTGCGGTTTGTCTCTCTGAGTAGAGATCTATATGCCTTACAGATTCAATTGAGTTTCTTAGCATCAATCTTATAGCAGTATCAAGCATGCTTCTTTGCCTCCAGAAAAAATAGAGATATTTCACATGAGTGATGCAAGAAAGGAAGTTTTGGGTCATGAATTTATTATGAAAAGAGATTTACTTTTCTTGTCAGGGCACCTTAATTCCACTTCCTAAATAATTAGCTTGTTCATATCAAGGCTTAAAAAAAAAAAAAAAAAAAAAGTAGATAAATTGCAGGATCTGGTCCAGTTTGATTCAAGCTACAAATCTTGTTTGGGTCCATGCTGTTTACTTTTATCTTATCTTTTCTAAGTTGAGACATCTATCTCCCCTAATATCTTCACAGACTCTTCTCTCTTAGTTGAATTTGGAGGATTTTTATTGATCAGTGGTTTTCTTTGCTAAAAGAACTGCATTCAATTGAAACTTGTATGTCATGTATTTAAACATAATTGTAATTACACATTTTCAATGATAAAGTTACAATTTAGTACATTTAAAATATCTTAAGTTTAACGGTAGTGTTATTTAATATTACATTTAGGGCCCTATCTTGCACCCAGCGCAATTGACTTTGTACACCGACGCATGTTTCATTCCTATTTTGCACCCGCGCAAAGCGTGCTTTTCCCTCCACAGAAGCACGTCGCTAAACTAGGGAATGAACTTGCGCTCCCTGGGCGGTTCAGCGCAAAAAAGGAGGCGTGTTCCGGCGCAAACAATCCCTGGTGCTATTTTACTGTTCCATAAAACAATTGCGCCACTGGCCAGAAAAAACCTAGTCTAAAGTCAGTGGCGCGTCGCGCGTTGTTCATTATGCTATTTTAAGGGCGCATGCTTGACCATAATGTATTGCGTGCACAACGCGCATACACTTTGATTCTCTAATCTACACAGAAGCAGCAGTTTTCATTTTTGCAAATCATATTATTACAAACGATAGATAGATAGATAGATAGATAGATAGATAATTTATTATAAAAGCATACATCTAGCTTACACATTTACCCACATTATTATATACCTGTTTAACCGAAGCTAATTTGGGTGTGTTTCTCCATCCCCAATGTCACTTCTCTCTCTTTTACGGCCGTGACGAGAGCGTTGCTCTCCTCGGCTGTGAACCGCTCCTGGCGCGCGCCTGGCAAATCCGCCGTTATAATAGCAATACGCCAAGGAAAAAGCGCGTCTGCTCTTAAAGGGAATGTGAGATGATGCTCTGATTGGTTTATTTCACGTTACGCCCAAACCACACCTATGAATAATGAAGCTACTTCAGACCAACCCCTTTTAGATTTGCGCCAGGCGCAAGAACCATTTATCCCGCCGGGAAAATAGCAACAGCGCCGAGACCCGCCCACAAAGTTACTTGCGCTTTGCGCTTTGACACTTGCGTTTCAGATCGTTAAAATAGGGCCCTTAAAGTTACTTTACGTGTGCTATAGTCAACACATCAAAAGTAAAGCACAACAAAATATTATTAAAACATAATAGTTTAAAATGCACTTTAAATTAAAATTTTTAATTTGATATTATTAAATAATGCACTTAAAAGTGTACTTAAGTGTTAACATGAAAGCGTACTCTTTAAGTGCACTTAAGTGGCCTTTTATTTCACTAATATTACATTATCTGCAAGTACAGTCTTTTTAATACATTTTTAAGATTTGAAGTGTACATTACAAGTGCAAATTCAATGCAGTAAGTGCACTTCTTTTTCACAAGGGCAGGACTGTGTATTGACTTAAAAATAAGTCTGAAAAAAATAGTCTTTAGGGAAAACCATGCTGCCAACTTTAAAATAAGTCTGAAAAAAAAAATCTTTAGGGAACACCATGCTGCCAACACTACGCTGTTCTGAATGAAATATAGTTGTTTTAGTCAACACCATCAGATTTTCTGTCAGATAAATGAAAATGGAGCTGAAGTTAAGTTTAAAAACCACCCTGTAGTCGTCATTAATTCATCTGTCTACAGTGGTTGCAGTGAGCTGGTGTCAATGGAGATCGACCTGTGAGTCATGTGGTCAGTGTCTTTCTGCCCGCTGCTTCTGCAGTGTTGCTAATGTGAAGATGTGAGCCAGTCTCTTGGCACATAAAGTTCAATTTTTGTGACACTGTAGCTAGATAGTAATTAACCTCTCCTATTTCTGCCATCTTGGCTCTATTGTGTGCTAATATGTCTTCAACTCAATCTGACCTGTTCCTCTATTATATATCTGCTGCTTGGCAGCCTTTTGAGTTTGGCTCCATTCTGCAGTCTTTCAAGTGCTTTCAGTCAGTCGTCTCATTGGCTAAAATTGATTAAGTTAAATGAAAACAAGAAGGAAGCACAAAAAACACACTCTCCAGACGGCTAATAAGGAGTTGTTACCGTAAAAGTCAAAAGTTTGGAGCTTGGCGTTCCCTTTTGGACTGGTAGTGATCTTTAATCAATTTGGCTGGAAGCTAAACTGGATGGACTTGATTTTCTCAAATGGAGATTTGGCTTAGCTGTACGGTAAATGGACTCACATCTGCATTATTGAACCATTGCCTATTTTCGGTCTGGTGCCCAGGGTGGTGCCGGGGTCCTGACCTGTTTTCAGAATATGGCCTATTTCAGAATATGGACAGAATCACGGAATAACTTGGAATGTTGCAGAATTTTGGATAAATAAATCAAAAGTAGGCCTGCACACTTAAATTGTTATATGGACTTGTCTCTGTGAATATTAAAGTGCAAAACGACTGCTATTAAAAATCTTAAGTCTGCTTGTTGAGCGTGTCTCAGTTTGGTCTAGCTAACATACTTATGCACATGTGACGATTGTGTTTTTTTCATTGTCCTCTGTCTCTACTGTATGAGGACATGAATGCATGAACTTCATCTCCAGAGTTTCTCTGAGAGTCAATTCACCAGCTTTTCACCATTTCATTTGAGAAAAATATTGTCAGATACACACTGGAACTCAAAGGTCTTCACGATAACCCACCCAAATAAAAGTTCGGTCTGACTTGAAGAAATTATGATAGAAATATATAGTAGAATGTATTTCTCAAAGTAATAAAAACAATAGGACTTTAAAACATTATTTAAGACATATTGCACACTTTAAACAGTAAACATCTGTTGTGCCGCACCTTGTTTGCCCAAAAAATTAAAGGAATTGTTCAAATTTCATTTGATTACATTTTACTAAATTATTTAAATTGTTAGTATTGTCGATGTATTCATTTGATTACCATCGTTTTTGATAATAAATTTATAATAAATCATAAAATATAGAATCCAGAAAAACTGTAACCGATGATGCAGAATTTTAGAAAAAAAAAAAAAAATCATTTTATTGGGCACAATTATTGTTAAAGTTTTAATACATTTTGGTACATTTTCATGATTTCAAATGATTAAACATGCTTTTTGATTATTAAAATATAACCATTAGAAAGGAATATGGATTAAAACAGAAAACACAGAATGTGGGAAAAAATAAAACAGAGTGGAGAAAAATAAAAATGGATTTCATAGGGCCCTACATTTTTTTTGTTGTTGTTTTTTTTTGGAAAACTAATATATATATATATTTTTTTGGTTAAATGTAACTTTTTATTATGATTATGCATGTTTATGGATTAATACAATTTCCAGAAAAAATTAAATGGGGAATGAAAAAAATAAATAAAAAAACTGCAAATTGAAATGTTGTAAATGTTGTAGGCCTAATATTGTTGTAATATTGTTGTTCGGTTGTATACGTTTCATGATTTTAAATGATTAGACATGCTTTTTGATACTAAAATTTAACTTAACCAAAACGGAAAACAGGATTTGGGGGAAAATAAAACTGAATTCTGTAATAAAAAAAAAACGCACATCCCATCCCATGGTGGACAGAATGAGCTTTGCAGAACCAACGATCTCAGAGCATGTCGACTTACACCCTAAACATGGTCCTTCTGTCTCGATTAGTAAACAACCTGAATGTGTGCACAGACAAACACATACGACACAAACACTACATTAGCCTAATTGATGAATGTGTGCTCAATGAGGAGTGTGTGTGTGCGGTTTGGAGTGCATGCTGGGTAATGTGATAGCGTTTTGTTGATGAATTCCAAACGAATTGGATCAACTAGGCATAAGTGCTCCTACAGATCCTCATCCTGATGTTTCATCACAGTGCATGATATGAGATGGCACAAAAGAACAATTTATATGAAAGAAGTAATTTGTGTTCAATTGTTTGCTACTATGAGAACTTGAGTTTTTCATAAGAAGAGATGGAATATCATTTGTCATATTATGTGTTTTTTCATCCGTTCTTGAGAGAAAGAATATTACTGTAATGTTACATCAGCTGAGATCTGCCTTATAAATCGTAACTAGGATAACTGCCTCCAGCTCGCTCGTTCCACTTTTCCACCGACCAGGTATGGTGCTCATTCTGGAGTCATTCTGTGCATTAGAACAGTTTTTGGCTGGTAAAATCATCTCTAAATCATCTAGACACCCTGTGGTCTCTAATGTCCAGTAACTTTCGTGCATAAGCACTAACTGATTTCCTCAAGTACAGTTTTCAAAACAACAAGATCTCAAAACGCTAAACTATAGTATTAATTTTTCTGGTCAGTCTGGAATAAAAATGGTTGTATTTGTGAGGATCATGTTTGAATAAAATACAATGCATTTAGTTTCTTGTTATTTATTTATTTATTACTTTCTGAGAGGTTTGTGGTTCATGTTTAAAAGGGTTGATATTACATTGAGATAATCACTAGCAAATGAATTTCACAGCTATGGTCACACGGCCAGTTGTGCGAATGTACAGTGTAGATAAAGATTAACCTCTGTGAGTTTCTGTCATAAATGTACATTCACTGTTTTTAATTATTTTTGCTTCAGAAGAATTAATTATAAAGAAATGGTCCACTCGGTAAAGGTAAAGGTCTTAAAGTCAACCTTATCATGTATAGAGAAACATTCAGTCTGACAGAGAGTGAAAGATCGAGCACTGCAACAAACAACAACAACCCATGTACTTTATCTGTACCATGACTTTAAAAATCGAATAGACTTCTTTTGAATATCTCTTTGTACGTCTAACAACTACCTTGGTTATTCTAACCAAGACTCACCTTAGACTGAAAGAGACTGTCTCCCTGACATGTAAAGTCAAGAAATACAGTACGTTTTGTTTTTAAAGGCAGGTTTATCTGAAATTGTAGACTTATTTCCCCCCCCTGATAAATGAAAATAGAATATTATGCCAAAATACTTTAGCATTTCTTTTCAAGAATTTTATTTTTAATGAGGATATATCAGGATTGTTGTATCACCTTGACATGTTTTACTTTATGCACCCAAAAATATTCTAAATAATTGTAATAAAGAGTCATTCAATAAAGTATTCTTCATAGTCACTGTATGTACGAGCTGCATTTTTAATGTGTTTGAATAAATTAATTGGGAAAAAGTGTCCCTACTACATGTTTCCAGTTAAGTCATGTCAACTCTCGGGATAGTTTATAAAACATTTGTAAATGGAATGTAC
Source organism: Abramis brama (assembly GCF_963993115.1). NCBI lineage: Eukaryota > Metazoa > Chordata > Actinopteri > Cypriniformes > Leuciscidae > Abramis > Abramis brama. Next base: position 51,930,241 of record NC_139965.1, on the reverse strand, counting down.
GCTGCTGCTGAAAAAGTGTGACTTGCTTCTGCTAAATGCTCAGAACATGAAATTGTATACATAAGCCCCTTTCACACAGCGCTTTGAACCCGGGAAATTGCCGACAAATTGCCAGAGTGCCTTCTGTGTGAACGCAAACATGACCCGGGATTGATGCCGGGATCGATGCCGGGTTGGGGACCTAGTAATATTGCCGTGTTCAGTCCCGGAACGCGCGCTGTGTGAACAAAAGCCGTAATAATGCCGTGTCGCAGTGATGACGCTGAAGCCGCGATCGTTCGCCAGCTGTGAAACGGTACGTAATGCGCAAGTTTATGGTCGAATCAGAGAACAAAATGGACAAGCGTGGTTTAGAGAGAGAGAAATCGCAGCTCATAAGCAAACTTAAGACGTTGCTGAGACATTACAAGTCACATCGATGTCACGTGTCTTTACGGGATTTTTACGGGTCGTGTGTGAACGCACTCTCTCTTTTCCGGAAAATCACTCGCAGTGTGAATGAACCAAAATCAAACGAACCCGGGTCAAATCCCGGCTCACTTTATCCGTGTATTTTCCGGAATCTCTGTGTGAAAGGGGCTATATTGTGAATGAATGTAAACATGCTGCTGCTGCTAGAAAGAGGGATGCAGATCTAGGCAGGTGGTGCTGGGGAGGTGGAGGACTAGAAAAATAAGTTGCATAGCGCTAGAGTTAATGTTTTTGTTTAGATGCAATGTGGTTATAGGGAAGTAGTAATGTATATGTGAAATTGATTGGCTACATCAGAGTTACAGCGAATAGAGTTTCATGGCTTAACTTTTCATATATCTGAGATTTGACGGCACTACCGCTTGACAAATCCATAATTAGTTCCTCCTCACTGTAGCAGCCTCGTAAACATGACCGTTTCCAGATAAACTGTGTACGCCTGACTTCAGCCAATCAGATTAGAGCTTGCCAGATCATGAGGCTGAGATTAGTAAAAAAAAAAAAAAGTCAGTGAGAGAGGTGAAGAATGTGACATCATAGCTTTTGAAAAACACAAAGTAAACAGCAGAGCTAAAGTAATCTAAAGTTTAATCTTCCTCATGAATATGCATGCATATAATTAAGGTAACGCTGTCACCTTCAATGCAGTATGCAAATGAGTCCGTTATTGATTTGATTTTTACTTGTTCCTGTCAGCTATATGCGTTTATGTGACAGGTGTTGATGACCGTATGCAAATGTTGGGAATTTGCCTGTGAGATTACAGTCTCCACTCCTCATGAAACACTTCTCGCTTCGTTTTGCTTCATAAACGTGACAAGATGTATTTGCACGTTATCTACAGGCTGTGCAAGCGTTTACATCCTACTTCAGCGTTCAAATGATTTCTTTGAGCAGCCGTGCAAAAAATAACACACCTTCTCTCTCTCTCTCTTTCTCTCTAGTACTCCAAAAGGAGACAAAATATATTCTAACAGAGATATAAATGTAAATATTATAGTCTTTCTCTTCTTGGAAACATAAATATTGATGATATCATTTCCTGTGTATCCTGAGGCGTATATTGATTTTTGTCCAATACAAGTCTCTGTAGAATGATACTGACCCTTCATCAGAGTAGCAGTAGGAGCAGATCATGGGTTGTGTTAAAGGTAGGGTCGGCAGTTTTTTTCTAAAAATTTTTTTTCCACATTTGTTTAAACTTTCTTTATATACCAATACATAATTAAAATGTAAGTACTCTGAAAAAGAAAGTATAAAAATTGAGTGTCTGTAGTTCTCTCAGGGCGCAATAAACACAGCTACTTATTTCAATTCGGAAGGAATGAAATGATTGGCTGGGCGACTGTCACTCTCCCTCGCTACCATGGCTACCACCCCTGCTGCTACAGGAGCTGCCCACATGCGCGCACCCGTTTGACTCGAGGAGGGGAAGAGGCACGGAAGCTAGGAAGAATCACAATAATGGCAGAGAAAGAGCAGTCAAAATTCCCAGTACCTGCATATACAGTCAGAAAAGGCAAAAAAAGGAACTAGTAAGGTAGAAAGGAAGGTAGGCTACATGTCACCGGAGTGTAATGTTAGTCCTCATCAGAGCCAACAGTGCTTTCATCGTGGAAGCTCTTACATGCAAAACACCGTATATGTTATGAATCTTACACGAAATTCACCTTCATCACAGTGTAACTGATGTTAATGGGAAAACGTGTATCAATACAACCTATTTTTAGCTTTGCCTTATGTTACTAGCTCGTTACCGAATCAAACTCAATATATTTTAAACTTTACCAGTATCGATGCTAGCTTGATAGTGTGTGCTAACAGCCATGTTATTGTTTATATTCATAATGATAAAGTTAGGTATTTTATTACATGTGATTCTGACATGATGTCACTACATGCACTGCGCTCCGCTCCGCTCGGCGCTGGCAAACGCGTCCTCCTCCAGCTGAGCCGCGGTCGGCATCGCGCGTTCATGTGTTTTGGGGGCGTGGCTTTGGAAGGAGCCCAGAAGGGAGGGGGTGGGATTGAATGGAATAAGTAGCTGTGTTTATTGCAGCCCTGAGAGGACTAGAGACACTCGATTTTTATACTCTCTTTTTCAGAGTACTTACATTTGAATTATGTATTGGTATATAAAGACAGTTTAAACTAATTTGGGGAAAAGTTTTTTAGAAAAATCCTGCCTACCCTAACTACTGAACACTGCATAGTATGCACAGTATGCCTACTATTTAACACAAATAAAATATTGCAATAAGACAAAGTTAGTGCTACATTCTCTTGAGAACAAGAAGTGCTCTTAATTGTATTGAATGTGCACTCTTAACCATAAATTAAAAGGCCACTTAAGTGTACGCGACTAAACTTTCATGACAATGTTTCTTAACACACTGCTGATGTGATTTGAGCTTTGTACTTCCTATAAGACATCACATGATCTTCAAACAGGAAGTGTTTGAGCAATAAATCAATGATATAATCACACACACAATCTCTCAGATTATGTACACATCCTCAGGCCACAAACAACAAAAGCTTGAAGAATAGAAGATAATCTAATGATCCACCTCACATATAACCACCTCTTATGGCTGAACTATATAGTCATTGTTAATACTGTTAAATCATAATACATTAATACAGGATCTGATCACCAAACTTTCTCTCATTTTATGTTATCTTCATTAAAAAAATCTCTGCAATCTGATTGGATGATCTGTGTTCACCTGACACACATTAGTTTATCTGATCATGTTGTGTATGCCAAAATTACATTGAAATTTCTTAGATAATAACATGTTTTAAATGTCCTCCATGAAAATGATTTCATTAGTCTGGTTAATGGTCTCTCAAATCCCATGTAAAGCTGATATTTTCTACTGTACACACTAGTAGTAAACTGTCTAATTAGGTTTGTTTTGTTGTATTTTTTTCAATTATTACCGTATTCTTACAATGTATTTTTGACAGGATGTAATGGACCCCAAACTGAAAAAAAATAATTATATTTGATATGTCACATTGCTTAAAAGGAAATGCTGTGATTAAACAGAGGGTTAAAGAACTTGAAGCAAAATAAGACATTTGTTTCTAAATTAATATTCTTTTTACACACACACAATGCATTATTGGGTCTCAGGGAGTTAACGTCACTTAGTATGAATTATGAGCTGTTTTCCTCATGGGGACCAAAACATGTCCCCACAATGGCAAACATTTCTGGTATTGCCATCTTTGTGGGAACATTTTGTCCTTATGTCCCCATAAGGACAAGGATTTTGGATATTGCTATCTTTGTTGTGGGAACATTTTGTCCCCACACACACTAAAACACACGCACACACACACACATTGTGTCATTCATGTGTTATGGGGATTTTCCATAGACATGATTGTTATACTGTACAAACTGTATATTCTATCCCCTTACACTAACCCTACCCCTAAACCTACCCGTCACTGAAAACTTTCTGCACGTTTACATTTTCAAAAAACATCACTTAGTTTGATTTTATTATAAGCTGTTTTCCTCATGGGGACCAAAAAAGGACACAGGAAAAGGACCCACAAGGACAAGGATTTCTGATATCGCCATCTTTGTGGGGACATTTTGTCCCCATAATGTAGGATTTACCAGGCCACACACAAACATTGTTACCTTAAAGTGCTATTTCTACCAAATATAAACCATATCAAACATGTTTTGTTGGTATAAATTAACATATTAACATGAATAAACATGAATAAAACCAGTTACAGTCATTTAGATCTTACTATTTTTTCAGTGCTCATTCAGACAGATGATTTTGGTCGTTGTGTCATGTCTTGTGCTGTTTTTTGTTTTGTTTTTTTTTGTAATTTTTTGTGTAAACTTTTCCATGTGTGAAGTTTCATTTTATTGTGGCCTGTGTTGTGGAACACAAAAACACACCTTCTGTCAGTGCCTAGAAACAAATCTGATCAGGTGAATCGGAAACCAGATTATACAAACCATAGTCAAATAGATGTTCAAGTCAATTTTAGTCAATTTTATTCAAGTTTAAAATAAGAAGCACAATACTCCAAAATTATTAAGGCCTACATTTAATACTCTATGTATTTGAATTGCATATAAAAATCCATCCATTGGTTTACACAGTTTTAACATAAACTAAACTTAATGTGATGCATATTCGTCAGTTATGTATTAATGAAATTGGTAAGATTTCTGTAATTATACTAATAAATGTAATGTGTTTTAAATGCATAATAACCATGCTTATATATTTATCACCAATTAATCCAATTTGTTTAAATCTCATACATTTTAACCGCTTGTACTTTTGAACTAAATACATTTAATTGTTTTGTTTTCACAATGAACTGATTTATGCTGATTTTGATTCTGAGTTGAACATGATTTTTAAATAAAATACATGCAAACACCTATTAATAAATATTGATTTGCCAGAAATCATACCTGTTTCTTATTTGTTTCATATATGCATGACTGACAAATATGCATCACATGAAGTTTATTAAGGTGTTAAAACTGTGTAATAATCCAAATGGATGGAAATTTGATATGCTATCATACATAAATCTCTCAAGCTATCCTAATTTTTGAACCCTGATAACAGCGTTGCAGTGAGCTATTCTTTTAAATTCTGTGTTTAATGTATTCACACATGAAACAGGGGATTGTGGCACTTCAGCCAACAAAGGAAACATTTCATGGCCTCTCGTTCAAGCATGTACATTCATGATTTCTGTCCTTCAGTTCCCTTTTGACAAAACCATGACTGTATGTGTGATAAATGATGATGTGTGTTCATGTGTTTCATGTAGTCACATGACTTCAGTCAGACTGTGAAGGTGAACGATCCGTTTCTCTGAAACAACCCTGTTGAACTTTCATGAATATTCATGATTATGAATAATGTTGTTGAAGGATACCGTCTCTTCATGTGATAATGATATTATGGGTAGTTACTCAAACTCATGGTCAGTGGCGACGCCACAAGAAAAGAACACCTTGGTTTGTTTTTTCAATTTCCCGATGAATGATTATTAACGGAAAGAAACTTGCCTTTTTGTGATGTTGCTCCAGCTTTTCTGCTGTAAGAACGGAATAGCTTAAAGTAGAATTATTTAACAATTTCTGTGTCATGTTGTTTTAATAATGTGCAACAGATAACATATCTGTTACCATCTCAAAAATGTGTTTTATGGTTTCCTGACCCTTGAATGTCACATAATCACACACCCTGACCACGACCCCCCCCCACACACACACTCATTCGCTTGTGTCACTCCTACATTTGTTTCTCACAGTGGTTGAATGAAGGCCATTGTAGTATCAGAATTGCAGGCCTGTGTGTGTGAAGAATCATGTATGAAACTAAATGCTCAAAGTACGCCATAGTGACAACTATGTGAAACAAATCGTTATTTTTGTTGAACCACAACAAGACAACATTCTGTTATGTCAGGGACTAGATTTGCAAGAATAGCAATTAATGAAATTGTATAGAAGCCCATTTCAGAGGGGAAAAAAGTAATTGCTAGAAAGGAATAAAGTCACTTTTTATTTTGATGTAAAAGCAGGCTTTCATAAATTTGTTTAACCAAAATATATGAAAGGTAGTAACCTTTGTGTAAAAAGTACACTTTAGCATACTTTTAAAAAGAGTGCTTATTGTGGAAATAATATAATTTAAGGAAATATACTTAAGTGGGAACTGTAGAACTTTTTTACTAAATAAAAATGTTTTATGGTTTAAATTTGTATTAAATGCAATTAAGAGTGCTTTTGACCCACTTAAGTAGGACTTAAGTGCATTTTTATATGAAATTCCATAATTCCTTCTGGTGTCTTTGAAATATGGTTAAAGTTACTGCTGAATGTACTGACAAGCATTTATGGTAAACTAAAATATACTTTGTTATTTCTACTGATACATGTATGTCATGTATTTAAATATATTTGTAATCACACATTTGTAATTATGAATTTGCAACTTAGTACATTTAAAAAAAATCTTAGCTTTAAATTTAATATTGAATAACATGCGTACTTGACATGTAGTTTACATTTAGTATGTTAGTCAACACATCAAAATAATGGCGCTTTTCCATTACCAGTACCAACTCGACTCGGCTCGCCTCGGCTCGGCTCACTTCGGAAGAAACACAGGAATGAAATTGTAGTCTCTTTATGTACACTCAGGTGGCCTTCATTTTATTATTATTAACTGCATATACAGTTACTTCAAAAATATATTTTTTAAGATTTGAAGTTCACATTCAATACAATTAAGTGCACTTCTTTTTCAGGCACTTGAGTCTGTGCTATATAGTTGCTCTATTGCACATCAACGACCTTTAGATATGACTACGTTCACAATACTCCACGTCCACACAGGAACTCATTGCTTAAATCGGGTGTTAGTCTTTTCTGAACTCTGTTAATGTTTCTCTGCTGCTAGTTTAATGGTTAAAGGTCTGAATGGCAGATCAAAGGTTCAAAGTTCAACTCAGAGTAAGTGTAATCCAGATGTAAAAGATCATAACCCGACCCTGAGGCCTTATTCTTGTCCTTGTCTCACCCTGAATTGTTTCTCAAACACATAGCCAGGCAAACTCTGATAAGGGTTTGCTCTTGTTTGAGGTGTGTGAGATTGGACTGAGGTCAGAAGATTTACACCATGTTAGTCATGTCTGGGCATTTGGTCTTGCAGGTGGAGAGTGTTGCAATAGTTTAAACACACACACACACACACACACACACACACACACACACACACACACACACACAGACACAGACAGATGTAGTCACATGGGAGATTTGTTTAGTGTACTCAAAGGGTGTTGTTCAGCACACACACAGATAATCTTGAACATGTTTGTAAAATCCATGAGTGCTTTCGATAGGATTAGATGTGAGGCCTGTGTGTTACCTTGAGAAAAACAGACTTACAACCCACAATCCTCAGACTTCCTGCTTTATAATAACAGTGTGATAACATTTTGATACTGTCTTCAAGGTCTGAAGGCAGAGATTGTTGCTCTCTCCCAAAATAACTGTCTGTGGCTGAATCAGGGCTCTAGACATTAAAAAAGTCACATAAAATTAAACATCAAGGACCCAAATTACATTTTTTAGTTGACAAATTTCAGTATTGTAGAACAACCATTCTGTTCAGAAGTACCTTAGTTTATTGAGAGCATAATTTCTTAGGTTAGCTTTTAACTACAAACAAATGTTCCCAATTGATTCAACCCTACAGTTATGTATTCTATGTTAAACAATAACTAATCATGTTTTTCAATGTTTTTAGAAAGCCATTATTCATTCACACATTTATTTATATATATATATATATATATATATATATATATATATATATATATATTAAAATAGGCAAGTTTATATATATATATATATATATAAACTTTCATTTTGTTCAGTTGTTCTTTTGGCAAATCGGACAGCCCCGCTATGTTTGTCACACTTACACATGGATGTACACAAATCTTTCCCGACTGACGCCCACAATGACTTGTTTTGACATTTAAAATCGTCTCATTTTAATTTTTTTTCACAAATGTGACAATTTTTTATCCTTAAAATGCTAGTATTAATCCCTTAGAAAATGTTATTTAAATAAGCTTAAAAATGTTCAGTGCTGTATATTTTCCAAGTATACTTTATGTAGTAAGTATACTTAAATGTAGCCTACTAGTAGTATTCTATTATACTAATAATACGACTAAATTGACCCACTTTTTACTTTACAAAAATATACATGTAAGTAGAGTTGTCAAAAAGTACCAACTTCGGTACCAAGTCGGTACGAAAATTAAAAAAATGTGACGCTTTGAGCGCTGTTGAGCGGAATCGTAAACACCTCTGATTGCCCATTGTACTCACACGCTCATCGAATATGTCTGTGATTGGCTACAATGATCAGCGCTTCAAATACATCTTGTAAATATACATCAATGACGCTCTTCACTGAGCTCTTACACAGATACAGACGGGAGCATTTGAAAGTAGGACCGGTCCGCTGACAGTCGGTACTTTTTGACGACTCTACATGTAAGTGTACTATTTCAATAATCATTGGTACTAAATTGGGCCACGTTTTAGTTTACAAAAGTATACTTTTATGTGTACTATATATCAATATATACTTCAATAGTAAGTACTATTTCAATACAAATTGGCACTAAACTGGCCCACTTGCTAGTTTTGTTACTTAGTTAGTTACTACTTGTTACTACGGATGAGATGTTAAACCGAGGTCCTGACTCTCTGTGGTCATTAAAAATCCCAGCATGTCCTTCGAAAGAGTAGGAGTTTAACCCCGGCATTCTGGCCAAATTTGCCCGTTGGCCTCTGTCCATCATGGCCTCCTAATCATGGCTTCATCACTCTGTCTCCTCTCCACCAATAAGCTGGTGTGTGCTGGGCGTTCTGGCGCAATATGGCTGCCGTCGCATCGTCCAGGTGGATGCTGCACATTGGCATAATAAATGTAATGAATTATTATTATTATTATTATTATTATTAGTTTACAAATGTATACTTTTAAGTGTAACAGTAGTAAACTTTGAGTACTAGTTTACACTATTTTGCAACATTAAGTTTTTTTCTTTTGTATTGCAACTACACTGTACACTATACTACAACTGGTCTTATAGGTATACTGTTATATACTTCTAGCCCACTTTTTAGTTTATTAAAGTGAACTTTGAAGTACACTCTTTGAAGTACACTACCTTTTATAGTGCAAGTGTACCTGTAAGTTTTCTTTAAGCGATCTTAAAGTGCAAGAAATGTCAACTAAATGTATGAAGTTAAGAATAGGTTTCTACTTTTGAATGTCCTTTAAACTTCATAGTAAAATGGGATAAAACACTAATATAATAATAATTCCTCAGTTTTCTATATTAATCTAAGTAACCAAGGACCGGATTCACAAAAATCTTCTTAAGAAAGAAGCTAAGAAAATTTTAAAAATAAATTCTAAGAAGCTCGTAAGAATGTTCCTAAATGCAATTCTTGAAAAATTCTTCATTAAGAACATCCTTTTTTAAAAATTTTTTTAACAGGCTTTGGTGTTATTTGATTGAAAGGTGGGTATTGCTGAAGACTCGCTTAAGGAAGCTCACTAGGTTTTGGTACAGAGATTGTATGTCAGTTGCAGAGATGTCTGTCAGTAGCTGGCTTAACTTTATCCTTATTTAACTGTTTGCTGTAATGAGACACGCCTGTGTAACACACACCAGATGAGCTTAATCTGTGCGTGTGTGAGAGTAAGATCAGTTTCAGCCCTTTGTTACGGGGCACCAACAGCCAGATCGGGTTCCGCTGAGTTCAACCCATCATTTCATTTAAGAGAGAGCGAGAAGAAAGCATTGAAAGATGGATGGAGTGAGCAACTGTATACCTGTGATGTTAATTGTTTTCCAATGGTTAATTAATGTCAACAATCTCCTGGAAGATTCAGATGTTTTACACCTGCAGCTTTCACACATGGCTCTCATTTACACCTGCTTGAGAGAGAGAGAGAGAGAGAGAGAGAGAGAGAGAGAGAGAGAGAGAGAGAGAGAGAGAGACCGATAGAAAGACGGGCAACAGAACGTGGCCTTGTCTTGTTGATTGTTTTGTTGATGTTAGTGGTGTGAGTGATTGAGAGAGTTTAATTGAGCTGCAGCATCTGCTCACACTAGAGACCACGAGTCTCTCTCGTTCTCGTCTCATGAAAGTGGAGCTCGTCTCTCAGATCTCATAGCACCTCAATGGAGTCTCCACGGAGTTTCCATAGCGATGGGTTTTGTTTCAATTCAATTAGCCTAGATCTTTTAAACAAGGATCAGATCACCTTAACGAGATTAACGCCCACTCTTTCCCCTCACACACACATAGGAAAGACAAATCACACTTAGAAATTGCTTGTAAATTTCACAAATAATTACAAGAAACAGCAAGTAACACATTGCATTAAATGTGAAATGTTCAAGTAGAAAGACTGAAATAGTGTGTGTATATATATATATATATATATATATATATATATATTTTTTTTTTTTATTTTTTTATTTTATTTATTATTTTGTGTAAATTGTAAAATAAACGTATTTTATTTATCCTGGTATCATACAAACATGACTGAGATCTCATGAGCCTTGAAGGAGAAATAACATGTTCATAAGGACACAATCAGACCAGGCTGTTGGTTGGCCCGTGTCTCCTCAAGCGCTCTTAATACTAAAGAGATTATATTTGCATGGCAAATCAACCTGAGAAGACTGACTGTCTTTGGCAGGTGGTGTGTGTGTGTGTGTGTGTGAGTGTGTGTGTGTTTGGGCAGTTAGACTCAGATCATGTGAGATCATGTAAACCTCAAATGATCTTATTCATTTGAAACGGCATGGAAAAATGACTTCCCTGCCCAATTTCTCCTTACAGCGTTGGGTTTAATTACCAACATTTTAATTCTGGGATGTTGAGATTTTGGCATGTTGCCATGTGGTTGCTAGGGTCTCTTGTAAAAAAAGAAGTCGTCTGCTTAATTCTATTAAATTTGCATGTCAAATCTTAAATAAATAATAATAAAAAAATGTACTTGCAGATAATATAATATTAATAACATAAAAGGCCACTTAAGTGTAATTAAGTACTTTGTACTGTTTTAATAATTATTGGTCAACCTTTTAAAAAGTACTTATTTTGATGTGTTTACTAACATTCTAAAGCACATGTAAAGTACTTGATTTATAATTTTAACTATAGTGCGTTAATCAATATTGTATTTTCAGTTTATCTATTTTACTAAATTGCATTATTACAAATGTGTAATAACAAATATATTTAAATACATGACATACACGTTTCAATAGAAATGACATTAAAGTATGTTTTAGTTTAGCATAAATACTTGCCAGTACATTCTGCAGTACTCTTTAACCATATTTCAAATAAAATAGAAGTAATTATGAAATTAGTTAATTCATTATAATATATTAATTAATTTTTAATTATAAAAAGTGCATCTTTATTTCAACTTGGAAATGTTACTTAAAGGTCCTTGATCTTTGATTTCAAGATGAGTTCAGAAAGTCAACCAGTTCACAGCTATACTTTTATCTTTCCTCGCACATTAAACAGGGATAGGAGAAGTTGTTTTAACATAGTATAAATTATGCAGCTTTAATGCATCTTTCGAAATGTCATATTTGATGCAAATGTTTTGAAATGCATGGCAGAAGTGTTGACTCTGAAAAACGAGTAATTTGAGCTATTTGCTTCAACTTGGAAATGTTAGTCAATCACTGACCAGTTCTTCTCAGAAACGCTAAACGCATTCACCTCGAAAGACACATAAAGGTTACCTCATGATTTTGTTTAAAATGTCAACTGAGACTGAGCGGTTTTATGGTGTTGAACAGTCTCTGTTTAACCAAACTCTACTAAGTGACGCTTTGCTCTCTGAACTTTAGCCTTCACTGTTTAGCATAAAGCGGAAATACAGTAGAATGGCTCCGTCTGGTTGTTAACATGTCTCGTAGAATAATATTACCCTGCTAGGAAACACACATCTGTAACAATCTGGTGCACAGTGATGTGTTCAGGCCACAGGTTTAATGAGCTGCCAACATCAGCAGGAACAAGGCAGGAATGGTCTCGATTAGGTTGCTGGATGGAGGTTGAGAATGGCGCTGTGGGTACGTTTTAATTGGGCTGTTCAGAAAAGTTGAGAAAATCTTTCTTATTGCAGTTCCTCAAAGCTTTTAAAGGAATAGTTCACCTAAAAATGTAAATTGTTACTCTCACGCCGCTACAAACCTGTATGACTTTCATTTGTGGAACACATAAGGAGGACATTTTGAGCTGTTATTTTTAATTCAATAAAAGCAAAGGTGATTTATATTGTCTTGGAGGGCTGCATGAATTAGGGGTAAAAATCTTATTGTGATTTTCTGATAAAAAAAAAAAATGTTATTGTGACTTTTAAAATGTGACTTACAAACAAACAAAAATTAGCTGTGCTTGTTTTTGGGGCCAAAATTTAGATTTTTTTATATCAAATTGGCTATATAAAAAAAAGGAATAATAATAATAATAATAATGAGTGCTGTGAAATAGATTCATCGCGATTAATCACATCTAACATAACGTCATATACTGTGTGTGTGTGTGTATGAAGACTTTAGACGCAACCTCAGTCAAAAATGAGATAACGACATTGAACGAATGCTCTCCGCACATAGTATACGTACATCAAATACTTTCACTTCAAACCTGCCACATCCCAGCCTCAGCCCATTCAGAAATACCGGTTCGTTGGCAGTAACCTCTAAATGCCACTTCCACTTATGAGGTTCCACTTATGATCACACATGGACTTAGCTGGATTTTCCATCTAAGAATATATATACATACACAAACTTTTATGTCCGATGTGATTAATCACTAGTAAATCGATTTTACAACACTAATAATAATATATAAACAATATTAAATATAAACAAAATAAGAAATATTACTATTCAATTTTCCACTGTAAAATATATATATTTTTAAGAAAAATATATATAATCATAATATAATATATTAATCATTTTTATTTTACATTACAACCACAAGATTTCAATACTATTATTTATCTTAATTTCTTCATTTTCAAACTTTAAACCATTGAACTTTTATTTTGAGAGAATAAAGCTTATAACTTCTCTTTGTGTTGATAAGCGCTTCTTATTACAAGTTTGGGAAGATGGATGATGCATGTTGCGTTCACAAATTCATGTTATAGCGACCCAAATTCAGAGCATCCTAAATCGCCTAAGCCATATTGCGATTTCAGTTTTATTTTGATTAGTCATGCAGCCCTACTGTCAAGGTAAAAAAAAAAAATTTACTAAATAAATGACAATACACTACTTTTATGGTGGCGCTTCATGGTTTCAATCAACATCCGCTATTTTGTTCACCTGTTCAAAATGTTCGGCGAGAGCAAAGGATGCTGGGATCTTTTCTGCTGTTTCCGTTTCTTCTGGTCCACCAAAATCAGTTCGATCATTATTCCATAGATGTGTTACTTGGCACAAGGACAAAGTTTTGCATAATTTATGCATGACTGTCATCAGTTTTTGAAAAACGGCCCTGGCCATTTCAAATTTTAGCATAAACACGCGCACACACACACATCTCTCTAGAGATCCGACTGAGAGAAAAGTTGTTTATAAGTTTATGAGCATTTCTGCATGTCTTATTATGCATCTGCCGTGCGTGAGCTCGAACAGGATAGAGGGTTTATACGCTGTTGCCCGTCTCTCTTCTCACTCTGAAGGCGTGAGATTTACAATCTTCCCATAGATGAAAAGATGAAAATATTACTCAATAAAAAGCCCCTGTGAAAAGGGAGCCGCATTCAGCCATGGATCGCTTTGAATTTGAATGGAGGAGAAGTTATTCAGGCAGAGGGCTGCATTCCCAACAGACCATCAAAGGACAGACGGAGAGAGCGAGAGAGAGAGAGAGGACAGATAAGAGAGAAAGAAATCGAATAAGAGATATGGTGCTTTTCTGTTAGTGTGTGTTTGTTTGTGGATATATGCAGGTAAAATAACTCCTTCTGAAGTACGCCTCTCCTCCTTGTACTGTTAATCTATCGCCTTTTCCGAGTCCTGCATCGTTCAAGACCAACTTTCAATTTCCATGACTTCCGGAATTTTTCACAGCACCATAACTCTGATTGGCTGTAATTTGACACGGACCAATCACAGATCTTCTCATATTGTATACCATGTCTAGACTGGAAGCAAATGGCATACAATGATGCAACAAATCCAGAGCAGTCCCATTGTAATCCATGTAGTTGGCTTGTAAGTCGACGTCTTTGTTGATTTAAAATGGGAGCGATCAGTGTCCTTTTTTTTTATTAAAAGTACTTTCTCTTATTCCAATTTAATATGCTGTCAACTAGTGGCTTTATCTCACAATTGTGACTTTTTTTCTCAGAATTGTGAGATATAAACTTGCAATTGCGAGGTAAAAAGTCAGAATTGTGAGAGTTGCAATTACCTTTTTTTTTTATTATTTATTATTCCATGACGGAAACGAGCTTCCGTATTTCTCAGTTTAATACGTGCTGCCTGGATTTAAATGTGAAACACATGATTTCTTTACTAAACAGAAATGTAAATGTTGCTGGTTAGTTTTGAGACTATTTACTAAAAATGTTTCATTTTCATTATTAATTTGATGCATTTGCAATTAGAAAGCATCTCATTGGCTCTTGAATATACAGAACAATAGACAATGCGTTCCTTCATTATGAATTTCACTCCCTCTCCATTCTCTCTCTCTCGCTGTGATTAATGGCTGTACTTTCTTCAGTCGTTGTCCACAGAATATTTTTCCCTTTAGATGGAATCACAATGGTTGAAAACCGTTGCACGGCAGCGCAGGGAAAAGCTAACTTCATGATCTCATCAGTTGGTGATTCAAAGAATTGACTGTATTGTTGCCTCATAATTCTGCGATTTTACAAACAGCCGGGAATTATTTGTATTGCCTGTTTGTTCGTGTTAAAACCCCAAACCAAATGCACAACACTCACTAATCATTTTATATATAAACAAAGATAATATATTACTTAATAATGAGTTAATAGTCATGTGATTCAACAAGTAAAGTCATAACAATGAATAATTAAAGCAGACAATTAAGTTAAAATGCACGGCTTAGACCCATTGTGGTAATTAACACATTCAATTACATTATTAGTGAATACTGTATGTTGTTAGGAATGAATACATGATGACACATTTAATTAATAGCAATTCATATAGTACTTAATCTATTAATGAGATAGACTCTTTATTAGTCACTGATGCAGCAATCATTAATGAATTGTTTAGTTCTTCATGAGTCATACATTAACCCATAATTACCTGTGCATTAGTCTGTGCGTTATTATTAGTGCACCCAAATTGTAAAGTGTTAATTTGCATATTGATAAAACAATAAATACAGAAATAAATCTAAGCCCACGTTAAATCTAATATTTGCCAAATGTACATTCTTGATATTTTGCTGGTCTTATTGCACACGATTCATTGCATGTTACAGTATAAAAAGATTATGTCTCGGTAATCTTTCATCAAAATATAATCACTTGCTCTACCTCTGAAACAAATTTCCTTTCTGCGGACGTAGAGAAAGGTTAACCAGTGGCCAAATATCAATTTAAGCACTATTTTAGGCTACTGTTGTAAGTGCAATGCAGTGTTTCTGATAACTTGCCGTGACATAATGGCAGTCTGGCATGAAATTTGTGAAATCAAGTCCCACCCTTCATTTTCTTCTTGTTAATCATCCTGTTTAAGTGTGAAATGCATCATGATCTGGAAATAAAAATGAGTTTCAAATGCCGTTTCATGTCGACTTCAGTAAACAAACAAGCGCCTATTAATAGTTATGCTTAGTTAATTGCGTTAGTTAAATTAGTTCATTCCAGTTGCTTTTTTGGTCCGCATGAGGAAACAATCTTATAATTCGTACAGAATGATCTTTTTGAAAATCTAAAATAGCAGAAGGTTTTCTGTGATGTGTAGGTTTAGGGATAGGGTTAGTGTAAGTGGAGAGAATATAGTATAAAAACCATTATGTCTATGGAATATCCCCGTAAACATGGAAACCCAATCTGTGTGTGTGTCCTGGTAAACCCTGTTATGGGGACAAAAATGTCCCCACAAAGATGGCAATATGCAAAATCCTGGCCCTTGTGTGGACAATTTTTGATCCCCATGAGGAAACAAGCTTATAAATCATACAGAATGATCTTTTTTGAAAATGTAAAAATGCAGAACATTTTCTGTGATGGGTAGGTTTGGGGGGTTGAATATACAGTTTGCACAGTATAAAAATCATTATGTCCATGTAAAGTCCCCACAAAACATGGAAACCCAACATGTGTGTGTGTGTGTGTGTGTGTCTGTCTGAGTGTTGGTGTGAATAAAATAACTGAGGTTTTAATGGTCTCCACAAGAAAGGTAATTCCGACAAATGTAGATTCCTGTAATAACATTATTAAAAACAATCCAACTTCCAATTAGCGTAAATGCTGTGCACACGCGCACACACGCACGCACACACACACGCACGCACACACACACACACGCGAGCACGCACGCACGCACACACACACACACACACACACACACACACACACACAGAAAGACAATCAAGCAAAATAATCTGTTGTTGATACTCTAGCGATATGTTATAACAAAGACGAAATATGAGGCACTCACACTCTGCAAATTTAGTTTTGATTCCTTTACAGGAGAAATTAGTTTTTTCTGCCTCTTACTTTGTGCATCCTACATTCGACCATACTCATACATTCATCTTTTCCTTTCTTTCTTTCTTTCTTTCTTTCTTTCTTTCTTTCTTTCTTTCTTTCTTTCTTTCTTTCTTTCTTTCTAGAAATTTTGTATCATTAGAAATTCTGGTAACACTTTAGAATTCCATCCATTCCTTTTCCATCATTAATGAATAACTACACAGGAACAAATGTAACGCATTATTAACACTCTAGTAACTACCATTTACTAACAAGAAACTCTGATTAATTAATTAGTAAGTGATAGCACTTAGTCGAATGTTCACTATTAGCTAATCAATAACTACTTTTTTTTATACCTCCCAGAGGACTACTAAGAACAACTATTTACAGGTTCATAATTAACATGAATAATGCATAATGTATAATTAATTCTAAAGTGAAGGTCATGGTAACCCACTAGTAATGACTCAAGTATTACCAAATCCTTCTGGAGGAATAACTAATTATTTGTATCAGTATTCTAAAGTGAAAAGCATGATAACTCCCTAGTAATTACTGAAAATATTGTTGTGGACATTAATTCATTAATGACAGAACAGTATTCTAAAGTGTTACTGAAATTCTTGATTTTCTTGATCAATCAAGATTTTGTATTTCTACACTTTTATTTACTTCCACTTCAACTTAACTGAACTCAACTTTTGTGCTGTGTCTGATTTGTTCGGTGTTGTAAATTATGTTGTGCATGGTGCTAATTGTTGATGGTACTTGATATGTACAGCACCTACATTTTGTTTTTGTTTTTAATGGTGCTAAATAAATAATGTTGAGCTGCTGAGTTGAATTGAGTTGAGTTTAAGATTTAATAATAATAACTAAACAATAATAGCACTGTCCGGACAACGCTAACTCACTCGTACGAATTTGTGCAATTTGTCTAAATCCCAGTGATGGGTAGGTTTAGCCGCGGTGTCAGGTGTAGGTCATTCATACAAATTGGGAAACTCGCAAAATATGTACGGTTTAGCGAAAATCTTACGAATTCGTACGAGTGAGGTCGCCTCATAAAATTCATACGAATTGCCGTGAGATCGGGTTGGTCCAGAACACCATTTAAATAGCAATACACTATAATTTGATTTGAATGAATCTTCTCTAATGAATCTGCCTCAGTTGAAGTCAAAAAGAAAAGTGATTCATACACACACGCTCTGCACACACAATGGATTTTGTTGTTGTTTGATCTCTGTGCACATATTCGGACAAAAGACGCGTGCTGAGGGACCGAAAGACAAATCCATGCAGAGTTTTACAGTTCTACACACACACACACTGTTGATCTGGGCACAGTTAATCTAGCTGCATTCCTCCCGCTGAGGGCACAATATGGTCCTCCACGTGGGACGTCTGATTGGCCACTGAGTCCTTCAATCACTGCCAGCATCCAATGGTGTGAGCTCTGATCATGTGATGCGGGATCAGCTGCTGTTCATTCTTCAACACACCTCTCTTCCTCCATCTGTTCATCTCGTCTCGGTGGCTGCATCCCAGAGCTCATTCTGTTGTTTGGTGCTTGTATGAATCATAGGGTGGAGAGTTTATTGCTCAATCTGTCCATCAGGACAAGGTGATATTGCTTTGGCCCCCCCGAGGACAAATCCGGTCATAGAAAGATGTGTGTCGGGACGAAGGACACCAAATGTCCACCACTGCGAGGTTTAAATGTCAGGGTCAGCGGGTTACACAATGGGATGTAACCCCTGATGACTGTCCAAATGAACCAATTCACTAAAATGAATCCGAATTTCCATTGTCATTTGAGAGAGAACATTTAGGAAAGTATGTTTATTGCATCTGTTTACTTGAAGCTGTGTGCACAACATCCAATATTAACCCTAAAAAGCCTACTGTATGACACTGTCTACACTGGACTCGGCAAAGCAACGATGTTCTTCGTGTCAGAAGTAGTGCGAGTGCTTGAAGTACGTCAGAAATAGAACTTTTTTTGGATTTTTAAGGTTCAATAAAATGCTATATTTATACTGCATGTCTTTTTCTGACTGCTATTTCATATGTCAGGCTTTACAGGGTTAAAACGTGACGCGATGTTTGGTCTTTGGAAAAGTATCTTGTTTCTGGAAAAGCGGTGGCTTTATGAAAATAGCTGAACTACTGTCAGACTACAAAACATTTTCTGAAGTAGTTGTTTATGCATTCTATGGCTGGACTATTCAACTGCGAATGGGCCAGATAACCAAAACAATCATGCAGGGGTGCATTTTTTTCTGGGCAATTATTCGATTTGAGCACTTTTTATTGCAAGTAACATGCTAACATGAAAAATAAAAATAAACACCCTTTATACTGTGATTAGGATTATTAAAGTTTGGCAAGGTCCAGAAAAGGTCTGGCTGGAGAGCACAAACATGATGTCATGCCAAATAACAAACAGGGTTTTAAAACTTGACTGTAATATAAAAACATAATGATCATAGATGGAAGCTGCAAATTTGCCTTCAAAAACAGACCAGTTTGAAGCCATTTCCAAAGGCAGAATGTTACACAAACATTGGATTCAGCCCTGATGCCTTAACATCCCTGTAGACTGCCTGAGAAGTATGGCAGTTTTTTCACGTTTCGGACACAGCCTGCAAGGGAACCGCATCCATAACCAGACAAATTAACATCACTGATTGTTCAGAACACACACACACACACACACACACACACACACACACACACACACGCTTGTACACACGCACAGGCTGAATGACTTTGGCCGCACCAATTAGCCACTGCACTGATATTTTAAGAATGTGTAATTATGGAATGGGACCCAGTTGACAGTGGACATTTTGGACACTCAAGACAAAAATTAACACACACACACACATGCACTGGCAGTCGTGGACATTTTGGACACTCAAGACAAATATTAACACACACACGCACATGCACTTGCACACAAACACACATTCCACAGACTTCAAATGGTTTTATATACAGCTACTTAAAGGGTTAGTTCACCCAGAAATGAAAATTCTGTCAGTAATTACTCACCTTCATGTTGTTCCAACACCTTAAGACTCACGATCATTTGATGGGAAAGTGTGAAAGGTACGCCATTCATTTTGCGGCATTGGTAAGGCACTTTTACGTTTTCTCGTTGGTTTCTCACGATTCGGACATCCAGGAAATGCACACTTTAGAACAATTTTAAACATTACACCGAGACCCATCTGTGTCATTGGTTAATAAAGTGAGATGAAAAACATGAAAAACGAGTATACTGTATTTATGCGGATAAAACTGGGCATACTTTATATAAATCCATTCCAATTCATATAATCCAACTTTATATAAAGAGCTTCTGTATAAAGCACTGCTGTTTCATTCAGGAAATACAAATTTAGTTCATCTAGAGATCCAAAACTAATGAAAACTTGCCATTACTCAAGAATACAAAGTGGACACACACACACACACACACACACACACACACACACACACACACACACACACACACACACACACACACACACACACACACACACACACACACACACACACACCAGATTTGCATTGTGTTCCCTCACTTTGCATGATTTTCCATTGTGGATAAAAAGTCAAAACAATTCCTCTAGACACACACTGCCATTCAAATCAGGGTTCACACACATTCACTTTAATACATTGCTTGTGTTAGTCATATCAAGAAAGAGGGGCTTAATACTTTGTGGACAAATTTGTACCTAGAAGTGAGATAAATCTGACAAAAACTCATCATTTGTAAAAAATGGAATGAAAATAAATTATAGCATTTACAAAATGTAATAGTAAAAATGCAGAAAATGTCTGTAAGGGTTAGGTTATAGTATTTATAGTGTTGAACTTCAATCCAGAATGGCAGCACAGCGGAAAAGCTTTGTTTGAGCTGCGTCTTCTACTGTACAGGAGTGAATTTGCATTTGCTTCAGTCTGAGGATTATTAATTTCACTTTTGGTGTGAAAAGGCCTTTAGCCTATATTTGCCAAAAAATTTAACTTTTTTGTTGTTGTTGTTTTACCAAAAAAAAACCTGCAGCGCAAAAGTATACTAACAAATTATTTTCCATAAAAAGTAACTAAGTAATGCAATTTTTTACTTTTTTGTAAACTTTTTAGTTAACTTTTTATTTTTCACTTTTTCTGCAGATGTTTTTGCACATGCACAACACAATTCAGACCAAACCAAAAGTGTTTGGTTACCAACGATATTCAATATTATTATATTTTGCGTGCGTGTGTGCGTGTGTTGAGTAAGCAAGTCATAAGGATTAGTAAATGATGACAACTTTCATTTTTGTGTGAACAATCCCTTTAATGCTTAGGCTTACTGGTGTTCAAATCACTATATAACCAGCCTGCTTGAGGAGTAGCCTATCAATAGTGTGCTGCCTTTGAAACACTGTAAGGATTGAGAGGTATTCAGGTTATTCATTGGGGTGGAAGCATTACATTCAACTCCCATCAGATAACGTTTGTGTCGCAGGATTGTGTTTCTCAGTGTGTGTTTGTGTGAGTGAAGATCATCCTAATGAAAGCTCTTGTCGCTCCACACGGCTCACTATAAGAGGAAACCAACACACACCCTGATCGTTATCATGATATGGACTCTGTCCTACATACACACAAACACACACATAGATGGTCAGATAACACACATTTAAAGATGTGTGGGTGAGAAAAAACTTCTCTTTGTGCCATTTATTGGAATTTGATAATTTCCCAACCACACTACGAGAGCTCTGAGAGTGGTTGCATTTACAGTAGGCTTTAACAAGCAGCTTACAGTCTGCTTCTGTTCAAGAACCGCTTACTTTTCTGACATGACATGCTACTTTTTCACAGACAACAAAGCATAAAGTGACCAAAAACGTGTTACAGTATATACTAACATTTCGAATTAATTTTTATTTTTAGATTTTCAGTTTTCATTTAGTTTGTTCAGTAATTTTGTTGTAGTGCTTTTAAAGTATTAGTTAAGATAAAATATTGAAGTTCCAGTGGGGGTGTTGTGGGGATGGGGGACACTGGTTGAAATCGTCCCGAGAATCGTCAGTACCTTTCTCCTCAACTTTTTTGTTGAAAATGGTAAAAAAACAACAACATGAATACAAAGCAAATTGTCATGTGTGCTTAATACAGTGATGTTATTAACTAAAACTAAAACTGTTAAAAATAATTTTTGGTCATTGAAATGAAGCTAAAATAAAACATTAATATTTGATGTTAAATATTTTTTTTTATTTTGTGTGTGATGTTCTTGTCACGGAATGGTAAACGGTGAAGCGAGGATTCAGGTGCAGAGAAATAAGGATCTTTATTTATTAAGTAATAAAAATAAACAAAACAAAACTACAAACAAAAACTCCCCGCGGGGGAAAACAAGACAGGCATTTGGCAAAACTGGAAACACGAGGGAACATAGACAACGAACAAGCACAGAACTGCAAACACAGGGAGACTAAACAGGAAGCAAACAAAAGAGGGTAACGAGAAAGGCAGGTGGGGAAAATGAATCAATAATCAGGTAACAAGATGGGAGGGGCTAGACAATTGACAGGAGAGCACATGGCACAAGGAAAAACATGACAAGCCATGTGCTCACAACAAACCAGACTATACCCAACGCATGACAGACCGGGAATGCTAGAGCTCTGTCACCAACCCAAGATGTAGCCCAAACAGAAGTGACAGAAACTCTGACAGTTCTAATATTTTATTTTATTTCAGCTTATTCGCTCAAATATGTTTCATATATATAATTAAACAATATAAAACAATTCATTAAAGCTATTAATTAAAGCTAAACAGAAATATTTAAAATATATGGTAGCTTGAACTGAGTCAGTTTATTATCTTGAGTGAACTAAACAAGAATACTCTAATCATGTTGTTTGTTGGCCTTTTTTAAATTCTCAAGTATTTGTCTAAAGCTTATCCAAATGTTGTCCCAACTTTCCAAATTAAGTTAACGTTGAACAATGTTGTGCCAGTTCCCAGCATGCATTGCAGCTTGAATAAAATCATACATTTACTGGCTAAATTCATGCTGCAGCTGTTGTTGTCACTGTTATTTTGCTGTCATATGGTTCAGAGTTCATATTTTTACTGAATTAACATTTGTTGATCACCACCATGTTTGAGATTTGTGTTGCGTTGAGGTATATGTGCATCTCACTGCAACTTTTGTACGCAGTTTATTTGCCTAGCAAGGGAAAATGTTTGCCTCTTGTTTTAAGAGGCAAATACTGTTCGCATCATGTAGATAGCTTTGAAAGTCAAACAGAATGAAAGAAGAGGAAAGAACAAGGACCCCTTGCATTGCTAAATGCTAAACAATCTTTAGTTGCCTTGACAATCATTTTTAAGTTCAAACATATTTAAGTTGACTTTAATTGGAGTAAATTAGTTGACTTAACTTAAGTTGAATGTGATAGATTGCCTTATTTTTATTAAGTTAGGTCAACTTTTTTTTTCTTTACAGTGAATTAGTAGTTTAGTTGTGAGTGTGTGTTTAGCGCCTAATGGAGCTGTAGCGCGTGCCAAGAGGTCGTATTCACAGCAGTCGGTTCTCTCTCCAGAGTTTGTTTGCGTTTGTGAGTGTTAGAGCATATGTTAACACTGGCGAGTGTGTGACCTTAAAATGTTTCCTGTGGTAATTTTAATTTGAAAAAGATCCAAAACTAGTTTGAGCTAATGAGCGTATTTCTGGCCTGATACCTTCGCCAGATTTGCGTTGATCCTCAAAGGAAGGAAATTCCATTTAGTTAAACGTGGAGATTTTGTTTTGGAGAAAGAGAGAGAGAGAGAGTGAGAACGACTTAGTTTGGTAAAATTGCATGAAAGGTGTAACAGCACGTGATAATTTCTGAAAAATCTCACCCTCATTTATAGATGTAGAGAAACACATTTCAGATCCCATAGCCACAGCTGACTATGTGCTGCCACTTGTTTGTGTGTGCATGAGTGTTTAAAACGTGTCATGTTTTTCACATACTCTATGTGACTTCACAACTCCCTCTGTCACATATGCACATGATAATGGTGTGCGTGTGTGTCTTTATTCAGACCTGTTTCTTTCTGGAAGTTCATGACAGATGTGGTTGAGTCGGTGAGCAACAAGCCAAATGCACTCGCTGACGACAGGGAATCATGGTTCAAAAAAGCCCAGCGATTGCGCTGACTCTGGGGATTCAGCCCTCGCCTGCTCGCCTGCTCCCCTGCTCCCCTGCTTCTCCCAGGATGCCCTTCTCTGCTCTGATTGGCTGATTCCTCACATTCTGCACACATTACTGAGAAGATGCACACACACAGCGACTTTTTTACACACACACATAAAACAACCAGACAAGTTTATTCAGCGTCATGGGTGAAAGTGAAATCACACATTCTAAAGGAACAGTTTGTTCCAAATTTTTTTAATTCTCATGTTGTTCCAAACACATATGACTTGAAAACAGTGAACACAACATTTTGAATGAGGCATGCTACTGTTTCCCTGACAACAAAAGCATGAGTAAACCATAAACGTGACAGTGTTATGAGGGTGAGTAAATGACTACTCACTTTTTATTTTTGTGGTAAACTCTTTCTGAAATGGAGGTTGTGATCGTCTTTTATTCGCTATTGTGATGTATATCAGAGTGAAACGGCTTCTAGAACAAGAACAAAAATAGGGCGGTAGCCTACTTGATTTTGCTAATGAGAAATTGATTGGATGGTTGTGGTTTGCTATTGGTGGATCCCATGTGAGTGACGGGTTGCTCCGCCCTCACGCAAGTATACACATCATCAGAGAAGAGAAGAGATGTCGCCACAAGATAATGCACAGATAACAGATTTTAAAAAATCAAATAATGCACAGATAATTCATTTATAATAAATACTGCAATATTCCATCCATTTTGATTTTTAATGGTGACTTTAAACCAGTGTTATTGTAGTGTTATATACTTTTATATTATTTATTATTACATCGAATTTCAGCTTTCATTTTAATTTTTAATTTAAGGTTTAGTCATTTTTTATTTGAAAAATTCTGAAGTGGTTTTGTTAAAATATTATTTATTAAAAAAAACCCTTCATCTATTATTTATTTAATAATAAAAATAAAAAAACTATGTGGAGGTAATATAGTGCAACAAGTCATGCAGAACAAAGATTTGTACAATTACATGTATTCAAAATATATTTTACTTGATAGTTACAGTAAATTACATTAAATTTAAAACTTTTTGTTAAACTTTTATTGTTAACTATAACTCTAACTCTATGTTGTTAAATCTATAACTATTACAATTATTTTTTTGGTAATTTAAATAAAGCTGAAATAAAATATGTAGGCCTATATTATATATTAAAAATAAATGTATAATATTATATAAATGGGTATACACTACCCAGGCAAAAAAAAAAAAAAAAAAAAAAAAAATCGCTTGAAGAAGACACATAATGATTAAATCAGCACATTTATTTACATCAAGAGGTGCATCAATTTTTGGTCAAGATCTTGTATTGTCAATGCAAGAGTCCAGCACTCTGTAAAGTCTCCTCCAGCACATCCCAATCACTTTCACTGAATTTAAGGTCTGGACTCAATTCATGTGTGAAAATGATTCTTCATGCTCCCTCCAAACCATTCTTTCACAATTTGAGCCTGATGAATCTTGACATTGCCATCCTGGAATATGGCCATACTCGTGTCTTCATACACGGTTGTTAAAGAAATGAAAAGCTACACACTCCATCAGATAGGCTTAGAAGAACTGTTACCAAACATATAACATGCTAGAAACATAATAATCACTGAAATAATGATCCAGTATAGATTCTTAAGCATTTGCCTATTTAAGCAACCTTTGTTTTTCTTCCTTTTTTTTTTTAGCTGGGCAGTGTGTATTGGCAAGTAAGCTGAGCAGTCTTTCTGTGGGTCATATCTGTCATGGTAGTGTGTTGTCCAGTAGAAACTCTGTGCTCCAGTGTTTGGTTTTGCCCAGAAGTGCTTTGGAGATTTCAGGCCTGAAGAATCTGTAAACATCAGCACCTATTCATATCCAGTGCAGCGAGCCGAGCGCTCCGGCATTCCACAGGATCCTTTATCGGCCAGATCTCAAGAGCCACAAAAACAACGGGATTCCACAGGAAGGAAAGGAGCGAGTAAGAAAGGGAGAGTGAGGTGTTGAAAAGCTTGTTTGTTACCAGGGGTTTATCTAACGTCATGTGGCTCGCAATCCACCTTCTCATGGCTTTGAATCTGTAAAAGGCTTGATGTTTGTGCTTTATATGAGTTATGCCTGTTATGATCATTATGGTGTTATTTCCTAATTAACACTAAAGCAATGCTGCAAAGCATCATGGGACTCCAAGTATCAGTTCCCACATAGACATGTGGAGTTATTTATTGTTTTACTGCCTGCAGGAGAATATTTTTGCAGGAGTTTTTTCTTTTTTCTTTTTTTTTCTTTCTTTTGATGAGTGAAAATTTCCTTGTCAGGTGACCTTTGACCTGGACATTCCATCACTGTCATCAGCCATCCGGAGAAATTGCTCCCTCTTCTTCAGGGAAAAAAAGTCAAACACTGTGTTGTTGCAGATCAGATCACACTAACACATTTAACACATTAACATACTATGTGCTGGTATCAGGGTATCAAACAATACTACTGTGGTACTATGATGTAACACTGAATTATTACCATGTTCTTTATGGCACTTTATTGCTTTAATGATTAACATAATGTACTGTATTGGTGTTTGTCCAAAAACAAACAATGGCAGTACCATGATATATTATGGTACATTTACTTAGCAGCTACTTGATGGTGGTTTAATTTCAGATGTTTAAGCCTTGATGTGCGCACCATAATAAATAACTGATAACCTGTAATGTTAAAGTGATAAATCAGCTGATGCTTGGCTAATTTGAATCAGTTGTTAATGGTAACTAAAGCCAAAACAAAAAATATTACAAATTGTTAAATAAAACCAAAAATATATATTAGATGGAAAACTTACAAATGATTATGATTGTACGATTGGCTTTGGCCTGTGAAGTGTTATTTGTCCCTTGTGCCAGTTGCAAAATCTGCTGACAGCCTTTAATTTTTTTATAAAATATTTCTGTTGTCAATTTTGAGGGCAATGCTTAAATGAATTTGCATGAATATTATGTAAACAAAGTTTTCAGTGTATCTGTTCTATTGAAAAATCCATGCCGGTTGACCACTAAAAAAAGTGTTGTCTTCTTTTTGTGTTCATAGGTGGTTTGACAGTTGTTGAACAAAAAGAACCACTCTGAATCTTGAGTGAACTACATAGTCACCTAACCAATCTGCTGGAAGGGGAGGAGCCACACACAAACCGGCCAATCCAGAATGAGGGGTGGGGCCATGGGGGTTTTACAAGTGCTGTTATTGGCCAGTCTGCTGGAGCCTGCAACTCTAGGTGAGTCTTGTACTTCCACTGAAATATTAATAACTGATGTAGTCAATTTCCTTTTTTTTAATGCATTTTTCTTTAAGATATAAACCAAGTTTAGAGATTTGTGCTTCATTAAATAATATAAAATATTTTTCTCATATTTGGATCGTTCAATCAAACTTGAAGGGTCATTAAAAAAAATCCCTTCCGGACATCACTTTTGGCCATTACTGTATATATATAGTTCACTAGGTTTTTGGAATGGAGAAAAATTTGATTCAGCAAAACCAGTGTACCTCTTCCTTGAACAGAAAATGACCATAATGGGCGATTAGAGGTGCTGCCATCATTTTAGAGGATATTTGGCCACAGAAGGTCTTACAGAGAGTAACGTAATTATAGATTGGGGAAAAATAAAAGAGCACAGCAGAAGTAGGATTCAGGCAGTGGGAGAAAATTAGACATAAAGATGTCTAATAGCATGAGGTCGGTAATTATTTATTTACCATTTCTTTGTAAGTAACCATGCATTTCTGCTCGTCTAATTAGAAAAGCTAATGTTCTGCATTGTTCTGTTTTCCACTCAATACACAACAGTCTAAGTACACAAACAACAGAAAAGCACACAAATTCCCCAATATGCTTTGACAAATAGACTTGCACAGGCCTAAAGCCTCAGAGCTTTTAAAAGCACACACTTATCCACTGATTTTATAGTCTCTGACTCTGAATTGCTATAAAGAAAAAAGGAAACAGCACTCATGCATTAAAAGCAGCCATTCCTCTGAATATACTGAATCTTTCTGCTGTAATTAAATTACCTGAAGGATTGTTTTTGTCCTTCATAGAGGAAAGAATAAATCACTATTCAAGCTGAGATATTGTTGTCTACAAAATTTATATTTTCATGTGAAATTTTAAGGACACTGTGTGCTACGTGACTGATAGTTTCTCTTTAGAAGTTTTTAAAAAAGGAGGTTGCCTGATCACAAAGGATAACATATCATGTGAAAATTTTCGTACTCTCTGATGTATTAACATTTAGATTACACATTGTGTCTCCATTGATAATATTCTAAATTGTGGATGGTGCATGTCGGTTAAAAATGACTGCATTTTTTTATTTTTATTTTCAACAAAATGAATGTGCTATATTTTAGTTTGCTAATGTTTTTTATTGAATATGTTGTATATATTTTGTAATATATTTTTAGGGGATTTTTTATACTAAATTATATTTACGCTGTATTTATAATCCATTCATTCACTTTTTGAGCATAGACCTGAAAATTAAATTTCCAACTTAAACTGTTGTCAATCTTGAATGCTTTAGAGCACAGACTTTTCATAGACGACACTTGGAAAAAAGTTAAAAAAGTAACATAATTTTACGTGTATTGTAATGAAAAATGCATTACAGAAAACTATTTTAAATTTTTATATGAAATATATATTTTCAAAATCACGTTTTACTATAAAACTTCAAGAAAATCAAAGCCATAAATCTAAACTAGTTGTGATCCAAATTTGAGCTTGATATCTCAAAAATGAGCTTTCAGTAAGATTTTGTTTGGCCGCAGTACCAAACGCTTCCACTATATAAAATTCGTCTCCCATTCATTTCCAATGTGGTCATTTTTTACCGCGAGAAGCACAGGTGTGACTATTTTTCACAGGAACATTTAACCTTTTCTAATCATGTCCATGATTTTTGTGTGTTCACATAGCAAGTGCCAAAAACCTTTGCGAAGTTTCGTACCATTCCAATTAAGTAAACATCTCAAAAAAACCCCACAAAATTAAAATAGCCCCTTTTTATTGTCTTACCACGTGTTCCTGGTTTTATTTAAAAGAAAAAATGCCTTTTGTAATGTCATCCATCCAAAAAAGCTCAAATGTCTGTATACTGATAATCAAACTCGCTAAATCCCAGTGTTCACGGTTCATAATAAAAATTGTGTATGGATAATACCAATCAAAATGGGAATAATTACTGAATAATTATTAGATTTCTGAAGGATCATGTGACACTGAACACTGGAGTAATGATGCTGAAAATTCAGCTTTGCATCACAGGAATAAATTACATTTGAACATATATTCACATAGAAAACAGTTATTTTAAATTGCAATAATATTTCATAATTTTACTGTTTTTACTGTATTTTTAATTGAAAATCTTTTTTTCAGTGCAGTCCATCATGTTGCTGAAAAGAGACTTAAACATAAAACATCCTAAGTATTCCTAACTTCTGACCTGTAGTGTACATGTAAACATTAGCATCTAAATGAATTTAATTGTTGCATTGAAATGAAAGCAACAATATATAACATATGGTTTTATGGACAGTTTATGCAGAAATTTGTTCTGATCGTGTGTCATGAGGTTTACTTCTGAGACAGCTTTGGCTTCAAGTCCATTCACAGATGCATACTTTGAAAAACCCTCACATGCACAGTTGGGATTTTCAACGTACTCTGAATTTGGAATTTAGTATCCGTAATCTACCTTACGATATAGGACACATAGGACCAGATTTACCAACAGCTTGCGCAAACCCTCTTTTGCCGTTAAAAAAAAAAAACTACTGTCAGAATTCACAAAAGACATTAAAATTAGCACTGAAAAGGTGTGGAAACAGTTATTATTGTGGCTGACATTATTGCATATGCATTTGAAGGAGTTTCACTTTCAGACGCAAAATTTATGGGAGGAGAGTATTTAAAAGAATCGTGCAAGGTGATTTACTGAGGTTTGCGCAAGTCAATCTACTGGTATTTGCGCCATTATTTACCGCCAATAAAAGCATGTTTTACACAAGACGCTAATTTGCGCGCATTAACTTTCCACTCCCATCAGGGCTTATTTGGAATTGTATTCTCATTCTAAGTTGCCCTGTTTAGTAAATATGGCCTATAGTATGTACATGGTGACTGTACCTGTTTCTACAGATGGTATATTTGATACTGAGTTGACTTCAAGAAAACCTCCACTGAAGTAAAATTTCAGCAGAGAAACTAGCAAATTAATCATAATTATTCTTCCTCACGTATCGCAGCTCAGCATACATTAGATGAGTCTCTAGCCTGTGACAGTCCTCCCACATGTGGATCTTAATCATAATTTATATGTATTTAACAACAGATTAAAGTCAAGTTTGAGTTTACAAGAAAATAAAGACGTCACTTAATATCAAAGGCTAATCCCAGACAACCTAACATCTCTCTCAGTCTTTCACCTACTAACCTAAGCGGATCGCAAATCCTGTTTCAC
This sequence comes from Abramis brama, assembly GCF_963993115.1. Taxonomy (NCBI): domain Eukaryota; kingdom Metazoa; phylum Chordata; class Actinopteri; order Cypriniformes; family Leuciscidae; genus Abramis; species Abramis brama. The sequence goes on along the minus strand of NC_139965.1, from coordinate 51,899,686 downwards.
TGCAAAAAAAAAGAAGAAAAAAAAAAAAGATTTTCTTTATCCGTTTTTTGTCTTGTTTTCCTATACAATCAAGATACATTTACTTGAGAAGCAAATTACATGACAAAGTTTTGTTTTCTGATTTTTTTTTTTTCTTTTTCTCAGAATTAAGTGACTTTATGCTTTAAACACATCTGTACGAGCTAGGCTGCTTTACGTAAAAACTATAAATAACGTAAAAATAACAAAATGAAATGCCCATAATATTAAACTAGTTTGCAAAGAAACTGTTTACAAAGAATTCTTTTATGTTTTATGTTTATACTATTTGTCAGCACACATTTCCTTGTGTTTTGTCATTTTCATTGATAATTATGTTATTGATATTTTAGCAAACTAGGTCAAAATTTTAATATTTTTGAAAGAAGTCTCTCATGCTCCAAATCAGCATATTAGAATGATTTCTAAAGGATCATGTGACCTGAAGACTGGAGTAAAGATGCTGAAAATTCAGCTTTGCATCACAGGAATAAATTATATTTGAAAATATAATAATATTTTACAATATTACTGTGTAATACTTTTTACTGTATTTTTGATCAAATAAATTTAACCTTGGTGAGCATAAGAGTGAGCATCTTTCAAAAATATATACAAAAAATATTAATGTTTTGATATTGTGTAACAAGTTTTGGTAATAAAATAACCCTTTTAACAGTACTTACTTTTATAACAGTAAAAATCAAGTACTTTTGTGCTTCTACTCGAATAAAATTAAAATAGAATATAAAAAATGTAATCACTGGGCCAGACACATAAGAGGGTCTGTATGTTTTAAACTCATCAAATATCTCTACACACATTTAGAGTGTATTACATCTGGATGGAGGATATAATATGGATGATTTTGTTTTTAACTTCCAAACATTTCACACAGTGGAAATCAAGAGATCAAATGGTACTTCTTTTAGTTTTGTGTTTACGGCATTTTCACAGTAGATCAGTGTCAGTACTAAACACACAACTTTCACTGCAATAGCAGCATTCATACTGAAAAGGTTTAAAGTGGTGCAAACACAGGACAGGATGACATGTTTAACTGGCAAAAACATCCATCTGACGCATATATACACTGACCGACAATTAAAAACAGTATGTGTAAGTCAGGTGGACTGTTGAGGACTCAAGAAGACAAAAGGATCAAAATGCCCTTCCTTATTATGTCTGTGTGTATCTGTATGTTTGACACATACCTACACTCCCTCTCACATGCACATTGAATAAATAACCTGAGCTTCTTCATCTACGCCATGATGCAACCCTGAGAAAACTCTGTGCCGTCTGAAGCAGTGTGTTTTTGTGTGTCTGCGGTTTCCTCGTCTTTACTCCAGTTGCATTCTGATGTTCCGCCATACCAGAAAAACCTCCGTTGTGTGTCTTCGACTTTATAGCATTGGTAATTTTCACTACACAACTCTCAGGAATACTTGACTGATTGTGTAATTGACTGCTGTTTCAGGCAACTGATTTACCGTACTGTATAAGTTTCACGTCATTTGTTTATTTTCTAGTAGGCATGTAATAAGCAAGTTAATGTACAATGAGTAAAATAATCCTTTACTTATTGCATTATAGTGTACCTTAAAGATTGTTATGCACTAAGGTTCAAAATATTGGGGGCAATGATACATTAAATTGATCAAAAGATTTCTGTTTCAAATAAACATAGTTCTTTTGAGCTTTCTGTTCATCAAAGAATCCTAAGAAAATCCCGGTTTCCATAAAAATATGAAGCAGTACGACTGTTTTCAACATTGATAGTAATAATAAATGTTTCTTGAGCAGCAAATCAGCAATATCACTAGAAAAAAAAGAAGAAGAAAAAAAAAGAAAAAAGAAATAACTTGTTAAATGTAATTTTGTAATGATTTAAGGCAGTTCTCCTTATATAAAACCGTTTTGACAGAAAGGGCTCTTTAAATTTGAGTCAAGAACCCTTGTAGAAGTGTAGAAGGTTTTGGACCCCATTAACTTTCATTATATGAGCAAAAACATTCTCCCTCATATGTAGTGCAGTGGTTTACTACATGCACATTAGCAGTGGTCTCCAGACGAAAGATCCATCTCGCACGAATATACCAAGAGAAATGATCAAGAATAGTTTTGTGTCAGTCAGGATATTTTTGACGTTCTTAATTTCTTTTTGTTCAGGGACAGTTGCTAATAGCATTCGGGCATGAGCTCGCTAAAAGTGTCTAATTAATTTCACTGAAGCTTTCTCCCACTTCTTCTGTTAATTAGTGCATTTTAAAGTTATTTTGACTGCAGGGATTTGTGGCTATAATAGCATTCGCTTAATAAGATTAACTGTTAGAAACAGAGTCTAACTGGCCGGGTACTTAAACCGAGAACATTCTGTTCATCTGTAACTCGCAGGAGACTCGTTCGGCATGTAACCTGGAGACTCGCTCGCCAGCTTGTACGCGCATGTGGGGAATATTGAGGATGTCAAGAGCTCATTTAGCCACGTTTTCTTGTAAACTGCACGAGCAGCAGTTTCAGCATTAGAAAAGCCTCAGGAAAAAGGGAAACTTCTTGCTTTTGATCAGTTTGCTTGCTTTGATCGCTGGTGTTTAGATTTGACCCAGTCGTGTAATTGGAATAAAGGTTTCCTAGCAAGCATCATAAATAAATGGGCTTTCAATAAACCAGACAGAGCATGAATTTTGGCTTGTGGTGATTTATTGATTAATCATCTGATCGTGGTTATTCGATCTAATCTCATATATTTGAGATAAATTTCAATCACATTTTGCCTTCCAAAATGTGTGTGCTTAAAGAAATTCCATCAACTGCACAATATCTTGTTTTCTTTTCTGGTAGAAGCAGGGACGTTACAATCTGGCAGGGGATAAAGAATAAAAACAGTTATAAAGTACACAAAGGTAGCCATAGGTCTTCCTTCATATACAAGGTCTATGGGTTTAATCAGACTGAGTTATATTATATTATATTATATTATATTATATTATATTATATTATATTATATTATATTATATTATATTATATTATATTATATTATATTAGGCTATATTATATTAGGATATATTATATTAGGATATATTATATTAGGCTATATTATATTAATTGTATATATATATATATATATATACATAATATATTCTTTTATGCTACATTATATTATGAATATTCTAAATATTTTTTTAATAAATTTTATTATATATAATTTTATTCTATTATATACGATTCCAAGTGTCATGAACAAAACAGAATTAAATCGTTATTCACAATTATATATGTCAGTTGATCATCAGCATAAAATTCATGATCGTAACAGGCCTATTTATATTTATTTCCTATAATAATAGAGTTTGGCATTGAGAAAGGTCGCATGTGACCGAAACGTTTGCCTTTTTTCTCAGTAAAAGCACTTTATTTTATCTCGCATTTATACCATTTCAGTCTTTCTTCTTAAAACATTTACATTTGTTGCTTGTGATTTTTTTTTTATTTGTTTGTGCACATCTGAACAATGCATGCAGAAATCAGTCTTTTCCTGGGTTGAAGAAGCTTGTCATTTAAAGTTGTTAAAAATGCAATCAAGCTACCCATTTAAAAGGACACTACAAGCTACGAACTACACGTTTTTTAGCGTTAGTAGAAAGGAACTCATGTTAGTTTTCTGCTCGTGTAACATTTTCATGCATTTGAATGTGAGTGTTTGGTTTGTTTTGTGCATCCTGCTCGGCGACTCTCATTTGGATCTTTGAATTTTAAGTAACTCCAGTCACAATGCGCCTGAACAAACTGTGAAAGCAGGACGTTTAATCAGCTTCCTGCGTGAATATGTGCGAACAGACACGTTTTGTGTAGAGAAGTGTGTGCGATTAAATTACACTTGAACCTTTATTTGCATTTCAAAACTTTTTTTTAGCACTTTAAATCTACTTCGGATGTGGGAAATATCAGCTTGTTTGTGTGACATCTCTATCACGTCTTTCTCGTGGACACACACACTTAGGGTTGTCATACTTGTCAAGTGATTGCAGGAACGTTTTTCCTTATGCAAAGAAAAACGACAGCTGTCACACATTCACACACAGACAATTTCCTTGTTTTTCCGTCTACTTCTGTCTATCATTTACTGGCACGGATCTGGGTGTCGTTTTCCCTGGAAATTTCTTTCAGTTGCAGTGGCTAAATGAAGCTGTGATTGTGTTAGCAGGCCGGCGGCTGCTTGTGTTTTAAACGACTTTATTAGTCTCTGAGATGCTGGATGGGTTACAAACACGCTGTCATGTTTGATTATATCATTGAGCTAATCAATATTCACCATATATCCGGATATTAGAGTCTCTGGAGAGATGCATTTTCCAGTGAATTATGTCCTCTGTGCATTATTTGTGCGTTATTTACATTCAAGTGTTCTGAATGGAAATGGCCATTTGAGTGTATTAGACAGAATGTGCCGCAAGAAAAAAAGTGGATGATTTTGCTGTTAAAAGCTAAAAGTACGATTTTTTATTATGTTATGATTAGTAGTTGATTAATAGTTTTTTAATGGTCGACGCTTATACCAGTGACTAAATGGCTAAGTGACTGATACAATGACAACATGAAAATATATAACATATAATAATATGTAAGGAATAATTAACGACGGGCCGTTGAATTATTAGAAAGTTAATGCACACCTGAGGTGGTTACACCAGTTACACCTCGGGTGTGCAGTTTTTTTCAATAATTCAGTGGTCCGGAGTCAATTATTCAGATGCTGTATTTCAAGACATATGTCAGGTTTATGTCCTTAAACGCTCTTGTGTGTAGGACTAATTTCAAACTGTGAAACATTTCACGTGCTGATACTGGGGGAATATCGCACGGCTGGAAAAGGACCAGAACCAGAAAGAGCTGTTGTGTGTCTATATATATATATATATATATATATATATATATATATATATATACACATACATACATGCATACATACACACACACACACACACACACACATATATATATATATATATATATATATATATATATATATATATTAGTTAAAATCTGGGAAATAATGGAACAACAGTTTTAAAAAGTGATTATACATTAGGATCTGCATTTGCATGGGTTTAAATCAAATAATTTATACTGTATGAGACAATCTTCTCAATTGTTTAAAACATTAAGGCAATTATACAAGTTTGATCAAATGTATCATTTTCCAGCGATGATCATTTTTTACATGATTTGTTACTTTTAATGACCATTTAGCATATTATAACTCTTTTGTTATATGTGTAACGGCGGCCAGCTAGAAAGAGCTGTGCAGGTAAAACCTCACTCCCCTGATCTCAAGAGGTGCTATAGCGACTGACGTGAGAGGCTGCAATCTTAAGCCTCCTTGTTAGAGCACCTACCTCCCATGCCGGAGACCCGGGTTCGAGGCCTGCAGAGAGCGGGCCAAGTAGGACCTGGGGGGTTACATATAGTGTTGGGTACCGGCCTACAGTAAATTATTAATTCAAGAGCGTTGTGCACGTTAACTGCAACAATAGAGCCGCAAACTTTTGAAAATCCAGCCTTCAGTTGATCCTGTCACAGTTGTAAACATGACAGCATTCTTCTTCCACAAGAGGTTTCGCGTCACAACAATTGGTGATGCGTTCTAAAATAACACTCAACTTGTGCAGGACCTGCAAAAAAGTCAGGAGAGGTGTTTTGTTTTGTTTTTTGCCAGAGAAGGCAAATGTGGTCATATTTTTGCAAAATAATTGCTGAAATTTAAAGTTGGTTTGTAGCATATCAAGAATACAGACTAGTTTGCAGTTATTAGTACTGTAACAGTGTTATTTGGTGTTAACATAATATTGTAGTTGGGTTTGGTGGCTTAGGTTTTATTGTGAATTGTATTTACTTATATTTATATATTTAAATATACTTAATTTTTTTTAGATATTGTTCAATTTTAAGAATTTGTAATTTTATTTTTCAATGTCATTCACCATTGTTTTGTGGCTCTTTTTTTTAAGTATCGGTTCAGGCACCATTTAGGCACCGGTACAGTTTTAAAAGTATCGATTTAGCACTGGTATCGCAAAAATACAAAACAATACCCAACCCTAGTTAGTTATGTGAGAAAGATTAATACTGTTTAATTAAAGCTATAGCTATATGGCCCTCCAGGACCGAAGTTGCCCATCCCTGGTGTAGAGTCTTGGCTGTGTATGTATGTGCATGTACCTGAATAGAATGGATAATATTTGTTCACATGTGTGTGTTTGTGTTCAAATAATGTCTAACTGTTTGCATAGAAGTGTTGTTGATTTTTAAGGAGATGGAAATGTATCTATATTATTTTAGCTGTATCTTCCAGTCTCAGTAAATATGTGCACTTGCGTGTGTTTTTTGTTTGCATGTGGGTAATGTGTGTATATGTGTTTGCATGTGGGTAATGTGTGTATATGTGTTTGTGTGTGGGTAATATATATTTCCTTACACTCTTCTTCAGTAATGCCTCAGGCACCTAAACACAACTGTCAGTTTGACACTGTCACACACACTGAGTTTGTCCTGCTCTTTTATCTTCATGTGCTCAAACACACACACACACACACACACACACACACACACACACACACACACACACACACACACACACACACACACACGTTTCTGTATTTAATAAAATCAACTCCAAAACGGCTGTGCTTTATGTGTTTATTATTAAACCATGAAAAACACTATACCCCTATAACTTAGTCTGTGATTTAAAGCTTCTGAGTCAAAACAGCCATTAAAAAATGACATTAAAAGCTGAAGAGACACATTAGGTTTCACAGACAAGGCTTAAGCTTAGTCCCAGTCAGACTCAAATTCATGTTTGAGCTGTCTTAACTAAAAGCAACTTTTATAAATATCTTAAAATATGTCAGTGCCATTGTTTTGTATCAAGATGCACACCAGTAATGTTTTTTTCTAAGGCATGTTTATAAAAACTACTTTAATGTCCTTATTGAACTAAGGCCTAATCCTGGCTTAATCTAAACCCTGTCTGTGAAACCAGGCCTACAATCATGAATGCTGTGATGAGGAATTTCCCCTTTGGTACAGATTTCAGGTTCTAGTTCAAAGCATCCCTAGATTTAAACATGCAGGCTACTTTAAACTGTCTGTTTAATCAATCAATCAATCAGTCAGTCAGTCAGTCAGTCAGTCAGTCAGTCAGTCAGTCAGTCAGTCAGTCAGTCAGTCTGTCTGTCTGTCTGTCTGTCTATCTGTCTATCTATCTATCTATCTATCTATCTATCTATCTATCTATCTATCTATCTATCTATCTATCTATCTATCTATCTATCTATCTACACACGTGTGTGTGTGTGTATGCACGTGTGTGTATTTGAGCACATGAAGATAAAAGAGCAGGACAAACTCAGTGTGTGTGACAGTGTCGAACTGACAGTTGTGTTTAGGCGCCTGAGGCATTACTGAAGAAGAGTGTAAGGAAATATATATTACCCACACACAAACACATATACACACATTACCCACATGCAAACAAAAAGTGCACATATTTACTGAGACTGGAAGATACAGCTAAAATAATATCGATACATTTCCATATATATATATATTTAATATATATATATTAAAATAATGTAAAAAAGATTGAATGTTAATTGCAATTAAATGAAAATATTGTAGTTTAAATCTAAATGAAGTTATGCAATTATGTGAAATTTAGAGTGCTTTTTTGAGCCACTCAGTTGGACTTCAAAATCATAATTGAAAATATAACGGTAAGACAAACTTTTACACCACACCACAAAAAAAACACTCCTGTTTATATTATATTGTCTGCCAGTACAGTTCTTACATGTGCACAATCACTACAATCAAGCTCACTTTTTATTTCAGAAGGGAAAACTGGACAGAAAACCTAAGCAATTTCACAAACACATAAACACACATATCTGTCGAACTAGAGGATGTTTGCTGAACTGATGATTATAGGTGAGACACATGATGTTATAATGATGTTAGTAAGATTTACAACCATCCATGCACTCAATATTTTAATAATCTGCCATGCCTAATACATATTTTCATGACAAAAAAGGCTGCGGCTCAATATCTAATCACAGTTTTGCTGATGCCCTGCAAAATAAGCAAGCACAATCTGACTACCAAAACTAGTTTGGAGATTTAAGACCAGCAAGAACTATAGCTTGAATAGAAAATTGGTGGTTTACTTACCGTAGCTGGATACCTTTAAGCTAATTTTATCTGTAGTTTTCAGCACAGAAGATACGTAGATTAAAAGAGAATTAAACAGATGGAAAATATTAGAGATGAAAGACTATAAAATCTTTAGTGGAGATTCTGGGAAGAAATAACTGCATGTTTTGTGTTAGAGAGTCTGACCCAATTCAACTGCTTATCGGCTGACACACGCACGGTAAAATCCCGCAACACAAAGACGTGCATATAAACACGTGTGACAGGATACGCAGCAATGCAAAGCTCCTGTCATATACTTTCATGGATGCAGTGTGATTGTGTGTATTGATGCTAAGCTTTTTGCCTTGTGGCGCTCTCGTTTCGATATCCTTGTGTCGCTGGTTGTCTTAAGGCCATTCTTCTAGAGTATATACAGCATCGTAATTGAATGGGCCTGTGGTCTACACACAAATACACACTGTAACCATAAGCTTTTCTTAATCATAAGGATTACATCCATTTCTGTATGCCTGCTCTTTTCATGCTAGTAAGACACAACCTGTGAGATTTACATAGAATACAAATCATCCCCAGCTGCCACAATCAACACATACAATACAATACATATCCAGGTAGACCGAACCTGGTTTTGTTTTGTTTGCGTGTGTGTGTGTGTGAGTACAACTCACACTCTGAGGACCAGCAGACTAGCGTGCTGTCGTTTGCATTTAGCTAGCCCTGCCTGACAGATTGGTACTTTTTCAGTTCAGTCTGAAAGCAGTGGAGCAGAACGGCTTAAGAGACTCTCCTGCTAAAGAAAAAGAGCTTAAGCACATCTGCAATAGTTCAGTATTACAATAATGACAAATCACCTAATAATGCAATTGACAAAAACAACACTAAAATGCCCAGATGCAGTATAATATTTTTGAGGAAAAATGTTTCATTGTGTTAATACCAACTGCATAAATTTTGGCACATGTGTATTTTTATTGGAATTTTACCCCCATTTCATTTAGTTTTGCAGTAAGTACACAAAATAGTTCCATTCAGGACCTTAAAGGGGTCATATAATGGTACATGCATTTTTACAAGTTGATTGTACTGAAATGTGTGTTGGCAGTGCCTGTACACAACCATCATATAATGTTATAAATCCATCAGTGGTATTTTTTTAATCTCCTTATATGTTTTAGCCCGTCTCAAATCGAGCCGTCTGACCGTGTGACGTCACACGGTCGGACGCCCCTCCCACGATTGTTAATTGACAGCAGCGTTTCAACACAGACCCGCCCTGAGCAAGCTGTCATCATAGTCCGCGCGGACATTGTTGATACGCTGGAGCAGAATGGCGTCTAAGCGATTGTGGTGTTCTGTTCTTGAGTGTAATAACGAACACAGCAGTCATTTTGATGTTCCTAAATCCGAACCGCTGAAGACACAGTGGCTGAGTTTGTTTTCGAAGGGAATTTTCCCCACGATCAACGTCAATGCTTTCATGTTTGCGCGAATCATTTCTCACCAGACTGCTTTATAAAGGAGGGTCAGTATAAAGCTGGTTTTGCTAAGAAGCTGCTCCTGAAAAAAGGATCGGTACCAACTATTCGTGTTCCTGCTGCACCTCCAGAAGAAGTGAGTGTAACGTTTTATTAACCTTTATATTAATCTTTGCAAATCGCTTGCACGCTTCACGATGAATGCGGCTAAGGTTTACACTCAGGGTACATTAGGTCAAAAATGTCCCCATTGAAACCCATTAAAAGTACAATTTTTAATCACAGGGCATTTTAACTTTAAAATGATACAATCTTTGTTCATATGCTTTCATTCTGTTGGCAAGGCTTCAAAAATCTTTACTGTTTTTTTACCAGATGGTGCCATTTTCTTGGGTTTGGCCTATAAAGCAAATACTCGCTTCATTCCTGTTTTCTGCTTATGCATATTATAGAGCCAATTGGATAAATTATGCTGAAAGCTCACTGGAAGCTCATATTTTGAGACATCAACCTCAAATTTGGAACACAACTTGTTTAGCAGTTTTAGAGTTCAACATGTTTATGTCCACTAAGCTGGTCTGTTTTTGTTTTACACACACACACACACACACACACACACACACACACACACACACACACACACACACACACACACACACACACACACACACACACACACACACACACACACACACACACAGTTTAGTGGCAAGTTAAGACCAGCAAACCACCATAGGCTAGTTTAACCCTTGTGTGTTAATTAAAAAAAAATTACACATAGGTCCATAGAGGACAAAAATGTCTATGTCAAAAAAATTATAAAATCATTAAAATTGTATATTATATCATTATACATATATAAGACATTATGAAATTGCTACTTAAGTCTATAAAGCACTCTAGAGTTAATCTAATTGCATTTAATATAAATGTAAACTATAATACATTTTTATTTAATAACAAGTAACATACAATTAAGTGTCCGAAAACATTACAGTCAGTTTTCACTTAGGTTTATTCTTTTAAAGTATTAATTCTGTAATAAGTTCTCTACTTAAAATATGCTTAAGTTTACTTTTGTTGCACTCGATTATAGAGGAACACACATACTGACAAAGTGTATACAATAAATACACTGGAACTCATTATAGGTTCCACATAATACATAAATGTCCACAAATACACACAGAAGCACAGCCCAGCTCCAGCAAACAATCCTTTAACACTCTATGGAAATGAACATTTCTTCTTGTACCATATGACCCAAACATGTGACCCTCTGATAATCAGTGTGTTCCTTAAGCTCATTGTGCACAACCATACACTCACACACACACGCAGGCCATCTGACACTTTACAGAACAATACAAACAGGATTGCATGTGCTCTTGCAAACAGAAACCCTTTATGAGAAAGAACAATAGGTGCATATAGTGAAGAGAGGATCAAGAATTTATCAGCTTCCCGACACTTTCCAGAGAGAGAGAGAGAGAGAGAGAGAGAGAGAGAGAGAGAGAGAATGTATGAAGGGGTTGCAGTCATTTGATCCGCTCCTGAAGCACGGCCTTGTTGCTTTTGCTTGGAATTCAATATGGCATCTAACAAAAGTGGCTTGTTACCCAGCAGTCTGCAGGTGAGCCTTTAGTAATGCAGAAGCTGCACTGCTGTTACCCCTCTGGACTGTTATTGTTATCATATTTGCACAATTGAACAGCTATAACTTTTTTATCCCTATGGTGTAAACCCACCACACGTTGCCTTTGTTAAGGGTTTGTGGCTAATTGCATTTTTTTGTAATTATGAGATGGATGAGATATATGGTTGCGGTTAAATGTGCAATATTTAGAATGTCCAACCCGATCTCACAGCAATTCGTACGTATTTTACGAGGTGGCTAATTCTTACAAATTCATACGACCTCACTTGTACGAATATGTAAGATTTTTGCTAAATTGTACATATTTTACGAGTTGCCCAATTCGTACGAATTCGTTTGAATGACCTACACCTGACCCCGCCTAAACCTACCCATCACTGGGATTTAGACAAATCGTACGAATTCGCACGAGTGAGGTGGTACTAATTCCTATGAATTAGCCACCTTTTACTCACTCGTACAAATTCAGATGCCAAGACTTAATTAAAAAAAAAAAAATGTATATGCTATTTTATTTTATTTCAGATCTATTTCAGTTTATAAAAACGATTCTTAATCATTTTAGGTTTCGTTTTATTTTGCAATAACAACACTAAAAGTTTCAGAATCTTGAACAAGGCATGTAATGTTACAGTTCACATTCCTTCTGTTTCCTCTGTTTCTTCCTCTCATGTCACAGGGAAACCTAACTTTGTATTTCATTGCCTCTTTTACTTGTTCTTCTGAGTCGTAGAGACAGGAAAGGGCTTGTCAATTGACCTGTTGATAGATGAGGCTCTGAAGACTTGCATTGGAGCCACAGGCAAAGCAAAGAGCCATTAGGAGTCTTCAGTAATAAACAAGCACACATCCACACAAAGCCACCCGAACGCTTTTACATACCAGACCGAAGAGAACATCACTTACCGCATTCCAAACAACAACAGAGAGATGTTTGGACGTCTGGGGAAGAAATGCACACCATCACTCATTCATGACAAATTTGTATGGGTAACTGCGTGGCTGAACCCAGTTTGATTCTCTTGTGTTGTTCTTTGCATTGTTGGTAAATTAAGTGTAGTTCACAGGCTGGATATTTTAATAACGTGTTGAAATGTGAAGAATGGACCTCCAGCACTGTTGGCAGTGTGTTTGAAGATCACTCAAGATCTTCCTTGAGATACTCGCTACAAAAGCGTTCCTGTGTGGAGAAACCACAGGTGTGCATCTCCGCCGCCCCTCCCAGAGTTCCTTTCAGCGGCAATTTGCTTAGTTCTGCCATCTCATTCCCAGCGAAACCGGAGAGAGTCGAGCTGCTCTTTTGTTTGTTTCGCTAGATAATACTTCATTTCCATTGTGAGTCATTCATATTTGTGAATTCAAGCCCCTGAAAAAAAATCAATCATCGCTTCTGAATGTGAAGACGCAGCTTCACTCCGTCATCCCGGATCTGAAATGTTTACTGCATTATGATGATTACAAAGAAATTTTGCTCAAAGACCAGGAACATGTTAATAAAGTATATGTATAAAGTTCTACATGATCAGAGGCTTAAATTCTTTTCATTGGTGTAACTCAGTTAGGTTTATTCAGTAATTTTGAATAATTGCTTTGATTTGATCAATACTCGTTGATATAGACATGGCACAACATGAAGTAAATTTTACATTGACTGACAAAACATTTCAAGTGTATGATTAATATCCAGTGTGCTGTGATAAATTTACATTCAAAAGCTAAAAAAGCAAAAGCATTTTGGAGATTATACAGTATGACATCTCTACACGCCAAAGTGCCATCAAAATAGCTGTAAATACACTTGATTTTACTCTTTAAACACTTCAGTGTTGAGAACTGGTGCTTTCACAGTAAAGCTACAATTTCTATTTCAAATAATTGGTTTTCATATGAACTTTGTATTCACCAAAAAATCCTGAAAAAATGTATCACATTTTTTTTTTATGCAGCACAACCATTTTCAACATTAATAATAATAATTAGAAATGTTTCTTGAGCAACAAATCAGTGTATTAGGTTGATTTATGAAGGATCATGTGACACTGAAGACTGGAATAATGATGCTGAAAAAGCTTTAACATCACATAAATTACAATTTTATAGTCATTTTTGATCAAATAATTCTCAACAATAATGGCACGTTTTTTTTTTTCTTTTTTCCACAAAATGTGTATTTCCTTGGTGAATGTTTGTATGGGATGTGAGGTGTAACCAGGCTTCATTAGGAAGAGTCAGTTGGTCATTTATCAGTGTTGCGTGACCGTGACTAGTTGCGGTATATTTGATTACTCAATGCTTATATTTGATTATACATGCCTGGCGATGGAGAACAGATCCAGATGTTTCAGTTATTCAGTATTGTCAAAGTTATTGGTCATGCTGCTCCAGTCTCATAATGCAACAGGAACCACCTCATGCTCTGGCACGGTCACATGTCACCATGGGAAGTTAACTTGAAGGTATGTTCGGCCAGATATTAAAATTCTATCCAGACTTACTCCAAACCCATATGATTTTAGTGTTTCTTGCACAGAACACTAAACAACCCAGGCTCCTTGGAAAACGTTGCTTCTTGCACATTCCGCAACACTTTCAAAATGAATTGTCCAGTGAGTTAAGATAAAAACATGTTCGGTTTTACCTGAGGCCTTGTCCACACTAATACGGTTTCATTTGAAAACGCATCTTTTTCTCTCCGTTTTGGATCTTCCGTCCACACTGAAACGGCGGAAACACATTTAAAAACGATGACGTAAGTTTAGTCATGTGATGCATATTGAACCCGTAGATCTTCAAGTTTATACCGGTACTGTGCCTGTTATGTGCTATTCACTTTCACACTGTTGCTAAAATATGTTACTTTGCACACTCTTCATATCACAGTCCTGCAAAGATGACAGAAAATTTACTCACATTTGCTGATCCTGCGGCAATACGAGAGCAAAGTTGCAATTTAGAGCAAACATATGGTGACTGAGTGCGACCTGGACGCATCAGTGAATGGTGAGATATTTTTCTAAATAAAATGATCCTGTCAGAAGAATTACGTGATAACTTTATTATTTCTTTTTTCCGTCTGTATCATCTCAGTGAGCTTTTGTGAGGTTTCACGCATTCGCAGTAAGATGAATTCAGTGTTTCAGGCGTTTTCCAAAAGTTTCTCATTCACACTGAAACGTCGGAAAACGCCTGAAAACGCTAGTGTGGACGGAGTGTGCTTTTAAACGAAAACGCCGTTTTCAAATGTATCCGGATTAACCCTCTGAGGTCTGAGCTGTTTTCTGGGCCCTGGAGGTGTTCTGACATGCTCTGACATTTCTGGTTATTTCTGTTACTTGTGACATTTTCATGGCTAAAGTCTAATTACACTGTATTCAGCACAAACTCTGCTACAATAATATATCAGCAGCATGTATGTAAAAGTTTGTAGTTTTGAGATAATGACATTTATGCGTGGTTTTTGAAAATACAAAAAAAAATTCTCACTGAAATAAGGCCATGAAACCCATACTGATTATTTCTTCACAAGACTTTTGAAAATTGTATGACGTAGCCTAGAATATTTGCTGCAAAACTATGTGAAAATCACCCTGACTGCTCATTCAGATAAGACAATATATTGATTTAAAAATTTTACGACGTGTTTTGTGTGAAAAAGCCTTATGCGAGAGCTCATTAATATGTAAGCTTTTCTCACCTGAGAAAGACAAAGAACCTCCCCTAACGGCCCTATTAGGAGCTATCAGGCCCCTATCATTCTGAGCAACCTTGCACAATACTGTAAATGAGGAGATTTAAAAAATAATGGCTTTTAAATTGTTTGGATTTATTTACAACACAACATAATCCAAAGATACACAACAAATGCCAAAAAAGCACTTCAAAGACAGAGACCTTTGTGCCATTCCTAAAAACATTGTACATACCTTTCATTTCCAAGATTTTCACTTTACCATGTTCACGTACTGAGACTCATGTGAATGTTGAAGTCCTCAGTGGCATCTGGGACCTGAAAAAAAAAAAAGTGAACATACTGATATCAAGAGAAAGGCCTGCATGATTTTGGAAATAAATATTAGATTTTTCTGGTTAAAATTGCTTTTTAAAATTCCTTTTTAAAATTCACAGAATACACACACACACACACGTTTCCAACGATATATAATATAATGAACACCAGGTTTGTTGTGCCTTGTAGGCATAAGGTATATGCGCAGTGCGGATAAAATAATAATAACAATAAATAACCTATAGCAGCCTATAAATCTTCCAAAAGAAGCTAGAGAAAAATATATTGATTATCATGTTACTTCAAATGTTTCCATCCGTTATGATGATATGAAATGAGATAATAATAAAAACATGAAGCCGTTTGGTGCGTTTTGCTTTCATCCAAAATATGATACATTCAAACGCGATCGCTTGCAAAATATGATGCATTCAAACGCGATCGCTTGCAAAATATGATACATTCAAACGCGATCACTCTCAAATATAAAACATTATGGTTACCATAAACATATCTATGTTTGAGCAGATATCCACAAACACAGTAAACACATATGATACATTCAAACGCGATCGCTTGCAAAATATGATACATTCAAACGCGATCGCTTGCAAAATATGATACATTCAAACGCGATCACTCTCAAATATAAAACATTATGGTTACCATAAACATATCTATGTTTGAGCAGATATCCACAAACACAGTAAACACGGGTCTAAATATTATAATATTCCCCATATATCTAGCAACAGTTCAGCTGCAACATGACATTTATGCAACAATAACAAACTAGGCTATGTAAGAATTTCTTACCTTATCTTTCTTGTCTTCAAATCGCGTTCTTCTTCTTCTGAGGTAGCCTAAATCCAATGTAAGCTCAGGCACGTCTTTCAAACTCGACGAAAAGTGAAGTGAAGTGTTTTGTTGTTGAGGTAACGAGCGCGTTCGCGTTCCATGTGGAGATTTGCATGTGAATATCTTTTGCGCGAGTAGGCGTGGCCAAATTAACTGTAATGAGCAAGCGTTTGAGAAGCTGGACATCTTGTTGGTTTTATACAAATTACTTAAACAGAGAATATTTGTTTTCGTTTTGAATCCGATCATTTAAAAGTACACACTTAAATGTTTATAAAGGTATATGGCTCATAAATGTGTGACAAGTATTCGCTGAGTTTTGTTTCAGTTTATAGACGTGCTCAAGAAAAAAAAGTTCACCGCGACAGAGAGGCAGAACGCACACCCTGTTTATTTTCTTTATTTTACAAAAGCACAATGTTTTGATTTGATTGTAAGTGGACACATACAAAAGGAGAAATATCACAGATTCTTTTTTTATATTTCTTTTTTCTGTATGACCATAAATGATGGAGTAATTTAAGTTTATAGTGCTACAATGTGGAGAAAATCCGGCAAAACGCGTCGGCGCGTTTGTCGACCTCAGAGGGTTAATGTAGATTAATGTAGACTGAAGCAGATTAAGGTGAATCTGTAAGCTTTTTATTATGCTGGCTGTTTTACATATCGCCGCAGTTTGGAAACTAAATGTCCGGCGAGCAGCGCCAAAAGGTTAGTACTTTATCGCTTTTGAAAATAACGTAGAATCTATATTAAACCAAACTGATAGCATTAACAAAAGCAAACATGAGATAAAAATTTATTTGCTGATGTAACTTTGCAATTTTAGCTGCTTCTTTGATCTCTTTTATCGTGACTTGTGTTTCATGTACCGCAAATGCTGTACCAGGTGAGCTGCCGAGCAAGTTACATAATTAAGTAAAAAACAAACATATTGAGCTGGTTATGTGATGCAAACATCAAAATGTATCAGTTTACAAAACTTTTATTATGGTAAATGTGTTTTGAGGTCATTACATAGTATAGTTTAAGATACCACATGAAATTAAGTCTTAATTAATCAATAATCTGCCCCGTAATCATAATTTCTACCACTAGTGTTCATTTCAGATGTAAACTGCAGTGAATTGTATGCATTGGTACGTTTTTGAAAACAATGTAGGTACATGATTTTCTAATGGGCACTAAAAGTTCCATGTGATTACATTTGATAGTCACCACATGTACCAAGCTATTCCTTTAAAGAACAGCACTTCCATCCACCTAAAATGGGAACGCAAGGCAGATTAAAACCCCTTTGCAACTAAGTGATTGAAAATAGGTGACCCACAACTGACACCCAGCCTAAAACACCCAAGCATTCTACGGTTTCATAGGCTCAGTGGAGTGTTATTTTTGTTTTGTCTCTGGACGGCATGTATTTTTCTTTTCATTTGGAAATCTACAGGGAAACGACTACCATGTGTTTTTTTTTTTTTTTTTTTTTTTTTGGCTTTTTGTTCTCCTTTCATTTGTCTTTTTTTTATCAGGTGGGATATAGCTAGTAGTCAACCCCCACCAAACCAGCCCTATTTCTCTCCTCAAGCCTTCATCTTTCGCTTTCTCCGGGGATTCGCTTTCTCTCATCTCTACAGGAAATACACAGAGCGATTTATATTTATCTGTCTTTGTTTTCTAAATGGGTCAGATTGGCTTGTCAGTGGCACTCTGACGTGCTGGGGAGATTTTAAACAGCAGCCGTTAAATCAGCCCGTTAGCAGCTCAAGAGTTGAGAGAAAAGAGATGCATGTACGCATGAAATCATTTTTAATTTACGTGTCAGAATAATTTCTGCTCTTCATTATGTAAGTAAATACAGGGGCTTTGAGATGTAATTTGTATTAATTCATGTCTTTGTAGCAGCAGGGATGTGAGGAAGGGTAAAAATACCAGCGGCGTGATCAGCCAGCCAGAACAAACAGGGCAAAGATGTTTCTCAGAAATCCCACATCACACATGCAATTATAATTTTTATCTTCTGCCCAACTACTGAAGTTTACATCAGGTTATAGTTACTTTTATTCTGTGTGTGTGCATCTGTGTGTGTGTGTGTGTGTGTGTGTGTGTGTGTGTGTGTGTTTAAAATGAAAGAAAATGAAATGTTGATGTTGGTACAATTGAGAATTTGTAGACCTGTGGCCCAGGGTTATTATCATTAAAGGTAGGGTGGGCAATTTCGGAGAGGCTAGCAATGGCAAGCTAGCTTTGAAAGCATACGATCCCATAGATATCATATATAAAGGCTAGATGTCTCGTGCGTGCTGCTGGCCAATGGAGGTCGACGTCCGCACGTGGCGGCCATCTTGCCACAGTGTGCTCGCTCACTTGTTTAATGGTGCATGTACTTTTAAATAACCATAACTTGCTCAATTTTCTACCGATTTTCAAACGGTTTGGTTTGTTATAAACGTCAGAGATGTAGTTATGACACTGCATACATACACTGCATACATATGAATAATTATAACATACATGTTTAAGCATTCGGAATTATAGCCACGTTAATAACATTTGTAAGAAACCAAACCGTTTGTAAATCCGTCAAGATTTCAGCGAGATAAGAGGATTTGTGTGCGTGCTGATCATTCACCTTAATTCACAGCTTCACTGTGACAAGATGGCCGAACGGTGATGCCGGAAGTGACTGCGCCATAAGACATCTAGCGTTTATATATGATATCTATGTACGATCCCACCCTCCCTTCAGAGTGTATCCAATGCCAATCCTCCTTCAAAACACATGAGCAGAGTCTACAAAGAGATGCCGTTAAATTACATCATGCCTCAAAATCTTGAGACTTTCACATAAGATATATGTACATTTTTAATATATATATTTAGACCCCTTCTATTATTGATTGCTATCAGTATAAAGAGAGTTTCAATGAGTATAACAAAAAGTGTGTATGAAAAAAACATTCCCTACCTTTAACTAAAACTAAAACCTTAAAAATATATATTTTCATTACTTGAAATAAAAGGAAAATTAATTGAAATAAATAAATAATAATAATATATTTTATTTTAGTTAGTTAGGCAACATTGCTCATTTTCATTTAAAGGGTAACTCTCGCCAAAATGCAACCTAGGGTCTTTTTGTTAATCTACCCGAGGCAAACTTTCGTTTAAAAGCATAATTAGAATGGAAACGCCACTTTTAAGTTTGACCGTATTTTTGTGAATGGGAGTGCTTGGGGCACTTCTATGATAGCATCAAATATCGCTATTTTTAAAACACTAAGAAGGCTCGACACAACATGAAACTTTGCTGGAAGTATCACCAGGGGCTCTACACATGAACTCGAGCATTGAGAACATTGTTTGTGTACACTGAGTTTACTAAAAATAAAGATTTTGAACAACTCACTGTAGTTGTGTCCGCCGGCATTTTGTCAGTCAAAAATAGTCGATCTCCGAATGTGAAGTTTTGTGAAACTCCAAAGTTTCATGTTGTGTCGAGCCTTCTTAGTGTTTTAAAAATAGCGATTTTTGATGCTATCATAGAAGTGCCCCAAGCACTCCCATTCAAAAGGCAATTTGACCGAAAACGAAAATACAGTCAAACTTAAAAGTGGCGTTTCCATTCTAATTATGCTTTTAAACGAAAGTTTGCCTCGGGGAGATTAACAAAAAGACCCTAGGTTGCATTTTGGCGAGAGTTACCCTTTAAGTTGAAGTACTAAAATAACTAAAACAAATCTAAAACCTAAAACAAATAAAATGGTTTATAAAAATTACAAAAAAACCCTTTAATGTAGAAATAACAGAAAATGTAGAAATAAAGGCTGGTTCAAAATCTTAACAAATCTATAATTAGTATCCCAGTGATACTAAAATAACAGCTGTGGCCTTAAAAATTACTTGCCTCAATTTTTTTTCCTTGTGACAACTTAATCATCCATCAAAGTGGAGGTTAAAGTAAACATGAGCATATCACAAAGTCAAGCTGCAGTCACATCACCAGCAGCAACAAACTGACCTGAATGTATCCGTGTGATGTCAGTGACAGCGACTGTTGACATCAGGATGTGGGCGTGGCCACTGACTCCACACACACTTGAGAACAGTTTGACTTCATGCAAATCTGAAGTGAAGGCAGTTGAGCTCACATGATCAATCACGCTGGCAGCTACTCTAGCCGAAAGTCTGCAAAATGGACTGACTTCTTGCAGTAAACGATTTTGTGATTTTTATATGATACTTTTCTGACCACATGTATTAAGAAATTGTGGAGGGGCAATTTGTGTGTGTGTGTGTTCTGTCCTTTAGTTATCTATTTACCTTTCAGTTTACTTTTATAAATGTAAGTTATAATAAGTCATGCCGTTTTCAGACAAAACAATCATACGTGTGTGCGGCCTGAGGAATCAGTGTTCTTACTGCTAAAGTGTCTAAGCTTTAGTGGGTTTTGTGGTTAGCCAATATGCTTCAGTGTGGCGTAATTTGTTTCTGAGGCTTAATTTGACTCACTTATGGCGCTTCCGTTGTCTGCGTCTACAGAATGAAGCTCACTCTCACTTTCTTTCTTTTTGTCCGGCAGCTCTTGGAAAAAGGAAGAAAAAAAACCATATTTTCCTGTTGTTTGTTTGACCTCAATTAAACCCTATGTTTTGTCAAGAGCCGTTAAAATCACAACAGCCTCAGAGCATTACATGAGTGTGTCTGTGTGTTTTAGTTGACGGCATTCCTGCAGTAATATGGTAGCAAAAGGGATTTGCAAAGGGCAGAGAGAGAGAGAGGGAGAAAGAGAGAGAGGGAGGATGTAAGGGCAACTGCACAGGAAGAAAGAAGGGGAAATTGCTAAACAGTGCATTGGCAGATATGAGCCCTGAGCGTTCAGAGATCGCACACACTGTTAAACAATGTTGCTGTAATGCTATGTGCCGCACATGTGAGATTATTACTGCGTGCCGAGCATCAGTATTGGGTGAAATTGGGAAAATTCAGGATTAGTCTTTTCTCCAAAATCACAGAAATAAACACCACTGTTTAACCACTGTTTTTGAAAGTCCCCCCCTCCCCCCCAGCAAAACAGTGAAATGTTATTGCAATTTAAAATAACTATTTTCTGTTGTAATATATCATACAATTCTATTTATTCCTGTGATGCAAAGCTAAATTTTCAGCATTATTACTCGTCTTCAGTGTCACATGATCCTTCAGAAATCATTCTAATATGATGATTTTCTGCTCAGGAAACATTTCTTATTATTATCAATCTTGAAAATCGTTGTGCAGCTTCATATTTTTGTCAAAACCTGGAGCATTTTCAGGATTTTTTATTGAAAGTAAAAATATACTTTTTTGTAACATTATAAATGCCTTTTGAACTATTTAAGGCTGAATTTACACTAAATTTATATAAGTATTAATTTAGTTTAAAAAACTGACCCCAAACTTTTGAATGGTAGTGTAAGATAATATATTTAGAATAACGAAAGCGAAACCTATTTAGCACCTGTTCTTTTGAACATTCTATTCATAACAGTATCGTTTTACAGTGATTCGTTAAAAGAACCACATTGTATTATGAGAATCTTCATTGAAAGGCATCTAAACAATAAAATTACAAGGAGAGGGATTTTGGACCAATGAGATTTAAGGGTGGCCAAGCGGTTGGCAAAATTAAATGTAATTTGCCCCGCACAAAAATATCAAAGTGTGCCATTACTGCCCAGAACACCTTAGAGACGCCCTAGCAACTACCCAGAACCCCCTCTGAATGCATAGCAACACCCTGCCAGCCTTTCAACACATTGGATCATCATGGCGGAGTTTTGCACAGGCAAGAAACACTCACATCTTCAAAGAACCTAGTCTTGCTTGATGGATTTACAGCCTTATTTTCACTTACACATGTACTCGGCTCATTTATGTGGAATCATATTTAAGGGAATCTTCTGCCAGTGAAATGATCCTTTCAGCAGGTTACACACCATTTCATCAGACAGAAATCTCTCCTTTTACTAAGCGCATCATCTCGGTGTTTATTCATTTGAATCTCGTGGCTATCTCTACTGTAATATATAAATATATATATAGTGCTTTTTTATTCAGAAGTTTTGAAAATGCAAAACAGAATTGTGCTCACACATCTTTGATAGATCAAAGCTGTTACATTTAGAGAGTGTGTGTGGGAATCAGTGTGTAACTGCAGAGTAAAAGGGAAACAGTGATGCATATGCACACAGGTGGAGACGTTCATCATGCAGACTGATGCTAATTGACTGAGCTGGTCAAACCATCCGACGCCATCGCTCAAGACTCACAGGACTGTGTGTTTGCCACCTGCAAACAAGCAAACACAAACCGACAACCTCAGATGTTCTGCACACACACACGCACGCATACGCACATGCACACTCACACACAGACACACGCTGTGTCCAAGTTATGGCATTAATTTGCTCTTTCTGTCAATGCTTATTTCGTGCTTCAGTAAAAGAATCAATTGCAAGAAAGAGAAAGAAATCCAAACAACGGTAATTAGTGTCTGGCTTCACTGCTCAACATAAGCTACTTTGAGAACAATCGAGAAAAGCATGAACACACACAGAGGAATGTTTTAAACTTTTTAAAGGTCTAAAAAGTCATGGAGTACTATGTAATGTTACAAACTGTTAAGTCATGGAAATTTCTACTGTAAATATACATTTCTCCGTTTATGCACTGCATGGAGACTCAGAAAGCGGAATCCTCCATTGAGCCACATTCAAATCTCAAGGTCGTTCTTTGTCTTTTAGGAGACGTTTACACAAACAAGCATAGTTAAAAATAAAAAATGCAGTAATCATAAACAACTGAAAGTCAATGACAATATAATATAATATAATATAATATAATATAATATAATATAATATAATATAATATAATATAATATAATATAATATAATATAATATAATACTCTTTCTGCAGTTTTTATGGTGACTCCAGTAGGTGGCGGCAAACAAATGTCTTTGAACCACGAGTCAATGAGCCATTCATTCAACCCATTTGTTTGAAAATGCGGATTCTTTCTGGAATGAAACGTGACTCTCTTTACGAATGAGTCATTGAATCATTCACGATTTGTTCAAAAACACTGAATCTATTCAAGGTCAAAACACACTGGCTCAGATATGACTTTGTTTGGAACTACTCTCTTTGGCGTAGCAATACAAGAAACGAACAATAGTATGTCTAAAATGTAAGTTACTCAATATTATGTTTATGTTTATCGAACTGTTGCATATAAGCAATATCAGAAACAACCCTCGTTGCTATTTTTAACTTGCATTTTTGTATATTTAATGGAGGCATCTTTTGAACTTGTGAGAAAATTGTAAGAAAGTAGTTTCACACAAAAGTTCCACATACTTGTTTGGCCCAGTCACATTCTGTTACACTCTTGCTTGTGCGATATTGTTTTAATATTATACTATGATACTGTATTGTTTTTATATGGAGCATGTGACCTTCCCACTAAACTTAACATAATGTAAAAGGATGAAAGGTTTGTGTGAATGTTTTGTTATGTTGAGTTCTTCATTTGTTACTGTGTGTAAAGGTACAAAAAAGGTAAGAACTTAATTGTCTTTGTCTGTCACTCATAAGACAGTGCAGAGAGAGTCTTTAAACAGTGTTATCAGACTGCTGATGACCATCTATCAACACACACACACACACACACACACACAGCATGGTTAATCCGTCACCCTGATGTTTCTGACCTGTGTGTTTAGGCAGATTTTCTCTCTTTTGTGAGATTACACTGACCAGGCCCCTTGGAATGTGTGTGTGTGTGTGTGTGTGTGTGTGTGTGTGTTTGAGCCCCATGGGCTTGTGTTTTGATGTTGATGATGACTTTTAAATGTCAGAGCAGTCCAGGTGTCAGGGTGTGGAAGAGGAGAGAAAAGGACCACAAACACACAATCCTTTCATAACACACACACACACACACACACACACACGTTATTGTATTTTATTTAATATTTTAATTAATTTGCTAGTTAATTAGTTATTATTGCTTAATAGTCCATTTTCACTTGTTTACTGTGTTGTTACTTGTCTATACATTTTGTACTGCTGTATCACACACACACACACATATATATATATATATATATATATATATATATATATATATATATATATATATACAGTGGGGAGAACAAGTATTTGATACACTGCCGATTTTGCAGGTTTTCCCACTTACAGAGCATGTAGAAGTCTGTAATTTTTATCATAGGTACTCTTCAACTGTGAGTGACGGAATCTAAAACAAAAATCCAGAAAATCACATTGTATGATTTTTAAGTAATTAATTTGCATTTTATTGCATGACATAAATATTTGATACATCAGAAAAGCAGAACTTAATATTTGGTACAGAAACCTTTGCAATTTGCAGTTACAGAGATCATACGTTTCCTGTAGTTCTTGACCAGGTTTGCACACACTGCAGCAGGGATTTTGGCCCACTCCTCCATACAGACCTTCTCCAGATCCTTCAGGTTTCTGGGCTGTCGCTGGGCAATACGGACTTTCAGCTCCCTCCAAAGATTTTCTATTGGGTTCAGGTCTGGAGACTGGCTAGGCCACTCCAGGACCTTGAGATGCTTCTTACGGAGCCACTCCTTAGTTGCCCTTGCTGTGTGTTTCGGGTCGTTGTCATGCTGGAAGACCCAGCCACGACCCATCTTCAATGCTCTTACTGAAGCTAGGAGGTTGTTGGTTCCTGTCCCCTTTGCATAAAAGCATCCCCAAAGAATGATGTTTCCACCTCCATGCTTCACGGTTGGGATGGTGTTCTTGGGGTTGTACTCATCCTTCTTCCTCCAAACACGGCGAGTGGAGTTTAGACCAAAAAGCTCTATTTTTGTCTCATCAGACCACATGACCTTCTTCCATTCCTCCTCTGGATCATCCAGATGGTCATTGGCAAACTTCAGACGGGCCTGGACATGTGCTGGCTTGAGCAGGGGGACCTTGCGTGCACTGCAGGATTTTAATCCATGACGGCGTAGTGTGTTACTAATGGTTTTCTTTGAGACTGTGGTCCCAGCTTTCTTCAGGTCATTGACCAGGTCCTGCCATGTAGTTCTAGGCTGATCCCTCACCTTCCTCATGCTTATTGATGCCCCACGAGGTGAGATCTTGCATGGTTCCCCAGACCCGAGGGAGATTGACCGTCATCTTAAACTTCTTCCATTTTCTAATAATTGCACCAACAGTTGTTGCCTTCTCACCAAGCTGCTTGCCTATTGTCCTGTAGCCCATCCCAGCCTTGTGCAGGTCTACAATTTTATCCCTGATGTCCTTACACAGCTCTCTGGTCTTGGCCATTGTGGAGAGGTTGGAGTCTGTTTGATTGAGTGTGTGGACAGGTGTCTTTTATACAGGTAATGAGTTCAAACAGGTCCAGTTAATACAGGTAAAGAGTGGAGAACAGGAGGGCTTCTTAAAGAAAAACTAACAGGTGTGTGAGAGCCGGAATTCTTACTGGTTGGAAGGTGATCAAATACTTATGTCATGAAATAAAATGCTAATTAATTATTTTAAAATCATACAATGTGATTTTCTGGATTTTTGTTTAAGATTCCGTCTCTCACAGTTGAAGAGTACCTATGATAAAAATTACAGACTTCTACATGCTTTGTAAGTAGAAAAACCTGCAAAATCAGCAGTGTATCAAATACTTGTTCTCCCCACTGTATATGTATATATATATATATATATACATATGAGAGAGAGAGAGAGAGAGACTTGAACAACTCTTTATTCACTAAAGATTAGTACAAAACTTTTTTTCTAAATATTGGCAAACAACAATTTAGCCTCATCACATATAACATATGTACATTAACCTAAAAAAAAACAACAACATGTACATTCACAAAAAATAAAATAAAATAAAAAAAATACAATAAATAAATACATAAATAAAATTACAAATTTAGGAATAAAATTTCCTCTTGGTCAACCACACACAACACTCCTGCCTGTCCCCAAAACTCATTGAAAGCAACCACATTTTTTGTTAATTTAAAAAAAGCAAATTCTGCTTTAATCCTTGCAGATACAAAAGCCTTTAAAATAAGTTCAGGTTCAGTTGTCCCGCTGACTTTCCGCTTATTTTTCCTTGTAATCCATATTGCCAGCTTTGTTTCACCAATTAAAAAATTGATTAAGGAAATTCTTTTTTTATCTGTTGCAACATATTTTGGGCCAAATATAAATATATTTTCATCCATATCTTCCCCAAGTGCTCCAAGCCAACTCTTTAAAATCTGAAACAAACCATTTAGTCTAGAACAATCTAAAAATAGATGCTTCAAAGTTTCTTCATGACCACAAAAGATACATTCCTTCCCCACACTGGGGTCAACACGTGTCAAGTATCTATTAGTTGCAATTGCCGAATGCACAATCCTCCACTGAAGGTCTGCAGTGCGTTTTTCTATAGGTGATTTATATAAAGATCTCCAACATCTCCTAGGAGAAGAGCCCTGGCCAATCACCTCCAACCACTTTGATTCTTTACATTCCTTCAGCTCAGATTGATGAGAGACTTTCACACATGAAACATACAAGGCTTTCTTTGAAACGTCTTCAAACAAATTTAGTTCAGGTATACAGAAAACAAGAAGTGATTCCTTCTCAGGCTTTTCATCTATTATCATTGAAATCTGAAGTTTTGGAAAACTTCCTCTCATTTCATCCTCTAGTTCACCACCACGATTTTCTAGTATACTTTGTCTGTAGATAGAAGGAAGAACTGAAAGAATTTCCTTCATTACTTTATCCATAAATCTCACAGATTTAATGCCCGTCAAACTACACAGTTCTTGGGGACTTTTCCACTCATTTCCATTCTTTAGATCAGACAAACATGTGCATTCTGCTCTCACCATTAATGTTTGCAAACTTCTCATTTTCAACACATTTGCTTGTATTAGGGGATTGTTAAAGAGTGGTTCATTCTTTATCCAACCTTCAAGGTTTGGATCTCTCCTCACTTGAAAGACAGAATTCCACACTTTCAAAACTGATTTATAAAACGGAGAAGAATCAGTCCATTCCATATCTTTCAGACTGATTAAAAACAAATTAAAATCATATTTAAACCAATTCATACCACGTAATAAGGAACAAGCTGTATCAGCCCAACAGATTTTTTCAGAGTACAGCAACTTCTGTGCAGTCTGGAGCCTGAAAGCCTTGATTCTGCTTTTTATATCTATTAGGCCTTGTCCACCTTCACTGACTGGTAAATATAAAATAGCAGATTTTACCCAGTGCTGACCGGACCAAAAGAAATCATTTATTTTCTTTTGCAATAAATGAACTACTTCATCAGGTGGATTCAACACATTTAGTTTGTGCCAAAGAGCTGAAGCAGCCAAATTATTTGCCACCAAGACTCTCCCTCTGAAAGATAACTGAGGCAGGATCCATTTCCACCGTGACAAACGGTCACACATCTTATCATACATTCCTTCCCAGTTCTTCTGAATATAGTTGTCAGTACCTAAATAAATACCCAATATTTTCAAACCTTCTTTACCCCATTTCACACCTCCTGGTAAAACTGGTGGCTCTTCTTCAGACCAATTCCCTAAAATAAAACCTTCACTTTTTTCCCAGTTTACCTTTGCTAATGAGGCATTTTCGTACTTCCTTAAAACTTCTTCTAAAACAGACACATCTCTTTTACTTTTGATAAACACGGTAACGTCATCAGCATAGGCAGAAAACTTAGGTTTAACTTTTTGTTCTTTAATTAGCAGGCCATCTAAATTTATCCCCAATTGACAAAGCAAAGGTTCGATGGCTAAAGAATATAACATCCCTGACAAAGGGCAACCTTGTCGAATCCCTCTACGTACTGACACTGGTTGACTTAGCCCTCCTCCAACCTTCAACATTGTGGAAACATCAGAATACAACAGTTTGATCCATGAAATAAAAAGATCACCAAAACCAAAAGCTTTAAGGGAACTAAACAAATAAAAGTGACTGACTCGATCAAATGCCTTCTCTTGATCAATTGCAAATATTCCAATATTGTCACCATTCCCTTTTGCAATATCAATGATATCACGAACAAGAAAAATGTTATCCATTATGGTTCTGTTAGGAATACAATAACTTTGATACTCATTTACTATATGTTCTAAATACAATTTCAATCTATTTGAAAGACATTTCGCTAAGATTTTATAGTCAGTACACAAAATTGCCACTGGTCTCCAGTTCTTCAAAAGACCAAGATCACCTTTCTTTGGTAACAAAGACAAAACGGCTCTTTTACAGCTTGTTGGTAACTCTTTTTTCTTATAAGATGATTTAAAAACATCAAACAAATCATCTTTTAATAAGTACCAAAACTGTTTATAAAATTCGGCTGGAAGTCCATCAATTCCCGGTGCGCGTCCATTAGATAGCTGATTAACAGCCTTTGTTACTTCATCAATGTCCATTTCAACCTCCAGTTGATTCCTCTGTGTATCAGTCAACTTTGGTAAATCTTTAAAAAGGTCCTCCATACAGCCAATGTCACATGGACCATCCGAAAAAAGTTCTGTATAGAAATCAATAGCCATTGTCCTCATTTCTTTAGGATTAGTTGTCACAGTTCCATCTGATTTCTTTAGATGTAGCATTGACTTCCGCGCTCCTTCCCGTTTCTCAAAACTAAAAAAGAAAGAACTTGGTGCATCCATCTCTCTCAGAGAGAGGAAACGAGCTCTTATTAAAGCTCCCTTAGCCCGCTCATGAAAAAGTGAGGACAAGGCTTTCTTTTTTTCATTCAGTCTTTCAGTTGCTTCACCATTTTGGTTAATTAGACTTCTTTCAATTAATTTTATTTCATCTTCCAGTTCCATAACAGTTTTTTTAAAACAATGACTTGCATTAGCTGTATAATTTTGACAAAAAATCCTAATATGCGCTTTTCCCACATCCCACCAATGCACAACATCATCAAAATCAGTCTTTCGCTCTCTCCATTTTGCCCAAAATAAATGAAATTTTTCACAAAAGAAGGCATCCTGCAACAATTTCACATTAAAATGCCAATAATAGCTATGACCTCTTGTCTTTTGTAAATTAAAAACAATCATACATAAATGATGATCTGAAAAACCACTGGGGTAAATACAGGCCTTCAAAATTCTATTACACCAGTCTTTATTAATATAAAAACGATCTAACCTGGCAAAGCTGATGTGGTCACTTGAAGACTTGGACCAAGTATATTGCTTTTCTACCGGATGTTGTAATCTCCAAACATCACATAAATCAAAATTGCTTATTATTTTATTTAAACACGTAGCAGAAAGAGGGCATGGTTCTTCTCCATTTCTGTCTAATTTAAAATCTGATGTACAATTCCAGTCACCACCCAAAACTAGACAAGCATTTTTATCATAACTCCCCATTATACTTTGACAATTCTTAAAAACCTTTATCCTTTCTGCACCATTATTGGGTGCATAGACATTAACAAAGACAAAAGAAAATCCCAACAACTTAGCATGAACAGCCAGAACTCGACCCTTCTCTATCTCATCACTTGATTCAAAAATTACGTCAATTCTCTTCGAGAACAAGATAGCAACACCACCCGTCGTATTAGTGCCATGACTTAGGAAAAGATGGCCTCCCCACCACTTTTTCCATTCTATCTCATTAGCTATGTCACTATGTGTCTCTTGTAAGAAAATTATATCCATATCCTTATTTTCAATATATTCATTCAACACTGCTCTTCTTCTACCATCCCTTCCTCCATTAATATTAATTGTTCCTATCTTAATACTTCCCATCAGAAGAAAAGAAAGATCAAGAAAGAAAAAAAGAAGGGTTAGCAAAGAAAAAAACAGAGAAAACACCCCAAGTGATTTAATCATTAAGGAGTTGTTATACCTTTTTCAAGGGCCATTTTTCTTCTCAATTTAGTTACAATTTTTTTCAATCTAAATCGTTTCCTTCTACTCAATTCCTCATAAGTGGCTGTCTGTTGAATTTTCAAAACTGATTGCAAAAAAATTTTTGCATCAGGAAAAAATTCACTTATCTCTATTGTTTTGCCAAAAGTCGCGTCCAGGAAATCACTAACCTCATTTACAGTATACAATTGATCTTCACTAATTTGAGAAAGAATATCCGATGTCTCTGAAAACCTATCATCATCTTCCGTGTCATCTTGCTCCTCTGCATCAGTTAACTGGGACAAACAAATCTGTCCAGTATTTTGTGGGTCATTTTTGACAACCTTTGATAACTTAGAACGAAGACTCTCTTCGTCTTCGTTATCGCCATCATTACCATCTACACATGGATTTTCTCTCTTTTCAGCACGAACCAAACTACCAGTTGAATTTCTGTTTTGATTACTCCTCCCTTCACCTGCATTTTCATCTTTATTTTTTCCATCAACTGTTGTTTTATTTGGATCTTCACTGAACTCTACCATTTCACCAATCTGCACACTAGAAATGACTTCATTATCATTTACATTATTTTCTGGCTGCGTTTTGTTATGTGGACAAGCGATCTTTTTATGTCCAACGTCTCCGCATTCGAAACATTTCAAATTTCCGGTACTCGCGTAAATCATATACGATTTACCCTCATGTTTGATTCGGAAAGAAATATCAAGTGTTTGTTGATCAAGAAACATAAACACCTGACGCCGAAACGACAGCACATGTTTCAATGCTTCATTCCTACACCTCAACGGAATCATTTTCACTTCACTGGCCATTTTTCCAAACCTCAACAATTCTTTTTCAATGTCACTATTCAATATAAAGGGGGGCACATTAGAAATCGTAACTCTAACAGATTGCGATACAAGCGGTGACACAACAGTAAACGCTCCATTTACCCAAACGCCAGATTCAATTAGATTACTCACCAAGTTTTCATCTTTAAGGAAAATCACCACTGCTTTGTTCATCCTTGACGCTGAAATTATATTCCCGTATCCAATTTGTTCACCCACAGCGACAAGCACGTCTTCTACATTTGAATCCGCGTCGGGTACACACCTGACTCCATGGCGAAGCGAGACCGAGGCTACACCCCCACTCGGGTGAGCCTCCATCTCAGGCCTCCGCCACGAAGTCAAAAAACTTTCGAAAACCGAAGCGTAATAGTACTCGAATGCAAGTAAATCAAATTATACACAAAACAAAAGAAAACATAAAGGAAAAATAGATAAATAAAAACAAAATAAATAAAGTAACTAGAAAAATAGAAGAAAAAAACCCAAGTCGCTCTTCTCACCCGTTTGTCGCTCCCATAACCCAAACCCCCAGCATGGAGAGAGAGAGAGAGAGAGAGAGAGAGAGAGAGAGAGAGAGAGAGATAGATAGAGAGAGAGAGAGAGAGAGAGGGAGAGCGAAAGTAAGGTTAGGTTGTTATAGGGTAATTGCTAGTTTGTTCTGGGTGGTTTAACCTACATATTATAACCTCTATTCAGTATATCACTTGGGTTACTCCTTCTGTATAAGTCTGGGTTTCTTTTGTCTATTTTATCATCAGATCGAACACTGTCTCT
Organism: Abramis brama; assembly: GCF_963993115.1. Lineage (NCBI taxonomy): Eukaryota > Metazoa > Chordata > Actinopteri > Cypriniformes > Leuciscidae > Abramis > Abramis brama. Next base: position 51,867,865 of record NC_139965.1, on the reverse strand, counting down.
GTCTGTCTGTCTCTCCAGCGGTATGAAGTGAAAGTAAACAGGATAGGAGAAGCGTGAGTGTGTGTGAGAGCTCCGCTGCGTCCCGTCTCATGGTTGATGATCTGTTATCAGCGGGCGAGTGTTTGTTCACACGAGTGTGACAACAATCACACTCCGCTTAAAAGCAGAGATTCACACAAAAGGTGCTGTACGGAAACTGGAAGCCAATTAAAATCAAACCCAATGACGCGCAGTGGGCAGTGAATGGTGGATCTGTGTGTGTCAGAGCCTTAATTGTGAAGATCAGGTTTTCATGCCACCCTGGTTTATAACTGGTGTTTGCATCAGGACCAAGAATCTGACTTATTTCCACAGTTCTTTCATGCTATCAAATAATGAGATGAAGAGGTGAGATGAAACCTCTTTAACAAGCTTCTTGTTCACAAAGTTTTCGAATCCAGTCTATTCTTATTCATGTTGGTGAATTGTAAAAATACAGACATATACAAACTTTTATTTACAGTATATGGTGACCACTATGAGATAAGGTGGTGATTTATTAGTATTTTTATAATTTTTTTGGTTCTCTCACTTAGATTCAGGGAATATCAGACATACTTGTGGAATCCATCAAATGTCCTAAGACTTTCTATCAAAATTTTGCTGTCTCTGCCAGGAGTCTCACAGCTCTTCCATCGTGACAGTCGTCCAGAGCAAATCCACACCGAAATACTTCAGTGGCCACACAATCCAGGTTTTACTGTCCCAAAGATAAACCCATGGGGTTGAGCTGAAGACAAGCTCAGCTTTACTCCATCAGCCGGGACTAAAGACTCTGATCTGGAAAGATTTAGGGCAGAGAAATGATCTCTGATCCTGTTGTATATGTTCTGCCACTCGATCCAGAAATATGAGAAAAGACTGTAGGACGAATTCACTAAACTAGTAAACTGTTGTGCGCTATTGGATTTCCACACAAACACCTACATCTTATCCACTAAATTATTCGCAATCCATTTGAACCACATTCAATTTACCTTAGGTATGGAATGTGACTTATTCACATAAATGAATGTTACTTGCCTGGTGCAAATGCTATCATTTATAAATCAATTATTTTAAAACCCATATCGATCTACCACTAATCTGAACATTGTGTGATGTCAATATTTAGGGGTGTAAATAAATGCATGTTATCAAGGATTCCATTTGAATATTTTTTGCCTCACAAAAATCTTTTTTATTGTCAAACAGTTTAAGGAATAGTAATGGTTTTACTTTCCTTCTTTTTTTTTTTTTTTTTGTAATGCAAAATGATAATTTTAGCAGAATGTCTCTTTTTCATACACTGAAGGTGAATGGTGACCCGGGACTGACATGATTTTAAAATTCCGCCATAAAAGTACTCTATACGACTTGCGCTATATTGCAAGTCTTTGCAAGCCATACGGTAGCTTTGTGTGAGAAGTCCTTTTTGACCAATGATCTTCTTTGACACAGCTTTCATATCTCATTTGAGAGCTCATATCTCAAGGTTTGATGTCAACGATGACAAATGTCACTGATTATTATGTCTCGTCACTTGTTGTGAAACACCAATTATTATTTTTGTTTGTATCTCTTGCAGCAATGATTTCTCAGTTAATTTTTGCTCAGTTTTTTTTTTTTTTTTGTATTAACAATTTGTATTATCAATTTGTATCAATTTGTATCAATAAATTATCAATTTATTTCATCTCTGAGTTTAATCAGCATTAATTGTCATATAACCTTGTAGTTCTTATTTGACTGAATGTCTCTTCTCACTTTTTGCAGCATTCAGTCGTGCTCCGGTGCCCATGGCAGTTGTTCGGCGGGAGTTGTCTTGTGAAAGTTACCCAATCGAGCTGCGCTGTCCCGGCACAGACGTCATCATGATTGAGAGTGCAAATTATGGTCGAACTGATGACAAAATCTGCGATGCTGACCCTGCGCAGATGGAGAACACCCGCTGTTATTTGCCTGATGCGTACAAGATCATGAGCCAGAGGTGAGACACACAAACACACTTAGGCCAGAATCATGCATTATATATTACAGATCAGAAGTTTATAATAATTAAGATGTTTTAATGGTTTTGAAAGAAGTGTCTTAAGCTCACAAAGGATTTGTGGAAACCACAATACATTACATTATAAATGTGTTTACTGTCACTTTTGATCAGTTGAATGTGTCTTTGCTGAATATAGTTTTTATTGATTTATATTATATATATATCTTACCCCAAACGTGTAAATTGTAGTGTAACACAGTTTCCACAAAAACATTAAGCAGCAAGAAACATTGGCAATAATGAGAAATGTTTATTGAGCAGCAAATCATCATATTATAATGATTTTTGAAGGATCATGTGACACTGAAGACTGGAGTAATGATGCTGAGAATTCAGCTTTCAAATTACATTTTACAGTATATTCACATATAAAGCAGTTCCTTTAAATTGTAATAATATTTCACAATATTACTGAATTTACTGTATTTTTTTATCAAATAAACTGCTGTTGAACATTTTTTTTTTTTACTGTATTTTTGATCAAATAAATGCAGCCTTTGTGAGCATAAGAAACTTCTTTCAAAAACATAAAAAAAGTCTTGAATTTTTCCAAACCTTTGACATGTAGTGTACACGTACACAAACACAGCTATGATGAGTTTTTGCAATGTAGAGTTTTAAAAGTATAGGTTGTGCTGAATTTTAGTTGTGTGTTGTGTAGGTTTTTGCCTTAAAGGAGCTGTATGTAAGAAATGTATTTCAATTAATCATAAAATGGCCCTGATATGTCACTAGACATTAAGAAATCATGTTCATTTCAAATACTTATATCACTGACAACAGTAGTCCGGCCAGGATATTGTCATTTAAAAGTGATAGTTGCAGCCCTCAACTGATGTTGATGTTGTCATCTTGTGTTTTGGCCTGATGCTCCACCCTCCACCTATCTACCAATCACGAAGTCAGTAGTGTTTCGGCATCCGGGTTGCCAGCTCTGCTCTAGTTACCACAGCTGCAGCTACAAACGTGTCAGCCTACGTTCCTGCTGGATTCTGCAGCATATCTGGCAACCTCGAGTCAGGGGGGAGGGGGAGGGGATACACCGCTCTACAGTCATTTGAAAGTGATTGCAGTACCAGTTTTGGCCACAATCTTACATACAGAGTTCCTTTAAGTTATGAATTGTCCACTGTAGTGTTGTCACGGTACCAAAATTTCAGTATTCGGTACCAATACCAGTGAAAATCCACGGTTCTCGGTACCAATTTCGGTACCAAAGCTTAATTTAGATTAAATTTACATAATTATATTAAAGTGTATATCACAGTTACAAAGATGGAAACTAGTATTAAAAACACTTTACAATAAGATTCCATTTGTTAGATAACATTAGATAAAATTACCTAACAATAAACAATAGTTATATACTGTCGCAATTATTCTCCTTTAGGGGTTAATTTAAAAATACATTTTTAAAATCAAAAGTTAACATTATTTCTGTTAACATTATTTAATGCACAATGAATGAAGTGAACAAACATGACCAATCAAGTGTTTGTATTAAATAACATTCGCAAACATTAATTCATGTTGTAAAAATATATTGTTCACTCAATGTGTTATGTTAGATAACGCATTAAGTGATGTTAATGAATGGTATCTTATTGTAGCGTTACCAAACTATACAGGAGATAAAACGTGTTTTATTTGACTTGACTGTACTTTTATTTAATCCAAAACTGCATTCATATTTAATTTTAAAAGGGCTTTTTAAACCTGCTAGGAGTTATCCAGCCAAGAATAAGACTAGAACTGCTTTTCTGACGGACTGATATTAATGACGGCTTTTTATTTCTCATCTCCATAAATATATCTATATAGTTCCTCTCCTCTATATATAAATAGGCTATATATAGTAGTAAAGCTAATGCAAGGGCTAGAAATCAATTAATTATTTGCTAATACTTCCTCGTCATCATGGAGAGCGCAGTTCGCACCGCTTTCTCCTTTCCACAAGCGCTTGTTCTCCCGTGGCGTCTGTTGTTGCTATGCATCCATGAACATAGGCGCGCATGGAAAAACGAGCGCGCTGCTTCTATTATGAGCGCGCTTGCCGCGCGCCATTTGAAATAACGTATCTGCACGCGCAAAAACATCAGCACCACATCAGCAGCACCGCCGGTCGCCATGTCTCAGCGCTTTTATGAAGAGGACGCAACTGCACGCGCTTCGGGCATGCATGCGCATCAAGTACCGGGTTTGAGAAAACCTAGTACCGTGACGTTTAAAAAAAAATTTGTACCGACTTGGTACCGAAGTACCGGGTCTTTTGACAACACTAGTCCACTGACACATTTTGCAAATGTGTGAAATTGGGGTTGCGGAGTTGAAACCACTTTTGTACTTCTGTATATTGTGTCAAATCTTTTGGGCCTAGTGTGTGTGCATTAAGGCTCTTTTATTTCTGTGTGCTAGTTGTTTAGTTTCTTACCCAGTAATGTCTCATGGTACAATTAGAACAGGGAACATCCCCTTGGAGCAATCTGGGTTTAAGCGCTCCACTCAAGAACGCAGTGATGTTGGTAATTAGATATCGGATACCTTAGAAATCCTCAGGTCCATGATCAAGCCTTCAGGGGTTTGAACCTGAAACCTTTGGATTAGCTTCTGCTGCACCACTGTGTGTGTGATACACTGATGCAGATTTGGCTTATTAAATCCTGCTGTGTTGCTCTCTCTTTTTCCCGGTCTTCCCTATCATTTCTCTCAACATTTCACGCGGCTTGACGCTCATCACACCTCGGCAGAGTGGAAGAGTCAGACAGACCGGGATCAGAGCATGGTGTGTCTGTAATTGTTCCTCTGTGTATCCTCAGTTCTGTTGCTGAAATAAATTAAAGCAGCTGCTCAGCAACACAGCAAGATAACAAACAGTAACTGTGTCCATCTAGTGCAGAACAATGGTATTCTTCTCCACACCGAACCTCTAACCTCGCGCACATAATCATGTTAAGTGTGGGGAATTTGAATAGAGAATTTTTAAGTAGAGGGTCAGAGTTACAATGGATGTTGTACAGAGTTTGATTAAGGTGTCGTAGAATTTTAGTAAAGTCGTAAAGATTTAATAGAGTTACGTAGAGATTTAGTAGATGGTGTCATGTACAGTTTTAGTATAGTATGTGTTGCAGTGTGTGACTTAGAATTTTTGTAGAATATGTTGTAGAATTTCACTAGAATGTGGCAAGCAGAGTTTCATTAGGGTGACATATAGAGTTTCAGTATAATGTGTTATGTAAGGTTTTAGAGAATGTGTGTTGTAGAATTTTAGAGTAGTTTCATTCAAACAGTATCAGTGGAATGAGTTTTAGAGTATATTGTAGATTTTCATGTATGTAGAGTTTCAGTGGAAAGTATCACAGTTTTAGTGGAATGTATCACTGTGTTTTTAAATAGAGTTTTAGCAGAATGTGTTATGTAGAGTTTTAGAGTATGTTGTAAAATTTCAGTATAGTGTTACGTAGAGTTTCAGCGGAATGTGTCACATAGCGTTTCATTAGAATTCCACATAGAATTTCAATAGGATGTCATGTATTTACATAGAATGTCACTGAGTTTCAGCAGAATATCACAGAGTTTCAGCAAAATGTGTCACGTAGAGTAGAATGTCACATAGTTTCAGTAGAGTGTGTCATGTAGAGTTTCAGCAGAATGTGTTGTCCTGTCACACCACATTAAAGAGCGTGAAAAGGACATTAATTGTTTGATAAAAATTGTTTTTTTCATATCAGAAGTACCAAAGCACAAAGCTTGTTGCGATTATTGGATGGTATGTTACAAATAACGTTTAGTGAAGTTTCGTTCACGCATCAGCAGGTGAAAAAACCCTAAAAAGATCAGTCTTGGATCTAGAATCAATATAGGTTCATCAAAATGAAGATCAATTAATATTGAGGAATCAATATTGTGAATTGCTAGTGATCCCTCTCCCTAGTGAACAGTGGTATGTATATTGAGTTGGTGTTAGGGATTGTTTTGAGGAATCCTGTAGCGTGAGCTGTTCTTCTGCGTCTTCCAGCCTCATTAACATGCAAAGAGATGAGAGGAGGTAAAGCTCACCTCAAGAGAGGAAACAAACTCAAACCCTTGGATCCCACTTACCCAGTAAGCCTATTAGAGAGAGAGAGAGAGAGATAACAAAATAATAATACCCTAAAAATTAAGATGGTGTAATCAGTAAGCAGTGAAAAATCAAAAACAGCACAGAAAATATTCAAGGGGCCAATTACAAAGAATGGACAGTGGCCTTTATTTGCACATGCTTTATTTGCGCATGATTAGGTATCTGATTCTACTATATGCAGATCAGGCAATGACACAAATGTTCCCGGAAAATCTGGGCTGAGTTTGAATGGCAAAATCTCTTTTAAATAAGGTGCATTTTACTGTTTGCTTACTGTGCTCAGTAATAGTGGGATTTGAATGGCCAAACAATTAGAAACAAGTATTATCATAAAATAAACAATGCATTTTATTGATTTCTATAATTTCTATCCACAATACAAAAATTTGTCATATATTTGATTGTTTTCTATATTTTCTGTTATTGCTTTCACAATTTTAAATGTTGTCATGCAGGTATAATGAATATAATTGAATAAAATTGAGTTTAATGGAATAGAATTGAACTGATTTTAACTGTTGGAAAATGTTTCTCAGACTAGACATACTCATATGGCAGTCAGTTCTGGTATCCTCTATTGTGCTGCTTTTGTCTTTCTGTTTGTCTGGTTATTGTCAAGAGCTTAAGATCAGATTTTCCGGAGTTTACGTAACAAACCGCATTGTGAGGGCAGCGTTATCCAACTGAATTATTATTTTTTTAAATAGCAAATAAGATTTGCTTTTGCCCACATCTGTGTCATATTATCATTGCTTGTGGACTGAATTTTCCCTTTGTCTGTCGTTGTGTACTATGTGACTGGCAGAGGTCCTTGGGTTCTGAACGCACAAGGTTCTTGCACGAGTAACCTGATAGCTCAATTCGGAAGCGCTACTCTTCGTTGTGTGGAATTTTGCCCTCGTGGGAATAGATCTGCTTTTCCGGCCCGCAAGCCACCTGTCTGCTCGCTGGTGCAGCTTCAGTCATCTCACACAGACATGCACACACAGCTACTATCCAGAGGCAACAGCCATTTAAAGCAAACTCATTGTTTCTATTATGTTTATATATATATACAGTACCAGTCAAAAGTTTGGAAACATTACTATTTTTAATGTTTTTGAAAGAAGTCTCTTATGCTCATCAAGCCTGCAGTTAAAAAAAAAAACAAAAAAAAACAAAAACAGTAATATTATGAAATATTATTACGATGTAAAATAATGGTTCTCTTTTTTAACATATTTTAAAATGTAATTTATTTTTGTAATGCAAAGCTGAATTTTCATCAGCAAGTACTCCAGTCTTTGGTGTCTTATGATCCAGTAGTCAGTAGAATGATTTCTGAAGGATCATAAGACACCAAAGACTGGAGTACTTGCTGATGAAAATTCAGCTTTGCATCACAAAAATAAATTACATTTTAAAGTATATTAAAAAAGAGAACCATTATTTTAAATTGTAATAATATTTCATAATATTACTGTTTTTTTTTTGTTGTTTTTTAACTGCAGGCTTGATGAGCATAAGAGACTTCTTTCAAAAACATTAAAAATAGTAATGTTTCCAAACTTTTGACTGGTACTGTATATATATATATATATATATACACTCACCTAAAGGATTATTAGGAACACCTGTTCAATTTCTCATTAATGCAATTATCTAATCAACCAATCACATGGCAGTTGCTTCAATGCATTTAGGGGTGTGGTCCTTGTCAAGACAATCTCCTGAACTCCAAACTGAATGTCAGAATGGGAAAGAAAGGTGATTTAAGCAATTTTGAGTGTGGCATGGTTGTTGGTGCCAGACGGGCCGGTCTGAGTATTTCACAATCTGCTCAGTTACTGGGATTTTCACGCACAACCATTTCTAGGGTTTACAAAGAATGGTGTGAAAAGGGAAAAACATCCAATATGCGGCAGTCCTGTGGGCGAAAATGCCTTGTTGATGCTAGAGGTCAGAGGAGAATGGGCCGACTGATTCAAGCTGATAGAAGAGCAACTTTGACTGAAATAACCACTCGTTACAACCGAGGTATGCAGCAAAGCATTTGTGAAGCCACAACACACACAACCTTGAGGCGGATGGGCTACAACAGCAGAAGACCCCACCGGGTACCACTCATCTCCACTACAAATAGGAAAAAGAGGCTACAATTTGCACAAGCTCACCAAAATTGGACAGTTGAAGACTGGAAAAATGTTGCCTGGTCTGATGAGTCTCGATTTCTGTTGAGACATTCAGATGGTAGAGTCAGAATTTGGCGTAAACAGAATGAGAACATGGATCCATCCACCACTGTGCAGGCTGGTGGTGGTGGTGTAATGGTGTGGGGGATGTTTTCTTGGCACACTTTAGGCCCCTTAGTGCCATTTGGGCATCGTTTAAATGCCACGGCCTACCTGAGCATTGTTTCTGACCATGTCCATCCCTTTATGACCACCATGTACCCATCCTCTGATGGCTACTTCCAGCAGGATAATGCACCATGTCACAAAGCTCGAATCATTTCAAATTGGTTTCTTGAACATGACAATGAGTTCACTGTACTTAAATGGCCCCCACAGTCACCAGATCTCAACCCAATAGTGCATTTTTGGGATGTGGTGGAACGGGAGCTTCGTGCCCTGGATGTGCATCCCACAAATCTCCATCAACTGCAAGATGCTATCCTATCAATATGGGCCAACATTTCTAAAGAATGCTTTTAGCACCTTGTTGAATCAATGCCACGTAGAATTAAGGCAGTTCTGAAGGCGAAAGGGGGTCAAACACAGTATTAGTATGGTGTTCCTAATAATCCTTTAGGTGAGTGTATATACATTTAGTCATGTGTTTGATATTGTAACGGTCACCAGCTGGAGTGCCACCAGAGGGCACTCCACATCAGACTGTTGTCATTCCCTCACAAACTACATCTCCCATAACTCACTGCCCGGACTCTTCATCCATTATCACATTCACCTTTGTCTCATTATCTTGTTTAGCTCATCCATATGAGCCTGGTTCTCTCATTCATTATCTGCAAAGTCTTGTTTAGTGTTACACTGCAATTCCGAGCATTCTCCTTGGTTTCATGTCTCTTGGTTTTGGATTTCTTGCCTGTTCTGTGGATTACTCTTTTGCCTGTGTTCCCTGCCTTGTTGTGTTTGTTTGAATGGACTGCCTGCCTGTGTTTGACCCAAGCGGCAACATTCTAATCTGAAAAATGAAGCCTACCCGGAAGTGCGAAAAACTGCAATACATCGAAAATAAGCTAGAGGGAGGTCCCAAAAGGGAGCAAATGTCCAAAGACCCCATGTTAAAATGTCCGTTTTCACAGCATCCCATGGACTTTTATTGTATTTTTCGATAGGTTCCGAGTGTCTGACAACTGTGAGGGGGGTGAATTTTTTTCTAACTCGTTAGTTTAGATCGTATTTAGATATAAAATGTATGACAAATAAGGGCGTGGTTAACTTTGATTGACAGCTTGATTGACAGCTGATAACGAGCATAGGCTGCGCCAAGGAGAATGACAACATAAGAAGCGCCATTTTTTAACACAGTTGAAATATAATACTACTGTTTCTGTATCATGAAATGTAGTTTTAAGAGTTTTTCAGGTGATAATGTAGTTGTTTAAAGCTCAAATCTGTGGTTTATTTATAAAGATTTATGAAAATTTTATCCAGGTTGTGAGATCCCGCGATGACCGGGTGCTCGGCGTTCATGTACCCCGCCTGGAACAGCCTTTCCTCAGCTAGTCGTTCTGATGTTTGCCGCTGACTCTGGCGTCTCTGTAGTGGTTAAATATGAGATATAATTCGTCTTGTGTATATCTAACGGGTGATTTTTGGTCTCGTGAATCTATAATTTGTTCCCTGGCCAATCGTTTTGGCTGAGGGGAAGTTTCATAACTTTATAAGCTATTTAACTTTACCGTTGTATGGTTAGACTAGAGCGCTGACTTTGTATGTTTGACTGAATTGTTTGCTTTATTTGTATAGCTTCTTGTACCTTTTACTTGTACTTTTATAATGGCTAATATTGATAAAACTGAAATTTAACAAAAAGAGACTGGGTTGAGTTTTGTCATTTTACATTTTAATACAACGAAGATGATCTGTAATGTTGTTTACTGCAACATCTGTTGTTTAGTACAAATGCACATATTGCCTGGACCATATTAAAATGTTTAATATGTTTATATTATATTTAAAACGAAAAGAGGCAGGTTTGTGTTTTATATTTCGTTTTGTTATAAATAGGCAAACGTTATATGCAGTGAATATAATCAATACGCGTTGCCTGAACCACATTTGTGTGGCTATAATGTTTAAGATTTCTTTAAATGAAAACGAAAAGAGTTAGTATGGTGTTTTATAACATATTTCGTTGCCTAAAATATACAGAGATAACCGGAGTAGCAGAGCGAGCTGAGTGACGCGCGCTGCGTCCTTTACCCATATATGGATTGGCCAGAACGTGGGCGGGGTTAGGATTTCCCAAGATTTTCCAAGATGGCACCGCCCACACCCCCCATAAACGGCTTCAAAACCGTTCTTCAGAAAGTCTATAGGTGACGTCACAGACGCTTTGTCCATATTTTTTACAGTCTATGGTTTGACCTTGCCTATACTTTGGGTTACGTCTTTGGATTACCCTGTTCAATAAATACTGCATTTGGATCCTCAACCTTCTTGTCTCGGAGCAGTTTGTGACAGATATACTTTGAGTGATTTTTCACAGTTTAGAAGCTGTGTGTGTGTGTGTGCGCGCGTATATGTGTGTGTGTGTGCGTGTAGGGTACTGGTATTCTCTATGTTATGGGGATCAAATGTACCCACGAGTATAGTAATACTAGTAAATTTGGAACTTTTGGGGAAAATTGTTTTGGTCCCCATAATGAAACATGCTTATAAATCACACATAATGATCTTTTAAAAAAATCTAAAATAGCTGATGGGTGTGCTATGATGGGTAGGTTTAGGGGTAGGATTAGTGTAGGTGGATAGAATATACAGTTTGTACAGTATAAAAAACATTATGGTTACTCACGTAACCCTGGTTCCCTGAGATAACGTGAACAAGCATTGCGTCTGCTTTTAGCTGACGCTTATGGGGAAAACTCCTGTTTTCTCAGAATTCTGAAGCCTGATTGGTTCACGTCTGTGCAGTTGAACAGACAAATGGCGTTTCAGCCCACCAGAATGGGTGGGGTTGACTGCCTTTAACCCTCTGGGGTCTAAGGTGTTTTTGGGGTCCTTGAGATGTTCTGACATGCCCTAACATTTGTGCTTTTTTCAGTTGCTTATAAACATATTAATGGCAAAAAAAAATTACACTCTATTTAGCACAAACAGGGCTACCATAATATGTGAGCAACAAGAATGTACATTTTTGCATTTTTGAGAGTATAATGTTTATGCATGGTTATTGAAAAAACTAAAAACTAAAGTTTCTGAAATAAGGCCACAAAACATACTAAATATGTGTCAATAAGACTTTTGTTGTCGCCTAGAGTTTTTTCTTCAAAATGATGTGAAAATCACCCTGCCTTATCATTCACATAACACAATACATTGATTTAAATTTTGCAAAGCACTTTCTGTTTGGAAAGGCAATATTCGAGTGGGCGTCAACGATCCAATGACACCATCATGCATATTTAGTGGTTCGCACCTGAGGAGACAATGGGGCCCGCATACTTAATGAGCCATTCATTCAGGTGTGTCACCTATAGCCACAAGAAAGAATGCAAGAGCAACAGTTGGAAGCATCTCAATGTTTTTTTTTTTTTTTTTTCACAAATTGTGCTTGCAAATTGGCCTATAATATCCAAGGAAAACATGTCTAGTAATTGTGCAGTTAATTCTCATACTGTATTTTCAGTTTTGGAATATTTATCCTCTCCCCAAATTTGTCACTAATAAAACACAATAAAAATTATTTAAAGAAAAGGCTTATATTTACCTTTTAATAGTTTGTTTACATCTACCTTGTAAATATATTTTTTTATTAAAAAGGTTACAATTACAACAACAATTCAAGTGTAATCTTTCTTTGTAAAAACTAAAGTATACATTTTATCATACATATTTCAAAGTTAAGGATTTGATTGATTATTTGATTACTTTATTTTTGACAAAACATACTATATTTAACATATGAGCAAAAATTGGCAAACAAAAGCTTATTTGAGGTGGCAGATATTTTACAGTAAAAATGTATAATCTATCCAAAACTAATCGACGAAATGTTGTCTTTCATATGTCTGTAACATAGGTCTTTAGTTTTTATTATAAGAAATATAAATGTTAATTTGCAGTTTAATACGTTGCTTATACAAATACATTTTATTTCAACATATTTCAGTCGATTTTTACTCAGTATAGCAATACAGTTTGCTAAAAGCGAAACATTCATTCACACACAGAAACGCCTGACTGTAATGTTGTTTTTATGAAATATTAGGGCATATAAATGTTAATTTGCAGTTTAATACGTTGCTTATACAAATAGCCTACATTTTATTTCAACATATTTCAGTCGATTTTTACTCATCTCAGTATAGCAATACAGTTTGCTAAAACATCATCATTCATTCACACACAGAAACGCGATTTAATTGTAAACTGTCTTTTTGCGAGCTGTGGTAAACAGCGCGCATCTCTGCCGTTCATTCATTCACAAACAGAAACGCGATTCACTTGAGAAGGAAAAAAAACTTACTTCAGTATTCCTCAGCTCAGTCGGATCCTTGCTCCTTGAAATACCCGCACTTCTGAGGTACATTTTCCATTATTATTATTCCTCACAGCGCTGCGAGACGGTGTAAACAAGTACAATGATCTGATTAAACTTGTGTTTTCTCGAGCTGATATGGGGCCGTTCACAGGTTTGCGTGGATTGCCTCAGTAATTTGCGTTTGAATAGCGCGCGCTCCTAGTGGGCGGGGTCACATTAAAAATAATTAGATGAGATGAGAACGACTGACATCTCGCTCTTTTCTTACAGATTACATGAACTGAGAATATTTGTTTTTTATATAAATTACTTCATTTAAAAGAAGAGAATTCAAGCTTCATGTGTGTCTGTATGTCTGTTTGACTGAGTATTCGCTGAGTTATTGTTCATTTTCGGACGCGTTTCAGAATGGACTTATCTGACAGAGAGAAGGCAGAACTCGCTTCGTGTTTATTTTTCTTTATTTGGCAAAAAGCACAACACTTTGTTTTTATTGTGAGTATACACAAAAATAATACACATTTAACAGGATCGATTGATGTATGAAACTGGTTTGTAAGATCAAAGTCAACAGAGTATTTGGACTCTCGTTTGAACTAATAGGAAAAAAAACGAGCAAATCACGCCGGCGTGATTGCCGACCTCAGAGGGTTAAAGTCACATAGAAACAGCGCTATTTCAGATCTTTCGACTGAGAAGCGGGTAGTACACGTTATCTCCGGGAACCAGGGTTACGTGAGTGACCATAATGTTCTCTTTCAATAGTTCACTCGCATTGCGTCTGCTTTTAGCTGAAGCTTATGGGGAACTAGCGCCAGTATAAGGAGAGGCTCGGACACGGACGGAGCCTGCTAAACGATCCATAAAGTGTCTCAAACTGACAACACCCATGCTTGAAGAGCAGGTCCAGGTTATAAAATCTGATAAAAGTGGACGGCGAGGACTACCGGGCCGCTATACAGATATCTACGATAAAGATTCCTGACTCCCAGTGGACATGACAAGTCCACTGCCTTATAAGCCAGCGCTATTGCGTCCACAATCCATCTGGATGGTCCCTGCTTCGAGACCGGAATTCTTTTCTGCAGCCTCCAAAGCAAACAAACAGATGCTCTCATTGCCGAAACTAGCCAGAGTGCTCGATATACACTCTCAAGGCCCTTATGGGACAGAGTGGATGAGGTTCATTTCACCTACGTTGTAAATGGGCTGGAGAGCACTTTTGGCATATGGCCTTTTTTTGGCCTAAGGACCATCTTACTGTCATTTGGGCCGAAGTCAATGCAGGAAGGTTCCACAGATAGAGCCTGCAAATCACCAACTCACTTGACTGACGCTAGAGCCAACAAGAGGGACCGAAGGTCGGTCGTCTCGGGTAGCTCAAAGGGAGGGCCTCGGAGAGCCCTAAGGACTGTGGAGAGGTCCCAAGATGGGACTGAACGAGGGCAGGGAGGATTCATCCTCCTGGCCCCTCTGAGAAACCTAACGACCAGGTTGTGTTTCCCAGTCGATTGACCAGAATCTGGTGCGTAGGTCATCACGGAGGCTGCCACATACACTTTAAGTGTGGAGGGGGTGCGCCCGCCATCCAACAGCTCTTGCAGAAACGTGAGAATAGTTATGATCTCGCATTTAGCAGGGGCTGATTTCCGAGCTAGTAGGCTTTGAAACCTCTTGAGGGGAAGAAGGGACCCTTCCCTGAATGAGCAGGCATCTGTGGGCACATAGCTCCTGTCTCGACTGGGCTAAAACTAGCCAATCGTTGAGGTAGGATTCCCATCTGTCTCAGAGTGGAAAATAGCATCGTCTACACACTTCGTAAAGGTACGCGGAGCCTCAGAGAGTCCGAATGGAAGGACTGTAGATTGGTAAGCCACCCTCTCGAATGCGAATCTTAAGAACGGTCTGTAATGGGGGACTATCTGGATGTGAAAGTAAGCATGTTTTACTGATATAAACCAATACCCGGTGCAAATCTGCACAAGGATTTGTTTCAAAGTTAACATTCTGAATGGCGTCTCATGAGGGCATGATTCAGACATCTCAGATTGGGAATGGACAAGGAAGTAGTGGCTGTAAAAGCTGCGTTCCATGGGGACTTTCTCCACAGTGCACTACAGTGTGAAAATGAATGTTGAAATACGTAAAACAAAGGGTAAAAATTTTAGGGTCCAAGTCTCACGATTAACTTGCTTATTACTATGATATTGGCTGTTTTCTAGAACTTATAAAGCACATATTAATGTATTATCCTGCTTAATCCTACCTACTTTTGCAAACTAATATTTATTTGTTTGTTAGAATTTTGCTAAATCTGTACAACATTTGGTATGCACACTGTGTGAAGTGTCCCTGTCAATAATCATTAAAAACATGTTGAAGTTTGAATTTAACATAATTGCCAGAGGCCAATAATGTATGACTTGGCCTATTTTAATAAAACAGATGTAATTTGAGAATAGAATAATTAATTTTAATGTCATTTGATAAATGCATGTAAAATCACACTCTAAAGTACTGGTTCAAAACTGGGGCGGTACCGCCCCCCAGGGGAATCGTTGGAAGCAAGATTTTTGAAAGGGGGGCGTTCAGATGTTAATGGGGGGATGTTCATGGGGGGCGTTCACGAGTTTACACCAAAGATCCAGGCAAGACAAGATTAAACATGTAATTACTTGCAAAATAATTGCTTATAACATTCTAAAATCTACCAGTTTAATGCAACATGTAAGCTATGTATCGTTTCTTTTGCAACGACTCTATTATTTTTCCAGTCATAGACTAGCACTCAAGCACTGACTAGAATCCAGCGCTGACAAGAATCAGCATTCACATGCTCAAAAATGTGTTTCGCGCTGACAATAATCCAGCTCTGACTAGAATCACTTTTTCAAACTTCTTCAAACGATCTGGTCCGGCTTTCTCAAGACAACTTAAAGTTTGTCTCGACAAACTTTTTAATCTACACGCAACAGAGGAATGGAAAGTTGACAAGCCATTAATAAAGTATTGACTTAAGAACCACTTATATATTTTCAAATATTTTCAATAAATCATGTTCCCATTCACTCCGGCGATGAATTTTAAAATGAATTAAACTAAATTCTATTTATTAGGTACAACTTTTACATTTTTAGGCATTAACTAATGCCAATGCCTAATGCCAAAATGTTTTCTTTGTTCACCAAGTAATATACTGGTCAGGCATTATTGTTAACTCGCAAGACTGTAAGGAGAAAATAACAATTTGATGGATAATTTAAATATATTCTGTAATCACATTTTGGTAATGTATTAATTCCGCCATCACATCTGAGCGCGAATCGCTGCTTGGATAGTTTCAAGATAGTTAAAAATAATGAATAATACAATAATAATTTAATTGTATATATGTGTTTATTTTTGTCACATCCACATGCAGTCTAAGTACCGCAATCGCTTGGACTTGCATTCCTCAGGTGCACTACGGCTGAAACTAACGTCTCTGCAACCCGCAGTAAAGAAATTAGCAGAAAAACATCAAGTACAGGGCTCACACAAATTTTCAAATACATTTTGAAAGTTTGAATTCGAAAGTTCAAATAAATCATTCTGCTTTTTCCCTGTTAATGTTCTCCGTTGAAAATAATTTATAAGAATGCTTCTTGTTTGCCGACTGGCTGTTCACGGTACAGCTGCTGTTAATTAAATATTGAATGTCAAATTTGTAACCGTTGCATTTTTTGGCTGCTCCTCGCTGATTGGCTGCTATTTGCAATAAGCCACATAATTACATTTTGAATGTCAAATTTGTAACCATTGCATTTTGTTAACACTGATATACACTAATATATAGGCTAATATCTACTTCAGATGACTTTTTTGCTCTCTGGGAAACTATGATAATAATATTCCCACTGTTCAGTCAAATCAAATCTGTTATTTGGCTTTTAGTGACATGCTTTTCAATTATGAAAGCTGCAGTCTGTAACCTTTGGCGCTCTAGTGGTAAATAAACAAAATTGCAGGTGTCTTGGTACTGTGCAGGTACTCTGCTACTCCACAGCGGTGCCGAGTGCTGACTCGAACCAGTCAGGGGCCGTTCACATAATAGCGTTTTATGCGCATGCAAATTCATTATTTCAAATGTATTTTTTGCAATATAATAAAGGGCGCATTAGTAATGTGAACCTATATGCGGGTCCACAATGTGTGTACACTCTGCTTATTAAACACACAGGGATGCGCAGCAGCACACAAACATGCCAAATATTAAAAATAAAATGATTACAATGTAAAAGATTATTATTGTGTACATAAAGATATGGGGGAATCCGGCTTGTCCCGTAGATGGTCAGATCCGTTTCCTCTCTGGAGACGCATTTAGTCTTTCTGCTTGAAAATTCTGCCATGTAAATAGTGAATCCGCCATGGCGCGAGTGCAGCTGGCTTTTAAAGGGAATGGGAGATGAGACTCTGATTGGTTTATTGCACGTTATGCCCAAAACACACCCATTACTCATTAAGAGAATAGGGACAACACTTTAAGACCATTATTCCCATCGTTAAACTAGCAAAAGTGGATTCGGACACGACCTAAGTGCACTTGTGCTGTGAGCTTTAGACTATGCGCTTAGATCATTAAAATAGGGCCCAAAGGCTTTAAGTAAAGTGTAACCAATTTTTTCATTATTACTGATATGATGCCGAGACATTAATGTGTATGTGTATTTTCCTGAAAAGTGTAACACTGACCCCATTTGCAAAATGTTCATGCTTTATTTGTTTGAGCATCTCGACATGACCACAATTAATAATGTGAGTTTGGGAAACTTTTAGAAGCATTAAACCAAGACCTTATTTATGCAGAAATATCTGTCTGTCATGAAGATTTGGCTTGTCTTTAACAGTCAGTTCCAAACATGTTGTCACCTACTGCAGGTTAATGACAACACGAAACAACATTCACAGCGCATTTCATTTCTATAATGTAACATATTTCTGAGTGAAAGATTATTCAGTGGGATATAACGCATGCTGTCATTCCTCATATGCAGCACAAAGTGCTCTCACTCAAGAACTCTCAGTATAAACACAATATCAAAGTAGATGAAATGCTCTCGAAAGCAGTAAAACTGCTTTATGCCAGTGGAGAGGCTTCTCATCAAAATTGACTTCCTCTCTGTGTAGAAGTATGTTTCACTATGATGTCAGTCGGCGAGAGCAGTTGAAAGCCAAATGCTTTTCAATCGCATGCTCTTACGCATTATATGCATATACGGTGATCTCAATTAAGAACTCTTAATAGTCAGGAGAACACAGTAGTTCATGCAACACCATTTAATCCATTCTTACTGAACTGCAAGTTGTACCGTCAACATCAAAAATCAAAATTGACTCCTTTTTTACTGTCTAAAGTCCCAGTGAATTGGCTTGATTTGCAGCAATGCTTATGATGTGTAGTTTGAAAAGCTTGTAATTTATGTTACAGATGCCTCTTCTACTCATCAGTGCCGTTTATGATGATGAGTCTTTCTAAATGTTTGCGATGTTTCATCTCCTCCATAGTTAAAATACTTCAGATTCTAGAGAGCATTTAATTGGACTGAAAATTGGTGGTACAGAGAAAGTTTTGAATGCATATATCTTCTAAACGCAAATTTTGTCATTGGTTTGGAGCTCACTAGCTAGATTGTAATCTTTGTAACCTTCTTCTTTTTTTTTGTGCTGATATCACTTAGTCTGCACAGATGACTGGATAACCAATAGGCTAGCTACTTATGATTAGCCATTGTTTAAAGTCTCCCTGTAGTCAATAATTGTATCCCTTAAAACTCATCTTTGAGTTAAAATTAAATTTTTTCCTCGTTTATTCCTTGAAAAAAAATCTTCATGCCTTAAAATAGCTTGAATGTAACTCTGCACCCTTGACTAATTTAGTGGTTCTATGAATATGCAAATTAGCCCCGCCTCCACTCACTCACACCGGCTCAGAGATCCACTCGTTGATGATCGCACATTGACGTGATTGGTTAAAAGGTAGTTTGTGACGTCAGAAACACCAGAGATTTCAAACCGTGTTTTTGTGACTGTCTTTGGTTCACTGCAGTTTTAAGGAGAAAATACTCAATTGGTTTGACTCATGAATTTGCACATGGTTTGTCTTAAAGCATATTAAAAGCACCACATATACATATAAACAACATTAAAAACTTAATTTTCACCACAGGGGGACTTTAAGCCAGCTTTTGTTCAGCAAGGATGCATTAAAGGGTCATGAAAACCCATTTTAGCACCAGTTATTTCTCACCACATTTTTGATAAATTCTACAAAAGTGGGCGTAGCGGAGTAGAGGTGGAGGGGGAAGAGGGGAGACAACACAACAACGGCTTCTGATTAAGACCATTTTATTTCACTCTTATTGAGTGGAAGCATCAAAGTTTCCCTCAAATTCACACTGCAATTCACCATTACACGCAGCAAAACGAACATACTTTATACATGGTTTTGTAAGCTCTCCATAAATGAACACAAATACATATCCTGTCACAGCTACAGTTTAAATCACAAATGAAAGCACAGCTGTTTGAAACACACTGTTGCATCTTTAATAACTTTTGAGGCTTATTTTCTGGTTTTTATAAGCTCTTTGATGGTTATGGGCTGTAAAGACTGGTTACAGTGTAGATGAATCATATTTGTGTCGAAGACTCAGGATCTATGGAAGACAACTTATGCAATGCAGAAACTCTTGCAAAGCAAAAACAAACACTAATTTTTGATCCATTAATGCATCTCTCACTTGCTGTATAATGCAATCTCACTGTTTGAAGCGGATGGTAACATTGTTCTATGACGTGTGACACGCATAACTGTTAAAATAAACAAGAAAATATAGTTCAGAGTTTCATGACCCTTTAAATTGAAATTGAAATTGAAATGACAGGAAAGACATTTATAATGTTACAGAACATTTCTATTAAAAAAAAAAAAAATGCTGTTCTTTTGAACTTTCTATTCATTAAAGAATTCTGAAAAAAAGCTGAAGTCTGATGGACAGAATCAGAGCTCTCTCTCTCTATCTCTCTCTCACACACACACACACACACACACACACACACACACACACACACACACACACACACACACACACACACACACACACACACACAGAATGAGTCGAGGCTCAGTCTTCCAATTACAGCAATGTTTCACCAGACTCTAAACATTGATGGTAGTGCTGCTCAAACCCAAACTTCAGGCCTCATTACAAACTAGATCTCTCTCTTCATCTATTTTTCATTTATTTCAAGTCTAATTTACTCGTTAAATAACTGTACAAGTCATTTAGAAATTGTGCTACACATACATTAGCAGTTATCTTATTGAGTGTATGCTTGTGTGTCTATATTTGCATGGGTGTGATATTTGCATTGATTGAATAGTTAATTACATGATACACTGATTAATTAATCAAATACTCACAATTAACTTTTTCCCCGTCAGCATTTTTGAAAAAAGTTGCCAGCCACCACCATCATTTTTTCTCATTTTCACAAAAGTTTCATGGCCACCAGAATATTTTGTTGTATAAATATCTGAATATGCAATATATCAAAAGAAAGAACAGACCCTCTGCTTTTAAACAACACCAACAAAATGTTTGATTCTAGCTTCATGCATTCCTTTTTTATCACCACTTGAATGTGAGTAAGTTTCATAAGGCCTAAAAAAAAATTTGTTTGGTTCTGGTTTCCGACCGACCCTGTCAATTTATGTGCGACCCAAATCTATTTTATGAGCTTGGGGAAGAAATAATACAAATTAAATAAATACACAAATAAAAAACTTTGAGGCGAACTATAATTTACGTTTTTGTACAGCACCGTTTTTGTATAGCACTCTTGCGATGCAAGACAGAGTCCTGCACGGGTCCGATTTTGTAAATCCGCACTCGCCCGTACCCGCAGTGCTTAAAACTGCATCCGACCCGTTATCCGTCAACAGCACTAATTAAAATCCGCACCCGACCCGCTTAAAATAGAACCGACACCTGACCCGCACCTGAAATAAAATCAGTTTAGCCAATCACATTATAGACACACTTACAAAAATGTTAATTGCCAGGTCATACAGAAGTTATAACGACAATTAACACAAGGACAACTTCAGCCGAAGCTGTCAAAAGGCCGGTACATGAAGAACATAACGTTACCACAAAACTGAGTAACCTTAACATTTTACCAATCGAACAGACGCAGCTACAACACTATATGCCACGCAATTTCGTCTAGCCTACATAAATTTTGGGTTCAAACACGCCCTGCACACCACACATACTTAACCCCGCCTTCACACTGGCAGTTGAAATCAGCTCCGTAATACGCAATACGCCCCCAGCGGACGTCGTACTACACCGTTGAAAAGCGTCGGAAGCGAGTAGAACAAAAATGGCGGAGAGATTAACGGTTGATTTTGTCAGTGTCAGAATGTACAATTCTGTATGATCTCTCTGTTGAGGGGGTTAGAGACAGGCTGCTGCGTGGAAGAAAGTTCCCCAGGACGTTGACATGTCAGGTCGGCTAAATGTGATATAGTGGTATAGGGCTTTTAATTGTATTAACTGCCCTAATAACGTTAGAAAATCATGAAAATAAAAAAAATGACATGACAACTTATCGTTATAAAATCATTATTTATTTTATTAAAAGTTAAGAATTCAGGTTTGTTTATCAGTACCATAGCAACGCTAACTTCCGCTGGAATTGTCGGATAGGAACCGTCCGTAGCCTTTCGCAAGAGTTCAATATCTGCCTAGAAAATCGCCTAGTCTTAATCTGCATTGCTATTTGTACTCATTGTGAATACGCAGGCCACAAGAAGTAATTAGGTGGTTTTTTTTTTTTTTTTATATCACTTTTACTCAGGACATGCTAGCTGGCAACAAAGGATTCCATTCATTATGCTAAGCTAAGCTAGCGCCGACCCTGTCAAACTAAAACAATGCATGCACTGAGACAAAAATGCATTTGCCCACCTATCTAAATGTAGGAAAGAAGGTGAATAAGCCCTATTTCAAAAAACGGTGGAGTGTTCCTTTAAATGTGAAAATACTGTTCGATAGAACTGCTTTGTTACCACAGTTATCTGCGTGCTTCCTCAGGGATGAAGTTCCACATTTGCGGCTATCCAACACGAAAACAAATATGCCTTTCACAATATTTTCTTCAGATAACTCCAAATTTCTCCCACACACTGGACTTGATTTTTGATGACGTATTGTCGACAACTTTACAATCTCCACTAGCTATTCTTTTCTTCAACTCCTCAGCATCCATCTCGACGACTGCAGATCGCGCGCACGGTTATGATGAATTTTTAAAAATGAAAGTAGCCTAGGTAACGTTATAGATCCTGGGAGGGCGTGGCGCGTGGCGTGGGCACAAATAAACTGATGTGGATTTTAAATTATTTTATCAACTTGAAATACAGGCATATCTTTGTAGATGTGTTCCTAAAAATATGCATATATTTTTACGTTTGCACGTGATTGTTTTAAACCCGTGTTTCCCCCTTTGTATTGAGGTTAATACAATTAAAGGTATAGATGAAAC
Organism: Abramis brama; assembly: GCF_963993115.1. Classification (NCBI taxonomy): domain Eukaryota; kingdom Metazoa; phylum Chordata; class Actinopteri; order Cypriniformes; family Leuciscidae; genus Abramis; species Abramis brama. Next base: position 51,845,369 of record NC_139965.1, on the reverse strand, counting down.
ATTGCTTGAGATGTCTGGTTTTTTGGAGTAGAAAACACACATTTAAAATCAGCGTGTGTGTGTGTAACATGCTGGGACACACAAGGTGGTATAGGTACATGTACATGTAATATAGGTAGGCTATGTTATGAAAAAATAGAGTATCCATTACTACTGTAAAGTAAAATTAAAAATATTATAATAATTTCCTACCTCTCTCTTGCTGCCACTGAAAAAAAAAAAAAATCCCTACCGACCCATGACCTCAACTGACAACCAACAGGAACCAAACTTTTTTTTTTTTTTTTGGCCTAAAAAAAGCAACATTTTGAACAAAAAAGAAAATCCTGTCTTTTTTAGAAAAAAAAATTCTATTCAGTAATATTAGGCAGTTTTGATTTATATGCTGTTTAATGTTGATGATCGCGTGATTTTACATATGCATATTATGATATTGCTTATTTCTGCTGCTTCTTTGCCTGTGTTTTGATCAGGAGATTATGTACTCTTTCAGAAGATTCCTAATAGCGCCCCCTAGTGTATAACATTGGAAACATGGAAAGCCGAAATTTTTTGTCAATGGCGGGGAAATAGTTAATAGCATTGATTATAAAATTGATTATAAAATATTGTGGTAACACTTCACAATAATATTCTATTACATTTGCATGATAAACAAAATCTGTCAAAATCAAGTAGGCCTAAATGTAATTTATTGCATATCAACAGGAGCATTTCCATGGTGTTTTTCACCGGGAGTCATTCTAGTGGAGCAGTTTAAAAGTTCAAATGAACAAATGACATCATTCCCTTCTTCATCTGCCACTGTCGGATGTTGCAGGCCATTGGTCCTGTCTGATCTAACAGTAAATCATTCAACAGATGGTCTCTTTTCACTCCAAATCAACTCATCATAATAGCTACTACTGTGTATGAAAACTTTCTGTTTATGATATGCAGTCCATCATGAGCAATTTCATAAAGTGGAAACCCAGAATCTATTTCAATCTCTCTGATCAAGACATGTTTCACATCACTAACACAATTTTATTCTCTCTGCCTTTTATCCTTCTACCCTTGTTTTTAATTGGCTGTGGGAGTAAAAATACAGAAACGTGTTTGATGTTCTCCACATTTTCCCATCCGTTGTTTGTGTCTCCCTTCAGGAGAATCAAGTGGGCACCACTTCCTCCCACAAAGCCCTCAGTATGGCGTCCTTCATCTCCCCGCGTCCGTCTCTCTAGAGATACTGTGATTATATCATCGCTGTGGTCAGGAGGGCACAGGAGGAATTTAACTCCAATGAAGTTGACATGATTTATTTAACTGTTTTCACATTTGTGTGGATGGAATGCGGCTGGTACCGCACTGTACCTCCTGTAGGAACAGGAAACAGCTGGCTGGTGTCGAAGCGTTTCATTGGTCGATGAGGATTGATGGCTTGTGAGATTGTGTTGTCCTGTGAAGTTAAGTAGTTAGTGTGTTCACTTTTTCTGTCATAATGTAATGTTTTTACGTTCTCTCATATCTATTATTTTGGTAACTCTTTACAATAAGAACACTTAACATTAAACAACAATGAAGAAAAAAAAAAAAATACAGTATATAGATTTTTAAATACTTTTTTGCTTCAAAGTTTTTTAATGTTGTGATTCATTTCGTAGCTGGTTGGCTTGGTTCAGGGCTCTTTAAAGGGGTCCTATAATGCCATTTTCACAAGATGTAAAATAAGTCTCTGATGTCCCCAGAGTGTGTATGTGAAGTTTTAGCTCAAAATACCCCACAGATAGTTTTTTAAAGCATGTTAAAATTGTCACTTTTTGAGTGTGAGTCCCTTTAAATGCAAATTAGCTGCTTCTCCCGGTACAGAGGGCAGAGCTTCAAGAGCTTGTGTGTGTTAGCATCTTTTATTACCTCACACAGACACGCACTGGAAATTTCAAAAACTTTTAGCCTTTTATGTTCAAACCGGAGTCGGACAAAGATGGAGAGACTCAAGAAAAAGTGACAACATGTAGAATGCAACAGGACATTTCTGAATGGTTAGTTGATGAATTTATGTAGCTGTTGTTAAGTTAACTATCTTTTAGTCATTGAATAGCGTATTTTGTCATAATAATCTATAAATCATGTTCTGGGGGCAGGGTCTATGTACATTTTAAAGTTAAAGTTAGCTCATTCTAGTCCCTACCAGCCATTTGTTGTAGTCCTTAAAAAGCGATTTCTGTAAAAGAAAATATCTCCCTTTGCTTTGAACTTTGAGCGTTGTAACTTTGCAGATGTTGTTCATGCTCAAACAGCAATATTACTCACATAAAAAAGTGAAATCATAATCAACCACCCCTTTAAAGAAGACTTGTTTAAAAAAATGGCTGCAAAATATATGTGCGGAATCTATGGTGCTCTGGCTAGTTGCTATAGGGCATTGCTAGAGTGTTTTGACTTTTTGGCTATCCTGTCTGGTTGTTAAAGCGTTGATGCATTGTCTTTAGGGTTTTCTAGGTGGCAGAATAGCCTGAAGGACTATGCAGATTTAATTGCATGCTCTAGTAGGAGTTAAACTCTTTTGACAAAACCCTCACAAGGTTTGAACTATAACAGCATGTTGTCCTCATCTAGACAACATAATGATAATGTGATATTGGAACTCATGAGACAATTACGACCTTCTTATTTGCCCTTTTCATTCCTCTACACAACCTCTAAATGCGTGTTCTGATGAGCAATCAGCCTTTCGCTGTTTCTGATATTTCAGTCTGACCGGGCAATTTAGTCATCACACACTTAGAATAAACGCCACCGCTCAGCTTTTCACGCTCCAAAAAGCTCTTTGAAATGATTCAAATGTTCTGAAGGATCTTGTGGTATTCTTCCATGCAGTTTTGTCGAAAAGCCGTTTTGCTACGGCCGTTAAGTTCGCTACTATTCGGATGAAATGGCCGTTTTCTTCCTCAGGCTGTTGGCTGGTTTGATGCCCAGATCTTCCACAAGCTGTGAGGCGTTGTGATACCAGTGATGTGTGACGCTGGTGTCCAGTGCTGACCGTCTCTGAAGTCATGCCGGTGTGACACTAGCTCTTTGAGCGAGATGCGTGTGTGGAAGTGTGCTGCGCTCTTTGAACGATTCCCTCGTGCTCCACGGCTGTCAATAGCTCACTGCTGGAAGCTTTGACGGCGCCATTCGTATTCATGAGTCTAATTCAATCAAAGAGCTCTCCGAATAAAAGGCGTCAGAAACGCTGTGACCGCCTTTTAGGGCAAGTTAGAAAATAAATATGGAGGCCAGAGAGGAGTTTTCATTCAAAGAAAGACTGGCAAACATGTTTATACCTGCATTATTCTGCTTATGCAGAAGATATCTCTTTGTTTTATGTTGTTTAATATTGTTTAATGCCATCTGTTCTTCAGTATGAAAATCCTGCATTGCTGTCCCTTGAGAAAAGGAAGTACATTTTAGCATACTTTTTAAAAGAGTAATGCTATACTTAAATAACATGCTTTAAAAGAATATACTTGAGTGTGAAATGAATGTAACAATTGCATTTAAAAGAAAATTTGTTATAGTTTAAATTGTTATCAATTGCAAATACTTTAGCATGTTTTTTGTCTGACTTAAAGGGATAGTTCACTTTGAAATTTAATTTTGGTATGTTTTAGCTTACCTCAAGGGCATCCAAGATGTAGGTGTCTTTGTTTCTGCAGTAGTTTCAATTTTGATATTTTTAGGTCAAACCGTTCTTGTCTGTCAGTCATATATTGCAGGTCTATGGTCACCACCTCAAAGAGCATGCACAGAGAAGTCCAAATTAAACAATTCCCCATCGTAAGTACACACTGATGGCCTAAGACACGAAACAAGCGGTTTGTGTGAGAAAACGAACAGTATTTATATATCGTTTTTACCTCTTCGAATTAGCCACCTCGTAAAATTCGTACGAATTGCCGTGAGATCGGGTTGATCTGATACAGTTTTCTCAAATGAAATGGTGAAATGAAGTGACTCAGAGCAGCTCTGGAGAAGTTCATGTGTTCATGTCCTCATATAGTGAGACACTGAGACGCACAGAACATGCAGACTTCATATTTGAATATTTTTTCATACACCACTCCGTATTGCATTTTGATTAAGTGTACAGCTCTACTTTTGATTTATTCCTCCAAGTTATGTGACATTCCCTGTTATTCAGTCAATTCCAGACTGGATTCCGCAATTCTGTCCACATTTGGAACAGCTTTGCATCAGTACTGTGCTTACAATGCCTTTAAATGCAGTCTATTCTGACAGCGCACTAGATTTTGGAATGGATTCAGTCTTCAATACACAGAAGCCCAGGACTCTTTTCAAAGTCTATTGTGTTTCCAATACAGACAAGGTAATAAATATATGAGCGCTCAAGCTCAAGGTCTTTATTGGATGAGACCATGCAGTGTATGTCTTGAGGGAGCAGCTTTGGAATGTGGAAGTTAAAAGCTAGTCAAACGTCCCCGTCACACTCACAAATAGTGCTGGACAGCAGAGCTGCGGGAGGGCCAAACCGTGGAGGGCTTTGTCACCTTCATAACGTGTGTGTGCTGCGGTGTACACGGCACCTCGGGGGCTGTCAGTCGGGGAACTTCAAGAGCTGGCCTGCTTCTGTCCACAATGCACAGTGAGCCTGTGTTACTTTAACGCTCCTGTTTTCCCAGGAGAGCGAATGTGGTTTCTCTGAGAGCGGATTTCAAGAGTCCATCCTGATGACCATGTCAGTGCCGTTTTCCTGCTGTTGTGAACTCAAGCGCTAAATCGCTGTTTGGCCCTGAGGGCTGTACAATTTCAGATACATAGATACAGTACAGTGGCTAGTTTGGATCTTCTCTTTTATATATTGTGAAACAGTATTCATAACCAGGCCCAAAAGGGGAATTTTTAGTCTATATAGTGACTACTGACTTTTTTTTTTTCTTGCATTTTCTGTTCAGGTATTAGAGGACAGTCTGCTGAATAGATGTACAGTAGACATTGTAAAGTGTGCTGTACGGAAATTAAAGTATATACTACTCTCTTATGTGGTATTCGTCTGATTGCATTTGATTATGTTCATTGCATTGGATTTTTTTTATCAAATAAATGCAGCATTTGTGAGCATAAGAGACTTCTTTCAAAACCGTAAAAAAAATCTTACCAACCCAAAACTTCATAACGGTAGTGTATTAATCATATCAAAATTAATAATGCACCTAACATGATTAACTGTGATTAATCACAGCAAAATGTGCGGCTAATTACATTTTGTAAGAGCGAATACAGGGCTATGAATTGCTGTCAATGTTCAAAGATGCATTTTGTACCCAGATGGTGTAGTTGTACTATCTGGGTCAAACCAAGCAGCCAAACTCTCACCATTTGTTTTGAACAACCCAGCTTTTCTGGACGAATCAACATTGGCTCAACGGAGGCATGAGATTTGAACGAAATCTGTCTGTACGAACAACAGAAGATGTTTTTTCAGTCTTCTTTTAAGCAAACATATACTTCATCTGCAATAAATGTCCTGTTCATAGCTGAGTTTCAGAGTCGGATGAAGTTGTTAATCTTTATTCTCACTCTCTTTTATTATTTATCTGATGTTTGAGACCCCGACAAAGCCAGTTCTGCCTTTAAAACTGCACAGAGTCTCAGAGCTGCTTACTATTGCACAGGAATGTTGTTGGAAAGAGCGAGAGACAGACAGACATAGAAAAAAGCCCTCTTTGGAGTTGGACATTAAGGTTGCTATGGTTACTCAGAATGGAAATGTAATGCTTTAAGACCCGTGTGTGTCTGTGCGCCTCTGCATGGATGGTTGTGTATGTGTGTGTATGTGTGCTGTGGTAAGAGAGAGGCTTTGTATGAAAGGGATTAAACTCTCTTTGTGGTTGCTATGCTTGGCGTCGTGACATAGGGCCTCCTCAAAAGCTGAGCTCTGAGTCTAAACAGGGCCTTCAGTATCCACACACACACACACACACGCACACACACACACACACACACACACACACACACACACACACACACACACACACACACACACACACACACACACACACACACACACACACACACACACACACAATGTTGTGTTTTCATGTTTTATGAGGACTTTCTATAGACATAATGATTTTTATACTGTAAAAACTGTATATTCTCTCCCCTTACACTAACCCTACCCCTAAACCGACACGTCACAGAACACTTTCTGCATTTTTATATTTTTAAAAAACATCACTTAGTATGATTTAATTATAAGCTATTTTCCTCATGGGTACCAAAAAATGTCCCCACAAGGATTTCGGATATTGCCATCTTTGTCTGGACATAAATTTGTGTTTTGTCCCCATAATTGTAGGGTTTACCAGACCACACACACACGCACACGCACACACACCTGCTGAGGTGATCATACTTGCACACAGAGTCAAGCAATTACAGAACAACATGAAAAAGCTGCCTTGAGCATGTGTGTGTGGGTGTGTGTGTAGCTTAGCAAATGTGTTGTCATGGTATGAGATTTTATATTACGGTATCATTTACAGTATAGTTATTTTTTGTTGAAGGTTAATAAAATAAAAGATTTAAATTAAATAGTGGGATAAATATTTTGGGATAATACTTAAACGATAATACGTAAATATGCATATACTCTATGATGTACTGTACTATATAGTATACAGTTATTTGATATACACTACTGTTCAAAAGTTTGGGGTCTCTTATGCTCACCAAGGCTGCATTTATTTAATCAAAAATACAGAAAAAACTGTATTATTGTGAAATATTATTACAATTTAATTGATTTCCCAATGAGTATATCGTGTAAAATGTAATTTATTCCTGTGATGCAAAGCTGAATTTTCAGCATCATTACTCCAGTCTTCAGTGTCACATGATCCTTCAGAAATCATTCTAATGTGTTCAAGAAACAATTATTATTATTATTATTATTATTATTATTATTATTTTATTATCAATGTTGAAAACAGTTTTTTTTCTGCTTCTTTTTTTGTATGTGTGGAAATTATTAATATGTTATTATCTAATATATATATTTTTTCTGATTGGATTATTTTTTCTTTTCATTTGGAACTTGAGAGATGCAAAAACGATCATTATTCATAGCAAATGAATGCTAAACACATGAGTTAAATACTAAAATACTAAAATAGATAGTTTAGACTAAATGAATAGATGGGATAAACCACATTCAAAGACTTTGTAAAATTAAATAATAAGTCAAAAGAGACTTATTACAGCGATTTCACTATGCATATCATTGCAGTGTTGCATTGCAGTTGTAAACAGCTCAGCTCACCTTGATAACAAGTTTGAGACACATTCAGCTTTATATTTTCACATTTCTTTGTTGACTGTTTAAACAACATAAAGCAGTCTGGCTCACAAATTAAAAACCTGACACATTTCTACCACTGCACAGTATATAAAGTCATACTGCCCACATTGTGTGAATCAACGTGTGTGTGTGTTTGTCTTCAGCTCAGCAGGTAAGCAGATGTATATATCAAATAAATACACAAGATACAGCAGTTTAGCAAGGCAACGCTGAACCTTTTATGACCTATTTTGCACATTCAGCCATAAAATTCATACGCACACACTGGTAAAGTATGCACATGAAAATCTAAACATTACTGTTCAATTTGCCCAAAGGGTCTTGAATTGTGTTTCTCCACAGACATTGTTTATTGGCAAGAAGCAAAGAAATTCCTCCTGATCTCCATAAATCATTTTTCAACTAGGCCCCCCGACCCAACGTGTTTATTTGAATCGATTTAAGGGATATTTTGTGTGTGTTTTTTTTTCTTTTTAATCAGCCCATTCTTTTATGATCCAGAGGGGCTGGCTGTGGTTGGAAACCTTTACATAGAAACATATTAAGAAGGTATTAGGCTCGATGAGTAGACAGTTAGAGAACATCCCAGCAACTCTTTCGGAACCTAATCATTCAGCTCTGACATCACACAATCTGTTTTTTTGTTTTGTTTTTTTTTGCTCTCCCGCAGGGTTATACATGAATTATGTCATAATGTGTTTCCATGGCAACTGCGGTCCAATGAGAATCAAACTTTTTCAAATGTCAAGTCAAGTCACCTTCATTTATATAGCGATTTTAACAATATGGACTGTTTCAAAGCAGCTTTACCGTGATAATAGGAAATTAAAGTAACAGAGATAGTTTTGGCTTTACAGCAGCTCTAGAATAAAGTTATTGTCCAGCTAAAGTGAGTTTTGATTGATTCATTTCTGTTGCAAAAATCATTTGATATTAACTTAGGGGCCGCTAACACGACACCGTTCTAACAGAAAACCCTTAATGCGCTCCGGCCACTCATTCACACAACAACAGTGCCTGATGGCTCCAGAAAGCAAACCATGAAATAGGTTCCAAGGTGCAAGCCTTGAAGAAAAAAAGAAAAGAAAAAAGTCTGGCCTTAGAAATGTATAAAATAAAATTATTTATCGCTTCCGCATAGCCATGTGAACCGGAACTATTTTGACAACGTTTTATCTGTACAGAGGTAAAGGGAAGGAGAAGGGGGCCTTCACAGGGGAGAGACTAGTTGACAATTCAGGACTGCGCTGTCGTCGTGTCCAGGCGTGGGTCCTTCATCAGATCTGGATACGGCCTGGATCCGGCAGACTGCGGTAAACCTTGGGATAAAAAGACTAATATTAGTGTAGACGCCATCCTTCTTATGATGTAACGGGTACATCAGGATTTATGGGGAGTGTTCCCGGTTCCGGCTTACCTAATCTATGCAGCCTAACATTGAATTATAGAAGTTTATAATGTGTTATGTGTATGCTAGATCAAAGAGATGTGTTCTTAGTCTAGATTTAAACTGCTTCCCGGACAATGTTAGGAAGACTGTTCCAGAGTTTTGATGCTAAATAGGAAAAGGATCTACTGCCAGCAGTCGATTTTGATATTCTAGGTATTATCAACTGGCCAGAATTTTGAGATCGCAATAGACGTGAAGGACTATAATGCGTTAAGAGCTCGCTCAAGTACTGCGGAGCTAAACCATTTAGTGCGTTGTAAGTAATCAGCAATATTTTAAAATTTAGCCAGTGCAGTGTTGACAGAACTGGGCTAATATGGTCATACTTCCTGGTTCTGGTAAGAACTCGAGCTGCTGCGTTTTGGACCAGCTGTAATTTGTTTATTAAGCGTGCAGAGCAAGAGCGTTACAACAATCTAGCCTTGATGTCATGAACGCATTAACTAATAAAAAAAAAAAAAGATGGCAAGCATTGATGGTAGGTTAACAGGCTAGCGAGATACTAGCGTGTTGTGCTAGCGATAACGATTTAGATAAAAGCTAGCGATGTCAGATTAATGTGATAGGCAATATTAGACTATATCTAATATATGTTGATTAGTAAGTTATATTTAACAATATAAACAAAATGAAGGATAGTAAATAGAGATTCAAAACTGAAAGCTATACGGAGCATACAGACGCAAACCAGCAGCAAGGCAGACAGGAGCAATCGATCAGCAGCCGCGTGTCAAACCTGAAACGTGACAAGTAGCGCACAGGTGGTCCGTGAGTCTCGACGCAAATGGAAACTACAAATATCAATTGAAGTTGACATTTGGATGTGAAACATTTATTTAGAGGTTATTGAAATTGTAAATATCAGTCAAAGCAAACAGCCGCTCTATGCAGTGCTGTAAAATCTCACTCTGTCAGAAAACGGACGGAAGATCAGCAGGACATTAAACGGAGGGCGCTGGAGGGAAATGAAAGCAAGTGTAGCTGATACTAATGCATTCTGATCCCTACAACAGAACACTGTGCCGCGCTTAAACAACAGTCTTAATATTGATTCCATTTATGAGATTTTAATAGAAAAAGTACTTTTTTGGAGTGTAAACAATTAAGAATGGTTTCCCTTTCAATTCATGACTTAGAATTTGAATATGAATCAGCCACATCCCACAGAATGTTGAATGAGAAGGAAGAACTTACTGAATTGCAATTAAGAGACATTACACACAATTTAATGAGTCCAATGTGATTACATCATTGATTTTGACAGCTATTTTTTAATATAGGATCAAACATGTTTTTATAAATTGAATCCAGTTCTGTCAATACAATTAGTACAGCCATCAAGACGATGGTTATAGATACATTTTGTCGTACAGCACAAATTATTATGCAGTGTGTATTGTATTGTGTGTGTGTGTGTGTGTGTGTGTGTGTGTGTACATGAGTGGCCATAAGTGATGTCTGACCTACATGGAGGAAAATTAGCTTCTTTGCACTATGTTCAAACTTTTCATTAAATATTTATTAAATAATTTTGTATGCATGTTGTGAAGTTTTGCCTGGAGTGTAAAACTTACGTGTTCCATGTTTCAATTGCATCATTTGTCATGACACAGTGAAACACACCAAATTGTGTCATTTTTGGCCAGGTGGCCATACCAAGTTTGGACTCATTATTCCCAGCCTATAATTCAATCACTATGTAGGTATAAGCTATAGTACTAGATGTTAGTACTAGTACTATAGTTCTTGTGGGTTTTATTGAAAATGGCCAGATGGAAAGAGCTGTCCACTGCAACCAAGAAGGTATTGTTGAAATGTTCATGATGCTTTTGGGAAACACAGCCCTGGATGAGATCTCCAACCTCCAATTTCATCTTGAACTATAAGAGGCTGGATTGAGAGGTTGTTTACCAGTAAAGAAACTATTTATTAGATTTATCTACTGAAAAAAAAAAAAAAAAAAAAAAAAAAAACACACACCTTGCATTTGCCAAAGAACATAAGGAAGATTGGACCCGTGTTCTGCAGCCTGACAAGTCAAAATTTAACAACCTAGCATTGGATGGTGTCGGGTAAGTTCGTAGGAGACGTATGGAGTGTTTTAATAGAAATGAAACGCAATGAAAGTTTTCATGCTCAGCATTTTGAAGCTTTCAAGTGGCCTCCTCAATCCCCCTGACCTTAAAGCCATTGAAAACCTTTGGGAAATTATAAAACTGAATTGTATAAGGTCTTCCAATGAAGCTCAACTTTGGGAAGAGCTTAAGGAGGATTGGAAAGAAGTTAAGAATGACACTTGTGAAGTTTATTGAGTCAGTGCCCTGCAGAATGGCTGCTGTAATCAAAAACAAGGGAGAACCAACAAAATATGAATAACTTATTACATTGTAGTCAATATATATGTTTTATTTCCTGTGAGCTTTTTGTTTTCCGATGCCTTTTTTTTTTTTTTTTTTGGTATAATACAATAAAACCCAAACAAGTTTAGTGTATTCTTCTTCCCAATATAAAATACTACTCATATTTTGATTGTTTACCTGACATGTCATTAAAAGTGTCAAATAATCTCCTCTGGACATCACTTTTGGCCATTACTGTATATATGTGCACAAATTATTTACATAGAAATAACTTATATAGGTGGAATTTAAAATTTAGCTTCTATCTATCTATCTATCTATCTATCTATCTATCTATCTATCTATCTATCTATCTATCTATCTATCTATCTATCTATCTATCTATCTATCTATCTATCTATCTATGGATAAATAATCTGTTGGCTATTTTCTACATGTTACTCTTGGTGAAATTAGCTGTTTTTGCCAATACAAGTTACTAATTTGCTGTTTGTGATCCACCAAAGCATCTTATTCATTGGACAATAGGACATTTTTGTGTCCTGCCTGGAAGCTACAAAAAATATTTGTATTTTTTATTGCCATTTACAAAATAGTTTAAAAACACACAACATACAGGTAGTTCTTACTCTTTAGTGCATATTTTGCCTTAATAAGTGATAAATGACTCATCTGATAAATAAATATCGCACAGTTTGACCCTAACAGATGATGAGCGTAAACGGTTTTACCTTAGCGTCACAGTAATATCTGTGGAGCACAAACCTCGATGTTTAGTCTCATTGCGTGTTCAAAAATATCAATTTTAGGGGCAGTGGGAAAATTGCTACAGCGTAATTGAATTTGATGGGGGTTTATTCCTCGGCCATCACGCTCTCACTCTAAATTTTAAGCGATCCTGTCAGGTACTGTACGTCTGCTAAATGGGTCCCTGGTGGGTTGCTGTGCCGGTTTAATTCATTGCAGTCGTCTGGCAGACTCGTACAGTCGTTCCTGCTTCTCTCACGCTCCGGTAAACCGACTGAGCTTCAGCATGTTGTAAGAGCTGATCGTGACCTCTGGCACATGGTGCTCTTAAACCAGTACAAAAGAGCCAATAGTTATGATCCGAATGAAATACTATCTTGTTACTTAATGAATTCTGCACAGTATATGCTAAATATAGTAATTTATACAAACAATAAATATTTCAGACTGTAGTTCGTTGCATTGTTGTCAGATGCCCTTGATGCCATTCATGGGAGTAGCATCACTTGGAAATAAATATAGTTATTTTTTGCGTTAACGGTCAGATCATTTAATCAGTAAAGTAGCATTTTTAAGGCATGAACAATTTTTTTTCAACGAAAAAACACTTAAATATGTCATTTTGGAGATCAAAGATGAGTTTAAGAGATACAATTATTGACTACTGGGGGACTTTAATTAAAAATGTGGCTATGATTGCTCCCGGTTCATTCGTCACAGTGAAAATAGAATGTTGATTTGAACGTTTTGCATTATGGGATGCAGTATGTTGTGTATGTGCTCTATTTTCTGTAGTGAACTCTGCAACATTCACACTGTTATTGAACTAAAATTTTAATAAAGAATAAAGAATTTAACAAAATTAAAACTGTTATTTTCTTGTTATTTACTTTAGAGCTGCTTTGAAACAATCTGTATTGTATAAAATGCTGTATAAATACATGTGACTTGACTGCACATTTACGTACATGATGTAGTAGATCATTCAGAAAAGTCATACTGTGCAGTATACATACATGCATAAATTTACACACTGTAAATTGCAAAAATGCACAAAGTAGTATGTTCGTATGCTGTTCTGAACAGAATGCTTTGAATGCTGACTGACAGGTTATTATCAGCTCTGGTGGCATGCGTGTGTGTGTGAGTCTCTTGTGGAGAATTTCACAGATTTTTCAGGCTCAACCCCTGGGAATTTGCATTCTCTGTGTCTATTGCTGCCTCTCCTTTAATTGGACTTGGTTTGACAAGCGCATATGGTAATTTATGCCGCTGTGACTTTGTGATTCAAGTCACTTAATAAGGCTTATTTCTGTGCATGTTTTGAGGAATATGTACATATGTGTGTTAGCAGTGTTGGAGAGATATTAACGTTTTGTTGTTACTCCTTTGTAATCGTCCAGCTATGGCCTTTTGTCCAGTTCAATTTTTTTCTTTCCAATCCAATCCATGGAATATGCTGGTTCTTCTTCACATTCTGAGGAGATCTGTCAGTTTACAATCAAATTTTTCAAAATGTATCTCAGTCTGAACTGAACTTTTTCCCCACCATTTGCAGCACAGCAATGCATCACTCAAAGTGTGCAGTATTTGTTTAAGTACACTCATTTTTAGGGATGCAAAAATCTGGGCCGAAACCAAAAATTCAGGAAACCCAAGCCAAATAATAAATTAATAATCACTTTAATAATCAAATGTATTTACAGTTTTTTACGATTGCTATGACAGATTTTTCAATACTTTTAACAATTTTCCAAAACTCTTAACACAGTTAGCACTACATCCGTCTGTGTAAGCTATACTATTAACACATTTCTTGTTGCTTTAACACAAAATGCATAGAGTTAACACAAATTTAAAATGCTTGAGCTTCTTTTACACACAAGCTCAAACAAGACCAAAACAATGGATTTTTACTGCCAAATTTACCAATGCTTTAACCCTGTATGTCAGAACAGATAACACCATGTTCTAAACCTAACCTTACAGGCTAAAGTCAAGGTAAACAGCTGCTTATATTGTGAACTGAAACACAAATATATCCCCTGTATTTTATTATATTCTTACTGAGAAACAGCTGATTGAATTATGCAAATAGAAGATGACTCTTTTTAAAATAAAATGTTTAATTCTTCTGGTGCTTTTTCTGTTCGTATATTTTGTATTTTCACATTATTCCATTGCTAGTGAGAAACAGCTGATTGAAGTTATGCAAATATGGGACAATGTGGCATTCCGCCATTCCCGTCTAGTCACAGCCTGGTTTGATGCCCATCAGAGGATGATGTCCATTTTCCTTGCCCCTTACTTCCCTTTCCTCAACCCCATTGAGGAGTTTTCTCAGCCTGGAGATGAAGAAAGGTTTTTGACCATAGTCCACAGGACCAAATGTCCCTCCTGTATGCAAAAGATGCTGCATACCAAGACATCACAGCTGAACACTACCAGGATAAGGCAAGCCAAAAGATTCTTCCCAAGATGCCTTGCCAGGGAAGATATCAGCTGTGATGTGGATGAGAACATCTGGACAAATGCAGAAGACCGGGCAGATTAGAAGATGGCCTTTTCTGTTTGTATATTTTGTATTTTCACATACAGTAATACTGTAAATGGCAGCTATATTGCATATTTTTGTTATCTTGCAGAAATGTCCTGTTGCAAATATAGCCGTTACTGCAGCAATTCTGTCTGTCTTCTTTTTTCATAAACCATACATTCTATAAAGCTACTCTAAGAAGGGTCATTTATTTTGTTGTATTGAATTTCTGCTGCAAAAAAAACAACAACAACAACAACAAAATGCATGCATTTACATTACAAACAAAACAAAAATGTAGAGAGACTTAAAAAAAAAAAAAAAAAAAACTGCAGTGCAAAACACAATCTATGATCAATACAATATACTGTCTATTGTATAAGGGCAGACCTGACACATATAAAATAATGCAGTTTCTGTAATTTCAGCTGATGATAGTGTTTTTTTTGTCATTGTGTTATGATTGACTAAATGTTCCTGTTGGAAGAGAACATGTGTTAGTGTTTTGAATACTTATTTGATTTTGAAACATGTTTGCAGTGTTTTGTTAGACATAGTGTATTGTGTTAGTGTATTATTGTATTTTGAAAATTAGTTTTGGAGTTTAATTTACAATGTGTGATTTTGAGCATGATATTAACCGTTTTGCCAATTGTGTGTTTTAGGTGTGTTGGTGCGTTAAGAGTTTAGGAAACTTGTTAAATGTATTGAAAAAACTGTCATAGCGATTGTAAAAAACTGTAATAATAAGCGCTCTAATAGCTAAAACTGAGGTATTGTATATAAACAAACAATTAAATTGCACTTTTATTTTTATTTTTATTGCACAAGGCAGTTTTATATGAACTTTTAAAAAAAATTATTGTTTCTGTTCCAGTTTGTTGGTGAAATATAAACGTTTATATATGACAACTGTAATAACTTGTTTCCATGACAGATTTATTCCATGACAGTTCATCTCAAATCTGACAAGGCATCTATAATAACCAACTCTATCTCATGAAATGCGTCTCTATAGCACACATTGTATTTATCGTGCAGTTTATAAGCAAAAGCGAGTTTTTACGTGCATATGATACGCACTGTAAACTCCTTGGGTAAGATTAGTGGTGCGGGGTACATGCGTATTACACGGCATAAAGTGCATTCTTATTTTAACATCTTATTTTAAATTGGTTAGAAATTCCCTATCGTGGGCTTGTTGCTACCCAGACTTTCCCCTCTATAATATAACTATAACTATTCCATCTAAAAACAGTAAAATCAGGGAAATTCTGCATTGATCTTTTTTCATAAGTACTTTAATAAATCATATTTCCATTTAATTTGGTATGTATGTGGAATGCTATTTTTGTTCAGTATTTTTGCGCATACTTTTATTATGTATATGATTTAACACAAAATTGATCTCCCCAATACTGCCATCATCACACATTTTATATCAAATTTGAATAATAATAATAAAAAAGAAATTGACAGATTACATATCATGGAAATGTGGCGTGAGAGGTGAGCACATCTCTGCCAGGACAGCATAAGGTCAGTATGGCTTGATGATTTGTCATTATCAGTATTCGAGATTTTTTGATTCAGAAACAATCAAATTAAAATTAGAATTTGTGCGGGGTGTGTGAACAAGAGCTTTGGGAAGCTGTGTAAGTGTGTTTCTCTAAATGCTGAGGTTTAGTAAAGATGGCAGACATTTTTATCCATTGAAGGCAGCCACACCTGCGTTTGATAGAGAGTCTTATTTAAATGTAAAACATTTCTTCCTCGTGCATTACCATTCCATTCACTCTCCGCTCTTCTAAACAAAGAGGAACACCTCTTTATTTTCAAATCAAATCTCCCTGAGCTTGCTCTTCCCGCACAGAGCACCATGTTTGTTTAATGAGAATGTGTGTTTGAATTGCAAACCCTCTCTTTTTGCAGTCACAAATTATAATCTGCTTATAATTTGTGCTTATGTATATGTATAAAAAATGCATAAATTACAGCATTGCAAATGTAATGGGACTCGCCTTTAACCTTTGTTAAAAATTAAACCTTTGTGCACATTATTTCAATGAAAATCAACATTATAGTCATGAAATACTGAAATGATGTTGGTAGTGATGTTTTAACTGAAGGAAAGTTATTAGAAATCAAATATAATTAGAATTTTGGGAATATTTAAGTTAAAAAAAATCTATTTAGGTTTTTTTTTTTTTTTTTTGCCCTGCCTACAGTCCTGAAATAAAGCAGGTCACAAGCTTCATTTAACTAGAACTAAAACCACAAAAGACAAGTGCACTAAAATAGTACTGAAGTACTACACGAAGTACTGAAAAAAGTCAAACTAAATAAACTAAAACTAAAACAATATCGATGTCTTAAAAAAAGTAAAAGAAGAAAATGACAAACACCCTAACAAAATTACTAAAATTTTAACTAAAATTAAAATGAAAACAGAAAATATAAAAATAAAATCTAATTCAAAATATTACCAAAGACTATAATGGTATATAAATGATACTAAAATTGTTTATATTTGTGCCTGCAGAAAAAATAAAACCAATGCAATTTCTTGGAAGTAACAACTATATACAAAGAAAAACACATTAATATTTTTATTCAATCAATTCAGAAAATGTTATTGAATTTGGTGAACTGTAAACGTGTACCAGCCCTGCAACTGTACTTTGTAGAAAAAAATGTCGCAAATGCCTAGAATATTTTAGCATTTCTAATCTCTAAAAAGTGAAGCGAACGACGTTCAGCGTTATTGTTGAGGGTTCAGCTCGTTCTATATTTGTCCATCTGTGTGTGTGTCTCACAGACAGCACCAATAAATGCGCATGTTTATCATCCAGACCCTCAGGACTGGACCAGCGCCACATTGAGAATGAATTAAAGGACCCCTAAAGCCCACAAGGTTCATTTTGCCAAGCTCCCAGAGAGAAAACACACACACACACGCACACACACACACACACACACACACACACACACACACACACACACACACACACACACACACACACACACACACACACACACATTGCCTCACAACACAGCATCATTTCAACACTGTGTGTCTCAACATATAGAGAAGCTGGTGAATTTCTGTCTTGTCCAATGCAGAACCCAAATTAGCGCTCTCTGAATGTTTGGGCTTGTCGGAATGATATCTGGAAAAAATATGTGGCACAAATTGCTGTAATGTTGTGCAAATAGTTGGTGTGGTGTTTTTGAGCATTACTATCATTTTTAGAGAAATGGTCTTATAATATGTTTTCATTTTCTGCAACACTGTGCCTATTTATTTGTGTGTGTGTGTGTGTGTGTGTGTGTAGGTGTGTGTTTGCACAACAGAAGCTTGCTTTATTATTTTTGGAGCATATCGCAGCACGAGTTTAGTCTACCGCGGCCAGAGATGCATTACACACAAAAGTGAACATATATGCATATGCAGACACACAAGATCTCGCTGATGTGTGTGTGTGTGTGTGTGTGTGTGTGTGTCTTTGGCTGAGGTTTGGAGGTGTTTGGCAGTCAGACGGTTGGAAGGCAGGAGATGGTGATCAGTCACTCAGCAGGGAAATATGATGAATGGAAATAGATAAAGACAACAAACACAGTGTTTTAGGGTGTATTGTGTAGGATTAATATATAAACTTCATGTTGTAGGGTCATTGTCTTGGGATAGGGTTTATTATGTAGGTTTTATGCTTATTTTAGGTTCCGTGTTGTGGTTATAGTTTTGGATTGAAGGTGTTGCTGGCATTATTGTGTAAGCATACCCTTGTTAAAAAGAAGCACACTTAATTGTAGTCAATGTGCACTTATAGTGTACTTCAAATCTTATGAAAAAAAAGTATACTTTAAAAACTGTACTTGTAGATAATATTACTAATGAAATAAAAGACCACTTAAGTGCACTTACAGAGATTATACTTTCATGATTATGCTTCTTAACGCAATTTTACAATTATTGTTTTCATAATCTTTTGTCATGATTTTAAGAAGCACACTAATTTTGATGTGTTGACTAACATACTTAGGCACATGCCAATAGTTTTCAACAGTTATTTTAACTTAGTGTGTTGTTCGACATAAAGTTAAAGTATATTTTAAATGCGCTAAATTACAACTGTATTACAAATGTGCAAATACAAATGTATTTAAATATGCAAGTTTTAATAGAAATGCATTAAAGTATAGCCTATTTCAGTTTGCCATACAGTAAATGCTTGTCAGTTCATTTGGCATCACACATTAACCATATTTCAAAGACAAGTAATGAAATTACACATAAACGTGCTAAAGTTCTACTTATGTGGGTCAAAAAAGCTATTTACACTAATATATTTTCATTTAATTGCAATAAACATGCAAATAAGTGTCGGAAAACGTTACATTAATTTCACACTTAAGTATGTTCTTATAAAAAGTAATCTTTTTAAAAAGTATGCTAAAGCATACTTCTTTTTCACAAGGGTAAAGTTTAGGGTTAGGCATTAATATAGATTTAGGAGTGCTAGTTGATTTGTACAAGTTCAGAAAAAAATAATATTGCAATCACATTTAGGTGAAAAATGTTTGTTATTTTTATTCTCTTAGGGGTTAAGACATGGGGTTATTGTGTTTATTTAGTGGTTAGGCTTCTAGGTTTAGCAATGGTTCAACAGTAGGGTGTTATTTGGATCACAAGCCAACACAAACATCAATATCCTCACTTTTTCTTTTCTCTCGGTCTCATGAGAGTGTTGGGAACTGTAAGTATAGTGGTTTTGTAGCAAAAGGCCAGCACACACACACACACACGCACACACACGCACCCACAAACACACTCGTATATTTGTCTTGTAATGTGTCTGTTCCGTCTGTCCTCTTTCCCAAATTGAAAAATTACAAGCAATGGATTTCCACTCCGACATGAATAAACTGCTCTTTAGGTCAACAATCCTGGCAGCTGACATATCAACACTCATATTTTTCCTAAACATTATCAAGTGTGCTGTTATAGCCAGCAGCTATGAGCGAGCCGGCAGATGGAAACGCTAACTGGCCCTTATTTAAATGTCAGCCTGTGACGGACCTGTGATGGCAGCACTAGCAGCTATTTGACTTGAACGTTTGCTTTTTGAATGTCGATTGAGCGGATTGTTTTTGTGTGCCTGCGGAGAAAAAAAAACAACAACAACACAATTTCATGGAAGCTATACTATATCCAAAGAAAAACGCATTCATAGTTTTATTTACTCAATTCAGAAAATTAAATTGAATTTGGATCAAATGTACCAGCCCTGCAACTGTACTTTATAAAGAGTATGTTAAGGGAATTATAAAGGGATTTTTTTGTTTTGTTTGTCATTTTTTTGCTTTTGAGAATATTTCACATGTATCCCCAAATAATAATAATAAATAAATAAATACATACAAACATAAATCTTTTTTTGCTGCTTGTAATTTTTTTTTTTCCAGTGTGCTAAAAATTTAGATTTTTTCAGTTTTAGTTTTAGTAATTGTATTAGTACAACTTAACATTATTTATTTAGTTTAGTTGCCAATGCAATAGTGTTGTCACAATACTGGAATTTCCAACTTCGATACGGTACCTTGAAAAATATCGATATTCAATACCACAGAGAAATCTTCACATATATACCGCCATATCTCAAAATGTTTCTATAATTTGGGTAATTTTGTTGTAATAGCTTACACACAGAACAAGGGAGGATTTAGTCAAAAACTAGTCAGTAATAAAATAACAACTAAACAAATTGCAAATAAATACAATAAAATAAAGAGACAAATGAAATGTCTTTAAGTTTTTTTCAGGTGGATCTAACAGTATATTCAGGTAAGAAATACTTCAGAAAGGAAAGTAATCAAATATAAAATAACACTGGATAGTTTTCATTGCAAAAATTAATTAATGCTTAAAATTAAAGTTACAAAAGTTATTCAGTTAAGAGCAGCAAGTGATTTTCTCTTTGTCATTTGTTCTTTGATTAACATTAATGACAGACAGCAACGGGTTTATTAGGCTGCTGTCACTTTAAGAGCTTATGCAGGGATCCAATATACTGGTACAGAACATGTGTTTTCTCTCAACTATTTGCAACTTGCAACGCCAAGGTCATGGGTTCGATTCCCAGGGAAAGCAAGAACTGATAAGAATGTAAATGTGTACCTTGAAATGCAATGTAAGTCGCTTTGGATAAAAGCGTGAGCCAAATCGCTCCAAAACTGACTGTATTTACCTGAATACTCAGCAAGACGGGCATTTTGACTTAACTTTGTATGTATTTGACCGTTTAAGCACAATAAGCCACAAAAAAGAAGTCAATTTGGTACTCGTGAGCTGTTTGAGAGACAGCTTTATATGCGTGTTACTTATATAGAGCAGGCAGCCTAAAGAGCACGCACTTTGGGTGTGAGTTCAAAACAGTGTGAGTCAGTGTGTGTCAGTTCACTGTCAGAGAGAAGGGAGAGCGAGAACGTGCAACTGGTATCTGTACATTGATACTACAGAAATGAAGTATTGGAACCGTTTCAGATATTTCAGTATCGATACATAGCGAAATATTTGACAACACTACAATGCAACATTTCTAATTTTCGTTTACATTTACGTTTTTCATCTTGTTCTGAACGATGGATAAAAGCATCCGCTAAATGAATAAATTTATTTCAGCTTTATTTGATTTAATGAAAATTTTTAACAGTTTTAGTATAGTTTTGGTTTTATTTTAACAACATCACTGCATCCTTGAATTAACAACACACATATATTATCATTCGTAGAATTTGATTTAAACCTTATTGTTGCCATTCCTAACATAGTCACCAGCCAAGTGGCATTTAACTCAATTTTATTGAATCACCAAAGACAATTTTACCCTGAGTTGGCGGTGTTCATTTTGGACCCTGTGTCCAGGTGTTCTTAAAGGTAAATTGGATATCCATTTATAGATTTGTCTTAGTGATTCAGTCGATAGGTGAAGACATTAGTGGACAGAGCTAAAGTGGAACATTACTATTCCCTTTCCAAATCTATACTGGTTTATCGATTGGTGTGTTTTGAAAACCAGTCCGCCATACCGACTGTGTGTTTTCAGGAGTGGAAAGCAGTTAGTTGGAAGGTATAGAGTTTGATATGCTTTATGGTGGTTTGATAATTAGGATGTTTGCCGACACATGGCTAGATGTAGAACCGTTTTCGGCTTTAATCGATACTGAAGCGTCTTTGCATTGATTTGTGTCATTCTGATTTCCTAACGGTGCTCGTTTTTGTCTCGGAGGTGTTTGCATTTGGGCTTCACGTGGCTGTGTGTTCTCCAGAGCATCGGTTTGGAAAATATCCCATCAGCGGCGGAGAAATGCAGTTGTCCGTGCGCAATCAGAGGTCTGGAATCCAGGATTTGCAGTGTAATCCTCATTGTGCTGCATAATTTACTCTAATCTAAAACAAATCCTCTCGATCCCGTGCTGAAACCTGATTAAATTCTGAGCTCGACCTCACCTGACCCGGCCCGGCCACATAAACAGGTAGTGTTTGTTTGTGTCGGACAGAGCGGACGCATGTTGTGTTGGCAAATTCTCTGAGGGTGGATGAATTCTGAGCGGATTTGCTTCGATCCTCTTAAACTCTGATGAATATTTATCCATGTTGAATTAAAAAATTTACATTTTTTGGCACAATCCTTCCTCGTAACGTGCTCCAACTGGCATCATGAAAATACCCACCATAACTCACTATATTTTGACTGTTTTTTAAAACAACGATTTTACAACGAAAACATTTTTTTTTTTTTTTTAGTTCTCATTTTAATTTAAGTTTAAGTTTTAGTAATTTTGTTATGCGTTTTAGTAACTTTTATTAGTTTAGTTACTATTTAGCCCTAATTTATTTTTCATTTCAGTTTCAGTCTGAATGTATGTATTCAGTCTTCAAATGTATTTATTTTGGTTAGTTGCCAAAGCAACATTTCTGATTTTTCAGCTTTATTTCACTTAACAAAAATAATTTTAAATTAAAATGTTTTTTATTTTTTATTTTAAATGTTCTAATAAATGCTATTCTTTTGTACATTCTATGCATCAAAGAATCCTGGCCATTTTTTTTAATTATTATTACAGTTTCCACATACATATGAAGCAGCACAACTCTTTTCAACATTGATAATATTAAGAAATGCTTCTTGAGCAGCAAGTCAGCATATTAGAATCAAACAAACACAGCCTTGATGAGCATAAGAGACTTATTTAAAAAACATGTAAAATCTTAATTATTACTAATAAAATGATTACATAAAACTAATAAAAATGTGATATCATTTTTACATTTACTATTGTTACACATTTTCATTCTAACAATGCAGAAGGTATCCCTGTTAAGTTATAATCAGCTTTAAAAGGTGTGTTGGGATTCCTCATTTAGATAGCTAAGTAAAGGTGTATTTGCATAATGAAATGGCAGTAAATACGTTCAGTCTGATTTTGCACATGGGTGCTTTTGTCCTCTAAATATTAGTCACAGTTTCACATACACACTGATCCACATACTCTGGTGCACTTTGCACAGAACTACACACTCAAGTTCTTTGCCACACACACACACCCCGCCACTCAAAAACCATTTGTTCCCCCTCATTAGCCACATGCTAACTGTTCAATGAATCAGCCACGAGTGTCTCAGGTGTTGGACTTTCATCTCACGCTGATCTGCTGACATTATTCTGACATTGAGCCTCATGGAAGATTTCATCTTTAAATGATCGCCATGATTCTTGCAAAACTCGATTTGAATCTTTAACGTGGCACATTTTCGCGGAAAACTGAATAATCAGCAGAAAATAATGTATAGGGTGGATCGTAACTAATAATCTATGATATGGTTAAATTTAACCGTACAAATGTGTCATCCAGTACAGATTTTGCTGCACTCTTTTGCGGAAATATATACGTAGCTATGACATAGTTATTTACACAACATAAACAAAGAAACATGCTAAGATGACTATGTCCCAAACTAAAAAAAAAAAGTCATAATTTACTCACCCTTGTGGAAAAAGAAGTACACTTTAGCAGACTTTTAAAAAGATTATGGAAATAATATGCTTTAAAAGAATATATTTCAAGGACTAGTTCACCCAAAAGTGAAAATTCTGTCATTAATTACTCGCCCTCATGTCGTTCCAAACCCGTAAGACATTCATTCATCTTTGGAACACAAATGAAGGTCTTTTTTTAATGATTTCAAGCCCCAGAAAGGTAGTAAAGCCATCATTTTTGTAATCCATGTCACCAGTGGTCTAACCTGAATTTTATGAAGCGACACAAGTCAAAAAACTTTATTTACAAAATATTAATTTGCAACGCACGTTCACACAACACACATGCCGTGGTGCTTTCATGAAGGTGCATGTGTGTGAAAGAAAATTAAAGACATAAAAGCTTCTAAAAAGACTGACATTTGACATCATGATGCTACAATTCTGTGTTGTGCGTTATAAAGTTATTACAGTATATTTTGCTGAAAAATTATGAATAGTGTGCACTAATGAACCACACTTAAAGCAGAGACATTTATTAAATAATGTCAGTTTGATGAAGTCTTAATTGTATGAATAAAATATAAAAAAAGTAAATGAAAATTCTTGTCATCATTTACTCAAATTAGATATTTTGAATGATGTTGGTAGCCAAACATTTGTTGGGCCCCATTGACTTAGTAGTATTTTTTTCTGTATACTATTGAAGTCAGTGGGGCCCATCAACTCTTTGGTTACCGACGTTCTTCACTCTATCTTCTTTTGTGTTCAGCAGAAGAAAGAAATTCATACAGGTTTGGAACAACTTGAGGGTAAGTAAATGATGACCGAATTTTCATGTTAGGGTGAACTGTCCCTTTAAGTGCCATATTGAAGATTTAGCTAGATTTTGAAAGAAAATGCATGTGTTGCTTCTTGCAAAAATGCTCGTTAAAGTTTTTAGCATACTTCTGGATGTTTGATGGATACTGTGAAAGGTTCTGGACAGTGACTGGCCCAAGTCAAAAGAGTCCATCCTCAAGTCTATATTCTGGTTTTGTGGTTCAATCCCTCCGAAATCAGATTTTTGTTTTTCTTCTCAAACAGTGCAGGATGAGTTACAGCACGTGCCCAAGTGCATTACTAAAGGTTATAAATGTCATCAAGTGTCAGCAATAGTCATGATCCCACTAATGATCATTGTTTCTTCTGTTTGTGTGTTTTCAGGTGTAATAACCGGACGCAGTGCGCTGTCGTGGCTGGACCAGATGCGTTTCCGGATCCCTGCCCTGGAACATACAAATACCTGGAAGTCCAGTATGAGTGCGTCCCATACAGTATGTATCAGAAAAACATTAACGTCCTTGCATCTCTTTTCTTTTCTTTTTTTTTTTTTTCAGAGATCACGTCACCCTAAATATTACAAAATCTTTTTCTTGCAGCTCAGTGGGAAACGTCAACGTAATAACTGATTTATTCCCTTCTTTTTCCCACAGTTAAAAGTCTCTCCTTCATTTGAACTCATCCATTCCTATCTGGTGTGTGTGTGTGTGTGTGTGTGTGTGTGTGTGAAAGTTTGTGTGATGACTTTGGTTACTGTGAGCTCTGTGATAAACTATGTAAGCGCTGCACTTTGTCAAAATGAGTAAGTTGCCAGATAGCTAATGATAGCGTTTGGCCATGATAGATTCGCTCTTCTGTATCTTAAGTTATGAGACCGATGTGTCGCATCCATCTACCTGCAGGAATACCTGTGCACAAGCTGTGGTATTTACTCTGTTAGCTTTTCCTTACGCCTGTGTTCGTCTTTTCTGATAAATGAAAGCCGCACTAGCTTCACTGTTCAGTGAATTGAGTTTAATTGTTGCAGATAAAGCTACTGAGGAAACAAGGAAGTTTTATGCTAGCTATTTGCATAAATGCGGGGCTTTACACAACCATTCACAAGTTTGGATTCAATAAGATGTTTTTTATTTTATTTTATTAATTAATACTTTTAGTCAGCAAGGGTGCATTCAATTGATCAAAAGTGACAGTAAAGACATTAAAATGTTGCAAAAGTTTTCTAGTCCAAATAAATGCTGTTTTTTTTTTTTCTCTTCATCAAATAATCCTGAAAAAATGTACCACGGTTTCCACAAAAATATGAAGCAGCACAACTCTTTTCAACTTCTGAAACACTTCTTGAGCAGCAAATCATCACATTAGAATGATTTCTGAAGGATCATGTGACACTGAAGACTGGAGTAATGATGCTTAAAATTCTGCTTTGCATCACAGGAATAAATTACATTTTAAAATATATTCAAATAGAAAATTGTTATTGTAAATTGTAATATTATTTCACTGTTTTTACTGTATTTGTATCAAACAAATGCAGCCTTGGTGAGCATAAGAGACTTCTTTAAAAAACATTAAATAATCGTACTGACCCCAAACTTTTGAATGGTAGTGTATGTTCTGAAATAAATAAATAAATAAATAAATAAATAAATAAATAAATAAATAATTACATCAAAAATATTTGGGGTGAAATATTAGTCATGTAAAAAATGTAGATTTTTAAAAAATCAGTCCAACAAAACTGTTTCTGTTCAACACAAAAGTAGAACCTTGAAGAATCTTCATTTAACTCTTTAAAAAAAAAAGAAAAAAAGAAGAGAAAACATAATAGCATTACTCTATATGACTCATGCACTATATATGCGCTATATTTCAAGTCCTTATATAAAACAACCATGACTTCAGAAAGCATGGAATTTAACAACTTTTATAGTGGGTTTGTACTTTTTTTGAGTTTGATGGATGCTGTTCTTAACTTTTGTTACATGGAAATTAGACAAATTTTGGATTTTTGAATTTAAAACATTTAAAATGTCATGCCAGTAATTCAAAATGGCAGAATGTTCACTTTTGGGGGAATGATTCCTTGAATATGAATATCAAATTGTCATTTGTCAATTAACACAACACAAACGGAACAACTCGTCTGATGGCTTGAATCCTCAAAGTCTCACATGTGTAATATAATCTGAGTTATCCAGAGGATGTTTGAGATAGCGTTTATTTGTCACTGTCAGAGCTCATTCATGTGTGTTTATGCCAGAGACATGTCGCCTGTTTATAATAATATTATTAGTGACAAATGCACCTCAGCGCATATTAAATCTGTCATTCTGCTGCCGCATGAAAGGAGAGTGAAGAAGGCTTGAAAGGCTTGATGAAGAGAGGATCAGATAGTGGAGGAAGGCTAGATGAATGAACTCAGTAATGAAGAGGTAGAAAAGGGCGGAGCTTGTAATTGCAGAGCAAGGCGGAAAACTCTCATATTTCATTAAAAATATATTTATATGTGACTCTAGACCACAAAACCAGTCACATGGGCCATTTTAATTGAGATGTATCATCTGAAAGCTGAATAAATAAGCTTTCCATTGATGTGTGGTTTGTTGGGATAGGACGATATTTGCCCAAGATACTATTCAAAAATCTGGAATCTGTGGGTGCAACAAAATCGCAACATTGAGAAAATCACCTTTAAAGTTGTCCATTTATGTTCATGATTGTGCTGCATTCACTCACAAAAATAAATGTTTTATATATTTACGGTAGGAAATTTACAAAATATCTTCATGGAACATGATCTTTACTTAATATCCTAATAATTTTTGCCATAAAAGAAAAATCGATAATGTTGACCCATACAATGTATTGTTGGGTATTGCCACAAATATACCCGTGCGACATGTGACTGGTTTTGTCGTCCAGGGTCACATTTGTGTTCCGAATATAAACAAAAGTCTTACGGGTTTGGAACGACATGAGGGCAAGTAATTAATGACAGAATTTTCATTTATGGGTGAACCAGCTAACCCTTTAAGGCATCCTTACTGAATAACAGTATTTCGTTAAAAATAAAAGTACTGACCCTGAACTTTTCAACGATAGTGTACATGCAATACAGTAATTGCAAAAATAACTATTTTTATTTGTGAGATGAAACTCACTCAATTAAACATGTAATGTGTGACACATGTAATGAGGTCACGTCATAACAGTGCAAACAGTGCTGCATAATGCATACTGTTTCACACACTATTCTGAGAATCGTTGTATTCAGTATGCAGTGTGCACAACACGAGTGCATACGAGAATAACATTTACTAAAATGTGCCATATACAACTAAGTGTTTTTTTTTTAAACAACATTTATAAGCAATATCAAATTTGATTTGTTGCAACAAATTTTTCTCAACATTTTAGTAAAATGCAAGATAACTTTAAAAAAATAATCTCTGAGACAAAACTTTCAGAATTAAACAAGCTAGGCATCTGACAACAATGTAGCATGCTGAAGTTGGAAATATTTATTGATTCATAATCTGTAGCCTACTCTTTTAGCATATTTAAAAAATATATAGTAGGTAGTATGCTGTATACTGAACATGCATTCTGAACTTGCATTCTGAGTCAGGGATAAGGGAAAGCGACGAATAGCTTTTGAACTCCAAACAGATAAGAGAAGTGTGTGGAGCTTTTTAAATCCACAGAGAGAACAGATGGGCGGGGCTCTTGAAACCTAGTGGGCGGGGCATCTGAGGTCAGGTGAAAGTGATGTCTGTAATCAGGTCTTGGTTTGATCGAAGAAAGAGAAAGTCAGGAATAGTGAAATACTGAAGTCAGGCAAGGATATTTGGTCAGGGGGACAAATATGAAACCCTTTTGGTGTTTTGCTGTGGAAGATGGTGGTAGGTATCATGTTTTTGCTGTAGGGAAGGCGTTTGATAAGAGAGTTTGACGTGTGTTAGTATTCATTGAGAAAGACCACCAGTGAGTGTCTGACTGACAGCCAGCGTCTCTCCCATTACACATCAAATACAAAACGCACCGGGACAGTGAAGGTGATTTTGTGTTCATGCTGACCCTGAGTGATGGACACTGCTGTTGGTGTCTGGGGCTCATGGTGGAATTATTATGTACTTCAAGTTTGACCTTCAATTCTCCTGAAGAGTTTTTGAAGCACACACACACACACAAGCACACTCTCACTATCATTTATCATCAATTCACACAGTTTCCAAATCAATCGTTCTGATTTTAAAATACTTGTTTGCCAGTTTAATGTGCAGAGTATTCTGACGTCAACTTCTGTTTTAGTGTGTTTCCAAGCAGTTGCAAACTAATTAAAATCTAAAAAATGGAAGCTGTTCCACAGTGAGCGAGGGACAAATAACGGCTGTCTTCACATTGACTGCCGATATCTAGCCAATGGTCTGTTCAGACTCTTTACCAGGTGTACCACAGATATTTAATTAGCGCTTAATTACTTTCGCCTTAAATCCAGTTCCCAATAATGCCGTTTCAGCAGGACTGAAGAGAATGGCTGGCCCAGCATGCATTGTGCCTGTGTGTGTTCAGATGCGGCCCTTTGTCTTTTGTGTGTCTGCATAGAGAGAATCGCTTTATGGATTCTGGCCTTTATGAGGGCAATAGAATGAGAGCTGATTGTTTTGGCAGGTTTTTTTGCACCTGCGTCTTTCTCTCGCTGTAATCAATCTTCCGTGCATAAGCTGATATCGCTCTGTGCAGTTCGCATTCAATGTTCTGTAGTCTTGCCAGACGATTCGCCATCATCGGCCTTTTAACAAACAACACCTGTGCTCAATCTGTGAGCACATGCTCCTTTACCTGTCGCAGAGTTACCAGGACAACCCGCTGTTTGCACAACACCGCCTCGTTGAGTGTTGTCCAATCAGAGCATGCGATCCGAGCGCGGAAACCAGTAGGCTGGTCATATTGGCGTCTGCCGACCTTTTGCTCGTATGCAGCTGTGTGATGTGCAACCAATCAGCAGTTAATTACCCTGATTCTGAACGCCAGTTAATTGGTCTTGGCAGTATCTGGATGCCATCAGGTGTTTATCATACGCAGGTGATTACAGGTATCGGTTGGGTCTGAATCCGATTAAAACCAGAGCCAAGACATCGGCTTGTTTCTGGACGTGTTCACCCGCCCCTCCTGTGACCCGGCAAGCTGCGCTGAGAGGTTCAAAGGAGATTTGGAAAGATCAGAGCATCCAAATAAGCGTCTGCTGGGCTTTCGCCCCAAAATCACAGAATATAATCAATGTGGACAGCGCTGAAGACCGCCACCGCGCTGGAAAACAGATTGCGCCCACAAGCGGCTCGCGGAAATAATCTAAATCTCCTTTCCAAACGGCTTGGCTCTTCTCGAAGCTTTTCGATCCAACTGTCCACAGAGGATGCGGATAAAATCAGTATCAGATTATGGATATACAGAGACTGAAACGATAGCCTTGTGGGTTTATTAATTTAGGTTGTTTTTAGGTCAGTAATTGAATCAACGAGACCCATAATGAGTCCCATGTTTCATCTGCTTGTCTGAATTTTGACCCTGAAGAGGACATGTGGCCAGAACAGAAGTCGAGTCTGCGTTTCGACGCAATAACTCGGGCACAGATCGCTTCAACAATTTCTTTCTTCAGGAATATGGTGCAATTTGGTGTCCAATTATTTGAAAGCAGTAGAGACATCAATCCTGCTGTTGTTGTGAGAACTATTAGATATGTGTTCTAAAATTATTATCTAGTATAAAATTAACTGCGCATGAAAAGTCAGTAGTTTTAAACACATCAAATTATCCTGCCCCCCTTTAAAATGGACTGGTGATTCTTAGTCTGAATAGGATAGGATAGGATAGGATAGGATAGGAGATAGGATATAGGATAGGATATCATATAATGTCATGTCAAGTCATATCAATCTTTAGACATATCCCACATTTTAGTAACTTTAATAGCAAAAACTGCAGACCTCATAACAAAAAGAATGTATATAAAATAAAACTGCTCATATGGTATTTCATTTGATATCCTGAGGTTGATGATTGCCATTAAGCACTGATCTTTTGTTGGAAAAGAAGAGGGGAACAAGTTTCAGACCCTATTTTGTTCCCTTTAACAGAAAGGCATGGTTATGTGTCTAAGACAAATCACTGCTGTAGCATGGTAACGCTTTTAACCTTGTTAATCTAGTTTTCATTATTAGCTGGCCGTTTTCGATTTTAATTCAGAAGGATTATTCACGCATCAACACCTCAAACTCACACCTGCTGTTGAACATGTTCTGCCAGTGTGTGTGTGTGTGTGTGTGAGGGGATTTCATACACCTGACTGGTATTTCTGTGTGGTTTTGATCAAGTGTGAAGAGTGAGATTGACCGGTTATGTTTCGTGACAACTGGACTCTCTCTCTCTTCAGTTCAGAGAGCAGCTAGATATATATGTGCATTTAAACTGTGCACAAAATAAGTAGCCTAGTTTTAACCACCTTAACTAAAATGAAAGTATTTTAAAGACGGCAGACAGTCTTTCACTGTGAAAGTGTAAATTGTTTGTAGTTCCCTAATCCACAATCAGCCATATGATTTACATATGGACTACAAACATATTTTGATTTCCAGTGAACCATTATTTCTGTAAGTTATTGAAAATATTGAAACAAATTCCAGTCAAGTCTCATTAAAATGGTGCTTTAAAGTACGCTTATTTTAATGTCTTGACTAACATACTAAAGCACATGTAAATAACTTTAATATGATAATATTTGTAACAGCAGTGTGTTATTCGATATTAAATTTGAAGTGAATATATTTTAAATGCACTAAACATCAACCTCATTACAAATGTGTAACTGCAACCAATCAACCAACCAATTAATCAATTAATCAATTAATCAATCAATTAATCAATCAATCAATCAATCAATCAATCAATCAATCGATATGTATATTTTAGTTTACTGTAAATGCTTGTCAGGACATTCCACAGTACATTTTAACCATATTTCAAAGACAATTGAAGTAATTATGAAATTACATACAGATGTACTTAAAAGTGTCAACTAATTGCATTTAATATAAACATAAACTATAATGGATTTTCATTTGATTGCAAACGGTTCCAACAGGAAGTTCCTGCCAATAAGATGCAACAATATTAGCATTTGCATTTGTCATTGTAGTCGTTCTCCATAGTCCGTGTTTGTGTGTTTGACTTTGTAAAGAGCTGGTGTCAAGCGTTAATTGTTGATCCTGCAGTTCGGTGGAAATCACAGTCCCAAAGCACTTAATTTCCCTTTAACTCTCACACTCACAAACCCTCCAGACACACTACAGCAATCAAGCACAATCACCACCATCACAACATCCATTCATTTTTAGATTTTTAAGTGCTGTCAGGGTCTCCTGTGTCTGAGATGGGTGAATCTGACCAAATGTCTGAGTGACATTTCAGCACAAAATAAAAAATAAATGGCATTTTGCATTAGGCTTACACTTTATCTGAAGCGATGTATACCGTTATTCAAGGTCTATTTTCAGTTTGTGTTTGTGGAAACAAAGCTTGACCTTGGTGTCGCTAGCATCATGTTTTTCCATTGAGCTTCAGGAATGAAAATTCAGGAACAGAAGAATGAAAAAGACCCCTACATAACATAATGTGTTCAAATGCTTACGAGTTTGTTCTTTTTTTTCAGTCATCCTTAATGTATTACAATTAAAGTGCAAAAATGCATTTTTATTTACTGTAAATCAGCATACTGTAAATAAAGGCTTTACAATTTAAAGGGATAGTTCACCCAAAAATTGAAATTCTCTTCATTTGCTCACCCTCAAGTTGTTCCAAACCTGTATGAATTTCTTTCTTCTGCTGAAAACAAAAGACGATTTTGAAGGGCCTCATTGACTTCCATAGTATATATTTTTTTTTCATACTGGAAGTCAATGGTATGAAGCCCCTAAAAGGACATGGTGAAGAAAAGAAAAAAATAGATGGGAGGAATCATTTTTTGCTTTCTCACAAATGTTCTGGTTCCCCCGAGAAACGTTGCGTTCACTCGCAAAGAACACAAAGGTTTTGCGAGCAAATGGAAACGTGTTTGCGAGGGAATGCAAAGTTTCTCAGGGGAACACTAAACATTTGCGAGTGAACGCAAAACCATTGAGTTATTATTTTTCCTCCCATCTCATATTTTTTCCACCCCCATGTCCCCTTAGGGGCTCCGTACAATGGGGCCCGTCAATTCCTCAAAATATCTTATTTTTTGTTCAGCAGAAGAAAGAAATTCATACATATTTGAAACAACTCTAGAGGTGGGTGAAATATCCCTTTAAATTAATAATAATAATAGCTATAATAATAATAATAATAATAACAATAATAACAATATTATTATTATCATCATTATTAAATATATAATAATGATATATAAATAAATAATAATGATAATAATTAGTAACCATTAGTAATTATTATTAATAATAATATGTAATAAATAAATACATTTTTACTTGATGAGATATTTGCTTAATTGTCATGAGGACAATGTCTGCATGCAAATAGTAGTAGTAGTAGATAAAAATAAAAAGGCTTTATTGACTAATAACTTATATAGTTATTATATAACTATAATATATAACTAAGTTTTTAGGTATAAAAACTTATTTCTTTGATTTGACTGTATTTCTTTTCCCGGACATGCTGTTGACAGCTGTCATGACCCCACTCTGTCTCTCTCTCTCTCTCGCTCTCTCTCTGCGAGTCAAAATGATTGTCATGTATTGACATGCTAGTTGTAACACGGTTGCCTTGGTGATTGATGCATTGACATGGTTCAAGTGATGTAGTTGCCTGTAGTGATGGAAGACACCTGGACACTTGAGGAAATGTGCTGGATTCACTCTGACATGTGTGTGTGTGTGTGTGTGTGTGTGTGTGTGTGTGCTCAGCTCAGCCAGTGAAAAACCTGTAGCCTGTAGTTGCTAAATCATCTGTGCTGACATGCTCTAATATGTTTACTCTTATCAGCTACACACACATTTTGATTCATTCATAATTCACTGGATAGACAGGCCACAACAACACTTGCCACGTCACCTTAGAGGTCAAATAGCAAACGGTTTAATCCGACTTTAAGGCTGTTGCTAGTTTGGACTTTATCTGACAACTTGAAAATGGCTCTTAATACACCTGTTTTCTTGCTCTTAATGAAGCATTTAACTGAAATCAGGAGACAAAACACGTTTCTAATCAGCCGTTTAGCACAGACTTAAAGTCAGTGTGAAATGCCATTCAGATTTTAATTACGTAATGTGATAAATTTCAGAGGGAAGCAGCATATTCAAAGATAAAATATGAGATGGATCCATCTGGAATTGATCGGATGATGAAAAGTTTCTACGACAGGTGGTGGGAAAGGATGACAGTAGGAGCGTCACTCGCGAGCCGAGAATATTTCAGCCCAGAATGTGCTAAATAAAATAGTATTACCTAAAATAACTTCACTGTCAGTCTCGTCCCTTTTGAAAAACTAGTGCACATAACTTTACTGAATGTACACTTTTAAAAGTAAAAGTAAAATAAATAAAAATACTTGCAGATAATAATATTAATGAAATAAAAGGCCATTTAAAGAGAGTATTTAACAGTTTCTTAACTAATAATCTTTCGTCATATTTTAGTGAAGTACACTTTTTTTGATGTGTTGACTAACATGCTAAAGCACATCAAGTACTTGATTATATTTTTTATAATTTTATATATTATCATAATAGATTTTAAATGTACAAAAATATTAGTCTTTTAGTTTACTATAAATGCTTATTAATAAGCTCGACAGTACAATTTGATTATAATTTTAAGTACCCCATTCTAATTTTATATTTCATGCGATATTATCTTTAAAGTTAATATATTTTAAATTCCAACCTTTTTTCAAATTTAAATAGACATATTTTAGTGTGATTACCACTGAACTGCAGGTACAACAGTGCAATTATGAAATTACACTAAAGATACATTTAAATATACATTTAATAAAAAATTTAACTATAATACATGTTCATGTTATTGCAATTAACATGCAATTAAGTTTCCAAGAACATTACTTTCAGTTCACACTTAAAGGTGCAATAGGCTTGTGTATGACATCACAGCTTGTGGGCGGGGCCTCGTCTCACGTTCCTTTTCATGTTGAATTTGTGTAGTGTGATTTTGAACTGTTGTGCTACAGACACACATCTCCTTGCAGTCTTTGAATCTCTAATCACTTTGCTACCCTCTGGCTTGAGGTGTGTGTGTGTGTGTGTGTGTGTGTGTGTGTGTGCGTGTTAGAGAAATGACCTTGTCTCACAATTACATGATTTCTCTTGGACAATGAAACCCAGCTGGTACCCATGGCAGCAGAGTGGTGTCCATGGCAACTTGCTGGTCCTCGCTATGGTGACCTTGATTTTAGGGCTCTTCTGACACCTTATGTCAATAAGCTCCGCCCACATTGCCTCATGCCAACATGAGCACATTTATGAATGAATCAGAAATAGAAGCTCAGTTCCACAATCTGGTAAGGTGCCTGTCTAGTGGAAAATTAAGCAGTCAGTTAAGTTAACATTATTTAGTACAAAGCAATAATAAAACATCTTTTTTTTTTTTTTTTTAAATGGTTACATTTATCCGTGTTTGTTCTATAATTTTTAATTAGATTGTGAATCAATTTACTTACCCACTTACCATTTTGGTTCACCCAAATATGAAGTTTCTGTCATCATTTACTCACCCTTGTGTCGTTCCAAACCCATATGACTTTTGTTCATCTTCAGAAACATAAATGAAGATATTTTTTATGAAATCTGAGAGCTTTCTGTCCCTCCATTGACAGCTACGCAACTGACACTTTGATGCTTTAAAAAGTTCATAAAGAGATGGTAAAGCTAATCCATATGAATTGAGGGGTTTAATCAGAATTTTCTGAAGAGACTTGATCGCTTTATATGATGAACAGATTTAATTTAGGCTTTTATTCACATATAAATATTCATCAACTCACACATCAAACATGTTCGCTTGACGTGTGAGAACCAATTAGGTTTTTTCTAGTGTGTTACGCAGCACGTTTGAGCTTCAGCAAGAACCAATGAGGTTTGTTCTAGTGCGTCAAGCAGGTTCGGTTGAGCTTCTGTTTATTTTCGCTGAAAGTTTAAATGTGAATAAAAGCCTAAATTCAATCTGTTCATCATATAAAGCGTCTATATAGAACAGGGGTGCAAAACTCAGTTCCTTGAGGGCCACTGTCCTGCAGAGTTCAGCTCCAACCCCAACTAAACACACCTGAATCAGCTGATCAAGATCTTACTCCAGGACCAATTTTGGATACCCCTCTTTTAGGGGTTCCACCATGGGATCATTTAATGGACTTAGTTTTAATTAACTAAATTTGTTTTATTTCATTTTTTTATTTAAAGTCCCCCCTGTAGTCAATAATTGTATCCCTTAAATCACCAGAATGACATATTTAAATGTTTTTTTTTTCTTTCAGATTAATTCAGATTAACACCCTTGCTTCATTGAGGTATACGCGGATCTATGGATATATATATGATTAGCCTTTTGCTTGACTACGTTATCAAACAGCTAATAGTGTGTTGCTAATGTTACACAAACTATGTTCCCGTTCGCCATCTCGGTCTACCATTTAAACATCAGCATCCTTAGAAATGCTTACATACATAATTAACCCGCTATATTGCTAAAAGTACCCAATTTTTCATATCAACAGAAAAATATACCAGGATAACCTGGCTTCTCTTGAGACTCCACTGCTTCAGAGCGGTCATAGTCAATGATATGCTAAAGCCCGCCCCCCACGTGACGTGATTGGTTACAAGGTTGTTTGTGACGGAAGGAATTCTGGCGATTTCAAACCGTTTTTCTTTCACTGCAGTTTTAAGGAGAAAATACTCAGCAATCGTGTTGATTTATGA
The DNA here is from genome assembly GCF_963993115.1 of Abramis brama. Lineage (NCBI taxonomy): Eukaryota > Metazoa > Chordata > Actinopteri > Cypriniformes > Leuciscidae > Abramis > Abramis brama. The sequence continues at coordinate 51,809,075 of NC_139965.1, read as the reverse complement.
ATTTGCACATGGTTTGTCTTAAATCATATTAAAAACACCACATAGACATATAAACAACATTAAAAACTTGATTTTCACCACAGGGGGACTTTAAAATAAATTTTCTGAATTAAACAGCTTGTTAAACAGAAAAACAAAAACAAATAACCCATTAAACATGAAACTATTATGCAATCATTTCCATTAAAATTGAGTCAAGAATGCTAGGGTTCTTATGGAAACCATTAAAAGGTGTCTACCAATGTGGACAACAAGGCAGCTCATAAGGATTTATAAAAGAGTTCTCTCTAGCTGGCTTTTTTTTTTTTTTTTTACTATTTGGGTGGTAATCTGGTTAATCCTGTTTTATCAAAATAAATGATTATAGAACAGATCATGCATACTTGCACATAAACACACGCTTAGCCATTGTGTGTGTGTGTGTGTGTGTGTGTGCGTGATCTGGCATGTGTGATTACAATGTTAAAGTGGTTGTCCTTCCCCTGTCCTCCTCTGTCCTTCCTGTGTCCTCGTAAACCAATACATACTGATTGATTTTTTTATTTTTATTTTTTATGATATAATGTTATTTGTATATTAACTGTATTTTGTATAATTACAATTTAAAATAACTGTTTTATATTTGAATATATTGCAAAATGTATTTTTTTCCCTGTGATGCATACTGAATTTTCACATGATCCTTCAGAAATCATCCTAATATCACCCTAATTGCTGCTCAACAAACATTTCTTATTATTATTAATGTTGAAAACAGGTGTGCTGCTTCGCTGTGTGGAAACTGATACTGATGCATTCAGGATTCTTTGATGAACAGAAGGTTTAAATGATAAGCTTTTATTTGAAATAGAAACAGAGGTTTTGTGAGATTTCTTTTACTTCTAAGCTATTGTTTGTCCTTAAACTTTAGTTAAGTAAACCTCACATACACTTTAACAAATTACTGTATGAATGTTGTTTCATAAACAGATTTATGTGATTAATGATGTGACATGTCAGCATGTCTCACTGTTTGATTTCAATGCTGAATTCTCTTTCATAACTCACTGTTTTATTCATTTACAGTACTCCTTCCTTAGACACACACACACACACACACACTATAATTCGAGTTTTTCTGTTTCTCCACAGGACTCTGCTGAATGGTTTGCTGGTACGCAAATATGTTTTATTTCTTGTGTTTAGTCGGGTGCACAACATAATGAATTCTGAGACAAATTTTGGGAATCTTGCTTGAGTCTGACACTGTCAATCATGACAAAGATGTGTATCATAGAGTCTGACAGTCTGATGTCACACAATTTGACAAGCAACAATCATAAAGGACAAGCAAAAATCACACAGTTTGCACCCGACTTCAGTGTAACACAAGAACAGATGCTTATGGTTTCTTTTATTCTCAGGTTGTTCTGGAAAAGAAGAAAAAGTCCAAGCATTATTTTATTGCTCTGATATTCTCTCTTTGTCTCTGTTTTTTCTCCTCCATGCCTAAAAATAGAGGTGGAACAGAAAGGTAAAGACGTGTTTCTTTCACCCCGTATAGCATCTGTATGTTGGTTCCCTCGCAACATGTTTAACATTTTCTCAAGTAAACCATCATACATTTATTCATTACTAGAGAGATTATTTTTGACACTGGCTCTATGTTACAGTGATATTTAAAAGTCAAACACACTGTGTGTTTGGTAATATTATATGTTATTGGAGGAAATGTTATGTATGTGGCGGAGATGGTGTTGTGGTGGGCTCATGTTTTCTCATAGTGTTCACCCTCATTTCAGTTCATGTGTGTTATAATGCTCTTCTTCTGGTGCTGCTGAAAATGTAGAAAAAAACCTTGTGTCATCATGTGACATTTATATTTCACAAAGCATTTTATTGGATGAATATGAGTGCAACGTGATGCCATGAATGAATGTTTGTGTTTTTAAAGGAGAGGTTTTTTTTTTTATTGTTTTATTTTATTATTCTTTTTTGATTGTTTGCACTAGCATTATATCTATATACAATAAAATAATTCAAAAAATTCAAAGCTGCATTTATCAGGCACGCAAAAACTCAATTAGGCAGACAGCATCAAACTTGCAAACACATGCAGATGAGCTAACACTTGCAATGATAGTAAATAGTAATAAAACAAACAAACAAACACCCTAATTTACATAACTGAATAGAAATTAGAAATGATCAGCATGTTTATTTCATTAAATATTTATTTAGCTAAAAGAAAAATCATAAAATGTTTTGAAGGGACCTCTTGGGAAACTGAGATGACTCGTTTTTGAAACCATTTAAAAGCAATTTAAATGAACAGTCCAAGGGAACTCATTAAAATAAATCAGACTTCTCAGTGTGACTTGAGAGAGAGGTTTCATTATTGCTTCAGATCGCGATAATGTGCAATATCCATTGAAAACAGTATTATTACTGGGAAAGCTTCAATTTTTTGAAAAGTGCTGCGTTACTGTCACACTATTGAAAATGTAGTAAATTAGTTATTAAATTATTAGTAAATTCTTATTAGTGAGGTGTCAAGCTCAACAAAAGACTGATGTTTATACTCAGAAATACTGATAAAGATTTTTTTTAAAAAAGTCCTATCTGGTAAAAAAGAGAAAACACAAGAAAAAAAAATGTTGTTTGAAATGAACATTTTGTTTACAAGCAGAGAACAATCAATACATTTTTGTTTAAACAACTTGCAACCTTTATGTCCATTTTGTAAACCTTAATCATAATCACATTAAGATTGCGCATCAAAGCACACTCACTGATATGCAGGTTTGCTGATTATGCAATAATGCAAGACAGAGAATGTCTAAAAAAACATTGAATTAATATTTATTAGTTTAATCCTGAATTTATGACAAAACTTGTATAATTTAACTTCAAATACGGCAGTATTTGTTGTTGAATTTGCCTCGGCATTTAAATGCGCTTCACGCGTACGTTGAGTTTGTCTGTTCAGGCCTATACATATTATGAATCCTTTTTCATCTGCCAGGTAATTAGATCTTATAGCATCAGTGTATCGGCTAAGTGCTCGCAAACCCCCGTTAGCACTTTAACAGTAATGATATTCATAATCTAATTCCCATTTAAAACATCCAGTGAAGCCCAATCAATAACCCAGCCAATGAGCTGACAGCATTTTAAATGACATCATTATGATGATAGTGCTGCTAACCTTCAGGGTGACACCATCAGATGAGAAACAGAACATAAGAACTGCTATAACTCTCTCTCTCTCTCTCTCTCTCTCTCTCTCTCTCTCTCTCACACACACACACACACACACACACACACACACACACACACACACACTAACACAGAGTTACAAATTTCCAGATGTGTAGATCTCTGGCAGTTTTGCATTTGGTCTGATTCAGTGTTTCACAACTGGTTCTGCTTCAGGACTCAAAAATCAAGTGCCAAAACTTAAAAAAAAAAAAAAAAGCCCTTAAAAACAAACGTATTAATATCACCATGAACTGCACATGAAGTATTCCAAAACATTAACTTGGCAGGCTGAATAGGAAATGTGACCATTTTGGTTTCCAACGGCCTCTTGAATTTTGATCGTTTCGTGTTGTCAGCAGCCGTTGAATCATCACACACAACACACTGGGTCATGATTATTTTTGTAGCACATCACACATCCCATCCATGTTGGCATCTGTCTAATTGGACCAGCTTCTACCAAGTGGCAGACGAATATGAACCAAAATAGTTTTATTTACACACACAACCACACATACACACACACTTTAAAAAAAGAAAGAAATTGGTATATCATTCACATTAAATGCACACTATGTAAGATTTTTAGTTCAAAATATCCAAAAACCACTAGAACAATGTTCTATAATTTGTTGATTTGTGTACTTACATTATCCCAAATGTTTCTACGAATGTTTAAATCCAGAGAAATAAGCAGTTTTAACCAGGACACGGACCGTGTCCGTGCGTCGCCTATCAATGACATCATACGATGTTACTCTCGATTTGGAAACACCAAAGACGCTTTAATATATTGTGTATTAGACAGGTGAGCAACTGTTTTGATACATTCATCGACATAAAACTAATTGTTGTTATACAGCTCAACACAGTAAGTCTTTTTGTTTAAATCTCGTTTTCTTGATTTACCGCGAGTACCATATTTACCATGCCTATTATCGATCTAGCTCACTGCAGTGTGTAACAAGTGTCTCAAATAGCAGCCGCCGAGTGAACGCACAGAGTAGCATTATAACAACTTTCATCACACTCAAATGTATATAATATGATAAAACAGCGCTGCGTTACCCCACATACACATGACCGGAAGAAGCGGAAGCGGCGTCTACAGCATAATAAAAGCTCCACTGCTCTCGAGCTGAGTGTTGTGCTTGTTTCTCATTAGAAATCGTTCCATCGGCCTCGTTCCGCTCCAATGGCTTTCATAGCGTTATAATACATCTTTAAAAATGTACCGGTCATCCATGAATATGATTTCTGCCTGTCGTATTCTACACCTGCTGTAGAGGTGAAGACAACAACTCCCATGATTCTGCGAAATTAAGGCGTCATCAAGCTACGCCTTTGTTTTGAATAAACGACCTCTAGTGGTGAACAATTACATAGTGTACCTTTAAATTGATAATTTTTTTTGGAGTAAAGACATTTGAAATTGACACCACAATAAATGAGAAGTGTTTTCTCCTCCCTTTTAAAAGTTGTTATTTGACTATTTATTATCGTAACTGCACGATTATGTGATTAGTTGCATATTATTTTGATTTAGCTTTTGATTTTGTTTTCCACTGCTGTCAGAAACATTATCCACTACTGGAGGTCGATCAACCAGGGGTGCGTTTCTCGTACAGCGACGTAACTCACTGCTTAACTACCGTAGGACGATGCAACGTTCAATAAATCAACTAGCTAGTCAAGACCGTATTGACGCAAGTTGCTGTCTTTAATTTTTAAGTACAATCAACTTGGATGTTTAAGTCATTTCAACTTAAATGACATTAAACTGACTTTTAATAAATGAGTTGAATCTTGTACAACATAAAAAAGTAAAAAAAACAAAAAAACATATGTTGTCATAACTTATTGATCCTATAATTATATACAGTGTGATGTCACACAGGTGGTGGAGTAATAACTTATTTTAACTAATCCGTTTGAAACCGAATTAATGCCAGATTGTTTTGCTATAAATTACGGACATGGCATCTGAGGACTAATTCTCATTTTTTTTCTCAAATATTTTGCTTTATTCCTAGATTCTTTTTTACGTACTAGAACATGTATGCACATGCACACTGTTCAAAAATGGCGCTTTAAATCTCTTGACAAACTAAAAGACGTACAGTACATGAAATAATGTATTCTAAATAAAATAAATAGATTATACTGAATGTCAGCTTGCTTTTTTTGCTCAAGATGAATATTTATTAAGTCCACATGTCATGCAAACAAGAAACTATGCTTGTAACCACAGGTCGAGAGCTGTCTTTCCAACACAACTTTGCAATGGTGTTTGCGAATGTTCGTTGGAACTAGTTCCTTAATAAAGTTTCGGGAAACTCGTTGAACTGTTGATAACGACAGGACTTGTGACCATAGTTGGCTAACGATGCTGTGTAGTTCATCAGATCAGGGACTGTAATGGGCAGCTGGTCAGATCAGAGGTTCAGGATAAATTGACATGACGTGGAGACGAGAGATGAGCAGCAGAGATGAGCATTAAAACACTGAGCAACTCGGTTGATGGTGTATGTTCTTCTTGTCCTACACCTCCTTCTTCTCTTCCTCCTCATCTCTTTCTGATGTTTTCCTCTAGCCTACTCTGCCTGTATTCATATTAAAAGCAATAGTTCACCAAATAATAAAGCCTCTTTTACTCCCCAAATGACTTTTCTTCCATGAAACACATTCTGCAGAATATGCATATTGTGCTTTCCCATAAAATGCAAGCACTGAGGGTTGTTAAGCTCCAAAAACAACAAAACTTCATACAAGGGGTCCATATAAATTATACACATTATTGTACACAAGCCAAACGGAAGCTTTGCATAAGTACAGACTGATATTTAAGAGTCTCACCAGTTACTGCCGACTTAAATTTTTGTCACTCAAAGCTGTCGTATGACTTCAGAAGACATGTATAGCCGTCATTCTTTGTCATTTTTAAGCTTTACTGATAAGGCCACTGTGAATTGGAGCTTGTATGACTACTCGCTGTTAGTTGACTAGTCATCCAGAAAGGCAGTCAACTAGATGGTGGGTCAGTGTTTACTTCAATATGCCATGCAGTTTCAACAATCTCTGTTGTTTCTGGCAAGTCCAAAGCTGCAAAAAAAATAAATAAAACTAGTTTAGAAAAAGTACAAATTTAAATAGATACATAAATTTAAAGATGCATTTATTTAACCACATTTTCACAATATACTAAAGCTCGTTTTCATAAATCTAAACAATAAAAGCAGTGTTGCATTTGGCTTGCTCAGTTGGGGATATTTTGGGAATATTTAATTTAATTTTATCAATCAATAAATTCCACTAGAAACAAACCTTGTTGTATTATTTTAATTTGATACTGTGAAGCTGCTTTGATACAATCTGTATTGTGAAAAGCGCTATACAAATATACTTGACTTGGCTTGGGGGAAGAAAAGTTGATATGGAATATTTTGCTGGAAAAATATGACAAAAATATTTATGAATATATATTTTATACCTTTTTTTTTTTTTTTTGCAGTAGTGGCAGACCTAAAAGACTAATAAGTAGAAATCATAAAAAAAAATCAGACAAATGTATCTAAACATCATTAAAACAAGGTAAACTTTCTAAAGCAAACTTTTAAAACTTGTTTTCAGAGAATGTATTTTAAATTCCTTTATTTATCTTACCTCACTGTCATTTTTTAATTTTTTTTGTTTACATCAATCTAAAAACAATTACAACGGGGAAAGAAAAAAACATTCTGTTAAAAATATCTCATTTAGTGTTCCACTGATTAAAAAAGACACTGCGGTTTTAAAATGTTATTTTCAGTGAGTAAATTCAAACGGCTGTTTATTTTTGGAATTAATATAATATATAACTATTCCTTGACAACCTTTTCTTCACCTTTTTTCACCCATTCAGAATCCTTGGTCTCGTGCTCCTGCAGCCCATCTGGAGCAGCGTCTGTCGCTTTAACACTTTCTAGAAAAACTTAAATCTGTGTGTAGCTGTGCTCTGGTCAGCAACAATAGAGTGATGTGATGTTGATAATGATAACAGTGGGGCTTCACTTTAAATGCAGGTTTAAGATACAGACTAGCGCACTTGTTTTCTGATATAGCCGTTCACTGTATATCACTGTAATCCTCTAGATGGACAATCAGAGAGTTGTGTATGTGTTTTTCAGTGCTGCACGGTTTGTGTGTGTTGTATGTGTGGTAGTTTTCAGATACGATACAGGTTTTAGCAGCCTTATAATGGGGCTGACGCTAGAGCTGAACGACCCACTTCATTAACTTTTATAATACCTGTGTAAGCGTTCAGCGCTGTATCATTTTCTCGCTCAGAGATGCTCAGACTTCCTTGTGGAGCTGATGGACTCAATCGCAGAGGCAAAGGAAGGTTTATTTTTCACAATAACAAGGAACAAAATGAGGTTTCTTCAACTATGGCCAATTTTGGCCCTTTGGACGTTTGGGAAATACATTTCTTAATAAAACTTTTTCCAAACTCACTAGTTTATTTAATGTACTTAAGAATATATGCACTTTTCTTGCATAATTTGGTTTAAAAAGGGTAAGATCTTACTTTAGATCTAGCTTTATTTTGGGAATTAATGTTAATAATAATAATAATTAATAATAATAATAATAATAATTAAAAATTATTAATTATGACTTATCTGCACACAAATAATTTTCACACCATAAATGTTGAAAAGAAAAGGTTTATTTGACTCAATTTAGTATATTTTTAAATATATTTTCACTCTTCTTGAATAAAGAAGAGATAAAACAGATAAAACAGTTTGATAAAACAGTAAGAAGTAACTTTGAAAGCTTTATTAAGGAATAAATTATTACAAGAAATTAATTATCTTCACAAATCATTTTCATTCAATAAATATTACTCTGGTTCTCTGTTTTGTTTAAATCTTGTATATTTTAAATAAATTTTCACTCGTCTTGCATGATTTGGTATAAAAAAATGTAAGTAACTATATAAACTTTATCTTCTTTATCTTTATCTTCATGCTATAAATATTGAAATGGTTTACTTTACTATGTCTTTTTTTTTCTCACACATTTTTTTTTCATGATGAATTTTCGTAGTTTAGCTTTGAAAGTAATGGTGAAGCAATAAAATCAGCATGAAAGGCATTTGAAGTAAAACAATGAAAACTAAAGGTAAAACATTTAACAAGTCATTTTTATTGTTTTCATAAAAATCAACCCCTGGGACATGAAAGTGCCCATAGAAACACCCACACATGCCGAGAGCTTCCATCTGTGGGCAGAGCGCAGTTTAGCTTAAATTTATTGACCGTTCTGAGCTTTTCTGCTATCGTAAATATCATAGATTTAGTAATGCAATCACAGACGCACACGGCCCGAACCTGCTGCTCAGTTACCGCTGTCTCTGTAGATTACACTGTCTTTGGTATCAACAGATTTGACCCCTCGCAGGAAATTAATTGGAATGAGTTTATATATTTCTAACCTAATCTGGTTAAGTGTATGGATTGCCGCAGTCAGGCCTTGGGTTTAATCAATTTCTCCGGGGCTAAAGCCCTGGAAAGAAACACAATCTTTCTGTTCTGATGCTGCATGGCTGGTTAGAGCGGACCCAAATGGAAGAAAATACTCTTATTATTAGTTTTGTGCGCACAGACGCAATAAATCAAGATGACACAAATTGATAATATCTTAGCATCGGGATGGAATCCGTTCAGATTGTAATAAGAATAAGCTCATTATTATGTCTCAGTGGCCTCTGGCCCCTTTGACCAGCTGTCATTAATGAGCTCGCTCTTATTTATCAAAATTTGAAATGCCAACTTCAAGTTTAAATGCAATCTTTCTGCATGTGCACAATCCTGCTGCATGAGGGAGAGAGTTTTAGAGCCAGCCTGCTCCAGCACACCTGTCTGGAAGATTCTAGTAACCCTGATGACCATGATTAGCTGCTTCAGGTGTGTTTAATTAGATCTAGAGCTAAACTCTCTGGGATAGTGGACCTCCAGGAGCAAGTGGCCGTTTACACGACACAGTTTTTAACTAAAAACGGAAAACGTCTTATGCATTTTGGCCGTTTATTTACATGACAATGGTGTTTTGGGGGCCTGAAAATGCAAACTTCTGAAAACAGGTTTCAAAGTGTACGTTTTTGAAAACGATACCGTTACTGTTGTCGTGTAAACTACAAAAACGCTAATTTGGTCAAATTTAAATATGTACTAAGTGACAACTTGGATATTTGAGTTGACTTGACTTAAAGTATTAAGGCAGCACAAACACTTTTTTTTTTTTTTTTTTTTACAGTGTATTGTCACTAAGGGTAGCAAGCTTCAAAAATAACAGAAAAATAAAATACAATTAAATATAACAAAATATCGTCAATATGAGGCTGTATTCCAAGTCTTCATACAGCAGCTTTTCATTCATTACTTGAATTTCTTACTTAAAGTTTACATTATATATAGAAATAAGTCGTATCTGCTCACCAAGGCTCCCTTTACTTGATCAGAAATACAGTAAAACCAGAAATATTGTGAGATATTATTACAATTTAAAATAATTGTTATATATATTTCATTATAATTATAATACATTATCATCTCATAGAACATTTTACATATTGCAATGGTTCATTTTACACAATTTAGTTCATATGTTATACTTTATATTTAAAATATATTCTCACCCTTCTTACATAATTTGGTGAAAAAAAGAAAAAGCTTTATTAGGGAATAAATTAGGAATTATCTCCAACCAATAAATATTAAAATTGAATATTTTCTCTGTTTATTCACACATTTATTGTATTTAAATCATAAATCACACATTTATTGACACATTTATTGTATCTTTATGGTGTTTTTTTATATATATTTTTTTATAGTTTAGCATTCAAAAAATAAAGGGCAAAGCAATACAATCTACATAAAAGACATTTGTAACTAAAGGTAAATCATAACAAGACCGATTTAGTGTGATTTTTATTGTTTTACTAAATCAACCCCTGGGATATATTAGCAGAATCTAAATTTAACTAAAAAGCATGTTACTAATCATGTTACAAATTCAAATTCACATAGCAACAAATATGATACTGCTCTCTTCAAAGTCTATAACCCATAACTGTTATTTTAACATCAGTCAGGCAGTCATCCAACATCATATCTAAACGAACGCTTCTTGGCTAGAATAAGATACAATAATACAATATGCAGCAGATGTAATGTGTCACATTGTGAGAGTACCAGTCATTGTCTAGTGAAAGTGATATGGCACAATCTAGTCGAGCAGAAATACAAGAGAGTATCAGCGGTTTATGAGAGCTGCGTTTATGTTTAAGAACTGTGAAGGATTGTCATTTTCGTAACTTGGCATAATCTGTTTATCGGGTTCCTTTTATATAATGTAATGGATCATTGAAAGCAGCCCAAATGTGTCTCCTTAACAACACATTTCTAACTTATCATGCCATTGTGTACACGGCAGTGAGATGTTATCCATCTTATACATACAGATAAATGAAAATGGTCATGAAGTGAAGAGGCTTGATGCTTTCAAACCCATGCTCACTTGTCTTTCTCTCTCTGTTTGTTTGTAGTTTTCTTGTGCCCAGGGCTCTTGCGTGGCGTTTATCAGAGCGAGCATCTGTTTGAATCGGACCACCAGTCGGGAGCTTGGTGTAAAGACCCCCTTCAGGCCTCAGATAAGATCTATTACATGCCCTGGACGCCGTATCGCACAGACACCCTCACCGAATACTCCAGCAAAGAGGACTTCGTTGCAGGCCGACCCACGACCACCTACAAACTTCCCCATCGGGTGGACGGCACCGGGTTTGTCGTCTACGACGGCGCGCTGTTCTTCAACAAGGAGCGCACGCGGAATATCGTCAAGTTCGATCTGCGCACTCGCATCAAGAGCGGTGAGGCCATCATTGCCAGCGCAAACTACCACGATACGTCTCCATACCGTTGGGGCGGTAAGTCGGATATCGATTTGGCAGTGGACGAGAACGGACTTTGGGTGATTTATGCCACGGAACAAAACAACGGACGGATTGTGATCAGCCAGCTGAACCCGTACACGCTTCGGGTGGAGGGAACATGGGATACGGCCTACGACAAACGCTCTGCTTCCAACGCTTTCATGATCTGTGGAATCTTGTACGTGGTCAAGAGTGTCTACGAAGACGACGATAGCGAATCCACTGGGAATAAAATCGACTACATCTACAACACGGAGCTGAGCAAAGATGGCTATCTGGACATCTTTTTCCCAAACTCGTACCAGTACATCGCCGCCGTGGATTATAATCCCAGAGATAATCTGCTTTATGTGTGGAATAACTACCACGTGGTCAAATATTCCCTGGATTTTGGAGTACTGGACAACAGGCTAGGTAAGAGCTGGAACGTTTGCATTAATTTTTGTTATTTATTTTGAAACACTTTTTCTTGGAATGAATTGCAAAAATGTTTTATTGCACAGCAAAATTAAAAGAAAATAACCAGAAAGACCCTATGGAATCAATGTCCCAGACAGCAACATGGTGTCGGCCGAGATCCGGCCCACATCTGGTACACATGGATACCACACGGCCCAGATGTGGGCCGGATCTGGGCCGGCACTTTGTTGCTGTCTGGGGTTGTTTACGTGTTGTGGCTTGTACAGTAGTTCAATTATTATGTTCAACTTGCTATAACGTACTCCTAGAAGTTGACAAATTCATGGTCATCACAGCTTTAATGTTAACAAAATGTTATAAAACCCTTCCATGTATATATAAAGGAATAAAACACTTTCATACATGTATATGTTCTGCCCCAACTTCCTGTTTCTACAGGAAATGTGCCAGAGCAGGAGAAAAATACTGCACTCCTTTAAAGGAAATTAAGCCTATTTTTAGGACAAAGATTGGTTTGCATTGTGACATTTCATTTCCATAATGTAAAAATGTAAAAACTCTCATTACTATATAATGTGAAGGAATTACATTCTTACATATTTGTTCAATTCTAGAGTAGATATAAAGTAAATTGTAAAGTATTTATTCAGTACAAAATATTATTTGTTGTTACTTTCTTAAAGCTGCATTCCGTAACTTTTTTGGGTTAAAAATGATCCAAAATAATTTTTTTAGCAAGTACATAACCAGCCAGTGTTCAAAATCACCATGTGACAACTGGAGATTCACCCATTGTAAAATGCAAAAGACTTCGGACTTCGAAGTGGCTACTTAAACAAAGAGACTGCAACCGAGCCTATGCGAAAACAAGGATAATATCGGAAGGGCATTAAATGATGTCACGCAATGCTGATGTTGTTAACATTAACAATTTGAGACGTGATATGATAAGCGATCGTTAGATTTAATCAGCGCAATTTACTGCAATGCTTTTTTCCCCTTAGTTGGTCAGAACAAAAGTGGATGTTACTTACTTGTTCAGATGACATTTTCCGGTGAAAATTATTATGTTGGTCATACTTCCAAAAAGTAGAATCTGTGATTCCGAATGACAGGATCCACACCGGCGCGTAGACTGACAGCCGCACATTCTCCTCAAAACATTGGATTTATCCGCGATGTGCCGTGCCGAGGCACAAGCCACGCAAAGTTGATAATTCAGCGAATAACTGCAATAGCAGATTTCGAACAGAGATGAAGACAAAGAGGAAAAACTATGGACTGCAGCTTTAATTTATATTGCATTTCAATTAAAATGTAGCCTAACTATACAAATTATAGGAACAAAAACCTAATGAGAATCAACATATTTGGGAATGTACTGTATACAGTTTAAATGTAGCATAATGTCACAATGCAAAACAATAAAATGTATTTATTTCCGTTATGCAAAATATGATACTTCATTTCTTTTAATTTTAGGGTGAAATATAGGACGTTTTCATGAGATTCACCCCTCCTTCTTTAAACTAACACAGTTACTAATGACATTTTAGTGCTGCAGTTGGAAACATTGCCTTTGATTTAGTTAAATTAGTTGTTTAGTGTCTGCGGGCGGCACACAGATAGAATGAGCTTCAATGGTGTTTACTTGAGTTATTGGTTAGACCAGAAAGTTTGGAATGTCCTCTTTAATTGGAAAGCATCTAGTGAAGTTAGTGGAGGGGAAGTTCGTGGCTTCTTACTGAAAGTCAGAATGTAGTCGCCGGGGCTGGCGGTAATTATAGAGCGAATGGTACTCAATGTGTGAGATTCCTTTCGCCATTTAATTAAAAGCTTTTTAAAGAAAGAAAACTTTCATAAACATCTTCACTAAGACTGTGGGAAACACATTGACTTCTGCACAGTAATATTCAGAAGATGCATTAGGTCGTCGCTAAAGGAAAACAAGTCAAATAGTTTACAAAGTATTCTAATTGCATTCCACCCTTTTTTTTCTCAGTCACCCTCTTTTTCAGGCAAAGTATCATAATTGCCACCACATTTTTTATTGATTTATTTTACAAATATTTTACTGTTTTGTAAAATCAAATGAAGTTTTTAAATGAAGTTTGGGGTCAGTAAGATATATGTGTGTATATATATATATATATATCTCAAAAGAACAGCATTTATTGTGAGAAATAGTAGTAGTGATATTCTCTTAGCCACTAAGCTCTAACAAGAAGATTATTTTCTTAATGAAAGCCTTCATTTTCAGTGACAGACAAATCCATGTCCAAAGTCACAATTATGTTTCCCTGACGACAGCAGAGGTTTGGAGGGCATGCATTGAATTTTATGTCCTTGTTGCATTTTATCTGTATGCCAAAATATCAGACACAGCTGAATGAAAGTGTTTTTGACAGTGAGGAAGCTGTTGCGGCCACATCACATTTACACTCTCAGCCTGTCATGAACCGTCATCACTCAAGCTTCTGCTCTTTACTGACTGCTTTCAGAAAGAGATTGTCTTCACTTCCTTGTTTTATAAACCGGTACATGTGCTACTTGTTTTTTTTATTTTTATATATATATATAATATTAGACAGCATATAGTTTATATTGTACATAATTGTACAAAAGTTGCAATTATCTTTTTTATTTTTTATTCCTTATTCCATGGTGGAAATAAGCTTTCATAGCTTGAAGAGATTCTTGCTGACCAAGTTTAGAAACTGTTTACTTTTGAATAATAACACATTTAGTTTAATGGCACAGACATGCTTGCAGTGCATTCGTTCGAACCCTTGCATAAATTATGTTGTGTGTGTGGCTGTGGTGTGTGTTTCGCTGTGGAAGGCTTGTGTTGATCTTATTAAATGATTGTGTGATATGAGACGCTCTTACAAGCAGTCAGACACTCAGAACATTCTCAATTACACATGCAGAGAGAACAGCAGTGTGTGTGTGTGTGTGTGTGTGTGTGTGTGCGCGCTCTCTCCTCTGAACACACAAAACCTGCGGCATGATTAACCTTGAAACCTTCATCTGAAGGTGACTCTTTTGATGTGCTTCTGTTCACTATTACTGTTTCAAGACCTAGTGAACATACTGTATGCATAGATGCTCCCCAAATGCAAAAATATTCCAGAAACTGAATTATAAGATGCATTTCTTTATAAGGTTTTTAGGTATAAGATATTTAAGGTTTTAGCCTTAGTGACATAATTAATCAAAATACAAGCAACAGTGTATTGTTCTGAATATCAGCACACAGGGACGTGCACAGGGGGGTTGCTCAGGTTGCCCGGGCAACTGCCCATATGCCCTTCTCGACTCACGTTGCCCTTCCGAGGGGGGAAAAAATAAATAAATAAAAAGTACAATGGATGCAAAATTTCACGTAGGCATAGATAAAAAAAAAAAAATTGCAAAGCCTCATTCACTTCCATTCGGGCACCGAAAGTGAAAGTCAGTAGGGGAAGGGCAAACTCTGTTTACTTGGCTGCAGCGCTGCAGCGCTGCACGCGACTGCGCTGAGCCTGCATGAGCAGCCCTAGATTGTCGCGGTTGTCGGGTGAGACGACTCAACGTTGTCGGAAAAGGTGAGTTTGTGATGTATAACAAACGAACGATCATCATCAGGGTTCCAGACTGCGACCATTTTTTGAGAATGTGCGAGTTAAAATTTTATGTGGTCGCATTTGTGCGAGTGCATGGTCATGAACTAAATTCACGCATGAATTTTCCTGCATTGAACTTGTTTTAGCGCCCGCCAAAGTGAATTTTTGTTCCGCCAAAGTCTTATTTGATCGGTGAGTAATGTAGATGAACTGCTGCGCTTGTGATGGCGCATGTTTAACTGAAAGAACGAGCAGAGAGAGAGAGAGCCGGTCGCGCGCGCGCACACTCTCTCTCTTCGGAGCCAGGCGAAAGTGTAAACAAGACTTCACCGTCTCCAAACTAAGCGCTGTCTTGCTCTCTCTCCCTCGCACATATTAATCAAAATAAATCGACACTGTGGTAAAAGGTCGGAACACCAAAAGTTTCATGTGGAGCATTCTAAGATTTTTTTTTCCTGAATTACCGCTGGGCTGGGTGTGAATTGTGCTAAATAAGTTGCCTTATCTTCTCTGAAAAGCGTTCCGGACATTCAGCTGACATAAAACAACACTTTAATTAAACGAAAAAAACTATCCAGTGATGAAATGTTTTCTGTGTTGACACAAATCTTGGATGTGTCCATGTCCTAACGCTGGAATAATCACACAACGCGCACGACACGTCCAATTCGCGAACTAATGACTCCTTTGAACCGATTAATTTTAATGAATGGTTAAAACAACTGATCTTTCCAACAGTCTGAATCGGTGTATAACTAATCAGTAACACTTTACAATAAGGTTCTATTTATTACATACATTACATAAAAAGTACAATTTGCTTACTCAAGCTTAAGCTTTAAAATAAATAAAACAAACCACTTGTTTTTTTGAAAAGCATATGACTACATTTTTCCACACAGTGCTATCAAGAAGAATCGTTAAAGAATCGGATCGATAACCAGAATCGTCAGTGGCATTATTATTGAAAAAATCTGTGTTATTATCTGGGGGGAATTTTGTATTATCTCGCCCTTTTTTCAGGTCAGAGCAACTGCCCCTCAAAATTCCTGTGCACGTCCCTGTCAGCACAGCTTTGCAATGCTTTGCAATCAGCAATGCTGATATTCAGAACAACACACTTGCAATCATAAAATTAGTTAGAACAACATTAAACAAAGTTAACATTTTTGACAGTGAATGACAGTGAACAGTGCTGCAGTTTTTTTAATGGAATTTATTAAAAGTATTTATTATAAATGATTTATCTGTGCACATAATTTTTTTTATTTTTTTTTATTCATGTACCTCGTAATATTTAAAGAAAATAACTTCCCCTCACAGTTACTGACATGGGATTAACCAATAGCAAACCACAACCACCCAACCATCCAATCACTTTCCCATGGAAAAAATCAAATCCTATCCTACATTTTGTCTTGTTCAAGAAGCTGTTTCACTCAAATATACACAATAGGAAGAAAAGTCTATCACAACTTCCTTTTAATACCAACTTTAAATGGAACTGAGTAAACAATTCAATGACTCACTTATAAAGCATTCATGTAGCTCAAACAATAAAACACGATAAAGTTCAGAAAGAGTCACTGAAAAATGTCCACCAGCAATGCACAGACTGACAAACAGATCTCACAAACAATGAAAAGTCTCAATGCTGGCACATAGCAGCCAGAAAGAGGTCGCATGTAAGTCACCTTTAGAATCATCACAGGACCACAAGTGCATAGCAAGTGTGCCATTTAGTAAAGGGCCTATAAATAAATGTTTAATTTTTATGAAATATTGAAAACTATTGTTAAAAACTGAATCAAAACTGAGTCATGAGAATCAAATGGGTATCATCATTGAGAAAAAAAAACAAAAAACTGATACATTGTGGTTATGACAATTTTGGGGGAAATGTGCTTAAATGTTTTGAAAATAATGTCACAATGCAGAAAATCTTAATGGTCCTGAAAAAGCTTCTGTGTCATACCCGTAAACAGACAGAACCCAAACGCAGAGTGCAATAAAATAGTTATTTAGTCCACTGAGAAATAATTCACAAAGGCCTGGAGGATGAAGACATTTCCAAATGACAGATGAACTTGAGCAGGGAGAATCAGTCAGACGGTCCAATCTGTATTCATGCAGGTAGTGAATGACTAGAAATCCAACGTGGAGTGAATCAAATAACGAAGAGAAGGGAAGAACAAATATAAATTCTAGATGAGAAAAACAACACTGTCGGACAAGAACAATGATCTGACAGGGAATGACGCAAACACTGAGGTATATATAGGGGAACCAAATCATCAGCAGGTGAGAACAAGCTTGATTAACCTCATCATCTGATCAGTTGCTTTGGCTGCTGAATGAGTAAGTCACTTCCAAATCTGAAAGACATGATAGGAAGACAACAGAAGTGAAAATACAGACCTGGGGTCTCATTTATAAAACTGTGCATAGGATCCCTACTAAAAGTGTACGTGCGCCTGAAAGCCAAAAATGGTGTAGGCCAAAAAATATTTAGACTTATAAAACGTGCGTACGCCAGAACCTGAGCTAAATTCCCTTCATAAATCCCAGTCAGCGAAAGATTGTGCGCACATGCATCTCCACCCCTTCTCCTCCCCGAAATAACCATATATAGAGCTTACAACTCCTAGTTTTACTATGCATATCATCATCTGCATATCATTTGCATATGCATATTCATCTACATGATACCATGTTTAACGTTACAAGACATTAGGAAAATATGAGATTCGGATGTGCCGTCACATTACATTGCTAAAAATAATTTAGTAGCCTATCCTTGCCTTGTTTTTGACTAAATAAATCAAATAGTATAAAATACATTTCTGAGAAAGTTTTTCTTAATCTTTTCCATTTGTCCGGTTGGGCAAGTAGTACAATTCTCTCTCACTTTTCCCTTCAAAAAAAGAAAAAAACACACGTGTCCCGGACAGTCTATGGTCCCGGACAAATGTTATTGTCGAGCCCTGATATGTTTTCCTTGATTGGTTTTCCCTGAAGAGAATTACGTTGTTGAAAACGAAAGTAAAAGAGTGACGCACATTCATTGCGTTTTACCGTGATGAGAGTTCCGTGTCTTTATTAAACTCAACACATTATAATGATTTATCTGTCATCCACCCTCGATTAATTGGAATGGAATGTTTTTGTTACTTGGCCCGCAGATTATCCGCGATCCGCGCAGCACTATACGATTTGAGAATGGACACAAGCGGTAACCGCAACAGAACCGTCACGGAGACGGCATTTGACGGAGACGGCCGTCTCATAATTCTCTATGCAGGAAAAACCCTGCGTTTGGTATTGTAGTACTGTTACTCACTGTACTGTAAAGGTTTCTCACCGGTGAAAGACACATGATGTATTGCAGTAACGTTGTCTCCGGTCTTCTTGGCTCTGTGCGTTCATGCTTTCAGGAGGTGTGACTTTGGATGGCGATTTGCAGGGAGGGTGGGATGTACACTTTTAGTGCTATCAGGCTAAAGTTAGCATTTTCCCAGATGTCCTACAGCATCTTTAAAGTGGTTTTCCTTCATTTGCCGTCAGTCCCTTAGCTCACCATCGGTGTCGCCAAACTGCGCCGTCTCCAAAACGTTTGTACGCATGGGTCAGAGTTTGCATGCAGGTGCGCAAATTTTCCCGTCAAGTTTGTTTTTATGAATCACAATTTATGCTTCGGAAGTGGCGCACACCTCTTTCAGGGCTTGTTTTGTGCATATACGCAACGGTTATAAATGAGGCCCCTGAACCGTGACATTCTGTTGATTTTCGGGTGAAATATGACTTGGACAGGATCTCGCCTCGCCTATTTAATTCATACAGTATTGTACGTTTATCTTTAGCTCCTCTATATGTTTTAGGTTTCAGGGAGCATTTGGCTGGAGGCTGGTTTTATCACTGCACACAGCTCCATTACTCACTGTTGAAAATCCCCTGGCTCACGGGCACAAGTGTGTCGCACTTTATCACCCCCCTCCCTGCGTTCCCTCTCCAGCTTTAGTTCCTCTATAGAGGCAGTCAAGAGAGAGATGAACACTGTGCTTACAACATCTGTCCTCATTGCCCTGCTCCTGTGGCCTTGTGTTTGTCTTTGTTTGTGTATGTGTTCACTCCCGTCTCATATGATTCTGTGTAATCTTCAAAAATCAGTATAACGAGTGAGGTCGTACGGATTCGTACCAGTTAGCCACCTCGTACTCACTCGTACAAATTCGTTGGAATAAACAATTTTCAAATTCAGCATCAATTAACAGATTCACCATGGAATCTCGAAGAATCAGCATCAGATAGAAGACTTCACATGAGCGCATCAAAATCTGCATCAGATAACATGAATATTATGAATATTCAAAATGAGCATCAGACAGAATCACACTGAATTGCCCAAATTAAGCATGATATCATAATTAATTTGGAATCTGCTAAATCAGCATCAGAGACCAAAGTAAGCACAGAGTCATGAAATCAGTGTCTAATTATGAAATCATCATCAGATCCGGAACTCGGCTTTAAAATGCAAAATCATTTGCCAAAACAGACAAATGTCATTTGACACCTCAAATGACAAAACTGGAATATAATCTGGAATCTTCCAATACCATCAGACAACAACAACTTCTCTATTATATAGTCTAATCAACGTGGAATATTCAATATAAGCATCAGTTAACAGTCAGCATTAAATCTCTGAACTCAACTTCATATAGCAGAATCAGCATGGAATCTTAAAAAAAAAAAAAAAAAAAAAGCATAGGATAAAAGAATTAGCATGAACTCTCCAAAATCTGTATCAGATAACATGAACAATAAGAATTTCCAAAATTAGCATCAGATAACAAAATCACACTGATTTTTCCAAATTCAGCATCAAATAATTGAATTACCTTGAAATATCCAAAATCAGCGAAGAGTCAGCACAGGGTCATGAAATCGGTGTCTAATCATGAAATCATCATCAGATCTGCGTTTGGGATTCAGAACACAAAACTGGAATATAATCTTTTAAATGAGAATCAGAGCACAACAAATTCAGATGATAAAAGCCAAAATAAGCACCACATTTCAGAATCACCTTAATCTCGAATCCGCATTAGATAACACAATTCATAACACAAAAACATACAGAGAACCCCACGAGGTGCAGAACATTTTCTTTGGTCTTTATTTGTTCCAGATGACAGTTTCATACCAATATGAACATGAAATGAAATTTCCCTCAAAATAACTGTTTATTTTTGTGGCACACTCTTTTTTACTAAAGCGCATTACGCTTTAGTTATGCAGTCTCAAAATAGTGAATGCCATTGAACATAACCTTGTTTTTCTTTGAAACCTGACATGTCTGAGGCGTCCTTCTTGAGCTGTTGTGATGGACAGTGCCGTGTGAGATACCGATCTCCCGTTTTGACCCGCTGTGTGGAAAAGCAGCTCTCTCCCTTATAGCTTTTGCATGCCCCATCTGATGATATTCAGACCATGTGAGGGAACGTCAAACGCAGTGATGTTTGGAGCTGGTATGGGAGCTGAAGTGTTGCCTAGCCTCACCGAAATGCTCCGCTCTGCAGGGCCCTTCAGGCAGACGGTAATTGACCTAATCTGGCCCATATGCAGAGTGGAATATGTTAAGCCGTGACCTCAGAGGAGTGCTGCATTGTGCCATGACTACTCGAAATCTTTTGACTCGAACCGGCATTCGGTATAATATAATACATTGTTTGATGCGGAGTCAAGACCTGCAGACTCCTCAGCAGATGAGTTGAACTATAGCTCACTCATAAAACAGGCCTCAGAAGTGGAAAAATAAAAGTATACATACAGAGGACTTTGTATTTAAAGGCCCCCTGAAATCATTGTTTTTTTAGCTTTTAGTATGAATGTGTTAAGTCAAGTCAAGTATATTTGTATAGCGCTTTTCACAACACAGATTGTATCAAAGCAGCTTCACAGTATTAAATCAAAATAGCACAACAAGGTTTGTTTCCAGTGGAAAAAACGTCCACGTTTTTGTTAGGCTTAAGGTTATGAATAAGATGGTGTGTTCCAAAACAATGATAAAATTCACAATTATGAGATATAAGCATTCAAAACTTACTGTCCCTCACTTCCACTAAAATGGATAATGGATTTTTATGACGTTACCACGGACTTCAGCTTCTCATCACATCTTCTGTCCAATCAAATGCTCTCTAGAATCTAAAGTGTCCCGCCCCCTATGCTATAAATACCACCTGGCCAAAGCGACCGTTGACATGTAACGGAGCAATATGGGTTGGAGATGTGTGTTCGGTTGTTCAGACGCTCAAGTTTTATTCCGTATTCCAACTGTATGTTGGTTAAGAATGAAATGGCTAGAATTTATTTACACCTCTACTATTGAATCCAGCGTATCATCAGTCCTCTGATTCGCTTCCATTGTGCTGTCAAGTACGACTTGCAGTCTGAGATGTAAACTAAACACTAAGCTATTTGAAAAGGGGGAGGAGCCATTCAATATGTCCTGCCTTAACTTCTGGTTTCAGGGGAAATTACGTCAACGCATCATACAAAGCTGTGCATTCCAAAGCACTTCAGTGGACTTTTAATCTGCTAAACATAACATGTGGTGACCAATCTCCTGTTCTGTTTAAAGCTGGCATGACACAGAAGATGCATCTCTTTCTGAGGAGGTTGCTAGGGTGTTCTGGGTGGTTGCTATTTGGTTGCTAGGGTGTTATATGTGGTCGTGAGTGTGTTGCTAGGCGGTTACAATGCTGTTCTGGATGATTACTAGGATTTTGCTGATAAATAGACAGATAGAAAGACAGATAAAGAATAAAATAAATACATGCCAGGATGAATCTTTCACAATAAGACCAGTATTTCCATTACATGCATTAAGAAAAAAATTGTGAAAATTAATGTTGACTTTAATGAGAATTGCATTGAATATGCAATAGCCTTTTTTTTTTTTTTTTTTTCTGGTGTTGCTAGCTACTAATATGATCTACTTTAATTTTATGATCTAAAAATTAGGCCGATTATCTAAATATCCCAAACAAATGTCAAACCTTGCGCATGCTTTCAGAGTGTGTTCTGTATCCAATAAATGTATTTTGATTGTTAATGAAGTGTGTTCTTCAGCGTATGCTGAAGGTTTTGGCATTGTCTGGATGTTTTTTGATCTATGATGTAGGCTACTAGTAACAGTTTTAAGATATCAGAGACATTTTCATTTAATTTTAAATTTATTATTATTTTAATATCAAAGTGTAGATGTTGGAAACAGCAGGTAAAATGTGAGAGTTTTTGTCCCATGTGTTGGGAATCAGAGAGTATAAAACAAAGCAAAATGTGCGTGTCTGTGTGTGTGTCTGTACCTTACCCTCCAATACCATAACCAGCCATGATGGGAACTGTGAAAACGGTCCAAATGTTAATTAAAAAAATGGCTGTGACTGAGCAATGATAGAGATGCTTCATCTTTCTGCCAGACGTGAATGAGCCGAGCCAGTTCTCACTCACACTGATAAGACACCAGAATAGAGAGACAATTCAAAGTAATGAGCTATTTCTGACAGGGAGAGAAACTTCTCTTCATTTTCTTTGGTGCTGAGAAGAGGAACGAGAGATAATTATGACAAGAAGAGCACTTCAAATTAAGTGTAATAGCACATCGGCTAAAACCCGAATCGTTGCCGCGGAACGCGTTGCATCTGCCGTCAATCCTGATAATGGACCGAATGTTTTAAAAATGTTTCTTGCATGGATAGGAAATTACTGAGAGGCGGAACGAGACAGATTTACAGATTGACCATTTAATTGAGTTTCCTGTGAGGTATAAAATGGTTTCGAGCATATTGCACACTCAGCTAAAAAAAAAAACTTGTGAAAATCACAAGCTCTGATTAGATTTTCTGATTAAGACGCAGTTTTGGGCAGTCAGGTGTTCATCCAAGTGGTGCTCACTGCAGAGTCAAATGACGTCCAGCTCCCCTTCTCTGGACGTAATGGGTGGAGCTTGATGTAGTCCAGCTTCATCTCTGTGGACCTAATGGGTGGAGTTATGTTTAGGAATAGAGGGTATGCATTGACGTCACTTTTCCGCCAGAACACACCCTCTCAGCCGGACTAAATGGCAAAAGAGCCTGCTGTGTGACTGGATTTAATAGGGGAAACTGTGAAAACAAACAATTATCAGTTTAAACTAAAGGTTGGACTCGATATAGTGTTCCTTACAACTTACCAAAGATCCAGTGATCCATGGATATTGATATGCAGTCAGGAATCATTTTTCCTGACATTTATATGTGCCTGATTTCGACGCCGGGGAAATACATAAAGCAAATTTGCCTGTGAATGCATTATATAAATACAATATAGGCAGGTCTAGATCCGGGTGATCACTTATATCAATGTCATATTTATTCATATTGTAAACTTGTAACCAATTATGCAGAATATACGATGGTAAATATTTAATTGATGAGTTGTCAATACAATATATAACAAAACAATATATAGGGTATGATTTTACCCCTAAATTCAGTGTATTGACACAAATCCACCTTTCGCTGCCTGGATCCAGTTGTTTCTATGAATTTCAGCGATCCATTTGCTTCTCTGTTCTGTAGCTTTCGGCAATCTGTAAAAATATACCTCAGATTTCTTGTCAAATCTAGTTGTATAGTCAATCGCAAAGCTTTTTCCCGTTTTAGTTTTGTGTTTTTTGCGGCATTCACGCTGAAAACCAATGCTCAGTTTTTCTGCCAGTCAGTGAGCATAACAGCAGTCACTCCGGCCGACGGTGATGTCACGTGCATACCCTTTATAGGGTTAATGGTAGGGTTATGGGTTGGACCTAGCTCCACCATTGTGTCAAGCTCCACCCATTGGCTATGCAGTGAGCAGCCTCTCTGTTTAACTGCTCCACAAGATACAATGAACACTTCTGAAAAACAAATAATCACTAGCAAATAGGCTACCCAATTTAACGCATTTATTTAATAAAAATGCGTTAAATATAATAATGTAATAAAATTGCTATTAATCATGTCCCAAATGAGAAGTTAGGGAAGTTCTTATTATTATCAATGTTGAAAACAGCTGCTTAATAGTTTTGTGGAAATTATGATTCATTTGGAAGCACTTTATTTCGATGGTCCACTTTAGACATTCAACTAATTATAAGAAATTTTGCAACTACAATGTCAACTAGCTCTGATTAATGTCAACTTATTCTACTAGCCTGAACCCAACCCTAACCCTAACCCTAACCTAACAGTCCACTAATATACTCTAATGAGGTTTAGTTGACGTAGTTAAAAGAGGTCCTTAGTTTGTAGAGTGCCTAAAGTGGACCATCGAATAAAGTGTAACCATTATTATTTTTTTATATTTTTTTTTCAGGATTCTTTGATGAATAGGAAGTTCAACACAATCTTTTGTAACATTATAAATGTCTCTACTGTCAGTTTTGATCAATTCATCCTTGCAGAATAAATGTATTATTTCTTTTTTAAAACAAAATCTTACTGACACCAAACTTGTGTTTTCTGTAATACTCAAATTCTCTTAATATTCAATGTTAATACATCAGCAATGTGCCGCGGCGTCGCACGTCAAAATAAATGCTTCTTTTATCAGGAGGTGAAATGGAAGTAGCGAACATAATTTTGGGCCACCTCTCTGGATCCACCACTGTATAAGCATAATTTCCTAATTTAAAAATCTAAATCTATAAATCTGCCCATAACAGAGTGGAAATGTATGGAAGCTTGTTTCAGCCACAGAATAAAACATTTAAAAAGTTGTATATTAATAATTGTGAATTTTTATCTCACAATTGCGAGTTTACATCTTGCAATTCAGACTTTATTTCTCAGAATTGCGAGATATAAAGTCGCAATTGCGAGTTGTGAGATAAAAAGTAGCAATTACATTTTTCATTCTGTGGCGGAAACAAGCTTCCAGAAATGCTCTGCTTGACTGCATTTGACATCACAAAAAAAAAAGAAAAAAAAAAGAAACATATACTAGAAGAGTTACACACTTCAAATAAAAATTATATAATAAAGTTGGCTGGAAAAAAGCCTAGCCAGAAAAATTCGAAGTTTAAAGTTTTAAGTTGCCAGAGTGTTCTTGGCGGTTGCATGATTTTGCAGATAGATAGATAGACAGACAGACAGACAGACAGACAGACATTTAATTGTCTAGGGGAAAACATATTTTTGTGAAAGACTTAATGAGTATTGCTGGAGCCATGATGGTATGTCACTCCAGTGCAGTAAATTTGAGATGATTTAAATTAAAAGAAGACTTTTGACAGCAGTTTGTACCATTATAATATATTCATTTTAAGCTGCTTGTTAAAATTATAATCAGTTGAAATGTGACAAATTAATATGATTGAAATTTAACAAAAGCCATTAACTTGCAATGTATGCAATCATCTTTAGACATCACATATCAGATCAAATGTGTTGATGTGCTGAAGTGTTTTGGAGGTTTTATCTAGTCATGGTCAGGCGGTTTTGGGAGGAATCAGGCGGCATCTAGTCTTTGTCATCCAGAGCTGCTGAGTGTGAGTGTGTGTGTGTGTGTGTGTGTGGAGGGAGAGTTTATGTTGAGATGCTGGAGTAAGCGTTTTCCACCCACAGTGCCTGATGACGCGTCTCTATGCGTTCGTGTTTAATGATGCAGAGATGCTGGAAGCTGCGCTCATGGCTGTCATTGATTCACAAGCTGCGGATGTTTATTATGGAGTCACAAGATCAGTGTGTTTGCATGTGTGGTTGTTGCCATATGGTAGGTTATAACAAAGGCATTTCATGTTTTTTTTTTTTTTTCATTTTTATTATCATTTCTTATGTATTAATATATCCTTATAATTTTTTATTTATTATTATCAGTAAAAATGTTGTCATTAAAAGGGTTCCTTCTACATACTCATGGCAATGCAGAAGTGTGTTAACTAATAGATTCTCCTCAGATAAAAACAGATATGAGATATCATGCATAATGTGTGTGGATTTAGTTTAAAACGAATCAGCGATGTGGGCTGACGGACAGTGTGTGACGTTAGCTGATCCCATTAGCCTCTCTTCTCACTGTCATCGCTATCCTTATACATAAACTAGCAAAGGCCAAACATAGAAAGAAAAATTAATAATCAGGTTAATTTGCTCTTTTTGAAGTATAGCAGCCCTCTGGGCATGACTTATTAAAGTTTTAAAACTGAATTAACTCATGCAGCAGGTGATGCTGAACTTTTAATTGCTCATAACAGTGGGCAAGTGCAGGGTTTTTAAAATTAATAAACAATATTAGTTACTGAAATAATTCATTGATATTGGAGCACGTTATAAAACTCTGGACTGATTTTTTACATGTAGATCTGCTTTTCATGCTACCAGACACAAACAATTATCAATAAAAATGTAATGTATCATGGGTTGAGATAAACTCAAAAGGTTATGGTCACTGCACACAAAACTTGCTCCATTATTGTTGCACCATATATATATATATATATATATATATATATACACAAAAAAGTAAAGCACTTTTATGCATGATTATATGTGTGAATATTATATATTTTTATTGATTAATTGATTAATTAATTTATTCATTTATTTCAGAGTTTTGTTTGAGACACTTAGTGAGTTATGTCTTCATGGGCCATGATTTGGTCTTTCTTTAATTACTTCATTAATTAATTAATTGGGCAGTTCTTTGCCAGAATTGTCAATTGTCACTTTACGCGGTCAGTTCTTGAAAACGGCAGGAAATGTAATTATCTGTAATGTAAACAATCATACATTGTTGTAGATGTTCTGCCCACACAAACACAGAGCCATTAGGATCACATCACCCTGCAGAACAAGAGTGTGTGCGCGCGAGTGTGTGTGTGTGTGTGTTATTTCCTGGGTCGTGGGCCTTACCCATAATTTCTCCAGTGTCTCTTCTGTTTGCTTATTGCTTTGCCACCCTCCCTCCCTCCCTCTCTCTCTCGTTTCTGTGTTTATTAGCACATAATCTCCCTTGGAGGCTCTGTGTATCACAGACTCCCACAGCCCAGTCAGATCATTTTAGCCCTTTATTTGTGTTTGGAGGACTGACAGCAGTTGCATCGGCAGATCATTCTGTCTGTTTACTGACTTCATGCATATACAGGTATATTGAGTATGTATGCACTTTGGAGCCTATCATGCGTGCTGGTGGTATATGTATGTAATTTAATTGCAACTTTTTGCAGTTGAATACAGTTTTTGATTTTATTGATTGTGCGGCAGCTCTACTTTGTAAAATCAAAATGTATTTATTTATTTATTTGCTTGCTTTCATCTTTGATAATTGCACTATGCAAACCAATTCTGTTTCTGGATTTATGGATGCGCAATTACTGGAATGAAAACAGTTTGGTGTAGTGATGTTTCTTGTTTTCCTCGGGATTATGTGGATCTGTACTTTATAAAGCAAACCTTCAATTTCAGCATTTTAAAGAGGATCTATTATGCTGTTTTTTTGTTGTTGTTTTTTTTCATTTTCAACCTTCTTTAGTGTGTAATGTTGCTGTATGACGATGAAAACGTTCCGCTAACACAACACACTGATCCGCCGGCCAATCAGAGCAAGGAGGGAGGGGCTTCATAGTGACTAAATTGAGATATATATATTTAATATGCATATTTGTCAGATGTTTCTATTTTTCATGGTAAACTCTGGTAAACTAATACAAAAACACTTCCGTTAAAAACACTTCCGTTACTTCAAAAAAATATACGTCAGCTGAAAGAAAAAAAAGGGAAAAAAATTGAATTTAGCAACTAATATAACAAACTAAAACTTAAATAAAAATTAATTTAAATATTTTAAAGCACACAACAAAATAATTCTAAATATTAATACAAAATATAATAGTATCTCAGTGATTCTAAAATAACTCTAGTGTGGATGTTTCTGCATATTGTACGTAAGTAAAGTGTAGGTTGTTGCTACTATAGACATTTGTGGTTGTTTATTTCTTTCATTAATGTAGATTGGAAGGTGTGGTTACCATAGCAACATGTCTGATATAATAGCAATAGGCAGTGAGATCATATTTTTTTGCGCTTGAACCTCTAATAATAATTGTCACAAACCGTAGCAATCTAGGTGAAAAAAGGATCTATTTGCAGCCGCTTAAAGGAGAACTCCGGTCAATTTTAACATTGAGCTCATTTTTTTGTAAATTTGGAGTGCTGTCAGTACAGAGAACAACGACAAAAATCGGTGTTGCCTACACCGTGTTATACTCTTTTTAAAATTTGCACCCTTTTGACTTCAGTGGGGCACGTTTTAAAACTGCTTTTAGCCTCTTAACATCATTGATGTGTCATTACAAGTGCACAGGTCATGTGAGTGATTCCTTCAGAGTGAACACGGTGAATCTGACTGCAGTAGATGTGAAAGATATGAATAAAAATGATGTTTATTCAGCCAGCGCACATACCTGTATTTACATCCTGTTTTCGGTCGAAGTCCATAGTAATCGATTTTCGAGTTCACGCGCGTGATCATAGGTACTAAACCTCTGTACTGACAGCACTCCAAATGTACAAAAAAAGAGCTCAATGTTAAAATTGACCGGAGTTCTCCTTTAAGGGATTATTTAGAAAGAACTAGAAACAAAACACTCTTCACTATCAAACAAGAACAAAACAACCGGGTATAACGCAATGAGAACTGACCATGAACTGAATAAAACACAGAGTTTAAAGGAATAGTTCACCCAAAAATGAAATTATCCCATAATTTACTCACCCTCAAGCCATGCTAGGTGTATATGACTTTCTTCTTTCAGATGAACACAATCAGAGTTATATTGAATAATAATCTGGCTCTTCCCATCTTTGTAATAACACTGAATAGTGCCTGAGTTTTTGAAGAAATGCGCATCCATCCATCATAAAAGTAATCCATACGACTCCATTGGGTTAAGACAAATTAGACGTCTAAAACTAGACATTATCAAGAAAATTGTGGAGGATTTCGATATAAGAGAAGAGGAGCAACATCCTACGTCATACGTCTGGTTAGACAATCAAACAATGAATAACCAAGATAACGAAGGGGCTGTTTACACGACACAGTTTTCAACTAAAAACTTAAAAACTTGTTGTGCGTTTTGGCCGTTCGTTTACACGACAACGTGTAATTTGGGTGCCTGAAAATGCAAAGTTTTGAAAATGGGTTTCAAAACGGTCTCTGTGTAAACAACAAAAACACGAATCTCTGAAGACGATGATGTCATGCACATGCGTATTACGTGTTCAGTCTATAGTGTTTCATCGCCATCTAATGGCCAAGCAGCAGAATACAGTGATTTTAGTCGTTTTCGCGGATCCTTGTGAATGGGGATCGTTCTGACAATGGTGTCGTCTGTACGCGGAAAATTCAAAGGAAAAACTTCTCAGTTTTAAGCATATCTTTTTTGTGTAAACGTACACAGGAAATCACAGGAAACTGAACTAAAGTAGTGCAAACCCACCCAAACATACAAAAAAAAAAAACTGACAATAATAATAATAACTGACAAAACAATAGGGTTTCTTGCACTTCTTAGACTGCTAATAATAAGAATAACAAAAACATTAATTGAAGCCCTAATAATACTGACAAAAACATTAAGGCTTCATGTTTGAATTTCTAATAATGCTTCTGGAGAAGGTTTCTTTGCCGTCTCTAAGGTTATACTAAAACGTGTGTCACCATCTGGTACAAATACATGTCTGCAGAAGAATACAACTGTGATTTTGTATCTGTGGGACACTGCTTGCTTGATTTTCATTTAAACAGTTTGCTGCTAGATAAATGTAACTACTTTTACTGATCAAATATTTATTTCTGATCATAATTACAGAAAAGTGTATTTTTCTGATTTAAATCTCATTTGTTGTGTTCTCACTCAAATTTTTCCTGATTCCAGAATCTTCCTCCTCGGGAAACGTCTTAATGGACACAACAACCACACGCACCACAACTCGCCCTGTTACCGTCGCCATGACGACCACTTCCACCTCCACCACCACCACAACCACCACCACAACCAAATCACCCGGCACGACGACGACGACACCGGTCACGCGGAGCACAACGACAGACCGCCAGCCTCTTCCCGAGGCCTCCATGCGCTCCGTCCCTTCCTCTGTCCTGCCCAATATCGCTGTGGAGTTCTGCAGCCCCATCACCGACTCCACCCTCACCTGGCCCAAAACACGACAGGGTCAGGTTGCCAAGCAGCCGTGCCCGCCTGGAACCATCGGTAAGTTGCTTTTCAAGGAATCACCTATCAACAACCCCACCCCCTTAAAGCTCATCTTTGATAATCAAAATTACATATTTAAATGTTTTTTCCTGGGAAAATATTTTTTTCTTGACTTAAAATAGCTTGAATGTAACTGTACAGCCTTGCTTCATTCAGTATACGCTCATCAATGAATATGCAAATTAGGCTACGTTCACACTGTCAGTCCAAATCCGATTCTTTGTGTATCCAATTTTGGTTTGATCTTACATTTTGTTATGATATTATACTGCTTTGATCTGTTTACTTTTTGCAATGGTTGCTGTTTTCTACATTATATATAATGTTAGTTTTGGTGAATTGCATTAAAAACCATTAGGGGGTGTTTGACCTGCCAACATCATCATGATTATTATTTATAATGATAGTGCAATTGTAATAATTAATGATAATTGTTGTTATTATTATTTCACAAAACACTCTATATTGTCCCCTGTTTTTTAATTCATAGATATGCATTTACATTTAATCATTTAGCAGATGCTTTTATCCAAAGCGAATTACTAATGATGAGAACAACAGAGGCAATCAAACCAAGAATAGGGGAACAACAGTAGCACAGTACATGTTGCAAGGTTTTTATTTATTTATGTATTTATTTTAAACCCTTATGTTGTGTTCAGGTCATTTTGACCCGGAGAGGATTTTCTTTTCCCCCGAAAATGTTAGTTAATATTATTGCAATGGACTAAGACTTACTGACTTCGCTCACACGGGTTATAACTACTTCCCAAAATCGTGGGGGGTAATTTGTGTGCATTTTTTAGGATTTTTTTTTTTTTCCTCCACCTTGTTACACTTGTTCCTGATCAGAATCCAAGCTACAAAAAACAGCTATAAATCTCTCGCCACGCCACACCATCACTAAATATTTGACTCAATCCCCCCGCCAACCCGTCCTCCCTCAACTAGGACCGGCCCTGCACCATCATAGATAATAACACGTGAGATTTCAATAATATTTTGACCTCTGAACTAGGTTACGATTTCAGAAATCTGGTCACCTTAACCTAGAACATGCTAGCAATCATATAGTGACTCCTTGACCAGTTTTTACAAAGCAAATAAACCCGTGTTACTACATGTTTAACACCTTGTTTTGGTAACCCGGGTGTGTTGTTTGGATTGTATTTTTTTCTCTCCGTGGTTATTAGTCAATCTCTGGATGTGCAGCAGACGCACAGTGTGAGCACAAATAACACAAACGCAGCACATGCATCAAACACGCCACAGCTCGCCGAGAAACATCCTCCCTTCACTCTCTCTCGTTCTCTTTCTTTTTGTCATCTTATTTCACCTCTGTCTGTCACTCTTTCGGTTTTCTTTCCCTAAATTATATTTCCCCTCATTTCTCTTGCTGCATTCTGCTCACATCAAAACATTTCCCGTCCTCCCGAATGCAGACTGGCTGGTTTCCATGGTTTCGGGTGATTGGCAGTTTCTTCATGATTAGTTGTTTGTTCTTGAAGTTTTCAAAGCGCCAGACTGGAGCTGCAGTTGGAGGATTTGTCCTCTGGACATTTCTCAGAGTAACACGTGTCACATTCACATATTCCTAAACTCATTAGTCAAAACAACTGCAACAAAGATATGTTGTTTTTAAAAAAAATACCCAATATATACACTACCATTCAAAAGTTTGTGAAATGAATACTTTTATTCAGCAAGGATGATTTAAATTGATCAAAAGTGAGAGTAAAAACTTTTATATTAAACATTTAATTTGCTTTTGTTCCTCTCTTGTAAGTCTCTTTGGATAAAAGCTTCTACTAAATTATTTTAATTGTAAAAGCAAATCCATAAATGTAAATGTGAAAAAAATTCTAAAATAATTAAAATAAATCAATTTTAAAAAGTGCTAGAGGCTTGAAACTTGGCCAGATGGAGCCCAAAAATCGAGGAGAGGTTGAGAGAGTATGACCCAGATTGGCCAATAGGTGGCGCTACAGCGATCGAAAGCGCGAAACTGCTCATAACTCCTAGGCCGTATGTCGTAGACTCAAGTGTCTTGTATCATTGGAAATCTGGACTCCTGTTGAACAAAACGTACATCTCCGCAAATGTTTCTGCCATTTTGAATTTTGTCAAAAACCTACTTTTGCGAACTAGTCCTAGGTTTTTTGCCCGATCGGAACCAAACCAATGCAGAAAGGTTCTATGGAGTCTGAATATCAATAATTATCGAGATAAAGTTGAAATTTCGATTCACGGTCTCTAAGGGGCGCCAAAACTAACGTTGTGGGAGGAGCCTATTTTACTAAAATGGCTATAGCTCGAGAAGTAAATGAGATATCTTCACCAAACTCGGTACACATATGTATGAGTTCAATCTGATGTCACAGTAAAAAAAATCGATAGGTGGCGCTATAACATGAAAAAAACATAAAAAGGGCTATGACCACTTGACCGTTAGTCTGATTGACTTGAAAATTGGTATGCAGTGTCTTGCTCCAAGGTGCCATGTATGTATTTGAGGACATTGGCGTATCTCGAAAAACATGGCCGCCATCAGCCAATGAACTTTGAGCACCTATTAGACAAGGTTTTCGGAGGCCGATCGGAACGAAACACAATGGGCACGTTCGACTCATGGCCCTAGAGGTCCGTAAGAATTTTGAAAGAAATCGGCCACTAGTTGGAGCTAACGAGTTTTACGGCTCTATAATCGCTATAATCAAGCTCTATGTTACACATCCACACAATATTCATATCATTTGATAGATCTCCTCATACTGAACAACTTTGCCTCAAGAACCACTGCTGTCAATCAAACTGTTCATTAAATATTTGCGAATATATTAAAAACCTACTTTTGCGAACTAGTCTTAGGTTTTTCGCCCGATCGGAACCAAACCAGTGCAGTAATGGTAAATGGTAAATGGACTGCATTTATATAGCGCTTTCACAGACCTATGGCCACCAAAGCGCTTTACATTGCCTCACATTCACCCATTCACTCACTCATTCATACACCGACGGCGGTGTCAGCCATGCAAGGCGCCATCCAGCTCATCGGGAGCAGCTGGGGTTAGGTGTCTTGCTCATGGACACCTCAACACTTGGTCAAGTGGAACCGGGGATTGAACCACCAACCTTTCGGTTTGTAGACAACCTACATGAGCCACTGAGCCACTGCCGCCCCATAAGTACAGTACAGTTGGCTATAAAAGGGTCATTTAGAAAATGGACGTGGCAAAATACACTCAAAAGCCTATAAATCCTAAACGAAAATTCTAAAGAAGCATGCAAAATTTTATGGAGATCAGATCATAGGTGGCGCTATAACTTTCAAAAAGCTATGAAAACCATATATTTACTATGTTAAATTGTTATCATATGAATAATGCATGTATTTCTTTATTGAACATTGGTATCTTTAATCAAATTTCTGTTGTCAGTGTTTTTGTTGGGTCTGGCAGCAGCAGGACATCTGGAGTGTGTGAATGTGTGTGTCTGTGAGTGATCGCACCTGAGTGCTGATAGAGTCACCCGAGTGGAAGAATATGACATTTTTCCCCCCGTTCTGTCCTTCTAATTAGAGCTGCGAATGAGATGTCTCCCTCCATGAGCATTAATTGACCTTTACTACTGCACTTCAGGGAACACACACACACACACACACACACACACACACACACACACTGCAGTGATTTTATCTCCATCAGAGGAAGTAATTACACATTCTTTTATGATCACAGACGTTTGATCACAGTGTTTCTTGTCATCTCTGGATAAAGCAGTGAAGGACGGGACTCTTTTAATTTTAATATTTATGTGGTTATGTTCCTATAACAAAGCATGATATGAGAACACAACAGTGAAAGGCAGAAATGGCTCATTTCTCTGTGCAGGGACGGCCATGTTTGCCTGCCAGGGGCCCGAGGGACTGTGGGACCAGCAGGGGCCCGACCTCAGCAACTGCACCTCCACATGGGTCAACATCGTCAACCAGAAGGTTTAAGAAACACACACACACACACACACACACACACATACAATATAATAATAACAATTATTAGTAATATTATTATAAATAACTGTTATTATTATTTATATTTTTTAAGCTATATCGGGGCTAGAGTTTTTATCTTAGTGATTTTGTATCCCTAAAACTGCGTCCCAATATCCTTATGGTTAAATTGACTGTAAATGCACTTTTTAAGCTTATAGCCTTGATGTTTACATCCCTGAGAAACTTTTATCTAAAATGACTTTCATGGTATACTGTACATCAGGGGTGCCCAATCCTGCTCCTGCCGATCGACTGTCCTGCACAGTTCATCTCCAACCCTAATCAAACACCCATGGATTTACTGGGAATCAAGTGACCCATGACCTTGGTATTGTTTATTGTCACGCTCTACTGTTTGAGCTACAGGAACACTAACACCTATTCTAACACCTTCAGTTTTGCTGACTGCCAGAAAGCTACATTTTCATGCAGCATAATAATTTTTAGTAGATCAGTTCATTCAGATAAAAAACAAACATTCAAAATGTATATATATTGTTAAAGGTGATGTGTGCAGTTTGTGCTATGTTAAACACATTCTCTTATGCCAGCTTAATACGCAAAGACAGCGGTGACTAAGCAAATTGTTGGTTGAACCCCCTGAAAAGTATTACAGTGTATCTCACACACACACACAGACACAGACACAGACACAGACACACACACACACACACACACACACACACACACACACACACACACACACACACACACACACACACACACTCATGAACTCACATTCACTCCAGTTTGTGTGATGAGTTTTGACTCAGTGTTCACTGTGTGTGTGTTGTAGATCAGAGCTGGTGAACCTGCTGCCATAATCTCCCGTGAGCTTTCCGAACAGACCAAGGGCCACATGCATGCGGGGGACATCACCTACACTGTACGGGCCATGGGTCACCTCATCGACCTGCTGGACATCCAGCTCCGGAATCTCACCCCTGGGGGAAAAGACAGCGCCGCCCGGAGCCTCAACAAGGTACTGTGTGTATCATACAACAATAAAATATCAAATAAACTCAACATTTATCAGTCAAATGTCAAGTCAAATTTATTTCTATTACGCTTTTCACAATACACATTGTTCCAAAGCAGCTTTACAGAAAATCTTGGTGATGTTGATGTAAGGGATAATGTACATCCAGACGGTTGTTATCTCAGAATAAATCCCCGACAGGGTGATGAGGACACTGGCGCGAAGCGTCGTTATATATAACAAATATAAACTTTGTTATAATGAGAGGATTTGCTAGCGTGCAGAACCCCCTTAAAAACGCCTGAGTTTTTGTTCAGTACTAACTTAAACACCTATGATTGGCCATTGCATTCAAGAAATCAACAGATATGCTTGTGATTGGCTACATTTCTCAACACTGCAAAACATGCTGTAAATAGAAACCTGTGACGCTCTCCAAAGCGCAAACACAATATGCACTACATCGTTTGGCAAATTTGTTTAGCCAACAAGATATTATTACGGAGAAAACCGATCCTAGACCAGCAGTTATGGGCAGTTTTTCCCTCTAAAAGCAATCAGAAGCAAACAAAGCAGAATAGTAATGGATGTACAGTTAGCCGGTCATTATTACAAAAATAAACCCTGACTGGGTGATCGAGACCCTCTGGTGCAAAGCTCATTACACAGCTACTTACCAGATGCATAAATAAAGGGACATGAAATATTGATCTGAGTTGAAATTATTCTGTTATGTGAGAAGAAAGTGAGCACAGAGTGTGCAGTAGCAATGAATAAAATCTCTGCTTCATGTTGGAGTCCTGATCAATCTGTCAGTATTTATCTTGTGATAATGACCATCTGACTAGTATTATCCTGCTTATTACACGGCTACTTGAAGGTGCACTCAGACATTTTTTTCTCATTAGTGAAGGAAGCAACTTTGGTTCTCTTATGTAAAACAGTGAAAACATACAAAACTCTAAGGCTGCATTTACACTGCAGATGCCCAATTCCGATTTGTTTTGACTATATCCGATTTTTTTGAAGACCTGCTTACTGTACATCTTTTCAAAGTGATCCATATCCGATATCTGTGTTTACACTACACTTGGCGAAAAAACCGAAGGTAGTCGTCTGACCCAGATAAGATTAGGCCGAAAAGGAAGTAAAACGGCGTGATCTACAATGGACGCAGATGAAATGATAATACAAGCTTTTTCCTTTCCTCACCATCTTTAAAGGTCACTGTCTCTTCACCCCAAAGGCTCAAAAGATAAAACTTAAGTATAAATCCACTGGGTTGAGCCTTCGTCCTTCATTGCGCCATTGAAAAGAGTCATGCGATGGCTGTTAGTGTCCACCTGAGTTGACGTCATTCGCCACTGTCGCTTTTTCAATGACGTATAAACTCGCATTAACAGGGTAATCCGATCTGTCCTCTTACATGGCAGACGCAAATGCATGTGTCTGGTTCATATCAGATTTATTTCTACATATGAATGAGGCCTGAAACTGATCTGAGAATATCGGAATCCATGTGTTTTTTTCCTGCTTACACGTTTGTGGGTCATATCCGATCTGTGTATGATGTATATGGTGACTTTCTTCTTTCAGACGAATACAATCGGAGATATATAAAAAAAAAATGTCTTGGCTCTTCCAAGCTTTATAATGGCAGTGAATGGAGGATGAGATTTTGAAGCCCGTAATAAAAGTACTCCACACGACTCCAGTAGGTTAATAAAGGCCTTCTGAATTGAAGCAATGCGTTTGTATAAGGAAAATATCCATATTTAAAACTTTATAAGCTAAAATAACTAGCTTATGAATCTCATAAGCGTCGTGGAAGACGCCCTTTGAAGCTAAACAGACGTGTATGGTTGCAAGCCACAGCATGATGGAACCTGTGACGATTAGTCTACTATTAAAGCATTAATTTGATGTAAACAATAGGTCTACATAATATTCACAGATGCAGTTCATATGGGACATAATGTATTAGCCCTAACATTTAATAACATTTTTATATCACAGTTCTGACTTGGACTTTATAACTTGCAATTGCGAGTTTATACAATTCTGATTCTCATTTTCTGCCACCAGATAGGCTCCGCCCACAAAAACGTCATCACAACACCTAAATGGTGGTGTTAGCATGTTGTCTAAGCTAATAACACAATGCACTAAGCAAATATTGCGTAAATTTGTCCCTTTTAATCAATAGTTTACAGAACTGAATGAAAATCCAGGTGTTCTCTAGCATATCCTGCCAAAGTGCTGCTAATTTAGCAGAATATCATTGAAAACTTGCCATTAAGTGCATTTGAATGTCTTTCAAAGACTCAATGCCATGAATCTCACAAGCATTGCCAAATACAGTACATTTCTCTTCCTCAGAAATGTACATTGAATTCAACATGGCAACTTGTATATTGCGTCCAGGTGGACATAAAAAACTTAACCTTGAATAAAATGGGTAAAGGCCAGCCAATCAGATTAGAGCTGGTGGAGTTTGTGAATTTTACATGCAAAATGCATCAAAATGTTCTTAGACGTGCCGTCTGAGGTTGAAAATCAAACTAGTTTGATGTATCTGGACTCCATTGGACGTCATGACACATA
Source organism: Abramis brama (assembly GCF_963993115.1). Classification (NCBI taxonomy): domain Eukaryota; kingdom Metazoa; phylum Chordata; class Actinopteri; order Cypriniformes; family Leuciscidae; genus Abramis; species Abramis brama. The sequence goes on along the minus strand of NC_139965.1, from coordinate 51,770,891 downwards.
GTCTAGACCAGTTTAGACGTGATAAGTGACAATGGTTTTGAAAAGCTAATCAAAACTTATTGTTATTATTTTTTTACTTTACCAGAAGACAAAGAAAAAAGAGAAAAAAAACCCAAAAAGAGTGAGCAAGATAAAGCGTGAATGAGAAACTTCCTCTTTGATGCAGTCAGTATGGAGAGCAGGAGGAGGAGAGCAGTGGGTGTTTTTTTAATGATGTCCGTGTTTGTCAGGATGAATGATCCCCTGTGTTTCTCCTCGCAGTCAGCCGTCCGTTTAAAAATAGGTTTCACTCGGGCGAAGAAAAACTCTCACCGTCCTGAGCCTCCTATCGCTCTGAGGACAGTATGCGGCATGAATAATCACAGCCGTTATTAAAGTTTCTGTGGAGTTAAAGAGGTTCGCTTTGACGTTATTTTCTCCAAACCTGCGTGTTGTTTGTCGTCACACGCTGACGTCTAGATCAGACACTCAGTGAACAAAGACGATTTATTTAGACATTGTGTGCGAGTGTAGGTGTGTACTAATATTACACAGGGTCCTAAATTAACAATCCTAGGAACCAAGTGCCAATAAAATTTGGCTTCAGTGAGAAAATTAAATATAAGGCGATAACTTTAGGAATTGCAACATTCACAAACCATGCAATTAATTAAAATGTTCCAACCCTATACATATTATATTAAGACACACTTTAAAGACCCTTTATGTAAGCATTTACATATGTCCAGTTTCATCTGGAATGTTTGTCAGAAATTGACATCAGCCAATGAGATTTCGCTTTTAGAGTTAAATGCCCCATTGTACTTTCACGATTGGTTGGTGATAAAAAGGAAATGACCATATTTGGATTCGACAACATTGTACAGGAGAGAGAGAGCTTTCCAACGGTATATGTGATGACAGGGTGCAGACAGCGATCGCGGAGCAGCGGGATGATTTAGAACGCCAACTTTTGTTGAATTTAGGAGAAATCTACAGACGCAAATAGACAAAGTGTGGTAAAATAAAGACCTAAATGTGTATTTTGGACTTTTTTTCACCACAAGTCTGAAAGAAGACATGCTATTGAAGACAAATAGTTCAAAATCTCAAAATTGACCAGTGAAAAAAAAAACAATGCTTTTGCCTGTCGTGTCTCCCCTTAAACAACATTGTTCCGAGTGTATGATAGGGCCCCTGGTCTTAAAACACATGAAGTGACCAGGCCCCTGTCCTCAGAACTGCCATTGTTTTCTGTAAAATAACACAATTATAATTAAATTGTTTGCGTTTTGCAAACACTTTTATCCAAAGTGACTACAGTGCACTAAATGCATTGATCAGTTCATGCATTTCCTGGGAATCAAACCCAAGACCTTGGTGCTTCTAGTGGCAGGCTCTACTGTCTGCGCTAAAGGAACGCTCAAAATTAATTAACTTGGCTGTAATTTTTTTAGATTGGGAAGCCCAACCATGGAACACAGACACCTGTTTTAACGCATCTTCTGTGAAATTCACACTTTCTTTCCACCCACATTTCTGCAAACTTCACTTTCCACAGCAGCAGTGATCAGTGAGCGTCACACTCACACCTTTTGACGGAGGCCGTTACACTCCCCTCGCCTTCATGCTAATTAATCTAAGCGGTAATTTTAAACCCAATCTGCCTTTGAATTTCACAGCTGGTTGATTTAAGCAGAGGTGGAGCTTCAGACTCAACCAACATCTGCTTCAATACATAGATCACTGATTTAAAACATATCAGCTCTGTTCAGAATCTAGTGAGCCATCTATTGCCACTACGTCTTAACAACATTAGCAGCGGCTTGTGCAAAAGTATTGAACAAAAGCACACTAGAGATTCTGAGACTTAGCTAACAATATGATACAAACAAATATTAAATTGTGCCATTTCAATTACATGCATCTATTCTTATTGATCCTTTTCAGTGTTGAATTCAGTGTTAAATTTGTATTTTTTTATATACTATTATAGTGTTTATTCATATTTTTAATTAGCTTTTATTTTAATATTTTCAATTTTATTTTCATTATTATATTTTATTTGTTTTTTTTATATTGTCATTTAGCATTTAATTATTTTATTTATTTTTAAGTTTTAATTGCATGGAATTTCATTAAAATGTGTTTTTTTTGTTTTTTTTTTACTATTCAATGTTGAAATTAGTGATATTTTAGTATTATTTATATACTAATTTTGAATTAGATTTTTGTATTTTAAGTTTTCATTTTCATTTTAGTTTGTTTTTAGTAATTTTGTTACATGATTTTGTCAGTTGTATTATTATTTATTATTATTTTTATTTAGTTAACTTATTTTTATTTCAGTTTCAGTTTTAGTAATTGTAGTATTTCAGTTTATTTAATTTCAGTTAGTTACCATGGCAGTTGTATTTTTTTCATCTAATATTTATTTCAGATTTATTTCAAAATTATTTTTCATAGTTTGAGTTAACAATAACAACACGGATTCAAATGACACATGTATTTATAATCATTCTCCATGTTCAAAATAGCATACTAACATACTACTCTTGCTATTTCTGCAGTATATGTAATGTAAGCGAGTCAAATTATGCCAAATTTTTGTTTAACTACTAAATTAGCGAAAGAAACTGTGCTGAAAATATTATTTCACAATGCAATGCTTTTGACTTGACCTTTTCATGCGACACGCATCTCCTTCTTGACTCGTTATTTGTTTGTCCTGCCAAATATAAACATAGTTATTTCCAAAATGCTAACTGGATGTCACTCTGGATTACTGAAATTATCATATGAGAACATGGCAGGAAGGTATCCATTACTTTCATGTGCTTTTCAGATTGTAAAGATAGGCTACAGACGTACAGTCAGCAACGCTGCGCCAAAATGTTTTAAAACACTGTCAGTCGAGGATCCCTTGATTTTGCGACATTGGGCCGAGCCAAAGAGCTTTGAAACACTAAAGGCAAGATCAAGATACTTTACAGAGTAGGGAACCTGAAGAGGCGCTAACAGGAGCTGCTAAAGACTGAAAGTAATGTGCTGATCTCAGACAGGTGCTGCTAAAGATGGCTGCCGTCACACAGAATCATCCCCCATTAACATTCGGGCACCAGCAGAGATGGGACGGCAAACCTGCCTGCTATTTATTTTTATCTGTTCCCATCCCTCGCTCTTCCTCTGTGAGACTCAATAATTAATGGACTACAAACACACACACACACACACAGGCCTCGCTGCTCTTTACACATGTGGGGACGAGAAGAGTTTGTGCGCAATCACAACTACAATCAGAAGCTGTCAAACTGAAGGCCCGGTTCTTCAAGACGGCCTAAACCAGATTAAAAACCTTTTACCCTGTCTAAATGTAAAAACATGGAATGTTGGGATTGGGAATGAGCTTGGTTTCCTTGAGTCTTGCTCTCATTGGTGACAGAAGGGGTGTCATGGCATGAGTGAAATATATTATGTCAGTGTTTAATAATAATAATAATAATAATAATAATGATAAAAATAATAATAATTATTATTATTTTGCTGGAAATTCATCCCAATTTATTTTTTTTATTCACTTCCGTTCAAAAGTTTGGGGTAACTGTTTTCTATATGAATATATTTTAAAATGTAATTTATTCCTGTGATTTAAAGCTGATTTTTTTTGCATCATTACTCTCTACAGTCTTCAGTGTCACATGATCCTTCAGAAATCATTCTAATATACTGATTGGCTGCTCAAGAAATGGATTATTATCAATGTTGTTCAGCAGTTGTACTGCTTCATAGTTCTGTGTAAACTGTAATACTTTTTTATAAGGATTATTTTATTAATAAGTAATTTTATTAAAGTAATTATTAATAAGTTTCTTTACTGTCACTTTTGATCAATTTAATGCATGAATAAAAAGGACTCCAGACTTTTGAACGGAAATGTTACATAACCTTAGAGTAATATGTATTTTTGATAATCTATTGAAATAAATATTTATAAATGTAATAAAATGTTATAAAAAGGTAATTCAATTGGAGATCATTTATTTTTTCTTTCTTTCTTTTAGAACTTGCTGAAGATAGAATTATAATAAATCAATGACAACCAGGGAAAAAAATTTGAATGACAAGCGATTTGTTTGTCCGCGGCAGACGCAACATGACAACAAGACGCGTCAAAATCAATCACAAATCTCAGCCAATCAGCAGAGAGTGTGGGCGGGCTCTTTCTGAAAGCGCACAACTGACTGTATGGACAAGTACATAATCAAATGGGGTGACTGATGCAATCTTTGTCATGCAATACACTTATTTGTAAAAAATTTGAACGTTCTGAAGATGTAAGGAAGATGTGTTTGATCTGTCAGCCGCTATGTTGCATAAATAGATATAGTTGATAAAAATACAGTTGAATGTCACATACTCCAACAAAACAGCAGTAACCAGCTCAAAAGTCTGTAAAAATAGGGTTCAGTGTTCAGTATTACTATGAAGGCGGTTTCCGTATTGATTTTTTCACTGTGTTTTTCCTGTAAATTTCTCTACAGATTTTTCTACTAATTTTTTTTTTTAGTAATTTTTCTACTAATTTTTTCACCTCACAGTGTACGACACTCTTTTGAGCAGGCCATTTCTGACATGTTGAAGTTTTTGGATCTGTCTCATACATGCAAAAGTGGATTAATCTTTTCCTCTGGGTTCAGTGGGATGTGATTTATGTAAATTATGCGCTTTCAAAGCCTCTCTCACACCAAACGCAAATGACACTTTAAATAGAACAGAATAGAAACTATAGATTCCCATGGAGCCATTCATAATGGGGATGAACATTCACTTTGTACAATTCACTTGCACATCAACACGAATTCTGTATTCCTTTAAAACATTCAATAATACAGAAAGGTGCATTAGATTGCATCAACTATGGAACATAATTTGCCTTTGTTCAACCCAGTGATTATTTGCTTGAAGATGCTTTGTTGTGTTTGGTGTGAAAATCCTTGAGAGTGTCAAATTTTCTGCTTGATACTAAAGCAACTCGTTTTCTTTGGGTTTTCAGCTGCAGAAAAGGGAGCGTTCATGTCGATATTTTGTCCAGGTATTTTTCCTCTTTATATTTATACCACTTTCATCACATCTGCTGTGGCTTCCATCCCACTGTGTGTGTGTCTGAGCTCATGCATTTCTCTTCATTTGCACTTAAGCCATGTTCCCCATGTTTTTGTAAGGTCATATTGTTGTCAAATGAGGCCTTGACATATTTTCAACTTCATCTCTGCAAATTACCCATAATAATCCACACGCTCTTAAACACTTCTATTTGAGCATACTTTTAATTATTATGGTAATAGTATACTTTAAATGAATATACTTAAAACTCTGACACTTGAATGAAATGAAAATTAAAATGAAATGTTAAATGAAAATTAAATGAAAATGTATTTTAGTTTAAATTTATATTAAATGCAGTTATTGACATTTAGAGTGATTTTGTGACTCATTTAAGTAGGACTTAAATTACATATTTATATGTACATTTATAATTCTTGTTACTTTGAAATATGATTAGTGTACAGCAGAATATACAGCATTTATGGTAACCTAAAATATATTTTAATGTAATTTCTATTGAAACATGTATGTCATGTATTTAAATATAGATTTTAAGTACACATTTTTGAAGATGAATTTACAGTTTAGTGCATTTAAAATATATTAACTTTAAAATATATTGAAATGCACACTACAGTTAAAATTATTATAATCAAGTACTTTACATGTGCTTTAGTATGTTAGTCAACACATCAAAATTAGTGTACTTCTTTAAAGCACCACAAAAGATTATTAAAACATGATTTAAAATGTACTTTAAAGTAAAACTTATGTAAAGTGCACTTTTTAAAACTGTACCCTAGTGAGAAAAAGTATACTTTATTGTAAGTATACTTCAATAGTACATTGTAAATATACTAACAAAAATTGTACTATCTTTAATTATATTAAAAATATATTAGCATCATGCTTTTACCTATTTTCACAATACTTTTAAATATACAAAACTTTTAACACACTTTAAAATAATTGTAATATTTAATAATAAAATAATTTAAAATAATACTTTAGTATATTTTCTAAAAATATATTTTCTAAAAATATACTTGAAGTGAAAATTCAGTTTATTTTTTAAAAGTGTATTTATTTGCACTTTATTAAAAATATATTTTAGGTATATTTTAACTGTTTGCTGGAAATGATCATTGTAACAATGCATTGAATGTATACTTTCAAAATACATTATAGTATACAATAGTATTTTGTACACTTTTATTCATCTAAAAATGTACATTTGTTATTGAAGACAAAGTATGTAATTTGTAGTATTTGGAATAAGCCAAAGGTATTAATGAGCCTATACTTTTTACCCAGATATATCACACTACGATAGCCTCGTGAGCATGTGCGCCGACATGTGGCTCGTGGACCTTTCCTGATCCCGCCCCTCCTCTCTCTCTCTCTCTCTCTCTCTCTCTCTCTCTCTCTCTCTCTCTCTCTCTCTCTCTCTCTCTCTCTCTCTCTCTCTCTCTCTCTCTCTCTCTCTCTCCCACCTCACTTCCTGTCTAGTTACTGTCCTATCCTAATAAAAGGCGGAAAAAAAATAAGTACACTTATGGTATATTGCTTGTATGTTTCGAAGACACTCGTAATGATTTTGTAATGTGCTTGTAACACAAATAAAGTACACTTTAATATCTCTAATCAAGCATGTAATTAGTCCCTACACAAGTATATACTTTAAGTATACTTGAAGTTGGTCCAATTTAGTACACAAAAGTACACTAAATACACTTAAAGTTATGCTTTACTACAATTTAATTACAACTAAAATATACTTAGTACAAAATTAGTTGTTTCAAAATAGCACACTTCAAATTAACTAATCATTAACATATACTGATATCAGTATACTGATAATTAGTCTGACTGCAAGGATACTTAGCATTTTTTTTTCTTTTTCTTCACCAAGGTAATTAAAAGAGTAGTTCACCCAAAAATGAAAATACTGTCATCATTTACTCATCCTCAAGTTGTTCCAAACCTGTATGAGTTTCTTTCTTGCTGAAAACAAAATAAGATATTTTGAAGGGCCCCATTGACTTAGTAGTATTTCCCCCCCTCCATACTATGTTAGTCAATGGGGCCCATCAACTGTATGGGTACCCATATTCTTCAAAATATCTTCTTTTGTGTTCAGCACAACTTGACAGTGTTTGTGTTTGGAACAACTTGACAGATCTTTAATTTTTGGATGTGTTAAAAGTGTTTAAAAACAGTCATAAAAGTGGACTCTCTTTAAGTACACTTAAGTGGCTTTTTATTTAATTAATATTATATTATCTGCAAGTACAGTTTTTAATGTACTTTTAAGATTTGAAATACACTACAAGTGCACATTCAATATAATTAAGCAAACTTAATCAACAATTATCAGTCAACTACTAACCTAAATGCTGTAGTAAGATCTACTGTTGTTCACGGCCTCATTATTGCCCATATTTTTGTGGGTTTCATTTTTTATTATTTTTTTGCATCAATGAGAGCAGCTGTGCTTACTGTCTTTTAAAGTAAATTAGTTTTAGCTCTAGGTCACTTTTTTAAGCTATAGGTTAGAATTAACTGTTTTTAACATTAATAATAATAATAATAATAATAAATGTTTCTTGAGCAGCTAATCAGCATATTATAGTGATTTCTGGGATCATGTGACACTGAAGACTGGAGTAATGATGCTGAAAATTCAGCTTTACCACCACAGGAATAAATTAAATTTGTAAATATATTACAATATAGAAAAAAAAAGAAAAAAAGTTAAAAGTTATTTTCTATTGTACAGACATGAAGGTTTCAGAAAGCACAGCTGGTCTCAGATCAAGTCGCCTGCAGCTTTTTGCTTGGGCTGCCTGCACCCCCGTCAGGTCATGTGATTGTCAACTTTCCCAGCATGCACTTGACGATTGTTGAGCATCTATCTTGACCCATCAGAGGTGGCGGTTTCTGCCTTCAGCATATGACATTGATGAAGTTTACCCTGAATGTGACGTGTGCGGCGAGTGCAGGCGATGCTTTTTTGTGTGTTAGTTCAGATGTCAAAGATCATGATGCTACTGAAGATGCTGCTTACTCACTTATTCTTTATGACTTAGTAATGCTACATTCACATTAGAGCTTGTATTTTAAATCCAAATCTGTATGGTGGACTCTTAAGTATTACTTGTGGAAGTGATGGTGTAAAATTTAGTGGTGTCCCATATATAATTCACTGATAACTGGGGGGTATGTAGAATGTAGTTATTTTCAAGCATTTTCAAGCATTTTCAAGCCAATAATGTGCAGGTAAGACCACTCCAATCTCATCTGCCAATGTGTGTGCAAGCGTGACCTGTAAATATACAATGTTTTTAGCAAAGTCAGTATGCCATGGTACTCTGTGAGGATTATTTAACTTGAATTCAGTTTGTTTTGTGAAGTAATAGGCAAAAAAGTGACAAAAAGCCACATCTACTGCAATGTTTAGTTGCACATATGCTGTCCAAAAGTTTGTGGAGAGTAATAAGAAGAAATTAATACTTTTATTCAGCATGGACACATTAAATTGATCAAAGTAATTTATTATGTTACAAAAGATTTCTATTTCAAATAAACAAAACTTTTGAACTTTCTGTTTAACTTAATTGTGTGTTTTTTCTCGTAATTGCAATGGTCAGAATATATATATATATTTTTTTCAGATCTCATGCACAACATGATTAAAGCTCTCATCATAATGAAAATAATTAAAGCAGCATCCAAAACTTCAGTAAATGTATGCATCCATTCACATGTGTGATTCAGGTCACATATGCATGCAGAAGATTTAGGGCCCTATCATACCAGATGCAATGCAGCGCCAGGCGCGACACACGTTTTTGCTAGTTTCAGCCCGACACAGTTATCATTTTCACGTCCTGCGCCACATTGTTTAAATAGCAAATGCATTTGCGCCCATCTGTGTGGCTATGGGCGTGCTGGTCTGAAAAGAGGTGTGTTCTGGCGCATTGTTGGCGCGTTGCTATTTTGAGGCAACAGAAATCAACTGCAATATTTTTCCCGTTATTTAAAGATCGTGGTAGTAATGTGCGCCTATAGGCGGGTCCGCAACTGGCGTACACTCTGCTTATTACACACACAGGGACACGCAGCAGCACACAAACATGCCAAATATTAAAAAATAAAAGGATTAAAATGTAAAAGATTATTTTGTGTACATAAATATATGGTGGAATCCGGCTTGTCCCGTAGATGGTCTGCTCGCTCGATTTAACCTCGCGCACAAGCAAATCCGTTTCCGCTCTGGAGACGCGTTCGGTCTTTCCACTATCAAATTCCTCCATGTAAATAGTGAATCCGCCATGGCGTGAGCGCAACTGGCATTTAAAGGGAATGGGAGATGAGACTCTGATTGGTTTATTGCACGTAAAGCCCAAAGCACACCCATTACTCATTAAGAGAATAGAGACAACCCATTTTTCCCATCGTTAAACTAGCAAAAGTGGATTCGGACATGACCTAAGTGAACTTGTGCCATGCGCTTTAGACCATGCACTTAGATCGTTAAAATAGGGCCAGAATTGAATCTGACTAAAAAGTCAGAATTGCGAGATGTAAACTCGCAATTGTGAGAAAAAAAAAAGTTAGAACTGTGAGATAAAAAGTCGCACCTACCTTTTTAATTGTATTTTTCTGTGGCGGAACTCAGTCAGATTGTTCAGCGAGTGAAAATAAATCTATGCTAAACTTATACCAAAGACTACTGGCGAGTAAAATCTAAGAATTTACTAGCCAATGGCTAATGATGATAGACATTATTTAGTCGCCCAAAGTGAAGATTTAGTCACATATGCAAGTGATTTACTCGCATTGTAGAGGGTTGCCTTTTTTTTTACCTTTTAATTATTGATGGGAATTGAAGTTTTGTTCAAGCAAGCAAACCAAGTATGAAAACATCACACAAGCATGAATTCTGCACAATACATAGTACATGTTATTTATGTCAAAAAACATTGTACATACAAATCAGAAAGGCTTTTGTCTAAGTACTATAACAGATTCTAAGAATTGAATAAGTAAATCAATGGATTTGCTTTCACTGCTCAGTAGAAGAGAAAGTACAGTAATTCTGGACAAGAAGACCAGTGTATTTCCACTGAGAGCTGAGAAGTGCAGAGATTTATTTTTTCTTTATTATATTTGTTTCGTGCACCAGCGCAGTGTTTGACTTATTAATAACAGTGATGGATCAATAACCGACCTGATCCGAAGTTAAGAATAGATTTCTTGCGCGGTGTTCAGAAACCAAAGCCCTTCACCGAGCTCCATGTATATCACGGGTACAGAATGTGTTTTTCTAAGGGGAAATGAGTTTGATGTTTAAACTATTGATGCCCTTTCACGATCAATAAACGACCCACAACAAACTGAGCTGCATCAGATGTTGTTCTGATGGAAAGAGATGTTTATACACTTGGAAAGCTCTTGCAGGCACTGCTGCCTGTCAAGGTGAAAATTGTATTAAAGGTTATTCTATATATTTCTCAGTGTGTATGTTCACAAACAACAGCTTTCTTTTTCAATTAAAAAAAAAAGTTATTATTAATAGTATTACTATTTAGAATATAGGATTATTATTATTATATAAAAATGTAGTTCTCTGTAGTTCACCATTATTTAGCTTTCTAATAAATGTGGAATTGTATGCTGTGAATATTGTTGACCATGTGATGAATTGCTTATGCTTTGGATAAAAGCATCTGCTAAATATATTTTATATGTTAGCAACTATTTTCTGTTGCACTTAAATAGCTACTCAAATGGAAAGTTTCATCATATAGAAATTGTGTTCTAAACCCATATGATTTTATAATACATTTATGAAATGTTGAATAATGTTTTCCCAAGCAATTATAAGGAGACCAATTTCTCCTTTTGCAATTAGTAGTTAATTTTGGAGTAGTCACTGTAGGGAGAAAAAAAAAGAGCTGCACACAGATTCTTCAAAATGTATTTCTTTTTTATTTATTTATCAGTGACAATGTATCATGTAGGCATTATTGTGTGAGCTGACTTTTTTCTTCATGACTTTTCAATTTGCCAGTAAAGCACTTTGAATTGCCATTGTGTATATGTGCTATAATAAGAAATTGGCCATACCTGTATCAAAGCAGGTGCTTTTCTCTGCTGCCATTAATAAAGTCATTCCTTACCCTGTGGGAATGAGTGAATGTCTGTGTTAGACTGTGCTGAAAAAAACATTATCAAAAATACATCATAACACAGCTCTTATATTTTAGACACGTAACCGTCAGTGCAGAGAGGGATTTAACCATGATGTGAACGTGAAGTGTCTGTAGGCTCTCATGTAAGCCTGACATTGATGGACTGAACCCTGACCAGCCTGTTGGCCACCTCTGTTGCAATGGTCAGAATATATATATATATATTTCAGATCATGCACAACATTAAAGATCATTAAATTCATTAAAATCATTAAAGATTCAGATCATTAAAGCTCTCATCAAAATGAAAATAATTAAAGCAGCATCCAAAACTTCAGTAAATGTATGCATCCATTCACATGTGTGATTCAGGTCACATATGCATGCATAAGATTTTGGGCCCTATCATACAGTATTATAGTTAGTATCATAGTTAGTATTTTCTGCTAGTTTCAGCCCGTCATAGTTATCATTTTCACGTCCTGCGCCACGTTGTTTAAATTGCAAATGTATTTGCGCCAATCTGTGCGCCCATCGGTTTGTTCAGGTGCATTGTTGGCACGTTGCTATTTTGAGGATACTGAAATCGACTGCGCCATTGACCAACAAAAACCTGGTCTAAAGTCAATGGCACAATATTTTTTTGTTATTTAAAGAGTGCATTAGTTATATGCGCCTATAGGCGGGTCCACAACGCGCACACACTGCTTATTACACACACAGGGATGCGCAGCAGCACACAAACATGCCAAATATTAAAAAAATAAAAGGATTACAATGTAAGAGATTATTATTGTGTACTTGAAGATATGGTGGAATCGGGTTTATCCTGTAGATGGTCTGGGCCCGGTTCCCCAAAACGTTCTTATCGCTAAGTAGTTCTTAACCTATTCCTTAACCTCTCTCTTAACGTTATGGCACGATTCCCGACACGTTCGTACGCTAAGTAAGTCACACTTTCGTAAGGTTGGTCTGGACCACTCTTAGCTTTACCTTATCACTGTTGCAGGTCTATACGAATATAATTCTGAAGTTTTAATACACCCAGACAGTGTTCAGTTAGGCTAATTCAAGTGTTTTCATGCAAAGAATAAAATTGTCATTACACTGATTGTTGTTAGATTTTTAATTATATTATTATACAATATTATTAATTTAATTAAAAAGCGCTTTTAAAGGCCAGTGAAAGCATAGGCTACTGTCAGTTAAGTCCTATTCGGACGCTAATATTGTTTCTCATGGGCTTGTATGGTATTTTAAACATTTATAGGGGTGAGTCGGTGATTTTAGTGCCGTCCGAATCCATAATATCAGTGTTTTTTCTCACCCAACCCGTGTAAAAATCCCTGGCCAAATTAGTACCTACTTTCTTTTGACAAACAGGTCGTGTGGTAATTTAATTGCCGTCTGAATCCACATCTCTGAGTTTACAAGAAGAGATTCAAAATCCACTGTTTAAACCCTTTTTGATCACTGCCGAGCACCGAGATGTAGGCCTACACTTTTATTACTGAAATGCTGGAAAGTATTTCCAAGAACAATATTTCATCGCAGCTCCACCTCAGCGAACAAAAATGGGAAAGAGAAGAAAGCACGTACAAATTTGAAATGGTTATTATGGCAGCAATATATGATACAATTTAAAAATATTTAGGCTATGCTATTATAGGATATTATAGTTTGGATTATTTTTTATAATATCCCATGACCATGAGTCCTAATAAATGCAATTTCAACTATTTCTGAAGTGCTTCTTTTATAAAGAACACCGCTTTCTCACATAAACAGCCCCTGCACGAGAGAATAATTGATTCTCGAGCCATCGATATCAACCAATTCAGCACCATCGCCACAGACAGCACCTGGTAACGTCGCACGTAAGAAGGTATATCTTAAGCAGCTTCCTAAGGTATGGTTCGGGGAACACACTTAGGAACATAAACAACTTTGGTAAGATATATCGTTCGAGTCTTCTTAGCGCGCTAAGAGTGAGCGTTATCGGGGAACCGGGCCCTGCTCGCTCTCTTTAACCTCGCGCACGAACAGATCCGTTTCCTCGCTAGAGAAGCATTCACAGATGCTTTTAAAGGGAATGGGAGATGAGACTCGGATTGGTTTTGTGCACTTTGCGCCCAAAACACACCCATTACTCATTAAGAAAATAGGGACAACCATTTTAGACCATATGCCGGGTGCGCTGTCCATTTTTCCCGTCTTTAAACTAGCAAAAGTGGATTCAGACAGACCTAAGTGCACTTGCACCGTGCGCTTTAGACCACGCGCGTATATATCATTAAAACCTTAGACTGATACTAATGCACAACCTGTAATCCTATTGCTAGTGTCCGCCTTTCATTGTTTGCGTTTCAGCAAATCACCGTGGATGAATGCAACAATGTGATTAATATTCATGAGCCCCAACAGCTTGCTATTAGGTGTTAAAATCGGCATGAAATGGAAGTCGCGATAGGCTTTTTTCCTCTATTGCATCGTATATCTGAGTGAAACGGCTCCAGGATGAGAAAAAATGTAGGTCGGGACTTGATTCCGTCCTAGGGAATTGATTGGATTGTAGGATGTTGGGCATTGTTAGCTAAATGGAGTTTGCTGTCAAATGTGGAGGGTATTTAGTCCCACCCTCTGAATAGAACAGATGTCGTTTGAAGGAGGAAGGGCAATTAGCGTTTTATGTAAAGATTATGAGGGCATATTAATAAAAAAAGTGCTCGGCTAATTCATTTATTCACACAATTCGCACAATTAAGCAAATTTATGCTTAAGTTAAACAAGAAAAATATCTGCCAAAGGGGGTCAGAAAAATTATCTTTTCACTTTTAATTGTTAAATGTATTTCTTGTTTTAAGCATAAACATTGCATAATTTTGATTTTTTTTTTCTTCCAGAAAACAAGACTTAAGGCCATTGCACACTGAGTCCGAAATTCACATCCGAAATTTTCGCACGTAAAAAAAAAAAATCGACCTCACGTTATGTCAATCACGCTTGCACACTGTCTACGAAACTTTCGTCCGTAATAAAAAAATTCGGATCAGGTTCGATTTTCTGCGTTTTTCGCATCCACAGCCAGCATTTTGAGAGGTTTTTTGACAATTCAGAGCCACTGTACAAGCGAACGACAAAATCGAGCACCCAATTCGATTACTAATCATGTATTATTTGGGTATAAAATATAACCTGTATACAGCTGTTCTGTCTGCCCAGCGCTTCCGCCGGCCGTGTGTGTGTGTGTGTGTGTCTGTGCGTGCGTGCGTGCGCAGGCTATGTGTATGCGTGTGTGTGTGTGTGTGCCCATACCTTAGACATATAGGCTACTGCCAGTCTCTGTTCAGGATCGATTGGTTCACGGAAATTGGTGGTCTTCTTTTTAATATGTGGCTCCAGTATCGCTAGCAAAGCATCAAACTGTTCCACTGACATTCTGAGGTAAATTTTGAATCGTTTGGGATAATTTCGCAACTCCTTGATAAGGAGGTGAAACTCTCCTTCCTCTCGGCGCAATCTCAGGATTGGATGGACCCAATATTTCCTCTTTCTTTTTCTCTTTTTAAGAAGAAAGAGGGCAACAAAAACAAAATCATCCTCACTGCTTGACGAATCCATTTTGTATTTTTTGCGTTTTTTTCCGCAAAGGTTTAATAAATACGCATCGGACTCAGTGTGCAAGGTTTCTGTGCGTGACGAATTTTAAGGCTGACGAACACGAAAAAACGCATACGAAAATTTCGGACTCAGTGTACAATGGCCTTTAGGGCCCTATTTTAACGATCTAAGCGCATGATCTAAAGCGCATGACACAAGTACACTTAGGTCGTGTGGTCGTCAGGTGCATGGTCTAAATGGGTTTTCCCTATTCTCTTAATGAGTAATGGGTGTGTTTTGGGATTTACGTGCGTTAAACCAATCGGAATTTGATAGTGGAAAGACCGAACGCGTCTCCAGAGCGCAAACGGAACTGTTCGTGCGCGAGGTAAAAGTGCGCAAGCAGACCATCTACGGGACAAGCCGGATTCCACCATATCTTTATGTACACAATAATAATCTCTTACATTGTAATCCTTTTATTTTTTTTTATATTTGGCATGTTTGTGTGCTGCTGCGCATCCCTGTGTGTGTAATAAGCAGTGTGTGCGCATTGTGGACCCGCCTATAGGCGCATATAACTAATGCACTCTTTAAATAACAAAAAAATATTGCGCCATTGACTTTAGACCAGGTTTTTGTTGGTCAATGGCGCAGTCGATTTCAGTATCCTCAAAATAGCAACGTGCCAACAATGCACCTGAACACACCCATGGGCGCACAGATTGGCGCAAATGCATTTGCAATTTAAACAACATGGCGCAGGACGTGAAAATGATAACTGCGTCAGACTGAAACTAGCAAAAAACACTTGCGTCGCGCTTGGCGCTGCATTGCGCCGGGTGTAAGATAGAGCCCTTAATATCTTAAGTAATTTTGCTTCTCAAGTAAATGTACCTTGATTTAATAATGTTTACGTTTTTGTGCTTGAAGACAAGACAAAAAACACTAAGAAGGAAAGTCATTTTTTTTGCAGTGTCTTGGAAAATCCAACTTAAAGGAATAGTTCACTTTAAAATGAAAATTCTGTCATCATATACTCACCCTCATGTTGTTTCAAACCTGTATGAATTTCTTTCTTCTGCTGAACAGAAAGGAAGATATTTAGAAGAATGTCAGTAACCAGGCAGTTTCTGGGTCCCATTGACTTCCATAGTAGGAAAAAAATATACTATGGAAGTCAATGGGACCCAGAAACTGTCTGGTTACTGATATTCTTCTAAACATCTTCCTTTCTGTTCAGCAGAAGAAAGAAATTCATACAGGTTTGAAACAACATGAGGGTGAGTATATGATGACAGAATTTTCATTTTAAAGTGAACTATTCCTTTAACCTACTGCTGTGGTTTGACACACGGTCGTTATTAAATGGACTTTAATGGAGAATCAGTGTTTAACAGCATGTGATGTTTTAAAGATGAATGTGACCTTACTTGATCCCAATGTGATGCTGTATGAGAGACAGTCACACTTGTTTTATAGGCTGCTAAGATCGGTGTTGTCTGTCTGCCAGGATCAATTGCAAATGCATACAGACACACACTGCATAAACTAAAGGAGTTTATTTCCTAAGGCATTTTAAAGGGGCATTATGGGTTGGTCTAGTGTCTATATGCACAACATAAAAGCTGCATAAAATAAAGAACATGTATTAAAAAACACTATATGAATTTTCTTGTAAAGGCTACGCACACACACATTTTCCTTCTTTTTTTTTTTTAAACAGTGCAATATGAGTCTGGCTGGTATCTATATGCACATACAAAGCAGCATGCAATATTTGTTTTAAAATTAGAACTTGTATTACACAATATGAGTTTTCTTCCTTTAATGACTATCAGAGTGATCAGCCACACACACATGCAGTTATAATGCAGTCTGGAAGTCATTCGTATGTATGAGAAGAATCACCAGATTAGCACAAGCAGATTTTGAAACGCGCGCACACACACACACACACGGAGTTGTTGGAGTTTGCAGGGTTTCTTCTGCTCTGCTGCTGAGATGATTCAGTATGTCTGACCTTAGAAAGAGGTGTGCTGCTGAAAAAGGGTGAACCTGTCAGGAAAACTGTCAAGAAATGTCAAAATGAACTAAAGATCCTATATCCAGCTTATTTTTAGGACCATTAAGATTTCTTATATTGTCACATTATTTTCATGACACTTAAGCATATTTCCCCTTTAAGTTCTCAGAATGTGAAAAACATAAGTTACTGTAATGTGATTTTTTTTTTTTTAATAGGTATGGTTTTTGTTTTCTCTGTGTTAATCTGCTTTAAAAAAGAAAAAAGAAAAAGATGTTTGGCAGCTCATAGAAAAGACGTTTTCATTCAAACGATCTGTGTCGTGTTAGATCAAGTTCTCAGTTTAACAGTTGTTTCTAATGTTCTGCTAACACATTTACCTCCCAGAATCTTTTAAAAGGCTAATCTGCATCACGAATGCATCTCTCTCACTCCTCTCAATCCGTATGTATTCATCTCATTAGCATAGAACTCTCGAAGTTGAGACGTTTAAGTTAATTGTGAGCCTGCAATCAGCACCAAATGTTTGCTATATGAATATTTATTGTGTTGTGCACAATGTGATTCATGATGATTCATAAATTGGAATTAGAGAGCATTTGGCAGTTTGTGTCTTGGCCCGATTACGTTCTCCCTGAGCTCAGACAGCCTGACCTGGGATCAGTGAGTAATCTGCTTGTGTTCTCGCCGGGGGTTTGTTGATGATCTGGGGTCAGGTGGTAAGCTGCTCACATTGGCTGGTCCAACCTGTGTAAGCCATGAGATAGAGCGGTTCAGTTCGGCCCAAACTCATAGCCTGAGCCGGTTCAGCGCTGCGACGGATTACAGAGATCAGCACTGGTGCACTGACAGGACATTTTTTTACTTTATACCCAGAGAGCAACAGTAGATTAGTGCGGTAATGACAAAGATGCGTTTACGGCTCAAACTTCTCCATGCCACCGAAACATGTGACTCTGCTGGATTAGTTCAGCCAATGAACATTCTGTCTTCTTTTACTCAATGAAGCTGTGACTTTGTCATAAAAAGTGTGAAAATTCTGATTTAATCGTGTCTTTAGGATACATATAATGCTAGCAAATTAACCATTGTCCATTTTCCCCCAGAAATCTTTAAGATGTTATTTCTGTCACAAGGTCATTGTTGTTAACTAGAACTATTAAAACATTTGGTTACACTTTATTTTAAGGTGTCTGTGTTACAGTGTAATTATACATTTAAGTGCTGAGTAATATAAATTAACTACATGTGGTTTGGGATTAGTTGCTTATAATTATGAACATTTTTAATAATTACAACAGTAATTAAGTGCAACATGTGTAACAAGGACACTGTAAAACAAATTGTTACCAAACATTTTTGTAGGGCTGCAACTAATGATTATTTCAATAACTGATTAATCTGTCGATTATTTCTCAGATTAATTGATTGAAAAAAAATTTATTACAAAATTATTACAAAAAAAATAATTATTAAATAAAAAAGTTAAATTACTAACTGGAAATAAAAATAAATAAAAACTTAAACTGAAATACAAATAAATGAAACTGTCACGGGTTAGAATCCTACGGAGCCCCTGAGGGGACCTTTGCAAAAAAAAATAAAAAATACGGACTTTCGCGTTTCGCGTGCGCACGAGAAACTTACGCGTCCATCTATGTTGATTATGAAAAGTGAACAGCACGAGTAAGATAGGATGCGCAATATATGAGACATGGAGTGGGTCAGACATGATTTTGACCACTTCATTAAGTTTTGTTTTGTAGAAAGCCTTTGTAGAAATTTCGTTTTGTATAAATTGTATCTTAATTTTAATCCGTTTTTCATCAACCAATTGCCTGTTTAATAAATGAGAAGCAAATATATAGCAGACAATATAATCATGGAGGCGCGCCGCGGTCACTTGCATTGCACGTGAACTGGAGCGCATCTCATCATAAATTAACCGAAACTCGGTGTATGCCTCACATACTGTACATGAGAAATACTTCTGAAGATAGCTTGAAATATCTTTAAACGAAACAATTCAAAACGAAAAGAAATAGGCTACTCTCTGATTATGTAATCCATGACACTATAACCAAACCGGAAATTATAACGCGTGCGCACGCGAAAGTCTGTATTTTTTTTTTGTTGCAAAGGTCCCCTCAGGGGCTCCGTAGAATCCAAAGAGACTTGAAACAGGAAATCTCACAAAATAGTAATTTAATAGGACACCCGAATACTCGAAGGTAGCAGGTAACATAAACACAACTAACATTGACGATGATCGACATTGAACTGAACCAAACAATTAGCTAAGCTATGACAACAGGTGAACGAAATGACTAATCAAACTAACTGAGAAATTAGGTCAAGACAGACAAACTAAGAACAAAGAATACCGATGACGACAAACTGAAAGTCCATAAACATGACAGAAACCTAAATAGTAATATAAAAAATAATAATGACAAAATTACAAAAGAATTAACTAAAATAAAAAAATGCTAATTCAAAATATTAATAAAACTACAATAGTATATAAATGATACTAAAATAAGAAACAATTCCCCATTTCCCCCAGTTGTCATTTCCATCACATAATGCCAGACCCAGATCTTTTTTCTTCCGAGCAACGCAAAAGCTTGAAGAACGTAATGAGACGTTTGCACCAGTACATTAATGACACCAAACACCAATGTTTATAGTGTTGTCAAAAGTCGATAAAATACTGAAATAGTTAAAGGGGGTGGGTTTGAATTGGTACCGACTACTGAAATTTTGGTATAGAATGGTGCAGGTACTGGTGCAGGTCCACTTTGTAAGCCAACCGGCAGTTAGCATCACGCTGGTTCCCTCGACAAAAACCCAATAGGATTTTCCCATAGGCTTTTAGATCATTGCTAAAAACAAGCTCTTTGATCAACAAAAGTTTATGATACTTGCTCTTTTTGTCCATCAAGATAATTATCACAGATGAACACACCTTTTTTTATACATTTTGAAGCCTAAATACAGTCGCCAGAAGCAAAAAGCTAAAGGTAGACTATAAACGAAACACCACGGTCGCTCGACATCATCGTCACCGCCACTAAGCTTCCGACCACTACCTCACTATTTATCTAAAAATATTTTCCCAGAACATTTGAGTTAGAATAGTTTATAAGAGCACAATTATAACCATAACGATGCTGTAAAAGTGGACTGAGTTTACCTTTTCGGCGTGATGACGTTTAATCTCCCCGACAGCCTCTGTAGTCCCATTTAGCCACTTGTTAGCAACCACCTTTTTCAAGACACGTAACAGCTTCAAAAAATCACGAGTGGGGTAATAATGATGTGTTTTATGTCGTAAAAAGAAACGTGAAAGTGTCTTGAGCTTGTGTTCACCACAGATCTTATTTCATCCATTTAACCAAAACTCATTCAAAAATCCCATTGACATCAGGACGATGGAACTGGAAGTGCTAAAATGCTAACTCGCTTCTGCATTTTGGCCTACAAACTGATGTAATACCTGCACCACTCTATTGTGACAACACTACTTAGTTCCCTTGTTTTTTGTTGTTGTTTTTTTTTGCCACATATTGCAACAAGGTATGTTTAATAATTTAAAAGATTTGAGAGCTGCAGCATAGCACAACATTTTCAGTGAATAATGCATTCAATTTAAGCGTAAACATTCTTCAAAACATCTTTTGTGTGAGGGGAGAAAGATGATTCAGGTTTGGAGTGAGAAAACAACAAGTGTCATGTTGTTTGGGTGACATTCTCTCAGCATTAGCACTATTATGTGTGAGTGTTGACTCTCCGGAGTGTGACATTGATGTCTTGATTACATAAACACACATACAGTATGCACACTCAATTCCCGTACAAAAGCCTCGATTCACCTTCTGCTCTGCCTGTAAGTTTACCTTCTCTGCATCGGAATATTCTCTTTCATACTTTATTGATCAAAAGCCCTGAGAGCCGAAGGGTTCACTCGGTCCTTGTGCGGTAAATTGCATTATACCGGACCTCTCCTCCCATAAAGAGCTTTGTCTTATCTGTTCACTCGAGTGCATTGAAAATGAAATGTCTTGAAAATTCCACAGATGTCGACTTTTAGCCTTGGCCGTGGAGCTTCTTTGAAGTGAGCGCAAATCAGCATCTCTTGAAAGTTTGAGGTAAAAGATGCGAGTGGTTCCCTGAACCTCAACTTCTGTTTCATCTTTTCTATCCTTCCCCTTCAATAGATTTCAGTCATTCTGGCAAAACTGAAGTTTCCCAGCTGTCATTCGCTGCACATGTTTATGCTTTGCCTTATTAGCATTCCAGTTGCAGTTTTCGCCCGTAGCATTTTAAATGTTTAATTGGCGGTAGTGGTGTTAAGCCGAGTGATGAGGTTTTGATGATGGAGGTTAAATATTATTAAAGGGCTGAATGATCGACCACAGCTGTAGTGCCGTCTTCTCATCCGAATTTGTAGCTTTTAGCGAAGAGCTTTTCTCTGTAGAGCGTCCACTTCTTGCGAAACTCACAGGCAGAAGTTGCTGAAGTGTCGGATTGGTTAGTGATTTCAACAACTTGATATCCGGCATTGCAGAAAGCCAGAGGCAGGTGTTAAATGACTGTGTGTGTGTTTTGTACCATCTGTCATGTTATTACCAGTGTTTTGGACATGGTACAATGGGAATGAAGGTTCACATCTTTTGATCAATTAATTTTTCACTAATTGTGCATATGCACTACATGATTCATCTATACATTTCATATTAAATTTAGTTCTGAATTTAAGAAAATATTTAGCAACAGAAACCAGACATACACAAAATCACTTACTCTGGGTGGCGTTATAAACGTGTTAAGATGAAATTTTATACTGAGATATTTCATCTTTATTTTGTACTGTATGTCATCATATACAGGAAAATAGTTATAAAATCTGTGTTATAGCTCAAGCAGTGAGGTTCCTCTGCGTAAAAATGCAGATAAGCATACGTACAGCTGGTCTGTAATCTGTTGGGTCTGTAAAAGTTTGTGCGGAAAGCACTTATATGGAGATGATGGGGCATGTTTATGCAAATTACTAACCTCGGCCATGTGGTTGCTCATTTTGAATGCTCCAAATTCATTAACATTACAACAAGGTTAAGAACAAATTCATGAGTGTATGCATGTGTTGTGAATTAGGCGGACATTTTTCATGAGAAGTGCTTATAATCCATGTAATTATTAGTGAATGAAACCCATTGTAAGCAATACCAAATGGTTTTCCATAAACCAAGGAAATCTACTACATAATACCTGGAGAAAGTTATCTGTTAACATTCTCATTTATCTCAATGACAGGACCAATCATTACCGAAGTGTTTTTTGTTTTTGTTTTTTTGCTCAGGAAGATTTATCTCATTAACATTGTCATGTGTCAGATGACAAAAAGTATATTAGTTGTGTCCCAATACCGTCCTATACACTTGTGCACTTATACTATGCACTATGTGGTGTAAGGTTATTTTGTCATTCAACATTGAAGCCTGATAGCCCCTCCCACTCTCAGTTGAGTGCATGTAATGTCCAACATTCTACACTTAATTTTTTTCTTTGTTAATTGAGTGCATATTTAAAGGCCAATGCACATTGCAACCACAGACGACAACAGACACTTTGTTGGATTTTGTTGGAGCAGTAGGCCTATGTTCCCCTTGTCGGCATCTGTCGGCATAGGTCAGCTCTTGTTTTCACCTTCTGAACATGTTGGGTCTTGGAATGTCTGAGAAGTAACTTACTGTAATCTGATGACAGTCTGCATCTTCACTTTCATACCAAAAGTGAAATTAATAAGCCTCAGGCTGAAGGAAATGCAAATTCACTCCTGTACAGTAGAGGGCGCAGCTCATACAAAGCTTTTTAGCTGTGCTGCCATTCTGGATTGCAGAAGAATTGGACGCAGGAGAAAAAAGTACAACACTCTTACTTCAGCAATTAAGACAAAACAAAACAAACATAAAATAAAAAAAAAAAATAAAACACAAATGGGATGTTTATCTAAAGTCATTTTGCTTATTAGTATGGTTGAATTGGACCATCGAAGGTCAGCAGCAAAGACTTTGGTTATTAAAGTGAGATTAAATGCATAAAGTATATTTGTGCAATTTAACATTTAGTTGTTGTAGGTTTGTGTAATATTCTGAGTTCGCACTTTACTGTTTTTATTCATTTTGAGGAATATTGAATCTGTTTTGTGCATGTGAGATGAGTAAATGCATGTTCACATTTAGTCTAGAACTACAATATCCATCATGTTCACACACCACCTCTGAACTTTCTCCTGATTTCTCTCAACATGTGGACAGGAGAGCAAGCAGTCAATAAATGTGAAAACAAAGTAACTTGTGTTACTTGTTTGAAAAAGTACCTCAGATATTTTATTGTAAATTTAAAAGTAATGCATTACTTCCCTAAGTAATCTGATTACATAACTCATGTTACTTGTAATGTGTTACCCCCAACACTGGTCCTGACAGACCTCATATTGAATTGGCTAGCTGAATAATGCTGAATAGCCAGCAAAAGACCTTTCTAAATGTTAATTTTGTCAGTAGTTTTTAGGGTGTTGACAGGTTTAACAATGTGCTAGCTGCATCTGAATGCTAATGTTGTTTTGCCACTGCAGGCAATGGTGGAAACGGTGAACAACCTTCTGCAGCCGCAGGCGCGGACGGCGTGGATGGGGCTCTCGACCGGCGAACAGCTCCGGGCCGCCACCATGCTCCTGGACACCGTAGAGCAGGGCGCTTTTGTGCTCGCTGACAACCTGCTCAAAACTGACGTTGTGCAGGAAAACACAGAAAACATCCGTAAGTCATTTACGTTTATGCATTTGGCAGATGATTCTACTTATAGTGCATTCAGGGTTTGTATTTTATCGGTTCATGCATTCACTGGGAATCCAACATATGACCATGCTTTGCTGTTTGAGCTACAGGAATGTAAGTCAGGATTCAGTATCTCTAGAATACCATAATCATACATACAAATGACAGACGTATCTCTTTTATTATTCTGTTGGAGCGAGGACGTTTTGTGGTCTGTAGGTGGTGCTTTGCAAGAGAAGGGTACAAAGAAAGGTCTGAAACTGGTTTTGTTTTTATTTTAACCTTCAGAACATGTTAATTGTCAACATCAGTGGGTCAAACTAAAGATTATAAGTGCTCTTTTACATATACGTTTCCCATACATTACAGAAGAAAACAATATTTGCTTGATCATTTTGTCATTTCTCAAATTCCAGAAAGAAAAGTATTTGCTTGATAATTTTGTCATTTATATTTCACATAAATTACAGAAAAAAATATTCGCCTGAACATTTTGCCATTTATTCATTTATTTCTTATACATTACAGAAATTATATTTGCTTGGTTTTTGTCATTTATATTTCTCATACATTATGAGGAAATGCATTTCCTTGATGATTTTGTCATTTATACGTCTCATAAACTATTGAAAAAAAATGTCTTAATCATTTTATCATTATTGTCAACCTTGTAACAGGTTTAAATGGTTGAGCTTTGAAATGGCCACTTGCAGGCTGTTGCAACAAAAAAACATAGGATTTGTACCTCTAATGTGTTAAAAAAAAGAAGCAACGTGACAGCAAAGCAGGCATTATCCATGGAACATGGCAGAGCGTCTGTTTTTGATTGTGATCGAGGTTGCCAGTACCAGAAATCATCACAGCCCAGCAATCAGCTGTGTCCATGGACCCCGTCAGCCCTGATACACACCGATAAACCTGTTTTCCTCAGAGATAATCTCATACCACTCTCTGAATGCACCATTAACAGATGGATTTGACTACTTTACGTTTGTAAATCGTTTAATTTTCTTTACTGGGAGGCATAATTAAGCATTTTTAAATGAAAGGCTGAGTGAGCATATGCCACGAGTGATAATTTAGTGTCGTTTACGATGCGTTTCTCAGCCCGGGGAGGAATCGGACGAGACGTTTTGAGGACGCCCACGTTTTCCTGTGCCGCTTGCATCTGTTTGCGAATATCACAGTGTGAATGTCAGCAATCCCCAGATCATGGTGTTGTGTGCGTGCGTATATTCCACCGGGATAAAAGCGGATGTATCTTCCGTTCCTAAAGACGGGGATTTAAGACAATCTGGCTGCCATGGAAACTCCAGAATTTAGGTCTGCCGCCTCTCTGTGGAGATGGTTGCATTTTGGGAATTAATAAAACAGAATTTATCGTGTCTGGCATGTGATTTATCCAGATATTAAGGGATCCGGAGCTTGGCTCTGTGGGGCGAGAGAGTCTCTCCCGACAAACTTTTTACGAGGGTTATTTTATATCCTTCGAGCTGCACGGAGATTAATCTGCTGGCTGTGACACCTTTAGCAGACCTTCAGGTCCTGTTTGATGGGGTTAGTTTGCAGCGTTATAAGGTTTGTTTGGCCCACGGGGCCGTTGAGTCCGTCACTGGCTCTGCAGGGCTGAATAGCAGCCTTAAGTTA
This sequence comes from Abramis brama, assembly GCF_963993115.1. NCBI lineage: Eukaryota > Metazoa > Chordata > Actinopteri > Cypriniformes > Leuciscidae > Abramis > Abramis brama. Next base: position 51,745,494 of record NC_139965.1, on the reverse strand, counting down.
AAGGAATTGATCACCCGAAATTGAAAATTCAGTCTTTTACGCACTCTCATGTCACTTTATTTGATGGAACACACAAGGAGATGCTGTTTTCCATACATTGAAAAAAAAACTAAATTGGTGTAGAATCAGTTTTCACTCAGAAAAAGCTATTTTCACAATTAATTACAAAGAAACAGCAAGTAACTAGGGGTGTAACAATATATCATGTCACAATATATCACAATACAAAACTGCAACAATATGTAGGCTATTGTGGATAGTGAAAATGTGTATCGTGGATAGTTCACCCAAAATAAAAAATACTGTGTGAGAAGTTTTTAGTTTTTGTGTCAGTACTACAGGGTGGGCCATTTATATGGATACACCGTAATAACATGGGAATGGTTGGTGATATTAAAGTCCTGTTTGTGGCACATTAGTATATGTGAGGGGGCAAACTCCTCAAGATGGGTGGTGTGTACTAATATATACTAATGTGCCACAAACAGGACTTTAATATCACCAACCATTCCCATGTTATTACGGTGTATCCATATAAATGGCCCACCCTGTACATTAAACTACTATAATGTTGAATATAATGTATAATAATGCAATGGGGGCTTATTTGTGTAAAAAGTGGCCTACATTATATTAAATATGTCTAGTCAGTGACAGAGTGCAAGCACATTTGTCTAAAATAATTCTATATTTTCAGCTTCAGAATCATGCATATTTTTATTCTGGTGTCACCATTGTGCTGTGCATTGGGTTCTCAGCACCAAGTCAAAGCCTATTCATTTCAACCCCCAATGTAATACCAAATTTTGCATTTGAATCAACAGTAAATTTGTTAACCTTTTATCATATGTCTTGGAGTATCGCAATAATATCGTATCGTTACACCCCTACAAGTAGGCCTAACACATTGAATTTGAAAGTAGAAAGACTGAAATAGTATTCTCTTGTAAAACGTAATCCAGTAATCTTTGTTTTTTTTAGATATTTACACAATGTGCAGTCAAGCTCCAAAAAGCAGTCGTATATTCTCCAATGTGTTGTCCTTGCAAGTTTTGCACTCTTTTCCAAGCCTTCTGAAGACATTTAGTAGTATGTTGTGTGAGGAATATACTAAAATGTAAGATTTATTCATCCGAAACGTGCAAAAACCAATAATGTTTGACATTAAACCTGGCACAATGCGTCTAAAGGTGTTATGTTTGCAACCCAGGCTCACTGGAAAAACGTGCCTCTACTTAACTCCAAAAAATCTACCTAAATATACAATTGACTGCAGTTGAAATGAACACAAGTGTCAGTAAAACAACTTGCATCACTTTTCACACAAATTATGATTAGCCTAAATGTGAAGATATCGATAAATAAAGGTTTATTTTTGTGTGGTTTCTTGTTCAATACTCTGTTATGACCTCAAAACACTTTTACCATAGTGCATGATTTGTAAACTAATGGTTTTTAATGTTTGCATCTCACAAATAACATGATAGTGAGAACGATGACAGCATTTTCATTGAGCGAACTATCCCTTTAAGGCAACACAGAGCGCCAGCGTCGTGCCATGTGGAGAATCGGGAGAAGATTAGCGGCGTTGCCATCTGATGTTAGTGTTGATGACACAGTTGTTCAGGGAAATAAAAGCCTGTTTGTGTGTGAGAATGGATGCTCATCTTTTGCCAACTTACCCTGAAGTGGTTGTTATCCTCCTCTTTCGGTTTAATATAATGCGCTTTAAAAAACAGTGCACCATTCTATTTAGATTTTCCTTTTTGATGGAGAGTCTGTTTGTTTGTTTGTTGGAGTGTCTGTCCTCATGCTCATAATCTGGCGAGCAGATTTTGTGTGATTAACGTTATTTAAACCGGCTTTTGATTTCTCTTGAGGCACAACAGCGTCTCAGCCCTCTGTTTGCTGTCTTAAGCTTTTCACAGCGACGGTGGAGGAATGAAAAAGTGTTTCCGGCCTGCAATAGTCGTCTCTTTCTGCCCACAGCTCTTTATCGCTCTCTTTTGTCCTGTTGGCGGCAAATACCTGAAGCGGTGGCAAGCGCCACCCCGCCACCGAATCCACGTCTCCGTTGGGATTTTTAATGTTAATTTTGGTGCGATAAGTGTTTGTGTAAATGCTCTGGGATTTTGTGGCTGACTTCTTTTCAGGTTCTGTGAAAGGATGTTTACAAATGCCCAAAAAGGCAGCTGCAAAAATCAGGCAGCGAGTCAGTGTATTCATACTTTAATTAGAGAGCTGTGCTGGATCAGAGTTGGAATCTCAAACAGCACATGATGCTTTAATTTGTTCAAACAGCACAGCATGAGTTCTCTATTTGAACTTGTTTTATAAGTGCCGACTCTACGCAAGTTTGTGACGCAGATGCTTTTACGCAAGCTTGATGTCATATGCGTTGCGTTTTAAAATGTGTAAGAACACAATTCATAACACTGCATTCATTGTCAACTACTGCTGTATAAAAGTACAAGTATAAAAGTGAGTTGATATTGATCAAAATGTAAGCGAGGTGATAACAGTGATCATTCATGACGAGTTAAAGTGGTTCTTTAAAGGCATTTACAGATTTGATTAAAATATCTGGATTTAGTTGTCTAGACTGCAGGTAAATGTGGCCCAAATCCGAATTTTCTTTTGTTTGTTTTTTTGCTCACGTGACTTAGATCTGTTTTTGTCATGACAGTGTGAACACCAAACCGATCTTTTTGATTCTGATTTGGGCCACTTCCATATGTGGTACTAAATCTAATACAGTTTTGCAATGCGACCTCAGTCTGAACAGTCAAACAGAATTTGTGCGACTTTTATATCACTCTAGAATCAACATTCGTCCCAATGTTGCACTCATAGCAGTCACTTCAAAGATTTTACACACTCAAAGTCATCAATACAGTTGTGAAAGTTAGTCAGTGGAAGGACAGTAATGTGTCAGAACTCATAAGTATTACAGTGACAGCTCTATATACAAACAAAACATAAATATTTAAAAAACTGCTCTGTTTTCACATCCTCATCTTTGTTTTTTATATTGCCTGGGCATCAATTCACTGGCTTCCATGGCAGATCACACAATAAATAAACGTGTAATCACTTACTTTAATGTTCTCCATGTTTACTTCTGTATGGCAATGTGTTGCATGACGTCTTTTTATCGTTCTTTTGCACATGCGAGTCAGTTCAGGACTTTGATCTGTTCACACTGGAATCTGATATTGGCCACATTTAAAACAACAATATGTGAACAGCTATACAAAAAAATCGGATCTGGTCAATAAATCAAAATTGAGTACCAAGGCTCGCAGTGAGACCGTAGCTTTAGATTGCAGCGCGTTCTTGTGTTTTTTGGAAAAGGCGGATATACTAATACTCAAAATTGCAGTGCAGCAATTGGCTGGCATCAAGACAATCATATAATTAAAAAGAACATCATATAAACACATTTATAGATAGAAAGATGCATTTGTTTTAAATATTTTTTAATCGCCCAAATTTTTTTAAAAGAATTTGGGTGTTCTCATGTTATTTCAGATAAAAGCACATATAATTTATTTATTTAAAATGACTACATTTAATTAATGTATTTGAAATTGCTACAGTTCTTATAAACTCCCAATAGGGATCTTGAGCGGATGTCAAGATTATCAGTGATTTTAATTTCAACCTATTCATCACACAAAACGAGTGTATGACATCAAAAGACTTCGAAAATAGCACACAAGTGGGATGGACCAAGTATATTAAACACATTGATGTTTCTTTCCCCAGTCCTCATTCACTTTCTGTCATGTGTGTGTTTTTTTTTTTTTTCAGAGCTGGAGGTGGCGAGGATGAGCACAGATGGAAATCTGCCCGATCTGAAGTTTCCACAGACAGGAGGCCAAGGGAACGCCATCCACCTGTCAGCCAACACTCTCAAACAACACGGCAGAAACGGTACGCTCACAACATTATGGGGTGGTCATATGTAACGCTAACAGGGTTAAGTTAAAGTACTAAAATAACAAAAAAATAAATAAATAAAAAATAAAACCGTTAAAGTCCCTGTAAAGGCAATTCTAAAAAAAAAATCTAAACACATTATAAATGTTAGAAATGTCTTGCTAAAACACATTACAACGACTGTGAACTGTGAAGTACTGAATTGTGGAGTTAAACAGTTTTTCACCGTTGCGGTGTTCAGGATTTTTTGGGCGGGGCTAAAACAGTGGCTCGATGATGCACTGGAGCCACTGAGCTCCTGGCCCCGCCCCTACTGTCGATGACGCACTGGAGCCACTGAGGCTGGCCCCTGCCCTAACAATATAACTAGAGCACATTCGCATCAGTTCGCCGCTCAATTGCGAGTTACTGTGAGTACTATTAGTTACTACAGCCTACAGTTTGCTAGCTAGCTATGCCTTCGTCACGGAAATGCGTATTACCTGGATGCGATCACTTACAAAACAGGGGTGCGTTTCCCGAAAGCATCGTTAGCCAACTATGGTCACAAGTTCCCTCGTTACCAATAGAGTTCAATGGACATTGCGATGAACTTGCGACCATAGTTGGCCAACGATGCTTTCGGGAAACGCACCCCAGATTGGTGTCCTTATTTAAATTTCCGAAAAACGATCATATCAACAAGAGGTGGATTAATTTTGTGAAGCTGAGGATCACCACCAACACCCACCTCTGTAGTGATCATTTTACACAAGATAGTTTTATAAACTTTCGTCGGAGACAACTGGGATTCACTGATAATCTGCTGTTACTGGTGAATGGGGCCGAAACCGACTATCTCCCGCCTCGGCCTTAATCCATCCTCGAGCATCCATTCCGGCTGTAGCGGCGACAGTTGAGAGGCGGCGGCAGATTTCCCGCGAGTGGGCGTGGTTTCAGCGCAGCCAGCGGATACGCCCCCAGCATTTGAGAGCAGAAAATACTGCTCATTTTTCAAGATTTTGATAGCTTATTTTATTTACTTGGCGGCTTTTTTATCATTCAAATTTGGCTGGGTGGCTAATAACACATTTTTGTGACTGTAAAAAAAACAACCCATGAGAATTAACTGAAATAAAATAAAGTAAAAAAATAAATATATATTTTATTTTTACTAGTGGCTAAGTCAAAATGGTAACACTTTAGTTTAGAGGTCCAATTCTCACTATTAACTAGTTGCTTATTAGCATGATATTACTAGGATAATGGCTGTTTATTAGTACTTATAAAGCACTTATTAATGCCTTATTCTGCATGACCATATTCTACATACCTTAATCCTACCCCATACCTAAACTCATGGGCGTCGGAACCATTGTATATGGGTGGGACAAGACCCACCCACTTTTTAAGACCAATGATTTTGGACCCACTTACTTTTACCGTCTCTGATTCAGCGCATTTGTCTTTTCATAGCGCTGTCAGTCAAATCCAATTATTAGGGAATTCCCTAATAAATTAAACTCCGTTGAATCGCTACATTATATTTCTCAACGAGCCGCAACTGACGAAAGTAACCGCCCGTTGTACCTTTCCAGTCAAATATTGCGTTGCAAACATCAATAACAGCTTTAAATTGTCATTGCTGGCAGATGACCATGGTATTAGCGGGATAATCCACGGATAGCTGTGCATTTAATGCACGACTTGGAGGCAAAGAACCGCCCGACGTGAAGTGGAGTGTAGTTTACTTGTTTTAATTAAAAGGCACCAGAATAGCCTACATGAAATGGTATTTACTCCAGTAACATTTTTCTGGGGGAGGACCCACCCACTTTTTTTTTTCTTCCGACGCCCATGCCTAAACTTAAAAACTACCGTACTAACTATTATTTGAGTTTATTGAGGCAAAAGTCATAGTTATAAGTTCATTGGACCCTAAACTAAAGTGTGACCATAAAAAAATTGTCATTTTCGTTTAGTTTAAGTTGAAGTACTAAAATAACTAAAAGTGAATTAGCAAAACTTAATAAAAGCTATATAGACATTTGAAAATGACAAAAAGACACAACAGAACTTTAACTAAAATGAAAATGAAAAGAGAGAATATGAATTATTATTATTATTATTTTTTTTTTTTAAATATTAACAAAAACTATAATAGTATTTAAATGATTCTAAAATTGAACGGAACACTAGTGGCACTTCCATTCTCTGAAACTCTGAGTTTACAATATCCATCTTGCCAAAATACAATAGGGGTCTAATAAGTTTAGATCCTCAGTGCTTATTCCCTTTTTATGAACAAGTTGCCATAAAACTGGTTTCCTTCATCAGAGGTTTTCCTTTCATCACCAAACGCTTGTTACTGAACGGCCCATCAACAGGAATGGGGAAAAATTGTTGTCTGTTATTGTGAGTCAGTGATTCCAGACTCTGCGGGGAGGCGGTGGGTTTTTTCATTTTTTTTTTTTTATTATTTCTTTTCATGAAAAAGCAAGTGAGTGACACGAAAATAACGAGCAGAACTGTAGCTCTGTCAAAGGAGGCAGTAAAGCACTAATAACATTTCAATAAAGCAGAATCAAATCGACTCTGTGGTTAGATTTTTTTTTTTCTCGCTCACTCGAAACCTTTGTGGCTTTCAGTAAAGGCTGCCGAAAGAAAAAAGCATTATGGGTGTTATGTATTCATTACATGATCAACTGAAACCCATCTAATCAAAACTCAAATTATTTCACTTCATTGCTTATAACGACTAAAACAGTATTTCGATCAGCTTGAGACAGCGTCTGCTTGCTCTCTATGATGTGGTAATGAAGACGTTTTTTGACCTCTAAAGAAACGTGCTGCAGAACCCCAACGCCCCATCAGGACGTGTTCAACAGCAGATTTAGCAAGTTTTGCTTTGTTATGCTGCAGCTTTGGCTTTTTAATCTCCTAAACGAGCTTCTGAAAACTGGCGTAATGATGCTGAAAGTTCAGCATTGTATCACAGGAATAAATTACATTTTAAAATGTATTACAATAGAATTAATACAATAGAATATATTTCCCCACATTTTTTACAGAATTTATGAACAGATAAATGCAGACTTGGGGAACATAAAAGACTTCTTTCAAAATCATTATACAATTTGTACAGACCCCAATGTTTTGAAGGTTTAATGAAGCTCTGGTGAGATGAATTGCTATTACATTGTAATTACAATTACATAATGTAATGAGATTCATGTTTTAAGAATAACAGAAATATGAAATTGTACTTTTAAATATGAAACAAGTGACTTAATGAGTGCTTTATTGAGTCATTCATTCAACCGATTCATTTAAAACAGCTGACTGTTCAGAAACAAAGCTTTCTTTATGAATGGGTCACTGCATCGACTCAGCCAGTTTGTTCAAAAACGCAGATTCATTCAGTAATGAAAACACTTCATGTTGCTCTGAGATGCGCAACGGTTCTGCTGTGGCTTGGAACTGTTTTTGTTTTCCAAATATTCAAAGACAGTGTTGTGTCTAAAATATTAAGATACTTAATTTTCATGTCTTGTTTATTAAAGTGAATACTGAACAATTGTGCCAATGGAAAAATAGCACTCTTGCTTGTATGATATGTTATACATTTAAATGAAGTATATATATATGTTTATTAGGGGTGTAACGGTTTACAAAATGCATGGTTCGGTTCTGTTCGATATGCTACAGTGGTGACACGGTTCGGTACGTTTTCGATACAGCAAAAAAGAAAGAAATGCCAGATAAATTTCCTTGATTTAAAAAAAAATATATATTTATTAAAACTAACATCATAAAGTATGATCTTTTTTTACTTTGAACAATGATGGAGCTATACTTGACTCTTCTTAGCAGCATATAAAACAAAAACAGCTGCTTATAAAAATGTTCTATTTAATATTGTTGTAGTTATAAACAATGGTAAAATGCAAATAAAAATGGTAATTTAATGTCTTTTTTATTTTTTTTTTAAATATGTGTAAGTTTTCTACATCTTGAAACTCACAGCGATGATATTACTTCTGTGGCGAATTCAAATGCTTTCTTTACTGGATCTCTTACAATGTGTAGTAACACTGTCTCATGATCAAGATCGGCTCGTGCTGAACGCCATTTTTTTACAGTCTATGGTCCAAACTGATAAACGGTCCGTTAAGCACAAAATGACTAGCGCAGTTTCGTTAAGCTTTCATTATATTTGCCATTTGATGTTGGGTGGTCGTTCCAGTGTGCCAGCTAACAAAATTTTGGTCGGCAGGAAAAATGGTCAAACGAATCGTTCAATTTGTAATGCGTTCCAAACCGAAAGCCTCGTACCGAACAGTTGAATACAAATATGTGTATCGTTACACCCCTATACAGTGAGGAAAATAAGTATTTGAACACCCTGCTATTTTGCAAGTTCTCCCACTTAGAAATCATGGAGGGGTCTGAAATTGTCATCGTAGGTGCATGTCCACTGTGAGAGACATAATCTAAAAAAAAATAATCCAGAAATCACAATGTATGATTTTTTAACTATTTATTTGTATGATACAGCTGAAAATAAGTATTTGAACACCTGAGAAAATCAATGTTAATATTTGGTACAGTAGCCTTTGTTTGCAATTACAGAGGTCAAACGTTTCCTGTAGTTTTTCACCAGGTTTGCACACACTGCAGGAGGGATTTTGGCCCACTCCTCCACACAGATCTTCTCTAGATCAGTCAGGTTTCTGGGCTGTCGCTGAGAAACACGGAGTTTAAGCTCCCTCCAAAGATTCTCTATTGGGTTTAGGTCTGGAGACTGGCTAGGCCACGCCAGAACCTTGATATGCTTACAGAGCCACTCCTTGGTTATCCTGGCTGTGTGCTTCGGGTCATTGTCATGTTGGAAGACCCAGCCTCGACCCATCTTCAATGCTCTAACTGAGGGAAGGAGGTTGTTCCCCAAAATCTCGCAATACATGGTCCCGGTCATCCTCTCCTTAATACAGTGCAGTCGCCCTGTCCCATGTGCAGAAAAACACCCCCAAAGCATGATGCTACCACCCCCATGCTTCACAGTAGGGATGGTGTTCTTGGGATGGTACTCATCATTCTTCTTCCTCCAAACACGTTTAGTGGAATTATGACCAAAAAGTTCTATTTTGGTCTCATCTGACCACATGACTTTCTCCCATGACTCCTCTGGATCATCCAAATGGTCATTGGCAAACTTAAGACGGGCCTTGACATGTGCTGGTTTAAGCAGGGGAACCTTCCGTGCCATGCATGATTTCAAACCATGACGTCTTAGTGTATTACCAACAGTAACCTTGGAAACGGTGGTCCCAGCTCTTTTCAGGTCATTGACCAGCTCCTCCCGTGTAGTTCTGGGCTGATTTCTCACCTTTCTTAGGATCATTGAGACCCCACGAGGTGAGATCTTGCATGGAGCCCCAGTCCGAGGGAGATTGACAGTCATGTTTAGCTTCTTCCATTTTCTAATGATTGCTCCAACAGTGGACCTTTTTTCACCAAGCTGCTTGGCAATTTCCCCGTAGCCCTTTCCAGCCTTGTGGAGGTGTACAATTTTGTCTCTAGTGTCTTTGGACAGCTCTTTGGTCTTGGCCATGTTAGTAGTTGGATTCTTACTGATTGTATGAGGTGGACAGGTGTCTTTATGCAGCTAACGACCTCAAACAGGTGCATCTAATTTAGGATAATAAATGGAGTGGAGGTGGACATTTTAAAGGCAGACTAACAGGTCTTTGAGGGTCAGAATTCTAGCTGATAGACAGGTGTTCAAATACTTATTTGCAGTAAGTATATACAAATAAATAGTTAAAAAATCATATATTGTGATTTCTGGATTTTTTCTGGTCTCTCACAGTGGACATGCACCTACGATGACAATTTCAGACCCCTCCATGATTTCCAAGTGGGAGAACTTGCAAAATAGCAGGGTGTTCAAATACTTATTTTCCTCACTGTATATATATATGTATATATATATATATATATATATATATGTATATGTGTGTGTTTGTGATTGACCAATTTATTTGAGTCCCTCAAATGTGAGTCTTTTTACTAATTATTTTGAGTAGCGAAATAATACTTCTGATTTCACCGAATCACTGAAACGACTCATGTGAATTTTGTCTTTGTAATGAATAAATTTGTACTAAAATGAACAGCCACTCTCTTTCTGTCTGTCTCTCTCAGGTGAAATCCGGATGGCGTTTGTCCTGTATAAGCATCTGGGTTCATACCTTTCCACAGAAAACGCCAGCATGAAGTTCAGCAGCGAGACATTAAACACCAACTACTCTGTCATCGTCAACTCTCCCATTATAACAGCGGCCATCAACAAAGACAGTAACAAAGTTTACCTGTCCGACCCTGTCATATTCACAGTCCGACATATTCAGGTACAAGGCTGTAAGACATGCGGTTTGTGTTGTGTTCACTGTGAGATTTGTTGTCAGAATAGATACATCCAAGAAATTCCAAGAGTGCTGGACTGTGTGTGTGTGTGTGTGTGTGATTGGTTGGGTAACTCAGATGAAGAGGTGATGAATAAATGGTTGCTTTAACAGCGGGTCCCTCAGTCACACCACCAGCATTTATGCCTGAATAATTTTTCATCCAACCACTTTATTGAAACGTACCCAAAAAATTACACACACAGATACTCTGCCTCCGGCTATGATTAAACAGGTTGAGAGACCAGGGAACTTGGTTTTCTGTTTGTGTGTGTGGGAGGACGTTCACGGGAGAGCGATATCCGCAGAACTCTGCAGATTTCCACAGAATCAAAACGTCTGGATCTCTGCATGTCCCAACGGCCTGTATCTCTGTTTATTATAGATTTTGGCATATTTGATCATGCTTTCAGCCACCATTAAGAGCGATTCACTTTTTGCTCCTTTTAACACATTTTACAAAGTTTAAATCCATTGCATAGATTTTTCCCCAAAATGCTGAAATTTTAATTTATATTATATGGAGTTAGCTGAACTTTAGAGGGCTTTTTGATCATTGTTCATCAGCCTTTACCACCTTGTGGTATAAATGTGAATTGCACTTGTTCAATCATCAAAGATTCACTTATTGTTGTGCAGAAAAAAAAAAAAAAACTACACTGTTACGCACTTCAGGACGTTAGCGACCCTATACAATTTTTACAAAAAAATAATGGGAAAACAGGCATTGTTTTTTATATATTTTTTTCTTGTTATATTGTTTATAATGAACTCATTGAGGAATACTAAGAAGGTTGATGTCTAACTTTAAAAAAATGAATGAGGGGGAGAGTAGTGAAGGTATGTGACGACATACCACAACGACCTGAGGTATGTGTTTAAGGCTTAAGTGTGTTAAGAAACAGTCATGAAAGTGTATTCTCTTTATGTACTCTTAAGCATCCTTTATAGACAGGGTCAATTTTCACAAAGTCAGAACCCTGAAGGCATTTTGTGATTATTTATAATATACAACATTTCTAGGGGTATTAAGGGGTGCTGAATCCAAATCTGCTGTATATGAAGCTCAAAAATTTCCCAAAATGCCTCAAAATTAAGAAATTCAAAATGGCCGCCACCGGCAGGCTGAAATCTGTTTTTCAGTATATCTTTTTGACTAAACAAGGTACAAACATGAAATAAATGTGCTTTTGTAAGTTTTCCTACATGGGCAATTCAATGCCATATTCAGATTTGAGATGTAATGTGAAGAAACTGCTTAGATATTGCAATAATAGTTGTTTTTAACTATGAACTATTATTAACTAATTCATAATTAAGTTATTATTATTAATATTAATATTATCAGGCTACTTTTACTTAGTTTGTATTTTGTTTTGAGGTAAAATGTGTCAAATGTGCTGTAATGCACTCCCCAACTCATGTAATGCACTCCTATTGGGCCCCTCCCCAATATCACGCTACCCCACCCCCGAGCTTAGCTTTTCTCACACTTCTCAGAACGGCTGATCAAAAACATAAGACTGCTAACAGGTAAAGTCATGTCCAGTGTATATTTTCATAATGTGACATGTTTTCATAAACATCCCAAGGGGATCAATAATGTTTCTATATATCTATCTGTCTATGTAGTTTAAATAATTGCAGTGTATATTTTAGCATTTTTGATCACTAAAAGAAGCCTATTAGCACGATTAGGTGGATGACATCAAAGTCAGTAAACTTAACACACTTGCTTTTACACTGACTGATTGGAGGAAAGACTGTTTAAATTTATTTCATTTAACCCTTTCGCATGTACGATCACACCGGTGTGATCAGTCTAGGCTGGTCCCTGGAGTGTACGATCACACCGGTGTGATTAGAACAGTTAGAGCATCACGTGATCAAGTGCTAAATTCAAATGTGCTTTCGCACGTTGGCTGGCGCTAAGCCAGAGACAGGTACGCTCAGAGCTGTCATATATCAAAACTTTTCAGTGTTTTCAACCACATAATGTTTATTTCAGGTTTCAGACAAATAAATTTGCATAAGTACTAAAAAAATCAATACATTTAGAGTATGTAAAATACACACTGATGTCTATGGAAGAGGCAATAATAATCCTTTTCATTATAATTAGACACGTTTTATTCATATCAGATACACATTGTGTAAGTAAATTCAAAGTTTACTCTATTCTTCTCCCAGTTCACCTGCCACTTACTTTTATGTATTTCGGGAGAAGTGGATGAATTCACGTGTTGTAAATCCAACAGATCTGATTCTCTGAACTGCGTCTGGGGCACAAACTAACATGGCGGCGCCCATCGCGCATACAGCTCAACTAATGTGATCGTTATAAAGGTGTTTAAACAACAAAACACTTCCACTTGCATATATTTGAAAATCGGATTATCAGATATTTCATGCCATAGCTAACAAATTTGTGAATATTTTGAATAAAAAAGGAAAAATGACATAAAAGCAGATCATCATTCATTCAGCGCTGTTGCTGCTGAGGTGTGACACGTGACAAGCAATGACGCGTCACCATGGGAACCATAAAGTGATGCATTCTAAATAACGGTCGCCTTGAAAAACTCACGCTGGGGGGTCAGCCAGAATATTTTAAACTTACGTGTGAAAGGGTTAAAGGTGCTCTAAGTGATGTTGGGTGACGTCACTTCTTGTTGACGTTTACAGTATTGTCAAACAAAACGGAGGCTAGCTAGACCCTCCCTCCTCCTCATCCTCCCCAAGCCCCACCCCAAATCCTTCTAGTCAGTTATTGGCTGGAAGGGTTTGTTATGTTTCGTGGTGCCGGTTAGCCCCGTTTGTTTTTGTTGCCGTTTGTGGAGCCTGTGGTGTCTGCAGAGACCACATTTTTTTTACAGTGTGTTCAGGGGACAGGTAGCTAGAGGATAGTGAGGAGATGTTTGCTGTATGTGACAAAAAATGTTTGGCCTAAAAAACGTGTGACATCGCTTAGAGCACCTTTCATTTTTTTAAATGTAAATCACTTTGGGTATTGTTCTACTTGAAGGATGGCCGCCAAAATACGTGAATAAACGTGAAATAGAAAGGAAAATGAAGGCCGAATTGAAAAAAGATACCAAACCAAGTTCATCTGCATCGACCCCAACTCCGCAAAATGTTACTCTACGGAGTAAAATACCTCCAATAGATTGGAAGCAGTGTATCTTTGGCCAACAAGATCAGAAAGAAAAACTACATCTCATACAAGAAATGAAATTCAGCAGCAGAATCCTACAAGCAGCAAAGTGTGATTCATTCTTAAGAGTGCGACTAGCTTGTGTAAATGATCTTATAGTTGCAGAAGGAAGTTATCACATGACTTGCAAGACCAGGTTTGAACGTAGGACTAAACGCATGGAGTCACTTCCGAGCACAGACATGCCATTAGAGTGGATCTGCCAAGAAAGCAAGTGTGTTAAGTTTACTGACTTTGATGTCATCTACCTAATCGTGCTAATAGGCTTCTTTTAGTGATCAAAAATGCTAAAATATACACTGCAATTATTTAAACTACATAGACAGATAGATATATAGAAACATTATTGATCCCCTTGGGATGTTTATGAAAACATGTCACATTATGAAAATATACACTGGACATGACTTTACCTGTTAGCTGTCTTATGTTTTTGATCAGCCGTTCTGAGAAGTGTGAGAAAAGCTAAGCTCGGGGGTGGGGTGGCGTGATATTGGGGAGGGGCCCAATAGGAGTGCATTACAGGAGTTGGGGAGTGCATTACAGCACATTTGACACATTTTACCTCAAAACAAAATACAAACTAAGTAAAAGTAGCCTGATAATATTAATATTAATAATAATAACTTAATTATGAATTAGTTAATAATAGTTCATAGTTAAAAACAACTATTTTTGCAATATCTAAGCAGTTTCTTCACATTACATCTCAAATCTGAATATGGCATTGAATTGCCCATGTAGGAAAACTTACAAAAGCACATTTATTTCATGTTTGTACCTTGTTTAGTCAAAAAGATATACTGAAAAACAGATTTCAGCCTGGCGGTGGCGGCCATTTTGAATTTCTTAATTTTGAGGCATTTTGGGAAATTTTTGAGCTTCATATACAGCAGATTTGGATTCAGCACCCCTTAATACCCCTAGAAATGTTGTATATTATAAATAATCACAAAATGCCTCCAGCACTTTAAATAAGCACATTTTCAGAAATTCTGCCTAGTCTATTAATTTCATTAATATGATATTATCTGCAAGTGCAATCTTTATTTTTTTAAATATACATTTAAGATTTGAATAACACTACAAGTGCACATTCAGTACAATTAAGCACACTTTGATTCATGTTATTCCAAAAGAAAGATAAAAACAACAATCGTTATAAAAATATAATGACTTGCCCCACCTCTAAAACAAATGACCAAACCCTTGTTAACCATTAGTTCTCTACACAATCGACTGCAAACTCACATCAGTCGGTCAATGGTTTTGATCTGTTTAATCAAGGTTCTCCTGGTATGTGTGTGTGTATGTGTATGTGTGTGTGTATATGTGTGTGTATGTGTATGTGTATGTGTATGTGTATGTGCAGTGGCGGATTTAGCAAATTGGCGGCCCAAGGCGAAGGTATGTATGCCCCCCCCCCATCCGATCTTTAAAAGAGAACGAAAAAAAATGTACCGGCTGAATGGTGGATAGGCAGGTAAAGCTAATCTACGGGGAAGTAAAGGTTGGAGAGGAGAAAAAAAGAAAAAAAACCTTCCCCTTTAAACCCTGCATACACTTCTTTACTCCAAAATGAAGATGGAAAACAGAGAACACACAAAGTGTAGCACTACACAAACTAATAGTCACGATGGAACCCAACAGAGAATAAGGTTTCAGATAACATCTGTCTTTGCCAAAATGCCAGGAAAACCAGCACTGTTTATTACTGTTTATTTACTTTTTTTAACATCAAATCAATATCAATATAACCAGCAAGACAAGTAGTTAGGGTAAACCCCCACATACAGTAATATACTTTGCAAATATTGACAAGATGAATAATTGACTTTGTATGTGTGAGTGAGTGAGTGAGTGAGTGAGGTTGCAATTGGCATTGCTCTTGAGATTGACATTTCAAACATTCTACAAACAAACCCATGTACAAGATACAGGATATTGTAAGTGAATTGACATTACATTTGAGATTGAACATTTCAAACATTCTACAAACAAATCTATGTACATGATAGTGTGTGTGTGTGAGGGAGAGAGGGCTGAAGTTGCAATTGTCTCAACTTCACAGCTAGCTACTGCTGCTGTAGCGGCATGCTCAACGCTTTGGACGTTGTTGTTCCTGACTGTATCCTCCTGTCACTGTGTGTTTATCTTTCGCGCCGCGCACCGTTATGGACTAGTCCATTTCATTGTGAAAGTAGGGGGTGTATGTGTAGGGACAGATAACCATGAACTAGACATTTTAACTACTACTTTAACGTTTCAATGTATTTCTTAATATTAATACAATTTACCATGCTTTTGAAGCGTTCATGATGATAAGGGGCTTTTTCTTTTCTCTTTTTTTTTCCTTTTTGAGGTTGATTGGGGCCCCCCCTACTGCGACCGCTGGTAGGGGGCCCCAAGCAGCTGACTACCTATGCCTCTATGTCAAGACCGCCACTGTATATGTGTGTGTGAATGGCTTTGTGATATTAAAGTCTTCCTTCCACTGAGCGCCTGATGGCCCACATCTAGATTAGTATAATTTCAGCGTGGGTGAAGAACAGCGAGCTCATATCCTCAATGAAGAAACATCCATTTTACCCAAAGCCTCTGGTCTGAAGGATGTCTGGAACTGGCATCAAAATTGCACAAAAGAAGCAAATTAAGTGTTTGAACGTATCTGACCAGATCTATGAAATAAAACTTTAGTCATTTCCAGTGTGAACAGGGTCCAAATTCAATGCCCGTCATGCACCAAATGCAACTAGAAACTGCAAATAAATAACATCCTACCTGGTCATTTTTTCATGAATTGCATAAAATACAATAATCATTTAACATGTGCTAATTGCCCAGATCAAATTAACATCTACCAGATGTCCTTCAACTTATCTCAGTGTAAAATTAGAATTTGTATGTTTTGCAATTTGAAAATGTACATAGTCAAATTGAATGCATTATAATTGATTCAATTATTGAATTTGTTTGATAAAAATACAGTATATATATATATATATATATATATATATAGAGAGAGAGAGAGAGAGAGAGAGAGAGAGAGAGAGAGAGAGAGAGAGAGATGAATTTTCAGCATCATTATTTGCAATCTTCAGTGTCACATGATCTTTCAGAAATCATTATTATCAATGTTGAAAACAGTTGTGCTGCTTCATATTTTTGTGGCAACCTTGATACTTTTTCTTTGATAAATAGAAAGTTCAAAAGTTCAACATTTATTTGAAATATAATTCTGTTGTAACATTATAAATCCCTTTACTGATGTTTTTGGTCAATTTTATGCATCCTTGCATTAATTTCTCCTATTAATTTCATCATCATCCATCCTGCAGTTTCATGATCAGTAAAGCAGTAGTTCTGTTGATGAAATTCTTTGTTGCAAAAAAGGTTCATTTTGGCTCCTGAGTGTAACTCTTGTTATTGCCCATGTTGTGTGTTCTGCTCTCTAATGCAGTTTGCTGTTCTTCCTTCTTCAGCAGTCCGAGGAGAATTTCAACCCCAACTGTTCATTCTGGAGCTACTCAAAACGCAGTATGATGGGCTTCTGGTCCACGCAGGACTGTCGGCTGCTCGGAACAAACCGAACACACACCACCTGCTCCTGCACACACCTGACCAACTTTGCTGTGCTCATGGCTCATGTGGACGTGAAGGTAGTGGCACTTTAAACACATCTGTCTGATATATAAACATCAGACTTGTTCTAAGCTAAGACGTTTCCATCGACAATTTATCTGTCCACACATGAATACATTGCATGATGTAGCACAGCCCATCAGATTGTTTTCAAAGCAACAATTTACACATTGCAACAATGCGGTTTTACAAATGAATAACACCATTACGAACACCAAAATATGTAAATATATATTGTTCAAGTGTTTTTTCTTGCCATTTTCATATGGAGGAAGCCAGCAATCCAGTCTAAGAAACTGTAAATGATATGATCTAAATCATCCCGAGATGTTTATAGAGGTGCTGAGTCGATTTTGCTCTGAAGAAATCAGAAGAAAGATGTGAAGTGTGTTTGTTTGAAGCAGTGATGCAGCACAGATGATCAGGGGTGTGTTTCCCATACAACAACATAACTCGCTGCTTAACTACCATAAAAGAAATCAACTAGCCACTCACGACTGTTTCCTGAATCCTTATTGTTGCAAATTTGTAGTTCAACCACGTTGGTTAATTATGTCACACAGGTGGTGGAGTAATAACTTCTTTTAATGAATCCATTTGAGATCAAATTAAAACTAGATTTTTGCCATAAATTAAGGACATGGCATCTGAGGATTGATTCCCTTTTTTTCTCAGTTATTTTGCTTTATGTCCAGATTCAATCATAGGCAAAGCACATGTAAACTCAAAAAAGGTGCTGTAAGGTTCTCACCCCCCACCTTGGTCTCTTTTAAAGAAGACACTCAGCAGATTATTAGAGAAGTGAAAGTGTACAACAGTTATAGAAGTTTAAGTTCCTTCTGTAAAGCAAATGTACTAAACATTTTCCATTTTATACAAAATGTATTTTTGTGTTCCAAATTTGAAGTTGATAAAACAAAAATTGAGGCCTATAAAAGGTTTTGAAGTACCGTTTCCATGGTAAGGCAATGTCCAATTTCAAAACGTTTTTTCACAGGATAAGTGTTAAAGCTTTTGAATGATACCTAATTTATGATGATTGCTAAAATATGTGATGGGGGAAAGGGGAAATAATAGTCATTTCTGTGTAGTGGAAACAGCGATCCTCTCTAAGAAAATGAAAACTGTATGATCTAAGGCTATTTTTAGACTGCAGGCAAATCAGATTTTTTCTCAGAACAGATCTTTTCAGGCAGACTATCTGCACTATGCAAGTGATCAAATAAGATGTGTGTGTGTCCAGACATACCCTACATATCTGCATGGGTTGTTTTGGTAATGACTTAGGCATACTCAAGTATGTGATGAGGCTTTCAAAATAGATGCAGGAAAAAGTTGCATCATCTCGCTCTCTAAATAAGTGGCCTGTCGAATCGTGGTGCAGAGCTCCTCCATTGCACAAGAAAAACTCAGCAACGGAGGAAACTGGTACATGTATGAATGTATGAATACTTCACGCATTTCCGTTACCTATTTTGACGTTGTCGCTGCGTCGCCTTAAGAGTGACGCAAAAGACAATTTGAAATCTGACTTGAACAGCCAGAGCGTTCAGACTGAGACACATCTGGAGACCAGATTTTTTGCTTTCCAGACTTTCAAAAACCCATCTGGATAAAATCTGAATATGCAAAAAGTCTGATTTTTACTGGCAGTCTGAAGACATTCAACTTCCCGGGATGTGTAGAGGTGCTGAATGGATTTTGCTCTGAAAATTCAGAAGAAAGACGTGAGGTGTGTTTGTTTGAAGCTGGTGGATGTGGAGCAGATCTCTGTGGAGACTGTTTATTGTTTGTTGATGACTTCAGGCTGTGAGGTGCATTGTGGGAGATCAGCGGGTGGGCGGTCTTTATCTCTCCATATGATCCATGATCAACGGCGATTCCCAGCTGAGCGACTCAATACTCGCTGAACAAACACACACATACACTGGTGTTTTTTTTAGGAATGCATTGTTATTGTTTTTTGTTCGTTTTGAGCATTTTTTAAAAGGCCAACATAATACGTCTGACATACAGCTTGACGCCTTCTGAGTTTTCGTAAGTTGCTGCCATGCATTATTTTTTAAATGATTACATATTATTGTACACATTTGACTGTTTTCATTTTGTTGTTTCTCCATTGAAGTCTTGTTCTCTGTGTTGTCGAGAACACAATTTGGCTGCAGGGTTTTTTCCTCCGTCTGCCAGGCGTGGGGTCGCATGGGACGGAGCCTCAGCCAGGTGCATTTAGTCTAAAAGCTTCATTTACATTTTCCATTCACAGCCGAAGTTCGGCTTTACCTGGAGTGAGACCGAAAAGCAAGAGAAGAACAATTGACAGGATTGAAAAAAACAGTGAAAATGAGGGGAAAAAATACATTTTGACAGATGAAACAATGGCCTCGCTCAGTGGCCCTGTGGGGCACCGTCGTCAGTAAGGGAGTAGATCGCTGACAGACGTTTTGATTAGAATGTGAGAAGGGAAAACTGCAGGCCTACTTCAGGTCCTGCTGTTTAGAATAAAGTCTACCGGCTCATTTACATTGTGTGAGTCACATCAGGAAGTAGCCGTCAATGAATGGTGCAATTCGAGACACACTCATTTAGGGCAGTGACACGCCCACAGCAGAAATGGACACACCCCCTCCTGGCTTAAACACACCCACACTTGTGCATGAGCAGTCATATTGGACATGATAAATAAAACTATTAGGTGTGTTCAACTTCATACAGTGCTGTGCAGACCGATCGGCGTCTAACTTGAAGCAGTGCATGCCAGTTAGAAATGTTGTCCAACGTGAGACAACGCCGACGACACATCAAAGTACAGCGAGAGTGATTCGAGAGTATACGACTGACCCCCGCTGGCGCACGGTTGCACAAGGTCCGATGACGATACACTTGTTCTGTATTTATATAGTTCTGTACAGTTGTGCGATTGGCCGGATTCAATAATGACAACGATGACGTGTGTTTCGTGTTTATTATAAAATCTTCAGTTACCCTAATGCTCACAAATCCGTGTATTTATAACAGTAAAAGCTCTTTTCATGTAACCATAATATTATATTGTGTCATTTTTATCAAAATAAAACCCACTTTATTGGTTTTTAAATAGTATAGGCTTCTATTAAAGTTTATTCTTGTACAGATGGCACTGTATATTCCATCAAATCCACTTCATCTGTAATAAAGTACACAAACACAGTGCGAGCGTCACTACAAGAAGCAGAAAGTGTCCGTTTTCAATTCCGCCCCGACTGCAAGCGCCAACTCTCGACGATTGGTCTGCGCAGCAGTGCATGAAGTTGAACACACCTAATAATATCTTTTTTGATAATGGAATAAAGCTGAAATAAAATATGAATGTTAAATGAAAAACTTAAAATTAAAACATTTATAAAGTAAATGTAGCCACGGTCACATCAAGGGTTAGTTACATTCACTACAGTCTTGAACACACCCATATTTTGCTTAGCCACACCCACTGTACATATTTGGTTTGTGGGCATGTCTTCTTTTAGTTCAGAGCTTGTTCTGTGTAGTGGATAGATTTATGGATTTATTTATAAATACATAATTAACTAGGGTAAATAACCCTCCAGTGCTTTTGTATTGACAGATAAAAATGTTGTCACACTGCCTGAACTGTCAGGAAAAACAAATAAAAAAAACAACTAATAATTAAAAATGTTGCCTCAGCAACTAACTGAAATTAATTTAAGTTGAAGTACTAAAATTACTAAAGCTAAAATGAAAATAAACTAAATAGAAATAATTAAAATAAACAAAATCTAAATAATGACAAAAACGCATAATTAAATATTAAAATGAACTAATCTTGTAAAAATAAATCTACAATTTGTCACACTGCCTAAACTGCCAAACTGCAATTTTCAGATAAATAATAATAAATAAACAAATACATTAAATGTTGCGTTATCTATTAACTGAATTCAAATTAATTTAGGTTGAAGTACAAAAATTACTAAAACTAAGTCTGAAATGAAAATAAATGAAAGCTAAATAGAAATAGAAATTATATTTCAAATAAACAAAAACTTACAACAAAAAAATGTTTTACTTTTTGTCTCACCGCCTGAACTGCCAAACGGCATTACACAGGACTGTTGTCCAGATCAAGCACCACAATTTTCAAAAAGACTTTATTGTACAGCATAACTTTTAAGCCACAGCAGGCGTAGACACACTCACAAAATCGTATTCAGTATAACCTTATAAATGGGTTTCATTCAGTCATGCATTTATTCATCTGTCCCCTCCGTTTCACCCTCAGATTGTTGGTGAACGACAGAGAGATTTTGTGTGTAAATCCTCACAGGTGAGTGTTTTGTTGTTGCCATGGCTGCAGCAGTGCCAGTGATAGCGAGAGGTGTAATGGACACATTGAGACCACTGGAGTGGCATAGTGATGCAGTGATGCTGAGTCTAGGGACAATGTCAGGCAATTGTCATCCAACCTTCAATCTTAAAGGAGGGCCACTGGTCGTCATGGATATCTCATGCTCTCATCACAGAGGTGTGTGTGGAATATGACAGAATTATGACTCATTGGATTGAGAAAACGAGAACTGTTTGAATTCTGACACTGACTGCTGTATAGCTGAAATGCGTGCGTGAATGTGTTTTTAATGAGGCTTTGCACAGATGTGTGCTCGTGTTTACTGTTCTGAAGGCCTTTTATGAAAGGCCGCGTGTCACTGATGCATTCAACTCATTCATTCTGCTCCGAATCTAAAGCAAAAGTAACATTCCTCCAGATGTACAGCTGTCGACAGATGAAATTCTTCCTCCTACTACTTTTTACATGACTATAGCTCCAGAGTTTCAGAAGTATGGGGGCGGCAAGATATGTTAATGTTTTTGAAAGAAGTCTCTTATATGTTCACCAAGGCATTATTTATTTGATCAAAAGTACAGTAAAATCAGTAATATTGGGAAATATTATTGCATTCTATAATAACTGTTTTTTTATATGAATATATTGCAAAATAAGTATGGGGGCGGCAAGATATGTTAATGTTTTTGAAAGAAGTCTCTTATATGTTCACCAAGGCATTATTTATTTGATCAAAAGTACAGTAAAATCAGTAATATTTGGAAATATTATTGCATTCTATAATAACTGTTTTTTATATGAATATATTGCAAACTATAATTTATTCCTGTGTTGCAAAGCTGAATTTTCAGCATCATTACTCCAGTCTTCAGTGTCACATGATCCTTCAAAAATCATTCTAATATGATGATTTGCTGCTCAAGAAACAGTTGTGCCACTTCATATTTGCGTGTAAACCATGGTACTTTTTTTCAGGATTCTATGATAAATAGATAGTTAAAAAATATTTTATTTAAAATAAAAATATTTTGTAACATTATAAATGCCTTTACTGAAACTTTGGATCAATTTAATGCATCCTTGCTGAATAAATACATTCATTTCTTTAAGAAAAAAATCGTACTTTATCGCACTTTGAACACTGGCTAAAACATTATATCGAGTCAATTTGTTAATATTAGTTAGTATTAGTAATCCTTACACTACATGACACAGCAGGTCATGTGATCTCAACATGGACGACTTTCTTCATGTACAATAAAATGCGGCAACACTATTTTACAGTGTTCTTGTTTCACGTTACAAATAGTTACTATAGCATGTGGTAGATTTCTCCCTAAACCTAACTATGTACCTGGAACCTTATTACCTGCGTCTACAGTCGACACTTAATAAATATATCTGGGGCTTAATTTATAATCTTTAAACTCTAGCTCTTGCGTCTACAGTCGACAGCTGGCCGAGTTCCTTACCCTAACTTGTTCCCCTAACTAGCTTTCTTCCCTAAACTACTTGTTGCGCAGCAATAATAAACAAACAGACTTCAGCAAATGTCCTTTTTTGATGCTTTAATCACACCTGGGGGATCTCCCCCAAGAAGAAGCATGGCCGGAGGATCTCAGACAAATTCCATTGAGAATCCCACCAGCGAACACAAATACACCAGTTTTTATAGAATAAGGGGTAAGGCAAAAATGACATGAAACATTTCATAATTTCCCCACATTTTGATTGGTTTTTCATAGACAAGCCCTCTTGTTACTAGGTAACCACAAGCTTTCAAGATTAGTTGCATGTAATTATGCATAATTTACTGTTATTACTATGCACTAAGTACATCCAACATATGTAACAAGGACACTGTAAAATAAAGTGTTACCAAATAAAGTATAACCTAACATGTTTTTCTAGATGACTGAAGTTATCTAATTTTAATAAAAATAAATATATTAAAGTATAAATTAAAATATATAAAAAATATATTACATTTAAAAAGTGTTTTATTTTTATTATTATTTCGTCATTATTTCTCTGTGTATTTTTATTTTTTATTTTTTAATTGGCAAATGAGTACACCATCGGAACATGTTTAAACTGGTTTAAATGTCAATATATGGGAACACGTGATTGTGTGATAGAACCAGTGAATTGCTGGTGGTTGTTGATAATGTTTTAACTTGTTAATTGATTCACCGATTTGTGGAAACTTCTCAGCACTAGACATAACAGCTCTGTTGTTGAACTGGTGTGTTTTCTGACTGACGTGAAGTGATACTGAGGGGATGAAGAATCCAGGTGGGATATAAATCTACCAGATCTTGAATCTGGAAGTATACACACACACACACACACACACACACACACACACATTCACTGATCTCTTTTCCATTTTGTACTGGTGTGTTTGATGGAGACCAGAGCGCAATTAATCACACATATGCTCCATCACCTCTGTGCGAGTGTGTGTGTGTGTGTGTGTGTGTGTGTGTGTGTGTGTGTGTGTGTGTGTGTGTGTGTGTGTGTGTGTGCGTGTGTGTGTTTCATGATTGTTCATCTGTGTCTCTGTGCTAGAGCTGGGTGATATATCTGTTATTATTTTGTTGACAATAAACTTAATCAATATTGTGATGAATAATGTGCTTTTTAATTGCTTTTAAGCTTGGTGAAGATCGCAACAGTATACCTCTTCTTGCTCCTTTTATTATTTTAGGCTTAACTCAAACAGATAAAAATGGCTAAAATAGCGAGAAAAAAATAATCTTAATATAAACGACTTTCTGCAGCAATGTTATTTTAGTATTATTTTTATACTTTTTTTATACCTCCAAAAATAGCGAACTACATTTGTCTTCCTCCTTTTAAAATTTTCAGTTTTCATATTGATTCATTATACATATGAAGTCTTACTCTCTACATGTGCATGTGTGTGAGTGTGTATGTCTGTGTTTATAGACACATAGATTTACTTTAGCTCAGCGTTGACTCTATAAAGTCTGAGGCCTCACTGTGGATTCTGCTGAGCAGGCTTGAGCTGTTGATTTACTTACAGCACTGACACACACACACACACACACACATACTGTGTGTTGAATGTAGAGGAGATATAGCGCTCAAGGGTGAGTGGGCCTCAGGAAGAGTGATGTGTTATGTGCTCAACGGCCCTCTGGGGCACACACGGAGACACACACACACACAGGCACATTTAAGCTATGTACTGTTACCTATGCAGCGCTCATAAATATTAATGTGCTGTGTTCTTCAGAAGTGCTGACATCCGGTCTTCCAGACTCAAAGTCTTCTGGGATGCGTCCCATATCAGCTGTGCTCTTTTCCCCTGCCTGTGCGGCCTCCGTAGGGACCCTACAGAGGGAGTACAGTGGGGAATCAATGACGGCCGTCTGCAGGATCTGAGAGCTTTAACTGTGGCACACTAATAAATCAAACTTACTGTCACACACGGTTACTGCCTTAAAGAACAACAGATAAAAATACACAATAGATGTGGTTTGTGCAGGGTTATTAACAGTGTTAGAAGCTACTTTGCAACTGTGTGGAGATACTTGTGTTTTGTTGTTGTTGTTTGTTTTTAAAGGTAGTTAGTTATTAAGATAAAGTAGCTAATTACATTTGTCTGTTGGAAAAGGTTCACGGTCAGTGTAATGAGCTAGATGGCCCTTTCTATTTTATGTATGTATGGATGTATGGATGTGTGGATGGATGGATGGATGGATGGATGGATGAATAGATGGGTTCCTAGAACACACCAGGGTTCGAATTTTGGCGCATGATTGCGGGTATTGCGCATAAATTTAATCATTCCCGCAGGTCTCCCACTTATAATGCGGGGAATTCCCGCAAACATTGATTCACTTTAGCATGTAGGTTGTATTAGTAAATTAATCCACACAGATTATAAAATCAAATTAGTTTTTTTAAAACTATCTGCGAGACGCAATTTCACAAATAGCGTGAGTGTCAAATGCGTTGCAGGCGCCGAAACTACATGCTTGCGTTTAGAATTTTGTCTTGTTTTCCATTAATAACATCTAAACAGTATCTTATGACAAAATAAACTTATTATGAAAATTATGAGCAAACAAGTAATCCCCCCCCCCCCCACACACAAAAAGTAACTATCAATGAGGAATACATTTGTTACAGTATTTATTAATCTTTGTTTCTGTTAAGCTTCATCAGCGCGCCGACGCACTGAATCGTTCTTTGTTTAAATAGTTCAAAGTTACTATTAGATTTAATGTTATTACCTTGACAAACTATACATCATTAAAAAGATATAAGATTCAAGTTTCAGTATTTGACCACTATTTTATTCTGAGAAACTTATAGTGACAGTTATGTCTGTGTTTTCAATACACACTGGCAGCCTGAGGGCGCCCTATGCACATTTAGTCCATAATGGAACACATGAAGAAGAGCCAAGTCATGTAACATTCCAGGAACTCCCTGAAATAAACAGAGATTGCTGTAAATTGCAGATAAAGATGTTTTGGAGACAATAAACATGATTGCAACGATATATGATTTATCTGTGTTCTTTGAGCCATGTCAGGTATTTTCATAATAATAGATTATATTTATAATGTAATGCTAATCGATATAGACTTTATCATTGTGCAGAATACTATAAAATAATATATTTTCTGTCTGATTTTTTTAACCAAAGCCAAATCAGATCACTTAAGGTTATTTAAAACATTCGACTTGCGTTATAAAGTAAGTTTGGAGCAAAAACATGTTTTTAATCTCATAAATGTCATGTATTAATGGTGTGCTAAGCTAACATGCTACCTAGCTCAAGATGCACCTGCCACCTTGCTGTTATTTTTTATGAAAAAATTTAAATAGGAATGCTTACTGAAATGTTTCTTTTTTCAAGAAGGGCATTTGATACAGTTTCAAATGTGAAGTGAAGAACTTTGATAAAAGAAATTAGGGATTGAAACAGCGTGAATAGCCAGTCGTTAGTAATTATAATGCAGACAAAAGAAAAGCAAATTTAGAGCCATAACCAGGCCGGAGAGGTGTGAATGTGTGCAGGAGAGACTGAGACTGAATGGGGCTCGTTTGCACCACAAAATAATAGAGACAATAGACTGAATAGATGCTTAGAAGATGACAATAAACATCAGTTTGCATTTTAGAGTCTAATCAAAATAAAGTCAAGTTAGAAACATTTAATTAAATACAGAGTTTTAGACTTATCATCTTCAGATTTTAAACATAACATGGTCATGTGGCTTTAGCTTCAGTGCATTTCTAGATTGATACAATGCCAACTTCAATATTATTTTCATGAAGATATAAATTTGTAATAACTTTACAAAACTTTGAAGCTATTTATAACAATTTTGTTCATTATGACAATAATTAGTTCTAAATTTACAATAAACTGCCAAGTGTCAGCTTTCAAATGAGACCATAGTTGTGCTTTTAGTGCAAAGGGTTGATGAACTGTATCTGTTTTAGTTAGGGTATGCCATTTCTGGGCATTTTTCAAAAGTGGCTAACAGGTTAATAAAAATCCAGCTGTTCATTGTTTGTTCATATTACTTCACAGTGCATTAACTAATGTTAAAAAGTACATTTGATTTTAATAATGTATTAGTAAATGTTGAAATTAACATGAATTAAGATTAATAAATGATGTTAATTCTTAGTTCATGTTAACTAAAATAGTTAACTAATGTTAAGCTTATTGTAAAGTGTTACCATAATTAGTGTTAGTTACAGTTTTAGTTAGTTTTAGTAAATGTTCTGCAGATAATATACTTAATTTTTTTTTTTTTTTTTGTGTGCAAAATTATGAACTGCCCATCCTGGTGTAAATGTCTGAAATCATTGCTCTGATGTGCTCTCATACTTTGTATCAGACACTTTGATGGTGTCACTGTGTATCTGCTGCTGTGCTTGAGTCCTGTAATTGCTGCTTGCAGCGATATTTTTATATTCAGTTGTAATGTTCATGTTCAAAGGAATGCGAAAACATTCTAATCTCTTTCTCTCCCTGTAGACGACAGACCCTGTGCATGATCTGTTGCTGGACGTCATCACGTGGGTGGGCATCCTGCTGTCTCTGGTCTGTCTGCTCGTCTGCATCTTCACCTTCTGCTTCTTCCGTGGCCTCCAGAGCGACAGGAACACCATTCACAAGAACCTCTGCATCTCGCTCTTCATCGCTGAAACGCTCTTCCTCACCGGCATCAACCGTGCAGACCAGCCTGTACGACAAACATACAAACACATAAATCATCTTTTCATTGTATTTGTATTATTTATTTATTTTAATCACATAAAAATCCAACTTTTTTAAGTACTGTTCTCTCTATACCGTGTAACGCATATTTGGACATGGGAGGCCCTATTTTAACTATCTAAGCGCATGGTCTAAAGCGCACGGTGCAAGTGCACCTAGTCCGAATCCACTTTTGCTAGTTTAACGACGGGAAAAATGGTCGGCGCACCCAGCACATGGTCTAAAGGGTTGTCTGTATACTCTTAATGAGTAATGGGTGTGTTTTGGGCGTAACGTGCAATAAACCAATCAGAGTCGCATCTTCCATTTGCTTTAAAAATGAATTCGCTATTTACATGGCGGAATTTGCAAGCGGAAAAACTGAACGCTTCTCTGGCGAGGAAACGGATCTGTGTGTGCACGAGGTTAAAGCGTGCAAGCAGACCATCTACGAGACAAACTGTACGTGCGTTGTAGACCCACCTATAGACGCATATTACTAATGCGCTCTTTAAATAACAAAAAAAAATATTGCGCCATTGACTTTAGACCAGGTTTCCGTTGGTCAATGGCGCAGTCTATTTCAGTTTCCTCAAAATAGCAACACGCCAACAATGCGTCTGAACACACCTCGTTTTCAGACCAGCACGCCCATGGGCGAATGGATGGGCCCAAATCCATTTGCTATTTAAACAACACGGCGCAAGACGTGAAAATGATAACTGCGTCGGGCTGAAACTAGCAAAAAGCACTTTTGTGCCGGGTGTATGATAGGGCCCGGGATGTTTAAATTGGCTGACTCCATGTTTTTATTAGTTCATGAGATGGTGAAATAGCACAAGCGTGTGTGTCATAAAGATTTAATGTGAGAGTGTTCAGTGTGTGTGACTCGAATGCAGTAACATCATACATGATTCATAATCTTTAAACCCTATTATTTAACATTTTTCAAATATCTGAGCAGGTTTGCGAGGTCACTGAACAGTATCCATCAATGTCCACATGACACACGCCCTCACAAGACCTTTTGTGTGCGTTTCAGATTGTCTGCGCTGTCTTTGCGGCACTACTGCATTTCTTCTTCCTGTCTGCGTTCACGTGGATGTTTCTGGAAGGCGTTCAGCTCTACATCATGCTGGTGGAGGTGTTTGAGAGCGAGCATTCACGCAGGAGATATTTTTACCTGGCCGGATATGGCATTCCTGCCCTCATTGTAGCCGTTTCTGCTGCAGTGGATTACCGCAGTTACGGGACAGACAGAGTGTGAGTCTCACACACACACTCAAATTATCTGAATGAGTCTGAATGAGTGTGTGGGTGGTCACAGGAGGGTTTAAGTTTAGTCTAATGATGCGGAAATTAAAGTCTGAATAATTGAAAGAACTCTCATGTATCAGCCAAAAGACACAAGAACCTCTTGAGACAATCTGCGGTACTTCTTTTTTTTTTTGTGTGTGTGTGTGTAACTTTGAAACTTTAATTGACATCTCTTTCTCGCATTTTCAGGTGCTGGTTGCGGTTGGATACTTATTTCATCTGGAGTTTTATAGGCCCCGCCACACTCATCATCATGGTAACCAGCTCTGATGCTCTTTAAAAACTACATTCAAAACATTCATGTTCAATGTTGCACACTCTAGTGCTCTCACGTGTAAACCCTCAACCAATCCTGTGCTTCTGTTCTTCCTAGCTGAATGTGATCTTCCTTGGAATCGCTCTGTACAAGATGTTCCACCACACTGCCATCCTGAAGCCAGATTCTGGTTGTCTTGACAACATCAAGTAAGCCTGACAGTGAGGCGTTGAGCCTGTGGGATGGGCTCTTTGGAGGGAGGAGCCTTTGATGGGTGGGGCCTGTGGTGGGTGGAGTCTGAAAGGTCGATCTCGCAGAGGGGTGGAGCTAGTCGTAGATTTGGTCTATGAGGGGAGTGGCATCTGGTTCTTTGGGGATGAGCCTTTGAAAGGGTGGGCCTGTGGTTGGTGGAGTCTGTTAGATGAATGTGCAGTATATGAAGGGTGAAGCTTGTGGTAGGTGTGGTCTTTAGGAAGTGACCTTTAAAAGGTAAGGCCTGCGGTGGGTGAAATCTTTGAGAGGTGAGGGGTGGAGCCTGAGGGATGTGCTCTTTGAAGGGAGGAGTCTTTTAAAGGTGGGGCCTGTTGTGGGTGGAGTCCTTGCACACTGAGTCCGAAATTCACGCACGTTAAAAAATAAATACGACCTCATGTGTCAATTAAGTTCACACACTGCCTCTGAAACTTTCGTCTGTCATAAAAAAAAATCGGATCAGGTTAGATTGTAAATGCTCCGTAGCAAGCATTTGAGAGGTGTTTTGACAATTCAGAGCCACCGAATGACGAATACAAAAAAAACACATTCGAAAATTTCGGACCTTTAGAGAGTTGAAACTATAAGAGAGGTCGAGTTTGTGGGTGGACTTGATGAGGGATGGAGCCAGCAGTAGGTGGAGTCTATGTGGGTGGAGTGTTTGAAAAGGAGCCTGAAAAGTAGGGCTAGGGACCTAGGCATTGGCGTTTACGCTACAAAAGTAATGTGATCCTTCAAATGCGGTTTCGGTGACCATATATAATTTTAGACCACGTTAATATTAACCTATAGGGGCTTTCGCACCGGATGAACCTTTTCATAGTTCCTAGAACTATTGGTGGAAGTACCCGGATTTTGCCGTGTTCTCACTGCAGGAAATAGGAATGATTTTAGTTCTCATAGGAAAAAGGAACTCCTTTTGGAGGAACTAATTTAGCTCCAACTTCAGAGTAGGGTCTAAACCAGCACTATAGGAACTATCCGTGATGTTAGTGTATGCTGATTGGCCGAACACACGCAAAACACCAGCACCGGCCATTTAAAAAAAGCTGTGTAAACACACAGATTATAGCCTATATAACCCAGAGAATGTGAGCAAAATAAAGGTCTGCCGTACCATTAAAATAAAAGTCACAACAACAAGCACGGCTTACATCACTTCAGAGTTCCTACTGGCAATGCAACCAGGAAAATGTTCCTAAGGGAACCATTAGTTCTCGGGGAACCACCCTGGTGGCTAGTTTCTAGAACTAAGTTCCTAGAACTACCCGGTGCGAAAGCCCCTTATATTTGCTTAGATCACTTGAGATGAATTTTAATACCAGGTCTCAACAAAAGTCAAAATATTGCTCAGTTTGTTTGAGCAGCTTGACAACAGCATGTCAAATTCAGACTCAAGCAGTGTTATGAATTTTGCATCACTAACTGTTAGTCCAAACAGCAGTTGTCAGGTAAAATGAGATAATAGGAGTGTTGTGTTTGAGAAACCTGTTTGGAAACAACCATTTCCTGTTTCATGGCACTAACTGTGCAGAAATGACACACTTCAAGTTTATGGAAGGAAGAAACATTGGTCCATTGACCATCTACTGAGGAACTTGTATGGCTCATTTATCATATTATTGTCGTAGGTTGAGGTAAAAGTAAAACTGGCACAGCGTGCGTGTGTGTGTCTGTGTATTCTGTGGGGAGGTTGTCGTTACCTGAAGATCTGTGTTGTTTCACAGGAAAGAGCAGCAGACATTCTGCCCAAATTAACCTCCGCACGCACATGAATATTCATCACCGGAGCCACACAGCCACTCAGGAGAGCAGAGCGCTGAAAGGACTATAAATATGCTAATTTATGGCTGTCCCCTTAGATCCAGCATAGTGAGCAGGACAGTGAAATGATGTGTGTGTGCTCAGTTGTTCATGTGTGTGCTTATGTCGATGTGATGCATACTAATCAGACCGTTTGAGTCAGTGATCTTGCAGTATCATTTCTATAGATGGGATGATAATTCACAGTGGTTCACCGCATTTGTGTGTGTGTTAAAGGGCCAAACTGGACTAATATGTCCCTTTGTCTATCACAGCTAGAGAATTCTGATGGACACCTGATTGAAGTGCATAAATCCTGACTATGACACATGTACATATGCATTCATGTGTAGAGCTCAACCGTGATCACCCGCATTTGCAGTGGCCTTGGGCTTCATTCCTGAAGTATTTTTTCCCATTCATTTTCACTACAGGCTTTTCAGAAACATGTTCTCTATAGAGTTCAAAGCCTTGAATCAAATCAACCTGCTCAGAGATGAATCGCAGTAATACAAACATTGATTTTAAGAAAACTGGCGAAGAGAGACAAAGGAACAAGACTGTAAACTCGATGTAAACCGACTTTAGGAGAAATGGAATATCAATCAAAGCAAGAATAACCATACACCATAAAACGATTGATTGCATCTCATTAAAGTATAAAATACAATATATTTGACATTGATTACAAGATAATAAAATGCATAAAAGTGTGCTTAATTGAATATGCACTTAAATGGGCAGTTGTAGTGCAGTGTACTTGCAGATAATATGTTGAATAAAGAAAGGCCACTTAAAGTGTACTTGGAGTACATGAGTACACTTTTAAGAAGTGCACTTTGTAATAATGCCAAATTAAAAGTTTTACTTTTACATGCTAAATCCTTGTTTTAATTATATTTTGTTGTGATTTAAAGAAGTACACTTATTTTGATGTGTTGACTCACATACAGTACTAAAGCACATGTAAAATACTGATTATAAACTGTAGTTTGTTGATATATTTAAAATGTTCTAAATTGCAACTTCATCATTACAAATGTGTCATATAATTGTAACATATAACACATTTAAATTTAATTGCAATTAATGTGCATTTAAGTGTCCAAAAACAGGGTATGAATAGTCAATTCAGGATTATGTAGTTCTCAAGTTTAGGACCTCATCTTATCTCTGTTTCGAGAGGTTTATGACGATCAATTTCACTGTGGAAGAAACAAATAGGATTTTTACTGCCAGAACCCTGCTGGTGCGCTGTATTCTGAAGGGTTTGTTAGGAATGCTTCGTCATATTCATTTTGAAGGGGACCACATAAAACAGAATCACAACAGCAGAGGTGATGGGTTTGATTAATTCATGAGCGAGGGTCTTATTACAGCCACACATCTCCTCCCTCCATGGGGTCTCAGATTAAATGGGATAATTCTTGTAATCAGACGTTCTATTCATGCTAATAATGAGATAATGACAGTCTCTTGTTAGTAGTTTTCATACTGGGGTGTATTAGTTTGATCTGTAGATGGTTGATTACTTGCTCTAATGAGAGACTGAACAGAAACACTTACAAAACTGTGAGTGCGCTTATTTTTTTGGGTGTGTGAGCAACACAACAGTATCACAATATACACTGCTTTTCAAATGTTTGGGATCGGTAAGATTTCTAAAGTTTTTGAAACTCTTACCAAGGCTGCATGTATTTGATCCAAAATACAGTAAAAACTGTAATATTGTGAAATATTTGTACTATTTAACTGTTTCTGTATTTGAATATATTGTAAAATGTGATTTATTCCTGTGAAGCAAAAATGAATTTTCAGCATCATTACTCCAGTCTTCAGTGTCACATGATCCTTCAGAAATCATTCTCATATGGTGATATGCTACTCAAGAAACATTGCTTATTATTATCAATGTTGAATACCGTTGTGCTGCTTCATATTTTTGTGGAAACTGTGATGCATTTTTTTTCAGGATGCTTTGATCAATAGAAAGAAAAGCATTTATTTGAAATAGAGATCTTTTGTAACATCATAAATGTCTTTACTGTCACTTTTGATCAATTTAATGCATCCTTGCTGAATAAGTATTAATTTAGTTTTTAACTTACTGACTTCATTAGATAACCATGTTATAATGTCTATTTTGTTAGAGATGAAAAATACAAATGAAGGATAAATCTAACAACAAACATGCTGCAGACGAGGCTTCACATTTTGTAATACTTATAAACGTAAACCTAATATTATTAAACAGTTCTGATCAGATGAGTGACTTTCAAATCCATTGTAAAATAGATAAATGTTTCACAGTTCCTCCAAAATGAAGATTGAGTTTGAGCTTCATAGCTTTAGGTCTCCATTTACTTACCCTCATGTCATCCCAAACTTGTATGACGTTCTTTCTATTGTGGAGCCCAAAAGAAGATACTTTGAAAAATGTCTTGGTGTTTTTTTATACGTACAGTAAAAGTTAGTGGAGTCCAGGGTTGTTTTGGACACCCGACTTTTACTGCATGGACAAAAAATCTATTTTTTCAGAAATTGTAGATACAGGTGAAAGAAAGTCATACAGGTTTGTTTGTAGCGAAACAAAGACTGAATTTTTATTTTTGTCAACTATTCATCACATGGTATCCACTTTATATCGGTTCGTTTAGGTTTGTGTGAACATCGCTGCTGCTGCTGTTGTTCATTGTCTGATTTATAACAGTCGGCTCTAAGAAATAAAAAAAGATTTAAAAGCGTGTGATGTGATTTATAAGGCTATTTGGAAGGTCGAGTTATTAACCGCAAACCAACCTACGTCCACCCTGCTCCGCTCACAGAGGTCACGACTTCAACGCCTCAGTTCTGTCACACAACAAATCCAGATATATGCCTTCATTTATGTGTGTGAGACCACCGGCCACAACACTCAACAGTTTTGTGCGTTCATTCTGCTATTGCACTCCAAATGGTGACGAAACAGCACATATTTGCATTTATAATTTACAGTCTATCTCATCTTGGAAAGTAGACGAATAAATGTATGGCGTCATCTGATTCAAAGGGCTGTTTTTAAATGTTTGACCAATAAAATGTCCATAGAAGGACATTTTTTCACCCCCTTAATTATATAAATACCAACTGCAACATTCATTTGGCACATCAAATCCTATTGGACCACTTGATTTAAAGCTATAAAAACAAACATACTTGTACAATTACCGTTCAAAAGTTTCAAAAGACAGTACATTTTTTCCCCCTTTTATTCGGCAAGGATGCATTAAAATAATCAAAAGTAAAGCCATGAAGGTTGTTGCAAAATAATGTTTTAAATGTTTTAAATAAATAATTTTCTTTAGAAGTTTCTATTCATTAAAGAATCCTGAAAAAAAATGAATCACAGTTTCAACAAAAATATAAAGCAGTACAAGTTGATAATAATTAGCATATCCAAATGATTTCTGAAGGATCATGTGACACTGAAGACTGCATTAATGATGCTGAAAATTCAGCTTTGCATCACAGATTAAATTACATTTGAAAATATATTCACATAGAAAACAGTTGTTTTACATTATAATAATATTTGACAATATTACAGTTTTTACTGTATTTTTGATTAAATAAATGCAGCCTTGTTGAGCTGAACAGTCTACTTTCAAAAGCATTAAAAAATCTTATTGACCCCAAATTTGAAAAGACTTTTAAGAATGTGTATTAGCATGAAATTATTGGTGTGATTTCATGTAGTTACATGTAGCAGGCCAGTAATAAATGTACTTAATAATACATTTATTATTATTTCATTCTCAAGGTTAAGACTACATTTCCATCATTATCAAAAGCCTGAACTATCGGATCAGTAAGGTTTTTCTTTTTTTTAAAGAAATTAATACTTTTATTCAGCAGGGATTAATTCAATTGACCAAAAATGACAGTAGCCTACAGCATTTATAATGTTGCAAAATATTTGTATAATTTCTAACTAAAGGCTCTTGGCTATAAAAGTTAAATCCTTTTAATATGTCCTGGCTCAATGTCATGCATCTGTAGGTCATACTCGTCATACTATTTCTTGCATCCTAAATTAAATTAAATTCTTAAGACCTAAATTGTGCGAGTGTTGTGTAACAGCTGTGAAGGGGGTTGTTGCTGCTTCTTTTTAAGTTGCTTTTTATTTGTTTAGTTGCTGTTGCACTTTTCGAAGGAATTATTTTCTGTCTCTCTGTCTTATTCATTTATTTGTTCTTGTTTTCTGTTGTGTGCGTGTCTGCTGATGTTTGCACAGCTATCGCTTTCATGACGGCTGTGTCATAGTGGAGTGGCACTGGTAAGATCAACCTGTTTCTCCACCGGTCATGTGTCCCTCTGGAGGTCATCTGCACCTGCCCACTTCCTCCTGTGTTTGACGTTTTATGTGTGTGTTTGTGCATACGTGTGTGCGTCCGTAGTTCCACACTCATCTCTCTCCTTTTACAGATTGTTTTACCGATGATCTACATTGTAAAAAAAAAATCTGAATTTTTATTTTGCAAATTTTTGAGTCACACTTTATATTAGGTGTCTTTAACTACCGCGTACTTGCATAAAAATAATAATAATTAAAGCTGCAAGCAGCGATGAAAAGGGCCCTCGCACCCCTGCCGCCGCCACCCGGCGCCTTTAGGAAAGGCCTTAAGATTACACTCACCAAATTTGAAGAGGATCAGATCAAAACTGTAGGAGGAGTTTGTTAAAGTAAAACATCAGGAAATGGCGAAAACTGCACAAAATCTGAGAGGAAGTTCAAAATAGCTGACTTCCTGTTGTGTTTAGGGCTATGCTCCAAGATACTTTTTTATAGGTATTGGCTCATTACATGTATGTACCAAATTTCATACCTGTACGTGAAACGTCGAGCCGGGGCAAAATGTTGGGGCAATAATTAAGCCATTTTGCCCCACCCAATTTTGAAAACCATATCACATGTAAATTTTCACCACTTCTGAAGCGTGTGCAAAGTTTCATGATTTTTCGAGCACGTTAAGGCCCTCTAAAAAGCGATTCACTTTGGAGAAGAAGAAGAAGAAGAAGAAGAAGAAGAATAAACGGAGCAAAAACAATAGGGTCCTCTCACCATCGGTGCTCGGGCCCTAATAATTGGGGGGTTGGGGGAATAGGGTTAGGGTTGGGGGGGGTATTAACATGCCTAAGACTTTTGCACAGTACTGTATATATATATATATATATATATATATATATATATGTGTGTGTGTGTGTGTGTATGTATGTATGTATGTATGTATGTATGTATATACATTTAGAACACTTAACTTGTGATTGCTATCAGGATGCAAAGAGACTTTCAACTGGCATAAAAAAATAAAATTCTGGAACAAATTGCCTAACCTGCTTTAATATTATGTGCATAGGACCAATTTTTGCTCTTCAATTTTTCATGGAGTTGAGTAAAAAACACTTAAGAAACTAAAGTAAAATTAGTGATGGGTGCTTTTGAAAGACTGCTTCATGAAGCTTTAAAAATCCTTTTGAATCTTTGTTTGGTGCTAGTGATTCAGGTCGTGTTTCAAACTGCCAGAGTCACGTGATTTCAGTAAACAAAGTTTCGTTATGTCATAGCTGTTGCGAAAAGTTTTGACATTTCACTGGTTCACTGCTATAGGGGCGATTATCTGTGAACTTATTAACCAGTGTCTATATGGCTTTTACCTGGTTTTGGATCAGTTTCATGAATTCATTGTAGAGCTGTCAGTTGATTAAAAAGTGATTAATCGCTCTTTAAAATAAATAAATTGGAAAACCCATTGAACGTTAAAATGTTTAATATATTTTTATGTTGTAGTACATAATGTCACATTGAATCTCCAAATTCATGTAGAAACAACATAGAGATGGTATATTTTAAATATTTGTTTAATTGCATCTTTTTACTAAGTTCACAATGGTTTCATATAGAACCCAAGGGTTCTTGATTCAATTTTAAAGAACCCTTATGCTAAAAAAGGTTCTATATAAAGAGAAATGTCATAAATGATTGCATAATACATTCATGTTTAACGGGTTACTTCAATTTTATGTTTAAGAGATGTGTAATTTATCAAATTTAATCCAAGTAAAAAATTAAAAGTAAAACTCCAAAAAATTATCCTTTAAAGGGAACATCTGAAAGGTTCTATATACTATACCTTTTTTTCTACACTGAAAAAAATGTTATGTTGAATTTACTTAATTTTTTTACGTCAAGGGGTTGCACGAAATAAATTTATCTAAATCCAGATATATTTTTTAAGTTGAGTGTACTTATATTTTGTAAATTGGTTGTACTTATATTTTATAAGTAATTTCAGATTAATAATATTCATAATTTTAGCTAAACTATTTTAAGTTGAATTTACTAAATTTTTTCAAGAATCAGCCTGTGAATCTCAACAATGGTGACAATTATAAAGCATGTTGCAGTGCATTCTGGGTGCTACCAATCAAAACTCATTCATGGCTCCCATCATGCATTGCTGCATGAATAAATAATGAGCTTATGTTCAGAGGTGATCGGTTTCAGTGTTTCAGGTCAAATGACTGTGAAATAATGATTGTTAAAACACAACCAACACCATCAGATCACCTTTTCTCTTTGTTCATAGGCTGTTATAACTCAGGTACAGCAGCCAAACAAAATCTAAAGTTAATGGTTTCAGGGTAAAGAGCCCAACTAAAACACACACTGATCCCCATGATGGTAACTTAAAATTACGGTTGTAACATTACAGTTTTCTCCATCAGTGATTCTGCTTGTTAACATCAGGTGTCTTCAATGTTGGCCATACAAAATAAATAGTTCTTAATCCATCTTTGACGTCTGTCTGTTATTCAGATATTTTTGTTTAAAAATTGTTAAAATGGTTAACTTTTAAGGAATTAATTTTATTAATTATTACTCAATTCTAATGTGTTAAATTTAATTAATAATGTTGCTTGTAATCTGCACAATTTTATTGAGTAGATTAGCGTATTCATTTGACAGTGTATATGGAAATTAAATTAAACTTATTTTTTTCTAATTACTTTTAATTGAATGAAATTAACTTGTTTTAAACAAGAGCAGTGAATTTGAAAATTAATAATAAAAAATAAGTAGGATTAAATAACACATTATAATCAGTGAAATTAACCAGATAAAAACATGTAACATTTACAAGGGGTCAGAATCATTTTTTTCAGTGTAAGAGTGTATGAATGAAGGCCAGTATGACTGATACCATTACCACTAACTGCTGCTGATGTTTCTATTCAATGGAGAAAACGAACGCAGGCAAGGTCTGGGTTATAATAAACGATTTTGTTTTCTGCTCCAGATATACACTTTTCAATTTAATGTCTCATTTTTAAAATGTAACATTAAGACAGTAATTTGAAACACAGCCTTTGCAGAAATATAAAGCCAAACATAAATGTGAAAAAAAAAAAAAAAAAAAAAAATCAACGACTAGTATTTCCAGTGTCGATTTGCAGCGGTCGTTTTGGTCGACTTGTCTCGCACCAATATGTCATAATCCTCATTTAATGTGCGATACAGGAACAACTCTGGATTGACGTGGGCGGTCTGAGTTTGATCCTTGTGTCATGAGCGATTCCTTTTATTCATTAATCTATGACTCAATTAAACCCACTCAAGACAGACGTGTCTCTGGGTGAAGTTATCACTCAGCACCTTGAGGACATTATTCACATTTCCGTCAAGACTTTCTGCCTCCAACTAACTCAATTACAGCTGCCATTGGGATGCAGATTCGCTGTTGGAGATAGAGTGAGACGATATGACAAATTGCTGCTAATTCTCTTAAACGGTTTTAAAAGCAGTCTCTTTATCATAATTCACGTTAATTTTTCATGTTTAACCCGGGCGATCAGCAGCAGGCTACCTGAGGGAGGAGAGATGTTCAATCGCAGTCTTGTGTTTGTTAAACTACCAGCAGGACGTCTTTAACGCAACCAGTCGCCGCTATCTGCTTCAATTAAACTTCTAATGCGCCTGGGGTTTTCAGCACGAGTGTGTTTTAGAGAGGGTGAACGAAGGTGCACGAGAATCTGCATAGTGTAGCTTCAGGAAAATAAAAGTAAAAGCATAAGCATAAGGATGAGGTTTCTGGAAAAGAGAGCTGTATTCTCATATGAGTGTAAGAAATACGGGTTATTATTCCCTCAAGACAAGAGTGAAAAAACTTGGACATGAGCGTGAGCTATTTAGGGGTTTTTAATATCCATTTAGTTTGGCACTTTCCACAAATTTATTACGCCTCCCCATGATTTTTTTTTTTTTTTTTTTTTTTTAAGTATTAATGCAAATTCAACAAATTCCTGCATTATGTGCAGTAAATTATGGATCTATAAATTCAATCAAATTGATTGCAGAGAATTCCATTGTTCTGTTTGGCCTAAACTCATTTGGATGTTTAATACACCCTATAATAAATCAAATAAAAAAGCAATTCATGTATAGAGTTGTTTTCTTTATTGTTGATACAAATAAAACTACAGTCAAACCAAAATTTATTCAGACACCTTCAACATTTCTCATATTATCATACTTGATATATATAGCGAATATAGTTTAGAAAAAAAACTCAGTTATCAAATGAGTTTATATTTTACTGGTTTTGGCCATCCTTCTGTTAGACTGTCTCACAAATGAATCAGGTTGAATCGCTGTCAGCTGTTAAATTTAAGTACACAATGAGATAATACCAATTTAGGTCAACCGATTACCAAGCAATGCTTAATTTTGTTCAGTCTGTGGTTCAAAAAGGTCGTATTAGCAATTAAAGAAAAAACACTTAAGCAAAACATGGTCAGGTCAAAGTGTCTGAATAATTTTTGGTACCAAATATGTATACATTTTACTGGTAGTCCACTCTATGAAGCATTTTTGGGTATAATATGTCACAGGTTGTATCCTCTCTTACATAAATTAGCTATAGTGTCCTGCACCCACTAGTAAAAAAATATCAAAAATGATATCTGGTGTCTGAATAATTTTTGGTTTGACTGTACATCCAATATTAACTCCTTGCGTACAGTTAGTCATTCTGTAAACTCAATGAATTTCCCTTTGCAACGAGTTTCTGCAGTGCCCTTTAAAATACATTTTGAAATTTGCTCTTGATCTTCACATAAATATCACACAGAAATGTCACAATCATGTTTTCCAGTCACTCTCAATTATTGACTGAGTTGGTAACATTTATGTATGTGCATAGCCTA
The DNA here is from genome assembly GCF_963993115.1 of Abramis brama. Taxonomy (NCBI): domain Eukaryota; kingdom Metazoa; phylum Chordata; class Actinopteri; order Cypriniformes; family Leuciscidae; genus Abramis; species Abramis brama. Next base: position 51,704,787 of record NC_139965.1, on the reverse strand, counting down.
CATTCTTAAGGTTAAACACTGTCTTGCACTGACTCGTTTGTTGAAAAAGAACATAATTATTTTTTTTTTATCCTATTTGTGAAAAGTGATATAGTTTACTTTAATCAGTTGCATGTTCTTGTAGAAAGTTACATTTCTGTAAATGTATTTAACCCTAGTCTGTTAAAAGATCACAACAAAATAAAAATGATCTCATCATGTAATCACCCTCATGTCATACCCGATGTATATGACTTTCTTTCTTCAGATAAACAAAAACAAAGATTTTTGGGAAAATAATCAATCTCTGTGAGTCCATATAGTGTAAGTGAATGGCTGCCGCTCGGCTGACGCTTGAAAAACCACATAGCAACTGTTCTGGTAATTCGTACACGACCCCAGTGGATGAATCAATGTCTTCTAAAGCCAACCGATATGTGTGTGTAAGAAAAATACTAATATTTTTAACTATAAACCATTACGTCACGATTTCTCTGTGTGGTTTTTCAAGCGTCAACCGAGCAACAGCCACTCACTTGCGTTATATGGATTCAAATTTAAATTTGTGTTTATCGTCTTTAGCTGGTATTACAGCATTTATTACTATTTTGAATTACCTTTTATTTTTAGTTTCATTTTTTATTTCTAATCTTTTAAGTTTTAGTAATTTTAGTAATTTGCTTTGTCATTTCTATTAGCTTTTCATTTCTATTTAGCTTTAATTTATTTTTCAGTTTTAGTCATTTGTGGACTTCAACACTTCTAATTTAAGTTTAATTTGGTAACACTTTTCAATAAGGCTCCATTTATTAACAACATTACATATAGCATGAACAAACAATGACAACTACTTTTAAAGCATTTATTAATATAATTAATTATTACAATTTAAAGTCGCACCTGTTAATATTATTAAATGGACCTAAGTTACCATGAACTAACATTGAACAGTTGCATTTTTATTATCTAACATTAACAAAGATTAATAAATACTAACACATATATTACCTGTTGTTAATATTAATGTGTGAGACCTTATTGTAAAGGGTTACCTTTCATTTTTTGTTTATTATTTATTTTATTTCAGCATTATTTCAATTAACAAAAACTTAAAATGTTAACATTTGCAATAGTTTGAATTAAAAAGTAACAACACAGTAAAAATGATATACTGAATTATAATAATTATTGAACTTGACTATGAACACTCTTCATTCAGGCATCAAGTCGAGTGTTTATGGGCCTTCATGTCCATTAATGCCCCTGTCATTAAGATGGACACTGCAAAATGATGTTTAATAGTCTCCACTTTAATTCCATCAATCATTTATTTTGCTGTGCACCTGGTGTGATTATTAGACCCAAACTCAGTGTATGTGTGTGTGTGTGTGTGGTAATTACCCCCGACACCTGTGCATCTCTGTAACAGCCTGTGTGTGTTTGTTTGCTATTGGTTGATCTTGTTTATGACTTGTGGTTGGTTTTGTCATTGTTTTTTTGCAGAAATGATGTTCTTGTCACTGTTAGAGCTGGGTGATGTATAGAATAGGGCTGCACAATTAATAGTAATAAAATCGAAATAGAAATATTGCTTAATGTGATTATCAAATTAAAAAAGGCTGTCATTTAATTCAATTAATATATCCGTTGTGTGTTTTAGAGTGAAGCGCGGCACTGTGTTCATTTACACGCGAACAGCTTATTAACCGCTGGTGTTTTTTCAGTGTCTCAGAGCAGCTCATTTCACAGTAAATGCTGTTCCACTTGAACTCCATCTGTATCTATCTACAGTTCGAGTTGCTTTAATGTGTATTTAAGAATGAAACATGCACCAACCATCTTCCCAAACATGAGATGCACTCCGACAAAAGAGAAGCTACAAGGTTTTTTTTTACACCAAAATAAAAATTTGATAGTTTAATGTTTGAAAATGAAATTATGCCCTCCATAAATATTAGTATTGGAATCTTACATATGTACATATGTAGCAATTGAAACTTTTTATCAGAAAAATCTCAATTAGATTTTCTCCCCACATTGTGCAGCCCTAATATGGAATATTTATGATAAATGATTATGCTTGTGATATAAAATTGCCTAACATGTTGAATATCTCAATGATTTCAATGCCCTTTTTATTTGTTCATAAAGAGTTTGGTCCTAAAGAGCATGTAGTTTCATAATCATTCAAAAAGACAGAAATGTCTATGATTTTAAATGTTGTTAAAGTCAGTAAGTAAGTTTTTATAACTCATTTCCAGTTGTTCAATCTCAACATTTCATATATTACATTTGTTTTAGTAAAAATATGTAGTATATTTCTTACTGTACTGTTTTATTAGTGAAATATAAATGAAAAGATTTAATATCACTCAGCCCTAGTTGCTGTTCTGATGAGTTGTATGACGCATATGGACTCATCAAAGCCCATCTGGTTCAATTCCCTTCTATTTTGCTCTCAAGTGTCAATTTATTTATTCTAATTTTCTGTTGCTTTTCTTTTTTCCGCATTTCATTCTTCAGTTATGAGGATTATGATCCAGAGATTAAGTAAGCAGATCCGTCTTTCCTTCCCTCCAGCTCATATTTCTCTCTCGGTTTGGCTTCATAACTGCCAATAAACCCTCTCACTTCCTGTTTTTACGTTCTCGTTCGCGGCACAATATGAAGTGCTGTCAATCATTCAAACAGCCTGTGTGTGTGTGTGTGTGTGTGTGTGTGTGTTTCTCATTCTCTGCTCGTCACCTTCTCAGTGCCCTTAAAGTTTCCCTTGTTGTATTGTGCACCTCATCCTAAGGTCCGTTTTATGACTTAAGCGGAGGCATTGGAATTCAGGACATGGTCATTTTAACATTCATCTGAAGATGTCAGCGTCTCAGTGTGATGGAGAAAGCAAACATCTTTCATAATGCCTCTGAGTCATTATTAAATGAACAATTCCTCAATTCATGAGTCTTGTTAAGTAGAGGTGTGCTGATTTTAGATTGATTGGTTTCTGAGCAATCAGACTTAATATTAGACAGTAAAATGGTTAAAAATATATAGACTACTCTGTCTTATCTGGAAACAAGAATATCATAAAGACATCCTCTTCAAACACCTTAGCTACCATACACAATAATGTTCAAAAGTTTGGGGTCGGTAAGTTGAGGCTGCATTTATTTGTTCCAAAAAAACAAATCATTTTCAGCATCATTACTCCAGTCTTTAGAGTCACATGATTCTTCTAATATGCTGATTTTCTGCAAAAAAAAAGAAAGAAAAAAAAGAAATAATAATAATAATCTTATTATTATCAATGTTGAAAACAGTTGTGCTGCTTCATATTTTTGTGGAAACCACCGTGATACTTTTTTTTCAGGATTCTTTGATGAATAGAACATTCTAAAGAACAGCATTTATTTAAATAGGAAATCTTGTGTAAAATTATAACTGTCATTTTGTTTTATTATTTGAATGCTTACTTGCTAAATAAAAGTATTCATTTGTTTCCAAAACAAATTTCACTGACCCCAAACTTTTGAACAGTAGTGTAGTAACACACTGAAAACCACCAAAAACTTTAGATGTACAAAGACGCTGCATTCAAATTACTTATGAATGAGAGAAAGTGCAACACACAGTATGGCAGAATAGTCCCGCCTTCTAAATAGCAGAGCCAATCGCTGATTGGTAAAGTCATCGCATCACTGCAGCTGCTTTTAGAAGAACCAGTTGCTATAGACCTTGCACCAGAGAAACAAGCATGGAGCAGTCTTTAGAATTCTTCTGTTTTTGGGGTAGCTCTGTATATTTCTATGGCATCACTGTCGAAGAGTAATTGACTGGTGAAGTGGATTTACTTATTGTAGAGTTTACAAAAGTTATCATGAGCATTCATTTTTGAAGCAGATGTCAAAACAGATTTCAGATTTTAAAACGAGTGGTTCATTGATAAATCCGTAAGATCTTTCCTTGAGGCTGTGGAAATACAAACCGGAAGACAGAACTCAACGAGCGCAGCACAGAAAAGGGGCGGGGCTACCTAAGCAGTGCGTCCGGAATCACTAATATAGGTACTACATTTGAATCTGAACTTACTTTGTGACAGTTCAAAAAGAATGTTCTACATAGAAGGAATGTGTGTATGAATGTAATCTGGATGTACTACATCCGCCATGTTGCCCTTATCACGTGACCTAACAGCGTTTCCTGTGGCATCATGGGATTGTAAAGTGTCCATCGCATGCGCACTTCAGAATCTCGCCGGAAGTAGTAGGTCATCCGGGGAAATTTCGCCTACTGTTTTTTGAATACTATGTATTTGGACATCCTACTCTGTTGGCATACTGTTTTTTGCATACTGTATTGTATGGAAGTATTCGATCTCGGATGCAGTGAAGGTCTGTAGAAACAGTCAGTGTTCTGAGACACATGCTTTTGACTGCACATGCGCATTGGCAGATCTAGTCTGAAAAATATGCTTTTTTTAACGCTATTTGAGCATAAGAAACAATATTCATGAGACTGTTGTTGTCAGGTTACATTGGTGATTTCAAATATGAAATTTAATTGTAATCTTGGTGAACAGCTCTGGATAATTTGATGTTCCTTTTATTAGTGGAAATATTTGTTCTGAAATACAATCTCACTGTATTTATTTATTTTTTGAAATTATAGTTAATGACAACAGTGTGAAGTTTGTTTGTCCCATTAGTGGTATATTGGATGTTATCCATATGTAAATGCATGTAATTTTTATGTTAAATTGAGCTGGAGTCAGTGGGGTGGATCTGCAGCCCCGCGGGTAAAACAACACATTACAGACACAACACGTGATCTGTTCAGCTCTCACACAATGAGGCGACGTGTGCTGAATGTCAGGAAGAGATACAGGAGGGTATTTAAAGGGACAGTTCACCTACAAATGACAGTTCTGTCATCATTTACTCCCCTCATGTCACTTGTATGACTTTCTTCTGTAAATAAATGTCTGAGCTCTTTTCTGTTTTTCAAAACACAATATGACCAATTTAACTCCAAAAAGGACCTAATAATAACCGTTAAAGTGGTATAAAAGTGATTTGTGCGCTTTATTTGAAGTCTTCTGAAGTCACAGATATAAAACAGCATACGTGGGGAAGAAAATTGAGAAAATGGAGTTCACTTTAACTGAAGTCGTATTTAATTTATGTGGAGAGCTGGATAGAAATTTACCAATTTAGGCACTGATCTAGCACTTATGTCTTATATTGCGAGTAATGATTTCTGACCGCATTTTTCTCATTTAATTTCAAGGCTAATTTGCTGTTTGCTTGTGTGTGTGTGTGTGTGTTTCAGATCGTGGGTAATCGGAGCCATAGCACTGCTCTGTTTACTGGGCCTGACCTGGGCGTTCGGGTTGATGTATGTTAACGAGAGTACAGTGATCATGGCGTACCTCTTCACCATCTTTAACTCCCTGCAGGGCATGTTCATCTTCATATTTCACTGCGTCTTGCAGAAGAAGGTTTGGAAAAACATATTCACATACACATATGATACACAAATGATACACATATGATACAAACCAGGGCCATCGCCTGAACATGTGGAAAGTAGGGCGGTTTTGTTTTGTTTTGTTTTGTTTGTTTGTTTGTTTGTTTGTTTGTTTGTTTGTTTGTTTCAGATATATTATCTGAAACACTATGGCTATGGATACTTTACAAAGCAGTAATCATCCCAAAATATGCCAAGCAAACAAACACTGCTATTTAGTAAATAATGTCTTTACTATTTATTTTATTTTATTTTATTTTATTTTATTTTATTTTATTTTATTTTATTTTATTTTATTTTATTTTATTTTATTTTATTTTATTTTATTTTATTTTATTTTATTTTATTTTATTTTATTTTATTTTATTTTATTTTATTTTATTTTATTTTATTTTAAAGCACATTACAAAAAAGAGATTTCCTGATCTTGACCCCTAACAAGCTGCCTTGGCAACTAACTAAAGTAAAATAGGTTAAAGTACTATAATTGAAATATAGACAAGGCAAGGCAAGTTTATTTATATAGCACATTTCATACACAAAGGTAATTCAAAGTGCTTTACATAGAAAAGGTATTAAAATACTGTAATTATAAAATAATCACTATATATGCATAAGAAATAAAAAATAGCATGCATAAGAAATAAAAATATTAATATCATATTTAACAGTGCTCATTTCAGTAAATGCACCGCTAAACAGATGTGTTTGGAGTCTGGATATAAATTAAAGCTGAATAGAAATATTAAAAAACTAATTAAAATGACCAAAACACACTAAACAAACTACTAAAACTTAAACTAAAATTATAATGAAAACTCAAAATATAAAAATAAAATCTAATTTGAAATAATAATAAATAGTGTAATAGTAAATAAACAATTTTTAAAAAGCCTATTTAAAACAACACTTCAAACGTTTATGTTCATCCCTAATCCCATTATGTTTCTCACAAAACAAAACTCTAGAGCAGATGCTAATGGCTAGTACGACAGCGGCGCTTAATACGGTTGTGTTCATAAAGCGTTTTTTTTTTTTTGCGTGACAACCCCATTCTATATGCGAACTGGCACCTGCACATTTTCAGGACTCACAACCGCATTCTCGACAAACCCGCCCAGAATTAATGGAACCGCACTGGACATTCTGCCTCGTCATGTAATGTGAGAGCCACGGTGAACTGGATAATCATGATGGGTTTAGTTTACTCACGGAGACGGAGAAATGATTTGCATTCATCCTCACATCCACCTGAGCTGTAGTGGGTGCGAGCTGTGAGGCGTACTCTCAAACGTACTCTCTGCACTCGGTTACTAAGCATTTAAAGTCCTTGTTGATTTTTTTAAAATATCTGATGGATGAACTCACGCCTCGATTAGACTCGTTTATTTCATAACTCGCTCAATTATGATAAATCTTCCCAATGTTATGGACATCACCATTTTCGATACTGTCGCTGAATGCGGTTGTGAGTCCGGCACTGCATACTAGTCATTAGCATCTGCTCTAGAGTTTTGTCATTCCAACCCTAAAATGGATTAGCTATAATGTTTTATAATTACATAGAGGCCTGTGCACTACATATTGATAAATTTGAGATGATACCAAAGTCATCTCAGTGCAGGTCAGGTTTTTTTAGCTCATATATTGATTCAGAATTGGATGTAACTTTTCAGAACTCTTTTCAAACGCTGCCATGTAATACACAAAAATTACACAACTTTTACACCTTATATCACTTGGGGCGGCACTGGTGACGGTCCTGATACAAACGATGAAACAATGAAAACACAATAAATGGCAGCAGTTGTGCATAGTTTAATGGCCATAGTGTGTGTGTGTGTGTGGTCCTGATAAACCCTACGTTATGGGGACAAAATGTCCCAACATAGATGGCAATTTCCAAAATCCTTGTTCTTGCGGGGTAATTTTTTGGCCCCCATGAGGAAAACAGCTTGTAAATCATAATAAGTTAAGCTTTTTGAAAATGTAAACATGCAGAAAATTTACTGTGATATGTTGGTTTAGAGGATAGAATATACAGTTTGTACAATATAAAAATCATTAATTCTATGGAATGTCCCCATAAAACATGAAAACCCAACGTGTGTGTGTTTAGGTACGCAAAGAGTACGGGAAGTGCCTTCGGACTCACTGTTACACTGGGAAGAGTGTGGAGTCGTCTATGGGTTCAGTGAAAAGCTCCTCGTCGCGCGGACCTGGACGATATTCCTCAGCATCACAGGTAGACGAGTAACATACAGTATACACACACACACACACACACACGTACAGCAACACAAAGCCAAAATGCAATTTTGTGAGTGTCCATGTGTGTGTATTCTCTCACTCTCTCTCTTTGTCTCTTTTTCTTGTTTCTTGTTTTCCTTCTTCTTTCATCACAAGGTTCACCACCCGCCTTGTATGACAAACTCCTCACAGTTACAGTATGAACAAGTAACTATCAGCCCTATAATTTTTTCACACTACACACTTGATCAGCTCATCTTAGTGATATGCTGTGTTAGAAGCAACATTTTGTAGATATTTTTGCATGTTTAGCAGTGTGAATGAGTGATTGTTAGGAATGGAATACACTACTGTATACTACTTATTATTATAAAAAAAAAAAAATAGCATGTAAAACAGTATGCAGTATGCAATAATAATATTTTCAAACAGGAATATTCTACTGTATATCTTTGTCATATTACCTCCTTATTTTATTTCATTCAGCATATTCTAGTAATTATGAAATTACTTATAAATATGACCTACTTAAGTGGATCAAAAAAAAAAAAAAAACTCAAAACTAATTGCATTTAATATGAATTTAAACTATAATACATTTTCATTTAATTGCAAAATACAATTAAGCATGTTTTATATGTTTCATTCAGAATATGGATATTTTGCCATTTTAATCCAATTTGGTCTAAAATGTCTTATGAAAGTAAAATTTTGTAGCACACTGGAAATGTAAGGTCAAGCACATTACATAATAAGAAGCACCATTCATTTATTCGTATATGCATTTTACAATACAGTCTGTTCCAAAACAGTATTTCGCTACACATTTTGGCAGATTCTATATTGATATATTTATGCACAGTATATATTGCATCCTGAAAAAAAAGAAAGGTTGACTTTTTAAAATTAACTTAATCCCAGCTCAAATAATTCGATAATATAAAGAGAAAAATTCACAATTTCACATTTCCAATTCTGTCCTTTACCTGAACATAGTTTGCTTTGAAGAGAGCAGTAAAGGGAGGATTTCCATTGTATGCTGTCCTTGTCTCATACAAATCTTTGGCTTTACATATCTGTGCTTTAATATCTCATTTCCATGGTAACGATTTGTCTGGTTATATTATCTCCATGGACACAAGGTTTCCAATTCGACCTTTAGCCTTTTAGAGGTCATCGGCTGTGATATCAGCAAACATGTAACAAGAATCTGACATGCACCAGAAACACACTTCGCCGACCCGTGACCCGTGTGTGTGTGCGTGTAAATGTCAGCCAGATGAGTAATGTGCTTTAAACAGCTCAACATTTCACGTCCAGAGGATTTTTGTTTTATACTCATTTAAGCTATTTTTTTTAATTATTTTTTTTATGTGCTGCAATACATTGCAAGCACACTGTAAAAATGAATACGAATGAATACGCTAAATCTAATCAATAAAATTGAGGCAACAGATTACAAGCAATATTATTAATTAAATTTAACAAATTAGAATTGAGTAATAATTAACCAAATTAATTCCTTAAAAGTTAACCATTTAAAATGAGTAAAATTTACACATTTTTTTAAACAAAAATATCGGAATAACAGACTGATGTCAAAGATGAATTAAGAACTCTTTTTTTTATTGCCAACATTGAAGACACCTGATGTTAACAAGCAGAATCACTGAAGGAGAAAACCGTAATTGGTATGTTACCATTATGGTGATCAGTGTGTGTTTTAGTTGGGCTCTTGACCCTTAAATCATTAACTTTAGATTTTGTTTCGCTGCTGTACGTGAGTTATAACAGTCAGATGAACAAATAGAAAAGGTCATCTGATGGTGTTGGTTGTGTTTTAACATAATCATTATTTCATAATCACTTGACCTGAATCACTGAACTCATATAGAGCCCAATTTAGGTTTACTTTATTAATTATAGCAGCACTGTCCTTGTACAGCATAATGTTTTTAACTTTTACAATGTAATCCAAAGAATTTTCTAAACGTGTCTCAAATACAAAAAAAAAAAATATATATTTTTTTGTTTTGATTTGGCCTTTAGACACAGACATCAAGAATCAGCCTGTGAATCTCAACAATGGTGACAATAATAAAGCATGTTGCAGTGCATTCTGGGTGCCACCAATCAAAACTCATTCATGACTCCCATCATGCATTGCTGCATGAATAAATAATGAGCTTGTGCTCAGAGTTGATCTGTTTGTCACCATTGTTGAGATTCATACTTTAATTCTTGATGTCTGTGTGTGCCAACATAAAATAATTTTTGAAATTTTCTTTTTATTGATTTGATCATTTGGTTTAATTGAAAACGTAAAAAATATGATGCTGTGCAAGAACAGTGCTGCTATAATTAATAAAGTAAATCTAACTCAGAAATTGGGCTCTATATGAGTTCAGTGATTTTAACAGAACCAACACCATCAGATCACCTTTTCTATTTGTTCATCTGGCTGTTATAACTCACGTACAGCAGCGAAACAAAATTTAAAGTTAATGATTTAAGGGTCAAGAGCCCAACTAAAACACACACTGATCACCATAATGGTAACATACCAATTACGGTTTTCTCCTTCAGTGATTCTGCTTGTTAACATCAGGTGTCTTCAATGTTGGCAATAAAAAAAAAGAGTTCTTAATTTATCTTTGACGTCAGTCTGTTATTCCGATATTTTTGTTTAAAAAAAATGAAGGAATTAATTTGGTTAATTATTACTCAATTCTAATTTGTTAAATTTAATTAATAATATTGCTTGTAATCTGTTGCCTCAATTTTATTGATTCGATTTAGCGTATTCATTCGTATTCATTTTTACAGTGCATTTTAGACAGAATAAACAGTTCATAACTGATAACCTGAAATGGATAGTTCATGCAAAAATAAAAATTCTGTCGTCATTTACTCACACTCATGCCATACCAAACCTGAATGATATTTTGAAGAATGTACACTCTCTAAAACAAAGGATATTTATTGGCATTGATAGTTCCATGAAGAACTTTAACATCCATGGAACCTTTCCACTCCTTAAAGGGTACTTTATTGTGGGAAAAAAATGTTCTTTAGGTTATTAAAATGTTTTTTACACTAAGAAAAAAAAAAGGTTCTTTTAAGAACTGTTGACTGAAAGATTATTTGGGATGGCAAAAAAATGGTTCTTCTATGGCACCACCCTTTTGAACCTTTATTTTTAAGAGTTTGAATGAATGAATCATTCAGATAAGTTTTGTGTAGCAGATTAACTAAATCATTACAAAGATCCAACTCAAACGAACAGTTCGTTGACAAATCAGACACAGTTATTCTTTCACGAACTCGAGAGTAAATCATTTAGGTTTGTGCGATTTAATGATGGAATTTCATTTTTGGGTGAACGATTCTTTGAAGCCTCAGTGTAACACTGGTTCTGATCATATAAGATATGTGTCTGTGATCAGACAAGTGTCAGTTTTTATGACCAGAGGAGAACTGGCCCCCTGGCTGAGCCTCATTTTCTCCATTTTGTCACCTGATGGAATTTTGGTTCCTTGCCACTATTGCTTATGGCTTGCTTAGTTGGGGACACTTAATATTCAACAATATTATTGATCTGCCTGCACTGACACCATTATATGAGAACTGAACTGAGCTGGACGATGACATCAGGGTTTTCTCCAGAGCGGCTGTATAGATAAATGAACTAAATTAATAACTTTTTTATAACAGAAATGAATCAACACTAAGCTGGGCAATGACACTATTTTCTTATAGATCTGCTGTACAGCAGAAACAAACTGTTGCATTATTTTCCTGTTATCACTGTAAAGCTGCTTTGAAACAATCTGTATTGTAAAAAGCGCTATATAAATAAAGGTGACTTGACTTGACTTGATCATATCGTGTGTGTGAAACTCTGTTGTTCTTCACAGAGCCGAATCCGCCGGATGTGGAATGACACGGTGAGGAAGCAGTCAGAGTCTTCATTCATGGCTGGAGACATCAACAGTTCAGCAACACTCAACAGAGGTACACATTTTAACTATTTATTTAAGTCCACTTAAAAGAAATGATTTACAGGGACATAAATACTATAGATGCAGTCAAATGCATGCACATAATCATGGACCAGTGGCATACAGCAGATCTTTACAATATTTAGCGTCACTCAGTTGTTATGGATACAAGTAGCACCGTCTCTGCCAGATATGACGGCTGCCTATAATAGCAGACAGAGCACAGTACTTTGCTAGCCGTTTAGCCCTCTTTTCGGGCATCCCTAGTTGTTGAAGCCCTCTTACAACCAGCCTGTGTGTGTGTCCTAAGCTACCAAATATGAACACAAGTAGTCGGCTCTGATAACCTAATTCACACACACACACACACACACACACACACACACACACACACACACACACACACACACACACACACACACACACACACGCATGGCTATTATACGATTGCAGGGTATTGCCACCCTTGTGAAAAAAATTGTATATAATTGTTCTGAATGTGCACTTTTAGTGTAGTCCCTGTAGTCCCCCTCTAGTCAATAATTGTATCCCCTAAAGTTCATCTTTGATCACCAAAATGACATATTTTAAATTTTTTTCCTTAAAAAATATTCTTCATGCCTTAAAATAGCTTGAATGCAACTCTACACCCTTGCCTCATTTAGTATACGTGGTTCTATGAATATGCAAATTAGCCCCGCCTCCACTCACTCACACCAGCTCAGTGATCCACTCGTTGATGATCACATGTTGACGTGATTCGTTACAAGGTAGTTTGTGACGTCAGAAACACCAGCGATTTCAAACCGTGTTTTTGAGACTGTCTTTGGTTCACTGCAGTTTTAAGGAGAAAATACTTATGAATGTGTTGACTTATGAATTTGCACATGGTTTGTTTTAAAGCATATTAAAAACAACACATAGACATATAAACAACATTAAAAACTTGATTTTCACCAGAGGGGGACCTTAAAAGTATATTTTTAAAACAGATAATATAATGTTACTGAAATAAAATTGCATTTAAATGTGCTTAAAGAGAAAATACTTTAGTTACTATGATCTTAAAATACTTAAGTACACTTTTAAATAAGTGCATTTTGTAATAATGTCAAATTTAAAGTAAACTTTGAATCACTATTTTAATATTTTGTAGTGCTTTAAAGAAGTACACTTGTTTTGATGTGTTAACTAACATACTAAAGCACATGTACAGTAAAGTACTTGATTATAATAACTGTAGTGTGTTATTCAATATTACATTTACAGTTAATGTATTTTAAATGTTCTAAATTGCACATTAATCGTTACATTACAATATGTAATTACAAATATATTTAAGTACATGACAAAATTTTCAATAGAAATTATATTAAAGTGTATTTTAGTTTACTATAAATGTTTGTCAGTACATTCAGCTTTAACTTTAACCATAGTTTAAAGACAATAGAAGTAATTATAAATTTACACATAAAGATGCACTAAAGTCCTACTGAAGTGGGTCAAAAAACATTACATCCAGTTCACACTTAATTGTATTGAGTATATTAAGCAACTCTTTTTTTAAAAGTATGCTTAAGTGTACTTCTTTTTCTTAAGAGCATTAAACCATGCACACTTTAAATCTGCACTTGGAGAATTCTGCAGACATTTCCCTAGATTTCCTCTGATGTTCTGTCATGTACAAAATTTTCACACATTTTGGCTAATTTGATTGTGCTTTCAGCTACCAACAAAGTTTAGTGCTCTCAGCTCTGTCTCAGCATATTTGTATTCATTCCACAGAATTCCAGAACTCAAAATCAGGTCATAAAATCTGAACGAAGGTCTGAACCTTCTGGCATCAAGCAGAATTTAACCAGCGCCTGCAGAATTCCATGTCCCATATAATTGCATGTTTGAAATCAGTGCAGAAAAGATTTCAAAAGATTTTGTGTCTACAGATAAAACTTAAAACTGCGGTTATGTTTCTTTAATGAAGATCTTTCTAATCCTGACATTCAATACATTAAACATTTAAAAGTAAATTTAGTCTCTGAGTTTCTCATTCCATACATCTGCAATGCTAATTTAATTCAGCGAGAATAGTTCAGAGAGAAAAAAAAAAAAAAAAAAACAGAAAATGAAAATAAGTCTATGTTTATGGCCAGTAAAGTAAAAGGTTAAAAAGAAATGAGGTAATTCAACTTTACCAACTTTTTTAAGTAAATGACAGTGTTGAGATAATGAGAGAATAGAAAAGAAAACCAAGTCCTTCAAGTTAAACTTAAAACTGTTTTAATAATTGTTAGCATAATGTAATGGATCTCATTTCATTTACATTTAGATTACATTTATGTTCCTTTAAAGTCTTTGTATATTGTGTAAATGAGAGGTAAACAGGTGGATGAGGATTTAATTAGTGTGGAGTACGGCGTATCTTAAAACGAAACATTTCCATTTGAGTGAAATGACAGCATTAAGCTGCAGGCCTCAATAATGCAGAGCGTCGAGCCATCAGAGCTCAGACAGTTCATTCCCTCAGTGAAAGCACTGCGATTGGAGAGGACAGAACAGCAGATGCTTTCAAACATCTCAGGCTAATTCACACCATCCAGTCAAGACACATAAAAGACACTGGAGAGCAGGAAACTGCAGAACCGCGCTGCTTTTAGTGGAAGGAAATGAGGCACTTTCCACAAATAGCATAAAGAATAGGGACATAAAATGTCCATTTTTTTTTTTTCTCAACAAAGGGTCAGTGAATTGTTGAGCTTGACAAATGCACTCAAGTCAAAAATAGGTAAACGGAATGAGGTTGTCAATGTCAGTGTCATTTTAGTATCATTGAGATACTATTATAGTTTAATATATATATATATATATATATATATATATATATATATATATATATATATATATATATATATATATATAATATTATTATTATTATCATTATTATTATTATTATTATTAATTTTAGTTTTTGTCATTTTCTTGTGTCATTTTTATTAGTTTGTTTTTCAATATGTCTATAGTTTTTATTGCACACATTTTTTATTTCAGTTTTAATTGTAGTCATTTTTTTATTTAGTTTAGTACAAATAAACTAAATGAAAATGATAAATGTTGCTTTTGGCAACTAGCTTTGGCAACTTTTCTACAATTAATTACGTTAAACAAATTCTCTAAATTATGTAGGTGTAGGATAAACTCAAGAAGCTGTATTTGATGTTTAAAAATAACCTGAATCTGTGGAAAGTGTCTTCAAACCATTTGAAAAATGATAATACACGACCTGTTTTTCCAGTCGAATGATAATTTGTCAGATTTAGCTCACTTATGAGAGCAATTTTGTTCTTAAACTCACACACACCTGTGAGAACTACAATGAAGATCTTCTCTGAGTCGTTCTGAATTTCAGATGCCTCTATAAAGTTGATTTCCCTCTGTCTGTCTCTCTCAGTCTCTGTTCCTGTTCTGATCAGTGAGACGCTAATGTTCTGTTATGATGATGGATTGACCCTCTCTAGAGAGAGGAAGTGTCACAATGGAAATAATTAGGCACTTAACCCAGATGTGTGTGTGTGTGTGTGTGTGTGTGTGTGTGTGTGTGTGTGTGTGTGTGACACTCCATCACTCATGCTGCTCAGAGCTGACAGATGTATTAAACAAAGACGAGGAAGAGTGTGTGAGGGACATACAGAGAAACCACAACACTCATCAAGATACACACACGTTTGGGTCACCCGCCTGTCATAGGACAGATAACAGTCTGAGAGACACTAGACTATTCAATTAAATACATGAAGCTAATTATAATAACTACAGACTAACTCTACCTTTAACTCTTTCCACACCAGCATTTTATCTTTAAGTTTTTAAGCCAGAGCCAGCATTTTTATCATATTCACAATGTTCTTATGTATGAATATGTAAGCAAAAGAAAGAACAGAGCCTCTGCTTTAAAAAAAAAATAAGAAGGAAAAAAAAAGAAATCTAGTTTAATTATTTTTTTATCAACACTTGAATGTGGACAAGTTAAAATGTAGATGGAGTAGATCGAGTCCATCAACACCCCCAAAGCTTGCACAGTCGTAAACCTCTTTTCATTTCATTCAGCAATGTTAGGCAGTTTTGATTTACATGCTGTTGATTGTTTCATGATCATGTTAGCTTACTTGTGCGTTCTATCCGCTCCTTCTGGTTTATGCATATAATTTTCTTTGCTTGTTTTTGGATCCAGAGATTCTGTAGTATTCGAGAAGATGTGTAACAGCACCCCCTATATAACAGTGAAAACATGTATTGCTGAAAAAACTTGTCAATGGCAGGAGTTAAAAGTTAACATTTTAAAACCAGTGTTGGGCAAGTTACTCTGAAAAAAAAAAAAAGTTATTAATTACTATCTACAGCTTAATAACTTATTACTTATTACTTTCTAAATCCGATATCAACTTCGACCAGTTGAAAAATACAAGGATAGACATGAAACTGCACTTTTGATTCTTTCAAATAAACAATGTACAATTGCATAAATTATTCTTAAACTGACAAAAGTGTTTAAAGAGAGGTTACATTAAAAATATACATTTTAATGTTTTTTATACATGTTGATTTCAAATCCACTATTGTTTTATACAGAATTGTTCTATAGTCTATATAGTATTTAATTTAATTACATCAGAAGTAACTGTAATAAAATTATAGAAAAAATTAAGTGTAATCCCTTACTTTACTTTTTTAAGGGAAAAGAAATAAATGCAACAGTTGTGTTTGGTACTTTGTGTGAAAGCCACACACAGAATATATGCGTGTAGGACACTTTTTAAGTGACTGATCTTTACTACATTTTCTATTCTTTAAAATGCATCCAAATGCTTAAAGAAACACTTGATGAAAATGTAATTCTGGTTGCACTTCCATTTACAGTATGTGCACTTACAGCACTTAGACTTACAGCAGAAAGAACAGAGTTATATAAAGTAACAACATGGGTTAAGGAAGTAATATAAGGTAGCAATAGGGGTATTATTAGTTATTGCCCAGTATTAAAATGAAAATTATAATAGTTCATAAAATGTATATGCAAAACCGTAAAGTGCTACCATAATACTTTGATTGTAATCATACAAGATATCTTCCGCTGATTTTTCACGTTTCAGTGTAATATTATTTAACACATTTTTAACTGCATTTAAAAATGAATATCATTACATATTTTCAATTAAAGGTCAGGACCTTTTGCTCAAACACTGTGCAGGTCAATTGTCAATTTGTGTAACTATTTCCACTGCAAAACAAAAGATGCATTTAAACCTCAACCTCTCTCTCTCTCTCTCTCTCTCTCTCTCTCTCTCTCTCTCTCTCTCTCTCTCTCTCTCTCTGTGTGTCATATATCTGAAGGTGCTTATCTCAATGTTCAGCATATGATTTTCAGAGGTGTATAATTAGCCGACAGTATAATATACGTGCCTACACTGATAATCGCAACCAAACCTCTGTTTAATAAATGAGCTCATATTGTACATGATTTTAAATGGAGAATCAAACAGAAAGTCTTACTGAGTGGGTTAAAAACTGAGAGCTGGGCTGAAAGGATTAGACTCTTATTGTTAAATAAAAGCATCATCAAATTAGCTAAATATTTATTAAACAAACATTCAAGAGGCGGGAGATGTAGAACTCGGGTGAAAATCGGGTAATCCAATTTTGTGGAAATCGGTGCGCACAGGCTCTGTATTAGCCTGCCGAGAGATTATGCATAATAATAGGAACACTGCTCACCGCAGGCAATTTCAATCCAACAGTAATTGTCTTAAAAGTGAAGAAGATGGAGGAGAATTTGTTACAAAAGTTGTTCTTTAAAGGGGATGAATTTTGAGAACGAACTTCTTGGAGAGATACAGCTTGTCAGCATGCTAATGTGTGTTAACAGCCTTTCAGATTGGTTCTGTCGTTAAATTCATTCCCAAAATTCATTCATGCTACAAATTATAAACACCCTATGAAATGGTTTGATGTGCACAGTTTTATTTATATGTGTTACAGGAAGTTTGGGTGGGATATAACAAAGGGGGTGTCCCTTTTTTAAATAGCCACTATCCTTTTATTTTCATCATAACCTTTTTTGCTAGTCAGGTGTTCAGTTGGTTATATTAGGAGGAGGGACAATCTCAGTCTTATGGAAGTCTATTTCTGCCACATAAGAAAAAAATCATGCTTTGGTAAAATCACAAATATGAGATATAGTTGTGGCGAGCAGGACGAGACGGAGGGCCCTCCACCATGTCCTGCTCACCACATTGTGAGATGTGTCATTATGAGATCAATAGTCATTATGAGATCAAGTTAAAATTATGACGTAAAAAGTAAAAATTTAGATACTTAGTCAAAATTATGACATGCTAAGTCAAAATCGTAAGTGTATGTATTTTAAGTTATAATTATGAGATAAAATCAAAATTGTGAGATAATTATTAAATAAAAACTATGTTTTTGTCATGATTGACTTTTAATCTCATAACATTGACTTGTGTCTTAATTTCTACTTGTTATCTCATAATTGTGTCTTTCTATGTCATAGTTATGACTTGGGTCATACTTTACCAAATCATGATTTTTTCTTTCTTGCTATGCTATGTGGTGGAAATGGGCTTCATACATTTGAAATAAAATCTATACACCCAAAGTACAAGATGAGTCCTCAACATGTTTTGTTCGTTGTAGCAGTAAAATAGTAAATATGTATCTCTGCTAAAGTACTGTTTTGACAACTTTTAAATTAACGGGAAAAAAAGTGATAAACTCAGTGGCCGACTATATTTAACCCCACTAAGAGATGGTCCATTTTATCCAGGAACAGGTCTCTTCCACAGATTTGCATTGGCTCTGATGAGATAAGAATGCTAACATTGGTCGAATGTTCTTGCTTTTTTCTGTGGCTGCTGATGAGACGCCTGTATAATAACAATGCTAACATTGTTGCTGCATTCGTTTGATCTTCTCTGTGTGTTCTTCTCTCCATCTGTGTGGCTGCATCAGGTGCCATGGCCAATCACCTCATCCCAAACTCTCTGCTGCGCTCACATGCCTCTAACAACCCCTATAACACCTTACTGGGCGAATCATCAGTCTATAACAACCCCACTCTCAGCATGTACAACGCTCAAGGTGTGCTGCATTCTTCCGTTGCTTTAACTTCCTGTGCACTAACTGTGTGGGTGTGTGGGTGTGTGTGTTTGGGAGGAAAGGGCTCCGCTATGTGGCTTCAAGCTGAACGTGTCTGCGATCATCTTTGTCTTCTGTCTTGTATGGTCTGTAGTAACAAGGTTCCCAATGAAAAATGAGTTCATAAAGCTGAAATAATCATAGTAACTAATGGCTACATTTTGCGGCACTACGAAATGCGACTCATTAGTGCCTAATCGTAGAATAAAATCAAATCGCCCACTCTTGAAGACACATCGCACTAATGAGTCTCGTGCAGATTGGTTTTGACAGCTGCACTAGACTTGATGCAACTCAAAACAATGAATGCGCAGTCAGTAAGACTTCACTCATCCACAGTCCAGAAATCTACCATGCCTTCATCCTGCAACGCTCGCAGGAGGGCGGGCATTTCAGAACAAGCATGGGATAATGACTTTTTCTAGACAGAAATGCGAATCCAAACTTTAATCATGCATGAGTGCTGAATCACAAGACAAAACCGTCCACTCTTTTAAAAGCATTTCAGCCTAATGTTTCTCAGGCAAAAGGGTTTGGACAGTAATGTATGACGTTTCTATTACCTGTCACAGCACTGATGCAACTGAAAACAAAAAATGCGCTCCTTGCATACAAAACACTAGTAAGAATTCATACACCTTAAGACTAGAAATCTACCATGCACACGTGCTGCAATGCTCTCAGGAGGCCTAGTTCAGGATAGTTCATGCTTTCGTCAATGAAAATTATGACTAAATATTGTCGTCAACGAACCTTTATCACGTGACGAAGACGAGACGCAACGTAAATGCTGGTCATGTGACGATAACTATAATCAAATGTATAATGCAATATTGTTGACGAATAAAAACGAGACTAAATGTGGTTTACAAAATAAAAACCATGCTAAAATGTCTCTTCATTTTCGTTGACCAAAACGAGACGAGACGAAATGTTATGACGTTATTTCGTCTCGTTTAGTCGCGTTATTATTATTATTTTGCAGTATTTCTGTTTCCCGTGTCTCACTTCAGGGGCTGCATCAGGTCGCACTGCGCAGACGCAGGCGATGTCACTTCCTCAAGCCCCACTCGCGGCATTATTTAGAAGATGCAGCTGCGGTGATTTAGCGTAAACGACAACAAACAAAGTTAAGTCTGACGCCCGTTTCACACATCAGCAGCACGCGCTATAGTGCTTTCAAATATGCTGCGTTTGCAGTGCGTAACTGATCCACGGCTGTACCACAAACACATACTCACTATTTTTATTTCAAATCCAGAAGTTATCAGCTACTTTTATTTTAAAAAAGTTTTGTCAGCATTGCGATTCTCTTTGTACACATATACACTCTTTAATAGACGTAATTCACGTTTAAACACAATTTAAACAACGTTTTATTCAATGCATTACTTTTATATAGATTAATATATTAAGTTGCTCAAGCAAGTGGTAAAATATTTAACCATGTACTTGTATTAAAACATTTTAAATTAAAACTTAAAATTGCCATTTTTTGATTTAATACAATAAATCTTGCATGTCACAAAGAACTTGTTTTTCCACCTCCACGAATGAGACGAGTATTACTTTTCTGTTCGCTATTTTTGCTATTTTTCCCATAGTGGTACACTATATTGACTGGGTTAAATAGAATTGCATTACTAAAAAGAGACTAAAATGCAATTTTCATTGACTAAAACTAGACTAAATGTCATCAGTTTTTGTCGACTTAAACTAGACAAAAATAGTCATGGATAATTCTGACTAAAATAAGACTAAAATGCTCAGACTTTTAGTCGACTGAAACTTGACTAGACTAAAAAGAGTATGAACGTGACTAAAACTAATAAAAACTAAAATGACAGCTTGACACAAAGACTAGACTAAAACTAAAATTAAAACAGGCCGCCAAAAACAACACTAGTTCAGGACGAGTATGGGATAATGAATTTTTGGGCCTGTTTACACCTGGTCACTTAATGCCTTTTCTCTGATTGGATAGCTATCCGATCGTAAAAAGACCAGGTGTAAATGCCCTCGGAAACTCTGACGAATTTAAATCTGATCACTCAAACCACTTCAGGAGGTGGTCTGAGAAGCATTCTAGATGGAACTGGGCAACTGTAAATGCATCTGGTTGCTGAAGCCACATTTTTAAAATGTCCTCCCAAAATTATTTAAAAAAAAAATTAAAGTGTGAGAGCGTGTTATACCTACGGGCGCTTGTTTCTGCCACAGAATAAAACATTTTAAAAGATAATTGCAACTTTTTAGCTCACAATTGCGAGTTTACATCTCGCAATTCTGACTTTATTTCTCAGAATTGCGAGATATAAAAGTCAGAATTGCGTGATATAAAGTCAGAATTGCGAGATACAAACTCACAAATGCAAGTCATATAGTCAGAATTGCGAGAAGAAAAATCAGAATCGTGACTTTATATCTCGCAATTCTGACTTTATAACACAATTGCGGCTTTATATCACGCAATTCTGTCTCTATAACACACAATTTCTACTTTATATCATGCAATTCTGACTTTATATCACACAATTCTGACTTTATAACTCGCAATTCTGACTTTAAGTTCAAGTTCAAGTTCACTTTATTTATATAGCACATTTACAACAGCCTTAGGCTGACCAAAGTGCTTTACAGAACAACCAGCAAAACAGTATCAGACTCAAATATAAAATAGTGAAACAGAAGTGGCAAAGCAGTGTCAGACTCAAATATAGAATGGAATAACAGCAGTGGCAAAACAGTATTAGACTCAAATATAAAATAGTAAAACCAACCTAAGAATAGAGATCAATATGCTAAAGAAAACAGGTAGGTTTTTAACAGAGACTTGAAGACAGACAGAGTAGGGGCCGTTCTAATCTCTAGAGGCAGGGTTTTCCAGAGTCGCAGCCCTGCCACCGCAAATGCACGATCCCCTCTACGCTTGAGTCTAATGCGAGGGACTACCAGCAGAGCCTGGTCATAGGATCTTAGGCTTCTGGATGGAGTGTAAGGATGAACAAGTTCAGATAGATAGGCAGGAGCTAAGTTATGTAGAGATTTAAAAACAAAAAGTAGAATTTTAAAATCTATTCTCTGTCGAACTGGCAGCCAGTGTAGAGATTTGAGAATTGGAGAGATGTGGTCATATTTGCGACACTTATGAATAAGTCTGGCCGCAGCATTTTGGACTAACTGAAGACGAGCAATTTGAGAACTTGATATACTGTACCGCAATATAAGGAATTGCAGTAATCTAGCCGAGACGTGATGCATGAACAGCCATTTCCAGAGTTTTCGGAGTGAGAAAGCCTTTGATTTTAGACAGTAGATGAAGATGGTAGAAACTGGAACTGATTACGGATTAAATGTGTTTGTCAAATTTTAAAGGCTGGTCAACAAGAACACCTAATTTCCGTATTTTAAAAGCAGATAGACTCTCTAAATCAGGGCTTATACACTGAGAATTTTCATTTGGGCCGAAAACAATGACCTCAGTCTTGTCTTCATTTAGAAAGAGGAAAATATATCATGCAATTCTGACTTTATATCTCGCAATTATGACTTTATATCAGAATTGTGAGATATAAACTCGCAATTATGAGAAAAAAAGTCAGAATTGTGAGATAAGAAGTCACAATTACCTTTTTTAATTTTTATTCTGCGGCGGAAACAAGCTTCCATATCAACGCATTCTCATCCCAAGGCGTCATATACTGACGCTTTTGAAATTTCGTCTACATTCGACGCACATGGCACCCTTTAGCGTCAATATGTGACGCAGATTATGGGTAGGTTTAGGTCTGGGGTAGGGTTAGGGTTAGACCGCTAGGAGGCGCCTTCTGGCCCATATTTATCTGCGTCTCATATTGACGCTAAAGGGTGCCATGTGCGTCGACTGTAGACAAAATTTCAAAAGCGTCAGTATATGACGCCTTGGGATGAGAACGGGCTGATATATACCAGCTCCAGGTAGCCAGATATTACAAACTAAGTTGGGCGTCGCTTCCCGAAGCTCAACACACAATAATCTTCATTAAAAATAGTGAGACTAATGGTCTTACCAGTGCTGACACCGATTTCTCTCCTATTGCGCCCTTTAATCTTGAAATTAGCTGATGATAAATAAAATGCAGCTCATTTATGTTGCTTTTGTTGATGTGAACTCCGTTAAATTTGAAAATAGTGCAGGAATTTATATTAGTTTTGCAGAGACAAATTTATATGGCCAAGTGTGAATGGAACAGATTTAACAAATCGGATATTTATCCAATCATTAAAAATGCATGAGGTGTCCAGGTGTAAACAGGCCCTTTCATGTAGAAGAAATACGAATGCAACTTTACACATGCATTAATGGCGAATCACAAGATGAAATCAGCAAAGGCAGTCTAATGCGTCTCATTCAGAAGGGTCTGGACTGTGACACTAGATTTTTTTGTGGCATTTCACAGCACTAATAAGAATATGCTTCTGTGGGGCTGCATGCAAAAACGTCAGTTTTCATAGCAAGACTTCATACGTCCAGCACGTTCTTTTAGTACAGGAATTTACTGCACTCTCATGCTGAGATGCTCGCAGGAGGCCTGGCTTCTCCTGTTAGCAATAACGCATCCCTGCACGCAGCTGTCTCACTCTTGTCTCTTCTTGTCTGTCTGTTGCACTGGTGATCTGTTTACCCCCCGTCACCACCTGTTAGTGCCACCTTCACTAATGCAGAGATCAGAAAGAATTCAAAAGGCTCTAGAGACAGAGAGACAGACGCGTTTCTGGGCAACGTCAGTGGGGAGGGGCGAGCGCAGGATAACAACCTCTTCATCTACGTTGACAACATTGTAGCGACCTTGAAATCTAATATCAATAAAAGCCCTGAAATTACGAATAGATCCCAGGCCACTTTTAATGTTCCTCTTTAGCCCGATCAATAACTCTCTTACCGAATACAAGTCTGACTGTGGAACCACGTTCGAAGCGAAGCGCGCCGCTAATGGAGACAGAAGCCCATTTCGGCGCCCTCCAGACATTCAGGGTCTTTAAAGCACAATTTTATGGCATTTACATGTGCATCCTGGGATTGCGAGGAGACGCGGGGGTGTGTGTCTGTATTTGAGAGGTGAAACGATGGGGTTGAGCGTAACCATTTACCTGCGCTTCATTAATCTGTGTGCATGTTCTATTTGAGCGGTCACTGTGAATGCTTACCTGTACCTTTTTCTCTTTCCTTTTTCCATGCTGTCCTTTAAGAGCCCTACAGAGAGACAAGTATGGGAGTCAAACTAAACATTGCTTACCAAATGTAATTTCCCTTAACGTTATTACTCTTTTCTTAAAACTATAGTAAGCGACATTCTGCTAAGAGATGTTTAAGTCAATATTCTAATCAGAGAGCACTCTCAACCTCATTAAAATGAAAACCTAATTTTCTCATCCCTTCATCAACGTAAAGTGATGCTTTTGTTAAAATAGAAGCTGAGTGGACAATTTGGTGTTTTGCAACCCAGGTCTTTTTCCCCCCAATTAAAATTTGCATATTTGTCGAAGCCACTGATAAGTAAAACAAATGTTATTTTATGTTCAAATGGTCTAATCTAAATATCTAAGAATTGGCAAACAAGAAAGTGCTCCCACATTTTGTTTTTTAGAGTGTGGGAGAGTGTTAAATTTAACGTCAAGATGCTGATAATATGCTAAATTTAATGAATGTAGAAATCTATAGGCGGAGAAGTTGCTCTCTCTCTGTACCTGATGATATATGAGTGTTATATAAAGGCCAGCATGATTTGGTTTGTCAAAAGCTTTTACATGCCAAGCGTCTGCTTTAGCTGTTGTGTATTGTTGTGTGTTTGTGCATTGTGTTTTTGTTGTGTTTGCTGGCTTTGCAATTGGTTTGAGTGTTATTTGATATGTGGGAAAATTGAGGAATGCTAATTTATAGCCAAAGACATGTTTGACTGGTAAGTCCATTTTCACAGGATTAGCTGGCAAGTTTTAGAGTTTTAAACCTCACATCAGCCTTGAACCCATGACGAATCCAATCAAGATACCATTCATTTGGAAGCTCAATTAATATTCGCCCCAGGGACGAAGAGTTTCAAGGTTTTTCAGTTTGTTTCTGCGAGCGGTTCTGCATGTTGGTCTTATTATGTGCGCCAGGCGCAAGTGTTTTTAATTACTCTTCTCCTTGACTCTCCGTCTTGCAGAGGGAATCCTGAACAATGCCCGGGATACAAGTGCCATGGATACTCTACCACTGAATGGTAACCATGGCAACAGTTACAGCTTGGCCAGCGCCGATTACATGAGCGACTGCGTGCAAATCATCGACCGCACGTACAATGTACACAAAGAGACCACGCTGGAGAAACGGATCCTGAAAGAGCTCACCTCCAACTACCTGCCCACCTACCTGAACAACCACGACCGCACGGCTGAGCACGGACGCAACCTCATGAACAAGTTGGTGAACGAAGTCAGCAATGGAGGCGGGGTGAAAGACTCGCCCATGCTGCCTGTTAACCTTGCGTTGGGCTTGGACGACTCGCCATCTTTCCCGCCCGAGGACAGTCTAGGGCTAGAGCTGATCAGGGAGGAGTCCAATGCACCTTTGCTTCCGCCGCCACGCCACGTCCAGCCTCTCCCCACCACGTTCAGCTCAGCCTCCTCATTACGACGGCGCCTTCCGCAAGAAAACAGCGAGAGTTTCTTCCCTCTGCTGACAGAGGAGCAAACGGAAGAGACTCCATCCCCGCAGAGAGACTCGCTCTACACCAGCATGCCCACGCTGCCTGACCCAGAGCGCACCGACACGCATTCGCTGCCCCACGGTGGCGACACGCACACGCTTCCCAGGACCGGGGAGCCAGACGAAGTGTACTATAAGAGCATGCCCAACTTGGGCTCACGCAACCATCTGCACCAGCTTCATAGCTACTACCAGCTGGGCCGCGGCAGCAGCGACGGTTTTATCATCCCGCCCAAAGATGAGCTTTCGCCCGAAGAAATGCCGCAGGAGCCTGCACACATGGTCACCAGCCTATAGAGGGTGCCGAACATCATGCATTCTGCTGTGCTCATCCTCATCGCCCAATAACATCTCGAGCTCTACGTGCTCTTCTACGTTTCCGTACCGTTCTGTCGTCCACAGTTGTTCACTTTTGCTTCTACGTGTCTGCAGAAAAATGAACTGCACCAACAAACCTTGGGAGGCGATTTTGTATTCTGTTCAGGAAAGGATTATGGGTACTCTTGCTTGTTGAGGAACGAAAGTTGGCATTGTTTTGATTCTATTGGTTGTGCACATCTACTTGAATGGAAAACGGACCCAAAACTGGATTTGATGTATAACCTTGCGGGGAGTACGAGACTTTGAAGGGTTTTTCACTCTCAGCGGCCCCGAAGGAATACAAATAACTGCCAAAAACATTGTTAGTAGCTCAGTGCATCCAGTCAACACCAATCAAGTCTGAAACAATGTGACTCGGAAACTATTTTAATACCTTCTGTATCCATATTTGCTTTTTAAATATGTTTCTTCTTCTCATGTGGTAAAAAAGCAGCACATTTTGCTGCAACAGAGAACAATGCCGAAGAAGGACGACTCCACCATTTCTGTTCTTTGCTGTATTAATAACAAATATTGAAAAGCGTGGGAAGAACTAATACTGGAGAATTCTACAATATTTCTATGTAAATGTACAGACACTAGTGTTACACAGGATAGTGCTTATTCTGTTCCTACGCCTTCCGCTTCCGTAACCATGGTGATTTCAGACCATTTCCTTTCTCTCCTGATGGTCTTGTCCTCAACACGACAGGTTTTGATCCCTCACTCTTTTTTTAATTATATCTTTTACATTCATGTCTTCATTTCAGTATGAATAATGGCAAGTAGAAAAAAAAAAAACAGAATAGACAAAAAAAAAAAAAAATCCTCATTCTGTTTGATTTATAGACACCAGTTTGTAGATGAAGAAAGGTGCCCAACATTGAAAATATGTTGCCATTTTGTGGTAGAGAAATGAGAATCGCAGTATATGATCAACAGAAGCCTTTTTCATTCAGAGAGACTTTGACAGAGATTCACACAAAACACTTTTTTTGATTTCAGAGATCCACATTTAGAATGAGAGAAACTTAAAAAATATCTTGTTTTGGCTTTTTTTTCTGGTGGAGAATGAATGTTTATTTATTAAACTGAGGGTTACAAACTATTCTGCAAAACTGCTAGAGGTGAAATGATTGCGGCACATTAAATGTTTTATCACAAATATGATTATTAATTTTATTTATTCTTTTGTTTATCCATTTTTTGTTTCTCCTGTGGTTGAATGACCTCTCACTAATATTTGTTGTAACAGTGAAACTTGTTTGCCAACAAATAAATGACTGACAGAGTGAAGCCGAGAGTTGCTGGCTGTGTACGTTTTCTGCAACAACACATCTCTGATGGCTTTCTTCGATTAGGGGCTCTTTTGACATAAAACCTTGAAAAATAATATTGCTTTATAATTAAATTCTCCAATAGTAACTCATTTGGTAATAGTTCCTTATAAAGGCACTTTGAGATCATGATTTACATTTGCATTTGCATTTATTCAAGGACAATTCATAATATTACTAGCAGAAGCAATTAATATAAGGGAGTCGTATTACCAACCTAAATTTCCATAAATACTGTACTAAATTAATGTTAGAGCAGTTGGTTAGTCAAATGCTCCCAGAAGCGTTGTGTCATGTAAATCAGTCATGTAAATGAGTCAAATTAACGAGTGCTGTGGTCTCGTATCCATTTCAGTCATAACCAAACAAATTTTATGGAAAAACTCACCAAAACACTTGGTGTGATGGTAATGACAGCAGTATTGGGGGCGCAACACAATTTTAAAGAGGGAAAGTTAAAAAGTCTGGGTAGGGGACAACCCCAAAATACAGAAAGTCTTGTAAATTCAACATCTACACTCTTAAGAATGAGTAAAGAAAAACATTTTAAAGTTTTCAATTATATCTTTACAGACTATGCTTTAAAACAAGAATGAGTTTCTCATCCATGCAACTGTATGTTAAGCAAACCAACAATGACAATGAACTCATGTCCCAATCCATGACAACCGTCCTGCCAAGTGTGTATGGAGTCTATAAACCGTGTGCCTGTATGCTAGTCAACTTTTAATGTGTCAGTCTGCCAAGCTGCTAAATAAGATTCATTCTCCTTCATGATGATGGTATTTAAATATAAATCGGATATGTTGGATAAGCAAAAAGAGAAAACACGTTTTGAAATGTGTTGCTCTTTAAGGAAAATATAAGATGCTAGAAACTAGGATGGCAAGTTGCCATGGATACAGAATTCTTTCTCAGCTCTAGACAGATTTTTTTTTTTTTTTGAGTTATAGATGAGTCCTTGAAATACTTGAGGTACAATGAACATTAAAACATCTTTCAGGAACATTTGATTAATTCGTTCTTGTGGCCATAGAGTCGGTACATCCTCTCTGAAATCGTAATATTTGATGGATTACTTGAGAAAAATAAGCCCAACCACTGCATAAAAATTCATCGAAATACATCGAAAATTAAATACTGTAATATAAATGTGTCATTTACTCACCCTTATGTTATGTGGAACACACAAGGTAAATTTTGCTTGCAAAAAAAAAAAAAAAAATATATATATATATATATATATATATATATATATATTTTTTTTTTTTTTTCATAAGGATGTTTTTGAATGTATGCTAATTTAATTAAAAAAAGTTTCAGTTATGACAATCATGTATGTTTGGCTGGTGCTTTTGAAGTGTTTGAAATTTTGCACTGTAACACACTACACACACTCTCGCTTACTCTCTCACACACTCCATATTATTAATGAGTCATAACAGCAGCTCATAACAGGCGAAATGCCAACATGCCTACACAGCAGTCCAGGTCACACAAACAGACACAGACACACTGCACAATTTATGGAAATCGGATTTGGAAGTCTGGAGGAGCTCGTATTTACTGAGCACTTCTTACAAAATATCAGTACTAAATGTGTCTTCAGCTGCTTGGACTTTAATGTTCTGGGAGTTGATTTTTATGGAAACTAACATTTTAACTTTAGACTTTTTGATAGTCTTAGAAACTTTTATTAACTCTATTTATTTGGGCTATTTTTCAAATGCCTTCTAAGTAGATTTTATTGTTTTAACCTTCTTTCAGGGACTTCTTTTAGATTTTCGTTCTTTAAATGAAATGTTTGTCCTTATAAATAAATATATATTTAAAGAGGATTTTCTGATAGTAATATTATTTTGAAATATATATATATCACACATCACATACATCATATTTCATCTCAAGCTCTTAACTGATGCTTCTGTTTCCTTGGTAATCTTTTGATTTTGGCAGGAATGACCAACTGTTGAACAATTGCAATTATTGATGATAATACTAAGAATGTTTCTTGAGTAGCAAATCAGTACATTATAATGATTTCTGAAGGGTCATGTGAGACTAGAGTAATGAAAATTCAGCTTTGCATCACAGGAATAAATTACATTTCACAATATGTTCACATAGAAAACAGTTGTTTTAAATTGTAATACTATTTCACAACATTACTGTTTTGGGGGGGGTATTTTTGATCAAATAAATGAAGCCTTGGTGAGCCGAAGAGACGTCTTTCAAAAACATTTTAAAAAGAAAAAAAATTATTGCAATATATGCAAAAAAAAAAAAAAAATTTCCCTGCCGGTCCTCCGCTTCAGGGAATCAAAAATGAGACGAAAATAGCAGGGCTATTCCCCGAAGACGGATGTAGGGTTGCGCTAATTTTAGATCTAAGGCATTTGAATCGGTCTCTGAGGAGATTCAGGTTCAAGATGCTCACTTCGCTCTCTACGTTTACCAAATGCATGGATGCAGCTCTAGCTCCGCTGAGGCTTCAGCGTATCAGGGTGCTAAATTATATCGACAACTGACTTATTATGGCCCAGTCACAAGAGCTGGCAGTTCGGCATCGAGATGTCGTCCTTGCCCACATCCAGAGCCTGGGTTTGAGACTCAACACGAAAAAAGCGTGTTGGTACCAGCCTAGAGAACCACGTTCCTGGGAGTGGTGTGGGACTCGGTCACGATGCAGGCACAATTGTCTCCTGCATGGATCGAGTCCATCCTGGCCATGGTGACCAGTATAAAGCTAGGCCAAGCCATTACTGTAAAACATTTTCAGAAAGTGTTAGGGCTCATGGCAGCAGCGTCCAACGTCATTCCATTCGGCCTGCTGCACATGAGGGCCCTGCAGTGGTGGTTGAAAACCAAGAGGTTTTCCCCAAGGGGGAACCTGTTCCGCATGATCAGGCTACGCGCAGATGCCTTCATTTCCTATATCTGTGGAAAAAAGCTTGGTTTCTGTCCGAAGGCCCCGTGCTGGGAGCGTCATGTCGCCGGAAAGCCGCTTCAACAGACACCTCCCTCATGGGCTGGGGCGCGGTCATGGATGGCAGGGCTCTGAGGAGCTTCCTCCCAGACCTCAGGGGTCACCACGTAGACAATGTGTCGGTGGGCTCATACTTGATTCATCAGGGGGTTCTGAGGATTGTGCCCTCTATGCAGATTGGTGCATCAGATCCTCCTGTGGTCCCAGGGGAAACTGTTATCTCTCAGAGCAATGCACGTCCCAGGGGACCAAAATCAGAGAGCAGACATCCTGTCGTGGCAGGAGCTGAGGCTCGGGGTATGGAGACTTCCCACCGAGGTGGTGAAGTCGAAATGTGAGAGGTTTGGCCTAGTGGAAGTGGATTTGTTCGTGTCTTGAGGGACGTCCCACTGTCCACTGTGGTTTTCTCTCACTCATCCAGCCCCATTTTGGTTGGATGCCATGGTACAGACGTGGCCGAGGCTACGCCTGTACGCTTTTCTGTGGAGAAGATCCGTCAATACGGGATCAGCCTACTTCTAGTGGCCCTGTACTGACTGGCCCGTGTATGGTTTTTAGACATCATAGCACTCCTGGCAGGCCAGCCTTGGCAGATCCCTCTGTGGAGAGATCTGCTTCCACAGGCCAGGGGCTCAATATTCATCATCGACCAGACCTGGGGAAACTTTGGGCATGGCCCCTGAGGGGGCTCAGTACCTAGAGGCTGGCCTGTCAGCTGGAGTGTTTAAGACCATACTCAGTTCCAGAGCTCTTTCCACGAGGAGATTGTATGGCCTAAAGTGGAATGTGTTTCCACTTGGTGTAGAGAGCGTGAGGTGGACCCAGTTAACAGCCCAGTGGGCTTCAGTGCTGGAGCTCCTCCAAGATCACTTCTCAGCTGGTCTTAGCCCGTCCACACTCAAGGTGTACGTGGCTGCCATTGCGGCTTTCCACGCTCCTCTGGGTGATGGGTCTCTGGGGAGACATCAGCTGGTCGTACGTTTCCTCCGTGGGGTTCGGAGGATGAGACCTGCGGCTCGTACCAGAGTTCCCACATGGGACCTGGCAGTGGTTCTCGAAGGGCTGGTTGAGGCCCCCTTCGAACCTCTGGAGTTGGTTGAGGCCAAGAACCTTCCCTCAAGGTAGCTTTTTTATTAGCCATTACTTTTCTGAGGAGAGTAGGAGATCTTCAGGTGCTCTCTATATCTCATAGGTGCCTGGAGTTTGCTCCAGATGACATTAAGGTTAACTTGCATCCCAGGCCGGGCTAAGTGCCTAAAGTGCCATCTAATGTGGCCTGGCCTACAGTTCTGCAGGCTTTTCATCCTCCACCTCACGTGATGGCGGATGAAGAAAGACTTAATTTGCTCTGCCTTGTCAGAGCTCTCAAGATTTATGTCCAGAGGTCTTCTTCATGGCAGAAGTCAGACCAGTTGCTGGTGTGCTTTTGGCTGCCCAAGAAGGGGCTTCCCCCATCCAAACAGACCATCAGTAACCGGGTCGTTCAGGCTATCTCAATGGCCTATCAGGTGCGCAGCTTGCCTTCACCTTTGGCCGTGAGGGCTCATTCAACCAGAGGCATGGCGTCCTCTAGAGCCCTCCTTTCAGGGACCCCGATCCAAGAAGTGTGCGATGCAGCAGGAATGGCCACCCCTCATACTTTTTATCAGATTCTATAGCCTAGACATTCCTTCTACGCCAGGCACTCTAGTGCTCTCTTCCTAAGTGTGCCTGTGCGCAGCTTCACACTGGGACAGGCAGGGCTCATTGTAGCATAGTGGGTACTCATTCCCCAAAGTGTCGTAATAAACGCAGTTCGAGTTCCCTTGAATGGGAACGTCTCGGGTTACGACTGTAACCCTTGTTCCCTGAGAAGGGAATGAGACACTGCGTCCCTCCACCATGCCTCCCCCTGCTTGGGAGCAACTTGCTTCATCGCAGAAGCTAACTCTGTTGTGTGCCTGCGTCCCCTTGTATCTTCTGTGTATGCCGTCACATGTTACGTCATAACGCAGCACCAATCAGGATTGGATTAGTTTCATTCATACTTCAGATGCGTTACGCTAAGGGCGTAGTCGATGTAGTGTCTCATTCCCTTCTCAGGGAACAAAGGTTACAGTTGTAACACGAGACGTTACTTTTGAACAACCAATTTTCAAGATTTGATCCAATACAATAGCCGAAAAACGATCAGATTACTTTTGAAAAACTGGGCCCTGGATCTAATGGCTAGCAGAGGACAAAAGAGAGAATTGGTCTTACAATTTGATATTACCATCACACACTCAAGGACACGGTACAGAACATGTCACATTGGCTAATTTTGCAACAGCTTTAAACCCTCTGGGGTCGTCGTAAAACCGGCTGATTTATGTTGTTCTGTCGGAGCATAGTGTCGGTTTCAGTGAATATGATTAAAAAAAAAATCTTGCCGACTGCATCTGTAACTCAGCGAATGCTTGCCACACTGGCATGAGACATGTGTCTTTACAAAGCTTGAAGTCTCTATTTTTAAATGATGTAAATCATATCAAAAACAAATATTCTCTGTTTAAGTAATCCATATGAAAGCAACGAGAGGTAGTTTCTCAAGAGCATGCTCATTAGCTCTAATGTGACCACACCCACATGCGCATGAGCTGTTCACATGCCAATCAACCATGTGCGCCCTCATTACCTCAAAAACAAAGAATCAGAGACTTCAGTACTCCTCTGCTTTTCATCAAGTTTGAAAGACACGTTGTGTTTGTGCTGTGCTGTTTACCTTGGATTTACCTCAGAAGAATTAGAAGAATGCGATTTGAAGATGAGAAAGATTTTTAAGAAGGTAAGAAATTTCCACTCATAATAGTAAGCATGTTATTGTTGCATAAACTTTACATTGTTGCTACTAGTTAAACTGGTGGCAGGCTAAAATGTATGTATATATAGGCTATATATATATATATATATATATATAGACAGAAACATGTTGAAATGTTAACTATAGACAGGTAGGCAAACTTTCAATGCTAAATTTATATACATGTACAACACGAGGATGTTTTTATGTTCCATAAAAAAACACAGCATGATATAAAAGTAGGCTAGAATGAGTGTTTACTCTAATATGGTGAATATTATAATGTTTAGACCTGTGTTTACTGTTAAATACTGTGTTTGTGGATATTTGCTCAAACGTAGATATGTATAATGTGGTAACAATAATGTTTCATAGTTTGGAGCGGCTCGATCGCTTCAGTAAATGTTCTCTGCACGCGCTGTGTGAGTTTGAAAAGCAAAACGCACCAAACATTAGGCTTCATGTTTTCACTCCAATCTCATTTCATAACGTCATAACGAATGGAAACATTTGAAGTAACAAATAATAAAATAATCCATATATTTTTCTCTAGTGTAGTGTTACTGAAGTGTTCCTTTTTAACGATTTATATGCCGACTGCTATAGGCTATTGTTTTTATTATTTTATGCAGCCCTACACGTAAATGCCCACAAGGTACAACAAACTTGGTGTTAATTATATATATATATATATTAGGGGTGTGACGAGATCTCGTGTTACGAGATCTCGCGAGATTAAAACGCGACGAGATTTCTCGTCGAGGTGAAACTTTGTCTCGTGAGTAAAAAAAAAAAAAAAAAAACTTTGTCTCGTGAGTTGTTGTGATGTCAGCGTGATGGAGCGTGAGGGTGAAATTTGTATTGAAGATGCCCCTGCCACTTTTAAATCATTTGTGTGCCGGGCCAATCACACACACACTCCGCACACACACACACTCACTGTCCCTCGCTCACTCACTCACTCGCGCGCACACACACACGCTCACTCGCGCGTGCACACACGCACACTCACTGTAACCGCACTCTCACTCACTCTCGCTCACACTCAACCCGTCGTGGAGGACCGTTAAAATTAAACATGCTAGTCTTTCTGTCGTGAAGCATCACAGACGCGTTGTCGCCCACTATGACACACTATACGAAATGAAACGATCGAATCTTGCGTCCCGACGCCCGTTGTACTTTACGAGTCTCCACGAAACGTATCGTGCCAAAATCGCGCTAAAATAGTGTAATCTGAACCAGGCAGGTAATAAACATTTGACCTATCGCGCAAAGAACCTATTAAAGCACTAAGACATGGGAACAGTATAGCTAACATTCACATATCACAAGTCATATCGACATCGCAATATTAAACAATGTTATCGCACATCGCAGCTTTTCCTCATATCGTGCAGCCCTGCCCAAAGGTCTCAACTGCTGCCAGAAATCGTCGACATGCTTATATTCTTGAAAAAGAACATGACCATATCTTAGGCTTATCTTAGTTAATTTATCTCTTTTTCATGCTTGAAGAAAAAAATTGTTTCTGTTTGAACTTGTAGTTTTGAGAGAGCAGTACTTTGATTATGGATACACACTTACTGTTTGCATTTAAAGTGTTATTTCAGTTAGGCTATTTATATTTATTTTATTTATACTGTTTTATTTTTTTATGTTCGATTTGTGGAAAGGAGTTAGATTTCTCATGTGAAATCGTACAGGGAGAAGTAGAGTTTATAGCAAAACATTTTGCAGTGTTTGCATGTCCTTTACTGCATAGAATTCATTAAAATAGAAGTAAAATAACATTCATTACAAGTTGATTTCAAAATGCACATAAATTGTTTTGCATTTTGTGATTTTCAGTTGAATAAAAGACTATTTTCCATTCATATATTTCATCATTGAGGATTTCTTAAAAATTGTGTAAAAATCTCGTCTTGTCTCGTTCTCGTGAACCCAATCTCGTGTCTCGTCTCGTCTCGTGGAGTAAGCGTCTCGTCACACCCCTAATATATATATATGGGTTTCATGACCTTATTTCAGTGACAATTTTTTGTTTTTTTCACAAACCACGCATAAACATCATTATCTCAAAACTACAAACTTTTACATACATACTGCTAACATATTATTGTAGCAGAGTTTGTGCTGAATACAGTGTAATCAGACTTTAGTCATGAAAATGTCACAAGTAACAGAAATAAGAACAAATGTCAGAGCATATCAGAACACCTCCAGGACGACCCAGAAAACACCTCAGACCCCAGGGTTAAACGTGACTCATGCATCTCTATCATGCATAATCTTTTGATTTGCGTTCTTATCGTGATATAAAATCACTCATATCATAATATTAGATTTGGTCACACATGGATGTTGCCTTAGTAGGCAGCTGTCTACATTGTCATGACGGGCTCTCTGGTCATCTGTCTCTGTTCTCTGCACTGCTGTATCAGTGTGCACATGCTGACAAGGCTGCAGTAATGGTCATCAGTGTGTGCTGGTAATGACAGCTCTGCTCTGACAGACTCAATAGCTCCAGACTCACACTCGTTAGGACCCTCAAGGGCCGCCGCAGGCAGTCATCCAAAGAAATCAAATGACAATAGCAGAGAGTTTGTAAATGACGATATTCCTTTTTGAAATCAGTGTTATGTCTTAAAAATAAGATATATATTCTGAAATTCTGCCTTGGCAATAAAATAAGTTATTTTATTTTTTTATCTAGTATTTATATTTATATTATTTCAGCATTATTCCAGTTTTAGTTGTAATTAACAAAACAACAACCCTTGAAATCCCTTGAAAAGACTTCAACCATTGAGGCGATCCATTACCTGATACTGTCACAGGATCAACGACACAATCCATCACACCCTTAACACCAGGGGCCCTATTTTAACGATCTAAGCGCATGGTCTAAATCGCACGGCGTAAGTACACTTAGGTTGTGTCCGAATCCACTTTTGCTAGTTTAACGATGGGAAAAATGGTCGGCGTGCCCGGCGCATGGTCTAAAAGGGTTGTCCCTATTTTCTTAATGAGTAATGGGTGTGTTTTGGGCGCAAAGTGCACAAAACCAATCCGAGTCTCATCTCCCATTCCTTTTAAAAGCCAGTTGCGCTCGCGCCATGGCGGATTGCTATTTACATGGCGGAATTTGTAAGCGGAAAGACTGAATGCTTCTCTAGCGAGGACACGGATCAGCTCATGTGTGAGGTTAAAGCGCCCAAGCAGACCATCTACGGGACAAGGCGGATTCCCCCATATCTTTATGTACACAATAATAATCTTTTACATTATAATCCTTTTATTTTTAATATTTGGCGGGGTTGTGTGCTGCCGCGTGTGTGTAATAAGCAGAAACTGAAACTGGCAAAAGACACACGTTATGGGGTCCACCTCCTTCAAGTCCCAAAAATGTGCATGCATCCTTTACAAAAGTAATCCATCCGGCTCCAGGGGGATAAACAAAGGCCTTCTGAGGGTAATCCGTGCGGTTTTGTCGTAAAAATATACATATTTAAAACTTTATAAATGAAAATAACTGGCTTCCGGCAACGGTCGACGCGCGTTCACGGGAGATAGATGCCGGCGTATGACGTAGGACGTAGCGTTTGATTTAGCTATACTTCGCTCTACGTCACAACGCTTCCTACGAAGTTCCTTTTAAATATGTATATGTTTACGACAAAACCGCACGGATTACCTTCAGAAGGCCTTCGTTTATCCCCCTGGAGCCGGATGGATTACTTTTGTGAAGGATGCATGCACATTTTTGGGACTTGAAGGAGGTGGACCCCATAACTTGACATTATAACCACTGAAAGATCTAAGACATTTTCTAAAATAACTGAAAATGTGTTCATCTGAAAAATGATTGACATATGCAACTCGAACGGCTTGAGGGTGAGTAAATCATGGGTTTAATATCATTTTTGGCCGAACTATCCCTTTAATATCTGCAAACACTTTATTGTGATGGTCCTCCAACAGACACTCTACTGACTATAAGTAATTTTGCAACTACATGTCAACTTAATCTAACCCTAACCCTACCAGTCTACTAATACTTAACTAACACTCTAATGAGAGTTAGTAGACATGTAGGTGCAGCGTTACTTATAGTCAACAGAACGTGTTAAAGGGACCATCAAAATAAAGTGAAACCAAAAATTGTTTTAATCAGGGCATTTGTCCGGTTGGGCAAGTAGTAGGCCTACAATTCTCTCTCACTTTTCCCTTAAAACCCCCCCCCCAAAAAAAAACACACGTGTCCCGGACACAGTCTATGGTCCCTGACAAGCGTTACTCGAGCCCTGATATGTTTTCCTTGATGGGTTTTCCCTGAAGAGAATAACGTTGTTGAAAACGAAAGTAAAAGAGTCACGCACGTTCATTGTGTTTGATTAATGATTTATCTGTCATCCACCCTCGATTAATTGGAATGGAATGTTTGTATTACTTGGCCCGCCCGACCCGCGGATTATCCGGGATCCGCGCAGCACTATACGGTTTGAGAATGGACACAAGCGGTAACAGCAACAGAACCATCATGGTGAGAAAAGTGTATGTGACCATGTGACTGTCTGTCCGAGTTTTGTCGAGAGCCGGAGGCAGCACGAAATTTGATGGAGGTGGCCGGCTCATAATTCTCTATGCAGGAAAAACCCTGCAACAGTCGCACGGCATAGTTCTATGGACAGTAGTTCAATGTAACTGAGAAATGGAATGATATTACATTTAAAGTTCTAAATTGCAACTTTGTCATTTCAAATGTGTAATTACAAATATATTTAAATATGACATATATAAATGACATTATGACATATATAAATGGCATTATGACATTAAGTGACATTGAGTGTAATTTAGTTTACCATAAATGCTTGTCAGTACATTCACTTTAACCAAATTTCGACAATAGAATTAAGAAATTACATACACAATTACATACTACTTAAGTGTGACAAAAAACACTATAAAGTTCAGCTAATTCCATTTAATATAAATTTAAGTAAGGGATAATGTAGAGCGAGGTGGTTGTTATAGCGAATACAACCCCGACAGGCTGATCGGAACCTCGACACGAACCGCCTCGCTCTACATTATCCCGCTTATTACATGGCTACCCACCAAATAAATCAATAATTTGACACAAAATATTGATTTAAAAAGGAGTTTATTGATTTAAAAATGATTGTATTGCTTCCGCTAAAGAAAATAGTCTGTTCCGTCTCTATGGTTAGAATCCTGCGTCCATAGCAATGCTCTGTTTTTCATGGCAACGGTGTGTTATACTTCACAGCGGTCTGTTATCAAGAAATAACAGACCGCATTCTACATTGGAATTCAACCAAGCCATGTAATAAACTATAATAAATTTCAATCACATGTAAATGTGCAATTAAGTGCCAAAAAACATTACATTCACACAAGTATATTCTTTTGAAGCATATTCGTTTGTAATAAATACTAAAGTGCACTTGTTTGGGGTATGCTGATGTGTAATGATGCTTAATAAAGTGAATATATTTGCACACCAGCACAGCCTCTAGTTCTTTAATACTTTTATTAAATGCTTAATAATTATAATAAACTATTACAAGCATAAATTCTCATGAAAACGTATTACTTATTTCAAATTCATTAAGTGGCATCCTTCTGCAAAAAAGGTTCATCTGTGATTTATACACACTGGACAAGTGTTTCATGTCATAGCCATATCCTGCATAGGGCAATCAGGATCCACAACTGTATAACAGCATTTGAAGCATGTTTTAGCTTTAAAACCTTTCACAGATCCAGAACAGCATCATCCTGCATGCGTCATCCGGAAGGTCTTATTGACAATGTTATTTGTGTCTGGCTTTTTATTAATCTCAGTATTGACTGTGTGTGTTCATTTAAATTGAGTTTGTCCATTTTAACATGTTGTCATATTTATCAGTGTGGTTGTGTTGGTGGGACTGACCGCATATCAATATTACTGTTCAGGCATAAACTGCTCCTGGCTCATTTGCAGAGGAGAATGAATTCCCCCCAACCAATGGGCTGTTGGGTGAACCTGCAAGAACTTGTCCAGCTCATATTTCACCCTAGAACAAAAAGAAAGAAATAAGGAATCATATTTTGCACATAGAATACAAAGCCTAGACTGTGGAAAATAACCCTGGACAATATCTCTTTCTGATTCACCCATTAATCCAGTTAAGCATGTCAAGTTTCCATGATCTGTGTTTGTGTGTGTGCATGTGCGTGTGTGTGGTTCACGTATACCCTACGTTATGTAAAAATACAGGAAAAAACTGGAAAACACAACGTGTGTGTGTCGTCAAGTCAAAGTCACCTTTATTTATATAGCGCTTTTTACATTACAGATTGCATCAAAGCAGCTTCACAGTGATAACATGAAAATAATACAACAAAGTTTGTTTCTAGAAGAAAATTGCGTCATCGTCCACCTTAAGTAAGGCAGATCAATAATATTGTTGAATATTAAATGTCCCCAACTAAGCAAGCCAAAAGCCAAGGCAACAGTGGCAAGAAACCAAAACTCCATCAGGTGACCGAATGGAGAAAAAAACCTTGGGAGAACCCAGGCTCTCCTCTGGCCAGCGAGCGAACAGTGTATGATTATGATCCAGGCAGCATTACAGGTCAGAAGTCAGATTGGAATAGAACATTCAGAATATTTATCCAGTTATTGGAAGTCGGAGTCATCACGCCGGTATGGAGACGAGTTTGTTGAGGATCAGTGCCGATGGCTGTCATGTCGATGAGGCCTTCACAGGGCTGATGAGGCTGGCACCTCAGGGATGCGTTGTGGATAGGTCCAGGCGCAGGTCCTTCATCAGATCTGGATACGGCCTGGATCCGGTGGACTGCGGTAAACCTCCGATAAACAGAGAGACTAATATTAGCGTAGACGCCATCCTTCTTATGATGTAACAAGTGCATCAGGATTTATGGGGAGTGTTCCCGGTTCTGGATGACCTAAACTATGCAGCCTAACATTGAATTATAGAAGTCTATGATGTGTATGCTAGGTCAAACAGATGTGTTTTTAGTCTAGATTTGAACTGACAGAGTGTGTCTGCTTCCACCCATAATAGCATTACAATAATCTAGCCTTGATGTCGCCAGAGGGTGGTGGCATAACTCAACGCCAGAGTTATGCCACTGGCAGCTTTCGCGATTGACTAGGTGCCACCATGTGCATGGTTCCCCATCTAGGCGACCCCCATATGTGTATTTCCACTGTAAGCCTCTCTGAGCATGTGTCTTTCCCTTGGCATGCCACCTTGCCCTCCCGGGGTTGAAACATTCCACCCTGTGGGCTGGCACCCCAGTGTTTCTCCATATGCAGCCCCCTTTCGGGTCATATGTGTATTCTTAAGTCCCCCCCCCCCCCCCCCCCCCCCGCCCCCCCGCCCCCCCCTTCGGGCAGGCAATATTTGCATTTTTCCACTGAGATATGCTATGTTAATATGCATAGATATGTTAAGTAGGAGTCCTTCGTCCGTGCCAGTATCACGACAGGGAGCTCAGACTTACGCAGGACACTGGAAGACAGCCGAGGTGGCGTGATTAAGACTGGGAACCCCATTCGTCGTCACAACATAACTCGTAGTGACAATGAAAGGGAACGTCTCGGTTACATATGTAACCCTTGTTCCCTGAGTAGGGAACGGAAACGTTACGTCTCCCTGCCACTTCCGCTGGAACGCCGGAGTTACGCTATGCAAATTCTGCAGACCCATGGCATTTTCTTGCCATTGGCTCCTTTTGTATTCTCGAAGTTGAGAGGCTTTCTAAGCAAAACCCCGTTCGTTGTCACAACGTAATGTCTCCGTTCCCTACTCAGGATTCTAGATTAGATTATTACGTGAGGAAGTTTTTTGTCCAATAATTAGAATCTCTATTTTTTCAGAATTAAGTAGTAGGAAATTGCTAGTCATCCAGTTTTTTTTATATCAGCTATGCATTCCGTTCATTTTGTGAATTGGTAAATTTCGTCTGGGTGTGAAGAAATATAGAGCTGCGTATCATCAGCATAACAGTGAAAACTAATGCCATGCTTCCTAATGAAATCTCCCAAGGGTAGCATGTACAGAGTGAACAGCAACGGTCCTAGTACTGAGCCTTGTGGTACACCATACTGAACTTGTGATCAATAAGACATCTCTTCATTTTCTGCTACAAACTGATAACAGTCAGATAAGTATAATTTAAACCATGCTAATGCAATTCCACTAATGCCAACATAATTTTCGAGTCTATTTAAAAGAATGTTGTGGTCGATAGTGTCAAATGCAGCACTAAGATCGAGTAACACTAATACAGAGATACAACCACGATCGGATGATAAGAGTAAATCATTTGTGACTCTAATGAGAGCTGTCTCAGTACTATGGTACGGTCTAAATCCTGTTTGAAAATCCTCACATATATCATAGATATCATTTCTTTCTAAAAAGGAACATAATTGTGAAGATACAGCCTTTTCTAGTATTTTTGACAGAAAAGGTAGATTCGAGATCGGCCTGTAATTGACTAATTCTGTTGGATCAAGTTGTGTTTTTTTAACAATCGGTTTAATCATAGTCAGCTTAAAAGTTTTTGGTACGTATCCTAATGA
Source organism: Abramis brama (assembly GCF_963993115.1). Taxonomy (NCBI): domain Eukaryota; kingdom Metazoa; phylum Chordata; class Actinopteri; order Cypriniformes; family Leuciscidae; genus Abramis; species Abramis brama. Next base: position 51,662,971 of record NC_139965.1, on the reverse strand, counting down.
CAAAGATGAATTAATGATATTAAGAAGAGGATCTATGACCTCTGGAAGCATCTCTTTCAGTAGCTTAGTCGGTATAGGGTCTAACATACATGTTGTCGATTTAGATGATTTAACGAGTTTAGAAAATTCTTCCTCTCCTATAGCAATGAATGAATCGAATTTTTCCTTATGGAGACTACAATGCACTCCCTGATGCGATACTGTAGTAGACGGTTGCATAGTTATAATTTTCTCCCTGATAATATCAATCTTATAAGTGAAGAAGTTCATAAAGTCATTTTTTTCAAGTCATACATTTAGGGAAGAAGAGAGTGATATCTTATGTGAGTGTGTCCGTCTTTATTTTTAGACAGTTCATGTAGTGTACAGTGTGTGAGTCTCTGAGAAGTGGAATAGCATCATCAAAACTTATACAGTCAAGACAGACATTTAAGAACTGCTGTCACTCTGAAACCTTTTTTTCTAGGCATTTTTAGACCCACAGAAAAGCCATCACAGGTGTAAAAAAAAGACTTACCTGTACAACTTTTTTTCTCTGATGCTCTGACAAAGCAAAACTGACAACCTGAGACATTTTCAGAAATTTTAAGAAATAAGTTGCCGTAAAACCTGCTGCTAAATATGCATCAAAACTTTCTGTGGTCTCTTGGGAAGACTGAAATCCTGCTGGAGTCTTTGAGTCGTGACAGACAAACATCTGAGAGAAGTGCTGCTTCATCAAGAGAAACTTTCTGTTCTTCTACAAACGTCATCAGATGCGAAGTACATTAGTAGACATGAAACTGAAAAAAATTAAAATAAAAATGCTGGATACAAAAACAACAAGTCCAAAAACATAAAATTTTAAGGGAGGATTTTAAGATCATTTGATCTCAGATAAAATATTTATGCCATTTAATTTAAAGGGATACTTCACCTCTGGAAAGATGAATGTGTATTTAAAATAGGTCATTTATGTAGAAGAAATGTGAAATTATTTTTTAATTTGGAGCTTTCTAGACTAAGTAAAGCCAGAAAATGTATTTTTGGCTTATGTGGATGAAAGACAACAACTCCCAGAATGCACTTGCTTCGCTGCCCTAGGAGGCCACTCCCAAGCCACGCCTACCGGTAAGATAGGGCAGTTGAAAACAACAAAGCTAAGCTACTAGCGAGTCTCTGTGATGAGTATGCCCTGGATTTCGAGATCGCCCAAAATGTCCGGGATTCGGCTTTTGCGTTCTACAGTCGCCATTCATCATGTTTACTGTGGCGAGCAGGACGAGGCTGAGGGGTGTGGGAGAACGGCGCGAGGCCGGTGGCATCATTACTGAGAACGGTCTCGCATCTCTCACGGAGAAGCGGGCATTTTCTTAGCAATGTTAAAACGCACATCAACCGATCACTTGTTTAGCGTTCATGTAAACACTACATTCAGATTCACCAATCGGAATGAATTCAGCTAGATTGAAACAAAAGGTGTGCATGTAAACAATGAATGGCGACCGTAGAAAGCAAAAGCCGAATCCCGGACATTTTGGACGATCTCGACGGCTGGACATGTCCGGGAAAAAGAGGATGGCATTGGAAATCAAACGCACTGGCACTGATATGTGATAGGTCTGTTAGCGCATTAGGTCCAACCCCCTATGGGCGGGTTTGAAAGGGTGGGAACTAGTGCTTGTAGTCTCAACAGAAATCGCCCCCTCTTACACTTCCTCTGACAATGACGCAAAATGACGATTTTTGTGTCATTGTGGGAGGAAGTGTAAGAGGTAAATACGGATTTCTCCCGTCTCAGGGGAAAATGAGAGAGTGTTGCACGACCATTCAATAGTATGACTGGGTTTCTAACAATGCAAAGCTTAATGCAAATGGGTGGAGTGTTCCTTTAATGTAATCATCAGAAGCAAGTGTCCCACTGCAAACCTCAGTGCGTGATTATTTTGAGACAACTGCAGTGTTCTGAAGACAATGTTGTCAATAAATGGGTTCTCACTTGGGAACCCCAATCACCTCTGAGTTTTAGAAAAACGGCCAATGGAATTGGCTAGTGGAATTTGCATGCCAAGCCACTATCCCGTACATACAGGTATATAAGATGACGGCATGCATCAACTCATTCAGGTTTACACTGAGGAGGTGAGATGAGGGCCCAGGCCATTCAGTGGGTGTTCAGGGTGGTGGTTCAGGGTGGTGGCAGGTGGGACATAACGTCTCCTCTCCCTCCATCAGGGAACGAGGGTTACATCAGTAACCAAGACCATCCCTATCTGTCAGTCACTACAACGTTATGTTGACTGACAGTTGTGGTTCCTATGTAAAGTGCCACAACCACTGAACTGTGTCACGAGTGATGGAGATGCAGATGCTGGCAAGATGTCACCTACCCTTTTGGCAACTGCTCCCGTTGAGTCGTAACCTACCCAGTGCCCCACGTAAGCCCAGCATGTTAGTCCTCCATGCCAACGGGATGGAAGTAACAGGGCTCACCATAGAGACAGTCGTAGTTGCTGTTCCTTTTACATTTCTTTCATGGGAAGAGTGCTTCGGTTCTCAAGTTTTCAGCCATGACTAGTGTTATTAATGCTGGGGAAGCCCTTCATACAGCCCTAAACCACCTAGAGCACAGTGGGACATATGTGAGGATGCTTTTTGTAGATTACAGTTCTGCATTTAATACGATCATCCCACACATCCTCACCAGTAAGCTGTCTGACCTAGGACTATCCACACAAATGTGCCACTGGATTACAGACTTTTTAACTAACCGGCCCCAAAGTGTGAAGCTTGGCCCCCATAAGTCCTCCACTCTTACTCTCAGCACCGGTTCCCCTCAGGGCTGTGTGCTGAGCCCTCTGTTATACTCATTGTACACTCATGATTGTACCCCTTTGTACCCCAGCAATACTATAATAAAGTTTGCGGACGACACCACAGTAGTCGGACTCATTTCAGGGGGTGACGAGTCGGCCTACAGAGCAGAGGTCCATAGACTGGTCACATGGTGCACAGGAAACAACTTGTCTCTGAACATTGGGAAAACCAAAGAACTGATCATAGACTTCAGGAAGTGCAGCACTGAGCACCGACCTCTTTCCATCAATGGGTACCCGGTGGAGAGAGTGCACAATTTTAAATTCCTGGGAACCCTTATCTCAGACCGACTCACATGGACGGACAATACAGCAGCAGTGGTAAAAAAGGCACAACAGCGCCTGTATTTTCTCAGGATCCTTAAGAAAAACGACCTGTCTGAGAAGCTGCTGGTAATTTTCTACCGTTCCTCCATAGAGAGCATCCTGGTGTACTGTGTAACTGTGTGGTACGCTGGATGCTCTGCAGCAGACAAAAAGAGGATACAGAGAGTAATCAACACAGCACAGAAGATCGTCGGTTGTCCTCTCCCCTCACTAGAGGAAATCGCTACTTTAAGACTGATGTCAAAAGCAACCAAAATTGCACTTGATTGTTCTCACCCTGGTCACCAGCTGTTTGAACTCTTGCCCTCAGGGAGACGTTTTAGATGTCAAAAGACAAGGACTAGTAGATTTAAGAACAGCTTCTTTCCTAAAGCAATAACAGTCCTAAATGAAACTAAACCTTTTAAGTTTGTATGATGTAGTTTGCACAGTTACTTGACATTTTAACAGATATTTATTAGCCACTAATAGATTAACGAGTAAATTATGTTTTTATGGCTATGTAAGGGCTAAGGGGTGTTTTCAGGAAGGATGGGTAAGGAGAAGAAGTTGAGTGCACACGTGGGTGTGAGGGTATGTGTGTGTATTTGGGGGGGTGAGTGTGTGTGTGTGTGTGTGTGTTTGTGTGTGTGTGTGTGTGTGTATGATTGCAATTGAGTATGTTGTGATAGGAGTTTTTATATTGTTTATATTCTTAGTGTTTTATATTGATTGTAATTGAGTATGTCATGATAGGAGTCATAATTATAAAAAGTTATAATGGTGCACCTTATTAGAGTGGCTCTATAATTTCATTGTACACAAATGCAATGACAATAAAGACATTCATTCATTACCTAGTCCAACGGAGATGGACGCTAAGGATGCCACATCCTACCTGTAGGCAGTGCTACATTTGGAAAGGCCTCTATGGTAGGTTCTACCTAGACAGGGATGGAACTGCTACAGACACAGCACTTGACAGTAGCAGTTCACAGCAGTTCACATGGGACAGAGCAAATTTGCCCAGGGAAAGACAAAGGTTTACCGATAGGGAAACTGTACTATGGAAGAATACACATATAGAATTACCATGGGGGAATCACAACACATGGGGCATCTGGCATGCACTTGAGCACTTGAGTACTGGATGCCTCCGTTGCATCTGACTGCCAAAGGATGCACAGCATTTTGAACTGGAGCTTGTGATGGGCTCTGTTCAAAACTCGCAGATCCAAGATCAGCCATAACCCACAGCCTTTCTTGGGTATGATGAAGTAAGGACTGTGGTGAATGTGGAAGCAGGGCTGGGAATGAGGAAGCATTGCGTCACTTACTGCCAGACCTGTATGGCCCAGAGATTGAGAAAACTGCTCTTTTATTGAAAATGTGCACCATCCTTTTTTTCCCCCCATCATCCTTTAGCTAGTGTTACACTATTACCACCCTCTAATTCATGCAAATGCTTTTAAACTATTCAAGTGCAATAAGACACAAAAGAGAAAGCAGTGCAGTACTGGCGTGCATCTGCATCTCCTGTCTGTGTGACACACACACACTCGTACACTGTATACTTGGAATTAAGCCTTTCCCCCGTTATTATTTGATTCACGGGACCGGACACCAGTTATCTTACCAAGAAAAATCTTTATTCTTATATGTCAGGAGAGAAACTTGAGAAGATGTTGTATTCATACCAGGTCTATGCGTTTCTTTGTCATAGTACAGTAAGATCGAACTTATATACATAACTGAGAGACTTTAAAACTTCCTTGTAAGGTAGAAAAGCATGTTGTTTGAGCTTTAAAAATGGAACGTATATGTCATGCTTACACATGGCACATTCCTTCCTCCCAGTCCCCCTCCCTGTCTGACATGTGATTCTCACACATGGATCCTGTAACGTTTAAACGAAGACAGAAGATGCAAGTGCAAGAACTCAGGTTTATTGAATGAACACGTAGAAGGAGATATAAGGCACACAGTCCAATGGTCCCTGGTAGCGCAGGATGGCAGATGGGCAACCCGGATCCCGTGGTGTGAAAAGGTGAGATGATATCCTTGATGAGACAAGCTGACGGGAACACAACACGAGTCCGCAGAGTGAAGAGACGAGACAGGATCCTTGGAAGACGACAGGCAGAACGAACTCGACATGAACACCAAACCGGGAAATCAGGAACACCAACGAAGACCACACTGCATAGGGGAAAATCCCACAACGATCTGACAAACACAAGACGAAAGAGAATGAGCTTAAATAGAGATCGCTGATCAGAATCAGCTGGCGCTGATGACAATCAGCGGCTGATCAGCGACCACACCCACACACACACGCACACACAACACAAACACAGCGTGAGAAAGAGTCAGTGAATTCATGAACCGTGACATTACCCCTCCCCCTAGGAGCGCCCCCTGGCGCTCCCAGGAGGACCTACCTGTTGACTGTAATCATCAATAAGGGAGTGATCCAGAATGTCTCTCGCAGGAACCCAACTTCTCTCCTCCGGACCGTAACCCTCCCAGTCCACCAGATACTGAAATCCGCGTCCCCTCCATCTCGAGTCCAGAATACGATTTACCGAATACGTAGGTTCCCCATCTACGAGTCGCGGCGGTGGGGGAACCGGGACTGGCGGATTAAGATGAGAACGAAAAACGGGCTTTAATTTGGAGACATGAAAGGCGGGATGAATTCTCCTGTATGCTGGAGGAAGTTTGAGGCGGACTGTCACCGGACTAATGATCTTGGTGACAGTGAATGGGCCAATGAATTTAGGAGCAAGTTTATTAGACACGGAGCGGAGCGGAATATTTCTAGTAGAAAGCCACACTTTTTGACCCACGACGTATACGGGAGGCCTTGACCGGTGGCGAACGGCCTTAGCCTTGGTGCGTGCCCTCACCTGGAGCAGAGTCTCACGGGCTCTGGTCCATGTGCGACAGCACCTCTGGACGAAGGCGTGAGCGGAGGGGACCGCGACTTCGGATTCCAGGCTAGAAAAAACTGGTGGCTGGTACCCTAAGCTACACTGAAACGGAGATAGGCCCGTGGATGACACTGGTAACGAGTTATGGGCGTACTCCACCAATGAAAGTTGCTGACTCCAGGAGGAAGGATTCTTGGACACCAAACATCGCAACATTCTCTCAAGATCTTGGTTGGCCCTCTCGGTTTGCCCATTGCTTTGGGGATGGTAACCCGAAGACAGACTGACAGTCGCGCCCAGTAATCTACAAAACTCATGCCAAAATTTGGACACAAATTGGGACCCTCTGTCAGAAACCACGTCAGTCGGGAGGCCATGTAACCGAAAGACGTGATCTATGACAGCCACCGCTGTCTCCTTGGCTGAAGGTAATTTGGGCAAAGGAATGAAATGAGCCGCCTTCGAGAACCGGTCCACTACGGTCAAAACGACCGTCTTACCCTGGGAGGGTGGGAGGGCGGTTATAAAATCTAGCGCTATATGGGACCAGGGTCTCGAAGGGACAGACAGCGGTTGGAGTAACCCATCTGGGGGTCGATTGGAAGTCTTACCAGTGGCACAAACCGAGCAAGCCAAAACAAAACTCCGAATGTCGCAAGCCATTAATGGCCACCAGAATCGTTGCTTGACCAAAAAACTGGTGCGATTTACGCCTGGATGACATGCTATGCTGGAACAGTGACCCCATCGAATAACGTCGGACCGAACCCCCTCTGGCACAAACAAACGACTCGGTGGGCAACCGGGCGGAGGCATTACCCCTTCTAAGGCCGTCTTGACCTTCGATTCGACCTCCCATGTGAGTGTGGAGATAACTACTTTCTCAGGTAAAATGCACTCGGGAGTCACCGGGCGTTCGGATGGATCAAAAATACGAGATAAAGAGTCGGGTTTGATGTTTTTGGAACCCGGGCGGTACGAGAGAACAAAGTCAAAAGGTCCGAAAAAAAGTGCCCATCGAGCCTGCCTGGAGTTGAGTCTTTTGGCAGATCTAATATATTCCAGGTTCTTATGATCGGTCCAAACGATAAAAGGTACCCCCGACCCCTCTAACCAATGACGCCACTCTTCCAGCGCTAACTTGACTGCCAACAACTCTCTGTTACCAATGTCATAGTTACGTTCGGCAGGAGATAAACGATGGGACAAAAACGCGCAAGGGTGCATCTTGTCATCTGAGGAAGAACACTGGGATAGAACTGCACCTACCCCCCCCTCTGACGCGTCGACCTCCACCACGAACTGACGTGATGGATCAGGGGCAATCAGAATGGGAGCAGAACTGAAGCGGCTCTTGAGGTTAGCGAATACAGCCTCGGCTGTATCGGACCACCTGAACGTCATTCTGGGGGAGGTCAAGGCAGTCAGAGGAGCGGCTAGTTGGCTGAAGTTGCGAATAAAACGCCGATAGAAATTGGCAAACCCCAGAAACCTCTGTAGGGCCTTACGGGAATCTGGACTTGGCCAATCCATCACAGCCTTAACCTTGTCAGGGTCCATGCGTATTCCCTCAGAAGAGATGATTTAACCTAAGAAAGGAACAGACTGTGCATGAAAAGCGCATTTCTCCGCCTTGACAAAAAGCCCATTCTCTAGCAACCTCTGAAGCACTCGTCTGACGTGCTGAACATGTTCCTGGAGAGAAGATGAAAAAATCAATATGTCATCCAGGTAAACATATATGAATTGGTCGACCATATCTCTCAACACGTCATTGACGAGTGCCTGGAAAACCGCTGGGGAGTTGGACAGCCCGAAGGGCATGACCAAATATTCTAAATGACCCCTGGGGGTATTAAAAGCGGTTTTCCATTCATCCCCCTTCCTGATGCGAACCAAATGATATGCATTGTGTAAGTCCAACTTTGTGAAGACAGAGGCTCCCTGCAACCGCTCGAAGGCTGAAGACATCAACGGCAAAGGATAAGTATTCTTTACCGTGATGTTGTTCAACCCTCGGTAATCAATACACGGTTGCAGAGATCCATCCTTCTTACCAACAAAAAAGAACCCCGCCCCCGCCGGAGAAGAGGAAGGACGAATGAATTCGGAAGCTAGAGAATCAGAAATGTATTTCTCCATGGCCTCCCTCTCCGGAATAGAAAGAGAGTATAACTTGCCCATAGGCGGAGACGTACCTGGCATAAGATCTATAGCACAGTCATAGGGACGATGCGGAGGAAGAGAAGCAGCCCGAGACTTACTGAACACTTCCTTCAGGTCGAGGTACTCCGCGGGCACGTTAGACAAATTCACCGACTCCTCCTGCAAAACAGAACTGGACACCGAAGAACAGGCAGACATTAAACAAGACGCATAACACTTAGTGCTCCACGCAGGCACTGAATTGTGACCCCAGTCAACCCTGGGATTGTGCTGGGTGAGCCAGGGATGACCGAGGACCACCGGAGCATGAGGAGAGTCCAGGAGTAGAAATGAAAGCTCTTCTGTGTGGTTGCCTGAGGTTATAAGTGTCAGTGAATCAGTGGTGAATGTAATGACAGGTAGTTCTTGTCCGTTGAGAGCATTGACAGAAATCGGGTTTGTGAGTGGTATGATGGGAATCTGCAGCTTACGTGCAAAAGACAAGTCCATGAAATTCCCCTCGGCCCCAGAATCCAGAAGTGCCTGACAGTTGTAATACCGGGTTGCCCGCGAACCTGTGAGAACGCTGATGGCGTGCACATGCATATACCGAGTTCAGTCTATAGGTATACGCGTTTGAATATATGTGCGCAGGCATGTAGTGCGTAGGCGTGTAGTCCTTCCCTACAAACCAACCCTCAACAAACTACTTGTCTGGCCTTAAAATTTATAATACAGAATTTTTATCGCTTCTGCGTAGCCACGCGAACTGGAATTATCCCGACAACGCTTTATCTGGAGAGAGGTAAAGGGAGGGGAGGGAGGCCTTCACAGGGGAGAGACTAGTTGACAGTTCAGGACTGCGTTGTCGTCACGTCCAGACGCAGGTCCCTCATCAGATCTGGATACAGCCTGGATCCGGCGGACTACGTTAAACCTCGGGATAAACAGAGAGACTAATATTAACGTAGACGCCATTCTTCTTATGATGTAACGAGTACATCAGGATTTATGGGAAGTGTTCCCGGTTCCGGCTTACCTAATCTTTGCTGACTAACATTGATTAATAGAAGTCTATAATGTGTTGTGTATGCTAGGTCAAAGAGATGTGTTTTTAGTCTAGCTTTGAACTGACAGAGTGTGTCTGCTTCCCTGACAATGTTAGGAAGACTGTTCCAAAGTTTTGGTGCTAAATAGGAAAAGGATCTACCACCAGCAGTCGATTTTGATATTGTAGGTATTATCAACTGGCCGGAATTTTGAGATCGCAATAGACGTGAAGGACTATAATGCGTTAAGAGCTTGCTCAAGTACTGCAGAGCTAATCCATTTAGTGCTTTGTATGTAATCAGCAATATTTAAAAATGTATACAATGTTTAATAGGGAGCCAATGCAGTATTGACAGAACGGGGCTAATATGGTCATACTTCCTGGTTCTGGTAAGAACTCGAGCTGCTGCGTTTTGGACCAGCTGTAATTTGTTTATTAAGCGTGCAGGGCAACCACCCATAAGAGCATTACAATAATCTAGCCTTGATGTCATGAACGCATTAACTAATTGTTCCGCATTTGTCAATGAGAGCATATGACGTAATTTAGATATATTTTTAAGATGGAAAAATGCGGTTTTACAGATACTAGACACGTGACTTTCAAATGAAAGATTGGTATCAAAGAGCACACCCAGGTTCCTAACCGACGACGAAGACTTGACAGAGCAGCCATCAAGTGTTAGACAGTATTCTAGGTTATTACGTGAGGACGTTTTTTGTCCAATAATTAGAATCTCTGTTTTTTTTTTTTTCAGAATTAAGTAGTAGGAAATTACTAGTCATCCAATTTTTTATATCAGCTATGCATTCCGTTAATTTTGTGAATTGGTAAGTTTCGTCAGGGTGTGAAGAAATATAGAGCTGAGTATCATCAGCATAAAAGTGAAAACTAATGCCTTGCTTCCTAATGATATCTCCCAAGGGTAGCATGTACAGAGTGAACAGCAATGGTCCTAGTACTGAGCCTTGTGGTACACCATACTGAACTTGTGATCGATAAGACATCTCTTCATTTACTGCTACAAACGTATAACGTATGATTTAAACCATGCTAATGCAATTCCACTAATGCCAACATAATTTTCGAGTCTATTTAAAAGAATGTTGTGGTCAATAGTATCAAATGCAGCACTAAGATCGAGTAACACTAATAGCAAAATACAACCATAATCGGATGATAAGAGCAAATCATTTGTAACTCTAATGAGAGCAGTCTCAGTACTATGGTACGGTCTAAATCCTGACTGAAAATCCTCGCTGATATCATTTCTTTCTAAAAAGGAACAGTTGTGAGGATACCGCCTTTTCTAGTATCTTTAACAGAAAAGGTAGATTCGAGATCGGCCTGTAATTGACAAATTCTGTACGATCAAGTTGCGTTTTTTAACAAGCGGTTTAATCATAGCCAGCTTAAAAGTTTTTGGTACGTATCCTAATGACAAAGATGCATTAATGATATTAAGAAGAGGATCTATGACCTCTGGAAGCATCTCTTTCAGTAGCTTAGTCGGTATAGGGTCTAACTTACATGTTGTCGATTTAGATGATTTAACGAGTTTAGAAAATTCTTCCTCTCCTATAGCAATGAATGAATCGAAATTTTCCTTAGGGAGGCTACAATGCACTCCCTGATGCGATACCGTAGTAGACGGTTGCATAGTTATAATTTTCTCCCTGATATTATCAATCTTATAAGTGAAGAAGTTCATTAGTCATTACTGCTGTGCTGCTTGGAAACTTCTGGGCTTGAAGCTTTATTTTTCGTTAGTTTAAATTGTTTCCACTGTTTCAAATAAATACCTAGTGTTTCGTTTATTTTCTTCTAATAGGGTTGAAAAATAAGCAGATCTAGCAGCTTTTAAGGCCTCTCTGTATGCAATCGAGTTCTCCTTCCATGACATGCAAAATACCTCTAGTTTTGTTTTCTTCCAGTTGCGCTTTATTTTTCTGGCTACTCTCTTAAGGGCCTGAGTGTGCTCGTTGTACCACGGTATTGGACTATTTTCTATAATTTTCTTTAAGTGCAACGGAGCAAGCAACTGTGTCTAAAGTGCTGGAAAAGAGAGAGTTAAAAGTTTCAGTCGCAATATCGAGTTCTTCTAAGCTATCTGGGATGCTGAGATGATGAAACTGATCAGGAAGATTATTAATAAAGCAATCTTTAGTGGCAGAAGTGATAGGTCTAACATATTTGTAACACGGAGTCGGCTTTGCAGCCTTGGCTAAATGAAGTTTACACGAGACTAATCTCAAACGTGATTTATCGTTTACACTATATATTGTTACATTAAGCACCAACACCTCAAAAGAATTATATTTGAAACTAGACTTCTTAGTAATTTTGAAAATATTCATTTTGAAACTATAAATTACAGCAACACCTCCCCCTTTGCCTTTCAGATGAGGTTTGTGTTTATAACTGTAAACTTGTGGGGTGGACTCATTTAAAGTAATGTAATCGTTTGGTTTTAGCCAGGTTTCTGTCAAACACAGCACATCTAGGTTATAGTCTGTAATCATATCATTAACAATAAGTGCTTTTAGAGTAAGGGATAGAATATTAAGCAACCCAAGTTTTATCATTTGCTCATTTGTATAATATCTGTTTTTTATTTGTTGAACATCAATTACATTTTTTACTTTTAGATGGGTTTGGAAGTTTTTTGTATTTCCTAATTCGGGGAACAGACACAGTCTCTATATGATGATATCTAGGTGAAAGAGGCTCTATGTGATGGGATTTATCTCAGTAATTCAATCTGTAAATACATTTATTTATACATTCAGCAAAAAAAGAGAAACGTCCCCTTTTCAGGATACTGTATTTCAAAGATAATTTTGTAAAATCCATATTAGCTCTATAGATCTTTATTATAAACAGTGTTTTCCATGCTTGTTCAATGAACCATAATCAATTTTGTGCACATGCACCTGTGGAACAGTCTTTAAAAGGCTAACAATTTACAGGCAGTAGACCATTAAAGTTACAGTTCCAATAACTTAGGACATAAAGAGACCTCTTTTTCATAGATTCAAGTTTTTGAAGATTACACAGAGATGATAACGGTATCACTTTCAAAACTCATTTTCAAAAACTTGCACTTTGAAACCTGCTTCAAAGTTTGCGTTCTCAGGCCACCAAAACGCCATTGTCGTGTAAATGAACAGCCAGAACGCATTAAAAGTGCCATTGAAGCGGCCCCTAGGTTAATAACTAATAATTTTTACAACGGAAATTAAGCTTGGACAATGGCTTTCTTCTAGAGCTGCTGTACGGCAAAAACAATCTTGTTGCATTATTATCACTGTAAAACTGCTTTGAAACAGTGTGTATTGTAAAAAGCGTATTGTAAAGTGTATTGTAAAAAGCTTTCTAATGACTCTGAAAAACACCAGAAGAAAGATGGCCAGGGTCCCTGATCACCAGACCCCATCCGAATGATGACCAAAATATACTGATGATAAGTTCAATTAAGTTTATTGTACATCACACAAAAGATGCAGTGTTAGTTTTACTCCAGAAAATCACTGTAAGAGCTGAATAAACACAGTATAAGAAGTGCGCATTAAAGTCTTATTAGCTCTCTCTCCCTTTCATTATCATGGAACATACACAGTGAAGTACACAAAACACTCCTTACAACTAACAGTAAACAAATATATAGCCTACACAGCTTTTCAATGGGTGCTTAATAAACTGGTAAACTGTATTGGTAAAACGACTCGATGAGCTGTCATAAAGTGCACGCTCTCACTTTCATTTCTGCCGTGATCAGTAACGTTAAGTAAGGCCTGTCACTCTGGAGTAAGCTTGATCACGAACAGTTGTACTGATCCATCCTCGAGTAACAACGAGAGTAAATGAAGACTTGATATGTTCATTCTTACATCCAACAACAAAACACCTCAATCGCTTAGTAGACATTCTGTAGACATTCTTGTCTACAGCTGATCCAGCGTTGAAACAATGGCGGACTGTGTCCAGCTCACTCGGGGCGGGTCTACGCTAAAACTGCAGTGTCAATCAACAGTCGTGGGAGGGGCCTGTGCAAAGTGAGAATCTGAGAACAGCTCATTCTGAGACAGTGCTTATGATTTATGGGGATTTAAAAAAAAGCACTGGGTGGATTTTTATCATTATATGGTAGTTGTGTACACACTGCAAACACACATGTATGTTCAAACACCATATAAAAGTGAATTTTGCATAATAGGTGCCCTTTAAACAAAACGAAAAGTAACCAACTAGCCTACTCTCTGCAGGATGTAGGCTAATCCGTATGAAATGTGCATTTCTCTCTATAGGCGTGTTCACTGCGAAGATGACAAGTCAGCATCGTCAACTTAATATTTGCAGCTGACACTGACACAGAAAACAGTAGTTTATTAATAAACAATTAAAATGTCTCCTTGCTATATTTGACACATTCATCATAATCATTACTTTTGCCGGTTCTTTGTGACAGCTGTTACGTGCGTTATTGGCAGCGTCACCCTCTGGTTACATGAATGCGTCACCACCGCATCTGCACCGAAAACATGGAGATTTTCTTTTAGAGAATAATCGCACAACCTATTCGATATTCTATAATTAAATAAACTAATCGAATATTCAAAAATCGTGACTCATCCTTGCATGGAATCTCTTGTTTCTTTTCCCAAATCTTCACTCACGTCTCACCCATTTTCTAAGGGGAATCTAAACGTTTCCTCCTTGGTTCGCTTAGACCTATTATATTCATATTCTTTTCTGTGGTAAAGTACAAAAACGCTAGGACAGATAGACTAAATTTTTACTTGCACGTCAAATTCTTTTTAACACCGTTTGTGCTTGTTATTAGACATGGTAAGGCGCATCAAGTTTATTTGTAAACCGCGTTTCACACACGCGGGTGATTTTAGTTTCGCTTTCTTTGGCAGCGCAAAATCAAACATAGCCTAAATGTCTTGCCCTTGTGGAGGATAAAATTCGCTCTTCAGACCATTTACAACAAGGAGAAAACATGAAGATATCAGAAAAGAGATCGATTGTCTCTTTCCTGCTCGTGTCCCACATCCCTCTCAAAGCGCAGAGTGGTAGGATACAGTATATGACGCATCTTTGTGTGGAAATATAAAACGAAAGTTTTTTTTGTTTTTTTGTTTTTTTAAAAAATAGATTTAACTATATTATATTATTATAGAAACAGATTATCTGGTGACAAAGCAAAAGCGAAGAAAAACGTGCCATTGATGTACAAGTGATTGCAATAGGCCTGTGTGTGTGTGTAACGATCACCAGCTGGAGTTGCCCTTGAGAGCCACCAGAGGGCACTCCACATAAGACCATTATCACTCTCAAACTACATTTCCCAGAACTCACTGCCTGGACTCATTATCACTGATCACATTCACCTGTACCTCATTCACTGATTGCATTCACCTGTCTCATCCTGTTAGTCTGTATATTTATACCATGTTCATTCATTCTCTCATCGCGAAGTCTTGTTAAGTGTTACACTGCATTTCTGAGCGTTTCCCTGGTTTTCTTGTTTCTTGGTTTTTGATATCTTGCCCTGTTCCCTGGATTACTCTCTTGCCTCTGGTCCCTGGATTACTCTCTTGCCTCTGGTCCCTGCTTGTTTTGTTTGTTTTGTTTGTTTCTTTGTTTTGACTACCTGCCTGTGTATGACCCTAGCCTGTACTTTGGATTACGCCTCTGGATTGCCCCAGCCAATAAAGCTGCATTTGGATCTCCTACTTTGTGTCTCTGAGCAGTTCGTAACAGAAGACTTCGCCACACAAAGATCCAGCAGCCATGCCAACCATGGACACAGGTGCACAAATCCTGCGTCTCCGTCAGGGGAATCGTTCGATTGAGAGGTATGTCGAAGAGTTTATTGAACTGGCACATCTTACCTCAATGACCACAGAGTGCCTAATGATATTTTTTCGTGGAGGACTATCTGAACCGCTCAGTTCATTCATGCCCTGGCATGATCCTCACGGGACTTTAGAGCAGTATATTAACCTGGCCCTTTTGTTGAGTGGCTCATCGTTTACTGTGGGCGGGGTAGAGGAAGAGCTCCGTGAACCCACAGTATCTCCTGAGCCAGAGCTTCACGTCACGTCTGCCGAGCCAGAGCTTCACGTCACGTCTGCCGAGCCAGAGCTTCACGCCAGTCCAGCCGAGCCCGCACTTCACGCCAGATCTGCCGAAGCCAAGGCAGTATGCGTCATGCCCGCCACCCCTGAGACAGCAAGCGACATGCCCGCCAAGCTAGAGTCTTCACCGCTGGTCCCGTCCAGCTCAGAGCCCTCTTCACCGCTGGTTCCGTCCAGCTCAGAGCCCTCTTCGCCGCTGGTCCTGCCCAGCTCAGAGCCCTCTTCACCGCTGGTCCCGTCCAGCTCAGAGCCCTCTTCGCCGCTAGTCCTGCCCAGCTCAGAGCCCTCTTCACCGCTGGTCCCGTCCAGCTCAGAGCCCTCTTCATCGCTGGTTCCGTCCAGCACAGAGCCCTCTTCACCGCTGGTCCCGTCCAGCACAGAGCCCTCTTCGCCGCTGGTCCCGTCCAGCTCAGAGCCCTCTTCGCCGCTGGTCCTGCCCAGCTCAGAGCCCTCTTTGCCGCTGGTCCTGCCCAGCTCAGAGCCCTCTTCGCCGCTGGTTCCGTCCAGCTCAGAGCCCTCTTCACCGCTGGTCCCGTCCAGCTCAGAGCCCTCTTCGCCGCTAGTCCTGCCCAGCTCAGAGCCCTCTTCACCGCTGGTCCCGTCCAGCTCAGAGCCCTCTTCATCGCTGGTTCCGTCCAGCACAGAGCCCTCTTCACCGCTGGTCCCGTCCAGCTCAGAGCCCTCTTCATCGCTGGTTCCGTCCAGCTCAGAGCCCTCTTCGCCGCTGGTCCTGCCCAGCTCAGAGCCCTCTTTGCCGCTGGTCCTGCCCAGCTCAGAGCCCTCTTCGCCGCTGGTTCCGTTCAGTTCAGAGCCCTCTTCATCGCTGGTCCTGTCCAGCTCAAAGTCCTCTTCGCCGCTGGTCCTATCCAGCTCAAAGCCCTCGCTGACGCTGGTCCCGTCAAGCTCAGAGCGTGCTGATCCTGATCCAGAGACTGAGCTTCACGTCACTTCTGCCGATCCTGAGACTGAGCTTCACGTCACGTCAGCCGATCCAGAGACTGAGCTTCACATCACGTCCGCCCGTCAAGAGTCTCGTCCTGCCGAAACTGAATCTGATCCTGATACTGAGCCTGAATCTGTTCCTTTTCCTCTTTCTGGGCCTGTGTCTTCGGACAAGATGGCCGACTCCACGCCTGTGTCTTCGGACAAGATGGCCGAATCCTCGCCTGTGTCTTCGGACAAGATGGCCGAATCCTCGCCTGTGTCTTCGGACAAGATGGCCGACTCCACGCCTGTGTCTTCGGACAAGATGGCCGACTCCACGCCTGTGTCTTCGGACAAGATGGCCGACTCCACGCCTGTGTCTTCGGACAAGATGGCCGACTCCACGCCTGTGTCTTCGGACAAGATGGCCGACTCCACGCCTGTGTCTTCGGACAAGATGGCCGACTCCACGCCTGTGTCTTCGGACAAGATGGCCGACTCCACGCCTGTGTCTCCGGACAAAATGGCCGCCGCCGGCGAGCCAGTGTCTCAGGACAAGATGGTCTCCGCCGAGCCAGTGTCTCCGGACAAGATGGCCGCCGCCGCCGAACCAGTGTCTCAGGACAAGATGTTCTCCACCGAACCAGTGTCCTTAGCAGAGTTGCCCTCAGCAGAGATGGCCGCCAACACGTCTGAACCTGAGCCCCCAGCAGAGATGGCTGCCGATATTCCTGTTCCTGAGCCGGTGTCTCTTCCTGTTCCTGAGCCAGTGTCTCTTCCTGTTCCTGTTACTGAGCCAGTGTCTGTTCCTGTTACTGAGCCTGAATCTGTTCCTTTTCCTCTTTCTGGGCCTGTGTCTTCGGACAAGATGGCCGACTCCACGCCTGTGTCTTCGGACAAGATGGCCGAATCCTCGCCTGTGTCTTCGGACAAGATGGCCGAATCCTCGCCTGTGTCTTCGGACAAGATGGCCGACTCCACGCCTGTGTCTTCGGACAAGATGGCCGACTCCACGCCTGTGTCTTCGGACAAGATGGCCGACTCCACGCCTGTGTCTTCGGACAAGATGGCCGACTCCACGCCTGTGTCTTCGGACAAGATGGCCGACTCCACGCCTGTGTCTTCGGACAAGATGGCCGACTCCACGCCTGTGTCTTCGGACAAGATGGCCGACTCCACGCCTGTGTCTCCGGACAAAATGGCCGCCGCCGGCGAGCCAGTGTCTCAGGACAAGATGGTCTCCGCCGAGCCAGTGTCTCCGGACAAGATGGCCGCCGCCGCCGAACCAGTGTCTCAGGACAAGATGTTCTCCACCGAACCAGTGTCCTTAGCAGAGTTGCCCTCAGCAGAGATGGCCGCCAACACGTCTGAACCTGAGCCCCCAGCAGAGATGGCTGCCGATATTCCTGTTCCTGAGCCGGTGTCTCTTCCTGTTCCTGAGCCAGTGTCTCTTCCTGTTCCTGTTACTGAGCCAGTGTCTGTTCCTGTTACTGAGCCGGTGTCTGTTCCTGTGCCATGGCCGCCTGAAGGGTCGTCTCCTCCCTGGCCGCCTGAAGGGTCATCTCCGCCCTGGCCGCCTGAAGGTTCGTCTCCGCCCTGGCCGCCTGAAGGGTCGTCTCCTCCCTGGCCGCCTGAAGGGTCGTCTCCTCCCTGGTCGCCTGCACAGCCTGCTCCGCCCTGGTCGCCTGCACAGCCTGATCCGCCCTGGCCGCCTGCACAGCCTGCTCCGCCCTGGCCGCCTGCACAGCCTGCTCCGCCCTGGCCTGCCGCCCTGCCAGAGTTTTCAGGTCCCCTTCTGCTGCACGGGCCTGGCCCTCCGTCCCGCCCCCGGGTCCGCCTCCGCTCCACCTCCCTCCTGGACAGTTTTAGGAGCGTCTGGAATCCGCTCCTTAAAGGGGGGGCTATGTAACGATCACCAGCTGGAGTTGCCCTTGAGAGCCACCAGAGGGCACTCCACATAAGACCATTATCACTCTCAAACTACATTTCCCAGAACTCACTGCCTGGACTCATTATCACTGATCACATTCACCTGTACCTCATTCACTGATTGCATTCACCTGTCTCATCCTGTTAGTCTGTATATTTATACCATGTTCATTCATTCTCTCATCGCGAAGTCTTGTTAAGTGTTACACTGCATTTCTGAGCGTTTCCCTGGTTTTCTTGTTTCTTGGTTTTTGATATCTTGCCCTGTTCCCTGGATTACTCTCTTGCCTCTGGTCCCTGGATTACTCTCTTGCCTCTGGTCCCTGCTTGTTTTGTTTGTTTTGTTTGTTTCTTTGTTTTGACTACCTGCCTGTGTATGACCCTAGCCTGTACTTTGGATTACGCCTCTGGATTGCCCCAGCCAATAAAGCTGCATTTGGATCTCCTACTTTGTGTCTCTGAGCAGTTCGTAACAGAGTGTTTTGAGAAATATCTTTATACTGCAATGCTATATTTATTTTATATTTATTTGTTATTTATATATTATTTTATTGCCATTACCTGTTTTCCCTGTTTTCATACAGAAATTCATACATATCACTTTTTTTTTTTTAGTTGGATATTGGATGTGAAAAAAAGGAAATGGTTCTTCCATAACACTGCACTTTAGATGTGTGTGAATTTCCCACACCAGGATTAATTTATATAGTTCTATTTTATAGCGATTATCTGGTTAGAAAAAATGAAATCGGAATCGGCTAAAATTGATATCGTCAGGTCAAACTCAATGAAAAATCGGAAATCGGAATCGGCCTAGAAAATTGTAATCGGTGCATCTCTACTTGTAACCAGTCAGGTTAACATGTAATCGTCAACGAGTGGATCACTGAGCTGGTGTGAGTGAATGGAGGTGGGGTTAATTTGCATATTCATAGAACCGCCTATACTAAATGAGGCAAGGATGTAGAGCAGTGGTCTCAAACTCAATTCCTGGAGGGCCACAGCTCTGTACAGTTTTGCTCCAACCCTAATCAAACACACCTGATCCAGCTAATCAAGTCTTCAGGATTACTAGAAACTTCCCTGCAGGTGTGAGTTGGAGCTGGTTGGAGCTAAACTGTGCAGAGCTGTGGCCCTCCAGGAATTGAGTTTGAGACCGCTGATGTAGAGTTACATTCAAGCTATTTTAAGGCATGAAGAATTTTTTTTTTTTTTCAAGGAAAACACATTTCAATATGTAATTTTAGTGATCAAAGATAAGTTTTAGGGGATTCATTATTGACTACAGGGGGACTTTTAAAGCTTTTTGTGTCCACACAAATATTTATACATAATTTTGGGCATTTGTTGGGGAAAAGCAGTTTTTTTTTAGCAAATATTAATATTATTAGAAATTTAATAACTAAGTGGCCCTACAACAAGTCTTGCCCTTTTCAGAGAACTAAAATGCATTATAGCTTGATGTGGGATACATTCTGTACAATACGGGAGCCCTAAATGTATTTTAAGAATTGTACACTTTATGTTACTTAAAGATCTTGCTGCACAGGTGAGAGAAAGAGAGATTGTGCAGAATGCCCTAATATGGAGATGGATTGGGCGTGTTTAATGCAAATCACTCTAGCTGCAGGCACGCGCTCACTCATTTCGAATCATCTGTTTTCATCAACATTAGAACAAGGGAAAGAACAAATTTATGTGCGTTACGTACCTGCTGTGAATCCGGCGGGCTTGTACTTTAACATGCAAAGTTCTTCTGCACACATGAATTTTTTAATTTGTACATAATTTAAAAAATTGTACATAGTTATTAGTGAATGAGAGCAATGACTTATTCATTAGCCTTTCTCCGGTGTCTGGAAACTTCTTTAGGTTTTCCTCTTAGTTAATAAATGATGAGCTGAAGTTTTGTGAAGCGCCCCGCAGGGTCTGTGTGATGTTATGGCCTCAGGATCTCTACCTATTGCACTAGCAAGACAGAATATTCCTAAAGGTATACGTTGTGCTGCATTGTAAGATGCCTCATGCTACATG
This sequence comes from Abramis brama, assembly GCF_963993115.1. Lineage (NCBI taxonomy): Eukaryota > Metazoa > Chordata > Actinopteri > Cypriniformes > Leuciscidae > Abramis > Abramis brama. The sequence continues at coordinate 51,642,648 of NC_139965.1, read as the reverse complement.
TTTCTATTTGTTGTGCTTATCACACTGTTTGCTCTGCAAATTTGTTAACTGCTAGTTCTAAATTGTGAATCAGGTCTCCCACAGTTCACACATTTTTTTTTTATGCAGACTGTTAATTTAATAATAAAAAAAAAAAATCATGCACAACAAAAAGCAATTTATAAGCTTAAAGTCAGTATGAAACAGAAATTGAGATTGAGAAACAAGATGCACACTGATTGCTGTGACAACAACACAGAACCATATATATATATATATATATATATATATATATATATATATATATATATTATTATTATTATTATTATTATTATTATTATTATTTTCTTTTTTTCTTTTAGAGAATGCATTATGTATGCATTACAACTTAATGTACTAATATTAACAACAGTAAAAATTCAGCACTTAAAAAAAATTAATAAAAACTTCTATACCGTAAGTTCCTATGAAAGTTGTTGGGATCAAGGCACCAGACTTCTCATTAACCAGCCGTTGTGTGTTTATTTAGAGGGTTTAATTAACATTTGTAGATGCACCTTTACATCGCATTATGCATTTGTAGGTTCACTTATTTTTGCAGGCTACTGCACTGTGAATGATTACTTAGTCTTTCTGAACATCAGAAATACAGGTAATGGCCTGTACTATAACTGTACTCTTGAATGGCTCCATCCTTCCTCTTGCAAAGCATTATGACAGATTCATAAAGAAATCAGAGCTAAAATGTGCTGCTCAAACTGATCAGACTTAATTGATCAGGGAATTTTGCTAAAAATAAACGTACCAGCTTGGTTCAACAGATGTGCAGAGCGGCAGCACAAGCTTTTACAGATCTTCCCTAACTCTCTTTTTTATTATTAATTATAGAAAATGTACAAATATATACAATTCACAACAAAAACCTTCCCTAACTCTACTGTTATAGTTTAGAGAGTTGCAGAATTGTATACATGCGTTACTCGCCCATGCGTCTCGCCATATCCGTAAATAGAAAAAAAAGTAGGTACTTTTACACATGTATGGTGTGGGAGTGGCAGAGGTTAGTTGTCACAATGAGCAAGAAAGTTTAAAACGGTGCATGCTAAATCTTGAATCTTCAGGGATCACATGAGAAAAAAAAAGGAGTCTGCTGGCAAACAGAGAACGTGACAGGGCTCGTCATAAAAAAAATAAATAATAAAAAATAATAATTGGGAATCAACATGGCTTTTTGGAGATGACGAGAACTGAGGTTTTTGAAATGTTGTAAAAGTGATGCGGAGATGGTGTTTTTATTACTCAACAGGTGAGTGAGGTATTTTATTGCATAGATAAATTGCCATATAGCTCTCTAACAGAGTTCATTGTAGAGCATAATCTATTGCAAAGAGTCGTTTAATTATGGATGTTGTAGCGCTGTGTTGGAATTTATGTTCAAGGAAGTACAGTGTCTACTAATGGGTATAGCTACCTTCTTCAGCTCATCAGTTTGAGATCATTTCCATCTAAACTAGTTATAACTCTTAAGCCTAATAGTGAATTTTTAAAAGCAGTAGGATAACCATATTTATCAGTACAGTCACACAGAGCCGAAGCACAACCAAAACAATGTTCTTCCACAAAATGCATGCAATTTTGTTTGTTTTTTAACCACTAGATGGCCAAAATGTGCATAGTGTGCCTTTAAAGGCATTACTATAACAATGAATACACATTTTATTATAATAAAAAAATCTCTTTCTTTTTCACATTACAGCAATGATATTTCTTTTTAGAATTTGTCTATTAAATGTTCTTAATCATTATGAATAAAAAATGTCATAAAATGTCTGACAACCAAAACAAATAAGTATGTGTACTATCATTGTTAACAATGGTAAATTACACCACAGATACACTACCATTAAAATGTTTGGGGTCAGTAAGATTAAAAACAAAAAAAACCAAACATCTTTTAATTATGAAACAATGTATTAAATTAATCAAAAGTGACAAAAACATTAATAATATTACAAAAGATTTCCAAATAAATGCTGTTCTTTTGAACTTTCTATTAATTGAAAAAAAATAAAAAAAAATAAAAATAAATGTATGAGTCACCCTTCAAATAAATAATGCAAATAATTATAATTCTGGGTTTCTGCTTTCTTCTGATTTTTGAGTGAAATGCTCACCCGTTCACCTGAGATTCATCTTTTGACATGTTAATGAATAACATTCCGGACCGGTTATGTGTGCTTTTAAAGATTAAATAATTATTTGAAAAATATTTAAAAATATCTGCAAAAACCAACAGTACAATCTCCACTTCTATGTACAACATGTGCTGAACTAGACCGACACCGACAATGAGTGTGAGTGTGTGAGAGTGTGTGTGTGTGATGAGGGTCTGTCCTTCAGGTCTGTAGAGCTTCTGTGATGATTAGATGATGTTATCAGTGTTTGGTCTTCAACTGCAGTTCAGGGCATGTTCATATATTTAATTAAAATGCCATCGGCCAGTAGAAAGGGCAGTTATCTAACACAGATGCCTCTCTGCCCTCTAATTTAAAGATTATCTGCTGTGATTGGCATCTGAATGTTGAGATGGAGCGAGCGGAGAAAAGGAACATGTGGTGAAATGACCCGTCTGCTCCGAGCGCTGTCACCTGACCGCTCCATTTCCATGGCAACTATCAGGCGTACAGCATCGCTGATGTGGCGGCGAACAGCTGTGAGTTTCTGTGCTGATCACTGGAATGTGCAATGTAAATGTCTGAAGATACATGCAATGTAACGCTTACTACTAATACTGTAGTGTGCATTATCCATACTGTGTGCAAATTCCCAGATGACTTGCGGTATTTTCCAAAATGTGCATACATTTGCAACATATCCCTCAATGAAAATGGACTCGACGTGACCTTGAATGTTTATTCCAATGAAGTCTAATGCTGCTTTAAAGCGGAAGATTGTCATATGCACATGAATGAAAGTACGTTGCTGAGGTGAGTATCATGACGAGTGATTTTATATAAAGGTAATGCAGTTTATCATATATAACTTTATGGATGCAAAGCAAATCTAACAGCATTTGGAGTGCACAGAGACGGCACAGATCAGATGCTTTAAATATAGTCCAAAAGTAAACTAAAAATGGTCATAATTGTGAATGTACATGTAGAATGTGGTTTCGTTAGGGATAAACAGCATAAAATATCAGAATATGTCTGACATCATAAAACAAACTAAATGCAGTGCCTTGCGAAAGGATTTGTACCCTTAACTCAGTAGTTGAAGCACCTTTAGAGCCTCAAGTCTTTTGGGCATGATGCGACAAGCTTTGCACATCTGCATTTGGCGATTTTCTGATATTCTTCTCTGCAGATCCTCTCTGCAGATCCTCTCAGGCTCTATCAGGTTGGATGGGAACCACTGGTGGACATCCATTTTCAGGTTTCTGAAAACCTGTTGATCACGTGATGGACTGAACGTTCTAATCGCACCAGGACCAGCCGAGACTGTGTACACGTCAAAAGGTTAAGAATATCTCTATATGTTGCTGCAGTGAGCTTTCCTTCTACTCTGAAGAGACCCCCAGTCCATGCCACTGAAAAACATGCCCACAGCATGATGCTGCCACCACTATGCTTTACTGTTGGGATGGTATTATGGTGGTGGTGATGTGCCTGGTTTCCTCCAGGCATGATGATTGGAATTGAGGCCATGTTTACACCTGGTATTAAAATACGTTTTAGTCAATCGAATGACAAGTATTTGAGGGAGACACATTCCCTTTTACACCTGGTGTTTTAATCCATCTCTTTTGTCCACTTTCGACCACTTCTGTCCTAATTCCTAAAAAAAATAAGCTCACGCAGTTTATATATGAATGCGACTAGAGACGACGGAAAAACATACGGAGAGCGTCAGCTTTCATTTCTGCTCTGATAGCCGCAAGACCACACCGAACACGGAATGGCCCATGCTTCTCATAATGTTTACACAATAGGCCAGTATTCAAACGCATTTGACCACATGACCGTCTACTACACTACGAAAGCAATCCGATCAAATGCATTTTTGATTATCTCTGGAAGTGGTCGATCAGATCACAAGTGGACAAAGCTAAATACAGGTGTAAACAGGGTCTAAAATGCTTTGAGCTTGTCCACTTTTGACCAGCTGAGAGTTTGCTCTTTTCCCAGTTGACCCAAAGTGCTGAGTAGACCCGCGGCTGTGCTTTTACACACAAGCAGTGGCTGGACAACAGCAGAGGGTCTACTCAACACTTTGGGAGACACTTCAGATCAACTCGGAAAAGAGCAAACTCTCAGCTGGCCCTGGGACCTATGCAAATATGTGTTTTCCCCAGTGAGCCTGCTTGCACAGAAACTGTGCAGGCGGTGTATAGACCCCTGTAAATGCCCGATCAGAGTCATCCTTTCCTTACTGCAAGAAAGGCTGGAGCGAAAGCCATCTCCCTCCACCCTGAAAGTGTATATTGCCGCTATCGCACGGACATCATGATGCAGTAGAAGGTAAGTATTTGGGAAAGCACAACCTAGTCATCAGGTTTCTGACGGGCAAGAGGAGGTTGAATCCACCTTGACCTCACCTCATCGCCTCTTGGGACCTCTCCCTGGTCTTAACGGCTTTTCAGAGAGCTCCCTTTGAGTCTTTGCAGTCAGTTGAAATAAGGATCCTGTCTCTTAAGACAGCGCTCCTGACCACTCACTTCCATTAAGAGGGTTGATCACTCCACTTGGAGTGTTGCCTCCTCCTGGGTGTGGGTGCTCAGCACCTCGCTAGCAGACATCTATAGAGCTGCGGGCTGGGCAACACCTAACACTTTTGCGAGATTTTACAATCTCAGAGTAGAGCCTGTTTCTTCCTGTGTTTTGGCTACAAACAGGTAATATATGGGGAGGCTATTTCGCTCACCAGGTGAGATTTCCGGCTGGCGAACCCTAGTTAGTGTTCCTTCAGCACCTTTCGGCAATTAGATGAGGCGGAGGCGTCTGATGCCAGATGCCTAGCACTCACGTGCATTCCCTGTTGGTCAGGCCCTGTGCTAGACTAGGTACCCATATGTTGTGATTCCCCTCTGGGTGATCCCATATGTGTATTCTTACATGGTATGGCTTAACCTGTCGGTGAGCCTGTGTCTTTCCCTTGGCAGAGCCTGCTCTGCCGTCTCTGATCGGTATTGAGTCCACCTATTAGGCAGGATTTACCACAGAGAACTTCCGTTTATAGCACTGCCCATTTGGTAAGTCCATATGTTTAACTCCACGTTACCTCCCTATGGGCAGGATGTGGCCTCCATAGTTATAGGCACGCTTTCCATGTGTTATCCAATAGTCTCACTGTATGGGTAAGTAGGAACAGCAGTGATCGACATTCTATGTGTAAGCCCTGTCCTTTTTCCGCCCCAATAGGTGTGGGGGGATTAGGCAGCTTACACAGGATTGTGACGTTTTCTTAGGATCCCTAAGAAATCCCAATTTCTCAGTCACTGACGTAACGTCAGACTTGACTTACTAATAGGGAACATCTAGGTTACTAATGTAACCCCCATTCCTTGAGGAGGAAACAGAGATGTTACATCCCCCCGCCACAATACCTGTGTCCACTGCTGAGTGACCGGGCACTGGCTCAGCTCCTCAGCAAAAACTTAATGATTGAGTCCTGCACGCCTCTTTAGATACCAGCAGCGCAGGGAGTGGTTTGCAATGCAAATCTCACTCGCCAATGTTCATTGGCTTGTTCTGTACCACTTGAAGGTGATTAAGCTCTCAGGTGAGATCCCAATACGTTAGTCACTGACGTAATGTTACATTAGTAACCTAGACTTTGTGTGTCATACTGTAAGTTTATTCCATCTCCATATATGATCATGGAGCTCAACCAGAGTGACCATCAGCTTCTTGGTCACCACTCTCAGGCCCTTTTCCATTGATTGCTCAGTTTGTCCATAAAGCTAACTCTAGGAAGATTCCAGGTTGTTCCAAACTTCTTCCATTAAGGATTATGGAGGTCACATGCTTCTGTGAACCTTCAATGCAGAATATTTCTTTTTAGTCTTCCCCAGATCTGTCTCTGGACACAATCCTGTCTCTAAGCTCTACAGGCAATTATTTTGACCATGGCTTTGTTTTTTGATATGCATCTTCATTTGTTAGATCTTTTATTGAAAGGTGTGTGACTTTCCAAATCATGTCCATTCAATTCCAATTGAAGTGTAGAAATATATCAAAGGTGTCCCAGCAAAATTGGAATGCTCCTAAGCTAAATTATGTGTAAAAAAAGTTTATTTTTAAATTATTTCAGTGTTTTTATTTTCAATAAATTTGCAAAGTTATCACAAATCTTTTTTTTTTTTTTTTTTTTTGCTTCATAAATATGGTGTATGGAGTGAAGATTGATGTGAAAAAGTAATTTAAAGCAGTTTTCCATAAGGCTGCAACATAAAATATGAAAAAAAATGAAGGGGTAAAAATACTTTCTTCAAGGCACTGTATGCGTACTATCATTGACTGTAATCAAACGGTTAATTATTGAAGTAATCAAATTACTTTTATTCAGCAAAGACTGATTAAAAATGAAGACATTTACAATGTTGCAAAAGATTTGTTTCAAATAAATGCTGTTCTTTTGATTGTTATTCATATAGAACCCTGAAATAAATCTATCATGGTTTCCACAAAAATATGAAGCAGCACTACGGTTTTTAACATTGATAAGAAAAAGAAATGCTTATATAGCAAATCTGCGAATGAATTCAGAGGCGTCATGTGACACTGAAGACTGGAGTAATGATGCTGAAAATTCAGCTTTGCATCACAGGAATAAATTATGTAATATTATATAATTATGTAATGTTTCACAATATTACTGTTTTTACTGTATTTTTTTGATCAAACAATGGCAGCCTTGGTGAGCAGAAGTCATCTTTCAAAAACATGAAACAGTCTTTCCTCACCTTTGAACAGTAGGCTAGTTCCATTCACTTTAGAAAGTCAGAATTTTCAACTTCCTACTTGTAAAAGTGTAACAGAACACCATTTGAAGTCAGACAAAGACACATATTTATGATGTTGCATGAATATGAGCAAATACAATACATCAAGTTTACATTACCACATAAAAACTGATTGGCATATGTTTGCAGAAGCAAGTGTGTAACTTTGTAAATTATCCTCTCACACAAATGCTAGCACTGTATAGCATAATTTATTGTTCATCTTGGTTGTTATGAGCCTTTCCTTGTTGACAGTAGCGTTGCCAATTTGTTGCTTCATATGCCATCTTACAAGAATCTGTTCGAAATGGATAAAGACAACACAGGTAAATATGCAACTCAAGAGGAAGTTTATTCACAAGAATAGATACAGGCAGCTGCTGGGAACAGCAGGTAAGCAATTTACAATTGCAGTCTGATACTTTGATTAGACCTAACTGTCCATTAATGGTATTGTCTTTGTTTGCAGGGTAGGTAGCCAGGGAAGTTTATAGCCGTATCCCAATGTGAAGGCTGAATCCTCCGAAGGCCGTATTTGAAGGCCGATTGGCCGTATTTGAAGGCCGATTGCGTCACAGCGGTGCAACGAAGTGACGTCCCAATTCAAAGGCTGCATCCTTGGAAGGTCGCATTTGAAGGCCGATTGCGTCACCGCGGCACAATGAAGGCTGTCCCAATTCAATTCTGCATCCTTCGAAGGCCGTATACGAAGGCCGCTTGCGTCATCGCGACGAAGACTACCCTGATTCAAAAGCGACGCCAAATGCACCCTTCGTTTCCCCGTGAAAGGAAGGATACATAAAATGATCCTAAATGGCCTATCCTATCCTATCCTACCCCATAAGTCATTGCGTGCCGGTGACGACAGCATTTTTTATTTATTTTTAAAGGCGGCGAGACTAGAGTTCGGTGGTGGACAGCAAATTCACATTTAAAAGTAAGTATTATGTTTTCATTTACTCAAATAGCTAGCGAAACCAGAGTTAAAGTTTCTTATAAACTTCATCTTAACTCCTTCGTCATCATTGTGTGGCTTCATTTGTCAGGTAGTTTGAGGCAAAACTTGTGCTAATATTAGTTTAACAACCTATTTGTAATATTTGCACTAGTCTGTCTCACTTGTGTATTATAAGAAATATCACTCACCCTATAAAGCCCACAACAATAAGAAAAGCATTAGATAAGGCAATGGGGTTTCACTTTTATGTGTTTTTGTAGTGCTGTCATAAGCTGTGTCTACAAAGGTTTTAACCAAATTTGAGTTTCCAGAAATTATGATTTCTGAAGTATTTTGTATGCATGTCTTGATGTGTCATATTTTGCAGTGTTAACAATGCACTTAAGATTGCACGCCTGTGTTAAGTACCCTTTTCTGCTTTTTAGAGCAATTCAGGAGAAAAAATAAAATAATACAAAGTAAGAAAGTTAATACACACGTCTTTGCTGAAATGTATTGTGCTGTTGTTGTTAACAAGCCATGGTTCATTTCCTCTGCCCTTAGGATTGCAAGTGTCCTGGGACATGTGAGGGTGTGAGTGGGAAACCCACTGCTGAAACTTGGCCCTGGTTTGTCCTCGTGGATGAGGTGTTGGGACAGAGGCATTGCACCAACCCCCCTGTCGTCATTACCTCAATCCCTGAGGACACACCAGGGCCGAGTTCATCAGTGGGTGCCCACGGTGAGGAGGAGCCAGGGGCAGCAGCACCAGCAGCAGTAGGAGCACCAGCAGCAGTAGGAGCACCAGCAGCACCAGCACGAAGGCGGCGAGAGGAGAGGAGAGCACAGGAGAGTAGGGAGAGGATGGACAGGCTGTTTTCTCTTCTTGAGAGAATGATTGAAAAATATATATTTTTTCTACATATTCTTGTTTAACTTTTTTGCACTTTTATTTTTTAAAAGGAAAGAAAAAATCTGTACATTATTTTTATGCAACTTTAAATGTGTAAATAAAAGAGAATGAAATGTTCTGGACATTGTTTATTTTTGTAATGACAGTCATCATTTCTACATGAAACAAATTCTTCTATACCTTTTTTTTTTTTCAAATAAAATTGGCAAATGAAAATCATTTGTTCCACGGGCTACATTAAAGTACTTTTTCCAAATATTAACAACATACGTGATCAAAATCAACATAAACATTTACATTTACAGTACATAAAATAAGAAAAAAAAATGATGTAGACTTTTATTCAGCTGTCCAGGGAGACCCTGGTGGTGCTGCTGGACCGGGATGGCCACAATAGAGACCCCGGTAAGGCCTCCTGCTGGTGGGACGTCATCTGGGATGGTCTCCGGAGTGTTTGAGTGCATATTTCCACTATCCACTAAGTTGTCTACCAACAGGTTTGCAGGGCTGACTCAATCAACGGCTGCCATGTCACTGAGTTTTTTTTTCATTTTTTTTTCAAAAAGAGTATATTTCTGAAAAAAGTACTTTTAATAACTACTAATACTGCATTGGGGAAAAACTACTAAAACCTTATTTAAGCAAAATTATCTTGCATACTCTAATGTACTTAAAGTATCAAGAGTAAAACGTCTCGGTTACGTATGTAACCCTTGTTCCCTGAGTTCAGGGAACGTGTCGTCGGGGGAGTTCCCTGACAAATTGGGATCCCTAATAAAACGCCATGGTGCTGGCCCCTTCCAGTGCCCAGCTAAGCTACCCTGCAGCAGTTTCTTGTAATAAGTTGCGGGAGCTAGCTAGGGAATCACACTGCTGTTCCGCAAGACCCGCACAGTGGATTTTGGATAACACTGGGAAAGCGTGCCCTAACCCATGGGGGGGGGAACGCTGCGGAAGACCAGCCTGCCTGAGGAAGGCCTGGAATACACATATGTACTAACCCATTGGGGTAGTGAAACATTTGGCAGTCCCTGAGGTAGTCCCAATCCAAGGGAAGTGGGAGCGTACTCAACAGGGATGACAGAACGAGTCTGTCAAGGGGAAGACACGGCTGAACTGCACGTGGCAGACCACTGGAAAAAACATCCAGTCTACTAGCAACTCCTACTAGAGGTAGCAGACCTGGCGCCAGGCGGTCCGCCACGCCTGGCACCGGAGGGGTGATGGAGGAACTCACGAGGCTCACCGACGTAGGGCGCCATACGGAGCAAAAGACGCACGTATCCGGCCGAGGCACGGAGTGGAGTAGCAAGCCGACACAACCTATTCCCTGGCCGTAGCGAGTACTCGGGAGGAAACAGGTTCCACACGTAGGCTATAGAATCTAGCGAACGTGTTCGGTGTCGCCCAGCCCGCAGCTCTACAGATGTCTGTCAGCGAGGCGTATTGAGCCAAAGCCCAGGAAGCGGCAACACCTCTAGTAGAGTGAGCGCGCAACCTGGGAGGACAAGGCTCACCCAGAGACTCATACGCTCGGGTGATAGCATCCACTAACCAGTGAGCTAACCTCTGCTTGGAGACAGCCTTCCGCTTCTGCTGGCCTCCGTAACAGACAAAGAGCTGATCTGAGGTCCTGAAGCTTTGCGTTCTGTCAATATAAACCCGCAGGGCGCGGACGGGACAGAGAAAGCTAGGGCTGGGTCTGCCTCCTCCTGGGGCAGCGCTTGCAGGTTCACTACCTGATCCACGAAGGGAGTGGTAGGAACCTGGGGCACACATCCGAGCCGGGGTCTCAATACAACATGAGAAAGGCCCGGCCCGAACTCTAGGCACGATTCGTCGACCGAAAAAGCCTGCAGATCCCCGACCTTCTTGAAAGAAGCCAATGCCAACAGGAGCGCTGTCTTAATGGACAGGATATTCAACTCAACTGTTGACAAGGGCTCAAAGGGAGGACTTTGAAGAGCTCTAAGAATCAGAGCTAGGTCCCAAGAGGGTACAGAGTGCAAAACACAAGGTGGATTTAACCTCCTAGCACCCTTAAGGAATCTGATGATCAGGTCGTGCTTCCCCAAAGACTTATCCTCTACTGCATCGTGATGCGCTGCTATTGCAGCGACATACACTTTGAGGGTGGAGGGAGACAGCCTTCGCTCCAACCCATCTTGCAGGAAGGAAAGCATGACTCTGATCGGGCAAGTTCGGGGGTCCCCCTTATGGGAGGAACACCATTCGACGAACAGGTTCCACTTCAACGCATAGAGGCGCCTCGTAGAGGGGGCTCTAGCGGAAGTGATGGTGTCTACCACTGCCTGTGGCAGGCCATCTAGAACCTCCGCGTCCCTTCCAGGGACCAGACATGGAGTTTCCAGAGGTCTGGACGCGGGTGCCATAGAGTGCCCCGTCTCTGAGAAAGGAGGTCCTTTCTCAGAGGAATCGGCCAAGGAGGGGCTGTCGCGAGGAGCATGAGTTCCGTGAACCAAGTCCTGGTGGGCCAATACGGCGCCACTAGAAGGACCTGCTCCTCGTTCTCCCTGACCTTGCACAGGGTCTGTGCAAGAAGGCTCACTGGGGAAAACGCATACTTGCGTAGGTCCCGGGGCCAGCTGTGAGCCAGGGCGTCCGTGCCGAGAGTCCCCTCGGTCAGGGAGTAAAACCACTGGCAATGGGTCGTGTCTGGAGAGGCAATCAGGTCTACCTGTGCGATTCCGAAGACACTCCAAATCAGCTGGACCACCTGGGGATGGAGTCGCCATTCTCCTGGCAGGGGAGGCAGCCGTGAGAGCTCATCTGTCACACAGTTGAGCTCCCCTGGAACATGAACGGCATGAAGCGACCTCAGGTGCTTCTGACTCCATAGGAGGAGGTGGGAGGCGAGTCGCAACATGCGACGGGAGCATAGACCACCTTGATGGTTGATGTACGCAACGGTCGCAGTGCTGTCCGTACGGACCAGTACATGCTTGTGTCTGAGAAACCCCTTGAGGTGACACAAGGCTAGGCGTACTGCTTGCAACTCTAGGCAGTTGATGTGCCAATGCAGCTGGGGCCCCGTCCACAGACCCGAGACTGCATGCCCTTTGTACGTGGCCCCCCACCCCATGGCAGAGGCATCTGTGAAAACCACAGCCTGCCTGGAAACCTGGACTAAGGGCACTCCGGCCCAAAGTAACGCAGGATCCGGCCACGGGAAGGTTTGGCGACAGTGCGGGGTCACTTTGACCCGGAACGTGCCGCTCTGCCACGGCCACCTTGGGACTCGATCGTGAAGCCAGTGCTGAAGTGGTCTCATATGTAACAGGCCGAGCGGCGTTACTGCGGCTTCGGCTGCCATATGCCCCAGGAGCCTCTGAAATTGTTTCAGTGGAACCGCTGTCCTGCCTCAAAGGAACCTGAGGCAGGTGAGCACTGACTGGACGTGTTCCTCCATGAGGCGCGCAGTCCAGGCAACCGAGTCCAGTTCCATACCGAGAAAAGAGATCCTCTGCACGGGGCAGAGTTTGCTCTTATCCCAGCTGACCTGAAGCCCCAACCGGCTGAGGTGCCGAAGCACCATGTCCCTGTGATCGCACAACACCTCACGAATGAGCTAGAATGAGCCAGTCGTCGAGATAGTTGAGAATGCGAACGCCTTGTTCTCTCATGGGAACAATGGCCGCCTCTGTGACTTTCGTGAAGACACGGGGCGACAGGGCCAGCCCGAAGGGTAGGACTTTGTACTGATACACTCGACCCTTGAACGCAAACCGTAGAAACGGTCTGTGTCGAGGAAGAATCGAGACGTGAAAGTACGCGTCCTTCAGGTCGATCGCTGCAAACCAATCCTGGGGACGGATGCATTCGAAAATGCGCTTCTGCGTGAGCATTTTGAACGGGAGTTTGTGCAGGGCCCGATTCAAAACTCGCAGGTCCAGGATTAGCCGTAACCCACCGCCTTTCTTGGGTACAATGAAGTATGGGCTGTAAAACCCGGACCTCATCTCGGCAGGAGGGACCGGCTCGATCACGTCCTTCGCCAGCAGGACATCGATCGCTTTCCGCAAGACAGGAGCACCCACTGACCGCACACGGGTGAAGTGGACGCCCCTGAACTTGGGAGGCCGGCGTGCAAACTGAATTGCATAGCCGAACCGAATGGTGCGGATGAGCCATCGGGATGGACCCGGAAGCGCTAGCCAGGCTTCCAGATACCGTCTCAACAAACCCACCCGAACCACCCGCGGAGGGGCAGCGAGGTGGAAGACAGGGACCCGGCTCTGGTGGCATTGTAGCGACCGAGAGCGGGGTCTGGGCGTTTTAACTTTACACCAACCTGCTTCCACCTGTGGGCAGACGGCAGAGAAGGCCCGTGGGCATTCTGCTGCGGGCTGCCCGGTGGCGAGGGGAGGGGGAGAGACGAGGAACGAGGCCCTGACTCCTCGTGACCTGGTCTCTGCGCCTCCGGGCCCAGCAGCAGACAGGAGCAACGCAGCCGAGGCTGCGTCACTGCTATCCATGAGCTGGGGAGAGGGGAACGGGAGTGGCGCCGTTCGTGGGCGGCGCGCACTGCCATTCTGACCCTCTCGGACGGAGGAGAATGGTCTTACTGGTCTGCCAGACTCGACCGTGAGGGGAAACGAGGAGCGAGGCCCGGGGGCATCGAGTCCTGGTTTCCACCTCCTCACCCAGCGAGAGACGAGAGTGATTCTCCACCCGGCCCTCCCCCGGGGGAAGGAGTGGTGATGACACGCACTCCCGAAGAGCAGACATCACATACTCCGGGTGGCTCCTCTCAGGGTCGTTTCCCTTACCCTTTGCGGGGGGGAAACGAACTCTGAGCGGGCTGGTTTTGAGGCGCTTCTGGACCACCAGTGTGGACATCGTCTGACCGAGGGCCAGCGCTGTGACTAATCACGGTCAGTCACTAAGCACAGCTCCACCCCGAATCAGAACTACCCACGTGCACTGAATGTGCAGGGGTAGTGAGAGAGGAAAAACTTCTGCAGATTTAGGCATGTTTGGCTTGCCATATTGGCACCAAAATGCTTCCATACTGCCAAAATTTTTCACACGCATCCAGGCACTTTAGACCCAGGAAGTGTGGCTGTCAAGTCTGAATCTTCAGCATGAGAACACACCATTACAGTAGGAACTCAGCATCATTTTCAGAGTATAACAGCCCTCTCTCCGATGTAGCGATCGACATCTGTCCTCCCCTGGGGCCCCGAATGAAATGCTTGGTCCCTCATGAGAAGGACCAAAATCCCATTCAAAGCCTCGACGGCACACGGCACGCTGAGCAGCTCAAGCCTTTACGAGAAAGGGGAGACGAACAACGTGCCGATGTGGTCATGCACTCATGAGAGAACATGAACCACCCATGAACGCAGTCTCAACACACTGATTAGGCATGTGAAACAGCGATCATGGCCGTCAACCAGGCATGCAAGACAGTGAACGTGGCCATCGCCTCGATGACACATGGCTGAGCGTTCAAGCCCTCAGGCAAGACGAACAACGTGCCGACGTGGTCATGCTCTCATGTAGACAGCATAAACCACCCACGAACACAGTCTCAGCATGTTTGTGATGCGCTAGAGGAGTGAGTGGTTCGTGCTCACTGTAACCCTCAGATCACCAATGTTATTCGCCAAAGTAGCCCTCTTCTGGTGCACCAGAAGATAAACTAGATCGGGAAATAAGCAAAGGGACTCACCTCAGAGGCACGCGAGTCTTGATCTTGACCGCGCATCTTGAGCGCCGAATGACGCGCGCTGGGTTGCCGTGACAACCCGTGCTGTCAACCGGCGCTCGACGGCACATGGCACGCTGAGCGTCTCGAGCCTTTAAAAAGGGGAGACGAACAACGTGCCGATGTGGTCATGCACTCCTGAGAGAACATGAACCACCCACGAACGTAGTCTCACACACTGATTAGGCATGTGAAACAATGAACCTGAGAGAACATGAACCACCCACGAACGTAGTCTCACACACTGATTAGGCATGTGAAACAATGAACGTGGCCGTCAAATGAGGACAGGAAACGATCGCATCCAGAAACACACGAGTGAAACGTCATCCTGAAAAGGACGCGATCTTCACTCGTGTTGCTCTTTCAGGAAGAAGGTACTCTCCTTATTGTGCTGAAACACACAGGGACCCAACGCGGCAACACAGCGGGGAAACTGCAAGCCCGCTGTGCGCACTCAACCGTTTACCAGCTGTGAAAACAGCTTTTGAATTAACAGTGTGTAGACGCAGCCGGCAGACAGGAAATCGCGCGGTCGCTGAAACGCCGTCACGCCAACACAGAGAGATCCCTTCCCGAAACAGCAGACTCGTAGAGCGTAAGATAGATACAATCTTAAAGCTCATTCACTCAGAGAAGACACAATCGGTCGGCTCCGAAGCAAAAAGCACTATGCATGCGTTGCTTCCGCCTTTTTATACCCGCGCTGGTAGGCAGGCTGCGGAATGCAAATCCTGCATGCCAATTTCATTGGCTCGTTTTAATTCACTCGTAGGCAATTGGTCTCCCTAGCGTGATCCCAATTCGTCAGGGAACTCCCCCGACGACACGTCGGAGTTCCCAGGACGAAAGGGAACTAGAGGTATGTATTCTGCAGGGGAAAAAACTCCTTGTCAGGGTTTTTATGATAGTTTTGCATTTATATTATGCTACTAATGCATTTTACTTCTGAATATTTTCAAGGTTGTTACATTATATACTTTTGTGTAGTTTAAGCTGGCAGCACCAGGGCTGAAACATACTCACCATGTCCTCCAGTAAAATATAAAACATAAAAATGACAATAGCCAATTCTGGCTCCATAGCTGTTTACTCAATTATATCAAATGAATTATCAGGATGGCAGTTGTCCTCTCGCACCGCATAGGCTGCATCCTTGAAGTCTGCCTTTGAAGGATGCAGCCTTCACATTGGG
This sequence comes from Abramis brama, assembly GCF_963993115.1. NCBI lineage: Eukaryota > Metazoa > Chordata > Actinopteri > Cypriniformes > Leuciscidae > Abramis > Abramis brama. Next base: position 51,626,890 of record NC_139965.1, on the reverse strand, counting down.
ACACAGCTAATGTCTCTATGGGACTGACAGGAAGAACGAAAGACTCAGACTCGGCCGAACACGAAGACTAGATGAACTAATCATTTCTCTTTCCGGTACTGACAGCATCTCTATGGGACTGACAGGAAGAACGAAAGACTCGGAGGACCCGGCCGAGCCGAACCCGAACTCCCGAAGACTCGAACTAATCATTTCTGTTTCATGTATAGAACCTATGGGATGTTGTGCGCATGCGCGGTCAACACAAAATGAACGAATCACTCTCTGAGACAACTCGGTAGTCCCTCAGTCAAAATGAACGAATCATTCATGAACGACACATCACTAGTTAAAAGGTAGTTTGTGACGTCAGAAACACCAGCGATTTCAAACCACATTTTTGAGACTGTCTTTGGTTCACTGCATGCAGTTTTAAAGAGAACATATACTCAATACAATGGTGTTGACTTATGGATTTGCACATGGTTTGTTTTAAAGCATATTAAAAACACCATATAGATAGACATATAAACAACATTAAAAGCTTGATTTTCACCACAGGGGGACTTTAAGTTTAAATAGCATTTTAGTATTTTGGCTTTCATATGTTTTCTTTTTTTGTTGTTGTTGTTTACATACAGACAGAAGAGATATGTGTGAGTTTGTGTTAATTTCATCACTCAGTCGCACAAACAGCCTAAAGTGGATGTTTCAGCAAATCGACTTGAAATGCAGTAAATCTTCACACTGATTATCTGAGTTGGTCTGTGGGTGTTCCAGATCAATATGAGCCATTTCCCTCTGCATCTAACTTCAATTGATGATATATGTGCATGACGATGTGTTTAATACCTGTATTTAGCAAATGATGTTGGCTGCATTGTATAAATATGCAATGGGTCAGCTGAGAGCCCTGAAATGAAATTTCCTCTGTAATAAAACTCATTTGAGACACAGTCTAAAGTTTGTTTTATATAACACAGAAGAAATGGAAGTTAACCGTGCACTCGGCCGATGTCCTGTCGTGTATTGATGGCCTTGTTTTTCGGCCTTTAAATTCGAGTCGTTGCCTTCTCAGCAGGTGAGCGGCCGCATTGCTCTAAATGGAAGCTGAGAATCTTCACCTCAATCTATTATTCATGAATTTCCCCTGCAGGTGTCACAGGTGAGACGTCCTCTCAGTTTCCAATCACCGGAGAACAAATGAAGCCGCCTCACAGGCTCATAATTAACTGAGTCATGAGCATGACAACAGGTTAAAGACTCTTATAACTACTGAGCACAGAATTCAGTGCACGTCAACGCACATTTGACTGTATGCTTCTTGTGGAAAGAAGAAATCTACATGGTGTCTAAAATTTCACAGCAAAATATCATCTTTTATTCAGTATTTTTCATGATTTCCAGTAAATGTTTCTTAATATTGGCAGTACCAAATAAATTTACCTGAGGATAAATTTCAAAATTGAGAAAGTTTTCAGAGAATTCATGGTGAAAGAACTGCTTGAAATCTGATCTCACGTTCATGTTGAAATGCTTTACCACATTTTTTATGGTAACACTTTACAATTAATTTCATTAGTTAGCAATAGTTAATGTATTAACTAACATGAACTAACCATGAGCAATACGGTCCGTGTACTTTTTGATCATTTCATTTCCTGTTTGGAATGGAATAACGAGAAATGAAAACCAGCTCGTTTATTCGTTTTTTAGTTTAGTTTAAAAAACGAAAAATTTGATTTTAGCTCGATTTTTCATTTTTCGTTTGTGGTTTAAAAAATGGTTTATGGGTTAGATATTTCATTTGCACACGTGGGCAGCGCTGAAACGCCCCTTTCATCTGATTGGTCAAAACGCTCCGCCTTCAGTAAGCTACCAGCTTTTCTTTCTGTCAGGCAGAATAAGAGTCAGTACGAGTGTGGCACTGACAAATGCACTTTAATAAAATAATGTCTGAAACCACCACTCACTGTTAACTACGCAAAATATTTGAAGCAGAAATATGTTGCTGGTCACGTAATTTGTGATGCTGCGACTTGCAAGCGACCCCAATAATGTGAGCCACAGTATTAGCCTATGACAGATTATTTTAGCATGATGTATTTCCCATTGATAAATACCGTGCAAATAGTTCCGTCTCTTTGGATAATAATAGGCTGAACTGTACCATGTTACAGTAACTGTATACTGTCCGTAACATTTAGGCTACCACTCTCGCCTTTTATTTACATCAAAAGGCAGGTAGGCGTGTGTGACATATGTAGGTTATAAATAATTTTGAAAATTTAATAGAAACAAAATGTATATTTATGAATTTAAGCATGTATAGCCTACTCAGTTCACATGAAAAGAAAGAGACAGAAAAGAGAGAAGCTAATCAGTGAATGTAGGCCTACATTAATACTGACAAAATTACCAGGTTTGGGATTAATTAAAATCATGTCGGTTGAAGAGCACGGCATACCTTTAAAATGTTATTAGTTTTATTATAAAACTAATACAATTTTATTACATACTGAATTGGTCGATGTTTCTCTGAGTTTTCTTTATTATATTGGCCTAAAGCCAGCATAAATATATATACAGCATATATATATATATATATATATATATATATATAATATTTTTAATTATTATTATTATTATTATGAGAAATTGACTCCACCTAGAACTTTAATGCTTTACCAAATTCAGCTCAGACCTTCAGACTGGTCTGACTCGCTTATATCTTTTCTAACTGGTCAGACTTACTTTCCCAAAAAAATCCATTGACTTGCGTTATCTGAGCAATGAAGGCCATACTACTTAAGGCTGTCCACTAGAGGGGGCGACAGGATAATAAGTGTTTTCTACTCTTTCCCTGTTTGCATCAGTTTAAATGACAAATAAATGCATGAATTTCATTCATAAATAGCCATATCTGTGTATCCACTCTCTAGTTTATTTTAAGATATTGTTATTCACGCTGATTTTTGCATTTAATGTTTGTCCATCTGGAACTTTTATTTGTCATAGCCTATATTTTAAGATGTAGCCTACTAGAAAAAAAATATGATCTATCTATCTATCTATCTATCTATCTATCTATCTGACTGACTGACTGACTGACTGACTGACTGAGCTTCCTTTGTGAAAAATAGCAGACCACCTTTTTTAAACTGTTATTTAAAACGGTGGTCTGCTATATTTCACAAAATTTCACCATTTGTGCGGTCGTTGGTGTTAAACGAGAAGGACATTCTGAATATGAGCCTACTGTAAAATTAGCTGGCTTAAAAATATGGATTGATCAGTGCAGTTATTCCAGACGCCTCCTGATGCTATTCATATTGGAATTGTGTAATCACAGATTATGAACAGATGTTTTCAGAGGTGGACAAAGTACACAACTTCCTTACTTGAGTGAAAGTACAGATACTACTGGTCAAATATTACTCCGTTACAAGTAAAAGTTGTAAAGACCGATTTTTACTTAAGTAAAAGTACAGAAGTACTTGTTTTTAAAAGTAGGCTACTTAAGTATCAAAAGTAAATGTCAATGCATTGTTTTATTATTTTTGCATTGTTGTGTGTAATACTTATAGTACCTTATGCCTCTAAATCTATGCCTGCCTACCTACCCTCATATCAATATCAAATTTATTTCTAGAACACAGTTCCAGTAGTGGGATTGAATGTGAGATTGAATAAGTGCACTCAATAACGTCCACAATGGTTTCGGACACCCAAATTGCTGTTCCCTCAAATAGTTCCCTATTTAAAGTATTTAAAGCTAGTGTGCTCCAAAACAATGACAAAATTTGCATTTAGAAGACCAAACCCAATGTTGAAAATGAAAATCAGGTTGATGTCAGAATCCAACGCCAGATTGACAATCTCCAACATTGGACAGACGTTGTATTGTGGTTGAAAACAAGGATATATTCCCATTGGGTTGTTGGGTTTTCATGTTTAATAGGAACTTTAGACATAATGATTTTTATACTGTACAAACTGTGTGATCCCCTAACTCTAATGTAACAGTTATGGGTAGGTCATCTACGGACATCTAATGTTACGGACATATTATCATGGTACAGTTCAGCCTATTATTGATTTTTATTTCCACTTCCCTTTTATCCAAAGAGACGGAACTATTTGCACGGTATTTATCAATGGGAAAGAGGAATACACTTGGAATACACATATGACCCACAGGGGCTGCATATGGAGTATCACTGGGGTGTCCAGCCGCAGGTGGAAAATTTCAGCCCCAGGGGTGGCAAGGTGGCTTGCCGAGGGAAAGACACATGCTCAGAGAGGCTTACAGTGGAAATACACATGTGGGGGTCGCCCAGAGGGGGAACCATACACATGGAGGCACCTAGTCAAGCACGAAAGCTGCCGGTGGCATAACTCTGGCGTTGACGTCGACAGTGCTGGAGGAGACTCAAGGCTTATCAGGCTCACCTGAGGAAAATATCGCACGTATCCCGTCCGTGGAGAGGAATGGCGAGCAAGCGAAGACACCTGAGCAGAATCTAGTACCGGCTAGTTGAAGCGAGTACATGAGAAGAAACTGGCTCCACTCGGAGATTATAGAATCTCGCAAATGTGTTGGGTGTCGCCCAGCCTGCAGCTCTACAAATGTCTGTTAGCGAGGCGCCATGCGCTAGAGCCCAAGAGGATGCCACACTCCGAGTGGAGTGGGCCTTCACACCAAGGGGACATGGTCGACCTTGCTGCTGGTATGCCAAAGCAATGGCGTCCACTATCCAGTGGGACAACCTTTGCTTGGAGAGAGCCTTTCCCTTCAGCTTCCCACCATAACAGACAAAGAGCTGGTCTGAGGTCCTGAAACACCGCGTTCTGTCTACGTAAGCACGGAGGGCGCGTACTGGACAGAGCAGTGCCAAGGCTGGGTCTGCCTCCTCCAAAGGCAGCGCTTGCAGGTTCACCACCTGCTCTCGAAAAGGTGTGGTGGGAACCTTGGGCACATATCCAGGCCGGGGTCTCAGGATCACGTGAGAGTTAGCCGGCCCGAATTCCAGGCACGCTTCGTCAAACGAAAATGCCTGCAGATCCCCTACCCTCTTGATGGAGGCCAATGCAACCAGGAGCGCTGTCTTCATTGACAGGAACTTAAGCTCCACTGATTGCAGAGGCTCAAAGGGAGCACTCTGCAGGGCAGTTAGTACTGAGAGGTCCCAAGAGGGTACGAGAGGAGGACGAGGAGGATTCAGTCTCCTCGCTCCCCTCAGGAACCTGATGTTCAGGTCGTGCTTTCCCAGAGACTTACCATCGACTGTGTCGTGATGTGCGGCAATAGCGGCAACATACACTTTCAGGGTGTAGGGAGACAGCCTTCGCTCCAACCCTTCTTGCAGGAAGGAAAGCACGACACTGATCGGGCATTTCGTGGGTTCTTGATGTTTAGAAGACCACCAGTTGACGAAGAGGTTCCACTTCAACGCATAGGCATGTCTCGTGGACGATGCTCTAACGGAAGTGATGGTAGCCACCACTGCTGGTGGTAGGGTACTCAAACCTGCCTCGTCCCGTCCAGGAGTCACATGTGGAGGTTCCAAAATCGGGACGAGGGTGCCAAAGGGTGCCCCGTCCCTGAGAAAGGAGGTCCTTCCTCAGAGGAATTGGCCAGGGAGGTGCTGTCGCAAGGAGTACCAGTTATGAGAACCAGGTCTGGTTGTGCCAATACGGGGCAACCAAAATGACCTGCTCCTTGTCCTCCCTGATCTTGCGCAAAGTCTGCGCAAGGAGGCTCACTGGGGGAAACGCATACTTGCGTAGACCCCGCGGCCAGCTGTGCGCCAGTGCATCCGTGCCGAGCGTGCCCTCGGTCAGGGAATAATACAGGTCATGGGAGGCAAACAGGTCTACCTGTGCGTCACCGAACTGATCCCAAATCAGCTGGACCGACTGGGGATGGAGTCTCCATTCTCCAGCGAGAGGCTGAAGCCGAGACAGCTCGTCGGCTGCCTGGTTCAGGTCTCCCGGGATATAAATGGCTCGAAGCGACCTCAGATGCTTCTGACTCCATATGAGGAGGTGGCGAGCGAGTTGCGACATACGGCGGGAGCGTAGACCACCTTGATGGTTGATGTACGCTACTGTCGCGGTATTGTCTGATCGGACTAGTACATGCTGACCCTTGAGCAACGCACGGAAGCGGTGTAGGGCGAGACGTACTGCCAGCAACTCGAGGCAATTGACATGCCAAAGGCGCTGGGGTCCTGTCCAGGAGCCCGCGGCAGCATGTCCATTGCACATGGCGCCCCAACCCGTGGTGGAGGCATCTGTTGATACAACAACATGCCGGGAAACTCGTTCTAAGGGCACTCCGGCCCGTAGAAAACTGAGGTTCGTCCACGGGGTGAAGGTCTGACGGCAGGCTGGAGTCACTGGGACTGTTGCCATGCCCACCTCGGGACTTGATCGCGAAGCCAAAGCTGAAGCGGTCTCATATGAAGCAATCCGAGCGGCGTTATTGCGGATGCCATATGCCCCAGGAGCCTCTGAAATAGTTTCAGTGGAACCGCACTCTTGTCCTTGAATTGGCGAAGACAAGTCAGCAGTGACTGCGCACGCTCGCTCTTAAGCATCTTGAACGGCAGCCTGTGAAGGGAGCGGTTCAAGACGCGCAGATCGAGGATTGGCCGTAACCCACCGGATTTCTTCGGTACAATGAAGTAAGGGCTGTAGAAGCCGGACTTCATTTCGGCTGGAGGGACAGTCTCGATCGCACCCTTCGCCAGTAGGGTGGCGACCTCTGCTCTCATGACAGGGGCATTACCACCAACCATAGTGAAGCGGACTCCCCTGAAGCGGGGAGGAGACCGCGCGAACTGAATCGCGTAGCCGAGCCTGATGGTTCTTGCGACCCAGCGGGACAGTCTGGGAGGCTCTAGCCAGGCCTCCAGAAAGTGCACCAGCGGGGTCATACGAACCACAGACGTACCGTCGGTGGTGCAGCGAGGCAGAATGACCGGCCCAGGCGAGGGTGGCATAGCGGCCCTGTGCGGGGGCACGGTCATTAGCCGCGTCCTGCCAGAGGAGGTCAGGGGAGGACCAGCGTCCCACGGGGGCATGCTCTGGCAGGGGTCTGGCGACAGAGGGGGATGAGAGGAGCATGGCCCGTGGGCTCAGAGAAAGAGCATCAGTTCTTTTTGAATGAGATTCTCCCCCAGCCCTCCACCGGGGGAAGGAGTGGTCCTGCTACCAGCTCCTGAAAGAACTGAGCCCTAACTCCAAGCTGCCCGTCTCAGGAGCGCTGCTTAGCCAGGTGTTAGCTGGCTAAGGGGCAGAGACAGGCGGTGCCAGCCTCCAGCGACCTCCTCGTGCTCGGGCCGTTGAAGGCTCGAGGGGAGGAACCGCATGGAGGCGGCGTCGGCGGGAAGCAGACTAAGGAGACCACACGGACGGATGACCGTCAGTGCAGAAGCCCCAGTCCGCATCTGGAGTGATCGAAGACTGTTGGGCGCAGTCCTCAACCACACCGCCGACCAAGCTGCCCGTCTCAAGAGTGCTGCTTAGACTGGCGTGGCAGTCTAAGGGGCGGAGACGGGCAGCGCCGCCCTCCTGCGACCTCCTCCTGCCCAGAGCCGGTGAAGGCCCGAGGGGAGGAGCTGCATGGAGTTGGCCTTGGCGGGAAGCGGACTAAGGAGACCACACGGATGGATGACCATCAGTGCAGACAAACCTGAGTCCGCTTCTGGTGGCCGAAGTCCCCGCCTGGGACATGGGGGAGCTGAGAAAATGAATTCTCAGACCCCCTCACATCAACCTGGCTAAGCCCATGTCTGGACACCACCTGGCCCAGGATCACGCAGATACTGATGTCGCCCGAGAGCGAGGTCAGTAGTGTGCGCGGCGGAACGACCAGGCCGGGCATGGGAGGCATAGCGTCCCAGCAAGGGGGCGTGGTCGAGTTTCCGCATTCTGTCAGTGTTGGCCAGGGAAGGACTAGCATTCCACTGCAGCCGGTTCTGACAGAACTCCTGAGTCAGCACTGCCTCGAAGGTGAAGGCGACACACAGCCCTGCATGCCTGTGTCACGATAGTGACAGAGAACATACAGCCCATGATCGCCACGCGATCGAGTGCAGCGAAGGCGGAGGACGCCCGCGGGCCACGACAAGTCACGGGGACCCTCGCGAGCCGGAGGCGTTCTGATGCACGTCCGGGAGAAAGGCACTGGGAGCGAGTGCTGTAGAGCAACACGCACCCAGTAACCAATCGTAAGCCTACAGCGCTCGGGGGGAGGGCGCCACTCCAACCGATGCTTTCAGCTGCCCGGGAAAGCATGGCCATCAGCTCTGGATCCGACTCGACTAACGTTGACACTCCCGAGGGAGGCAACGCAGTCGAATCCTCATTTCCAGAGGAATCAAGCCCGCCTTGTGATGCTGTGAGTGACATGACACCATCTGCTGGAGTCCCGAATGAAAACACTGGGTCCCCAAAGGGGAACCAGGCACACACGGAAGCCCCACGGTTTGTGATGTGGAGGGGGGCGTGGCTGCCGAGCGGGATTAAGCCCAACACGCGAAACAGCGCTCGTGACCATTAGGCAGATGAATCACGCACCCACATCCAGTAAATACACGGGCGAGCCGTCTTGAAAAAGATGTGCCGCGTGCAGCTCTTTTAGAGAGAGGAAAAAGCTCAGCAGAGTGCTGAAGCGCCCAGGGAGAAACACACTCACTGTCGGCAGATCACTGCACAGATCAGCAGCAGGCAATGCGATCTCGCTGGAACATGCCGTCACACCAACACAATGAAGAGCCGCTCGTCTCGTAGAGTGAAGATGATTCATAATGGCTTGCAGGCTCTTGGCTCCGAAGCGAAAACATATCTGCATGTTGCCAGCATACTTCCTTATATACCCCCAGAGGGGGGCGGACTTACGCTATGCAAATTCTGCAGACCCATGGCATTTCATTGCCATTGGCTCGTTTTATATACTCGAAGGTGAGAGGCTTTCTAAGCGAAACCCCATTCGTCGTCATCCGACGTAACTCGGAGTGACCACGAAAGGGAACTTCAAGTTTCACATTCACATGTCATCCTGACATTAATTGTGTACCCTTGCAGATAAATGTATATACTGGAAATGAGGTACACTCTCTCTGAACATACTAGTCTGATTTAATTACTTACAAAATGACAATGCAGACAGTCAGTCTTATAGAATCCTTTTACGTTTATACATAGCAGATGCTTTTATCCAAAGCAAGTGACATTTCTGAGGAATAATCTTCAGGAGGCATAACATGAGTTTTAGGACTACAAACAGAGTGGGAAACAATACAAGATTCAGTTAAGCGCTTCAAAAATAAATTGAATCCAGTGCAGTGAGGACAAGCCTTATGTACAGTCCCATAAACACAGTCTGGATATGTAGGGTGTGTGTGTGTGTGTGTGTGTGCGTGTGTGTGTGTTTGTGTGAATGAATGATGTAAAGCTGCCATAACCTGATTTGACTGCATAACAACATGCTTGCTTATTAACTTATGTATTTCTTGGTGTGACAACCACGACAACTGGTGTTCTGGTGTTCAGGCTGAGTCAGTTAGCAATCTCTTATGCTCCCATGAGTTTGTAACTTCCCATAATTCACTGCTTCACTGTCATGTGAGTATGCGTTTGGGATATAATGTGGCTCGGGGAATAAAGACAGTTCACAGATCTGATGAGGTCAAATCCAGGAGAACATAACCTCAGTGAGATCATGAATATTAGTCAGTAATTACTACTGGCAGTAATTATCAGAGACAAATGCTACCAACACGCAACTAACTTATATGGATTTAGTGAAACAAAATATGGATTTCTGCATAAATTAGATCTGATCTGAACTCACTGTAAAAAAAGATTTTTCAAAGATGTAAATAAAAAAAGTAAAAGAAAAAATATTATTGGAGTGTGATACAGGAAAAGTATTATTATTATTATTATTATTATTATCACATTTAAAGTTTCTCTAAATCGATTTGACACATTTCTCCACACTCAGGTCACTGTTCTCAAACCAGTTAACACAGTGATCTGAACACTTTGTAAATATCCTAAACACGTTGTAAATTTACCTTCATTTCATGCAAATTACAAATCACATGCATCATTTTCTCAAAACACTGTGCACAAAATTCTCAAATATTTTACAGTAGTTTGTACAGCCAACCAAAACTTTAATATATTAGGGGAAAAAACAATTTGTAAACTCTTTTTATTGGTTTTACAAAAATCACAATCATTTGTGCACCATTTTTCCAAACACAACAAGCAAAAGTCTGTTATTTGTTAAATTCTCAGTTGCACTTGGAATTTTCTCAATTAGCCCCAAATATATATCAGCTGAGTTAATAATACACTCAACACAGGAAATGCAACTTTCCTAATTGTTTCAGCTATCTCAATAACAAAAACTATAAAAGGGAAAGAAAAAAAAGATGAAAGGAATGTGTAATAATGAGAGGTTTGGGAGAGGATAGAGGAAAGGCAACATTGAGAAGGAGATGAACAGTGGAAGAGGTAGAAAGATATGAGGGGAAATGAACAGATGGTAAAGGAAGATGAGATGGAGGAAGAAGAGTTGAGAATGTAAGAAGAGGGAGGAGTAGAGGGAGAAAAGATGGGAAGGCAATGGTATTAGTGGAAAGAGCAAGAGAAGAGAATACAAGAAGACATGGACTGAGGGGAAGGGAAGAGCAATGTGTAAGAGGAGGGAGGAGAGGTAGAAAGATAAAGTACAGGCAGGTTTCAAAAACCAGAGCCAACATAATTGATCATGTCATAAATTATGTTTTTTCCTTAAGAGAAGCTGGAGAGATCAGCCCAATATAAACATTGTGACACAGTCAGTTTCCCTGGACAACAAGTGCTGCAATCGACTGGTGTTGTGGCACACAACGCTGACTTGGGGCCGAACAACACAGAAAGGCTTCTACAGCTCCCTCAGTGAATTCCACTTTTATGGAAGTAAAATAATAACAAATGGTAATGAACAAAAAATCTTGTTGAATTGCACTACTTGAAAAAATATGAATTGCATTAACCCTGCTTGCATTTTAATGCATTGTATTTTTAGGGCTTGCATTTTTATGGGCTGAAATTCAACATGGTTGTATATTTAAGCTGTGAATATTCAATTCAAAACATTTCACACACGTTTTCATTAATACAAATTCAATAATCTATATTCACCTTTCAGATTTCACTTCCAAAATATTCATTCTGTTTAAAAGTACAACCTATAATATTCGACAGGCAATTTTCGGTCCATTTTATTTTGCTTTACAAATTCGGTTCCACAAATTCAGTGAACAGAAAATTCAACATTTGACTTCCTGGAATGGCAGGAATTTCAGTAGATTGCTGATTGATAATCTCCATAGCTGTTAGTCGACCTCACCAGCAGGGGGTGCAAGCGGCTGTTGACGAAGAAAACTATAGAGCAACGGGTGAGAGAGCCATCGCGCATCTCACAGCAACACTCAACTGTGTTTTCTCATTACTGAATGATTCAGCATATTGAACGAATTGGTTGAGTCAAAGATTCAATTATCAATTCAAAAACATCTGTCTCATTCATGAATGAATCAGTCGTTTGAACGAATCGTTTGAACGAATGAATCAATGACTCGCTCATTCAAGGCCAATTTATACTTCTGCGTCGAGTGTACGCCGTAGTGTACGTCGTAGGCTACGCACGTAGACGACGCCGTCGTGAGCATTTATACTTCTGCGTTATGTCTGTGTTGCTCTGCAGTTGCACCGCCGAAACGCTAGTTGGCGGGGGCGGGTTTCAATGTTCCACTGTGTTTAGATTCCTGCGGCTGTTTTGAGTTTAGGCTACTACAACAAGCAATGGCGACTGAAAGAGAGCGGATCATGTTGGAGTTGGAGCTTATTGAGGTGGAAAAACAGTTAATTTTAGTGAAATTACTCAAATTAAAAGGCAGAAACGAGAGAAGGCGTCGGAGGAGATGGTACGTGCGACCCGTGAACCTGTTGAGTCAGAAGGAAGGGTGAATTTTCTGTGCTTGTCCTGCCACTGAGAGACATGGACGAAGAAATGCACTTCAGATATTTCCGAATGTCTGCAGGTAGATTTGACGATTTAGTTTGTCGTGTGCAGCCGTTTATCGTACATCAGTGAACGCACAGTATGCCTGTAGACATTACGCAGAGACTGGCAATCACCCTTCGAATTTTAGCTTCAGGTGGAAGCCAACAGGCTGTAGCAGCTAGCTACAAACTGTCGTCAAGCACAGTGTCTTCCATAGTCGCCGAGGTATGTAAAGCTTTGTGGAAAGCACTGCAGCCAGAGTTTCTTCCCTGCCCTTCAGTCGCCCAATGGGAAACTATTGCTGCTGATTTTTGGCGACTGTGGAACTTTCCGAACTGTGTTGGCAGCGTAGACGGAAAGCATGTCAACATAAAAGCACCACCGCACGCAGGTAGCGACTACTACAACTACAAGGGTGCACACTCCATTGTTCTGATGGCTACCTGTGACGCCAGATATCGCTTCACCATGGTGGATGTGGGGGGATATGGACGGGAAAGTGACGGTGGTGTCTTCAAGGAGAGCCGATTTGGTTCTAGGCTTCTTGAACACAAACTGAACCTGCCCCCACCAGCCAATCTGCCTGGAACAGGAGTCAAAATCCCGCATGTGATAATTGGTGATGCTGCATTCCCCCTACACAACAACCTCATGCGTCCCTTTCCAGGTATGTCACAGACAAGATTTATTTAATGCAATAGTACTTCATGTATATGTGTATATATAGGGTTGAATTCAGGTTGAGTGGGACACTTTTTCCAAGTTATCTCAATGGCAAAAAGTGTCCCACTCAACCTGAATTCACCCCTATATACACACACACACACATATATATATTATATATATATATTATATACATATATATATATATATATATATATTCCTGATCACAGCTACATTGACACTCAATGATTGCCTATCAATTAATACTGTTTTATTTTGCTTCATAGGGATGAACCTGCCAATGGATAAGCAGACCTACAATTACCGTCACTCCAGAGCCAGACGCGTGATTGAGAATGCATTTGGCATTTTGGTTGCAAGGTGGCGAATCCTTGGACGACCTCTAGAATGTCTGCCAGACAAAGCAGTTGATATTGTGAAAGCTTGTTCTGTTTTACACAACTTCCTGGCCTACACAGATGAGGTCAGCACACCTGTTAGCAGATACATCCCTGCTAATTTCACAGACACTGACACTACAGGGTCACCTCAGCTCGGGGAGTGGCGCAGAGTGGTGTCAGGGGACACAAATCTTTTGGAACCACTAGATCCACGTCACCTTTCAAGGGCCCGCTCCACCAGAGCTGCAGTTGGTGTGCGGAATGACCTGACGGCCTTCTTTCAGTCACCCCACGGAATTGTGCCATGGCAGAATAACCAGAGGTGGGCACAAATACATCAAAAACTATTTTGTTACAAACTACAAATACTGGCTCATGAAATGTAACAAAATAAAATACAAAATACTGATGTGAAAAATGTATTTAAATAAAATACAAGTAATTAGTATTTTGAAAATACAAAAATACTCCCACAATAATCTTAAAGGGTTAGTTCACCCAAAAATGAAAATTCTGTCAGTAATTACTCACCCTCATGTTGTTCCAACCCCGTAAGACCTTCGTTCATCTTCGGAACACAAATTAAGATATTTTTGATTAAATCTGAGAGCTGGATCACTCCTCCATAGGCTTCTAAGACATTATAACTTGCTGGCCCAGAAAATGTATTAAAGACATCGTTAATATAGTCCAACTGACTACAGTGGCTCAATCTTAAGTTTATAAAGCGACGAGAATACTTTTTGTGCGCCAAAAAAACCGAGTGAGTTCACGTAGTGTTTTAGCGCAGCGCGTCTGTGTTGCACGTCACACGCATCACACACATGACCAGCGTCGGCCAATAGTGAGCCTACGTGTGAAGTGCAACACAGACGCGCTGCGCTAAAACACTACGTGAAAAAACTCGAGGCCCAGAAAGAAGGAAATGAAAAGTGGAATAAAGTCGTTATTTTTGTTGTTTTTTGTGCACAAAAAGTATTCTCGTCGCTTTATAATTTTTGGGTGAACTAACCCTTTAATGCCGTTTTTAAGAGGAGCAGCGCCACTTCTTCTCCTGTGTTCAAAACTCATTCACTTCTTGGAGGGAGCCCGGTCTACAGGGTGTCACGTGATTTTCGTGCATCTAACCTGGACATTGCCATTTCCAACATCAGACCGAAAATATGGCAAAATCGTTTACTATGGTGATAAGCATATGGTGATTTTTCTTAAGTATTTAAGTATTTGAAATACTCTAAATACACTCCCTCAAAATATTTTGTTACAAACTACATTTTATTTTTTCCACACCTGCAAAATACAAATTACAAAATACACTAAAGTAATTAAATACGTATTTAAAATACATTTAATTGAAATACTGCCCATGTCTGAGAACAACATAGTGTGTCATGGTCAACTTGGTCAGTAAATTGTACTGGTGTAAAATATATGCACCAATAAATGACATGCAACCATGTAAATAAAGACCAGTTTTAACTGTTCACGTTATTGTTCCTTTAATTACAGTAACCTGCACAATACAATGTGCAAACAAACAGCAGCAATAGATTTTTTTTTTTTTAAGTGCAAACCATATACACAAATGGTCAAACTATGTATAAAATAATGTAACATGTAAAGGTGCAATGGTCTAGAATTGTTTATATTAAATATAAATGTAAAAGAGCAAACTATACACAAATAAGTAAACTGCTATTGATCTTAATTTGCTGTAACCTGAACCATACAATATGCATACAGCAGGAACTGACATAATTGGTTCAAACTATATACACAAATGGGTTAAAATATGTAAAAGATAGTGCAACGTATAAAGGTGCAATGGTCTAGAATTGTAGATTAAAAATAGATGCAAAAGAGCAAACACACACAAATGGGCAAATTATACATTCATCTTTATTTGCAGTAACCTGCACAATACAATTTTTTGTATGCAAACTATATACACAAACGGGCATACTATGTACAAGTTAGTGCAAAGTATTAAGGTGCAATGATACACTATTAACAATAAAAATGCACGAGAAAACTGTACACAAAAGATACAAACTATATAGTATAACCTGCACAAATAGGTGCAAACAGACAAAATGTAAAAAAAAAAAATGCTAAAGTGCATACTATTTACAAAAATGTGCAAACGATAAAACCTGCACAAATAAATGCAAACAAGCAAAATATGAATAGATGCAAAAGTGCAAACTATATACACAAATGTGCTAACAGACAACTTATTAAAAGATGCAAAAGTGCAAACTATATAAAGATAGTGCACAGAATTAAAAGGTGCAACGTTGTAGAAGTAGGCACAATTGTTTATTTTTTCTGCTGCCACTCAAACAGGACCTTGGACACATCAAACATTGCCTGCGCCCTGTGCTCCTCCGGCACCCTTCGCAGCATGTCGGCAACAGTGTGCCCAAACCGGTCGCTCTCGTCATTTCCATGACTCAGTCTCTGTTGCAGCTCGACCCGCCGTTCCTCCAACTGAGCCTCCAACCGAGCAACCTGCATTTGGACCCAGTCATCTTGCTCCTTCCTCTTCCTTTTCTGTGCCATCCTTGGACTGGGGGACATAGGAGATGGCTGGGGGGAATGAAGAGATGACTGGGGGGACTGAAGAGATGACTGGGGGGACGGAAGAGATGATTGGGGGGACGGAAGAGATGACTGGGGGGACGGAAGAGATGACTGGGGGGACGGTGGACTTGATAGTTGGTCGTTATTGGCTGAAGGTCTCACAACAGCCGAACCATTGGGGTTCGAGCTTGAATCGCTCCCATCCTGCGATTATGAAAGAGATAGCAAATAGTATAAGTTAGTCTTTTATATATAAAAGCTGATGCATCCAGTGTTAATTCACATATAAACAGAGCTATGAATAGGCTACTGCATATTCCTACATTGCAAATGCTACGTTGTTGCGTTTGTATTATCTGCAAGCCCAATATAATTACAATCTATTACATAGGCTATAATATAAATACAATATAATTAAAACCCATTACACATGCTTTTTGTTTCACAGGTATATTATTTTTGCACTGATCAATAACGTAAATTACTCCATTTACGGCGTGGTAGCATTGCTAGTTAAGTTAGCTAACCTAAAAACAACAGAGGTTCCTTTACGTGCATTATTTACCTTATCGTCAAAGTTTGACTCCGTAAGCCGGTGTTTCACATGAGGTGCCAGCCAAGACAGGAATAAATAAAACGCTGGAACTTTTTTCCCTCCTGGATCCCCGCTCCTTGTGGCGAGCTTTTTACGGAGGCGAACGTACTTGTCTCGAGAGTTCTTCCATCTCTTCATACAATCCGCTACATCCAAACCGACGTTGGAGGAAATCTCTCTCCACGAATTCGCTGCCATCTGGCAGTCTTTATATTCTGCAGAAGACGAGTCATACAGATGGCTGTATTTCCGCACTTCTTCAACCAATCACTCGGTCACTTGGTCCATTTCCATTTTCTTCACTGAACTTTCACCTGAACTTCTGAATTTAAAAATGGCGGGCGGTGCAGACGCATACTGCAGAAGAACACGGCGGAAATGCGTAGAAGGAAATGCGATGCTACCAAGCCGACCAATCACAGATCTTGCGGTCCGCGTCGTCGCGACGTGTAGTTAAATTTTTGAGGAGGTGCGTGTCAGGGTACGGCGAAGGGTACGACGTATGGTACACGTCTATGCGTATGCTACGCCGTACCTATTGCGCGCACCCGACGCAGAAGTATAAATTGGCCTTAAGACAGTCGCCTCGCACCATCTACTGGCAGATTAGGGTCATGTTTAAAAGTATATTTCTTTCCAACAATTATTAATTAACTTAATTTTAAAACAATCTCATAACATTATTTAATGCAATTGTTATTTTTCAGTGTAAACAATTTAATTTGATCAGCCCTTCCTAGGGTAACAGCCCTATAGTGTCTAAATAATTGAATTTATTGATCAATTTTAGAAATTAAAAATGATAGATGAAGCATACATTTAATAAGACTAGGGGGTGCCCTTTAAAGGTGCAGATATTTCAATATGCAGATTTAAATACATCACCGCCCCCCACCGTTGATTTGATTTGTGTCTGTGTGTAATACAATCATTTGGTTCAGTAAGAAAACAGACTCTACAATTAAAACCTGAACGTATCTGCTTAATAGATCGTGAGTTGAAGGAGAGTCGCAGCAAAGATCAGCAGCAGGAGTCAGATTTCACGTGCACTGACTGAAAAGAGGATGACGGAATATTTTGTGTAAAAGCGCTTTTTTAAGCAAATTTGTCATTGTACTGTTTTGTTTTTGTGTTTTCCATTAAGAATAATAAGCTACTGAACTAACAATTCAAACAATCCACCACCGAACTGAAAGTGAAACTTTGAAAGTGAACAGCTGCACGGGCATTGATAACGGTTCGAGTCCACGGCGAGGAGCGAACAAGACAGAGTTAACGTTTTTTAGTTCATTCCTTCTTCCATAGGAATTAATTGAAAACACTCACTCTGCTCCACACCATTATCAATGTCCGTGCGGACGAGCATATTTACTTTCGCTTTTAATTTAACGATTTAAAAGCCCCTGCCGGTGTCACACGTCGATTAACCGGTGGGAAAATATCCTTACAGTCACATCCCTAATACATTTATATATAAACACAATAGGCCTACCTGATAAAAGTTTTATGTACTATTTTGATATCATTTGTAAGTTTTCTCAGTCATTCATCACTAGAGGGCAGTACAGCCCTATGTATGACTTGATTTTTTTATTTAACCAAATAGCACTATTCTGCCTGTTTTTAACTTATAAATACTTATTAAATTGAAAAATAATAATAATAATATTTATAATAATTTTATATAGAAATACATGGAGTATAATTAAATTTTTAGAAGATATGAGGCTTTTCCTGTTTCCTTTTTTTATATTACTTTAATCCCTCGCCATAGCAAAACCGTTATATTTATAGTTATATTTATAACCGATATTTAATATGCGTTCACAATTTAGCATCTTCAATGTATTTTCATCATGTTGAAAAGTTTCGGTGTGAATAAAATAAACCACTTAGGAGGAGTAGCTAAAAACTCAGAGTCTGATTTTGCAAAAAATCCACATTCAAACCAAAATATCTGACTTCCTGTTGGTCAGAGCTACTGTAAATTAGAAAGTTTATCCAGCTCGATGAGAAAAATATACGTACCGAGTTTTGTGACTGTAGGTAAAACTGTCAAAAGGTGGCGCAACTGAGCCCTTCCACCATGCCCGTTTCTGAGCACACGTCTACTAGCTGACATCTATAATGTGCATGTTGAGTTTCATGCAATTCAAAGCATGCTAAGAGTGTCAAAAGCATCCAAAAAGAATATTAAAGTTTGATACGTTGCCATGGCAACATTATTTAAGATATCAAGTTTTCTTTATGTCTAAATCTGTCGTGTCTTGCCATTGTTCTGACAAAGTCTGAAGCAAATCGGGTAAAAATAAGAGGGTGATTTCATATTTAGAAGTAAAAGATTATCATTATTGTTTAATAATATATATTATTATAACTTTTAAGAAATAACCAGAAATAACACAAGCTGGCATTTTTTTCAACAGCTATATTTAAATATATAGCAAATCAAACTTTTAACTAAATAAATCTTGTTTAAGATTAATAAGTAAAAAATTTTTTTATTTTAAACAGAAAATAATGCAGCTGTAGATGATTTACAACACATCAAAAGTAGACCATCCGTCAGCTGAAGTCCTGCCACAACTGATGCTTCCAGTGTAAACAATGATTATATTTGGATTCATTTCATTTCAATGTGGCTTTCACATCCGAAATATCACTTGGCAACCACATAGCATCTCCATAGCAACATGATAAACACAACTAAGAAAAAAAAACACGAAAAAAAAAAACAAAACACACCAGCTTTTTCAACATTTCTCATTTTCACATTTAGTATATTTTAACTATGTATATAGTATCAGGTAGTCTAAACTATGCATGCAATATAGTTTAATAATATAGATTTCGGACGCAGTGCATATTTCATATTACATTAGTTCATATTAGGTTTTTTTTTCAATTGCTAACAAGCATCGGTCATGAAGCCACATATTCAAAACTCTTCACACATTCAGTGAAACAAAAGTCTATGCAGACCAAACTGTGAATGATTTTTCATTGCTTTCACACAAAATCCAAAACACCTTTGTCACTCATAATTCACCATTTGCAAAACACTATATATATATATGCAGCACATTTTTCGAATGCTGACACACTGCTTTCAAAACTGATAAAAGCACATTCAAATCAGAATGATGGCAAACTCTGTGCATTTCATATTGAAATATGACAGAATATTATACAGAATATTAACAATTAAATTAAATATGTATTACAAACACTACTAATTTCAGCTGAAAGCCTACCCTGTGTCCTATATTTTAGTCTGTATTACAGTGGTAACTTTTTTTTCAGTCATTATTTGGTAATTCAGCATGGCTTCAGAATGATTTTGTTTGGAAACAGGGATCAAGGAATACACGTGGGGAAAGAAGAAACGGTAGAGAGAGAAAGGACTAGAACACTCACAATATCCATCCATCCATAGCACTTGTCCTATGTAGGGTCGTGGGGAGGCTGGAGCCTTGCCCAGCATCTCGGATTGTAGAAAACACCCTGAACAGATGGCCAGTCCATCACAGGGATGACACACTCACACTCATATTCATATTCATATTCACACTCACACATGCAGACAATAATCTCCAATTCACCTGTCCTGCATGTATTTGTGTGTTAAACCCAGAGGAAACCAATATCAACAAGGAGAGAATATACAAACATGGAAAGGACTCCTGGCACAGCTGGGACTCCAATACTGCACATACAAAATTATACTATATGTTTTTTGATGTTTTATTTTATTTTTTCATTTTATTTAATTTTTTGTAATTATTGCTTCGCTAGTAAATTACAGTTCCCTTTCGTGGTCACTACGAGTTACGTTGTGATGACGAATGGGGTTTTGCTTAGAAAGCTTCTCATCTTCGAGAAATAAAACGAGCCAATGGCAAAGAAATGCCATGGGTCTGCGGAATTTGCATTGCGTAACTCCGCCTTACCTCGTGGGTATATAAGGAAGTACTATGGCAACATGCAGATATGTTTTCGCTTCGGAGCCAAGAGTTCTCTTCACTCCCACAAGCCATTCTGAATCATCTTCACTCTACGAGATGAGCGGCTCTTCAGTGTGTTGGTGCGTTCCAGTGAGATCGCATTGCATGCTGCTGATCTGTGCAGTGATCTGCCAACAGTGTGTGTGCTTCTCCCTGGGTACTTCAGCACTCTGCTGAGCTTTTCCTCTCTCTAAAAGAGCTACACGCGGCACGTCTTTTTCAAGACGGTTCGCCTGTGTATTTTCTGGATGTGGGCACATAATCCATCTGCCTAACGGTCATGAGAGCTGTTTCGCTTGTTGGGCTTAATCACGCTCGGCAGCGCTCGTGGATGAGTCATGTTTTCATTGCGGGAACATGACCATCGCGATGTTTATAGATCGAGACTCAATGATCTCCATGGCTAAAGCTCCCAACCTGTCCCGCTGGGTCGAGAGAATCATCAGGCTTGGCTATGCGATTCAGTTCGCACGATCTCCTCCCCGCTTCCGGGGAGTCCGTTACACTATGGTGGGTGGCAATGCCCCTGTCATGCGTAGGGAGGTCGCTACCTTATGCACGGCCAAACGCATTCTCGAATGTGTGTGGCCACAGGATTGGTTTGCAGCGATTGACCTGAAGAACGCCTACTTTTTATGTCTCCTTCCTCCTCGACACAGACCGTTCCTATTTTTTACTCCCTGACCGAGGGCACGCTCGGCACAGACGCACTGGCGCACAGCTGGCCGCGGGGCCTTCGCAAGTATGCGTTTCCCCCAGTGAGCCTTCTTGCACAGACCCTATGCAAGATCAGGGAGGACGAGAAGCAGGTAATTTTGGTTGCCCCTCATTGGCAAAACCGGACCTGGTTCTCCGAACTAGTACTCCTCGCGACAGCACCTCCCTGGTCAATCCCTCTGAGGAAGGACCTCCTTTCTCAGGGACGGGGCACCCTATGGCACCCTCGTCCCGATCTTTGGAACCTACGCATTGAAGTGGAACCTCTTCGTCACCTGGTGCTCTTCTCGCCGAGAAGACCCCAGAAAATGCCTGATCAGTGTTGTGCTTTCCTGCCTGCAAGAAGGGTTGGAGCGAAGGCTGTCTCCCTCCACCCTGAAAGTGTATGTTGCCGCTATCGCCGCACATCACGACGCAGTTGAAGGTAAGTCCGTGGGAAAGCATGACCTGGTCATCAGGTTCCTGAGAGGAGCGAGGAGACTGAATCCTCCTCGCCCTCCTTTCGTACCCTCTTGGGATCTCTCAGTGGTTTTAATTGCCCTGCAGAGTGTTTCCTTCGAGCCTCTGCAATCAGTGGAGCTTAAGTTCCTGTCAATGAAGACAGTGCTCCTGCTTGCATTGGCCTCCATCAAGAGGGTAGGGGACCTGCAGGCATTTTCGGTTGACGAAACATGCCTGGAATTCGGGCCGGCCTACTCTCACGTGATCCTGAGACCCCGGCCTGGATACGTGCCCAAGGTTCCCACCACTCCCTTTCGAGACCAGGTGGTGAAGCTGCAAGCGCTGCCCTTGGAGGAGGCAGACCCAGCCTGGGCACTGCTCTGTCCAGTACGCGCCCTCCGTGCTTATGTAGACAGAACGCAGTGTTTCAGGATCTCAGACCAGCTCTTTGTCTGTTATGGTGGGAAGCTGAAGGGAAAGGCTCTCTCCAAGCAAAGGTTGTCTCACTGGATAGTGGACGCCATTGCTTTGGCATACCAGCAGCAAGTGTCGACCGTGCCTCCTTGGTGTGAAGGCTCACTCCACCCGGAGTGTGGCTTCCTCTTAGCGCATGGCGCCTCGCTAACAGACATCTGCAGAGCTGCAGGCTGGGCGAAACCTAACACATTCGCGAGATTCTACAATCTCCGAGTGGAGCCAGTGTCCTCTCATATACTCGCTTCAACCAGCCGGTACTAGGATCTGCTCAGGTGTCTTCTCTTGCTCCCCATTCCACTCCACAGACTGGATACGTGCGATATTCTCCTCAGATGAGCCTCCCCGAGAAGCCTTGAGTTCCTCCAGCACTGTTGACGTCAACGCCAGAGTTATGCCACCGGCAGCTTTCACGTTGGCTAGGTGCCTCCATGTGCATGGTTCCCCCTCTGGGCGACCCCCACATGTGTATTTCCACTGTAAGCCTCTCTGAGCATGTGTCTTTCCCTTGGCAAGTCACCTTGCCACCCCTGGGGTTGAAACATTCCACCCTGCGGGCTGGACACCCCAGTGTTTTTCCATATTCAGCCCCCTCCCGGGTCATATGTGTATTTTGTAAGTCCCCCCACCTTCGGGCAGGCACTGATTGCATAGTTCCACTGAGATATGGCTTCCCAGTGTACCTTGGTATTCCTGTGTTAAGTAGGAGTCCTTTGTCTGTGCTAGTCTCACGACAGGGATCTCAGACTTACGCAGGGCACTGGAAGACAGCCGTGATTAGACTGGGAACCCCATTCATCATCACAACGTAACTCGAAGTGACCACGAAAGGGAACGTCTCGGTTACGTATGTAATCCTCGTTCCCTGAGTAGGGAACAGAGACGTTACGTCTCCCTGCCACTTTCCCTGTACTGCTGGAACGCCGGAGTTCAGTCTTGGCTCCTCAGCGAGAAAACATAACTGCATGTTGCCAGCGTACTTCCTTATATACCCACGAGGTGGGACGGAGTTACGCTATGCAAATTCCGCAGACCCATGGCATTTTCTATCCATTGGCTCGTTTTGTATTCTCAAAGGTGAGAGGCTTTCTAAGCGAAACCCCATTCATCGTCACGACGTAACGTCTCCATTCCCTACTCAGGGAACGAGGGTTACATACGTAACCGAGACATTTTTCTCGATCACATTTGTCCACATTTTCCGAACAGTTTACACATACTAAAACTGAAGCACACTTGCCAAAATCACAAATTTTGTTTGCAAAATGTTCTAACCCAGACAGCAACATATTGTCGGCCCAGATCCGGACCACAAAACAACACAATTATTGGTCAAATTAATATATTAATCCTTTCACAATGAACAACAAAATACAGCTATCAATATGAAATATATGATACTTTTCTGACTTCTGAATACTGTAAAAAAACAACCAAAGGAAACTTATGGATGGAAATATATAAAAAAATATATAATAAATAAATAAAGAGTTGAAATACTCAGAACTTCACATTTAGTCCATTCGTTCCTGACGATTATGCCACAGGTTCTCATCAGCATCGCATTGAATGTTTTCCCTTGCAATGCATCGAGGGAAATATCTCCTTGCATGCAGTATCCATCCCTGGCAGTCCTCTGCACCTATTGCCAGGCAACCATCATCCAGCTCCATTATTCTATAAGAAAAAAAAGCAAATTCATAAAGCAAATGATTCCAGTTGCATGTAACTGTATGGTATAACAAGGCATTACAATAGCAAATCCGTACCTGCACATACTGGAATCTTGCCTCCTTCACAATGTCAGAGTTTCTTTGGAATGGAACTCTGTACAGTTGGTTCATTCTGACATGATTTCGTTTAAGGACTTTATCAATAGTAGCCAAACTCACACTGTTGATTTTCTAAATGCTCCCTGATCTGCTGCTGTCTGGATTTAACGTAGTCTGATCACATTGTTTGCCACGACCATTTATACAATGGCAGGCTCCTGTTCAACACTAAATATCTTTTCTCTGCAACCAGTGTGTGGTAGTGTGTGAATTATATAAAGTAAAAGCAAAAAGCATCTCAAAATCGACATTATGACATTGTCATAACAATGTCATCTGCATTACTATAGACATAGTTTGTTCTGCGAACAGGGCAATATAGTAAAGCTGAAATACACAGTGGTATACAGTAACATTGTGACTTACCTCTTCTCATTCCAAAAAAACCCCAGAAAATAGATGCCACAGTGCTCCGACTCAGAATTGGCCCTTTGTCCAGCCTCTCTTAAGGACAAGCCATGATTGATGACATAGTCATCTGCTCCTATATTTTGGTACCCCGGAATATACACTGCCCTCAGCGAGAGCATCTTCCCTAGGGACCACAGGAGGATCTGGTGCGCCAGTTTGCATAGTAGACGCGAGTGCAGAACCCCCTGGTGATTTATGTAAGAGACCACCGATGTGTTGTCTGAGCGGACAAGCACATGATGGCCCCACAGATCTGGAAGGAAGTGTCTCAACGCATTGAAGACTCGATGGCAAAGAGCTCCTAACACTGGACCCTGGGATATGAACCAAGGTTTCCTCCATATAACCAAGGCGCGGAGATACCACTGCGTGATCTTGATCATACGAAGTGGGTTTCCCCTCGGGGAGAACCCTTTGGTCCTGAGCCACCACTGCAAGGGTCTCATGTACAGCAGGTCAAAGGGTATCACATTGGACACCACTTCCATGAGGCCCAACAGTCTCTGAAATGGTTTCACAGTGCGTGACTGGCCTAGCTTTAACTCCTTCATGGCTGTGAGGATAGCAGCTACACGAGCGGGCGACACGACGGCTCACATCGTGACTGAATCCCAAACCACACCAAGGAAAGTGGTTCTCTGCACTGGAGAAAGCACACTCTTTTTGGCATTGAGTCTCAACCCCAATTTTTGCATGTGGTGAGGACGACATCTTGATGCCGAAACCGCCAACTACTCTGACTCCGCTAGAATCAGCCAGTCATCGATATAGTTCAGAATGCGTATGCCCTGCAGCCTGAGTGGGGCCAGAGCTGCATCTATGCACTTTGTGAACATGCGGGGTAATAGAGCTAGACCAAATGGAAGCACCCGATATTGGTATTATTTTCCCCCGAAAGAAAACCTGAGGAACTTCCTGTGCTGAGGGAGGATGGAGACATGGAAATATGCATCTTTTAGATCTATCGTGACAAACCAGTCCTCGGATCTGAGTTGAGTCATGATCTGTTTGAGTGTCAGCATTTTGAACTTGTGTTTCTTGACTGTACGATTCAACTGACGAAGATCTAGTATAGGACGCAACCCCCCATCTTTTTTCGGAACAATGAAGTAACGGCTGTCAAAACACGATTCTTTGTCGGGTGAATACACCAGTTCTATAGCCTCCTTCGATAACAGAGTTTTTACTTCTTGCTCCTGCTCGGGATGCACTAACGTGAGCAACACCCCGTTGTAGCGTGGCGGACGAGAACCCAACTGTATTCTGTAGCCTTTTTCTATCATCTGCAGGACTCACTGAGATATATTCTGTACATTCTTCCATTCTGTCAGATAATCTACTAAGGGTACCAGCCTCTCGAGACTGGCTTCTGGTGTAACTGGAACAGCTACTTCGGTGACCTGAAGCATACTGGCAGGAAACAACCCAAAGTGACTGTTTTTGAACCCCCGTCAGAGGGTACGAGTTTGATGCAGCGTCGAGTTGACACTGCGCTGTGTGCTCGTTGGAGACCGCTGCGCCCCGAAGCATCGAGGGTGGGGGGGGTTGCCAGAACGGCCTCCTGAGGGCACCGAGGGGGAGTGGGCACCATATACTGAGGTGTACACCACTCCAACCCGGTTGAGGCTGCCCTCAGAGGTCTGACCAAATGGCGTCAGGACCTTTTCTGAGCTGAAGCCTTCTCAGCCTGAAGAACGGTCCTCAGATCCGGCTTCTGCTTCGAAGGCTTCGGCTGAGAGTGTCGGCCCGGCCCCCATGATTTTTGTGGAGGAGCACGAGACGCGATACTCTCCTTCTGTTGCGCCCGGTATGAGGAGCTAGACAGCCCCATGGGTTTGGGAGCGGCGAGGGAGATATTTTTTGAACGTCTCTGTTTATCTCTTGGCCTCCTGGAACCTCTCAACGACTGTATTTATGTAGTCGCAGAAGAGACCAGGAGGCGTTAGTGGGGCATTCAACTAAAAAGCTCTTTCTTTGTCCTTTATTTCTGCTAGATTGAGCCATAAATGTCGCTCAGTGGCCACCAAGGCTGCCATAGACTGTCCTATTGCTCTGGTGGTTTCCTTAGTGGCCCTGAGACATAGATCTGTGATCTAGATCTCGCTGTCATCCAAATCACCCAGCAGGTCAGCCTGATATGCTTGCAGAATTGCCATTGTGTGCAAGCATGCTCCGGCCTGACCTGCTGCCGTATATGCTTTCCCCACTAAGCTAGATGTAGATTTTAGTGGCTTAGCGGGTAGCACTGGGGCCTTCAGGGATGATGCCGAACCAGGGGCAAGAGTCTGTTAGAGTCTGCTAGTGTCTGTTCAGCCCTAGGCATCGTCCCATAGCCGTCCCATCGTCCTTTCAACCCCCTTATATCTGAATATATATGCACTTGGGGGCTGAAAAGACGGGACAAATACGGCTTGTTCCACGATCTAGACAGCTCACTGTGTAGATCGGGAAAAAATGGAAGGCCCTGTGATGGAGGTGATACGTTTGCTTGTGACAGGAAGCGCTCGTCTAATTTGCTTTTGGGACAAGTGCCTCGTTTCTCGGCCGGCCAGTCAATATTAAGAGAGCGCTGGATCCCCCGGGTAAGGGAAGAGGAAGGGTGGACAATAACTCCCTTACCGTATGTACAATTATCATATATATATATATATATATATATATATATATATATATATATATATATTTTTTTTTTTAAACCTTTATTGAACCAGGAGAATCCCATTGAGATTAAGAACCTCTTTTGCAAGGGTGACCTGGCCAAGACAGGCAGCAGCATATAAAAAATAATACAAACACATAGGTACAGACAAATAACACAGAAAACTAAAACTAACACTTCATAAAATCATTTTAAATCATTTTTACATTCTAAAAACATTTACATATTAAGGCATATGCCTCTACGTCTTTCATTTTGGATTTAAATGCGTTCAGCGAGATTAATTCAGTGAGTTTCAAGTCCTTTTGCAATGTATTCCATGCTGAAGGTGCAAAATACAGAAATGCTTTCTTTCCCATTTCCGTACGAGTCTTGGGCACAGAGAGCATAACAAAGTCCTGAGAACGCAAAAAGTGTCGCCCATTGCTTTTCTGTATGATATGAACACATAGGTAGCTTGGCAGCAGACCAAGAATTGCCTTATATATGAAAGTGTACCAATGACATAGCCTTCGGGTGGCTAGAGGAGGCCATCCAACTCGAGAGTATAGCTCACAGTGGTGAGTCAGCGCTTTGCAATTTGTAATGAACCTCAACAAAGCATGGTAAGCTGTGTCAATCATATGAAAATTCTGTGTAGAAGTATGCATATATAAAAGATCACCATAGTCCAGAACAGATAAGAAAGTGGTGGCCACAAGTCGTTTTTTTACATAAAAAATAAAAAAAACACACAACTTATTTTGAAAATAAAAACCCAATTTTAGCCGCAGCTTTTTCACCAGGTACAGCATATACAGCATGTGATATGAATCAAATATGTTTATGAAAAAAATACTGTAATATTCATCGTAAGTATTTTTTCGTGTTCCAAAGGGTGTAGTGCTTTCCTAGTGATTAGACTGACTTTCTCCAGGTGAAATTTTGACAATACCTCCCTTACAGTATGTACAATAATCAAATATGTTTGATACAATTACTGTAATTCCCCTGAAGTATTTGTTCCATGTTCCAAAGGGTGTAGTACTTTCCTAGTGACCTGACTGACTTACTACACGTGAAATTTTGACAATACCTCCCTTACTGTACGTACAATAATCAAATATGTTTGATACAATTACTGTAATTCCTCTGAAGTATTTGTTCCATGTTCCAAATGTAGTACTTTCCTAGTGACCTGACTGACTTACTACACGTGAAATTTTGACAATACCTCCCTTACTGTACGTACAATTATCAAATATGTTTATGAAACAATTACTATAATTCACCTATAGTGCTTTTTTCATATTGCAAAGGTTGTAGTATGTTCCTAGTGATCACTCTACTCTAATTCATTTTGATAAATGTATTAGGTAAAAGTAGGTATTAGAATTGCTGTTCCTAAAACACATTTCGTTCATTGATTAAAAACTGTAACGATTTTAGCTTAATCATATTTTCAACGTTATAAATAAGCAACAACCTTATTAGTCTAGTAGCCAGCCCATAGAGCCCCATTGTGAACCCGGAAATGTTGAGTACACCAAAGTTTTATTGCAGAAATGTGAAGTATGGGTCCCCAGCATACAGAAACTGCCGGATGCTAATTTACATATGTTGAGCAATTTGCATAATTAGCATAATTAGCATTATTAGCTTAATCGTCCATTTTGACCACATAATTTGCACTGTATGGTTTTAGAGGTTTTAGAGGATGCCCAGGGGCGTAATTTGTGGGGGGGTTTAATATTTAAATCTATGCACTACAACCCCCCCAATATTTATACCATGATCACATGAAAAATATGCAGACCCAAACTTCAACCCCCCCAATGTTCAAACCAAATCTACGCCCTTGAGGATGCCGATTTCATTTCTGGCACTTTCAGAATTCAAAATGGTAATTCTATAACAAATTTGGATAAATTTAGATATTTTTAATTAATTTCGGCCAAAATTTTAGGTTATTTTCATGGTAAACATAATAATCTCACATTTCAGAATCACAAGAGCTCTTGTTCTTTGATGTGAATGTTGCTAACCTAAATTTGTTTACATTTCTTGAGGTCCAGTCATGTTTTTATGCAAATAAGCTGTTGCAGCTAGCTGGCGTAGTTGTAATAAGTATGTTGTAAAGCAAGGGAGCATAGTCTAGTTTGCAAATATTTTTTTCTTATATCGCCTTAATATTCGTACAAAAGTCAGTCAAGTGATTTAATGTTGACAATTTAATGTTGATATTACTTATGTTTTCACATTAAGATAAAAGGTGGACAGAGTTATAGTGACAGTATTGTTCAATACATTGTGAATTTCTAGTCAGATCCATTTTGTGGGTGAATCTGGTGTTCTAAAATTAGTTAGCCTACCATTATTTAAAAATTTCGGATTCTTCTTTTTTTTTTAATTCAGACTTCTTGTGGTTTGATAAGGAAAGGATTAAAAACAGTCGATATTCAGTGTTATTGCTGCTTTCTCAAGTTGTTGTGGAGGATTATTTAACCATTCAACTCTAGGGTTAAGTACTTTCAAAACAAAGAGAGATGGTTTGATCAGGTCGAAATGTCGGGAAAGAAGTGTCTGTTTGCTCCATGCAGTGGCAAAGTTGGCAACTTTAAAATATCTGGGTCCAAAGGAATCGCCACTATGCTAATTAAGAGCTCGGAGACACAGCCATACATGAGATTTTGTCAAACATTATTGCTACTGATGGTGCTTCATCAGCTTCTGTGCTATGTCACAAATCTTGCTACAGCTCATATACTACTGGCTCTAGAAACGTGAGCAAATGCAAGTCAGGCGTACTGGACAGAGCAGTGCCAAGGCTGGGTCTGCCTCCTCCGAGGGCAGCGCTTGCAGGTTCACCACCTGGTCTCGAAAGGGGGTGGTGGGAACCTTTGGCACATATCCAGGCCGGGGTCTCAGGATCACGTGAGAGTTAGCTGGCCCGAATTCCAGGCACGCTTCGTCAACTAAAAATGCCTGCAGGTCCCCTACCCTCTTGATGGAGGCCAATGCAACCAGGAGTGCTGTCTTAATTGACAGGAACTTAAGCTCCACTGATTGCAGAGGCTCAAAGGGAGCACTCTGCAAGGCAGTTAAAACCACTGAGAGGTCCCAAGAGGGTACGAGAGGAGGGCGAGGAGGATTCAGTCTCCTCGCTCCTCTCAGGAACCTGATGATCAGGTCGTGCTTTCCCAGAGACTTACCTTCAACTGCATCGTGATGTGCGGCAATAGCGGCAACATACACTTTCAGGGTGGAGGGAGACAGCCTTCGCTCCAACCCTTCTTGCAGGAAGGAAAGCACAACACTGATCGGGCATTTCGTGGGGTCTTCACGACGGGAAGAACACCAGTTGACGAAGAGGTTCCACTTCAACGCATAGGCATGTCTCGTGGACGATGCCCTAGCGGAAGTGATGGTAGCCACCACCGCTGGTGGTAGGGTACTCAAACCTGCCTCGTCCCGTCCAGGAGCCACACGTGGAGGTTCCAAAGATCGGGATGAGGGTGCCATAGGGTGCCCCGTCCCTGAGAAAGGGGGTCCTTCCTCAGAGGAATTGGCCAGGGAGGTGCTGTCGCGAGCAGTACTAGTTCGGGGAACCAGGTCCGGTTGTGCCAATACGGGGCAACCAAAATGACCTGCTCCTCGTCCTCCCTGATCTTGCGCAGGGTCCGTGCAAGAAGGCTCAATGGGGGAAACGCATACTTGCGGAGGCCCCGCAGCCAGTTGTGCGCCAGTGCATCCGTGCCGAGCGTGCCCTCGGTCAGGGAATAAAACAGGTTGTGGTGGGACGAGTCATGGGAGGCAAACAGATCTACCTGTGCTTCCCCGAACTGATCCCAATCAGCTGAACCGACTAGGGATGGAGTCTCCATTCTCCAGGGAGAGGCTGAAGCCGAGACAGCTCGTCGGCCGCACTGTTCAGGTCTCCCGGGATATAAATGGCTCGAAGCGACCTCACATGCTTCTGACTCCATATGAGGAGGTGGCGGGCGAGTTGCGACATACGGCGGGAGCGCAGACCACCTTGTCGGTTGATGTACGCTACTGTCGCGGTATTGTCTGATCGGACTAGTACGTGCTGACCCCTGAGCAACGCACGGAAGCGGTGCAGGGTGAGACGTACAGCCAGAAACTCGAGGCAATTGACATGCCAAAGGTGCTGGGGTCCTGTCCAGGAGCCCGCGGCAGCATGTCCATTGCACATGGCGCCTATAGGCCTTCGCCACGAGAGTGGAGGAGAACCTACAGGCCTTGGAGGAGTGCTTTGGGTCGCCGCGGGAAGAAGCACTCTGCGGACACAGTTGCATCGCAACAGAGCGTTCAACCTGGGGAACCCCAGTGTACCCTTTGGCAGCTGTCTGGTCAAGAGGAGGAAAGGCAGAGGAGGCCGACGAGCGATCGCGGGAAGACAGGGGAGTCTTCCAGGACCTCGTGACCTCCTCATGCACATCCGAGAAGAAAGGTATTGGGGTTGGACGCTGACGGGGGTCAGCGGCCGCACCCAAAAACCAATCGTCCAGCCGCAAGCGCACAGGGCCAGGTGGCGGAGACCACTCGAGCCTAATGGGAAAGGGCTCGAGTGGTCTCCGTCTCTTTTCCCGCGCCTGCCCGGGAAAGCATGGCCGTCAGCTCGGGATCAGACTCGGGCAATGCTAGCATGCCCGAAGGCGGCAGCACAGCCGAATCGTCATCTCCCGATGACTCCTGCCCACCTTGTGATGCCGCGATCGACATCGTGTTGTCATCAGGAGCGCCGAAAGATACCCGCAATCGGGACGCTCTCGGGTTGCGCTGTGAGAGACGGGGGTGTGGAGCGTGGAATAGTCGCGCTTTGTTCCACACCGTCACCCTCAGGTCACCCTGGCCACCAGCCGAAGTACCAGCTCTCGTGGAGCTCGTAGATCGGGGTGTGGATGAGGGGACTCTCCCTCTAACGAGATCATTGAGTCTAGACCGCAACAGCGCGATGGTCATGTTCCTGCAATGGGAACATGATTCATCCACAAACGCTGCCTTAGCGTGGTCAACGCCCAGACACGCAAGACAGCGATTGTGCCCATCAGAATCTGACACAACGCGACCACAACCAGAAGTGCACGGGCGAGGCATCTTTAACAAGACAAAAGAGCGTGCAAGCTCTTTTGTGAAAGGAGAAGTCTCCGCAGAGTGTTGAAGCGACCAGGAAGATGAACACACAAACACTGGCAGATCACTGCACAGATCAGCAGGGAATGTGCACTCGCTGGAACTCGCTGTCACACCAACACCTGGAGAGAAGCTCGTCTCGAAGAGTGTAGAGATGAATCTCAGATTTGGCTTGTGGAGTTAAGTGAATACTTGGCTCAGAAGCGAAAACATATCTGCATGTTGCCGGCATACTTCCTTATATACCCACGAGGTGGGGCAGAGTTACGCTATGCAAATTCCGCAGACCCATGGCATTTCATTGCCATTGGCTCGTTTTATATACTCGAAGGTGATAGGCTTTCTAAGCGAAACTCCATTCGTCGTCACTGACGTAACTTCTTAATACACAATTAAACTTTACAGTGCATTCAAATATCTTATATAGCTGAAACTTCACTATATTGAGTAAAAACAGTGAAATTACAAATTTAAATGAACTTTTAAGTGCTTGTAGTTCCTATAAGTTAAGCTAACTCATTACATTTGTAGACACCAATTACCTTAACCTGTTAAGCTTCACCAAGGCGCCGACACACTGAATCGTTCTTTGTTTAAATAGTTCAAAGTTACTATTAGATTATAATTACTATTATGTTATTACCTTGACAAACTATACATCATTAAAAAGATATAAGATTCAAGTTTCAGTATTTGACCACTATTTTATTCTGAGTAACTTATAGTGACAGTTATGTCTTAATTTGTGTCAGGAGTTATGTAATGAAAAAATGATGTTAATTTAATTTTAAAAACTAAAAGAAGATATACATTGCAATGAAGAAGTTAAGCGATTAATTAAGTGACTAATTAAGTGATGACTGAGCATTAGTGATGAACACTGCTGTTATCAAGCAAAATCACTGAAAGAAAGAAAAATGCAAGAACTACAACTGTCTTCAGACTCAGCCTTATGAAAACAACTGAAGATAAAAGAAGATATTAAAGGGGTGGTATAATGCCCTTTTCACAAGATGTATCTGATGTTCCCAGAGTGTGTATGGTAAGTTTTAGCTCAAATACCCCACATATATTTTTATATAACATGTTAAAATTGTCACTTTTTGAGGGTGAGCAAAAATGCACCGTTTTTGTGTCTGTCCCTTTAAATGCAAATGAGCTGCTGCTCCCAGCACTGAGGGCAGAGCTTCAAAAGTTTGTGTCCTTTTACCTCAAACAGACATGCACTGAAAATTTCAAAAACGTTTAGCCTTTTATGTTCAAACCGGAATCAGACAAAGATGGAGAGACTCAAGAAGAAGTGATAACATGTAGACAACATTTCTGAACGGTTAGTTGAGGAATTTATGTAGCTTATGTGTAGTTATCTTCTAGTCATTGATTAGAATATTCGGGCGTGTTTATGTAAATGTCTATCTGTCGTGTAGTCCCTACCAGTCGTTGTAGTCCTTAAAAAGCAATTTCTGTAAAATAAAATATCTCCCTTTGCTTTGAACTTTGAGCATTGTGACTTTGAGCAATGTTGTTTATGCTCAAACAGCAACATTACACACTAACTAAAGTTAGAAAAGTGAAATCATAATCAACCACCCCTTTAAATCTCTCAGGATCTCAGCAGAGGAGGATTAAACAACTCCACAAACAGCATTACCAGTTTTACTTATTACTAACAAGTGTGACTTTTTTTCTGTCATATGTTTACAGAAGTTCTTAAGAGAATTAAGAGAGGTTTAGAAGTTGATGATTTATTGAGTTTCGTTTAAGGTCACCATATTGGAGATTAGCGGTTGCTTTAGTTGGGCTCTTGACCCTTGCAAATAAGTTTTTTTTTTGGCTGCTGTAACCCATGTGTTTATAAAACACATTTGTTATAGCACAAACGCCAAAAGTATGATTGGGTGTTGATGGTTGTGCTTTTATGATGAAAATCATTATTTAATGACTTGATTCACTGATTTTTTACAGAGTCTAATCTCTGATTAAACAGGTGATGTATTACTAGTTTTGTCTATTTATTTATATTAGGACTGTGATTCTAATGTAAGATCTATTATTGTGACAATCAGATTTAAAAAAAAACATCTATGGTAGCAGTGTTGTGACCATCAGATAAAATGAAGGATTTTACAAACAGTGTGTGCGGAAAAAGTTTTCATCTATGGCATAAGTAAGACTAATACAGACATCAATAATCAGCATATGAATCTCAACAATGGTAACCATTAAAAAGTGACTCATGCTGCAATGCATGGTGGGAGCCATGGATAAGTTTTGTATTATGCTAGTACATAGCATGCATTGCAGCATGAATCGTTTTTTAATGGTCACCATTGTTGAGATTCATATGCTGATTCTTGATGTCTATGTTAGTTTTAGTAATGCCATAGATGAAAATATTTTGTGCATGCACTGTTTGTAGAATCCTTCATTTTATCTGATGTCAGAACACTGCTGGCACTTTTGCTGTAAAATCACAGTTTTGAATAAAACTAATAGTATGTCGCCCATTTAATCAGATATTAGACTCTGAATGAGATCAGTGAATCAGGTCACTACATGATGACTGTCATATCATCAATACTTAACCATAAACATCTGATTATATTTTCTCTTGACTTTCGTGCCATAACAAATGTGCTTTGTAAACACACGGGTTACAGCAGCCAGAGAATAGCTTATGTGCAAAACTCAAGTGCCCAGCTAAAGCAAACACTAAGCTCCATCATGGTGACCTTAAAACGAAACTCAATAAATCATCAAATTCTAAACCTCTGTTAATTATCTTAAGAACTTCTGTAGAAGTCTGACAGAAATAGTTAACCAGTCAATCTGGTTAGTAATAAGTGAAGCTGGTAATGCTGTTTGAGTTGTTTAATCCTCCTCTGCTGAGATATTCAGAGATTTAATAACTTCTTTTATCTTCAGTTATTTTCATCTAACTGTACGTTCACACCGCCGCCGGCGAGAGCGGCAAAATTCGCTCTCGCCGCCCTGCCACCGACGCCGTAGAAAGATTCGGGGACGCTCTGACGTAGATTAGATTAGAATGCGTGATTTAAAAAAAAAACTTTATTTAAAGGGGCCGCAAAAACCGTAGCTGCAATTGGTCAAAATCATTATTATTTTGAGCAAATGAATTGCATTCCCGCTGAAAAAACAAGCGTTTTTAGTTCAAAGAAGTTCTAGCGCGAAAATGTTGCCTATAAATAGTGTTGCGCGGCTTTTTCTAATCAAACTGACAACACTATGGATGACAAGTCGTACAATAACGGGAAACCCGCAACAGAAATTATGAATTTTTCCTCCATTTTGCTTAGGAACTAATGCGGTCGGAACCAAAGTTTACAGGATTGTGTTCTCTTGTATCCTCTCAGGCGGAGGACTTCTACATTCCGATTGGTTGCCGCTGGTTGCCGCCGAACCGCGTCATAGCTTATTACCATAAAGTTGACTTGATTTCAACTCTTCTCGCCACTCTCGCCGTCCAAGACGCGCCGTGCCGCCCTCGCCGGAGGTCGCCGCCGGCTCTCATTGAAAATGAATGGCTTCCGGCCACTTTGACGCTCTCGCCGCCGGCGGTGTGAACGCACAGTAAGGCTGTGGCTGGAAGTCAATTGTAGTTCTTGTGTTTCTCTTTTATTCAGTGATTCTGCTTGTTAACAGCAGGTGTTCATCAATAATGCTCAGTCATCACTTAATTATCCAATTATTATCCAATTATCATTCTGGGATCTAGAAATGTTCTATAACTCATTCAGTTTCAGTTCTGTTTCAGTCATTATGTCCACATAACTTTCGGTAATATTTAAGTGCAGTGAACTCAATTTTATTTAGTACATATAACTGTTAGGTTTTACAGTGTGACTGAAGGTTCTGGCCCATGCCAGGAATGCAGTAACAGTGCTTGCTCATTTAGCCCGGCTTCCAGAAATGAAGTATGGACTTCTTTAACAGGTGTCACTACATCCATCTGCTTTTCTAGGGTACCTTGATAGCAATGGTCTCAGGGGTCATTGAAGTCTATAGTTGAGAGACCATTTCTTAGTTAAATTCTTTACAGTTAGATTTAAAGTGTCCACTCCTTGAGAGAATTAACATGTTATCTTGATGTTTTGAGAAGACTCTCATGTTTATTGTTAGAGCCTGGCCAAATCCAATCTTGAAGAAGCTGTGTGTGTGTGTGTGTGTGTGTGTGTGTGTGTGTGTGCGTGTGCGTGTGTGTGTGTGTGTGTGTGTGTGTGTGTTAGTATTTTGTAAGGAACAAGTGGAATTATTGGAGATTGACTGACTAGTTTTCTTCGACATGTTGGCGCCCAGCAACCCAGATCTGCGATCTGGAAGGTCACGACGTGCCTAAATTCAGGGTCCGAGTGTCATCTGCATAATCGATGGAGATATGCTTCAGTCTATCTATGTGTAGAAAATGTTTGTTTATCTATTTATTAGACAATCAGAATCATTCAACCTGAAGCAAGGACGTAGCTTAGACTTGGTGAAGGGTATAATTGCTGTGATCTTTGTAACTGCAACAGAGTGGCTTACAAACTCCTTGTGAGTCTTGAAGCTGACTTCTGCATGATGAAACTACAAACTGTCTTCAGTAAAACTTTTTTTTTTAATTCATTATAATTCTGACTCTTGTCTTAAATTGACTGACTAACTCCTGGTCTTAATTTATCATATCTGGTCCTTGGGTCTTTAACTGTAAGTCCCAAAATACAGATATACAGTGGTAATCCGTATTGCAACAAGGACAATAAAGCAGAAGTTTCTGCAGATATTCTTTAATGACACAAAGTTTAGCCAACTTATCAAGTATTCCTAAAATAAGATATTACAATTTTAAAAGTGGCATTTGGTTCCACTGTTTAATACACAGTGAGCACAACCATTGGGCATCTTTTCCAGGTAGCTTGTCTGGTGATACTCCAAGGCAGCGTGTCTGCATCTTTGGCACTGTTCACATTGGTAAACATTACAAGGATTAATTATGTAACAAACCACTAACAGTTATGTGTGTTAACCAATTACATTATGCAATGAATAAATATTAAATAATTTTAACATGTTCAGTTGCTTAAATGTTTTTGTTTACCCAAAGTAGTCCTGACTGAAAACATTTGAAAAAACTGTGCTGAAAAAAATATTTTTATTCAAACACACACATTTGTTTTACTTCAACTTTCCCGTCACTTCACTAAAAGAAAATATAGTAAAGTAAAAAGTACTTGACTAAACAATCAGTTAAAGGGTTTATGATAATATAGCCTAAGAACAACTTAAACCAAGAGAGGATCAACAACAGCAAAATTATGAAGAGGTGATATTGAAATATTACTCTAACCACAAGAAATTAATTACAACTTTTATGTATAATCCCAGTGGTATTCCATGAACAATTAGAAAGATAATTGTTTAGATTTGAAGTTGAATTTGGAGGGGGAGAAAGACCATACAAGTGGTGGAGACATACTATGTTGCCTGGTGGCTATATCAGCACGTGACTTAAAATATGTGAAAATATTGACCATGAAGGACAACTACACTACATACAGATTGATAGGAGAGTCAGTGTCAGAAAAGATGATGCCAACAGCCAACTTGCAGCATCCTCTCAACAAATCATTATTTTGGATAACCTTGCATACAAAGTTGTACTGGACCTATGTATTGACTTCTCCAATCAGACCCATCATTCCTGCTGTGCAAGACGCAAAAATTACATGTTGGTCATAAAATTCTGCACTGTACAGTATATTGAATGCCTCCATGATCTTGCTGTTCATTATCCGTCAGAATTGCTGCACCAATGCGAACAGGTTCACTCACTACTGCTATTAATAATGTAGCCCCTATTAATGTACTACAACCTTAAACAAACAAAACCCCTTTTAGTGAATTACAGTATTATATTATTATGTAATACAGTATTATTAGGTATTGTCAAAATTTCACCTGTAGTAAGTCAGTCTGGTCACTGGGAGAGTACTACAACCTTTGGAACATAAAAAAAAAAAAAAAAAAACACTTTAGGTGAATTACTGTAATTTTTTCATATGATTTTTTGTGTACTGTATGTACAGTAAGGGAGGTATTGTCAAAATTTCACGTGTAGTAAGTCAGGTCTCTAGGAAAGTACTACAACCTTTGGAGCATGAAAAAAAATACTTTAGGGGAATTACAGTATTTTTTTCATAAACATATTTGATTATTGTACGTACAGTAAGGGAGGTATTGTCAAAATTTCACGTGTTGTGAGTCGGTCTGGTCAATAGGAAAGTACTACACCATTTGGAACTTAAAATACTTTAGGTGAATTACAGTAATTTTTTCACATGAATATTTGTGTACTGTACGTACAGTAAGCCAGGTATTGGCAAAATTTCACCTGTAATAAGTCAGTCTGGTCACTATGAACATACTAAAAACATTTGGAAGAAGGAAAACCCCTTTTGGTAAATTCCTTTAATTTTTCATTGAAAAAAATATTTGTTTACTGTAAATAGAAAGAATAGAATCGTCAAAATCTCAGTCAAAGTCAGTCTAGGAACATTCTACAACCTGTGGAATATCCCTTTGGTGAATTACTGTAAGTTTTAAATAAAAATATTTGTGTACTGTACGTACAGACAGTTTCTGTTTTTTTTTCAGAAAAACAGTTTCTGTTTTTTTTTCTGCTGTGCTAAAGCAGCCTAGGTGAATATGCAGCAAATATCAAACCTAAAACTAACTTTACCCCGCTGTGCTAGTTGAGTAAAGTTGGCAATACATTCACAGATCTGAACTTCACGGGCCAATAACTCATGAGCTAATCATGGTTACTACACAAATAACATTGTTTTAATAATGTTTAATAATTTTCCTCAAAACAAGCTTTCCTTCGCAGTGGACAAAATACACTGATCTGTATATGCACAGGCAGCTGAGAGACAGATCTGAAGGGACCAGTCAGTAACAGTCAGAAACACACACTATATTGTCACTAAATTCAGTTCACACATCACTGCTGTCCTGATGGTTACACTACAACACTTATTTTGGAAAAATTGTCTTTTTGCATTATTTTTATGATTTGTTATTATGAAAAATATTCAAAAACTTCACAGTAATTATCTGTATTTTTGCCAAATTCAGATCACACATTCTTATACAATTATACAATTGTATTGCATTTATCCAAAACAAAGTTTTGTTATATAACCAGCAGGACAGCAGTGATGTGTCTTTTGGCAACAATACAGAGAATTATAAGTTTTTGAATATTTTGTAGTAACACTTTGCGGATTTTGCACTTTGCAGATGGTCCCTTCTCAGCAGCCTGCACATAGAGATCAATGTATTTTGTCGACTGCGAAGGAAAGCTCGTTTTGAGGAAAATTAGGGTGTAGCTGCTGGTGTTATATGTGTAGTTATATGTTATATGTGTTATTTGTGTAGTAACAACGTTTAGATCACGAGTTACTGAATGCGGAAGTCCACGAATGTGCGAATATAAAACCAACTTTACCTAAGTCAAGACACCCATTTAATTACATACCAAAGACGTGTTTATCAATCAGTTTTACTTTAATTACAGACATGTTTGATATTTATATTTGTATAAATATAACAACAATCAAATAACCCATAGATCACACTGTCAGAGAGTTTGGGAATACTAACACATAATTTATACACATAAAAACATGAGATCAGAGTTTTAAAATCAAACAGTTTAAAAGAGAACAATACAACAACATGGTTGTTTAAACCAATGAACATTAAGCTGTGTCGTCAGCAAGTCGCTTCCTATGAAGGTAATATGATGACATAAAGGCATGCACAGGGTAAGATTTGTGAAAGTGTACATAAGATTGCAAGCGTAAATTAAATTTGCATGTGCAAGAGAAGATTTGTAAAGGTGTAAATCGCCTTTCAAGTGTTAGAAAAAAATATTTGCAGCATTTTACTGTTATTCGTAAGTGTAATGCATGTATTGTGAAACTGCAGCTTCGTGCTAACGCAAAATAAATAGGATCTGTATTCTTCTGACTTCCATTTTTCCGCGCTTACACTTTTGGCACGGTTTTTGCACACAAATACGGCAAAAAGCGGAGGAGGGCGGGTCCACCTTCATGTAGCCAATCAAACGAGCTTCTCGCTGGCTCTCGATTTACTCTTATATTGGTTCAACAAACATGCCAGTCACTATGTCCTTCGGATGAGGGACACAATGTCACTTGTCCTTCGGATGAGACGTTAAACCGAGGTCCTGACTCTCTGTGGTCATTAAAAATCCCATGGCATTTCTCGTAAAGAGTAGGGGTGTAACCCCGGTGTCATGGCCACACACCATTGGCCCTTACCAATCATGGCCTCCTAATAATCCCCTTACATTGAATTGGCTCTATCACTCTCTCTCCTCTCTCCACCTATATCCGGTGTGTGGTGAGCGCACTGGCGCCGTTGTACTGTGGCTGCCGTCGCATCATCCAAGTGGATGCTGCACACTGGTGGTGGTTGAGGAGAGATCCCCTGACATGATTGTAAAGCGCTTTGGGTGTACAGTAGTACATATGAAAGCGCTATATAAATGCCCGATTCTATTCTATTCTATTCTAGAACACATCTTAGTCTACATTTGGCTCAGAAAGTTCTCGTTGCCAAAATGGTACTTTTAATGCACACACACGTGTTAAATAAACAAATAAACAAATAAATCATGATTGCTTAATAAGCTGTGCACCATTAGGCTGATTAAGGCTGACTAAGGAACGGAACCATAAAGGAGGAGCGACGACAGTGAAGATCGAGAGAGGCCTGGCCTGGATGAGATCTGTGGTAACTGTTTTGACAAAGGGTGTGAAAAATGTGTGAAACAAATGAAAAAGTGTTAAGACATTTGCAAGAGAAGACTTCTGCTGTGCTAAGAAGGTGACGATGAAGATCAAGTGGATCCCAGTTTCATTAAGTGTGTCTTAGCAAATGAGAAAATCTGTACTATGTGTAAAAATATTGGGGAAAAAAAAACAAAACAAATTGCTGCATTTCTCATTCATTCTTTATGCTGTAATCTTGTAAATGTAAAAAAAGATATTTTTCCTTATCATATAATGAAATACTGATTTATGTGAAAAATCATTCAAACTACAAGTTCATCATTTATGCTCCCTGTCTGTTGTTTGTGTTTTTTTTGGTCAGTGTTTTAGGATGACAATGCATGTTTTCTGAATGAGAATGATTGCCAGTGTTATGGTGGAACAAGCTTATTTTGAGACATATATGAAGTGTTTTGTTGATCTAAATTAATTTTGATTAACTGTTTGGCCAAGATTCATGTTGGTAATGCAGACTGTATGAAGAGTTTTAAAAAAGTGGCTTCAATAACATCTTAGGTACAGAGCTGTTATGTTTGCAGAAAAGCAGCAGTAGTTATTTTGCTCAAAGTTTTAGCAAGCCTGTAATCGTGGGAGACAGTCTGCAGACTCTGAGGGCTACAACTTTGTTCAGCTTTGCTGGGTTCGCTTGTGGAGCAATTCCTGACCTCTCCATAACCTGAACTCCTCTCTCTCTCTCTCTCTCTTTCTCTTTCTAATCCCTCTGGGTTTCTCTTCCTCTTTTTTCATTTAAGTATCATCTCTGTATCCTCAAGC
Source organism: Abramis brama (assembly GCF_963993115.1). Classification (NCBI taxonomy): domain Eukaryota; kingdom Metazoa; phylum Chordata; class Actinopteri; order Cypriniformes; family Leuciscidae; genus Abramis; species Abramis brama. Next base: position 51,585,293 of record NC_139965.1, on the reverse strand, counting down.
ATGTAGCTTTTGCTGTATGATTGCACATTTATGGCCTCTAACACACCAGTCTCATGTAACCACACTTGGCAGCTAATCCTACCCAATAAGTGCCCACTTGGACAGGAAGCCTTCATGCTGTCAAACATGCATGTTTGGTGAAGAAAAAACAATGCTATAGTAGAGTGCTGTGGAAAAAAATGGGTAACACTTAAAAAAAAAAGGTCTAATTTATTACAGTTTTTTTCAATTGTTTACACGCAATTTTGAAAACAGAGTTCTTTTTGTCAAAATATAATCACAATTATCCAAACACCACAATCAATTAGCAAAATTCCTAGATTGTTTGCAAAATGACACACTTCAGTCAAAACATACACACTTCAGTCAAAACATATACACATATTTGTGAAAATGCTATTTGTTTTAATTTAACCAACACAGTCATCAATGATCATACACTATTGCAGCCAGTTTCACACTGCTGTGATAAATAAAAAACACATTTGTAAAAAAAAAAAAAAAAATAGATTTTTGGCCAGACATTCTTACTGTATGTAAGAGATAATTTAGGTGACAAAAAATAGTGAGAAACTCACAACATTATTCATGATTTGTTTTGAGATATAAGGAGAATGTAGACAAATACTGTAGGCCTACTATAACCTTACCAAGCACTGCACAACACTTGATGCTGCAGACTGAATATTTCAAGTATTTATTTCAATACTTACAGTATTTCTTACCATAATCAGTTACAGTAATCAACCAACAATGATATCAATTACTGTAAACAAATAAAATCTATAGACAAATAAAAATTACTGCATGAATTACAGTACATACACTTTGACTCTGAAGAAAAGTAAAGTAAAAGTAAACAGAAATGAAAGAAAACTACTGTAAAAGCAACAAGAATACTGTAACTATCCGTCTCTCCGTCTGGCTGGATCAGGCCATAAGATTTCATCCACATCACAGGCTATGTCTTCATTGGCAAGGCACCGTTGGAAGAATCGCCTTGTGTGACGAATCCACCCCTGCACTGAAGCTGCTTCAATAAGATCACATGTCTGTTCCATGGCCTGAATGAGGGGCAAACGGTCATAGGGCCGCAGGTCATATACCTTCCACCGCCACGCTGAAAAAAATTCTTCTATAGGATTCAGGAAGGGGGAGTATGGGGGAAGGTATAAAACTTCAAAATCAGGGTGATCATGGAACCAGTTCTGGACCAGAGCAGCCCGATGAAATGAGACATTGTCCCAAACGACAATGTACCGCATCTGGTCCACTTGGTGTAATGCTGTGACAATCTCATGCAATCGGTCAAGAAATGCAAGTATCAGATTTGCATTATAGGGTCCCAGATTTGCATGGTGGTGGAGGACCCCATTTTGTGTGATAGCAGCGCAAAGGGTGATGTTACCCCCTCGCTGCCCTGACACATTGGTGATTGCCCTGTGAACCAATTACATTTCTCCCTCTTCTTCTTGTTTTTGCAAGGTTAAATCCAGCCTCATCCACATATATAAATTCATGTTGAATTTCAGCAGCATCCATTTGCAAGACTCTCTGAAACACATTAAAGAAAATAGGATGCTATTCAATATCTATAGCACAGTATTTTTTTTTGTGACAGAACATTATGAGCAGTGCATGATACCACACCATAGTCAGATGAACAATGCATACCTCCACATACTCATTGCGCAGATGTTTCACTCTCTCTGAATTTCTGTCAAATGGTACCCGATACAGTTGCTTCATGTATATTTGATTTTTCTTTAGGATTCGACCTAATGTTGACAGAGAGACTCGTTGGATGTTATTGAAAATATTGTCATCATTGATGATATTGGCTTGGATTTCTCGTAGCCTGATACAATTATTGGCCAAAACCATGTTCACAATGGTGGCCTCTTGTGCACGAGTGAACATAGGGCCCCTTCCACCTTGGTGTCCTCGACCCTCAATCCTATGTAAAAAAAAAAAAAAGATACAAATATATATATATATATATATATATATATATATATATATATTATATATATATGCAGCCTACTGTCAAATGTCACAGTAAACAATATTGATTATACAAGCTTCAGTTTCAATGTATACTGTGTGGTTAGCTTACCGGTTTTCTCGATGAAATGTCCGAATTACTGACGCAACAGTATTTCTGCTGAGATTTGGTTGAACTCTTTGTCCAGCTTCCATCAGTGTCAGTCCATGGTTGATAACATGGTCAATAAGTGTTGCACGGATTTCTCGAGTCAAATTTGGTCCTCGTCTTCTTTGTTCAGGTTCTATCACCTCTTCAAGTCCTTCTCTACCTCTTCCTCTACCTAGGTGTCTTCCTCTACCTCCTTCTCCTCTTCCTCTACCTCCTTCTCCTCTTCCTCTACCTCTGCCTCCTTCATCTCCTCTTTGAGCTCCCCCTCTCATTCTCACTCTTCTTCTTCTTCTAACTCCTTCCATTTTTGTTGAAGACAGGTGAACTCACCTGCTGCCTTTTATAGCACACCTGAGTGCTGCGTTTTCAAATTAGCACATGTGTGCTTCCACACCTGGTAGATGTGTTTATCCAATTCGTTCATTAGTGTGGTAATTGGCAATCCGGTGCTTTGTAATTACAAGGAAGTAACCTCACAATCCTTATCTGTGTCTAAGGTGTGAAAATGTGTGTAGAGTTTTACAAATCACTGTGTGTAATGTTTTGCAAAAAAGGTGAAGCAGACATTGTGTGTAATGTTGTGCAAATCTGTGGAGGTGTTTTGCTCATTGGAGTAAAATTTTGCTAATTGTGTGGAAATTTTAATTTTAGTGTGTAAACAATCGTAAAAAACTGTAACACAAGTTAATGCATTAACTAACGTGAACTAACAATATTAGTAATATATTTCCAGCTTTTATTAACCTTTGCTAATGTTAGTTAAAAAAAATCATGTTTATGGTAGTTCGCAGTGCATCAACTAATGTTAACAGATACAACTTAACGACTTGATATTACAGTTTTTCTCGATTGTTTACACACATTTTCTGAAAGCATGCCTCATATTCTCAGAACTCTACACACAAATAAAAAAACACACACACAATGGGCAAAACCCCTCAATTCTCCTGCAAAATGAAACTTTACATTCAAAACAATGTTCAAATGACACACACAAACCATCATATGAATAGACATTTATAAGAACCAGTTGAACACTGATGTGCTCAATGTAAAACACTATGATGAATGCAAAACACTTCTTCTCCATTCATCATAATGACTTAGGCCTTTTTTTTGGCTCAGTGTTACACTTACTACAGACAGTACATACGGTATATAAGTGTGTTGTAAAATATTTGAGAATATTGTTTTTATACTCAGAACACAAAAATACACGGTAACAAATACATTTTATTTTTCCCACAAAAACAATGTACACAGTGTACATCCCAACCAACACAAAGTTGGACATACAGTGGTCTATATACAAAACAACAGAAGAATTGACTGTATACAGTTAAGGTGATGATACACAGGGCAACTTTTTGAGCAATGCTGCAGGGCAATCTTGCCGAGCAATTGTTGCTTGGGCACTTTCCCATTGAAAATGGGCAATACATTTCTATCTGGATAATTTAGATCGGTCGTGGGCTCTGTGTCTCATCTGGTTGCCCGTTGACGGCAACACTGCCCAGCAACATTGCTCAAAAAGTTGCAAGTTCAAAACAGATCATCTGACCTTTGACCTATTTAGGCCTATACTACAGTAAAGCAGTGATTGGTTAGTGATCAGTTAAGTAATTTGTGTTTGCACATATGAGGAGTGTGTGTGTGACCTGGTGAATAAGTGTAGCATTTTGATTGGTTGTGTTTGGAAAAGGAAATCAAGTCACTTCCTGTTAGATTTTTGTGTTTTAGGTAGAGAATTGTGTGTAGTGTTTTGAAAAAAAGTGTTTAATGCAATTGAAAACTGAGTCAAAGGCTGAGAAATAGCTTATGGTTTTGGAGATTTGGCATGTAGTTTTGCACTTTGAGTGAGAGGTTTCAAAAATCATGTGACATGAAAAGATTTTGTGTGTAAGCAGTTGGTAAAAACTGTAATATAGTGAACTGATGTTAACAAATGAAACATTATTCTAAAGTGTTACCAAAAAATCTAATAATTCAGCCTCATTGCATGATTGTAAAGAAAATGATGATAAAATAACACAAAATGTGTAAACAAAATTAAAAAATATTTTAAAAATCAGTTCAGAAAGCTAGCTGCACATAGATATCTAGTTTACAAAAAAAAGTAGCCTACCTCAAAAAAATATTATCTTTCAAAGACTTGATTCCACTGATCTGACAAACATTTTAAGCCTATTGATTATTTAAATCTGTAAAAGCACTACCAACTTTTTCTAAACATATTTTATATGATAACTTATTTGTGTGTTCTTACTCATGGAAGATGCATAAGTCATCAAATCAGATCTTGGGTTTGTGTATGTTATACCTTATTTTAAGATGTCTGTGTTACTGTGTAATTATACATTTAAGTACTGGGTAATAATAATTAACTACATGTATTTACTATAGTGTTAGGGTTAGGACTGGGTTTGGTTTAGGGTTAGTTGCTCTTAATTATGCAGAATGTATAGTTACTTTACAACAATAACATGTAACATTTAACAAGGACACTGTAAAATAAAGTTACCAATATATATTTTTTCAACTGAGTACATCCTCAGATCTTCATATATTTCTAAAGGGTATTTATCTGAGTTCTAAGGATTCATTTGTTTATGAAGTACTACTGTAAATAACTCCCTCCACCCTCAGATTAAGCTGTTGTGCAGTTCAGTTGCATTACTGTATAAATAGGATAGATTAATGAGGGAGCAGGAGTCAGGTGTGTTTATGACACCTCTGCAGCTGTTGATGAAGATAACATCAAATAACAGATTAAAAAATTATAAATAATAACATTTCAATCTCTCACTCTATTTTTCTCTTTCTCTCTGTATGTATTTACCTATTTATCTAACTTGACATTTATGTCCACACATGCCCCCTTCTAATTGACACAAACTTTTACAGTCATTTCATTGAATACATTTCATCCAGACTAAAAAGGACTAAATTATAATGATATAATTATTTGACAAAATATTGTCAAAATGAAAGAATATTTTTTGTTAAAATACAAAACAAAGTGGATGATGGGTGGGGCCTCCAAAAGTATGGTTGGGCCGGAATAATTTGCATCACCCCATGTTTTTCAACCGGCTTAATTTGGAAGAAAAAAAAATTGACCGACTGGTCCCTGCGTGGCACTATAAACGCCCATGACTTAAAGGTGAAGTATGTAAGATAAAGATTAAATAGGTGATGAACGTCAGAGCAAATGGGACATTGCAATGCGCTACAATGAAGGCTTCAGTACAGCATCATCATGCACTCATTCAGAAAGACCAATGTTCCAGTTTATAAAGTTTCATTTAATGTGTCCCGTATGAACAGCCTCAAATAGTTGTGGCGCTTCATGTAAAAAAATAGATATGTATGAATTTATTATAAGTGAGATGCTCACATTCACTCTAGATCGTTAAAGACCCTATAACCCTATCATTTTTTGAAGAACATTCAAAACATCTAAAGAACCTTTTTATTCACTATAAATAAACTTTTGTTCAATGAAAATGTTCCTTGGACATTAAAAGTTCTTCATGGAACCATATATATTTTTTAAGAGTGCACCATGGACATTCCCTGAGCAGTTGAAGTAAATACACAGGCAAATCCTGCTCATTCAAGAACATAAATTTATTGTATGGATGGAGCAAGAACATAACGTAAGTGTAAAAGAAATTCATGTCTTACACTTAGAAAAAAAAGTATTTTATTTTGATGGTCCATTAAAGACATTCTTTTAACTAAAAGTATCTTTGCAACTACATGTCATCTAACTCTCATTAAAGTATTAGTAGACTTTCTGTAAAGCTGCTTTGAAACAATATGTATTGTGAAAAGCGCTATACAAATACATTTGAATTGAATTGAATTGAATTGAACTGTGCTTATGATATCGGCTAACCCTTTATTTTGATGCTCCCCCACAGACATTCTAATAACTATAAGTAACTTAGCAAGTATGTCAACTTATTTTACTAACCCAAACTTTAACACCTGACATAACACTAAACTAGCAGTCTACTAGTCTACAGCTGTCTACTAATACTATAATGAGAGTTAGCTGACATGTCCATCTTCGGCATCCTTCTGTCTACAGGAGACTATGGTGTAGCTTCCATTTTTCCTTTCTCCTTTTTTTCTTTATTTTGTGATTTTCTATCTGCACCTTTGCGAGTGGCTATAGAGCCCGACTCTAGAATGGCACACTCTACTGCATTTTCTGCAGGTGAAAGATGATGCCTGCTGAGGCTGCAGTTCCTTTTCCTTCCTCTTGACTCTCTTTGCAGCAAGTTTTCGGACAGCTTCATGTCTTTCTTGCAGATATCTTTGTAGCGCAGCAGTGGACGTCCAGTCAGTAGGTCCTTGGGAATGCGACCTGGGCCCATTCTCCTGACGTGGCCAACGAGTCAACGAAGGCGCTTCTCGCTAAGTATGGCAGACATACTTCTCATGCCGGCGCGTTCCAGAATCTCTGTGTTAGGTACTTTGTCCTGCGACTGGATGCGCAAAATACACTGCAGGCACCTCAAGTGAAAGCTGTTGAGTTCCCTTTCGTCATCAGGGAACTCCGACGCCTCGTCGGGGGAGTTCCCCTGACGAATTGGGATCACGCTAGGGAGACCAATTGCCTTCGAGTGAATTAAAACGAGCCAATGAACATTGGCATGCAACATTTGCATTCCGCAGCCCGCCTACGAGTGTGGGTATAAAGGCGGAAGCAAGAGCATACACAAATGCTTTTAGCTTCGGAGCCGACCGGTTGTGTCCTCTCTGAGTGAATGTGCTTTGAGATTAAATCTATCTTACGCTCTACGAGTCTGCTGTTTCGGGAAGGGAACTCTCTGTGTTGGCGTGACGGCGTTTCAGCGAAAGCACGATTTCCTGTCTGCCGGCTGCGTCTACACGCAGTTAATTCAAAAGCTGTTTTTACAGCAGGTAAATGGTTGAGTGCGCACAGCGGGCTTGCAGTTTCCCCGCTGTGTTGCCGCGTTGGGTCCCCTGTGTGCTTCAGCACAACTGAGAGAGTACTTTATTCCTGAAAGAGCAACACGAGTGAAGATCGCGTCCTTTTCAGGATGACGTGTCACTCGTGTGTTTCTGGATGCGATCGTTTCCTGTCCTCATTGACGGCCACGTTCATTGTTTCACATGCCTAATCAGTGTGTGAGACTACGTTCGTGGGTGGTTCATGTTCTCTCAGGAGTGCATGACCACGTCGGCACGTTGTTTGTCTCCCCTTTTTAAAGGCTCGAGCCGCTCAGCGTGCCGTGTGCCGTTGAGCGCCGGTTGACAGCGCGGGTTGTCACGGCAACCCAGCGCGCGTCAATCGGCGCTCTAGATGCGTGATCGAGACTCGTGTACCTCTACGAGGTTGAGTCCCTTTGCTTGTTCCCCAATCTAGTTCCTTGTCTAAAAAGAAGAGGACTACTTTGGTTAATGAGTATTTGGTGATCTGGGGGTTACAGTGCGGAATGTCTCGCCAGGTGAAAGACCATCACGAGCTTCCCACTCCTCTAGCGCATCGCAAACATGCTGTGACTGTGTTCGTGGGTGGTTTATGCTTTCTTATGAGAGCATGGCCAAGTCGGCACGTTGTTCGCCTTGCCTGAAGGCTTGAGCGCCCAGCGTGCCGTGTGTCATCGAGGCGATGGCCACGTTCACTGTCTTGCATGCCTGGTTGACGGCCACGATCACTGTTTCACATGCCTAATCAGTGTGTTGAGACTGCGTTCGTGGGTGGTTCATGCTCTCTCATGAGTTCATGACCACGTCGGCACGTTGTTCGTCTCTCCTTTCACGTAAGGGCTGGAGCCGCTCAGCGTGCCGTGTGCCGTCGAGGCTTTCGGATGGGATTCTGGTCCTTATCATGAGGGACCAAGCATTTCATTCGGGGCCCCAGGGGAGGACAGATGTCGATCGCTACATCGGAGAGAGGGCTGTTATACTCTGAAAATTATGCTGAGTTCCTACTCTAGGGTGTGTTCTCATGCTGAAGATTCAGACTTGACAGCCACACTTTCCTGGGCTATTCTAAAGTGCCTGGATGGGTGTGAAATTTTTTTGGCAGTATGGAAGCATTTTGGTGCCAATATGGCAAGCCAAACATGCCTAAATCTGCAGAAGTTTTTCCTCTCTCACTACCCCTGCACATTCAGTGCACGTGGGTAGTTCTGACTCGGGGTGGAGCTGCGCTTAGTGACTGACCGTGATTAGTCACAGCACTGGCCCTCGGTCAGACGATGTCCACACTGGTGGTCCAGAAGCGCCTCAAAACCAGCCCACTCGGAGTTCGTTTCCCCTCAGCAAAAGGAAGGGAAACGACCCTGAGAGGAGCGACCCAGAGTATGTGAAGTCTGCTCTTTGGGAGTGCGTGTCATCACCACTCCTTCCCCTGGAGGAGGGCCGGGTGGAGAATTTCGTTTCTGTTCTGCCGCTGACCGGCCGGTCGGCGGTACCCAAAAAAAAAAAAAAAAGAGCAGTTTCTTCCTCCTCTGGGTCATTCACGGCCGAGACTGTCGAGCAAGCAGTCTCTCCCGTTCGAGAGCGGGATGTCAGTGTGCGCCACCCTCGGGTCTCGCCACTCTCATTCTCCTCTCCCCAGCGCTCAGATAGCAGTGGCGCCACCTCGGTCTCGTCACTCCTGTCTGCCGCTGGGCCGGAAGGTGCGGAGACCAGCAGCCGCCCTCGGGCCTTGCTCCTCATCTCCCCCCCCTTCCCTCGCCAGGCGACAGCCCGCAGCAGAACACTCCCGGGTCTTCTCTGCCGTCTGTCCCCCAGTGGAAACAGGTAGGTGTTGTCCAAGTACACACCAGACCCCGCTCTCGCCCGCTAGAAAGCCTCCGGAGCCGTGTCCCTGTCTTCCACCTCGCTGCCCCCACGGGTATGCCGGTGGTGCGAGTGGGCTCGTTGCGGCAGTCTCTCGGAGGCCGTCGCGCTGGCTTATACGCACCATTCGGCTCGGCTATGCAATTCAGTTTGCACGCCGGTCTCCTAAGTTCAAGGGCATCCACTTCACCCGTGTGCGTCAGGTGGATGCTCCTGTCTTGTGGAAAGAGATCGACGCCCTGCTGGCGAAGGACGCGATCGAGCCGGTCCCTCCAGCCGATATGAGGTCAGGGTTCTACAGTCCTTACTTCATTGTACCCAAGAAAGGCGGTGGGTTAAGGCCGATCCTGGACCTGCGAGTATTGAATCGGGCCCTGCACAAGCTCCTGTTCAAGATGCTCACGCAGAAACGCATTTTAGAATGCATCCTTCCCCAGGATTGGTTTGCAGCGATCGACCTGAATGACACGTACTTTCATGTCTCGATTCTTCACCAACACGACCATTTCTACGGTTTGCTTTCGGGGGTCGAGCATTTCAGTACAAGGTCCTACCCTTCGGGCTGGCCCTGTCGCCCCGTGTCTTCACGAAAGTCGCGTAGGCGGCCATTGTTCCCATGAGAGAACAAGGCGTTCGCATCCTCAACTATCTCGACGACTGGCTCATTCTGGCGCACTCGCGAGATGTGTTGTGCGATCACAGGGACATGGTGCTCCGGCACCTCAGCCAGTTGGGGCTTCAGGTCAACTGGGAGAAGAGCAAACTCTGCCCCGTGCAGAGGATCTCTTATCTCGGTATGGAACTGGACTCGGTCGCCCAGACTGCGCACCTCACGGAGGAGCGTGTCCAGTCAGTGCTCTCCTGTCTCAGGTCTTTGAGACAGGACAGCGGTCCCACTGAAACAATTTCAGAGGCTCCTGGGGCATATGGCAGCCGCAGCCGCAGTAACGCCGCTCGACTGCTGCATATGAGACCGCTCCAGCACTGGCTTCACGATCGAGTCCCGAGGTGGGCCTGGCAGAGCGGCACGTTCCGGGTATGAGTCACCCCGCACTGTCGCCAAACCTTCACCCCTTGGTCGGATCCTGCGTTTCTACGGGCCGGAGTGCCCCTAGTCCAGGTTTCCAGGCATGCTGTGGTATTCACAGATGCTTCTGCCAAGGGCTGGGGGGCCATGTACAAAGGGCATGCAGTGTCGAGTCTGTGGACAGGGCCCCAGCTGCATTGGCGCATCAACTGCCTAGAGTTGCAAGCAGTACGCTTAGCCTTGTGTCGCCTCAAGGGGCTTCTCAAACACAAGCACGTACTGGTCCGTACGGACAGCACTGCGACCATTGCGTACATCAACCGACAAGGTGGTCTACGCTCCCGTCGTATGTCGCGACTCGCCTCCCACCTCCTCCTATGGAGTCAGAAGCATCTGAGGTCGCTTTGTGCCGTTCATGTTCCAGGGGGGCTCAATCGTGTGGCCGACGAGCTTTCACGGCTGCCTCCCCTGCCAGGAGAATGGCGACTCCATCCCCAGGTGGTCCAGCTGATTTGGCGAATTCTCGGAGCCGCGCAGGTAGACCTGTTTGCCTCTCCGGACACAACCCATTGCCAGTGGTATTACTCCCTGATCGAAGGAACTCTCGGCATGGATGCCCTGGCACACAGCTGGCCCCGGGACTTACGCAAATATGCGTTTCCCCCAGTGAGCCTTCTTGCACAGACCCTGTGCAAGGTCATGGAGGACGAGGAGCAGGTCCTTTTGGTGGCCCCGTATTGGCCAACCCGGACTTGGTTCCCAGAACTCATGCTCCTCACGACAGCCCCTCCCTGGCCGGTAGTGGTAGATACCATCTCTTCAGCTAGAGCCCCCTCTACGAGGCGCCTCTACGCTTTGAAGTGGAACCTGTTCGTCGACTGGTGTTCTTCCCACGGGGAGAACCCACGAACTTGCCCGATCAGAGTCTTGCTTTCCTTCCTACAAGAGGGGTTGGAGCGAAGGCTGTCTCCCTCCACCCTCAAAGTGTATGTTGCCGCAATAGCCGCACATCACGCTGTAGTTGAAGGTAAGTCCGTGGGGAAGCACGACCTGGTCATCAGATTCCTCAAAGGTGCTAGGAGGCTAAATCTACCTCGTGATTTGCACCCTGTACCCTCTTGGGGACTTAACTTTAGTGCTTAGAGCGCTCCAAAGTCCTCCTTTTGAGCCTTTGCCGACGATAGAGCTTAATTTGCTGTCCATTAAGACAGCGCTCCTGTTAGCATTGGCTTCCTTCAAGAGGGTAGGGGATCTGCAGGCTTTTTCGGTCGACGAATCGTGCCTAGAGTTCGGGCCTGGCCTTTCTCATGTTATATTGAGACCACGGCTCGGATATGTGCCCAAGGTTCCTACCACTCCCTTCGCGGACCAGGTAGTGAACCTGCAAGCGCTGCCCCAGGAGGAGGCAGACCCAGCCCTAGCTTTTCTCTGTCCCGTCCGGGCCCTCCAGATTTTTATAGACAGAACGCAAAGCTTCAGGACCTCAGATCAGCTCTTTGTTTGTTACGGAGGCCAGCAGAAGGGGAAGGCTGTCTCCAAGCAGAGGTTAGCTCACCGGCTAGTGGATGCTATCACCAGGGCTTATGAGTCCCAGGGTGAGCCTTGCCACCCAGGTTGCATGCTCACTCCACTAGGAGTGTTGCCGCTTCCTGGACTCTGGCACAAGGCGCCTCGCTAACAGACATTTGTAGAGCTGCGGGCTGGGCGACACCAAACAAGTTTGCTAGGTTTTATAGCCTACGTGTGGAACCTGTTTCCTCCCGAGTACTCGCTACGGCCAATAATTAGAGGGAATAGGTGTGTCGGCTTGCGACGCCATTCCGTGAGCGGATACGTGCGTCTTTCTGCTCCGTTGGTTACCCAGCAAACGGCTAACCTCGTGAGTTCCTCCATCACCCCCTCCGGTGCCAGGCATTGCGGACCGCCCGGTACCAGGTCTGCTACCTTCAGTAAGGAGTTGCTAGTAGACTGGGTGTTTTTCCAGTGGTCCCTGCGGCGACCCATGATGGCCACGTGCAGTTCAGCCGTGTCTTCCCCTTGACAGACTCATTCTGTCCTCCTTGTTGAGTACGCTCCTCACTCCTTCGGACTGGGACTACCTTTAAGGACTGCCATATGTTCACTACCCTACGTGGTTAGTACATGTGTGTATTTGAGGGCCTTCCTCTAGGCTGCCTCATCTTCCGCAGCGTTCCCCCCCATTATTATTTTCCTTGGGGACGGGCACGCCTTCCCAGTGTTATCCAATATCCACTGATTGGGTCTTGCGGAACAGCAGTGTGATTCCCTAGCTAGCTCCTGCAAAATTTCTGGAAACTGCTGCAGGGTAGCTTAGCTGGGCGCTGGAAGGGGCCAGCACCATGGCGTTTTGGTAGGGATCCCAATTCGTCAGGGGAACTCCCCCGACGAGGCGTCGGAGTTCCCTGATGACGAAAGGGAATGTCTCGGTTACGTATGGTAACCCTCGTTCCCTGAGTTCAGGGAACGGAGACGCCTCGTCCCGTCGCCATGCTGCTGTACCTTCGCGGAGGACTGGACACCGTCCGGCTCTTCAGCGAAAAGCATTTGTGTATGCTCTTGCTTCCGCCTTTATACCCGCACTCGTAGGCGGGCTGCGGAATGCAAATGTTGCATGCCAATGTTCATTGGCTCGTTTTAATTCACTCGAAGGCAATTGGTCTCCCTAGCGTGATCCCAATTCGTCAGGGGAACTCCCCCGACGAGGCGTCTCCGTTCCCTAGACTCAGGAAACGAGGGTTACCATACGTAACCGAGACGTTTCTTCTTATGCCTCGCGTGAGTGGTCCATGCCTCACTGTTATTAAGATGTGTGCTGAGCGCATAGGCCTTGTAGACGGACATAAAGTGTCACCAAAGGTTCAATTGGGTTCATAATCTATAGGTTATGTGACATTCTTCATGTTTATATTTTAAAAATGTAACATTATTCATTGATGTCACTAGTTCACTCATAAAAATAAAGGTCCCAAAAGGGGGCTTTCACAGTGATGCCATAGAAGAACCATTTTTGCTTGCCCCAAAGATACTTTCAGTGAACAGTTCATAATATATTTTTTTTTTCATAGTGTAAAGAACATTTTAATAAAATAAAGATCCTTTTTTTTTTTTTTTTTTTGCAATGGAAAGGTTCTTTGGATGTTAAAGGTTTTTCATGGAACTATATATGCCAATATAGACCCTTTATTTTTAAGAGTGTATGTATGGTTTTGATAGATTTTGTGTTATTTTAGTAACCTTGTGTTTAAGCAGCATAGTCAGCAGTATGTAAAACCACCTCATTATCAGAGCCGAGAGAGTGTGCGCATATGTGTTTTCCACCCGGTTCTGCCATGTACCTGACAGTGTGATGTGGTAACAGACGACACTAACAAAGAACTAGAGAAAGAACAGTCCTCGACCCATCAATGTGCGTTCTGAGGGTAATGAATGAACGCTGAGGTGTGTGGGCATTAGAAAAATGAATAATGCCGCAATCATCTTGCTGCACCTACAGCTCACTGACCGGCCTGACAGATTTCTCAGTACAGTGACACACACACACGCACACCAGAGCATGTGAGCGGAGTGGAGCGGGAGCGAGCGGGGAGCGGGAGCGGGCGTTCTTTAAAACGTCTTCTTCATTCGGGTTCGGACAGCGTGAGGGAGCGCAATAATGACAGCATTTTAGCAGATTTCTTTTGGCCATAAAGCAATTGTTTACATCGCGAGACCTGATATCACGCGAGACTTCCTGACTTCCCCGCCGGCTCAAAGTTGCAAGTGCGTATTTTCCACTCACGGGCACCAGGGGGGTGCGAAACGACCACCATTCAACCCGAAATAAGTAATATAACCATTCCAATGACTCCGAAGCTGTTCAGTTAAGGTAAAAAAAGTTACTTAGTTCACCTTTAATGAGCGGAGCGGCCTGATGTAGCTTTGAGCGGGGGAGCGGAGGGGTGAACAGTTCCGTGAGCGATGAGCGGAGATTCTCACCGCTCCACTCCGCTCACATGCTCTGACGCACACACACACACACACACACACACACACACACATACACACACTGAGTTCAGACTCAGGATTATATTTGGAAAGCCATAAATCAAACAGCAGACATACCCCTGTCCCTCCAATATTCAGTTTGTTCTTTTTGGTTATTGTTATGCCAGTGTGTCTCATCCATGTATAAGCATTCATAAAGAGTTCTGATTCAGTGACACAGAGTGTGTCGTCATCAAACAATACATTCCCATCATTCTTCATTAAGCCGGTTGTCATGGTATTGGTTCAGCTGAACTAAACCCTGTTAGTGGCACATCTGAGAGAACATTCAATCATCCTCACGTCTACTATATTAGAGTTCACCGTATTAGGGCATGTCTGTCTTTCACAGTCCAATAATGGTCTCTTTATGGCTGTAAATGGTTAAGAGTTAAAAAGTGGGGTATAAAAATGGTGTTCGGGTGATTTTATACTGTGTGTAGACATGAATCTGGTCTGTGCAGTCATAAAAGTGTTGCTTTGGGTCAGTGTATAGAGAACAGCAGTTTGTTTAGTCAGTGTTGGGTCAGGGAGTGAATTGTTAGTGAAATGATTATGTAAAGTAAGCTGTAGCACCTGTTTTGCATTGTGCAATTCCCAAACACTTTGTAAAAAAAGAAGCACACTTTAGCATACTTTTAAAAAATACTTATAAGGCAAGGCAAGTTTATTTATAGCACAATTCTATGGAGGCAGATTAGTCTCAAATATAAATCACGCAAAAAACATGATTTACAAATGCGTAGACAATTTCACATGCATGAAACCTAATTCACGTACACACAAAAAAATCCACGTGCGTGAAAAAAAAAATATATTCACAAAAAGCAATTCACATGCGCAAAATAAAATTATATACTCATAAAATACATTTCACAAATGCAAAACACAATTCGTAGATACAACTGTGCACAAAAACCTTTGAATGTTTAAAATGTATGAGTGTATCCTTGCATTTGAATGTGCAAATCGTCATTCACGTACGAATTGCCTTAGATATGTGTGTGTGTGTGTGTTTTTGAGACTTTCCTGGCAGCATAACACTCATAACACAGAGCAGTCTACTCTTTAGCCAATCAGATTTAAGCTTATCAATCGACCAATCAGTATCACGTGAGGGCGGGCCTACCTGCATGTTACGTCATCAGCTTTCGACCAGTTCATGGCTGAGCAGAGGTAAGTGCAGTTAATCGTTCATTTCTGTGTTTAGAAGTTAGAGATCAGTTGAAGCAATAGTTTATTAACTGCTGTTTAGTCCACATGTGAATATAAACATTTATTTTTAGTATTGATGGATTTTCATGTCCTGTCCACCACACATTCAACTGATGATAATGTATGTAATGACGTGCATATATAGGAGACATGTTTTGATCTGCATATATTATGTAGTTTTATGTTTCAGATTTCCAAGACAGATGATGTATGAAGTTGCAGACAACCAGTACTGTGATCTTACCATTTCTACTGTAATTCTTTGAAAACAGTCATGTTACAAGCCATCCATTTTGACAGTTGTTTCAACAAGTGGTTGAAAGTGATGCATTGTTACTGTATTAATTTGTCTCCTGCGGACTATATGTACACGCTTTAGGAATAAAGCCTTGCTATGCATGCATTATTAAATGTTCTTGTAAGAATTAAAAGATTCAGACATAGTTCAATTTGATGTACACGTTTTATTAATTTGAAAGTTTCCGAATCCTTTGGGAATAAAATATATAAAATGACTTGATCATGATTAATGTTCCTGTTACATATGAAGATCATGAACTGACAGTCTAAACTGTGAAGCACAATATTCAGTACAGAGAAATATATATGTCTCTTCAGGAGTTGTGAGATCCAGTCAGAGTCTTCTTTGCTTTTAAAGTATATAAATATAAGTGCAATACATCAAGTGAAAAGTTTTGTGAAATGAATTGTGTTCAGTCCGGTCATCAGTAGACCTCTCTGTTAGGACATATAAGATTTTGTCCAGATATTTAAAGTACTAAAACCCTATAGTACAAGAGGTGCAGACAGAGGATGTGGGAAATTAAGTGATGGTATTTGAATAGAGTTTACTGAGTAATCTTAGTCGCATAATCTTAATTGCCTCTCTATGATAAGTACCTTTGTCTTATCAGCATAAAATCAGATTTTCACATAAAATCAGAACACTCTACAATAAGGTACAATAACTAAGTTAACATTAGTTCATGTATTAAATAACCATGAGCAATACATTTGTTGCTGTGTTTGTTAATCTTTGTGAACGTTAGTTAAAAAATACAGCTGTTCATTGTTAGTTTACAGTGCATTTACTAATGTTAACAAGATTTTAATGAAGTATTAGTAAATGTTAACATTAACAAAAAATAATAAAGGCTGTTCACGTGCAGTTCATTATTAGTTCATGTTAACTAATGAAACGTTTTAATAAAGTGTTACCAATTAAGACATAAATACAAAAAAAAAAGTATAAAAGAGAATAAAGAAACAACATGAATTAAGATGTTCGTGACTGCTATCCAGATGTCACACCAAAGGTGAGTAATCCTGAAAAATAAAGGGAAACAAGTGTTAATAATAATTTAACATCATACACAAATGCCAAAAAACACTGGCTGCTCATTAAAATAGGTCTATTCACTATTTAAAGAACAATCTCGATGGGTATTGACCACAGATGATTGTTTTGCACTCATTAGTGTGATTGTTGAAGCTGTGAGAGCTGTCTGTACCTTCAGCTAAAATACAACAAAACAAGCATCATTCTTCTTCATTTTTGACACGATATGGGACATCTGATTACAACAACACTTGCTTACATCAGTTAATAGTTCATAAACTATTGCTTCAACTGATCTCAAACTTCTTTAACTTCAGTTAACACAGAAATGAACGATTAACTGCACTTACCTCTGCTCAGCCATGAACTGGTCGAAAGCTGATGACGTAACATGTAGGTACCCATATGGAAAAGGTTTGCCAAAAACATCTGTGATTCTTATATGTTCCAACAGAATATTGTAAGGGACATATATGCTGCAAAAACCACATATATAAATTGCATAATATTAATGTATTTTTAATCATATATGTCATATATGTCCTACATACAACTAAAGCCATATACATTTTCATGATGTAAAAACATAGGAAAATAATGCTAATTTAATATGAATGTCCAGCATGGATGTGTATAAAACACAGTGCACTTTACCAATGAGTATAAGGCTGTACTTCACTCATGCTTGCTCTTATCTTGTCCTAAGTCGAGCCCTATGCCTGTAGTCAATCATACTGTATAATCAGCCTTAGATGAAACACATTTAAACTACACAAGCACACATTTTAATTACAAAATTATTTATTAGAGTATATTCTAAAAGATACATTTGCATATTTCACATATCAATAGTTTTCATTTTAAATCCTGCATCACCAGATTTTATTTTCATTTGTGACAATTTCTCTAAACTTTATCACAGAACAACTATGGTATACAACAGTTCTATTATTAACCTACAAACATAAAACTTTCCTAAATGTCGAAGTGATTCTTATGCGTATCACTCTAAAAAATAATTCAGTGGCTTAGTAAATATCACAGTAATAATTAACTTTATTAACTTAATAAAATCTCCGAATATCATTTACTTGATAGTTTGAGTTGAACATACCGAAATAATTGACTAAAACTCCAACAATTAATTTTGTCTGAAATTTACAGTTTGAAGTTTTTCACTAAAATAATTTAGTATTTGACTAAGCAATTATTTATTTAAAATACGCTTAGAGCTAAGAAATGATGGAAATTTCACAAATAGGCCTATATTAGCTCTAATATATTTGTGAAATTTCCATCACATTATTTGGGAATGGATAATTAAACTGATCTGTTTCAAGAACCACAAATAGCCTATTACTTAAAATCAATATTATTAATTTTTAACACGCATAAACTTAAATCAATTAAAACAATGCACCCCTCCCCCACCCTCTGACGACACTCAGCGGTTGAGTGTGCGCGCGCTGTTTGAGCTCTCTCCAGTCTTCAGAGAGTTCTCCTCTTCTCTTCTCAGCGTCGCTGAACTGGTGCAACTCCTCTGTGAAATTCAGGTGTGTGTATGTTTTTATTTATCTGTATAATCATTAATGTGCTTTAAATCATTTTATTTAATGCGGAAGAACATACAGAGACGCAATGTTACTCACGAGTTAAACGAGTGTCGACTCGCGCATGCCTTTTCCCGTGATTGTAACGACTTGCATAAAAAACACACGACTATATTCCTAAAGATAATGAATATAACTAATTTGGATGATAAAATGTCCTCAGAACTGTGCACTGTTTGTTTATTGGCAGGTTATGGTGTCAGTCGCGTCGCAGCATATTTAGGCTGTGAGTGACGCAGGACGGCGGTGTAAAGTTAGAGGTTCCCCCGCAGAGGCGAGTCCGTCTCCGGCACGGCAACCAGCACTGATCCGGTGGATATTGGATAACAGACCGGTTGATTACACTTTAATTGCTTGAATGTTTAGGCCTAAATGTTTAATTTTTACTTCAAAAATGTTTGTTACATGAGTTTAAATGTAGGCAATATTGTATATGTGTTAAAAATAGTATAAAAAATGCTGTATTGCTGTAGGCTACTCATCGACAATAAAGGCCAATGTCATGTAGTTATACCGGTGGTTGTATGGAATATTTTTACAAAGGTTTAGAGGAAATAAAAAAGTTAAAATTACTGGCATATAAACACAGTTAATAGTACTCATAAATACTTGTTATACTCGGATCTATTTAATTTGTTTTACTTATATTTACTCTGTTAATACAGTGTATGTAATGGATTTCACTGCTTAATCTCGGCTAATCAGTATTCTAAGTGTAAAAATGTTTCACCAAAAAAATTAGTAAATCATATTAAAAGTTTTTAGTGCATCACCACCAGAGTTCATGTCACATAACAAAAACATATTCCAGCTAATTTTCAACATTTTAATCACTGTTCTAGAAACATGTTTGACTCAACATTGTTCATTTGCAATAATATGTTATGATTTGTTTTGTTCACAAACAACAGGCCCAGACAGTTCACAATTAATGTAAATACACAAAGTTACAATGTCATTGCTTTTCAACTGCTCTTTCAAATCCTTTAGGAAAATTAACTTCATAAAGGTCAGTGATACTATGACTGTAATCCTCAAACCGGCTTCTGCACTGTACAATTTAAAATTTTTGCCAACTGCATATAAGTGAATCAGATGTTGGTCATCAAAACATGAAATCTGTATGAAACACATAAACAAATGACACAAAATGTGTATAAATTTTATATGACTTTAATTTGACTAGCATATGATTCAATATAAGAACTTTAAATGATTTTTATATGAATTTTATATGAGTTTTATATATTTCTACTTATACCATACACATTTGCATACTTTTGTCATGTAAAACTCATATAAGTCTTTTAACAGTAGTCATATATAACGCAAAAATCCCATACAAGTTGTATGTGTGCTATTTAGTATGAAAGTGGCCATAATCGGTCTGATTTTGTATAAGACATGTATGGGCCTTACATGAAACACAGAAGGTAATTCTGGTCAATTTATGCAAGGAAGATATATGGTTGCTGTATATGAACCATGCAGGTTTTTTTCATATGAGTAGGCCCGCCCTCACGTGATACTGATTGGTCGATTGATAAGCTTAAATCTGATTGGCTAAAGAGTACGACTGCTCTGTGTTACGAGTGTTATGCTGCCAGGAAAGTCTCAAAAACACACACACACATATCTAAGGCGATTCGTATGTGAATGACGATTTGCACATTCAAATGCAAGGATACACTCGTACATTTTAAACATTCAAAGGTTTTTGTGCACAGTTGTATATCTACGAATTGTGGTTTGCATTTGTGAAATGTATTTTATGATTATATAATTTTATTTTGCGCATGTGAATTGCTTTTTGTGAATATATATATTTTTTCACGCACGTGGATTTTTTTTGTGTGTACGTGAATTAGGTTTCATGCATGTGAAATTGTCTACGCATTTGTGAATCATGTTTTTTGCGTGAATTATATTTGAGACTAATCTGCTTCCATACAATTCATACACAGTGGTAATTCAACAATGTAGGACGTTCGGTACAGCGCAGTTTTAATATCAATACGTTTAACACGTCACAAAAAATAAATATCAGAATTTATGATTTATAAAAGTGTTTTTACTCACTATTTTTAAAACTCCCTAGGATCTCAATATGTGATGCAGTGCTGAACTATAACACATGCACAGTTTCTTTCTGCATGTCTTTTGTGTGTTTGTTGTACACTGTTTGTTATAGGTTGCATTCAAGTAAAATTTGACCATACTGCCCAAACTACTTCTGATTATGATCATAAATATTATGAAAAATATAGCTTCAAGCCGCAATTAAGGGGCCAAGCACCACAGAGGCAGAATGATGAGCTAAAAATCAAGGCAGCGAACATTAGACCAACTGCAAAAATAAGTAAAGATGATTTTAAGCAAAATGGTTGAAAGCTCATATTCAAAATCCAAAATTTTTGCTGGCATGGTCTGAAGATGATCTGACTCAAATTTGTTGAAAATCAGACAAACGGTCAAGGACAGGGTGTCCAATCCTGCTCCTGGAGGGTATCCTGCTGAGTTCTTTTCCAACCCCAATTAAACTCACCTGAACAGCATACTAGAAACTTCCAGGCAGGTCTGTTGAGGCAAGTTGGAGCTAAACTCTGCAGGACAGTGGCCTACCAGAACCGAATTTGGACACCCCTGGTCTGAGCGGAGTTGGAAAAAGTATATATATATTTTTTTTAATAGAAAATCAAAATGACAGTCAGGAAGTTCAGCCAACTATGGCAGAATCGGTATCTATGTTCTCGGCATGACCCAAATAATCTATTACGTCCAGTTTCATTACATTAGGCAAAATGTATCAAAAGCTATTTGTATTTTTTTTTAATTCAATTTTTATTTTTGACCAGAAGGTGACCCTGTCTCAATTTTTTTTGTACCTTCAAGGCATTGTGCCAATGACACTTACCGAGTTTCGTAATGATACGCCAATGCGTCTATGAAAAATAGCATTTTACGTCAAAATTCAAAATGGCTGACACCCAAAATGGCTGCTATGGGAACATTGAGTATCGTCCAACTCGACATGCTGCACCAAATCTAAAGAGAGCAGTTTTGTTATTTTTGTCCAAACCATTTATAAGTTATAAGCAAAAATAGCCATTTTTCATATATCCTGAACACTAGGTGGCAGTGCGCCGTTTGTGTGCAGGTACCCTCAGGTCATGCGTGTCATAACACAAAAAAGTTTGGTGAGAATACGTTAATACCTTGGGGAGATATAGGGCCAGATTTACTGGACAGGGCAAATTAGCGTTAGAGCGCAATTCCAAAAAAAAACTCTCAAAAGATTGGAGTGGAAAGTTCTGCGCATGATCTACAGACGTCATGCAAATTAAAGAACACAGACGCAGTCGGATCATTTCCATAATGACCAACGCAGTCTGCCAAGAGCAGCACAAATTAACATCTGGTTTAAGACTGATCTGGTTATGTTTTTTTCTGGTAAATAATGGTGCAAATACTAGTAAATTTACGAGCGCAATTACCTTGCATGATTCATTTAAATACTCTCCTCCCATAAATTTTGTGTCTGAAAGGGAAACTCCTACAAATTCAATAAGGTCAGCCCCAAAAATATCTGTGTCCACGCCTTTTCAGCGCAAATCTCTCATTGGGTGTCTTTAGTAAATCCCGACAGTAGTTTTTTAACGCCAAAAGTTGACATGTTATTCGAGAACTGTTGGAAAATTAACTTGAATTCCATACATTTTTGCCATGGTCTAAAGGTGATCTGGTTCAATTTCCGTGAAAATGAAAAGTTAGTTTGAAAAGTTTTTTCAGAAAAGTTATTAGCTTGGTACTGCACCCAAACAAAATCTTAATGAAATCTCTTTCTTTTTTCGTTTTTTTTTTTTCGTTTTTTTTATCAACCTAAAATTTTGTTTTGTATATATATATTGTAGCCGCACTGGGTAGTATGTTAACATTAGCTCAAATGATCTATAGGGAATTTTAATAATTAATCATGAATATGATTAATATATTGCATATTACAGTTACATTAAATTATCGAATTTGAAAACAGATCCGATTGTATATATGAATAATCAATTACAACGAATTATAATTCCTCATTCATATATCAATAGTCTTATTTCAGATCGATTTATGTGAGACAACCCTAAATGGAAATTAATATAATTATCAAACAGTTGTTTGTCCAGAAAAAAGGCCGTAAGATTAACTTATCAACTTCTCAATGAAGTTATCACTTATAATTTCAGGAAGAATAGTTCCTGGCCATTGAAACAACTCTCCTGTCCTTATAAAATTTAGGTTACTGAAATTGTAACAAGATAAAGCATGTAGCTTAAGATCGAAACATCTCATTGACTTGGTTATATGAGCATTTAAAACAGAGACAATCAGGAATATATGGAATTTAATAGTGGAACTAATGAATACATAACTACGATTCACACAGAGTAAATATGCGCATAACAAAACAAACAGTAAAACAATACAAGACAAACGGATAACAGATGAGAGAGAGAGAGGATGAAAGAGTGAGTGAGGATGAGAATGAGAATCTGCGATCCGAGAGAGATCACGGAATGGCAAAACTCACATATGCAACCTTTTGAGAGAGACAACAAGGAATCACATCAATCAAATCAAATCAATACTTGCGTATGGTTCTCTTTGTATTTGCTTGAGGAAAGAAGGCGCGTGTGTCGTTTTCTTGGAGCTAGTTCTCTCGTGTCTTCCGGGCGAGCGCGGTCGTGTGAAGATTTAACGGTTCACCAAGCGTGAAGTTACCAAAGAAATAATTCAGAGTTCATCTCCCTTGTGGAGGGAGAGGCGAATATGAAAATAAAACTTAGTAAAGAAAAGAAAAACGGAGATGAGAGCTCCCTAAAGAGCCCTGGGACCGGAAGTTCTCTCAGATGAAGTGCTCGTGCGTGTGTCCTTCAGGAGGAGCGTGCGCGGGGATTTCAAAATAGTCTTTTTCTTTGAGTTGAAGTGACCGGCTACGTTCACTTCACTGAACGTAGGTAGAGTCCGAAGACGAAAAATAAAGAAAAGACTTCAAGAAAAGAAAAGAGAAACGGAGAACGCTCCCTAAAAGGGAGCCATGGATCTTCTCACAAAAAGTGCTTCTTGAAGTCTTCTTATGGGAAGATTTAACGTACGCCTACTTTGCGTACGCGGACCAATCATCTTAGAGCATCTCGGGCGGGAAAAGTTCTTCTTTGTCTTGTCAAGAGAACTTATTTGCATAGTTTATGATGGTATAAAATTTCGTCATTTCTACCCAGAAAGATTGTACACGCAGAACAATACATTTTACTGTAATCTCCTATGTATGACTGGTTCAGTCAAAACAAGACGGTCAAACAGATACCAAGAATGGCAGGTAAAAGTAGAAGAGACATAAAGTTACATTCATATGCAGAATTACACACATTTAACGTTCAATTAACACACAATAAAATTGTCAGTACTTCCAGTATGGCATGTGAAGACATCTAAGCACAAAAAGGAATACATTTAAAACATTTAGAGGTACTTTCCTCTGAAAAGTTCCATGGATGGTCTTTGTGTGTGTGTGTGTGTGTGTGTTAATGTGCGTTTTGGAATGTGTGTGTGTGTGTGTGTGTGTGTGTGTGTGTGACTTCTCAGTCTCCAGGGGGTTGTAAAGTGTTATCCTCTAGAAAGGGGGGTCGGGTTACAAGACCATGATTCTATTTGAGACATTAACTAGGAGAAACACTTCTAAGTTACAAATCAGAAAATCATAACCATCGCATAACAGGGCTAACCAGCTATGCAACGCACAAACCTATCAAATACATCTTAGTAATGACTTACATGATGAGTGTAAAGAAACGTTTGTGTGTGTGTGTGTGTGTGTGTGTGTGTAATGTCACATAGAAAGGCTTGCTACGCAAGAGAATGTTGATTTTTAGGTTCTGGTAATACTCCAGGGTGCCATTAAGTGTCAGAAGAGCTGTAAAAGTTGCCACACAGCGCAGACCTAGCGGCTCTAGGGCTATGAGTTACATTTACAGGTCAAACGTTAAAAGTTTTGCCAAAATTTATAATGAAAAGGCTTCTGGAGTTTTGTGTGCAGGGAAAAACAGAATCATGATTCTTGCACATCCGTTACAGTCCCCCTTTTCGTAGGATGAAGTCCCTGCGTGGACATCATCGGACGGCAATCATCATGGTGGGCAGATGACAGGTGAATCATGATGGTTGTGTAGCAGGTGGACCCTTTCCGGGGATTCCATTATAGAGATGCACAGCGCAATGTCGGCGGCGGTCCAGGCTCGGGCCGCAGATAGAGTGTTCAGAACGGGCCGTCGAGACAGTGCTCGGAGGGCTGTGTTGACAGGAGCAATGTCAAGGAGTTGGGACCCCCTTTTCTCAAACCAGAGGTCCATTTCTGGATCTAAGGTGAAGTTGTAGTTCGTAAAGGATGGGAGTTCCAGTGCTGTCTGGTACTCTTTGCTCGGAAGATGGTACAATGCTAGGTCATCATGGTGTGGGATGGCACCTTTCGGTACTTGAATCCCCATATTCTGGTTGAGCATGTTGACACAACTGGTTGTGTCATGCTGGTCGTAAGTGAGAGTAGCTGTGCACACAGGTGTGTTAGCAGGCCACCTTTCACCTACAATCTCTGCTTGAGTCTCTGTGACTTGTGTGCGAGGCTTAGCTTCAGCAGGGCAGCGTGTGTTGCTGACCAGGGGTTGCAACCCACAGCTTCCTTCAGCGTTGTCTCTGAGGAAGGGTTTGCTAGGGCAGAGATAATGAATGTCTTTGGTCAAAGTACACATGTGCATGTTTGGAGCCGGGTACAGCTGTGTGTCGCTGTCATGGTAGGCGGAAGCCAGCACAGTTAGCACAAGGCCTAAGGCTATCAGGTACGGTGGGATTACACCTGTGGCTAGGCTGTCATTGGAGGAGCTAACCTCCCACAGCATGTCTGTTGTTAGCGCTGTAACCAGCTGAGTCTGGGCAAAGTCATTCTGTAAAACAGTAAACAGCGGTTTCATGGAGTTCACGGTCTGGTTCGCTGCGTTGACACTGGGCATACCAATGTTAAACAGAGTTCTGGCGGCAGCTACGGCTCCGAGCAACGCTCCCAGGAACCGTTTGGAGCAGTGGTTGGTGCTTAAGAGTCCTGATTGTGTAACAGTCACTTTCTCAAGTTGGTTGAACATGTGTTCGACCTTGGCCTCGGCGTGAGAGAGGGAGTCCTCTGTCCATCGGGCACTTGTCCAGATGTATTGGACTACGGAGCTGGGGTAGTGTGCTCTGTAGACCGGGCAGGGCTGGATGAGTCGAACATGCACTTGCTGGGGTAGGTCTTGCAGTCGGTGATCAGGAGTCTCAGTTGTTCTCTCGGTGGCAGCTGTTCTCTGGTTGGCTGACAGCACAGCATGGCGAACCACAGCAGCAACCTGGTACAGACAACAGGGAGAGAGAGAGAGAAAGGGGAGGAAGAAACAAGCGAGGGTTGTCTTTGGTTGGACAGGGCAGTCTCTTTACTTCGTGGGCGGCGACTGGGTTTAGCTCGCCTTGGCCCATGTTTTGCCAGATTTTGCTGCTGGCATGACGCTTGCTTCAGTGTCTTGTCAGTGGCTCTGGTGCTGCATTGTGCGGCACATGATGCGTCATGGAAATACATTGGCATTATCCCCCCTTTGCGACGTGGCATTACAAGCTTTTGCGTTGTGATGTCAGACGGTGCACAATATAGAATGTTGTTCTGTGCACGCAAGCATGTGCTTGGTGTCATGCAGTGGTCTGAGGCACTGGTTGTCAGTGAGTGTAGACGGCGTGCGAGGGTAGATGGAGTGGTTTAGGAGATGGATAAGCAAAGTCTTTATGAATGTGTCAGGAGCCCGCATGTCCGTTATGTTGATCAATGTAAACAGTGGAGCCAGCGTAAGCGGCTTTGAGGTAGGTAGTTTATCTGGTAAAGTTCTTATGCTGTGTGTAATCTTCACTTTCTTTAGGGTGAGTGGGTTGAAAGTGACCACAGCTTGTTGTCAGGCTTGGCGAGGGCATGGGTTTGATCATATAGCTGCAGGTCAGTCATGACCTTTGGGCAGCAGGTGTCAAAGTCTTTGGTGAGCTGTAAGGTGCAGGGTAGCACAGTTGATCCTTGACCTGGTGCTGAGTCTGTGTCTTCATGGCTGGCTGTGGGAGTTCCCGTGAACTCTGTGACCTGAAAGTCTGGCTTTGCGTAAGTTCCCGTGACCTTTATGACCTGACCGTCTGGCTGTGACTGGAGGGGGTAAAGTTCTCGTACTTGAGCCCAGACTTTGAGCTGTTTCAAGTCCAGTAACGGTTCAAAGCAATCTAGAAGGTCTCTCCCGACGAGGAACGGGTAAGTGTCCATTTTTGATGAACACGGGATGAATTAGACACAAAGGACCAACTGTCAGGTGAATGTAAGCTACCTGTTCGAGCCGGATGTCATTTTGACTGCTTGACTGCACGTTCAGTTCACAAGTTTGAGGTGTAAGAGTTTGATCTTGTCTCTTAGCTTGAAATTGGAGTCTTTTGAAAAGTTGAGATGAAATCATCGTAAGGTCTGATCCTGTGTCTATCAATGCTTCCATGCTCAGTTCCTTTTCCAACGTGATGTTCCGGTGGAGTTTGCGGCCCACCCCCTTTTCAACGAGGTTGCCCAGGAACATTGGCATCGGGGCAGGTGTGATGATCGATGGGTGGTTAGGATCGGTCTTGTGTAGCTTGCTGCGGGTGCAGATAGCCAAAACAGCATTTTCTGGTACCTTGGGATTGTGGTAACTGGTGTGAGGAAGTGTGCTGTCTCGTTCAGGGTGTGCAGCTGTCGGCTGTGGAGCTTGGGTGATGCTGTCACCTTGTGATGTGACAGTTAGCTCTGTGCTCTGTGGATGACGAGCAGTGTTCGGGGTGCTTGGCTCAGTCAGATGGCAGTTAGACAGGGTTTTGGTTTCAGTTCTTAAGCTTAGACATAAGATGTCTGGTTCGTCTTTCTTGTCTTCTTTGCGAGTTTTTCTGTAAAGGAGCTCTTTCAGCACCCTCAGGATCTCTGCTGTCTCAGACGTGGCTGTACTGTCTTTATCTGATGTGGGCTCAGGATTGAGCTTACCAGTGTCATGTCGAGAGTGGTTCCACTGCCGGCTGTCGGGGCTTGGTGTCCTGGACGGTTTTGACTCTTTGTAAAAAGGTCTGTGACTGTGGTGTTGTGGGGCGCCCTCTAGGGTCAGCTCTGAACAGTGCTCAGAGACAGAGTAGATTGTGGGGTTTTTCACAGTATTTTCAGAAACAGTCTCTTAACCTGTTAACCGTTGCCAGTGCGTCGGCGCACTGAAGCGGTTTTATTTATATATAGTTCAAAGTTACTATCAGATTTAATGTTATACCTTGACAAACTATACATCATTAAAAAGATATAAGACTCAAGTTTCAGAATTTGACCACTATTGTATTCTGAGAAACTTATAGCGACAGTTATTTCTTAATTTGTGTCAGGAGTTATGAAATGAAAAAATTAGTCGATACCTTTGATATGAATTATGCGCGTCAGCAACTTTCATTCATAAAAAAACTCCCGTGCCGTCGTCATGACAGCGATACACAAAACAACGTGCCTCAGGGCTTTAGCTCAAAAATGTGCAGATTTGGAGAAATATTGATATATTCTCATAGGTTTACATCAGATTTCTATAGACAGGAATAATATTTATTGAATTTATACCCAAATGCGTCGATGTAATCATTATGAGCGTTTGCATAACTCTGATACTGTGTTTTCAATTCATACCAATAGCCTGAGGGCGCCCTCGCCGCCCTGTGCACAGTATTAGAACATGAAGAAGTGCCATAATCATGTGACAATCCAGGAAGCCTCGAACACACACAAAGCTAACAAAAGATCGCGCTGTAACTATGGCTGTAACATGCAGTTTTGAAGACAATAAACATGTTTGCTATGATATTTGAGTTACCTGTGTTTTTCAATCCATGCCAGGTATTTCCATAATAATAGATTATATTTATAATGTAATGCTAATCTATATAGAATCGTTGTGCAGAACACTATCCAATAGTATATTTTCTGTCTGATTTTTTATCTGAAGCCAAATTAGATCACAAAAAATTATTTAAAATACTCGATTTGCTTTATAAAGTAAGTTTATAAGCACAAACATGGTTTTAATCTCATAAATTGTCGTGTATTGATGGTGTGCTAAGCTAACATGCTAGCTAGCCCTAGGTGCACCTGCCACCTAGAAGTTATATTTTTATTATTTTTTGAATGCTTACTGAAATGTTTCTTTATTCAAGAAATGCATTTGATACAGTTTAAAATGTAAGGGTGAACTTTAAGAAAAGAAATTAGTGACTGAAACCATATGAATAGCCTGTGAATAGCCAGTCGTTAGTAACTATAATGCAGACAAAAGAAATGCATATTTAGAGCCATAACCGGGCTGGAGAGGTGTGAATGTGTGCAGGGGGAGACTGAGACTGAATGGGGCTCGTTTGCACCACAAAACAATAAAGACAATATACTGGATAGATGGTTAGAAGATGACAATAAACATCAGTAGCATTTTAGCGTCAAATCAAAATAAAGTCACATGACATGGTCTTGAAAAACATTTCACTAAATACAGAGTTTTGGACTTATTATCTTAAGATTTTAAACATAAAATGTTTAGACATGTGGCATTAGCTGTAGTGCATTTCTAGATTGCTCCAGTGCCAACTTCAATTTTTTTTTCATGAGGATGTTTCATAAAAAATAATTTCTAATAACTTTACAAAACTTTGAAGCTATTTATAACAATTTTTGTCATTATGACAATAATTAATTCTACATTTACAATAAACTGCCAGGTGTCAGCTTTCAAATGAGATCATACTTGTGCTTTTAGTACAAAGGGTTCATGAACTGTATCTGTTTCAGTTTGGGTATGTCATTTCTTGGGATTTTTCAAAAGTGGGGTTGCAGCTTAACAGGTTAACTGTTGTGTAGACATGCTACGCGGACACGCTGAGAGTCCGATATGAAAACTCAAACTGTGATGAAGTTTTCGGAGGAACAGAGTTTTAAAGTTGACATCCTGTTCCATACCTGGTTCGTTGCGTGATCCGAAAAAGGCTTTTCGTAGACGACTGTAGTAGGCTTGTGGGTTTTCAAGTCGGCCCTGTTTGAGGTTCATAGCGTTGATAAACCCTTCGTCTGATTCTGGATCAGCAAATTCATGAATCAAAGCTCGTCTTAGCTGTTGGTAGTCTGCTTTGACAGTCTCTGGTTGACGGTCTAGAAAACTATGCACATCACAACTGGACGTGATTCTTAACAGATACAAATTGTCCCAAGCTGTCAAGTTGGCGACAGTTTGCAAGTGAAAGTCAATGTCCTTTAGATACGCGTGAATGTCATTATTTCCTGCAGAATCTGGATCGAACATAGGAATGTTTCGGGCTAGCTTGTCAAGTTCTCAGGCGGTCGTGCTGTGGTTAGTGGCATGGGTTGTCTGGAGGGGTCCTCCTCCCTTTGCTACTGACAGGTGGTCTTGGAAGCTGGCTGGTGAAGTCTTGAGTTGTGGGCTTACATCTCCCTTTTCAGCTCTGGGTTCTTGGCTGAAAGGGTTGGAGTGGCTGGCCGGGAGAAACTCTGTGGTGTGTGTTTCTCCGTTCCAGCCACTCTGCAGTCTGTAAGAATGTCTCAGTTCTGCATGAACAGTGTCAAGTTCATCTTGGAGCTCGTCTCTCTGCAGAGTAGGCTCGCCGATTTTAGCTCGGGCCGCTTGCAAGTGTTTTTCGCAGGCCTTGGCTTTAGCGTCAATTTCTTTCAGTTCAGTCTCTGCTCTCTCTAGGAGAGCGTAACCTTGCTGGAGTTTTTCGTTGAGTTCTTTTCGGGCTTCTCTCTCCAACTGTTCTCTTTGGTCTGCGTCGAGGCGAAGATCTTGCAGGGCATTCCGAAGTCTTTCTACTTCTTTCTATAGCTCTGGATCTGTGGCGTCCTCTTTCTCGCGCTGGTTCTGGGTCTCGAGGAGGAGCTGATCTAGGCGACTCTGGGTTCTGGCCTGGTCCTTCCGGGCCTCCTCCGCTTGAAGCTTTAGCGTTGCTGCTTGCTGCTCCAGGTCGATGTAGCTCTGTTCGCTGAGCCGTGCCTGGGCGACGAGAATGTGAGTTAAGTTCCCGAGGATCCTGGCGAGTTCTTTGTGGTTGTAGCTCTGGATCGGATCCTGTGTTATCAGCTTGTCTAGCTCGGTGTCCAGTTGCTTTTGGTTCAGGTGCTGTAGGTCCTCGGCGTCCTTGGGCAGGAAGGGGGTCGTTTTTGCTTTCAACCATGTCGAGAGCTTGCCCCAATGAACTGCTGGACTGTGTGGGCGGGACATCTTGGCTCACTGTAGGAGAGAGAAACACAGCACACACACAAAGAGACCAATGCAAGTTCGTTCTAAGGTTAACGAGCTATACTCATACGGGCTATGCCGTTTATGAGAATTTTGGGGCTAACTGATGCAAACAGTTAGACAGTTAGCGGAGCCAATTAACTTGGGTCAACTAAGGACCTGAACTAGAGATTTGACAGGCAGTAGCCTAGCGGGTCACGTGATGACACCGGCTGCTGGTTGTCACTCTACTATTTATCTTCCTTGGTGGCTCTCACAGGTTACTGTCTCTAGGTGAAATGAAAGAAACAAATCAAAACAGAACAAAGGATAGAAAAGATCAAAGTGAAACAAAACACTTGAAATGAGATAAAACAATAGTAACACGGTATGTGTTAGGGAGAATAAGGAGGCCGAAGCCTGCTGCTAGGGTTTAAGATAGGGCCTACAGGTGAGTGGGGGCTATCGGGGTAGAAAGCCTAGGAAGATGGCTTAGAGAGGAGATACAGGTGGGTCAAACATCTAGAATATACCCGGGGGGAATATCTAATATTCTGTGGCTTAGGCAGTGAATGGGTTTTATCAGATTTAGTTTACCTGAGGTGAATTGAGGCCACTCTGGTGGGAACCCGTGGCTCAGTAAACCCCTCCAACGGTTCCCAACACTTGACCGCAGTGTTCTCGGGCAACTTCGTTTTCTCCCTGTACCTCGCTGCGCCCTCTCAAACAACTTGCGACTTTAAAACACAACCTGGCAACACCAAGGTGTCCCCGGCCAGACAACCAGCAAAATTGGGTTTTAGCCCGGAACTCTCCGAAGGAGTGGCCCCTTTTAGGCCCCAGTTCGGGTTTATTGTCCCAAAATTGCTTTGTGTGTGTCGGCTGGCGTGGTTGACCTTTGGGTGCCAAATTGCTGATGTCGCAGTTGCGTGCCGCAACGATGGTACAGGATTCGGAAGTGTCCGAAACTCACGCACGGCCAGTGTCAGTAACGCCGGTCGGGCCACCTCGCTTGCGGGAACCCAATCAGAGATTGCTGCAACTCACCACAGTGCTCTGGTGAATGCCACCTATAAATACACAAAGGATAAACAAGTGAAACTTAAAATGGATTAAGGCTTGCTTGTTTAAACCAAATGGATTAATTATTTATGTAGCAATAAGAGTCAAAGGTTTTACTAAATAATAATAAACAGAAGGAAATTATAATAATGATTGTAATTACCAAAATAACCTAACCCAAAAGAAAGAGAAAAAGTAAAAATCAAAATAGAAAGGGACAGGATGAAGCAGGAGAGGAAGCAGGGCGCAGTAGCTGGTTTTCACCACAAGGGGGCATACTCCCTCTCTGTGCTTAACCTGGTAAACAGAAAACTTAATTCAAATTAAAAAAATTCAAAACTTGTTTAACTTGAAATAAGCATGTAAGAAGAATTAAAAGGAAAATCAGAATATCCTATAATAACCAATGATAACCGTAAGGTATTATTAATACTTATGAAATAATCAAAAGAGAAAAGTAGGAAATAAATGCACACTTCAAAAGAGTGGAAGGAGGAAAAGAGTGCTACCGACTTAGTATTCACAAGGCCACACAGGGGCGCTGTTTCCTCCAAGTGAATATCAGTGGCTGACAGACGAACACATCTGAATTTGAGTTCAAAACGGGTTTAAAATCAAATTTAAATAAGCATGTAAGGGGATTGAAAAATCAGGATGATATCCTCTAATAATTAACGATAACAGTGAAATATCATTAAAAATTATAAAATAATCAAAAAGGGTAAAAGGGTAAAAGTAGAAATACAATTCAAAACAGAATTGAAAAGAGAGACAAGAGAGAGACTGAAAGCTTCGAACCGACTTAGCAGAAGACAGCCACTAGATGGCTCACTTCCTTCTAAGTGGGTCACTCAGTGGTTGACTTGAGACACTTAATTCACACTATTCAATAATAACAGGGAAATAGACATTCGCAATAAGAGAGCATTATCTGGAACGGCCACTAGGTGGTGGACTTCTAAGTGGGCTGTGCTGGGATTTAATTTAAGTTTTAATTCAAATCTTGTTTTGAACCAAACTCAAAGTAAATGTACCAGTCAAAAGCAGAAAAATTTGTCTAACATGAAATAATATTTGCACAAGCCAAGCTGTAAATGCAAATAATTATTTAGAATTTAGACACTACTGCACTTAGCCTATCACAGGGAAAAGGAATTTAGCAGTAAGAGAGCATTATCTTATAACAGCCACAAGATGGCGTAGTTGCGCTCATGCAGGCGGAAATCAGAAGGCGGGGCGTAATTGGAGATTGCAAAAACTTAAGTTACGCCCTCTGGTGTCTAGTCAGCGGAATTACAACCAATTTTCATGTGATTCAACAGCTAAGAGCTTTAGCTCGCGTCACGCGCTGATTTCCTACAACAAATTACAAATAGACAAACAGGCAAAGGTTTCTAGGACCTTTGGGTGCTATATTGCACAAGAGCGTGTGGCAGGATTTCTTCACTGCACTAACTCACGCATCAATGCAAAACAACAGGAATTTTCGTCTGTTGCACTTCCCATAAACATGAATCACCATAGCACTTATGATTTACATGTGTTAGGTTTAAAAATTGGGTAGCTAATCCAATTTTTCGACCAGGAGTTTTATCGTTTATTTCTGAATATCACTGTGGTTAACCACAAATTCAATAACGATACATTCATTCAGGCCTATTTAATATTACTGAAAGAGGAATCTCGCTCAAATCAGATTTATGTCTCGCACTAAAAAGAGATTTCTTCGTCTTTAGAGGCGGTTTAAATAATATTAACATGTACCAGCTGCAAAGAGTTTGCTTCGTCTTTACAGGGACAGGTGTAATATTATGAACTGCAGTTTACTCAGCATTTAACAGTGCTAAAATTGTCTAGGCATATTTTAGCAACTTGTTAAAATGTAACGTTACTGACTGACATCGGCTTTTTGCCTCAGTCAGTTGGGAGTGAGTTCGCGTTTTGTGACTTATCTCACAATTTCATAATTTCATAACGCACGTGCACAAATTATTAATACCCATATACACAGACTGAAACTGAATTGCTCATAAAACGAAGTTTGAAATGCGTCGCATTCGTCTCCACCAATAACTGTAGCCGCACTGGGTAGTACGTTAACATTAGCTCAAATGATCTATAGGGAATTTTAATAATTAATCATGAATATGATTAATATATTGCATATTACAGTTACATTAAATTATCGAATTTGAAAACAGATCCGATTGTATATATGAATAATCAATTACAACGAATTATAATTCCTCATTCATATATCAATAGTCTTATTTCAGATCGATTTATGTGAGACAACCCTAAATGGAAATTAATATAATTATCAAACAGTTGTTTGTCCAGCAAAACGGCCGTAAGATTAACCCTCTGAGGTCGACAAACGCGCCGACGCGTTTTGCCGGATTTTCTCCACATTGTAGCACTATAAACTTAAATTACTCCATCATTTATGGTCATACAGAAAAAAGAAATATAAAAAAAGAATCTGTGATATTTCTCCTTTTGTATGTGTCCACTTACAATCAAATCAAAACATTGTGCTTTTGTAAAATAAAGAAAATAAACAGGGTGTGCTTTCTGCCTCTCCGTCGCGGTGAACTTTTTTTTCTTGAGCACGTCTATAAACTGAAACAAAACTCAGCGAATACTTGTCACACATTTATGAGCCATATACCTTTATAAACATTTAAGTGTGTACTTTTAAATGATCGGATTCAAAACGAAAACAAATATTCTCTGTTTAAGTAATTTGTATAAAACCAACAAGATGTCCAGCTTCTCAAACGCTTGCTCATTACAGTTAATTTGGCCACGCCTACTCGCGCAAAAGATATTCACATGCAAATCTCCACATGGAACGCGAACGCGCTCGTTACCTCAACAACAAAACACTTCACTTCACTTTTCGTCGAGTTTGAAAGACGTGCCTGAGCTTACATTGGATTTAGGCTACCTCAGAAGAAGAAGAACGCGATTTGAAGACAAGAAAGATAAGGTAAGAAATTCTTACATAGCCTAGTTTGTTATTGTTGCATAAATGTCACGTTGCAGCTGAACTGTTGCTAGATATATGGGGAATATTATAATATTTAGACCCGTGTTTACTGTGTTTGTGGATATCTGCTCAAACATAGATATGTTTATGGTAACCATAATGTTTTATATTTGAGAGTGATCGCGTTTGAATGTATCATATTTTGCAAGCGATCGCGTTTGAATGTATCATATTTTGCAAGCGATCGCGTTTGAATGTATCATATGTGTTTACTGTGTTTGTGGATATCTGCTCAAACATAGATATGTTTATGGTAACCATAATGTTTTATATTTGAGAGTGATCGCGTTTGAATGTATCATATTTTGCAAGCGATCGCGTTTGAATGCATCATATTTTGCAAGCGATCGCGTTTGAATGTATCATATTTTGGATGAAAGCAAAACGCACCAAACGGCTTCATGTTTTTATTATTATCTCATTTCATATCATCATAACGGATGGAAACATTTGAAGTAACATGATAATCAATATATTTTTCTCTAGCTTCTTTTGGAAGATTTATAGGCTGCTATAGGTTATTTATTGTTATTATTATTTTATCCGCACTGCGCATATACCTTATGCCTACAAGGCACAACAAACCTGGTGTTCATTATATTATATATCGTTGGAAACGTGTGTGTGTGTGTGTATTCTGTGAATTTTAAAAAGGAATTTTAAAAAGCAATTTTAACCAGAAAAATCTAATATTTATTTCCAAAATCATGCAGGCCTTTCTCTTGATATCAGTATGTTCACTTTTTTTTTTTTTCAGGTCCCAGATGCCACTGAGGACTTCAACATTCACATGAGTCTCAGTACGTGAACATGGTAAAGTGAAAATCTTGGAAATGAAAGGTATGTACAATGTTTTTAGGAATGGCACAAAGGTCTCTGTCTTTGAAGTGCTTTTTTGGCATTTGTTGTGTATCTTTGGATTATGTTGTGTTGTAAATAAATCCAAACAATTTAAAAGCCATTATTTTTTAAATCTCCTCATTTACAGTATTGTGCAAGGTTGCTCAGAATGATAGGGGCCTGATAGCTCCTAATAGGGCCGTTAGGGGAGGTTCTTTGTCTTTCTCAGGTGAGAAAAGCTTACATATTAATGAGCTCTCGCATAAGGCTTTTTCACACAAAACACGTCGTAAAATTTTTAAATCAATATATTGTCTTATCTGAATGAGCAGTCAGGGTGATTTTCACATAGTTTTGCAGCAAATATTCTAGGCTACGTCATACAATTTTCAAAAGTCTTGTGAAGAAATAATCAGTATGGGTTTCATGGCCTTATTTCAGTGAGAATTTTTTTTTGTATTTTCAAAAACCACGCATAAATGTCATTATCTCAAAACTACAAACTTTTACATACATGCTGCTGATATATTATTGTAGCAGAGTTTGTGCTGAATACAGTGTAATTAGACTTTAGCCATGAAAATGTCACAAGTAACAGAAATAACCAGAAATGTCAGAGCATGTCAGAACACCTCCAGGGCCCAGAAAACAGCTCAGACCTCAGAGGGTTAACTTATCAACTTCTCAATAAAGTTATCACTTATAATTTCAGGAAGAATAGTTTCTGGCCATTAAAACAACTCTCCTGTCCTTATAAAATTTAGGTTACTGAAATCGTAACAAGATAAAGCATGTAGCTTAAGATCGAAACATCTCATTGACTTGGTTATATGAGCATTTAAAACAGAGACAATCAGGAATATATGGAATTTAATAGTGGAACTAATGAATACATAACTACGATTCACACAGAGTAAATATGCGCATAACAAAACAAACAGTAAAACAATACAAGACAAACGGATAACAGATGAGAGAGAGAGAGGATGAAAGAGTGAGTGAGGATGAGAATGAGAATCTGCGATCCGAGAGAGATCACGGAATGGCAAAACTCACATATGCAACCTTTTGAGAGAGACAACAAGGAATCACATCAATCAAATCAAATCAATACTTGCGTATGGTTCTCTTTGTATTTGCTTGAGGAAAGAAGGCGCGTGTGTTGTTTTCTTGGAGCTAGTTCTCTCGTGTCTTCCGGGCGAGCGCGGTCGTGTGAAGATTTAACGGTTCACTGAACGTGAAGTTACCAAAGAAATAATTCAGAGTTCATCTCCCTTGTGGAGGGAGAGGCGAATATGAAAATAAAACTTAGTAAAGAAAAGAAAAACAGAGATGAGTACTCCCTAAAGAGCCCTGGGACCGGAAGTTCTCTCAGATGAAGTGCTCGTGCGTGTGTCCTTCAGGAGGAGCATGCGCAGGGATTTCAAAAGAGTCTTTTTCTTTGAGTTGAAGTTACCGGCTACGTTCACTTCACTGAACGTAGGTAGAGTCCGAAGACGAAAAATAAAGAAAAGACTTCAAGAAAAGAAAAGAGAAACGGAGAACGCTCCCTAAAAGGGAGCCATGGATCTTCTCACAAAAAGTGCTTCTTGAAGAACTCTAGGTCGGTCTTCTTATGGAAAGATTTAACGTACGCCTACTTTGCGTACGCGGACCAATCATCTTAGAGCATCTCGGGCGGGAAAAGTTCTTCTTTGTCTTGTCAAGAGAACTTATTTGCATAGTTTATGATGGTATAAAATTTCGTCATTTCTACCCAGAAAGATTGTACACGCAGAACAATACATTTTACTGTAATCTCCTATGTATGACTGGTTCAGTCAAAACAAGACGGTCAAACAGATACCAAGAATGGCAGGTAAAAGTAGAAGAGACATAAAGTTACATTCATATGCAGAATTACACACATTTAACGTTCAATTAACACACAATAAAATTGTCAGTACTTCCAGTATGGCATGTGAAGACATCTAAGCACAAAAAGGAATACATTTAAAACATTTAGAGGTACTTTCCTCTGAAAAGTTCCATGGATGGTCTTTGTGTGTGTGTGTGTGTGTGTGTGTGTGTGTGTGTGTGTGTGTGTGTTAATGTGCGTTTTGGAATGTGTGTGTGTGTGTGTGTGTGTGACTTCTCAGTCTCCAGGGGGTTGTAAAGTGTTATCCTCTAGAAAGGGGGGTCGGGTTACAAGACCATGATTCTATTTGAGACATTAACTAGGAGAAACACTTCTAAGTTACAAATCAGAAAATCATAACCATCGCATAACAGGGCTAACCAGCTATGCAACGCACAAACCTATCAAATACATCTTAGTAATGACTTACATGATGAGTGTAAAGAAATGTTTGTGTGTGTGTGTGTGTGTGTGTGTGTGTAATGTCACATAGAAAGGCTTGCGGAGCTTGCAAGAGAATGTTGATTTTTAGGTTCTGGTAATACTCCGGGGTGCCATTAAGTGTCGGAAGAGCTGTAAAAGTTGCCACACAGC
This sequence comes from Abramis brama, assembly GCF_963993115.1. NCBI lineage: Eukaryota > Metazoa > Chordata > Actinopteri > Cypriniformes > Leuciscidae > Abramis > Abramis brama. Next base: position 51,547,271 of record NC_139965.1, on the reverse strand, counting down.
GCAGACCTAGCAGATCTAGGGGTATGAGTTACATTTACAGGTCAAAAGTTTTGCCAAAATTTATAATGAGGCTTCTGGAGTTTTGTGTGCAGGGAAAACGTCTCAGGTTACGACTGTAAACTATGTTCCCTGAGAACAGGGAACGAGACACTACGTCAGAATGACGCTATGGGGAACGCCTCAGGCGTGACAGGTGTCTGAAATAAATATCAACTCACGTCAATCATGTTGACCGGCGACAGCCCGTGAATCATCAGCTTGATTGATTAACGCGCGACCTGGATGTATAAAGGGGAGCCTTGCACACATGACAACATCCTATCGTCTGAAGGGACTGTTGCAGGCAGGCCCCGAGGCATGGCAGGAAGACGTAGTGTCTCGTTCCCTGTTCTCAGGGAACATAGGTTACAGTCGTAACCTGAGATGTTCCCTTTCGAAAGGGAACTCTACACTACGTCAGAATGACGCTGTGGGGAACGATATACCAACGCCACCATGCTAAGGGGAGTGCATGCCCTCAGGTCACACTGGGCTGTCAGTGACAGCATTCCCTACGGTCATAGCCCAAGCTAAATTATACCACAGAAAACCTCACAGTTTTAAAGGAAGGTCTACCTGGGCCAGCTCAAAGGCCTAGGACCACAATTCAAAAACTAGAAAGGGTCCCTTCTAGGGAATGTGGCTAGGGGACCCGAGGGAACCCCAGCCAGTCACTGTTCAGGGGAACGTGCCACCTGAAATACCACCAGGCAGGCCTGACCTGGTGTCACTACATAAGACACTAAAGTCTGGCCACTTCCTGTCTGTCCGAAGACAGAGCCTCTGGAACTTGCCTTAGGAAGGCATCCAACCCGAGGGACTGCGAAGCAGGCAGTGAACCACTCAGCCCGGATCTCAGAGACGGGACATCCTGGAGAGTATGACTCAGCAAAGTGCTTTACAACCCTTGCCAGCGAGGGGAGTTTCTCTACTCTATCCATGGATCTACCCAGTGTTTGAGTTTCAAAACACTGAGGAGGCCTGTGAGGGCCTAAAGGGAGCTTACCTCCAGGAAGGCCTGGTAGGACCTCTAACCTGGCGACCACAGTAAGTGGGAGCTCGTATTCAGGAAGGCCGGAGAGGCCTGTAACCTGACAGCCACACAATGTGGGGCTACCTCCTGAAAGGCCTAATGAGGCCTGTAACCACAGAATGTGGGAGATAGCTTGAAAGGGAAGCGCCTGTCGTAAAACATTGCGACAGAAGACGCATCTAGAGTGGGACCCAAGGTGAAGAACCGGAGTCTGAGCCACGTAAAAAAGGGAATGAAGCGGACAGCGCATAACCCTTTATCATAAATATGGATTTTAGAAAGTACATGAAACAAAAGTGCATGTACTTAGCCATTCCGAATCCAGGAAGGCCTGGTGAGGCCTCTGACCTGGTGACCACAGCATGTGGGAGCTCATATTCAACCACAGTATGTGGGAGCTCATATTCAGGAAGGCCTAGTGAGGCCTCTGACCTGCTAACCACAGTATGTGGGAGCTCATATCAGGAAGGCCGGTGAGGCCTGTAACCTGGCGACCACAGCATGTGGGAACTCCTATCAGGAAGGCCGGTGAGGCCTCTAACCTGGCGACCACAGCATGTGGGAGCTCAAATCAGGAAGGCCGATGAGGCCTCTAACCTAGCAACCACAGCATGTGGGAACTCCTATCAGGAAGGCCGGTGAGGCCTATAACCTGGGGACCACAACCTGTGGGAGCTCACTTTCAGAAAGGGAATAAAGCGTACAGCGCACAACCCTTACCATAAATATGGAAATAGAAAGTACATGAAAGAAAGTGCATGTACTTAGCCACTCTGAACCCAAGAAAGCCTGATGAGGCCTCTAACCTGGCGACCACAGCATGTGGGAGCTCATACTCGGGAAGGCCGGTGAGGCCTGTAACACGGTGACCACAATGTGTGGGAGCTCATCAGAATGTGGAAGTTAGCTAGAGAAAGGCGTCTGTCGTAAAAAGTGACGACAGGACGCATCTAGAGTGGGACCCGAGGTGAAAGACCAAGGTCTGAGCCACATAGGAAGGGACCGAAGCGAACAGCGCATGACCCTTACCATAAAAATGGATTTTAGAAAGTACACAGGACGTTAGTCGTGTGACTCACCATAAGCATGGGTTTAAGAAAAATAGATGAAGTAAAGGTGCATGTACTTCATCACTCTATATTCAGGAAGGCCTAGTGAGGCCTATAACCTGACGACCACAGTAAGTGGGAGCTCATTCTCAGGAAGGCCCCTGAGGCCTGTGACCTGACGACCACAGACTGTGGGAGCTCGTATCCAGGAAGGCCGGTGAGGCCTGTAACCTGGCAACCACAGCATGTGGGAACCCATGATCAGGAAGGCCAGATGAGGCCTATAACCTGATGGACACAATGCGTGGGAGCTCACATTCAGGAAGGCCTGATGAGGCCTGCAACCTGACATGTGGAAGCTCACAACCAGTGCGGCCTAAATCCTAGCGACCACAGAGAGTGGGAGTTCACATTCAGGAAGGCCTGGATGAGGCCTGTAACCTGACATGTGAAAAACTCATAACCAGGAAGGCCTGTGAGGCCTGTAACCTGGCGACCACAGTATGTGGGAGCTCATACTCAGGAAGGCCTATGAGGCCTGAAACCTGGTGACCACAGTAAGTGGGAACTCACATTCAAGAAGGCCGGATGAGGCCTGTAACCTGACATGAGGAAGCTCATAACTAGGAAGACCTGCGACCACGGTGTGTGGGAGCTCATACTCAGGAAGGCCGGGTGAGGCCTGTAACCTGGCGGCCACAGTATGTGGGAGCTCACATTCAGGAAGGCCAGGTGAGGCCTGTAACCTGACATGTAGAAGCCCATCACCAGGAAGGCTGGTGAGGCCTGTAACCTGGCGACCACAGTATGTGGGAGCTCATATTCAGGAAGGCCTGGTGAGGCCTATGACCTGATAACCACAGTATGTGGGAGCTCATATTCAAGAAGGCCTGGTGAGGCCTATAACTTGATAACCACAGAATGTGGGAGCTCATATTCAACCACAGTATGTGGGAGCTCATTTTCAGGAAGGCCTAGTGAGGCCTATGACCTGATAACCACATTATATGGGAGCTATATTCAAGAAGGCCTGGAGAGGCCTATAACTTGATAACCACAGTATGTGGGAGCTCATATTCAGGAAGGCCTAGTGAGGCCTCTGACCTGCTAACCACAGTATGTGGGAGCTCATATTCAACCACAGTATGTGGGAGCTCATATACAGGAAGGCCTGGTGAGGCCTCTGACCTGATAACCACAGAATGTGGGAGCTCATATTCAACCACAGTATGTGGAAGCTCACATTCAGGAAGGCCGGGTGAGGCCTGTAACCTGACATGTAGAAGCCCATCACCAGGAATGCTGGTGAGGCCTGTAACCTGGCGACCACAGTATGTGGGAGCTCATATTCAGGAAGGCCTGGTGAGGCCTATGACCTGATAACCACAGTATGTGGGAGCTCATATTCAAGAAGGCCTGGTGAGGCCTATAACTTGATAACCACAGAATGTGGGAGCTCATATTCAACCACAGTATGTGGGAGCTCATTTTCAGGAAGGCCTAGTGAGGCCTATGACCTGATAACCACATTACATGGGAGCTATATTCAAGAAGGCCTGGAGAGGCCTATAACTTGATAACCACAGTATGTGGGAGCTCATATTCAGGAAGGCCTGGTGAGGCCTATGACCTGATAACCACAGTATGTGGGAGCTCATATTCAAGAAGGCCTGGTGAGGCCTATAACTTGATAACCACAGAATGTGGGAGCTCATATTCAACCACAGTATGTGGGAGCTCATTTTCAGGAAGGCCTAGTGAGGCCTATGACCTGATAACCACATTATATGGGAGCTATATTCAAGAAGGCCTGGAGAGGCCTATAACTTGATAACCACAGTATGTGGGAGCTCATATTCAGGAAGGCCTAGTGAGGCCTCTGACCTGCTAACCACAGTATGTGGGAGCTCATATTCAACCTCAGTATGTGGGAGCTCATATACAGGAAGGCCTGGTGAGGCCTCTGACCTGATAACCACAGAATGTGGGAGCTCATATTCAACCACAGTATGTGGAAGCTCACATTCAGGAAGGCCGGGTGAGGCCTGCAACCTGACATGTAGATGCCCATCACCAGGAAGGCCGGTGAGGCCTGTAACCTGGCGCCACAGTATGTGGGAGCTCATAACCAGGAAGGCCTGGCGAGGCCTGTAACCTGGCGACCACCGTGTATGGGAGCTCATATTCAAGAAGGCCTGGTGAGGCCTATAACTTGATAACCACAGAATGTGGGAGCTCATATTCAACCACAGTATGTGGGAGCTCATTTTCAGGAAGGCCTAGTGAGGCCTATGACCTGATAACCACATTATATGGGAGCTATATTCAAGAAGGCCTGGAGAGGCCTATAACTTGATAACCACAGTATGTGGGAGCTCATATTCAGGAAGGCCTAGTGAGGCCTATGACCTGATAACCATAATATGTGGGAGCTCATTCAACCATAGTATGTGGAAGCTCATATTCAGGAAGGCCTAGTGAGGCCTATAACCTGATAACCACATTACTCCTTGACAGTCAATTCCTGGGAGCTCACCTCAGGGAGGCCCAAGCGCTGTCCGGTTGCAAAATGGGGACTGTCTGGTCAAGGAGGCCTGATAAGACCTACTACCTGACCATCGAAAAAATCTTAGATTTACCCACAACATTTTGCCCCAGACTCTAAAACAGGAAACGTGGTCTGAAAAGAAACAGAAATATGTTAATTTCACATTTTACAAAAAGACCAGAATTACACCTGCTCTTTTTGTTCACTGCTCATCATTTTAATTCCTTAATTAAAATGCAGCCAAAAACACTGGATAACGCGATCTGGATGATAGGCTGAATTACTAAATATCTAACTTCATAAAAGTCAGATAATATTCCATCATTTTAATTCATAGAATTAAATGCAGCCATAACCACCAGACAATACTGTTTTAACATTTATACGTTCTCGTAGTCTACACACTGCCTCGGCAAGCGCGAGAAACGAGCCGTTAAATATATTTGGCTTTCATCCCACGAGAAGAAAGTCAACAGGTGCGAGGTTGAAACATCCGACAGCGCACAGATTTTTTTCTTTCTCACGCGCGCCGAGATATTTCTTAATGAACACTGCCAGCACCCTCAGGAACTGACTGTGAACGCCTCGTACCCAAACAGTATTGTTTCACAGATCGCCACAGGGCTCAGATGCTGAACCCTCCTCCCTCGAGAAAAGGGTCCGACGAGAGCGGAGCATCTTTAAATGAAAAAAACGCTCACAGTTTGCACAAGAGGCTCTCTCGAGAGCCTCCCGCGCGCTTCAGCGATATTCTCAAAACAGACAAACAGTCCCTGAAGACGAAAAGATGTTGTCATGTGTGCAAGGCTCCCCTTTATACATCCAGGTCGCGCGTTAATCAATCAAGCTGATGATTCACGGGCTGTCGCCGGTCAACATGATTGACGTGAGTTGATATTTATTTCAGACACCTGTCACGCCTGAGGCGTTCCCCATAGCGTCATTCTGACGTAGTGTAGAGTTCCCTTTCGAAAGGGAAACAGAATCATGATTCTTGCACATCCGTTACAATATATATACATATATATATACATATATATATATATATATATATATATATATATATTACATTTTCATGAACCTAAAAAAAAATACCTTTTTCGGTAACACTTTAGAATAAGGTTTAATTAGCAAACATTACTAAACTACATGAACTAATAATGAACTGTACTTCTACAGCATTTATTCATCTTTGTTAGTGTAATTTTAACATTTACTAATACATTATTAAAATCAAAAGTTGTATTTGTAAACATTAGTTAATGCACTGTGAATTGTGAACTAACATGAAGAAACAATGAACAGCTGTATTTTTATTAACTATCATTAACCCCCTGAGGTCGACGGTATCGCCGGCGATACCAGCTCGCTTTTTTTTTATCAGTGTAAAAGAAACTCATAAATACTCTGTTGACTTTGATTTTCCATAGGAGTTTCATACATCAATCGATTCTGTTAAATGTGTATTATTTTTGTGTATACTCACAATAAAAACAAAGTGTTGTGCTTTTTGCCAAATAAAGAAAAATAAATACGAGGTGAGTTCTGCCTTCTCTCTGCCAGTGTAGTCCATTCTGAAACGCGTCGAAAATGAGCAATAACTCAGTGAATACTCAGTCAAACAGGCATACAGACACACAGGCATGAAGCTTGAATTATCTTCTTTTAAATGAAGTAATTTATATAAAAATCAAATATTCTCATCTTGTGAAATCTGTATTAAAAGAGAGCGATTCCAGTCGACCTCATTAGAGCTAATTCAAATGTAATGTGACACGCCCACGGAGAACGCAAATGGCTGAGGTAATCCGCGCAATCCTGTGAACGCCCCCATATCAGCTGAGAAAACCAAAACACAAGTTTATTCAGATCATTACTTGTTTACACCGTCTCGCAGCGCTGTGAGGAATAATGAGGAATACGAGGAATACGAGCTGAGGAATACTAGTAAGTTTTTTTTCCTTCTCGGGTTTCTGTTTATGAATGAATGAACGGCATAGATGCGCGCTGTTTACCACAGCTGGCAAAAAAACAATATTACGTGACAGTTCTCCATTATGGACGCGAGCGCTCTAAAAAAAAAGCACTAAAAGACTTTCAAACTTTCACAGAGACCTCAAAACAGAAAGTACAAATCCTTTCTTTAAAACGAATTTCGTTTTGTATCAATTGTATCTTAATTTTAATAATTTTTTCATTAACAAATTTCCTGGATTTAAAGTAAATATAGGCTAGCAATCACAACATAAGGTGCTTGAACTGGAGATCATCATGAACCAGACCGTAGCCTACTCGCCTCACATGTCTAAAAAATGTGAAATATATTTACAGAAAGCTGGTTCTAAACAAAACCATCCAAAACAAAAAACTATGTAGCCTAATAAATGTGCATTTCTCCGGTGCGTTCACTAGCCTACTGCGAAGATCGCGAGTCAATAGCCTATCGTCAACTTCATCTTTGCCAGAAGTTAAATTTAAATCGCGTGTGTGAATGAATGATGATGTTTTAGCAAACTGTATTGCTATACTGAGATGAGTAAAAATCGACTGAAATATGTTGAAATAAAATGTAGGCTATTTGTATAAGCAACGTATTAAACTGCAAATTAACAATATGCCCTAATATTTCATGAAAACAACGTTACAGTCAGGCGAAATATGAAAGACAACATCTTGTTGACTAGATTTGGGTACAGTTTTTACTGTAGAATATACTGCCACGTCAAATAAGCTTTTGTTTAGCAATTTCTATATATAAAATTCTATTTTTGTCAAAAATAAAGTCATCAACTAAGATGTTAGCTGTTCCAATGTTGACTAAATTCAAACTAATGAATACATAGATAAAATGTAGGCCTATAATAATTTTTTTTTTTTACAAAGAAAGAGTACACTTGAAATATTGTTGAAATTGTAATTATTGTTGTAATTGTAACCTTTTTAATAAAATAGCAAAACATATTTACAAGATAGATGTAAGCAAAATCTTAAATTGTCAATATAAGTCTTCTTCTAAATATATCTTTTGTCCTTGCATTGTGGCTCAGTCAGTTTCACACCTGAGTGAATGGCTCATCATTATGCAGAGTGGGTGGGACATTGTATTTCTCAGGTGTAAACCACTCCTCGTTCACGCCCCCCCTCGCATATTGGCTTTCCAAGCAAAACCTGTTTTACATCAATTTAAATCAATGTATGGTTTTATGTGAACGATAAAGCAAGACTATTTTCACATAATTTTGAAGAAAAAACTCTAGGCGAGGACATCCATTAGTCAAAAGTCTTATTGACACATATTTACTATGTGTTTTGTGGCCTTATTTCAGAAATTTTAGTTTTTAGTTTTTTCAATATCCATGCATAAACATTATTCTCTCAAAAATGAAAACATGTACATACACATGGCTCACATATTATTGTAGCCCTGTTTGTGCTTTATAGAGTGAATTTACACCTTTGCCATTAATATGTTTATAAGCAACTGAAAAAAGCACAAATGTCAGGGCATGTCAGAACATCTCAATGGCCCCAAAAACAGCCCAGACCCCAGAGGGTTAACAAAGATTAATAAATACTGTAACACATGTATTGATCACAGTTAATTCATGTTAGTCAATACATTAACTAATGTTAACAAATTAAACCTTATTGAAAAGTGTTACCCCTTTTTCTTTCACTTTTCTTTCTTTCTTTCTTTTTTACTTCTACAATAATCTGCCAGTTAACAATTTGATATTATCTTCATGGTTGTCAAAAAACAATCTTATTATTAACAATTGTTATTTTTACAATCTGTGTATGACAAAGTTTTTTTCATTACTGAAAATGTGTGGGTGTTTGGTGAGGGTTAGAGCTAAACTCAGCAAGACACTAGCCCTTGAGGACTGGAGTGGACTGAAGCTCCTTTTTCAATTCACAAGGTAGTAAAAAAACAACATAAAACCAAGAAATGTTTTTTGTGGCGAGGGGGGCGTGGTGAAGTGAAGTCTGCAGTGGGGGAATGAGTGTGGAGACAAGCGGTGACAAGGAGGTCAAGTTAATGATGACTAACACCTGTCTCTAATTCTAGTGATTGGCGGACAGACGGATATAAGCGTCCTGCACACCTGGGACTGGAGAGAGAGAGACCTATGTGCTACCTATTGGACTGTTGTTTTTGTTTTACGAGGGAGTTTATTTTCTATTTTTGTTTATTATCAATAAAGACTTGGACTGCTTGCCAGCCCGACTTCTTCGTCATTGATATCTTTGAACGTTTTACACTGATACCGAAAACTGGGGCGAAGAAGTCAGCACACCGCCATGCAGCCAGCACAGCCAAGTTTGTCAAGTTGCTCACTGGTCTTCATCAGACACAGCATCAGGTGCTGATGGACCTCAGGTTGGAGCAGGAGGATCGCTTCCGCCTGTTGGTCCAGGTGTAGGAAGAAGACCGACAGGTCATCCGGAGCTTGCTCAGCCAGGAGGTCGCCCTGGACGCAGCCCCACCGTTGCCCACATTCCGTTGGTCAAGATGGGTCTGCAGGATGACCCGGAGGCGTTTGTGGACCTCTTTGAAAAAACAGCGGAGGCGTGTTGCTGGGCGTGCGCCCAACGGCCAGTGCGCCTGATCTCTGTGCTATCTGGGGAAGCACAGGTGGCAGCACCACAGCTACCTGTCAAGAACCTCCTGGCTTACGATGATCTAAAGCAGGCCATCCTTCAATGCGTCGGCTGCTCCCCTGAACAACATTGACAGCACTTCTGTTCAGTGGAGCTGGGTGACAACAGCTGACCTTTCGTGATGGCCCTGGGAAGTTTTTTCCCAGGGGGTTAGATCTGGGACAAGGGAGGGGCGGAGACTCTCTCCTCCACTCTCTTGGTCATCCTTCTGCCTCTGGGGCTTTGTGGAACAATTGAATCACACTTTGAAATCCATGGTTCGTAAATTTGTAAAAGAAGATGCCAAAAATTGGGATAAATGGCTCGAGCCCCTGTTGTTCGCAGTGTGGGAGGTTCCAAGCTTCCACTGGGTTTTCCCCATTCAAGCTTCTCTATGGTCTTCAGCCCTGTTGGGTGCTTGATGTCATTAGAGAGGCTTGGGAGGAGGGGCCTTCAAACAGCGGTAGTGAAATTCAGTATGTCTTGGACCTCAGAGCAAAACTCCACACATTGGGGTGGCTCTCTATGGAGAATTTGCTCCAGGCACAGGACAGACAAAGTCAGCTGTACAACAGGGGTACGCAAGAGCGGCAATTTACATCGGGAGAGAATGGACAAGGGTTATTCATGTCAAATTTATCATCTCAATCTTTTAAAACGCTGGAATGAGGTGTCATCAGTTGAGTTAGCAGCGGCCGTTTCGGCAGAGGAAGATCTCAGGTCAGAAGTAGCTGCCAAAACCAATCCGCTCGCTCTGGTCCCTGGGTAAAATCACCTCTCAACTGTGCAGCTAACCTATTTAGCCAAGTTGCAAGCAGATTTTGCAGATATGTTTTCACCACTGCCTGGTCGCACGGACCTCATACAGCACCATATCGAACCGATCCCCAGGGAATTGTCGTGCAACTATCCCTGTCGTTTACCTTAACACAAGAAGAAATAATGAAGATTGGTACAGAATGAATTAAAGGCATAGTGACGGGGCAGCCCGATAGTTTTGGTAGCCAAAATGGACGCTCTGTCCATTTCTGTGTTGATTATAGAAGGGTGAATGTGGTGTCGAAATTTGACGCTTATTCAATGCCCTGAGTTGATGAGCTACTTGATCGGTTAGTTTCAGCTTGCTTTTACTTGACACTGGATTTAACAAAAGGGTATTGGCAGATCCCCTTATCGCCATTATCTAAAGAAAAATATGTTACTCTTTCGTTCGGGCTATTCGGGGCTCCCCCACCTTTCAGCATCTCATGGACAAATCCTCCAGCCCCATTCTCCGTATGCCTACCATGACGATATCATTATCTACAGTAATGATTTCAACGGCATCTGGAACACCTATGTGCTGTCCTGAGATCGCTGAGGGTTATAGCTGGGAGAATGAGACCATTTTACCAGGAGCACTGAGACATTTTAAATGATACCAAACATGTAGTTACTTATTGTACACACTTAACATTGCATAGGTTTTTAGTGAGTTTTAGGTGAGGGGGGGAAGAGGGGGAGCAGAGGGAGATGAAAAGGCTGTAAAGGTGAGGCGTGAGCTGCTCTGTGCGGTGCGTCTCAGATGTTGCTGTTACATATGCAAGAGAGAGTTCAAATATTAATTCTCAGGGGAGTGTTTTGATTTATCGGGGGGTAGTCCAGACTTTCTGACATCCACCTTACAGTTTTTTCCTATTTGGCACCGTGGGCCATTTACAAGGTTTCCTGTGGTGTCAGTCTTTGCAAAGTGGATAGCTGTTAGGGGGCTGAGAGTTATGATAGTGTTGGTGGATGATTTTACTGATCCGATGAGGAGTCTGAAGTTGCAACATTGGAATATCGTGAAGGAGAAGATGAGTCCGCTTCCAACAGCACAACCTCGAAATATACAGTCCCACCAAGTGTATGCAGTCTGTGCCGATCGAGTAGATGAGCTAGACAATCTGTGCAGTCTTTTGCACTAAGTTTGCCTCCATTTGCACTTGCGTGAGGTAGTATTCTGTTTGGAGGAGGACTTTCTGTACCAAGCCCATCATGTCGACCAAAGCTTGTGTTCCGTGTTCATAGGTGTCGTTCCACCATGGAGAGACCTTGGCATCCTTTGGAATCCTTCCGAGTATGTCGATCTGGCCCATGGAAAAGTCCTCTGTCACTTCCAAGCAAAAGGAGTAATTGGCAGGGCAGGTCAGTCCACCATATGTGAAAGAATTAATCTCACTGATGATGCACCACTGTGTATGAGACACTTGAACAGCAATTGAATGGCCATGCAACGATTAAACATTTATTAGTTTGCCTATCATTGGGAGAGAAAGGCTGCAATGTGTTACATGTACAGACAACATAATTATGAGTTTCATGACAACAAGTGTGACTGGTAAACAAGGTCTCAGTATCCTTCAAAGTCATATATCCAGTGAGGTGATCACATTTAATTACCTAATCTTTAACTACCTTGCCAAAGGAGCAAATAGTAGAGGAATTTGGATAAACTTGGCCTGGTTGGATTAAAGGAAAGGTGGCAAAAAATCCAATGCAACCAGTATTTGTTTCAAGTATACATCATAATTGTGGATAACAGGTCTGAATATTTAAAATTTTTCATTTTCTCTGAAGAGAACCATCTATGCAGGTCTGAGATCTCAATTAAATCATTCAAAACATGTCTCGGGGTCTTGTGAAGACGAAGGTCTAAAATTTCCTGTCTTGTTGCAGTGAATAAATCTTGTGATCTGCAGGCTAAGTCACATTCGACGGTACGCAGAGGTGGGCACAAATACATCAAAAACTATTTTGTTACAAACTACAAATACTGGCTCATGAAATGTAACAAAATAAAATACAAAATACTGATGTGAAAAATGTATTTAAATAAAATACAAGTAATTAGTATTTTGAAAATACAAAAATACTCCCACAATAATCTTAAAGGGTTAGTTCACCCAAAAATGAAAATTCTGTCAGTAATTACTCACCCTCATGTTGTTCCAACCCCGTAAGACCTTCGTTCATCTTCGGAACACAAATGAAGATATTTTTGATTAAATCTGAGAGCTGGATCACTCCTCCATAGGCTTCTAAGACATTATAACTTGCTGGCCCAGAAAATGTATTAAAGACATCGTTAATATAGTCCAAGTGACTACAGTGGCTCAATCTTAAGTTTATAAAGCGACGAGAATACTTTTTGTGCGCCAAAAAAAACGAGTGAGTTCACGTAGTGTTTTAGCGCAGCGCGTCTGTGTTGCACGTCACACGCATCACACACATGACCAGCGTCGGCCAATAGTGAGCCTACGTGTGAAGTGCAACACAGACGTGCTGCGCTAAAACACTACGTGAAAAAACTCGAGGCCCAGAGAGAAGGAAATGAAAAGTGGAATAAAGTCGTTATTTTTGTTGTTTTTTGTGCACAAAAAGTATTCTCGTCGCTTTATAAACTTAAGATTGAGCCACTGTAGTCACTTGGACTATATTAACAATGTCTTTAATACATTTTCTGGGCCAGCAAGTTATAATGTCTTAGAAGCCTATGGAGGAGTGATCCAGCTCTCAGATTTAATAAAAAATATCTTAATTTGTGTTCCGAAGATGAACGAAGGTCTTACGGGGTTGGAACAACATGAGGGTGAGTAATTACTGACAGAATTTTCATTTTTGGGTGAACTAACCCTTTAATGCCGTTTTTAAGAGGAGCAGCGCCACTTCTTCTCCTGTGTTCAAAACTCATTCACTTCTTGGAGGGAGCCCGGTCTACAGGGTGTCACGTGATTTTCGTGCATCTAACCTGGACATTGCCATTTCCAACATCAGACCGAAAATATGGCAAAATCGTTTACTATGGTGATAAGCATATGGTGATTTTTCTTAAGTATTTAAGTATTTGTAATACTCTAAATACACTCCCTCAAAATATTTTGTTACAAACTACATTTTATTTTTTCCGCACCTGCAAAATACAAATTACAAAATACACTAAAGTAATTAAATACGTATTTAAAATATATTTAATTGAAATACTGCCCATGTCTGACGGTACGGGTCTGATTGAACAATGTGTGATTGGTTAGAAGCGCCTGCGCTTCGGATCTAACCGCTTGGATAATGTTATTATTGCTATTGGTGATGTGTTGGAAATCAGTGGCCACCTGATCTGTCAACCATGTGAAGAATTGAGATTGTTTGGTTATTTTGTAGGTGTTAGCTGCAGAAATAATTTATCCGAATAAGCCTGGCATTCTACTGAGCAGGTCTCATTTGAGCGAGGAGGTGGAATTTGGACGGCAAGTCTGTCTTTGTAATCAGAAATTAAATCATCGATTTGTGACTGCAACCAAGCATAAGATTCATCATTAACATCACAATGTTTTGTATAAGCAGAGAGTATGTTGAAAATGTTGTAAAATTACTGCAGTTTTTTAGAAGTAATACTGCAATTTTTGTTACATGTACAATGGCAGGCACTGTAATTTGCTCTGGCCCCCTTCCTGTTCGCAGGAGTGATGAGATACTTAGTAGATTGTCCTCACTCAATGGCTGGTTGTCTAAGTGGTGTCCGCAAAATAATGTAGAATTCATAGACAATTGGAAAAGTTTTTGGGGCAGACCTGACCTGTTGAGAAGAGATGGTATTCATCCCTCATGGGATGGTGCTGCTCTTCTCTCTAGTAATATGGCACATAGTCTTAGAGCTCAAACATGAACTGGGGCTCAGGTCAGGAAGCAGACCGACTGGCTAAACAGACCGTCTGCCAGCTGTCTCACGTCACCAAGGTCAGATAAATCCCATCACATAGAGACTCTTTCATCTAGATACTGTATCATCATATAGAGACTGTGTCTGTTCCCCGAATTAAGACATACAAAAAACTTCCAAACCCATCTAAGGGTAAAAATTTTATTGATGTATAACAAAAAAAACCCCCAGATATAATACAAATGAGCAAATGATAAAGCTTGAGTTGCTGAATATTCGATCCCTTACTTCAAAAGCACTTATTGTTAATGATATGATTACAGACTATAACCTAGATGTGCTGTGTTTGACAGAAACCTGGCTAAAACCAAACGATTGCATTACTTTAAATGAGTCCACCCCACAAGATTACGGTTATAAACAGGTGTTGCTGTAATTTATAGTAATATTTTCAGAATTACTAAGAAGTCTAGTTTCAAATATAATTCTTTTGAAGTGTTGGTGCTTAATGTAACAATATATATTGTAAATGATAAATCACGTTTGAGATTTGTACTGGCTACTGTATACAGGCCACCAGGGCACCATACAGACTTTATCAAAGAATTTGCTGATTTTCTATCATAGTTAGTACTGGCTGCAGATAAAGTCCTAATTGTTGGTGATTTTAATATACATGTAGTAGATAACGAAAAAGATGCATTGGGATTGGCAAGTAAAGACATTCTTAATTCTATTGGAGTTAGACAATACGTGTCAGGACCTACTCATTGTCGTAATCATACTCTAGATCTAATATTATCACACAGAATAAATGTTGATGCCATTGAAATTCTGCAGCAGAGCGATGACATCTCACATCATTATCTAGTCTTGTGTAAACTTCATTTAGCCAAGGCTGCAAAGCCGACTCCGTGTTACAAATATGTTCAAATATTCACTTATATGCAGTTGGCAAATTTTTAAATTGTACAGTGCAGAAGCCGGTTTTAGAGGATTACTGTCAGAATATCACTGACCTTTATGAGGACTGTTCATTTTCCTACAGGATTTGAAAGAGCAGTTGAAAAGCAATGACATTGTAAGACTGTGTATTTACATTAATTGTGAACTGTCTGGGCCTGTTGTTTGTGAACAAATCATAACATATTATTGCAAATGAAAAAAGTTGAGTCAAATATGTTTCTAGAACAGTGATTAAAATGTTGAAAATTGGATGGAATGTGTTTTTGTATATGTGGCATGAACTCTGGTGGTGATGCACTCTAAAAACTTTTAATATGATTTACTCAATTTTTTTGGTGAAACATTTTTATACTTAGAATATTGATTACATTTTTAAGCAGTGAAATCAATTACATACACAGTATTAACTGAGTAAATGTAAGTAAAACAAATTAAATAGATCTGAGTAACTGCATTTGGTACATTAACAAATAAACTTGAGTAGAAATAATTGGGGGGGGAAACAATTAAAAACAAATATTTATGAGTAATATTAACTGTGTTTATATGCGAGTAATATTAACTTTTTTATTTCCTCTAAAAACCTTTGTAAAAATATTCAATACAACCACCGGTATAACTACATGACATTGGCCTTTATTGTCGATGGGTAGTGTTGGAAACTCAGAATCGAAGACCAGGAGACTTTGGGATCACATTCAAGAAGTTTATTCTTTATTGAGGATTTCGCGTTGACGTGGCTGCAGTTCTTCCAAAGTCTAACTCAAGACAGTTGCCTTGCAAATTTATAGACATTTAGGGGGAGGGATTTACATTGAGGTTGAACAAAGCATGCAAATTAAGTATACAGGTTAACCCTCTGGGGTCTAAGGTGTTTTTGGGGCCCTTGGGATGTTTTGACATGCCCTGACATTTGTGCTTTTTTCAGTTATTTATAAACATATTAATGGCAAAGGTGTAAATTCACTCTATATAGCACAAACAGGGCTACCATAATATGTGAGCAACATGTATGTAGATGTTTGTATTTTTAAGAGAATAATGTTTATGCGTGGTTATTGAAAAAAATAAAAATGAAAGTTGCTGAAATAAGACCACAAAACTCATACTAAATATGTGTCCACAAGACTTTTGACTAATGGATGTTGTCGCTTCGAGTTCTGGCTTCAAAATTATGTGAAAATAGTCTTGCTTTATCGTTCACATAAAACAATGCATTGATTTCAATTGTGTAAGACAGGTTTTGCTTGGAAAGCCAATATGCGAGGGGGGTGTGAAAGAGGAGTGGTTTACACCTGAGAATACAATGTCCCACCCATTATGTGTAATGACTTGCATAATGAGCCATTCATTCAGGTGTGACACTGACTGAGCCACAAGAATGAATGCAAGGACAAAAGATATATTTAGAAGAAGACTTATATTGACCATTTAAGATTTTGCTTACATCTATCTTGTAAATATGTTTTGCTATTTTATTAAAAAGGTTACAATTACAACAATAATTACAATTTCAACAATATTTCAAGTGTACTCTTTCTTTGTAAAAAAATGATTATAGGCCTACATTTTATCATATGTATTCATTAGTTTGAATATAGCCAACATTGGAACATCTAACATCTTAGTTGATGACTTTATTTTTGACAAAAATAGTATTTTATATATATATAAAACATATATATATATATATATATATATTTAACACATGAGCAGAAATTGGCAACATTATAAGCTTATTTGATGTGGCAGTATTTTACAGTAAAAACTTTATAATCTATCCGATTTTTGTAGTCGATTTTTACTCATCTTAGTATAGCAATAGAGTTTGCTAAAAGCTGTTCATTCATTCACGCACAGAAACGCGATTCATATTTCCGTGTCTTTTTGCGTGTACAGACACTTGCGATTAGAACAAAGCATAGAACTGACCTATTCCTCATCTGGATCCATTGCTCCTCGAAATGAAACTTCCAGAACTTCTGAGGTAAATTTTCCAGGATTATTATTTCTCACAGCGTCGTAAAGTACAGTCTGAAAGTGAACTCGCAGTGTGTGTTATCCAGCTGATGTGGGCGTTTCACAGGATTGCAGGATCGCCTCACATTTGCGTTTGAATAGCGCGCGCTCTCCGTGGGCGGAGTCAAATTAAAACGTAATGAGCTGAGATGAGAACGACTGACATCTCTCTCTTTTCATTCATATTACATAAACTGAGAATATTTGTTTTTTATAAAAATTACTTCATTTAAAAGAAGAGAATTCAAGCTTCATGCCTGTGTGCCTGTGTGACTGTTTGACTGAGTATTCGCTGAGTTATGGTTCATTTTCGGACGCGTTTCAGAATGGACTTAACTGACAGAGAGAAGGCAGAACTCGCTTCGTGTTTATTTTTATTTATTTGGCAAAAAGCACAACACTTTGTTTTTATTGTGACTATACACAAAAAAATACACACTTAACAGGATCGATTGATGTATGAAACTCCTATGGAAAATCAAAGTCAATAGAGTATTTATGAGTCTCTTTTACACTGATAAAAAAAAAGCGAGCTGGTATCGCCGGCGATACTGCCGACCCCAGGAGGTTAAGGAACCCGCCCGACTCCAGCGTGTTACCAGTCTCAGTCCAATCAGCATAACCATTCAAAAGCATATGTGCTAATCCAATCAGCCTAACGATTCATCGTCTAGGGCTGGAGCTCGAGCCATTAACCCTTTAAAACCGGATGTGTCGTCGACGACACAGCCAACCAAGCTGTATTCATGTCACTGTAACTCTTCAACCGTTTGCACTATCAAAATAATTCAAATAGTTCCTGAAAGTAGACATCATGCGCTTTTCGCCAATATACGGCTTATTACGGTAATGTCATGCTTTCCGTCTGCAAATGACAGCAGCGCGGGGTGGAAGGATTTGAACAGAGAGATATGACGCGCGGCAGGTTTGAGTGTTTTGGATTGCATAAAATAATAAAAGAAACAAACAAATACATGGCGAAAGAAGTGTTAGACAGCAGAAGAGGGGATTGGGATGATTTTTAATGAAATTTGGGAGGCGGATGGCCGTTACTCTTTCACGTATCTAAGCATGTAGTGCGTGCATGTGTGATACGACGCGCGACAGGTTAGAGTGTTTTGGATTGCATAAAATCATAAAAGAAACGAACAAATACATGGCGAAAGAAGTGTTAGACAGCAGAAGAGGGGATTGGGGTGATTTTTAATGAAATTTGGGAGGCGGATGGCTGTTACTCTTTCACGTATCTAAGCATGTAGTGCTTACATGTGTATGTGTGCGTGCCTATGAATGCGTGCATTTGTATGTGTGCGTGTATGAAAAAAGTGTCCAAAATGAAAACTGTGCAACCCAATGTCACAAAAAAGACTTGTATATATGTAGTATAGTTCATTTTTCAACTTTAAAGTGTTAGTTTCTTTCGTTAAGGATTTTTTCAGTTTTTTTCTAAATAAAAATCAGTAAATTTATTCTCGTTTTTTTTTTTTTTTTGTCTATTTGAATTCTATTTACAAACTCACCACACACAATAATGGTCAATAACTGTAATTTGTTGAAAGCTTATCTTTTTCTGAAAAAGATGACACCTTGCACATGAAGATAGCACATTGTTTTAGAATTTTACAGTCACAAAATCAAATTATGTGAAAAACACTGTTTTAGCTTCAGGTTCTAAAGGGTTAAAGACAAAAGGTGACTTACAATAGAGAAAAACAGGACTGGCAGAAACTGTTGTTACTATTATCCTAACCTAACCTTAAAATGCTAACTTCAATGTACTCAACTTTTACTGTTGCAACCTAAATTAAACATTTAATAAATTTCATTTCCCCCTTTGAGAGTTCTAATAACTCTCACAAAATACACATTTAGACACTTAAAAGTGCATTCTTGTAACTTGAAAAAGTTACAGGCACATATAACTTATTCTGTGTTGTGTCCTTGATTTACATGAGTGTCATAGTTCTTCTGAAAACCATAACTGTTGACACATACGACGCAGGGTGTAAAATGTCGTATAAACTACATGATTACACAGAAAACCATGTAGCATAAGAGTGGAAGTCTTGGAAGTCCATGGTGCCTGAATTGCTGTGAAGTCTGTTTCCTGTAGAGTCCATTTCGCACGTAGAGTCGCTCTGATGACTTTTCCCTCATGAGGCTTGTTCATGGAAATCTGAGGTGATGCCGCTTGACATCATGGCATACACACATACCTGTAACACAAGAAAACAAAGAAATGGCAGAACAGCAATATTCATGCATAGACTTCATTCTTCCATAAGTCATTTGATCGTATAGTGGTTTTACGTCTAACTCTTATCAAAGTAAACTTCTGGTGGCCATATAGTTTTTACATATAACTATATTACAGTAAACATTTTGATCGTATAGTGTTTTTTTTTTTTTTTTTTTACCTAATCTTAATTGATTTGACACCTATAGACCAGTGAGGTAAGGATGGACTAAATCGGGAAAGGCCTATGAGGTAGTGTCTTCACCCTGGGTTCACCCCCGAAGCCTGTTGCGTTCAGTTCTTCCCAGGGCACCTCACTTGTCCGTGTGTCCTAATCTGTCCCTGTGTTGTGTGCACACTGTACAGTGTGTGAGAAAATCGGCACATTTCCATTCTCCAGTGTAACATCAGTCTTAATAGACATCATACATAATTGGTGCCTGACTAGACTATTCTGTGGTATAACATTCAAGGCTGTGAGTATACTGAATGTCCCCCAAACAAAGGCTGTGACAGTCAATAAGTCTTTCATCTTTGTTGCAAGTTACTGGGGAGATTAAGCAATCACAGCCTAAATGGTTAACACCTCAAAAAGCTTACCCACAAGTCCAATGACGAGGGGAGGGGTTGATTCAAAGTAGCAAACAAATTTAGTAAAAGCTGCATAACATTGTTAACTTGTCTTAAGTTATTTTTGTTTTTTCTACATTCTTTTCCAAAATGTCAGTGCTTGCCACAGTAAGAACAACTGGTTTCTCTAGGACTTTTGCGTTTCTTTTGCTTCTCTGAGTTGACCTTAACAGAAACTGCTGCGATTCTTACTCTCTCTTTGACATCAGAGTCTCTTTCCCAAGTAACTAAACTGTCCAAGTTGTCTTGCAGGGTTCTCATACACCATGTGATGTTTAAGTAAGGCAACGCCTTTCTGTGTTCTGGCAAAAGACAATGAAACCATGTGCGAACCAAAGGGCCATTATCACCTAACACCTTCTCTGGAGTGTCTGCAATTCCACTGTACACTGCAGCTGACTGACATAATCGTTCTGTGTACTCACAAACAGTTTCACCCTTCTTCTGTAAACAACTAGTGAGTTTTGACCAGTCCACGTTCGGTCCAACAATGTTTTTTAACACTTTAACAACTTCCTCTCTCAATTCAGCTTTACTGGCCTGTTGCAGTTCAGAATTATTTACAGCACTTTCAAAATCATTGAATTCTGACTCAGTCAAGATCTGTGATACCAGCTAGGTGACTTCAGCTAGAGACATATCGTAGAGCCGCATCTTTTTGGACAATTCTCTCCTAAACTCAGAAAAATGTATTTGCACTGATGGCAAACTTTCAGCAATTCTCTCTATATCTTTAGGACCTAAAGATGATTTGACTGCTTGTAGCTGCAGTATGGGGGTTGCAGATCGAACTGGATCAACCCCTTTTTCCCTGTTCTGAGCCTTTTGTCTAGCTCCAAACACTTCAACTGCATAAACATCTTTCAATCCAGCATTGACCCTGTTCTCTATACTATAGAAAGACTGTAAGTCAGGATAAGTTTCATCTGACTGTTGGTTTTTTGAGTCACATTTGGTTGAGGCTTTGTTACAGCCCACCTTTTTAAGACAGGACACTTGAGTCTGCAATTGTTTGTTCTGTTCTTTTAACTTATCAATACACTGAGCTTGTTCTTGTGCAATGGATACGCTAAATTCTCTGTGACAGAAGATAATACCTTTCACATTTTTCTTCCTGATATATGCACCCAATAATTTCTTACAATCTTCAATTGAGCATACTTTGTCTGCATCAATGCCAAATTTCTTTGCCAAATTCAATCTGACTTCCTCAGTCACGATTGAGTCCATGTGCTCTCTTAACAAAGACTTAAACTCATTGTCTGTCCATAACGGGCTAGCTAATCCACCTTTCTCTGTCGTGGGAATCAGCCTAGCATTCCTTCTAACCATTTTGTGACTTCTTTGTTACCACACAAACAAAAACACTAAAAACTTCTCTCTACTGTCTACAACAGAGGGTACAAACTTATTAGCACATGACACTAATCTTCTCTAGCTTACAGAGGATAGGTCTTCTCTAGCAAGAGGATACACACAATATTAACATGTAACTGTTAATCTTCCCTGCCTGAACAACAGAGGATAAATTTCATCTCTAAAAGAAAACTTTTTTAGAGGATAAACTTAGTTAACCAAACTCTACAGCTGTTTGTTAACTTCTTCTCTGAACGGCGCAGAGGAAAAACAAATTTGTACTGGTCTGCAATGGTTCTTTGAATGGAGTGAAACTCACCAAGTCTTTCAGTTTGTAGAGAAAGATTCCGTCTGGAAAAATTCAGTCTTTGAGATCTTTTTGGAGCTTGAAGATTCAGTCTGGAACTTAGTCAGGCTTTGTTGAGATCTTTGAGCTTGAAGTTTCAAGATTCAGTTTCCTTTTTTTCCATCCGGGTCACGGCACCATCTTGTTGTAAACTCAGAATCGAAGACCAGGAGACTTTGGGATCACGTTCAAGAAGTTATTTCTTTATTGAGGACTTCGTGTTGACGTGGCTGCAGTTCTTCAAAAGTCTAACTCAAGACAGTTGCCTTGCAAATTTATAGACATTTAGGGGGAGGGATTTACATTGAGGTTGAACAAAGCATGCAAATTAAGTATACAGGTTAAGGAACCCGCCCGACTCCAGCGTGTTACCAGTCTCAATCCAATCAGCATAACCATTCAAAAGCATATGTGCTAATCCAATCAGCCTAACGATTCATTGTCTAGGGCTGGGGCTCGAGCCATTAAAGACAAAAGGTGCGTCTGGGGCTACGGGCTCAAGCCATTAAAGACAAAAGGTGACTTACAATAGAGAAAAACAGGACTGGCAGAAAGGACTCGCCTCTGCGGGGGAACCTCTAACTTTACACCGCCGTCCGGCGTCACTCACAGCCGAAAGATGCTGCGACGTGACTGACTCCATAACCTGCCAATAAACAAACAGTGCACAGATCTGAGGACATTTTATCATCCAAATTAGTTATATTCATTATCTTTAAGAATATAGTCGTGTGTTTTTTATGCAAGGCGTTACAATCATGCGAAAAGACAGGCGCGAGTCGAAACTCGTTTAACTCGTTTAAGGTGAGTAACATTGCATCTCTGTATGTTCTAAATTTAGTCAAATACTAAATTATTTTAGTGAAAAACTTCAAACTTAGATATAACTGTAAATTTCAGACAAAATTAATTGTTGGAGTTTTAGTCAATTATTCCGGTATGTTCAACTCAAACTATCAAGTAAATGATATTCAGAGATTTTATTAAGTTAATAAAGTTAATTATTACTGTGATATTTACTAAGCCACTGAATTATTTTTTTAGAGTGATAAGCATAAAAATCACTTTGACATTTAGGAAAGTTTTATGTTTGTAGGTTAAGAATAGAGCTGTTGTATACCATAGTAGTACTGTGATAAAGTTTAGAGAAATTGTCACAAATGAAAATGAAATCTGGTGATGCAGGATTTAAAATGAAAACTAGAGATATGTGAAATATGCAACTGTATCTTGTAGAATACACTCTAATAAATAATTTTGTAATTAAAATGTGTGCTTGTGTGTGTAGTTTAAATGTTGTGTTTCATCTAAGGCTGATTATACAGTATATAACCATGATTGACTACAGGCATAGGGCTCGACTTAGGACAAGATAAGAACAAGCATGAGTGAAGTACAGCCTTATACTGATTGGTAAACTGCACTGTGTTTTATACACGTCCATGCTGGACATTCATATTAAATTAGCATTATTTTCCTATGTTTTTACATCATGAAAATCTATATGGCTTTAGTTGTATGTAGGACATATATGACATAATATGATTAAAAATACATTAATGTTATGCAATTTATATATGTGGTTTTTGCAGCATATATGTCCCTTACAATATTCTGTTGGAACATATAAGAATCACAGGTGTTTTTAGCAAACCTTTTCCATATGGGACTTCTGTCCTTAAGTTTTGTTTGTTTGTTTATTTATTTGTTTACTTGATAGGGTGTGAAACCAGGCAGAGTGGGTAACATGGTATTTATCTCAACAAAACCCAAGTCAAGACAGTACAGAGCTGCTGATGGTGTAAGGTAATATTCACTGTCAAGTAGGGCTGGGCGATATATCGTATATCGATGTTGTCTCATCAGTATCGCAATGTTGATTATAACAGTCTGTTTCCAGACGATAATCGTCAATATTAAAATGACATATTTCTCACATAGCCCTATAGTTATACACATTTTATTCACATGCAATAACATGAATGAAATATTTTTTATAGGCTAGTTAGTAGGATTAGGAATAGAAAATTGATTCTTCTTGATAGCATTCTTTAAAGCAACACTAAGGAAAATTTTTTACCTTAAAATAATGTTTCCAAAATCGTATCAGTGGTTCATCAAGTCGTAACAGGGTGAAAGGCACTTCTGGATTCGCTTTGCGTCCCTATATCTGATGTAACCACACTATGCAAGTTTGCCAAACCGGGTCGCGTTTCTGTAGTTCGAATGAGACATAAAAAATCTACAAATTTGACTTGCTTTACGTCAAGCGTTACAATAGTCATTATTTCGTTTTTCTTCGTTTCTGATGTCGCAATACATCATACTTTCATGAAATCATGCATCATACTCTACCTTGTCTTACATCGTTCATTCCAAAGCCGGTGCTAGATAAACAGCGAGTGTGCGTGCGACAGTAGACTGCGGGCGGATAAATTATTTACGACAGCGTTAATGGACAATTCTGCTTCCAACCTGTAGGGCGACCGAAGATTAGTGTTGCTTTAAAGCCCATGTTGCAGGTTAACCACCACTGTCGATTAATGGGTACATAAATCACTCAAGATATGTATATCATTTTTAAAATGTCTCAAAAATGGTCTTAAAGACCAGTTTTTTACGTTTTTGGTATTAACGTTTTTTTTTTTTTACGCAATTCGGTGATGACGTCACGTTGGGGAGAAGTGGAGGAAAGGTAGCCTCAGCCTAGTATTAGAACTATGGCGACTGACTGGGATGAGGAAGAGGTGGCAAGAGCCAACATGTATGATGGCCCGCAGCCGTATAATTTCGAACCTGCCAGACGTGAGAGGGCAAATGAGGAATTGCCAAGAACTGATGGCCGTCAAAGCCAATTAAATGCATGGTCCGAGGAGAATGAGTGGAGAGTTGGTGAAGTGTCCTGGTGAGTTGCTATCATTTAGCAACGCAGCAATGAGCACTGGAGCTAGTCTACGAGCAGCAGTGCACAATAACGACACATATATATTTGTTTTACTGTCATTGAATAGCACCGAGTGAAAAATCAACGTTTTCTTTATATCTAGTGGCAGTGATCATGACGTTAGTTCAGATAAGTACCGGTAACCTTTGTCATAGTGTCGTAGTACTGGTAAACTTTGTCTTTGTCATCTAGAAATAGAAGGCATCATGCTAGCTATATGGGCGTTTCTAAGCGTTTATCTCTTCCTCCGGTGAAAATGTTGTTGCAAACGTAGCCGCTGCGTGTCTGTCGCTGTGTTTGGCAGGTGCTTGTGTGGGTGGTGCCGTTCCATGGAAACTGCGTTGGAAAGCTTGTGCTGTAGGGAAGTGAGTGCGTTTTGGTCGCTGATCGAGGAGCTCACCCCGCGACCAGATGTGACGTGCCTCACTCAGCATCCAGGATTTGAGGCATGCTGCCTGAATCCGTTTGTGCTGAAGATAGCATACACCCATTTCAGGCAGGATCATGGTTTTTACACCCAGCACAAACACAGTAGTTCACCATTGTCAATCTACCTACTATATATTTCTATCTATTTATCTATCTAGCTGCTAGCTATCTATGCTAACGTTATGCTATCTGGCTGTCTGCCTATCTCTCTCTATACTAGCCTATCTATCTATATCTATCTATCTATCTGACTGTCTATGTCACGGTTCATGGGTTCACTGACGCGCCCTCGCTATGTTGTGTGTATGTTTGTGTGTGGTGGGTGTGGCTCATTATCGTTCTTATGAGCGGATCAGTGGCAGCTGTGTTTTCATGATTGGCGTCCTATTTATTGTCTGTGATTTCGTCCTGTCTTTGTCAGATCGTTTTGTGAGCTCACCTGGAATTATCTCCGTGTTTGCGGTTCCTGTGACCTTGTTCCCGGTTCTCGCCTTCGCCTTCTGTGTTTCCTGAGGATCTTCTGAGTCGCCTGGTTCTGCCCATTGCGTCCCTGCATTACCGAACACTTCCATCTCTGCCCACGACGACTGACCAGCATCTCTATCTACTTTTCTGCTTTGTTAATAAACATTCTGTTTATCACTCGCAACTGGATCTTTTGCCTTCATTACAGAGTCTGACAGTCTATCTATATATCTAGTCTATCTATCTATCTATATCTATGTATTTATCTATTTATCTATAATCTGCGCTATCTGAATACTCTCGTCTACTACTCGTCTCTCTAGTCACTCTCAATGCTCTCAAGGCGGGCTTTGGTAAATTCTCTCCCCAAGGTGACGTAATGCAATGCATTGTGGGGGAAAGGAGAATCGTTGCAAACCGCTGTAAGATAGTACCTACTTTTCGTATTATATTCCGTTTTGTGATACCCAACAACATAAAATACAATGGATAACAGTTTAAATGTTTTACCAACAAGCAAATTGCACAAATTCGTTGAAAAATTAACCCTGCAACACGGACTTTAAGCGCAAGAGGACACATCTGCATGCACGCTGTTTTCTGTGCTGCGCACTCACAAAGCGGGCAAAGAAAATTGGATGAAGAAATTGTGTTGCTTTGAATATCTCATGCACGCGTTCGGAGTTTACAATGTTGGCAGCTCCGTTAAGGTAGGCTATATTGGGAGCGTTATACTTTGCTTTAGATAAAAAATAAATAAATAAACAAAACAAAACACAAAATACCCAAATATAATAATAGCAGTAATAACTAAATCACAGGCTATCATTAGATAAAGTGCAGCCAAACTCAACATGACTTGTGTTAACGGTGTATGTCGGCAGTGATGTCTCTGGCGGGGCGTGTTGGGGGCGGGGCTTGGGTAGACGATATAATCGGATATCGCAATATTTTTTAATGCGATTATCGATAAAATATTTTTTACATATCGCCCAGCCCTACGGTCAAGTAATAATGTATACTGCAGTCATTGTCAGATTCTTTTTGTTTTGAGAGTTATTGTTTCTTTTTTTTCTAATTATGACTTAACTGTTTTCAAAGGAGCAAGCGCTACAAAGCAGTGCGGGGGGACTTGCCAGACCCAGATGTCCTGAAGGTCGACGAGGCATACCAGGACTTCACGGCAGACCTTGCTCCTCTAATTACCACACTCAAGTAGTGATGTCCCCCTCATCAATTCAGCCTTTGGGACCATTCAAGAAGGCAGCCCTATTTCATACCAGCACCCAGTGCCAGTGAGTAGGGTAATCATCCACCACCCAGACGCACCCCCTCCACCACCCCTGCCGTTAGATGGTCACAGGCTGGACCCAACCACATGTTCCTTTGTGTGCACTCACCAACAACACCTAAATGAAATGTCGCTTAACATCACTTTCGACATGGCAAGATCCATCGAGATGTCCACGAGGGAACAGAGTGGCAGTGCAGAGTGGCACAGACTGAGGAAGATGAGGCTCACCTCCTTCAGGTTCCGGGAGGTGTGCCATGTCCAAGGTCACAGCTCTGCAGAGAACCTTGCAGAATGCATCCGCAAAGGTGGGGTTCAGACAGCCTTGATGAAGAGGGGGCTGGCACTGGAGCCAGCAGCTATTCAGGAATATGCCCACATTAAAAATGTCAACTACTGGCCATCAGGATTTGTCATCCATCCAGATGCTCCCTGGCTCGGCTCCCTGGTCGTTTTTGATCCGACGGAGGCACCACCATTCGGGCTGGTGGAGGTGAAGTGCCCCAACGTGAAGAGCTATGTGGACTGCGGGTACCTGCACATGCAGAGTGGCGCCTTGCGCCTGAAGCCAGGCCACAGCTACTATTGGCAGGTGCAAGGCCAGCTGCTTATCACCGGAATGCAGTGGTGCGATTTTGTGTTTTTTGCAGAGGAGGACCTTCTTGTACAAATAATTTACTAGTATGCGGAGGTCGCTAGGGTTATAAGGGAGAGGGGGGATTATTTATTTTTCTATCATTACTTGATCTGATCTTTTAAAAATGAATGGTTCATTCAATCAGTTCTGTTTCAATCAGTTGATAAATGTTCTTGTTCTGGTTTTATTGTTCATCTTTACAAATCTATACAAAGCCTGAACTAATATTAGGTTTTATTGTTCATCTTTACATATCTATACAAAGCCTGAACTAATATTAGGTTTTATTGTTCATCTTTACAAATCTATACAAAGCCTGAACTAAATATTAGGTTTTATTGTTCTTTACAAATCTATACAAAACCTGAAGTGATAATTGTTCAATCAGTGTTGAGATTTCATTGTTCAGTTTAACAAATCTCTATTAAACTAGATATAATGTCAATAATGCAGGCCTACAATGTCACGGTTCATAAATTCATTGTTTCCTTCTCGTCTCGTGTTACTGTTGTTATGTGTGTATGGTGTGTGTGAGTGGGCGTTACCACTCATCCTGACTGATCAGCGGTCCAGCTGATCTCATTCATCACTCCAGCTGCAGCTCATTCACGCACCTTTAAAACCTCACCGCACTCTCCTCTCATTGTCAGATCGTTGTTTGATGTCTCCTGTGTGTGATCCTGTTCCTGTCGGCGTTCCTATTCGTGTTCCTGTTCCTGTTTCTTGTTCACCTGGATTTCGTCTTCACTTGGATCGTCACGTCTGCATCACTTCACTTCACAGACACCTTTGCTGACCATCTAGTCCCTGTGTCACCAGTCTGCCTACTTCACCACCGGACATGTATTCTTCTTCTCAATAAACAGAGTTTTTACTTGCATATTTGCTTCTGTCTTTTGTAACCATGACAGAACGATCTGACCATGCCATGGAAGCAGCAAGTAACCCATCATCACTCGAGACATTTGTTAATACCAGCATACAGCGAATGGATCATCAGGAAAAGAATCTCAACGACACAGCGAGAGCAGTTCAAGCTCTGGTGACACAGGTGTCCGAGCTCACCCAGCAACTTCAACTTCTGCGAAGTCCCGCTGCGCCACCCACACCGGCCGTTCCCCCCACACCACCGGACAATGCTTCCCAGTCAGAGCCCCGCCTTCCCGTACCAGAGTCCTACGCAGGTGAGCCCAGTTTTTGCAGAGCGTTTTTAACCCGCTGTTCGATGCATTTCTCCCTGCAACCTAGGACTTTCTCCAGCGAATCGGCCAAAGTGGCGTTTGTACTCACACTCTTGACTGTGGGAAGGCAGCACTTTGGGGAACGGCGGTGTGGGAGAATCAAGACCCATGCTGCACCTTGTTCCAGACACTTTCCGCCGAGATGAAAAGAGTGTTTGACCGCGCCAGCACCGGGAGAGAGGCGGCCCGCATTTTAGCTGAGCTCAAACAAGGAGAGAGGTCAGTCTCTGACTATTCTATTGAATTTAGGACTCTGGCGGTAGAGTGTCAATGGAACGAGGAGGCGCAGTGAGACATGTTCCTGCATGGACTGGCTGACCGCATCCAGAGGGAGATCTACGCCCTGGACCTGCCCACATCCCTTAATGGATTGATTGAACTGGCTCTTCGAGTAGACGCACGTTTATCCCGGGTCGAGCGACGGAGGCTGCCCAGCCGACTGACAGAAGGAGCTGAGCATCAATGGTCCAGCGGCGGGGATGCGGTCAGCCCCATCTACGATCACGAGCCCATACAGGTCGGGCGAGCTCAGCTTACTCGGGAGGAGAAGGAGAGTCGGAGATCCCAAGGGCTCTGCCTGTACTGCGGGGCATCAGGACATTTCGCCTTCAGCTGCCCAGTAAAAGGGCAAGCCCGGCAGTAAGTATGAGGCTACTGTCGGGTGGGATCTCCGCCGAAAAGACCTCATCTACATCTACGCTCCTCCCAGTAAGACTAAGATGGTCAGCCCACGAGCACGACTGTCAAGCACTGGTGGATTCCGGGGCTGAAGGTAACTTCATGGACTATTCTTTTGCACACAAATTCCAAGTTCCCCTCCTACCACTCACCCGCAAGATTGAAGTTCACGCACTCAACGGCCAAGACCTACACAACATCTCACTCACCACCGGACCCGTCACGCTCATCACGTCAGGCAACCACACTGAAACCCTTTCATTTTACATACTGGACTCCCCCCTCGCACCCATTGTCCTAGGACAACCCTGGCTCATCAACCACAACCCCAAGATAGACTGGCAGCAGCGAGCAGTGTTGGAATGGAGCACTAAGTGTCATGAGTCCTATCTTGTGTCTGCTTGTTCATCTGTTTCTGTCTCTGTGTTTCAGGAGGAGGCAGTGGATTTATCTAACGTGCCCGCGGAGTACCAGGACCTGAAGGAGGTGTTCAGTAAGTCTCGGGCTGCGTCTCTTCCTCCGCACCGTCCCTATGACTGTGCAATAGATTTACTGCCAGGTACTACTCCGCCTAAAGGCAAGTTATATTCGCTTTCTGTTCCAGAGAGGGGGGCCATGGAGAAATATATTTCTGATTCTCTAGCAATGGGGTTCATCCGTCCTTCCTCTTCTCCAGCGGGGGGCGGGGTTTTTTTTCGTGGGGAAGAAGGACGGATGTCTGCGACCTTGTATTGATAACCGAGGGCTGAACAGCATCACGGTAAAGAATATTTATCCTTTGCCGTTGATGTCTTCAGCCTTCGAGAGGTTGCAGGGAGCGTCTATCTTCACTAAATTGGACTTACGTAATGCTTATCATTTGGTCCGCATCAGGAAGGGGGATGAGTGGAAGACTGCTTTTAACACCCCCAGAGGGCACTTTGAATACTTGGTCATGCCTTTCGGTTTGTCCAACTCCCCAGCAGTCTTCCAAGCACTCGTCAACGACGTGCTGCGAGATATGGTCGACCAGTTCATATATGTCTACCTGGATGACATATTGATTTTTTCATCATCTCTCCAGGAACACGTGCAGCACGTTCGGCGAATGCTTCAGAGGTTAATAGAGAATGGGCTTTTTGTCAAGGCGGAGAAATGCGTTCCTTTCGTAGAACACAGTTCCTTTCCTAGGTTACATTGTGTCGTCTGAGGGAATACGTATGGATCCTGAGAAGGTTAACCCTCTGAGGTCTGAGCTATTTTCTGGGCCCTGGAGGTGTTCTGACATGCTCTGACATTTCTGGTTATTTCTGTTACTTGTGACATTTTCATGGCTAAAGTCTAATTACACTGTATTCAGCACAAACTCTGCTACAATAATATATCAGCAGCATGTATGTAAAAGTTTGTAGTTTTGAGATAATGACATTTATGCGTGGTTTGTGAAAATACAAAAAAAAATTCTCACTGAAATAAGGCCATGAAACCCATACTGATTATTTCTTCACAAGACTTTTGAAAATTGTATCACGTAGCCTAGAATATTTGCTCTAAAACTATATTAAAATCACCCCGACTGCTCATTCAGATAAGACAATATATTGATTTAAAAATTTTACGACGTGTTTTGTGTGAAAAAGCTTTATGCGGAGGTCATTAATATGTAAGCTTTTCACACCTGAGAAAGACAAAGACCCTCCCCTAACGGCCCTATTAGGAGCTATCAGGCCCTGTCATTCTGAGCAACCTTGCACAATACTGTAAATGAGGAGATTTAAAAAAGAATGGCTTTTAAATTGTTTGGATTTATTTACAACACTACATAGTCCAAAGATACACAACAAATGCCAAAAAAGCACTTATTGAAAACAATGATCCAAAGACAGAGACCTTTGTGCCATTCCTAAAAACATTGTACATACCTTTCATTTCCAAGGTGTTTGATTTTCACTTTACCATGTTCATGTACAGAGACTCATGTGAATGTTGAAGTCCTCAGTGGCATCTGGGCCCTGAAAAAAAAAAGTGAACATACTGATATCAAGAGAAGGGCCTGCACGATTTTGGGAATAAATTTTAGATTTTTCTGGTTAAAATTGCTTTTTAAAATTCACAGAATACACACACACACACACACACACACACACACTCACACACACAAATGTTTCCAACAATATATAATATAATGAACACCAGGTTTGTTGTGCCTTGTAGGCATAAGCTATGCGCAGTGCTGGATAAAATAATAATAACAATAACCTATAGCAGTATAAATCTTCCAAAAGATTTCAGTAACAACTAAGCTAGAGAAAAATATATTGATTATCATGTTACTTCAAATGTTTCCATTCGTTATGATGATATGAAATGAGATAATAGTAAAAACATGAAGCCGTTTGCTTTTCAAACGCGATCGTGATCCAAAATATGATACATTCAAACGCGATCGCGCTGCAAAATATGATACATTCAAACGCGATTGCGCTGCAAAATATGATACATTCAAACGAGATCACGATCCAAAAATTGATACATTCAAACGCGATCGCGCTCAAATATAAAACATTATGGTTACCATATACATATCTACGTTTGAGCAGATATCCACAAACACAGTAACAGTAAACACGGGTCTAAATATTATAATATTCACCATATATCTAGCAACAGTTCAACTGCAATGTGAAATTTATGCAACAACAGCAAACTAATATGTAAGAATTTCTTCAAATCGCGTTCTTCTTCTTCTGATGTAAATCCAATGTAAGCTCAGGCGCGTCTAAAAGCAGAGACTTGTGAAGTGTTTTGGTGTTTTGTTTTTGAGGTAGGCCTAATGAGCGGGATTGCGTTCCATGTGGAGATTTGCATGTTAATCTCTTTTGCGCGTGTGGGCGTGGTAAATTAAAAAATAATTAGGAAGCGTTTGAGAAGCTGGACATCTTGTTGGTTTTATACAAATTACTTAAACAGAGAATATTTGTTTTCAGTTTGAATCCGATCATTTAAAAGTACACACTTAAATGTTTATAAAGGTATATGGCTCATAAATGTGTGACAAGTATTCGCTGAGTTTTGTTTCAGTTTATAGACGTGCTCAAGAAAAAAAAGTTCACCGCGACGGAGAGGCAGAACGCACACCCTGTTTATTTTCTTTATTTTACAAAAGCACAATGTTTTGATTTGATTGTAAGTGGACACATACAAAAGTAGAAATATCACAGATTCTTTTTTTATATTTCTTTTTTCTGTATGACCATAAATGACGGAATAATTTAAGTTTATAGTGCTACAATGTGGAGAAAATCCAGCAAAACGCGCCCGCACGTTTGCCGACCTCAGAGGGTTAAGGCTGTAGTAGAATGGCCAAGTCCAGATTCCCGTAAGGCCCTACAGCGGTTTCTGGTGTTCGCCAATTTCTACAGACGGTTTATTCGCAATTTCAGCCAACTAGCCTCGCCTCTGACCGCCTTGACCTCCCCCAAGACTACGTTCAGGTGGTCAGACGCAGCTGAGGCTGCGTTTGCCAAACTCAAGAGCCGCTTTGTTTCGGCTCCCATCCTGATTACCCCTGATCCATCACGTCAGTTTGTGGTGGAGGTCGATGCGTCAGAGGTGGGGGTAGGTGCAGTGATATCCCAGCGT
The DNA here is from genome assembly GCF_963993115.1 of Abramis brama. Taxonomy (NCBI): domain Eukaryota; kingdom Metazoa; phylum Chordata; class Actinopteri; order Cypriniformes; family Leuciscidae; genus Abramis; species Abramis brama. The sequence continues at coordinate 51,514,424 of NC_139965.1, read as the reverse complement.
TCTCCCACAGACGACAGAATGCACCCATGCGCGTTTTTGTCCCACCGTTTGTCCCCTGCCGAACGCAATTATGACATTGGTAACAGAGAGTTGTTGGCAGTCAAGTTAGCGTTGGAGGAATGGCGCCACTGGTTAGAAGGGTCGGGGGTACCTTTTATTGTCTGGACCGACCACAATAATCTGGAATACATTAAAACTGCCAAAAGATTGAACTCCAGGCAGGCTCGGTGGGCACTTTTTTTCAGACGTTTTGATTTTACTCTCTCGTACCGCCCGGGTTCCAAGAACATCAAACCCGATTCTTTATCGCGCATTTTTGACCGTTCCGAACGCCTGTCTACTCCCGAGTGCATTTTACCCGAGAATCTATTTGTCTCCACACTTATATGGGAGGTCGAATTGAAGGTCAAGACGGCCTTAAAAGGGGTAACGCCCCCGGTCGGTTGCCCACCGAATCGTTTATTTGTGCCGGAGGGATTAAGGTCTGACGTTATTCAGTGGGGGCATTGTTCCAACGTGGCTTGTCATCCAGGAGTTAGTCGCACCAAGTTTCTGGTTAAGCAGCGATTCTGGTGGCCACGTATGGCTCATGACGTTCACAATTTTGTGTTGGCTTGCTCAGTTTGCGCCACTGATAAGACTTCCAATCAACCCCCTGATGGGCTACTTCAACCGCTGCTGGTCCCTTCGAGACCCTGGTCCCACATTTCGCTAGATTTTATCACCGCCCTCCCACCCTCCCAGGGTAACACGGTAGTTTTGACCGTGGTGGACCGGTTCTCGAAGGCGGCCCATTTCATTCCCTTGCCCAAATTACCCTCAGCCAAGGAGACAGCGTTGACCGTCGTAAATCACGTCTTTCGCTTACATGGCCTCCCGACAGACGTGGTTTCCGACGGAGGACCCCAATTTGTGTCCAAATTCTGGCAAGAGTTTTGCAAGTTATTGGGGGCGACTGTCAGTCTGTCCTCAGGGTTTCATCCCCAGAGCAATGGTCAAACTGAGAGAGCCAACCAAGATTTGGAGAGAACGTTGCGATGTCTGGTCTCCAAGAATCCTTCTTCATGGAGCCAACAACTATCTATGGTGGAGTACGCCCACAATACGTTACCAGTGTCATCTACGGGCCTATCTCCATTTGAGTGTAGCGTAGGTTACCAGCCACCAATCTTTCCTAGTCTGGAGTCCAAAGTCGCGGTCTCCTCCGCTCATGCCTTCGTCCAGAGGTGTCATCGCACTTGGACTAGAGCCCGCGAGACTCTACTCCAAGTGGGAGCGCGCACCAAGGCCAAAGCCGATCACCACCGGTCTAGGCCTCCCGTATACGTCGCTGGTCAAAAAGTGTGGCTTTCTACCAAGAACATTCCTCTCCGCTCCGTTTCTAATAAACTTGCTCCAAAATTTATCGGCCCGTTCACTGTCACCAAGATCATTAGTCCGGTGGCAGTCCGCCTCAACCTCCCTCCAGTGTACAGGAGAATTCATCCCGTGTTTCATGTATCCAAAATCAAGCCTGTGTTTTATTCTCGAATCAATCCGCCAGCCCCGGTTCCCCCACCGCCACGACTCGTAGAAGGGGAACCATCATATTCGGTAAATCTTATTCTGGACACAAGGCGCAGGGGTCGCGGAGTCCAGTACTTGGTGGACTGGGAAGGTTACGGTCCGGAGGAGAGAAGTTGGGTACCTGCCAGAGACATTCTGGATCACTGCCTTATTGATGATTACAATCAACAGGTAAGGGAGTCTAGGGACGCCAGGAGGCGTTCCTAGGAGGGGGGGTACTGTCACGGTTCATAAATTCATTGTTTCCTTCTCGTCTCATGTTACTGTTGTTATGTGTGTATGGTGTGTGTGAGTGGGCGTTACCGCTCATCCTGACTGATCAGCGGTCCAGCTGATCTCATTCATCACTCCAGCTGCAGCTCAATCACGCACCTTTAAAATCTCACCGCACTCTCCTCTCATTGTCAGATCATTGTTTGACGTCTCCCGTGTGTGATCCTGTTCCTGTCGGCATTCCTGTTCGTGTTCCTGTTCCTGTTTCTTGTTCACCTGGTCTTCACTTGGATCGTCACGTCTGCATCACTTCACTTCAAGGACACCTTCGCTGACCATCTAGTCCCTGTGTCACCAGTCTGCCTACTTCACCACCGGATATTTATTCTTCTTCTCAATAAACAGAGTTTTTACTTGCATATTTGCTTCTGTCTTTTGTAACCATGACATACAATTGACCTGAGACCATACCTTTTGTACTGATTGAAATGAGAGCCCGAGTGTAATAAGCTATGTGGATTGTTGATATTGGATCATTGAATAAGTGTTGTTCAATATTTCCTTATTAAATTCTACATGTTCTAATGTCATCTCTGGTGCGTTTTTATTTTCATTGCAAGTCAGTAAAAACACAAAGCTAATGTAATGATGACAATGACACAAAGAATGTTTTTAAGAAGCCAGATGGATCTTTAATTCATTGCTGAGTTGCCCATGCCTTCACTAATGGCCCATTCTGATAATTGACCAGGAAGCAGGCCACACTGAACAATTCATCAATGTTCCCGCATATAGACAGTGGTATGTCCTTGTCAAACAGTTTGTTCTCTTTCACTCTCCTTATGCACCTCTCCACATGCACTCTCAGATGTGCAATTGACTGTGTCTGTCTGACATCCTCTCGACTCATTTGTCGTTTGTTGCTGAGAAAGGCTGGCCGGTACACCTTACAAGAAGCAAGGTTGTCCACAACAAACCCTTTGTCCACCATGATCGCCATACCTGGCTTCAAAAGCTTTACAATCCTGGACTGCTTGAAGATCTCACGATCACTCATAGAGCCTGCATACAGTCCGGACACAAAGGTGACAGCACCATGGGGTGCCATGCCAATCATGGCCTTGAATGTAGTGTGTGATTTGTAGGTTGAGAAAACCTCACTCTGAAGGAGCAGAGAGGATGGTGTCTGATAGAATATCTCTGTACAATCAAGGACCACCTGTGTATCAGAAAAAGCTGCAAACTCAGGTGGCAGGTGAGCTCTCGGCCCGTGGACGCCGTTCCCAGACGCTCGGTCTAGGCACAGGTAGTTTGTACCCATTCCATGAAAAGTAAACCGGTACGGCTCCCTTCTTCAGCCTCCTTAACCCCCCGGCAGTCACATTAAAATCAGTCTGCTTAAAATCTGCCGACTACAGACCCGGGTGTTTTTGGTCGGGTTGAAGTCACCCCTCCGGATCTTCTGCATCCACTCAGCCCGTACTGCAGCGTCAACGGGGAATGCATGAAATCTGACTTCTTTGTTGTAACTCGACGAAACGGTACACAACAATGAAGTGTTGAGGCTGTCACCCTCTGAAAGGCAAGTCGCCTCTTTTGAATACTAAAAACACTCATTCTGAAAAATCTCTGTGGTAATGGAACTCGGTCGCTGTTGTCTCGTTGTCTCCCGCTCTCGCTGTCAGATCACCGGAAGTTCGAACGTCAACGGTCGCCATATTGTGCACGGAGCGAATAACTGCAATGAAGAATACTACAATAATACTGCAATATAACTGTGGTAGTACTGCAATACATAATACAACTAAAGTACAATTACAATACTACCGAAATGCAATACTAATAAAATGCTGTACAATACCATTTAAATACTACCAGAATATCCAGATTAAGTTTTATTTTCACACATCAAGTGAAAATAACTGCAATATAATGAATTAAAGTACAAAACAACTGTACTGCAACAAATAATGTGATTTTCCTTTTCTTTTTTTTATAACTTCAAATAACAGGCTGAGAGTTAGACAATGTATTTAAAGTGTTTAATTACAAATCGTGCATATATCTTCCCCAGAGGCGGACAGAGTACACAGCTTCATTACTTGAGTAAAAGTACAGATACCCCTTGCTAAATTTTACTCAAGTACAAGTAAAAGTACTACAGTCAGATGTCTACTTAAGTAAAAGTACTAAAGTACTTGTTTTTAAAAGTACTTGAGTATCAAGAGTACAAGAGTACATTTTCTAAATATTGCATTACTACTGCCACAGTGCTTACATTGGTAAACACAGCAAACACTTGAAGCGAAAACTATCATTAACTTGTTCAGAAAATTGAAATAGTCTGGATGGTAGGAGAAGACTCATGAATATTCATTAGGGAAGTCATCCCTGATTGGTCTGATGACCTACCCCTAACCCCACCCCTAAACCTACCCGTCACTGGGGGTCTTATGACCTCCCTAACCCCGCCCCTAAATCTACCCGTCACTGGGGTTAAGACCAATCAGGGATGACTTCCCTAATGAATATTCATGAGTCTTCCCCTACCATCCTGGGCTGCGTCTTCATCCATTGTTTCGTCCATGGTTTCGTCTCTTATCTAAATCTGACCATGGAGTTGACTTTGGCGGAAAGCTGAAGGTGATTGCTGATAGGCTGTCCCAATCAGTGGCGCCTGCACAATCCAATCACATTTGAGAGGGAAACAACAAATTGAGGGTTTCCGAGATGTTTCTTTTTTCCTTTTTTATTTTATTTTTTATTTTTAGAAGAAGTAAAGGGTACTCACAGTTATGGATAGAAATGTAGTGGAGTAAAGAGTACAATATTTGCCTCTCAAATGTACTTGAGTAAAGTCATGAGTACTCCCCAAAAATGATACTCGAGTAAAGTACAGATCCCTCAAAAGTGTACTTAAGTACTGTACTCAAGTAAATGTACTCCGTTACTGTCCGGCTCTGATCTTCCCCCACATTATTCAGAGAGGTTGCGTTTTTTGAACAGCTTATCCTCATTATTCCACTTGGTTCTTTTAACTGCCTTCATCTCAGATGTGGAAATACTATGTTGGATGTAGTCTGAAAAAACACACAAACAAAAAGAATCAGAGAAACTCTTTTCATTTACACTCTTCACCACAGGCATATATTATGCTTAAAATGAATCTGCAAATTAATCTCTTAAATTTAACTTGGTGTCAGCAAGTGTTTGTGGAAAGTATTTATACAATTTCCAGTTCATTTATGGTTTATTTTTCAGCATTAATAATGGCTTTGAACACTCCAGATAAAAGAAATTAAATTACTCACCCTCATGTCGTTCCAACCCCGCAAGACTTTCGTTCATCTTCGGAACACAATTGAAGATCTTTTTGATGAAATCTGAGAACTTTCTGTCACTCCATGGACAGTCTACACAATTTGCCCAATAACATGCATTTCTGGGAAAAAAACAGAAAGACACAATCATTTTTAAATGCTGTACAGTGCCCTCCACAAATATTGGCCCTCTTTATCCTCTCGGTCTTTCCTTCAAAATTCTAACCTTAAAAAAAAAATAATAATAATTGGAATTAGGAAAAAAATAATATTATTGGAATACAGTATATAAAATATAGGCCTATGTGTTCCACAGTTATTGTCCCCGTTCATTTATACTTTGTGTAACCTATAACCCTTTCACATAAGCAAGGGCTAATCGATGGCTAGGTGTGCATTACATGATTTTAATGAACAAAGTGGAAGCAAAGAACCACCGGACATGAAGCGGGTTGGCTCAGTGAAGTGCATTAAAATTGTGTAATACACACCTAGCTGTTAAAGCTTGGTTAAAAAGTTAAGTTAAACTGTCCTTAACGCTGTTCGGGGTCTTTTTGACCCCAAATGACGTTTGCTTTAATAATAATAAAAAAAGTTATCTTTGTACAAATTGCATTGGACTTTGCACAGTTCTCAACACTTTCTAAATCTACAAAAGAAAAAAAAAGAAAGAAAGAAAAAAAGAAATTATGTTAGTGTGTAACAAAATAATTTTATTTTTTTCTCAGTTTATTAATGCTTTTACTCCACATTTGGAGGATTTATTATTCTGTATGAGCTGCAACTGTCTTATGGTCTTTTTGGGAAGGCCAGTGAGGAGTCCATTACAATAATCCACCCTGCTGGTGATGAAAGCATGCACAAGTTTCTCTAAGTCTTGTCTGGAAACAAAGCATCTTATTCTTGCAATATTTTTCAGATGATAGTATGCTGATTTAGTTATTGCTTTGACATGACTACTGAAACTAAGGTCTGACTCTAGTGTCACACCAAGATTCCTGACTTGATGTTTAGTTGTTTGACCCCTAGAGTGAAGGTATGCGTTCACCTTGAGAACTTCATCTTTGTTTCCAAACGCAATGACTTCAGTTTTGTCTTTGTTTAACTGAAGAAAGTTTTGACACATCCAACTGTTGACTTTGTCAATGCATTGGCACAGGGAGTCAATGGGGCTGTAGTCATTAGGCGATAGGGCTAAGTAGATCTGTGTGTCGTCTGCATAGCTGTGGTAAGCAATTTGGTTCTTTCTCATTATTTGGCTCATTGGGAGCATATACAGGTTGAACAGGAGTGGCGCAAGAATTGAGCCTTGAGGGACTCCGCATGTCATGGATGTCCACTCAGACTTATGGTCTCCTATACTCACATAATTACCTCTCCCATCTAAGTATGACCTGAACCATTTTAGGACTATCCCAGAAAGCCCCACCCAGTTTTCCAGCCTGTCAAGAAGTATGTTATGATCGACAGTGTCAAATGCAGCACTGAGGTCGAGTAGTACCAGCACTGATAATTTGCCTGTATCAGTATTTAAGCGAATATCGTTTATTATCTTTATGAGCGCTGTCTCTGTGCTGTGGTGCGGTCGGAAACCAGATTGAAAATTGTCAAAGGATCCATTCAAGCTCAAGAATTTGTTCAGCTGATTGAAGACAACTTTTTCAATGATCTTGCCTATGAAAGGAAAATTTGAGATCGGTCTATAGTTGCTTAATATGGTCTCATCCAGATTGCTCTTTTTCAGGAGGGGCTTGACAACTGCAGTTTTCAGGGAGTTTGGAAAACTTCCAGAGAGAAGTGAGGCATTTACCACTTCTAGAAGATCTGCTTCTAAACTGTTTAACACACTTTTGAAAAAAGATGTGGGAAGTGTGTCAAGGGCGCAGGTTGATGTTTTAAGGTGCTGTACGGTTTCTTCCAAAATTTTGCCATCAATTTCTTTGAAATCAGACATAGTAACTACTTTCTCAGGTGGTCTGATCTGTCTGACCTCAGTGCAACTCAAGGATGTGCTGATCACCTTTCTGATATTATTGATTTGCTCAGAGAAGAAAGAAGCAAACTCACTACACTTGTTGTCTGAGAGCATTTCACTGGGAATCTGGCTTGGGGGGTTTGTCAGTCTCTACAGTAGCAAAAAGAGTGCGTGTGTTGTTTAAATGGCTGTTTATAATACTTGAGAAGAAAGTCTGTCTAGCTTTGCCTAGTTCCATATTGAAAGCATGAAGGCTGTCTTTGTAGATGTTATAATGGACTACAAGTTTTGTCTTCCGCCACATGCGCTCTGCTTTTCTGCATTGTCTTTTCATATTTTGCACTGCTGTTGAGTTTCTCCAAGGTGCTTTTTGTCTGCCACTCTTCTTCCTGACTTTCACAGGAGCAATATCATCAATTACACTTTTAACTTTTGAGTTAAAAGAATCAAGGAGAAAATCAACAGAGTCTGCAGATATGCTTGGTGTTAAGGATATAGCCTTCATAAATAGTACACTAGTGTTCTCATTTAAGCATCTCTTCTTGACAGACACAGATATTGCTTCAGTGGCAGGAGAGATCAATATATCAAAGAAAATACAGAAATGATCAGACAGTGCTACATCCTTAATAACAATCAGTGAAATGTTTAGACCCTTACTGATAAGTAAATCTAGAGTGTGCCCACGATTGTGTGTGGGTCCATGTACATGCTGAGTCAGATCAAAAGTTTTTAAAACAGTTTTGATTTATTTTGCCATATTGTTTTTCTATGTGAATGTTAAAATCTCCAGCAATGGCAAAACAGTCAAACTCTGAGGTAATTGTTGATAACAGTTCTGTAAAGTCCTCAGCAAAGGCTGGAGAGTATTTTGGAGGCCTGTAAATAATGATAAGTAAAATGCGTGGAGCACCTTTTAACACAATACCCAGATATTCGAAAGAAGAGTAATTCCCAAATGATATTTGCTTACATTGATAGATATCTTTAAAGGTCCCGTTGCATGCGATTCCATGTTTCAAAGTTTAGTTAGTGTGTAATGTTGTTGTTAGAGTATAAATAATATCTGTAAAATTATAACGCTCAAAGTTCAATGCCAAGCGAGATATTTTATTTAACAGAAGTTGACTACAAAAAACGGCTCGATTGGACTACACCCCTCTACTTCCTTCATTAGTGACATCACCAGAACCGTGTTTAGACTAACCTCCGCCCACAGGAACACAGGCGTATTGATGGCGAAATGTCAACAGACGGTTGATGTTTATCTATAATCGGATACCGCAAAAGTTTAATTCGAAGTTGTTAGTTTGCTCTGTCCATTTCACCACGGACTGTTTTTCTAACCTGGGATAATATCAAGCAGGCTTCTCTCAGCGTTTCATACTGACGAAGGGGGCAATTTCAACTATATTCCAGCAAGCGGTAAGTAGTGATTTAATATGGAAGTAGCGATCAACTTAACATCGTTTCTCTTAGTAGGATGAAAATAATCTTACTTAAACTGTGATTAATATACAGAAAGCGATCAAAGAACAATCCCTTTCCAATCGTCCAAGCTGTCAATCAATCACACAGCGCGAGTTTATCTGGACACTTGCCAAAACTCGTTATGAAATAAATGACGCTGTTACACTGCACAACGAATCTCTTACTGTATTTATATGCCTCATGTTTGCATTGGTGAAATCATTAGTGAGTGCAGAAACTGCGTTGCAATGATAAGATCTTTTTTCACGCGATCAACAGGCTGTCAACTGCTCAACGCTCACTGCAATTTTTTATGTGATTGAAATAGATCTAAATACTTAAAAAACTTCTCACGATTTGTTAATCCCGATAGTTGTAATAGTAAAAACGTATAATAGCTGTAATAGTAAAAAATTTCCAGATAGTTCCACATGTAATGCCAGATATTTCATATGCAAGCATGTCAGCCAATCACAGCAGAGGGCGTTTACACTGAAGTCTCACAGCAGACACGCCCCTTCAAACAGAGTGTTCAAACCAGGGAATGAAATCAGGCTAGGAAATATGCCTTTTATTTCTAAATTATAACAATTTTTGATCTAAAAAACATACTAACATTATAAGGGCACCCCTGGAAACATGATAAAATAATAAAAATAATCCATGGAATGGGACCTTTAAAAAGAGCTGCTAGACCCCCACCTCTCTTAACAGCTCTGCAGACACTCATAAAAGTAAAGTTAGGAGGGGCTGCTTCATTGAGGATTGTTGCACTGCAGCTGTCTTCTAGCCAGGTTTCATTTAGAAGCATAAAATCCAGGTTGTTTGTGGTTATTAAGTCGTTGACTAGAAGTGATTTATTTTTAAGTGAGCGAATGTTTAAAAGTGCTAACTTAACAGTCTTACATTTTGTCCCCACATCAATCTTAGTTTGACATGTAATAGGCACCAGATTAGTTTGGTTTGCTGTACGGCTATTGAAGGCCTTAGACTTTCTATCTTGTAATAGAACAGCAATAGAGAAAGATACAGGCACACTGGGTTCCCGCTTGTTCTGTAAACATTTGAGAAAGTTACTGTTATCATAGCAGGGACCCAGCACATATCACTGAGAGCTGGTATCAGTTGTTTTTGGTTCACCTCGAGCAGATGGAGGAGGGTGTGGGCCCTGGCGTTGTGGCAGAGGCCGAAGAGCTCTCACAGGAGGGGGAGAGCGAGCTGGGCCCGCAGGCTTTGGTGGTAGCAGTGCCTGTCGTTTTTTGGTTGGTATCTGGGGGCTTGCAGCAAAAGAGTGGGATAGTTTGGTTCCAGCATACACCAGTTCTTCCATTTTCTGTGAGAAGCACAGAAGTGGCGATGCTGGAGAGAGGGAAAAAGTGTCTGGTGAAAGGGGCTGTTGCTCTGGTGTTATCGGAGGCTGTGATATGCTGTCCTGGCTTCCCTGGCTGTTTTCCAGGAAGTCGTCCTTGGGTGCTGAATCTTCGAGCAGTTCTAATATGTCTGTCTGTGGTGAGCTCTGTGGGCAGGGTTCAGCTGAGATTGAGTCTGTGAGCAGAGGTTGTTGTGGCGGAGTGGTGTTATCATTGTCCTTGTGTGATATGTCAACCACATGTGCATTTTGCTGCTGAAGTGAAGTCCCGTGGTCATTCATACTGTGTGTGTGTGTGCCGTTCAGATTGAGTGGATTGGCACACACTGCAGAAGGATGATTGAGGGAGAAGTAGATATTGTCCTTTAACACTCTTGAACCAAGTTTGTTTGGGTGATGGCCATCCCGATGAAAAAGTTGTCTCTGACTCCAGAAAAGATTGAAATTGTCAATGAAGTTTACTCCTTTTATATTGCAGGTTTTTTGCAGCCATGTATTTAGCCCAAGCAACCGTGAAAACCTGTTTGTTCCTCTTGCTGGGAGTGGTCCACTGATAAATGTTTGAACTTTCAGTCTTTTAAGTGTTTCAAAAAGTTCACTGAAATCCTTCTTAAGGAGTTCTGACTGCTCTTTATGAATATCATTCTTCCCCACATGAATTATGAGTCGATTTGCAGTCTTATGCGTCATCAGAATGTTCTGAAGTTCCCTGTTTACATCAGAAGTTGTTGCTTGTGGAAGGCAGCACGTAGTTGTATCCCTGCCGCTAATGTTTCTGATTATGGAGTCCCCCACTATCAGAGCCCTGGGCTTGGCTGCACTCTGAGCTGAGTGCCGTTGTCTGCTCGACCTTGAGCGCCAGTTAGCATCAGTGTTAGCTACTGGCCCATTCTGTCTGTTTTCGATCACATTCATCACGTTTGGGGATTCCTCATTTACATTCATTAGTACTTCAAATCTGTTCTCAAGATGTATAGGCGGTGGTAGGAGACCAGTGTTTGCAATCCTTGTCAGAGCTGTATCTGGGGTAGAGGATGCTACTGCGGCAATATGTGATGAGACATCAGATTGTCACGAGTGCCTTTGGGTCTCGCTCCCTGTTTGTGCCATCGATTTGTAAGTCGATCGGCTTGTTTCTCTACCTGTTGAGGAGCACTAGTTTCATGGGACTCACCGGTATGCTTAGGGTGTCCATGACGAAGCTCTGTTGTGTGCTCCGTCTGGTTTGGTGGTCCCGTAAGTAACTTTGTTTCAAGAACCGCTATCCTTTGTAAAAGTCTGTGGCAGTTGGTGCAGCAAGTAGATTCTTGAACCAGAAGAGGCATTTTCTCTTATCCTTGTAGGCAGTTGTGTTTTCCTTTCCCGGAATGTAAGCTGGTCGGGTAAAAGAATTCTGCGTTTTTGTAGTAATCCAAACTTTGTCGTATGAGCACTGTGCTGATTTGCTGAAGTTAAAATTAGGTGATAAAAGGAAATAAAATATAAAAATATAGGAGATAAAATGTAAAAGCGATAGAGCAAAGCGCGGAGCAGTAAGCAAGGGCGTCCGAACAGTAGCTGAGCAGGAAGTTTTTGTTATGTCATTCCTGAGCAGGTTATATGTGTGTCATCGTATGTTTCTGTGTGTGTGCACCTATATGTGGGTTATATAGGTTCCAAATTTTTAACATAATAGCACAATTTTGGGTCTATGCCATTGTTGTTGGTTTTGTGTAAACATTGTCACCTGGATCTCTTTTAAGCTGATACTGTACCAGGCAGTGATGTTGTTCTTGAATTTTGGTGCTCAAATGAATCTTGAAATGTTTTCAGTGGGTGCTACCTGAACTACAGCAAATTTATGGAGTGCAATTTGGATCTGGTACTAAACCGGGAGGCCATGTAGCTGTCTCTTTGGTTGTGATTGTGATTTTTACCGTGGATGGCCCCTTGGAGTATTTCCACACCCACCTCCCACATTTCAGGTTGTGTGTGAGCGATATTCTTTGGCCCAGTCTGATGCACGTGGGCCTGGACACTTTTCTTTCATCCGGCCTCCATGGGATCACTGCAGTCGATCTGGAAGGCAAGTAGAGAAGACAGTGACAGTTATTTATTTATTCTGTGAACCTTTAAATGATTTGCACTGTGACATGTGGTACCATCACAGTTTCCCTTTTATGGTTGTGGCCACACAGCTGTTGCATACAGCTTTAATTTCATACAGTTCATGCCATCGGGGTGTGAAAGCACCTTGCTTCACAAAAATGCGTACCATTACCATGAGAGTTTTCACCTTCTGAGAATTTCACCTCAGAATCTGGGTTGAATTGTGCATCATTTATTAAGTCTGTAAACACTCTAAACAGTGTAACTTTGAGTACACAACTAGTTTACAACTACATTTTTCATTTGTACTGCAACTAAAGTGAACATAATATGTATACTGATAGTTTACTAGTCAAATACTTGTAGCACATTTTTTTTAGTTTACACTTTTAAGTGCACTCTCAGTAAACTACTAGTTGTCATGGTTTTGGGTTTTGTTTGTGTTCATGTCTTTGTATCCATGCATGTGTTCAGTATTTAGTTTGTTCAATAAAACTGCATTTGGGTTCACTACAACTTAGTGATGGGAAACCAAGGCTTTCTGAAGCATTTGAGGCTTTCATCAAATTGTGCCGAAAAAAGGTTCATTACTTGAAGCTTTTAACACAATGCGCATTAGTGACATCTAGTGGTCAGACTTGTTTTCTCCACCATATCTAACAAATCACTGCAGTGCAGAAGAAGCACTTGACCAAACTAAGCTTCGGAAGTCTGGATACAAGAGTGGGATCAATACAGTTCTATCTAATTTCATCGAAATTAATTTGTGCCAATGAGACTACAACTCGTGTCATGTAGCCTGGTCAACGGATTCACATATTGATCAATAATATAAAATATACAAGTATGTGATCATAATTATAGTAATTGTAATTGAAAAAAATATATATTTTGTGTGTTCTGTTTTAAAAAATATATAAATTATGTTAAATCATTTAAATAATGCCTCCTCTATAATCATTTCCCTTTATGCATCAGAAGAGGTCGCGTCGAAGAGTTCAAAGAGTATAATCTTATGAATGTGTGCGGTGAGGACCACAGGTGAAGGCTGTTTGACCGACTCATAAGCAAGTGAGATAGCCTCGACCACCCACTTGCTCATTCTCTGCTTTAGATGCAGGGGACCCTTTTTAGGGGCCAAAAAAAAAATACGAACAGCTGTTCAGGTTTACACCACAGGGCAGCTCTGTAGACATAGGCATCTAGCGCCCTGACTAGGCATAGCAGATTATTCTTATCCTGGTCCAAGTTTTGGAAAGGAGGAGGACAGAAGGCCTGCAGCACAATAGATCTAGCCACATTTGTGGGGACCTTTGGAACATAGCCTGGTCTAGGTTACATGTAACCTCTGTTGGTGAGTTCTATGTTTATATCAATTCAAGTCAAGTCAACCTTTGGAACATAGCCTGATCTAAAATGAAGGGACGCTTTAACCATGCCAGGTGCAAATTCCAAGCTCGAGGGTGCAACCGACAATGCTTGCAAATATCCTATCCTTTTAAGAAAAGTGATAGCGAGGAGGAACAAAGCTTTCAGGGTCAGAAACTTAGCCGGAACCTCCTCCTATGGCCTTGAAGGACAATGGCCAGATCCCATGTCGGCACCCTGGTATGAGCTGCAGGCCTCAGCCTCAGAATACCACAGAGGAAACGAGATACCAAGGGGTCTTTACCCAAAGACATTCCACCCAAAAGAATGTGGTAAGCACCTATGGCCGCCACATAAACCATTAAAGTGGACAGGGATAGACCTGCAGTGAACCAATCCTGCAGGAACTCCAGCACTGTACCAACCGGGCAGTTAACTGGGTCCAACTGATGGTCACTACACTATGAAGTGAAGACTTTCCACTTCAAGGCATAATGTTTCCTCATGAAGGGAGCTGTGCAGTGTAGAATGGTGTAGAGTGTGAGCCCAATCCACATTTCACTGCTGGACCTTTTGTTACACGAAGAGATCCACATCCTGTACGAGAGCTCATTAATACTTTTAGTGAACTGTACATCAACTCCGAAGAGGATAACGACTCTGAGGCCCCGCTGGACATTCCACTTCCTCCACCACCACCTCCTGATGTACTTAATCCTCAATTCTTGACTCAGTCAATGGATGAGATAATCCATTGTATTACAACCCTGGAAGAAGACCTTCACGACTGTGTACAAAAAGTGTGTTTATGCTGTATAAATGCAGAGTTTAATGATCAGTGCCGTTTTTTGGAGGAGAGATTAAACTATAAAATAGAACGAGAGTGTGAAAGAGTCAAAAACATTCTTGAGTTGAGTATTCAGGATTTGTATGGGATTAATATCCTGCCATGATTCAAAACTGAAAATAAAGTTCTGAAAGGTTGAAACTAAGTGTTCGAAAACTCAAAATCTTATAAAAAAAGTTTTGCAAGATCGAAAAATAAGTTTTGCAAGCTTGCAAAATGTAAAAAAAATTAAAAATATCTCTGCAAACATTATGTTGTTTTTGAGATTTCCTTCTTCAGAACTGCAAAAAAAATGTACGATGTTGCGCAAACAATTTTTCAGAGTTTCAAATTTGTCAGTGTTCTCCCACTGGTATTAGTTTGTTTTCCAGGTTTGAAACCTTGTAAATGGTGATCTGAAAACTGGTGTGCGAATGTGTGAAAAAAAGTTTTGAAACTCTGAAAATAGAGTTTTGCAGGCTTGCAAAGTGGTAAAAAAAATAAAAATCTCTGCAAACATAATATTGTGTTTGAGTTTTCCTTCTTCAGAAGTGCAACACTCTTTTTTACGGTGTTGTGCAATCATTTTTTCAGAGTTTCGAATTTGTCACTGTTCTCCCAGTGTATAGTTTGTTTTCCAGATTTGAAACCTTGTAAATGGTGATCTGAAAACTGGTGTGCGAATAGGTGAAAAAAAGTTTTGAAACTCTGAAAACTGAGGTTCGAAAGGGCGCAACTTATTACATTACATTACATTTGCACTCCTATTGCAGACTATTTTTTCAGAGCTGAGTTTACAACACCCACTTTGCGGAGATACGCCCACACAGTTGCGAGCTTGCGATATGTGGCAGCATTGTCACGCAGCTCTGCTCTGAAACTCTGAAACTCAGACTGAGCGAAAATGAAGCTTCGCAACTTCGCAACTTAAAAAAAAGCCTGGAGGGAGGGCCTTCTGCTATTGGCCAATGCTTTGCTGTCTGCTGACGTACAGTCCAATCACAAGTCGTATTTACTGGAAAGGTGGGATTGACCGACTGCTCCGCCAATGACGAAATTCTCACTCTCGAAATTCTCATGCTCACTCGCCTCACACAAGGTCTATGCTCACACAGCGAGCGACTTACTTTCCTCAGCTGGCGACTCACTTTCCTCAGCTGGCGACTCACTCTCCTCACACAGCGAGCGACTTACTTTCCTCAGCTGGCGACTCACTCTCCTCACACAGCGAGCGACTTACTTTCCTCAGCTGGCGACTCACTCTCCTCACACAGCGAGCGACTTACTTTCCTCAGCTGGCGACTCACTCTCCTCACACAGCGAGCGACTTACTTTCCTCAGCTGGCGACTCACTCTCCTCACACAGCGAGCGACTCACTTTCCTCAGCTGGCAAATCATTCTCCTCACACAGCGAGCGACTCAGTCATGTACATTGGCCTAATATTATAATAAAATCTCAAGTACTGTATTGGTGCAATAACTAACTTCAGTAAACTGTTCAATTGTTGTGTTGTAAAAGTCATTTATTCTGAACCAATAATCTTAAATTGATTCTCATTGCATTTTTTTAAACATTTATAAAGACAATTTCCCCCTAACTGTCATCTTTCAAGTCAAATTCTATACATTTTAAGTCACTATATTAGCCTACTTTTACCAATCAAATTGACTAGTATCAACAAAAAAAAATTGTTCCCACTGCAGAGAAAACAGAATCTGCATCAGAGGTGTCATTTATAAAAAGTTTAATATGCAAAACAAGCATAAAAAAAAAAAAAAAAAAAAAAAAAAAATCAAATATTCAACATGAATGCATGGGGCAAAAATATAAAAATATTTCGTGTATATTATGTGTATTTTATGTTTGTTTAAGGACTGCTGCTGGCCAATAAAAAAGCCAATAAAACTTATAAATACAATTGTAGTTAAAAAACAAATAATAATCATAAAACATAATGGGGCATTCATGATGAATATTCTTTTGAATGGTGTTATCAAATAATAATCTGTTATAATCTGATTGTAATTTATAGGCCTACAGTTAACTAATGTGATCTTTACAAAAACATAATGGTGTATGTAACTTTGAAATGAGTTTTACCTATTTTGATACCAATGTGAATCAGCAAAAATGGAAACGTCACTTTTTCAGAATATTCTATTTTAAAGATAATTTATAAAATAAACTTTTTAAAAAGCCGTGCATCCTGTTAGCGTATCCTGTGCGCTTTCGTCATTGGCGGAGCAGGCGGTCAATCCCACCTTTCCAGTAAATACGACTTGTGATTGGACTGTACGTCAGCAGACAGCAAAGCATTGGCCAAGAGCAGAAGGCCCTCCCTCCAGGCTTTTTTTAAGTTGCGAAGTTGCGAAGCTTCATTTTCGCTCAGTCTGAGTTTCAGAGTTTCAGAGCAGAGCTGCGTGACAACGCTGCCACAAATCACGTGAGTCGCAAGCTCGCAACTGTGAGGGCGTATCTCCGCAAAGTGGGTGTTGTAAACTCAGCTCTGAAAAAATAGTCTGCAATAGGAGTGCAAATGTAATGTAATGTAATAAGTTGCGCCCCTTCGAACCTCAGTTTTCAGAGTTTCAAAACTTTTTTTCACCTATTCGCACACCAGTTTTCAGATCACCATTTACAAGGTTTCAAATCTGGAAAACAAACTATACACTGGGAGAACAGTGACAAATTCGAAACTCTGAAAAAATGATTGCACAACACCGTAAAAAAAGAGTGTTGCACTTCTGAAGAAGGAAAACTCAAACACAATATTATGTTTGCAGAGATTTAAATTTTTTTACCACTTTGCAAGCCTGCAAAACTCTGTTTTCAGAGTTTCAAAACTTTTTTTCACACATTCGCACACCAGTTTTCAGATCACCATTTACAAGGTTTCAAACCTGGAAAACAAACTAATACAGTGGGAGAACACTGACAAATTTGAAACTCTGAAAAATTGTTTGCGCAACATCGTAAAAAAATGTTGCAGTTCTGAAGAAGGAAATCTCAAAAACAACATAATGTTTGCAGAGATATTTTTTATTTTTTTTACATTTTGCAAGCTTGCAAAACTTATTTTTCGATCTTGCAAAACTTTTTTTTGTAAGATTTTGAGTTTTCGAACACTTAGTTTCAACCTTTCAGAACTTTATTTTCAGTTTTGAATCATGGCAGGATATTAATCCCATAGATTTGGGCAAGTCAGTAGTGGATTGTTTGAAGAGGAGAGATTTGCAAATTGATGCCAAATTAAAATCTCAAGCTCCCTTTAGATCTACTCCTATTGTGCCTCCAATGTTTACTCCTACCTTACCACACCACAGACCTTCCAGTGCTCAAATTCAGCCTCCTATACCTGCCAACCCAGATAGTGGTCATGTTTCTCAATATCGTCCTCCTGTTAGAGTTGAATTCCCACAGTTCGGCTCTGATGAAGAAAATGACCCCATTTCATTTATTGAACATTGTGAAGATTATCTTGCTCTTAGACCTCTTACTGATTATGAGATTTTAGCTTCTCTCACCTCAGTTTTAAAGGGAAAGCTAAGGATTGGTGGCTAGCAGAACGACGATTCATCTTCACGTGGAACCAGTTCAAGCAAACTTTTCTTCAAGCTTTCTTAAACGACGACTATGAAACAGAAGCTGCTAAACGGTTGTTGGAGAGGAAGCAAGGCCCCAAAGAGTCTGTACGTGATTTTGCCTATCATTACAGAGCCCTGTGTCTACGATGGAAAAAGGAGATGACAGAGAAAGAGATTGTCCAGTCCATTTTAAGAAATTGCAACCCTCGTCTCGCCAGTCTCCTGAGAGGAACTGTCAAGGAAGTAGGTGAGTTGGTGAGGATTGGAACTTAAATTGAAAGAGATCTGGAAGAAGCCAATAAATATTGGAGTCATGCCAACGCAGATATACAGAAACGGAAAACCCAAACTGAAAGAGACATTCACACAAAGTCAAATCCCTCAAACACACGTGTTATTCAACCTGTTCACACCCCTGCTCAGATTAACTGACTCTAATGCAAGAATCTTGTTGGAATCAGTTGAAGCACAGAGAACAGTTGGATTCTAGTCATGGACAGACTTTCCAACAGGCCAATGGACAAGTTTTAAGTGCCTTGGGTTTGTGGAGATGTGATGGTGAGTTACAGCAGAGAAAGTTTGCTTTGTCCTTGTATATAATGAGGGATATTGATCTCACTGTGCCTATAATCCTAGGAATGGATTTTCTTATGTCATCTGGAATTTGTCTGGATTTTCATAAAGCCCAATATACACTGCCTGCCACAAATGGATGCCAAAAAGAAGTATTTTCATTCACCCCTGTCCATTCTCCCAATGCTTTGTTGTCCTTCTATCTAGCCTTACCCATACCAGAAGAGTCATCTGAAACCCGCTCTCTTATCCATCAACTAGTGGACAATGCAGACACATCTTCAGGATTGAAGTCACGACTTGAGCAGCTCATGAAAGAATGGCCCACAGTGTGCACCAATGAAATAGGGCACACCAATATAGTGAAACATCGAATCATAACCACTAATTAAGTACCCATCTGCCGGAAAGCCTATAGAGTATCTCCTGAAAAACAGCTTTTCATCAATCAAGAGATAAAGGGGATGCTTGATAAGAAAATTATTCGGCCCTCAGTGTCTCCCTGGGCTGCTCCAATTGTCCTTGTACCCAAGAAAGGAGGAGGACAAAGATTCTGTGTTGACTTTAGAGGGTTGAACTCAAAGACCTTCCTAGATGCGTATCCTATGCCACAAATACAGGATATTCTTGAGTCTCTCCATGGAGCAGGAATCTTCAGTACCCTAGATCTTAAAAGTGGGTGTTGGCAGGTGGAAATGGAACCTGAAAGCATCTCCAAGACTGCTTTCGTCACATCGTCAGGCTTATTTGAATTTCTCTGTTTACCTTTTGGGCTCAAAAATGCTGCTGCTTCATTTCAACGATTGATGGAGTCAGTGCTTAAGGATTTTAGGGGGAAGAGTTGTTTTGTGTACATTGATGACATTGTGGTGTACTCGAAGACGGAAGAAGAGCATTTGACACACCTGCAAGCAATATTTCATTGTCTCTACAAAGCAGGGCTCACTATCAATCTCCAGAAGTGCAACCTCATGCAAAAGTCTTTGATGTTTTAGGACATGTGGTATCTAGTGACGGAATACAAACAGACCCTGCAAAGGTGGAAGCTGTTACTAAATTTCCCGTCCCTCAATGCTTGAAGGAGGTACAACGGTTCCTAGGTCTTGCAGGATGGTACCAAATATTTATTAATAGGTTTTCTGAGAAGGCTGCACCACTGCATGCTTTAAAGAGAAAAGGAGCAACATGGTCTTGGACTGAGGAATGTCAGAAATCTTTTGAATTGATCAAACAAGATCTGACCAATGCACCTTTCTTGATGGCCCCTAATTTGACAAAGCCTTTCAAAGTCCAGACTGATGCTAGCGACGTGGGTTTAGGAGCCGTCCTCACGCAAGAGTTAGAAGGAGCAGAACATGTAATAGCCTACGCTTCACGCCTGCTACAAGGAGCTGAGAAGTCCTATTCAGTTTCAGAGAAGGAATGTTGTGCTGTCATATGGGCTGTTGAGAAATGGAGGCCCTATCTTGAAGGTAGACCTTTTGAAATAATCACTGATTATGCGGCTCTCACGTGGGTGTTTAACCACCCAAAGCCGTCTTCCAGATTGACTGGTCAAATATCGAAAAGGTCAGTGCAACATTGTGCCCGATACTCTCTCAGATAGTCACTTGGATGTCTCTTAACTTACTCTATTAGCCCATGTCAAATCGCAGGACTCATCTACCACTTTTTCCAGTTTTCCGATAGAATGGTCTGATATTGCCAAATCCCAAAA
Source organism: Abramis brama (assembly GCF_963993115.1). Lineage (NCBI taxonomy): Eukaryota > Metazoa > Chordata > Actinopteri > Cypriniformes > Leuciscidae > Abramis > Abramis brama. The sequence goes on along the minus strand of NC_139965.1, from coordinate 51,494,353 downwards.
TGATGATCCAGAAATGCAGGAACTCACTAACAAAGCCAGGTCACTCACAGATCCCAATCCATTACGCATACATTACCTGTTAAAGAATGGCTTTCTTTTCCGCAGTATGCCAGATGGACAGAAAGGGCCCAAGTTACAGGTAGTCATTCCTGCTTGCCTACGAAAAGACTTCCTCAAATATGCACATGACAACCCATTAAGTGGCCATCTTGGTAGACTTAAGACTCTACTGATGTTAGTAGATATCTGTTATTGGCCTACACTATGCTCAGACGTCTGGAAGTATTGTAAAGAATGTCAGGTTTGTCAACAATACAAACCCTCCATTTCCAAGTTAGCCGGTCATATGCAGTCGACTCCTGTGGTGGAACCTGGACATATGTTAGGGATCGACCTCATGGGACTGTTTCCTAGGAGTTCTAAACTAAATGAGCATCTCCTTGTTGTAGTAGACTACTGTTCGAAATGGGTAGAGTTGTTCCCTCTGCGTGTGGCCAAAACACCTCAAATCGCTCATATCTTGGTAGAAGAAATCTTCACCAGGTGGGGGACTCCAATGTATTTGGTATCCGATCGAGGGACCCAGTTCACTTCCCAACTCCTCAGGCTAGTTTGCAAGCAATGGAGTGTCGTCCAAAAATTGACTACCACAGCACATCCTCAAACTAATCTCACTGAAAGGGTCAACCGTACTCTAAAGACCATGATCTCATCCTATGTTCAAGATCACCACCAGCATTGGGACAGATGGTTGGCGGAGTTCCGTTTTGCCATAAACAAAGCTTGGCAGGAAAGCACGGGATTCACTCCAGCTGAAGTCGCACTAGGCAGGAAATTGAAAGGACCTCTAGAAAGAGCCATTCAAAGACCTCCAGATCCGGACAGTCCTGCGTACCCAGTGTTAGAAAGACAGAAAGACCTGATAAAAACTGTGCAAAGGAACGTGGAGCGAGCTCAGGCAAAACAGAGAACGTATTACAACCGCCGGAGAAGACCTGTGCATTTCCAGGTTCGAGATTTGGTTTGGGTTCGCACTCATCCTTTGTCACGTGCTAGTGATGGCTTTATGGCTAAACTTGCTATGAAATGGAAAGGTCCTGCTAGGATTGAGAAATGTCTTGGTCCTGTTAATTGTTCTGTGTCATTTTTAGATGATCCCAATCATGTTGATACGTTTCATGTACAAAATTTGAAGCCTTTCTATGGAACTGTTGATAATCTTTCTAATTGAGGGGGGGAATATGTAACAGTCACAGCCTGTTACAAGGCAGGCTATCTTTTGTCTGGGGGCTATGTTCATCCTAGCCACTAGGGGTCACTAGTAGCACTCCATGTGTAGATTTAAAAGGGGAAGTAGCAGAAGGAGAATTATACCCAGTATGATTTGCCACATGCTGTTGACCGCTGTCTTTGAAAAATCCCTGATTTGCAGACACATCTTCAGGATTGAAGTCACGACTTGAGCAGCTCATGAAAGAATGGCCCACAGTGTTCCCTGATTTGGGAAACTGTTTGTTTCTCATCCCGAGGAAATTGACTTTTGACATCCCGCTTATCTATCATTAACTCATTCTCCAGTATCCTCTTATGATCACCTACGGTTGCTATTTGGACAGTTTGCTTGGCTGGTGATTGTTTAGCATGTGCTTATGTAAATATTGTCTATGCCTCATTATGTTTGAAATGAGTTTATGATCTTTTGGCTGTTTTTTTTTCCATTATTCTTTATTTGATTTCTTGAAATACATTATATCCTTCTAATATCTAACCTATATTTTACAAATATGATCCCCCCTTTTATTTTTTTTTGTAACTTATCAGTGCTAAGTAGCTGGGACAGTTATAACATAACCAGAGAACGTAAGCATCGCCGCGTAACGTTGATCATGCGAAAGGGGTTGCCCCTCAGGGAAAACCCTTTGGTCCTGAGCCACCACTGCAGGGGTCTCATGTACAACAGTCCAAAAGGTATCACGATGGACACTGCTGCCATCAGACCCAACAGTCTCTGAAATTGTTTGACAGTGAGTGACTGGCCTAGCTTTATTCTTTTCACAGTTGAAAGGATGGACTCTATGCATGCCGGTGAAAGGCATGCCTGCATCGACATTGAGTCCCAAACCACACATAGAAAAGTGGTCCTCTGTAGTGGAGAAAGCACACTCTTTTTGGCCTTTAGCCGTAACCCCAACTCATGTGGGCGAGAATGACATCTCGATGCCGAACCGCCGACTAAGCTAGAATCAACCAATCGTCGATGTAGTGTTCATGATGCGAATACCCTGCAGGCGCAGAGGCGCCAGAGCTGCATCTGCACATTTCGTGAAAGTGTACGGTGATAGTGTTAGGCCAAATGGACGAACTCAATATTGGTAAGCTTTGTCCCCGAAAGCAAACCTCAGGAACTTCCTGTGATATAGAAGGATGGATATATGGAAGTATGCGTCCTTGAGGTCTATCATGACAAACCAGTCCTCAGATCTGATCTATGGCACAATTTGTCTCAGGTTTCCCTGTTGGAGGGAGGTACATATTCTATGGCCCCTTTCTCTAACAGGGTTTTCACTTCCTGTTCCATTACCAGAACCTGCTTGGGACCCACCACGGTGGATAGGACCCCCATAAATCTGGGAGGGGAAGACCCACACTGTATTTGATAACCCTTTTCTATCGTTTACAGGACCCAACGAGAAACATTTAGCAGTAGCTTCCACGCTGCCAAAAATTATACTAGTGGTACCAGCCTCTCGAGACTGGCTTCTGTTTTTTGTTGTGCAATCAGCCCGACGCCCTGTAACGGCAAACCGGCAGGGAACGACCGAACTGACTGCTCTAGAATCCTCCTTGGAGGAGGAGGGTATCCCGAGGCCATTACATTTCCGGGTGAACCTTGAGATATATGCTTGCCGGAGACCGCTGCGCCCTGAATCACATGAGGTGGAAGTGTTGGCAGAACGGTCCCCTGAGGGCACCGAAGAGAGACGGGCACCGTATAATATGAGGTGTTGACCGCTTCACTACGGGGGAGACTGCATTCACTGGCCTGAGCTCTCGGGCATCAGGACCTCTTTCCCGCAGCCTTCTTGGAGATAATGACGGTCCTCAGATCTGTCTTACCCCTCGAAGACTGCGACTGAGAGGGCCCTGCCTGTCCCCAGCCTTTCTGTGGGGGAGCATGGGAGGCTACACTCTGCTGGCTTATTGGGTAATGCCTTTAGGGAAGATGACGCTTCGGGGGGGAGATAGCTCGCTAGCGTCTCTTCCACTTTTGGTATCTCTCCATAACCGTGCTCTTTGTTATTCGATATAGAGGAATGGTTGTTTGTGAACTATATATTCTGTACGAAACTGGTTTCTCCCACGATCTCGACACCTCTGTGTTGAGGTTGTAATCGTGATGGCAGGAAGCGTTTGTCCAGCTTGCTTTTGAAACGAACGTACTGCTTATCTGCTGGCCAGTCAATACTCAGTCTTTCAACTGCTCTTGTCACAACCTCAACCAGCTCCTCAAACGCATTAAACTGAGGTGGCAAATACTCAGTATCTCTTGTGTCGACACTGATAAAATCTAGTTCCTCAGAACTAGATAGTTGCAGTGTCGGTGCTCAACGGAAGGAACCGCAGCGCGTGCTTACAAACCCTGAGAGAAGGCAATGGACCTATCAGCTGAAGGCAGAGATAAGGCTGGGCCCATCTCTAACCCCGCTGATAGATCCATTTGCGAACCCCATGACTGCGATCGCCACTGTGCCTCGAGCTTGAGTGTCCTCGCGAAAGAACGCAAGACAGGATTGGAGTGTCCGCATTGGAAGCAAATCACAGTGCTCACAGCCAACACCCTCAAGGGCTGACTGTGCATGCTCCTCACCCAAACAAGCTACAACAAAGAATATGTGTGTCCCCACCCATTAAATAACGCGGGCAGGGGTGCACACACATCTTATACTGCTGCTTGCTCACCATGACTATATATATATATATATGTATATACGTATATGATATAGACAGAACAACACCAAATAAGACAGGGACAGTTTCACAATGAGCGCTACTGAAGACACAGAAGCCAGCGCTGCTCTGTTTTGGGCAGGTTTTATAGTTTCCTGGTTCGTGACGTCACCTGCCTCTGACGTTCCGCCACACCATTGGACTGATTTTACATGTGCTTCAAGACGTCATCACGCAAAGCGTTCCCTTAGCGTCAATCGACACAGTGCGAGTTCACTTGAAAGGGAATCACATTTTTATCAAAGTCTACATCCAGACTGGATTTAGAACGAAGATCAAAACACAGAGGGAGTCAATTGAGTCCATCAACACCCCCAAAGTTTCACAGTCGTTTCCTCTTCATGGGTTCAACATATCATTCAGTAACATTAGGCAGTTTTGAACTTTTATGCTGTATAATGATCGTGTTATTTTACACATGCGTAAGCAATCTTCTACCATTTGTTTCTGCTTCTTCACCTGTGTTTTGATCTGGAGATTCTGTACTCTTTCAGAAGATGCATAATAGCGCACCCTACCGTATATTAGTGAAAACATGGATCACCGGAAAATTCTGTCAATGGCGGGGAAAGAGTAAAATAGATACAAAGTAAATTCCTATGTACACTACCAGTGGACTACGCAAAAATTCAGATACTCAGAATTAGGAACATATCTGTTTTCTTTATGAATCAATATTTTTAAACAATGTATGTTTATAAGACAGTATGTAAAACTATGTGAAAAAGGTATATAATAGGCTGCTCAATCAAAAGTGTAGACACAATTACAAGAAATTGGGAGGTCTGTGTAATTCTACTTTTAAGTATATCTCAATCAAAAGATTGAGTACAAGTACAGGCCAAATATACTTTGACTTTTCTGTCAGTATAAGTCAAGTATACTTAAGTGCAATTTTAAGTATATTTCTGAGAAGTACATAAAGAGTAGACTGAAAGTATACTTTCTTAATTTTAAAATAAGTATAGTAATAGCTAACTTGAAATAAACTTTTTCGTAAGGGAATGTATATGGCCAGATCTCATCTAAAACGCTCACATTGATCAGAACCTCACGCTCGATATTATAATACAGGGAAATGTTTGTGTTGGATGTTTGTGTGCATATGTACACACACTGTTGTTATATTTGTCTCATATGATTAATCTCAGCGCAGCGCTGTGCGTCTGGAGATTCGGCCTGGGTTGGTCCAATCTCTCCAAGGCATTGAGGGATTTTTATAGTATAAATGAATGGTGTATGTGGGCCTGTGCAGAGCAGTGATATTACTGCAGTAATGGAGGTTAATGATCTGGGCTCTGAGAGAAAAAAATATCAGGATTTCTTATGTTTTCTCTCTCCTTCCCTCATCTCATGTTATTTTTACACCACATTTTGGATACTTATCCCCGAGGAAAGACACAAACAGAGAGTTTCCTATCTGTCAGTCACTTCGACAGCATGTCAATGACTGACAGTAGGGGTCATACTTGGGAGCCCTAATCACCTCTGATAGTTTGAGAAAAGGCCAAAGAAAAATTTTAATTTACATGCACCACTCCCCCAAACATACGGGTATGAAAGAAGCCGGTGTGCATCCACTCATTCAGATTTGTTCTTCGGGGGCCAAGCGAAGTGTCATCTATACACAAGCTCATTCCATTTGCTTCATTTTCCATTTGGGAAGGATTGCTGTTGTAAAGGGTGCAGTACTCTCTCCACGCCTTGCATGGATATATGCAGAGAGAACTTCCCCAAAGGCCTTTCAGCGATCTGAAACAGCAAGCTTTCTCCAAAAGAGCAAACAGAGATGGAGAGCATATTTTTAAAGATGCCTTTCCGCCTGTGTGTTTCTGGGTGTGGTCAATATCTCCCGACTTCGGATGGCCATGATCTTTTTCAAATTTTTGGGACGCACAGACCTCCCAGTCCTCTTCTTGCATGTTGTGCCAGGTTTAACTCCGCTTTGCTGCCCTGTCGCATGTAAGTCAAAAATGATAGTTCCTCTAGTGCCACTCGGGTGAGTTTGGAGGCCTGGTTAGCACTTCCCAACCCTTCGCACTGAGTTATTCAGTGGGATTCTCTTTACCTTGGTGGCAGGTAAAGACACCCCTGTCCTGCATGCAGAAATTGCAGTCCTATTGGCAAAGGAAGCAATAGAGCCTTTTCCTCCAGCTGAGATGAAGCATTGTGCCAAAGAAAGGCTGTGGGTTGCAACCAAATGCAGAAATGCATTATGGCATGCGTTCACCAACAGGATTGGTTCGCGATAATAGACCTGAGAGATGTGCACTTCCATGTCTCAATTTTGCCTTGACACAGACCGTTTCTTCTGTTTGCTCTTGAGGATCAGGCATATCAGTACAAGGTCCTCCATTTTGGGCTGTCCCTGTCACCTCGCGTCTCCAATGTGTCTCTGTAGACAAACTTTCCTGTAGCTCAACCAGTAGCGCGTTAGCGCTTGCATTGCCAAGGTCACAGGTTCAATTCCCAGGGAAAGCAAGAACTGATTAGAATGTAAACGTGTACCTTGAAATGCAATGTAAGTCGCTTTGGATAAAAGTGTCTGCCAAATGCATACATGTAAATGTAAACACCAACACAGACAGACATTAGTGGATCATAAGTAATTATAGATTTTTGTATCTTTTTTGAGTCTACAGTTTGTTTGTTTATTTTTTATTTTTTATTTTTAAATCACATAGTGCACCTTTAAATACTGTAGAAAATGAGAATGCAGCAAGGTAAAATTGATATATGATATATATTAAATATATGACTAATCCAAATTTGTGACAAATAAATGATGTGGCGCCTTTCATCTACATTTAATATTATTATCTTAAGAGCCTTTCATAATAAACTATATTCTAATTGAGAAAACTATTCATAGATGTCATCATTTCTGGCATGGATGGGCAAGAAAAGACACTTTGAAATTACTAGTTACCCTAGTAACTTTTTAAGAAAATTATATAAAACAATTTTTCTGACAGTAAAAACAATATGCTAATAGATTAAACAGCGAATCTTACTTTTTAATATTCATATTCAATTTAACTCAACCAAAATATCCTTATCCTTGATGACTATTTTGACTGTCTAGACCTTGAGGTGAACTCTACTAAAAGTCTAATTTAAAAAGAGCCACAGAAGTCTTGATTTCATGTGCTCTTCAAATATCTTGTCTACCACCACAATGGCTAGTTCAATCCCAAAAAATTTCCAAACCTGCTTTATTTTCCTCTATACCTTTCAGCAAGGTTAGTCTGGTTGCTCCATGTCCTTGTCGTTGGTGTACTTTTCAATCACAACAGCATTAAACACCCACACTCACACACATCATTACCGCTGTCATAAATTATAATATGATAACATGTAAAGGATGGTAATGTACTGAATAACATACATGTCTAATTATGGATTATCTTCTCGATCTTAATGAATATATGTTGGTCATCAGTTATAATTAGATGTGACTTACTCAAGTAATTTGAATTAAATACTCAGATATCACTCTCTCATATCTCTTATATGAGAACAGACATGATCCATGGACAAAGATTAAACTCTCTGATACGAAATTGGATTTTCAATAAAGAGCTGCCATTTATAATTTAATTCTGAATTTAGTTTAGGCTATGTAGTTTAGGCTTCATGCTATCATGTTGCTATTCCTGTAGTGTATCATTATGATTAGTATGATATACTAATACATTTGCCTAAATCTGCAGTATACAAAATAGTGGATCAATGTAATGTGCTTGATTTAACCTTCCATTTCCAGAGTGATGAATCAAAATAAATATCCACAGTTATTATCATGTAATTTATTTATATATACTTTGATTGTACTGCCAATATTTAAGATATTTTTACAATAAGTTGTTTTAAGTGCATTATATGTATAGGTAGTTTTTTTTATTTATTTTTTTAGGGTTTTTTTTGGTATTATATTGTAAATATTGTGTTTTCACAGCTCCATGCACAATATTGTGTGATGTTTTTAATAATTTTTCTGTACTCGTAATTCAACGAGTGACACTGTAAGCAAGTTAAATTCTGTTCTTTGAATTTGTTGAATTAATATTGCTTGTGTTTAAGAACTAAAGTTTGTTCCTGCATAAGAATTATTGTAACAGTGTTGAATCTGATTGTTTGAATTCATTATTTGTTGATTTATTTTAGTATCACTCAAATACAAAGTTCTGTCCTGAAATTCTAGATGACGCAGACTGATAGGTCCTTAACTCAATTTGTTAGAGATCACATCATTATCTACATAGAGCAGCTGATTGGTTGCTGTGGCATCAAAAGCCAGTGAGCTTGCTGCTCAATATTCAAATACTTGGCATTGTTTGCTGGTAGCAGTCTGCAGCGCACTTTCAGAAACTCTCCACTTTCCCCAGCTCCACCTGTATAGATCTGCTACCGGGGTTATTTCATGTATGCTCTATGTGCAGCAGCAAGTCTCTGTACTTGCTCTTCAGCAGCAGCAGTATTAATAAGCAGCAGCAGCAGCAGCAGCAGCATAGCAGATCTATTCCGCAAAGACCAAATCCATTAACATTGCCATATTACCATGCTGATCTCTCTGAGATTTGTCATGACAGAATAATCATAGTTGTAAGGTAGTAAAAGGTAAATGTTTCTGGGACTGGAATTAAATTTGGTGTGATTTAAGTTTGGTAAACAGGTTAAAGAAACTCTTAAATTTGATCTCTAGATGTGAGGCACTTTGTAACATGACAAAATACATTGTTCCAAATGTAATAAACAAAGCTGTCTATGTAAAGTGTTGGGTAACACACCATAAGAATTGTATTTACTTTCTAAGTTTTAGAATTGTAAGTTCTGACCACTACATGACAGACAGATAATGATGTTTCTGGTCTCTGTACACTGTATTATTTCTACCTGAATGAACCCATTTATTTTGTTGCTATAACCTAATATTTTTAGATTGATTCTGCAATGTTAAATAACTTTTTTGATTTGAATAAAATACATTTAGTTGAAACCTCATTTGTGTTACCATTTTTCAGACTACTATTTTACATATAAATTAACAGGTTTTATTTGTTTTCATTGTTCATTGATTTTAAATGTTAAATGTTAAAACTTTTTATAGTGAACTATTATTTTATTACTATTATTATTTATTTATTTTACAGTAAGTCGCCTTTTGTTTGAAATTATATACTTAGTTGTAACATTACTAAAATAGAGCCTTGTTCAATAAATCAGTAGATTCAATAAATTTATTAAATCCAGTATTATGTATAATGTTGCATAAATTTGAATGCTACATTCATTAGCACATTTATTCTGCTTGAGTTCGGTTTGACCACAAACATTTTACACACATTCATTCTGCTCAAGATTGAGCCCTAATATTAGTATTGTTTGAAATATTGAATTGAGTTCAAATTATTTTAGTATGTGAGAAGGAACACTGAAATCAGCCCTGATCACATGTCAGAGTGTATTTTGTAATAATAATGACCAGTACATTTATTTCTCTCAAGCAAATAATGAAGATCTGCAGCCTAAAACAGGCAGAGGAATCCAGCTTTAGATACCATTGCTTGAGCGATGCACAACTGAAGATACAATATCACTTCCTTCAATTAAACCAAGGGCTCTTTGATACTAAAAACAAAAGGTTTTATTCAGTTAACATGCATGAAATGAAACACAATTGTATATGTGCATGTCCACTGAATGTGTAGTGTGCTATACTAGTATTTCAGATTATATTAATCAAATTTTCTGTCAGGCATGTTCCCTTGAGACACAGCGGGCCTGTCTGTAACAAGACTGCATTATCTCGTTTGGTAATGTATTGCCATGGTGAATGTTCTGTCTGCGCTCGTGTTCATACTGACATCTCGAAAAGCTTCAAACACACTGTTTAAACATCTATGGTCTGACAAAATTAGCTGCCACTCTTTTCTTCATTCTTTATATCTTTCATTTTCCCCTCAGTCTTTCTTCCTTAGTTTTTTTTTTTTTTTAATTCATTCAAGAAATTTTCTATTTAATAGTTGTCTTTTGTTCAATTATTATTTTTTATTTTTTCATGTATCTGCTGGATAATGCTCCAGGTTCATGACACTGAGGTTAAATCACAGTGTGAGGACTCTTGACACAAAGGCTGGTTCAATCCAGTGTAGTTATAGCTAACTAAAACTAAAACCATTAAAAAAAAAGCTATTTTCCACTAAGAATTTTTTTGACAGTTAAGTCAAAGCTTAAGACTATTCTTAACCCTCTGAGGTCTGAGCTGTTTTCTGGGCCCTGGAGGTGTTCTGACATGCTCTGACATTTCTGGTTATTTCTGTTACTTGTGACATTTTCATGGCTAAAGTCTAATTACACTGTATTCAGCACAAACTCTGCTACAATAATATATCAGCAGCATGTATGTAAAAGTTTGTAGTTTTGAGATAATGACATTTATGCGTGGTTTGTGAAAATACAAAAAAAAATTCTCACTGAAATAAGGCCATGAAACCCATACTGATTATTTCTTCACAAGACTTTTGAAAATTGTATCACGTAGCCTAGAATATTTGCTCTAAAACTATGTGAAAATCACCCTGACTGCTCATTCAGATAAGACAATATATTGATTTAAAACTTTTACGACGTGTTTTGTGTGAGAAAGCTTTATGCGGAAGGTCATTAATATGTAAGCTTTTCACACCTGAGAAAGACAAAGACCTTCCCCTAACGGCCCTATTAGGAGCTATCAGGCCCTGTCATTCTGAGCAACCTTGCACAATACTGTAAATGAGGAGATTTAAAAAAGAATGGCTTTTAAATTGTTTGGATTTATTTACAACACAACATAATCCAAAGATACACAACAAATGCCAAAAAAGCACTTATTGAAAACAATGATCCAAAGACAGAGACCTTTGTGCCATTCCTAAAAACATTGTACATACCTTTCATTTCCAAGGTGTTTGATTTTCACTTTACCATGTTCATGTACAGAGACTCATGTGAATGTTGAAGTCAGCAGGACTCATCAGTGGCATCTGGGCCCTGAAAAAAAAAGTGAACATACTGATATCAACAGATTCACAGAATACACACACACACACACACACACACACAAATGTTTCCAACAATATATAATATAATGAACACCAGGTTTGTTGTGCCTTGTAGGCATAAGCTATGCCTATGCGCAGTGCTGGATAAAATAATAATAACAATAACCTATAGCAGTATAAATCTTCCAAAAGATTTCAGTAACAACTAAGCTAGAGAAAAATATATTGATTATCATGTTACTTCAAATGTTTCCATTCGTTATGATGATATGAAATGAGATAATAGTAAAAACATGAAGCCGTTTGGTGCGTTTTGCTTTTCAAACGCGATCGCGATTCAAAATATGATACATTCAAACGCGATCGTGTATAAAAAAATATAAATATAAAACATTATGGTTACCATATACATATCTACGTTTGAGCAGATATCCACAAACACATAACAGTAAACACGGGTCTAAATATTATAATATTCACCATATATCTAGCAACAGTTCAACTGCAATGTGAAATTTATGCAACAATAGCAAACTAATATGTAAGAATTTCTTACCTTACATCTTTCTTGTCTTCAAATCGCGTTCTTCTTCTTCTGAGGTAAATCCAATGTAAGCTCATGCGCGTCTTTCAAACTCGACGAAAAGCAGAGACTTGTGAAGTGTTTTGGTGTTTTGTTTTTGAGGTAATGAGCGCGATCGCGTTCCATGTGGAGATTTGCATGTGAATCTCTTTTGCGCTCGTGGGCGTGGTAAATTAAAAATAATTAGGAAGCGTTTGAGAAGCTGGACATCTTGTTGGTTTTATACAAATTACTTAAACAGAGAATATTTGTTTTCAGTTTGAATCCGATCATTTAAAAGTACACACTTAAATGTTTATAAAGGTATATGGCTCATAAATGTGTGTGTCAGGATAGAAACCAGGAGATCGGAGGTAAGTGATTCAAACACAGCTTTATTTACAGATGATCAGAGTGCAAGGTGAGTATTCATTCAATTCAAGTGCAGATTCCGTGAATATGAGTCGATGTGGGGCAAAAAGCAGGTAAGCACTTTCACTTCAGATAAGTTGATGTCAAGCAATCACAGTTCAGTAATATTAGTCTCCTCTTTCAGATGCGGTCGGAAGCAAGCAAGCTCGGATGAAACACTGGACACTCGAAGGAACACAGGATCTCAGGCAGCATGGAATCGGACAGGATTTCTGAAGACGGCACAACAATGATATAGAGGTTAGTGTTTCAGGTAAGTATACATTACATCTTGGAGTCTTGATGCATCAGAGGAAAAGGAGACAACGGAATATGATCTGTTCCTGTTGGAGGCTTGACAAAGACTGAAATCACAGTGAAGGTTTTATGAGTTGTCTGATGAGGTAATTGATTATGAACAGGTGTGTGCGATTAATATTCTGGAGAGAGTGATCTTTGATTGGTGGATTGAAACGAGCTTGATTGATCTCTGACAGTGTGACAAGTATTCGCTGAGTTTTGTTTCAGTTTATAGACGTGCTCAAGAAAAAAAAGTTCACCGCGACAGAGAGGCAGAACGCACACCCTGTTTATTTTCTTTATTTTATAAAATCACAATGTTTTGATTTGATTGTAAGTGGACACATACAAAAGTAGAAATATCACAGATAGTTTTTTTATATTTCTTTTTTCTGTATGACCATAAATGACGGAGTAATTTAAGTTTATAGTGCTACAATGTGGAGAAAATCCAGCAAAACGTGCCCGCGCGTTTGCCGACCTCAGAGGGTTAAGAGCACTGCTGCACTGCTAAGGCAAATGCTACCCAAGTATTTGAAGGTTAAGCACGCAAGCTCACTGGCTACTGATACAGCAGGAACCAATCAGCTGTGCCATATAGATAATGATGTGATTACAAGCAGGTTGAGTTAGGACCTATTAGCCTGCACCATCTAGAGTTTCATGACAGAACTTTGTATTTCTGAGAAGTTTTATACATACGGGCCCAGGTGTCTCCAACCCTGCTGGAGGGCTATCTTTCGGCAGACTTCATTTCCAAACCTGCCTGTAATTTTCAAGTAACCCTGAACACCTTGATTAGCTGTTTCATGTGTGTTTGATTAGGGTTGGAGCTCTCCAGGAGCTGGGTTGGAGACACCTGGTGTACATCTATTCTCACTGTCAGTTTTTGTCTTTGCTTAGTTACACAAAGCTGTCACATTTGTTTTTTTTCCTTGGATCATCTTCTTGTTTTGTTTAATTAAAATTAAGACTGCTGCAGTTTTGTCTCCCCTCCTTGAACTGCCACCTTACCATGGTGGAGGGGTTTGAGTACCCGAACGACCCTAGGAGCTATGTTGTCCGGGGCTATATGCCCCTGGTAGGGTCTCCCAAGGCAAACAGGTGCTAGGTGACGGGTCAGACTAAGAGTGGTTCAAAAACCCTTTATGATCGATTTAAAAACAAGGACCGTGACGTGGCCCAGCATGGCGGAGCCGGGGCCCCACCCTGGAGCTCTGCCCGAAGGAGCGACATGGGGCCGCCCTCACCACCTGCAGAAGGGACCGTAAGGGGCCGGTGTTTAGTGTATCGGGCGGCAGTCGAAGGCAGGGGCCTCGACAACCCGATCCCTGGACACGGAAACTAGCTCTAGGGACGTGGAACGTCACCTCGATGGCGGGGGAGGAGCCTGAGATTGTGCGTGAGGTTGAGAGGTACCGACTAGAGACAGTCGGAATCACCTCCACGCACGGCTTGGGCTCTGGAACCACTCTCCTTGAGAGAGGATGGACTCTTTACCACTCTGGAGTTGCCCATGGTGAGAGGCTTATAGCCCCCCAGCTCAGCCGCCATGTGTTGGAGTTCACCCCGGTGAACGAGAGGGTCGCTTCCCTGCGCCTTCGGGTCAGGGATAGGTCTCTCACTGTCGTGTGCACCTACGGGTGTGTGCCTATCAGTGCACGTGGCACCAGGACACCCTAGGCCAGAGGTCGATGATCGACTTTGTGGTCGTTTCATCCAACCTCCGGCCGTATGTCTTGGACACTCGGGTGAAGAGAGGGGCGGAGCTGTCAATTGATCACCACCTGGTGGTGAGTTGGATCCGATGGCGGGGGAGGAAGCTGGACAGACTCGGCAGACCCAAACGTACTGTGAGGGTCTGTTGGGAACATTTGGCAGAGTCCCCTGTCAGAGAGATCTTCAACTTCCACCTCCGGCGGAGCTTCGACCGGATCCCAAGGAAGTCTGGAGATATTGAGTCTGAGTGGACCATGTTCTCCACCTTCATTGTCGACGCGGCCACTCGGAGCTGTGGCCGTAAGGTCTCCGGTACCTGTTGAGGCAGCAATCCCCGAAGTAAGAGATGCCGTCAAGCTGAAGAAGGAGTCCTATTGGGCCTGGCTGGCTTGTGGGACTCCTGAGGCAGCTGATGGGTACCAGCAGGCCAAGCGGACTGTAGCCCAGGTGGTTGTGGAGGCAAAAAATCGGGTCTTGGGAGGAGTTCGGTGAGGCCATGGAGAAGGACTACCGGTTGGCCTCGAAGAGATTCTGGCAAACCGCCTCATCAAGCGCCTCATCAGAGGGAAGCAGTGCCCTACCAACATTGTTTACAGTGGAGGTGGGCAGCTGTTGACCTCAACTGGGGATGTCGCTGGACGGTGAAAGGAATACTTCGAGGATCTCCTCTATCCCACCGACACGTCTTCCATTGAGGAAACAGAGGCTGAGGGCTCGGAGGTGGACAAGTCACTGAGGTAGTCAAGAAGTTCCTCGGTGGCAAGTCTCTGGATGTTGTGGGGCTGTCTTGGCTGACATGCCTCTGCTACGACCGGAGCAGGAGCTTGGTTCGCATTGCCAGCAGTAAGTCAGACTTGCATGTTGGACTCCGGCAGGGCTGCCCTTTGTCGCCGGTTCTGTTCATAATTTTTATGGACAGAATTTCTAGGCGCAGCCAGGGGCCGGAGGGTGTCAGGTTTGGAGACACAATTTCATCTCTGCTTTTTGCGGATGATGTTGTCGTACTAGCCCCATCAGACCAAGACCTTCAGCATGCACTGGGACGGTTTGCAGTCGAGTGTGAAGCAGCTGGGATGAGAATCAGCGCCTCCAAATCCGAGGCCATGGTTCTCAGTCGGAAAAGGGTGGCTTGCCTGCTTCAGGTTGGTGGAGAGTTCCTGCCTCAAGTGGAGGAGTTCAAGTATCTTGAGGTCTTGTTCACAAGTGAGGGAAGGATGGAACGGATCGGTCAGTAGTATCATATTTCTGCAGTAATGCGGTCGATGTACCGGTCTGTCGTGGTGAAGAAAGAGCTGAGCCACAAGGTGAAGCTCTCGATTTACCCGTCAATCTACATTCCTACTCTCACATATGTTCATGAGATGTGGGTCATGACCGAAAGGACAAGACCCCGGATACAGGCAGCCGAAATGAGCTTTCTCCGTAGGGAGGCTGGGTGATCCTTTAGAGATCGAGAAGCTCGGTCACTCAGGAGGAGCTCAGAGTAGAGCTGCTGCTCCTCCACATCGAGAGGGGCCAGCTGAGGTGGCTCGGGCATCTGTTCCGGATGCATCCTGGACGCCTTCCTGGGAAGGTGTTCTGGGCGCGTCCCACCGGCAGGAGACCCCGGGGAAGACCTAGGACACGCTGGAGGGACTATGTCTCCCGGCTGGCCTGGGAATGCCTTGTGTCCCCCCGGAAGAGCTAGAGGAAGTGTCTAGGGAGAGGGAAGTCTGGGCATCTCTGCTTAGACTGCTGCCCCCGCGACCCAGCCCTGGATAAGCGGAAGAAGATGGATGGATGGATGGATGGACAGTTTTGTCTCTACTCAGCCTTGCTCAATATTACAATCTGCTGGATGCTGCTCCAGGTTCATGACCCCGCAGGTAAATCACAATGTGAGATTTCTGAATGTGTCAGTACTCTGCGTGAGTGCTTCAGCATCTCCTTGCACCCGAGTAACGTTTCAATGTCACACCTGCTGTTACTGAGAATAAAATCAATATTTAAGGAATCTTCCACTTGACAGAGAAGTGGAACGACTCAAAGTTAATTATCATAGTACATGATGTTTGTCGTTTGTTTCACTCGCTGTGAAATCTCGTTCATGGTTTGACATTCATGCAGAGTTTAAATATGCACATTAGCCTCAGAAACTCAACATGCTTCTGGGAAAATCATAATTTTGTTATAAAAATGTTAATTTGATCTTTGCTGAAGCTTTCTCTTCAGCACAAGTTAGTCACACAAGTCTGTCCATTTCCTGCGCATTTCACGACACATTCAAAGTGAAATGTCCACTGAGTGCCATTAAAAGCATGTTCTGTTGTATCTAGAAACATTTTAATACGCTGGTAGTTGTATGTAATATAGCAGTTTGGGAATGAAATGGAGCTAAAAGGTTAATGCTGTATTGCGTTTGAAAATATCGTAGCATCCACACTAAACCCTATACTAAACCTAACTGAGTGTTAACAAAAGCAAACATAATTTAGCTTGATTCTACAAGTCTTTGAGCTCTTGTATCATGACTCTTGTTTCACTGGACTTGTACCTGTAATGAGTTTTACTTTCACACGAGGCACCTGTTATGTAGAAGTTTCACAGGTGGCACCAAAATATTGAGAATTTTGGTCATGTCACTCCGTATGAGTGCGGAATGTCAATCCTTATCCGGTTATGCTTTATCGCTATCAACGTCTGGCCCGAGTCACTGCAGTGCACCCCCAGCAAGTGAGGGAGGGTAAAGATGTCTGTTTTAGTCAAGTGAGCTCTGCAGTCGTGGAGGTGGCTGTTCGGCAGGTGGGACCGGGAATGGATCCCCGGGGGAACGGGGTGCCGGACCATTTGATGGGGGACTCCCTGAAAGGAGAGGGCTTGGAAGAGGGGCATCAACTCCAGCTCCGGGACTTCCTGAAGAAATGGCAGCATGTATTCTCTATTCATGACGAGGATTATGGTTGTACGGGGGTTGTGAAGCATCAGATCCCCACAGGTGACGCAGCACCCAGCAGAGAGCGATATCGACCAGTACCCCCCACTCTTTATTCTGAGGTTCGTACTTTGTTGAAGGAGATGTTGGATGGAGGGATCATCCGGGAGAGTAGTAGCCCTTGGGCGGCTCCAATTGTTCTAGTACGGAAAAAGACCGGTGCTTGGAGATTCTGTGTTGACTACAGGAAGTTGAATAGTGTGACCAAGAAGAATGTGTTTCCACTGCCGAGGATCGAGGACTCTCTTACCAGTTTGACGCAGGCTGCCTGGTACTCGACGTTGGATTTGGCCAGTGGATACTGGCAGGTACAGGTGGAGGAGAGGGATCGAGAGAAGACCGCCTTTACCACTCCATTTGGGCTCTTTGAGTGGGACAGGATGCCTTTCGGGCTGTGCAACACCCCCGCGACCTTCCAGCGGCTGATGCAGCGGTGCCTGGGGGGACAGTTAGTCGATACCACTCTTGTCTATCTGGACGATGTGATTGTCTTCTCTCCAGATTTCGCCTCGCACCTGCTCCATCTAGAGAGAGTGTTCCAGGCTATGGAAAAATACGGGTTGAAGTTACGTCCAGACAAATGCCAGCTGTTTAGGCGAGAGGTGATGTTTCTGGGGCATAAAGTCAGTGCTGCAGGAGTTTCCCCCGATCCAGAGAAAGTGTCCGCTGTCCAGAGTTGGGAACCACCGAGAACTGTCCGCCAAGTAAGGTCCTTTTTGGGCTTCGTGGGGTACTATCGACGCTTCATCAAAGGCTTCTCTGGGATCGCAAAACCTCTAAACCGCCTTCTCGAGGGCACGGGGCACCCTCGTGGTCGAAGATCTCCATCCGTGAACTGGGATGCAGCATGTGAAGCAGCATTTCAACACCTCAAGCAGGAGCTTTTGCAGGCCCCGATTCTAGCCTACGCTGATTTCACCCAATCGTTCGTCTTGTACACCGACGCCAGCAATGCAGGATTGGGAGCAGTTTTAGCGCAGCGGAAACAAGGAGTTGAGAGAGTCATTGCCTATGCCAGTCGGAGCCTTCATCCAGCAGAACGAAACGCCTCCAATTAGAGTTCCTTCAAGATAGAGCTTCTGGCAGTAAAATGGGCTATGAGTGAGAAGTTTAAAGATTACTTGTGGGGAGCTAAAGTGACGGTGGTGACCGATAATAATCCCCTGGTCCACCTACGGACCGCTAAGTTGGGGGCAGTGGAACAACGCTGGGTGGCCCAGTTAGCCAACTATGATTACCAGCTTCAGTACCGGCCTGGCAGAGAGCATACTAATGCCGATGTATTGTCCCGATTTCCGGCGGCTGGTGAGCGTAGTCAGATGTCGCTCTCTTCTTTTGAGCCGGAGGAAGGACTGATGGTGGGGGTAGTAGAGGCCCCTGGAACCCGACTGGATGGAGTGCCCACTAGCTGGGGATGGGACCCCGAGCGGTGGAAGGAGCTACAGAGTAGAAACGGAGATTTGGTAAAAGTGCGTTCTTACCTGCAACGAGGCTTCATGCCTGGAGCTGTGGAGAGGCAGGCTCAAACTATGGTGGTGAAGAAACTTTTGGGGCAATGGAAGAGACTCAGTTTACGAGAGGGAGTGATTTGTCGGTCAGTTCAAGACCCTGTAATGCAGGAAATGATATACCAGGTGGTAGTGCCAGAAGAACAGCTCCCGATTTTGTTGAAAGCTTACCATACGTACACTGGACATCAAGGACAGGAGAGGACGTTGTCCTTATTGAGGAGATACTTCCACTGGTCTGGAATGGAAGCGACGGTTGAGGCATTTGTACAGAGCTGTCCTCGATGTATGCTCTTTAAGAGAAGGAGGGAGGCAAAAGCCCTAGAGCGCCGTTACATATTGTGGCGATGGATTTCTTGACGCTGGGTCGACCGATGGACCGGTTTCAGAACATCTTGGTGGTAACGGACTTGTTTACCAAGTACGTATGGGCCACCCCTACTTCAGATCAGACAGCTGTGACAACTGCAAATGTGTTGTGGTGAACAGTAATCCAGCCCTTTGGATGCCCCGAGACCCTTCACTCGGATCAGGGCCCTAATTTTGAATCTAAGGTCATCCAAGAGCTGAGCCGCCTGTATGGGTGCCGAAAGACCCATACCACCCCGTATCACCCCCAGGGCAACGGGGGATGTGAAAGGTTCAATCAGACCCTGCTGGATCTACTGGGAACTCTGGAGGCCGGGCAGCAGAGTCAGTGGACGGAATGCCTCCCCTCCTTGGTACAAGCCTATAATAACAGCGTGCACAGTACAACGGGGTATGCCCTGTCATTCTTAATGTTCGGGAGACACATGCGCTTACCAGTTGATATGCTCTTGGGGACACAGCCAGTAGAGGGAGCTCAGAGTACGACGGAGTGGGTGGGCCGACATCATCGGCAACTCCACTATGCTTATAAACGGGTCACGGACCACCTGAGTGCAGCAGCAACCAAGAACAAACGCTTGTATGATCGAACAGCCCGAGAAGCTCCTTTGTTGCCCGGAGAGCGGGTCTTGGTGAGAGATAACCGACGCCAAGGGAAGGGAATGCTAAGTGACCGATGGGAGAACACGCCGTATGTGGTGGAACGGCAGCAGGGGCCTGACTTACCTGTGTATACGATCCGTCCCGAAGGAAGGCTGGGTCCGGAACGAGTGCTCCATCGAAATTTACTCCGGCCTTGTCCAAATTATCCAGCACCGGTTGAAAAGGCCCCCGTAGTTCCTGTGGCTCCTGTATTCCTGCATATAGGATGGGCTGTGCTTCGTAGAATCCCTGAGCCTGAGGCAGTTGAAGCAGCCCCGCCGTCACCTGAAAGGTATGGTGAATGGTCTGAAGTTAACCGGTCCTAAGGACTAGAACCGATTGGTGGGGGGGGATGTCACGGGTGACAAATGAAGAGGCGGAACTTTTGTTCGAAAGGGCGGAACCTTTGTGCACGGTCATGATTTACGGGGGGAGCGCTTTCGGTGTGGGACCCGAGAGCGCTCCGGTTCCTGTAACTCCGGGCAAAAGCATTAACTGGTGATTGATTCCAGGTGTGAGAAGAACGCAAATCAGCGGTGATTGGAAATCACAGTGGGAGGAAGAGATACAAAAGGGCTTCATCTTCTGAACAGTTTTGGTCTTTCTTTTCATGTCGTCTTTGAGGTTAGTGTTGGCTGGAAGTTGTTCGTTTTGGATCGTCTTCTGTGTGTGTTTTCCAGTGTGTGCTCCAGCCGTTTGCGTCTCCGCCAACGTGGGTTCGTCAGTCGGGTGCTCAAACTAGTGTGTTTGTTCTGGATTGGAAGAAGAATTGGATACTTGGAGAGTGGAGATCGAATTGTCAGCGGGAATTCATCATTAAGGAGAGATAAGTGTTATACATTGCTTAGATTGTGATGTGATGGATGTTTTGGAAGATACAATGGAACTTTATGACTTATAACTTATCTTTTGGAGAGGATTGGACACCTTATGCTTTATTGTGGATGTTAAGGAGATTGTATTGAAGAATTGAGGATTGGAAGTCCCTGCCAACGCTCTAAGCTGTGAGTTTGAGTATGAAGATTTGCAGTGCTATACATTGATGTAATCACGTGTGCTGTTCTGTGTGGATTGCAGTGAATCACGAGTGGGAGTGCATAGCGAAGGCATGAGGAGATCCAGCCCATTTATGAAAATAATATCTTTTCTGTCTCGGAATCCGATGAACGAGATCAACCAGTGGTGAACTCCTTTCCATTACTCCTTTAACTAGATAAGTCAGTGGATGGTTTTCTTTTCACTGCTTCCGGTATTATTATGTCTCCAGCAGTGTCCGCTTCAGCGTTGTTGAAGCAACGATATCCATTTCTGTCTGTCTGAGCCCCGTGAAGAGAACCAGTTCAGCTTCGCTGAAGAAGCCACCATTCTCTGTCCGCCTGAGCCCCGTGAAGAGAACCAGTTCAGCTTCGCTGAAGAAGCCACCATTCTCTGTCCGCCTGAGCCCCGTGAAGAGAACCAGTTCAGCTTCGCTGAAGAAGCCACCATTCTCTGTCCGCCTGAGCCCCGTGAAGAGAACCAGTTCAGCTTCGCTGAAGAAGCCACCATTCTCTGTCCGCCTGAGCCCCGTGAAGAGAACCAGTTCAGCTTCGCTGAAGAAGCCACCATTCTCTGTCCGCCTGAGCCCCGTGAAGAGAACCAGTCCAGCTTCGCTGAAGAAGCCACCATTCTCTGTCCGCCTGAGCCCCGTAAAGAGAACCAGTTCAGCTTCGCTGAAGAAACCACCATTCTCTGTCCGCCTGAGCCCCGTGAAGAGAACCAGTTCAGCTTCGCTGAAGAAGCCACCATTCTCTGTCCGCCTGAGCCCCAGTGAAGAGGAATAAGCCAGTGCAGTGTGGGCTAACTGCAAGAAGTCGAAGCTCTCTTTATTTTTAATTAGTATTTTTCAATTAAATAAAACCTTTTTAAATATTATTCATTTTGTTGGTCCTTTGTCTCCCTGTGTCCCCGTGGTATGGGCTCCTCACAGTGGTGTCCCAAATTCAAGAGGGGTGTGGCCGGGTCATCTCCTTGTAGTTGCCCACCCCGACCTGTGACACTTAAGGTGAGAATGTCAGATGACCTCTTACTACTCTTATCTTAGGGCACTAATTAAGGAATTTGCCTTAACAGTAATTTAACAGTCCCTCCCCTGTGAAGCCCTCCTTCCCTTCCCTTTACCTCAGTACAGATAAAATGTTGTCGGGATAATTCCGGTTCGCGTGGCTACGCAGACGTGACAGAACATTTCTGTAATATACATTTAAGGCCAGACAAGTAGTTTATTGAGGGTTGATTTGTAAAGAAGGACTACACGCCTGCGCACATATATATTCAAATGCGCTTACCTTTGGACTGAACACGTAATGCGCATGTGCGCAACGTCTGCGTTTTCGCGGGTTTGCGTTTTTGAGGTTTGCACAGAGATAATGGATAATCGTTTGCACCTTCGAACCTATTTCAGAGAGTGCGTTCTCGAGACACCAGGCACTGTTTTGTGCGGATGGGCAGCTGGAGCGCGCTAAGTATTTTGCTGCTAGAACGGTGTTGTGGTAGCTGCCCCTAAGTTAATAACTAATGGTCTTCGCAACGGAAGTGAATCAATCAATCAAAACTTTAGCTGGACAATAACTTTATCCTAGAACTATTGTAAAGTCTAAACAATCTGTTATCGTAATTTCCTATTATCTCTGTAAAGCTGCTTTGAAACAATCCATATTGTTAAAATCGCTATATAAATGAAGGTGACTTGACTTGACTTAACCATCAAATATGATTGTTAAATAAATAAAAGTATGTAAATTGGAGGGAGTTTGTCATCTGACCAACCTGAAGAACTTGTGAGATATCGCTAACTTGTAGAGCATCTCCTGTATTATCAACACAAGGAAGACACAAGTATAATAAGATAAATTTTATCAACAAAAAGATCTTCCACTGGTTGTGCTGGGTGACAATGCAGTGGGGAAAAAAGCCAGAATCTGTTTCAACAGCCTTGAACACAAAGCTTTGTGGGATGCTGGAATCCTGGAGGACCAAAAGGGTTCCTCAAATCTGGAACACACAGATGAGGGCCTGAAGTAGGTCCAGAAGGTAATTTATAATCTGGAACACACAGACAGAGGTACCTTGAAGTGAAGGTTTGCTCTCCTGAGCTTAACCTTTTTGCAAATGTGTCTGTATGGCTCTGCCTCTCTGGGCCACACACTCAGAACATGGTAAATACACTTGTGTCTCTCTGGCATGGAGACTCAGGACATGCTATAGTTGTTACCGTCTTGCTGGACAAAGACTCTGAGCATAGTGTTTGTTAGACTCAGAGCATGAAATCTGTTGCTGTCTCTTCCTTTACAGGCCAGATACTCAAAACGTTCTATCTGCTATTGTCTCACCTTTGCAGGCCAGAGAGTGTATGGTGTATATGTTACAGTCTCTCTAGACAGGAGACTTGGTATGGTGCTGTGTATCTGTTAATGTCTCACCATTACAGGCCAGAGACTCAGAACTTTTATTTGTTACTGTCTCACCGGACAGGAGAATCAGAACGGCGTGTCTGTTAATGTCTCACTGGATGAACAGGAGACTCAGAATAAGGGGTGTGTGTTGTAAGGTTACATTGATCCTTTTCCAATGAGGAGGAGATTGCAATTTGGCGCTTCTCCATTGCAGTGCTGTGATTTGCTGCTGTCATCAGAGGGGACACACATTGCTTGCTGGCATCAGAGGGGACACACATTGTGTGGCCCACCCTTCTTTCCCCTGTGGAACTCATTTGCATAAAGCACTCATCTGCAATTGTCTTTAAAGTGTCTTCAAGATTTACTAATGCATTTCTCACTTTCCAAACCAACAGCAGAATAGCTTTGGCAATATTCTAAACAAATAGAGTCCAAACAAGATGGAAAAAGATTGAACTATCATGCATGCATTCATTTGTACATTCACAGTTGAATTTGTGTGAGATGTTG
Organism: Abramis brama; assembly: GCF_963993115.1. Taxonomy (NCBI): domain Eukaryota; kingdom Metazoa; phylum Chordata; class Actinopteri; order Cypriniformes; family Leuciscidae; genus Abramis; species Abramis brama. The sequence goes on along the minus strand of NC_139965.1, from coordinate 51,470,876 downwards.
CACTGCAAATAGCTGTCACTGAGAACACTTATTTCTCTGAATAAGTATGAAATGGATGTGTGTATAGTTTACATCAGATTTAAGGTTTCCAAACATAGTTATGAATGGATTAGGATTGATCATTATGGTCTCCCTTTGTTTCAGCCACTGCTCTTGCATCCAAAAAGACCTAAATAATTTGTATGGCAATTGGCTTAAACCTTAGGGATTAGTCTCAAGATGGGTTCAGGGCAGAAACGATCTGTGGACCAATGAGAAGCCCTGTCTTTCCCATGCTTGAGGTGTCTGTCAGTTGTCTGAGCATCCTTTTTCGATGGTGTTCTAGTCCACCAAGATCCAATAGAAATGTAGCAAACCTTTCTCCACTGTTGCAGTCAGAGAGGGGCCCTGCCATAAAACTCTGGCCTGCAATGTCCTTTTCACTACATTACCAAACGCTCAGCATCACAACCACAGTGCTGTACCAAGTGATCTAGCGAGCAAGTTTACTACATCAGAAAAACCAAACATATGGAACTGATTATGTGATGCAAACATCAAAATGAATTAAATCAAGGAAAAGATCTTGGAGCTTTTGGAGTGTGCAGTGCTTTAGTTATGTTTAATGCATTTAGAGTAAGCCATGGTGTAAATACAGGCTTTTAAACTTTTTTTGGACTGGAAGAAGTGCCTTGGATTATATTCTCAAAAACATATAAGTCAAAATCAATTAGTTTACAAATCCTGTTCTTTGATAAAAGTGTTTGAGGTCATAAGCTCTTTATTAATCGATAATCAGCTTCTGTGATCATAATTGTTTTGGGGGTTATACTGTCACTGGTGTTCATTTCAGCTGGAAGCTACAGTGAATTGTATGTATAGGTATGTTTGTTTTTCAATAAGTTACAAAAAATACGAAATACAAAAGATTCCATGAAGAAGCGTTTTTAGGTACATTAATACGGTTTGTATTGTGGCATAAGCTCCAGTAGAGATACCACAGCATTATCATGTATTTGTCATATTTTTATAGTTTGTAAGTGCATTCAGAGATGTAAACATCTCATCATGTATGTGGTCCACATCCTAGACTTAAAATCCCGCTCTTATCTGTGACTGCGGCTACCTCATTTCGCTACAGAGATCCTATTCATGTTTATGCATGAGTATAGATGCTCATTCTAAAGAGGTTACACGAATATGTGAATCCGTCTGTAAGCCGAGTCGTGTGTGTGTGTGTGTGTGTGCGTGTGGGATGTGCTCTGAGCGCAAGAGGACACCACAGAAGAACAACAGCGTGGCTAAAATGAGTTTGACATTGGCCCAGCGCCCAAGCAATGGAGGGTGACAGATCCAATACTAGCAAGTGTGTGTGTGTGTTTGTGTTTGGTAAAGTGGCAGGACTAAATGTTTTGTCAGGCCTATCACTCTGTAGTCAGTATGAGCGGTCCATTTAGGAGTAGCGAACGTCCCATCACAACTGTCATATCACCCTTCCCTTTCCTCCCCCAAGGAGCACATGGTATGAGATATACACTCACCTAAAGGATTATTAGGAACACCATACTAATACTGTGTTTGACCCCCTTTCGCCTTCAGAACTCCCTTAATTCTACGTGGCATTGATTCAACAAGGTGCTGAAAGCATTCTTTAGAAATGTTGGCCCATATTGATAGGATAGCATCTTGCAGTTGATGGAGATTTGTGGGATGCACATCCAGGGCACGAAGCTCCCGTTCCACCACATCCCAAAGATGCTCTATTGGGTTGAGAAATGATTCGAGCTTTGTGACATGGTGCATTATCCTGCTGGACGTAGCCATCAGAGGATGGGTACATGGTGGTCATAAAGGGATGGACGTGGTCAGAAACAATGCTCAGGTAGGCCGTGGCATTTAAACGATGCCCAATTGGCACTAAGGGGCCTAAAGTGTGCCAAGAAAACATCCCCCACACCATTACACCACCACCACCAGCCTGCACAGTGGTAACAAGGCATGATGGATCCATGTTCTCATTCTGTTTACACCAAATTCTGACTCTACCATCTGAATGTCTCAACAGAAATCGAGACTCATCAGACCAGGCAACATTTTTCCAGTCTTCAACTGTCCAATTTTGGTGAGCTTGTGCAAATTGTAGCCTCTTTTTCCTATTTGTAGTGGAGATGAGTGGTACCCGGTGGGGTCTTCTGCTGTTGTAGCCCATCCGCCTCAAGGTTGTGCGTGTTGTGGCTTCACAAATGCTTTGCTGCATACCTCGGTTGTAACGAGTGGTTATTTCAGTCAAAGTTGCTCTTCTATCAGCTTGAATCAGTCGGCCCATTCTCCTCTGACCTCTAGCATCAACAAGGCATTTTCGCCCACAGGACTGCCGCATACTGGATGTTTTTCCCTTTTCACACCATTCTTTGTAAACCCTAGAAATGGTTGTGCGTGAAAATCCCAGTAACTGAGCAGACTGTGAAATACTCAGACCGGCCCGTCTGGCACCAACAACCATGCCACGCTCAAAATTGCTTAAATCACCTTTCTTTCCCATTCTGACATTCAGTTTGGAGTTCAGGAGATTGTCTTGACCAGGACCACACCCCTAAATGCATTGAAGCAACTGCCATGTGATTGGTTGATTAGATAATTGCATTAATGAGAAATTGAACAGGTGTTCCTAATAATCCTTTAGGTGAGTGTAGATGCTTTGGTAAACATTGGATTTTTAGTGATTGAGAAATGTTTCTGGGATGGTAAATATTACACTTGCAATGTTGAGAAGCTATTTGAAACTGTTGCATGTCAAGCAACAAGTTAATTCCAAATTAACAAAAATATGTTTTAAGGATGTTCCTATTAAGGTATAAGAACATTCTGAATGTTCTCTGTACATTCAAAATGTTCAGACTATTGAATGTTTTAAATACAAAAAAATATATATATTTTTTTTATTATGCCGATGTTAAGGGAATATTGATTTTTTTATTATAATTTTTCAAACATTATGTGAACATCACTTTTAAGTGTTTTCTGAATGTTCTGAAACAAGCAGTAACCAGACTAGATTTTATGTTCTGTTAACCTTACTGGAAGAATGTTTGTTCATAACTTTGAGAGCTTTCCAACGGAACGTTGTTAGCTTTGTTATAGTTGTAAGCAGTTCAAATAGAGTCAAGCTGTTGAAAAAGTAGTTCGCTAAAATACAAGCTACTGCCAAAAAGCACATAACTAAGCTATTGTGGGGCTATATAGTGCAACTGAATATTATATTATTTTTGTCAAATTGTATTATTTTATTAGTGCATCAAATTACTCGAATCAGTGGATTGTGTCTTGGACTGATTCACTGAAATATTGTATTTTTACCATTTTTATTTTGACGGTTGTTGTAAGAGAAGCCACACTGCAGGACGGCACCTCAACTGCCAGAATTTCGTCTGAGGTAAGATTTGATCATAATGGTTATTAATCCACTGTCGCCGAACATGTCGAACTAGTGATCAAAGACTTCAGATTTTTGCCTAGTATCAGAGGAATCTTTAGGATTCACAAAATGTGTCTCAGACACCCAAATCATCTAAACCAGGCTTTAGATGTTGCAGCAGTGACACCAAGACTTTAATATCACATTAATTTGACAGTGTCTCTCTGTGGGTGTGGATCACCAGAATTAAACTGTTCTCAGCCATTCAGTGTAATTGTAGATTGTCACTCACCTCAAAATGTTTTAAAGCTGATTTGTTTCTCTCTTGTGTGGCACTGAAATCAGGCTAGAAATGCTTTAGAAGAGGATGTTGATTGAGGTGACCTTGGCTGAAGAGTTTTTCATGCCACAGTTAAATCAAGAAATGTGTCTTTGAGGGACATTTTGCAGAATATGATTGGGTCATTCACCTCTGCAAGATTAAGGCTGCTTTCACACTTGGTACTATTGCTCGAGCTGAGTTTGATTTCCTCCCACTTTTCTGCCCTCACAGATCTTATTTCACATCATAACTTTGAGGCCAAAACATGGTACATTAGTGTGATCAATGTGAGTACAAGCATTCATGTAGACTATGTATCTTTCTCAGAAGCAGAACGCATTACTGTAAAAAATAGCCATATTCTAATTGTTGAGGGATGATAGTGTAAATTGAGTTGTTTAAAATCACCAATGAACTTTAACTTTATTTACTTTTCATTAATTTAATTTTCTCCCAGCCAGTGTAAAAGTGTTATAAAACAAAGTTGGCTTATATATATATATATATATATATATATATATATATATATATATATATACACACACACACACATACTGTATGTGTATATATATATATATATATATATATATTTTTTTTTTAACCCAATGTGACTTCAGTTTATTTTTTAAAGATAATTTTAATGGCTGAATTCTCGGCGGTGTTATTTTCATCTCATTGATTTATTACATTTTTATTTTATTTCAGTTAATATTTATTTTGTTTCAAGTAAAGAAAGTTCCCTTTCAAGGGAACTCCCGTTGCGTCGAGAATGACGCTATGGGGAACGCTTTGCGTGATGACGTCTTGAAGCACATGTAAAATCAGTCCAATGGTGTGGCGGAACGTCAGAGGCGGGTGATGTCACGTACCAGGAAACTATAAAAGCCGGCCCGAAACAGAAAACGAAAGCTTTCTGAGTCTTCAGTTGCGCTCTGTGTTGAAATCTGTCCTTGTTATTTGGTGTTGTCTGTCTATATATATATATATTTATTCAGATATGGCGAGCAAGCAGCAGTATCGAGTGTGTGTCCATCCCTGCCCGCGTTATTTAACGGGAGGTGACACACACACTCTTTGTGTTGTTTGTTTGGGAGAGGAGCATGCCCAGTCAGCACTCGAGGGTGGTGACTGTGTGCATTGCTGTGCGCTTCCATTGCGGACGCTCCGATCCCGGTTGGCTCGGTTCAATCCCGACCACGTTCCCCAGGGCTCGGGTCCCGCCGCGGCTGAGGCTCGGCGGCGATCTCAGACCTGGGGTTCGCAAATGGATCTGTCAGTGGATGTTGAGACGGGCTCTGCCTTATCTCAGCCTCTTACTGACAGATCCAGTGCCTCTCATCAGGGTGTGGAAGCACGCGCTGCGGTTTCTTCCCCCCCGATAGAGGCACCAATACTGCAACTATCCAGCTCTGAGGAGTTGGATGTTGTGAGTATTGAAGCTGAGTCTGAGGATTCGCCACCTCAGTCTCATGCATTCGAAGAACTGCTCGATGTAGTTACAAGAGCAGTTGACAGACTTTCTCTTGAGTGGCCAGAGGATAGGCAGGACGTTCGTTCGAAAAGCAAGCTCGACGAACGCTTCCTGCCATCTCGTACACAGCCTCAGCGTAGGAGTCTTCCGTTTTTCCCCGATCTCCACACCGAGGTGTCGAGATCGTGGGGAAAACCTATGTCATACAGAGTATATACACCTCAAACATCACATTACTCTTCCATCTACAAATATAAAGAGTATGGTTATGGGGAGATGCCGAAGGTGGAAGAGACGCTTGCGAGCTATCTCTCTCCAGCAACGGCATCTTCCCTGAAGGCTCCTACACTTCCCACCAAACCAGTTAAATTCACTTCCTCCCTGATTCATAAATCGTATGCAGCCGCTGGTCAAGCTGCAGCGTGTCTGCATACGATGTCCCTTATGCAAGCATATCAGGCAGAATTACTGGGTGATTTAGAGGAGGGCGGGGGTATTGGTCCCGACAGAGTAGCCGAACTGCGTAGAGCCACAGATTTGTCTCTCAGGGCCACCAAGGAGACCGCTAAATCAATCGGGCGGTCTATGGCAGCCCTGGTGGCCACTGAGAGGCATCTGTGGCTCAATCTGAGTGACATCAAAGATAGAGAAAAACATGTTCTTTTAGATGCTCCGGTTTCTACTGTTGGGCTATTTGGAGATGCAGTGAACAGTGCGGTAGCTAAATCGCAAGAAGCTTCAAAACAGGCTGCTGCACTCCAGAAACTTCTCCCCCGCCGCTCTTTCATTGAGGCTGCTGAGCGGGAGCAGCCTCACTCCTCTAAAAAGAGCGCTGATCATCGTGCCACTCAAAAGCAGAGTGTGTCCTCCCGTGCTCCCCCACAAAAATCTCGGGGACACGGAGGGCGCGCTCAAACCCAGCAGTCTTCGAGGGGTAGAGCGGATCTGCGGACCGTTATTACTGCCAAGAAGGCTGCTGGGAAGAAATCCTGACGTCCGAGGGCTCAGGACAAATGAGGGTAGTCCCCCCCGAAGCAGAGCGGTTAACACCTCTTTTTACGGTGCCCGTCTCTCTTCGGTACCCTCAGGGGACCGTTCTGCTAACCCTGCCGCCTCCGGTGTTACAGGGCGCAGCGGTCTCCGGCGAGCACATATCTCAAGGACCACCCGGAAACGTAGTGGCCTCGGGATGCCCGCCCCCTCCGAGGAGGGTGTTAGAGCAGTCTGTTCGATCGTTCCCTGCCGGTGCGCCGTTACAGGGCGACGAATTGACTGCTCAACAACAACAAAATCCAGAAACCAGTCTCGAGAGGCTGGTACCTCTAGTAGAATCTTTGACAGCGTGGAAGCTACTGTCAAATGTTTCTCGTTGGGTCCTGCAGACCGTGGAAAAAGGGTATCAGATACAATTCAAAAAACGCCCACCTCGGTTTATGGGGGTCCTGCCCACAGTGGTGGGCCCCGAGCAGGTTCTGGTCATGGAACAGGAAGTGAACACTCTGTTAGAGAAAGGGGCCATAGAATATGTACCTCCCTCCGACAGGGAAACCGGGTTTTACAGCCGGTACTTCATAGTTCCAAAGAAGGACGGGGGATTGCGTCCCATTTTAGATCTTCGAGTTCTGAACGAGTCAGTCATGCAGCTCAAGTTCAAAATGTTAACATTGAGACAGATCGTGCCACAGATCAGGTCCGAGGACTGGTTTGTCACGATAGACCTCAAGGACGCATATTTCCATATTTCCATCCGTCCGTGTCATTGGAAGTTCCTGAGGTTTGCTTTCGGGGGCAAAGCATACCAATATCGTGTTCTTCCATTCGGCCTAGCTTTATCACCCCGCACTTTCACCAAATGCATGGATGCAGCTCTGGCGCCGCTGCGCCTCCAGGGTATTCGCATCATGAACTACATCGACGATTGGTTGATTTTAGCTCAGTCGCATCAGTTGGCGGTTCAACATCGAGATGTTGTTCTCGCCCACATGAAAGAGCTGGGGTTACGGCTGAACGCCAAGAAGAGTGTGCTTTCTCCTCTCCAGAGGACCACTTTTTTAGGCGTGGTTTGGGACTCTGTGTCGATGCAGGCGCGCCTGTCACCGCCACGTATAGAGTCCATCCTTGCAGCTGTGAAAAGTGTAAAGCTAGGCCAGCTACTCACTGTCAAACAGTTCCAGAGACTGTTGGGTCTCATGGCAGCAGCTTCCAACGTGATACCTTTTGGACTGCTGCACATGAGGCCCCTGCAGTGGTGGCTCAGGACCAGGGGGTTTTCCCCGAGGGGCAACCCATTTCGCACAATCAGGGTCACGCGGCGATGCTTACGTGCCCTGGTTATGTGGAAGAAACCTTGGTTCCTGTCCCAGGGCCCAGTGTTGGGAGCTCCTTGTCGTCGCAAACTGCTAACGACGGATGCTTCCCTCACGGGTTGGGGAGCGATCCTGGAGGGTCGCTCATCTCAAGGTCTGTGGGAAGACCATCATCGTTCCTGGCATATCAATCGCCTAGAGATGTTAGCTGTCTTCCGGGCTCTGAGGAGCTTTATCACAGATCTCAGGGGACACCATGTGTTAGTACACACGGACAACACGTCGGTAGTCGCCTATATCAACCACCAAGGGGGTTTGCGCTCGCGCCCGTTATCCAACTTGGCACGCCATATCCTCTTGTGGTCCCAGGGGAAGTTACTGTCACTCAGGGCAGCTTACATCCCCGGGGTCCAGAATATAGGAGCAGACACTCTGTCGAGGCAGGGGCCGAGGCCCGGGGAATGGAGGCTCCACCCCGAGGTGGTGGAGCTGATATGGAGGGAGTTTGGCCAAGCTCAAGTGGATCTGTTTGCGTCTCGAGAGACGTCTCACTGTCCACTTTGGTTCTCCCTCACGCATCCAGCTCCTCTGGGACTGGATGCTATGGTGCAGACGTGGCCGAGGCTACGTCTGTACGCTTTTCCCCCAGTTGCTCTGCTCCCGGGAGTTCTGGAGAGAGTTCGCAGGGACCGGGTTTGCCTGCTTCTTATAGCCCCGCGCTGGCCGGGCAGAGTATGGTTTCCCGATCTTGTGTCGCTCCTCGACGGGCCTCCTCTGGAGCTACCCGTCAGGAGGGACCTTCTGTCCCAGGCGGAGGGCTCGATATTTCACCCCCGCCCAGAACTGTGGAACCTGTGGGCTTGGCCTCTGAGGGGGCCCAGCTCATAGAGTCAGGTCTCTCAACTGAGGTTGTGGAGACCATTCTACAGTCCAGAGCTCCCTCCACGAGGAAACTTTATGCCCTGAAGTGGAGAGTCTTCACTTCTTGGTGTAGTGACCGTCGGTTGGATCCAGTCAACTGCCCAATTGGTACAGTTCTGGAGTTCCTGCAGGACCGGTTCACTGCTGGTCTGACCCCGTCCACCTTAAAGGTTTATGTGGCGGCCATAGGTGCTTACCACATTCCTTTGGGTGGAATGTCTGTGGGGAAAGACCCTTTGGTATCTTGTTTTCCTTCGTGGCACTTGGAGGCTGAGGCCTGCAGTTCGCTCTAGGGTGCCACCATGGGACTTGTCCATTGCACTTCAAGGCCTGTCCCTGGCCCCCTTTGAGCCCATTGAGGAGGTTCCTGAGAAGTTTCTAACTTTGAAAGCTCTTTTTCTTCTGGCTATCTCTTCTCTCAAGAGAATTGGGGATCTTCAAGCATTGTCGGTTGCTCCGTCATGCTTAGAGTTTGCTCCGGGTATGGTGAAAGCTTTTCTACATCCGAGACCGGGTTATATCCCCAAGGTCCCCACTAATGTGGTCAGACCTATTGTCCTGCAGGCCTTCTGTCCTCCTCCCTTTCAAAATGCTGACCAGGAGGCTAATAATTTGCTTTGCCCTGTGCGGGCGTTAGACGCGTATGTCCACAGAGCTGCCCTGTGGCGTAAAAGTGATCAATTATTTGTGTGCTTTGGGTCCCCTAACAAAGGAGGTCCAGTGTCTAAGCAAAGGATGAGCAAGTGGGTGGTCGAGGCTATCTCACTTGCTTATGAGGCGGCTGGGCAGCCTTCTCCTTTGGCTGTCCGGTCGCACTCGACGAGGAGTATGGCGGCCTCTAAGGCCCTTATTTCAGGAGTTTCTTTACAGGACGTCTGTGATGCGGCAGGCTGGTCCTCACCGCACACTTTCGTCAGGTTTTACTCTCTGGATCTAGACTCTGCTCCAGGGTCTCATGTTTTGTCTTCCTAGTGCTGCTCTCCAGATTACACACAGGACAGACATTCGTAGCTATGGAGGCGTTGGTATAGACGTTCCCCATAGCGTCATTCTCGACGCAACGGGAGTTCCCTTGAAAGGGAACGCCTCGGTTACGACTGTAACCTCGGTTCCCTGAAGAGGGAACGAGCGTTGCGTCGCCTTGCCATATCTCCTTCATGCCTGTCAGCTCGACTTCAGACTTTTACGAACATTTCGTTTTCTGTTTCGGGCCGGCTTTTATAGTTTCCTGGTACGTGACGTCACCCGCCTCTGACGTTCCGCCACACCATTGGACTGATTTTACATGTGCTTCAAGACGTCATCACGCAAAGCGTTCCCCATAGCGTCATTCTCGACGCAACGCTCGTTCCCTCTTCAGGGAACCGAGGTTACAGTCGTAACCGAGGCGTTTTTCTGTATGGTTTTAGTTAACGAAAATAAACACAAATTCCTCTGGAAAAACTACACTACCCACAATCCTGAAGCCATAAAGCTTTGCAAAATATAACGGGCTCCCTATACTCTTAATATATTTGTATACTGTTTATTTGAATATTTTGCAAAATATGCATAAAATATGTTGTTAAAATACTTTTAATACTTATAAAAATACTGTACCATAATTTATGATTTATGACTCCTGGGATGTGTAGTTCATTTCTTTATAGATTAATGAAAGTATATAGTCTTATTTGGGTCAATGACGTGACGGGTAATTTTTTTGTCCAAAGGCCTTAATAATAATAAAAAAACAAATATATAACATTCAAAGTATGTAAGGTAGTACAACTTGATCTCTTTTACTGAATCCAAAAGGTTTTAATTATTTTAACTACATATAAAGGTATTTTAAAGATTTTGAAGTGTCAAAAGGTCATTCGGTTTAACCGTCCGAAGGCCAATACAGCAATTTCATTTGTGATTAAAATATCTTAAAATGTAATAAATTTATATATTTTTTATTCTGGCATGATTTTATAACATTATATATCAACATAGTGCAAAATGGTATTAAAATTATGTGTAGAAGTCGTTGCTTTGTTATGAGAAAGAATGTCCGGAAAAATGATTTTCATTGATGTCATTCAGAGTAACCAATATAAAGGGCTTCATTTTGGATCAAGTCATGTTGTCAATATTATGTGACAGGATGTGACATCATTCAGACACCTGCAAAGGACCGCATGGTTGTGAAGCAAAGTAATTAACTCTCTCTTAACTATTAGAAAAAATCATGTTTTCACTTGCTCATACTTATGTCCCCAAATATCAGGTCATTCGGTACAACCGCTATAAAACATGGATAATGTTGTAATATTTTAAAAACTTTTACTAAATATAAAATGTTTGATTGTCCTTTTGGTAGCTAGCTAGCTAACTAACAAGCTAGGCAGCTAGATATCAGCCTGTTAGCATTGAATGAAGATTTTGTCATTCGTTATAACCAAAAGAGTCATTCGGTTAAACCAAAATTTTGGTTATAACGAATGACTTACTGGTTGTATTGAATGACAGCAATGTATGTTGGTCATATTTGTACATATCTGGAATAAATAAATACAACATTTTATTAATAGAAAAGGTGCAGAGTATATTATTATAAAATTTAAAATATAATTTTGACTGAATTTTGACCTTTTTATAGATTTATAATTATATCACTTCTGGGCAAGGATCAATGCTGATCCTGTTAAAAAAGAACAGATTCTCGCCAAAAGAAGGGAAAGGTATCATTTGCTTTTATTATTTATATTATTATATTCAATAAGTGCCTGAAAGTACCCCATAGACATACTATGGTGAAGGGAATACCCAAAAAACCTGGATTGTGCATGTTTATCCTACTATGGTAAATTGCGATTTTGTATTGAACATGATTTTGCAGCACAGTGTCATAGAGACAAGGGGGTGGGCTCATTTTACTCAGGCAATCAATCAGTCTTTCAAGATCATCATGAAGCCATTAAGCCACACCCTAGCGACCATTAAGAGCACCCTAGCAACTGTTTACATAGACTGCCATTATAAAAGGCCCAGAAGGATATCTTTGCAGCACATTGTCATAGAGACAATGTGTTGGGCTCATTTTACTCAGGCAACCAATCAGTCTCTCAGGATCGTTGTGAAGCTATCAAGCCACACCCAAACAACCATTAAGAGCACCCTAGCAACCCAAACAGAGAGGGATATCTTCAAATCTGAAAATTTTTCATGAATTTATAGCCTAGCAGTTCATTGTTTAAAAATTTAAACACTTGTTCCAAGACCAATTAAATGCTTTAATGTTTTAGGGCCCTATCTTGCACCCAGCGCAATTGACTTTGTACACCAATGCATGTATAATTTCTATTTTGCACCCGCGCACAGCAAACTTTTCCCTCCACAGACGCACGTCGGTAAATTTGGAAATGAACTTGCGCTCCTGGGGGAGGTTCAGTGCAAAGAGGAGGCGTGTTCCGGCGCAAACGTTCCCTGGTGCTATTTTGCAGGTTTAGAAAACAATTCCGCCACTGACCAGGAAAAACCTAGTCTAAAGTCAGTTAGTGTCAGTCAGGCGTGTTGCGCATGTTATTCATATGCTATTTTGAGGGCGCATGCTTGGCCATAATCAATGTAGCGTGCAATGTAGCAATATACTTTGATTCTCTCATCTACACAGAAGCAGCAGTTTTCATTTTTGCAAATCATACATTATTACAAGGAAAAATATTAACACACGAGGGAAATTACTGTTGTGTCCATGAAGATGTGCAAAAATAGGCATAAATCTAGCTTACACATTTACCCAAATTATTATACACTTGTTTAACCGAAGCTAATTTGAGTGTGTTTCTCCATCCCCAATGTCACTTCTCTGTGTTTTATGGCCCTGACGAGAACGTCGGTCTCCGCGGCTGTGAACCGCTCCTGGCGCGCGTCTGGCAAATCTGCCGGATTGGTTTATTTCACATTACGCCCAAACCACACCTATGAGTAATGAAGCTACTTCAGACCAACACATTTTAGATTTGCAACCCATTTTAGATTTGCGTCGGGCGCAAGAGTCATTTATCCCGCCGGTATAATAGCAACAGCGCCCAAGACCCACCCACAAAGTTACTTGCGTTTCACGCTTGATACTTGCTTTTCAGATCGTTAAAAAAGGGCCCCTAATGTTTTAATTAATATAATTTGCGATACGAGTTATATGTTCATTCCAATATCAAAATGTTGGATATCAAAATGTTTTAATGTTTGAAGTACTTTTTACATTAATAGCCTATTATATTAACAATATTGTTAATATATAATAACAATAAAATGTGCTTTTGAAGCTATTTGTTTCTGTTTATTGTCTTAAATATTCATAATGTCAAGGGCAGCAGACATGGTCATTCGGTATAACCAGCCTTGGTCATTCGGTAAAACCGATATAGTAAATATTTAAATGGAATAATATTGATTTTAATAACTAAAGGAACTACAATAATGCAAATATAAAGCAGATAAGGCTTTTTTTTTTTTACATTTCCCCTTTTCTCCTTTCCCTGTGCAATGTTTTACTTGAATATGTTGGAGTGTTTAGAGTAGTCCAATAAATGATTACATTTATGAGATCAGTGATAATTTTATTTAATATTTCTTCTGTGGTATACACTATATACTATCTCAACATCAATGTCAAATCAGTTTTTTTCATGAATAATTGTCTGCAAATTAATAATTTTAGATATATTCATGGTTAAACCGAATGACTTTTTTGGTGACAAATTTTGTCCATCTTGTAAAAAATGACAAAAAACAGTGTTAATTGATTGTACAAACCACAAAATCTTATTGTTAGCACCTATGTAAACTAAAAAATGGTTTCAAATATAGTTATATCTCCATTCTATTTTTTTTACACTTTTAAAAACCTTATTCGTCAATGACCCATTTATATCCTTATTCATAACCTTTTGTTTGGTTCAACTCAAATGCTTTGTGACTCAAATGTAATGATTCATCTTAGAGTTGGTTGGTTCAGTTCTTGGCCTATGGAGAAGATGAATGGGAAAATAGCTCTTTTTCAGCATTCAGTAGACCTGCTTTATATGTATCATTTAATCCTAAGGTCTGCAGTGCCTGCACTCTGTTTCTGTTGCACTGCAGTATTGACTTGTTACCGTGTGCTTTCGGTTGTGGACTGCTAAAGGCCAGATTGCTGTAAAGATTACAAATGTGATCCAGGTACATGCAACCTGTCAAGTGGAAAGTTATAGAATAGTGTCAGTCAAGCAGAAAGGAAAGTCGCCAGACATGCTGTCAGTCAATTGGCCATTGGTCAAACACAATCATTGCCAATGCATTTCATGACCTGCAACAATTAGTGCTTGCATTATTTTCAACAGCTAATGTCAATTTAAAACAGTCCATGACTAAACTCCAAAAAAAAAAACAAAAAAAAAAACAGATGGTGTTTGTTTATTTTGTATTCTCTCATACCAATGAAATAATTAAATGAATGAAAATACATTCAACATTTCTGCACGTCATTCCCAGTGGGGTAAACTGAATTATCATACATAGTGGTCTTCTTACAGTATATGCAGCATTATTTTTTCTCCAGTTTCTGCTGTGTGTCATAGTACAAATCTTGTTTCTTCTGAAATGTGACCCCTGCTATTTCAAATCAGCTGAACCAAGCATATGAGCCCAATAAATCAATACATTTCATAAAATGAAAAAAGATATCACACCAACAATTGCCAGTTTTTCACACTGAAAAAAAACAACATATCATGCAAGGACAAATTCGAGTGTCTCCTGATCTGATTTAGAGACTAACAGTCCTTTCTTTGAGAGCAGTCTAGAAATTACCAATGCTGAAACAATAAGCATCCCGGCAGCACCGTGTCCCTGCTAAGATGCAATCTAGAGTAAAAAATTATGGGCGAATGATTCTCCTTGGAGTGTGCCACCATTAATATTTAATCAGCGCAGTGGGAGACATCAACGATGCTTGATGGTCCTGCTTTACAGTCACGCTTGGCTTTCAAAAATTCATCATGACATCACGGAAAAGAGAGAAATATTGCATTTGATTAGGTCACATTATTCTTTGTGCACATTTGCGTAAATGTGTCTCTGACTTCCAACGGTAATTTCAAAACAGACCAAGAAGTCAGGTCAAGGGTCATGCAAAACTAGAGGGATAGTTTACCCCAAAATTATGATTCTGTCATTACTTACTCGCCCTAATAAACTAATATATTATTATTATTATTATAAAAATAGAAATGATAAATAAATACTTATATTAACTATATTAAAACTTATATTAAAAATAATATACAAAATAATTGTCTAGTAACACTTTCTTTTAAGGTGACGTACTCACACGTAACTACATGTACTGCTAGTAATAACTAAATTATGCATAATATGCATAATCATAACTAACCCTAAACCAAACCCTAACCATAACTCTATAGTACATACATGTACAGTAGTTAATTAATATTACTCATTACTTATTTAAATTGGTGTGTATGTCACACTGATGTCGTTCTCCTTAGCGTCAATATCAGAGGTGCTGCCGAAGTTCCGCTTTGAAAGGGAACTTTAAATTTACAGTATAATAACAGTGCCACACTGCTATTAGAAGAACTTTCCATTTAACTTTGCAGATATTTTAAATGAAATGCCTTCGGCTGATGCTCTGTACCTGCTTGTGCTTTTCAGCATTTTGATGCTCATCTTCTGATGAGTGGAAGGGAGACATTGTTCGTCTTTATGAGAATAGATTATACAAAGATTTATGTGAATCTTTTTGATCCAACAAGTATTGAAAATGCTGATCAATCTGCACATTCCTGCTTTATTTGCACCACAGAATGCTATTTAACATGTGGCATAATGAGAGATGGAAATAGCATAGTGATGTTCAAAAGTTCATGGTATTTCAGAAAAAATTACAAAAATGAAAGAATTATCCTGTAATGCATGTACAAACACTGTTGAACATTGTTATTATACCATCTAAATAAAATATGAACTTTTAAGGCAAGACACTATATAGGCAAAACCATTATTTTATCATCCAATTGTTTTGAGATTTTGGGCTATTATGCTTCCATAACATGTCTTCTTTCAACTATTGAAAGAAAACATCCAAATGTACATTTAAGAGTTCATTTTATTACAAATTGTCATTATTTGCATCAATTTGGTTACAAGATCTTTAAAAGGCATGAGTCAGAAATTCAGCAACACTTACTGTACATAACTTTAGTTCCCTTTCGTGGTCACTACGAGTTACGTCTTGACGATGAATGGGGTTTCGCTTAGAAAGCCTCTCACCTTCGAGTATACAAAATGAGCCAATGGCAAGAAAATGCCATGGGTCTGCAGAATTTGATGATTCATGTTCTCATTGCGGGAACATGACCATCGCGACACTGCGGTCGAGACTCAATGACCTCACTAGAGCGAGAGTCCCCTCATCCACACCCCGATCTACCCCCTCCTCGAGAGGTGGTACTTTGGCTGGTGGCCACACTGTAAAAAAAAAAAAATCGTAAAATAACAGTAAAAAGTCTGGCAGCAAAGTTGCCAATCACTTACCGTAAAATTAAAGTAAAATATCTTAATTCCAATAAAGTGCAAAAACTATAATTTTACAGAATTTTTCATTAAAAGTTTTAGAAAAAAATACTGTTATTTTACAGATTTTTCCTTGTTTGAATTAAGATATTTTACCTTAATTTAACGGTAAGTGGTTGGCAACTTTGCTGCCAGACTTTTTACCGTTATTTTACGATTATTTTTTTACAGTGTAAAACTTTTATTTTATGGATTTTTCCAATATTATAATGACCAAACACCTTTAATAAAGTTATGGCACTAAAAGTTCTACTGAGAAACACAGTTATTTTACAGGTATTTCCTAAATTATTACAATCAAACACCTTTAATAAAGTGACGGCACTAAAAGTTCTACTGAGAAACACTGTTATTTTACAGGTATTTCCTAAATTATTACAATCAAACTCCTTTAATAAAGTGACGGCACTAAAAGTTCTACTAAGAAACACTGTTATTTTACAGGTATTTCCTAAATTATTACAATCAAACTCCTTTAATAAAGTGACGGCACTAAAAGTTCTACTGAGAAACACTGTTATTTAACAGACCTTTCCTAAATTATAACGATCAAACACATTCAATAAATTGTCAAGACGTGCTCAAGAATGTAATAAAACGGTTTTATTATAAAATAAGACAAAATAAGTCTGTAAAAAAACTGTATAAAACTGATTAAAATCATCTCAAACTTTAATTTGCAGCACTTGTGTTTACATATCATTTATTAGTATTTAAACAATGTAAACTTGTCATCTAAATAAAATGGAATTATTCAGACCCCTGGGGGTCACATAGTTCTGATATTAAATATTACTGTATATGGTCTTTACATTCAGAATCCTTACTATACAAGTTTATTAATAAGTTAAATCCAAACATACAACAAAAGTGTACCAGAAGTGACAGATACAGCAAATAAACAGCAATCCAGCAAACAGCCAGTAATCAGCTTGGTGCATCTGGGAATAAGAAAAAAAGGACACACTATGATTCTCTCAAAATGATTTAAATTATTTTTGTTTCCTTTAAACAAGCTTAATACATTTTTATTTAAATTGTCTGTTTGTCTTCTGATTTGTCTGGTATCTAAAACTTATGTCCGATTGAAAAATGTGCATCACCAAAAGAAGGAACATGTAGATTCACAACAATGGACATTCTTTTCCAGAGGTATCATTGCAAAGTAAACGCCTAAAAATGCCAATTTGTATTACAAAATAAAACCAACAATATTTGTATTAAATGGAGGTGTTTTCAGACTGCTGTGATATGGGTAATGAGGGCCGTTTATACGACTCAGTTTCCAACTAAAATGGTCTCGGTCTAAACTACTGAAATGTGAATCTGTGAAAACGGTAAAGGCATGCATATGCGTATTATGTGTTTAGTCTATAGGCATGCGTGTGAATGCGAATGTGCACAGGCGTGGTCTTTCTTTACAGAGTGACATCACCAGTTACTTTGTGGCATGGATAAAACAGCGATTTAGATGTTTTTGCCGATCTGTGCGAACGGGAATCGTTTTAATAACGTTGTCATCTGTACAAAGAAAAAACTTTTCTGTTTTTAGTACATCGTTGTTGTGTAAAGTTCCTAAGTTTGTGTGTTCTTGACGTCTTTTCTTTGAACCCTGCAGGTAGTTACATTTAACGTATCTATTAATAGTTTTACCTATGGAACTTTATATGAAATGTATGATGAAAATGTGTGTAATATAGCAAACCCAAACAAACAACTCAAATTATTCTGTTAAATTGAACTCTTCCACCATATCTAGTTTTAAAATGAATCACTGGGACTTGCCATCCTAGGTCACATTACCATAAATATAAAATAAAATTACTACAAGATAAAATTACTTCAGTTAATTTACCATCGCATGTACCCTTTGCTAACGCATTTGTGGAAGGGGATTCTCCCCTCATTTACTCTCCCTTATGCCGTCCGAAAGGTATATGATTTTCTTTCTTCAGATGAACACAAATTTTAGAAAAAATAAACTAGACTTTTAGAAAAATTATCCATCTCTTGTGTTCGTGTGTCGAATAATGCAAGTGAATAGACAACAAAATGCTGAAGGTCAAAAAAGTCCAAACACACATCCTGACAATAATCCAAGAGCATTGTAAAGCTCATATGATAAGTGCAGAAAACTTCCTGTGTGAACAACACAGCAGGCTGTTTGTAGGCTGTATGTAGTTTCTGGAGCATGCACTTGCATTAGGCTATATCGGCTTACAATAATGGATAATTTGTCAAAAAATCGTTGTGGAAAGAAAGTCAGATATACATCTGGGATGGCACGAGGGAGAAAAAAAAGAGATTTTTTTGTTTGTTTTATATACTGCAGTGGATACTTACTAGTGATGGGCTTGTTTCTCTGTTGGTGCCTGTTCTGCTCCGTAAACATTGTTCCAAGGCTTGATCTAAAAAATATATTTTTTAAAAAGTTAAAAAGTGTGTTAATTATTACCTGTGTGTTAACAGACTATTGATCTGGGTGACATAAGACCCTTTTTTAACGTATTCCTTAAGTGTTACATAAATCTGGAGAACCCTTACTAACATTAACCATGGTTTTGCTACACTAACTAAATGGTAACAAAGTATTGTAATCAATCCACCATAAAAACATGGTTTCTAAACTTTTACAATAATAAAAAAACATGGTTAATTTATCAAAGGACCCTGGGACATGTCCTAAAAAGAACAGCTCATCCAAAAAATAGAGTTCTCTCATTATTTACTCCAAGTTGTTCCAAAACTGTATGAATTTATTTTGTATAACCTTAATTAAGATATCTTGAGAAATGCCTTCTTTGTTTTGTTTTGTTTTGTTTTGTTTTCCCATACAATGGGTTCCAATGTTGTTTTATTCCCAACATTCTTGTGTTTCACAGAAGTCATACAGGTTTGAAAATACTTTCATTTTGAAAGGACATTTATTTTTGGGTCAGCTAGGCCTGTGAACTCAAGAAGATAGGTAAAATATTGTCTGGAGGGTTTGAACCAGTGTGCCTTTGAGCAGACTTTACATGTTCTGTCTCTATTTCACGTGTATTTTAATATAACAATACATCTGAAGATCATGTGGCTGGATCATATTTATTCCCAAAAATCCCTGGATCATGAGGGAAACACACACATACAAGGCAATATTAGCTATTTGTATATTAGCATTTTACTAACAGAGACATTTGCGAAAGCTTGCAAAATTTTACTCACCAACTCATATAACGTTACTCAAAACATATTATGATGACTGATCGGTAACGTTAGGCGGCGGCCTAGCACGTTAACTTATATCCCGTGATCAACAACTATTCAAAAGCCTAGTTTGCATATTCTTCTAGAGTCAAAGGGTGTGGTTCGAGTTCCTCTCTGTCTAAAGAGACAATGTTCTCAGTCATTGTAAAGCTCCTATGCTGAGGGTTTTTTTTTTAACCTAAGTTAGCTGACAATACACATGCTAGCAACACATAACATTAGCCTAATACATTGAAACATGTACTAATATCGATATTGCTCTAATCGCGTTTAGATTATCAATTTAACACACTATATTTTGATGTAGCAGAATTGTTTTTATAAAATAAAAAGTTATTTACCTTCCGCAGATTGCAATATGTCCGTTACACGTTGTTAAAATGCGTTGTCCATATATATTCCTTGTTTGTTCTTCATTTACATCCCGCAACTCGCTCAAAATAAAAATGTAGCAGTCCGATGTAAAATCCATGTTTTAAACAGTAGCCTATAACGTTCAAAGCCACAGATCCCAAGCAGCAGCACACACACCCACTCACTCCAACAGACGTATTCAAACTTGACCTGTAAAAGGCGCGCATAGTTGAGTGATTCTATAATTTATGGTACACTGCATGTCCACTGATGCTAAATATACTTATACAATCAAATTTCTTCAAACAAATTGCATTTTATGTGTAAACGTGCTTCATGAAATAACATCACACAGACAATATGTGCAATATATTCTTCATTTTGCTTAAAATGTGTCATTATGGCCCTAAATGTACAGTTTTGTCCATGTCCGATTTCAATGTGAGAAAGTTGAGGGTCCAAAAACATCCATTAAAATCATTAAACTAAATCAATTCTTTTTGCAATATTTTACAAAAGCCTTAATATTAAAGAAAAATAATAGTTTCAAATATAAGTTATTTATTTAAATACTTAAAATATATTAATTTATTCGTGTCCACAAAATGTTGGTCAACTATGTTACAAACAAAACCTCCCCTAGCAACTCAAAAATGGTTTGTCCCAAGACCATGAGACCAGCACCATGTGATGTCATTTTCCTCTGTGGGGGCAATTTCAAACACACCATGGTGAGTCTCCTCTCAGTTTTTTCAATATTTGATGTAGAAAAGCATATTGTCAACGGCCGTATTATTAACCATCAACTATGTTATGTACATTGTCATGGCTAAAAAGTTGTATTTATTATAATGAAATTTTGTGTTGAATTCTTACATTAACCTTCTCAAAAAAATGACATGTGGTTAGCTAGGCTAGGTCCACCATTTCTGTTATGGGGAAGAAATATGGAAATTGTCATCTAAGTTATGGTCAACTAAGTTACGGTCAACTATCTTTCAACTAAGTTACATCAGTGCTCTATGGCATATCATGATCATTAATTGTTTCTATGTTATTTATATGGACTGAACATGTGTATATATATATATACATTTTATATAGATATATTATTTTACTTTTAAAAATGATACTGTGAAAACGAACTTTTTGGTATAGTAATATATATTAAATTAACCATCATAATTTTTACTTTATAAAATTAAAATTCAATGAGAACTAGAATTTTCTAAGTAAAATTTTAAATATCTACACATTTAATTCATGTAATAAATTAACTGGTTGGAAAGAGTAAATCTTATTATATATTTGCATGTAATATTTAAACATTTTATAGTCACTTCACATAAACAGTAATTTTAAGTAAATTTTAATCGAAAAGTATAGCGCGTTTGAATCCGCACATGCGTGTTTGGACAAGACAGTCTAACTGCCGCTTTGGGTCAGACGGATTGGTGAGCTGCTACGTGGCTGCTTTTTGTCGTGTTTGAGGTAAGTTTGCCTTTCTGTTTTACATTTAATAAAACATGGGACTGTGTGGATTTTGATTGATGATTCTTGTTTACGTGACTCAATAAACATTAATGCTCATCTTATAACATGACCTCATATTAGTGTAACGCGTCTGGGTTATCCACAGTACATTAACGTTATAACCCTTACATTTCACTTCCTAAGTTACATTAGTTAACGTATATTTAATCTGAAAAGTTTTCAATAGTTTTATAGATAAAGCACTGTTTTTCGTGTAAAAATTTCAAACTGATTGGATACCGTTGTAACTGCTAGTAGCTTGCTAACATGATTAGGCCTTAAAATTAACGTTAACCGCTTTCCTGCTGAAGTAGGCCTAACGTTACATTAAGTTAACGTTATAAGTTACCGTTGACTGTTGTATGGAAAAGTTTGAATTTTCTTACTGAATACGGTGAAGTGGGAGAAAAAAAGAGAGTAAACTTTATAGTTACCTACACAATGTGTGTGGTAACTATACTTAGGTGTATTTAAATGCCTGAAATGCACTATATAATCACACCGGTTTAATCGTACGCATCAAAGGGTTAACATACTAAAAAAGACCATATGGTTTCGATTATGTGTGTGTTCATTCTGTTATGATAATGAAGTCACTTTATATTTTTGTTTCTCAAAATAATTATATTTTTTCTTTTTCTAAACTGTATGCAGGAGGACAGCTGCAGTGACATCACTCAGCACATCATTAAAATACTGGTTGTCCATGGTGCTGATGGAGAAGATCCAATCGATGTATCCAGCCTTCTTAAAGGACAAGTTCGGTATTTTACACTTAAAGGGTTAGTTCACCCAAAAATGAAAATTCTGTCAGTAATTACTCACCCTCATGTTGTTCCAACCCCATAAGACCTTCGCTCATCTTCGGAACACAAATTAAGATATTTTTGATTAAATCTGAGAGCTGGATCACTCCTCCATAGGCTTCTAAGACACTATAACTTGCTGGCCCAGAAAATGTATTAAAGACATCGTTAATATAGTCCAAGTGACTACAGTGGCTCAATCTTAAGTTTATAAAGCGACAAGAATACTTTTTTCGTCACCACGTATCACACACATGACCAGCGTCGCCCAATAGTGAGCCTACGTGTGACGTACAACACAGACGCACTGCGCTTAAACACTACGTGAAAAGACCCGAGGCCCAGAGAGAAGGAAATGAAAAGTGGAATAAAGTCGTTATTTTTGTTTGTTTTTGCGCACAAAAAGTATTCTCGTCGCTTTATAAACTTAAGATTGAGCCACTGTAGTCACTTGGACTATATTAACGATGTCTTTAATACATTTTCTGGGCCAGCAAGTTATAGTGTCTTAGAAGCCTATGGAGGAGTGATCCAGCTCTCAGATTTAATCAAAAATATCTTAATTTGTGTTCCGAAGATGAATGCATAGGTGCACTGGAACAATCCTTCCTAAAACGCATTAAACTTTCGTTTACAAAGACGTGAAACTCACCGAGTGGTCAGGGGTGTTCACTGATGTGCTCACACAAAAATCGCTGTAAAATATGCTTTCCAACAGGTTTTATCATAGTTTTTGTCTAACTCCATTGACTTGTATTGGATGTGCTGTGAGGTACGGTATTACTCCGCCAACGGAAATGTTTTTTTTTTTTTGCTACCACAGAAACCGAAAATTCTTGGGCCAGAAGCATGTGTCCAAATTTCAATCTTAACCGTTCTATTTAATCAGAAACGATCTGAAAACAGGGCTTTATGTGTAAAATACCAAACTCGTCCTTTAAACTCTCCCCAAAAGTTCAAAGATTGAAGATGAAGTTGTATTAAATGCTATGGTATGATATAACTGTTTAAACTTTCATTTGTTGATGTTTTAATACATTAAAGTTGTAATGGTACAGTATTCTTTAAAGTTCACTATTTCAGAGTGCTGTTTTGAATGTTGAATGTTTTGCATGAATTTTTTTTAAATACATTTTTATGTTTAAAACAAGGGTTACAGTATAATTCTGAAGTTTTACTGAATGCACCTGTGTCAAGAGATGACTGTGAATGTCCATTTTTGTATGAAGAATTTTTTGATGACTGAAAAATAAATAAACTGTTTAATTGTATTTTAATTGTGTGATTTGTGAAAAATATAGAGAAAATGTTAATTTATGTTCAAGAAATTAGCAATGTTTACATAATTGTAGGGAGTATTATAATTTCATAAAACTAAGTAAATGAAAACAAAAAAACTTAAATAAAATCTACTTATTTACTTCATTAAATGGTAAGATTTACTTCATAATTTCATAAAAGCAAGCTTCCTAATTATAAAACAATAAATAAACTTTACTTAATTACTTTAAATAAATATAGCTTCTAAATGAAATGTAAATAGGTAATTTTTACTTAATTTCTTCATGAGCGTTACGTTCAATACTAAGTAGATTTTACTTGATAATGACACGTAAGTTGTACTTGATATTATGGCAGTAAAATTTACTTAAAATATACTTGTGCAAATTGTTACGAGGATTTTATTAAGTAAATCTTACAAGTAGTTTTTTTCAGTGTTTAAATAGGTCTCCGCAGCTGAGAGACAGCGGAGATACAGGGCTCGTCATGATGCAGATCCTGAAAGAAGGGCAGCATATTTGGAGAAGCAGAGAGAGGCATATTCAATTTCCCATGAATTTATGTGTAGTGTTTGATCATTTCAGATTTTTGAATGCATAAAGGATGATTTTACGTCACAGGTCTTTGTGAATTGAAAGTTTTGTTAGTGTGCATTTCAATGTATTCTCTGTGGAATTACAGTGGGTACGGAAAGTATTCAGACGCCCATGTTTCACTCTTTGTTATTTTTGGTATTTAACTCAGGTGCTGTCCATTTCTTCTGATCATCCTTGAGATGGTTCTACACCTTCATTTGAGTCCAGCTGTGTTTGATTATACTGATTGGACTTGATTAGGAAAGCCACACACCTGTCTATATAAGACCTTACAGCTCACAGTGCATGTCAGAGCAAATGAGAATCATGAGGTCAAAGGAACTGCCTGAAGAGCTCAGAGAAAGAATTGTGGCAAGGCACAGATCTGGCCAAGGTTACAAAAAAAATTCTGCTGCACTTAAAGTTCCTAAGAGCACAGTGGCCTCCATAATCCTTAAATGGAAGACGTTTGGGACGACCAGAACCCTTCCTAGAGCTGGCCGTCCGGCCAAACTGAGCTATCGGGGGAGAAGAGCCTTGGTGAGAGAGGTAAAGAAGAACCCAAAGATCACTGTGGCTGAGCTCCAGAGATGCAGTCGGGAGAAAGTTGTAGTAAGTCAGAGAGTTGTAGTAAGTGAGAAAGTTGGAGTGAGATTTGAGGGAACGCTGGCGCGTTTTGGCTGCCGCTCCTCTCTCTCCCGTTTTGTTTGTTTGTTTTTAAATATTAGAAAACGGTTTTGGAGCGTTTGAAGAAGTTTGAAGATTGTATAACCTTTCGAACTATTGAACCACGATGTGCGTTTTGGTTTCACCTGTTGGCCTATTGTTCCTAATTTTAAGCGTCTGTTGCTGGAACAAACTTTCAGGGTGCCCTCCTCTGGATCTACACTTCTGCGAGGTTGCTATTGGTGTGGATTCCTCCCGCATGGCGCTAAGGTACACTGTTTGCCAACTGTTGAAATTGAAAAGGAACTTTTATTTAGCACACGACACCTATGCTAACTGTGATGATGTTGGAATACTTCGGCGTAAGCGCTACTTACATCGCTCCTCAAGGCACAGTGTTATATGTTCCTCATCTGATGCTGTTTCCTATCCTACATTTCTTCGTAAACATCAAAGGTCGGTGTATAAACCTGTTGGGATTAACAATAACAACTTGACTGTGCTAACATACAAAGAGCATTCACGGGAGGTTTTGGAGTCCCCGTGCCTGTTGAAATCTGCTATTTTTAATGCTCGCTCTGTCAACAATAAAGCGGTGGCTTTATCTGACATCATTCTGGAAGAAAATCTTGACTTTTTAAGTATAGTCGAAACATGGCACAAACATTCGGACGGTCTTCTTTTTAATGAACTCACTCCTGCTGGTTATGGGTTATTGGATCTCCCGTGATCTTCTGGCAGAGGTGGTGGCATTATTGTTCTGTACAATCAGAAATTCAATTTAAGACCCGTTGCTGTTCCACTGTTCTCTTCATTTGAATGTCTTGTTTTAACTGTTTCCGAGTGTTATTCAACTGCCATAACTACAGTCTACCGGCCTCCTAAAGCAAACAAAGACTTTCTATCTGAGTTTGCGGATCTGTTGTCGCATCTGTGCCTTAAATTTGAGAGAACTCTTTTTTTGGGGGATTTTAATATCCAGATGGACAAAAAAGACTCTGCATTAACAAAGGTTTAAATCAATTTGTTGACTGTATTACACATAACAAAGGTCATATTTTAGATCTAGTGATATCAAATGGGTCTTTTGTGTCTGGGATGTCTGCTACTGATTTAGGATTGTCTGATCATCTGGCAATCTTTTTTGATATGCATATACCTGTTGCTAACACTGCCTCCTCTCGTATTTTGACTTATCGGAAGTGGAGATCAGTTGATCCTTCTGATTTCTCTGTTTTTATTGACTCTTCATTAAGTTGTTTTACTCCATCTGACCCTCTGGAGAAAAGGGTTTCTATGTTAAATTCAGCTCTCCTATCTGGCCTGGATTTATTTGCTCCTCAGAAGTCACGCTCTGTTTCATTCGTACGTCCCGCTCCTTGGTATAACGAGGACTTGCGTATGATGAAAACATCTTGTCGCAGAGTGGAGCGTAGGTGGCGTATCTCAGGTCTGACCGTCCATTATCAAATGTGGAAAGATTGTTTACAAGCATATAAGGCTGGAATTGTGTCTGCCAGATCTGACTATTTTTCTAAAATGATTGATGACAATCAGGGTAATTCTAGACAACTTTTTAATTCAATTAACAAATTGTTGAATCATAAAACTGTCTCTCATGTTACTGCTTCTGATCATCTCTAATAAGTTTCTGGATTTTTTTGTCACCAAAGTTGAAAATGTTCGTAGAGATTTTTGTACTTCTATTTTACTGTCTTCTACTGCTGTTTATATTCCTTCTTATTCTGGTACTAAGTTGTCTAAATTCTGTACAATAGACTCATATTCTCTTTTAGCAGAGGTTTCAAAAATGAAAGCAGCCACTTCTTTACTAGATCCCATACCATTTGGTCTGTTTAAATCATGTTTTGCTTCTTTGTGTCCCTTTGTTCTGAGCATTATAAATGACTCTCTGTGTACTGGGGTTGTACCAACAACGTTTAAAACCGCTGCAATTACCCCAGTGCCTAAAAAGTCAAATATTGACTATGAGAACTTCACTAATTTCCGTCCCATATCTAATCTCCCTTTTTTTGCTAAACTTTTGGAACGAGTGGTTGCTTCTCAGTTGATTTCTCATTTAACTCAGAACAATCTCTTTGAGCCTCTGCAATCAGGCTTTCGTAAATTACATAGTACAGAAACAGCTCTGGTTAGGGTCACCAATGACCTGTTAATCGCCTCAGATTCTGGCTGTCTTTCAGTTTTGATCCTACTTGATCTCAGTGCCGCTTTTGACACTGTTGATCACTCAATTTTAATTACTCGTCTTGAAACTGTTTTTGGGGTTTCAAATACTGCTCTTAATTGGTTTAAGTCCTACCTTTTTGATCGGAAGCAGTTCGTTGCCATGGGTGGATTTAGATCTGAGGTTAATGTTGTGCAGTCTGGCGTCCCCCAGGGGTCAATTTTGGGCCCTCTTCTTTTTAATATTTATGTCTATCCTCTTGGCCAGCTTTTGAGATCTCTTGGTCTACAATTTCACTTCTATGCAGATGATACCCAGATCTATATTCATTTTAGACCTAATGAAATTGTGCCTGTTAATTTTCTTTCTGAGTGTATTTCTAAGATGAAGGAATGGATGACAGATAATTTTCTTTGTCTTAACAGTGAAAAGACTGAGATTATGCTTGTTGGTTCACCCTACCATCTACGCAAATCAGAGCCGGTTGTTCTAACTCTTGATGGCTCAAATGTGGAGTTTCAAACAAAATTGAGGAATCTAGGAGTAATTTTTGATGCCAATCTAACGTTTGAGCCACATGTTCTGAATACTGTTAAAATTTCATTCTTCCATCTTAGAAATATTGCCAGATTGCGTCCAATGCTGTCGTTTACTGTTGCTGAGAGATTGATAAACACTTTTGTGTTCTCCCGTATTGATTACTGTAATGCCTTGTTAGCTGGCGTGTCAAAAGCTACCTTAAACAGAATGCAGGTTTTACAAAATTCAGCTGCCAGAATCCTTACTAGAACTAATATACATGATCATATTACTCCCGTTTTGGAGTCTTTGCACTGGCTTCCCATTAGGTTTAGGGTGGACTTCAAAATTCTGATGCTTACTTACAAGGCACTGCATGGTTTAGCACCTCAATACTTGACTGAGCTTTTAACTCCATATGCTCCAAAACGTGATCTTCGTTTTTCGGAATCTGGTCTTTTAACTGTTCCCTCAACTCGTTTAAAATCAATGGGAGACAGGGCTTTTTCTTCATTAGCTCCAAAACTTTGGAATTCTCTACCGATTGAGATTAGGCAAGCTAAATCTTTTGGTATTTTCAAATCACAGCTTAAAACTCATTTTTTTAGGTTTGCTTTTAATTGATTTATTGTCTTTTGTTTATTTTACAGTGTATTATATCTCTTTGTGTGCTGTATCTTCCTTCATCTTTGTTATTTTAATTGTTTCTGTACAGCGCTTTGAGATGTACATTTAAAGGCGCTATAGAAAATAAAGGTTATTATTATTATTCTTAAGTCAACCATCACTGCAGCCATCCACCAGTCGGGGCTTTATGGCAAAGTGGCCCGACGGAAGCCTCTCCTCAGTGCAAGATACATGAAAGCCCGCATGGAGTTTGCTAAAAAACACCTGAAGGACTCCAATATGGTGATAAATAAGATTCTCTGGTCTGATGAGACCAAGATATAACTTTTTGGCCTTAATTCTAAGCGGTATGTGTGGAGAAAACCAGGCACTGCTCATCACCTGTCCAATACAGTCTCAACAGTGAAGCATGGTGGTGGCAGCATCATGCTGTGGGGGTGTTTTTCAGCTGCAGGGACAGGACGACTGGTTGCAATCGAGGGAAAGATGAATGCGGCCAAGTACAGGGATATCCTGGATAAACCTTATCCTGGATAAACCTTCTCCAGAGTGCTCTGAACCTCAGACTGGGCCGACGGTTCACCTTCCAACAAGACAATGACCCTAAGCACACAGTTAAATAACGAAGGAGTGGCTTCACAACAACTCTGTGACTGTTCTTGAATGGCCCAGCCAGAGCCCTGACTTAAACCCAATTGAGCATCTCTGGAGAGACCTGAAAATGGCTGTCCACCAACATTTACCATTCAACCTGACAGAACTGGGGCCTCATTTATAAAACTGTGCGTAGGATCCTTACTAAAAGTGTACGTGCGCCCGAAAGCCAAAAATGGCGTACGCAAAAAAATATTCAGACTTATAAAACCGTTCGTACGCCAGAACCTGCGCAGAATTCACTTTATAAATCCCAGTCAGCGGAAGATTGTGCGAACATGCGTCTCCTTCCCGAAATAACCATATATGGAGCTTACAACGCCTAGTTTTACTATGCATATCCTCATCTGCATATAATTGTCATATAATTATTCATCCACGTGATAACGTTTAACGGTACAAGACACATTACATTAATAAAAATCAAGTAGTTGCCTATCCTTGCCTTGTTTTTGAATACATAAATCAAATAGTGTAAAATACATTTCAGAGAAAGTTTTTTTCTCAATCTTTTCCACTGGCCGAATTGTATTTTTAATTGATTTCTATTTTTAATGGAAACGGATAGACCTTGTGCATTATTTGCACTAAACTATTTTCTCAGACAATCTGGTATGATCATGATAAGCAATTATCTCTGTGGTTAAAACATTAAAACACAGCACGCCACAGGAAAAGTGTTCAAAAGCATCGCATCCACAACAAATATTTCTATTGATTGAATATAACAAATGTAACTTCTCAGTATGATTTCATGTTTAAGTGTTTAAATATTTGAATGGCATATTTAATCTAAATGTTTATATCAGAAGTAAAACATAGTTTAAATCATTATTTTATTTATTTAAACTGCGTCAGTTTCACTAAACGGCCCAACGCGCTCGCTGGCGCGGACCTTTAAGAAGGGATGGATATTTGCTTCAAGTGACAGGCTTGGTGAGTGAAATTATATTTGTATTATCTTTCTGTAGATGTTTAATTTTCTTTAGATTTTCTGTCTAAAAGTGACCAAAAAGACACTAATCTCCAGCTCACCATCGGTGTCGCCAAACTGCTGCATCTCCAAAACGTTCGTACGCATGGGTCAGAGTTTGCGTGCAGGTGCGCAAATTTTCCCGTCAAGTTTGTTTTTATAAATCACAACTTATGCGTCGAAAGTGGCGTACGCCTCTTTCAGGGCCTGTTTTGTGCGTACGCAACGGTTATAAATGAGGCCCCTGGAGAGGATCTGCATGGAGGAAAAACTTGATGCATCTTTCCCAAAAAGACTCATGGCTGTATCAAAAGGGTGCTTCTACTAAATACTGAGCAAAGGGTCTGAATACTTAGGACCATGTGATATTTCAGTTTTTCTTTTTTAATAAATGTGCAAAAATGTCAACAATTATGTGTTTTTGTGTCAATATGGGGTGCTGTGTGTACAATAATGAGGGAAAAAAAATTAACTTAAATGATTTTAGCAAATGGCTGCAATATGACAAAGAGTGAAAAATTTAAGGGGGTCTGAATACTTTCCGTACCCACTGTATGTGCATTTCTGTAGTGTTTAATAATTCTACATTTAAAATAACAACATATATAACAACATATATTTACCAATGCTGTGCTAAACAGCAATTTAACAGAGCAAACAGATTTTATATTAAACAGAGCAAACACTGCATATGTATTCATGTAAAATTCTGTATAGACATATGAAAAACTAATTGATTGGTATACTCTGGGTGACATTAGTTACATCCATGTGACCCATAATGACCCTTTTGCACTTTAACAAATTATTGACCTTTCCTTTAGAAACACTCTTATGCCTGATAATGTCTTGCTTTTCACCCTGTGTGGCACTATTACACAACCTGTTGGTTTAGGGTTAATCCTCTGTCCAACACAACACTTTGCTAACATTGGCATAATTCTATGCAAATTGCAACATATACCCCGGGTTCCCTTTCGTGGTCACTCCGAGTTACGTCGGATGACGACGATTGGGGTTTCGCCTAGAAGCCTATCACCTTCGAGTATATAAAACGAGCCAATGGCAATGAAATGCCATGGGTCTGCGGAATTTGCATAGCGTATCTCCGCCCACCGCAGGGGGTATATAAGGAAGTACGCTGCAATATTGCAGATATGTTTTCGCTTCGGAGCCGAGAACTTCTCCACTCCTGCAAGCCATTCTGAGTTAGTCTTCTCAATCCCTTCGAGACGAGCGAACTCTCCGGTGTTGGTGTGACGGCGATTTCAGCGAGTGCTCACTACCCTGCTGATCTGTTCAGTGATCTGACAGATAGTGTGATTTCTCCCTGTTCGCTTCAGCATCCGCAGAGTTTTCCTCTCACAAAAAGAGCATTGCACGTGGCACGTCTTTTTAAAGATGCCTCGCCCGTGCACTTCTGGTTGCGGTCGCGACATATTTTTCTCTGATGGGCACGATCTCTGCTTAGCGTGTTTGGGTGTTGATCACGCTAGAGCAGCGTTTGTGGATGACTCATGTTCTCACTGCGGGAACATGACCATCTCCATGCTGCGGTCGAGACTCAATGAGCTCGTTAGAGTGAGAGTCCCCTCATCCACACCCCGATCTACGGTCTCCCCGCGAGGCTGTACTTCGGCTGGTGGCCAGGGTGACCTGAGGGTAACTGTGTGGGACATACCGCCGACACGTCCACGGTCCACACACCCCTCTTCAGCAGCAGGACCCGCGAGTGTCCAAACTGAGGCCGCTGGTCCCTCTACGGAGGCCCCGCGGGTTTCGTTTGGCGCTCCAGAGGAAGATACGATGTCGATCGCTGCATCACAAGGTGGGCGTGAGTCCTCGGGAAGTGAGGATTCGGCTGTGTTGCCGCCCTCGGGCGCGCCAGCATTGTCCGAGTCTGATCCCGAGCTGACTGCCATGCTTTCCCGGGCAGCCACGGCCATTGGGCTCGAGTGGTCCCCGCCACCCGATCCAGTGCGCTCGCGGCTGGATGATTGGTTTTTGGGAGCGGCCGCTGACACTCGTCGCCGCCCAACCCCAATACCATTCTTCCCGGAAGTGCATGAGGAAGTCACGCGGTCCTGGAAGGCTCCCATGTCTTCCCGTGATCGTTCGTCGGCTTTCTCCGCCTTTCCTCCCCTCGATAAGGCTGATGCTTGTGGGTACACTGGGATTCCCACGGTTGAACGTTCTGTCGCGATGCAGCTGTGTCCGACAAGCGCTTCATCACGCGGTGATCCTAAGCACCCGTCCAAAGCCTGTAGATTCTCGTCCACCATGGTGGCGAAGTCTTACAGAGCGGCGGGACAGGCAGCTGCCTCTTTGCATGCCATGGCCATCTTACAGGTCTATCAGGCCAAGGTGCTCCGTGACATGCACGAGGGTAGGACAGACCCAGGGCTCTTCGATGAGCTGCGCGCCGCCACCGACCTCGCTCTCCGGGCGACGAAGGTGACCGCGCGCTCCCTGGGTCTGGTGATGTCCACAGCTGTGGTCCAGGAGCGACATCTATGGCTGAACCTGGCTGATATGCGTGAGCCCGAGCGGACTCGTCTGCTCGACGCTCCCATATCCCAGGCCGGCCTTTTCGGCGGTGCGGTCGAGGATTTTGCCCAACAGTTCTCGACCGCCCAGAAGCAGACTGAGGCGATTAAGCACATTCTGCCCCGACGCTCTGCTGCTCAGCCGTCGGTACAGAATCCTCAGCCTGCTCGCCGCCGAGGGCGCCCTCCCGCGGCTCCCGCCCCTCCCGCACGGCCCCAGCAGCAGCCTTCATCTGGGCCGCGTCGTGGAGGAAGCCGTAGGAAGGCGCCACAGCCCTCTCCAGCCCCGCAGCCCGCTAAACGCCAGGCTAAGCGGCGCTCCTGAGACGGGCCGCTCAGGATTGGCATTCCCTTCTGTTCAGGAGCTGGTAGCAGGGCCACTCCTTCCCCCGGTGGAGGGCCGGGGGAGAATCTTTTGTTCTCCACTCCCCGCTGCTCGTCCAATGACGGGCAGCACCCTAATGTGGTTAAAGACAGAATCGAATTCCCCAATCCTGAGCCCACAGAGCCCCAGGGCCGCAGTGCGCGCCACCCTCGGGTCCCGCCACTGCCGCCCTCCTCTGTTCCAGAGGTGCGGGATGACAGCACGCGCCGCCCACGGGCCACGCTCCTCTCATCCCCCTCTGTCGCCAGACCCCTGCCAGAGCACGCCCCCGTGGGACGCGCGCCCTCCCCTGGCCTCCTCTGGCAGGACGCGGTTAATGACCGTGCCCCCGCACAGGGCCGCTATGCCGTCCTCGCCGGTGCCGGTCATTCCGCCTCGCTGCCCCACCGACGGTACGTCTGTGGTTCGTATGACCCCGCTGGTGCACTTTCTGGAGGCCTGGCTAGAGCTTCCCAGTCTGTCCCGCTGGGTCGCGAGAACCATCAGATTCGGCTACGCGATTCAGTTCGCGAGATCTCCTCCCCGCTTCAGGGGAGTCCGCTTCACTATGGTCGGTGGCAATGCCCCTGTCATGAGAGCGGAGGTCGACACCCTACTGGCGAAGGGTGCGATCGAGATTGTCCCTCCAGCCGAGATGAAGTCCGGCTTCTACAGCCCTTACTTCATTGTACCCAAGAAGTCCGGTGGGTTACGGCCAATCCTCGACCTGCGCGTCTTGAACCGCTCCCTTCACAGGCTGCCGTTCAAGATGCTAACGGCCAAGCACATCCTCCAGTGTGTGCGGCCGCAGGATTGGTTTGCAGCGATCGACCTGAAGGACGCCTACTTCCATGTCTCCATTTTACCTCGACACAGACCGTTTCTACGGTTTGCTTTCGAGGGGCAGGCATACCAGTACGCGGTTCTCCCTTTCGGGCTAGCCCTGTCTCCTCGCGTCTTTACGAAGGTCGTCGAGGCAGCCCTTGTTCCCCTCCGGGAACACGGGGTTCGCATCCTGAACTATCTCGACGACTGGCTGATCCTAGCTCACTCTCGAGATCAGGTTTGCGAACACAGGGACCTAGTGCTCCGGCACCTAGTTCGTCTGGGCCTTCGGGTCAACTGGGAGAAGAGCAAACTCTGCCCCGTGCAGAGGATCTCTTTTCTCGGTATGGAGATCGACTCGGTCGCCATGTGCGCGCAGCTTACGAGCGAGCGCGCGCAGTCACTGCTGACTTGTCTTCGCCAATTCGAGGGCAAGAGTGCGGTTCCACTGAAATTATTTCAGAGGCTCCTGGGGCATATGGCATCCGCAGCCGCAGTAACGCCGCTGGGATTGCTTCATATGAGACCGCTTCAGCTTTGGCTTCGCGATCGAGTCCCGAGGTGGGCATGGCAACACGGCACGCTCCAAGTCCCAGTGACTTCAGCCTGCCGTCAGACCTTCACCCCGTGGACGAACCTCAAGTTTCTACGGGCCGGAGTGCCCCTAGAACGAGTTTCCCGGCATGTTGTTGTATCAACAGATGCCTCCACCACGGGCTGGGGCGCCATGTGCAATGGTCATGCTGCCGCGGGCTCCTGGACAGGACCCCAGCGCCTCTGGCATGTCAATTGCCTCGAGTTGCTGGCTGTACGTCTCGCCCTGCACCGCTTCCATGCGCTGCTCAGGGGTCAGCACGTACTAGTCCGATCAGACAATACCGCAACAGTAGCGTACATCAACCATCAGGGTGGTCTACGCTCCCGCCGTATGTCGCAACTCGCTCGCCACCTCCTCATATGGAGTCAGAAGCATCTGAGGTCGCTTCGAGCCATTTATATCCCGGGACACCTGAACCAGGCGGCCGACGAGCTGTCTCGAGTTCGGCCTCTCGCTGGAGAATGGCGACTCCATCCCCAGACGGTCCAGCTGATTTGGGATCAGTTTGGCGACGCACAGGTAGACCTGTTTGCCTCCCGCGACTCGTCCCACTGCGACCTGTACTATTCCCTGACCGAGGGTACGCTCGGCACGGATGCACTGGCGCACAGCTGGCCGCGGGGCCTACGCAAGTATGCGTTTCCCCCAGTGAGCCTTCTTGCGCAGACCTTGCGCAAGATCAGGGAGGACGAGGAGCAGGTCATTTTGGTTGCCCCGTATTGGCACAACCGGACCTGGTTCTCCGAACTGGTACTCCTCGCGACAGCACCTCCCTGGCCAATTCCTCTGAGGAAGGACCTTCTTTCTCAGGGACGGGGCACCCTTTGGCACCCTCGTCCCGATCTTTGGAACCTCCACGTGTGGCTCCTGGACGGGACGAGGCAGGTTTGAGTACCCTACCACCAGCGGTGGTGGCTACCATCACTTCCGCTAGAGCATCGTCCACGAGACATGCCTATGCGTTGAAGTGGAACCTCTTCGTCAACTGGTGTTCTTCTAAACATCAAGAACCCACGAAATGCCCCATCAGTGTCGTGCTTTCCTTCCTGCAAGAAGGGTTGGAGCGAAGGCTGTCTCCCTCCACCCTGAAAGTGTATGTTGCCGCCATTGCCGCACATCACAACGCAGTCGATGGTAAGTCTCTGGGAAAGCACGACCTGATCGTCAGGTTCCTGAGGGGAGCGAGAAGACTGAATCCTCCTCGTCCTCCCCTCGTACCCTCTTGGGACCTCTCAGTGGTTCTAACTGCCCTGCAGAGTGCTCCATTTGAGCCTTTGCAATCAGTAGAGCTTAAGTTCCTGTCCATGAAGACAGCGCTCCTGGTTGCATTGGCCTCCATCAAGAGGGTAGGGGACCTGCAGGCATTTTCGGTTGACGAAGCGTGCCTGGAATTCGGGCCGGCTGACTCTCACGTGATCCTGAGACCCCGGCTTGGATACGTGCCCAAGGTTCCTACCACACCCTTTCGAGACCAGGTAGTGAACCTGCAAGCGCTGCCCTTGGAGGAGGCAGACCCAGCCTTGGCACTGCTCTGTCCAGTACGCGCCCTTCGTGCTTACGTAGACAGGACGCAGTGTTTCAGGACCTCAGACCAGCTCTTTGTCTGTTATGGTGGGAAGCTGAAGGGAAAGGCTCTCTCAAAGCAAAGGTTATCTCACTGGATAGTGGATACCATTGCTTTGGCATACCAGCAGCAAGGTCGTCAATGCCCCCTTGGTGTGAGAGCCCACTCCACTCGTAGTGTGGCTTCCTCTTGGGCTCTAGCGCATGGCGCCTCGCTAACAGACATCTGTAGAGCTGCAGGCTGGGCGACACCAAACACATTCGCGAGATTCTATAATCTCCGAGTAGAGCCAGTTTCTTCTCATATACTCGCTTCAACCAGCCAGTACTAGATTCTGCTCAGGTGTCTTCGCTTGCTCGCCATTCCTCTCCACGGACGGGATACGTGCGATTATCTTCTCAGGTGAGTCTGATAAGCTCTGAGTTCCTCCAGCACTGGTTACGTCAACGCCTGAGTTATGCCTATCTGCCATAACGCAGCTTTTGCGCTTGACTAGGTGCCTCCATGTGCATGGTCCCTCCTCTAGCGACCCCCACATGTGTATTCCACTGTAAGTCTCTTTGAGCGTGTGTCTTTCCCTTGGCAAGCCACCTTGCCACCCCTGGGGTTGAAATATTCCACCTGCGGCTGGACACCTCAGTGATACTCCATATGCATCCCTCTGGGTCATATGTGTCTTCCAAGTCCCCCCCTTACGGTTGGGCATAATTGCATATTTCCTCCGGGATATGCTTCCCAGTGTACCTTGGTATTCCTGTGCTAAGTAAGACTCCTTCGTTCGTGCTAGTCTCACATCAGGGAGCTCAGACTTACGCAGGGCACTGGATGACAGCCGAGGTGGCGTGATTAGACTGGAACCCCAATCGTCGTCATCCGACGTAACTCGGAGTGACCACGAAAGGGAACGTCTCGGTTACGGATGTAACCCTCGTTCCCTGAGTAGGGAACGGAGACGTTACGTCTTCCTGCCACTTCCGCTGTATCGCTGAAAAACACCTGGGGCCAGTCTCGACTCCTCAGCGAAGACATATCTGCAATATTGCAGCGTACTTCCTTATATACCCCCTGCGGTGGGCGGAGATACGCTATGCAAATTCCGCAGACCCATGGCATTTCATTGCCATTGGCTCGTTTTATATACTCGAAGGTGATAGGCTTCTAGGCGAAACCCCAATCGTCGTCATCCGACGTAACGTCTCCGTTCCCTACTCAGGGAACGAGGGTTACATCCGTAACCGAGACGTTTCACTGGCAAGGCTTAAGCCTGTAGTCCCAGACTAAAATGCACATTTCAGCTGTTTTACCTGAAAGCAACTTGCACTGACTTATCTTAAAATATGTCAGTGCCATTGTTTTGTCTCAAGATGCACACCAGTAATGTGAAACCGGGTCTGGGTTAGAAATTAAGGGTTAAGGTTAACCCTAACTCTAACCCTAACCCTTGTCTACAGACTTTTATTTAACAGCATGGATACTCCAAGGTGTTGACTGCAGTGGTTAGGCCTTTAGCGTTGATACAGGACAAAGAACTTCTCACTGCGACAGTCTGTAATGTAATTTAAGAGTATTTGTGTGG
Source organism: Abramis brama (assembly GCF_963993115.1). Lineage (NCBI taxonomy): Eukaryota > Metazoa > Chordata > Actinopteri > Cypriniformes > Leuciscidae > Abramis > Abramis brama. Next base: position 51,433,959 of record NC_139965.1, on the reverse strand, counting down.
ATTGTCCCTAAGCTCGAGCTATTGGTGCATTCAAGTCATGTCATAAAGATCGTATTTACGAGTTGAACGCACATAAACGGCACCACAATGATTAAAATATGAGTAGGAAGCTCAGAATTTTCTTTAACTCCGATCTTGAAGAGTTAGGGGTGTGTCAGTGCGAAACATTGAGGAATACCACAATATTTATACTGTAGCAGTGACATTGTCAGGCTTTTCTATTTACAATGAAGTAAGCTAATGCCTGCACAAAATATGAGCATTATAATATAGCAATATAATATGTAATGATAGTGGCTTCATAAATTAATTTAAAACATAAAAAAATAAATGGTAAAACCTCATGAATACAAACTTCCCAGGAGGACTTAAATGCACCTTATGTTCCACCATGAACCCTGTTGGCCTGCTGTCTGAACAGCAAGCTCAATTTAACAATAATTGTGCAGTTTGCTTGCATTAAATTTGTATCCAGAATTACAGAGTTTAAATGTAAAAATACACTTAAATGTAAAACTAATAACATTTACTTTAAAATGACAAGGAAATATGTTAAATTGTTAGTATGGATATAAACCTTTAATATAATGAGCTACATATTTAATTACACAATTTTATTGTAATTTTACACAACTTTGTATGTAATTTAATAACAGAAAAATACTGTATAAACAATACAGTAATTGTCCTGTGAAAAAAATAAGAATTACTGTAATTTGTCATTAATTATATAATCCTTAAATTAACAGTCAATTAATTAATTTACAGATATTGTTTGTAATTTTACAGAGTTTTGAATATAATTTAAAATAACAGAAAAATACTGTATAAATAATACAGTAATTGTCCTGTGAAAAAAATAAGAATCACTGTAATTTGTAATTAATGATACAATCCTTAAATTAACAGTCAATTAATTAATTTACAGATATTGTTTGTAATTTTACAGAGTTTTGAATATAATTTAAAATAACAGAAAAATACTGTATAAATAATACAGTAATTGTCCTGTGAAAAAAATAAGAATCACTGTAATTTGTAATTAATGATACAATCCTTAAATTAACAGTCAATTAATTAATTTACAGATATTGTTTGTAATTTTACAGAGTTTTGAATATAATTTAAAATAACAGAAAAATACTGTATAAATAATACAGTAATTGTCCTGTGAAAAAAATAAGAATCACTGTAATTTGTAATTAATGATACAATCCTTAAATTAACAGTCAATTAATTAATTTACAGATATTGTTTGTAATTTTACAGAGTTTTGAATATAATTTAAAATAACAGAAAAATACTCAAAAAAATTTAGTTATTCTCTGTAAAATTAGGATTTTTTTTTACAGTGCAGGGTGACCTGAGAGTGACGGTGTGGAACAAAGCGCCGACGATTCTTCCTCTGCCCACACCCCCCTCTTGCGTGTCGCAACCTGCAAGCGTTCCGATTGAAACCACGGGACCGTCTTCGGACGTTCCCCGTGTTTCTTTTGCCGCCCCAGACGAGGAAACTATGTCCATCGCTGCATCACAAGGTGGGCAGGAGTCCTCGGGAGATGATGATTCGGCTGTGCTGCTGCCTTCAGGCGTGCCAGCATTGTGCGAGTCAGATCCTGAGTTGAGGGCCATGCTTCCCTGGGCAGCCACGAGCATCGACCTTTCTTCCCGGAGGTGCATGAGGAGGTCACAAGGTCCTGGAAGTCTCCATTGTCTTCCCGTGATCGCTCGTCGACCTTCTCCACCTTTCCTCCCCTCGGTCATACCAAGGCAAAATACCTTAACTTTTATTTTATAGCACAATGTTATGATAACACTTAAAATGTAAGCAATATTAACCCTATTGGACTCACTATGATAAAAATGGCTTCACATGTATCAACAAGAAGTTAAAGTAGCCTAGTGAGAATAGTTGGAAAAGTATGAATGGTTTTAATTAACATGAATTTCATAAAACAAAGTTGATTAACATCACTAAAGTATAAAATATGTGGAACATTTAAAAGTTTTTTGAAAAACTGATTCTAAAACTGAAGTGTGTGTGTGTGTGCGTGCGTGTGCGTGTGTGTGTGTGTGTGTGTGCGTGCGTGCGTGCGTGCGTGAGAGAGAGAGGCGCGGGCGCGATCGAACAGTGGGATCGCGCCCGCGCCTCTCTCTCTCTCACACACACACACACACACACACACACACACACACACACAACATATACCAGCAATGCAATCTTGACATCGCAGAGCATCAGAGCTAAGGCGGGGCTACAGATTAGGTGTCCCTAAGGAACCCAGCCTGTAACAACCTGACAGCCTGTAACAACCTGGGAGTTTTGACTAGCCGGTAGCAAGTTTAAAAAACTTGTGGTGGATGTAATGGATTTGCTTTCTCGTCGGTTGTTTGACATGGATTTTAACCAGGGTTCAACAAAAGGTAGGCTCTAAATTATTCCTGCTGCTGGTGTATAATGGGTGTGTCGTTGCGGCTCCAACCAACCAACTCGCGTAGTTTTCAGTCAGTGGACTGGCAGGCGAGAGCTAGCCTATGAGAAGCATTTTATTTCAGTTGTACATGTAGACTTGTATTACGGGCTGTGAATTAAGATATCATACAAGCCTGCTCTATGCAGCGCTTGTTACTGGATAAATTGTTGATTATGGCTCAAAGTGTTTGTGTCTAGTTTGTGAAGTATCGCTAGCTTAAGGCTATGATTCAAAGCCATCTCCACCATCATTTTCCCCCGAGAGTATGTCATTCTTCAAACCTAGATGTCAATAATCTAACAAAAGCAATCATTGTGAAAAATGTACGTGTGTGTCTAAGGTTATTTAATTGCTACATCCCGTAACAGCGCGGCAATACTTTGATGGTCGGTTAGAACAAGGCAGAGTGCCGTAACTTCACAGCAGCGCACCCGTAACTTCATTCGAGTGTTCAGGAGCAGCGAGAAACGAAGGCATAAAGCCGTAACTGACGTTACAGGCTTCTACCATAGTTTCCCCTTGGCTTTTTGAAGTTACGCCAAAAACATAATCTTATTCCTCCCAAAAAACAATCGAATTGAAACTTGATGTTTGTCTATATGATAAAACTTATGTTTATTGTCCTAAAAATTACAATAACTCATTTTCACCAAAAATTTAAGTTACGACCTTTTGCCTTAGTGCGGCAGTATAGAGCAAAGTCCTGCCACATACTCTATGCATGCCATGGCCATCCTGAAGCCCAGAAGCAGACTGAGGCTATTAAACACATTCTGCCCCGACGGCCTGCTGCTGCCTCCACCCAGAATCGAGAGCGTTAAATTCATGTGCCTCGTAATCAAAATATTTTTTTGCAGCGACATCTCTTCTCTTCTCTGATGACGTGTTTACTGGCATGAGGTTTTCAGTCACCAGTGCTAAGCTATGCTTCATATCTTCTCCGGGCTGGGTCTGGCCACAATACTTCGTCCACATCACAAGATACATTTTCTCTTGCCAAACATCGAGGAAAGTATCTCCTAACATGGCGTATCCAACCTTGGACAGAGGCAACCTCTATGTCCCCACATGTGTCCTCCATTGCCTGGAGAAGCGGCATGCGGGCATAGGGGTGGCATGCGGGCATAGGGGTGGCGATCATACACTTTCCAGCGCCAGGCTAAGAATAATTCTTCTATGGGATTTAGAAAAGGTGAATATGGGGGTGAAAGCTAACAGTGACTACGTTTACAAGCTGTCAATATTCGGGTTATGGTCGGGTTAAGGTCACTATTTGGGTTTCTGAAACATTCGGAATAACCCGTTTACATGCGTGAGCAGAGAGAGTTACTCCTGTATACATGGAATTTGTAATCAATTGGCAATATCCCAATGTAAACGGCGACGCACGGACGTCTGGACGTCTGGACGTATGGACAACCTTAAGACGCAATATGCGTCATTTCCGATTCTTCTTCCTGTATCCAAAGACAACAACAACAGCAGCAGCACGCGGATAATGAATAGTTCGGGGCAGATAGCGATCGCCTTTGTTTGCGCTTTCCTCCTCGCTCCAAAAGTGTGGTGCTGTGCTGCGTCTCGCCATGTTTACATCTACTTCTTGTTTACTTCCGGTATACTGCACGCGGGTTTTTGTATGCGCCGTCTCTACTCAAAAGACCAAGATTCCTTGCGAATAGAACATGCGCAGGACACAAATCAATGTTCCTTTTGATGGGGATATGCCGATACACGTTTACATGACCAAATATTCGGGTTAGAAAAGGGGTACCCCAGGGATCATATTCGGGTTTTTAAAAACCGGGATATGAGCATATTCGGGGTTTTGCCGGTGTTTACATGGCCGTGCGCGACCGGGTTATTGCTAATATTCCGGTTTTGAACGGGTTATTAGCTGCATGTAAACGTAGTCATTGTCCCATATAACCACAAATCTAGCAGGCTCCTGATCTGGATCAGGGACAAGCATTGTGTAAATTGCATCCAGAAAAGTGAGCATATTGCCGGTGTTGTACGGACCCAGTGTGGCATTGTGATGGAGGACCCAGTTTTGAGTGATGGCAGCACACATAGTTATATTACCCCCACGCTGTGCAGGGACATTGGTAATTGCCCTCTGTCCTATTACATTTCTTCCACGGCGCCTGGTTTTGGTGAGGTTGAAGCCAACCTCATCCACATAAATAAATTCATGGCGAATTACATGGGCATCCATCTCCAATACTCTCTGTAACAGACAAAAGGATATACAGATGAGTAAATATGGTATGTCTGAAGTACTGGAAGTAGTGTTGCATATACACCTCTACAAAGTCATGTCGCAGATTCTTGACTCTGTCAGAGTTTCTCTCAAATGGCACCTTGTAAAGTTTTTTCATCGTCACTTGGTGCCATTGGAGGATGCGTTGTATGGTCAACAGGCTTACAGCATTGATGTTGTTAAATATTGTGTCATTATCCTAATTGCATTGGTGGCCAAAACCATAATTGCAGTCTCTTGTACAACTGTAAACAAGTGTCCTCGTCCTCCATGATGTCTTCTCCTTTCTACTCTGTACAGAATTCAAACACAGTATGTGTTCAGCATAGGAACTGTAAACAATTTACAAAAAAAGTAGTACACCATGATAACAAACCTCATTCAATGCAGTGCAGTAAATGGATGGCTTAGAGTTACAAATGTTTATGCAATACTATGCAGTCATATGTATTTTACAGTACATTACTGTAATGTTAAAATAGTCATTAGATAGTTGGATACCTGTTCTCATTTCTGAAGGTTCGAATTGTGGACGCCACTGTAAATCGACTCAAGTTGGGTTGGACTCTCAGTCCAGCCTCTCTCATAGTCAAACCGTGGTTGAACACATGATCAACAAGTGTTGTCCTAATCTCATCAGAGATGGCTCTCCTTCCTTCTCTTCTTTGCCCTCGTCCTCTTCTTCCTCTTCCTCCTCCTCTTCCAACTCTTCGTCTTTGAATTTGTCCTCGTTGTTGTCCCCTGCCTCTCCCTCCTACTCCTCTTGCTCTCTGTCCATTGTTGGCATCCATTACCTGTTTTGAACAATCTGACCTTTGACCTATTTATAGGCCTATACTACAGTAAAGCAGTGGTTAGTAATTGGATCAGTTAAGCAATTAGTGTTTGCACATGTGAGGAGTGTTTGTGTGACCTGGTGAATAAGTGTAGCATTTTGATTGGTTGTGTTTGGAAAAGGAAAGCAAGTCACTTCCTGTTAGATGTTTTTGTTTTAGGTAGAGAATTGTGTGTAGTGTTTTGAAAAAAGTGTTTCATGCAATTGAAAAGTCGAAGGCTGAGAAATAGCTTATGGTTTTGGAGATTTGGTGTGTAGTTTTGCACTTTCAGTGAGAGGTTTCAGAAATGTGTGACATGAAAAGATTTTGTGTGTAAGCAGTTGGAAAAAACTGTAATTTCATTTTTTTTTTTTTGTTGTTGTTGTATTTTTTACCCTATCCACATGTAGTGTTGCGTGATTTTCATGGCTATCGCAACAATACAAAATTCTTACAGACTATGTTCAGCCTATAAGCTGTTAAACGAACAGGACAATTGGAAAGTCACATCTGTTAGTGTATGGGTGTCAATCCCAAACACTGAGGGTGTAAATGAAGCCTTATTAATGTCATAAAACTATCAAACTAATAAGTACAAACTGTCTGACATCTCAGTCGCTCCTCTTGTTTCTCTGCTTTACGTCACAGACTAGTTGACAAAGCGGCAGGATGTCTGCAGTTTCCTGCGGCCAACCGAGGCCCAATCACATCTCATGTGACTTTAGCGGGAATAATCAGTTTGTGATTTCGCTCTCATTTTATCATCATTTTCTCTTCACTTTCTCCGTGTCTCACGTCCGCCCGCGGGTGTCTGGGTGCTGATATCAGTGCCGTGTACCTGCCTGACAGATTTTGGTAATAAATGCATCTTTTTTTCTTCCTTTCTTAGTGTGGAGAGACCGTTGCAAATTATTTCAGCTCCATCACCGCAAATAAGCTCTGGGGTCAATTGTCTGCCTCTCTCCTTCACCTTTCCATCACACATGCATGCCGCCTTGAACAATTGATTAAGCAATTATTGTAATTGACTTTAATATGTGCGTGTGTGTGTGTTTGCTGAAGTGAGAGTAAAAAACAGCAGAGGAGTTAACAATCTCACACTTAACACACGCTTGCCGCAACGGCCTTTAAATGCGTTACGAGTGTGTACTTACCAAATTAGAGCACTAACTCATGTTGAAAGCTTTATTAGAATATGAAACAGCTGTTGTGCTGTGTGACAGAGTCTATACTCACTTTACACAAGTGAAATATAAAATACTAAAAGCAGACAGCACAGCAGAAATGTTTTGGTCCTTGATTTCTCCAAGAGATTATGTTTGTGGTGCAGCATTCATTTTCATTTTTGTGTTTTGATGTAAACAGAGCTTGACTAACTTTTTTTTTGTTAGTTAGCCACTCAGTATTTTCACTGGCCACAATTTTGTTGTTGGGAATATATATATATATATATATATATATATATATATATATATATATATATATATATATATAATATATATATATAATATATATATATATATATATATATCTATATATATATATATAATAAATATATATATATATATATATATATATTTTTTTTTTTTTTTTTTTTTTTTTTTTTTGGTAATAAAAATAGACCAAGTGACCAATTAGCCTTTAAAATTACTTAAAATGCATATATAATAATAATGAGGCAATAATAATTGGTTCAGATACATATCCAAATCAAGTAATAATTTGTTTTTATTGAACACCACTGTTAAAATGTACATTATTGGAAACACAAACAAACAGCACATGCAGTGACTGAGTTTGTGTGGAGCAGCATTTACTGTGAATGGAGCCACTCTAAGATGCTTGAAGAAACACATAATCTATATGAATGTAAATAGCTATGATACAAATCCAGAAAGATCACACTTTTAGAAAAAAAGGTTCAATGGGGTTCAATATACTGTAGAACCCTATGTTTCTTGGCTCAATTTGAAAGAACCCTTTTATGCCAAAAAGTCTGTAGCCTATACGAGGAGAAATGTCTTAAATGATTGCATAATACTTTCAAATTTAACAGGTTACTTCTTTTTTTTTCTAGTTATAAAATATGAGCTGTTTAATTAAAAAAATAATTAAAATAAAATGAATGAATTAAAACTAAATCCATAAAATGATCTCATGATGGGAGCCCCTAAAAGGTTCTATATATGATACGCCTGACAGAACCCTTTAATGTTCTATATAGAACCTTTTCTAGTAAGAGTGCACTTTTGATATACTCCTAAAAATAAAGGCTCTTTATTAGCATTGATGGTTCCACAAAGAACCTTCATCATCCATGGAACCTTTCCATTACACAAAATGTTCTTTACAGTGAAAAAAGGTTATTCAGGTTATTAAAATGTTCTAAAATGTTTCTAAAATGTAAAAAAAAAAAAAAAAAAAAACTTTTGAAACCTTTATTTTTAATGTGTGTAGAGGAAAATATAATGTATGCAAAGATAATGTGCACACAATTTATTTATTTATTTATTTTTTACACTTTAATTGTCATGAATCAATCAGGCTCATTCACATCCACAACACATTGACTACGTTTACATGCAGCCAATAACCCATTCAAAACCGGAATATTAGCAATAACCCGGTCGCGCACGGCCATGTAAACACCGGCAAAAACCCGGATATGCTCATATCCCGGTTTTTAAAAACCCGGATATGATCCCTGGGGTACCCCTTTTCTAACCCGAATATTTGGTCATGTAAACGCGTATCGGCATATCCCCATCAAAAGGAACATTGATTTGTGTTCTGCGCATGTTCTATTCGCAAGGAATCTTGGTCTTTTGAGTAGAGATGGCGCATACAAAAACCCGTGTGCAGTATACCGGAAGTAAACAAGAAGTAGATGTAAACATGGCGAGACGCAGCACAGCACCACACTTTTGGAGCAAGGAGGAAAGCGCAAACAAAGGCGATCGCTATCTGCCCCAAACTATTCATTATCCGCGTGCTGCTGCTGTTGTTGTTGTCTTTGGATACAGGAAGAAGAATCAGAAATGACGCATATTGCGTCTTAAGGTTGTCCGTACGTCCAGACGCTAACCGTGCGTCGCCGTTTACATCGGGAAATTGCCAATTGATTACAAATTCCATGTATACAGGAGTAACTCTCTCTGCTCACGCATGTAAACGGGTTATTACGAATGTTTCAGAAACCCAAATAGTGACCTTAACCCGACCATAACCCGAATATTGACAGCTTGTAAACGTAGTCAAAGATCACACTCACCCGAATACTAATCACCTGCACCTGTCATCAATCCCAGCAATCACTGAGCACTACAAAGGAACACACCTCACCTCCAGTCCCTGTCAAACCTTGAACTAGGAAAGACCCACTAACCTGCTCTCTGTACATTTCAGACTTTTGTTCCTGAACTGTTCCAGTCTGTTTCCAAAGTAACGTTACATCCTTGTGATACTTACCTACTTCCTTGTCCTGAGATTCTGCGTTCTCCTCGGTGTGTTCCTCGGATTGTGTTTCGTGCCATATTCAAGCCTGCCGCTATCTGCAAGAGAAAAGACGATCATTCATCAATGTTATTCTCACAGTACCTGTTAATGCATCTACATTTACCTGCTATCCAACGAGAGCTTCAATAAAAGTTATACTGAATCCTTCTACCTTGGTATCCGAGTGTACATCCTGACATTTATAGACCAAACTTTACATTTCCAGTAGCACTTTGCATAAAGTTAAATTCTTTAACATTTAGTTAATGCACTTGGTACCATAAATTAACATGAAGTACGTAGTCTAACAATGAAAAATAGCCTATACATATAAAGGAACATTTATCTAGATTAATAAATCACGAAAAAAAGTTATTTATGATAGTTAATGCATTGAAATGCATTGAAATTGAAACATATTGTAAATGTTAAGTTTTGATCTTAACACATCTTAAAAAGTATATTATTGCTCACCAAAAATGTACAGGTTTTAGATCTTTTTTTTTTTTTTTTTACATTGATAATAAGAATAAATGTTTCTTGAGCAGCAAATCCGCATGTTAGAATGATTTCTGAAAGATCATGTGACACTGATGACTAGAGTAATGATAGAAAACATGATATTCACATAGAAAACAGTTATTTTAAATTGAAATAATATTTCAGTATATTACTGTTTTTTTAACTGAAATTAGCTAAATTCATTCAACACACAAACACTTTTCATGGGTTGTACAAACTCACTAATTGTTGTTACTTGTGGTTTTCGACTAAGTTATACAAATTATTATATGCATTATACTTTAATTGAGAATATAATATTGGCCACTGGCATTTGTGAATTTGTGTTCGCCCCTTGTGACCTAGTGGCATGCAGAGATGCCCAGCTATGATTAGTTTGTTTCTGATCTATTACTCTCAGCACTTAAGCCCTAATTAGATATTGACCCATAAGACACACACACACACACACACACACACACACACATATATATATATATATATATGAGAGAGAGAGAGAGAGAGAACTCGCATTTAAAGAGTAAACTGTCCAGGGCACCCCTCTATCTAACCCCAGACCCTCATACAAAGATCCTATTATCTGATTTGACTCTTAAAGGACGAGCTGTGAATGAAGTCCACTGGGCTTAAGAGAAAAAAGAGAGTGATAGAGAGATGGTGCAGATGGTTCTTGTACGCAGCGTTTGACAGCGATTCTGCCTGGTCTGGATGCAGGGAGTCTTTTGGATAATTTTCCTGTTGAGCTGCGCATGTGCGGATTGAATGTGCACAATGTGGCCCCTACAAACCTTGTTTGCACTTGCTGCAATTTAACATAAGATATGCAAACTATGTCTACAGAATCATGTCATTATTATGGGTGCAGGAAGAGTCAAAACGGCCGCATCATGCAACTGCAAAGGTATGTTGACAATGTCACATTATAGCACCCACATTATAAATAACACAACTAAATATTCATTCTTCAAGGAGAGTAAACCTTATAACATGCGTCTCTGTGCAAATAGAAACATGCATGTTTTACACACTTATTAACCAGTAGGCAATGCGATCATATAATGGTTAAATAAATAGGCTACACTGATTAGCTAAGGGTACGTTTACACGACAACGACATGCTTAAAACTGAGAAGTTTTTCCTTTGAGTTTTCTGCATACAGACAACATCATTGCCAAAACGATCCCCATTCACACGGATCCTCGAAAATGACTGAAAACGCTGTATTCTGCTGCCAGGCCATTAGATGGCGATGAAACACTATAGACTGAACAAGTAATACACATGTGCATGACGTCATCGTCTTCAGAGATTTGCGCTTTCAAAAACTTGCACTTTGAAACCCGTTTTCAAAAGTTTTCGTTTTCAGGCCCCCAAAACGTGGTTGTCGTGTAAATGAATGGCCAAAACGCATAAAAAGTGTTGCGTTTTTAGCTGAAAATGGTGTTGTGTAAACAGCCCCTAAAACATTATGACCAGTCACAGGTGAAGCGAATATCATTGATCATCTCCTAACAAGGCCATATATTAAGGTCTGGGCAGAATAGATGGTAAGCAAACAACAAGTTCTCGTAATCAGCGTGTTGGATGCTGTAGAAATGACCAAGAATAAATATCTGAGTGACTCTGACAAGGGCCAAATTGTTATGGCAAGGCAATGGGCCAGAGTACCTCCCGGTCAGCAGTGGTGAGAATTTACCAACAATGGTCCGAGGAAGGACAAACAACCCGGCGTCAGGGTGTTGGGCGCCCAAGGCTCATCAATGCATAAGGGCAAGGAAGGCTGTCCCATCTGGTCTGAGCCAACAGAAGGTCTACTGTGGCACAAGACACACAACATTTTAATGAAGGTTATGGGAGGAATGTGTCACAACACAATGCATCACACTCTGCTGCATTAGAGTGCCTATGATGACTCCATCCATTGTCGAAAGCGCCTATAGGCAGGCGAGTATCAGAAATGGACCTTGGAGCAGTGGAAGAAGGTCGCCTGGTCCGATGAGTCCCATTTTCTTTTACATCACATGGACAGCTGTATATGTGTGCACAATTTACCTGGGGAAGTGATGGTACCAGGATGCACTGAGGGACTATGATGTTAGACAATGACAAGCCAGTGGAGGGAGTGTGATGATCTGGGCAATGTTTTGCTGGGAAACGCCTCGGTTACGACTGTAACCTCGGTTCCCTGAAGAGGGAACGAGCGTTGCGTCGAGAATGACGCTATGGGGAACGCTTTGCGTGATGACGTCTTGAAGCACATGTAAAATCAGTCCAATGGTGTAGCGGGACGTCAGAGGCGGGTGACGTCACGTACCAGGAAGCTATAAAAGCCGGCCCGAAACAGAAAACGAAAGCTTCGTAAAAGTCTGAAGTCGAGCTGACAGGCATGAAGGAGATATGGCAAGGCGACGCAACGCTCGTTCCCTCTTCAGGGAACCGAGGTTACAGTCGTAACCGAGGCGTTCCCTTTCAAGGGAACTCCCGTTGCGTCGAGAATGACGCTATGGGGAACGTCTATACCAACGCCTCCATAGCTACAAATGTCTGTCCTGTGTGTAATCTAATAGAGCAGCACTAGGATGACAAAACATGAGACCCTGGAGCAGAGTCTAGATCCAAAGAGTAAAACCTGACGAAAGTGTGCGGTGAGGACCAGCCTGCCGCATCACAGACATCCTGTAGTGAAACTCCTGAAATAAGGGCCTTAGAGGCCGCCATACTCCTTGTAGAGTGCGACCGGACAGCCAAAGGAGAAGGCTGCCCAGCCGCCTCATAAGCAAGTGAGATAGCCTCGACCACCCACTTGCTCATCCTCTGCTTAGACACTGGACCTCCTTTGTTAGGGGACCCAAAGCACACAAATAATTGATCACTTTTTCGCCACAGGGCAGCTCTGTGGACATATGCGTCTAACGCCCGCACAGGGCAAAGCAAATTATTAGCCTCCTGGTCCGCATTTTGAAAGGGAGGAGGACAGAAGGCCTGCAGAACAATAGGTCTGACCACATTAGTGGGGACCTTGGGGATATAGCCCGGTCTCGGATGAAGAAATGCTTTGATCATACCCGGAGCAAACTCCAAGCATGACGGAGCAACCGACAACGCTTGGAGATCCCCAATTCTCTTGAGAGAGGAAATAGCAAGAAGGAAAAGAGCTTTCAGCGTTAAAAACTTCTCAGGAACCTCCTCAATAGGCTCAAAGGGGGCCAGGGACAAGCCTTGTAATGCAATGGACAAGTCCCATGGTGGCACCCTAGAGCGAACTGCAGGCCTCAGCCTCCAAGTGCCACGAAGGAAACGAGATATCAAAGGGTCTTTCCCCACAGACATTCCACCCAAAGGAATGTGGTAAGCACCTATGGCCGCCACATAAACCTTTAAAGTGGACGGGGTCAGACCTGCAGTGAACCGGTCCTGCAGGAACTCCAGCACTGTACCAATTGGGCAGTTAACTGGGTCCAACCGACGGTCACTACACCAAGAAGTGAAGACTCTCCACTTCAGGGCATAAAGTTTCCTCGTGGAGGGAGCTCTGGACTGTAGAATGGTCTCAACAACCTCAGTTGAGAGACCTGACTCTATGAGCTGGGCCCCCTCAGAGGCCAAGCCCACAGGTTCCACAGTTCTGGGCGGGGGTGAAATATTGAGCCCCCTGCCTGGGACAGAAGGTCTCTCCTGACGGGTAACTCCAGAGGATGCCCGTCGAGGAGGGAGACCAGATCGGGAAACCATACTCTGCCCGGCCAGCGCGGGGCTATAAGAAGCAGGCAAACCCGGTCCCTGCGAACTCTCTCCAGAACTCCCGGGAGCAGAGCAACTGGGGGAAAGGCGTACAGACGTAGCCTCGGCCACGTCTGAACCATAGCATCCAGTCCCAGAGGAGCTGGATGCGTGAGGGAGAACCAAAGTGGACAGTGAGACGTCTCTCGAGACGCAAACAGATCCACTTGTGCTTGGCCGAACTCCCTCCATATCAGCTCCACCACCTCGGGGTGGAGCCTCCATTCCCCGGGCCTCGGCCCCTGCCTCGACAGAGTGTCTGCTCCTATATTCTGGACCCCGGGGATGTAAGCTGCCCTGAGTGACAGTAACTTCCCCTGGGACCACAAGAGGATATGGCGTGCCAAGTTGGATAACGGGCGCGAGCGCAAACCCCCTTGGTGGTTGATATAGGCGACTACCGACGTGTTGTCCGTGTGTACTAACACATGGTGTCCCCTGAGATCTGTGATAAAGCTCCTCAGAGCCCGGAAGACAGCTAACATCTCTAGGCGATTGATATGCCAGGAACGATGATGGTCTTCCCACAGACCTTGAGATGAGCGACCCTCCAGGATCGCTCCCCAACCCGTGAGGGAAGCATCCGTCGTTAGCAGTTTGCGACGACAAGGAGCTCCCAACACTGGGCCCTGGGACAGGAACCAAGGTTTCTTCCACATAACCAGGGCACGTAAGCATCGCCGCGTGACCCTGATTGTGCGAAATGGGTTGCCCCTCGGGGAAAACCCCCTGGTCCTGAGCCACCACTGCAGGGGCCTCATGTGCAGTAGTCCAAAAGGTATCACGTTGGAAGCTGCTGCCATGAGACCCAACAGTCTCTGGAACTGTTTGACAGTGAGTAGCTGGCCTAGCTTTACACCTTTCACAGCTGCAAGGATGGACTCTATACGTGGCGGTGACAGGCGCGCCTGCATCGACACTGAGTCCCAAACCACGCCTAAAAAAGTGGTCCTCTGGAGTGGAGAAAGCACACTCTTCTTGGCGTTCAGCCGTAACCCCAACTCTTTCATGTGGGCGAGAACAACATCTCGATGTTGAACCGCCAACTGATGCGAATGAGCTAAAATCAACCAATCGTCGATGTAGTTCATGATGCGAATACCCTGGAGGCGCAGCGGCGCCAGAGCTGCATCCATGCATTTGGTGAAAGTGCGGGGTGATAAAGCTAGGCCGAATGGAAGAACCCGATATTGGTATGCTTTGCCCCCGAAAGCAAACCTCAGGAACTTCCAATGACACGGACGGATGGAAATATGGAAATATGCGTCCTTGAGGTCTATCGTGACAAACCAGTCCTCGGACCTGATCTGTGGCACGATCTGTCTCAATGTTAACATTTTGAACTTGAGCTGCATGACTGACTCGTTCAGAACTCGAAGATCTAAAATGGGACGCAATCCCCCGTCCTTCTTTGGAACTATGAAGTACCGGCTGTAAAACCCGGCTTCCCTGTCGGAGGGAGGTACATATTCTATGGCCCCTTTCTCTAACAGAGTGTTTACTTCCTGTTCCATAACCAGAACCTGCTCGGGGCCCACCACTGTGGGCAGGACCCCCATAAACCGAGGTGGGCGTTTCTTGAATTGTATCTGATACCCTTTTTCTACGGTCTGCAGGACCCAACGAGAAACATTTGACAGTAGCTTCCACGCTGTCAAAGATTCTACTAGAGGTACCAGCCTCTCGAGACTGGTTTCTGGATTTTGTTGTTGTCGAGTAGTCAATTCGTCGCCCTGTAACGGCGCACCGGCAGGGAACGACCGAACAGACTGCTCTAACACCCTCCTCGGAGGGGGCGGGCATCCCGAGGCCACTACGTTTCCGGGTGGTCCTTGAGATATGTGCTCGCCGGAGACCGCTGCGCCCTGTAACACCTGAGGCGGCAGGGTTGGCAGAACGGTCCCCTGAGGGTACCGAAGAGAGACGGGCACCGTGAAAAGAGGTGTTAACCGCTCTGCTTCGGGGGGGACTACCCTCATTAGTCCTGAGCCCTCGGACGTCAGGATTTCTTCCCAGCAGCCTTCTTGGCAGTAATAACGGTCCGCAGATCCGCTCTACCCCTCGAAGACTGCTGGGTTTGAGCGCGCCCTCCGTGTCCCCGAGATTTTTGTGGGGGAGCACGGGAGGACACACTCTGCTTTTGAGTGGCACGATGATCAGCGCTCTTTTTAGAGGAGTGAGGCTGCTCCCGCTCAGCAGCCTCAATGAAAGAACGGCGGGGGAGAAGTTTCTGGAGTGCAGCAGCCTGTTTTGAAGCTTCTTGCGATTTAGCTACCGCACTGTTCACTGCATCTCCAAATAGCCCAACAGTAGAAACCGGCGCATCTAAAAGAACATGTTTTTCTCTATCTTTGATGTCACTCAGATTGAGCCACAGATGCCTCTCAGTGGCCACCAGGGCTGCCATAGACCGCCCGACTGATTTAGCGGTCTCCTTGGTGGCCCTGAGAGACAAATCTGTGGCTCTACGCAGTTCAGCTACTGTGTCAGGACCAATACCCCCGCCCTCCTCTAAATCACCCAGTAATTCTGCCTGATAAGCCTGCATAAGGGACATCGTATGCAGACACGCTGCAGCTTGACCAGCGGCTGCATATGATTTATGAATCAGGGAAGATGTAAACTTTACTGGTTTAGTGGGGAGTGTAGGAGTCTTCAAGGAAGATGCCGTTGCTGGAGAGAGATAGTTCGCCAACGTCTCCTCCACCTTCGGCATCTCCCCATAACCATGCTCTTTATATTTATAGATGGAAGAGTAATGGGATGTTTGTGGTGTGTATACTCTGTATGACATTGGTTTTCCCCACGATCTCGACACCTCGGTGTGGAGATCGGGGAAAAACGGAAGACTCCTGCGCTGAGGCTGTGCACGAGATGGCAGGAAGCGTTCGTCGAGTTTGCTTTTCGAACGAACGTCCTGCCTATCCTCTGGCCACTCAATAGAAAGTCTGTCAACTGCTCTAGTAACTACATCAAGCAGCTCTTCAAATGCATGAGACTGAGGTGGCGAATCCTCAGACTCAGCTTCAATACTTACAACATCCAACTCCTCAGAGCTGGATAGTTGTAGTATTGGTGCCTCTATCGGGGGGGAAGAAACCGCAGCGCGTGCTTCCACACCCTGATGAGAGGCACTGGATCTGTCAGTAAGAGGCTGAGATAAGGCAGAGCCCGTCTCAACATCCACTGACAGATCCATTTGCGAACCCCAGGTCTGAGATCGCCGCCGAGCCTCAGCCGCGGCGGGACCCGAGCCCTGGGGAACGTGGTCGGGATTGAACCGAGCCAACCGGGATCGGAGCGTCCGCAATGGAAGCGCACAGCAATGCACACAGTCACCACCCTCGAGTGCTGACTGGGCATGCTCCTCTCCCAAACAAACAACACAAAGAGTGTGTGTGTCACCTCCCGTTAAATAACGCGGGCAGGGATGGACACACACTCGATACTGCTGCTTGCTCGCCATATCTGAATAAATATATATATATATAGACAGACAACACCAAATAACAAGGACAGATTTCAACACAGAGCGCGACTGAAGACTCAGAAAGCTTTCGTTTTCTGTTTCGGGCCGGCTTTTATAGCTTCCTGGTACGTGACGTCACCCGCCTCTGACGTCCCGCTACACCATTGGACTGATTTTACATGTGCTTCAAGACGTCATCACGCAAAGCGTTCCCCATAGCGTCATTCTCGACGCAACGGGAGTTCCCTTGAAAGGGAACCCTGGGTCTTTCTTGACACGTGCAACCTACCTAAACATTGTTGCAGACAGGGGATACACTCCTTCAGGGTGTTCCCTGGTGGAACTGGCCACCAGTGAGGCTTTATTCAGCAGAATAAAGCCTCACTGCACACATTATTCAGGAATGGGTTGAGGAACATGATGAAGAGTTCACCAGGACCTACTTAAAGGACCTGCTGTTAATGTCCTGATGCCAGAAACCACAGGACACCTTCATGGGTCTTGTAGAGTCCATGCCTCTGCGGTCAGCATGTGGAGGACCAACAGCATTTTAGGCAGGTGGTCATAATGTTTTGGCTCATCAGTGTATAATGCCTTACATCTGCTTTGTAATACTTCATGTATCCATACACTGTGTATTAAAATTTAAATGGAATGTAGGAACTAAAAAGACTGACACTGCATGTTAAACAGATAATTTTTGTAATTCTTTTCCATATATTTTCACTCATATTCATGAGTCAATGGTCTCTGCTGCAGGCTTTTATTAGTTTTCATCCTCTTAAAGTTCTTCTGTGTTTGACTCACTGATATCAATTATATTCAAGTATTACATGAAAGTTTAATAACACAATATATTCAGAAAGGGGGAAGTGGCACCTGAATACAAATGCCTTCATGCTCAAGAAAAACACAATGGACATTTTGCAAGAAATAAAGACAAAATAGACATGATTAATGCATGTCTCTCATATTACAAGAGCTTTTTCTTCTTTCTTTTTTTTTTTTTTTTTTAGCAAATTGTCCTTTTACTACGGTGACGCATTGCTGCCACATACATATTATTTTTTCCCCTCAATTTTCTCGTAATAACAAGATCTTATGTCGTTAAAACAACATATTTTCTTGGCCTTATAAGGACATGTGTAGTCATGTACAAAATATGCCTTTATCCACATAAAATGTATAGCCTATCACGCCTTTATCACACTTCTACGTTCAAAAAGATTAAGCAAATAGTAGCAGCCCCCAATCAGGCAAAATTAATCAATGAGGCCCTTTTTTTATATATATTTATATAGGCCTATAAGTTCCCTTTCAAGGGAACTCGCGTTGCGTCGAGTTTGACGCTATGGGAACGCTTTGCGTGATGACGTCTTGAAGCACATGTAAAATCAGTCCAATGGTGTGGCGGAACGTCAGAGGCGGGTGACGTCACGTACCAGGAAGCTATAAAAGCCGGCCCGAAACAGAAAACGAAAGCTTTCTGAGTCTTCAGTTGCGCTCTGTGTGAAATCTGTCTGTATATTTGGTGTTGTCTGTCTATATCATATATATATATATTCAGTATGGCGAGCGAGCAGCAGTTTAGAGTGTGTGTCCATCCCTGCCCGCGTTATTTAACGGGAGGTGACACACACACTCTTTGTGTTGTTTGTTTGGGAGAGGAGCATGCCCAGTCAGCACTCGAGGGTGGTGACTGTGTGCATTGCTGTGCGCTTCCATTGCGTACGCTCCGATCCCGCTTGGCTCGGTTCAATCCCGACCACGCTCCCCAGGGCTCGGGTCCCGCCGCTGCCGAGGCACGGCGTCGATCTCAGACCTGGGGTTCACAGATGGATTTATCAGTGGATGTTGAGACGGGCTCTGCCTTATCTCAGCATCCGTCTGATAGATCCAGTGCCTCTTATCAGGGTGTGGAAGCACGCGCTGCGGTTTCTTCCCCCCCGATAGAGGTACCAGTACTGCAACTATCCAGCTCTGAGGAGTTGGATGTTGTGAGTATTGTAGCTGAGTCTGAGGATTCGCCACCTCAGTCTCATGCGTTTGAGGAACTGCTCGATGTCATTACTAGAGCTGTTGACAGACTGTCTATTGAGTGGCCAGAAGATAGGCAGGACGTTCGTTCGAAAAGTAAGCTCGACGAACGCTTCCTGCCATCTCGTGCGCAGCCCCAGCGCAGGAGCCTGCCGTTTTTCCCCGATCTCCACACCGAGGTGTCGAGATCGTGGGCGAAACCAGTGTCATATCGAGTGTATACTGCACAAACATCACACTATTCATCCATTCACAATTATAAAGAGCATGGTTATGGGGAGATGCCGAAGGTGGAAGAGACGCTCGCGAGCTATCTCTCTCCAGCAACGGCATCTTCTCTGAAGGCTCCTGCACTTCCATCCAAGCCAGTAAAAGTTACTTCTTCCCTGGTTCACAAAGCTTATGCCGCCGCCGGTCAAGCTGCAGCGTGTTTACATACAATGTCCATAATGCAGGCTTACCAGGCTGAGTTATTGGGTGATTTTGAGGAGGGCGGGGGTATTAGTGCTGATACGGTGTCTGAACTGCGTAGAGCCACGGATTTGTCTCTCAGGGCCACCAAGGAGACGGCTAAATCCATCGGCCGCTCTATGGCAGCCCTGGTGGCCACTGAGAGGCATCTGTGGCTCAACTTAAGTGACATAAAGGACAAAGAAAAACATGTTCTTTTAGATGCACCAGTATCCACGCAAGGGTTATTTGGAGACGCAGTTAATAGTGCTGTAGCGAAGTCACAAGAAGCTTCAAAACAGGCAGCTGCACTTCAGAAACTTCTCCCCCGCCGTTCTTTCTATGAGGCTGCTGAGCGGGAGCAGCCTCACTCCTCTAAAAAGAGCGCTGAGCACCGCGCCACTCAGAAACAGAGCGTTTCCTCCCGTGCTCCCCCACAAAAATCTCGGGGACACGGAGGGCGCTCTCAAACCCAGCAGTCTTCGAGGGGTAAAACGGATCTGCGGACCGTTATTACCGCCAAGAAGGCTGCTGGGAAAAAGTCCTGATGTCTGAGGGCTCAGGACAAATGAGGGTAGTCCCCCCGAAGCAGAGCGGTTAACACCTCTTTTCACGGTGCCCGTCTCTCTTCGGTGCCCTCAGGGGACCGTTCTGCCAACCCTGCCGCCTCCGGCGTTACAGGGCGCAGCGGTCTCCGGCGAGCACATATCTCAAGGTCCACCCGGAAACGTAGTGGCCTCGGGATGCCCGCCCCCTCTGAGGAGGGTGCTAGAGCAGTCTGTTTGGTCGTTCCCTGCCAGCAGTCTGTTTGGTCGTTCCCTACTCAACAGCAACAAAATCCAGAAACCAGTCTCGAGAGACTGGTACCTCTAGTAGAATCTTTGACAGCGTGGAAGCTACTGTCAAATGTTTCTCGTTGGGTCCTGCAGACCGTGGAAAAAGGGTATTAGATACAATTCTAGTAACGCCCACCGCGGTTTATGGGGGTCCTGCCCACAATGGTGGGCCCCGAGCAGGTTCTGGTTATGGAACAGGAAGTAAACACTCTGTTAGAGAAAGGGGCCATAGAATATGTACCTCCCTCCAACAGGGAAACCGGGTTTTACAGCCGGTACTTCATAGTTCCAAAGTAGGACGGGGGATTGCGTCCCATTTTAGGTCTTCGAGTTGTCATGCAGCTCAAGTTCAAAATGTTAACATTGAGACAATCGTGCCACAGATTAGTCCGAGGACTGGTTTGTCACGATAGACCTCAAGGACGCATATTTCCATCCGTCCGTGTCATTGGAAGTTCCTGAGGTTTGCTTTCGGGGGCAAAGCATACCAATATCGAGTTCTTCCATTCGGCCTGGCTTTATCACCCCGCACTTTCACCAAATGCGTGGATGCAGCTCTGGCGCCTCTGCGCCTCCGGGGTATTCGCATCACGAACTACATCGACGATTGGTTGATTTTAGCTCAGTCGCATTAGATGGCGGTTCAACATCGAGATGTTGTTCTCGCCCATATGAAAGAGTTGGGGTTACGGCTGAACGCCAAGAAGAGTGTGCTTCTCTATTTTAGAGGACCACTTTTTTAGGCGTGGTTTGGGATTCAGTGTCGATGCAGGCGCGCCTGTCATCGCCACGCTTCGATCCTGGCAGCTGTGAGAAGTGTAAAGCTAGGCCAGCTACTCACTGTCAAACAGTTCCAGAGACTGTTGGGTCTCATGGCAGCAGCTTCCAACGGGATACCTTTTGGACTGCTGCACATGAGGCCCCTGCAGTGGTGGCTCAGGACCAGAGGGTTTTTCCCCGAGGGGCAACCCATTTCGCACAATCAAGGTCACGCGGTGATGCCTACGTGCCTTGGTTATGTGGAAGAAACCTTGGTTCCTGTCCCAGGGCCCAGTGCTGGGAGCTCCTTGTCATCGCAAACTGCTAACGACGGATGCTTCCCTCACGGGTTGGGGAGCGATCCTGAGGGTCGCTCATCTCAAGGTCTGTGGGAAGACCATCATCGTTCCTGGCATTCTATAGCCTAGAGATGTTAGCTGTCTTCCGGGCTCTGAGGAGCTTTATCACAGGTCTCAGGGGACACCATGTGTAGTACATACGGACAACACGTCGGTAGTCGCCTATATCAAGGGGGTCTGCGCTGGCACGCCATATCCTCTTGTGGTCCCAGGGGAAGTTGCTGTCACTCAAGGCAGCCTACATCCCCGGGGTCCAGAATATAGGAGCAGACACTCTGTCGAGACAGGGGCCGAGGCCCGGGGAATGGTGGCTCCACCCCCGAGGTGGTGGAGCTGATATGGAAATTTTAAGTGGATCTGTTTGCGTCTCGAGAGACGTCTCACTGTCCACTTTGGTTCTCCCTCACGCATCCAGCTCCTCTGGGACTGGATGCTATGGTACAGACGTGGCCGAGGCTACGTCTGTACGCCTTTCCCCCAGTTGCTCTGCTCCCGGGAGTTCTGGAAAGAGTTCGCAGGGACCGGGTTTGCCTGCTTCTTATAGCCCCGCGCTGGCCGGGCAGAGTATGGTTTCCCGATCTTGTGTCCCTCCTCGACGGGCCTCCTCTGGAGCTACCCGTCAGGAGGGACCTTCTGTCCCAAGCAGGGGGCTCGATTTTTCACCCCCGACCAGAACTGTGGAACCTGTGGGCTTGGCCTCTGAGGGGGCCCAGCTCATAGAGTCAGGTCTCTCAACTGAGGTTGTTGAGACCATTCTACAGTCCAGAGCTCCCTCCACGAGGAAACTTTATGCCCTGAACTGGAGAGTATTCACCTCTTTGTGTAGTGACCGTCGGTTGGATACAGTCAACTGCCCAATTGGTACAGTTCTGGAGTTCCTGCAAGAGCGGTTCACTGCAGGTCTGACCCCGTCCACTTTAAAGGTTTATGTGGCGGCCGTAGGTGCTTACCACAGTCCTTTGGGTGGAATGTCTGTGGGGAAAGACCCCTTTGGTATCTCGTTTCCCTCGTGGCACTTGGAGGTCCTCCTCCCTTTCGAAATCGGACCAGGAGGCGAATAATTTGCTTTGCCCTGTTCGGGCGTTAGACGCGTATGTCCACAGAGCTGCCCTGTGGCGTAAAAGTGACATTTGCTCCCCTAACAAGGGAGGTCCAGTGTCTAAGCAAAGGATGAGCAGTGGGTGGTTGAGACTATCTCACTTGCTTATGAGGCGGCTGGACAGCCTTCTCCTTTGGCTGTCCGGTCGCACTCTACGAGGAGTATGGCGGCCTCTAAGGCCCTTATATCAGGAGTTTCGTTACAGGACGTTTGTGATGCGGCAGGCTGGTCCTCACCGCACACTTTCGTCAGGTTCTACTCTCTGGATCTAGACTCTGCTCCAGGGTCTCATGTTTTGTCTTCCTAGTGCTGCTCACCAGATTTCACACAGGACAGACATTTGTAGCTATGGAGGCGTTGGTATAGACGTTCCCATAGCGTCAAACTCGACGCAACGCGAGTTCCCTTGAAAGGGAACGCCTCGGTTACGACTGTAACCTCGGTTCCCTGAAGAGGGAACGAGCGTTGCGTCACCTTGCCATATCTCCTTCATGCCTGTCAACACGACTTCAGACTTTACGAAGCTTTCGTTTTCTGTTTCGGGCCGGCTTTTATAGCTTCCTGGTACGTGACGTCACCCGCCTCTGACGTTCCGCCACACCATTGGACTGATTTTACATGTGCTTCAAGACGTCATCACGCAAAGCGTTCCCATAGCGTCAAACTCGACGCAACGCTCGTTCCCTCTTCAGGGAACCGAGGTTACAGTCGTAACCGAGGCGTTTTTTTATATATAATATATTATATATAAGATTTATTTTTGTTAATAGGCTATATCTTCATTACCTAGAGATATAATTAAACAAAAAGTAGTCAAAACACATCTAATAGAACATAGCCTAAGTTGTTTATTTTTTACAACATTGTGTTCTTATTTTGTTTAATTAATGAAATGTCAATCTTCGTCTTTATAACAGAAGATATAATACAATACAAAAATCTTCAAGATACAGCCTACAATCTTCACATGTATAACGGATTGTCACCTTATAAACAGTCCTTTGTGTGGTGGAATAAGCAATGCTATATAGAAATATATGGTTAGTATCTTAATTTAAACTTTTTATTAGTTCATTAACTAATTATGCTAACTCAACTAATTTAATGTAAAGAGCTGGATACTAATTACTAATTAAATAATGTCAAATATTAAATGTAGGCTATTGATTAGAGTTGCCATAGACTAAAGATTTTTCTAGACTAGTAGTCATTCATTTAAGCAATTAGGACTAATCCCACGTTTATATTCAATCCTGGGTGCATGTAGGCTATAGCCTATATTCCGCGCTCAAGCGCATGCATAAAACTTGCCGCAAAGCACCGGCAAAAGTAGGCTAATGATAATAAATGTGTCTGAAAAAAATAACGAAGCATTTTACTTGTTTATTAATGAACTAGTCTTTTCTAAATCAGTGTAGGCTGCCTGCAAAAATATCTCCATACATCTCCGCTGTAATTTAGCCTAGGTGCACCTTTCATACGGACAGGATTAGATGTACGTATTTGCTTTCGATTGGATTTTTGGTGGACATTTTTTTATAAGCTTTATATAGATAGCTATATTTCTCATGTCTGTGAGGCTTGTCTATACACTTTTTCAGTTCATTTCAGACGCGCTCCAATTCACAGAGATCATGAAAGCGCTTTTATTTTACAAAAGCACAACGTTTTCTTGTTGTTGTGAGTTTACACAAATAAAAGTAGTTGCGACTGATGTATTATTCTTTTCTGTATGACCAGAAATGATGGAGTATTTTAAGTTGTTTCCACTGTTGATAGGAAAATGCAAGTGATGGCACCGGCGCCTCCATGTCATGCAGTGCGCGCTCCACACTCCGCACAAACACTTGGATATGCGCTTAATAGCGAACATTTATCTAGGTTAACGTTAGAGCGAGCGGCCATGCCAGATGGATAAGTCCTCTTCATGTTTAACAAATCAAATTATGTTGCATTTTATTGCGCCAGTTTGAAAAGGGCGGCTGACACACTTAGCTTATACATATAAACGCCCAACGCTGGTGTTTTTCTTTAAATAAATTTGTTTAGGCTTTAAAATAAATATTATTTGTGGGCTAATTAATGCCACAATAATTTGTTTATTTTATTGGCTACTTATATTTTTCATTTTTGTTTTGCACTGAATACCATTTAAAGGATTTGCTGTGCACCGCAATGCCATCATCCCATAGAAAGACACGTTAAGAGCCACCTTTATGGGAGGAAAACGCTTAACGTGTAATTAAATGCATTGCGTTCATATTCTGGGCTCATCTGCTTTTCTGTAGGATAGTATGGTTTATTAATAAGGTGTGTACAGCATTTGATCTTTATCACTGAAATAGCCTATGAAGCCACATTACTGTTTTTTCCAACTGCTTACACACAAAATCTTTTCATGTCACACGATTTTTGAAACCTCTCACTCAAAGTGCAAAACTACATACCAAATCTCCAAAACCATAAGCTATTTCTCAGCCTTTGACTCAGTTTTCAATTGCATTAAACACTTTTTTCAAAACACTACACACAATTCTCTACCTAAAACACAAAAATCTAACAGGAAGTGACTTGCTTTCCTTTTCCAAACACAACCAATCAAAATGCTGCACTTATTCACCAGGTCACACACACACTCCTCATATGTGCAAACACGAATTGCTTAACTGATCACTAACCAATCACTGCTTTACTGTAGTATAGGCCTAAATAGGTCAAAGGTCAGATGATCTGTTTTGAACAATGGATTCCTGGGACCCCCCGGGACCCCCACTTTTTCTTTATTATAAGGGTTTTCTATGGGAGGAAAACGCTTAGCCAAATGTGCAATTAAACGCAATGTTCGTATTCTGGGCTCATCTGCTATTACAGTTTTTCTCAATTGTTTACACACAAATACTGGTACTTGAGACACAATGACCACAACATGTAACTCATTTACCAACCCCCTAAACTAATTCTGCTAAACTACAAGCACAATTCCTGCTTTACACTCAAATTGCAGTTCTAAAACACACCTTTTTCAAAACACTACACACAATTCTCTGATTTTGGCACAATTTTCATGCAGAAAATCTCTTGTTTTCACAAGGAACACACTGCCATTCAAATATGCACACTGACTCATCACATGGGCAAACACCCGTCACACAGTTTTACAATTAGCAATCAGGGCTGGGTTTCCCGAAACCTTCTTAATGCTACGTCGTTCTTAAGTTACACCTTAAGCTGTACCTTATCGTTAATACGTGTTTCCAGAAACGTTCTTAGTTAAGTATACCTTCTGTAAGTCATACGTTCGGAAGGTTTACCTTATAGCTTTACCTTATCACTGTTGCAGGTCTATATGAATATAATTCTGAAGTTTTAATACACCCAGACAGTGTTCAATTAGGCTAATTCAAGTGTTTTCATGCAAAGAATAAAATTGTCATTACACTGATTGTTGTTAGATTTTTAATTATATTATTATACAATATTATTCATTTAATTAAAAAGCGCTTTTAAAGGCCAGTGAAAGCATAGGCTACTGTCAGTTAAGTCCTATTCGGACGCTAATATTGTTTCTCATGGGCTTGTATGGTATTTTAAACATTTATAGGGGTGAGTCGGTGCTTTTAGTGCCGTCCGAATCCATAATATCAGTGTTTTTTTCTCACCTAACCCGTGTAAAAATCCCTGGCCAAATTAGAACCTACTGTTTTTTGACAAACAGGTTGTGTGGTAATTTAATTGCCATCTACAAGTTTACAAGAAGAGATTCAAAATTCACTGTTTAAATCATTTTTGATCACTGCCGAGCACCGTACGCAAGATGTACACTTTTATTACTGAAATGCTGGAAAGTATTTACAAGAACAATATTTCATTGCAGCTCCACCTCAGCGAACAAAAATGGGAAAGAGAAGAAAGCACGTAAAAATTTGAAATGGTTATCATGGCAGCAATATATGATACAATTTAAAGGGGTCATATAATGGTACATGCACTTTTACAAGTTGATTGTACTGAAATGTGTGTTGGCAGTGCCTGTACACAACCATCCTAAAATGATAAAAATCCATCCAGTGCTTTTTTTTTTTATCTTCTTATATGTTTCCTCTTGTCTCAAATCAAGCTGTTCGATATTGTGACGTCACAAAATCGACGCCCCTCCCACGATGGCTGATTGACAGCAGCGTTTCAAACACAGACCCGCCCTCGCGCCCTCGTGAGCGAGCTGTCAATCATAGCACGCGCCGACCGGCGCGTTCATTGTTGATAGCTGGAGTGCTGAGTAGAATGGCGTCTAACGATTGTGGTGTTCTGTTCTTGGGTGTAATAACGAACACAGTAGTCATATTGATGATGTTTCTAAATCCGTACAGCTGAAGACGCAGTGGCTGAGTTTGTTTTCGAAGGGAATATTCCCCACGATCAACGTCAATGCTGTCATGTTTGCGCGAATCATTTCACCAGACTGCTTTACAAATGAGGGTCAGTATAAAGCTGTTTTTGCTAAGAAGCTGCTCCTGAAAAAAGGATCAGTACCAAATATTTGTGTTCCTGCTGAACCTCCAGAAGAACAAGTGAGTGTAACGTTTTATTGACCTTTATATTAATCTTTATATTAATCTTTGCAAATAGCTTGCACGCTTCACGATGAATGTGGCTATTTTTACACTCAGGGTACATTATGGCATGTATTCTATGTATGACGTTATCAATATAATTCATAATCCCACGTTTATAATGAACGACACGTTATGGTTATTGTCAGAGAATGTCCGTAGACGGGCTCTGGTTATTGTGTTATTGTGTTACAAACGGTGTACGCACAGAACAGAGGGGCGGGGTGAGCAAAGCTCATTATCATTTAAAGACACATGCACTGAAACGGCGTGCTGAAAACAGAGCTGTTTTTGACCAGGTAAAATGAGTGTTTTCTTACAATACTAATGAGAATTTTTAATTAAAGTATATTACAAACTTTTAATTTAGACCCTAAAGAATCATATTAGCTTGTACAAAAATGACATTATATGACCCCTTTAAAAATATGTAGGCTAGGCTATTATAGGCTATTATAGTTTGGATTATTTTTTATAATATCCAATAATCCTAATAAATATAATTTCAACTATTTCTGAAGTGCTTCTTTTATAAAGAACACCACTTTCTAGCATAACGCAGTAAAACAACACCTGGACAAGAGAATAATTGATTCTCGAGCCATCGATATCAGCAGATTCAGCACCATCGCCACAGACAGCACCCGGTAACATCACACGTAAGAAGGTATATCTTAAGCAGCTTCCTAAGGTATAGTTCGGGGAACACGCCTAGTAATGGTATACCTTAAGAGTCTTCGTAACGTGCTAAGAGACAACGTTATCGGGAAACTCAGCCCACAGCTTTAGCATAAAAGAGCAACAGGTCAGCTCTTCAATGGAGCAATGGATGCCAACATTGGATTTTTTTTTTTTTTTTACTGTAACTGTATACAGTCAATTCTTCTGTTGTTTTGTATGTAGACCACTGTATGTACAACTTTGTGTTGGTTGGGATGTACACTGTGTACATTGTTTTTGTGGGAAAAATAAAATATATTTGTTACCGTGTATTTGTGTGTTCTGAGTATAAAAACAATATTCTCAAATATTTTACAACACACTTATGTATGTACTGTCTGTAGAAAGTGTAACACCGAACAAAAAAAAGGCCTAAGTCATTATGATGAATGGAGAAGAAGTGTTCTATTTCGTTCTTCCTGACCGCCAGAGGCAGTGCTTCACACTGGATACTATCTCTCGTTGCAAATGCATAGGTCGAGTCTAATACAAACAATGTCCCTCGTGACCAGGATGACTCGGGGTGCTCCCCTATTTAACCCCGTGACTTCCTGCAGACTGTCCCTATAATCTTCTCGCGTGCACGTATGCAGGTCGTAGATTATGTAAAAAAAAAAAAAAAAAAAAACTGGAATCCGTTCTTCACAGCTTCGCAACAGAAAGCATTGTTGGTGTCTCGCGATTGCGCGTCCTCCAGAGGCTGCAACGGATTCAGTGGGATTCCATTGATAACGAAATAAAGCAACACTGCTGGTGAGTTTGTTTACATTTATGCTGGGGTTCGTTCTCGTTTTCCTGGCATTGTGTTGGTCGCTAGACAGAGTGTTTTCGCTCGTTGAAAGGGCCATAATAACTTGCAGCTGTAAGTTAAGTTAGTTAAGACCACGCTTGGAGTGTGTGCGCTCTGTATAGCGATTGGTATCTAGGCTAATAGGTACAATACTCATCTACTGTGTTGAATGCTAGCAATGTTGTAAAAAAAAAGAAAAAAAAAAGAAAATTAAGCTTGTGCCTCGTGTATATATATATATAACAATATACACGCATTAATTATAGTAGGATTTGTTATAGTATATTTACATGTACACTTCAATAATGGTGTGTGTATAATATATTGTATAGAAGTTATTTCTCTCTAGTAAGTTTTCTGGCAAGGCTTGCTTAGGACAGTGACAGTCAGAGTGATTCCGCTCGACCTACCAAATATCTTCTGAAACCAGAATGGAAAAGTTACCTCATACTTGCACATTGTGCATGGCTGTTCTCCAGGCGGATGATGGGCATGACTGCTGCCCTTCCTGTTTAGGCCTAGAACACCTTAAACAGGGCCTCACAGAAGACGCCTGCATGAACTGTGGCGTCATGTCTTGGGAGAGGAGGACTTCGAGGATAACTATGGTGGAAGGGCTTTTGGGAGAGTCGCTACCACCACCTCCACCACGTAAAACAACAAGTAAGCGTAAAAATACTGAATCAACCGGTGCTTCCGCTGGTAAAAGACCCAAGGAAGACCCTTTAGGGAAGAAGGTGGATGTGCTGACGGCTGAGTTTGCTCAGATTAAGTCTTTGCTTATGAAGTTGCAACCGGGCGAGAGACTAGTATCCTCAGTCGAAAGCCCTGCTATGGAGTCACCCATTGGGGAGGAGGATGTCCTTTCAATGGCGGCTTCTCAGAGCCAGTTCTATGATGATGATGATGGAGAAGTGGAGGTTATATCTGATCATCAATCCCAATTCTCCCATGATGGCTCCCAGGAAGCTGGTCATGGATCTGCAGAAGGTCCACAGTCAGAGCAAGAGCTGGTGAAGCAAGCTCTTCAGGCTGCATTGGCTCGCTTGGGTCTTGACACAGCCCCTGCGGTGGCAACCTCTTCTAGTGCATTTTTCAGAGGTTCAGCGCAACCCTCTCCTCTTACGATTCCACCATCAAAGGATTATATCGAGGAGTTGCAAAGATGCTGGGCTAACCCTAGGTCTCTTATGCACCCCACTAGTGCAAACAGGGCATTGGCTGCGATGCAGGATGCAGACACTTATGGCTTGGGTCAGATGCCTAAGGTTGATCCATTTATTGCCTCGTTTGTTCTTTCCCCAGAGGAGGTATTGAGGCCTAATGTTCGATGCCCCCGGCCTCAATGCAGGATTACAGATGATCATCTTATCCAGGCATATAACACGGCAGCTCGAATGGGTCGCATTGGCAATTCTCTCTCCCATCTCATGTTGGCCCTGTCTCAGTCCCTTCAATCATCAGGGAGTGATCCTTTTAACCAAAACTTAAGTGATGCCTCCCTTCAGGCAGTGGCATTCATGACAAGAGAGCTGGGAAGGCTTATGTCAACGCTCACACAAGCACGCCGCCAAGTCTGGCTTGCACAATCACCTCTGTCTGAGGCATGTAGGAGAACACTAAGGGACCTTCCTGTAGTTCCAGGGCAACTCTTTGGGCCAGCTGCACAGGAGACACTGGAGCGTAGTGTCCAGGTGAATCAGACCAGGCAGCAGTTTGCTGACCTGAGGAGAGTTCCACAGGCTCACTTAAATTACCGACAGCCTTCTAGGGGGTATGAACTGCCACGCTCTACGTTTTCAACACGCCCAGGTGCTGTTCACAAGGGCCAGACTCCGAGATCACCGCGTGTAGAAAATTCTGCTCAGCGGCCCCGGGCTCGGGGTCAGCAAGTATTTCAGGCCCCTAGGGGTAGAGCACCTGCCCAACGGCCCACCAGGGATGCTAGAGGCCATGGACGTAGGTCCTGAAGGTCGGCGGCCGGCCGTCGGACGGTTTTCTTATCAGCAGCTCAGTTACTGGGAAACAACAACTTCCGACCCATGGGTTATAGCAACACTAACCCAGGGGTACAAGCTGCAGTTCCGACGGCGGCCGCCCGCTTTCAAAGGGGTCAGGATGACCGTAGTCTCAGACCACAACAGTTCACTTGCCTTAAAACAAGAAATAGCACAACTCCTAGAGAAAGGTGCCATCGAACCAGTAGATTGGTCAGAACGGCTAGGTGGGTTCTTCTCCATTTACTTCCTCATTCCAAAGAAAGATGGCGGTGTAAGGCCCATACTCGACCTTCGCGGCCTCAACAAGTTCCTGAAGATCTTACCATTTCGTATGTTGCGCATAACCGATGTTCTTCAGGCGGTCAAACAGCAGCACTGGTTTACTACGGTAGACCTAAAGGATGCTTACTTCCATATTCCAATTGCTCCTCAACACAGGCAGTTCCTCCGATTTGCATTCCAGGAACAGGTCTATCAATTCCGTGTCCTCCCATTCGGCCTTTCTCTATCGCCACGAGTCTTCACCAGGTGCATGGCGGCCGCACTGGCTCCAATCCAAGCCACAGGGCTACAGGTGCTTCCATACTTGGACGACTGGCTCCTTTGCTCCCACTCTCAGGAGCAGGCAGTGTTAGAAATCACACAGCTGCTCGCACATATTACTCGACTGGGCCTTTCTGTGAATTTCAGCAAGAGCCGATTAATGCCAAGTCAGTCTGTGAGGTTCCTAGGTGAAAGCCACTCCATCAGAACAACGAGTGGACAATATACTACTCCTCCTTCAACGGTTTCGGAGGCATGCCAGACTTCCATTCAGGTGCTTCCTCAGGCTCACAGGTATGTTGGCGGCAGCAGCGGCAGTCATACCATTGGGCCTCCTTTCACTACGCCCCTTTCAAAGATGGGTGAACAGTCTCCACTTGAACCCCAGTTGGCACAAGAACAGGTTGATCAAGGTGACACAGCGATGCCTTCAGTGCCCGGTTGCATAAAGCACCTTAAGTTTTTCCCTTAAGTATGATACTTAAGGGGCGATTTCCCCTTACCTAAGAGAATAACTTAAGGGTGTTGCATATAATCTCTTAAACGGTTCTCTTAGGTAAGGGAAACATTTAAGTGTTTCACGACAGCGATCCTGGATTCACGTTATAAAAGTCTGTTGTTGCCATAGATACGCAAAACACTAACATGCCGCGTCGCGTCTAGGACAACTCGAGGTATCGCACACCAGACGCGCACTTTCTCAGTTTATGGACAGCAATATTGTTATGTTTAAGGACATAATGGAATTAAGATAATGTATGTACGTTATGTTATGACTGTACTGTACAATTAAATATAATCGTTGCTAAGTCTGCAGTCACTTTACCTCAGAGTGTCCGTTAACTGAATGAATTGAGAATATCACCTGAAGATCCGATACACACTAATTGTACATTTATTGAATGGTAGCCGATTTATGCACGTGGAAAACATATCCCACTACCGTCTGAAAACTCCCAGTTGCAAAAAAACGCAGTGCCATAAGCAGTTGTAACACCGCAGTTAAAGAGTGGTTGCGATGTGTGACATGGTCAAGGTATGCGATGTGTGACGATGTCAAATATTGCGCGTCGATCAAATCGGTATTCTTGCAACAATTTTTCATTGCTAAGATGGTCCAAAGGGTTCTCTCTATCCCTAAAAATTCTTCTTGGCACATAATGATCTTCAGCTGGTTCCATAAATTCAGCCATGTCGTCTTATTTTTGTCCGCGTTACTCTTAAGGTTACGATTTCCAAACCTTAAATTATACTTAGGGAAATGACCGTTAAGGGGTTTTATGCAACACTTAATGCTTTTTAAGGGATTACTTAAGTGAAAAAACAGCATTTAAGGGAAATTCTAAGTGTTTATGACGTTTTACTTAAAGAAACCCTTAACCCTTTAGAACCTGAAGCTAAAATAGGTGTTTTTCACATAATTTGATTTTTTGACTGTAAAATTCTAAAACAATGTGCTATCTTCATGTGCAAGGTGTCATCTTTTTCAGAAAAAGGTAAGCTTTCAACAAATTACAGTTATTGACCATTATTGTGTGTGGTGAGTTTGTAAATAGAATTTAAATAGACAAAAATAAAAAAACGAGAATAAATTTACTGATTTTTATTTAGAAAAAAAGCAGAAAAAATCATGAACGAAAGAAACTAACACTTTAAAGTTGAAAAATGAACTATAATACATATATACAAGTCTTTTTTGTGACATTGGGTTGCACAGTTTTCATGTAGGACACTTTTTTTCATACACGCACACATACAAATGCACGCATTCATAGGCATGCACACGCACGCACTGTATGCTTACATGTAGTTTCTTACGAAAGAAACCAACACTTTAAAGTTGAAAAATGAACTATAATACATATATACAAGTGTTTTTTGTGACATTGAGTTGCACAGTTTTCATTTAGGATACTTTTTTTCATACACACACACATACAAATGCACCCATTCAGGCATGCACACGCACGCACTACATGCTTACATACGTGAAAGAGTAACGGCCATCCGCCTCCCAAATTTCATTAAAAATCATCCCAATCCCCTCTTCTGCTGTCTAACACTTCTTTCGCCATGTATTTGTGCGTTTCTTTTATTATTTTATGCAATCCAAAACACTCTAACCTGCCGCGCGTCGAATCTCTCTGTTCAAATCCTTCCATCCCGCGCGGCTGTCATTTGCCGACGGAAACATGATATTACCGTAATAAGCCGTATATTGGCGAAAAGCGCTCGATGTCTACTTTCAGGAACTATTTAAATTATTTTGATAGTGCAAACGGTTGAAGAGTTACAGTGACATGAATACAGCTTGGTTGGCTGTGTCGTCGACGACACATCCGGTTTTAAAGGGTTAAGTAACACTTAAGGGTTTTTTTCTGCAACACCCTTAGGTTTAAGGGAAACATAAGGGCGAACTTAAGGGCAAATTACACTTAAGGTGCTTTATGCAACCGGGCACTGGCCCTGAAGTCTTGGAGGAGCAGATTGTATCTGACCAAGGGGGTTGTTCTGGGCATGATTCCCTCTCGAAGGGAGATAGTCCAGACCGATGCGTCCCTTACTGGCTGGGGGGCAGTCTGGCAACACAGAGCAGTCACAGGACAATGGGGTCCTCGGGAAAAGGGCGAGAATATAAATACCCTGGAACTTTGTGCAGTTCTGCGAGCTCTGAAGCACCTCGCTCCGTTTTTGAAGGGCAGGCATATTCTCGTCAGGTCGGACAACAGATCGGTGGTTTATCACATCAACCATCAAGGGGGCACAAGGTCCAGCCAATCCCTTCAAGTATCGCAGGAACTGCTGACTTGGGCCTTCCCTCGCTTTGCAAGCATCAGAGCGATGCATATTCCAGGGGTATCAAACGTGGTTCCAGATTTCTTCGCGCCACAGAATTCCATCAACGGAGTGGAGGCTCAACCCAGAAGTGGTAGAGATGATATGGCAGCGGTTTGGCAGGGCAGAGGTGGACCTATTTGCCTCGGCGACAACGACCCACTGCCGTCTCTGGTTCTCACTAGCAGAGGAATCCAGTCCGCTGGGGCAGGATGCTCTAGCCCACGCCTGGCCAGATCGGTTACTCTATGCCTTTCCCCCGATACCGATGATCGGGGTGACTGTTCACAGGGTTCTTCAAGAGCACCACAGGCTACTGCTAGTGGCGCCAAACTGGCCGGGGAGACCTTGGTTTCCAGTGATGTACAGGCTCCTAGACGGGGATCCTTGGACTCTTCCCAGGAGAAAGGATCTCCTCCAGCAGTTGGAGGGTCAGATTTGGCACCCGAATCCAGACTGTGGCCTCTGAGGGGCCGGAACCACTCTTTGGAGCCTGCGATCAAGGGGTCCAGAACACCATATTGAACTCTAGAGCACCTTCCACCAGGAGTGCTTATGCCTATCGATGGAAGCTTTTCTCTGATTGGTGTAGGGAGCAAGCAGTGGTCCCAGAGCACTGCCCTGTTCCTCTGATTTTACGTTTTCTGCAGTCACTATTAGAAAAGAATAGAGCAGCTGCTACTTTAAGAGTTTATGTGGCTGCAATTTCAGCACATCACGTACGAATAGATGGTCAGCAATTGGGTTCTCATGCCTTGGTTACTCAGTTTCTTAGAGGTGCTCAGCGACTGCGCCCCCCTCAGGCCATTAGGGTTTCTTTATGGGACTTGGGCCTAGTCTTAAAGTCTCTTACATTGCCCCCATTTGAACCTCTAGAGCAGAGCGATCTGAAGTGGATCTCATTGAAGGCAGCGTTTCTCTTGGCCATTGCTTCGACTAAGCGGGTGAGTGAACTCCACGCGTTATCAGTTAACACATCCTGTATGCGTTGGAACGCAGATGGCTCAGTTGTGACGTTATGGCCCAACCCAGCATTTCTCCCCAAGCGGCTTTCTGCCCTTTTTAGAAACCAGGCTATTGAGCTGGCAGTGTTTAATCCTCCGATGTCAAACACGCTGGAAGAAAGTGGAAGCACACTGCTGTGCCCAGTAAGAGCTCTCCGGGGCTATCTGAGAGCCACGGAAGTTTTTCGACAATCAGACCAACTTTTTCTCTGTCATGGGGGCCCAAAAAGAGGTCAGCCCCTCTCAAAGCAGAGATTGTCGCACTGGGTAGTTGAGGTTATCACCCACGCTTACACATCTAATAAATATCCAGTGCCTTTGGGGGTGAGATGCCATTCGACAAGAGGCATATCAACGTCTTGGGCTGCATTAAAAGGGGTCCTTCTAAGTGACATCTGTGCAGCAGCTATGTGGTCATCAACAAATACCTTTGCCAGATACTACAGGGTCAATGTGGCTGCTTCCGGTAATATTGGAACAGCTGTCCTGTCGGGACCCTCAACTTCCTCTTAAGTGTGAGTAGGACCTCCTTGTGACCTTGTTGTATAAGTCATCCAGTGTGAAGCACTGCCTCTGGCGGTCAGGAAGAACGAAATAGAACGAGAGTTACGTATGTAACTGCGGTTCTATGAGTTCTGGATGACCGCCAGAGCTTTCTGTCACTCGGAGTCAGGCGAGAAGATTCCGTAGGGACAGTCTGCAGGAAGTCACGGGGTTAAATAGGGGAGCACCCCGAGTCATCCTGGTCACGAGGGACATTGTTTGTATTAGACTCGACCTATGCATTTGCAACGAGAGATAGTATCCAGTGTGAAGCACTGCCTCTGGCGGTCATCCAGAACTCATAGAACCGCAGTTACATACGTAACTCTCGTTTTCCATTCATCATAGTGTTTTACATTGAGCACATCAGTGTTCAACTGGTTCTTATAAATGTCTATTCATATGATGGTTTGTGTGTGTCATTTGAAAACAAAATACCATTTTGAGAAGAAATAACATTGTTTTGAATGTAAAGTTTAATTTTGCAGGAGAATTGAGGGGTTTTGCCCATTGTGTGTGTGTTTTTTGATTTGTGTGTAGAGTTCTGAGAATATGAGGCATGCTTTCAGAAAATGTGTGTAAACAATCGAGAAAAACTGTAATAAGGTGTGTACAGAATTTGATCTTTTAACATGAATGTCCATTGGGGGCTGCTATTTCTTTAGCTTTTTGAACGTAGATGTATGATAAATGATTGGCTATCAATTTTATGTGGATAAAGGCATATTTTGTTGACTACACATGTCCTTATAAGGCCAAGAAAATATGTTGTTAAAACGACATAAGATCTCGTTATTACGAGAAAAAATGTCATTTTAACGACATAACATCTCGTTATCACGACATAAGATCTCGTTATTACGAGAAAAATATGTCGTTTTAACCACATAAGATCTCGTTATTACGACATAATTGAGTGGAAAAAATAATATGTATGTGGCAGCAATGCGTCACCGTATTTTACTGACAATCCAGATCAAAGCCCTTATTAAGGGCCATGACAGAGTCTGTTTCCTCTTGAAGCATTAATGTACATGATCAAATTATTAGTCAGCCGCACATGCAAAATGTTTGTGCAGTGATTCATGCCTTAATGTTTTGGCTGCAGGTCGAGGATGATTTTTGTAAACCATTTTGAATGGTATTTTTGTAATTCGTCTTTATGAGCTGCCTTTTCTTGGAGGATTATATCCAAGTTGCCCCCTGGATTTGATTTTCAGGGGCATTTTTTCCTTTTTTTTTCCTTTTCATATTTTATCATATAAAACAAATTATACACTGTCTCATCCTTGTGTGTCAAATACACAAATTCTCAATCTGAATAATTAGATTGGGAATTTATTACCTCTCACCCATAAAATTAAACTCATATGTTATGTGATAATATGTAATTATTCCTAATGGTGTATTATGAACTATACAAGCAAGAACAAAGCCGATTAAAAGCAAAGAACAGAAATATTCATTACAGAGACAATTTTGCACACACATTTTTCATTTTTGTGCTGCGCTTCCCTTTATTTCTCAATGTGGTTAAATGTAATAATAATAATGTTTCTCCAGCATAGTCTATAAACCTTTTATTAACCTTTTCATCAGCAGTTTACATACCCTAGTGGAAAAAAAAGTGCACTTAATTGTATTGAATGTGCACTTGTGTTCAGGAGTTAGCATGTAGTTGAATCCAAGAGAGTGATGCTTCAAGCAGGGCCGGCCCGCGGCATAGGCGGAATAGGCAAATGCTAGGGGCGCCACTCATCCATAGGGGCGCCAGAATGAGTGAACGAGTGATTTTTTTAAAACTTTTTTTTACTTTTTTTTATATATATATAATACTATTTTAAAACCGTTAATTCGAAATACTACCAAATAAAGCAAAAAAAGTCCGGCTCATCAATCTTCCCCCGCCCAGCGAGTGCTTGAAGTGCGTCAGAAACAGAGCGCGCGCGCGATCAGTTGTTGGTAATTTGTTGTGTAGCATGCGCGACGCCGCATCCAATGTAGACAGCATTGCTTTTGTTAACACACAGCTCGTAGAAACGGGTCTCTCGCGCCAGTTCTAGACACGGTGAAAGTTTCCTGATTGTGACGGATGACCGATGACCGAATTTACATGACACATATGAGCATAGTCTGCGAGATACAGTGCCAAAAGGAAGAGAAGAGGATACAAGGGGATAAAGACAGAGGTAAAGTAGTGAATGAACAGTTTATCTAATTGCATAGGAGTAAGATATAATTTCATGGCAGTTATTTTGACCTTAAACTTTATGTTAGCAGTTTTTCTTAGTTCTCCAGAGGCCCCAGACTGTGTGATTTTGTAACAATCATGTCAGTTTTAAGACGCATTTTTTATTATCACTTTTTTATTAATGTTTTACACTACAGTTGTGCAGTTTTGGGGTGGATACATTACAGGCCAAAAGTTTGGAAACATTACTATTTTTAATGTTTTTAAAAGAAGTTTCTTCTGCTCATCAAGCCTGCATTTATTTGATCAAAAATACAGAAAATAATAATAATATTGTGATATATTATATATATCTATATATATATATTTTAAAATAATTGGTTTTCAATTTATTATACTTTAAATTATCATTTATTTCTGTGGTGCAAAGATACATTTTCAGCATCATCACTCCAGTCTTCAGTGTCACATGATCCTTTAGAAATCATTCTAATATTCTGATTTATTATGAGTGTTGGAAACAGTTCTGCTGCCATATATTTGATGAATAAAATGTTAAAAAGAACTGCATTTATTTAAAAAAAAATTTGAATTATATAAATATTCTTTACGATCACTTTTTATCAGTTTAACACATCCTTGCTGAATAAAAGTATTGATTTATTTCAAAAAAAGAAAGAAAATTACTGACCAGTAGTGTATATTGTTGTTACAAAAGATTTATTTTTTTAAAACATTTTCTTCTTTTATTTCTTCTTTTTTATATTCATCAAAGTATCCTAAAAAAGTATCACAGGTTATGAAAAAATATTAAGCAGCAGTACTGTTTCCAACTTTGATAATGAATCATCATATTAGAATGATTTCTAAAGGATTATGTGGAGTAATGATCCTGAAAATTCAGCTTTGCATCACAGAAATAAATGATAATTTAAAGTATAATACATTGAAAACCAATTATTTTAAATTGTAATAATATATCACAATATTACAAAAAAAATCTGTATTTTTGATCAAATAAATGCAGGCTTGATGAGCAGAAGAAACTTCTTTCAAAAACATTAAAAATAGTAATGTTTCATAACTTTTGGCCTGTACTGTATATGACATTTTTAAAATTTATTTGCCAAAATTAGTAATGATATATTTATTTATATAGCTAAATAATCATGAACACAATGACGGGGTGAAATGGGTTGTGATGCATGGGGCACCAGGTAAAATCTTGCCTAGGGCAGCAAATTGGTCAGGGCCGGCCCTGGCTTCAAGAACATAAACTAAACACCTTGACATTGATGTTTACACAGAAAACTAAACAGAAGGAACGGAAGGCTAAAATATACTGGGCTAGATGAATAATGAGACAAGGAATAGGTGTGTAACTAATAAGAAACCATGACAACTTATGAAGAACTAGAGCACAGGCAAACAGAGACAATGAAAACCATAACTACAAACTAAACAAGACAATGAAACTAAACATGACCATGACACTTGTAGTGTACTTCAAATATTAATATATATTTTTTAAATGTATGCAGATAATATAAAATTAATTCATCAAAATGCCAAAAGGGGACCTTTTATGCAAAATTCACTTTTATAATGTTTGAACACCGATGCGTGTCCACAGTGTGTAAACAACCAGCCTATAATGGTAAAAATCCACCAAATACTATTTTTTTATAATCCCCATATATCATTATCAATCTGTCAGAACACCTATGTCTGCGCCTAAAACATTATAAATGTTCTGTTTCTGGATGTACCAACGAACATCCGAGCCACTGAGGACACCGTGGTTGAATTTCATTTTTGACAGAAATGTGCCGAAGAATGTCGGTAAAATGTTATATATTTGCTTATATATGTTATATATAACTATATATAGTTATTTCTGAAGGATGGGTCAATACAAAAGCTTTGTGCTTTAACTCCATATCGAGAACAAGTATGGCACTTCATTATGGCAAGCCGTTTTAACATTTAATCCTTAAAACCTACTAGTATCTATTTTCATGCTACTAGAACTTATTTTTTAGATACTAGTATCTATTCCATTAAGTACTAGTACTTATTCATTAGCTATAGTGCAGATATTAGATTAGATTAGATATTAGATATATAGATTCAGATATCAACTATTCAGTTATGACTAGTATGTATTCCAATTTTGACTAGTACGTATATATTACATACTAGTTAGTTGTTATTCATTAGGTACTAGTACTTATATTTTAGATACTAGTTATTCAATAAATACTACAACCAAGTCATTAGATACCAGTACCTATTAAATAGTTACTAGTACTTATTCAGTAGATACTAGTACTTATTCATTAGATACTAGTACGTATTGATTTATATACTAGTACCTATTTATTAGATACTAGTATTTATTCCAAATGTTACTAGTAAGATTTTTTATTTTGCTAGTAAGATTTTTAATTGAACCCTACAGTGGCCGTTCTGACTAGTCCTAACATAAGACGAGTAAAAAAAGCAGTTGTGACTAGTAAAATAAGAATAGTTACTAGTAACAATTACAAAGGATACTAGTGTCTAATAAATAAGTACTAGTACCTAACGAATAACTACTAGTATCTATTAAATAAGTACTAGTATCTAATGAATACTTACAAGTAATATTCAAAAAGATACTAGTCAAAATTGGAACAATTACTAGTCATAAATTAATAGATGATATCAAAACTGAATAGCTACTAGTATCTATTAATTTGCAGATATCTTCAACCTCATAAGGAACTAAGAAAATATTAAGAGATATCTTCTTTCAAACAGATCATTACATAAACATGAGTATACTCTCATCCATCCAATCAGAGTTCATATGGTAATGCAGGCTAAACTAAGGCTTTAGAAGATTGATTTTTCATAAGTAACTGGCTTTGTTGGTTTATCTAGTTAATTGGTTAGCATGAACGCAAGGAAAGATATATGTTTAATATGACATTTATTGCTTTGAATGTACAGTAGGCTATAATAAAGACTTAACTGCCAATAATAAAATCCAAACTACAGTTAAGTCCAAAAACGGATTCATACCCACCAGCCAAACAACCACAATACACAGAGATTGGAACTTTTGGAGAGCATTCATAATTCCTTAATCAAAAATTCGGAATATGAATCTTTAATATTAAATAATACAAATATTACATTAAAAAATTAATCTAATATGTTATTAATCAAACTGAGAATACAAGTCATGTCAAAATAAGAGTATATATGCACTATATTACATAATGCTTATTCATTATATATTTTTTACTCTAATACCATTACAAAAAGTAGGCTATTATTATATCGGTATTATAAAAACGGCCTTGTTCAATTCAGTCCATTTCCTGTGTCATCTCTCTTTGATATGTTGTTGGCTCATTAATATTCAACATATTATTTGCATACTGATTATTTAAATAGTATCAGTATCTATTAAAGGAACACAACGACTTCTAGGGATTTTAGCTTATTCACCATATCCCCCAGAGTTAGATCCATACATACCCTAGTCCATAACATACCTACATACATACCCTTTTCATCTCCGTGCGTGCCATAACTCTGTCTGCTACCCACTGCTAGCCTAGCTTAGCACAAAGACTGAAGGTAAACTGCTCCAGCTAGCATGCTCCCAATAAGTAACAAAATAACGCCAAAATTTTCCTATTTACATGTTGTGATTTGTATAGTCACAGCATGTACAAATAACAAGATCACAGGAGACACAGCCATCTTCTAACCGTATACATACAGGGAACTATATTCTCAGAAGGCGAAGCACTGCTACTTGGGCGGAGTGATTTCTAGAATGATGTACTGCTAATGTGACTAAAGCTACCATCGTCTCTGATGGTTTCTTATTTTTAAACATTTTTATTTATTACAATAAAGAGTAGAATAAAATATAGGCATTATTATAGGCACAACGACGTTATATTATAACCGTATTTAAACAAAACGATACCTGCTCTATCTCCATGCAGCATATATTTTCTGGCTCTTTTTGACATTTTGGCTGAGAGAAATTCGGCTGTTATGTTGTTCCCGTAGTATCAGAAGCATATGTAATGGATCCGCCTTCTTCTGAAAGAGGGGGCGAAGAAAAGCAGCTCATTTAAATAGGGGCAAATGTGACAAGCTATAATAAAAAAATAAAAAAATATGGGAGGTATTTTGAGCTGAAACTTCAATGACACATTCTGAGGACACCAGAGATTTATATTACATCATGTGAAAATGGGCATAATAGGTCACCTTTGAAGAGAGTACACTTGCATGACTGTTTCTTAACACTTTTTTAAAAGTGCACTTTGTAAATATCAAATAGAATGTTACTATTAAGATAATTTTAAATACATTTTTTAAATAATAATTTGTCATGCTATAAAGAAGTGGTCAAAATCAATGAAATCAATAACTTTTTGTGCATTTTGACGGCAAGTAAAAATCTGAACTGGTCTGGGCTGCGTTTCTAGATAACGATGGATCTTAGCACTTACGAGGATTTTCTGCGAGTGACTTTACGAACGTTCGTGTTCATTTCACGAGCGTTTCACAAAAATGCACTTAGTACGATCGTTCGCAGCTGTGCTTTAAGTGCTACTTAAGAGTTGCTGTCCGTTTGTCAAGTGCTGAAATCTCACCATGTAGAATGGCTTGTAATTGCAGCACGCTTGCAATTTTAAATGTTTAACCTAACTGTTTTCACCTGATGTGCATTTTCCAGGAGGCCAATAATCTATAAAAGAACAAACCTACGAGTGGAGACACCAGCAAAATGGCTGAACCAAAAAAAAACAAAAAAACAAAAACATTTTTTTTAAAGAGGAGATTAAGGTAATTTTAGTGGAGGTGGAGCTATACAAACATATTATTTTCAGCAGGTTTAAGGGAAGTCATACAAATAAACAAAAACAAAAAAATCTGGGAGGATTTTGCTAGAAAACTGACTGCAACTAGGGGCATTAAAAGATCAGGGAAGGAGGTCAGGAAGAAGTGGCAAGACTTTGCCAGCTTTGCTAAAAGGAAAAGGGCTCTGCAGAGGACAACATTTAATAAAACAGGTGGTGGGACCAATGATGGCCAACCAAGAAATGCCCAATACATGGCTGGTTTTCGTGCATGTCAGCAAGTCAATGACAGATTTTTTTTTGTTCATCCCTATTTTTCCCAGTCTTTGAAGCATATTACATCTTTTATTTTTATTTTTTATTCATTCGTTTAATTTTGATTAAAATTATTAGATTAAATTATTTCTATTTTTTTCTGACCTTTTTAATTATTTATTTTATACATTAATTTAACAAAAAGAAAATAGTAATAAAGTGTACAATAAAGTACAATCAAAACCTTATATTATAATCACATTGCATTTGAATAAAGTTAAAGGTGTAATCTGCCGGTTGTGCTGGAGGTGACCTCATAAACTCTGTCTTCTTACGATGCACTTGGGGATTTACGATTACTCCAGAGCACTCGTAGATCTACGATGATTTTTAAGTGCTAATTAAGTTACGATGCTTTTGGGAAACAGACCGTAATATTAAGATCAGTCGTACGATCGTGTTTACGATCTACTTAGGCTTACGATGCTTTTGGGAAACGCAGCCCTGACTGTTTATGTGAAGATTGTTTTAAGTTCTTTTAAATTAAAAGTTGTTATATTTTTTTAAAGCCTAATAAATGTTTCAATCAGTAGCAGTATATCGGTGATACTGACCTTCTTTCAAAAAAAGTTGTAATTAAACAAATATAGGCTACTGTTGTTATGTTGTTTCTACATATTATACATAGTCACGGCCAGCTCGTTCCCGACCGTAACAAAGAGTATTACACATACAAACGGGTTGCATTGCAAGCTTATTTATTTAGAAAAAAAAAATCTGTTACAGAAATATAACACAATGTCTAGGGATTTAAATAAACAAGAGAAAATAAGTTCAATGGGGTAATGAATGTTGGTAAATAATAGACAAACTAAAATAAAACAAATTGGAGCAAACGACTTCTCTGGAGAACTATGTTCCACCAAAGGAAGTAACATTGGTCCAAACATGTATA
Organism: Abramis brama; assembly: GCF_963993115.1. Classification (NCBI taxonomy): domain Eukaryota; kingdom Metazoa; phylum Chordata; class Actinopteri; order Cypriniformes; family Leuciscidae; genus Abramis; species Abramis brama. The sequence goes on along the minus strand of NC_139965.1, from coordinate 51,390,283 downwards.
CTCTCCACCCATAAGCACCCATTCCAGCACCTCTGGGCCCTAGAAATGCAAAAAGAAGAAGAGAAAAACATGCAGACACATCATGATGTTACATTCTAGAAAGAGCGTCAGCTATTATCCTTCCCTCGCACATGCTTAATTTCCAAATGGAAAGGCTGCAAAATGAGACTCCACCGCATAAGTCGTTGGTTTCGATTTCTCATCCGATTTAGAAAAACAAGAGGGTTATGATCCATATAAACCACGATTTGATAAACCAAAATTTTGGCAAAAACTCAGATAGTAACCTACACTGTTAGTCATTTCAAGGGGATTTTAATTAAGATTTACAGGACGATTACCGTATTTCAGTTTTACAGTAACTGCATGGTACTGTAATTGTGTAATACAGTGAATAACTGTAAAAACCAAGCTAATCAGTACACTACTGTAATTATTTTTATTTGTTCTAAATATAAATTAGATTTCATAATTTTGATTAATTTTAATTAATTAATTTTATTTTATTTTATCCTACATAAGTACTACTGACATATAAATCAATAAGACAAAATGATTACAAAATACATTTAAAAAATATATATATATATATTGTTAAAAAAACATCCATAAAACCCTAAACAAATGTTAGCATTTGACAAAATGAATGTAGATTCATTGGTTGTTTAGCTTATACAATTATTATAATGAAATGTCAACCATCACATTCATAAAACTGCAGAATATAAATATAGCAATCAAAAAGGAAATGTCCAACACAGGGCAAAACTCTGTTCTTTTCACAATACATGACACACCTTCAAAATAATTTCACTTATTTCCAAAAATGTGTTGGATTCATGCACACTGGTAGCCAAAAGAAGTATTTAAGTGTCTTAATGTTTTTGAAATAAATCTCTTTGATGCTCAAGAAACATTTCTTATTATTATCAATAGCCGCGTTTCCATTACCCTTCAAACTGCGCAAATTGAAATTGCGAATTGAAAATACGATTAATGGAAACACGTAATTTTCGAAAAAAAATCCCATTTATCGCAAACAATTTCAGGCAATTCGAAAAAGAAATATTTTGCAAAACTGCAATGGAAACAGTTTTTGTGCATTTACAGTCACCTGACGCAATGACGTGGTATGTTTGGACAGAATACGAGACAGAGTTATTTATTAAATTCATAAAAGACAAAAGAATTACAGGAATACTGAATTCTAAACCTCAAAGAAATGGCACAATCAAGACCTTGAAGCAGAAATGAGGGAGAAACGCCCAGAAACACCTCATACAGTAGGCTATATGTGCCGCTCACAGTGTCTTTCCTTACCATTAATGCTTGGATAACACGCCTATCCCCTTCGATTAATAATAATGGATAGTGGCGGCTGCAATATAAACCTACCAACATTGGTTGCCATGATTTTTGGAATGACTTCTCGAGAGAGGGAAAAATGTGCATAACATCGGTTAATGGAAACGCGTCATTTCGCAATAGTTTTTTTATCGACATAAAAAAAAAAAAAAAAAAAACCTGCAAAAGTTTTGCGCACATCTGTAATGGAAACACACCTAATGTCTGACTGTCTACTCCTCCATTTTTTCCACAGAGAGAGAGAATTCCATATTAGTGTCAAATTATTTTTAACCTTCTTTTTTCACATTTTTATTGTTATTTTTACTATAACTTAAGAATATATATTTGTAAACAGCTTTTTGTCAATAGCATATTCAAACATTTCAGCTGAACTAAATTAAATTATGCCAGATTAAATTTTAATACTTACATATCCTAAATTCTGTCCAAAAATGCTGAGACAGAGAGAAATCGATGATTTAGCCCATTTCAGCTTGTCTTGCATTTCAGTTTTTCTCGATTGCTTAAACACTATAACCAGGCTTTTGAACTAAAATTTCAAAACCATAACGCAATTTATCAAAAAGCACACCCATTTCACTAAACTATAAACATTATTCCCTGTTTTGACACATGAGTCAGATTTGTTGAACTGTCACTGCAAAACTCTACACACAAATCCTTTCATTTCTCATTGCTTAGACCATGTTGTCATTTAGAAAGCACAAGCATTCAAAATTGTTCACTCAAGTCAGCACAGCTTCAGCTCAGTTAGCACACAATTACCCAAGTGGAAACACTAAGAGTCAAAATTTAACACACATCAATCAGAACCTTCAATAGATATATAAAAGGGCCCAAATCAGTTTATTGCGTTTTGGAACAATGGATCCAGAAAGACATGAAGGAAGAGGGATAAGAATGAGGAGGAGGAAGGGCAAGGACAAGAAGACAAGCAGTCTCAGATGAAATTCAAGCCACTCTAGTTGCCCATGTGTTAGTCAATGGTATGACTATGAGGGAGGCTCAGCTACGAGTAAGGCCAAATTTGAGTCGCTTTACCGTCGCCTCGAGAACCTTCAGGGAGGTGTGGTGGCAAACAAAATTCTATCACTGAATAAGAGACAAACATTTCCAATAGTCTTTGATGAGGTTTATTTTCTTGCAAGAAAAGGCCAGCAGTCGTACAGTCACACAGAGTGGCTGCAGAGTGTGACAGTGAAGGGAGGGCATCCTTTCTCCTTCATAGTCTTGACTCCCAGAATGTTATCTTTCTAGGCAAATGATGGTATTTCAACCATATGTGGAACATTCTTAGACGTATCCATCATATTGTCTCCTTGAGTGGAGACCCTCCTGTCACGTCCCAACACTCTTTACCATTCCAATACAATTCGAATTCCATATTAGAATATGGTTTGTGTGTGCTCTTTTACTGTCATATGTTGGTCACACACATCTTACTGTAAGTAAATATATATAAAAATAAAAAAAATTAGAGGGGAGAGTAAAAAAAAAAAAGAGTTAAAAAAAAAAAAAGGGTAAAACTGGAAAAAAAAATATTTGTGTGTGTGTGTGTTTTCTGTGTATGAATAAAAATGTGCCAATGTATCCACTGGTTGTGTCTTTTGTGTTCATCATGTGAAAAGGTTTGTGATGGGGGGAACCACAAGCAACATAACTTACCAGTTTTGGAAATGTTGTTTTGAATTTATTGCACCAGTGTCTTAGACTATGTTGTAGTGTGTGTGATTTTGAGGGCTTGTGTGTCCTGTCTGAGGGCAAAGTTTGGTTTTTCAGCAAGAGTGAATAGTTTTGAGTGTAGAGCTTCATTTTGACCTGAAAATAGGATGTTTGGGGAATTGGGTGAGACGTTATGGATTTGTGTTTATAGTTTTGAGAATACGAGGCATAGTTTCAAGAAATGTGTTTAAGCAATCGGGAAAAACTGTAAGACACATGCAAGAAATCACTGTGTGATGATCGTTCTCCTTCCTATAGTAGTTAACCCACCTGTGCACTGATATTAGGACCTTCCTGGTCAGGTGGGACTGCAATGGTAGAGAGTCTTCTGCCTAATAAAATATCAAAATAATGCAAAAATATAAACTTAAGTTGTTTAGACTGCTAGATTTGGTATGAATGAATTAGTGAGAGTTTTACTGCAGTGCTAACCTGGAAACATTTATGTGAGACTGAACAAGAAAATGTTCCATCTTCTAATTGGTTCATTTGCTGTGTAATAATGTTAGACATGATGCAAAGGTCACTTATTTGATATAAAGTTAGCCAATTTTATAAGATAGATTTTATAAGATATTGTATGCTACCTAGTCTGCACCAGTGGCTCCAAAGCACTTATCACATATTGCTAATCATTTCAGCAAACTTGTGTCAAAATATATCAAAAATATGATTGCAAGTACAGCTTAGACCTACCTCATGAATCTTGCTAGAAGTCACTGGCGCGAATTGGCGCTTTGTTGCAGTTGCTTTTAAACACATACAAAAATTGCAGTAAATATTAAAGTCCATTAAAAAAAACTGTAATATGTTATAGTTTGCAAATAATGCTAAAACTAGAAAGGTGGCCGCTAACCATAAAACTTGTTAGCTAACATACAATGTTATTTTCTCATCAGTATGTAATGGGGTGACCCGTTTAGGGTTTTCCGTTCTGTGTGGGTGGATGGAGCTGGGCGGAAGTTAAGCTCACGGCCCCTTTAAAAACGCGGACATTTCCTTTTACTTCCGTTTTCTCTCCGGCATGGTACGCAGGCTGCATTCTTTTGTGTCGCAAGAGCAATCTATTATGCATCAAGCATTGAGCGCGTATTAAGTGTTGTAGACCTGCATAAGTTGGAAATCCCTTTTTAACTTTTGCCGTGGGTCTGTGGATGTTCAATTGCATTAACGTATATCAAGGTATGTTACTGCATTGATATGTTGCTGCAATTATTCTTTAATAGTGCCGTTTTTAATGATGACTCGTTTATATAGTGTGATCGAGGCAGTATTGGTGGTTTGTTCACCGTTCTTACCGAGGGCCAGTCAATTGTGCTGCAGGTAAGTTTATGTACTTGTATGGTACTTTGTAAGTTGTTTGCTAACCAGAGATGTAATTTTAGATATAGTGTATGCGTGGTTAATGACCAAATTGAGTAATTATTTTATAGAAATCTGCCCACTGTTGTTTTGCTGCTGTGTGGCGGCTCGTTAATGCGACCCGTGGTGCTGTGCTGTGGAGACTGGAGAGGTTGTGCACGCAAGTCCCACGGACTATACCGTGATTTAAAAGCGCACGGTTGTGTGAGCTGGGTTTTATGTGAGCGCGTGTTGATGCGACCACGTGTTGATGCAAGCGCGTGTTTGTGTGAGTGCGTGTTTGTGTGAGCGCATGTTTGTGTGAGCACGTTTTATGTGAACAAGTCTTTATATGAGTGTGTGTTGGTGTGAGCTCGGTGTGAACGCGTGTTTGTGTGTATGGAAATGTGTGGGTGTGCTGAGATGATTGGGTATTGAATTATTTATTTGTTATAATTGATTTAATTGTATTTTCTTTAATTAGATTTTGTTTTTCTTTTTTTTGTGGCTTTTTTGTGGCTTTGTGTTCTTGAGTACTGTGGGTGGTTATTGCCACCGCTCTTATCTATTGTCAATTAATTTACAACAACCATGGGCTATTAGCTGCTGGGATTGGGAGGATTTATTTAATCCATTTATACATTTGTTTGTTTATTGTGTGGATTGTGATTTTTGGTTATAAATTTGCATGAAGGTGTGAATTGAGGTTGTTTGAATTTAATTTATTTGGATCTTTTTGGTTTCATTTTTTTTTCTTTCTTTCCCAAATGTGACTTATTCCATGGAATATTGATATTGATATTGACTGTCCAAGATCCGATTTTACAGGTGGCCACTTTGACTTATTATTTCCCTTTTTTGTGAATGTTATTGTATCTGTAATTTATGGAAGCCCGTTTCCGGGCTTCCATAAATAATTATGAAACTTTCTCATAATTATGACTTAACATCTCGTAATAATGAGAAACTTTCTCGCAATAATGAGAAACTTTCTCATAATAATGACTTAACATCTCATAATAATGAGAAACTTGCTCGTAATAATGACTTATTTTCTCGCACTTCTACAAATGCGCAAAGCAGCGGAGCAGAAGGGCGTGCCACACTAGCGACATCCCCTGGTCAAAGCTGTGTAAATGCATCACAGCAAACATGGCACGCTCTGCAGTGAATAACATTAATGATGAATGATCAGACAGGCTTCCATACTAGATAGTCTTTTATTCATTTGTAATATTCATTTGTATTTTTGTGTATGAACAAGCAGCAACACAAGGGTGATCCATGGATTTCAAATAGATGGAGGAATGATAAGACAGCACACCTTTCCAAATCTGTTTAAGAACACTTCATCTGGAAATCTGTGTAAGGGTCCGTTCATACAGAACGCGCGTTTTCATTGCTTTTCTAGGCAAACATGCACTAGAAGGGACTTATTATTACGAAATGTTAAGTCATTATTATGAGAAAGTTTCTCATTATTGCGAGATGTTAAGTCATTATTTCGAGAAAGTTTCTCATTATTGCGAGATGTTAAGTCATTATTTCGAGAAAGTTTATCATTATTACGAGATGTTAAGTCATTATTTCGAGAAAGTTTCTCATTATTACGAGATGTTAAGTCATTATTTCGAGAAAGTTTCTCATTATTACGAGATGTTAAGTCATTATTATGAGAAAGTTTCTCATTATTATGAGAAAGTTTCTCATTATTATGAGAAAGTTTCTCATTATTATGAGATGTTAAGTCATTATTACGAGAAAGTTTCTCATTATTACGAGATGTTAAGTCATTATTATGAGAAAGTTTCTCATTATTATGACTTAAAGAATCTTTTTTTTTTTTACTCAACGTGGCGGAAACGGGCTTCCATAGTAATTTGTGCATTTTGTTCCTAAAATTTTTGTATGATTATACTTGTACTTCTTGGGTGTCAAATAAAGATTGTACACATCTCTGCTTGTTCTTTCCATTTATTTGGAAACCCTGTAGTTGGGGGCATTTACAAAACATATTTGATATCTCAGGTGGCAATAGCCTCCGCTCACATTTGGCGTAGTCGGCAGGGTTTCGTACAGGCAGAGGTGTGTACTTCCAATCTTGGGACACTTTGTTGTATGTGTTTGAACTTGGAGGTGTATTTGTGGTTTTTGTTTTCGTTTATTTGGATGTTTTGGTCCAAAGTGTTTATTTTACAGCGGCAAAGCAGCAGCGGGCAGTGATCAAGGGAAGCTTTCTCGAGACTGGCAGTTTGTCAAATTACCCGTGAGTACATTTCTCAGGTTTATTTTTTTTTGTGTGTGTATTTTCCTAATGGAGAGTGAGTTGGAAGATCTGCGAAGGCAGGTTCAGTCCTTGCAGTCAGAGAACGAGCAGTTACAGCGTCAAGCTAGTTCTGCAGCAGGGCCCTCGGTTAGTATTAGCTCTGCCTCTGATACACATGTCCCTAGAGAGAGACGATGTTCCATGTTTAGTGGAAGGGATGATAAGGAGGTGTTTGAATGGGTGGAGGAGATTAAGAGTAATTTAAGGGCTCGAAATTTATCAGCAAGGGAGGAAGCTCTGTTTATTCTTGACCATCTAGGAGGATCTGCCAGAAGTGAAATTAAGTTTAGACCAAGGGAGGAGAGGGAGGATCCAGAAAAGGTGTTTTCTGTGTTAACCCTCTGAGGTCTGAGCTGTTTTCTGGGCCCTGGAGGTGTTCTGACATGCTCTGACATTTCTGGTTATTTCTGTTACTTGTGACATTTTCATGGCTAAAGTCTAATTACACTGTATTCAGCACAAACTCTGCTACAATAATATATCAGCAGCATGTATGTAAAAGTTTGTAGTTTTGAGATAATGACATTTATGCGTGGTTTGTGAAAATACAAAAAAAAAAATCTCACTGAAATAAGGCCATGAAACCCATACTGATTATTTCTTCACAAGACTTTTGAAAATTGTATCACGTAGCCTAGAATATTTGCTCCAAAACTATGTGAAAATCACCCCGACTGCTCATTCAGATAAGACAATATATTGATTTAAAAATTTTACGACGTGTTTTGTGTGAAAAAACTTTATGCGGAGGTCATTAATATGTAAGCTTTTCACACCTGAGAAAGACAAAGACCCTCCCCTAACGGCCCTATTAGGAGCTATCAGGCCCTGTCATTCTGAGCAACCTTGCACAATACTGTAAATGAGGAGATTTAAAAAAGAATGGCTTTTAAATTGTTTGGATTTATTTACAACACAACATAGTCCAAAGATACAAAACAAATGCCAAAAAAGCACTTATTGAAAACAATGATCCAAAGACAGAGACCTTTGTGCCATTCCTAAAAACATTGTACATACCTTTCATTTCCAAGGTTTTTGATTTTCACTTTACCATGTTCACGTACAGAGACTCATGTGAATGTTGTCAGCAGGACTCAGTGGCATCTGGGCCCTGAAAAAAAAAAAAAAAGTGAACATACTGATATCAAGAGAAAGGCCTGCACGATTTTGGGAATAAATTTTAGATTTTTCTGGTTAAAATTGCTTTTTAAAAATCACAGAATACACACACACACACACACACACACACAAATGTTTCCAACAATATATAATATAATGAACACCAGGTTTGTTGTGCCTTGTAGGCATAAGCTATGTGCAGTGCTGGATAAAATAATAATAACAATAACCTATAGCAGTATAAATCTTCCAAAAGATTTCAGTAACAACTAAGCTAGAGAAAAATATATTGATTATCATGTTACTTCAAATGTTTCCATTCGTTATGATGATATGAAATGAGATAATAGTAAAAACATGAAGCCGTTTGCTTTTCAAATGCGATCGCGATCCAAAATATGATACATTCAAACGCGATCGCGCTGCAAAATATGATACATTCAAACGCGATCGCGCTGCAAAATATGATACATTCAAACGCGATCGCGCTGCAAAATATGATACATTCAAACGCGATCGCGCTCAAATATAAAACATTCTGGTTACCATATACATATCTACGTTTGAGCAGATATCCACAAACACAGTAACAGTAAACACGGGTCTAAATATTATAATATTCACCATATATCTAGCAACAGTTCAACTGCAATGTGAAATTTATGCAACAACAGCAAACTAATATGTAAGAATTTCTTACCTTACATCTTTCTTGTCTTCAAATCGCGTTCTTCATCTTCTGATGTAAATCCAATGTAAGCTCAGGCGCGTCTAAAAGCAGAGACTTGTTAAGTGTTTTGGTGTTTTGTTTTTGAGGTAGGCCTAATGAGCGCGATCGCGTTCCATGTGGAGATTTGCATGTGAATCTCTTTTGCGCGAGTGGTAAATTAAAAAATAATTAGGAAGCGTTTGAGAAGCTGGACAATCTTGTTGGTTTTATACAAATTACTTAAACAGAGAATATTTGTTTTCAGTTTGAATCCGATCATTTAAAAGTACACACTTAAATGTGTATAAAGGTATATGGCTCATAAATGTGTGACAAGTATTCGCTGAGTTTTGTTTCAGTTTATAGACGTGCTCAAGAAAAAAAAGTTCACCGTGACGGAGAGGCAGAACGTGGACACATACAAAAGTAGAAATATCACAGATTCTTTTTTTAGATTTCTTTTTTCTGTATGACCATAAATGACGGAGTAATTTAAGTTTATAGTGCTACAATGTGGAGAAAATCCAGCAAAACGCGCCCGCACGTTTGCCGACCTCAGAGGGTTAAGGGAGTTATATGGGTGTGCACACTCCTATATTTCCCTTCAGAAACAATTTTTCTCCCGTAAACAGGAAGAGGGGGAGTCCTTGCAAGACTTCTCGCATGCCCTTTTTGCTTTGATGGAGAAGGTGGTACAATGCGCTCCAGATGGTGTGCCTAACTCCGCTTCTTTACTCAGGGATCAGTTTGTAGAACACGTGATCAATAACAGTCTATGCCGTGAGCTTAAGCGTTATGCCCGGCTCCATCCACAGTCTATCATTTTGGAGGTAAGAAAAGAGGCAATTAGGTGGGTTGATGAGGGTTTTCGCCCTGATACACGGGAAAGAAGTTACTCCGTTCCATCTCTTGCTACTCAGTATAGAGTCCAAGGGCATAATTTACCCTCCCAAGGTCAAGAGAATCAGTCTGAGTTGGTTGAACTGAAAGAGATGTTGAGGGCCCAACAAGAGCAACTTAATCAACTCACCCAAGGATTACAGCAACTGCAGTAACAGCATGTTTTCAATCAGTCTAGGCGAGTTAACCCTCTGGGGACCAAGGTGTTTTTGGGGCCCTTGAGATGTTCTGACATGCCCTGACATTTGTGCTTTTTTCAGTTATTTATAAACATGTTAATGGCAAAGGTGTAAATTCACTCTATATAGCACAAACAGGGCTACCATAATATGTGAGCATCATGTATGTATATGTTTGTATTTTTAAGAGAATAATGTTTATGCGTGGTTATTGAAAAAAATAAAAATGAAAGTTGCTGAAATAAGACCACAAAACACATACTAAATATATGTCCACAAGACTTTTGACTAATGGATGTTGTCGCTTCGAGTTCTGGCTTCAAAATTATGTGAAAATAGTCTTGCTTTATCGTTCACATAAAACAATACAATGATTTAAATTGTGTAAAACAGGTTATGCTTGGAAAGCCAATATGCGAGGGGGGCGTGTACGAGGAGTGGTTTACACAGAATACAATGTCCCACCCACTCTGCATAATGAGCCATTCATTCAGGTGTGACACTGACTGAGCCACAATGCAAGGACAAAAGATATATTTAGAAGAAGACTTATATTGACCATTTAAGATTTTGCTTACATCTATCTTGTAAATATCTTTTGCTATTTTATTAAAAAGGTTACAATTACAACAATAATTACAATTTCAACAATATTTCAAGTGTACTCTTTCTTTGTAAAAAAAAAATGATTATAGGCCTACATTTTATCATATGTATTCATTAGTTTGAATATAGCCAACATTGGAACATCTAACATCTTAGTTGATGACTTTATTTTTGACAAAAATAGTATGTATGTATATATATATATTTGATGTGGCAGTATATTCTACAGTAAAAACTGTACCCAAATCTAGTCAACAAAATGTTGTCTTTCATATTTCGCCTGACTATAATGTTGTTTTTATGAAATATTAGGGCATATAAATGTTAATTTGCAGTTTAATATGTTGCTTATACAGACATTTTTTTTCAACATATTTCAGTCGATTTTTACTGATCTCAGTATAGCCAAGCATTTTAGTTGATTAAAGCGGTTTATTCTTTCACACACAGACACGCGATTCATATTTAGGTCAAACAGGCAAACATTCTGTTTCAAACAGGCAAACATTCATTCGCGGTATTCAAATGCAAATTCTGAGAACCCTAATTCATCTCACAGAAACGCGATTACATAGGCCTACACTAACGTTATTCCATAACGTTATTCCACATTAACACTTGAGAAAAGATAACTTAGCCTACCTCACTCCTCGGCGGGATCTATTGCTCACTGTTTGTTATGTAGGCTATATTATGCATCACTCGCGGCGCGCTGTGTTTACAGCTGATGGGCATTTCACAGGACTGAAATGGTTCTCAGAATTTGCATTTGAATATCGTGCGCTCTCCGGGGCGTGGTCACATTACATTTGAATGAGCTCTAATGAGCTCAACTGGAATCGCTCTCTTTTAATACAGATTTCACAAGCTGAGAATATTTGTTTTTTATAAAAATTACTTCATTTAAAAGATGCGATCTCAAGCTTGATACCCGTGGGTATGTTTGCCTGTTTGACTGAATTTTCGCGGAGTTACAGATCATTTTCGAACGCGTTTCAAATTGGAGTTCACGGACAGAGAGAGTGCAGAACTCGCATCATGTTAATTTTTCTTTATTTGGCAAAAAGCAAAACACTTTATTTTTATTGTGAGTACACAGAAAAAAAAAATAGAAACTGAACAGGATCGATTGATGTATAACACGAAAATGAAAGATTTTTTAAATTAACAGAGCATTATGAACTTAATTTACATTGCAAAAAAAAAAAAAAACGAGCAAAACGCGCGGGCGCGTTTTTGGTCCCCAGAGGGTTAACCCTATTATTTGCAGACATTGCAACCAACCAGGCCATATTGCCCGAAATTGTGTTTTGGATTTTCGTAGAACTACAGAGCAGCAGGCATCTTTGTCACAGCCAGTTAGCTCTCTGAATCCTAGTAGGCCGACGGAAAACTTCAACCCCCTGAATTGATGAGCCACACTTCAGGAGGGGTAACCATTGGCTCTCGGCCCTCTGAATCAGGTGGGAACCAGGCCTTTTTTAAATTATTAGGTAACTGTCCTTCTGTCACTATTACTATGGGTGGGATAGAGGTTCCCTGTTTATTGGACACTGGGTCGATGGTGACCACTATTTCAGAGAGGTTCTTTTTCCAGCATTTTGAGCCTTGGGGTAAAGAGAAGTTGCTTAGTTGTGGGTGGCTACAGTTGTGGGCTGCAAATGGCTTAGATATACCATATTTGGGTTATTTGGAGTTAGATTTTGTTGTTCTTGGGAAGAGAATCCAGAGTAAGTGGGTACTCGTGGTGAAAGACCTGTCCCACTCTTCCTTGTCGGGTGGGTTCCCTGGGTTGTTGGGCATGAATGTTATCCAGGAGTGCTATAGGGAGTTGTTTAGTCAACATGGTCATAAACTTTTTGAGGTGAGGGATCAGCCCAGAACTACACGGCAGGACCTGGTCAATGACCTGAAGAGAGCTGGGGCCACAGCCTCAAAGAAAACCATTAGTAACACACTACGCCTTCATGGATTAAAATCCTGCAGCGCACGCAAGGTCCCCCTGCTCAAGCCAGCGCATGTCCAGGCCCGTCTGAAGTTTGCCAATGACCATCTGGATGATCCAGAGGAGGAATGGGAGAAGGTCATGTGGTCTGATGAGACAAAAATAGAGCTTTTTGGTCCAAACTCCAATCGCCGTGTTTGGAGGAAGAAGGATGAGTACAACCCCAAGAACACCATCCCAACCGTGAAGCATGAAGGTGGAAACATCATTCTTTGGGGTATGCTTTTCTGCAAAGGGGACATGATGACTGCACCGTATTGAGGGGAGGATGGATGGATGGGGCCATGAATCGCGAGATCTTGGCCAACAACCTCCTTCCCTCAGGAAGAGCATTGAAGATGGGTCGTGGCTGGGTCTTCCAGCATGACAACGACCCGAAACACACAGCCAGGGCAACTAAGGAGTGGCCCCGTAAGAAGCATCTCAATGTCCTGGAGTGGCCTAGCCAGTCTCCAGACCTGAACCAATAGAAAATCTTTGGAGGGAGCTGAAAGTCCGTATTGCCCAGCGACAGCCCGAAAGCTGAAGGATCTGGAGAAGGTCTGTATGGAGGAGTGGGCCAAAATCCCTGCTGCAGTGTGTGCAAACCTGGTCAAGAACTACAGGAAACGTATGATCTCTGTAATTGCAAACAAAGGTTTCTGTACCAAATATTAAGTTCTGCTTTTCTGATGAAAAAATACTTATGTCATGCAATAAAATGCAAATTACTTAAAAATCATACAATGTGATTTTCTGGATTTTTGTTTTAGATTCCGTCACTCCCCGTTGAAGAGTACCTATGATAAAAATTACAGACTTTTACATGCTTTGTAAGTGGGAAAACCTGCAAAATCGGCAGTGTATCAAATACTTGTTCTCCCCACTGTATATACTTGGATCGCCAGATCCAAAAGGCAGATCTGGAAATCGAGATTTTGAAACAAAAGCTAGAGGTGAGTGTATGGTCACTGGTGAATTCTAGGAAGTATTGAAACTATATTAAAATCTAACAGTTGTTTTTGAATTTTTAGGAAATAAAGAACACCATATAAATTGTTGTGATTTTGCGTTCATTCATTTTGTTTATTTTGTGCTTGGATGTGGTGGTGGATATCATGTGGATTAATCTGAGAAGACATTGCAGCATTTAATATCTCGGACTACCCTTCCATCCTGGAAATCTGCAAGGTTGATGGGGTCTTCCTCGGGGTCTTGTATTTGTAGGGCAGGGTGTTGCTCCCCTCTAATAATGGCAATATTATGGAGAACAACACATGCCACAATAATGTCGCAGGCCCTTTCAGGGGTTACCCTGAGGTGACGTAGGCACTGGAAACGTACTTTCAACAGGCCTACGGTCATTTCCACCCGGGCTCTCGTCCTGCAGTGTGCCACAATGAAGTGCTGCTGGGGGCCTGGTTCAGGTTCTGGGTAAGGGATAATTAGTGTTGATCTCCCAGCAGAAAGCCATCAATCTCTCCTGTAAGAAAGTTCACATTGATTTAGTGCTGCATAGAAGTTCCCCTGTAAGTGTGTAGTGCATACATTGAAATAAGTGTATAGGACATACATTTACTTACCCCTTTCCAAACTGTTGCTCAGGGTTGACTCACGATACATTTGTGAGTCATGAACAGAGCCGGGCCACTTGGCCTCCACATTTGTGATGATATGTGCAGCATCACATATGATCTTGATAGTGCAAAGAATGAGACGTGCTACAGTATTGTGATGTAGTCTTTGACCATTAGAAACAGTAGGCTGTCAGGGTACCTGCACATTAATACTGTGGATGGACCTCCTGTTGACATAGTCAGCTTCATTTTCGGAAGGTGCAATGATGGGAATATGTGTGCCATCAATGCATCCAATCACATTGGGAAATCCTCAAGGGAATTCTAATTATTATGTTATCAGACAAATATCAGTTATATAGGTTATTAGGTTATTATTAGGTTATTATCCAGGGGAGTCGCAGCAAGATGTTCTGGTAACCCTTCCTTTTACAGTCCCCTAATTACTAGGTATTTACCTGGTAAATATATGGTAAGTTATAGTTGGTTATTGGTAATTACCATAGGTAACAAGAATGTAAATGCAGAGAAACTACAAACTAATTACTAGCTATTTACCGGGTAAATATATGGTAAGTTATAGTTGGTTATTGGTAATTACCACAGGTAACAAGTATGTAAATGCAGAGAAACTACAAACTAATTACTAAGTATTTACCTGGTAAGCATATGGTAAATTATAGTATTTTATAGTGTGTAATTACTTAAGGTGATTAGTATGCAATTACAGAGAAACTACCAGGGGAAAAAAACACCACTGTTAAATATCAACTCAACAAAGTACTGTGTACTTGTTACCTGTTTAGGTTGGTAATAACTCAGATTTAATTGTGTACTTCCTCAGAATGTAGGCAGCCAATTTTTAGAAACACCTCCAGTATTACCCATCAATTCAAGTTAGGTTTGTAGTTATCCTAGGGTTATGTTGGTAACAGTCCATGTTTATTTATTACTATCTTGAAATTAAGACGGTAGTTTCCAATAAATTACCTTGTCTTACATAGTTGTTGTTCATTGCTACACCCATTTATAGAGGGTTTATCAAATAATTTACCTTACACTTACCTGGTAACTACCCCGCAGGAACAGTTTTCCCTAATGTCATAGCACATCTTAAATACTGGGTATGTTCTTGCAGATGTTTTTACAATTTACTCAGTAAGTAAAGTGCAACTGTACTGTAAAATGAAGCCTTGTTTATTTCCATGGTATTACCGGAATTGTACCATATAACCTGATCATTCCCAGACTCTTACCACATTCTTTGCTACTGCTTAAACATTTTTAAGTGTCTGGTAATACAATAGAAATAAACAAGGCTTCATTTTACAGTACAGTTGCACTTTACTTACCGAGTAAATTGTCATGTTTTCCTTGGTAACGTTGCAGGACATAAGAGGTAAAAAAGTGTGACTATATGGAAAAGGGAATGATCAGTTAAATTATGTAAGGTAAATTATTTGATAAACCTAATAAATCTAAATGGCTGTAGCAATGAACAACAACTATGTAAGACAAGGTAATTTATTGGAAACTACCGTCTTAATTTCAAGATAGTAATAAATAAACATGGACTGTTACCAACATAACCCTAGGATAACTACAAACCTAACTTGAATTGATGGGTAATACTGGAGGTGTTTCTAAAAATTGGCTGCCTACATTCTGAGGAAGTACACAATTAAATCTGAGTTATTACCAACCTAAACAGGTAACAAGTACACAGTACTTTGTTGAGTTGATATTTAAAAGTGGTGTTTTTTCCCCTGGTAGTTTCTCTGTAATTGCATACTAATCACCTTAAGTAATTACACACTAAAGCCCTATTCGCACGGGATTAGTATTACCTAGGGACCTCCGGTAATTTGTAATAATCGCAGAGGTCGTCTATGATTTTTATCCCGTGCGAATCTGGCATGTCTGTAAAAATGTCTGTAAAAATTCCCCCGAAAATTACCTACCGTATTTCGGCCAACACAGGGGTCCTCTGATAATACCAGTCCCGTGCGAATCCCCATGTCTGTGATTTGGGCTGTTTTTCTGTGAGCCTATCGTTTCCTAAAGAACGTAATAACCATTATGGGCCATTTAACAGTCCATTTTACGTCTGTATTAAAACTATATTAACAATAAAATCTCTCAATATGCTCTACTCCAATCCGATTATAGTTTTTCTCCAATAAAAACTATGAAGTGCTGCAAAAGAGAAAACAAACTAACGTTACAGTAAAGACGTGATACGGAAACGTTAAATTAAGTATTTTGGCGCAACATGGAAGCTCTTTTGGAAAGTTTGGACGCTTTTTGTGGTAGTGTAATTTAGTAGTCTGTATCGTGGAGCATTTCTTTGTCTCACACGGCCTCTAAAGACGTCCATCCTGTAAGTATCTCAAGAAATCAAAGTGTGAAAGAGTAAAAATTATATAAAATGAAATAAACCAAATAAAATGAATAGAAAAACAAGCCTATCGCGACGTTTCGGTATTTATAATACCTTCTTCAGGCAGGCTTGTTGTAAATATGGACAAAGAATAAAAGAAAAAGAAGATATATATTTATACAATAATATGATATGCTATAATATATATATAATATATTTCTCTAATAAATTGGTTTTAAATAAGTTATTTTTTTGAATTGCAATACTGCAGCACGATCTTCGTTTCAGCACGTTCAGCTAGTGAAGTGTGAATGGGTGGGCGCACGCTGTAAAGTCCGTAAACTCGAGGGAATTACGAACATTTATTTGCCCGTGTGAATGAGCCACCAAAAACACAGACGTCAGGGGGTAATTTCTTAATTACAGAGGTCCAAGGGTAATACTAAAACCGTGCGAATAGGGTTTATAATACTATAATTTACCATATGCTTACCAGGTAAATACTTAGTAATTAGTTTGTAGTTTCTCTGCATTTACATACTTGTTACCTGTGGTAATTACCAATAACCAACTATAACTTACCATATATTTACCTGGTAAATACCTAGTAATTAGTTTGTAGTTTCTCTGCATTTACATACTTGTTACCTGTGGTAACTACCAATAACCAACTATAACTTACCATATATTTACCAGGTAAATACCTAGTAATTAGGGGACTGTAAAAGGAAGGGTTACCGATGTTCTTAACTGAACGTCATTTATCAGGTTAGCCTCATTTAAACCGATTTCTACACCACTAACCTGCAATCCTGTGAAATTCCTCTTTGATGGCTCTCACGGGTTTGTGCGCAGGAAACAACACAAAAATTCTAAGAAAGCGCTTAAGAGCGAGGCACACTTTTCTTACCACTCTGCATACAGTAGCCTTACTAATGTGTTCTGCATCCCCGAGGTTATACAGAAAACTACCATTTGCAAAGAAACGTAAAGCAACGCAAAGCATCTGCTCGGATGTAAGAGCACGGCCACTATGGCTGATGTTACTGATGTAAGGATGTAAGGTATTATGGATGTATCTAATTGACTATAAAGAAAAACGGTACCTCTCAAATAAAAATGCATAGGGATATGACAAAAAATTCACTCTGGGCCTCAAAATCCTCTCCCGACATAAATGTAACTCTCTACAAATTAATGCAGCCTCTTCATCCACAGGATCTTCCATAAAAGGACATGCCATTTCATTCTTTTTGATGCTCTCTGTGTGACAGAAATGTGCGCAATGAATGAATGTACCGAAAGAATGAATGAGGTGTTTAAACACCGCTTCTTCTTTAAAAAAGGGGAGGAGACCGAAGGCAACTCTGGATTTACAGAAGAAAACCTACTCCCGACCAGGTAAGGTTCACAGAGTAAGTTACCATTTTAACAGTTGCGAGTGCAACTGGCATTTAAAGAGAATGGGAGATGAGACTCTGATTGGTTTAACGCACGTAAATCCCAAAACACACCCATTACTCATTAAGAGAATAGAGACAACCCTTTTAGACCATGCGCCTGACGCGCCGACCATTTTTCCCATCGTTAAACTAGTAAAAGTGGATTCAGAGACACCCTTAAGTGAACTTGCGCCCTGTGCTTTAGACCATGCGCTTAGATTGTTAAAATAGGGCTCTGAAAGTCCGAACAAAAATGATCTGTTACAGAAATATAACACAATGTCTAGGGATTTAAATAAACAAGAGAAAATAATAGTTAAATGGGGTAATGAATGTTGGTAAATAATAGACAAACTAAAATAAAACAAATTGGAGCAAACGACTTCTCTGGAGAACTATGTTCCACCAGAGGAAGTAGCATTGAATAAATCGGTCCAAACATTTTCTCCACCCATAAATTATCCAATTAACAGTGACGTCACAATCTGATGTTATACTGCCTCCATCAGGTCGCGAATGTAAAGACAGGGTCGTAACTACACTGAACAAAATTATAAACGCAACACTTTTGTTTTTGCCCCCATTTTTCATGAGCTGAACTCAAAGATCTAAGACTTTTTCTATGTACACAAAAGGCCTATTTCTCTCAAATATTGTTTACAAATCTGTCTAAATCTGTGTTAGTGAGCACTTCTCCTTTGCCGAGATAATCCATTCACCTCACAGGTGTGATATCAAGATGCTGATTAGACAGCATGATTATTGCAGGTGTGCCTTAGGCTGGCCACAATAAAAGGCCACTCTAAAATGTGCAGTTTTATCACACAGCACAATGCCACAGATGTCGCAAGTTTTGAGGGAGCATGCAATTGGCATGCTGACTGCAGGAATGTCCACCAGAGCTGTTGCCCGTGAATTGAATGTTAATTTCTCTACCATAATCCGTCTCCAAAGGCGTTTCAGAGAATTTGTCCACATGTAACCACACCAGCCCAGGACCTCCACATCCAGCATCTTCACCTCCAAGATCGTCTGAGACCAGCCACCCGGACAGCTGCTGCAAAAATCGGTTTGCATAACCCAAGAATTTCTGCACAAACTGTCAGAAACTGTCTCAGGGAAGCTCATCTGCATGCTCGTCGTCCTCATCTGGGTCTCGACCTGATTGCAGTTCGTTGTCATAACCGACTTGAGTGGGCAAATGCTCACATTCGATGGCGTCTGGCACTTTGGAGAGGTGTTCTCTTCACGGATGAATCCCGGTTTTCACTGTACAGGGCAGATGGCAGACAGCGTGTATGGCGTCGTGTGGGTGAGCGATTTGCTGATGTCAACGTTGTGGATCGAGTTTCCCATGGTGGTGGTGGGGTTATGGTATGGGCAGGCGTATGTTATGGACAACGAACACAGGTGCATTTTATTGATGGTATTTTGAATGCACAGAGATACCGTGACGAGATCCTGAGGCCCATTGTTGTGCCATTCATCCACGACCATCACCTCATGTTGCAGCATGATAATGCACGGCCCCATGTTGCAAGGATCTGTACACAGTTCCTGGAAGCTGAAATCATCCCAGTTCTTGCATGGCCAGCATACTCACTGGACATGTCACCCATTGAGCATGTTTGGGATGCTCTGGATCGGCATATACGACAGCGTGTTCCAGGTCCTGCCAATATCCAGCAACTTCGCACAGCCATTGAAGAGGAGTGGACCAACATTCCACAGGCCACAATCAACAACATGATCAACTCTATGCGAAGGAGATGATACAGTAAAATCCCCCAATACCCCCCAATACAAATTTTGTTCAGTGTGTGTATAGATATTATTTTCAAAAGAAATGGCATAAAAGTATATTTTAGCTTAAAGGGGGGGTGGAACACTCAGTTTCAGTCAATCTCATGTTAATCTTGAGTACCTATAGAGTAGTATTGCATCCTTCATATCTCCAAAAAGTCTTTAGTTTTATTATATTTCTAAAAGAAAGATAGGCTGTACCGAGTCTTTCCGGAAAAAAACGAGCGGCTGGATGCGTGCCGTGTGGGCGGTGCTTACGCGCCGATAGCTAACAACACACAGACATTTGAAGCAGTTTTACTCACCGCCTAAGGTTCCAACGCACGACCGTGAATCTTTATCGTTGGGACTGCTCCATTCTTAAGCATTAGATGATCTGCAAATCTGGCGTCGAACTGGGCCTTGTTTATAAAACAATCATCGTCGAAATGCAGGGAACAAACAAAGTCCTGTGACTGCAGCGAGAACAGCGCTTTGATGGGCGTACTGCTTTCGCTCTCTCGCTCTGGTCTACGGGTGCGCGCGTGCCCTTTTGGGAGAAATGCCCTTAGGACCCGTATAAGGAAATTCCGCCCCATCTGACATCACGCATGCCCATACTCGAAAAAAACTTTCCGAAACTTGTGACAAACCAGAAGGAGTATTTTTGGCACAGAAATACTCCATCAAATGTACAACTTAATTTTTTTAACTTTGTCCATGTTTAGTATGGGAATCCAACTCTTTAACAGTGTAAAAAAACTCAGTATACATGAAATAGCATTTCACCCCCCCTTTAACAAATGCTTGTCAGTACATTCAAAAGTATTAACATGGTTTATTTGAACATACAGAGCAAAGCAATAAAATGTTTTCTTATACTTTAACAAATATCTGTTAGATGAAATAACAGACTATTTTAGCATCAACACTGGAAATGGGTTTTGCCCTACAAGAACAGAAATTAGAGGGAAGATTACTGACGGAGACCAAGAGACAGGTGAGACACGGCAGGAGAATCACTCTGCAGGGAGGAGATGGAGCAAACCAGAATGCCACTGTTGGCTTCAGAGACTCAACACTGTCATCAAGAATTCATCAAACACACACAGACTACAACACACCTTCTGCATGAGGGCCGATCCAAAGTCAAATCAATGTGTTATTTGCTCCGCATGGCAGCAGAAGCGAGTCACCAATCTAATTATGTGTTTGTGTGCATGTGTTTGGCAGTGGAAATTAGTTGTTTATAACACTTTTCTTGCATGTGAAATGTATGACTGCTCTCTCTAGATACGAAACCAGGTCACGTTAGGCTTTCATCATTTGCCTGAATGAGTCGACCATCTCATTTCATCTCTCACAGGATCAAACCCATGTAAAAATGCCCTAAGATATCAAATTAGGATTCACTTTGTATCCATACATATGTGATTAACCTCAATACTGTGTAATATCTAAGATGAATTCATCTTATTCAGGTGAATTATTACTTGTTTACCTTTGATTATGATCCCAAAGTAATTTGTTATAGGAATAGTTCACCCAAAAATGAAAATCATGTCACTCAATCTCATGTTGTTCCAAAGCTGCACATTATTATTTGGAACACAAAAGGAGAAAAATAAATAAAAATAAATAAATAAAAATAATAATAATAATATATATATATCATGATCATGATCTAGATCACAGGTGTCAAACTCGGTTCCTGGAGGGACACAGCCCTACATAGTGCAAACCCTGCTTCAACACACACACACACACAGCAGTTTTCAAATACGCCTGAAGGACTTGATTAGCTGATCAGGTGTGTTTAATTAGGGTTGAAGCTAAACTCTGCAGGGCTGTGGCCCTCCAGGAACTGAGTTTGACACCCCTGATCTAGATGATTGATATTGTGATTTTGCACAAATAGTCCATATGTTTTAAAACCCCAGTTCCAGAAGTTGGGACAATAATCTGTGATTTATTGATTCTCTTTATTCTTTATTTAACTGACAAAAGAACAAAGAAAAATTACAGTACAAATTCCAATGTTTTCACTGGCCAAATTAATTATATATTAATGAAAATATAAACAAATTATGATTTTGATTGCTGCAACACACTCCAAAAAAGTTGGAACAGAGGAAAAGTAAAAGTGAAAAGGCTAAAGAATATCCATGTGCAGCTATTTAGAAACTGTAAGTAGGTGAAATTGTAATAGGTGGGAGTATCGTGATTGGGTATAAAAGGCGCATCTACCAAAGGCTCCATTTTTGGCTCACTACTCTGTGCCAAATTCCATGAGAGAATTGTCAAACAATTCAAAAATTTCTCAATGCAAGATTGCAAACGATTTAGGTCTTTCTCCATCTACCATACATAATATTGTAAAGAATTAAGGGAATCCAGAGAAATCTCAGTCCGTGTCGGGCAAGGCAGGAAACCTCTGTTGAATGTGTGTGACCTTCAAGACCTCAGATGGCATTGCATGAAAAACCATCATGCTACTGTGTTAAATATAGCCATATGGGCTCGGGAGTACTTTGTAAATTCGTTGTCACTTAACACTGCATCAAGAAATGCAACTTGAATGTGAACAGGAATGTGGATGGGAACCACTGTTATAGAGGGTGCATCAGTGCAAACGGCATGGGTGACTTGCATATGTAAGAAGGTACGTGGGGACGTATATTGGGATTGTACAGAAACATTTACTGCCATCAAGATGACATCTTTCCTGGGGAGCAAGATATTGCCAGGCCTCATTCTGCAAATGCTACATCAGAGTGGTTTCGTAGACACTCTACACTGTAGAGTGGATGTTCTCGACCGGCCTGCCAGCAGTCCAGATCTGTCTCTTATTGAAAATGTATGGCCAATCATGAAAGTATCCTCAATTCCCAAATGATTAAAAAAAGTGTAATTGACAGGAAAGATGATGTGACACGGTGGGAAACATGCTTCTGTCCCAACTTTTTTGGAGTGTGTTGCAGCCATCAGAATCACAATGTGTTTATATTTACAAAATGCAAGATGGTCAAACATTGCAAATCTTTTCTTTATATTTCAATGCAGGTTTAAGAGAATTAGTAAATCACAGATTCTCGATTTTATTGCATTTTACAAAATGTCCCAATATTTCTCAAATTTGGGTTGAAATATAAAATAATAAGGTAACACTTTACTTATAGCCTTTATAGAATGCATAATAACTATATAATAATTCCTTACAATGCTTCTTACAATGCATTGTATGGTTTCATGAATAATTGTAACCGTTTATTATACATTATAATTAATGATGGGATTAATCGCGATTAATCGCATCCAAAATAAAAGTTTGTGTTTACATAATAAATGTGTGTGTACTGTGTACAATTATTTTGTATATATAAATACACTCACATGCATATATATATTTAAGAAAAATGTGTTATTTATATATATTTATATATAATATAAATGATGTATAAATATATATACAGTATATACATTAAAATATTTCTTAAATATGCATATGTGTGTATTTATATATACAAAATAATTATACACAGTACACACACATATTATTTAAACACAAACTTTTATTTTGGATGTGATTAATCACGATTAATCTATCAGCACAAATTATAATACTTATCTATTCATTGTTGCTTTCACGGGCTCACCAGGCTCTCTCACCACCACCATTCAGGGTACGTTTACATGACAACGATATTCTTAAAACTGAGACGTTTTTCATTTGAGTTTTCCGCGTACAGACGACACCATTGTCAAAACGATCCCATTCCACGAAAACGACTTAAAACACTGTATTCTGCTGCCAGCAGATATATACACTATAGACTCAAATACGTAATAAGCATGTGCATGACGTCGTCGTCTTCAGAGATTAGTGTTTTTGTTGTTTACACGGAGACCGTTTTCAAAAACTTGCACTTTGAAACACGTTTTCAAAAGTTTGCGTTTTCAGCCACCCAAAACGCTGTTGTCATGTAAATGAACGACCAAAATGCATAAAAAGTTTTAGTCGTGTAAACAGCCCCTCTATCTAGTCACCTCATTAGCCAACACATAAAAGCACACACAGGGCCGGCGATTGCTATAGGCGAACTAGGCGGTTGCCTAGGGCGACAAATGTGTTGGGGGCGCGGACGCACTCTAGTGTCGCTCTTAGACCTACTTCCCATTAATCATAGAATTAGAACGAAACGCAAAATAAAAAATGTTTATTAAACATGATCATCATAGAGCGGGGTTGGGGCAAAAACTCAATCTTGCCTAGGGCAACCAAAGGGCTAGAGCCGGCCCTGAGCACACACCTTAGTTCAGTCTTTGTCTAGGCTTGAACTAGGACATGGACCCATATAAGCAATCCCCACTCGAACACCAGTTCTTGTAATTTCTCTCAATCGTGTTTCGTGTTTAGAGTGTGCTTCCAAGTGATACTTACCTGTGCTCCGCTCCAAAATCATTCAAATGAGGTTTATGTGCTCCGTCAGCCAGCTCTGCATCCTGGTCCATACTCATCTGTAAGAAAAGATATTCATAAATATCTTCATCATATTCCACTATCACCAATATTGAATTTCTATTCACCTTTCCATCTCAGCATCCGCTGTGTTTTAATAAAGTTTGTTTGGATTCACTTACCACCTTGTTCAGTGTATATATCCTAACAGTTACACATTTAGACAGTTCCCTTTCGAGAGAACTTGAACTGCATTGAATGATACTTTGGGGGAACGCCCCTCAGCGTAGCGCCTCTGAAGCATGAATGAAACTAAGACAATCTTGATTGGTGTTGCGTCATGACGTAAAGTGTGACGGCATAAGCGGAAGCTACAAAAGGATGCCGGCACACAACAGAGTTAGCTTTCTGTTCTTCAGCATGTATGTGTATGTCTTATTTGGTGTTGTCTGTCTTCACACCAGCAATATATATAAAGCTATGGCGAGTGCTAGCTACAGGAGGTGTGTGCATCCCTGCCCTCGTTACATCACGGGTGGGGACCAAATGTGCTTGCATTGTTTGGGAGCTCCCGCCTGGCTATTTTTAATCAGGATGGCCAGGCTCGCGAGCCCCGTGGTGCGGGAAAACGCTCTTCATAGGGCTCGCAAATGGATCTGACAGAGGATCTCGAGACTGCTGAGGCACATTCTCGGGATTCCTCTGCCATTTCCGACGTTCTCCCTCCTCGCGCAGAAGCCCGCTCTGCGGCTTCTTCTGCACGAGTGGAGAACCCGATGCTCAAGCTGTCTGCTTCCGAGGAAGTAGACGCGCTCAGCATCGAAGGCAGGAATTTTGGGGATGACTCGCCACCCCATGTCCCCGCATATGAGGAGCTGGTAGAGGTTGTTTCTCGTGCAGTGGCCTGTCTAAACATCAGTTGGCCACATGAGAGGCAGGAAGCGCTCACTAAGAGCAAGTTGGACGAGCGCTTCCTGCAGCACAGAGAGCAACCTCACCACCGGGGTTTGCCGTTCTTTCCCGATTTACACAATGAGTTGTGTAAATCGTGTAACAGACCACACTCTTCTCGCGTGTCCAACCCCCCTGTGTTAAATTATAGTAATATTTTGGGGGCGCAAGAGAACGGTTATGGGATGATGCCTCGGGTAGAACAGCCACTTGCCACCTATTTATCCCCCGAATCTGCATCATCCCTGAAAACCCCGGTGCTGCCCACTAAACCCTGCAGGGACACATCTTCTTCAGTGGGCAGGGCTTATATGGCTGCGGGTCGCGCTGGCGCTAGTCTGCACACTACGGCAGTACTGCAAGCGTACCAGGCCGACCTTCTTAAGGATACTGATGAGGGCGAGGGTCCAACTCCGGAGGATATCGCGGAGTTGAGGAAGGCTGCAGACTTGTCTCTCTGAGTCACCAAAGAAACGGCCTGTGTTATCGGCCGTTCTATGGCGGTGATGGTGGTCTTGGAGAGACATTTATGATTAAATCTGTCGGGCATCAAGGAGAAAGACTTTCCTCCTTGATGCCCCGATTTCGCCTTCTGGCCTGTTTGGCGACGGTAGGAGGCGAAGAAACAGTCTGCAGCCTTCAGAAAATACCTCCCTCGCCACTCCAAATCCAAGAAGTCTGTCCCTGGTGGGCAGCCGCAGCCATCCGCCAGCTCCTCCGCCTATAGACAGGCGCAAAAAGAGAGTGTCGCATCTAGAGCCCCCCATCAAGGAGATTGGGGGCATAGATGGCGCTCTCAGGCGAAGCCTCAACAGAGAGAGCAATCCTGCAGGCTAAAAAGGCTTTGTCAAAGAGATCCTAGTTCTCTGCGGGCGGCCCCACCCGTGGCGGAGCGATCGAGGTCACCTCCTCCGCGGAGCCCGCAGGAAATCGATGTCGACTTCCCGCCATCAAGTGCGCTTTGATACGCATCAGTTTCCAGTGAACGCGCGCTGCACCATCCGCCCCACAGGCCTGCGGCCAGGCAGCAATCGCGTCCGCCCATTGAGAATCATTTTCGGTCGAACCCTGCCGGAGATCCGCTTCAGGGAGTCAAGAACGAATCCTGATTGATACCCGAAGCCAGCCTCGAGAGGCTGGTTCCCTTGGTAAAATATTTCGATGCATGGAAAAATCTCACAAATATTTCTCCTTGGGCCCTGCGCACCATTCAAAAGGGGTACAGACTGCAGTTCGGTTTCCGCCCACCAAAGTTCAACGGGGTGGTCTGGACTGTAGTCAACCCAGAGCAGGGTCGGGTAATGGAACAAGAAGTAAACTCCCTGCTGGTAAAGGAGGCTATAGAATGTATTCCTCCACCAGACAGGGAGTCCGGGTTTTACAGCCGCTACTTCATAGTTCCCAAGAAGGATGGGGGGTTGCGTCCAATAATAGATCTCAGGCACTTGAATCAGTCTCTGAGGAGGTTCAGGTTCAAGATGCTCACTATTCCCATCATCGTGAACCAAATTCAATCCGAGGATTGGTTTGTCACGATAGATCTGAAGGACGCATACTTCCACATTTCCATCCTTCCATCTCACAGGAAGTTCCTGAGGTTCGCTTTCGGGGGCGAAACGTACCAATATCGGGTTCTTCTGTTTGGCCTAGCTCTCTCCCCTCGCACATTTACCAAATGTGTGGATGCAGTTCTAGCGCCGCTGAGGCTTCAGGGTATCAGGGTGCTCAACTATATTGACGACTGGCTAATTTTGACCCAGTCACAAGAGCTGGCAGTTCGGCATCGAGATGTCGTCCTCGCCCACATCCAGAGCCTGGGGTTGAGACTGAACACGAAGAAAAGTGTGTTTACACCAGCCCAGAGAACCACGTTCCTGGGAGTGGTGTGTGACTCGGTCACGATGTGGGCACAATTGTCTCCTGCACGGATCGAATCCATCCTGGCCACGGTGACCAGGATAAAGCTAGGCCAAGCCATCACTGTAAAACACTTTCAGAGAGTGTTAGGACTCATGGCAGCAGCATCCAACATCATTCCATTCAGCCTCCTGCACATGAGGGCCCTGCAGTGGTGGTTAAAAACCAAGGGGTTCTCCCTGAAGGGAAACCCATTCCGCATGATCAGGGTTACGCGCAGAAGCGTTCGTTCCCTATCTATGTGGACGAAAGCTTGGTTTCTGTCCCAAGGCCCCGTGCTGGGAGCGTCATGTCGCCGGAAAGCCGTTTCGACAGACGATGCCTCTTCCATGGGAGATTCCCATCAGGATGGACCTGCTGACACAGGCAGAGGGCTCAATGTTTCACCCTCGGCCAGAACTATGGAAACTGTGGGTCTGGCCCTTGAGGGGGCAAAAATGGAATGTTTTCACCGTATGGTGTAGAGAGCGTGGTGTGGACCCAGTTAACTGCCGAGTGGCTTCAGTGCTGGAGTTCCTCCAAGATCGCTTCTAGGCTGGTCTTACCCAGTCCACACTCAAGGTGTACGTGGCTGCCATTTCGGCTTTCCACCCTCCTCTGGGTGATGGGCCTCTGGGGAGACAGTAGTTGGTCCTACGTTTCCTCTGTGGGGCTTGGAGGATGAGACCTGCGGCTCATACCAAGGTTCCCACTTGGGACCTGGCGGTGGTTCTCGAAAGGTTGGTTGAGGCCCCCTTCGAACCTCTGGAGTCGGCTGAGGCCAAGAACCTTTCCCTATAGGTGGCTTTTTTGTTGGCCATTCCTTCTCTGAGGAGGGTAGGAGATCTTCAGGCGCTCTCTATATCACATGGGTGCCTGGAGTTTGCTCCAGGCGACATTAAAGCCATCCTACATCCCAGGCGGGAACTATTTGCCTAAGGTGCCATTGAATGTGGCACGGCCTAGCTGCAGACTCGGAGCCCCGCATTCTCAGACCCCTCGTTTTTCGAGACAGCGCCTCCTGCTGTTCGGAAAATCGTATAACACCCCCACACAGAGTCCCGCGTTCTCAGACCCCTCGTTTTTCGAGACAGCGCCTCCTGCTGTTCGGAAGATCGTATAACACCCTTATCCAAATGCCACTGAAAACAATAGGATGCAATATTACGGTCTCGTTTTATTTAAAGCTCCCTGCTTAATGCATGTGCCAAAAAAACTCATTGTGTTCTCTGACTAACAAATTACCCAGTAGTTATTTTTTGAGCGTGGGTGTAATTGAAAGAAAATTACTGATGGAAGGGATACAATTACAGATTGAACTATCTTCTGAAAAATATTATGTGATATTATATTGCTACAATGTTTTTTTTTATTCAAATTCCAATTATTCTTTCAGTTCAACCTATAATGGTCTAATTAACATTATACCATGCTAACATTACAAAACCAGTTTTTTTGATATTTTGAATGTGAAGCAAAACTCAAATAAGAATAGACAAAACACCAATAATAAACAATTCTGTACTTTATTTAACGATCACCTAAACATCATCTTGCTGTAAACAGGACAAAGCAAAGAAAAAAGGAAGAAAGAATTGTGTTAGTGACTTCACTTTTCGTCTTCAATTGCATTAAAAAAAACTCTGCTAAAGCGTCTGCTAAATGAATAAATGTAAAATGTAATGTAAATGCATGAGGTAAAATAATTACTTTCTGGTAGGCGAATGTTCCTTCTTTTTTCATTCTTTTTGCAATCGCTCTGTCAAATTCCTCGACTTCACTAAAATAAAAGATGAATGCCATTGTCAAAAATATTGTGTAATAATAATTTTTTTTTTTTTTGCAAATGCAAATTACAAGCATACCTAGGGTGATAAGTAGGGCCACGGAGGAACACCTCCTCAGCCTCCTGCATCTCACATAGGCCATGAATGATGGCCTGTCCATATAAATAAATAAATAAATAAATATATATATAAAACATTGCATATATGGCAATAATAGAAACAATCCAATTGACAAACATGTCCGGGCCTACCTCAGGAAAAAGAAAACTACAAATGAACTCCACTTCATCTGTGAAGTTCAGTTGAGTTTTAGAATTATCCAGCAGAGCTTTGAGGTGTTGAAAAAGAATGGCACACTGCTGCTCACTGT
Organism: Abramis brama; assembly: GCF_963993115.1. Taxonomy (NCBI): domain Eukaryota; kingdom Metazoa; phylum Chordata; class Actinopteri; order Cypriniformes; family Leuciscidae; genus Abramis; species Abramis brama. The sequence goes on along the minus strand of NC_139965.1, from coordinate 51,361,382 downwards.
CCATGTAGACTGGCACACGTGGCTTTAGGGGGAATCACTTTTATGGTTTCCCATTGAGAACATCCTGCGGGGCAGACAAAAAGTGTTGTTTTATATATACATAAGCCATCAATTAATAATTGGCATAACCATTAAAAATATAGCTAAGAGCATATTGGATAATCAATTGACAATGTTGAAGTTCAAGTTCAAGTTCCGTTTATTTATAGAGCACATTTACTACCGGCTGTCAACCGACCAAAGTGCTGTACAATAATTACAATCAAGTACACAATGAAACAATCAATGATCACTTGTGATCAATAAATACAAAAATCCAATTACATATTAAAAGCTGAATCAAACAGATGAGTTTTCAGAGCAGATTTAAATTCAGATAAAGTGGAAGCCATTTTAATTTGGATTGGGAGTTTGTTCCACAACGTGGGGCCCGCCACTTCAAACGCTCTATTACCCCTGTTTTTCAAGCGGGTTCTGGGAATCTGAAGGAGGAATTTGTTTTCCGATCTAAGCCCTCGCTTAGGGGTATATAGGTGAAGTAGGTCCGACAGGTATAATGGTGCAAGATTATTTAGTGATTTGTAAACCAGTAATAGAATTTTATATTCAATTCTATGCTGAACAGGTAACCAATGTAGGGATCTCAGAAGGGGTGTAACATGCTCAAACTTTTTACATCCCTTCAGGAATCTCGCTGCTGCGTTTTGAACGACTTGTAGACGTGAAATTTGAGTCTTAGCAACACCATAATATAGAGAGTTGCAGTAGTCCAGCCTCGATGTTATGAAGGCATGGACAGCGACCTCTAAAGAGGCGTTAGAGAGAAAAGATTTAATTTTAGAGAGAGAGCGTAGATAGAAAAAGCTAGAGCCCACTACAGAGGCAATTTGCCTGTCAAATTTCAGACTGTTATCGATCATCACACCCAGATTACGCACTTGGGATGAGGTGCTCAGATTTGAGAACTCCAAATTTTGTGAGTTTTGTCTACTAGTTTCGGAGGGGCTAAAGACAATAACTTCCGTTTTATCTGAATTTAAAAAAAGGAGAGCCATGATTTTACGTCGTCCAGACACGCGGATAAACAACTAAGAGCATGCTCATTTTCGGAGGTCAGAGGCAGATAGATTTGCATATCATCAGCGTAGCAGTGGAAAGAAAGAAGAAGTTGACAATGATCACAGCCCTGGGTGAGTCATTTAGGAATGCTAATCTTTAAATGGTGAAAAAGGACCATTTCAGTACCACTAAATGCTGCTCTGTTCCCTTTGAAGTCACAATGCAGTCCACCAGTGTTTCTTCGGTTCTTGTCCGATTTTGGACTGCTTGGACGTGCTGTGGGACATCATGTGTGGTGCTTCTTTTTAGCCTATACAGAGGTTGTGTTTTTGCCTCTAATAAGCATTTTGCCTCATCTGTCCAGAAGGCAAACCTGCGCCCATAGCTTGCAAACAATAATAAAAAAAATTATAGGCGCAATTAAAGAAAAAAATGAAATTGATGAAAAAAATGAAATTGTCTCTTAAGAGAGTTATTAAGGGTGTTTTGTTACTCATGCTAAATAAAATGTTGTATTGACAAAATATTCAAAAGTAATATGACAGATTTAACTCATATATGGGACCTCTGAATAATATTTTACCAAAATGTACAATACTTTTTGAAATACCCGTCAATTTGAAATCGTTCCATTAGCACAAGGCACCACCATTTTCTAATCATGGGCATGTCAACCTGAAAGAAATGCCCAGTTAAAGGTCATACTGTTTTCTACTTTTACCAAATAAACTTATAAAAGTAAATAAAATAAACAAATTTCCTTTTATTAACTTACCTGCTGGAAATCGAACTCGATGTCACAGACCATTGAGAGGGTGTACTGAAATACAGGAGACAAGCTGTTTCTGGATTTCTGGAAGTGAATTCCCCCTTTGAATTGTTATATCCATCTTTAAAAAAAAGAGAGAGTCAAACTCAAATTCAAATTTTAAGACCACCCCACAGAGCCCATAGAGTCAAATTTCAGTCAATACAAATTAAAACAAGGAACCCAAACAAAAGGCCAAATGACACTCTAGCTCACATGTTAATACCATAGACTGGTTAATACATAGTGAAGGCATAGTAAATTTGATTATTAGGCAATTGTATGAGTTGTAAATGGCTGGCAACAACTTCATATCACAGTTAAATTAATATTGATTCATTTTAATACTTACGTTTTATAAGAACTAATTTAAGTAGTCTACATAAATTATATAAAGTAAAATAATTACTCTGGCATTAATTAATTAAATTGATAGTTTTAGGAGAAAAGGTCCGGTAATTAAAAAAAGGTAAAACGGTAAATCTGATTAAATAATTAATGATGACATTAACACACTTAATGTATTTAATTGGTCTACTTTAATGTCAACTAATTTTAATCAAATTTTTACAATGGCTTGTCCACAAAAAGTCCCAGGTTAAAGGCTAACGTTAGCTATCAAAATATTTTCTGGGAAAAAAGGCGAAAAACATACATTAACGGCTCAAATTTTGTTACAAACTATCTTTACAAATATTAAATGGACTATTCATATGTTGGTGTATCGATGAGCTATAAAGTAGTTTGATTAAAAAAGAAATCGAATGAGTATGATTCGCTAAATAAAATTGACGATACTCACATTTCGGCTTAAGTTCTTCACATGTTTATCCGATCCAATTTGATAGGAGGCCTGTCTCAAAAAACAAGGGGTCTGAGAATGCGGGACTCTGGGTGCGGGACTGTAGCTGCAGGCTCCGAGATACTACTTCACGTGATGGCGGATGAGGAGAGACTTCATCTGCTCTGCCCTGTCAGAGCTCTCAAATTATACATTCAGAGGTCCTCTTCATGATGGAAGTCAGACCAGTTGCTAGTCTGTTTCAGGTCAACCAAGAAGGGACTTCCCGCATCTAAGCAGACCATTAGCAACTGGATTGTTCAGGCTATCTAGATGGCCTATCAGGTGCGCAGTTTGCCTTCACCTTTGGCCGTGAGGGCTCATTCGACCAGAGGCATGGCGTCCTCTAGAGCCCTCCTTTCAGGGGCCCCGATCCAGGAAGTCTGCGATGCAGCAGGATGGGCCACCCCTCACACTTTCATTAGATTTTATAGCCTGGACATTCCATCTACACCTGGCACCCTTGCACTCTCGTCCTAAGTGTGCCTGTGCTCAGCTTCACACAGGGACAGGCAGGGCTCGTTGTGGCATAGTGGGTACTCTTTCCCCCAAAGTGTCATTCGACGCAGTTCGAGTTCCCTCGAAAGGGAACGTCTCGGGTTACGACTGTAACCCTTGTTCCCTGAGAAAGGGAACGAGAACTGTGTCCCTTCGCCACGCCTTCCCCTGCCTGGGAACACTTGCTTCATCACAGAAGCTAACTCTGTTGTGTAGCCTTTTGTAGCTTCCACTTATGCCGACACACGTTACGTCATGACGCAACACCAGTCAAGATTGGCTTAGTTTCATTCATGCTTCAGAGGCGCTACGCTGAGGGGCGTTCCCCCAAAGTGTCATTTGGCGCAGTTCGCGTTCCCTTTCTCAGGGAACAGGGGTTACAGTCGTAACCCGAGACATTTTGTGCTTTAAAACATGTTAAACAACCAATTTCAGATATAACAAGGAATCTGCAAATATTATAATGCACTTAACTTTTGTTACCTTTATGAAAAATATAAAGCATTATAACGTACAATATGAATACCTTCAAGTAAAGGCTTCAAGTAAAGTGTTACCAATAATTACTCTAAAAATTAAGAGTGTGGCACTTTAGGATCCTGATTTGTTGAGCTAAGATATGGGTTTGGAACAACATGACAGCAAATGAAAATATTTTTTTTTGGTTCACTATTCCTTTCCGTGCATGGAAAGAATACGGGTATTTCGAGAGAGAGAAGCTGATAATAAACAGTGTTCTCAGATGCTTTAGTATGCATGAAACACCTTGAGCATGAGGTGAGAGCGACAGCTCCGAAATGAAAGTTAGGACAAGAATCCATCTGTCTGTTTAAACAATTAATACAAGGATCAGGATCCTATGTCTGTTTGATCAAACTTCTGTCCAACTATTTGAGCACTTAAGGACATCTGATGAGCATCTGAGATAGAATAACATAATCATAAATATTGGGCTACATGATTCCCATAATGTGCAGCAAATGTTTACAAATTCTGCATGTGTTTGTTTTGGTCTACTTTAACATTAAAAATTTAATATTTTCTTAAATGTGTTACTTGCCTTTTATTTGGAATATTTTGTGAAAGTTACTCATTTCTGAGAGAAAATTGTTTTAACACGATTTTTGTGAATTTCATGTTAATTTAACATGTTACAAATAAATGCGTTTAATCGTGCTTTGACCTGTACACAAATTATATTAGAAGGTACTTTAAGCCTAAACAGAAGCACAGAATGAGGAGCTGATACATGATATTGTAACAGAGTCACCAGATCAGCACGCTCAGCATGCTTTATATGTTTCATAAAGATAACAAAAGTATATATATATATATATAGACACACACACACATATATACACACACATTTATTTAGATATATTATATTGAGTTTGTTGAAAAGTGCTTTGTTTCATTTGTTGGGGAAATACTCATATTTCACCCAATAAACTAGATTAAATTGTTATTATTTACAGTTTTACATTAGTTCATACACTGTAAAAAATTTCTAACCTCCCCAACTCAATTTTGTAGTGACTGGTCACATCTAAATTTTTCAATTGGCCCAAGTGAAATTCTGTAAATTTAATTTTATAATTTTCATAATTTCACTTGGGCCAATTGCAACTCACTTTTGTAGTGACTGGTCACATCTAAATTTTTCAATTGGCCCAAGTGAAATTCTGTAAATTTAATTTTATAATTTTCATAATTTCACTTGGGCCAATTGAAAAATTTAGATGTGACGAGTCACTAGAAAATTGAGTTGGGGAGGTTAGAATTTTTTTTTTTTTTTCTGTAGTGAACTAATGAAGTAAGCTGCTAAACTCTATAAAGGACAGGCAAGATGCTAAAATATGTATACAAATTTTAATATATGATAAAAAGGGATTGTGTCAATAATGAACAATGTTTAAACAAATCTATTGAGTGAATAATTCAATCACTTACACTCACTGAACACAACCTACTTGTAAGATGTACAGTAACCTTAAGAAAAATGGTTATAAACAGTACCAAATTAGGGTTCTTTGGCTTGTAACAATGGCAGAACCCTTTTTTATTGCTAAATAGAACCCTTTTTATAAGGTTCAAAGAACCATGCTTTGAAAGTGTTATATAGGACCTTAATGGTGTTATAAACAACATTTTTAATAGTTTATTTTCAATAATATTAGTTTATCAGTATCTTCATATTATAAATATTAGTATTATTAAGTATTATTAGTATTATTATTTTTTTAAGTCCACTATCTGCCTGGTCTTATAACATCTTGCTGCATCTTAAATAAAATAAAAATGTTTTCAATTAGGTTTTTTTATTTGTTATAGACATGGCTAATTGTTACAAAAATGACAGTGCTCTAACAACAGTTGTTAGCTGAATATGTTAATAAATAACAATTTACATTGAACATGATATAGATGTAATGAAGACAAGTTCCAGTGAAATATCTTCACAATCCTCTATGACGTCATTGCATCCAGGGCTTGACATTAACACCCACCAACCTGCCAAAAGCAGGTGGATTTTGCTCGTGGTGGGTAACACAGTCACTCAACTAGCCACTTTGGCAGGTTGAATAATTGTAGTCTTTTCAAAAGGCATCTGAAATAAGCCATATTGCAGTGTGACACTACGACACTACAACTCCCATGAGTATTACATGCACACAGTGTTGCCTTGCGCTTGCGCGCAGGTGACCGACAACACAGAAACCAAGAGACAGCTAGCTGCCCTGCTGGAGTTACGTCGTTGGATCAATGTTGCCAACTTAGTGACTTTTCAGACCCCTTTAGCAAATTTTTTTTCCAAAAAGCGACTAGCGACAAATCTAGCGACTTTTTGGACAAACCTCAGTAACCTTCAAATGTTGCCAATACTGTCCTGCGAGCACGAGGTCTTGTTTCTCCCCGCCGTCACTCTCTCTAGCTGCGTCTACCTTGTTCAGTGAATGGCTGAGATGAGCAGCAGCACGTTCATCTGTTGAGCGCACGGCTGCTGACAGACGTGAATGAGTAGTGTTTTTCCACGGACTTATCACTTATCTGCTTTTCTTTTGTTTTATATTTAAAGAATTTGGTTTAACCATTTTAATTTACTTTATTTTCTTGTGCTTAATACTTGTAATACTCACTATCACAGAGCTTTAGCTCATCTGGTTCCCGAACTCTCTCAATTCAGATAATTTTCCACATAGGCCTATAAAAAATGTAGTCATTCACTATATCATAGCTACTCGTTCTTGTCAGACAAAAAAAAAAAAGATAGTAAATGAGAACAGCTTTATTTGACATTCGGCTATATTATATATTATATTATATTAAATACAGTATGTGGAGCATTAATTTAGAGAGAAAACACATTAGGCAGGCAGAACACAAGTACGAAGCGATTACGTCATGAATATGCTAATTAACGTATGATGTCATCTAGCGACTTTTAGGGAAGGTGTTAGCTACTTTCCTGTGAAAATAGTTGGCAACACTGCATTGGATGCCGGTGGAGCTATGTGGCGACATATAATACATGGTTTTATTTTAAAAAATTAGCTTTACACACAACCTTATCAGAGCTAATGATAATGACCTGTATTGTTATACATTTATGTAGTCTTGATTTGGGTGTGTACAGTGGTTTTACATTTAAAAGGGTTGTAAATCTAGTTCAAGTAAATTTTAGCACGTCATAGTTAACTTTTATCAGGTAATTTCACAACAACAAAAATGTGGCTAGTAAAAATGCTGTGTGGCTAGTAACTTTGGAAAACCACTAGCCACATTGGCTAGTGAGCAAAAAAGTTAATGTCAAGCTCTGATTACATCCTTAATTATGTGTGTATTCAGAGTGTCAGTTTCTCTCTGCAGATGATGAGGTTATGGTATGTGACAGCATCTGAAATACACAATTGAATTTAGAGTTGCATTGTATCTCTTCCAGTTGATTATGTAAAAACAATTGGTAACACTTTATTTTGATATTCCTTTTTGAACATTCTGTTGACTATAAGTAACATTGCACCTACATGTCAACTAACTCCCATTAGAGTATTAGTAGACTGTCTGCTTAAAGGGGTGGAGGAATGTGATTTCACTTTTTTAAATTTAGCTAGTGTGTAATGTTGCTGTTTGAGCATAAACAACATCTGCAAAGTTACAATGCTCAAAGTTCAATATACAAAGGGAGATATTTGCTTTTAAAGAAATCAATTTCTAAGGACTACAGCAAACGGCCGGTAGGGACTACAAGACATTCCTCCAGGGTTAATGACATCACTAAGCCCAACATTTACATAAAGCCCTCCTCTGAAAACACAATAAATAAAGGGGGCGAGGCCATTTTATGTTGCTTTGGAGAAGAGTTGTTGTGGTAGTAGAGTGTCGTTGCTGCCATGACGTCGAAACGCTGTTATTTTAACCCAGATTGCAGGTCCACTTTGTTCAGTCTTCCTAAGGACGGTGGAGTTAGGGAGCAATGGTTACATTTTATTTTTAACTCGGTCCCTCATAATTATAATCCAAATGTCGCTCTCTGTGCTGCACATTTTCCGGAGGAAAGCTTCCTCAATCTACGCGAGTTCAATGCAGGATTCGCACAGTGGCTTGTCCTGAAAGATGGAGCAGTTCCAACTTTAAAAACAGAAGCTGTTGTTTACGAGCCACAACCTGTAATGTTGAGTATGATTTTTTCGTTGATGTGTTTTCCTGTAATAGTTTGTATTGTTAATTGTACATTGTAGCAAGGAAGTAAACAAAGGACAATGCTGTTTGGCTCCACAAATCAGTTTGTTAAATGCTAATTCATACTTATCCGACAAACACATACAAACTTCTGTTTAATATCACCAGCGCAGCGAACTTGGAATATTTGTGGTTGTTGTCGTTTATGTGATCAGTGTAAATTATTCTTTGATTATAGCTTTTATGTATTGTTTATCTACATGCTTGTTTATCTAAAGGCATGCTAAACATGGTTTTGTGTTTGTTTTGGCTACTGTTGTAAAGCCAATGTTTAGTGTTCTTATTGGGTTAATAGTTCTGGCGACAGATATTTGGCTACAATCGTTCTAAAAATACAAAAGTAACAGTGCCATATAGTCAGTAGCGATCACAATAAATCTGCAGTCAAAAAAAAACAAAAAAAACATACCATTCTGAAACGTCCTTTAACAGCTGTTCTTGAACAGGTTCTTCCTCTCCACTAACATTCTCTGGGTCTGATTCGTATGGAAGCCCGTTTCCGCCACATTGAGTAAAAAAATAAAGATTATTTAAGTCATAATAATGAGAAACTTTCTCATAATAATGAGAAACTTTCTCGTAATAATGACTTAACATCTCGTAATAATGAGAAACTTTCTCATAATTATGACTTAACATCTCGTAATAATGAGAAACTTTCTCGTAATAATGACTTAACATCTAGTAATAATGAGAAACTTTCTCATAATTAAGTGTGCTTGCTGAAAGCAGCACACTTATTGTTCTTCTTAAGTTTTCTTCTTCTTCTTCTTCTTATTATTATTAAGTGTGCTTGCTGAAAGCAGCACACTTATTGTTCTTCTTAAGTTTTCTTATTATTATTATTATTATTCCCGGGAGAAAAATTTTGGCCAGCTCCTGTGCCTAGGCCCTTTGAGACAGAGACACCGTTCCAACTTTAAAACGTCCGGTCAGTACCGGTGTAAGTTGCTCACGAAGATGACATCACGAGTCCATGTCATTCGTCCGCCATATTGGATTGAACAGAAAGCGAAACTAAATTTTCACAGGTCACAAATTTGGTCCGAACTTCACGAAACTGGACGTACATGATCCTTGGACTAAGGATCTTTATATACATCTTCGAGTATATAAAACGAGCCAACGGCAATGAAATGCCATGGGTCTGCGGAATTTGCATAGCGTATCTCCGCCCCATCCTGGGGGTATATAAGGAAGTACGCCAGCAACATGCAGATATGTTTCTTCGCTGAGGAGCCGAGACTGAACTCAGGCGTTCCAGCGGTACAGCGGAAGTGGCAGGGAGACGTAACGTCTCCGTTCCCTACCTTTCGTAGTCACTCCGAGTTACGTCGGATGACGACGAATGGGGTTCCCAGTGTAATCACGCCACCTCTCGACTGTCTTCCAGTGCCCTGCGTAAGTCTGAGCTCCCTGTCGTGAGACTGGCACGGACGAAGGACTCCTACTTAACACAGGAATACCAAGGTACACTGGGAAGCATATCTCAGTAGAAATATGCAATCATGCCCAACCCGAAGGGGGGGACTTGGAATACACATATGACCGCGAAGGGCTGCATATGGAGAATCACTGGGGTGTCCAGCCGCAGGTGGAATATTTCAACCCCAGGGGTGGCAAGGTGGCTTGCCGAGGGAAAGACACATGCTCAGAGAGGCTTACAGTGGAAATACACATGTGGGGGTCGCCCAGAGGGGGAACCATGCACATGGAGGCACCTGGCCAAGCGCGAAAGCTGCCAGTGGCATAACTCTGGCGTTGACGTCGTCAGTGCTGGAGGAGACTCAGGGCTTATTAGGCTCACCCGAGAAGAATATCGCACGTATCCCGTCCGTGGAGAGGAATGGCGAGCAAGCGAAGACACCTGAGCAGAATCTCTTACCGGCTAGTTGAAGCGAGTACATGAGAAGAAACTGGCTCTACTCGGAGATTGTAAAATCTCGCGAACGTGTTAGGTGTCGCCCAGCCTGCAGCTCTGCAGATGTCTGTTAGCGAGGCGCCATGCGCTAGATCCCAAGAGGATGCCACACTCCGAGTGGAGTGGGCCGTCACACCAAGGGGGCATGGTCGACCTTGCTGCTGGTAAGCCAAAGCAATGGCGTCCATTATCCAGTGAGACAACCTTTGCTTGGAGAGAGCCTTTCCCTTCAGCTTCCCACCATGACAGACAAAGAGCTGGTCTGAGGTCCTGAAACACTGCGTTCTGTCAACGTAAGCACGGAGGGCGCGTACTGGACAGAGCAGTGCCAAGGCTGGGTCTGCCTCCTCCAAGGGTAGCGCTTGCAGGTTCACCACCTGGTCTCGAAAGGGTGTGGTGGGAACCTTGGGCACATATCCAGGCCGGGGTCTCAGGATCACGTGAGAGTTAGCCGGTCCGAATTCCAGGCACGCTTCGTCAACCGAAAATGCCTGCAGGTCCCCTACCCTCTTGATGGAGGCCAATGCAACCAGGAGCTCTCTTCATTGACAGAAACTTAAGCTCCACTGATTGCAGAGGCTCAAAGGGAGCACTCTGCAGGGCAGTTAGAACCACTGAGAGGTCCCAAGAGGGTACGAGGGGAGGACGAGGAGGATTCAGTCTCCTCGCTCCCCTCAGGAACCTGACAATCAGGTCGTGCTTCCCCAAGGACTTACCATCAACTGCGTCGTGATGTGCGGCAATGGCGGCAACATACACTTTCAGGGTGGAGGGAGACAGCCTTCGCTCCAACCCTTCTTGCAGGAAGGAAAGCACAACACTGATGGGGCATTTCGTGGGTTCTAGATGTTTAGAAGAACACCAGTCGACGAAGAGGTTCCACTTCAACGCATAGGCATGTCTCGTGGACGATGCTCTAGCGGAAGTGATGGTAGCCACCACCGCTGGTGGTAGGGTACTCAAACCTACCTCGTCCCGTCCAGGAGCCACACGTGGAGGTTCCAAAGATCGGGACGAGGGTGCCATAAGGTGCCCCGTCCCTGAGAAAGCAGGTCCTTCCTCAGAGGAATTGGCCAGGGAGGTGCTGTCGCGAGGAGTACTAGTTCTGGGAACCAGGTGCGGTTGGGCCAATACGGGGCAACCAAAATCACCTGCTCCTCGTCCTCCCTGATCTTGCGCAAAGTCTGCGCAAGAAGGCTCACTGGGGGAAACGCATACTTGCGGAGGCCCCGCGGCCAGCTGTGCGCCAGTGCATCCGTGCCGAGCCTGCCCTCGGTCAGGGAATAAAACAGGTCGCAATGGGACGAGTCGTGGGAGGCAAACAGATCTACCTGTGCGTCCCCGAACTGATCCCAAATCAGCTGAACCGTCTGGGGATGGAGTCTCCATTCTCCAGCGAGAGGCCGAAGCCGAGACAGCTCATCGGCCGCCTGGTTCAGGTCTCCCGGGATATAAATGGCTCGAAGCGACCTCAGATGCTTCTGACTCCATATGAGGAGGTGGCGGGCGAGTTGCGACATATGGCGGGAGCGTAGACCACCTTGACGGTTGATGTACGCTACTGTGGCGGTATTGTCTGATCGGACTAGTACGTGCTGACCCTTGAGCAACGCACGGAAGCGGTGCAGGGCGAGACGTACAGCCAGCAACTCGAGGCAATTGACATGCCAAAGGCGCTGGGGTCCTGTCCAGGAGCCCGTGGCAGCATATCCATTGCACATGGCGCCCCAACCCGTGGTGGAGGCATCTGTCGATACAACTACATGGCCCGTAGAAAATTGAGGTTCGACCACGGGGAGAAGGTCTGACGGCAGGTCGGAGTCACTGGGACTCGGAGCGTGCCATGTTGCCATGCCCACCTCGGGACTCGATCGCGAAGCCAAAGCTGAAGCGGTCTCATGAAGCAATCCGAGCGGCGTTACTGTGGCTGCGGATGCCATATGCCCCAGGAGCCTCTGAAAAAGTTTCAGTGGAACCGCACTCTTGCCCTCGAATTGACGAAGGCAAGTCAGCAGTGACTGCGCAGTGACAGCAGACACATGGCGACCGAGTCGATCTCCATACCGAGAAAAGAGATCCTCTGCACGGGGCAGAGTTTGCTCTTCTCCCAGTTGACCCGAAGGCCCAGACGAGCTAGGTGCCGGAGCACAAGGTCCCTGTGTTCGCAAACCTGGTCTCGAGAGTGAGCTAGGATCAGCCAGTTGTCGAGATAGTTCAGGATGCGAACCCCGTGTTCTCGTAGGGGAACAAGGGCTGCCTCGACGACCTTCGTGAAGACGTGAGGAGACAGGGCTAGCCCGAAAGGGAGAACCGCGTACTGGTATGCCTGCCCCTCGAAAACAAACCGAAGAAACGGTCTGTGTCGAGGAAGAATGGAGACATGGAAGTAGGCGTCCTTCAGGTCGATCGCTGCCTTCGGTACAATGAAGTAGGGGCTGTAGAAGCCGGACTTCATTTCGGCTGGAGGGACAATCTCGATCGCACCCTTCGCCAGTAGGGTGGCGACCTCCACTTTCATGACAGGGGCATTGCCACCGACCATAGTGAAGTGGACTCCCCTGAAGCGGGGAGGAGACCGCGCAAACTGAATCACGTAGCCGAGCCTGATGGTTCTCGCGACCCAACGGGACAGTCTGGGAAAGCTCCAAAAGCTGTACCAGTGGGGTCAAGGGAACCAGACGTACACTGAAGGAGCAGCGAAGCGGAATGACCGGCCCGGACATGGGTGGCATAGCGGCCCGGTGTGGGGGCACGGTCATTAGCCGCGCCCTGCCAGAGGAGGCCAGGGGAGGACCGGCGTCCCACGGGGGCGTGCTCTGGCAGGGGTCTGGCGACAGAGGGGGACGAGAGTGGTGAGGCTCGTGAGCGGAGCGCACTGTCATCCACAACCTCTTGGGGCTCGGAGGAAGGGGCATCAGTTCTTGAAACAAGAGATTCTCCCCGGCCCTCCACCGGGGGACGGAGTGGCCCTGCTACCAACTCCTGAGAAGAACTGAGCCCTAACTCCAAGCTGCCCGTCTCAAAAGTGCTGCTTAGCCTGGCGTTTTGGCCAGCTAAGGGGCGGAGACGGGCAGTGCCGCCCTCCTGCATCCCCCTCCAGCCCGGGGCCGGTGAAGGCTCGAGGGGAGGAGCCGCAGGGAGGCAGCCTCGGCGGGAAGTAGACTAAGGAGACCGCACGGACGGATGACCGTCGGTGCAGAAGGCCTCAGTCCACTTCAGGGGAGGGTCGAAGACTGTTGGGCGCAGTCCTCAACCACACCGCCGAGCAAGCCACCCGTCTCGAGAGTGCTGCTTAGCCTGGCGTTTGGCCGGCTAAGGGGCGGAGACGGGTGGTGCCGCCCTCCTGCAACCCTCTCCTACTCGGGGCCAGTGAAGGCTCGAGGGGAGGGGCCGCAGGGAGGCGGCCTCGGCGGGAAGCAGACTAAGGAGACCGCACGGACGGATGACCGTCGGTGCAGAAGGCCTCGGTCTGCTTCTGGGGGGGTCAAAAGACTGTAGGGTACAGTCCTCAACCACACCGCCGAGGAGCCCAGCCTGGGACATGGGGGAGCTGAGAAAATGAATTCTCAGACCCCCTCACATCAACCTGGCTGAGCCCATTCCTGGACCACAGCTGTGGACATCACCTGGCCCCGGGATCACGCAGGTACCGATGTCGCCCGAGAGCGAGGTCAGTAATGTGCGCGGCGTAACGACCAGGCCAGGCATGTGAGGCATAGCGTCCCAGCAAGGGGGCGTGGTCGAGATTCCGCGTTCTGTCAGTGTTGGCCAGGGAAGGACTAGCGTTCCACTGCGGCCGGTTCTGACAGAACTCCCGAGTCAGCACTGCCTCGAAGGTGAAGGCGACACACAGGACCGCATGCCTGTGTCACAATAGTGACAGAGAACATACAGACCAAGATCGCCTCACGATCAAGGGCAGCGAAGGCGGAGGACGCCCGAGGGCCGCAAAAAGTCACGTGGACTCCCGCGGACCGGAAGCGTCCTGATGCACATCCGGGAAGCCTACAACGCTCGGGGGGAGGGCGGCGCCACTCCAACCGATGCTTTCAGCTGCCCGGGAAAGCATGGCCATCAGCTCTGGATCTGACCCGACTAACGCTGACACTCCAGAGGGAGGCAACGCAGTCGAATCCTCATTTCCAGAGGAATCAAGCCCGCCTTGTGATGCTGTGAGTGACATGACACCACCTGCTGGAGCCCCAAATGAAAACACTGGGTCCCCGAGAGGAACCAGGCACACACGGAAGCCCCACGGTTTGCGATGTGGAGGGGGGCGTGGCCCGAGGAATGCTCGTCGGTATTATGCCACACTGTAACCCTCAGATCACCCTGGCCACCAGCCAAAGTATCCCCACTCGTAGGAAGAGATAGATTGGGGTGTGGCAGAGGGGACTCTACCCACACGGAGATCATTGAGTCTCGATCTATAAACATCGCAATGGTCATGTTCCCGCAATGAAAACATGACTCATCCACGAGCGCTGCCAAGCGTGATTAAGCCCAACACGCAAAACAGCGCTCGCGACCGTTAAACAGATGAGTCACGCGCCCACATCCAGTAATACACGGGCGAGCCGTCTTGAAAAAGACGTGCCGCGTGCAGCTCTTTTAGAGAGAGGAAAAGCTCAGCAGAGTGCCGAAGCGCCCAGGGAGAAACACACACACAGTCGGCAGATCACTGCACAGACCAGCAGCAGGCAATGCGATCTCGCTGGAACACGCCGTCACACCAACACACTGAAGAGCCGCTCGTCTCGTAGAGTGAAGATGATACAGAATGGCTTGTAGGAGTGAAGAAAACTCTTGGCTCCGAAGCGAAAACATATCTGCATGTTGCTGGCGTACTTCCTTATATACCCCCAGGATGGGGCGGAGATACGCTATGCAAATTCCGCAGACCCATGGCATTTCATTGCCATTGGCTCGTTTTATATACTCGAAGATGATAGGCTTTCTAAGCGAAACCCCATTCATCGTCATCCGACGTAACTCGGAGTGACTACGAAAGGGAACCAAACTTTGTACATGAACTCGGGACTCCAATGTGAGGAAGCACAAGATCTTTTTTTTTTTTTTTTACATTTATTTCAGGCTAATAGACAAACCCATTTACCTATGTCTATGCAAGAGTTTCACCTCACACTTTTAATGTTAATGCATTTAGACAGTAGGTGGCACTGTTGTATTACATTTCACAGAGCTGCCAAGTCAGTGTATATACTGCATTCATTTTTACTAGGTTTGTCTTAATAAATGCAGGCATGAATTTCGTTTTTTGCATTGGTCTAATTTAATCATCTTCATTTATTAATATATACAGATTTGTATGCATGAATTGTGCATTTCCAGTTCTCAAAGCAGTTAATAACAACAACAACAACAAAAAAAACTTTATACAAAATACATCATGCTCTTCTTCGCTAACCGAACAAACAATTCATTGTCTGTGGCTGTGTTTGTGCGCACGGGAAATATGCTGGGCATAACAATATAAAACAAGGAGAAACGCGCAGTCACATGCTCAAACAATTAACAACGTCGCTTTAGAGGTGCGTTCCATTTGACCGTAAGTGGACTGCGAAGTGGACTTCACAGGGTTTTCCGCCATCTTAAGTTAGATTCTAATCCGAAGGGAGCGAACATGTTCAGTTCGAAGGGCACTGCGCACGGCATAGGGAATAAGGGAACATCGATACATCACTTCACAGGAAGTGGAGAGCGATGATCACCCAACTGTCATTTCGTGCACCACGTCATCACCAGTCAGAACGGTCATAACTAACGATGGAGGAGTTTACGTATGTGTGTAAGTATTCATACATTTCGCCATTGTTATACAAATGACAGTATTTTTAACGGTTATTGTTGTGAATATTACATATACTATTTTTGATGATTATAACTGACCTCAGTGAATGCAGCCAGCTTAGCTAGTTTGTGAAGTAAAGTGATTTTATTTTAGGTAGTTGTAAAATAGTGCAATATAATTGTAAATATATAATATAATAATAAAAATTTAAATATGAATGTAGTCCTATATATATTTATGTTATATCATAATCTGCGCGACTCCGTCGTTGACTTTCTTTGATGACATTTGCAGAGCGTTTCAAATGAGCGGTTATTGTCAGTGAAGTCCACTTCAACTGATATACCGTGCTCAGGGAGTAGGGGAGCAGTGAACACTGCGTATGGACCCTGTCGAATGGAACGCACATTAGATGTGTAAAAACAAGTGGAAAGCGCGAGCGCGCCGCTGTCTCCTTTCCACAAGCGCTTGTTCTCCTGTGGCGTCTGTCGTTGCTATGCAACCATGAACTGCGCTCTTCATGATGACAAGAGCTGTGTCTGAAATCGCTCCCTAGCCACTATATAGTGCACTATTTAGGGTGTCGGCCATTTTGTAGTGGTGTCCGAATTCTGAGTGAACGACATCATTCCCTACATTCTTCACTACTTTTACCCACAATCCTCTCTGAATTCGAGTGTACATACGATGTACACTTGCTGAGACACTATTTCCCACAATCCAACACGATAAGGCGATAGGCGATAGATAAACAAAAATGTCACCATGGCAACGGTGCACGCGAGTTAGAAAACAATCATTTATAAGACCAGACGCCTGGTTATTTATTTATATATACCGTTATATCTATATTTGAATAAACAAATGTGTTGTGTAGTGTTTTGTTCTCTTTTATTTTCACATATAAATGTAAAAAGTAAATAAATATGACAAGAAAGTGTTTTTATTATCTTTTCATACAGCCAATTCATACAGCCAAAAAAAGGAAATATTAAAGATGGGTAGGTAATGTTTATGACAAATTGTCCGAGCTCTCTGGCGCATGATAATTATGTCAGCGTCCGAATTCTTTGCTGATGTAGTGCACTCAACTGCCATTCACTATGTAGGGATTATTATACTGCAAATAGGACAGAACACAACGGAAATGTTTCCGGGGAACCCAATAAGTGACGGACGGATGGCTGGGACGTGCTTATTGCTCATGAGCTTTACCTATGCCCTACTCTCTTAAAAGGGAAGACGGCAGAGCCCTTGAATTGGGCATTTTGGAGGGAGCGGGGCACTTGTGTGCCATTATGTTGATGAAGGGAGCAACGAAAGACAACGTAATTTCCTCATTATTTTCACCTGGGATGTTCCCATGACAACGCAGCGCGTGTCCATCAGCTGAATAGCTGTCTTACCAGAAATACCTGTCTTACCTGTCTTACCTGTCTTAACCCTAACTTATTGTAAATACATTTTGTATATTGTATACAAAGTTGTATGTCATAAACGTGTCATCTCTGTATGTTTTGCAAAAAAAAAAAATAATAATAAAAGTAGACAGCTGTAAGCACGTCCCAGCCGGGTCCGTCACTTATTGGGTTCCCCGGAAACATTTCCGTTGTGTTCTGTTCTATTTGCAGCGCGTTTCTGTATTTGTTTGTGTTGTGAACTTTTGCAGCGCGTTTCTGTATTTGGTTGTGTTGTGAACTTTTGCAGCGCGTTTCTGTATTTGGTTGTGTTGTGAGTATTTGGAGCACACATGTGTTGTGAAACTGATGAAGATGTTTTCTTAATTTGCGGGTGTTTTTTCTATTTGCATGTGTTTTCTTCAGTTGCAGCGCGTTGAGCTCTCTCGGCCACCGTAAGGACAGGACATCGCACAATATTTGTGTCAACACAGAAAACATTTCATCACTAGATAGGTGTTTTTGATTATTGAAATTGTGGTTAATGTCAGCTGAATGTGCAGAACGCTTTTCAGAGAATATAAGGCAAAGTTTTTTGTTTTGTTTTTTCAGCACAATTCACAACCCGCGGTAATTCAGGAGAAAAAATCTCTGAATGCTCCACGTGAAACTTCAGTCTTCCGACCTTTTACTATCGTGTCAATTGATTTTGATTAATATGCGCGAGGGAGAGGGAGCAAGGCAGCGCTCGTGTTGTTTGATGACAGTGAGAGTGCGCGCGCGGCTGGGGCTTTCTCTCTGCTCGTTCTTATATGCAGGAAAAAAAGAGATCCCGGCTGGTCTTGGAGCCCGAAACAGGAAAAGTGTAACATCTTATATCAAATTTTAAAACCTATTTAGTCAGAAACTTCATCCAACGTCATTCATTTGATGAATGCTCAAGTCCAATTTTATATATCCTCGAGTCCGAGTCCAAGTACGAGTCATCAGTCCGCGAGTCCAAGTCAAGTCACGAGTCCAGAGAATAGAGTCTCGAGTCGAACTCGAGTCCAGAGAATAGGGACTCGAGTACACCATCACTGGCGTATCATTTGAAAGGTCTCAATGTGACGGGTACAAATGTCTCATTCCGAAAGAAGTAAACCAAAAGGTAATAAAGTTTAGAGATAACTTGCACATAGAGGAGGGGTGGGTCCTCCAGGCAAATGGCATCCTGCTCCCAAAAAGGTGTAAACTCTGATTGCAAATTCCCATTGTTAGCAAATGTGTCCATGTGAAAGAAGTTTCTGTCTATATAAAGAAATGCAACAAGAGGCCCAGGGTGATTTGTAACTCAAGTTAGCCCGTGATGCAGAGTGTATGCAGGTACTCCGCATCATGTATTTTATAATGTCAGCTTCACATCTTCTCTCTTTATTCCAGAGCATTTGATGTTTTGTATTTATTATCTTTGAACTGATTATGAAATTGACATGATACATTTACCTGACATAACAAATTGTTACATTTGATTTTATTCCGACTGACTCTGAAATTGTTTTCGTATTGGATTCGTACGTTACTGCAAGTTTTGCATCAGATTAGTGACGGCTAATATTTGGCACTAATTCAAGTATACGTGTCAGAATGAGAGTCGTAGATCCACATGCAAGCAAACAGTTTATTGAAGGCAGGTTGAACAGATGAAACTCAAAACACCACGTATAGCAGGCGGGCGACCAGGATATAAATACAGCGCAGAGAATGAGTGATATGAATAATTCTGGGTGGATGCCAACCAGGAACTGGACAGAAGAGAACTCCACACGATCTCCCGAAGTCTGGAAACACAGACGAGATCGATCCTATTCCATTATTCCTAGCTGTGGAAATAATTCCATCAGAAAACTCAGACACCGGAACTGGGTAAGAGAGCATACACAAGAGTAACGAACCGACACCATGCAATAATCACTCCCGCTAGATATAGGCAGCTAACAAACAGAATTAACTAGCTGCAGCTGCGGGCTGATTAAGTGATCAGCTGGTTTCTAAGCAACAAACAAGCAACACACACACAGATCCCACACCCACAAACATATTAACAGATACACAAAATTAACACATGGATCTAGTGTTGTCACGGTACCAAAATGTCAGTATTCGGTACCAATACCAGTGAAAATCTACGGTTCTCGGTACCAATTTCGGTACCAAAGGGCTAGAAATCAATAAGTTATTTGCTGATACTTCCTCGTCATCATGGAGAGCGCAGTTCGCACCGTTTCAAAAATAGTCAATCTCCGAATGCGAATGAACTTAGTCTGAATTAGTATTGTTTTTATACAGTATGAGGATCCTTTTTCAAATACAAGGTCAATATTGAATTTCACTAACGAAAAAACAACAAATTATCCATGAACTTATATGGAACTACCCACTAAACACTGGACGTCGGATAGACGTGCAGATCATGTCTATATTGGGTCCGTCGGTCCATGACCAATTCTGGACATCTATTCGACATGCTGATCTGTGGACACTGGATAGTTCATTCATGGCACAATGTTTCTTCCTGGTTTCCACATCAGCGCTGTTTGATCCGTTAATAACGGAGAAATGTGAATGTTTCTCACTAGATCTCGCAGCGATGTTATTACTTCTGTGGCGAATTCAAATGCTTTCTTTACTGGATCTCTTAGCGCTGTGTAGTAACAGTGTCGCATGATCATGATCGGCTCGCGCGCTGCACTGGTCCAAACTGATAAACGGTCCTTCAGCCACACAATAACGAGCAGTTTCGTTCCGCTTGCATTACGTTTGCCATTTGATTTTGGGCAATGTTGTGGTCGCGCCGGCGTCTCTTACATTATGAGCGCGCTTGCCACGCGCAATGCGCATGTGTGTGTGTCTCAGCGCTTTAATAAAGAGGACGCGCAACAGCACGCGCTCAGTGCATGCGTGCATGCATGCGCATCAAGGAACCGGGTTTGAACGGGTCCTCGGTACCACAGGTACTTAAGAAAACTTGGTACCGTGACGTTTACGTTTTTTTAGTACCGACTTGGTACCGAAGTACCGGGTCTTTTGACAACACTACATAGATCGATGAACCGTGACAGTACCCCCTCCCCTAAGAGTGCCTCCTGGCACTCCCAGGAGAGCCTACCTGGCGATTGTAACCATCGATAAGAGAGCTAAGAACAAGAGGAACAGGTGAGCACACTCAGACAAGGAACAGGTGAACACACTCAGGTAAACAAGGACCCAAACAACAACAGTCAGACAGACAGATCAAAACACAAAGACAGGGAGGGGAGGGAGGGAAACCAGCCCGGTCAGTACCCACCTAGCGGGTCAGAAAGTCTTAGGTGACCAGGGAGGGACGGGAGGGCTGTGCCAGGGCGGAGCAGACCGGACAGGCATCCAGGGCGGAGCTGGCCAGTTATCAGGTGGCCAGGGTGGATCAGACAGTCCATCGGGTGGCCAGGGCGGATCAGACAGTCCATCGGGTGGCCAGGACAGAGCAGACAGTCCATCGGGCAGCCAGGGCGGAGCAGACAGTCCATCGGGCGGCCAGGGTGGAGCAGACAGTCCATCAGGCGGCCATGGCACAGAAACAAACACTGGCTCAGAAACAGGAACAGACACCGGCTCAGGAACAAACACAGACACCGGCTCAGGAACAAGAACAGACACCGGCTCAGGAACAGGAACAGACACCGGCTCAGGAACAGGAACAGACACCGGCTCGGTAGCGACCGTCTTGTCCGGAGACACTGGCTCGATGGCGGCCATCTTGTCCGGAGACACTGGCGCGGCAGCGGCCATCTTGTCTGGAGACACTGGCTCGGTGATGGCCATCTTGTCCGGAGACACTGGCTTGGCGGCGGCCATCTTGTCCGGAGTCTCTGGATCGAAAGACATGACGTGAACAGTCTCTGGATCGGCAGACGTGACGTGAACAGTCTCTGAATCGACAGACGTGACCTGAACAGTCTCTGGATCGGCAGACGTGACCTGAACAGTCTCTGGTTCGGCAGACGTGACGATCTCCATGTCTTGAGGGACGGTGGACGCCTGCTTCCTCCTTCATCTACGACAGCAAGGCGGCGCTGCAGCCTCCTCGGTCCTTCGCGCACACATGGCAAAATACTCAAACAAGGAAATATGAGACCCTGAATCTCCTTCAGGTAGAAAAACCTCACTCCGCAGTATCCACATGTTGGTCAGTTTGTTCTGCAATTCCGCCGTGCTTGCTGGATCTAATGATGGTCGGTTCGTTCTGTCAGAATGAGAGTCGTAGATCCAAATGCAAGCAAACAGTTTATTGAAGGCAGGTTGAAGAGATGAAACTCAAAACACCACGTATAGCAGGTGGGCGACGAGGATATAAATACAGCGCAGAGAAGGAGTGATATGAATAATTCTGGGTGGATGCCAACCGGGAACTGGACAGAAGAGAACTCCACACGATCTCCCAAAGTCTGGAAACACAGACGAGATCGATCCTATTCCATTATTCCTAGCTGCGGAAATAATTCCATCCGAAAACTCAGACACCGGAACTGGGTAAGAGAGCATACACAAGAGTGACAAGAGTAACGAACTGACACCATGCAATAATCACTCCCGCTAGATATAGGCAGCTAACAAACAGAATTAACTAGCTGCAGCTGCAGCTGCGGGCTGATTAAGTGATCAGCTGGTGTCTAAGCAACAAACAAGCAACACACACACATATCCCACACCCACAAACATATTAACAGATACACAAAATGAACACATGGATCGATGAACCGTGACAATACGTGGTTGCAAAGACAAGAAGTGAATTTCCGTTTAGGCCAGCAAAGTGCTGCTTGACCAACCTAAATCTGGGTATTAATAACTATAATGACTACATAGGCAAGTCCGCAGCATTATAGGAAGTGTGTTCATCCCTGCACTCGATATCTTATGGGTGGGGATACACACCAACTATGTGTTGTTTGTTTGGGAGTGCAGCATGCCCAGTCAGCTCTCGAGGGGGCTGACTGTGAGCATTGCGAGCGTTTACCTCTAAGAATGCTGTGCTCCCGCTGATCGCTCTTCGAGGAGGGCGGTTCGGTTCGCGGCTCGGGTCCCGCTTCTGTCGAGGCAGAGCGGCGGCTTCAGTCGTGGGGTTCGCAAATAGATCCAGTGCCTCAGTCCCAGGTCTGGAAGCACGCTCTGCGGTTTCTTCCGCCCAGGCTGAGGCACCAGTACTGCAATTATCCAGTTCTGAGGAGCTGGATGTTGTTAGTATTGAAACAGGAGATATTGAGGACTCATTACTTCAGTCTCCTGCAAGTGAGGAGTTAATGGAGGTGCTCACTCGAGCTGTACAAAAATTAAGAATTGATTGGCCAGCAGATAAGCAGGAGTCTAGACAGAAAAGCAAGCTAGATGAACGTTTTCTGCCTTCTCGCATGCAGCCTCCACGTCGGTGCCTTCCATTTTTTCCAGACCTCCACACCGAGGTGTCGAAGTCCTGGAAGAAACCAGTTTCTTCCCATATTTATAGTCCCCAAACATCCACTTATTCTAATATATCTGGGGCTAGTCAATATGGGTATGGGTCGAGTTCGCGAATTACGTCAGGCAGCAGATTTATCTCTCCGTGCCACCAAGGAGATGGCCAAGTCAGTGGGCTGTTCTATGGCAGCCCTGGTGGCCATGGAGAGACACTTATGGCTAAACCTCTCGGATATGAAAGAGAGAGAAAAGTCTTTCCTTCTGAATGCCCCGCTTTCCCCTGCGGGGCTATTCAGTGACTCAGTTAATTCAGTCATCGATAGGTTCCAAGAAGAGAAAAAGCAGGTGGTGGCGTTCCAAAAATATCTTCCTCTCAGAGTTCATGTCCCAGGGACTGCTGGGCGGGATCAGTCCCGGCCGTCGACTAGCTCCTCACACCGGGCGCAGCAGAAACAGAGTGTCGCATCTCACGCTCCCCCACAGAAAAACTGGGACGCGGTGCGGCGCTCGCAGGCAAAGTCTTCAAAGGGTAAAACTGATCTGAGGATAGTTATTATCACTAAGAAGGCTTCATCTAACAAGAAGTCCTGAGTTCTGGAAAGGGTTCGCCGGGAAGGGGTCAGTTGGTAGCCCCATTCTGGCCGGCCCGAGTATGGTTTGCTGACCTACTGTGTCTCCTCGACGGCTCTGCTCTGAAGATTCCGATCAGGAGGGATCTACTCTCTCAGGCGAGCGGGTTGATCCTTCACCCCCGCCCAGAGCTGTGGAAACTGTGGGCTTGGCCTCTGAGGGGGCCCAGCTCATAAGTTCTGGTCTCTCAACTGAGGTTGTTGAGACCATCCTCCACTCCAGAGCTCCGTCCACGAGGAAGTTATATGCCTTGAAGTGGAGATTGTTTACTTATTGGTGCGGAGAGCATCAGTTGGACCTGGTTAACTTCCCAGGTTAACTACCCGGTTAACTGCCCGGTGGGTGCAGTGCTGGAGTCCCTGCAGGAGCGCTTTTCCGCAGGGCTATCCCCCTCCACACTGAAGGTGTATGTGGCAGCACTAGCGGCTTACCACGTCCCTTTGAGTGGACTCTCTTTGGGGAGACACCCGCTTATAACACGCTTCCTTCGTGGCACTTTGAGACTGAGGCCAGCAGTTCGCATGTGGGAGCCGACATGGGACCTGGCCGTCGTATTAGAAGGCCTCTCCCTAGCTCCATTCGAGCCCATTGAAGAGGTTTCCGAGAAATGTATTACTCTCAAGACTATCTTCCTTCTTGCTATTTCGTCTCTCAAAAGAATTGGAGACACTCAAGCACTTTTCTCCATCCTAGACCGGGGCTATGTTCCTAAGGTCCCAACTAATATTGTTAGACCTATAGTACTGCAAGCTTTCTGTCCTCCTCCTTTTCTGACGTCAGACCAAGAGAAACTTTATCTGCTCTGCCCAGTTAGGGCATTAGATGCTTACGTCCACAGAGCTGCCCTGTGGAGGAAGTCCGAACAGTTTTTTGTTTGCTTTGGGTCACCCAGGAAAGGGTGTCCTGCATCTAAGCAGAGGATGAGCAAGTGGGTGGTTGAGGCTCACTTGCTTATGAGTCGGCTGGTCAGCCTTCACCTTTGGCTGTACAAGTTCACTCGACTATGAGTATGGCTTCTTCCAAAGCTTTATTGTCAGGAGTTTCACTTCATGACGTTTGTGATGGGACAGGCTGGTCGTCACCGCACACATTCCTTAGATTCTATGATCTTGACCTCAGCTCCACTCCAGGCGCGCAGGTGCTTTCATCCGAATGTGCACTCTGACTTCACATGGACGGGCATTTGCTCTTATGGCGACGTGGGTATTAGCGTTCCCACAGCATTTCGACGCAGCTCGAGTTCCCTTGAAAGGGAACGTCTCGGTTATGTATGTAACCCTAGTTCCCTGAAGAGGGAACGAGACGCTGTGTCGCCCTGCCATACTCCCGGCATGCCCGTGATCGACTTGCTTCGGCCTATCAGTTAAATAGAACAATCAAATGTATTGCTAAACTATTATATAATTGACCAATAACCAATTGGCAATCTAACCTAAATTCAAGGTCGTGATTAAACGGAGTCAGATAAAAGCTTAAATGGAATTAAATTACTTTGCCACGCGGGAAGACAGTAACACGCAGAGACCTTAACCCGTTCTATCGGATGCTGCCTTTGGACCGATCTAGATGGGCTTACACATTCTACTGACTATAAGTAACTTTGCAAGTACGTCAACTTATTCTAACCCTAACCCTATCAGTCTACTAATACTCTACTAACACTCTAATGAGAGTGAGTCATCATGTAGGTGCAACATTACATATAGTCAACAAAAGGGACCATCAAAATAAAGTGAAACCAAACAATTATGTTTACAAAGGCCAAAATGAGCAAAAATTTACAGTATATAAGCCCTTTACCGTGTTAAAAGGGAAAAGTGAAATAAAGTCATGGGATAGCTTGGGATTTTTTGTATTGTATTGTTGTATTTTGTATTGTATGTTTAGGCATAAAATAATAATTGAAAAGAAAAATCTAACAATATGGAATATAAAATTCAATATCTGTTACTTACTTTGTGGAGAAGAGAAGATGAGTATCCTTAAAGGTATCCTTCAACCAAAAATGAAATTTCTGTCATTATTTACTCACCCAAATGTCGTTCCAAACCCATAAAACTTTGTTCATCCTCGGAACACAGATTAAGATATTTTTTATGAAATCTGAGAGCTTTCTGTGCCTCCATTTGCAGAAACGCAATAACCACTTTCAAGGCCAAGAAAGGTAGTAAAGACAACATTAAAATAGTCCACGTTATTTTTGTTTTGTTTGCGAACAAAAAGTATTCTCGTCGCTTCATAAACTTAAGGTTGAACCACTGTCTCATGGACTATTTTAACGATGTCTTTACTACCTTTCTAGGTGTTACGAGATTAGGTGGCTGTGATCAAGCACATGACAAAGGAGATACCACAGGAGACTTTAATTCAAAACTTAAACAAGGAAACATTCAACCACATATCCTTTGAACTGAAATAATGCAAGACAACGAACAGACAGAAACATAGGGCTTAAATACACAGGCCCCGTTTACACGTACATGGTTATTTTGAAAAACCGAGACATTTCCCTTCATTTGTGCCCTTCGTTTACACGCAAACGGAGAATTCGCCTCTGAAAACGATTCTTTCTAAAAATTCCGGCCAGAGTGGAGATTTTGGAAAACTTTGTTTGCACGTTTACATGTAAACTGAGAAAATCTGATTTTTAGGCAGCCGATGTCACGGTATGCGACAGAACTTGCACCTGCGTCAAAAGTGCGACCTATGTTTACATTTTCATTTGGCTATGGTGATCATGGATGCATTCAGAGTAGCAGTCGCGTTTATGTTGGTGCAGACCCTTTTCGTCTGTTTGCATTTGCAAATACAGCTGCTCTATTATGTCGAGGAGCAGAGACGAATGAGTGCTCGGAGGTCAGCAATTTTGCAACAACTTCTCCTCCAACACGAAGAGCCAGTACACTGCCACCTACAGGTTTGGCATGCTCTTTACGGCATATATACACAGGTTCATGTAAACAAATACTTTTCTGAAAACTGACAGGTGTGCACGATGTTATTTTTGAAAATGGAGAGGGTGAAATGTCCGTTTCTGAAAATAGCCGGCCACGTGTAAACGTAGCCACAGAGAACAGATCAGGGAAACGAGACACAGCTGGGGCAAATGAACTCATAACGACAGTAACCAGCAAAATAGAGGGTTGTTCCATAAAACAAGATTAGAATACAAGCCAGGCTTATTTTGGTAAGTCAGACTTATTGTCGGTGGATTCTGTTTCATAAAGCAAACTTAAAATAGTTCAAACTCAGTTACCCTGGCAACTTATGCTGGGAAACTAGCCTGGTCCAGGGCAGGCTAACTGTCAGGCTAAGCCTCAGCTGTTACACAGATCCTCTAACACTGACCAATAGGAACACAATGATATTACCACTGACACTCTCTCATGCCATTATTGGACTTTATTAACCACTATTAGTCCAAAAATAAATACACAGTATACAGAAAATCAACTTAAATAAGGCTACAATGATAAATTAGACAATATAGACATATATATATATATATATACACTCACCTAAAGGATTATTAGGAACACCTGTTCAATTTCTCATTAATGCAATTATCTAATCAACCAATCACATGGCAGTTGCTTCAATGCATTTAGGGGACCAGGACGGTCAAGACAATCTCCTGAACTCCAAACTGAATGTCAGAATGGGAAAGAAAGGTGATTTAAGCAATTTTGAGCGTGGCATGGTTGTTGGTGCCAGACGGGCCGGTCTGAGTATTTCACAATCTGCTCAGTTACTGGGATTTTCACGCACAACCATTTCTAGGGTTTACAAAGAATGGTGTGAAAAGGGAAAAACATCCAGTATGCGGCAGTCCTGTGGGCAAAAATGCCTTGTTGATGCTAGAGGTCAGAGGAGAATGGGCCGACTGATTCAAGCTGATAGAAGAGCAACTTTGACTGAAATAACCACTCGTTACAACCGAGGTATGCAGCAAAGCATTTGTGAAGCCACAACACGCACAACCTTGAGGCGGATGGGCTACAACAGCAGAAGACCCCACCGGGTACCACTCATCTCCACTACAAATAGGAAAAAGAGGCTACAATTTGCACGAGCTCACCAAAATTGGACAGTTGAAGACTGGAAAAATGTTGCCTGGTCTGATGAGTCTCGATTTCTGTTGAGACATTCAGATGGTAGAGTCAGAATTTGGCGTAAACAGAATGAGAACATGGATCCATCATGCCTTGTTACCACTGTGCAGGCTGGTGGTGGTGGTGTAATGGTGTGGGGGATGTTTTCTTGGCACACTTTAGGCCCCTTAGTGCCAAT
The DNA here is from genome assembly GCF_963993115.1 of Abramis brama. Taxonomy (NCBI): domain Eukaryota; kingdom Metazoa; phylum Chordata; class Actinopteri; order Cypriniformes; family Leuciscidae; genus Abramis; species Abramis brama. The sequence continues at coordinate 51,333,911 of NC_139965.1, read as the reverse complement.
TGGGCATTGTTTAAATGCCACGGCCTACCTGAGCATTGTTTCTGACCATGTCCATCCCTTTATGACCACCATGTACCCATCCTCTGATGGCTACTTCCAGTAGGATAATGCACCATGTCACAAAGCTCGAATCATTTCAGATTGGTTTCTTGAACATGACAATGAGTTCACTGTACTAAAATGGCCCCCACAGTCACCAGATCTCAACCCAATAGAGCATCTTTGGGATGTGGTGGAACGGGAGCTTCGTGCCCTGGATGTGCATCCCACAAATCTCCATCAACTGCAAGATGCTATCCTATCAATATGGGCCAACATTTCTAAAGAATGCTTTCAGCACCTTGTTGAATCAATGCCACGTAGAATTAAGGCAGTTCTGAAGGCGAAAGGGGGTCAAACACAGTATTAGTATGGTGTTCCTAATAATCCTTTAGGTGAGTGTATATATATATATATATATATATATAGATAGATAGATAGATAGGCCTAAATACAATATATATACTACAGGTTTTCTTTTTTTCCTGGCTGAATGTTTTGTGCCCAAGATTTAATTAGATTTTGATTTATGAATACATTTCTCTCTGGTTTTGTTTGGCAGCTGTAGTACATGTTTATGATTAGAAGAACATTAGAACACAATCTAAAAAAAAGCTTTGTAAAGCAGAAGTTAAAATCACAAAATTAAAAATAAATAATTACAAAAGCACAGTATAAATTTTAACTGGTAAGATTAATCTGAGCTTAGTAATTGACAGTATATTAGCCTACATTTGATTTACCCAATTACAATAGTCCCTTTACAGTTATTGCTATCATAAAAATACACTTATAGGTTTAAAATTCTAAATAAGGCACATCTAATGTCCAAATAACAAATATTTTAGCATATATATATATATATATATATATATATATATATATATATATATATATATATATATTATGTACTTTATTATGTCTTTCAATTCAAACACATTTAACACAATTATACAAATTGACAGTTCCTTTAAAGACATCATATTTCCCCCCAATAAACATTCCTTATTTTTCCTTCTACTTTTTTTTTCTTTTGTGATAATACCCACCAACACATAGCCTAAAAAACACATGATTAGAACAATAACCAAAAAGTACATAGTTAGACATATTTACATATGATTTAAGGGGGAAAAGACAAAAAACAATAAATAAATATTAAGAAAAATTTAACATTCACATATTTATATCAAACTCTTATAATGACACATAATTCCTAATAGTTATTCAAGTAATATTATTTGAATATCAAATATTCAATATTAAATAAGTAAATAAATAAAATAACAAATAACTAGAAATAAAAGGGAGGGAGGGTTATATAAAAATGTAGTTAATGTAGGCTAATATATATTCCTTTATTTTATGGAATATTCTTTGATTTTAGAGTTGCACATATATTTTCAAAATGTATACATTTGCTCTTAATTTCATGTTATCCTCTCCATAATGTACTTCAGAAATCATTTAAAACTGGGGATTCTTGCTTTCTCCAAAAAATTATTGCATTAAAAGCTGTAATTCTCAGCATTCTAAATAAGTATACCCAAAACTATATTTTGTATCTTTATATATTTAGTTTCTTAAAAAAAATCTTCCCTAATTAGGCTACTTCTGTTCACTGAAGTACTTCTGTTCGCTAGAAGTTCACTGCAACTTATCCAACATCCTAAAGATAAATTATTATAATTAGAAGATATTTATAGTGTTATAAAATATCGCATATTATTTTTCCAAGCAAAATGTATATTTTAGTCAGAATTATTGCGCTCCTATTTGGCGCGCATGCGCGCAGCAGCGCTCGTTCAATATGAAGATTAGCAGCAAAATGGATACATTTGCATGACTTTCTAACATTTACAGATGCAGAATATAACTGTGAAATGTAAGTTTTGCACTGAGGGGGAAAAAAAACATGTCACAAACGCATAAAACAGCACAAAATACGCTGTTTGATGGTGGATCGATTTGATCCACGATCGACCTCTAGGGCTGCTTAAGAAACGCGTGCACACGCAATTATCTAGACTAGATAAACCTGGATCAAATTAGTGAGATTGCGTGAACTTCAATTACCTTTTATGGAACCACTTTAGCCCCAACTTATTTGTTAGGCTCATTCAAGTCAGGTTTTGGAGTTTAATCCCCGCTTTTCTAAGCGTCTTTTATGGAACAACCCTTAGGAGTGGTGGGAAACAGAACAAAGGAAAACAGGGAGCAATCAAAATACAAACAAAGTCTAGACAAGAACAGAAACGTGACACTGGGCCTTGAAAGTGGTAATTGCGTTACTGTATCTGGAGTGACAGAGAGCTCTCAGATTTCATCAAAAATATATTAATTAATGTTCCAATGATGAACGAAGGTCTTACGGGGTTGGAACAACATGAGGGTGAGTAAATAATTATATAAATTTAATTTCTGGGTGAACTAACCCTTTAACTGAACAGAGAAAAAGACATTGGTAGAAAATCAGTTACAATTTTTAAAGTTAAGATTTATAGACATTCTAGAAATGCGTTGACAGTCTGTGTAATTGAATGGCTGAGCTCCAGAAAATCAGTAATGAGGTGGCTTTGACAGTTACATATATGAAAAACAAAAAGAGGGGAATAAAGAACCGTAAACTCTAACACAAAGAACCATTTCAGCATATAAAGTGTTCTTAAGGACTATACAGTTCTAAATAAAACTGTTTTTACGTGTGAAAAACCTTTGAAGAACCAAACATTTTAGAGTGTACAGAAAGAGTTATTGAATGAATCAGTAAGCATCTGAACAAATCATTTGGTAAATGGAATCAAATATTTAAATATCTGGGATGAAGAAAGATTCTAGAGTTTAGACTCTCAGTTGTCATTTATCTGAGTCAGTCTGGCAATCCTACACATGAGGCATCCAGGTTCTGGTCAGGTCTAGTCTGCATCCTCTCACTCTTACATAAAGTTTAAACCATGATTGGTCGACACATCATTCATTTACTAATGCAGTGGTGCATGTCCAACCTGACTGGCAGGCTGCTGCTGCTGGATTGGAATTGTGGGAAATCATATAATTGCTTCTTTCACTAACAGAAAAGAGACTCTCTCTCTCTCTCTCTCTCTCTCTCTCTCTCTCTCTCTCTCTCTCTCTCTCTTTATAATTGGTCTACAGATACTGTTATTTTCTTTCTGTAAAAGAATATTAAAAGAGGATGAAAAAAGCCAAATGCATTTCCTTTCAATGAAGTCTTACTTAGACAGTGCAGTCCTTTAATCAAACATAGTATATAATCTCATTTACACACAAACACAGCTTTTAATGAAATGCATTAATTGAGTAACACTTCATTTGATAGAACTTGCATACATTAATGAAAAATATGAAACATTGTTTAAATGTAATTCATCGAACAGAAAGAACCAACATCCAAAAATAACATTGTGCACTAATGAGTTTTTCTACTAAAAGTAACACACTATCACGATCACTCCAGGCTCTCCCTCACTCATCCAACCGTCACACTCACCAGAATACTGAACATGGACTACATTTACCATCATCCTCCCTGGCACTCAGTCACACACACCTGACATGCATCAGACCTCATCACCGGGACTATAAATAGAGCACAGACACTCTCAGGTCAGACCCCTTGCCTGCTACTTAACTGTTTGATGTGCCTGTTTGCCTTGACCACTAATCCTGTTACTGCTTCCAAGTCAGTCCCCAGTCAGCTCATTCATCCCGGGATCTGCAAGTACTCCAAACTGTTATCCAGTCATCCTCTTTCTCATTGTGTTTCCCTTCTGTGTGTGTGCTCTCCAGGATCTATAACCAAAAGTCTCTAAATTAACAATGTCTATTCTCACCATCTATGATCTCCAGAATTATTACTTGCCTATTTTACTATTGTGTTCCTGCCAAAACTGGTGATAAACACCAGTTTTGAGTTTTACCTGGTTTTCTGGTCATTTACGTCTGGATCTGTACATGACACACACACACTTTTGTCTCTGCAACCCACTGTGAAACATAGGTTTTTAGCTTTCATAAGTAATTACTAATTAAAAGAGAATGCGATTTAAAAAATGTTTTCTAAATGTTACAATTTAAAAGTGAATGCATTGTTCTTGTTCAGTGGATTTCTTCCCCCATCTTCCCCTATAAATTAGTTAATTTTTAGGCAATGACATATTTGTTTATATATGATATATGACATTATTTATCAGTAAAATTACATGAGCTGTAAAATTGGTGCTCTACACAGTAGAATTCAGACAAGGTCGTGACCCGCAGTCAATCTTGATTCTGGTGATGTTCGGTTCAGTCGGAGGGTTCTTAATGGGTCTGCGGCGGGTCAAAGCAGCACAGAGCTCATCTGATCCACACCATCTCACACAGACCCAGTGAACACGCAGGTGAGCAGAGCTGGTTCAGACTGACACAGACCGAGAGAAGGTCATACCGGCACTGCTGCTCTCAGAGTGAAAGCGAACACTCGTTATTGGCCGGGTCGGAGTATGTTCGGCCGGCTGGCAGACTCTCCTCTGGGCTTAAATTACTGTGGTCCACATCTCGGCTCTCCTCACTGCATTTTGTCAATGTGTGTTCGAGCATGTGATAGATTTCTCTGAGCCAGCCAGTAAGTGTTTGTGTGTGTGTGTAACCACTGCTGTGCGTGTGAGAACTGCACGTGTGCTCTGAGCGATTGCATAATACGCGTCTCATTCCTGCTGAATGTGTGTTTGCTGCCCGGTGAGACCGATGAACAGAGCTGAGTGACTAACGGAGCTGACCTTCAGCAGTCCTGTTAAGGACGAGGAGGATATTTGAAAACCGCTTTGATCTATTTTCTGACATTGTGGCTATCAATGGCCTTCCTGCCATTCAGTGAAATAGTCAACTGGTTTAGACCAACAAGCACTTATGTTGAATTAGATGCAGTGGCGAGTTCTGGAATAAAACTGCAAAAATATGCAGCACACACTGCCAAGTTTGGGTTCTGTAAGATTCTGATTCAAAAATACAGAAATAACACTAATTTTGTGAAATAATAACAATTTAAAATGTTTTTCATCATCATTACATCATCATGGTCTTCAGTGTCACATGATCCTTCAGAAATCATTCTAATATGTTGATTTGAAGAAACATTTCTCATTATTATCAATGTTGAAAACAGTTTTGCTGCTTAATATATATATATATATATATATAATATATATATTGAAGAGCTCTTTTCCAAAACGCGATAAATGCCTTTCTTTTTTCTTTTTTTTATGAGTTTGTCATGTCATTTTGCTGTGTACTGAACCTATTCACTGCTCCATCAACGTTTCATGCCAAATCGCTATATTTACTTGTTTAAAATGTACTGCAAGATGCAGTTTCTTTCCAAACCGCGATGAGCGCCAAACCTATTTTTAGCATAAACGCAATACATATCAGACTAATCAGAATTCGCTCTCGCGCGCGCTCTCTCACCCTCAAATCACTCGCGCGTATCGCGCCAGATGCTCAATTCGCCTCATTCGCGCCGCAGGACCTCCAGACGCGCGTAAACGCGTCTTTACATTGACTAAACATGAAAATCACTTGCGCCAGACGCTCTATTCGCCACTCACTCACTCTCTCACTCACACAAGGTCATGTCGTGATTTGTTTTATGTAAAGTGGACAACGGTTCTACTTTGTATGGGTTCGACACTTTACTGAATGCCAATGTATTTATTACTGACTTTTTTTAAATCTTTTTTTTAAGACAAACAATCAATATTTGGAAAAAATTTATGGATTTATAGCGTTAAAAAAAAAAAAAAAAATGGCTGGATTCATAGCGTTTTCAAAAAAAAAAAATCAAAAAAATTTTTTAACAGGATAAATTGAATATTCACAAAATGTGTCGGTCTAGGTAAAAAATGTAATTTTCCTGAAAACTATTTAAATGGATTTATAGCGTTTTGGAAAAGAGCTCCTCATATATATATATATATATATATATATATATATATATATATATATATATATATATCCTATATTTTTAGGATAGGCTACTTTGATGAATAGAAAGTTCAAAAGAACAGCATTTATTTGAAACAGATATATTTTAGAACATTATAAAAGTTTTTACTATAATACTTTTATTCAGAAATGGTGTATAATCTCTTAAAAAAAAGAAAAAAAAAAGGTAACACTTTATTTTGATGGTCCCTTTTGAACGTGCTGTTGACTATAAGTAACTTTGCAACTATATGTCAACTAACTTTCACTGGAGTATAAGTAGACAGTCTGCTTAATATCTGCAAACACTTTATTGTGCTGGTCCTCCAACAGACACTCTACTGACTATAAGTAATTTTGCAACTACATGTCAACTTAATCTAACCCTAACCCTACCAGTCTATTAATACTCTACTAATACTCTAATGAGAGTTAGTAGACATGTAGGTGCAACATTACTTATAGTCAACAGAATGTGTTAAAGGGACCATCAAAATAAAGTGAAACCAAAAAAATATATAAAAAAAGAATGACCCCCAAACTTTTAACACTGTATGCAATAACTCTTGCTGCATTTCAATATTTTAATGCTACATTCAATTAAACGGGCAATCAAAAACAAATTTTCAGCATTCTGAACAGAAACTCTTATTTGAAATGAACACTAACTGGTTAATAATGTTATTTTATCGTTCTGTTTAAGATGTTAATTTGGCAGTCAACCAATCATGAATTCAAAGTACGGCCTATGCAAATGTAATGGCGATGCATCCAATGTAAGTGAAATTCCCGCGCTCTGTTGTCAAGTCATCCTATGTAGGTCGCAACACAATGTGCTGGCATTAGCTGCTGGATCGCAGGAATTTATCCAAGGATATGTTACCATGGCAGGTTATATCCAGCTGGTGTTTTGAAAGGGTAAAGGGTAGCGAAAATTGCAGGTTAGTGTAGAACTGTTACAATTCAGAAAATGTGTATATAGCCATATTAAACACTTGTTGTCAAAGTTAATATTTTGGCTTTATTTATGGTCAGACAGTTCCGTGTGTTATTATATTATTAGCATTTTTCCCAAATAAATCTCAAATAGAGTTAGATGATATTTCACCAGTGAATGTCGGAGAGTTGTTTTGTTTGTCATTAGAATGGGTGCATCTGAGGCAAATGCATCGCATTAAGTATTTATCAACTTACTTGTTTAGGTTATAAAGGTTATTAAAAGGTTATTGTAGCTATGTGGATGCCCAGTTTTTACTGTTGTTTAATATATCTGGCAAAAAGCTTGTGTTATAAAAGCCGAAGTGTTACACACAGGCTGTATTGGCTACGACTAGACTGAAAATACCAGACTCTTCTCTGCTCCTCAAATACATAAAGCATTAGCCTTTACACACATCGTGTTTTGAATAAAGAAAACACTATACATATTCAAAGAACTAGTTTTTTATTTACCCTTGCACTGCAAACAAGCAGAGGCAGTCTTCATTCACGATTGAGGTGGGTGGAGCTACGTATGATGATCCACTCGAGTTATGAGGTTTAAGGATAACTGTCATCAAAATGCAACCTAAGGTCTTTTTGTTAATCTACCCGAGGCAAACTTTCGTTTAAAAGCATAATTAGAATGGAAACACCACTTTTAAGTTTGACTGTATTTTCGTTTTCGGTCAAATTGCCTTTTGAATGGGAGTGCTTGGGGCACTACTATGATAGCATCAAAAATCGCTATTTTTAAAACACTAAGAAGGCTCGACACAACATGGAACTTTGCTCGAAGTATCACCAGGGGCTCTACACATGAACTCGAGCACTGAGAACATTGTTTGTGTACACAGAGTTTACTAAAGAGAAAGATTGTGAACAACTCACTGTCGCCTGCATTTTGACAATCAAAAATATTCGATCTCCGAATGTGAACGAACTGACTCTGAATTTTAGTATTGCTTCTTATATGAGCATCCTTTTTCAAATACAAGGTCAATATTGATTTTCACTAACGACAAAACAACAAATTATCCGTGAATTTATATGGAACTAAGCTTTAGGAGCTTTTCATCTTTACTCTCCTCCCGGTTACGTTGCATTCAGAGATTGACTATTTTTGACTGTCAGAATGCCGGCGGTCACAGCTACAGTGAGTTGTTCAAAATCTTTCTTTTTAGTAAACTCTGTGTACACAAACAATGTAATAAATAATAAGTAAAATTTCACCATGTGATGGGTTTTCCTAGATCACATCACACACACACACACACACACACACACACACACACACACACATATATATATATATATATATATATATATATATATATATATATATATATATAGGGGTGTAATGATACACATATTCGTATTGAACCATTCGGTATGAGGCTTTTGGTTCGGTACGCATTACGAACAATTAGTTTGACCATTTTTCCTGCTGGTGCGACCAAAATTTTGTAGCGCGACCACCATAACGTTGCGCAGTTCCGTGTGTCATTTTAATATTTCCATTTTTCCCAAATAAAGCTCAAATGGAGTTAGATGGTTTTTCACCAGTGAATGTTGGAGATTTGTGTTTTGTCCGTCATTAGGATGGTCACCATCTAACGCATGAACAGAAGCGTTAAAATACAGATTCTGCTCGAAATGAACCGATTGAATTTTTATTTTTATTTGTATTATTTTTAAGCCCTGGTATAATTACACTGTAACATGGACATAAAGTGTAACCAAATGTTCTTATGCATAAACAAACTTTTTGTTGCTCATATATAAGCATTTCAATTAATTAAACATTGTTTTATGAAAATGTAAATATAAATAGGAAGTCACAATATGCATTAATATAATTATATGTACCATGGAGGGTGGAGGGTGGAGGGTGGAGGGTGGGGGCTCTGGAGGAGGATGTGGAGCAGGCAGAAGGCAGAAAGCCAGGTGAGATGACAGTGGAAGATACCAAGGTAGGCGATGATGGTGGGAGGATTCAGGAGCAGGACGAGCCAGGCGGGGACCAAGAGAGCAGCCAAGATGAAAGCCCAAGGCAGAGTCGACTGGGGGAGAAACCATGGTGGAAACTTGGCTGACAACACAAGAGATATGACCGACAGAGATGAGGCCAATGGTGGTTGTAAAAGATTATTAGGATACTGCTGATTCGCAGGGGAAGCATCACAATGGGTGTCAGTTAAAACACCTTGAGGCAACATCCATTTTAAAGTTTTATTTTCAATGCCAGTACATAAGACATTCCATAGGTGCATCAGACTGGTTTCTGAACAAAAACATAAATAATATGGATAGACAAATAAATTAAATCAACAATAAATTGCATAACAAACTATTCAAACCATACAGTATATCAAAAATTCCAAATTAAGATAACTTACATTTGTACACAGCCACAACACCATATGAGAATTCCTGATCAGCAAAGACAAAAACAGAGTAGTTTACTGCTCTACTAAAGCAGCCTTTCTTAAAGGCCACTAACAGACACAACTGCTGAAGCTGCAAGAGTAGGGATTTTCAACAAGGCCATCGCAAAATATGACATCATATTTTTAACACTAGAAAATCCTGATGACATGACAGTAGACTCAAATACTCAACCTCAATAAATGGTAAAGGAATTAGGTGGTTTGGTCGTAAATATTATTTCTCATTGATCTCTGTTTCAGCAACTCTGACTCTGCCATCTTTGCCCAAGAAAGTTTTTAGTACTTTACCAATGTGCCATAAAGCACGGGGGAGTCGGGAGTCCAAGACCATAACTACAGTAGAATTCTCCAAATTTCATTGATCTTGCTGCCATTTCTGACGAACTTGTAGATTTGGCAAATCATTTCCAATAAAATTGGTCCAAAATTGATCTGCCAGGACCTGGCTATGTCTCCATCTCCTCTTAGTCAAAATGTTAGAATCTGCATAGATGACTTGAGGTAAAGAAGTATGTCTTTGCCCCATCAGGAGCAAATTTGTGAGGAACAGGATTTCAGTAATTCGGTCAGCAACAAATACTGTGTAGCGACTGGTATCAGAACAAATCCAGTTGAGTACAGTCATTGAATCAGACCACAGTATTGTGCACTGAATGGGGAGGTCAAGTTCCCTCTGCCAAATTTGCCAGCTGAACTGAGGGCAGCAAACAATTCAAGATGAGGTATGGAAATTGACTAATGAGGGGCAACTCTTGAACGGGTCATCACAAAGGAGATTAGTACTTCACTCTTCTGGCTTACAACCCTCAGGTAGGCTACTGACCCATAAGCTTGTTCAGAGGCATCACAAAATACATGCAACTCTTTCCTAATGAAATTACCATCAAATTCAACATAACCATATGATTTCAATGGTTCATTAGAAGTGATGGCCAAATCAATTCCAGCAGGGCTTCAGTGGGATCTGCATAGTCCTTACTTAACCATAGCTCAGTGTAGTCAGATTTTGCATCACTGGGTAGATCTTCCACCACAACCAGAACAACTTGCCCATTGTCAAATTTCAAAACCTCCATCTCTCAAATGGGACTGTAACTTCTCAACCAGTTCATTTGCTCTCTGGATGTCTGAGACAGTTTGTAGACAGTTGTTATCTAATTTTGTCTGTCACATTGATCTGACTTCGCTAGCTTTAATCTAAATTACTATCGCTAGCCTTCCGCTAGCCTGTTACTCTGCCATCCGTGTTTGCCGTCTCTCTCTTGCGTCCTCATGTCTTTTTCATCAAACAACTGTGGTGAGTAGGATCAGTCAACAAACACGGTGAGTAATGTCTTCTCCTGTTATTGTCACTTGCACTGTGCATCACATGTATAGTATAACCTTCTCTGTCAGCCCCAAGGACTTTACATGTGATAAATGCAGGGAGATATTCCTGATAGATAGATTTCAGAACTAGAGACACGCATCAAAACTTTAATTGATGATAGTAAGAATGCAAGGGCTTTAGATACTGCTTTGGATGCGACTAGCTTAGTGAACTCTGTACATTGTTCGGTTCCGGCTGTAGAGCCCGTGCAGCAGGGCAACTGGGCGACAGTGAGACGCTGTAGTCGCGGGACAAAACACTGCTCTTCCGTTCCGATAACAACATTAAACAGGTTCTCCCCACTCAGTGAAACACCCACTGAGAATCCTGTTGAATGTGCCCTAGTTATTGGCGATTCTATTACACAGAACGTGAAAATAGAGACACCAGCCACCATATTTACATATTTGCCAGGAACCAGAGCGCCTGACATCAAAGCAAATTTAAAAGTGCTGGCTAATGCTAATCATAAATTCTCTAAGATTATTCTCCACATCGGCACTAATGATGTTCGACTTCGCCAGTCAGAGATCACTAAAATTAACATTAAAGAGGTGTGTGAACTTGCAAGTACGATGTCAGGCACTGTAATTTGTTCTGGCTCCCTTCCTGTTCGAAGGAGTGATGAGATAGTTAGTAGACTGTGCTCACTCAATGGCTGGCTGTCTAAGTGGTGTCCGCAAAATAATATAGGGTTCATAGACAATTGGAAAAGTTTTTGGGGCAGACCTGACCTGTTGAAAAGAGATGGTATTCATCCCTCCTGGGATGGTGCTGCTCTTCTCTCTAGTAATATGGCACATAGTCTTAGAGCTCAAACATGAAAATCTGGGGCTCAGGTCAGGAAGCAGACAGACTAGCTAAACTGACCGTATGCTAGCTGTCTCACGTCACCGAGTCCCATCACATAGAGACTCTTTCACCTAGATATTATTATATAGAGAATGTGTCTGTTCCCCGAGCTAGGAAATACAAAAAACTCCCAAACACATTTAAGGGTAAACATTTGATTGATGTTCAACAAATAAAAAACAAATAAAATAAAAATGATAAAGCTCGGGTTGCTGAATATTCAATCCCTTTCTTCAAAAGCACTGTTTGTTAATGATATGATTACAGACCATAACCTAGATGTGCTGTGTTTGACAGAAACTTGGGTAAAACCAGACAATTACATTACTTTAACCCTCTGGGGTCTGAGGTGTTTTTGGGGTCCTTGAGATGTTTTGACATGCCCTGACATTTGTGCTTTTTTCAGTTGCTTATAAACATGTTAATGGCAAAGGTGTAATTACACTCTATTTAGCACAAACAGGGCTACCATAATATGTGAGCAACATGTATGTACATGTTTGTATTTTTGAGAGAATAATGTTTATGCATGGTTATTGAAAAAACTAAAAATAAATGTTTCTGAAATAAGGCCACAAAACACATACTTAATATGTGTCCATGACTTCTGAATAATGCATTTTGTCGTCTATGTTTTTTTCTTCAAAATGATGTGAAAATCATCCTGCCTAATCATTCACATAAAACAATACATTGATTTAAATTTTGTAAGACACTTTTTGTTTGGAAAGGCAATATGCGCAGGGGCGTCAACGATCCAACACCATCATGAATATGAGTCCACCTCACAAGATTACTACTATAAACATGAGGCTTGTTTAAAAGGAAAAGGGGGAGGTATTGCTGTAATATCGCAATAGCAATATCTTCAGTATTATTCAGAAGTCTAGTTTCAAATTTAATTATTTTGAAGTGATGGTGCTTTCTGTAACGTTATGTAGCGTAAGTGATAAATCTCGACTTGTGTGCTGGCTACTGTATACAGGCCACCAGGGCACAATGCAGATTTTATCAAAGAATTTGCTGATTTTCTGTAACAACTGAGACCAAATCAGACACATTTATTTGGCATATGTATCATAAAAATCTTCACACTCCACTCTGGAATCCCATCTTCCCCCAAACAGGGCAAGAAGGTATTCTCGTTACCATGGCCACGATGAGATAAGTTGATTTTATGGGCGTAAAGGAATGTGACCACATGCTCGAAAGAGAGAAAGACAATGGGAAGACAGAAACAATCCTTAATACAGACTTTTGCTGCATTAATCAGAGACGAACAGATCTAGAAATGAAAATGCATCCCAGAAACTGTGTGAAGGATTATTACAGGGCCCAACAGGCCCCAACAGGCCTGAGCAATGCCTGCCCTGCTTTCATACTCCCAAGAGGGAGTCAGACTCTTCTTCAGTCCAGAAAAACTGCAACTTTACCATCACGGAACGGACAACGATCAACTCTTGGCCTTCTCGGTACGTTCAGGGTGCCGTGCTGTCCAGCGGGCCTTGACTCACAACAGCCATGTGCTCATCCGGAGAGAGAGGACTCTCTCTCCACCACAACAGCATCAAGGACAACCTCAGGAGTTCCACATCTTCATTCAATGCAGAAGAAGTCCATCACAACTCCCACCATTTGCTCTGCGTGTCCTCTCCGGCCCAGGGCTGGCAGGCCACAATCTGCACTTCAGCTATGAGAACAGTGTCGAACTAACCACGAAAGTCCAGCATATCTTCTCCATCCAGCAGAGAAGAAACGATTGCAACTCATACAGTGACATTTGACACTCAAGGACCCAGCAACGAATTCAATCTTCAACCACTTCAAGAATTGACCATGCAAGTATCAATTTAATGAGGTGCTCTGAAAATGATAAGCTTATGGTTCTTTTCAATGTTAAATAGATCTTTTCCATAGTTCTATTTCCTGCTTCCGGTTCCACATCACTCACCCCCTTTACCTATGCATGTATGTATGTATGTATGAATGTTTGTATGTTTGTTTAGTGTTAGTTATGTTTGTGAGTTAGTTAATAAAACTTGTGCACAATATGGATTTGGTTTCTAAGTCTCTGCTTGCATACAAAGTCCCTTTTACGATCTTGATCTTGTTACATGCTTTAAGTGCTGTACACGCTAAGGAATAATTATTTTTCAGTGACCATGAAAGATACACTTTTCTTAGAATAAATGAATAATCAAAGAGTTCTTTGGAACTGATAAATTGATTGTAGTATTAATTTAGCTTACCTCAAAGTTAATCTAATTAACCGACCCAAATATTAATAATTAATCATAATTGGTAATTATGGATTATTATTAATATTTCCCCTTTGAGCTAATATCATTACATTTCTATAGTTTATAAAATATATACTATTTTATTTTTATATGTTAAAAAGACATTATAGTTCGACAGTGTCACCTTATATGTTCAGGCTTTTATTTTGAAAAGCGCCGTTCTTCTTCTTCGGAAAGTTCGGATGTTTTTTATGACGTTAAAACTTCCTGTTACTCTCTCGTCACAATGTGCTCGCGTGTCGTCGGAAGAACGGTAAAAACTTGTAACCACTTTAATTATTTATTGTGTTCATCCATTTGAATCTTGTAAAGAGAGAGTTTAGTTGTGATTTAATTTATTTTTGTATTGCTCGTACATGTTATTTTTTAAGAGCTCCAAACTGTGATGGTGTGTCGAGCTAGAGAGCATGGTAGCTGATGGCAGAAACTCTTTGAATTAGCGCCCTTGGAGAAGCGGAATGAGGTATAAGGAAAATGTGTGGAGTTTGTATTATCAAAAAGAGATTTTGTTTAAGGAAAAGAGTATGTCAATACTTCATTTGTTTATTGTACATGTCATCAATATAAAAACATATTCTTTCTGTGAACAATTATAATATATTGTATTTCATTTCAAAGAAGCATGTGATATTTAATTTGTCATAAAGGCTTAAAAACATATTTCATTTCATTTCATATTGGTCATCTGTTGAAATGATTTGTATTGTGTGTAAACATGATTCATTATGTGAACATAATTTATGTGCAAATTATTTGTGAAGCTACATAGAAGCATTTTGTATTTCTTCTGTTTCTTCTGTAGTTTTCACGGTGTTCATGGTGCATGGTGCTCGTTGAGAGGAAGAAATAAAATGACACCCGTTTGAAACTCTCTGCGTCTTAATGAATATATACAAGGGGCCGCTACACTGGCTGCAGATAAAGTCCTAATTGTTGGTGATTTTAATATCCATGTAGATAATGAAAAATGCATTGGGATTAGCATTTACAGACATTCTAAACTCTATTGGAGTTAGACAACACGTGTCAGGATCTACTCATTGTCGTAATCATACTGTAGATCTAATATTGTCACATGGAATAAATGTTGATGCCGTTGAAACTCTGCAGCAGAGCGATGACATCTCAGATCATTATTTAATCTCATGTAAACTTAATTTAGCCAAGGTTGCAAAGCCGACTCTGTGTTATAAATATGGTAGAACTATCACTTCTGCCACTAAATATTGCTTTATAAATAATCTTCTTGATCATTTTCATCTTGTCAGCATCCCAGATAGCTTAGAAGAACTCTATGTTGTAACAGAAATGATTTACTCTCTCTTTTCCAGCACTTTAGACACAGTTGCTCCGTTGCGCTTAAAGAAAATTAAAGAAAAAAGTCCAACACCGTGGTACAACGAGCACACTCAGGCCCTTAAGAGAGCAGCCAGAAAAATGGAGCGTAGCTGGAAGAAAACAAAATTAGAAGTTTTTCGCATTTCGTGGAGAGAGAGCACAATTGCGTACAGAAAGGCCTTAAAAACTGCTAGATCTGCTTATTTTTCAACACTCTTAGAAGAAAACATACACAACCCCTAGGTATTTATTCGAAACAGTAGCTAAATGAACGAAAAATAAAACTTCAACACCAGACGTTTTCAAACAGCACAGCAGTTATGACTTTATGAAATTCTTTACTTATAAGATTGATAATATTAGAGAGAAAATTATAACTATGCAACCGTCTACTACAGTATCGCATCAGACACTGTATTGTAGTCTCCCTGAGGAAAAATTCCATTAATTCATTGCTATAGGAGAGGAAGAATTTTCTAAACTCATTAAAGGGACACCAGGCAAGCCTGAGTGTTTTTTCTCTACGAAGCTCCCCCTAGTGTCTATGGAATTCCAAAGCTGCCAATATTAAAAATAAATAAATACATAAATAAATATACAAATAAATGTAAAAAAAATAAATAAATAAATAAATATATAAATAAATATACATAGAAAAGACGAAAATAAATAATTATTTATACATTTATTTCCTTATGTATATATTTATTTTTTTCCATATTTATTTATTTATTCTTTTATTTATTTATACATTTATTTTCTACATTTATTTATTTTTACATTTATTTATTTTTACATTTATTTATTTATACATTTATGTATTTCTACATTTATTTATTTATTCATTTATTTCTTCCTACATTTCTTCCTGCGTAGGGTAATGAGGAGGGCGTGGTTTACCTCAGACATAGCAATCGAGCTCAGAGTAAGCGAAGGCGAAGGGTTGAGGCCACAGTGACACCCTGTGGCGAAATACAATAAGTATAGCTCACTGACGTTGATACATTCTGTGACTGCGAGGTATATAGTCAAAATCCTAAATCTTACTGTGTGACATGGATAGGCTATAGGCTACTCTTTATTCCGGACATGGCCGTAGAACATCGTTTGGTCTGGATTTGTAAAATGTCCTGGGCTAACAAACATGAAACAGGGACTCTGAAACGGAAGCGCTTGATATTTTCCATTTTTCGGTCAGAACTCACGGAAAGGAAGCTGGGCACATATAGGCTACAGTGAAGTCGACGCAAGCATATTGACCAATGCTTTTGAAACGAGAACATTGCATTTTAATGTAGCCTAATTTCCAAAAACAATACTGACAGCAACAGAAACATTTTTTTTATTCTATTAAGCGGTGGTAGTCTTTAGCCTACCTCCATAAACTCATGTCCAGGCCAGGGGCAACCTTATTAAATGTATGAATGTCACGTTAATCCACAAGCTGCTGAATTTTCTGCCGTGGCATGCAAAATTTATTTTGAATTGCAGATTCTGACATGATAGCCAGGGGACTAAGGTTTTCACGGATGAAATAGCGCACATAGAAATGTCTCTGTGGACGGCGCCGTCTTTTATTTCAACCCATTATATTCGCTGTAGGCTATCACTGCCATAGTTTGACCAAACTCCTCGCCACAATCATTCCCTTTAAATAGACTCCATAATGGTTTGCCAGCTGATGATGATGATGATAACAATAGCCTATAATAATAATAATAATAAGAAGAAGAAGAAGAATAAAAAGAAAGAAAGATAATGGTAATAATAATACAAATTAAAAAGTTATGTAGGCTACTAGCTATTTTTTGTTATGTTTTTGGGCTACAGAAATTTTTACAAAATTTAACAATAAATAATTTGATTTGATCTTTGAAGTAGCCTATTAGATAGAGATAGCTTCGAAAATAATAACGAGATACAAACCTGTAAATATTCAATCGACTTTTCTTAAATTCAAAACAAAATATTAATGCATTCGTAATTTCCATTTCTGAATAGTTGCTATATGGTCACGCAGGTTTGCGCATTAAACTCATGGCCCCGAAAAATAGCCTATCAACAATTATTTTGTTTCCCCGAACATGACCCCTCTCTGCCAACTTTTTGAACATTTGGTCATTTATTTATTTATTTATTATTATTATTATTATTTAAATAACGCATAGGCCTAAATAGAAATGATCAGAAACAAATCCACAGCTGAACCGCTTCAACGTCAAGTTGTTTTTGATTCTGTGTATTTTAAGGAATCAAAGGAGTGGATTCAACTCACTCATTAAGACAGTGACTTTCTGCCACCTGGTGTCTGTTTTAGTTTCATATTAAACGTAGGTGATTGATTCCATCATACATATTTATGTCTTCAAAATGTAAAACACTTCATAATATTTGTATGCACTTGTAGGCTAATTGCTGTGTAAATGCATTAAGTTCTCTTCTGTATTGTGGCTCTGATGAAGCTCTGGTTGGATTTTAGTGGTAGGCTAACTGCCCTACAGTCTTATCCTCTAACTGAATTTATCAATGTGGATTAACGTGACGTTCATACATTTAATAAGGTTGCCCCTGGACATGAGTTTATGGAGGTAGGCTAAAGACTACCACCGCTTAATAGAATAAAAAAAATGTTTCTGTTGCTGTCAGTATTGTTTTTGGAAATTAGGCTACATTAAAATGCAATGTTCTCGTTTCAAAAGCATTGGTCAATATGCTTGCGTCGACTTCACTGTAGCCTATATGTGCCCAGCTTCCTTTCCGTGAGTTCTGACCGAAAAATGGAAAATATCAAGCGCTTCCGTTTCAGAGTCCCTGTTTCATGTTTGTTAGCCCAGGACATTTTACAAATCCAGACCAAACGATGTTCTACGGCCATGCCTGGAATAAAGAGTAGCCTATAGCCTATCCATGTCACACAGTAAGATATAGGATTTTGACTATATACCTCGCAGTCACAGACCGTATCAACGTCAGTGAGCTATACTTGTATTTCGCCACAGGGTGTCACTGTGGCCTCAACCCTTCGCCTTTACTCTGAGCTCGATTGCTATGTCTGAGGTAAACCACGCCCTCCTCATTACCCTACGCAGGAAGAAATGTAGGAAGAAATAAATGAATAAATAAATAAATGTAGAAATACATAAATGTATAAATAAATAAATGTAAAAATAAATAAATGTATAAATAAATAAATGTAGAAATGAATAAATGTATAAATAAATAAAATAATAAATAAATATGGAAAAAAATAAATATATACATAAATAAGGAAATAAATGTATAAATAATTATTTATTTTCGTTTTTTTGCTTTTCTATGTATATTTATTTATATATTTATTTTTTTATTTTTTATTTTTTACATTTATTTGTATATTTATTTATGTATTTATTTATTTTTAATATTGGCAGCTTTGGAATTCCATAAGTGTCTGGTAGTAAATGCTTTCAAACACACTGTTGTAAAAACGAACTGTTGTCCCTCGCCACGAGCAACCCAGCTGAGCAGAGGAACCGGCTATTTCAAAACCAGTTATGTCTACCGAGGCAAGTAAAGCAATATTTTCTTTCCAACTGATGGCGATTTTTTTTTTTTATTGTGTTGTCATGCATACTAGTATTTTTACCGGGAACGAACGATATGAACGAGGCGAACTACTGCTTTCGTGTTTGTTTGTTTTTGGGAGAATGGGCATGAGCATAAATATATATATATATATATCGGGCTAATATTTGTCTAAAGTTATATTAGCAAGGTCTATAAGTTCATCTGGTAGAATGACGGTTTACCTTTGCTTGTCTAACAGAACGTTTTTTCTAGCTCGATCATGATATGTGCAACATGTTTATTGCCTATTATCAGACGCGTTGACTTAGTGACAGAAAATAAAAGTGTAAGTTACACAAATAAAACCGACAGAGGAACGGCCAAACAACTGCAGAAATCAAACGTGTTTGCTAATGACAATGCTAACATCAAAGTTATAGTATCTAGCGTACTAGTAAGCCCGTAACAGACAGCGATCATAATAAAAACCTTTACAGACAATAGCAAACATCCTGAGGTCACAATTACTTGAAATTTAAATATTAAACACAGTTTATTC
Source organism: Abramis brama (assembly GCF_963993115.1). Classification (NCBI taxonomy): domain Eukaryota; kingdom Metazoa; phylum Chordata; class Actinopteri; order Cypriniformes; family Leuciscidae; genus Abramis; species Abramis brama. Next base: position 51,314,498 of record NC_139965.1, on the reverse strand, counting down.
CAAAGATACTTACAAGTGCAACAGCAAGACGGCCAGGTCAGCATCCGTTTTGCAGGCTTCTGTTTCTCTCAGTTCTCCCCATTCTGAAAAAGCCGGTCTGATATTTACTCGAGTCTGACTTCTTGCTCGGTCAGTCTCCCGTTTCCTCTTTCGTTGGTCCTCCGACAAAGATTTCCTAGCTTTCTGCTTCTTTTTTACAGGCTCAGCCATAACTCAATCTATCGTTGCCCTTTGCTTATAGCTAGCCGGTGCTTGAATGGGGGCGTGTAAGTGTGCAGTGCCGTCAAGCAATTCGTTACATCGCGAGACCTGATATCACGCGATACTTCCTGACGGTGAGACTGGCGACCCGCCGGCCCAAAGTTGCAAGTGAGTTTTTTCCGCTCTCGGGCACCAGGGGGTGTGCGAAACCACCACCATTCAACCCGAAATAAGTAATATAACCATTCCACGGACTCCGAAGCTGTTCAGTTAAGGTTAAAAAGTTACTTAGAGCACCTTTAAATCATCTAAAACAACATGTATGTTAGACCCTATACCGACTAAGCTATTGAAAGAGTTGCTTCCAGAGGTCATAGATCCTCTTCATAATATCATTAATTCATCTTTGTCACTAGGATATGTACCGAAAACTTTTAAGCTGGCTGTTATTAAACCTCATATTAAAAAAACGCAACTTGATCCTAGAGAATTAGTCAATTACAGGCCGATCTCGAATCTACCTTTTCTGTCAAAATTACTAGAAAAGGCAGTATCCTCACAACTATGTTCCTTTTTAGAAAGAAATGGTATCTGCGAGAATTTCCAGTCAGGATTTAGAAAGTACCATTGTACTGAGACCGCTCTCATTAGAGTTACAAATGATTTGGTCTTAGCATCCGACCGTGGTTGTATCTATCTATTAGTGTTACTGGATCTTAGTGCTGCATTTGTTACCATCGACCACAACATTCTTTTGAATAGACTCGAAAATGATGTTGGCATTAGTAATTTCCTACTACTTAACTCTGGAAAAAAACAGAGATTCTAATTATTGGACAAAAAACTTCCCCACTTAATAACCTAGAATACTGTCTAACAATTGATGGCTGCTCTGTCAAGTCTTTGTCGTCGGTTAGGAACCTGGGTGTGCTCTTTGATACCTGTAGAACATAGTGCTCTGTAGCTTTAAATCCAACAGATCAGGTTGTAAAAGCTGGCTTCTACGCATGCGCGAGTATGTGTTACGGTGATGAAGTTATATGCTGACAGGTTGAACTTCTGTGTCTCCTCTAGTAAAGTTATATGTTGTTAAACGAACTTTTGCCTTGCCGCTCGTCATTCAACATGGTGTCAGAAGTGGTCCTCACAGGATCGTGAATGCAGTGAAGAAAAGAAGATACTCTTCCAACGAACTTTAACACAGTAAGCCACCATCGTTCATCGCACAATAAAACATGGCTGAAGGGTTTCGTAGACCTGATCCACTTGTCTGTGATGGCAATATCGCCGAAAATTGGCGTGTGTTTGAGCAGGAATTTGACATATTTATTGCTGCTGCACACTCAGAAAAAGAGCCTCGCACAAAAGCTTTCATACTGCTTAATCTGGCTGGCTCGGAGGCCATTGAGCGCGAACGAACGTTTGTCTATGCACCAGCTGTTTACACGGGTGAGGGAGAAAACCGACGAATAATTGCTCCGGCTGAGTCATGTGAGGACCCGGAATGTCTAAAACGCAAGTTTCGCGAACTTTGTAGTCCACAAACAAGCATAACGATGGAAAGACACAAATTTAATTCAAGAAATCAAAGGCCAGGAGAGACAATAGAAGCATATGTAACTGACCTACGAAACAAGGCGCAGAGTTGCAGGTTTGGAGATTTACAAGAGGAACTGATAAGGGATCGACTTGTGTGTGGGATACTCAATGATGGAATGAGAAAACTCCTGCTGCGTGACAATGAGCTAACATTGACAAAAGCCATTGAAACATGTCAAATACATGAACTGACAGACCAGCACACTAAAACACTAGCTGGACCAAAGCATAATTTGGCAAATGTGGACAGTGTTCAACAAACGGTAAAAAGAAAAACGTTTTGTACTCCCAAACACAAATCAGACAAGTTTGCTCCACAACAAATTAATAATTGCAGCAATTGTGGAAGCAACCATGAGGCAAAACGGGAGAAATGTCCTGCATATGGCCAGCAGTGTCACAGGTGCAACAAATGGAACCACTTCCAAAAATGCTGCAAATCTATAAAAGTTCATCGTACACGGAATCTAAAAAAGACTGTGAATCAAATTGATGTTGCAAGAGCTTCAAACAGCAGTGAAGACTCATTCTTTATAGACGGAGTTTCCTTAAATCACCAGAAGGTGGCAGAAATCGACGCAAAACAGTCAAAGAAAACCGCAATATCTTGCACAGTCCAAACCAATGGAAAGCCACTCGAACTAAAGATCGACACAGGAGCCTCATGCAACATCATGTCCATGCAGACATTTGCACAGGTAAAGCAAGAAGAGACCAAACTGCGGGTTCAACTGTGTTATCATGCAACCTGAGTGACCAGAACTATTCTCTACAGTTCTACGTGGTGAAAAAAAATGTACAGCCATTGCTTGGGCTATATGACTGTCTTCGGATGGGCCTCATTTCTCTGAATAAAGCAGTGCACCAGGTCAGTCTAAAAGAGAGCTCAAGTTTTTGCGCAGGAGATTAACACAGAATATGCAGATCTTTTTCTAGATGAAATAGGAAGGCTTCCTGTAACATACTGCATGAAACTTGACAAAGAAGCTCAACCTGTCGTCCGTCCAGCACGAAGAATTCCTGCAGCAATGCAACACAAGGTAAAAGCAGAGCTGGAAAGAATGGTCGCTATCGGCGTTATCACTCCTATATCTGAGCCAACCGATTGGGTGTCATCTATGGTGGCCACTCACAAGTAAAACTCAGATGAAATAAGACTGTGTATAGACCCTAGGGACCTGAACAAATTTCTAAAACGTCCACATCACCCTATGCGCACAGTGGAAGAAGTGGCAGCGCAGATGCCGAACTCCACTGTATTCTCAGTACTAGATGCCAAAAGCTCATTCTGGCAGATTTCACTGGATCATAAGTCTTCCCTACTGACTACTTTCAGTACGCCATTTGGAAGATTTAGATTTCTTCGGATGCCCTTTGGCATTAATTCAGCCAGCGAGGTCTTTCAGCGTGCTATGGAACAGATCTTTGCTGGCTACCCGTGCGCAGTCATAGTTGATGACATCATTGTGGGGGGCAATGGCGAGCAGGAACACGACACAAATTTGAAGAAAGTGTTAGACCGTGCTCGTGAAGTGAACTTGAGACTGAATCCTCAAAAGTGCAAATTCCGCTTAAGTGAGGTGAGCTATGTTGGACATATTTTCACAAGCAAGGGACTACAACCTGACCCTGCCAAAACAAAAGCAATCACAGAAATGCTGCCGCCAGACAATGTTACTGCACTGCAGCGCTTCCTGGGTATGATCAACTATTTAGGAAAATTCATACCAAACCTCAGCGAGTTGTCTGCACCCCTGCGTGAGTTGACCTGTAAAAACACAGAGTGGTGCTGGTTTAAACAGCATCAGGATGCTTTCGAAGATCTGAAGCACAGGATTTCCGGTCCACCTACCTTGAAATACTATGACGTCCAGAAACCCGTCACACTCACCTGTGATGCTTCCCAGTTTGGACTCGGAGCTGCGTGTCTTCAAGAAGATGCACCTGTCACGTATGCTTCTCGCACTCTGACGCAAACAGAAGTGCGTTACGCGCAGATTGAAAAAGAGCTTCTGGCTGTGGTATTCGTGTGCACCAAATTCAATAACTACATATATGGTAAACATATTCACATTGAAACGGACCACCAGCCATTGGTAACCATCCTTAACAAGCCTATCCACACAGCTCCAGCAAGGCTGCAACGCATGATGCTAAGATTGCAGAAATACAACTTCACAATCACATACAAGAAAGGAAAACATATGTTCCTTGCTGACACATTGTCACGTTCCCCCAGAGACTCACCAGATGAACACACTGATGACAGAGCTGACTTCGAGGTCATGTCAGTTCAACACATCTCATCTTCCAGACTGAAAGAGCTTAAAACTCACACAGCACAAGATCCGATCCTTCAACGGCTCTGCAGTATTATCAAGTCAGGATGGCCCTCTAGCCAATCAAAGCTGCCAGCAGAAATTCGTGAGTATTTTCCGTTCAGGGATGAGCTCACAGTTGATGAAGATGTGCTCATGAAGGGGTCGAGAACAGTTGTTCCAGAATCATTGCGCAGCAAGTATATCACCATAATTCACAGAGGTCACCCCAGCCTTGATGCAACTAAACGCAGGGCACAAGGCATTGTGTTCTGGCCTTCTCTTACCAAAGACATTGAAAAGGAGGTACTGTCGTGCTCTGTCTGTAACAGTATGAAGCCCAATCAACAAAAAGAGCCTCTTCACTTACACGACATCCCTGAACTTCCGTGGTCAAGTGTGGCTACAGATATCTTTGAGTGGAATGGTCAACACTATCTCGTACTAGTTGACTCCTTTTCAGGATGGTTCGAAATTGATCTGCTTCATGACCTGTCCTCCAGTACAGTGATTACAAAACTCAAAAGGCACTTTGCAGTTCATGGGAGTCCGCACAAAGTCTTTTCAGACAATGGTACCCAATTTTCAAGCCAACAGTTCAAAGAATTTGCTGCTGCCTGGGATTTTAACCCTCTGGGGACCAAGCTGTTTTTGGGGTCCTTGAGATGTTCTGACATGCCTTGACATTTGTGCTTTTTTCAGTTATTTATAAACATGTTAATGGCAAAGGTGTAAATTCACTCTATATAGCACAAACAGGGCTACCATAATATGCGAGCAACGTGTATGTAGATGTTTGTATTTTTAAGAGAATAATGTTTATGCGTGGTTATTGGAAAAAATTCAAATGAAAGTTGCTGAATTAAGACCACAAAACACATATTAAATATGTGTCCACAAGACTTTTGACTAATGGATGTTGTCCCTTTGAGTTCTAGCTTCAAAATGATGTAAAAATAGTCTTGCTTTATCGTTCACAAAAAAAAATACATTGATTTAAATGGTGTAAAACAGGTTTTGCTTGGAAAGCCAATATGCGAGGGGGAGGAGTGGTTTACACCTTAGATTACAGTGTCCCACCCACTCTGCATAATGAGCCATTCACTCAGGTGTGACACTGACTGAGCCACAATGCAAGGACAAAAGATGTATTTAGAAGAAGACTTATATTGACCATTTAAGATTTCGCTTACATCTCTCTTGTAAATATGTTTTGCTATTTTATTAAAAATGTTACAATTACAACAATAATTACAATTTCAACAATATTTCAAGTGTACTCTTTCTTTGTAAAAAAAAAAAAAAAAAGATTATAGGCCTACATTTTATCATATGTATTCATTAGTTTGAATATAGCCAACATTGGAACATCTAACATCTTAGTCTATGAATTTATTTTTGACAAAAATAGTATTTTTTTTGCAGTTTAATACGTTGCTTATACAAATACATTTTATTTCAACATATTCCAGTCGATTTTTACTCATCTCAGTAGGCTATAGCAAAGCAGTTTATTCTTTCACACACAGACGCGCGATTCATATTTAGGCTAAACAGTCTTTACAAATATGTCCCCTTCATTCATCTCACAGAAAGGCGAGTCATATTATAGAAATGCGATTCATCTTTTTGCGGTTTACATAGGCCTACACTAACGTTATTCCATAACGTTATTCCACACGTGAGAAAAGAAAACAGCCTACCTCACTCCTCAGCGGAATCTGCTCCTCATTTCAGGAGATATTGCTCCTCATCAGCACTGTTCTGAGGAATCTTTTCTCCATAAGGTAGACTATAATGTCTCACTCGCGAGGAGTCGCGACGCGCTTTGTTTACAGCTGATGTGGGCATTTCACAGCTCTGAAATAGTTCTCAGAATTTGCGTTTGAATAGCACGCGCTCTCCGGGGAGTGGTCACATTACTGTGAATTAGCTCGTAATGAGCTCGACAGGAGTCGCTCTCTTTTTATACAGATTACAGAAGCTGAGAATATTTGTTTTTTATATAAATGACTTCTTTTAAAAGATGCGATCTCAAGCTTTATGCCCGTGGGTCTGTTTGCCTGTTTGACTGAATTTTCGCGGAGTTATAGATCATTTTCGAACGCGTTTCAAATGGGAGTTTACTGACAGAGAGAAGGCAGAAATCGCATCATGTTCATTTTTCTTTATTTGTCAAAAAGCAAAACACTTTATTTTTATTGTGAGTATACAGAAAAAAAATAGAAACTGAACAGGATCGATTGATGTATTACACGAAAATGAAAGATCAAAATTAACAGAGCATTTAGTGTTTATTTTCATTGCTAAAAAAAAAAAAACTAGCAAAACGCGCGGGCGCATTTGTGGTCCCCAGAGGGTTAAACACACTACCAGTAGCCCTGAGTATCCACAAGCTAATGGGCTAGCCGAGAGGGCAGTGCGGAGTGCAAAACATCTAATGGAGAAATCCAAAAGGGATGGCTTGGATGTGTTTCAAAACTTGCTCAACCTCAGAAATATTCCACGCGACAAGACACTGGGTTCGCCAGCGGAGAGATTAATGTCGAGGCAGACGCGCACAACTCTGCCAATCAGCAAGTCCATTCTGGTGCCAGCCTCAAAGGACAACGTTGCTGTCTTGACTCAACTCTCAAAAAAGAGACACTGTCAAAAGAGATCCTATGACAAGTCCAGCAGAGCTCTCCGGCCACTCATACAAGGTGAGGTAGTGAGACTTGCAACTTCTAAAGGCCATAACAGAATCGGACTCGTCAAACAACTCTGTGATGAACCAAGGTCATATCTTGTGGAGACTGAAGGAAAAGAATACAGACGAAACCGAAAACATATCCTTCCTGTCGCAGAGCCACAACCACAACGGTTCGAGCACAGCGATATGTCATTTCCCTTTGTCCAGACCCCCTCTGTTGAATCTAAGCACAAATACTCCACTCCAAGTGAAGTCAAAGAACAATGCACCCCACAAGGAGCCAAGAAGAAGCCGCTGAATGAACATTCAACAAGAATTCCTTCCACAGTTCCATATGTGACCAGAGCAGGTCGCCTTTGCAAACCAAACCCTAAATACATGGAATGAAGAAAAAAAAAAGACAGAGGAAACAGTTCAGTTTAGTAACAAAATGTTCAATTTGTAAATGTTGAGGTTACTTTGTAAAAAAAAAAAAAAAAAAAAAGGGTTAAATGTGAAAAGATTCTTAACTAATCTGTTAAATGTGTTGTTTATAAAGATAAAGGCTTTGAGTTAACTTACAATTTAAGGAACTTCGTAGGGAACTTTTCATTAAGGAATATCTGTCACAATTAAAGAAGGAGGATGTAGAACATAGTGCTCTGTAGCTTTAAATCCAACAGATCAAGTTGTAAAAGCTGGCTTCTACGCATGCGCGAGTATGTGTTACGGTGATGAAGTTATATGCTGACAGGTTGAACTTCTGTGTCTCCTCTAGTAAAGTTATATGTTGTTAAACGAACTTTTGCCTTGCCGCTCGTCATTCAACAATACCAATCTTTCATTTGAAAGTCACGTTTCTAGCATCTGTAAAACCGCATTCTTCCATCTTAAAAATATATCTAAATTACGACATATGCTTTCAATGAATAATGCGGAACAGTTAGTTCATGACCTCAAGGCTAGATTATTGTAATGCTCTACTGGGTGGTTGCCCTGCATGCTTAATAAACAAAGTGCTGCAGCTACAGTTCTCACTAGAACCAGGAAGTATGACCATATTAGCCCAGTTCTGTCAACACTGCATTGGCTCCCTAATAAACACTGTATACATTTTAAAATATTGTTGATTACTTACAAAGCACTAAATGGTTTAGCTCCCAGTACTTGATTGAGCTCTTAACCCATTATAGTCCTTCATGTCTATTGCGATCTCAAAATTCTTGCCAGTTGATAATACCTAGAATATCAAAATCAACTGCTGGTGATAGATCATTTTCCTATTTAGCACCTAAACTTTGGAACAGTCTTCCTAACATTGTCCGGGAAGCAGACACACTCTGTCAATTTAAATCTAGACTAAAAACGCATCTCTTTTACCTGGCATTCACATAGAACATTATACATTTCTATTATTCAAATCAGTTAAATGATTATTAGGCTGCATAGATTAGGTCAGCCAGAACCAGGGACACTCAATGTACTTGTTACATCATAAGAAGAATGGCATCTATGCTAATGTTAGTCTTTCCGTTTATTCTGAGGTTTACTGAAGTCAGCCGGATCCAGATCAGATGGTAAACCTGTGCCTGGACACGACCACAATGCATCCCTGAAGTGCCAGCCTCATCAGCCCTGTAAAGGCCTCATGGACACCTCAACAAACCCGTCTCCATACCGGTGTGATGACTCCGACCTCCAACCAGATGGAAGTGGATAAATATTTTGAATGTTCTGATCCAATCTAACTTCTGACCTGTAATGTTGCCTGAATCATAATCATACACTGTTCGTTCGTTGGCCAGAGGAGAACTGGCCCCTGACTGAGCCTGATTTCTCACAAGGTTTTTTTTCTCCATTCTGTCACTGTCAGAAACCAATCAGCAGACTCTGCATCACGATCCACACAACGTTCAATCTCCCCAGAATTCTAATCACCCACACCTGTTCACAATCAGTAACCTCATCAACCAGCTCCATAAAACACTCACACTCACTGCAGTCTAGCGTCAAGCCTCCAACAGGAACTGACCGTATTTCCTCTGTCTCTGTCTATTAGAGAAAACCTTTGAATACTCTGTTCACTGAAAATACTCACCTGTGTATCACTAACCTCTGACTCTGTCTGTAATCCTCAGAAGAGCTGCTGTTGATCACCGATGTCCTAGCTTCCAGCACTCATCCAAGGCTCATTGAAACCTCGGTTTCTCCCGCTGAACCCTCACCTTATCCTGTAAGAAATCAGGCCAGTGTTATCATTCTGGGATTGGATTCACGGAATACATAATTTCAAGAGTGTGCACTAACCTGTTGTGGATCCCGCATCTTATGTTCACTTAAATCCTCTCGTCTGGAAAAGGCAATTCACATTCACAGATCTGAAGAGGAATACTCACCCGTGGTGGATCCTGATCCCCTTTATTGAACAATTCTGAAAGATAATTTGAGTTCCTAACCTGTTGAGTGAAAATTACCCGCTGTGGATCCCGAATGCCTATGTTTTGTTGCCTCGTTTTTTCCCCGAATCCCTTACACCTGCTATCCTAAAATTCAATAAAGTTGTGTTATTTAACATCACCTCGATCTCTGAGTCCATCGTATCCTGACAGAAGGCTTGACCTACTAAACTCCAAATCGATGGTATGGATATAACACAGCCAACACCCGCCGCTATTCCCATACAATCTACAAGCAATGCTACCGCTTCAGCAACATCAGCTCCCGGTACTTCCGCAAACACTGCTCCCACGCTGGTGTGCTTGGCTAACTCCGCCTCCCGACTAGCGCCATTCTCCGGCCGGGCGGAGGACTGCAATGGATTCCTTTTGCAGTGTTCACTAGCTCTTGAAATACAAGCTCAGACGTACCCCACTGATCGATCAAAGATCTCGTTCATAATTCAACATCTATCTGGATCAGCATTAAGATGGGCAGAGTCACTGTGGATGCAACAAACAGAAGTTACTACATCATTGCAGAGTTTTGTCAATCATTTCAAGGAGGTGTTTGGACAACCCATCAGTGATTCCTCCATTAGTGACAAATTGTTGCAGCTCCGCCAGGATAACAAATCTGTTTCAGAATATTCCATCGAATTCCGGACACTAGCCTCTGCAAGTGGTTGGAATGAAAAGGCCCTCATCTCTGTGTTTCGTCGAGTTTTAAATCCTGCTCTCCGCCTACAACTCGCCATTTATGATGATAATCTAGGGCTAGAAAAATTCATACAACAAACCCTGCGCATTCATCAAAGATCACAGAGTTGTTATCACGATTCCCGATTATCCAATACACATTTCAATCGACCTCCATCTGACTCCACTTCTGAGAGTTCACCAGAAAAGATGCAGGTCGATGCTCATAGAATCTCCCTGGCTGAACGTACCCGAAGAAGAGAACTGAGGTTATGTCTATACTGCGGGACAGCAGGTCACTTTCTCAAAGCATGTCCAACTCGTCCACCTCGACTGATGGTGAGTTCAGTGCAAACTCTAATTCTAGTTTCAACTCCTCTCACTATTCCAGTAATTCTGAAATCCCACAATCTCCAAGTCTCCGCAGCTGCCATCATTGATTCCGGGTCAGCGGGGAACTTCGTATCAGGGAAGCTCTGTAAGAGACTCAAACTCCAGAGGATCAACACTCCAAAACCATACTCCATCCACGCTGTAACTGGCGAATTTATCAACAAGAGGTACGTTACCACTCAGACACCACCTATCACTTTGTACACTGATGATACTCACCAAGAAAGTTTCGAACCATTTATCCTGGAAAACAGTCAGATTGAGGTTATCTTAGGACGTCCATGGTTAATCCGTCATCAACCTGATATCAACTGGCAGACTGGCAAAATCAATAGATGGGGCTGTCAGTGTCTCCTTTCAGAAGAACCTCACTCTGTTCAGGCCAACTCCCAATCACCAAGAATCATTAGTTTGAGTTCCACTTCCATTGAAAGTCCCACAGAAAATGTATCTGTCACTTTTCCCCACTGTTACTCCTCGTTCTCCGACGTTTTCAATCCAGTTGCGGCCTCCAAGTTACCCCCACATCGACCCTGGGATTGCGCAATTAATCTGATTCCCGGAGAATCTGTTCCAAAGGGTCGCATCTATTCCCTGTCAATTCCTGAGCAAGAAGCCATGCGAGCGTACATTGAAGAAGCCTTACAACAAGGTTACATCCGTCCTTCCACTTCTTCCGCAGCTGCTAGCTTCTTCTTCGTATCCAAGAAGGATGGAGGTCTAAGACCCTGTATTGATTACAGAGCTTTAAATAAGATCACCACAAAGTTCAGTTATCCATTACCACTCATTCCCTCAGCCCTGGAGCAACTCAGAGAAGCCAAAATTTTCACCAAGCTGGATCTCCGAAGTGCCTATAATCAAGTTAGGATTCGAGAAGGGGATGAGTGGAAGACGGCATTCATCACTCCTGCAGGACACTATAAATACCTCGCCATGCCTTATGGCCTTGTAAACGCTCCTTCGGTCTTCCAGAGCTTCATGGACGAGGTATTCCGAGACTTCCTGGGGCACTTCATGTTGGTGTATATTGATGATATCTTAATTTTCTCCAAAAATCCAGTAGAACATCAACATCATGTCTCCTCAATACTCCAAAGACTCCGTGAATTCAATCTGTTTTTAAAGGCTGAAAAGTGCACTTTCCATCAATCTCAGGTTGAATTCTTGGGCTACCAAATTAGTGAAAGAGGTGTGGAAATGGATAATAGGAAGACTGACGCCATCATGTCCTGGCCCACTCCTACTTCGATCAAAGAGCTCCAGAGATTTCTCGGCTTCGCTAATTTCTACCGAAGATTCATTCACGGTTACAGCATGTTAACAGCTCCTTTAACCTCTTTGCTGAAAGGCAAACCCAAGACCCTTCTATGGACCCCAGAGGCTGACCGTACCTTTCACTCACTCAAGACTGCATTCACCACTGCTCCCCTGCTTAAGCACCCAGACCCTGAAAAGGTGTTTATCGTTGAAGTCGATGCCTCTACCTCAGGTGTAGGAGCTGTCTTATCTCAATACTCTGAGAGCTCCTCCAAGCCCTTACCTTGTGCCTTCTTTTCAAAGAAGTTGTCCACTGCTGAAAGCAATTACGACATAGGTAATCGCGAACTCTTGGCAGTGAAACTTGCCTTGGAAGAGTGGAGGCACTGGTTGGAGGGAGCTAAGCACCCGTTCATAGTCTTCACTGACCATAAGAACCTCCAGTACCTAAAAGAAGCAAAACGACTTAATCCACGGCAAGCCAGATGGGCATTATTCTTCACTCGCTTCCATTTTAGAATTTCTTATCGTCCGGGCTCCAAGAATATCAGAGCAGATGCTCTTTCTCGTATCCATGCCCCTGAAGTTCCGATCGAAGAACCAGAGACCATTCTACCAGAACAGATATTCGTCAACCCCATCCAATGGGACATCAATGAACAGTTACTTGAGCTATCTCAACAGCATCCTGGACCTCCAGAATGCCCTCCAGGAAAGATTTATGTGCCTCAAGAATTCCGCAATTCCTTAATTTCTTCGGCCCATTCATCAGTTGGCACAGGGCATCCAGGGGTACACAAGACATGCTCCACGCTCCAACTCCGGTATTGGTGGCCAAACATGCAGCAAGATATCACAACCTTTATCCAGGGATGTATTCCATGTGCCATGTCCAAGGTCCCAAGAAACCTTCCAGCCGGTAAACTGGTCCCACTCCCTGTTCCAAATCGACCCTGGTCCCATATCGGGGTTGACTTTGTCACCGATCTCCCAAACTCAGCCGGGAATACCTGTATCCTCGTTGCCATCGACCGGTTCTCAAAGGCTTGCAAATTAATCCCACTCAAGAGTCTTCCTACGGCCTTTGTCACGGCACAGTTATTAATGGAACACGTCTTCCGAAACTTTGGAATACCAGAAGACATTGTGTCCGATAGAGGTCCCCAATTTATCTCTCGGGTTTGGAGAGCATTCTTCAACCTAATGAATGTGACGGTAAGCCTCTCATCTGGTTATCATCCACAAACTAATGGACAAACTGAAAGGAAGATCCAGGATGTAAGCCGGTTTTTGCGTACATTCTGCCACTCCAATCAACACATCTGGAGTCACTACTTGATTTGGGCAGAGTACGCACAAAACTCTCTCAGACAGTCATCCACTCAACTCACACCTTTCCAATGCGTCCTGGGCTATCAACCTCCTTTGTTCCCATGGTCTGGGGAACCATCTGAAGTACCTGCAGTCAATGAATGGTTTAGGGAGAGTGAAAATGTCTGGAATCAAGCCCATCAGCACCTACAACAAGCAGTTAATCGTCAACAACATTTTGCAGATGCTCATCGACGCCAAACTCCCGTTTACCAACCTGGACAATTGGTATGGCTTTCTACCAAAGATATGCGACTCCGGCAACCCTGCCGTAAACTTAGCCCAAAATACATCGGACCGTTCCCCATTGTCAAGCAGATCAATCCGGTCACATATCAGCTTCAGCTCCCCGCTCAGTATCGGATCCACCCTACCTTCCATGTTTCCCTTCTCAAACCTCATTACCCACCTGTACCTGGCTCCCCAGCAGAACTGGCTCCCGGAGACGATCCTCCTATTCCACCTATAGAACCGGATCCCATCTATACGGTTAAAGAAGTGATGGACTCTCGACGTCGAAATGGTCAATTGGAGTATTTGATCGACTGGGAGGGATATGGACCGGAAGAGAGATGTTGGATACCTCGAAAGGATATCCTCGATCCTACTTTGCTCCTCAAATTCCATGCTCAGCATCCTGACAAACCGGCACCACGACCCAGAGGCAGACCTCCAAGACGTCGAGGTCTAAGGTCCGCTGGCGCGGACTCTAGAGGGGGGGGTAATGTCAGAAACCAATCAGCAGACTCTGCATCACGATCCACACAACGTTCAATCTCCCCAGAATTCTAATCACCCACACCTGTTCACAATCAGTAACCTCATCAACCAGCTCCATAAAACACTCACACTCACTGCAGTCTAGCGTCAAGCCTCCAACAGGAACTGACCGTATTTCCTCTGTCTCTGTCTATTAGAGAAAACCTTTGAATACTCTGTTCACTGAAAATACTCACCTGTGTATCACTAACCTCTGACTCTGTCTGTAATCCTCAGAAGAGCTGCTGTTGATCACCGATGTCCTAGCTTCCAGCACTCATCCAAGGCTCATTGAAACCTCGGTTTCTCCCGCTGAACCCTCACCTTATCCTGTAAGAAATCAGGCCAGTGTTATCATTCTGGGATTGGATTCACGGAATACATAATTTCAAGAGTGTGCACTAACCTGTTGTGGATCCCGCATCTTATGTTCACTTAAATCCTCTCGTCTGGAAAAGGCCATTCACATTCACAGATCTGAAGAGGAATACTCACCCGTGGTGGATCCTGATCCCCTTTATTGAACAATTCTGAAAGATAATTTGAGTTCCTAACCTGTTGAGTGAAAATTACCCGCTGTGGATCCCGAATGCCTATGTTTTGTTGCTCCGGGTTTTTTCCCCGAATCCCTTACACCTGCTATCCTAAAATTCAATAAAGTTGTGTTATTTAACATCACCTCGATCTCTGAGTCCATCGTATCCTGACAGTCACCTGATGGGAGTTTTGGTTTCTTGCCACTGTTGCCTTGGCTTTTGGCTTGCTTAGTTGGGGACATTTAATATTCAGCAATATTATTGATCTGCCTTACTTCAGGTGGACGATGACGCAATTTTCTTCTAGAAACAAACTTTGTTGTATTATTTTCATGTTATCACTGTGAAGCTGCTTTGATACAATCTGTAAAAGGCGCTATATAAATAAAGGTGACTTGTATGATTGACTTATCAACTTATGACTTTACAGTTATCAACATAAAAAGCCTCACAATCCTCTGGCAGATCGCTTACAAGTTTTTGCAGAGTATAAATTGCACAGTAAGGACTACAGGTAGTTCCGAATGGTAAAACCTGCCATTCATACACATCAACAGGCTAATCTTTTTTCATATTGCGCCACAAAAAAACATAGGAGGGGTTTATCTGAAGGCAACAGGAGAACTTGGTGAAACATGGATTTGATATCACCATTAATGGCCACAGGATAGGGCCAGGTAACAAATGAGCATTCAGTGAGTCTCCTTGAAAGCTATAGGAACAAATGAATACCAACCAATACTTTTCATTGTGTTCGACTAGATGGTGAGGTACAAACCAGGACTCACGGCTTTGAGAGAGTTCTTTAGGGCTCAACTTTCTTAAATAACCAGCATCAACTAGTTTCTGGATCTCTTCTTCATAAATAATGGCCTGCCCAGGATTATGAGTCAGTTGGTGCTCTGCTCGTTGAAGGGATGGTATAACAGCCCCCTTAAGAGCATGAAACAAGGGCGCATTCTAAGACCAAATTAGAGGAGTAACATATCTAGAGACACCCTTCACAGTCTCTCTTGTAGTCAACTGGTCAAGACAGTCAAGGGCATATTGATCTTGTTTAGACCGTATAATGGCCTTTTCAATCCTGTATGGAAAAACATCCCCTTGCCACAACCATTCTACATCCTGTTGGAGCTGATCTGAGATAGGAGCTCCAGAAAGAAACAATATAAACACACATATAAACACCATACAACATCATATCTTACCTCATCTTCACCCCTCATGTCATTGTTGTTAGTAATAAGATCTGTTATTGTATTTTAGTTTTTTTTTCTGTAAACTATAACACTAAAAGGCTGCTGTGACTTTGTCTGTTTCAGGAGAGTCTGTTCTCTAAGCAAAAACATGGATGCTGACTATGAAGGGCAGAATCATCATCCAGTTACAACAGCTAACAGACTCTTCTTCAGCATTACCTGTCCATTTTGTCAAATGCAGAATTAGGTAAACCTATATATATATATATATATATATATATATATATATATATATATATATATATATATATATATATATATATTTTTTTTTTACATTACATTTACATGCATGCATTTGGAAGACACTTTTATCCAAAGCAACTTACATTGTATTTAAGTTTAATTTAAGTTATCCATTCCCTGGAAATCTAAGCTACAGGAATGTTTTGAAAAAGAATGAAGCTTTAATGATTTGAATGTAATGGATTATGAGGTA
Source organism: Abramis brama (assembly GCF_963993115.1). Lineage (NCBI taxonomy): Eukaryota > Metazoa > Chordata > Actinopteri > Cypriniformes > Leuciscidae > Abramis > Abramis brama. Next base: position 51,298,561 of record NC_139965.1, on the reverse strand, counting down.
ATACCATCCCTGTAGGTGCATTCAGAATCAGATGTAGTGCTTTTATTACCATCAAAGTACATGCAGCATCAAGTTTGAGAGTTAGGGCAAATTCTGCCAACACCGGTCTGAAAAAAATAATATTTTTTTCCCCGCTTGTGCTTGCAGGTTCATTCTGAGAATCAACCCTGATGGCACCAAACACCAAAGGCACAGATCAGATCAGATCAGATGGAAATCTGGAAAGGTCCAAAGACAAGCATCAGCCTGAAACCCTCAGTGTTTCTCATCAGAGAGCTTGTCAACTTTGACTGGCAAAATTACTGAAATGTAACAACCCAAACTGACTTTGACTGTATTTTATTATTTTAAGGCCTGTTTTGCTTTTCAGTGTGTGTATGTTTTTTTTCCATGCTACAGATACAAATGGTCCCCAGGAGATTAATTCTATGGACTTTGGTGATGTTGCCTTTTTTTATGATTATTTTATTTTATTTTTCAAGATTGAACATGGTCCACAAGTGCGACCACAATAACTATGTACAAGACCAGGGTTTGCTTGTACAAAGAAAATAAAAAATATGAATAAATTATGGGGTGGATTAACAACACCAGCACAGCTCCAGGATTACCACTGCTCCTCCTTGATAACTCTCAGAAGTAATCAGTACGGGTGGCCTATTGAGTTATTATATGAGATAGCTTTGTAACAAATTCAGTCCAGGCCTTAAGTGTTTTTGGTTTGGCTTTGTTAAATCTCGCTGTAGTAAGTTCTAATAGTGCAATGTATTTCATTTCTATGAGTCACAGTTTACCTGCTGGAACAGCATAAGGGTTCTTTCCCTTTTTTCAGTAGCAGAGAAATAAGAGCGGTGTTCTGATCTCTATGGAAGCAACCCGTATCAATAGCAAAATTTATGGAGTCAAGGAGGAGTGGTCCAATCAAATCCCATATCGCCAGATACAGCTCCGGGGGTAAACCATCCAGACCAGGGGCCTTACCCTTATTCATAACTTCTAAAGCCTCCTTCAATTCTTTTAATTCTATTGAAGAATCAAGAAAAGCACATTGCTGCTCGCTTAATTGGGGTAGATCTAAATTTAACAGAAAATCAATGGCAGGTTGTTCATTCACTCCCACCTATAGATGCTCATAAAATTCCTTGAATATCCTATTTACATCACCCGGAGCTGTGTGAAGAACATCTGCATTGTCCTTAATGGCAGTTATTGAGGCCAAGGCCTCATTGCGTTTCAACCTTAACGCCATTAGTTTGCCTGGCCGTTCTCCATTAAAATAGTAGTTTTGTTTGGTACGGTGCATCAAAAATTCTACCCTTTTTAATAAGATCGCCTTGTAGTCAGTTTTTAAATTCCCCAGGATTCTGCTTTTCTGTTCTGTAAAAGTTTTTTTAAGATCCTTATCTACACATTTAATCTGAGCCTCCAGACGGGTTAATTGTTTTACTCTGGATTTATTTACATAGGAGGCAAAAGAAATACAGTTTCCTCTCAAAAAACACTTGGTTGTTTCCCATAGGATTTGTGGATTAGTAGCTGAGCTCGAATTTTCTTTGAGAAACAGAGATAATTTAGAACGTAACTGTTTTACAAAATCTTCATTTTGCAAAAGAGTTGTATTCATACGCCACCTTTTGGAGCTTAGGGGAATTATCGGAGGAGACAGATTACAAATCACAGCGGAGTGATCTGAAATCAGTATGGGTAAAATATCAATATGGTTTACACCTTGAGTAAGAGATTTAGAAATCAGAATGTAATCTAGCCTCGAAAATGATTTGTGGCGTGCAGAATAAAAAGTATAATCTCTACAGCTCTCATTCTTCACTCTCCAGATATCACATAAGTCATTATCAACAATGAGCTCGTTTAACGACTGCGAAGCCTGATCGCCATGAGCAGAGACAAGGGATCTATCGATTAAGGGGTTACAAACTGCATTAGCATCTATTCCTACGACCAGGTTGTAGTCGACAAAATTAAGGAGGGATTTGGTAAGAGATGGAAAAAAATCTACATCATAATTATTAGGGGAGTATACTGAGAAGAGAACCATTTTCAAATTATTCCATGAACCTGGCGCATATGTAAACCGCCCGTTTTCATCCCCTCCCGTTGTCTCAATTAGAAACGGGAATTTTCTGTTCTGAAGAATAATAACTCCTCTTGAGGCACTATTATACGATGAGAAAGCTAATACTTTAAAATGTCTATTCTGAAAGCGGGTAACATCATAAGCCTTGAGATGGGATTCTTGTATTAGGGCAATGTCAGCTCGTTTGCGATGCAGATAATCTAGGCATTTGGATCTTTTTATGGGAGAATTTAGACCGTTGACATTCCACGATATCACATTAACGTCCCTCATTCTGTCACAATATAATTATACATGAGACAAAAGTAGCCATAGCAACCGAACGCATCGATAAGAATTTCACCCCCATGAAACACATAAATAGTACAACAAAAACAGCAAACCCTGGTAGTTCTAACATTGTAATGGTTAAAACAATAAAAAATCCAAAAAACAATCGGCAACTATCGGCAGCTTGCAGAGAGGAAGAACACACTCTCTTATCTGCCTGGAAAGTAAATTTATTCGAGGCCATGCACTCGGACTATGAGTGGCAGCAGTTACTCAAACATCAGCATCTCTCACCTGAGTGTCCATCATAGCGAAGATTAAACCTATATCCCTACTCAAAGTGCTATAATACAAAACAGAGAAGGCCGAATTTACTCATCAGACATCCCAGTCGGCGCAGTGGTGTCCATTTCCGTAGTGGCGCTCAGAGACGCGATGAAACGCTCCAGGTCTCCGGGGGTTTTGAAGAACAAATGCTCCTGGCCATTGAGTACTTTGACTGATGCAGGGTAAAGCAGGAATGACTCGATGCCTAGTAGTTGGAGGCGTTTCCTCCCTTCGGCCATAGCTTTCCTTTTTTTGGACGTTCCCTGGCTGAAGTCAGGAAAGAACCGTAAATTACCCCCTTCATAACTCAGAGGTGATGCGCTTCTGGCTCCCTGTAGGATCGCCTGTCGGTCATTGTAACGAAGGAGTTTGAAAATCAAAGTGCGCGCTCTATTCCTGGAGGGATCCTCGTTCGCGTAAAGACGGTGCGCCCGTTCAATCTCGATAGTCTTCCCTTGCAGAGCAGGAATCCACTTGGGAATATGGGTCTGCAAGAACTGAATTGCGTTCCCTCCTTCAGCTCCTTCCCGCAGGCCCACCAACCTTAGGTTATTTTGTCTGGATTTATCTTCATGAAGAAATAGTTTCTCCTGGAGCTCCTCTAGGCAGGACTTGTTAGCAATCGAGTCCCTTTTCACATCCCGCACCGTAGCCTGGATGTTGTCACATCTATTGCCGAACGATTTGACATCCTTTTCCAGCGAGTCCAATCAGGCTGTAATCGTCGAGATTTCCTCGCAAACGATCGTCGACATGCTTAGTTTTATGGCGCTCAGTTGCTTATCAAGCATTTCGGCAATGGCGTTGTGAAGGTGCTCGTCGTCTTTATACTTTTTCTTCGCCGGGGAGTGGATTAAATCTCGTTTAGATGCCATCTAGAGTGTCACTAAAACAAGGAATTTACATAAAATTCGGCCAAAAACTAAGTAGGGATAGATAAATCCGAAAAAAAAGACAACTGAGGTAGAGCGTCGATATTAAGCAGCCATCACCGTCCGCTGCGCATGCGCATTTGGTGATGTTGCCTTTTGTTTCTTCAGCTAGTGGCTCATAAAAAGGTCAAGATTTGTAATTTGTACTTCTAAAAACAAAATGTTCAACGTTTAAAAAGAAAATATAAGGACAAATGTTCATGAGTTATTGTGATTTTTGGGGGGTTGGATAAACATAAAAAAAAAAATTAAAAAAAAAATGATGAAAATTAAAAAAATTAAAATAAACTCAATACTAATACTGTAAATGAAAATATGGTAATAATACTGTAAATGCAAATACAGTAAATGGTACAGTATACTGTAAGTGAAAATACAGTAATAATACTGTAAACATTTTACAGTAAATTACTGGCATCCAGCTGCCAGTAAGTTACTGTAAAATTTACAGCAACCTCTTTACAGTGTGCACAAAGAATGAGGAGAGATTTAAAAAAGAATGGCTTTTTGATTGTTTGGATTTATTTACAACACAATATAATCCAAAGATACACAACATAGGACAAAAAAGCACATTATTGAACACACTGATCTAAAGACAGAGACATTCCTGAAACATAGTACTGTAACGGTCACAGCTGGAGTGCCCTTGAGAGCCACCAGAGGGCACTCCACACCAGACTATTATCACTCCCTTACAAACTACATTTCCCATAACTCACTGCCCAGACTCATCATCACTGATTGCATTCACCTGTGTCTCATTAACCTGTTAGTCTCAGCCTATTTATACCATGTTCACTCATTCACTCACTGCAAAGATTTGTTTGTGTCACACTGCATTTCTGACGAAGCTCCGTCGGCCGTGGTCCAGCACAATTGGTGCTAGGACTGGTGTTCCCAGCATTCTGACAAGGCTTGTCGTAATATGCTCATGTTTATTGGAGAAAAAATGAGAACTCAGCTAGTGGACTTTATCAAAAACTCATCTGATAAGTTCAGTATTCTCATTGATGAGAGCACAACGGTGTCAAACAAAACATGCCTAATCATCTACATTAGGATTCCTTATGAAGGTGAGGTCTGCAACTTCTTCTTTCAACTTGTTGAGCTGCAGTTGTGCACTGGATCGGCCATCTGTGACATCCTGCTCCAAAGCCTTTATACACGGGGCATCTCTGAAGACATGTTGCGCACCCGGCTTATTGGCTTTGCAACAGATGGGGCCGCTGCTATGATGGGCCGATACAGAGGAGCAGCCACACTCCTACGTGAGAAGATCAACCCTAACCTGACCATCATTCACTGTATGAACCACAAGTTAGAACTTGCGGTCCATGATGCTGTGAAACACATTACAGAGGCAAGCCATATTCAGATGTTCATTGACTCTCTGTATTCATTTTTCTCTCAAAGCCCAAAACATATGAGAGAGTTTGAGTCTGCAGCTTCCGATCTGGGCATGCACGCTCGCAGAATAGGAATCCCAGCTCCGTTGCTGGGAGGGCGCCAGCGCATAAAGTTCACAAAGCGAAGAAATGTTGAGCGCACAAATCCTAGTGTATATCTGTCTAACAGTGTATTGATCATTTGTTTCACAGTTTTAAATTCCAGTTATTGTGCGTTTGATGCCGATTCATAGTCCTTGTGATGTTTGTGATCTAACAAGCACACGGTAGTGAGTCGTTTAAAAACAGCAACAAACTCCAACAAAATAAAGTAATTTTATGCAAATCCACAGCCTTTTATCTACAGATCATGCATTATAATGTGAATATATCATATTGGAGAGAGTTTTACCGTGCATCCAGCCGGAAGAGGCGCGCGCGCTGTTTGAATACTGAATGGAGAATGATTGACAGCCGCAAAGGAGGGAAAACTAGTTTCCGTATACTTTAATGATGCAAATAGACTTATGTCCCTCACATTAAGCTATGGAATGACTTCAGATGACTTTGTCACCCGAACTGACGTAAAAAAAGCAGGAGGCACCGAAAAGCGCGCTGTTTGCATCCCTGCTTGTCAAAACGTGTCAAAGACACATCAAAAAGCTGCTGTAACAGTATACTGTAACCATTTGGCACTTAAAAAGCACGTCACGACACATAATTCCCCGTCTTCTTTTACTAAAGAATATTTTTGACTTATTTACTTACCGGTAGTCTTCTTTCTTAACTTCTTTTGAAATTGTTGACCGGTGCGCAACAGCGGCATGGACGGAGGGGCGGGGGAGTACAGGGCTACTGTGTGCGAACGAAGGTCTAGAGCGGCTTGCCTGCCTGGTTGTGCATTAGGGATGAAATGCATAACTGATGCTACTAAAATTTATACTGGCCAGTGGGGTGAAAGCCCAATGGCGCCACCGCCACCCCTGGCCACCCCCTGGTGGCGCCATTGAGTGGATGATAGCCCTGAAGACGCCTAGCAATGATATACCTTTAGTGGTAGTATACCTTTAATTAAGTTATAGCTTAAGAGTCTTCGTAGCGCGCTAAGAGACAACGTTATCGGGAAACACAGCCCAGGTATGATGCGCATGATGCGTAATGGAGATTCCAAAGCGCTCTTCTTTGGTCAGAACCATGGAGAGCGATCGCGGATAGGTCCGTCCTATGCACCGAACATTTTTACAATGCAACAAAATATTTAAAGAGCATCAAGCTATTAAAACCTATATTATGTATACGCACAGGCCCACCCACATTGGTCTGGCCCATCCAAAACTGGAATCCTGGCGCCGTGCCTGCTGTAGCTTATTTAAATTAAGATACAATTAATACAAATCGAAATTCACTTTAAAGAAAGGCAGCTGTTCTGTTTGAGGTATCTGTGAAAGTTTTAAAGCAGTCATTTAGTGCCACTTTCAGAGCGCTCACATCCGTAACCAAGAACGTTGGTTACCTGATGCTAACACGTTGTTTTTTCCCTCATAAATGCGAACACAAAAAATAAAATAAAATTAATATTATAATGGATTTTTGTTAGGTCAGACAATGATTACCAAATTTCTCTCTCATATTGAAAACAGTCAAAAAATCGAACCAAAAGTCAAATTATTATGGACGGAAGTTAAAAGTGGTGGGTACAAAATAACTCATGACGAAATGTGGTGGGTAAGCGTACCGCACCGTCACCGAAATCGACGCCTGTGAAAACATCCCCCCCTCTGTTTTTTTCACAAATCGCACCCTGTATATATGTATATATATATATATATATATATATATATATATATATATATATATATGAACACCAGATTTGTTGTGCCTTGTAGGCATATATGTGTAGGGCTGAATAAAATAATAATAACAATAGCCTATAGCATGTGGCCTATAAATCGTTAAAAGGAACACTTTCAGTACACTACACTAGAAAAAAATATATGGATATGTTACTTCAAATGTTTCCATTCATTACACACACAGTATTTAACAGTAAACACGGTTCTAAATATTATAATATTCACACTGATACTAGCCTACTTTTATATCATGCTGTGTTTTATTATCGAACATAAAAACATCCTCGTGTCGTACATGAATACAAATTTCGCATTGAAAGCCTGTCTATAGTTCATATTTCAACGTTTCCGTCGATTTCATACATTTTAGTCTAGCGACAGTTCAACTGCAATGTGAAGTTTATGCAACAATAACACTAATTAATATAATTCAGAATACATTTCTTACCTTAAAATCTTTCGTCTTCAAATCGCGTTTTTCTTCTGAGGTAAATCCAATGTAAGCTCACAGCTGTCTTCCAAACTCGACGGAAAGCAGAGGACGGATGAAGTTTGGTGCTTTGTTTTTGAGGTAATGAGCACGTGGACAATTTGCATGTCTATCTCTTTTGCCCGTGTGGGTGTGGTCACATTAAAACTAATGAGCAAGCGTTTGAGAAACTGGACATCTTGTTGGTTTTATACAAAATACTTAAACAGAGAATATTTGTTTTCATTTTGTATCAGATAATTTAAAAGTACACACTTAAATGTTTGCTCATAAATGTGTGACAAGTATTCGCTGAGTTTTATTTCAGTTTATAGACATGCTCAAGAAAAAAAAGTTCACAGAGTTGGAGAGGCAGAAAGCACACCCTGTTTATTTTCTTTATTTTACAAAAGCACAATGGTTTGTTTTGATTGTAAGTGGACACATACAAAAGTAGACATCTCACAGATTGTTTTTTCATATTTATTTTTTCTATATGACCATAAATGACAGAGTAAGGCCCCAATCACCCCTAAGGCCCTGATCACACCTGACATGTTTTCTGCAGTGAGAGGCGCCTTTTTTCAATTGTTTTCCTATGGCAGTGAGCGACATGAAAAACGCAGTGCACTGCTCGTTCTGTGTGACGGGGCAGTTCTCTACACCTCGCATTTTCGAACCTGAAAAACGCGGTAGGTGTGATCGGGGCTTAACAAATTTTTTGCAGTGAGAGGCGTCTTTTTTCAATTGGTTTCCTATGGCAGTGAGTGTTCTGCGTGCTGTTTATGCACCTGCTGCGCCTTGCATTTTTGCAGTTGGAAAAAAAGCAAACTCAGAGCGGAAAAAGCGCCCGACTCATTATGTGAATGAGTAGGCAGGATGATTTTCACATCACTTTGAAGCAAAAACTCTAGGCGAAAACATCCATTAGTCAAAAGTCTTGTGACCACATATTTAGTATGTGTTTTGTGGCCTTATTTCAGAAACTTTAATTTTTTGTTTTTTCAATAACCACGCATAAACATTATTCTCTCAAAAATACAAACACGTACATACATGTTGCTCACATATTATGGTAGACCTGTTTGTTCTGAATAGAGTGTAATGACACCTTTGCCATTAATATGTTTATAAGCAACTGAAAAAAGCACAAATGTCAGGGCATGTCAAAACATCTCAAGGACCCCAAAAACACCTTAGACCCCTAGGGTCAATGGTTGGAAGACTCAGCAACACCTGTTCACCTGGCTGATATCAGCAATTTCCCTCAGGACAGGTTGATGTGGCTGACCATATTTCTGCTGGAAAGCTGCCCATGTTGTACTCAATGGCAGAGAGTGGTTAGAATAAACCAAAGCTAAATTGTGTGCTGAATCCAATTTTGAATGGTCTAAGAGAATATGGAACTTATACAGTCTCATCTTGTGGTAGTAAATTCTCTAGAGCCACCTTTAACATTATGAATTGTTTAGGATCTTCTTTACAAAAATATGGAAAGGGAGGACCTTCAATTTGGGAAGATCTTGGAGGATAGCTCACTTGGACTCTTGGCACCAATCCTGCTTGAGAGCTTGAAACAGGTAGTTGAACTGAAGACTGAGAAACACAAGGTATTGCATCATTTTGTAGCATTTGGTTATTCTGTTGTTGCAAAGTAGGTCTCACAGACAAAGGACAGTGTGAGCTGGGCATAATGGAATGAAATGAAGACTGAACATCTTGAACAGTAGATTGGGCTACCATTAGAGAAGTCAAAACACTTCCTGACATTCCAACTTGACTTCGCTGCTGAACACGATTTGTCAGATTTTCAGTTTGAACTGTAAGGGGTACCGATGATTGATTAATCGTTCCAATTGTGTAGATGGAACAGGAAACTGACTTTTAGGATGTTTGTTTTCAGCTACTGGATTATGCAAAGCATGCTGAGAAAGTGGTGGACACTGATGCCGGAACACCCTAGGAATCTTGTGGTCGTGATAAACATGAGCATTCATTGGAATTGACAAATGGCTTGGATAAAGTTGGCTTGATACTGGTTGCCAGAATCCAGGATTTACTGGGCCAAAGAATGGTGGATTCAAAGTCCAAGGAGGTATTGGTGATTTCACTACAGATCTAGTCGCATGGGATTGTCCTGATAACTGCTGATGCATATCAACCCAAAGATTTAGACTGAATGATTAACAGGATTCACATCAATGGGGCTTTGATTCACTTGCGGAGCACTCAAATCAGTAGTTAACTGTGGTCGAGGAGTTGGTACATAGAGGGAGGAGGAGGAGGCAAAGAAGACCGTCTACTAACACATGGCACATCTTTTTTTCTCTCTTCTCACAACATCACCAGAAAAATGTAATCAGTAATCAATCACTAGTATGTCACACTGGATTAACATATTGCTTAAACTTTTTACTGTACCTGTATACACTACTATATACCTCTATTTATTTTGCATTTTGTTTCTCTCTGTTTGTTATTGTTCTTTTTTCTTTCTCTCTCCCCTTTATTTGATTTGAGTTGAGTTGAGTACTTTTTATTATCCCCTTAGGGAAATTTTGTTGCTTGCGTTTCACATACTTGCATACACATACAGCACCAGCAATACACGTCACATAATACGAAAAAAGAGAATGAAAGACAATAATAATAAGATACACAAAATCATCACTGAGACCCGCTCAGTACGCAGCTGCATTACCTTTGTTCAACAATTTGACTGCCTGTGGCAGTATACTTTATGTGTACTTGCTGGTCAGAATTATTATAAAATAAAATAAAATAAATCTGCATTGTTAATCATTTTGATATTTTATTAAATGTTTTTGAAAAATCTAACCTTTCATTGAAGTAAAAGAATTGAAAGTGGGAGGGAAAAAACATTATGTAATAAATGTTTTTTTCCAAAACACGTTGGGAACAATTATTTGCCCCCTTTTATTAAATACTTTTTGCAACCTCCTTTTTCCAAGATAACAGCTCTGAGTCTTCTCCTATAATGCCTGATGAGTTTGGAGAACACCTGAAAAGAGATCAGAGACCATTCCTCCATACAGAGATTCACAGATCCATGTTGGTGCTTCTTCTGTTCAGTTCAGCCCACTCATTTTCTTTAGGGTTCAGGTCTGGGGACTGGGATGGCCATTGCAGATGCTTGGTTTTGTGCTCAGTAACCCATTTTTGTTTTGATTTTGATGTTTGTTTTTGGATCACTGTCCTGTTGGAAGATCCAAACATAGACCGTTATAAGATTTCGAGCAGAGGTTGTCAGGTTTTGATTTTTTATCTGTTGGTATTTGATCAAATCCATGCATGATGCCATGTATCTGAACAAGATGTCCAGGACCTCTGGCAGAAAATTAGGCCCACAGCATTAAAGATACAGCAGAGTATTTCATTTTACACATGGGATACTTTTTTATCCCTGTGTGCACCAAATCCGTCTTAAGTGTTTGCTGCCAAAAAAGCTCATTATTTTTGTTTCATCTGACTATATATATATACACTCACCTAAAGGATTATTAGGAACACCATACTAATACTGTGTTTGACCCCCTTTCGCCTTCAGAACTGCCTTAATTCTACGTGGCATTGATTCAACATGGTGCTGAAAGCATTCTTTAGAAATGTTGGCCCATATTGATAGGATAGCATCTTGCAGTTGATGGAGATTTGTGGGATGCACATCCAGGGCACGAAGCTCCCGTTCCACCACATCCCAAAGATGCTCTATTGGGTTGAGATCTGGTGACTGTGGGGGCCATTTTAGTACAGTGAACTCATTGTCATGTTCAAGAAACCAATTTGAAATGATTCAAGCTTTGTGACATGGTGCATTATCCTGCTGGAAGTAGCCATCAGAGGATGGGTATATGGTGGTCATAAAGGGATGGACATGGTCAGAAACAATGCTCAGGTAGGCCGTGGCATTTAAACGATGCCCAATTGGCACTAAGGGGCCTAAAGTGTGCCAAGAAAACATCCCCCACACCATTACACCACCACCAGCAGCCTGCACAGTGGTAACAAGGCATGATGGATCCATGTTCTCATTCTGTTTACGCCAAATTCTGACTCTACCATCTGAATGTCTCAACAGAAATCGAGACTCATCAGACCAGGCAACATTTTTCCAGTCTTCAACTGTCCAATTTTGGTGAGCTCGTGCAAATTGTAGCCTCTTTTTCCTATTTGTAGTGGAGATGAGTGGTATCCGGTGGGGTCTTCTGCTGTTGTAGCCCATCCGCCTCAAGGTTGTGCGTGTTGTGGCTTCACAAATGTTTTGCTGCATACCTCGGTTGTAACGAGTGGTTATTTCAGTCAAAGTTGCTCTTCTATCAGCTTGAATCAGTCGGCCCATTCTCCTCTGACGTCTAGCATCAACAAGGCATTTTCACCCACAGGACTGCCGCATACTGGATGTTTTTCCCTTTTCACACCATTCTTTGTAAACCCTAGAAATGGTTGTGCGTGAAAATCCCAGTCACTGAGCAGATTGTGAAATACTCAGACTGGCCCGTCTGGCACCAACAACCATGCCACGCTCAAAATTGCTTAAATCACCTTTCTTTCCCATTCTGACATTCAGTTTGGATTTCAGGAGATTGTCTTGACCAGGACCACACCCCTAAATGCATTGAAGCAACTGCCATGTGATTGGTTGATTAGATAATTGCATTAATGAGAAATTGAACAGGTGTTCCTAATAATCCTTTAGGTGAGTGTGTATATATATATATATATATATATATATATATATATCCATACATACATACATCCATACATACATACATCCATACATACATACATCCATACATACATACATCCATACATACATACATACATCCATCCATACATACATCCATACATACATACATCCATACATCCATACATACATACATATATCCATACATACATACATATATATATATATATATATACATATATATATACAGTGGGGAGAACAAGTATTTGATACACTGCCGATTTTGCAGGTTTTCCTACTTACAAAGCATGTAGAAGTCTGTAATTTTTTATCATAGGAAAACTTCAACTGTGAGAGACGGAATCTAAAACAAAAATCCAGAAAATCACATTGTATGATTTTTAAATAATTAATTTGCATTTTATTGCATGACATAAGTATTTGATCACCTACCAACCAGTAAGAATTCCGGCTCTCACAGACCTGTTAGTTTTTTCTTTAAGAAGCCCTCCTGTTCTCCACTCATTACCTGTATTAACTGCACCTGTTTGAACTCGTTACCTGTATAAAAGACACCTGTCCACACACTCAATCAAACAGACTCCAACCTCTCCACAATGGCCAAGACCAGAGAGCTGTGTAAGGACATCAGGGATAAAATTGTAGACCTGCACAAGGCTGGGATGGGCTACAGGACAATTAGTCAAGCAGCTTGGTGAGAAGGCAACAACTGTTGGCGCAATTATTAGAATATGGAAGAAGTTCAAGATGACGGTCAATCTCCCTCGGTCTGGGGCACCATGCAAGATCTCACCTCGTGGGGCATCAATGATCATGAGGAAGGTGAGGGATCAGCCCAGAACTACACGGCAGGACCTGGTCAATGACCTGAAGAGAGCTGGGCAACTAAGGAGTGGCTCCGTAAGAAGCATAGTAAGAAGCCTAGCCAGTCTCCAGACCTGAACCCAATAGAAAATCTTTGGAGGGAGCTGAAAGTCTGTATTGCCCAGCGACAGCCCCGAAACCTGAAGGATCTGGAGAAGGTCTGTATGGAGGAGTGGGCCAAAATCCCTGCTGCAGTGTGTGCAAACAAAGGTTTCTGTACCAAATATTAAGTTCTGCTTTTCTGATGTATCAAATACTTATGTCATGCAATAAAATGCTAATTAATTACTTAAAAATCATACAATGTGATTTTCTGGATTTTTGTTTTAGATTCCGTCACTCACAGTTGAAGAGTACCTATGATAAAAATTACAGACTTCTACATGCTTTGTCAGTGGGAAAACCTGCAGTGTATCAAATACTTGTTCTCCCCACTGTATATACAGTATATGACATGGGTGACGTGAGTGATGATGGTGATAGGGGAATCGTCGAGGGACCGAACAGAGATGGGACTGGGAAGGGGGTTAGCAGGAATACCCCAGTTCTCCGTCATACCACTGTCCATTAAGTTACCACCAGCCCCAGAGTCCACCAGCGCAGAGCAGGAGTAAATAGATCCTCCGAACTGGACCGTAACAGGAAGAAGGGTGTGGGATGAGGTGGAGGAAACAAGGGGAGAAGCGCCCACCAGGATCCCCCTGAATACCGATGGGCCCTGGCTTTTAACAGACACTTGTTGACGAAGTGCCCGGCCCTTCCACAGTAGAAGCATAGGCCTCGAGTAAATTGTTCTTGTTTTTGCTGAAGAGTGAGACACAGTCGTCCCAACTGCATGGGTTTGGGGTCAGCTAGAGAAGGCGAGGGCAAAACAGGAGTGGGGTCACTGGTAAGCTCTCCCACCCTCCAGGGGGAGCGAACAGCCATACACTGGCGCCGGAGGCTAAGGCAACTCTCCACATGGAGAGGCAAGTCAACAAGGTCATCGAAGCCGTATGGGAGCTTGTGGGTGGCAATCTCAACTTGGATCTCCTCATTCAGTCCTGCACAGAATATAGCTCTGCACAACCCCTCGTTCGAGTCACAGAAGACCACTAACATCTTGAATTTAATTGTAAACTCTGTCACTGAACTGCCTCCTTGACACAGCCATGCCAGCTGAGCCGCCGCCTCCTCAACCCGAGCAGACCAGTCGAATAGCTTGACCATCTCCTGACGGAACTCCACAAAGGATGCGCAAAAAGGGGCTTGAGCCTCCATGGGCCCTTCCTGTCAGCAGGGTTAGGACATACACAACCTTGGTCTGTTCCATGGCATACAGACGAGGCTGCAGGGCAAACCCCAGAGAGCACTGAGACAAATACACTTGACAGGAGTTAGGGTTACCCTCAAAGGGCGGCGGGTTGTTAGCATGAGGCTCTTGCTCTTGACGGAGAGAAGGCTGGCAGTGGCATCTGTTCTGCTAGCTGAAGTCTCCCTGCGGAGTTCCTGTAGCTGGGCACTGAGATCAGACAACTGAGAACTTAGGAACTCAACCTCCTGATATGTTGCCGTTAGCTGGAAGGCATGCTGGCCCAAGAGAATGCCCTACTGAGTGACTGCTGATCTTAGGGGATCTGCACCCACTGAGTCCATAATTGGCCAGATCGTTCTGTCAGATCAGGAAACGGACTCAGTCTGCAGGCACCAAAAAAGGCAACACAAATGGCTGTCAAAAATCCAGACAGGAACTCGATTATCCAGACAGGAACAATTTCAGTGGAACTTCCGGGGTTGCATTTTCCGGAGATGCACGCAACAGCTGAAGAGGCAGAACAAGGCGGTGTAGCGCAGCGGGGGCGCTGTTGAGGCGGGGGGCTGGCGGTGCTCAGGTGGCACATGAAGCAGGGCAGATACCAAGGCGATCCATGATCAGAGAGCGAGAGCGAGACCAGGGCTGATTGCAATAAGGAGGGGAAGTAGAGAAAATTAAAACTAAAAGATAAAAATAAAACTGGCAAAGTATCCAACACGACACGGCAGAACACGACACAATGAGGCTTGCACAGAGCACAAACAACGTTCTGGCACAAGACAGCACAGAAGAGGGTACTAAATAGGAGACTAAAGTATTTAATTGATCTAGAACCTGTGGAAGGAGTGAAACATAAACGAGGTAATGAATGGAATAACAAGGGGGTGGGATAAGATGCCACAATGACAAAGAAGTACATGGTGAACTATCGAACCCATGTGCTCTAAACAAACACAAAACAGAGACAGGGAAAAAACTGACAGATCAGCCCAGGGACATGACACTTTGTGCATACAGATGATTTATACATTATCTATAGGAACCTTTAGGAATATGTTCACATTTAGCATCATTCAATGCATGTCTGAGGTTAATGGTCTGAAACTTTCTAAAGCTGAAAGTAGGACAGTTTGCGTGAAGTAATTTTCGTAAAGTGCACAATAGTCAAGGGGCCCTATCTTGCACCCAGCGCAATTGACTTTGTACACCGACGCATGTATCATTCCTATTTTGCACCCGCGCACAGCGGACTTTTCCCTCCAGAGACGCACGTCGGTTAACTAAGAAATATACTTGCGCTCCCGGGGGCGGTTCAGTGCAAAGAGGCGGTGTGTTCCGGCGCAAACGTTCCCTCATGCTATTTTGCAGGTTTAGAAAACAATTCCGCCATTGACCGAAAAAATCTAGTTTAAAGTCAGTGGCGCGTTGCGCATGTTATTCATATGCTATTTTAAGGGCGCATGCTTGGCCATAACCAATGTAGCGTGTGCACAACGCGCATACACTTTGATTCTCTCATCTACACAGAAGCAGCAGTTTTCATTTTTGCAAATCATACATTATTACGATAGATAGATAGATAGATAGATAGATAGCTATCTATCTATCTATCTATCTATCTATCGTAATAATGTAGATATAGATAGATAGATAGACAATTTATTATAAAAGCATACATCTAGCTTACACATTTACCGAAATTATCATACACCTGTTTAACCGAAGTTAATTTGGGTGTGTTTCTCCATCCCCAATGTCACTTCTCTGTGTTTTACGGCCCTGACGAGAACGTCGGTCTCCTCGGCTGTGAACCGCTCCTGGCGTGCGCCTGGCAAATCCGCCGTTATAATAGGAATCCGCTATAGAACAAACGCACCTGCTCTTAAAGGGAATGTGAGATGACGCTCTGATTGGTTTATTTCACATTACGCCCAAACCACACCTATGAATAATGAAGCTACTCCAGACCAACCCATTTTAGATTTGCGTCAGGCGCAAGAGTCATTTATCCCGCCGGTATAATAGCAACAGCGCCCAAGACCCGCCCACAAAGTTACTTGCGTTTTGCGCTTGATACTTGCATTTCAGATCGTTAAAATAGGGCCCAAGAAGTTCTTTATCAATTGTAGTACATACTCTAACAGTATGCAATTTTAGACAAAGCTATAAGGTTGAGCAATATTTGATTAAAAAAACTGCTGAGATATAACTTTTTAAATTGAACACTCTCTATGGAAATGATTTTTGCTAGAACTATACATTTAGTGTCATAAATACTTTAACTTAAAGAATGCATTAGATCCATACCACAACAAATGCAATCACACCATTTCAAATTATGCAGCAGCAATCTAAGTAAATATATTTTACATTTCTACACTCAAAATAATTATTTTTCACATATTTGCATTGTTGCAGAACCTCTCCTCACCTCTCTTCCCTGTCTTTCAGTAACGCTCTGGGGTGTGTTTCCCAAAAGCATCGACTCTATTGGTAACGACAGAACTTGCGACCATAGTTGGCTTTTGGGTCTACACCCCTATTTAGTTCAAAAAGCACAATGTGCTCGTATTGGTCAGCTGTACCAGTGTGTTGTGATAGGACCCCTTTTAAGATTCAAGCTAAATTCTGCAGGACTGTGGCCTTCAGGGACAGGATTGGAACCCGCTGAGCAACACTGTACCTCAAACTCTTTCACCAGAAACATTTAACATCTTTACTTGTCCACCAGCCTTACAATTAGACATTTGAAATAGTTCTGTGAGAGATCTGATCTGCTGCCAATTGCATAGCCATTATGTTAAGACAGTGTCTTAAGTTCTAGTATGACCCACTTGCAGTTAGTCGAGGGGCATTCTGAACCTCTTCTCAATCTCAAGAGATTTACCACACAGAACTGAGGTAAATACTATAAAAAATCTGAAGAACTTCACAAGTTGATATTAAGTTCTCACTGGTAGAAAGTTTGAACACATTCAGAATTGTGGGCCAATGGTTGTTGTAATGGTCAAAATCAGCCCAAAACAAAGTTTGTTTGGAGTTTGTTTCAGAAGTTTGAAACAGCTGTAATGAGGAGGCGGAAGCCGTATTAGAATCCATGTGCTGACGTTCATTAAAGACCCACTCCGATGAAAATCATGTTTTTCTAGGTGTTAACATGTTCTTGTGGCATTTTTCTGATGTTAGAGGACATATCTTGAGAAAAATAAGTTCAAAGTTGTATTTCTGAGTATTTCTGTATTCAAATGGCTGTGAATCAGTAGCAGACGCTAAAATGCCAGCTAAAATAGACTGGAGTTGTGACGTAGTAACTCCACTGGGCGGTGCCACAAGCTCATACTCCCCTCCGCCCCCGCCCCCGCGGCTCAGGTTCTGAGGAGTAGAGAAGACGATGGCGGATCAACACCTATGTGCGGTAGCGGGTTGCAATGCTAACTGTACGTTCACACCGCCGCCGACTTGAGCGGCAAAGAAGCTCTGGCCGCCCTGTCAAGGACGCTTGTCAAAAAGTACGAGGAAGCTTGTTGACGCTTTGGCCGCTCTGACGTAGCAGCATTCTATGTTCGATCATGGGAGAAGAGAAGTGTCACACCATGAAAAGTAAACAAAATAAACAAGCAATACATTGACACTAGAAACCTTTTATAATGACAGCATTTGTATAACCGTTTTGGTCACATTATTATTTATTATTATTAATAGTGAGTGCGCGCGCGCGGCCGAGGCTCTCTCTCTCTCTCTCTGCTATCTCTCTGCGTTCTTATATGCCCTGTCAAGCGCGCCCTGTTAAACTGGCAGGACTTAAAAACACATGCAAATGATAAACTTTCACTCTGATGGTTAAACTGCAATTAATCCGATAATGATAGGAAACCCAGCAACGGCGATGATCAGCTTCTCCTCCGTTTTCTCGGAAGCTCAAGTCGGCGGCGGTGTGAACGAGGGGGAGGGTCGTCTCCGTGCCAACGGCTCCCCCCACAACGCAGAGGCGAATTGCTAATGAGCTACTGCCGCTCTGCTGAAGCAAAGTCCCAGAAAACGGCACAGGTTTTGTGATTTTGGCTAAAAACGGCATAATCATCATTTAAAGACCACTGAGAATGTTTAAAAATAGCTCAAAATATGATCGGAGTGGGACTTTAAGGACAGTCCACAGACAGAATAGAGAACAGGCAAAGGGCCAAAATCACTGCTATAGATCCAAATGTCAAACACACTAAGGGATATCCAAAGGCAGGAGTGAAGAAGGCAGGCAAGAAGTTCAAACACCATAAACAATCCAAACAGGCAGTCAAGTCCAAAGGGAAATCCTACAGACAGTAATCGAAGAAAGCAGGCAATGGTCATACACAAAGTAATCAGATAGAGACAGCTTGGTAAGGCAGTAGAACTGGCAATACTTCGCATAGCCTGTTTGGTCATGCCATGCCTTTAATGGCTGCCAAACAGGAAGTAACTGTAGAGTGAGCAGAAGGAGCGGCACACAGTCAGAATTCAGGCAAGGGCTCCCTCTGCTGGCGTGGCGGTAAACCCCTTTGAACTACCATTGGTCCATGGCAATTATGCAATTGGTAGGTCTGGCTCTGAGGCTCTGCCTTCTTTGATGTGGGTAACTTCTTTTGTTCAGTCTGTCGAGGTCAGCGAGTAAAAACATGAACAGACTGAAGAGCTGCTGTATAGTAGAAACTGAAGTTGTAATTGTAATTGAAAGCAACACTGACACTGAAAGCTGATTTATCTAAAGTGTGCTCGGATCTGGAACTTCGTAAAGATGCAGTCCAGGACATTCTCTCAAGTCTTGAAAGATCTCTAAAATGGCTCATGCATCGTTTATTTCAGAGTCCCTGTTACAGAAGCATCTTGAGGAAGGCCTTTCTTTTTCAGTACTCCTCCCTCTGAATGTTCTCCTCCACTAAAGAGCAAATTAGCACAAACAGAATGATGCCTATGCAGCCATCACTTCAGACTCCCCACAAACTTTAAATCCAAATCGTTTCCCCAAGTGCAACCTCACGCTGGCTTGCAATCTTCGATTTTCAAAGCGCCTAAGTCTTCTGCCATCTGCTCCTCAGATGAAAGAGAGAAAGATGAAAAAGTGGAGTGGCACTCCGCCACTCTCCACAGACATCTAACCAATTTCAGTACGTTTTAAGTTGGAGATGGCAGGAGAACTGGCAGCTCTCTCACTCTCATTCAGCCTCACTCAAGCATCATTGTTTTGATGGGTTGTTCTGCTAGACCTTTTCTCACTCAAAACAGAGCAACTTTAAGCTTTATTATTGCATTTCATAAAGCATTTGTGTTTGAGGCCTGGGGTTCGGGCTTCAAATATATTCCATTGAACCAAATTATACAGTTTTACTCTCTGAGCGCTTTGCTAGAGACCCTTACAAAGAGATGTTCTGAAATCCAGCACCTTGTGCACCTGAGATGGGCTGTAAATATTTGTAGCCCAACAGGATCTTAATAGTATACAAGTGGTTCTAGCACTTTTACACACTGAACACCAAATATCAACTCAATGCCAACATCTAAAATGCCAACGCAAATTAAGAATATAAACAATTATGAATACACTAGCAAGAAAAAATTTGCTTTTCACTACTCTCAATGTATGATTGCAGACAAAATATGTTTGTATTGAACACTGATGGAGCAACAGATTTTGTGTAAAAAATGAATTATAATTATAAAAATAATTAATTGTATTATTTTTATCTTATAAATGTTTGAGGTGGCAAGGTTGGCTCACCAGCATGGGGCAAAAAGGCACACATTATTTACACTCTCAGAAAATAAAGTACATAATTGTACCTATACAAGGGTACAATATTGTACCTTAACCTTTAAAAGAAATGGTACATATTATGTACCTTTTAATGCTTTTTGACCCTCAAAAGGGTACATATGACATGGGGTACGTTAGTGTAGATTGTACCTTGGGGGACAGAAATGGACTCCTACTGTACCCCTTTTTTTGACAGTGTATACAAATACTTTAGCTAAAATCATAGACACCTTTAAAAAAAAAAAAAAACCTAGCGGGGAAAGAGTTAATCATTTCATATAATAAATTATAATGTATTGTTACTACTGTAAATCTATATTAAATTTAGTATGGGATCTACTTCTATGTTTGTTTTTTAAAATAATTTTGTTTCTGTATTTTTTAATATATTTTATTTTATTAACATTTTAATGACAGTATATTTTTTGAACAAAAATATATATTTTTTCAGTTTCAAAGACATTTTTGTCAGTTTCAATTTATATTTTCATTAGTTTCTTGAAAAGTTACAGTCTTTATTATTGGCACAAAAGTAATTGCATACACCTTTAGTCCCAACAGCAGTGGCACCTTTGCCCCCAAATACCATACTTTTACATATTCTTATGTTATTGAAACTGTTGCTTTAATTACCTTGAACAAAACTTAAAATCATTAAGACCTTAGTTCATATGTTATATGTATGCTATAAGTATGGACATGTGTATTGCACAGCTACATACCAAATAAATAAACCAACATGACATAATAATGTTAATTTTAATTATTTTATTATGAGAAAGAAAGAGAGCACAGAGTATCAATGAACAACATGCCGAACATGCCAAAACGTTAATGCTTTAGATGCTGTCAATGTGATACAAGTTTTGGAATCTATTCAAGCACACATAAAATGTCAGGATCCTTTGGTCATGTTCTGACACCCCTTTATACTGTCTTGTTCTCATCTTTGTGTGAGAACAAGGTTTTTCCAGGCTATCCTGTCTGTGTTGTGTTTTCGGCATTCGGGGCTTGGTGTCTGGATTCTGACACGCTAGTCTAGTTCAGGTTCAGTTTCGTGTTGAGTTCCTGATCCATGTACATGTTCTGTCTATCTTGTGTGTTGTAGTTTCTGTTGGAGCACACATGGCCTGTTTTGGTGTTGACTTGCCATGTGCTCCTCTGTCTTGTATCTTGTGTCTTGTGAGAGCACATGGCTGTGATTGTTTGCCTATTGCAAATCTGTGCTTGCCCCTATACCTACACCCTCATCTGACACAAAACCTGGTGTGTACACTCCCCTTTGGTTTATCACGCCTCATACTGTTGCATTGTAACTAATGCTGTTTTTTGATCATCTTGCACCATAAGCATTAAGTCTTGTTTTCTGAAAATATTCAAGTTTCCAAAAGGAAGTTCCCTTTCGAAAGGGAACTCGCACTGGGTCAATTGACGTAAAAGGCAACGCCTCAGACGTGACAAGTGTCTGAAATCACAATGAAATCACGGTAATCCTATTGACTGGCGACAATCCTATTGACTGGCAATCATTAGCGTGCGACCTGGAAGTATATAAGGGCGCCTTACAAACATGATAATCATCTTTTCATTTTCAGGGACTGTTCTGTCTGTAAAACGCTTAAGAATTAAGGTGAGAATGAAAAGCACTGAGAAGAAGCAAAGCTTCCAGAAGTGTGTGGACCCGTGCCCAAGATATCTGGCGCCAGGTGACACACACGAGCTATGCGTTTTTTGTTTGTGAGAAAAGCACGCACAGGCAGTTCTCGAGGGAGCTGCCTGTGCAAACTGTGAGCGTTTTCTCTTGAGAGCGTTCCGCACTCGTCTGGCCCTCTTCTCGAGCGAAGAGGGTTCAGGGTTGGGACCTCGTGGTTCGGGTCCCACTCGTGCTGAGGCAGAGCGGCGACACGCATCATGGGGTTCCCAGATGGAGCTCACCAATAGCCATGAGAGGGAGATTACCCTCTCAGACGGCTCGGCGGCTGACGAGGCTGAGCTGCAGGTGGAGGATTTCTCTCCACGACTGTAACCTCTGTTCCCTGAGAACAGGGAACGAGACACTGCGTCTTTTCGCCATGCCTCGGGGCCTGCCTACCAAACAGCCCCTTCTGACGAAAAGGTGATTATCATGTTTGCAAGGCGCCCTTGATTCATGGGCTGTTGCCGGTCAATAGGATTACTGTGATTTGATTGTGATTTCAGACACCTGTCACGCCTGAGGCGTTCCCCTTAGCGTCAATCGACGCAGTGTCTCGTTCCCTGTTTTCAGGGAACAGAGGTCACAGTCGTAACCTAGACGTTTTTGCAGTGATGCCATAGAAGAACCATTTCTGGTTCTCTTTTTTTCACTATAAAGAATCTTTTGTGCAATATAAAGATTCCATGGATGTTAAAGGCTCTTTATGGAACCATTTATGTCAATATGAAACTTTTATTTCTAAGAGTGGAAAAAAAATAATGTTGTTTTCAATTCAAATTAAGTTTATTTTTCTTATGTCATTAGCATGAAATGTATCTTGTTTTAAGCATGAACTCAGACAAGACTTAATATCCTTCTCAATTAAAGGAGCTGTATGTAAGAAATGTATTTCAATTAATCATACAATGGCCCTGATATGTCACTAGACATTAAAGGGACATTGTGTAGGAATTTCTCCCATCTAGCGGTGAAATTGTATTTTGCATTCAAACAAATAGTGCTCTCCAGCGCCTCGCATTTTCAAATGCGTGTTGCATCTACGGTAGCCGTTATGTACCAAAAAGCTATGACAGGATGTCTTATAATAGCACTTCATCGAGTTTTCCTTTGGGTGAACTGGTTTGTTATTTCAAACAAACTGCAACTTGACACAACGAACAAACGAATGTTACAGGTTTGAACAAACAAAACTTACAACCTTGTTTTTAGGGCCTTCTCTACTTTACTCAATAGCTGCTATTCATCAAAGAGCCTGTTTAACTTTTAACTATAGACCATTTCAAGGACGTAAACAATAACATTCCGTTGGAATGCTACTGCGCATGTCTGGCCCTGAAGCATTTCCGGTGGCGGCGTTTTTAAATCTCAGGTCTGTGAAAACAAGCGCGTAACTTTTACGTCTAGCGAAAAGGCAACAGTTAAAGTATTTCCAAAAACTGAAAATAAACGATGATTGGAATTACCGGACCCTTTAAATAAGACTTTGATGCGTATACTTTTTACACAGAACAACGTTTGCCTGAGTAGTCCGATTGGGTGTTGCGGCTGCTTGCGTGTACACGAAGGATTGCGATAAAAGCCTATCGCAGTCTGGATACTTACAATTAATTTCTTATCAGAAAGGTTGGGAACATTCGTTCGTAAAATGTTGATGACATCTGTCTTGTGTTTGGTGAAGATGAAGCAAGTCAAACAGCGTCAAAAACGTACTTATCATGGTTTATCCGGGGAGGTTACGAGTGGGCATTTCACTTGCATTTGTTGGCATATCTACGCAAATATTCATATTTGTACAGCGCTATTCAAAATACATATCGTTTCAGAGCAGCTTTACAGAACATGCATGTATATTACAATGATAAATGTACGCTAGTAAACGGACTTCAGTAAAAATCGCTTTAAGTTATGCCAGTACTCATTTCATTCGTTTCCAAATGTGTGTGCTTAGTTGGGTGAAGTGTGTTGCTGTGGAACGGTGTGCGAGAGGGTTTAAATGTCCTATCTGAGCCCCTCATGTGGTCACAAATAAATAGAAGGTGAAAGCAATGTAATGCTGGCTGTCTTTTTTTCTTCTAATGCATAAACCTGTTTTAGTCATTTAAGAGAAATGCATACGTGAAGATTAATAATTGTAAAATTAAGAATAAAACATACAGAATACACTTTTTAGGTCTCGAACACATCTGGGGGTTCATATGTGTGCAGAATTATTGATTTTGCACGTTGATTTTCTGATCATATATTTTTTTTCCAGAAACATTTTTACCAATTCCGAACCACATTAATCTTAACTACAATTCATTTTGTATTTAATAATGTATAAGTGATATAGAATTGTTCATCAAGGCTGGAAATTAAAAAAACCTTATATTCAGATGTGCATAATTATTAGGCACGTTTTCTTTTACAGTTAAAATAAGCCAAAAAAGAGAGGTAAAGAATACTAAAAAATGCCCCACACTTAAGAATCACAAGCTGAAGTGTAGTAAAATACATGAAGAAGCCAAGCTTAAGTGATGAAAAATGTTTACCGTTACCTTTTGTAAACTACTGCAGCACACCATTCAGGTAACTGTTATACAGTATACATTCTGTAATGTGTTACTTACTGCACTTTGTCAACTAACTAGACAGCTAGCCAACACATGTTAACTCCTACTTAATTACAGCCCACAGAACATTTAGGGGAAAAGACAGAAATAAAAGCTTGGCCTATTTTCACTAAATTACACGCGTCAAAATGCTAGGTTTATATGTAAACAATAACGAACTGAGCTATCTTAAATTATGCTGCAGCATACATAAACAGTTAACGTAAAGAAATACAAATAATCCAATGGGGGTGGGGGGGAGTATTTTACTTACCAGAATCGAAATGTGTGCTGTATATTGCTAGTTGCGTATTCAGCCTTCTCGCTTCACTGATGCAATCCAGGCGCGTTTTTCAGGAATTTAAACATTTTAATTTCCAAAAAAAAGTTTGTTTCGGGCCAGAAGGAGGACCCAACTAACGAGCAACAAGGACCTAATTTTAATTTAGATATTCTAAATAGCAGGATTAAATAAATTATCGCAATCCCACTGTACATCAAGCGCATCCCGCCATTGTTTTGAATGCGCTCGACAACTAACCGGAAACGTCCTAGGGCCAAATACGTCACTTCCTTAAACAGATGAAAGGCCGTTGAAATGGTCTATAAATGTTCTACTGTCTATATAATAAAGTTCACAACCAAGCAATGAAAAAAGCTTGTAATTAACACTGGAAGTGCCATGGCGGTCATTTTGACCGTTTTGAATTTTATATCTGCAATAACTTTGTTGAAAAAATAAATAAAATCCTGCCGGTACCTGACTTTTCCTAAAAGTGTCTGTATTTTCATTTAAAATGTTTTTCATATAAATTACACATAAGGCAAAAAAACAAATGAACATATTTACCTATTTCGGCCATAGACGGTCATATTGACCACACTGAATTTCGCGGTATTATTATAGGCTATACCAATATACACAACAATAAAATGTGGTAAGAAATACACAAAACATATTCAACAACAAATCATTTAAATGTAATGATATTCAGAACAGAACAAGAATGAAAAAGTAACTATAAACAAGCCAAAATGAAATACTTTATAAGCGAAAGTGAAAGTAGCCTAAGCGGCGTTAGGCTCACTTAACTCTCTAATTAGAATCAAAATGTTTCAACTTTGCGATGTATTTGGATGGTAAACTATTCTTTATTATAGGCTTTGTACTTTACTCACGTTCCAATATCGACGGAAAAAATCATCCTCTTCACACGCGCAAAAATGGTATGAATTGTACTAGGCTACTGACTATATAAACAGAGCAGTGGAATTTTTATATGTTAGGTTGACTATTTTATTATGGCTATAATGAACAGGCTGCAATGTCAAGATTGCAATGCTATATGGTGTGTGTGTGTGTGTGTGTGTAGGCGGGCGCGGGCGCGATCGAACAGTGGAAACATGAAAACATAGGCTACTCTGTCATTTTGTTCAGGACATCTACGGATATAATTTATTTATAAATGTATAATTAAACTTGTTTAAATGTACAGTTTGGTGTTGTTTTGTTTTTAAAAGATATCCTAATACAATAAATACATTAATCTCTCAATTGGGTATTTATCATTAAAGATATAGAGTTTGGAATCTATGTGACCGCTTGCGGCAGTTCTAGTAGTTATGGAATTCTGGCACTTCTAGTGTTAAGACCGTAACATTGACTTACCTGTCGAGAAGAAAGCAGGCAACTTCAGCATCTCTTTTGAAAGCTTTCTCCTGCATTAGCTATCCCGACATTAACCCTTGTTTTTTGTAATCTCCGGTCACGTTTCCTTTTACGGTCTATTTTGGACTTTTTCGACGACGAGGACTCCTTATCCTGTGACTCAGCATATGTATGGTCCTCCATTATAAATAACCGTGCAGTGCAGCCTTTTAAACTTGCCGGTGCAGTGACAAGCGCCTCTCACTGCTCTGCTCCTCCGCTTCTGCTGGCTTCAGTCACGTGACGCTGGCTCTGAACAAAAACGCGTTGTGGAAACGCGTTGGCTTAGTACTTTTTGTCCCTCTCTGCTATTATAGTTTTTCAAGATGGCGGAACTACATGGAAGCCTCCGTGGACCTACCCGTCCCATGTATATAAAGATAATAAATTCTTCATTTACGAGGATAAGTCAGATAATTAGCAGAGATATTTGTATACCATTGAGGACATATTTATGAATAAAAATATTGATTTTAGATAATAAAATACCTAAAAACCTACACATTGTCCCTTTAAGAAATCATGTTCATTTCAAATACTTATATCACTGACAACAGTAGTTCGGCCAGGATATTGTCATTTAAAAAGTGAAGTTGCAGCCCTCAACTGATGTTGATGTTGTCATGTTGTGTTTTGGCCTGATGCCCCACCCTCCACCTATCTACCAATCACAAAGTCAGTAGTGTTTCGGCAACCGGGTTGCCAGCTCTGCTCTAGTTACCACAGCTGCAGATACAAACATGTCGGATAAAAAATGTCTAATGTTACGAAACCTAAAAGACCTCATTATGAATCAGAAATACGTCGAAACATCTCTCATGAAGCATAAACATAATTAACAAAAAAAAAAACTTACTGTGTAAGACTCGTCACTTGCCATTGGAAGCTCCTTGTAGCAGCCTACGTTCCTGCTGGATCCTGCAGCCTATCTGGCAACCTCGAGTCAGGGGGGAGGGGGAGGGGGAGGGGATACACCGCTCTACAGTAATTTGAAGTGATTGCAGTACCAGTTTTGGCCACAATCTTACATACGGCTCCTTTAAATTTATCTTGATTGTTTAGATATTTGTATTGGAAAACCAGAAAAAAAAAAAAAAAAAAAAAAAAAAAAATATATATATATATATATATATATTATTTTTTTTTGCAGTGTATAAGATGGCGAGGGCGTTCAGCTGTTTTTTTAACACAAAAAGACATGATTCTTAAGGGATCTTCATATAATCAGGTAAAGTGAACCCATAGCCACTACCAATTATGCAGGGTTTCTATATAACATCTAATCAGTTTTGAAATGTTTAGTTTTGCATATTCATTATATGTTTGCTTTGTGATGTGAAATATAAAACTGTGTGTATCATCTGTATATTGTGTATACATCTGTGTTGATATGCATGAAAGAAATTCTAATAATGAGATTATAGCCCTGACGTGATTTTCTGTTTTGGTATGACTCTTAATCAGCTGTTAATGTACAGCATTGTTGGATTCTTTCTTATAAGCTGCTAAAAAAGTGGCGATAGGAAGTGTTTAAAATCTTTTCCTTATTTATTATATGAAATAGCATTTCTCATTTCTTTCCTTTGATTTCTTGACAGGATTTGTGATATTCACCCTTTTACACACAGAAACTACTAGAAATAATAATACATTCAGATCTCTGTATGCCATCTGCATCGTGCCAGCATGTGAAATTGCACTTTTTCTGGGAAAGGTGACAAAGTAGTGATGCAGATTTACATAGAAATGACTCTATCAGGCAGATCATACAGGATCATACAGTGTCTGGGTTTGTATTTTACTATAGGACCATCCATAAACCCTGGTTATAATGGACATTTTCCTCAACTCTGTCTGCCATCGGATATTATTTTTTTCAGTGAACCAATCACAATGCATTATGGCAACAAAGGATACATGTGATGGTCTATTACAATTTGGCCAAAACAATATATTTTGGATTAACAATGCATAATTTTGCTTGCTACTCTCTGAGAGCCTTTTGCAGGAGTGTGACTATGATGCCTTATGCCGAGTTCACATTGCATGATTTTGAAAGACGTCCGATCACTGTTCTTTTCTCACTGC
The DNA here is from genome assembly GCF_963993115.1 of Abramis brama. Classification (NCBI taxonomy): domain Eukaryota; kingdom Metazoa; phylum Chordata; class Actinopteri; order Cypriniformes; family Leuciscidae; genus Abramis; species Abramis brama. The sequence continues at coordinate 51,270,472 of NC_139965.1, read as the reverse complement.
ACAACTATCTGGGGTAGCATTCAAATGTGTAAACATTTCACGATGGATCGGTGACAGAGGGCTACACATTACATGACTTTAGAATAGGAAGAATTAATAGGAAGAACTCTGTCTGGTCTGCAAACTATACGTTTCACAACCGAGACTGGAATTGTTATTAAAATGATAGCCTGCAATCCAAATTGTCTGCGCACGGATTTGCAGTAAAAAGGAGAAAAAGAAAAAAAGATTATGGGGGAGGAAATGGTTGGGAATCCCTTGAGTTTTGTAAACTTGCACAACTTTTTCATGCTCAAACAGCAACATTACACACTAACTAAATTTGAAAAAGTATAGTAGGACCCCTTTCAGGTATTTCTGGGGAATTATTTTGACAAATGTCATCATAAAATATAACTGCGGCTGATAACAGGTGCATAATAGATCTAATAAGCAACGAGCTTATTAGATCTAGATATATATACGTTACAGTGTTTATTAAACTTTGTTATTAATTTCATTAAAATACAACTGTTCATTGTCAGTTTATGTTAGCACAGGTCCATTAAATAATATTAAAAGATACAACTTTTGGTTTTAATAATGTATTAGTAAATGTTGAAATTCACAAATGGAACTTTATTGTAAAGTGTTACCAAAATACCTCAATGAAAAATATAGTGCAATGTAAATATATTCAAAATAAATTTCCAGGCCTATATGTATAAGTAGACGCAATGATTTTTTTGCTGCATCACACTACAGCATGCTGTCACTGTGCTAGCAGGTGATTGACATTACATAGCAGTTTCAGGCTCTTCCCATGATGCCCTTGACTTTTGTCCCTGAAACACTCTTGTATACACAATACATCTACAGCATTTATGACACAACTTCGTTTTCCAGGTTTATCACCTGTGTGTTCAGTAACCATTATGACTGTCTTCATAACAGGAACTGTGATGTTTTATAATGTAGGACACAGGTTATGTATTCTCATAAAATATAAGGACAAACTTTGGCTAGTGTGTAGTACGTGTCCTGTGCATCACTTAAATGTCTCTTACTTAACACGCAACAACCAGCTTACACTTTTACCTCTCAAGATTCTGTACAACAATGCAACATAATACAGAGCGCAATCATGCACATGATGAAACAAATATACACTCGATTAAATATATTCACACCAGAGCTGTGTCGTGTCTGGGGAAAGTGATGCGAGACGGCATTTTCACAACTTGATCCCCTGACACTTTCGGTGCTTATTGAATTTGCATTTCAGGGGTTTGAGCTTTCCTCACGAGTCTTTCTTTCAAGCCTGGCCTAGTATCTTCAATTGGGGAGGTAAAGACAAATATACGAATGAAAATCTTTCATTTTTGCAGTGCTGCTGTACTTTATTAGGACCCTATGAAAACACAGACTGCATAAAACGGAATGTCACGGAATTTGGCAAAAAAATTATGAGCCATAGGAACCCGGTTGCCTGACGTCGTCATACTCAGATTCTAGTCAGAATATGAGTCTGATACTGCTCCACTGGGCTGTGATTAAGGGGCGTGTTCCAACCGAACCAGGAAAGAAAATGCCTCTGCACTCAATTGGATAGACCTACAACCAATCAGAGCAACGGAGTAAGTGACGTATATTCTTCAATCATCTTTCCGATCGACAAATGCCTTAATCGCGGTACTCTTAATGTGCTGTCGATATCTTCTATAACAGAAGCAGTGGTGGAATCTACACAAATCTCAATTCTCCAGCGGCAGTCATCTTTGTTGTAAACGAATTCAACCCAAGCGCTCTTTGGTGACATGGATGATTACGTTACTGTTGATCATCTGTCCATTATCGTATAAAGCCCGCCCTGACAATTTGATTGGTCCGAACAGCTCTAGTTCGAGCATAGTTGCTCCACAACGGATCAAGTCCAGACCGAACTTCCCGACCTCAAATGTTTTGGGCGGGGCTAAGTTCGGCTGGCATCCAGGCTAGGAACCCGGGTGGTCACAAGGAAATTCACTCTGAGATGGAAAAAAAATGGAAATGTAGTCAGTGTCCAAGTAGCGCCCGCTTCCTTGGAGCATACCATTTTCAATAAAATTGTATCTTGCCTGATGCATTCTATTCAGTAAATATAAAGTTTTTTTTTTTTATTGTACTATAGCATTAAAATACCATCGTGTGTTTGCAGAGATTTTGAAAACATGCTAAGTTCACAAACTGGTTTCTCCATTATTCTTAGTTATTCTACTTTGAAATGTGCGTTTCTGTGTTGGAATGTTTTTTGTTTTGGTTTATGTGATCCCGCCCACTGCCAATTTAAGAAATCATTCCATGTAACTACTGAATGCTCATTTGTTGTGTCAACTATTCATTCCAACATGCTTTAGCTTTTTTCTTAAATAATATATGTGTTTGCAAAATCAATATATAAAACTTTCATGACTATAACATACATTAACTCATTGTCAATAAATATAATATTGAATTATTATTTTTAATTTATTATTGAATTTTTATTTTTAAATAAAATGGCCCATCTGTACAAACTTCCAATATTCTTGAAACAAAATTGTTTATCTTGAAGTTAAAGTTCACTTAACCATAATTATGTTAACACTTAAAAAATAAAAAGTTTGAAAAAAAGGGGTAGAATATGCTAAAAGTTGAAATACCTCTCAAAATAATTGAGGCTATTTAATTGAGATTATTTTAAATAGTTTAAGTGTGATCAGATGTTCACTGGAAAACCATATATGTTAAAAAATAGTTAAAAAATGGACTGAAGGTCAGTGACTTATGTTTAGTTATATGGAAATAAAACAAATCTTAAATGTCACTTTTTATAATGTCTTTTAAATTATTTACTTGTCTGCCACAATAATGTAATGTATTTAAAATAATCTTCATTTGGGGAAATTTCTCAGCAAATATTGATTAATGTGATTCATTTGATATAGAAGGTATTTCATGTAAAGATTAAAAATATATACATATAACTGATTGACAGCCTTAATTAAGAGTTGTGCAGATTAATTTCTCTTTCACAGTCACAGGCCTTTCACCCTCAGGTTCGTTTTACTGCTGCTGTAAAACTCATCAGCTGATACACGCTCTCTATTTTCTGTTCTCGGTCTTAGCTGATTATTAACTTGCCACACTTGAATCTGATTCATTCTGAACTTCGAAAATGTCAAGCAAAATTATATCACAAACACAAACCATTTGATTACAGAAGTGCAGCTGTTTACGTGGGTGTGTTCTGTCTTGTGTAACACACACCATCTCACCTGTATCCATAGACACAGAGCTCATTTGCAGTTTATTGCTTGGGGAGTTACGTAGGCCAAGAGACAGAGAGAGAGAGAGAGAGAGAGAGAGAGAGAGAGAGAGAGAGAGACAGGTATATTAGAGAAAGAGTGTAAGAAACAGACCGTCTGTATCAGGTCAGCTGGTTGATTTGGTTGTTCGTGTGTGTGGCTGGTTGAATTGTTAGCAGTGTAGAATAAGTGCAGGTGCTTGGATCGTACTGGACACAAATGATGACGAGCTGACGGGAACATCTACTCCAGTTAAAACACAGGTGAGTGTTTGCTAATGTTTTTGAGCATGATTCGGCTGTATTATGGGCAACACAATTGAAATGACATGTCATTTTATTGAACTCACAGAAAACGGACAATAATTTTGTCATACACTAAAATAAATCATGGATTTTAGTCATGGAGTGTAAAAAGTACAGAGAAATTGGGTTACACTTTATTTCGATAGTCCACTTTAGACATTCTACTAATTATAAGTAACTTTGCAACATGACAACCAGGACTTGACATTAACGTTTTTGCTCACTAGCCACTATGGCTAGCGGTTTTCCAAAGTTACATATTATGTGTCAAACTAAACAACATAATATGTTGATTCAGATTATGCACCTTCTGTTATTTAGCATTCATTACAAACAAGAAAAATTGAAGACATTTTCATGTGGTGTGATCCTCCCCAACATGAAGTGTGAAATAAAGAAGCACATCGAACTGACGAATGTGGATAGAATTACTTTTTAAATACTGACATTAACTCAAATGACTAGGCATGATTTTACAAGTCATGTAAAATTTAAAAGGGCAATTCTACTTTGTCATTAATTATTGAGTCACAATATCTGATGCTAATCTCATGGGAATCCTCGTTGTTAATGTTGCTAATCAGGACCACAACAGGAAGTAATTAAGACATTTTCAAGCTTTGAAGTGAAGAAGAGCGAGAGTTTTTCCTCCTACAGTTAATTAAACTTAATGTTTATGGGGAACTGCTTCCATCTTCATTTATTCAGTCCTGTGTTGTGATACCATAATGGGACATGATTAATATGCATGAAATAAGTGAAAGCTATATCTATCTGTGTGGATGAGGCATATGGGAGTCGAAATGTTGGAAGCAATGTGTCAAAATAGCTTGAAATGTCCTGCAATGTGACTTGTCAAACTCCTCTAAAACAACTTTAAACAGCATTTCTGTAATCTTACTAGTTTTTATGTATGCAGTTTTAATGAGATCATATTCATTGAGAGACTACATGAAATATAAGTACTTTTAAAAATTAATTCACCACATAACCAATGAGTGACCTTATACATATTCTTATCCTAAAATCTGAGGTCATGTACAAACTCGGTTCTCTCTGACCAAAATAAATAGTTGAAAGTTGAAGAAAAAGCATCTGCATTTTCCCATTATAAAAGTGTTTCCTCAGTGGACGCTTTGATGTTTGCTTGCTTTGCATTCAGCAATACATCGAGAGATTATGCAAAAATATGAAAAGTGTTCAACTCATAACAGGAGATCGTCTGACTGAAAGCACTGCTTCAAAGAGTGATATATAGCCTAGGTGATGACCTTCAAACATTTAAATGTGGCTTAAAGAAATAGTTCAGCCAGAAATATTCTCTCACTTTCATGTCGTTTCAACAGTATTATTTTATTTCTTTTACAAACTTCAAAATGAGATGTCAGGCACAATGCTTCCCTTTTCACACTTGTTTTCAATAAATGGAGCCTTTAGAAGCGTTCCTCGCACAAAGCCACCATATGACTTCAGAAGACATGCAACGCATGCAGACTACTTTAATGCAGCTTTTTGGAGCTTGGCAGTATAAATCAATGTCTACTTTTCTTGTATGCAAAACAGAAGCCTGAACGTTCTGCCTTGGGTCTCTTTTTATTTTTCAAGAGGTAAAAAGTGAAAGTATATTTTCATATTTTGCGGCTACTGCAGGACAATGAGTGAGACTGTATTTATGTATGCAGGTAATGACTGTAGTTTATTTTTCTGATGATTTCACTGCCAAAACCTAAAAAGATCTGGTGACCAGTGATGGTTTCATACAGGGTATAGTGCAAGAATGTCAATTAAATGTCACCTACTGACTTTTTATTTTATTTTATTCACAGTATTAAACCTTGATGTATGCAGGCATTACATCTACAACACATTCTCTTCAGAAGCTTTCACTAAATGTCATGCTCCATTAAAAACAATTTTGGAGTAAAATGGGAAACAATTGACTAAATATACTGTAGCTTGCATACCAAATGGGTGATCATGGAATATTAATCAATCAACAATGCTAACAGGTTTTTGGTTGGATAACTTTAGCTTTAATAAGCTGTCTGAAGCCAAATATTAACATAAAGTCAGGCTTAATCAACCTAGTGAAAAAGAAGTACACTTTAGCATACTTTTAAAAAGAGTAATAATATACTCTAAGTGAACGTACTCAAGATCAAACTGAATGTAATGTTTTTGGACACTTATTTGCATGTTAATTGCAACTAAATGAAAATGCATTTAATATAAATTTAAGCAATAATACAATTATCCAACCTTAAAGATGAATTAAGTACATCTTTATATGTAATTTCATAATCACTTCTATTTTCTTTGAAATATGGTCTGAATGTACTGACAAGCATATGGTCAACTAAAATAAAAATAAAATATTAGTTTACGGATTTTGAATACTACAGTTAAAAATTATAATCAAATACTTTAAATATATTTTTTAGTATGTTAGTCAACACATGGAAATAAGTGTACTACTATAAAACAAGACAAAAGTTTATTAAAACATAAGGATTTAAAATGAACTTTAAATTAAAACTATTAATTCGACATTATTACAAAGTACACTTTTTGAAAGTGTACTTAAGTGTGTTGAACACTCATGAAAGTGTACACTCCGAGTGGCCTTTTATTTCATTAATGTCATTATGTGCAGTTTATAAAAAAATAAAAATAAAAATTATCAAAAGAGTAAAGCTCAAGTATTTAACTTTCTCAATGTCAAAAAACTGTTTAATATGCACAGACAGGATTAAATCTTATAAAATCTTGTTATTGTCAGTGGTTAATCAGCCACATGGGCAGTGATTGGTGCAGGTTTGTAGTACCGGAGGGAAAAACAAAACATTAGCATTTACATGCTGCCACTGTCAGTCAGAGCCCAGAGTGTATTTGAGAGATTCAAGTGCAGACTAATAAAAGCACAAAAAGAGTCCAGTGTGAGAGTGATAAAGTCCAGTGCTGAAGGTTTCGATGTGTGCCAGTTGTTTGGTATTAGAGTTCAGGTGGTCTTGATGGCTTAAAGGAAAAAGCATCCCACTGGTGTGAAACCTGATGCTCCGGTATCGTTTTTCTGATTATAGCAGTGAGAGAAGGATTGGATTGGGTGACAGGAGTCTCTGGTGCTTCATACCAAGCTTGAGGGCATTGTTGGCGTGAATGTTGTAGTCCACATTGAGCATTGTCACACACTGAAAAAAGAAAATGGGTGTAGAAACTATTTCACACATAAATGGCTAGTAAATTTACAAAGAAATGGCAAATAACATTAATTAATATACATTTTATACCTGAATGAACTGTTCTAGTACACCTATACATTGCAAAAAATATTCCATTAAATTGACAGTAGGAAAAAAAAAAAAACAGCTGTGGTTGCCAGATATGCATGGTAAAATATACTGTGTCAATGTTTCTGCTATTTAGGGATGGGATATTTGTGCCTGACGTATGGCATTAACATGAAGCAAGCAGATCGGATCATAAGCCAATCAGGACACGGTGTGTTTACACCTGTCCTCATCAAGTGGCTTCTGAATCTGGATTAACAGATCGGATCTCGCATTCCCGCGGGTGGCGCTTGTTCAACTCATTGACCACAGTACATTGAAAGTAAACATAACCAGAAATAAGTGAGGCGTACTATTTCCAAAAGGAAGTGCATCACAAAGCTTAGTGCAAGTGGTCCATTCCTGGAGAGAGAAGGGGGAATAATGACAGTGGGCGGGGTTTTGTGTGTCGTCCAAATTTTACTTTGTTGCTAGTTCTTCTGTGTATTCTGGTTCTGGATCATTGGATTAAAGGCTGCTTTTGTCATATTCTCCTGAATCGTGAGCTTCACTGCAGCAAAACGTGACAATAACCATATATTTCATTAAGTGATCTAATAATAATATACTTATCTACATGAACTACACTGGAAAAATGTGAAATTTTGGGTAGAAAGATTGAAATAGATTTTTCTTGTAAAACATTCTCCAATTAACTTTTATTTACTTTTTTACAGTGTACTAAAATCCTTTCTTTCTTTTTTTATCTGAATCAGACTTCATTGTAAGTGGCCTGTTCATAAAATATGGCCAACACTTGTATAGATGGTGTACAGCAGGGAACGACAACTGGCGGCCCGCGGGCCAAAACTGGCCCGCCAGCAATATTTTCTGGCCCGCCGGATTATTTTGGAAGTCCTAAATGCTGCACAAAATTCTTCCACTACTTGAGAAAAGCCGTAGTCGCGCGGCGATTTCACCGCCACATACTGTGTGAAACGCCCATAGGGAATCATGCGGCACGGGATTACATTTAAGTATAACTCTGCGTTCACACCGGACACGAATAGCGCGTCAAATTCGCGCCTGCCGCGTCTAGTTATACGCTTGACCACTTTGTGTCCATTCGCGCGTGAAAAGACGGTAGCGATCAGAACTCTTGTGTACTTTGGACGGAGCGGGCGGTCTGACTGACAATAGCCCACTCCCGACATCTTTTGACAGCGTATCCGCACTTAATTCTGACCACCTGTACACCTAGCTCTGAGGAGCTGTTTGGTACTGAAACCAGTGTCAGTCAACAACATTCTTTTTTTGCAAGGATGTTTGAAATAGTTCGGCAGAAAATAGCCTACTTCATTTGTCAGTAGGGCAATATGATTTTCGTTTATGTTTCTTAGAAATTTGAGTGATAGGCTTTGTCCTATTTATGTTATTTATATTTCATAATTTTTTTCTGTGGCATTTTTTTTCTCTGCTGACAGTACAATGTTAAAATAGCCTAATATTTATATTTACACGAACACAATTTTTGTATAGCATTTATAATTATTATAGGCTACTTAATCTCCTTCTTTCCGTTAGAGACATTTGAATGTGAGATTATGGAAACGAGATCTAAATTTTGCATACCCATCAGGTCGGGAAATAAAGCGGGTGAACACAGAGTGTGTTTTAAGCGGTTGCTGAATAGAACCTTGTGGGAACGGGACGGGAAAAAAACAGTCCCGCGCAGACCTCCTTAAACCTTAGGTGTGTATGTGTGTACGGACTGTAAGCGAATGAGGCATGATTGCTATTCACACCTTTATTAAAATGGCTGTAATCTGTTACCACAATAGTACTTGATCTGTTTAAAATGATTTCCTTGATATGCCTAAGGTGTTAAATTAAAAATCAAAATTAAAATTTGTCTAATCCAGTAATTAATTTTTTCTATTTTTGATCTGAGCACAATCAGAAAATCAGAAAACCCATCGTTATTCGTTTTTTCATTTTAGTTCAGGAAATAATGGAAAAACAAGTCGTTTTTCACCTTTTTATTTTTGGTTTTAATTTGAAAAAACGATTGAACGAATGATCCACGGACGGTGACGGACCCATCATATTCCGCGATTATAGGCCTACAGTATATAAGAGTATTTAATTTGTATCCATAGGCCTACTCTGTGTAGCTGGCCCGCCATCTACTGGCTAAAAAAATATTGGCCCGCGGCCAAAGTTACTTGCCGACCCCTGGTGTACAGTGTCATTCACACAAAGAAAAACACCATCAGGGTCTCACATGACACTACAATAATGCAATAAACATTATCTAAATAACAGAAAATGTAACACAAACACCTAAATATACATTAGTGATCATAAAAAATTAAAATAAACTATTTAAATAAAATATGTGTCACACAGGGACTTCTGGGAATGTCATTTTCCTGTTTTTGTAACACAAAACACCTAAATACACATTAATGATCATAAAAAATTAAAATAAAAAACTATTTATATAAAATATGTGTCACACAGGGACTTCTGGAAATGTCATTTTACTGTTTTTCACTTAAAGGTACAATATGCAAGATTTTTGTAATAAAATATCCAAAAATCACTTGCACAGTGTGATATATTTCCTGCAGTTGTGTACTTACAATATCCCAAAAGTTCCCAAAGATTTTTAATTTCAGAGAAATTCCAATTTAAAATAATGGCTTGTCCCTGGTCATTGTCGCCTGTCAATGCCGTAATATCCGCGTTATCCCTGGTTTCCGCTCATACTGCCATAGTAACCATGGCGACAGACGTGGACAACTGCATAACGTCTAGCGCACGCTCACACTGTTGTTGTTGTTTCGTTCAAACATTATGGACCATGGCAAGCAGACTTTGGGACAAAAGGAGAAATAAAACGAGGATCAATATCGGCATGGCATTTTCGAGATGGCGAGAGCTCCACGTCCGCGACTAACTTGGACTTGACAGAGACGCCACTCTTGCATGTACTTTATTAGACAGGTGAGCAAATGTACATAAACTAATCAATGTTATATAGCTCAACATGATGAAATGTTAGAATATGATCAGTATGTTATTCTAATGTTGATCTAGCTTACTGCTAGTCTCACACAGCCAACAAACTAACACATAGAATAACATTATAACTTTCAACACACTCAAATGCAGTTTAGTGTGATAGTGTAGACCAAATGAAACAGCGCTGCGTTACCTCACAAGTTTAACTTGTCAAATAAACTGACCTATGTGAGTATTAATTCAGCACTTGCATGTAGTTCGGTAGAATAAAATGTCTTTATTCCTTTATATCCGCCGGACTCGCGTGTGGCGCTGATATCTGTCTCTCATTAGCAATCGCGACCTGCTTCATACCACATTCATGTTAAAAAACATAAATTTATTCACTCACCCATAAACATTATTAGATCCATCGGCATGACGACAAGTTCCATAATTCCGCTTATGCTTCATCAACCTACGCCTTTGTTATTGTAAGAGGTTAGAGACCTCTAGCGGCGAAAAAACAAAACAAAACATATTGTAGCTTTAATTATATGGAAAGTTTTTACGTGCAAAACCCATAGTATTTTACTATAAAATTACATACAGTATAATGTGATGTTTTCATTGTATATGGTATGATAACTTAGTTGAACAATTAACAGGATTTTACTGTAGCATTTTTCTGTACAAATTACAATAATTTTTTACAGTGTATTTATGGAGTTGTTTAGAATTATTTCCATTTGCACTCTTTTCTGTTCAGCAAAATCATCATAAAAATGTATTTTTCTATGGTCTTCAATGTCCACGATGTATAAATTTGAAGAGAACTTTCCTGGTGAGACACTTTAAGATCCCATTCACATTTTAATCTCTGAAAAATATATTCCTGGCCTTTCATTGTATGCAAATGCTGCCGATCCCATAACAGCCTCAATTTGCTCTCTGACCTTTTTACTACGACTCGTTCACACACTTCCACTTGTGCATTTTTCGGTAATTGGCCTCTAAAATTAGAGGTGTGTGTGTGTGTGTGTGTGTGTGTGTGTGTGTGTGTGTGTGTGTGTGTGTGTGTGTGTAAATCCCCATTTCCCACAGAAATAAATTCTGTGGTTCAGATGGAATGGAAAAGCAATGACAGACAGTGATTCATAAATAGGAAATTACTCCCTGCATATTTCATACAAGGTTCCTGTGTTGGTCATTTTTCCTGCACGATGTTCTGGCTGATGCCTGATGAAATATTTACTGTAACTAGAGACAATTACTAGAGAAAGACAGAGCCAGTGCGCCCATGGAAACACTGTAACCTCCTTCTGGGTCACAAACAGAAAATGGGTGCCCTCACTTTAGTAGGCAATCCATATTCTAGAATGACATAATATAGTTTGTTTTCACAGATGTTGCCATTTTTCAAGGAGTTGAAGGAGATGTTCAAGGAGAATTGTTTAAAAATTGAAGATGGTGGGGAGACAGGTGGGGAGAAGATGGTGTTCTTCCAGGCAGCCTGGAGTTTCAATGAACAAATTTGAAGACTTGTTAAATGAAAGTGTAGTGTGAAATTAAACATGAAACTATTTCCCGTCTGGGTACTTTAAAGCAGAACATGTCCCCTGAAGAATTTGTTCCGTAGAGAAAATGATACGTCCTCTGAAAAGAAATATATAATATTATATATTCCCATAATAGGAGACGCACTCTAGAAATGGAAATGTCCTTCGCCAAAGGACAATGTGTCACATGAAGAGGAGTAATTGTTCTGACAACTGAATATGCACCCTAACAGAAGGAGTATGACCTTTGAAGAGCAAGAGTAAGTTATCTGTCTAATGGTTAAAGATCTAGGCTAGTAACCCAAAAGGTTGTGGGTTCAAATCCTGGAAGCGATGATTCATGACCTGGAGAGTAACTGAGTTCCCTTGCCGCCATTGTGTCCTTGATCAAGGCACTTAACCTCAGGTTGCTCCAGTGGGACTGTCCCCATAATAATTGTACAGCAAGTCACTTTGGAAAAGACAAATAGCTAATTAACTTAGATGTATTCTGTAAGGGCAGACAGATCTCGAATAACTTCTCTTAACCTGCCCACAATAACAATCTCTGTGTCATTTAACATTTTCTCACCCGACCAACTTTTTCTCACCCGACTACAATGAATGTTAAAAATATTACATTCAAAAGATAATCTATGTAATTTTATTATATCAATTTTCTTCATATATTATAAATGTTTTGCATTTTAACTGCAGATATAGTATGGACAGTGAGATTAGACAAGTAAGGCCTATAAAATAACCAATGAAAAAAATATGAACATCCTAAAAATTTTACTGTATGGGCAAACAAGACCTATAAATGTAATGTGATGGCACAAACAGCATTTACAGTCTGTACTGTATCTCATATTTTTCTAGAGTTTGTACCCTTAAACATGGTCACATGGATGGGAATATGCATATGGAAATAATATACAGATGATTAAACCCTAATAAGTTAAAAAAAAAAAAAAAAATCAACTAACAACTATTAAGTAAGTAAAACTGTACTTTTATATTACAATTTTATATTACACAGGCATGTTATTTGCTCACCATATTAATTCAAATATTTTAAAATTAGCTGCTAGTTAACAATATCACACTTATATATGCTAATATAATTATCAAAGAGACTATAACTATACATTTTCATTTAGACAACATGCCATGTATATGTAACCCCTCTGGTTCTACTCCACCCGCTCCAAGCGTTATTCAAACTGGCGGCTCCGGCATGGGTGGTGGGCGCACTAGCAAGCCACTAGCGTCTGTCGCTAGTGCACCTCTTGAGGGCAGGGGAGTGAAGTCTTACTCACACAGCTCTTACTACCTGGTCACTGTTACACGCACCCCCTAAACAGCACTCTCATCCGGGTCATGGCACCAATGTAACCCCTCCGGTTCAGCTCAACCCACTTCAAGCGGGATTCGAACCGATGTCTCCAGCATGGGACGTGGGTGCGCTAACAAGGACAATAACAACTGCAGCCACTAGTGTCTGTCGCTAGTGTGCTTCTTGAGGCCAGAGGATAAGGTTTTACTCACACAGTTCTTACTAGCTGATTACATTTAGTCTTGAAATATTCCATCCTCGACCTAAACACATACAGGCTCTAACCACAATAACCTTCAAAATTGCAACATAACAGAAATCCCTATAAATCCCAACATAACAGAAGATTAAACATTAACACATCTCTACTATATTAATCTTGTGCAAAAACACTTAATTTCAACATTTATTCTGCTTATGCAGTTTGATGCAAAACATGCTGTGGACAAGTTCAGCTTAATATAATCAGTTTTTGAGTTAACTCAACTTTTTTTATATTAAGTACAATAAACGTTCAGTAATATATGAGTGAAATAAACTAATTTCATTTGGTTAATTTCACTGTTCGTGTTTACAGTGTAGGGGTTGTAAGCTCCATATATGGTTATTTTGGGGTGGAGACAGAGTGGGGATGCATGTACGCACAATCTTCCGCTGACTAGGATTTCTAAAGGGAACTTGGCACAGGTTCTGGAGTATGTGTTTATAACAAATCTGAAAACGTTTGTGCATACGCAAAATCTGACTTTAAAGGGACACGCTGACTTTTGGAGACTTTAGCTTATTCACCGTATCCCCCAGAGTTAGATAAGTCCATACATACCCTTTTCATCTCCGTGCGTGCCGTAACTCTGTCTGACGCACTCACCGTTAGCCTAGCTTAGCACAAATACTGGAGGTAAACGGAGGTAGTCACAGCGTGTACAAATAACAAGGTCGCATTGAATTTAAGATTTTACTGCTTGTGTTTAAATATTTAAGTGGGCTAGCTCCAAAATACTTCTGATTTAATACAACCACCTGCCCCATCAAGAGTAGGCCTACTTTTGCTTTTGCTTGTTACAAGAGCAAAGATGAAGAGCAGAGGAGACTGTGCTTTTGCATTTGCAGCCCTGAAACTTTGGAATAATTTGCCTCTAAATGTTAGGCAGGCCCAAACACATCTGCTTTAAAATCTAGACTTATATCTTATTTTTATTCTACGACGTTTAACTCGGTATGAGAGCTGTCATATGTTTTTTTAATCATATGTGTTTATTTGTTTTACTGTATTGTACAGCACTTTGGTAAACACAAGTGTGCTTAAATGTGCTTTATAATACATTTTAATTTGAAATCAGACCATTAAGACCAAACCATTGAGATCAGATAAGTAAGACTAGACCAAAATTATGATTACATTAGGATACAGTATGCAGTTTATAATGTACTATTTTATGTAACAATGAAAATAAAAGCTCCTCCTAACTAAAGTCATGAACTCTACTGAACTCTCTCTTATCTAGAAAATTGTCTTCTGGAAGAGCATGTTTGAGGATGATTGTATGCTCATTTCCAGAGAAGGATAGGTGACCTTGTCACCCACCTTTCCCAATAGTACCAATTAAAACTCCCTCAGAGTCAGGTTTATTCTACTGCTTTGCTAAAGACACTCAGGTCCCCTGGTACACACACATACACACACACATAGAGAGAGACACACACACACACCTGTTCTGTAAAGAGCTCTTCAGTACATTAGAAGGTAGATAGCCACTTCTCTGTTGCTTTTAACAACTGTTTCCAATGTGAAGCGGTGAAGGCTTGTTAGGGTGACTGAGGAACGTGACTCCATGTGGTGTGAAGATGTGGACACTGTAGAGTGTGAATGTGTAACTGATTGTTGTTTAGGTAGGGGGAGAGTTATTATGTGAACACTAACCCCAGAGGGTTTCCTGTACATCTGCACATATTTGCTTTTTGAAAGGATGTCATAACCAGCACATACTGTACAGGTTACTGTCCTGTGGGAACTGAGCACAGTGTGTTTTAGCCATATATTTTGTCTTTCGACTAAAATGTCCTTTAGACACTCAATATTTTGTCACTGCATTCATTAGTCCATTAGTCCATTCATTTAGTCAATTTTTATTTTAACTGAAATGGCATGGCATCATTAGTTAAATGTGCACTATGTACTATTGACAGCTAACGGTTGAAATGCATGGGTACTGCAGTCAAAATAAAAAATATTGGAAAGAGTTCAATCGGCCCCTCCTCCTCAGACTCAATGCTCACTTGGGTTGCCAGATTTAGGACATGCAACAGGAATGAACGCAATTGACCATGGAAAGCGACAAGGCGTTTACTGGCATCTATTGCTGTAATGCCCTGTGTTGTCCATCAACTGGCAACCAAGTGTGCCAAAATATTGGGTAAATTGGCAGTGTGATGTTAGGATGGCATGTATAGATAAGGCGATACAAGCGTTGCTCCATTTCTATTCTTTATTTACAACTGCACAAAATACTGTGTCTACTCTGTCTACCATATATTCCCCATTAGCTACACATACAACAAACAGGTAAAAGTTGCTTGTTATATTACCGTATACCTAACAGAGTATCAAGCTATCATTACAGGCAGTAGGTGGGATCACAGACAGAAACAAAACCAGATTCCGATGTGGAACTCACATTTCAAAGTAGAATAATTGGCTGTAGCATTGTTTTTCGGAGAAACAACTATTTGAACTTAACATGTTTACTAAATCTCTGCAAACATATGGTATTATGCTTTAGTCAAAAAAAAAAAAAAAAACTCTTTCCCTGCCATTGACTGCATTTACCCATTATTTACCCACAATGGGTAAATAATCAGGCACAAGGCAGTAGTGCAGCTTCAATCAACAGGCACATTTTTTATTCAAATAATTCAACATATTAAAAAGATGTAACAGACCTTCAATGCAAATACCCACAAAGGAGAAAAAAAAGATAAATAAAAAAATAAAATAAGAAAACAAAAAAACAACCCACAGATAGCCACGGGTTACCTATACCGTGAAGACAGAGTGGCATACAAAAATGCTCTCACTACAATAAAGCTCACAGCAATCACACTGCTTTTTTTACAGTCTATGGTCAGAATTTTCGAACCCCCAGATTTACGAGTAATGCCTTGTCCAGATACCCACACTTGCCATCTTGGTCACTTGAGAGCATGTGCACACGACAGGAAGTAAGTGTGCAAGACTGTCCCATGTCTTAAAAAGTGTAGTGTCTTTAATTCACACTAAACCCACACTATCTCCAATACTGCTTCAGAGCGGTATTCAAAGCTAAGCGTATCCCATCATGCATTCATTAGGTTATGGAACTCATGTGCCCCGAAATTGCGAGATGTCAACATTCCACTGTAATTTAAATGAATTAGATACATATAATTTGGTAGTAAAAACATGAAGTGTTGCACATTTTATTGGTGCAAAGATGAGTATGTTATGTGTAGGCCTATTTTGTACAATATTTGCAACTGTTTTTATCACTTATTTAGAAGCACCACAATTTTACATTTGTGTCTTCTGTTAGTTAAATATCGACTACCGAACAGACAGGTAGAAGTTTATTTTAAAATGCAAAGTATTGAAAATATATATTATTTTATAATATTTATAATATTTTATATAATATTGAATTTTTGCAAGACTATAAGTGTCCCATCGAGTAATAAAAAGTTCTACATACACTTGCAGTCTTTACGCCTACTTGAACACTTGGGCCAAATATATGTCATGCAAGTAGATAAATGGTCAAGTGCAAAGACCGCAAGTGTGGGTATTTGGACAAGGCATTCGTTTTTGTTCAGACTTATTCAATTACATTTTTAAACACCCAGTCATAAATTAATATAAATATACAAATAAAAAAATACAAATAAAAAATGCCACGTGCAATTCATGTACAATATCCTTCTATTACATCATACTGATATTCTTACTGGCATTAAATGCCACAGCTTAATGGTTAATTGAATTTATCACAGAGAGAAATTCAACACACAGGCACTGTTAGGCTTTTATTTGTGCACGTAACATGAAACTATCTAGGGAATGCGTGGTGGCTGCTTCATCCGAAGAAGCTTCTTTCACAGGGTTTGGGCTGCTTTATTTTTTTGCTAAACACCAGATGGCGCTGTTTTCAACACTGTCAAAGCTTTGTTATTCCCGAAACAATCAGGGGAAAGTGGAGCAGCAACCTTCCAGTCTCTCTCCAGAAGGCCAATTTATACTTCTGCGTCGGGTGCGCGCAGTAGGTGCTATGTTGCATACGCATAGGCGTGTACCATACGCCGTACCCTTCGCCGTACCCTGACTCGCACCTCCTTAAAAATTTAACTACATGTCGCGACGATGCGGACCACAAGATCTGTGATTGGTCGGCTTGGTAGCATCTCGTTTCCTCCTACGCATTTCCGGCGTGTTCTTCTGCACCGCCCGCCATTTTTAAATTCAGAAGTTCAGTGAAAGTTCAGTGAAGAACATGGAAATGGACCAAGTGACTGGTTGGTTGAAGAGGTGCGGAAATACAGCCATCTGTGTGACTCGTCTTCAGCAGAATAAAAAGACTGCCAGATGGCAGCGAATTTGTGGAGAGAGATTTCCTCCAACGTCGGTTTGGATGTAGCGGATTGTATGAAGAGATGGAAGAACTCTCGAGACAATTCTGTCAGTTCCTGCTGTTTGCATATTGTATGGTGCAAGTTACAGCAAATTAAGATCAATAACAGTTTACCCATTTGTGTACAGTTTTCTCTTTTGCATCTATATTTAATATAAACAATTATAGACCATTGCACCATTACATGTTGCACTATCTAGTTTGACCATGTGTGTGTGTATAGTTTGCAAAAAAAAACAAAAAAACTTTAAAACTGGTCTTTATTTACATGGTTGCATGTCATTTATTGGTGCATATACTTTACACTAGTACAATTTACTGACCAAGTTGACCACGAAACACTATGTTGTTCTGCCATGGCACAATTCCGTGGGGTGACTGAAAGAAGGCCATCAGGTCATTCCGCACACCAACTGCAGCTCTGGTGGAGTGGGCCCTTGAAAGGTGACGTGGATCTAGTGGTTCCAAAAGATTTGTGTCCCCTGACACCACTCTGCGCCACTCCCCGAGCTGAGGTGACCCTGTAGTTTCAGCGGCTGTGAAATTAGCAGGGATGTATCTGCTAACAGGTGTGCTGACCTCATCTGTGTAGGCCAGGAAGTTGTGTAAAACAGAACAAGCTTTCACAATATCAACTGCTTTGTCTGGCAGACATTCTAGAGGTCGTCCAAGGATTCGCCACCTTGCAACCAAAATGCCAAATGCATTCTCAATCACCCGTCTGGCTCTGGAGTGACGGTAATTGTAGGTCTGCTTATCCATTGGCAGGTTCATCCCTATGAAGCAAAATAAAACAGTATTAATTGATAGGCAATCATTGTGTGCCAAGTTATGTCAATGGCAAAAAGTGTCCCACTCAACCCTATATATACACATAATATTATACACAAAGTACTATTACATTAAATAAATTTTGTCTGTGACATACCTGGAAAGGGATGCATGAGATTGTTGTGTAGGAGGAATGCAGCATCCCCAATTATCACATGTGGGATTTTGACTCCTGTTCCAGGAAGATTGGCTGGTGGGGGCAGGTTCAGTTTGTGTTCAAGAAGCCTAGAACCAAATCGGCTCTCCTTGAAGACACCACCGTCACTTTCCCGTCCATATCCCCCCACATCCACCATGGTGAAGCGATATCTGGCGTCGCAGGTAGCCATCAGAACAATGGAGTGTGCACACTTGTAGTTGTAGTAGTCGCTCCCGGTATGCGGTGGTGCTTTTATGTTGACATACTTTCCGTCTACGCTGCCAACACAGTTCGGAAAGTTCCACAGTCGCCAAAAATCAGCAGCAATATTTTCCCATTGGGCGACTGAAGGGCAGGGAAGAAACTCTGGCTGCAGTGCTTTCCACAAAGATTTACAGACCTCGGACACAATGGAAGACACTGTGCTTGACGACAGTTTGTAGCTAGCTGCTACAGCCTGTTGGCTTCCACATGAAGCTAAAATTCGAAGGGTGATTGCCAGTCTCTGCGTAATGTCTACAGGCATACTGTGCGTACACTGATGTACGATAAATGGCTGCACACAACGAACCAGTTCACGGGTCACACGTACCATCTCCTCCGACACCTTCTCTCGTTTCTGTCTTTTAGTTTTAGTAATTTCACTAAAATTAACTGTTTTTCCACCTCGATAAGTTCCAACTCCAACATGATCCACTCTCTTTCAGTCGCCATTGCTTGTAGTAGCCTAAACTCAAAACAACCACAAGGAATCTTTAGAAACACAGTGGAACATTAAAACCCGCCCCGCCAACCAGCGTTTCGGCGGTGTAACTGCAGAGCAACACAGACATAACGCAGAAGTATAAATGCTCACGACAGCGTCACCTACGTGCGTAGCCTACGGCGTACACTACGGCGTACACTCGACGCAGAAGTATAAATTGGCCTTAAAGCCTACAACGAAGTGACTTAAACTGCAGTTCATCGACTGGCCACTAGAGACAGGCTCCAAAAGGTAGTCAATTCCATATATCCCCCATGTTAAAATGCCCAACATTACAGCAGAAAAAAATATGTTTACAGCCTGGTAAAAAAAACTGGTTTTGATCTATATAGCTAATTTCATGACAATTGTGAGGGGGGGAACATGTCACCTCAGCTAATTCCAGCTGCTGAACTTGCCATCTCTGCCGTGTTTGTGCTTTTTTTCGGGATTATTTAATACAATTTAATACACACATACCTTTGCGCACGCCATTGGATTCTGTTGTTGTCGAGTATTGAGAGAACAACCAGCGCTGTTTTTCAGTTGTTTTCTTCTGTGAACATGCACTAATGGATGTCAGACAATTTCGTTGCTTTTTGGAGTTTTCAGATTTAAAAACGTCTATAGATATAGAGGCTACACTCGTTCTACGGTACCATTGCTCTCACGTAACAGATAGACTATATGCTTGCTTGCTTACCGTCAGATGAAATCCTGCAGGTGTCAGTGCTTTCTCTGTCATGCAATAAATTATGTTTTATTAACAAACTTCAGGAGGAGCACGTTCAGATAATTAAATGATGTTTCATAAACAAAGTTCGGGAGGGAAGGAAATAATCAATCCAATCAACTTGTCATCAAACAATTACCATGTCTACCCTATCAGCATGGGAGGAAGCATATACAGTATATATTCACTCTGTCAACTCACCTAACATTCCTTGACAGTTTTCAGCATCCCTCCACCACCCCGACTCCTCACTCTTGGCTTATTCTTTCACAGCCAGGAATACGGGGTGGTACTCTGGATTCGGGCCAAATTTCGAGCCCAGAGCCCTCCCCCGGACAGCACGCCAAATATGCATAATCTTTACTCTGTTTCATATGATGTAAGTGTGAACTCGTGTAATGCACATCCTTGAATGAGCGCGGATTTCTAGTGCATTTACTTGAACTTCTTGGGTAATATCTATGGTTTGACCCATTTGAGAGGTGGCCAAAATCAGAATTTAAAATGGACTGAATAAAGTTCTCTACGAACTTGACAAGCGATGCCACGCTGACTGACAAGTATGCACATGAATCATTGTCACACACACATGGTCAGAGAAATATTTTAAGTTAGTGCATAATACATTTTTAACTAGCAGGATAATACAGCATCACAACACACATAGTCTCACTTTTAGCTATGTCTTTTAACTATTATAGCATTTCAAAGGGCAAAAACATTAACTTTTTTTGTAACAGCGCACACGGCTCCGCATCAAGATACATGACTTCGAGCCAAATCTGGCTGAGCATGTACAGTACGTCTCATCGCACCGGCACCCAGTTTGTGCGCCTTAAATTAGTTGCTTACATTTACAAAAGGAGCCTATAGCAGACATAAGCCATTTTAATAAAAATAAAGGTCCATGTTTTATAAAATGTTCACAAAACTTAATGAAATGTTTTCTATATTTAATAGAAAATATTTAAGAGATCGTTAATTTAGTTGTACAGCCTACATAGATGTTTTATATCTACATATTTTTTTCTAATGTCACAAGTAATAATATCAGGGTTTACTGGATTTTACACGATTCTTTTTGTAGTGTAGTATTGGTGGTGATGTACTAAAATAAACATTGTCATGTGTGGACCTTTCTTCTTCTCACAGTTGATTCCTAATGGTTAAGAGGACAATTACTTGAGTCGCCCCCTGTCGTTTCACAGAATAGTACAACGGCGAGCGTGTCGAGTATAAACGCCTCGTCCATTTGGGGAGGTGCGCGCGCAGTCTAGCCTGAGCAAACTTGATCACGTCGAGCTAGGCGGGCATGGTTTCAGCATCCAGGCACCTCAGCTCCACCCACATCCCACCTCTTTGCCCATTTTCTGTTTCCGGGAGTGATGCACGGTGACATGCTGCCAAGATGGAGATGGCCGGCTCCGCCCACTTTAGGCTTCAAAAATGCTCTTCAGAAACCTGCGGGTGACGTCACGGACACCATGTCCATATTTTTTTACAGTCTATGGGGGAAAGCCTCAGTGCTTGCTCACAATCAATCGAAGTAGATGAAGCGAGAGAGAAAACTAATCTCTCTACCTTTGAACCATGCATTCATCCATGAATCAAAATCAAGGAAGCGAGAGAGCAAACAAGCCTCACAACTTCCTTATACAGCGCTGGGGCTGATGGGACTTGCAGTGCCCCCAACCATGTCCCATTACACATGTTTTCACTGTTATACAGTAGGGGGTGCTATAATGCATCTTCTGAAATATAGTGCAGAATCTCTGGATCCAAAAACGAAAAAGAAAAGAAGAAGCAAAAACAAACGATAGAAGCAGTGCTTACACACATGTAATCTTACGTGATCATCAAACATTAAACAGCATATAAATCAAATCTGCCTAAAGTTACCTAATGAAATGTCAAATGCATGGAGAGGTTTATGACTGCAAGCTTTGGGGGCATCAGTGGACTTTATCTACTCTGCCTATATTTTTATCATCATTCTGAGTCCAGTTCAGCCAGTATTTGACTTTTTTTTTTTAATGTTGTTTTTTTTTAATGAAACTTAAAAAAAGAAAAAAAGAATGCATCAAGCTAGAGTTTTTTATTTATTTAAAAAAAAAAAAAATTTAAGCAGAGGCTCTGTTCTTTCTTTTGGCATATTGTATGCTCAGATATTCATACCAAAAAAAAAAAAAAAAAAAAAAAAACATAATAATATATATATATATATATACAGTGAGGAAAATAAGTATTTGAACACCCTGCTATTTTGCAAGTTCTCCCACTTAGAAATCATGGAGGGGTCTGAAATTGTCATCGTAGGTGCATGTCCACTGTGAGAGACATAATCTAAAAAAAAAATCCAGAAATCACAATGTATGATTTTTTAACTATTTATTTGTATGATACAGCTGCAAATAAGTATTTGAACACCTGAGAAAATCAATGTTAATATTTGGTACAGTAGCCTTTGTTTGCAATTACAGAGGTCAAACGTTTCCTGTAGTTTTTCACCAGGTTTGCACACACTGCAGGAGGGATTTTGGCCCACTCCTCCACACAGATCTTCTCTAGATCAGTCAGGTTTCTGGGCTGTCGCTGAGAAACACGGAGTTTGAGCTCCCTCCAAAGATTCTCTATTGGGTTTAGGTCTGGAGACTGGCTAGGCCACGCCAGAACCTTGATATGCTTCTTACAGAGCCACTCCTTGGTTATCCTGGCTGTGTGCTTCGGGTCATTGTCATGTTGGAAGACCCAGCCTCGACCCATCTTCAATGCTCTAACTGAGGGAAGGAGGTTGTTCCCCAAAATCTCGCAATACATGGCCCCGGTCATCCTCTCCTTAATACAGTGCAGTCGCCCTGTCCCATGTGCAGAAAAACACCCCCAAAGCATGATGCTACCACCCCCATGCTTCACAGTTAGGGATGGTGTTCTTGGGATGGTACTCATCATTCTTCTTCCTCCAAACACGTTTAGTGGAATTATGACCAAAAAGTTCTATTTTGGTCTCATCTGACCACATGACTTTCTCCCATGACTCCTCTGGATCATCCAAATGGTCATTGGCAAACTTAAGACGGGCCTTGACATGTGCTGGTTTAAGCAGGGGAACCTTCTGTGCCATGCATGATTTCAAACCATGACGTCTTAGTGTATTACCAACAGTAACCTTGGAAACGGTGGTCCCAGCTCTTTTCAGGTCATTGACCAGCTCCTCCCGTGTAGTTCTGGGCTGATTTCTCACCTTTCTTAGGATCATTGTGACCCCACGAGGTGAGATCTTGCATGGAGCCCCAGTCCGAGGGAGATTGACAGTCATGTTTAGCTTCTTACATTTTCTAATGATTGCTCCAACAGTGGACCAAGCTGCTTGGCAATTTCCCCGTAGCCCTTTCCAGCCTTGTGGAGGTGTACAATTTTGTCTTTAGTGTCTTTGGACAGCTCTTTGGTCTTGGCCATGTTAGTAGTTGGATTCTTACTGATTGTATGGGGTGGACAGGTGTCTTTATGCAGCTAACGACCTCAAACAGGTGCATCTAATTTAGGATAATAAATGGAGTGGAGGTGGATATTTTAAAGGCAGACTAACAGGTCTTTGAGGGTCAGAATTCTAGCTGATAGACAAGTGTTCAAATACTTATTTGCAGCTGTATCATACAAATAAATAGTTAAAAAATCATACATTGTGATTTCTGGATTTTTTTTTTTTAGATTATGTCTCTCACAGTGGACATGCACCTACGATGACAATTTCAGACCCCTCCATGATTTCCAAGTGGGAGAACTTGCAAAATAGCAGGGTGTTCAAATACTTATTTTCCTCACTGTATATATATATATATATATATATATATTCTGGAGGCCATGAAGGTTTTGTGAAATTGATCGAAAAATGCCATAATCACATCATGCAGTTTGAGTGGCTGAAAACTTTATATATTAAAGTTGAAAACTTTATATATATATATATATATGTATATGTATATGTATATGGTTGTTAGACCTTCATGGCCTATATATATATATAAATAATAATAATAAAACACTGGTGGGGAAAGAGTTAATGAAAATATTTTTTTTTATTGACGACAATGGTCTGTTTATGATTTATTTTCTCGGAAGAGAAAGACTGTACATTTTAAATATGTACTGTTTCGTCATAAAGTTTACATTTAGGAGAACACTAACTAACAGAGCTGACAGACATTTACTGAAAGCCACAAAAGTATTTTATGTGGACATGAGGAGGGAGTTGGACGTCTTTATCAAGTCCCACTGAGAAAACAAAAACTGTTGCATCACACATCATTTATTTGTGGGTGCTAATGGAAATCGGAATGTGTGGTCTGATAGCTGCTACTGGACACATCTGAATTCAACAATGTTGATGTGAACCTGATATCAGAGTGGCTCAGTGTAATGAGAAACTCCACTTATTGATCACACACCCACTCAAACTGCATGATATGATTATGGTTTTCCCATCAGAATGGCTGTTGGTGGTTGTTAGACATTTGTCTTGACAAGCTAAAATAAGATTGGACCTGAAGCTGATACAGTTTCACTTCCGATACAAAAAAAAAAAGAAAGAAAGATGATGTTGCAATACTAGTTTTACTATATTGGATCCTGTGTAGGAACTGAAGTTTATATACACCAAAGACCAAGATCTGTTTTGTGTTTAGTTAATTAACTGTCTGTCGATAATAAATTTCCTTTTTTCCCTCTCTACAGGGGTAACAGAAGGGTAACAGAGTTCATATTCCCATAGCAACGTGTCAACTGCTGATAATGAGTCTCCTGACACAACTCAGATTGTTACTGTGGAAGAACTTTACTCTACGGAGAAGACAGAAGGTATACACACATAAACACTATATTTTGGGAGTACAGCCGCATAAAACCGGTTTGGACACAACGGCCATTATGACATTTACTTTTCTATGCTTCAATGTCAGTCATAGATAAATATATACACATATATACATATTTATATGAACTTTCATTTGCTGGTTTTATTAATATATAATATAATACAGATAAACTTAAATTAAATTCAATTTAAAAGTACATTCAGTCTAATGGGATGGTTTCCCAGTAAAAACAATAAAATAAAATAAAATAAAATAAAATAAAATAAAATAAAATAAAATTTTACATACTTTCTTCCAAATTTTGGGCCCTTCGAAGCTTTGGTATAATTCAAACACTTTTTAGAAAATAATGCTTGAAATGGGTTATGTTTACATCGCTGTTTTTAATTATCACATGTTTTAAAAAAAGTAATTAATATTTTTATGATGAATTTTCCTAAGATTGAAATGGTGTAGGAGAAGGGTTAAACAAATACATCTCCAAAAGGTATATGAAAAGTAACCAAAATAAAATGATGAAGGCCTGGTAAAAGTTTCCAACGCAGTTTTAATGTGACCTTCATATGACAACGACAGCATCAACAACAAAAAAAGCCTGATGAAAAAAAAAAGAAAGTTGAAATCTGTTCAATCAAGCCCAGGGACATCAAAGTCCCCATTAAAGAAACACCCAAATACACAGTGTGATCTGTTGTTTTTGGAGAAAGAGGGGGCTCTTCCTGACCTGGAACAGGTGTGCGTAAGAACGAGCAGATTTCATTGGTCTTTAGAGAGTGAAAAACAGTCTCACCTTCACAACGGCTGCTAGACACACGCTTGGGATTATTCATCACCTGGACCATATCAGAACTCCTCTGGAGAAAATGATTGATGAGGAATGTCACTTTCTCAAAGACAGGAAACTCACAAGATGAGAGAGAGTGAGAACACACACTGATGATTATCGGGTGTGTTCAGTTCATCTGCCATGGTAATGCCAGCACTAAACATGCCTGGGGTGGGCAGCATAAAACTAGTGGTGTATAGTGAAGTTATTTATTAGATAGTGGTGGTCAAGCAGAGCATATAATGCACAAAATAATGTTACAATTACATGATCGATCAGATATTAAAATCTTTGGATACTCGTCAGATAAAGTCATAATTGCGAGATACAAACTCACAACTGCATGTCTTAAAGTCTGAATTTTGAGATATAAACTCGCAATTGCGAGTTATAAAGTCAGAATTGCGAGGTATAGGCCAAACATTTATATACGTTTTAACCACAAATGCTCATCTTGCACTAGCTCTGTGATGCGCACCGCATTACGTAATCACTTTGAAAGGTCACATGTGTTCCGGTTCAAAAAGGTAGGGTAGGGCGAAAAACTCCATCTCATTTTCTCCTTCAACGTCTGATATTATTGCTTTACTCTTTTTTTTTTTTTTTTCGTAAATTGCATTTCAGTCAGGACCACTTTGCCAAGTATATAAATTTATTACAATTATAGCATACAGTTAGTGTTGGCGGTATGGGCAAAACTCCTACGCCTGTCCATGCAGCTATGCCTGGACAGAGCAGGGACAGCAGCAAGTATATGCATATATAATTACAATTCTCAATTACATGAGTTGAGAAAATACAAATACATGATAGAAAAGCTTGCAATGTATTAAACTGTACAGAAAAACAAAATAGTCAGAATGATTAAAGGTTCGGTTGGGTGGAGTTGGGGTTGGAGGAGGGAGTTTAAATGTGAGCAGCGATGCTATGGAGGAAATGCTGAAAGAATATGTGCCGCTGTGATAGATGTCGACACTGGATTGGAATACATTATGAACAGCTGGCTATCAGCTGATGCGAGCTTGGCTGACGTGGCCTGCCTGAACTAACGCAATGCTTGATTTGACTTTGCACGTTCACTTTGTAAACACTGGGTCGGTACTTGCGCCTATGTCACGCGTGACCTTTCAACGTGATTACGTAATGCGTGGCACATCACATCTAGTGCAAGATGAGCATTTGTGGTTAAAAAGCATATACATTTTTTTTTTTTTTTTTTAAATGACAGATCGTTTTGCTAGATAAGACCCTTATTCCTCGGCTGGGATTGTGTAGAGCCCTTTTTGAAGCTGCATTGAAACTGCAATTTGGACCTTCAAACCGTTGTACCACATTGAAGTCCACTATATGGAGACAAATCCTGGAATGTTTTCCTCAAAAACCTTAATTTCTCTTCGACTTAAGAAAGAGAGACATGGACATCTTGGATGATGTGGGGGGTGAGTAAATTATCAGAAAATTTCATTCTGAAGTGAACTAATCCTTTAAATAGAGCACACTTTCATAACTGTTTCTTGATACACTTAAGTCCTTATCTGCCAATACTTCTGTTGTCTTTGAAATATGGTATAGATAGGACAGACATTGGGAGAGTGTGCATCACTGGATTGGCCATTTTGAGAGAGCATGTGATTGGAATCGCTGATTTCTGAGCAGAGTATACTTAGACTGACTGACTCTGTGCAGAACGTTGGTTACTTAAGTGGCCTCACTCATGTCAAGAGCCGGCGCTCAGTGAGCTGCTCCGGGTGGGCAGAGACTTGATTTGAAAACGGCCTCCGTTGGAACACTTGTGCTGCTCTAATGGTCTCTCTGATGATCTGCAATTACAAGAGAGAGACAGAAATATAGAGAGACATCTATGTGCATCAAAGAGCAGCCTGTCGTAAACAAAGCAATTAATGTGTCGAAAAAGCAGAAATATGAATGAGTTAGATAAAAGAGATCACTGAGGTTTATGTCTTATTAGGAAGTTTAGCATGTAAACTAGTGAGCTTACAGGTATAGTTCACCCAGAAAAAAAAAAGAAAGAAAAAAAATCTGTCATCAATTACTCACCCTCAAGTTGTTCTAAATCTGCATGAGTTTCTTTCTTATGTTGAACACAAAAGAAGATACTTTGAAGAATGTTAGTAACCAAACAGTTTCTGGCCCCAACTGACTTCTAAAGGAAATGGGGTGTGAAGAGACAGTTAGCTCACAAGACGGTACGAGACACGAGATAAGATTTTTACACAGTATTCTTAAGAAATCCTCAATGACGAAATATATGACTATAGAAAAATAGTCTGCAGGTGCATTTGAAATGTTTTAACTAATCATCTTGTAATTTAATGTCATTTCAATTTTACTTATTGAGTATGAATTATCATATGCAGTAAAAGACAACAATACTCAAGCACTGTAAAAGTTTTTGCCGCAAACTCAACTGACTGGCTTCTCTCCTGCATGATTTCATGAGTCTCTTCAGACCTTAGAACTGTACATGATTTATGAGCTTCTACAACCTTTGACCTCCTAACTGAACTCCTTTCCACAAATTGATTATGGAAATAAAAACAGTTTAAATACAATTGAACACAGTTTCCTCTTAGTGCTGTTAAAGCGATAAATAAATGCAACCATAATCAAAGTACCCTCTCAATATTCAAAGTGCAAATAGAGACCAAATTTTTCTTCAAGCATGATACAGAGCTAAGAGATGGTTACAACTACACAGCTCAGCCTAAGATAGATTTCATATTGGGAGATAGTCTATTCACATGCACCAGTGAGCCGCTTTCAAAATGGTATTAAAATTGCGTTTGAATGCGCGCTTGCGTTTTACTTTCGCTTTCGTGATCGCGCGTAATGTTGCTGAGCACGCATTCTACAAGATAAGACATTTGTCCGACGCGGCTCTGTTGTGCAAAAAATCATCTGCCATGGTTGTCAGTCATCTCGTCACTTGATCAGCAAACTCTGACTGCAGCTTGTGTTGGATGACCTCGATGGAATTGAAGTGACCGTTATCCAACTGAATTAAATGGTTTTTATATCTATAAAAAGCAAAATGACAGTGGAGGTGTAATGTAAACGTAGCGGTGGCATATTCTATCCTAACTTCACCCTCACACCAAATCACGAGACCGCTTTTCACCTCGACGAGAAATCTCTTCATATTTTATAAACTGTAATTTTCATTTTTGGGGCAACTATCCCTTTAACCAATTCCCCAGACCCGTGTCATTAACTCTTCACCTGTCATTATATGCTCACCTGTCTAATGCGTTTCTAATGAGACATGCTTAAACTAATGGAGCCTGATGACTGCAGGTGAACAGGAAAACAGAGACAATAGCCATGTAAATCTGGATAGTTCACTCAAAACTGAAAATTCAGTCATTAATTTTTCACCCTCATGCCATTAAACAAACCAATATAAATGATTGCATGAAACATAACAGGTGAATTTTCTAAGAAGCACAGTCACAGTTTCTGTGTAAATAACCCTGTAAGTGCAGCTGCTTTGATTGCATTTTCATTGTGTTTTGGATGGCATTGACATTTAGCCTTTTCATAATCGGATAGCTATTCAGTCAAGTCTTTCTGTTCAGTTATGGGCTGCATGCAAACAACACCAACACAAATGCAAACAAATGACTGGTGCTTTTAATGAATCATTCAAATAGACTTAACCAGTTTGAATCAATCTGATGAATATTTCATGGAACGACTTACTGAATCTGTCAAAGAGGCTGTAATAAATTTATTTGAAATTTAATAATAAAACAAAGAAACATGCGTACCAAAAAAAAATTGGAGGGTCAGTCAGGATACTTTTTTTTATTTATTTTTTTATATATTAACACTTTTATTCAGCAAGGACACATTAAATGAATCATAAGTGACATGAAAGGCATGTATAATGTTGCAAAAGATTCTTTTGAACTTTCTATTCATCAAATAATCCTGGAAAACATTGACAATAATAATAAATGTTTCTTGAGCAGTAAATCAGCATATTAGAATGATTTCTGAAGGATCATGTGACACTGAAGATTGGAGTAATGATGCTGAAAATTCAGCTTTTCATCACAGGAATAAATGACATTTTACAATATAAGTTTTCTATATTTACATAGAAAACAATTCATATTTTGAATTGTAATAATATTAACAGAATTACATTGTAATAATATAAAAACAATATCATTATTTTACTCTATTATTGATCAAATGCAGTGAGACTTCTTGTTCATGCTCAATAGCTTTGTTGTTGCACTTCTCACTTTTAAAGAAAGTAATCACCACTTTTTGCAACCTCAATACTTTTCAGTGACAAAAACAAAGCTGTCATTTAAAGAGCCACTGGCGATGTAGAACCTTTCAAATCAGTCATTTACACTATGAGGCTTCAGTGGCAGTTGGATGCTGCTTTAGAAGGCAACTGTATAGTAGACAGCAGTGCAGTTCACTCGGTTTAGGAACAGAGATTACATCTGTATGTCTGTGTTGTGCTACTGTTTACAGCAGTGAACACATCATGCTGTTGTTCAAACAGTCTTCCATTGTGCAGTTTCTAGCAAAAACAGAGATCTTACAGATTATTTAGTTGAGAATCTTGTCATGTTGCCAAACTCTGTTTCTGGGTCTCGTTCAAATTGACTCACGCAGTTGACTGGCAGACAGAGCAACTCGCTGCGTACAGTAACTTCAGACTTCATCTGATCCTGAGCCAAACTTCACAACATCAAAGTCTTGATGGAAAATAAATGTTCAGAATTTGCATTTCCGAGCACATGATGTCAGTTCAGCGGTAGAGAGCACTTTAATCAGAGCTGTGATATCGCTCTCCAATTTTGTTATATAAATCCAAACTAAATGCAACATAATTGGCATAAAAATGCATTAAACCTACAATAAAAGGTATGCAAATTTTAATACACGAATACATCATTTGGGGAGCCAACTGGTGATTCATTCATTCTCTTGTTACTTGCTTGAAAATCATTATAAGATGCATTGCTTAAATATGAGACTGAACTATTCTCTTATTTTACTATTTTACAAACAATAAGAAAGCAGCATTGAAATTATATCCTCTGTGATAAAATACAGTATATTTAAAACAACAAATAATATTTTAATGTGATGCTCTTTAGAAAATATTTGTAACCCTCTGGTGCTGTTTGGTCATTTTTAACTGAAAACATTTTCACAAAATCATGGACATGATTCAAAAAGATTAAATGGTCCTTAAAAAAAAACAGTGACACTTGTACTGTTCACAGTCAAAAATGGGAAGTTTGTTTCCAAACTTAAGTCTTTGCTTCAAAGCATTCAAGATTTATAACAGTTTAAGTTGGAAATTTCAAAGGTAATAAATGGAACATAACTATTCCATAAATATAATTTTGTACCATAAAATCCCCTAATAATACAAAATATTAAATAAAAAACATTATCGAACTAAAATATAGTACATTTCACTGAAGTAAATAAATGTTCTGTATTGATTTTTCACAGATGTTTTACCCATATTTTGAATAACGCATTGCATTGTGTGTTATCTATGAAAGCTTATTTTCGCCAAAGAATAAAACATTTTAAAAGGTGTTTGTGACTTTTTATCTCACAATTCTGACTTTTAATCTCACAATTGCCAGTTTATATCATTACAATTCTGACTTTATAAAACACAATTGTGACTTTATATCACGCAATTCTGACTTTATAACTCGCAATTGTGACTTTATATCATGCATTTCTGATGTAAACTCGCAATCGTGAGAAAAAAAGTCAGGATTGTGAGATAAAAAGTCACAAATACCTTTTTTATTTTTTTATTCTGTGGCGGAAACAAGCTTCCATAGTTATCAGTGTCTAAACTTAGACAATGTCCTGGCA
Organism: Abramis brama; assembly: GCF_963993115.1. Classification (NCBI taxonomy): domain Eukaryota; kingdom Metazoa; phylum Chordata; class Actinopteri; order Cypriniformes; family Leuciscidae; genus Abramis; species Abramis brama. Next base: position 51,239,021 of record NC_139965.1, on the reverse strand, counting down.
AAAAAAAATATTCTGTGGAATTGTTTGAATATAAATCATAGCATATTATTCATGAACAAGATAAATGATTATCAATGCATTAATAAAACTGACAATTTACAATAATTTTGTAGAAATCACGTGCTACACTAATCTCTACCCGCACTGGTAGTTGCCACATCGCATGTGCTTGTTTGCATAAAGTTAAACTTAGTCTTTCCATACCAAGTTTTTGTTGGTCTAATCCCCTCATGTGATGAGGATATTATTCCCCTGCTCTAACGTTGGTGGTTCCTACAAGAAAAACAGGTCAGTGTGGAGCCAGTTTGTCCCCCCAAAATGCACAGAAAGCATCTTGATGATGAAAAAGGGGCAATCAAGTGGGATCTTGAACACAAGAAGGTTTAATTGAATCACTGAGCCCTTACAGTTCAAGTGGATTATTGAACACAAGAGGGGTTAAAGGGTTAGTTCACCCAAAAATGAAAATTCTGTCAGTAATTACTCACCCTCATGTTGTTCCAACCCCGTAAGACTTTCGTTCATCTTCGGAACAAAAATTAAGATATTTTTGATTAAATCTGAGAGCTGGATCACTCCTCCATAGGCTTCTTTGTTGAAACTTGCCTGCCCAGAAAGTTAGTAAAGACAGTGTTTAAAATAGTCCAAGTGACTACTGTAACGATAACCAGCTGGAGTGCCCTCGAGAGCCACCAGAGGGCGCTCCACAATAGACTATGATCACTTCCTCACAAACTACATTTCCCATAACTCACTGCCCGGACTCATCAGCACTCATCTCATTCACCTGTGTCTTATCATCTTGTTTCACTCACACCATAAATACCTGGTTTTCACATTCACTCAGAGCAAAGTCTTGTTTTACTGTTACTACATTTCTGAGCGTTATTTACCTGTGTTTGATTCTTGTTTTGCTGACCTTGGACTGTTTCACCATTTCCTGATTGTTTCTCTGCCTGGCCTGACTCGGATTGTTTATTGGACTCTGATTATTGCTGCCTGCCCTGACCTCTGCCTGTTATTTGGATATTCTCTGTGTTTCCTCCTTTGATCTGTTTGCTGTTGATGACCCTGCCTGTACGACTACTCTGTAAATAAACTGCATTTGGATCTTCACCTTCGAGTCTCGGAGCCGTTTCATAACAGAAGACTTCACCAACATGGATCCAGCAGTGAGACTTATGCGTCTCCGTCAAGGAGATCGATCAATGGAGGATTATGTAATTGACTTTTTGGAGCTGGCTCACTTGACCTGCATGGAAGAGGTATGCTTAATGATATTTTTTCGAGGAGGATTATCTGAGCTGCTCAGTTCAAGCATGCCTCTGCACAATCCTCATTGGACTCTTGGACAGTATATGAACTTGGCCCTGCAATTAAGCGATTCAGCTTTTACTGTGGGTTTGGCGGACAAGGAGCCCCGCGACCCCACAGTACCTACCAAGTCTGAGTCCGTTCACGCCAGTCCAGCCGAGCCCGCACTTCACGCCAAATCTGCCGAAGCCAAGGCAGTATGCGTCATGCCCGCCGCCCCTGAGACTGATAGCGTCATGCCCGCCGCGCCTGAGACAGCAAGCGACATGCCTGCCAAGCTAGAGCCTTCACCGCTGGTCTCGTCCAGCACAGAGCCATCTTCACCGCTGGTCCTGTCCAGCTCAGAGCCCTCTTCGCCGCTGGTCCTGCCCAGCTCAGAGCCCTCTTCGCCGCTGGTCCTGCCCAGCTCAGAGCCCTCTTCGCCGCTGGTTCCGTCCAGTTCAGAGCCCTCTTCGCCGCTGGTCCTACCCAGCTCAAAGCCCTCGTTGAACCTGGTCCCGTCAAGCTCAGAGTGCGCTGATCCTGACCCAGAGACTGAGCTTCACGTCTCTTCTGCCGACCCAGAGACTGAGCTTCACGTCTCTTCTGCCGACCCAGAGACTGAGCTTCACGTCACTTCTGCCGACCCAGAGACTGAGCTTCACGTCACTTCTGCCGACCCAGAGACTGAGCTTCACGTCACTTCTGCCGACCCAGAGACTGAGCTTCACGTCACTTCTGCCGACCCAGAGACTGAGCTTCACGTCACGTCAGCCGATCCAGAGACTGAGCTTCACGTCACGTCCGCTCGCCAAGAGTCTCGTCCCGCCGAGACTGAATCTGTTCCTGAGCCTGAATCTGATCCTGATACTGAGCCTGAATCCGTTCCTCTTTCTACGCCTGTGTCTTCGGACAAGATGGCCGACTCCACGCCTGTGTCTTTGGACAAGATGGCCACCGCCGAGCCAGTGTCTCAGGACAAGATGGTCTCCGCCGAGCCAGTGTCTCAGGACAAGATGGTCTCCGCCGAGCCAGTGTCTCAGGACAAGATGGTCTCCGCCGAGTCAGTGTCTCAGGACAAGATGGTCTCCGCCGAGCCAGTGTCTCAGGACAAGATGGTATCCGCCGAGCCAGTGTCTCAGGACAAGATGGTCTCCGCCGAGCCATTGTCTCAGGACAAGATGGTCTCCGCCGAGCCAGTGTCTCAGGACAAGATGGTCACCGCCGAGCCAGTGTCTCAGGATAAGATGGTCTCCGCCGAGCCAGTGTCTCAGTATAAGATGATCTCCGCCGAGCCAGTGTCTTCAGACAAGATGGCTGCCGCTGAGCCGGTGTCTGTTCCTGTCTCTGTGTCTGTTCCTGTCCCTGAGCCGGTGTCTGTTCCTGTGCCATGGTCGCCTCCTCCCTGGCCGCCTGAAGGGTCGTCTCCGCCCTGGTCGCCTGCACAGCCTGCTCCGCCCTGGCCTTCTGCCCTACCGCAGTCTCAAGGTCATCTTCCGCTCCACGGACCTGGCCCTCCATCCCGCCCCCGGGTCCGCCTCCAGGCCACCTCCCACCTGGACAGTTTTGGAGCGTCTGGAAGCCGCTCTTTGGGGAGGGGCTATGTAACGATAACCAGCTGGAGTGCCCTCGAGAGCCACCAGAGGGCGCTCCACAATAGACTATGATCACTTCCTCACAAACTACATTTCCCATAACTCACTGCCCGGACTCATCAGCACTCATCTCATTCACCTGTGTCTTATCATCTTGTTTCACTCACACCATAAATACCTGGTTTTCACATTCACTCAGAGCAAAGTCTTGTTTTACTGTTACTACATTTCTGAGCGTTATTTACCTGTGTTTGATTCTTGTTTTGCTGACCTTGGACTGTTTCACCATTTCCTGATTGTTTCTCTGCCTGGCCTGACTCGGATTGTTTATTGGACTCTGATTATTGCTGCCTGCCCTGACCTCTGCCTGTTATTTGGATATTCTCTGTGTTTCCTCCTTTGATCTGTTTGCTGTTGATGACCCTGCCTGTACGACTACTCTGTAAATAAACTGCATTTGGATCTTCACCTTCGAGTCTCGGAGCCGTTTCATAACAACTACAGTGGCTCCACCATAAGTTTATCAAGCGACGAGAATAATTTTTGTGGGAAAAAAACAAACAAAAATAACGAGTTCACGTAGTGTAACAGTGCAGCGCTTCTGGGTTGTACGTCAGAACGTAGGCTCACTATTGGCCGACGCTGGTCATGTGTGTGATGCGTGTGATGCTGGCTGCGCTGTTACACTACGTGAACTCACTCAGAGGCCCACGCAGAAGAAAACGAATAGTTGAATAAAGTTGTTATTTTGGGGGGGTTTTGCACACAAAAACTATTCTCGTCACTTGATAAACTTATGGTTGAGCCACTGTAGTCACTTGGACTATTTTAAACATTGTCTTTACTAACTTTCTGGGCCGGCAAGTTAAACTAACCCTTTAATAGAATCACTGAGCCCTTACAGTATATACTGAGTCATGAGCAGGTCATCTTACCAGAGGGGGAGAGCTTGTCATCTTCAGCTGGATTTTCCCTTTGATAACTGAGGTAAATCCTCCAGCAGACAGTCATTGAGTGACTATATCTCAGATAAAGTAGAGGAGTATCTCTCTATCCATCTTTGTATTCCTCTCCTCTATTTTTGCTCCTAAGTCCTAGGACAAAAGAGGAGGGCGGGAAAAATGTGAAAGGATTATATATATATTATTTTTCCTCCTAGAGAAGGATGTGAAAATAACACACACACAACCAACCCCTGCACTGGATTGTGATTCAGTGATTCACACAGTGATTCTTTTTAATTTATTCTATTTATTTGGCCAAATTGATTGACACAGAGTTTGCAAACCAGTTAATTTCAATGCAGCACTGTATTGTTATTCCTCAGACAGTCTGGGTCGAGTTGGATCCAACCCCCTAAATATTAAACATCATTTACTTACAGTAAGTAATTCGTTCAACTTCAACTTGAACCACTTCATTTGCAGACATTCAAACTTTCAAACTCACATTACAGTTTTTTAAAAATGCTTACACTGCAAATGGTACTTTGCATTTGTAAAACAAACTTTTTACAAAATGCTAAACACAGTTATCTACATTAGACACATCATTCAAAACTAAAAGCTCTTGTGTTTAATTTAGAAAACACTGCCATTTAAACACCACAGTCATTTCCCAATAACCTACACCCAACAATCATGAGTGAAAACACATAAATAGATAACTTAGAAATCAAAACTCAATGTTTTGAGAAACAAATACATTTTTGACCCTTGCATTTTTTGTTTATTTTGTAAATATATACTGAATATGCATAGTCAAGTCACCTCTATTTCTGTAGCACGTACAGTACAGTACTTACAATACAGGGCCCGGTTCCCCAAAACGTTCTTATCGCTAAGTAGTTCTTAACCTATTCCTTAACCTCTCTCTTAACGTTATGGCACGATTCCCGACACGTTCGTACGCTAAGTAAGTCACACTTTCGTAAGGTTGGTCTGGACCACTCTTAGCTTTACCTTATCACTGTTGCAGGTATATACGAATATAATTCTGAAGTTTTAATACACCCAGACAGTATTCAATTAGGCTAATTCAAGTGTTTTCATGCAAATAATAAAATTGTCATTACACTGATTGTTGTTAGATTTTTAATTATATTATTATACAATATTATTCATTTAATTAAAAAGCGCTTTTAAAGGCCAGTGAAAGCATAGGCTACTGTCAGTTAAGTCCTATTTGGACGCTAATATTGTTTCTCATGGGCTTGTATGGTATTTTAAACATTTATAGGGGTGAGTCGGTGATTTTAGTGCCGTCCGAATCCATAATATCAGTGTTTTTTCTCACCCAACCCGCGTAAAAATCCCTGGCCAAATTAGTACCTACTTTTTTTTGACAAACAGGTCGTGTGGTAATTTAATTGCCGTCTGAATCCACATCTCTGAGTTTACAAGAAGAGATTCAAAATCCACTGTTTAAACCCTTTTTGATCACTGCCGAGCACCGAGATGTAGGCCTACACTTTTATTACTCAAATGCTTGAAAGTATTTACAATAACAATATTTCATCGCAGCTCCACCTCAGCGAACAAAAATGGGAAAGAGAAGAAAGCACGTACAAATTTGAAATGGTTATCATGGCAGCAATATATGATACAATTTAAAAATATGTAGGCTAGGCTATTATAGGCTATTATAGTTTGGATTATTTTTTATAATATCCCATGAGTCCTAATAAATGCAATTTCAACTATTTCTGAAGTGCTTTTTTTATAAAGAACACCGCTTTCTCACATAAACAGCCCCTGCACGAGAGAATATTTGATTCTCGAGCCATCGATATCAACCAATTCAGCACCATCGCCACAGACAGCACCCGGTAACGTCGCACGTAAGAAGGTATATCTTAAGCAGCTTCCTAAGGTATGGTTCGGGGAACACACTTAGGAACATAAACAACTTTGGTAAGATATATCTTTCGAGTCTTCTTAGCGCGCTAAGAGTGAGCGTAATCGGGGAACCGGGCCCAGATTGTTTCAAAGCTTGTCTCAAATTCTGCTGTAAAGCAGCTCTAACAAGCCAATAGTGTCATTCAGCTCATGTCAGTTCAGTGTTGATTCAGTTCAGTTCAATGTGCATACAATATTGTATGTACAGTGTATTTGTGCACACACATGTATGTGTGAGTACTATATGAAAAACTTCTGTAAACTCCAATTGCACTCTGAACAAGCAAAAGACACAAGATACTGTAGTAGTGTTTAAACTTTTTCACATCCGTGTGGAGTTTGGAGTGCATGTGGCTATGCAAAAACACATTTTTAGAACAGTTAAAATATTTTTGAATGAAGTGTTTGCTTTTGTAAGAGATGTGTGACGTTTTGCATCTTGTGTTCATGTTTCGTGGTTTTGTGTGAAGAGTTTTGAGAAATGGAGCGATGGTTTCAGAAATTGTGTGTAAGCTGAAAAAAACTGTAATGAAATGTTCAGCATTCCAAATGTAACTGGATGATGTAAGCCAGGGGTGCCCAATCCTGTTCTTGAAGATTCCTGCAAAGTTCAGCTCCAATCCTGATCTAACACAACTGAACCAGAAAATTTAGATCTTCATTACTACTTAGCTGTGTTTGAAATCGCCCCCTATACCCATACTCATTTTCTACATTACTTATAGTCCAATTGAAGGAGTAAATGAAAACGAGAAGGAACTACCGGAAGGGTAGCCACTTTTGCACAATTTGTGCTTGCTGTTTAATAATCATTTGAAACTTACCAAACTAGCAGTTCCACAGATTTATCTTGAACTCTGTCATTGAAACTAGCATGCATAAATCTTATGAAACAATTTAATAATCAATCAAAAAGGAATTTATAGGCTACCTGTATGACATTATGCTGTAGGGGTCGGCAACCCAAAATGTTGAAAGAGCCATATTGGACCAAAAAAAAAAAAAAAAAAAATCTGTCTGGAGCCGCAAAAAATTAAAAGCCTTATATAAGCCTTATAATGAAGGCAACACATGCTGTAAGTGTCTATATTAGCTTTATTAAGAAGGCTACAAATAACGTTACATAATGAGCATTCATGATTAAATGTTTATTTTCCCTGCAGCATCCTGGAGAGAATGACGCACCACGTGACTACGGTGCTTTAAGTTTAACTTCCATTATAATTTTAATGTATTATGTTTCGTTTTATTTATTCGTGTATTATTTTTACAACGTTGAAAAACTTTAACCCTTTCACACGTAAGTTTAAAATATTCTGACTGCCCCCCCCAGCGTGAGTTTTTCAAGGCGACCGTGTGTCACTTTATGGTTTCCATGGTGACGCGTCATTGCGTGTCACGTGACACACCGCAGCAACAACAGAGCTGAATGAATGATGATCTGCTTTTATGTCATTTTTCCTTTTTTATTCAAAATATTCACAAATTTGTTAGATATGGCATGAAATATCTGATATTCCGATTGTCAAATATATGCAAGTGGAAGTGTTTTGTTGTTTAAACACCATTATAACGATCGCGTTAGTTGAGCTGTATGTGCGATGGGCGGCGCCATCTTAGTTTGTGCCGCAGACGCAGTTCAGAGAATCGGATCTGTTGGATTTACAACACGTGAATTCATCCACTTCTCCCGAAATACATAAAAGTAAGTGGCTGGTGAACTGGGAGAAGAATAGAGTAAACTTTAAAGTTACTTACACAATGTGTATCTGATATGAATAAAACGTGTCTAATTATAATGGAAAGGATTATTATTGCCTCTTCCTTTAACATCAGTGTGTATTTTACAAACTCTAAATGTATTGTTTTTTTAGTACTTATATGTCTGAAACCTAAAATAAACATTATGTGGTTGAAAACACTGAAAAGTTGTGCTATATGACAGCTCTGAGCGCGCCTGTCTCTGGCTCAGCGCCAGCCAACGCGCGAGAGCACATTTGAATTTAGCAGTTGATCACGTCATGCACTGACCGTTCTAATCACACCGATGTGATCGGACGCGCGAAAGGGTTTTAAGAATGTTTGTCATGTTTTTCCTCCTACAGAAATTGTATTAAAACAAAAAATATTTGTTCCATTTTCATATTTTTGAAAAAGCTCTAGGGAGCCACTAGGGCGGCGCTTAAGAGCCGCATGCGGCTCTAGAGCCGCGGGTTGCCGACCCCCGGACTAGCCGTTAAGAATATTTCCATTTAGAATTCTGATCAATCTGTTTGTATTGTGTATCTTCCTTGTGTCTAAAGACTGTCACCTTGTGTGTTAAAGCAACACTAAGTAGGATTTTTTACCTTCAAATAATGTTTCCAAAATCGTTTCAGTGGTTCATCAAGTCGTGACAGGGTGAAAGGCACTTATGCCACCGCTTTGCGGTCCTTTATCTGGTATATCCACGCTATGTAAGATTGCCAGATCGGGTCGCATTTCTGTAGTTCTAATGAGACATAAGAAAACTACAAATTTGACTTGCTTTTACGGCAAGCGTTATAATATCATTATTTAGTTTTTCTTTGTGATGTCGCAATACATCATACTTTCATAAAATCATGCATCATACTCTACCTTGTCTGTGGCCATTGTTGATTCCAAAGCCGGTGCTAGATAAACAGCAAGCGATGGACAAACCCTACCCAAAGTCTACTTCATATGTACACTTCAGGCAGCTCCATATACCACAAAGGTTCCACCAGTAGTGGGCACTCATGCAACGTAAGCAATGATGTACATCCGAGTGAACGAGAAGTTAGCGAGTGAAGGGCATGACAATTTTGGACTGGAACGCAGACAAAGTTAAATGGATCTGGACAGCAGAGATGGAGGAAAAGCTTGTCGATTTGTGGCAACAGCACGAGTGTTTATACAACTTGTCATGTAAAACATACCACAATAGACTTTACAAGGAGAAGAGTTGGTCAGAAATAGCTTCTGCAATGGATGTACCAGGTAGCTAAACAAATAGCAACAGAATAGATTTGTTTGTGTGTGTGTGTCTGTCTGGTTTGACCTACATGATGATGACACATATTTATTCAAATGTAAAAATGCAGAAAGTTTTCTGTGTTGGGCAGGTTAGGGAAAGGAGCTAGAAAATGTAATTAGCTCAGTATAAAAACCATTACGCCTAATATGGGACATCCACATAAGGTGTATCAATATGCATGTGTATGGCCCTGTCCCAAATGGCACCCTAAGCACACGCGGTCTTCCTCTGAGTCCGCACTTTCGTGACGTTATGTCGCTTTGACTGTCGGGAAGAAGTCTGCTGCGGAGCTCGCACCAGTGCGGGCTCGGCAAAAGTGCGCATCGAGGGTGCAAATCGACCGCATAGGGGGCGCTCACGAGCACCCTATGGTCTCACGGACTTAACGAGAGAGAGAGACCGAAAATTAACCATGGTTTTATTATAGGCATATTGAAGATTTGTATAACCAAAGAAATACAATTTTTTTTTTTTGAGAAGATATGACTCTGGTTGAAAATCTGTTAAGATTTAACAGTTAAGATTCTAAAATCTTATAAGATTATAAAAATATTTTAGTGTGTACCCAGCATTATTCACCTGATTGATTCAGGAAACTGAATATGTTGATCTGTGTTGCAATGGCTGGACTATTTGCTTTGGAGGAGCAGACAAAATAAGTGACTAAAAACAACTGGCTATATGAAGGTTATCATATTAACTTACATATTAACTCAATATTAACTTATCATATAGCCTATTAAACTGTTGTATCATGCTTGCATTAGTGTTACGCCAGGTTCACACATTCTCCGTTTGCAGTGTGTATGCGATGCATGTTGCAGTAGCACCACGCGCTCATGTGCTTTCACATAATGCTGCGTTTGCAGTGCGCAACTGATCCGCGGCTTTGCCATTCATCAGAATAAAAGGTTCTAGGCAGCGTTTTCCAAAAACATTGTAAGCCTAAGTTGATCGTATAACAATTGCCACCAGTGGTCTCTACGATCAACTTATGCTTACAATGCTTTATGGAAACACAGCCCAGACCATTTTGCTAAAAAAATTCAGAATTCTCAAGGGTATTTTTTTTAAATTTGAGGTAAATAAGCCTAATAAACACACACACACACACACACACACAGAGAGAGAGAGAGAGAGAGAGAGAGAGAGAGAGAGAGAGAGTTTGAGCCCTTATTTGTAATTCTTTCTCTTGAACCAATACACACGGACACACACTATCTGATGTGATCTAGTATTCTTTCTCATTCCGCCTGCAGACTTCTACAGTATAAATAATGTAGCGGACAGTCACAGAACACACTTTCCTATTCAGAACTCTGCAAAGTCCTTTCACAACACACTCTCACACACATGCAGCTGCACTGTTTTAGCATTTGGGAAATTAAAAGAGGCTGATTTGAAACATGTAAGAATTCTTTCTTTTGAGTATATATGTATATATATATATATATATCCCTCTATGGTACGCGCAATGTGATATAAATGGAATTTTTTTATATAAAATTGGACACTATAACAATATCAATAAACATTTTCATTAATTTTCTAATTTATTTAATTTTTTTAAGTTTTTGTACCACAACAGACAAATTGAAACATTTGACATTTTCACGTAGAAAAAAATAAAAAAATAATTGAAAACATCAATGTCTTTAACCAGACACTTGAACAAACACATTTGTCCAGTTTTTAATGAATTACAAATTTCATATTTAATAAAAAGTAACATTTCATATCCAGCTGTTGCTCTCAGGCAACATTGTACCATAGTGGAACACAGGTATTACCAAACCATCATTTCATCAAGTTATCATATCAAGTTAACATATCCATCTTCATCCTCATCTCCATCTTCGCTCTCACCCTCACTATGTCACTATGACCTCATCTTCCTCATCACAGTATGACACCTCATCCTCACCCTCATCAACTGGCAGTTGTGTTTTATACCTTTTTTAGGTGCTATAGAAAATGTGCAGATCATATTATGCAGATATATAGTATGTGAATAACTATTCTTATAAGTGCATTACAAAATCATGCAAAAATGCAAATATATTTAGATAATTCTAACTCTTTTCCTTACAAATATGATATATTTGTATTAGAGATGCACTGATTACAATTTTCTGGGCCGATTCCGATTTCCGAGTTTTCATTAAGTTTGACCTGCCGATACCGATTTTAGCCGATTCCGATTTCATTTTTTCTAACCACTTTACAGCACACACAAATATTTATTTTATATCTTTTCTGTAATAGAACATTTTACAATTTGCATAGTTCACACACATCTAAAGTGCAGTGTTATGGAAGAACCATTTCCTTTTCACATTCAATATCCAATATTTATTTATATATGTATTTAACAAACTAAACGTCTGTATGAAAACAGGGAATGGCAATAAAATAATATATAAATAAAAAATAAAATAATATAGCCTTGCAGTATAAAGATATTTCTCAAAGCACACACACACAGGCCTATTGCAATCACTTGTACAAACTGAATAATAAAACAAGTTTAAATGGGTACATTTTCTATAAATATTAGTCTTCGTTTTCTTTTCTGACATAGCCTACTCTAGTTCTTGTTAAAACACGCAAAGTCTGTGCATTTTGGGCACTTTTTTGGTGAAACCCTATTTAGGCTATTTTGTCCATCAAAAGTGTGCTTTCCCTTTAATTGAGCGTGAGCAGTGCAGCAAATGGACTCGGCGCCGAAACACGCGCTTCACTGCTTGCGACGCTCCTGCTTGACGCTCACGCGCTGCTCCTGCTCCCGTTGTGAATGCACTCATTAATGAACATGCACGCCGAAAAAAAATACGCGTTTGCGGTCTGAACGGACGTAATTCACGAGGTTTTCTACATGTGTGTACCGTGTGCACTTGTGATGCTGATGTTGCGCGATGTTAATCATGCGGCGCCCGAGTGCATTTGACCGGCATAAAATCGGCATTTGTCAGACTGACCGGCCGGTCGCCGGTCACGGCCGATCACGTGAAAATCGGCCAATTCCGGTCACCAGCCGATCAATCGGTGCATCTCTAATTTGTATTCCAAGTATTGCCTGGTATGGCCTTATGTGATTCCATTGTGGTAGGTGGCTCTTATTTTTTGTGGGTGATTAACTGGATGCAAATTAGTGCAAAATTCTCCTTTTCATTGGGGAAAATATGGAGCCATGTGACCAGTGCACATGAAACAAGACACAAAATGGACCCCTGTGGGTCATGTGACCACTTTTTTTTTTTGCGCTTTCATTGATTAGTATTTGAGTTCTTTCCTCAGATAGTTTTGAGCAATAAATGGGTGTCTCATTTTATTAAAAATAAACTAAAATAGACTATGTGGCCTGGAGGCAACACCGTACCATAGAGGGATATATTACATTTACATTTACATTTATTCATTTAGCAGACGATTTATCCAAAGCGACTTACAAATGAGAACAACAGAAGCAGTTAAACTAACAATAGGACAACAATATGCAAGTGCTATGACCCTTCCCAGTTTAATCTAACGCAGTATGTGTACTTTTTTATTATTTTTTTATAATGATAATAGATATAAAATAGAAGATAAAGTGTTAGTATTAATGGATCAAGTGTTGCCGAAAAAGATGCGTATTCTGCTGTTTCTTGAAAATGGCCACGGACTCAGCAGCTCTGGTTGAGTTAGGCAGATCATTCCACCAGCAGGGAACAGTCAAGGTAAAGGTCAGAGAAAGAGATTTTGTGCCTCTTTGAGATGGCACCACAAGACTTGAATTTGATGCGAGCAGCAACTGGCAACCAGTGCAATTTTGTGAGGAGAGGAGTGACGTGCTCTCTTTGGCTTGGTAAAGACCACTCTGGCTGCAGCATTCTGGATCAGTTGCAGAGGTTTTTACAGAGCAAGCTGGGAGACCAGCCAGGAGAGCATTACAATAGTCCAGTCTGGATAAAACAAGCGCTTGGACAAGGAGTTGTGTAGCATGCTCTGATAGGAAGGGCCTGATCCTCCTAATGTTGTGCAAGGCAAATCTACATGACCGGGCAGTGCTAGCAAAGTGGTCTGTGTGAAGTTCAATTGATCATCAACTACAACTCCAAGGTTCCTGGCTGACCTTGATGGAGTTATGGATGACGAGCCTAGCTGAATGGTGAAGTTGTGATGAAGTGTTGGGTTGGCCGGGACCACAAGTAGCTCTGTCAACATATATAGCTATAAAACCACTATCACAGAAATGTAATGGTACCAGTTGGATGCTGTGAGCTGAAACTCAGATTGTGTGGGTCATAGGGCTCGTTTTACACCTGCCGTTAACATGCGACCTGTATCCGGAGGTTGTCCACATACACACTAAAAAAACAAGTGTGTTTGTGATCGCAATGTTATGACTTGTGTGTCCTGGTACAGAGGTACTCGAAGACGCATTATGAGCAGATCTCAGTGTAATGTAGTGATCTTTTTTATGTGTGTTCTTTTATTTATTTGTATTATTATTTATTAATTTACTGACAATTTACTGTTACTGTTGTTGTTGTTGTTCATTTGTATTTACTTGTGTGATTTATGTCACCATTCAAAAAGTGCAATGTAAAGACAATCTAGTCATCGTATGTGAAGTCACAGGTCAACGTCACACAAAACCCCACACCACACCGTCATTTAGCTGTATTTTTTTGTGAGACAATCATGAGCAGGAAGAGCAGAATGCAGTACGTTTGCTTTTGCACCCAAAAGTTGCTCAGCCAATCATTGTCTGTAAAGAATTCACAATTATCACATCTGCCAATGATTTGGGCCCATATTTCTCTTTTTACCATTTTGATCATGACATCTATGCAATGTAGGCTATTATTTGCAGCATCTTCTACCTCATTTTGCAAGGTTTGAAATGTGTAGCTTAGTGACTGAAAACACTTTTTAAAAGAAACCGTGCCACTTCAGGTCAACTTTGCAACAGCATTTTTCCATTACAGACTTATTTTAAATATTGCGTGGGAAACAGATCCAATAAGTTAACTCGATTCAGAAGCCACTTGTTGTTGACAAGTGTAAACACACTGATGATCTGATCGGTTTGGTTAGATCACGTTGATCTCATGTTAATGCCAAGTGTAAACACAGCAAGGTTTAGGGGTGTAACGGTTCAAATGACTCATGGTGCAGTTTGTATCACAATTTTAGGGTCACGGTTTTGATACAGTTCGGTATGTGCTATGTTCAGGAAAAAAAGGACTGTACTGTCAAATTAAAATAAAATAAAATAAAAATAAAAACAAATAATCAAACTCCAAGCAATAGCACAAATACAATAGAGCAAAGCAAATAGATAGACATTTTTAAAAAAAATCTTTTTATTCCATTGTTTGGAGCTTTCCATATTGAGAAAGTTATACATCACACAGTTTGATGTTTTAGAGGTGCAATAACAGAATCAAAGATGCATAAAAGCACAACCTCTGCTCAGGGCAAGCGAGCTGAAGCTAATGGAGGGCAGACGATGTGAGATGAATTGTGTTGCTATTGAGATCAATGTTGTGAAGAGTCTCTCTCTCTCTCTCTCACTCAGGTGCGGTTGGTGGTGGAGCTGATTTGGCCTCTGTTTCTGTTCTTCATTCTTGTGTCGGTCAGATCCACCAATCAGCCTGTTTATAAAAGCCAGTGTAAGTATTGCTCAACTTCAGTTATTCCCAGAATCCTCACTCTCAAACAGTATGTGCATGTTTTTTTATGCCAAACATTTTCTAAATGTTCTAATAAGATAAATGTATTTATGTGTGGGAGTTACTGAGAATCACGTTGAAAGCAAATTGGTATTAATCATAATACGTTTGCATTTTATAATTGAATGAACTACGTGATATGCTCATTTATTGCAGTCAAATTGACAGCTGTAGTTTGTAAAATTGTTTTAAAGAACAGCGAGCAAATGCCATTGTAACATGGCAGGCTGGAACATAGAAGGAAGCAGGATCCAAATGCAGCAGTAGTAGTACTTTTATTAAATAAACTAAAGACTAGACAGACTCAAAATCTCAGGCATAGGAAACAGAACAGCACAACCAACATCTAACAACAATGAACCCACAAACACTGTAACAAGACACATGGTTTAAATACAGAGACTAACAAGCTAAACAAGATAACAAGGCGTGGTTAATCAGAAACACCTGGGGATACTAATAAACTAGAAAAACTACAAAGGACTACAAAACATGACACAGAACAGGAAATAACTAAAGTCCACACAAGACAAGGGAAACACCAGACAGGAATCATTACATAGCCCCCCACTTAAGGAGCGGATTCCAGACGCTCCTCAGAAAACAATAGTCCAGGAGGGTGGTGGGTTGGAGGCGGATCTGGGGGTGGGATGGAGGGCCAGGCCCGTGGAAAGGAAGAGGGCCTGGAGACTGCGACAGGACGAGAGGCCAGGGCGGAGCAGGCTGTGCAGGCGGCCAGGGTGGAGACGACCCTTCAGGCGGCCAGGGTGGAGCAGACGACCCTTCAGGCGGCCAGGGCGGAGGAGACGACCCTTCAGACGGCCAGGGCGGAGGCGACCCTTCGGCCGACCATGGCAGGGCCTTAAGACTCCGGCTCAGGAACAGACTCCGGCTCAGGAACAGACTCCGGCTCAGGAACAGCCATCTTGTCCGGAGACACTGGCTGGGCGGCGGCCCTCTTGTCCGAAGACACTGGCTTGGCGGAGACCATCTTGTCCTGAGACACTGGTTCGGCGGCGGCCATCTTGTCCGGAGACACTGGCTCAACTGCGGCCATCTTGTTCGGAGACACTGGCTCGACTGCGGCCATCTTGTTCGGAGACACTGGCTCGGCGTGCGTGACCTGAACAGTCTCTGGATCGGCAGAAGTGACGTGAACAGTCTCTGGATCGGCAGAAGTGACGTGAACAGTCTCTGGATCGGCAGACGTGACGTGAACAGTCTCTGGATCGGCAGACGTGACGTGAACAGTCTCTGGATCGGCAGACGTGACGTGAACAGTCTCTGGATCGGCAGACGTGACGTGAACAGTCTCTGGATCGGCAGACGTGACGTGACAAGTCTGCGGAATGAGGGCTAATGTGGCAGTACCACGTTTCTCTTCCGTGATCCCCACAGCATATCCCGAATCACTCAGTTGCAGGGCCAAGCCAATATAAAATCCTAAAGTGCCATGGGGAGGGTGCAGTGGCATGGTTGACCAAAGTGGCTCTGATAATCCCCCTCTAAAAAATATCATGAGGCACAGGGGTCAATAGGAGTAACATTTGCCAGATCGATAAAATCCTTTACATACTCCTCAATGGGCCGCTCTCCCTGACGGAGACACATAATCCGTGCTACTGGATTCCTGGAGGTCATTGCTGCTGGATCCATGTTAGTGGTGGGTTCATCTGTAACGTGGCAGGCTGGAACATAGAAGGAAGCAGGATCCAAATGCAGCAGTAGTAGTACTTTTATTAAATAAACTAAAGACTAGACAGACTCAAAATCTCAGGCACAGGAAACAGAACGGCACAACCAACATCTAACAACATCATGAACCCACAAACACTGTAACAAGACACATGGTTTAAATACAGAGACTAACAAGCTAAACAAGATAACAAGAGGGCGTGGTTAATCAGAAACACCTGGGGATACTAATAAACTAGAAAAACTACAAAGGACTACAAAACATGACACAGAACAGGAAATAACTAAAGTCCACACAAGACAAGGGAAACACCAGACAGGAATCATTACAGCCATGTTTTCATGCATTAAGTGTTAAAATAATTTGATCCGTTAAAGACCTAATGCACATTATTTTCTTTTCATTTTGTTACATTAGAGCTAAATACTGTAAGCTTCTTGAGTGAAAATTATTTTTTTTTGAAAAGACCAAAATTACTTAAACCACAAGTCGGATGCATAAAGCTGAAAACGCTAACTGAATTGTGAATAATTTCTTCTTCTCAGGCCACTACCCCAATAAGCCCCTCCCATCAGCAGGTGTGTTGCCATGGCTACAGGGCATGTTGTGTAACATACAGAACCCGTGTGTCAGTTATCCTACACCTGGTGAAGCACCCGGACAGGTGAACAACTTCAACGACTCCACGTGAGTGCCAGATCAACAAAAGGACTATTCATGCAAATGCAGTGTGTTCTGTTTTCTTAACATGAATAGATTTACACAATGATGAATGAATGCAGTGTAATAAATAATAAACCATAATAATATTGGAAAACACTTTACAATAAGGTTTCATTTGTTATCATTAGTTAAATACATAGTTAATATATTAGATAAGCTTTATGTAAGTTAATGCATTAGCTAATGTTAACAAGTGTTAAAAAAAATAATTCTTTAAATTGCTTTAAAAAATTTCATTCAGTCTTCATTTATTCAAGCATATATATAGTCCAGAAAATAAATTTGAATAAATTTAGAGTAATTTCAAAGACGTTTTCAAAACAGAAGTTATGGGCGGACGGTCGCACCACATGATGTTTTGACACTTTAAATAACAAAAAAATAAATAAAATAAGTAAAGGTTTTTGAAAAGTTAAAGTGAGTACATACATGGGAGAGGTACTACAAATATACAGTATCTTTTTATGCATTTAAACCTGTTTTTGCCTGAGAAAATGCAATCGGACAGAAAATGTAGGCGTCACGTCATTGACCCATATATATATATATATATACACACACAACTTTGTTTGGCTCTGTGTGTATCTTATGCTTCTTTCTTACTTTTATTTAGAGTAACAAAGATTTTGATTGAAGTTCAGTCGCTCCTGGCAGATCCTGCCCTCTTCAGCAACGTTCAACTGATCTCTGATGATATCGGCCAATGGGCGTCCGTCCTGCAGAATGCCAACCCAGCTGGGGGTAAGTGTCTATGTTTCCTTTTCTAAAGCTGATATTATTTTAAATAAAATCTCAGTGGATTTGAATGGAAACCTGTTTCCACCATAGAATAAAAAATAAAAAACTTTTTCTCTCACAATTATTAATTTATTTCTCGCAATTGCAAGTTTATATCTTGCAATTCCGACTTTATAGCACGCAATTGTGAAATCAGACTTTTTGATGTAAACTCGCAATTGTGAGATAAAAAGTCACAATTATCTTAAAATGTTTTATTCTGTGGCGTAAACAAGCTTCCATAGATTTGCCTGCTGGCAATTTTTCTAAACAAGATCATCTTGCTTCAAGATCAAATTGATTCACAGTTTTGTCTAGGTAGAACTGCTGTTATGAACACTTCAGACATCCCAGTTCAGCTGTGTGTTTTTTTTCCACCAATCTCATAAATGTGAAATAATCGGCAGCATTTCCACAGTATGACACTCATGCATTGTGAGTAATCAAACGTGGGCTTTTGAGCATCATTATTAGATCATCATTACCATTATCATCTTTCAAATATAAGTAAAAATAGAATCAGCTGTTGACTTGAGTTTAGAGTGCAAAATTTGTGCATGAGATACGTTTCTGGTTCAAATATGCCATTAACCCTCTATGGTACGGTGTTGCCTCCTGGCAACAAAATCTATTTTAGTTTATTTTTAATAAAATTAGACTTTTAATGCAAGTAGAGTAGCGCCCAAGTAGCAGTGCTTCGCCTGTGCTTCACCCCAATATAGTCCCAAGTCAATATCTGCCTAGGAAATCGCCTAGTCTTAAAGGTTGTATCAGCGATTTCAGGCCCAAACATAAATGATCGCATTCATCTAATCTTTCCTAACGATCCGCTAGCTGCCCGCCCCATAAGCAGGTCGTCAAAAAAACCGCGTCTCTGTAGGCATGAAGATATCCTCAAATGCAATGGCATTCAAATCTATACTATAACTACTATTGCCCTTGCTGTTCTTACACAATGACGTGCACAACTAGAATGGACGTACACTTGAATTGACTACAGAGGCACTGTGCAATTTACAGCTGCAGTTGTTGGTTGTTAGGTGCAGGTCGTATATCTTGCCGCTCTGCTGTTGTTTGTTCATACCGTTTAGTCTAATGATATTCAGATTTCTGAGGAAGCTCATTTGCAAATAGGCCGTGTTGTCAGGACGTGGTCACCGCTGCAAGCCTATTTGCATTCTGGGGCCATGAACTTCTATTATACAAGATTAAATTCATCAGCAGATCTAAGAGAGAGTAATTAACTCACAGCGCTGCCAGAGACTCGCCGATAAAAGCAACCAATCAGAGCGAGCGTGGAATAAAGCGCCCAATGGGAGCGCAGGGTGACGCCATGGCAGCCGGAGATGATTAAGGTGCGGGGTGACGACTCCAATCTCTCTCGAATAGAGCTTATCCGCACACACGTGTTTGTGCGTAAGCCGGTCTGTCTGCGACCTACCTGATTGGTGTTGAAGAGGATTGTCGAGATGACAACAAAGACGCAGATAAGATTCAGAGTGTAATGACGTGCCCTCTGTAATCAGCGCTGCTGTCTGATACTCTTCGAGCGCTGGGCCGCTAATTAGCACGGCTCTATACATATTAGCCGGGTCAGGTTTTTTTTTTACGTTCCCAAACACAACCGCCCATTCATGAGAATTACAACAGCTCTCTCTAGGGCGCAGTCAGACCTCCATCCACCCTTGATGTCTAAACACAACAAGCTTTCATATGCCTAATTGGCTTTCATGGTCTTTGTGCGAGCGTGTGGGAGGAATTTGCAGTTACATGATGACAAAACAGCGTGTTGCCTTATAGCTAAATGAGTCTTTAACGGGCTAACACGTGTTTAATAAGCCACATCCTCTCCTTCAATCACGGCCTCAATTTACCCGAAGCGTTTGCATAGCCGCCACCGCAATACACCTCGACCTCCACTTCAAAACATGTTACATTTTCTAAGATAAATGTAAAAAGAATGAATACTTTCTTTATTTTTTGCTGTTTAGACTACAAAAAATATATAAGATTTTAAAAATGGTATATTTTCTGTCTGTCTGAACGAAACCTATGTAAGCTACAGTAAGAGCAATATGTTAATATTCCCTGTTCAATTTCTCTGTTAGGTCAGTCCATTCCGCTTCGCAATTTGCTGAGAACCAACGAGACGTTTTCAGAATATCTGACGAACAGCCTTTCTGTGCCAAGCACAACAGCCACGAGCCTGATGAAGGTGAAAGTTCGGCTTGGCCAGGTACGTCATCTACAAAGACAGATGGAGAGCCAGAAAGATAAAGAGACGCTGTATATTTTAGTGCAGACTGGAGGAGATCCAATATCCCTTAATGAAAAATCAGCCGAGAGTCCAGACGCTTCTACAGGAACTCAATCACATCACCAAAGCTTGTTGTTAAAGCTAGATTCACATGGTGGTAAAATGTCAAACACATGTCATTTGAACTTCAAAAGCAAAACTCAATAGGCACATAAATATTTAGAGGACAATGTTTTAACTCTAATTATAAAAATTAAGAAATACAAATATTGCTGTTGTAAATTACAATTGTCATGTAAAATGACAAAAGAATCTTATGAAGGCCTAAAAATATGATTTATTTCACACTGCAAGTTACAATACTAATATTATATTAGTCTTAAATTTCTCACTTTCAAACATTCAAATCCTCAGGCTTTTATTTTGACATAATACTGATAATAGTGCTGAAAACGTAGACATACTCATTTAATTAAATCACTTATTTAATTATTGATGCTCTCATTTTTAATTAAATAACCGATTTAATTATATAAGTACTTGTTTTTGCCACAGAATAAAAAATAAAAAAGGTAATTGCAACTTAACTTTTTGTCTCACAATTCAGACTTTTTTTTCTCGGAATTGCAGGTTTCAGAATTCTGACTTAATTTTCTCAGATTTGCGTGATATAAACTCACAATTGCGAGAAAAAAGTCAGAATTGTGTGTTTATATCTCACAGTTCTGACATTATAACATGCAACTGCGAGTTTATAACTCGCAATTGGTAAAAGAATGTCAGAAATGAGATAAGTTGCAATTGCTTCTCTTTTTTCCATATGGCATTAAGCTATATCGCGATTTCACTTTTATTTGGATTAGTTGTGCAGCAACATTTTTTATTTTATTTTTATTTAATCAACATTTGATTAATTAGTAGCTTTTCATCAATTCATGAACCCCCTTCAGTTGAAGTTTGCAATCCCTTATCTGAGATAACATAGATCATCAGGTTTCAATTGTGAAATATATTAATTTGTGAGTACAAAACAAAAAAGTACTTCTTGACAAAAATGTTGCCTTTATATTGATCTTTCAAAATTTTATATAAACTCAAAGATGATGCCAGGCGGTATTCTAGAAAGTAGGTTATGGGACTTACCTGGGTAAGTTTATTCAGCGCATGCACACCCTAGTGGGCGTGAAAGATTTTGCACAATATATATGCTGCGTTCCAGTCCACTTTTAGACATGCACTTGCGAACTTCCCTAAGCACTTCCCCTCGGGGAAATCCCTGCCGCCATTTTGAAGTGCGTTCCACTTCGTGAAGTGGACAAGGGAAGTTTATGGACAGACCCTCGTTCCCTCGATTTTGACCGAGGGAGTGAGTCTACTTCTTATGTACACTTCAGGCACCTATATGTCCCACAATGCAGTATGATTGTGATGTCACCACAAATCTTGTCTAATCACCACCACAACAAACAACTCTATGATATATTAATTATATATATTTTTAATTTAAAACAACCCACACACACCTATATACATTTGGATGCTGCATTAAACAAATTCTTAAAGGGAAAAAAATGTAAATAATAAATCAACTCTATAGCTGATTCCAAGTGATCAAGGGTTGGGACGTTCCAATTCAACCCATTGCAGTTTCCATCAGTAGTGGGCACTCGTGCATCGTAAGCAATGACGTACATCTGAGTGAACGAGACGGAGGGAAGTTAGCGAGTGAAGGGCATGACAATTTTGGACTGGAACGCAGCCATAGAATGCATTTTTGCTTTGCAAAACGTGTTTTGTGTGAACAACCCCCTATGGCGAGCTTCTTCTTAGCCATATACTGTAAAAAAAGGGTATATGCTAATGGTAAATTAATCTTGCTTTCTGGAATACCCTCCAGGTGTGTCTCTGAGTTTTGTTTTGATATCCTAACTGTTTGCTGCTCTGTTGTGTAGTTGCCTGCGCTCTCAGGTGAGGGAGATCTGCGCTCTGTGCTCTGCAGTGAATCAGTCGATCGCGTCCTGGAGTTTAATTCATCCAATCAGAAGGCGGAGTTTCAGAACATCACATGCTCCTTGACAGCCAATAAGCTTCTTCAAGCCAGACAAGCATTCATGCAGAATGTTGACAACATGAAACTTCTAAATGCAGTGAGTAAACCTCCTTTATTTCTGTGAGTGGGACTTTTAAACATTTTATGACTACATTTAAAAAAAATTAAATCAGTGTTTTTGTATTTTCTAGTAAAAATAATTATCATTAAACCATGATATGGGTCATTCTACAGAAACGTCCACAAAAGCCTGTAGCCTACACAAATCAAATCAAATCAAGTATATTTGTATAGCGCTTTTCACAATACAGATTGTATCAAAGCAGCTTCACAGTATTAAATTAAAATAAAATAATACAACAAGGTTTGTTTCTAGTGGAATTTATTGATTGATAAAATAAAATAAAATATCCCCAACTGAGCAAGCCAAAGGCAACAGTGGCAAGGAACCGAAAAAACTCCATCAAGTGACCTAATGGTGTCCTAAAACTCCATCAGGTGACCTAATGGAGAAAAAAAAAAAACCTTGGGAGAACCCAGGCTCAGTCAGGGGCCAGTTCTCCTCTGGCATTTATGAACTAGAGGCCGGATTGTAGTTTGAACTGTAAGATTAAAAATATTATATGAATGCCTGGCCGAAAAGATGCGTCTTTAATCTAGTTTTAAACTGGGAGAGCGAGTCCGAGCAACGAACAGTATCAGGAAGACTATTCCAGAGTTTCGGAGCCAATTGATCTGGATATCCTAGGTATGACCAAAAGCCTCGAATTTATTGATCTTAAAGAGCGCGATGGATTATAGGGCGATAGAAGATCCGTTAAATAGACTGGAGCTAAGCCGTTTAGGGCTTTATAGGTCAGTAGCAATACCTTGTAATTAATACGGAACTTTATAGGTAACCAATGTAGTGATGATAAAATCGGTGTTATATGATCATATTTTCTTGATCTAGTAAGAACTCTAGCGGCTGCATTTTGGACTAACTGTAGCTTGTTTATTGAGGATGCAGGACAACCAGTTAATAAAGCATTACAGTAATCTAGTCTCGAGGTCATGAATGCATGAACTAACTTTTCTGCATCAGAAAGCCGCGGTTCAGCTGCGCGCAACAAACGCTGCCAGTGTGAAAGCAAAACGGGCGTGTGCTGCTCCCGCTCACCATACGCACTGCTACTGCGCTGCATCCGCCGCATTTTTTGGCAGTAACGGTAACGGTGTTATTAAGATGGGAAGAGTAATCAATTCGATTACTCGTTACTGAAAAAAGTAACGCCGTTAGTAACACCGTTATTTATAACGCCGTTATTCCCATCACTGCATGTGACCTTGTTATTTGTACACGCTGTGACTATACAAATCACAACCTGTAAATAGGAAAATGTTGGCGTTATTTTGTCACTTATTGGGAGCAGTATGCTAGCTGGAGCCGTTTACCTCCAGTATTTGTGCTAAGCTAGGCTAGCGGTGGGTGCGTCAGACAGAGTTACGGCACGCACGGAGATGAAAAGGGAATGTATGGACTTATCTAACTCTGGGGGATATGGTGAATAAGCTAAAGTCCCAAAAAGTCGGCTTGTTCCTTTAAAGACTGCATGTACCATTTTTTTGTCACTGGTGTTACCTTACTTCTTTGGCAATATTTAAGGTTTTTATGAAATATTATTTCTATTTTTTTTTTCAGCACATGTAGTCAGAATTACCGGAAAAATAATAATAATGCAACAAATAAGGAGATTATGTTTTATTTATTTTAATCAGGTTTGTTAAAAGTGTGCTTGAATGAGGTTAGTTTGTTTGCGCAACTATGTATTTGCTATAACAATGAAAATATTTGAAAACCAGTTCAAATCAAGTAATGATGCAATCCTTTAAATCTTAACTTTTGAGTGTAGCAGAATTAAATGGATGTACAATTATTATCATGTCACATGTGACATTGTATTAAATGTGACAGAAAAAAAAGACAGTAACACCAGTGACACAATGAATCACCAATGATATGCATTAGACCAAAGATCATTATTCTTCAACTATAATTAAGTATATGAGACTAAATTGTTACATTTGGCATACAATCTAAATGAATAGCTTTGAATAAAGTTTATCTATAAATAGGAACCATTGACAATTTTCATGAAAAATTTATTTTACAAAATGGCTGCTGCAAGGTATCAAACCACATGTTGTCAATCATGGTATACTAACTAAATTAAGTAGTTTAATCCATTTGTATTCTAGTTTTTTTTTTTTTTTTTTTTTACAATTCCCTAACAATAAAGTAGGTCATACCAGTGAGTTCAACTAAAAGCTTCATATGAAATCATGAGATAAATGAGAAAATTTCTGATAACTGAAAAGAGACAGTGGATTTTTATTTTAAAATGTAAAGAAATTGTAATCCTAAAGGGTTTTTTAAATGTAATATTTCTGTAAAGGCTAGGGACAGAAAAATTTACATTTCCATAGAATGACCCATATATTTACTTGAAGCAAAATGTTATAACAAATAAATTTTGCCGCTCTTTAATGTGGAGTGACAGATCAGGCGCTGTATCGCCTAAGTTCTTTACTACAAGTTACAGCACAAAATAAACTTTTTGAACATCATAAGTTGAAAAATACGATACCAAAATCCATATGACGTCTCTTGTAAACAATCAGTGTTTCAACCGCGGAAAGACGTCATTAAAACAGCTTGTAAAGAATGTCACGTAAAGTTACATTTACCTATAAGCAAGTCAGTGTTCATAAACTTGTTATTTAGCTAGATAAATAACTAGAGAGGAGCATTTTGCTATTACATATTCATTATATTTTATATACATATACTTAATCTGTTGTCTTCGTTATTTAACGTTTAAATCTGTCATGAAACAAGTTTTTATGACAGTCCCTATTTATGTGTTTCAGCTACAAATTGTTGTATAAACATAATTAAATAATTTAAAAGTTGATATAAAACAGACTTACATGTAATTTAAATGTTTATAAGTTTTTATTTATTAGTGTTGATTATTAAACATGTGATTAATTGTGTATTATATAAACTTTTTCGATGCATCACTAAATTCAGCTTAAGTAAAACATTTCTACAGCATCCACGAGTGTGTCTGTGTTTTCAGCAGTGCAGAATGTTTTTTGAACATTCAGAAATCTCTCCTCCTAACCTTTGTACACACATATAGTACACAAAGCTCTCAGCAGCTCTTACAGAATAAAACTATTAACAGAAGTGAAGCTCTGCAGCTAGAAATGGGACTAAATGGGATGCGGCACTGAAAGGAGCGCATGGACACAATAGGCGTCCGATATACTCTGAGCTCAATGAAGGGCAGCCACTTACTTCTACAGAAGTATACAGTATGAACACTTGTGCTTGAACATGTGCTTTAGGTCGAACGATGAAACAAGGTCATATCCAGGGCAGCTCTTTTCTTAATATCTAGTTAAGTAAATTGGTTTTGTTATATGGGTGTTAATTTAATTTTTAGAGCCCTATGAATTTTATTTTATGTTTTAAAATTCTATCAAATTTTTCCCAAATTCTTTGTATTCCGTTTTAATGATTTATTTACCTTTTAATAATTAAAAAGCACATCTAATCAATTGAATTCATAAAACTTTAACTATTTATTTATTTATTTATTTATTTATTTATTTATTTATTTATTTATTTATTTATTTATTTATTTATTTATTTCAGTAATAGGGCCATATGACATTTTGCGAGTTCCGTGTTGTCCATTTACATTTTTCTGGATTTATGATTTGATACAAATTTATTATCTAAAACAGAGATAATCAAATCAAGGCAGACATATTTTGCTGACAACCCAGAAACCAAAGGGGAATATCTAGCTTAGACTTTTGCCTAAACACATTATGGCAACTAAAAATATTTATAAGTATTAAAGCAACTGAGGTGTGCTCTTATTTGGGATAACATAAATTCATATAATTATCACATATAACAGGGCTGTTAAATTCAACATTATGATCTCTCAAATATTTTTAGTGGTGCTATGTTACGTGTTTACCAAAATATGTCAGATGTAGCAGTTTGTGAGTTATGAAGGAAAATATGGGAAGGTTACAACTGCCCTTGGCCTTTCATATATGTTCAACCATTTGTTCTTAAATTCACATTTAAGACATTTATAATCCACTCTCATCCTGAAGGGCTTCGGGTTTGGTTTTGCGGATGAGAGGTTGAGAGCATAAATGTTCTCCAGACTGAATGAAGAAAAAGCCATTTGCCACGTAATCCCCTGTGCAGATAAATACTTCAAAACACACACACACACACACACACGCACACACACACACATTCTCTCTCTCTCTCTCTCTCTCTCTCTCTCTCTCTCTCTCTCTCTCTCTCTCTCCCCCTTCCCTTTTGCCTTTTTCTGAACCTCCCTTTCCTTCTAAAGTAATCGCTATTGAATGTGTGAAGGTCAAAGAGATAGACACAGAGATAGTGCTGGCTAAGAGGCCAGTGAACGGGAGTTTATTAAGGTTGTTTTAACTGCCTGACATCCCAGGCTCTGAGAATAAACTCTGAAAATCTAATGATCTTTATAGATTGAACTGTACTTCGCTTCAGTTCAGTAATACTGTCTTAATCTTTGGCTCTGTGAGGCAGAACCCATGTAATACACAATTAAGCTCAGAAAAAATCAGTAATACTAAAATGAGTTTTTTTCTTCTTCTTTTTTTCCCTTCTGATTCAGCTTCCATTAGCATTGGGTCTGAACCGGCAAGAGACAGGCGTACTGATGGCAAAAACCAGTGTTCATATCGCTCCATTAATGACAGCGGTGAGTTTTCAGTTTTGGATGAATGGACTATTCTTTCCATCTTTTACAAATGTAAAATGTTATCCAGGAATAGGATACAATAGTGTGTCCCATGAGGTTTCAAATTAGAGGCCCAAATCCCATGTTTTGTCTTGCAAAACCTATTAGATATGTTGGGTAAACAAACATATCTTCACACCAACTAAACCTTCTCTGGAAGATAAGTAGATACTGTAATCACTTTCCATTTCCACTGTTATCAATGTTATCATACGTATTTTTGTATTTATTATAAGAATATTTATTTATTTTAAGAATAATTAATACTTTTATTGTTTGATTAATAAAAAAATATATAATAAAAAAAAACAAAATTACACCTATTTAGACATCCTAAAGTTTGCTAACAGGATTTGCTAAAATTGTAAAGCTCATAAATAATTAATAGAAAATAAAACAGCTTATATACTCCTTGTAGTTTGACATCCTGAGGATTTTCTGAAAAACACTACCTTTCAAAAGTTTCGAATGTTTTTAAATCTCTTGGCTGCATATATTAGATACAAAAACAGTAATATTGTGAAATATTATTGTAATCCAAAATACGTGTTTTCTATGTGAATATTTTTTTTTAAATATAATTTATTTCTGTGATGCAAAGCTGAATTTTCAGCATCATTACTCCAGTCTTCAGTGTCACATGATCCTTCAGAAATCATTCTAATATGCTGATTTGATGCTCAAGAAACATTTCTTCTTATTATAAAAACAATTGTGCCCTATCATATTTTAGTGGAAACTGATTTAAAAAAAAAGTGGATTCTTTGATTATCTCTTTTTTTTTTTTTTTGGTTCCATTTATATAAACTATGTATTATGTTATTTCCATTGCTATAGAGCACAACATTGAGGTTATGGAATTATCCCATTTATTTTCTCCATACAGAAATAAAGTTTGCATAAATTGTTTAAAACAGACCTATCATGAGCTCTGAGGCTGTTAATCAATAGCACATTCTCCTGTAGAAGTCAATATATATTGTTATATTTCTAATGAAAATAATTCTGAAGAGAAATCCACTATTTGCGGTTACCGTGAATACAGGAATTGTGCATGAAGAGCTCAGCAAATTGTGCACTCCCATAATCCATTGCAAATGACTTAATGGAATAGCACAACCTCCATTGGGTTCAGATGATTGCCAGTGTGTGCTCCAATTTTCCTGAAGAGCTCGTTCATCTGTTGGCATCTACAAGAGAACAACTCGCATGCAGCGAAAGACTGCTACAACATTTGAAGCATCTTACAGTCTTAAAGCGCAGAGCTGTCCGATAGTTTCTGCAGATGACCTGTATTTCAAGTTTTGCTAAACCGTGCTGTCTCACAAAATGTGATCTGCCCATGAGGTCGTCTAGCTACGTTTACATGCACCCAAATAATCTGTTTATTATCAGATTGATGGCTCAGTCAAACTGGGAAAACATCATCTAAACACATCTTGAGCTTGAAGCGAATATCGTTTCAATTGGATTGGAAGGGGTGGTGTAGTCCTGAAATAAATAAGCATGTATCGGATTCGAACAAAACTTGCACACATGCACAATTTGTTTATGTTTACATATGTTTTACGTCTTATAAACTGCACTTTAAAAAAATAAAGGTTCTTTATTGGCATCAGGGATGTTAACCGATGACCGTTTGACCGATGGTTGACCGTATCAACATTAACCGATCAAAGTTGTCGGTAGTCAGTAAAAAAAAAAAAAAAAGTGATCTCTAAATTAGGCTATTATAGACAGTGGACTAAACGCTACTACAGTTAGCCATCTCATTCCAAGATCTTTTTGTGTGAAGTGAACAAATCCCTCACACTCTGTTTTTCATAACTCGCCTGTTTGTACTTAATAAACCAATAATTTGGCGCGAGGTCACAGCGTTTGGGTTCGCACGCTCACAAGGTTTGCGAAAAGTAAAGGCTACAGGCTAAAACACTCGAGGTTAGAGCCAGGGCAGACGACAGGATGAAGCGTGCAAAGAAAAGTAGTGTGTGGGACCATTTCACCAAAAAGAATGACACAGATGTAAGTTGCAACTTGTGTGATACAGTGCTTAAAGGGTTAGTTCACCCAAAAATGAAAATTATGTCATTAATGACTCACCCTCATGTCGTTCCAAGTCCGTAAGACCTCTGTTCATCTTCGGAACACAGTTTAAGATATTTTAGATTTAGTCCGAGAGCTTTCTGTCCCTCCATTGAAAATGTATGTACGGTATACTGTCCATGTCCAGAAAAGGTAATACAGACATCATCAAAGTAGTCCAGTGGCTCAATCTTAAGTTTATAAAGTGACGAGAATACTTTTTGTGCGCAAAAAACAACAAAAATAAAGACTTTATTCCACTATTAATTTCCTTCTCTCTGGGCCTCGAGTTTTTTCACGTAGTATAACTGCGTAGCGCTTCTGGGTTGTACGTCACACGTAGGCTCACTATTGGCCGACGCTGGTCATGTGTGTGATGCGTCTGACGTACAACCCAGAAGCGCTATACAGATATACTATGTGAACTAACTCGAGGCCCAGAGAGAAGGAAATATTTCATTTTTGGGTGAACTAACCCTTTAAATACAGTAGTAGCACATCATCTATCCGCATAAGATGGGCTTAGATTTGGAAATACATTACATCTACATTTCAGTGGTAACAGATAAGGTGATGATGATCATCATCTTTCTTTATTATTGTTAGCACTACCTCAAACTAAAGCGGTTCAAACTTTTCTTAAATGAGCCGCGGCAATGTTTCAAATGAGCTTCTAACGCGAGACAAACGCCTTTATTTTCAATGCGATCACCTTGTACCCAAACCATTTTGAAACTAAGGAGCCATTTGTCCTCCGATTACATACAAGCTCCTCGGCACCGCGTTTGTGGGACTCATGTTTCGCGCTGTAGGGGATTTAAAAAAAGTGACGTGAGTGGAAGGGCGGCAGTGTGTGTGTGAGCGGCAGAGAGATGCGACAGAGTTGCGAAATTGCAGGCGCGGCTCGAAATGGCTGTTATTTCAAATAGTGTAGCATATTTTAAACTAATCGGTTAACCGGTTTCAACCGGCTAATGAGGCTCGGTGGTCGGTCAAGAAATTTTTTAGTTTTCGCCATCCCTAATTGGCATCTATGGTTCCATGAAGAACCTTTAACATCCATAGAACCTTTTC
Source organism: Abramis brama (assembly GCF_963993115.1). Classification (NCBI taxonomy): domain Eukaryota; kingdom Metazoa; phylum Chordata; class Actinopteri; order Cypriniformes; family Leuciscidae; genus Abramis; species Abramis brama. The sequence goes on along the minus strand of NC_139965.1, from coordinate 51,208,967 downwards.
ATTGTTCTAAAGGTTCTTTACAGTTGTAAAAAGGTTGCATGCAGTTCTGTTTATTAACTTCTAGAGCGCCAAAAGTTACGGACTGCAGCTTTAAAAAAACAAAGTAACTTTATTTTTGTGTCATTTAATGCGTTTGACACTCCTGAAACTTTGCAGTGTGTAAGTGGCCGATGGTCCTCTTAGCAACATGAAAAACAAAACTTTTATTCTCAATGTCAATGTGCAATGGAGCATAAAAAAACTGTAAAAAAAGACTGTAAAAAGGTGCAACGTTTTCGTCTTGCTGACAGACTGTCTCAGATCAGCCAGTGATCAACGGCCAGACCTGAAATTACTTGTGAAAACAATGCAGACTTTTCACTAGGACTTTTCACTTCTTTTCATCAGTTCTTGTTAAAGGTCCCGTATTATGCCCCTTTTCACAAGATGTAAAATAAGTCTCTGATGTCCCCAGAGTGTGTATGTGAAGTTTCAGCTCAAAATACCCAACAGATCATTTTTTACAGCATGTTTAAATTGTAATTTTTTGGGGCACAGAAAAACGCGCTGTTTTAGTGTGTGCCCTTTAAATGCAAATAAGCTGCTGCTGGACGGCCCAGGGGGCGGAGCTTCATGAGCTCGCGCTCAGTCTCTCAGGACAATTTCATCTCACGGAATGATGATAATATCAGAAACTCTTAGTAACGGTGTTCATTTCGAGTCGGACAATAATGCCTACAGAGTCAGAGTGCTGTATAGAGATGAAACAGGTATAGTTTAGTAGTTTAATTACGGTTATTATAACGTATTTGTCATCTGCTTGTATGTATCCATTATTTATTAATAGCCTACAAGTCTGCTGTCTGAATGATGATCAAACATATACTGATGAGTTTAATAAAGTTTATTGTACATCACACAAAAGATGAAGTGTCAGTTTTACTTCAGAAAATCACCATAAGAGCTGAGTAAACACAGTAAGTTATAAGTGCGCAAGTACATAAACGTATTTCGGTAGAGTTGAGGGAGCATTCCTGTGGGTGGAGGTTAGTCAAAAAACGGTTCTAGTGACGTCATTAAAGAAGGAAGTAGAGGGATGTAGTCCAAACGAGCCGTTCGTTGTAGGCGACTTTCAATGTGGTTTAAATGCAGCCCTCTTGGCCTCCGAACTTGAGTACCCCTGTTCTAGAACATTGTGAACAGACAATCAAATGTGAGGACCAAAACTAAATGCATTTTATAATCAATGTTAAGGGTTTGGTATTGTACTCTCTGTTTCGGAATCAGTTGCGTCCTTTGCAAGGCTTCATAGGAAGAGTTGTTCATTTCCTCGCAAAAGAACTGAAGTAGTCTTGTATGGTACCATACTTTACTTTCTTTGCTGCAAATCAATGTGACTGCCATTTGCATATAGCATTGCAAATGATGTAATTGGATCTCTGTACACTCTCAACTACTTTTTTTGTTTGCAATAAACTTAGCGTATTAGTATATAACGTTATACTGAATACTTTTTAATAGTAATATATTGTGCTATTCATCTGAGAGCTGGTTGGTTTGGTCCAAGGATTAGAGCTCTGTATAGTGAATATGTTTCTGAATGTGGAGAAAATAAATGGGAAAATAATTCAGGAACCAAGGGCAGTGAAAAAGTGGGCTGTCACTGTTGTGCTCTATTACCCATGCTTCTGTGCAGTCCATTACTGTTTGCATGGCTATATAAATAAAATCAGCTGGAAGTTTGCTGGAAAGTAATATACCGTGTCATTTGGTATTAACACAACAGCTGTCACCTTCGTTCTGAGTGAACAGGCTTTATGTCTGTTATGCTCGTTGAGTGAGACTGAAACACAGTTTACACTTTTTGTTTCGATTATGAAGGTGGTGTCTTGATCACGCACCAAAAACCATTTCACCTTTTCATGGTTTGGCATTAGCCAGCTTAGCCGCCAGGCCAACAGATGCAAAGCACAGATGGACTTGTATTACGCAGACATGCCGTGAACTAGACATTCATGGCATTAATTAATGACATTACACCATAATATTCAGTTATGGGATGGACGAATGTTCACCAGAAGTGTGAATGCAGTATGTTTTCTAGTTTTTATTGCATCTTTCTGTCCAGACAAAAAGACAAAAACAGTGTTCCAAAGAAACAATGGTTCACAGGTCTGTTCTGCTTATGGGTCACAGATAGTGTAATGCAAATGCTTCATGCAGATAATAAAGCAAACTAAGTACACTACTGTTCAAAAGTGTGTGTGTGTGTGTGTGTGTGTGTGATTCCTTTTCTTTTATTCAGTAAGGGCACATTAAATTGATCAAAAGTGACAGTAAAGACCTTTATGATATGTATTTTAAATAAATGCTGTTCTTTTGAACTTTACATTCATCAAAGAATCCTGAAAGAAATGTATCACGGTTTCCACAAAAATATGCAGCCGCACAACTGCTTTCTTGAGCAGAAAATCAGCATATTGGAATGATTTCTGAAGGATCATGTGACTGAAGAATTTAGTAATGATGCTGAAAATTCAGCTTTGCATCACAGGAATACATTACTTGGTGAACATAAGAGTCATTTCTGAATGTGTATATGTGGAGATTTTCCTGTGATATGTTTTTTTTTTTCTCCACTCAGATGTCTAAGTTTGGGTCTTCAGCGCTGCTAAGTGCGGTAGACACTTTGGACTTCAGGTCCGATCCATTTGGAAGCCTCAGTCAGCTGATGTGTGGAACAGACGTTAACACCACGTCCAATAACACCAGCAGACCTGTTGTGAGGACCGTGTCAACAGAGTCGGACCAACAGAACACACGGGCTGCAACAGCCGACAACACCAATGCAACCAGCACTAACACCAGTAAGAGCTGATTTTTGAATCTAATAGGACAGTTTAAATCCGATAACGCATTTACCAGTAACGATCATTGTGTGACATACTTCTTTGTGAAATGGAATATTCAAAGGAAAATAATGGGACTTGATATTATTCAAGTGGGCTATTACAATATTATTATTTAATCCCTTGCGAAAAATAATTGGACTTAATTGTATTTAATGTGCACGTGTAGTGATCTTCAAATCTTAAAAGTAAATTTTTTAAAAACTGTACTTGCAGATAATATAATATAAATTAAATAAAATGTACTTAAAGAGAGTCCCCTTTCACGGCTGTTTCTTTACACGCACATAAAACGTGCAATTTGTAATCATGTCAAACTAAAGGTTTTACTTTAAAGTACATTTCACATCATTTTGGTTCAAAAATATTTTCTTGTGCTTTGAAGAAGTACATTTATTTTGATGTGTTGACTAACATACTAAAGCACATCTACTTATTCAATATTACATTTAAAATGAATATATTTAAAAAGAAAACTAAATTGCAACATCAAAATCCAAAACTTTAAAATACAGTTAAATAGAAATAGAAATGGCATTAAAGTATATTTTAGTGTACCATAAATGCTTGTCAGTACATTCAGCAGTACACTTTAATCATAATTCAAAGACAATTGAAGTTATTTTGAAATGACATATTAAGATGCACTTAAGCACTCTTAACTTCAGCTAATTCCATTTAATTTAAATTTGAACTATAAAACATTTCCATTAAATTGCAATTAACATGCAATCATGTGCCTGAAAACATCATCCAGTTCACACTTAAGTACACTGTAAAAAATTTGCTGTAATTATGCAGCTGCTTGCCAGTAACTTACTGTAGATTTAAATTGATGTTATTTACTGGCAACAGTTTGTTCAAAGTTAAATGAACATTAAACATTAACAAGTCTTTGTCTTTACAGAATAAAACTATAAAATAACAACCTAATGCAAAGCATTCTGGGAACCAGAAATCTTCATCAACCTTTTTCTGTTTTTTTTCCCCTTCAGATTTTGGTTCCCAGAATGCTTTGCATGAGGTTGTTATTTTAGTTTTATTCTGTACAGATAACGACTTGTTAATGTTTAATGTTCCTTTAACTTTGAACAAACTGTTGCCAGTAAATAACATCAATTTAAATCTACAGTAAGTTACTGGCAAGCAGCTGCCAGTAATACTGTAATTTCTATAGATTTTTTTTACAGTCTATATTAGATCCCTAATAAGTACTTTTTTAAAAGTATGCTAAAGTGTACTTCTTTACTTTAAACATACGTGATTGTGAAGTTTTATGTAAGAACCAAAATTTAAGTCATTATTCAGGGATCATTTTCCACTCCACTGAGCTGCTAACCATTCCCGGCAGATCATTTGAGTTCAATTTGAGAACCGGACCAACTGGATCCGCAGTAGTTTCTGACTCAGCAGAAGGCGAGAGTCGCATCAACGCAGAGGCTGTAGATGTTTCTTCCGTGATGCTGTTTGTTTGTTTACAATGCCTCGGTTCTCGCAGTGCTGGTGTGTTTGTACAGAGCACTTCTGTGCGGCTGAATATCAGGAGGACTGAGTTAATTAGTGACACTGTAGGGTTGTTCCGTTAATTACCTTCTCTTTGAAACTCCAGTAAATAGGATTGGCTGTTTCTCCCCGAGCTCTGCCTCGGCCTGCTGTGGCTTTCTGTTGTTCTGACACCACAAATCACAAAAACCGTGTTGCATTGTGCTGTATTCTGTTTTGATGGCTTTCCGGCCCTGTTTGCATGCTAATGGGATTGTACTTTCTCTCTGAATTTGGTGTGCTGGGATTGTACACGAGCGTCGGTGGGAATCCAGACAGTGAATGTGTCAGTTGATGAGGCACGTTGGCGTCTCTCTAGTGGGAGTGCAAACAGATGCATTATGAAACACAGATTGTGCGTTTGTGCATCTGCTGTACATAATGGGGAATTTAACTCCGTTATGAGATTCAGTTACACAGTTGATCTTTCAGTAAATCTGCAGAACGTTCCTCTGGTGTGTCGTTGGATGCTCTTACACTATGAAAAGAAAAAAAAAAAGAACCTGTAAGTGCCATGGAAGTCATATTGTCTGGAATCAAAGTGATTGCATCTCAGATGCTGTTTAATTCTCAAATGCACTTATTTCAGTCAAGTAGTAATTATCTTTTTCATTCAGATACATATACCTGCAGGCATACACTGGGACTGTGAAATATTTGATCTGTGCCGCCAGTGTTTTATTTACATTTCAATTGGTGTGTAGTTTAGAGATATTAAGAGAATCCCTTATTGTATAAAACAAACTATTTTCCTCTACTGTGGTGGCAGTATGAGATTAATGTTACCAACTTCTGCACTTTTTTCACACTTTTGAGTCTAGCTTGCACATTTTGAGCCATTATTTGTTTAGTGATGTTTGTTTTAGTGTTTGCAGTGTTGTAAAACAGTAAAAAAAAGGTTATTCAGTGAAATAAAGCTGCAATAAATATTAGATGAAAAACTTAAATTAAACAGAAATACTTTTAAGTTAAAGTATTAAATTTACTCAAATTAAACCTGAAATAATAAATTAAAGCTAAATATTTAAACACTTAATAAACATAAACTAAATTATTAAAACTTAAAATCAAATGAAAACTGAAAATGTATAAATAAAAGCTCAAAATGTTAATAAATACTATAGTAGTATATACGTAAATCTGAAAAAAAAAAAAATGTGGCCTTGATATTCCTTAGGTGTTTGTGTCTGCTGGGTGGTTTTGTTATTTTGTTTGTGCTGATGCTCAGGCTAATGTTACATCATATAGTTTTGAGGAGAACTGATTTCATTATAGTTAGTAGCCCAGGGATTGAGTCTGTGCTCACATCACTCTCAGTGGTTTGGGAATGTCATGATGTAGGCTGTGCATGAGAGTGAAGGTGGTGATTTGTCATCCTGTGATGCATTTCATTTGTTTTGCATTTATTTCAAGAGGTTTAGGCCCACTGAGATCAAGGCTTTTCTGTGAGCGAGTTCAGCAATGTGCAATGAACAGACAAAAGAAAAGCATTTGAAAAGGTAAAATAGTGTAGAACTCAATAAAATACAAAACAAGCAAATTTGACATTTATAAAGCCACTTTGAGACACTTACATTTTATCCTCAAGTTTCTCAAAATTCAAAGAATGAACTTTTCGCTCTTTTTACAGTTAAGAACAAGATTCATGCATAAATATTATGCATGAATAAAATGCATAAATAAAAGTGAGACTCTGCCTCAGCTCATAAATTAGTTAAGCAGTTCAGCAGGGATCTTAAAGGTCCTATGACATGCTGCTTTTTGGATGCTTTTATATAGGCCTTAGTGGTCCCCTAATACTGTATCTGAAGCCTTGGTGCTGAATTACAACCACTACGAGCCAGTCCCACAATGAGCTTTCCTTAGGACGTGCCAGTTCTGTGTCAGCTTTAAATGCTAATGAGGAGAGAGGTGGGGCAAGGTGGAGGTGGGGGTGTGGCCTTGACCAGCTTGCGGCCACGGCACCATGCGCTAATGTTTACAGTGAGTGGATGTATCGCAATGGCTCGTAGACACGCAGTCGTTCAAGCTTTCCAGTTTGACCCAGAATCTGATCCGGATGGAGAAGCACCTGAAGAAGTTGCAACTCAGCGGCTATCACTGTAAAAAGTGAACAGTTGGATCAACTTAAAAAAATTACTTCAATTGGTAACACCTAAAAAAAATAAGTTTTCTCAACTTAAATTATAACATTTTATCAACTTCATTTCACTAGGTCAGTCACACCTATATTATTTGAGTTCATTCAATCCTATTATTTACTTTAGTCTAACTTAATTTCACTGCATTCCAACTTAAATGTATTAATTTTCCCTACAGTTGGATCAACTTAAAAAAATACTTCAATTGGTAACACCTAAAAAAAATACGTTTTCTCAACTTAGCAATTATTATATTTTATCAACTTAATTTCACTAAGTCAATCACACAAGACTCAAATTGTTTTAGAAATATTTATTAACATTAATTCATTTTATACGCTAAAGTATTTTCCACATTACAAACTTTGAGAGATCATTACAAACTGTTTGTAATTTGTTGTGCCAATGAAATTTAATTTACTGACACACTTAACATCCATTCCATTAACAGTCTTTTTGCAAAGTTGTCTTTGCACTGCATTATGCTCAAAACTGAGGCACTAATATATTTATAAAAATAAATATAAAAACATAGTGGTTATGCCCTTAAATGAGCCACCTAAAAACAATTAAAGGAATAGTTCACACAAAAATGGTTCAAGTTGTTCCAAACCTGTATGAGTTTCTTTCTTCTGCTGAACACAAAAGAAGATGTGTTGAAGAATGTTGGTAACCAGACAGTTGACGGTACCCATTGACTTCCATAGCAGGAAAAAAAAAATACTGGAAGTCAATGGGTACCGTCAACTTTCTGTCTCTATTATCAATTATAGAAGAAATTAGAAATTACTTAAATTAATAAAAATTACTTACCATGTAATGTTATAGCAAAGTGTCCTCAGTCATCAAACATTAAAAAAGCTTTCGGTCGTAAGGGGAGAAAAATGTTGTAGTATTTAAGTGGTAGAAAATGGTTTGCTACAGGTCAAGTGATTAATTAGTTGTGAAAATACTACTATTTCCAAAAAAAAAAAAAAGTAAATGTAAAAATTTTCTACTAAAGAAAACCCTGAAATTTTTTCCTGGATGAAACGCCTCGAGCTAAGCAAATGAAGCTAGCGTTAAGCACAATGGGTGCGTCTCAATCAGCTCCCTAGTTCAGTAGTCAGGGCACTGATCAGGGAATCAGTCAATGGGCTGACTCCCTGATCAGTGCCCTGATTACTGAACTAGGGAGCTGATTGAGACGCAACCAATGACTTTCATCACAGACTTTCATCATCATTTCGTCAGAAAAAAACGTCTGACGCGGGGGTCCTTAAAGGGAAATTATACGTTGGCTGAAAGTGAGATATTTGAGTATCTGTGAATTTCTATGCGTTCAAGTTGAATGAGTGTACAATAATCAATTACAATTAGGAAAGCAGAAATACGAAGTAAATGGACTCAAATAGTTCTAATCCAACTTACACCCATATTCACTTTTTACAGCAGGACGTCTCCAAATGGTTAGTTTAAAATATTGTGTCTGGATACGGTTCTTTAGTTGGTTTGTTTATGTATGCTGTTACAGTTATTATCATGTAGCTAACACTAGCTGTTGGCTTTTCATGTTGCTCTGATATGCTATCGTTCTAAAGCTGTATTAGCATCTATATCAGTAATCTTTGTAGTTTAGAGAAGACTGTACTCTGGCGTATTTTCAGAGAAAATAAAATTAACCCACTGGTTCTTCAGAGGCTCGGATGAAGGAACTAAAAAAATACTTTTGTGTTCATTTGTACATCCAAACACTGAGCAACTGCCATGCTTCGCTTTGCAAGCCATCATGTCTCTCGAGGAAAAACCAATATCGCGCTCGCACGGTCGTAGCTCATTTTCTCATGGGCGGGCAAAGCAGAGAAAGGGGAGGTAACCTTTCCCCGTATGAGGACATTTAGGGAAGATTCCAGATTGGCCCATCTGAGCTTTCATTTTCTCAAAGGCGGAGCAGGATACCCAGGGCTTGGTTTACACCTATCACCATTTCTAGCCACTGGGGGACCATAGGCAGGCTAGGGGAACTCATATTAATGTTAAAAAACCTCATAAAGTGAAATTTTCATGCCATGGGACCTTTAACCTAGTTCGTAGTTGCAATATGAGTTGAGTTGTGCAAAGTAATCGATAATGAAATTTGTTGTTGACTATTGTTGGGGAAAATTACCTTTAAAAGTAATGCGTTACAGTATTGAGTTACTCCTTAAAAAAGTAACTAATTACGTTAACAAAAACATTAGTTAACATGAACTAATAATGAACTGCAATTCTTCAGCATTTATTAATCTTTGTCAATGTTAATTTCAACATTTAATACATTTTTAAAATGAAAAGTTGTATTTGGTAACATTAATGTACTGTGAACTAACATGAACAAACAACGAACAGCTGTATTTTTTATTTTTTATCTAACGTTAACAAAGATGAACAAATACAGAAACAAAATGTATTGCTCATGGTTAGTTCATGTTAGTTAATAAATTAACAACATGGTTTTTGTAGTCATAGATGCACATGCTTTGTATGTACTGTCACACAGTACATAACATTTTATATTTTTGAAACTAAATTATTATTGTTTAGCACATTATAAATATCTACGTTTAAGGAGATTTGAGAACACAGTATTTCACAAAAAAACATTCAGCATGGTACAGTGTTTACACTCTATTTGTCATTTTGTTGACAACTGTTATTACTTTTATATTGTATTATGATTTATAATATATAATAGAGCATAGAAACATCCTCGTTTTATACGACATTTACATGCACTGAAAGGTTTCCTATCTGCCTGTGTATTTCATATTTCAAGATCACTCGATTTCACACATTTCGGTCTGGCATATAGTTTGGGAAAAGCCCAATATTTTATTTTTTTTTTTCAGTTTTTGTAAAAATAACGCATTAACAATTCTTATCAGAAATTATATCCTCCGCTGGATAAAGTTCTTCTTCTTAGTTAATTCAAGGCTTATTCCTCACAGCTTGTCTTTCAAAAATAATGATAAGTAGATGAACCTGATATGCTTTGTTTTTATCGAGGTGATGGGGGGTTAATGACGGATTAGGGCATTATTGACCATGAATGACAGAGTATTTTAAGGTGTTTCCACCTTTATGATCCAAGTGAATGTGTCAGCAGCTCTCTGTCTCCAGGATTTAAGTAATTAAACTAAAAAGTAACATGCTTTTTTTTTTTTTTTTTTTTTTTTTTTGTAACGTCAATATTAATTTGTAAATTTATAAATTAGAAACTTTACTTGCTACATCAAAAGGTAATCTGATTGTTAAAGGGTTAGTTCACCCAAAAATGAAAATTCTGTCAGTAATTACTCACCCTCATGTTGTTCCAACCCCGTAAGACCTTCGTTCATCTTCGGAACAAAAATTAAGATATTTTTTATTAAATCTGAGAGCTGGCTCACTCCTCCATAGGCTTCTAAAGACGTTATAACTTGCTGGCCCAGAAAATGCATTAAAGACATCGTTAATATAGTCCAAGTGACTACAGTGGCTCAATCTTAAGTTTATAAAGCGACGAGAATACTTTTTGTGCGAAAAAAATAAAAATAAATAACGACTTTATTCCACTATTCATTTCCTTCTCTCTGGGCCTCGAGTTTTTTCACGTAGTGTAATAGCGCAGCGCTTCTGTTTCGTACGTCACACGCATCACACACATGACCAGCGTCGGCCAATAGTGAGCCTACGTGGTGACGTGCAACACAGACGCGCTGCTCTAAAACACTACGTGAAAAAACTCGAGGCCCAGAGAGAAGGAATTGAATAGTGGAATAAAGTCATTATTTTTGTTTTTTTTTGCGCACAAAAAGTATTCTCGTCGCTTTATAAACTTAAGATTGAGCCACTGTAGTCACTTGGACTATATTAACGATGTCTTTAATGCATTTTCTGGGCCAGCAAGTTATAACGTCTTTAGAAGCCTAGAGGAGTGAGCCAGCTCTCAGATTTAATCAAAAATATCTTAATTTGTGTTCCGAAGATGAACGAAGGTCTTACGGGGTTGGAACAACATGAGGGTGAGTAATTACTGACAGAATTTTCATTTTTGGGTTAACTAACCCTTTAAAGTGAAAGTGACGATGTGATGGCCAAGGGCCAGATTTACTAAACAGGGCAAATTAGCGTAAGCGCAATTCCAAAAAAGAGCCGATGGGAGTGGAAAGTTTTGCGCGTAATCTACTGACGATGTGCAAATTAAAGAACACAGACGCAGCTGGATCATTTCCATTGTGACCAACACAAGAGCAGCGCAAATTAACGTCTGGTTTAAGAACTGCCTTTTTGGGACGTTAAATAAAGGAGCAAAACCAGTGATGCCATAAGATTCCAGCAACAAATAATTTGTCTGTCCACACTAGACGCGACTGCGAGATGCGTCAAAATCAATCAAAACCCACAGCCAATCAGAACAACGTGTGGGCGGAGTCTCGCAGCAAGAGCACAGCACCAGAGAGTAATCTTGACGGCAATCGCAAGAATGGATAAGTAGGCTATATAATCAAATTCACAAATATTACACCATTTAAACATTATTAAAAATACATAGGCTACTGAGTTACTAAAACAATCTTTGTCAAAGAATACACTTGTTTGTTCACAGTTTGAACATTCTTGTTTCCAATTGTTTAATTTCAAGATCTGAGGTGAAATATCCATTGTTGCTTTTACAGCTACAAATGATATAGCACTAAATGATATTTTAGATATTTTACTAAAAAGATACCTTTTGTCACGCCTCGCGTGTAGTTAGGACACAGTGTGACAGTCGTTTAGTTCTGCGTCATGTTTAGGGGCGTGACAATATAATGTCGATGTCCCTGCAATAACAGACCGGCGTGCATCTAATTAATTATCCATTCAAGAAGGTTGTGCATGTTTACTGCAACAATGGAGCCGTGAACTTCACATACTTTTGAAAATCCAGCATTTAGTTGATCCTGGTAAGCGCTCATTGTCACAATTATAAACACGACGGTGTTCCTCTTCCACTAAGGGTTTTGGCATCACAGCATTTGTTTCCAGGCGGACTGTTAAAGAACGCGACACACAAGTCTCCTGGACAGCCTGTAGAATTCAACCAATCAGATCACGACTTCGAAACTCCTGAAGTGTTTCCAGAAAAGTATGCCATATGCATCAGACGTTCAGCCAACGGTCCGTGGGCGTCACAAGTCTGAGGCTGAGACTTTGACTGCCCCAAAAAACAAGTTTTTCGTAATGCATTGCCCCCCCCAACTCTGGTCATTAGTGATTTTTATAGATTAACAATCTCATTTTACAACTGCAAAATACGCTATCAAATGAAAAATGTTATGCAAAAAAATAAAATAAAATAAAAATAAGCCATTGTATTGACTCAACTATGAAATAAATATTTCAAATCAAATTCAACTGCATTCAACACATCCATGCTAAACAGCCATTTTGCAACTCCTAACTTGGTTATTAGTGTTAGCGCTAAATAATTTATGAACTGAGACCAGGTCACACTTACAAGCATTTATGCATAACACTCATACTTAATTGTGAGAATAAGAGTTACTTTTATGTTGGCATATTTTATGTGAAAATTGTACTCTTGTTGGTTTTATAAATCCTTTCCCTGATCATTACATCACTGCAGATTTTCAGCACTAGCGAAAAAAGAAGAATTTTACACTGAAATGTCCTACCTGGAATGAGGTCTCACCTAAGGGCTGCACATTCGCTCAATCAAATTAAAGCAGTGATTTTGTGGCACAGCTAGAGCACAGTGTGTTTATTGCTTTTCTATTGGGAAAACATGGAAGAGTGTATCTGACTGGGCAGAAATGCCTTTATATGCCTGTTCTGCTTTCTCTATACATGAAGGCGCTGAAGTGCAGAGGTTTGAGGGTTAAATCTGAGTCTAATCTTGACTTTCAGTATGAATCTATTTATTATTTGTTCGCGAAATTGTTGCTGGTTGTCGGTAAGCATTTGAGGTAGTGAACAATGAGCTTCTGAAGAACTGATGAATATATATATATTTTTTTTAATTTATAAAATCTTTTTTTTTGTTATTGTGTTTTTGTAATTTTTATTATTTTTTATGTGTTTATATAGTTTTTATACATTTTTGTTTTAGTTTTAGTTATTTTAGTACTTCAAGTTAAGTTACATGAAAATGAGAAATGTTGCCTTGGCAACCAGCTAAAAGTTTTTTTTAATATTTTATTTTATTTCAGTTAAAGTTTATTTAATTTCAACAAATAAAAGTAATTTTTATGGTTATTCTCTTATCATTTTCCCATCCATTGAAAAATGTAAAATGTTGAATGCATCGTAAAACGAATCCATATGAATCAAGCTATTCAATCCAAGTCTCCTAAAGAGACACAGTCGCTTAATGCAATGCTCAGATTTAATTTAGGCTTTTATTCCATTATGATCACACTGATCAACAAACATACAGAGACCTCATCGAATATGATAAATAGAAACCGTGCTTGCTTGATGCGCGAGAAGAACATTATTGGAGTCAAAGCTCGAGTCTGAGCTTGCGTGCATCTGAATCTGCTTCTTCAGTAATGTTTTTTTAATGTATATCCACTCTTCTTTCTTTGCAGGTGAGTTCTGTAAAAACTTGACGGACACGCTGGAGAGCTCGTTCAACCTGCGTCTGTTCTGGAGAACCTTCAGGCCCTTTCTGCAAGGAAAAATCCTCTACACACCTGACACAAATGTTACGCGGAGCATTGTTACAGAGGTACGCACACAAACAAAAACATATTGTAGCAAAGTTCGTTGTTATGGGAAGAAGGAGGTGGGAACTACCTAAGGTCTTTTTGTTAATCTACCTAAGGTCTTTTTGTTAATCTACCTAAGGTCTTTTTGTTAATCTACCTGAGGCAAACTTTCGTTTAAAAGCATAATTAGAAAGGAAACGCCACTTTTAAGTTTGACTGTATTTTCATTTTCGGTTAAATTGCCTTTTGAATGGGAGTGCTGGGGCACTTCTATGATAGCATGATTTTTAAAACACTAAGAAGGCTCGACACAACATGAAACTTTGCTGGAAGTATCACCGGGGCTCTACACATGAACTCGAGCATTGAGAACATTGTTTGTGTACACTGAGTTTACTAAAAATAAAGATTTTGAACAACTCACTGTAGCTGTGTCCGCCGGCATTTTGACAGTCAAAAATAGCCGATCTATATATAGATCAGTGGCTACAGTGCTCTGCCACCTCAAAGCCTGTGACGTGGACATGATGAAGATTTTAAACCCGGTAGATGAAAATAGCGTCTTAAAATTTAACCATTTTCCCCCAACTATTAAATCTAACAGATGCTAACATTGTCTTCAGTGGTGTTCAACACACATACCTCTGTTAAAATCGCAGAAAATTTGGTTTAAGGGTTTCATGACCCTTTAAGGGGAGGCTTTAATAACGTAAAATAAACAAACAACAAATGAAAGTAAAGCACATATAATAAAACAGAAACATAACAAAAATAGTCCAGGCCTGTCCTTTCTCGTCCTTCACTGTCGTCGCTCCTCCTTTCATGCTTCCGCTCCTCCGTGAGAGATACGAGACCGGTGCCTCGCGCAGGTATCGGTCATCATTAATCATGCCACCGGCCTCACGCGGTTCTCTCACAGCCCTCGGCCTCGTCCTGCTCGCCACACATACGCACAGAAGAGAAGTGGAAAGTTAATGCACTGAATCTTTTAAAAACATGGCCATGGTTTAGCCTGAATAAAGAGAACATAGACTCATATTGCGTGAGATGTAAATTGGTGTAAGGAGGATGAATGTGCACTAAACAAGCTCAGAATCGCAAATGTGTTTATGCTTGTTTGTGCGCTTTGACACCCCAGAAGAGAAAAGAGAAATCCACAGAGAACTGAATCAGTGATTGTACATATTTTTTTTCTGTATTCACGAGTTCACACTTACAAATAAGTCAGATAGAATAAATGCGTATTTGGCGTGCTGTCCGAGGAGAGGGCTCCGGGCTCGGTATTCGGCCCGAACCCAGAGTACTCCCCCTGTATTCCTGGCTGTGAAAGAACAAGGGAGGGATGCTGAAAACTGTCAAGGAATGTTAGGTGAGTTGACAGTGAATATATATATATGCTTCCTCTCATGCTGATAGGGTAGACATGGTAATTGTTTGATGACGAGTTGATTGATTGACTATGTGCTCCTCCCGAACTTTGTTTATAAAACATAATTTAATCTGTTTCCTGTTCATGGGATGCAGCAATATTGAAAGAAAATCCATTGGATTATGTATGATTGAAACGGAGTACCTAACTTATCATTGGGCCCGGGTCATGTTTTAGCACGCTTTCAAGGGATGGGACGGTATAACAATTTCATATCACGCTAATAGTGACCAAAATTATCGTGATTATCAATATTATCACAGTTTTGTTAAAACGAGATGAAAGTGTTCAAAAATAACTGATGCTCACACTGAAAACACTTCAACAAGTTTTATATTTGAAAATCAACAAACAACAAATAAAACAAGCAGCTCTATGCACTTTTTTAAGCAAGATTATATTCTGTGGAATTTCCTTCCTTATAATGACCGTCGTCAATAACAACGCATTATAACACAGCGCACATGTATCACAACGGACGCGCACACGCTCTCTCATTTCATTCAAATACAACTTGCCGTCTTGCGTCTCCGTTTTCGATTGTATTGAAAATTAAACCAGAGTTGATTTATTGTTTACTGAGTTTGATAATATTTTTGTGATCATGTAAGATTTAAAACATTAATCTGCATTCCGCCATTCCTTCTCGAATAAAAAAACAACAACATTGCGCGCTGCGCCTGCGTCAGCCTGTTGCTGGCTGGACAGGATTTACAGTGAGTTATTAAAATCGTGATAATCAACCACGGTTTTAATGATAATTAAATTTTAAACGATAATACTAACCGTCAGTACATTTTATCGTGGTTTATAGTGAAACCTGTAATCGTCCCATCCCTAACGCGTACAGGGATGAGCTGCTGCTGGATTCATGAAAGTGTAACTTCGCCGATTTTCATGCTGCTTTGTTACGATGTCAGTAGTATATGTTACAATGTTTACTCATTCTATGTGTTACCTGGATTGAGAAATTCACTTTAAATTCAATTTATTTGTCAGCAAGGGCTTTCGTGAAAACTACAGATTATACTTCTGCATTTTTGTAAACCTGCCCACGGACAGTCAGATCGACAGAAGGTTATTACAGATCCGCCGGCAAGGAGGGGCCAAATTTGAATGTTGTGTTTACAAGCATTAACTGAAAGTTCTGCATAGTGCCACTTTAAGAAATGTTTTTGTGAATACAAATTATTTTTAACATTATTATTCCTAAGATAGAAATTAGTTTATAGCTGTTAAGGAGAACTTACTTTTTAAGAATGTTTCATGAATCTGGCCCATGGAAGGAGACCTTTAAAGAGAACTACACACCTGAAGAGACTATAACCCTGTGATGATGTAATCTAGTGTTTTTTGTTTTGTTTTCTTTTTTGATGCGTGACTGGATACTGATACAAGAGATATTAAAATAGCACCTGTATTTTGCCATGAGCAATGCTAAAATATATACAGTGGTATAACGGTATATAATGGTATATAACATATTTGACCATTCAATGCAGTAATTGGCCAACCAAATCCAAGTATTTCAATGAGATGAAGTGCCTAAACTAAGTGTTCTGAACAGTGTTCCACAATGCAATCTGTTTGTCACCAGGCCAACCGCACCTTTGACGCTGTGGCTAAAGTTGGCGAACTGGCAGAGGCATGGCTGCAGAATAAAGATTTGATCTGGAATTTTTTCAACAGCAGCACACAGATCAACACACTACGGGTGAGAACATTTCTCTTTTTGGCCTTTTTATTCACAGTCTGAACTGTAAAGAGGGCAAATGCATCAGGCAGAAGAGGGGTGAACCGGGCAGACAAATTATGCAATTTGCCTGTGTCACCTGTTCACCTGTTTGCCTGTGGCACTGTGGCTCAAAGGGATAGTTCACCTAAAAATTATTTAGTAAATGATGACAGGATTTTCATTTTTGGGCGAACTATCCCTTTAACGTTGTAATGAGGTTAGTTGTTATGGGAAGGAGGCGGGAACTGGCGAACATTTAAAGACTTTAATAATCCAAAAATAAAACAAACACAAAACATAACATAAATAGTCCAGGCCTGGTCCTCTCTCGTCCTTCACTGTCGTTGCTCCTCCTTTTATGCTTCCGTAGCTCCTCCGTGAGAAATACGAGACCGGTGCGTCGCGCAGGTGGCGCTCATCAGTAATCACGCCCTCTCACGGCTCTTGACCCCGTGAACAAAAGTGATGTTAACTTTTTTATGAAATGTTAGACAGCTACTGAAGTATATGAATGAATATTATTTATCTAACAAGGAAGCCAGGTCTGGATGGGACTTGCCATCTCAGAGTCAGACAGCTGCCTTCTAAAAATTCAGCATCCTTAGACGCTTTTGAACAACTCAGAACGTCAGTGGAGAAAGGCATATATTTCATCATAACATCGTAATATATATACACAATTCATCCGCTATATAGCTAAGTGTAAACAATTTTTCATATCAACAGAAAAAAATATACTTGGATAACCTGACTTTACTTGAGATTCCACTGCTTCGCAGCAGTGAATGATATGTTAAAGACTGCCCGCACGTTGACGGGATTGGTCAACACCGGTGATTTCAAACTGCATTTTTGAGAGAGACTGTCTTTTTTTCACTGCAGTTTTAAGGAGAAAATACTCAGCAATTGTGTTGACTTATGAATTTGCACATGGTTTGCCTGGAAGCATATTTAAAACACCACATAGACATATAAACAACATTAAAAACTTGATTTTCACCACAGGGGCTCTTTAACATGAGTCAACATGAATTAAGTTTTATAACACAGGCTAATAAAGCACAATATTCACTTATTATTCCCATGATATATATATTTTTTTTCTGAGTTTTTGCAGGCCAAAACGGCTGAATTGTTTTTTTTTTTTTTAATTATGACTATTGCTCTTCTGGCCAGACTGGTTTCAAATGTTTCTAACGTGTATAGTGTGATCTGGATCTGTGTTGTATTTTCTTTGAAACATTTTTATTTAGAAATTGCTAGTACATTTCACAAATATTTTAACATTAAATTAAATGTGAAATTTTGAAATAGAAGACTGAAAAAGTATTTTCTTCTAAAACATTCTCCATTAACCTTTGTTTTATTTACAGCTTCGAAAAGTAATGTTTTATAGTGCATGTGGGTTCTGTGGGGTAAGTAGAAAACGTGCATACAATGCCAAAAGAGCAAATGTGTTTTCAGTGACCTGGATTCTGGAGAGAGTAGTGAGTGTCAGGATATCAGTGTATCTGGAATTGTAATCTAATCTTACTAGTTCACACAGATCTATCACTATTTTCTCCCCCGTTCCACAGGGTAATTCTCTTGAGATCAGTGGTGCTGCCCTTGTCTCACTGCAGCATGAACGCGTCTGCACACAAAATTTAATGTCCTGTGAAATAACGGCCACCGAGCTCTTTCATGACACCTGCGTAAGCCTTGATGTCTATAGTGAATTTTGTCAAGGACTACCCCAGCTAACAAAAATATGTTCTAAGAACTTTTTGCTAACATTCCCATTACGTTAAGAAAATTGTATTTCTGAATGTTCCCTGAACGTTCAGAACAGCCAGTATTTTTAATGTTTTAAAAATGTTTAAATATGTTCTTGTTATGCAGATGTTAAGGAAACATTATATTTTATCATTCTGCAAACATTATGGGAACATTCCTTTCGACTGTTCTCTGTAATAGTAGCATTAAAAAAAAAATAATAATAATGTTTTTGTGCTAAAGTAATTAAAGACCAGATAACTTTGAACACATTCAATTAATGTTACGGCAAAGGTGTTTGTTTATAACTTTAAGAGAACCTTGTCAGAACGTTTGCCAAAGTTCTGACAATGTTCCCGACCTTGAATGTATATTCTGGCCACCCGTTTCTGATGAATCTGAATCCTGGCTGCAGCGTGGCATCTAATTGACTGTTCACCCTGGTGAGCTTCATTTTCGGAGGACTTATTGACCACAGAAGCAGCCTGTGTAGTTATCTCACTGTGGCTTGCAGTGCTTTGCGCTGTGATCTGGGCCCCATGAGAGTTCCTCAGCTACAGCCAGTCTCTTCTCAGGATCAAGCTCTGGGCTGGGTTTCCCGAAACCTTCTTAACGCTACGTCGTTCTTAAGTTACACCTTAAGCTGTACCTTATCATTAATACGTGTTTCCCGAAACGTTCTTAGTTAAGTATACCTTCTGTAAGTCATACTTTCGGAAGGTTGGTCTGGACCACTCTTAGCTTTACCTTATCACTGTTGCAGGTCTATATTAATATAATTCTGAAGTTTTAATACACCCAGACAGTGTTCAGTTAGGCTAATTCAAGTGTTTTCATGCAAAGAATAAAATTGTCATTACACTGATTGTTGTTAGAATTTTAATTATATTACTATATATAATACAATTTTATAAATTTATTTTAATTAAAGAGCGCTTTTAAAGGCCAGTGAAATAGGCTACTGTCAGTTAAGTCCTATTTGGACGCTATATTGTTTATCATGGGCTTGTACAGTATTTAAAACATTTACAGGGGTAAGTCGGTTATTTTAGTGCCGTCCGAATCCATATCAGTGTTTTTTCTCACCCAACCCACGTAAAAATCCCTGGCCAAATTAGTACCTACTTTTTTTTGACAAACAGGTCGTGTGGTGATTTAACTGCCGTCTGAATCCACATCTCTGCGTTTTCAAGAAGAGATTCAAAATTCACTGTTTAAATCCTTTTTGATCACTGTCGAGCACCGTACGTGACGTACACTTTTATTACTGAAATGCTTGAAAGTATTTACAAGAACAATATTTCATAGCAGCTCCACCTCAGCGAACAAAAATGGGAAAGAGAAGAAAGCACATAAAAAATTTAAATGGTTATTATGGCAGCAATATGTGATACAATTTTAAAATATGTAGGCAATGCTATTATAGGCTATTATAGTTTGGATCATTTTTTATAATATCCCATGAGTCCTAGTAAATGCAATTTCAACTATTTCTTAAGTGCTTTTTTTATAAAGAACACCGCTTTCTCACATAAACAGCCCCTGCACGAGAGAATACTTGATTCTCGAGCCATCGATATCAACCAATTCAGCACCATCGCCACGGACAGCGCCGGGTAACGTCGCACGTAAGAAGGTATATCTTAAGCGGCTTCCTAAGGTATGGTTCGGGGAACACACCTATAAATGGTATACCTTCAGTTAAGTTATACCTTAAGAGTCTTCGTAGCTCGCTAAGAGACAGCGTTATCGGGAAACTCAGCCCTGCATTGCAACTGAACTGCATGAACTTGATCAGGAGCGTGTTATCAAGGTCTTTATTATTCAGGAGGTCTTTCTCTCTTTCAGTAAAGACAATAACTTTATCCTTGTAAAGTAGGGATGGGCATTGACACAAATTTCACGATTCAATTTGATATCGATTCACAAGCTTGCGATTAGTTTCCGATTCAGTTTTATTCAATATTGATTAATTGGGGCCTATCAGGTACAGTACATGGCAAATTTCCTCAAGGAAACAATATAACTATAAATAACTAATGCTGTAAACTATACAGGAAGCCATGTTTGTATATTACTACAATATTAAAGGTTAAAATTTACTGATTTGTAGGCTACTTATATTTAAATTACACCTACGGGAATTTTAACAATAAAGTTATAATAATACATTTTGAATTACTTTCCATGGTTAAAACACTGAGCAATTACATTGTGACATGATACCGATTTCGGTAAGTTCTGCTGCATTTTTCAACTTATCTTCATGTTTATTTTGTGCTGTAATAGTTGTAAATCGGAAGAGATGGGATTCTTGGGATTTAAGAATCAATATTGAACATTATTCAAAATATTTTCTTTTTTTATTTGTAAAATAAAAATGAGTACGTAATAATAATAATAATTATTATTATTATGTAATGATATTAAATGGGTGGGTCAGGTTTTCCTTTTTTTTTTTTTTTTGTCCTTAGCTGATCACATGCCAGCTCTGTTGTTTTTCTTTGACAATTTTCTGGACTGGTGATAATTCAAAATGGGAAACATTAGAAGTGATCATTAAGTGGTCAGCTTGTTACTTCATCGAGAGGAATCTGATGAAACCCACTTGATTGTGTAAGGAGCTAAATACACAAGCGCTGGAGAGTTTAACGATTAAATCCTCTGCAGTAGGAAGAATGAATTTCACCCTCTTTGCTGCCTAAATTGACACGGATGGGGGCATCTCTGCGGGACTTGATTACCGACACCATGGCTGCACACCACCATGACTTGTTACTTCATCAAGGGGGTATTCTTGCTCCATACCGTTTAGTTCAGCTTTCACTTTGGGTAGCAGAAAGAGGGCTACTTGATGTGCTGCATTAGAGCATAGAGCTCACCTCCTCTTTTAACCGCTATCATCTTTCCACCCTGCTGATACGCATCGTTTAATTCATTTCAACTAGTGCCATCTC
This sequence comes from Abramis brama, assembly GCF_963993115.1. Classification (NCBI taxonomy): domain Eukaryota; kingdom Metazoa; phylum Chordata; class Actinopteri; order Cypriniformes; family Leuciscidae; genus Abramis; species Abramis brama. The sequence goes on along the minus strand of NC_139965.1, from coordinate 51,187,807 downwards.
TGTAGCTGCTGCCTGACTCGGAAGGCTCCGTTCCCTGAAAGTACATTCTTGTGTTGTAGTTCTCTAAACCTGTCTCTGTCTCAAGTCCGTCTACAGTCTGAGACCAAGACCATATTTTCATGCACTCTGGAGCATTTGAATATGACAGTGAGACACAAACATGTTTTGTGGTATATATCGACTCATATGATCTGCTCAGTATTGGAAGCTTGTTTCCGCCACAGAATAAAACATTTTGAAAGATAATTGCGACTTTTTATCTCACAATTAGGACTTTACATCTCACAATTCTGACTTTATTTCTCAGAACTGCGAGATATAAAGATGCAATTGCGTGTTATAAAGTCAGAATTGCGAGATATAAGCACAATTTAGAAAAATAAACTCGCAATTCTGCCTTTTTTTTAAAGACATCTTTTCTCAGAATTGTGAGATATAAACTCGCAATTGCGAGTTATAAAGTCCAATTCTAAGGTAAACAAGATGGACTTTTCTCCTCTGACTTTATAACACGCAATTGCGGCTTTATATCATGCAATTCTAACTTTATATCTCCCAATTGCTTGTTATAAAGTCATAATTTATATCCAGCAATTCTGACTTTATAACTTGCAATCGTGACTTTATATCATGCAATTATGAGAATAAAAGTCAGAACGCCGTCTCTTGGCCTGGACTCGGACTCGAATGAGCTGATCTCAACTACAACAAAAGTACTTTCACAACCTCAGGCCTCTGAATATGAAGCCTCAGCTGGAGCTGTTCTTTCTTTGGTGACATCTGTTTGAATGTCTCCTCACTTGTCACACATGCTTCAGCTCCTGTATCACTCTGAAAGTGGTGTCTGACCTATTTTCAATTGTGCAGTCAGTCCAGTGCACTTGCCTTGTTTCCTTGTTAACTGCACATAAGAACTTGTCCTGTGATTTCTCCCACTTTCAGTGCTGTCAGTGTCCTCTTTTATCACATTTATATTGCTGGTTTTTAGTGATTCTTGAGTTTGCATTGCTGACTGCATTGCCCCTTCTTATGTGTGCATGTCTTTTGGGAGTTCTATTCGTGACTTGCTGGATGAGCTCACTTGGCATTTCCAGAGTTTGCAAACTAGCATGCATTTCTTGTTTCCTCTAAATGTGTCCCAGGCAATATTAAAGCCCTCGTTTGAAAGTCTTGTGGCTCTTATTCTGACCTCTAAATGGTGGTGAATGTGCTTGTCTGTCTTGTCACCAAGTTCACAATTAGCAGTTCACAAAACAAGGAAACATACATATCATGTATCTGGTTGTGCTTGATATGAAGTACTTGCTCAAACTTTGCCAATATGAGACCATATTTATCCTTATCCTTACCATTGTAAGAAAAATGATGTTTATTACAGCTTAGCAGTGGCAAGGTACACAAAGCACCTTGGGTTCACCGGTGTCAGAATGAACCCAGAATATTCAAATCTTAAACCTTTTATCCTGTTACAGTTTACAAATGTAAATTAAGTTGCCCTTGTTGTAACAGCTGTGGTCTGTATGTTAATGAAGTTGAGACACCCCATTGTCTGAGAAGGTTCTCTGTGTCCCACACCCAGTCCCATTCTACAATTGACTACCATTTGCTCAGGATGTGATCAACCCAAATGGTCAAGAAACAATATAACTTGACTGCCTTAATCTCTATGATAATTAAGCCATTTTGGGGATGAGCTCATTCTAAAATATATTTAGGAGTGGAATCTGGGTCGAGGCAGACTACAATTTCTTACACCATTCTGGACACTCTGGAGGGTCTTCAAAAGTAAATCACACCTGTGGATAAATCATCTATATCTTGTGACTTCTAACAAATGCATGCTTATAACATTTAACAAAAAAATAAAATGGCTGCACCTTGATTTTTCTCTGTCTCAGCTTTATGTCGTTTGATTATTAATGATGACATCATAGACAGCGAGAGATCTAATAAGCTTAATTTACACTAATGCACAGATCTCTTTTGAAATAAGATGTGGTTTGTCCTGCTGTTTAATCCCTTAAGACAACCCATACACAAAATAAATATATTTGAAATATATTTTCAGGATATATTTTGGAATATATGCAAATATTTGAAATTGGCCCAATAAATATATTTCATACTTATATTTCATATATTTTTGTTATATTTCAGAATATATTTCAATGTATTTTTTTCTGTATGGGTCCCCAAAAGTGTCAAAAATATATGTGGCATATATTCCAAATACATTGAAATATATTCTGAAATATAACAAAAATATATGAAATATAAGTATGAAATATATTTATTGGGCCAATTTCAAATATTTGCATATATTCCAAAATATATTCTGAAAATATATTTCAAATATATTTCTTTTGTGTATGGGAACACAGACTGTGTCTACATTAATTTCACGTAAAACTATTTTGAGATGCAAGTAGGCTACATCGTGCGAGTCCAGCATGGCCGCATGCACGAGCACTCAAAGCGCGTGTCAGTATTTGAAATTGAAAGCAGCCTTCTGTCAGTGAGTTTCATATTTTTAATACAAATAAGCCCACAGCATTCCAAACGACATAAATTATGCCTTCGTAGAGCATTTGTAAGGAAAATACCGGCGGGCGAGACTGTGCACTGCAAGCGTAACATTGAGCAACACGCGCAAATGTCATTGCAATTCGCTTCAACCTTTCCGAACTTCATGAAAGATTATTTTGCTGAATGTTTGAGTGGTGTGTGTGTGTGTGAGGAATTGGAAGCAAGCAGAATAGGGTGTTTCTAAAACATACACAGTGTGATCGCGCATCTGTGGTTAAAAACTAAGCTCAGAATCGTTGGAGAGAAAATCTTTTCTCCCACTCCTATTGAATAGTGTGACCAACACAATATTAGATTTATTAAACATAAAATGTTATTTCCTGTAGGCCAGGGCTATGCGTAGCATGCCAAGTTGATGCTTCCTCTGCAGACTACTTTACAACACGCTCTCGCGTGTCACGTGACCAGAGTGTAATCACAGCCAAATCTTGTTTTATCATACTGCGATATTATTGCAAATGCAATTAAGCGTTTAGCCCTAGTTAATATGAAGTATTTTATCAGGAAGTGCTTTATTAGTGAGTTGACAGATACAGAGGACTTATCTTCTATTTTGAATGTAGTTCAGTGTCCATTATTGTTATGGATGACTCACCTCAGCTGAGAAAATGAAAGAGAGTCACACACACCCCTCACGAATGAAGACAGAGACGAAAGCTCTTAAACCTTCCATCTCACTTGCAGTGTGTGTGTGTGTGTGTGTGTGTGTTTGTGTGTGTGTGTGTGAGAGAGAGAGAGAGAGAGAGAGAGAGAGAGAGAGAGAGAGAGAGAGAGAGATTTTAGAGAGAGAGTTTATTGCCCCTCCTCTGTGATAGGGTGCATAAAAGGAGAAGGTAATTATGGATAAGTGCAGGATCATTTTCACCAGCAGCAGGAAAGGGATTAACCAACGGCACACCTTCAGACAAACCCACTATCACTCCATTTCCCCCATTCCCGCATTGCATCAGTGTCACTTTGAATGAGGTTATTGAGTAGAGGAGGATGAGAAGATGATTGTGGATTGAGGAATGGTGAACTTTGTTTTTACTCTCTCATAACCTTGTGCAGGACCTTTACACAGATGCACAGGCCATTATGTCTGTCCAATATATTGCAAGCTACCTATGTAGGCAGCATAGATTCACTCACAACTAGGGTTGTGTGACATTAACAAAACAATAAAAAGTTGCATCTGAAGTTACATTTAGTGCATTTAATCTGACTCTATAATGCAGATCTGAGGTGACATGAATGCATTTGCACTGCAGTTACAATTGCATAATTGCATATGAAATTGTTTTTAATTGTTGTTGAAATATGAATAAAAAATATAAATAAAATAAATTATACTTTAAATATGAAACTAAAGCAGCCAGTAGGTGGAAGCAAGTCAGTCTCATAATGACTAAGTCATTGAATCCATTCAACCGATTCAAGAAAGTGATCATCTTTAATGAATGGGTCATTTTATTATTTACTCAACCGATTTGTTCAAAAATGCAGATTTATTCCGTAATGAAACACTGCTGTGTGTTGCTCTAAGATGTGCAGCAGTTCTGCGATGGTTTTGTTTGGAACTATTTCCATTGGCGAAATAGAGCAAAAACAGTCAATACTTTGTGTATAAAATAGAACTCACTAAATTAACTTCTTGTTTTTGAAATGTTGTATAAAATCAGTATCACATTTGCAATTGTGGTGATATTTGATAAAAAATGCCACTCGTTCTTGTGTGATATTCCATAACTATATCATATGATATATATAAAACATACAGTAGCTCATACAGGGACTTTTTTTGCCCCCATATGTTGAATTCTAACATTTCACTGCATCTAAAAGTACTTATAGTGTGATGCTGAATAAACAATTATGTTGTAGGGATGCTCATAATTAACTGCTTAACCATCAACCGACAGTGGAAATATACACTATAAACACTATCAACATAAACACTATAAACTTAGCTATATGCTTTTTAGTTCCCCTCACTCCACAACCAATCCTGTCAATTTAAAGGTGGGGTAAGCGATATTTGAAAAACGCTGTTTGAAAGTTGGTTGGACCGACACAGCCAGACACAACAACAAACGTGTAGCCAATCAGCATTAGGGGGCGTATGACGGTGGAGGAGAGCGTAAGAGCAAGAGAGAGATTTGAAGAAATACTGTAGAAAGAGAGATGGCTGAGAGACATTACAAAAGAGAAAAGCTCATAAGACTGTCACTGGAAAACGAAGGGTTATGATCAGGAAAGAGCTTTAGGACCCGCGTTAATATTGGAAAAGCTTTCCAGTGCTGGAGAGAGCTAAGCGGGAAGGCCTGAAAACAGACGCGGATGTTGCTTTGATTCCGCTCCATACGCGAGTAACACTGGTTTTGAGTGTCATTGTTTGTCTGTTGGCAAGTAACAAAAAACTCTTGTTTGTATTTACTCTTGTAAATTGGTTCATTTTTTGTGCTTCCTTGTAGTTCGTTCATCATCTTCGCTTTATTTTTCGTGAAACATTATTTTGTTGCGCTTCTGCTACGATAAATAGACATTTCACTCTTGCATTGCGTGTGTAACGGAGTTCAGCTAGTGAGAGTTGTGCAGGCTGATGGCTGCTAGAGAATGCACTGTTTACTGTTTAGCTTCCCTGTTAGTGCATCGATCGGGGTTCGAAGCCGACTCGGAGCAGCGCTGTCAGGATTGGAGGGTGAGCTTTGGAGACGGAGCAATGAAGAGAGGGGTGTGTTTGTTTGGGTTGATTTCAAATATCAACAATCTTCAGCAATGACTTTAAGAAAAACCATACTACACTTTTAACTGTATTCAGAACAGAACAAGAATGAAAAATTAGAGTAGCTTTATAAACGTCAAGCCAAAATTAATTAAAGTGAAACTGAAACAGAAACCGGCGTTGGTCTCACGTATATAGCATACCTCTCTCATATGGCACAAATCCAAATGTTTCCAAATTCGCATTATTTGGATGCAAAACTATTATATATTATGTAAACTATAGTGGTTCAACAGATCACAAAGCTCACACTTTGGATCATATTACAGTTTTGAGTCACAGTTCGGATCATTTTTCGTATCAGCAAGAAAACAAATGTTACTTTGCTTTCCAAGCACACTTTAAGTACTTTGATACCACAGCAAAAACTACTAGCCTAACTGATAAAGTTACATCATTAAAGGCAAGTGAACAGTCAGTTGATTCAGTTCGATTGTAAAGATCCTTTATAATCACTCCTTAATCAGTTTTGAGTCGAGTCGCATATGTACTTCACATGAAGATGACTTCACTCAATGTAAAGGGGTTCCAAATCAGTCATGCATCCTAAATTTCAGTTACAATGATTCCTGAGAAGATGGTGCAGCAGTCCACTAGGGTTATTAAACAGAGCCAGTGTCTCTGTCTGTTTCCATTTAAACTGTTTGGTTGGCTGTCAGAGTCTCTTGTCTGATATCTGAGTAAATTACATTTTTATAGTCAGGTGTTTTGGCACAATGATTTATGTTTAATGGCTAAAATATTTAATGGTGGCCTCCATTAGCTGCAGTGCCATAATGTGTTCATATAATACTGCTTAATTTGAAAACATTTTAACATTTTAACTAGCAGAGCTTTGTGTTTTATTGGAAAATAGGGTGCCAATGGTTTTGAAATATTGATCCAAAGAAGAGTGTATTAATGTGGCACTCACATGGCATGTCTACATTATATGTTTGTCTGTCTGCCTGTCTTTCTTTTATATCTATCTATCTATCTATCATACATTTGTCTACACATTTGACTCCAGAAAAGAACGAGAACCAATTTCTTCATTTTCTGCAGTGGTTCCTCCAGCCTTTTTGCAGTGATGTGCTAAACAGATTTGGGCACTTTTAGAATGATTTATAATAAGACTTTAATAATAATGATGTCCTTCTTTTATTAGGAGTTTCAGCCAATTGAGATGCTGGTGTGAATGTTACTATGGACACACACACACACACACACACACACACACACACACACACACACACACACACACACACACACACACACACACACACACACACACACACACACACACACTCACTTTCAAAAGAATCCACAACCACACTCAAGGCAACATAATGATTTACATATGAATTGTGACTTTCAACAAATGTGTGTGTTTGTATGTGTTTGTTTGAATACGTCATATGTGCGTTTATAGGTGTGTGTGTGTGTGCGCGCGTGATGCATTCATGTGTATTTATGTGCGCAGCGCGCTAGTATGTTTATGTTAGCATGTTAGATGTGTGTGTGTGTGTGTGTGTGTATGGATGTTTAAATATACATGTGAAATTGAATAAAAATGAAAATTCGCATGTCCATGCACATGTATGCTGTTTGTGTGTTTGTATATTTGTGTATGTGTTTGTTGTGCACCCCTGTGTAGAGTGACACGATTTTATCCTTGCAGGTTAGGACAAGGAATGATAAAGGAGAGGGGTGGAACTGCAATTTATGACAAAAACGTGTGAGTGTGTCTGCGTGTGAGAGAAACGCAGAGAGACAAAGAGGCTTTTGCAGTGCTAAGCTTGATTCCAGACAACTCTGAAGAGCAACAGTGCCACCTAGCTTGAAGAGAGAGAGCGAGAGAGGATAGTGCACACACTAATTGCCTGGCTGTACAGAGAATGACATGCTCTCTGAAAGTCTGGAGGATGCAATTGTCATACGTTTAGCACAGGGATGTGAGAAATACTTTTCTGTACAAAAACTGCAACAGTATGGGTGTTCCTGTTAGTGCTGAGCAGTTAGTCAGTTCAGTACCGATGGCTGTCTGACTGACAGGCAGCTGCTTTGGAAGACTTGAATGCGTAGGCTATTTGCTTCTCATGGCATGTGTGATAATGCGGTTGTGCGCAAGAATGTTCGAATGCACTTCCTTGTCAAAATGGCTGTCTTGGTGTAGTGTTATTTTAGAATGATTTATATCAGTGTTATTTTAGGTTTTATTGTAGTTTTATTAATATTTTGAATAGCTTTTATTTTTATACTTTTAGTTGTCATCTTAATTTTAGTTTAATTTTTAGTCATATCAGAATGTACTTTTGTCATTTATTGTATTATTTTTATACTGCCATTTAGGTTTGATTTATTTCATTTTTAATTTATTTCCAGTTAATAATTTTAGCGCTTCAACTTAAACTCATTTTAGTTTATTGCAAAGGCAACATTTCTCATTTTTGTTTAGTTTTTCAACTATATAGATTTTATTTCAGCTTTATTTCAATTACAGTAACAGAAGTGTTTTTAATTGTTTCATTTTTAAAAAGTTTTAGTTAACGATAATAACAGTGAATTATATACTATTATAGTATTTATTCATGTTTTGTTATATATGTTTTTTATTTTAATTTGTTTAAATTTAAGTGATTTTGTCTTTAAGTTTTAAATATTTCTATTTGACTTAAAGGGTCACGACACCCCCCTCTTTCAGCTCAAGTCTAGTCTCAGCCTCAGACGTCACGCCCACGGAACGTTGGCTAAACGTCTGATGCATATGGTACACTTAACTGGAAACACTTCAGGAATGTCGAAGTCGTCATCTGATTGGTTGAATTTTATCGGATTTCCGGGGGGCGCGAGTGTCGCGTTTATTTTCGGTCCGCCGGGAAACAAAGCGCAGACGTGTGATTGCGGAAGAAAAACTGTTGTGTTTACATGAGTGACAATGAGCATTTATCAAGATCAGCTAAACGTAGGATTCTCAAAAGTATGCGAGGTTCACGGCATAGACTCTTTAAGAGATGTCCAGGAGTTTTTTTTGAGGCACTTAGTGTTTTCTTCTCCTTCTTTGATTTTCTATGCTGACTGACTTGTTGCACGCCGGTCTGTTGTTGTGGGGACATTTCCACGCCCCGAAACGTGACGCTGAACGAAACGAACTGTAATTGGTTGTTTGACATGTCGGTCAAACGGCCTTATGGGCGGGCCTTGGCCAAAGAAAGCTGCTATGAATTCCAGACCTTCAGCCGTCAGTCTGAAGGTCTGGCTACGCGAGACTAGCTCAAGTCTAGCTCACAATCGTTTTGAAAAATGCAACTTAATTGGGCGTGGTGGCTGTGAGAAGAAGGGAGGGGAGAGGGTGTGGTATGGCACGGCAGGGGAGAGGGGGGAAACTGTCATCGACTGTCACTAAAAATCAGTGGTAAAACGTGAGGAAATGCTAGATTTTTTTATAGCTGGCAAAGTTATAGTCTAATGAAATACACTGACACCTTATAATTGTATTTAAAACATATAAATGCACATGTATATGTATAATTATGTCATTATAAAATATATATTTGTTTATATACACACTATAAATGCATATATTTGAAAATAAATAAAAAAATCGCTTTAAAAAAAAAACGTTCAGTAGCCATATCCTAGATCTACGCGCCCCCTAAACCCACATAATAAAGATGTACAGTGACATAGAAATTTGCACAAATTAAGCATACGTTCCATACAATTGAGGTATTATCGAAATATCTAAATTTTAATAACGAGTGATTTAACAGAAGGCAAGTAAAACGGTCAGGGTTACATTTTAGACACACACACACACACACAGCTCTGAAGCGATAGAAAAGTCCTCGGGACCGCATCACTTGCAAGACGAAACCTGCATTGGTGTACAAGGCCGAAGTCCACCATTCTCCCGTTGAATGGTTGCTACACACACACATAGTTTAGATGTGTCCGTGGTTGATGGCCAACCAGCCGCCCGCAGTCAGAGTCCATCCCGGGCAGCATCGCGGGGAAAGATGCACTGGAACTTTTGCACCACGAAAACAAACGCGCGTCCCATCATTACCTCTCTCATCTACTACGCGATATCATAGTTTGACATGTCTGTCATTGGAAAGTTCCACGTGGTGTCATGAATAATTAAGAGAAAGTGTCTTCTCATTGAATAAAAAACTCAGTCTCATTAATAATTATGAGACACCGATGAGTCATCAAAGTACTATAGTGCTCTGCCACGTCACAGCCTGTGACGTGGACACAATGAAGATTTTAAACCCGGAAGACGAAAATAGCATATAAAAACTAAAATTTAACCATTTTCCCCCTACTATTAAATCTAACAGATGCTAACATTGTCTTCAATGGTGTTCAACACACATACCTCTGTTAAAATCTCAGAAATTTTGGTTTAGGGTTTCATGACCCTTTAAATTCTATTCTATTGCATTTTAGTTTACATATAACTTTTTTTTAAATTTCAGTTAGTTACTCTCTCATTTTATTTCTAAATATTTTCTATAAATATATATATATATATTTATCTATTATTTATATTAGATTTTATTTCAGCTTTAGTTCAATAACCTAATAGTTACAGTGAGGAGAACAAGTATTTGATACACTGCCGATTTTGCAGGTTTTCCCACTTACAAAGCATGTAGAAGTCTGTAATTTGTATCATAGGTACACTTCAACTGTGAGTGACGGAATCTAAAACAAAAATCCAGAAAATCACATTGTATGATTTTTAAATAATTAATTTGCATTTTATTGCATGACATAAGTTGATACATCAGAAAAGCAGAACTTAATATTTGGTACAGAAACCTTTGTTTGCAATTACAGAGATCATACGTTTCCTGGGTAACACTTTAGAATACTGTTCCTTCATTAATGAATAATTACACAGGAACAAACGAGTAACGTATTATTAACATTCTAGTAACTACTATTAACTAACAAGAAACTCTGATTAACGAATTAGTAAGTAATCGCGCTCAGATGAATGTAGTTGTTCATTATTAGCTAATCAATAACTACTATTTTTTTCATACCTCCCAGAGAACTACTATCTACAGGTTCATAATTAACATGAATAATGCATAATTTATAATAAAAGGTAATGGTGTCACGGTGTGGGTTTTGTGTTTTGTTATTGTCTGTCATGTGTTCCCCTGTCTTTTCATGTTTAGCTGTCTCCCGTTATGTTGATTAGTCTTCCCAGGTGTTTCTGTTTAGCCACGCCCCCTTGTTATCTTGTTTAGCTTGTCTGTCTGTGTATTTAAGCCCTGTGTTAGTTCAGTCTTTGTCAGTTCTTGTATATGGTTGCACCATGTTGGTTGTTCTGTTCCCTGAGTCTCAGTCCTGAGTTTGTGCTTGTATATGTGAAGTTTTGAGTTTATTTAATAAAAGACTACTGCACGTGGATCCTGCTTCCTCCTCTGCTTCAGGGCCGTGCACAGACATTTTAAGGGGCAGTGGCCTAAACCAAAAAAGGGGCACTATAAAGTGTGCCAACAACAGAAAATGTAGTTATTTGTATTAGATCTGATCGAGAGTACAATAATTTGATTAGACAAGCAGCTAATTCTAAGAACGTGGATATGTTGTACACAGGGCTGGACTGGGGCAACAAAAAAAAAAATCGGCCCTGGCATTTTGGTCCAGACTGGCCCACTATATGATCATAATATCATTGGTCAACAATCATTGGGGGCATGCCTCCAGAAAATGTTGTGCATTTTAATGTTAAATTCATCAATCTGGTGCACTTTGAGAGTTCAAAATTAAAAGCTCCAACCCATATTCAGTGTGCAAATTAAACAAAGAAATATTCAAACCTTTTAGTTACAGTGTCTATTTACATTACACCTACTACATAATAATAGTTATAATATTAATCAAATGACAGTAATAGCCATATTTTGTAAAACAATAAAGGAAACTTTCATAATTAGTTTTGTACCAATTTCTGTACTTGAAAGAGATAAGCACATGATCTTATTTTATTTTGACGGAAACTGCATCAAGCTTTTATTTTGGCGGAAAACATGGTTTACAAACGCCTCTCATTAAATTTCTAGTGAATTGCGGTAATCGTCAACTATGCCAATGTGGAAATGATCTGTAACTCGGTTATGGGTTCCTACACTCATGACATAGCCTAACTGTTTTGAAAGTAACTGTTAGTTCTGCTTACCGCAGGCTCTACGCTTTCTCATCTTTCTCCTGATCCTCCTCACTATCATCATCTGCCACAGGAGCTGATGAAGGTCAGAAAACATACACTACCGTTCAAAAGTTTGGGGTCAGTAAGATTTTTAATGTTTTTAAAAGAAGAATCTTCTGCTCACCAAGGCTGCATTTATTTGATTAAAAATGCAAACAAAAACAGTAATATTCTGAAATATTATTCCAATTTAAAACAGCTGTTTTCTATGTGAATATAGAGTAATGCTGTTCTTTTTAACTTTCTATTCATCAAAGAATTTTGAAAAAAAAAAATTACACAACTGTTTTCAACATTGATAATAATAATGACTGTTTCTTGAGCATCAAATCATCATATTAGAATGATTTCTGAAGGATCATGTGACACTGAAGACTGGAGTAATGATGCTGAACATTCAGCCTTGATCACAGGAATAAATTACAATTTAAAATATATTAAAATAGAAAACAGTCATTTTAAATTGTCATAATATTTCACAATATTACTGTTTGGTTTTTTATCAAATAATGCAGCCTTGGTGAGCAGAAGATAGGCTACTTCTTTTAAAAACATTAAAAAATCTTACTGACCCCAAACTTTTGAACGGTAGTGTATATTTAGACACATTTTACAGTGTCTGCTTCAAGGGCCTGTTTCTATTTTTTCACACTGTTTTTCTGCACATTCCTTGCGTTTCTTCTCCATCTTGCTGACTATTTTGACAGATACACACTGACACTGCTGCACGCTCGCTCACTCACTCGTTTAAAGTTGTGATTGGCCCAGCCCAGTGTCAATCAAGAAAAGAACCAATGGGCCGCTGATCTACGTGTTTCATGGACTGGTCTGTCAGAAGAAGAAAAAAAAAACCCTAACGCTGACTTTTTCTGACCAGTGCATTACACCGGCACAAACCCAGCACCGCCAATTAAGCAAAACAAAACAAAACGAATGGGCCGCCGATGTACAAATTTTATGGGCCGTTAAAAAGAAAAAGAAAAAATAATAGGCCTAATAATAAAAATAATAGGCCTAATAATAAAAATAATGTATGAGTATATGAGATGTATCTGCCCAAAAAGCACGTCGGCCCACCGGGAAAGTGCGCGGTATGCCCGATGGCCAGTCCAGCCCTGGTTGTAGGCCTACAAGTTGTTAGCACTAGTAGAAAGAGCCAGAAGCCAGAAGACCAAGAGCAAAACATTACCGACATAAATACAACAAAAACAAATGACTAATTTCGCAGATTCAACCACTGTCTTGCATAGCCTACCTGTTAATGAACTGTCGTATACTGTGAGTGATGCTGCGGAGCGAGCGGGAAAACCTGTAACGGATTAGCGGAATCAGCGGAATGCTTTGAGCGGAGCGGTGGGGGTGGGGAAGAGGGGCACCTCAGTCGATGAGGGCAGAGGGGCAGTGGCTCTAGCCACCGGGCCACCCCCCTGTGCACGGCCCTGCTCTGCTTCAACCAATACGTAAAACAAATGGCAATCCACTAGTAATGACTCAAGTATTACTACATAATTTTAAAGGAACTACTAATTATTTGGATCAGTATTCTAAAGTGAAAAACATGATAACAACCTAATATTGACTGAAGTCATTGTAAGCTTTTGAGATTTTTGTAAGATTTTGAATATCAATTCCTTCCAATGGATTTGGTAACACTTTAGTCATTACTAGTGTGTTCCCATGATCTTCACTTTATAATACTGATCCAAATAATTAGTAGTTCCTTTATAAAGATGTAGTAACACTTGATTCATTACTATCCAAAACCTTACAAAAGCCTTAAAAGCTTACGATGACTTCAGTCAATATTAGGTTGTTATCATGTTTTTCACTTTAGAATACTGATCCAAATTATTATTAGTTCCTTTAGAAGGATGTAACACTTGATTCATTACTAATGGGCTACCATTACCTTATATTAAACATTGTGCATTATAAATATTTATTAACCTGTATATAGTAGTTCTTAAAGTCTTCAGTGAGATATGAAAAATAGTAGTTATTGATTAGCTAATAGTGAACTACCACTTTTGTAAGGTTTTCGATAGTAATGAATCAAGTGTTACTACATCTTTATAACTACTAATTCTTTGGATCAGCATTCTAAAGTGAAGATCATGGGAACACACTAGTAATGACTAAAGTGTTACCAAATCCATTGGAAGGAATTGATATTCAAAATCTTACATTATTCTAAAGTGTTACCGTTTCCTGTAGTTCTTGACCAGGTTTGCACACACTGCAGCAGGGATTTTGGCCCACTCCTCCATACAGACCTTCTCCAGATCCTCCAGTATATAGTGGTAATAGTTTTAGGGTACGTTTACACGACAACGATATGTTTAAAACGGAGAAGTTTTTACTTTGAGTTTTCCGCGTACAGACGACACCATTGTCTAAACGATCCCCATTCACACGGATCCGCGAAAAAGACTAAAAATGCTGTATTCTTCTGCCAGGCCATTAGATGACGATGAAACACTATAGATTGAACACGTAACATGCATGTGCATGACGTCATCTTCAAAGATTCCCGTTTTTGTTGTTTACACATAAACCGTTTTCAAAAACTTGCACTTTGAAACCCGTTTTCAAAAGTTTGCGTTTCCAGGCACCCAAAGAGCCGTTGTCGTGTAAACCAACAGCCAAAATGCATAAAAAGACATATCGACATATTAAAGTAAACACAGTTGAATAAAGGTGGGATAAAAAAATAAATACAGGATTTCTGGATAAGACCCTGAAGTATAAAGCCTAACAGATCTGTCCGATATCTGATGTACATTATTAACTATAATAGCAAGAACAAGAGAAACATTCACTGCTCTTGTGTAATTGTTATCAAGTGTCGACTACTGAAATCTTGGTTTGTCACAACCGTAGTTTTACATGTTGTGTGAAGTGAGCAGCATACATCGGTTGTGTTGTGTAACCCTGTGAATGTGTTCTGTGTTTTACAGGGTCTTCTGAAGAACCCTGTTCTTGCAGTAGTTCTGGACCAGAGGTTGGAGGATACTAGTCTGTCCACAGCGCTTATCAGCAACTTCCTGTTTAACGGTCCCGAGTCCAAGCGCCCAGCAGGAATGCCAGCCTTCGACTGGCGTAACATCTTCATCGCCATCAGCCAGATAGCACAACAACTCACTCAGATTCTACGGGTCTGTTTTCTACACTGTAGTTTGTTGCAGGGCTGTTCAGAATTGAATGGAGAATGCATTTCCATTCATTTCCTGAATTTCTGTTGATTTTGTACTGAAGTATAGCAAACAGGATGCAGAACTGTAATTCAAATTTGCAAATTGAAATTCAAAGAAATGGCAAAACATGTACTTTTCCACTAAAAGTTTACGTTAATCAGGACAAACTTTGAATGTTTGTTTAAAAAAGTACTGTAATGTAGGCTTTTAAATTTCCCAGATCTGGATGGAGAATGTCATTTCTTTGCCTTTCAATTCCTGAATTTGAATTGAATTTGAACTGAGGTAGCAAACAGGATGCAGAATTTGTCATTCAAATTTGAATTTAAGGAAAAAGAATGAATTGAAATTTAAAGAAATGGCCAAAAGTGTAATTTCTTATTAGGCTTTCTTAAGTTCTTAAAGACAAACTTTAAATGTTGGCTTAAAAAAAAAAAAAAAACAAATTTAAGTTTGAATGTTATATAGGCCTTATGTCCCTGCATGCCATTACCTTTATTCCTCTTACAATTCAAATTCCAATTCAACATCCTGTGAAGCATGTTGCCAATCTCATGAATCGAAAACGAGTCAAGTGAATTGCTGGTTCGTCCATCCATCTGTTTTGCATGTCTCTTTTGATTTTCTCACAACAATTAACTTTGTTTCATTCAGAATCGCTGCTTTTCTCTTAGCTTTTTTCAGCCTTCCTTTGTTCTGATCTCTTTTTACTCTCTTCACCATTGTCTTCCCTCTTTTATTCTCAATTTGTCTGAAATTCAGGCAGGATCAGGATGGTGTAGCCTAGGGCGTGAACAATCTGGGCTGGCAACTAAAAAGTTACAGGTTTGAGTCTCACAAAGGTTGATCAGTGAGCCAGTATGAAGGCACTGAACCTCTGATTGATTCAAGCACACTGAAACTGTAATGGGTGCGCTCTAAAGGCCCTTTCATATGATCCAACTCTATAGAGCAAAGAGTCAAGCTGTATTGTTGCACACTAGTCAAGCATTGTAACACTGAAAGTGCAGCCAATGATCACAGTGATTAATTTGCATGATGTATCATTTTGTGATCAAAACCAATCAAAGCACAAAAGAAGAGAGACTGATCCTGTGCGTATCTAGATGCATTGAGTTGTACAACAAAACGCTGAATCCTTGTCATGACATTCAGAGATACATACTGTGTGGTGGAAATCAAAGCAGCACATTACATTTGTGTTGATACAAGCAATGGAGCCTTAAATATGTGGTACAATTGCTTTAAGTCTGTTTAAATCATCTGATAAATGACTATAGGTACACTGGATTTTAAGAAATTTAAATTGGCTACACCAACAATAAACATGGTAGAACAAAACATTTAGAATATTAAAATATACTATATTGGTCTGGTTTTTACAGACAGGGCTTCAAATAAACCAGGATTAGGCTTTAAGTTCAATTAGGGCATTTAAGTAGCTTTTATAAACATGCCTTAAAAAAAAAAAAAAAAAACATTACTGATGTGCATCTTGAGACAAAACAATGACACTCATATATTTGAAGACATGCCAGTGCAAGTTGCTTTCAGTAAAAACAGCTCAAACATGCATTTTAATCTAGGACTAGGCCTAAGCCTGGTCTGTGAAACCGGGAGATTAATATATAGAATATTAAAATATAAAATCTATTCCTGTTTTCTGCAGCACTACAAACCATGCAAGTTTTCTTGTTTTTGAAGTTTGTATTCTTGTAAATTTTAGGATGACCGAAAGCGATTGTTTCAATAACACATTTTAGTAGGCTACTATATCAATAATATCAAATCACCAGTAAATCTGTAAACAATATCATAAAGTGATTAAACATTACAGTGTATATCATCTTTTAACAGTATTTATTAATCTTAATGTAGAAAACCCACCCATCATTACATAATTTTTTTGGTTTTGTAATATTTCTACTCCTCTGAGAAAATAGTTTTATTCTGTTTATACCCTTAAAAAGGCTTTTGATCAAGTTACTCCAAATTTAGTTTAGTTAGAATTTTTGTGTCTTAAAGGACAGGTTCGGTATTTTACACTTAAAGCCCTGTTTACAGATCGTTTCTGATGAAATAGAACGGTTAAGATTGAAATTTGGACACATGCTGCTGTCCCGGTTTCTGTAGTAGCACCCCCTCCCCACACCTCCACACCTCCACACCTCCACAATGGCTGCATAGGTGCACTGGAACAATCCTTCCTAAAACGCATTAAACTTTCATTTACAAAGACGTGAAACTCACAGAGTGGTCAGGGGTGTTCACTGATATGCTCACACAAAAATCGCTGCAAAAGATGCTTTCCAACAGGTGTTTTACCATTCGTTGTAAAACTGTGGACCTATTTTTCCAAACGCCTCACACCCATACATTCTTCCGTTGAGAGCTTGAATAATAGACACTCCAGCCCACAAACAACCCCATTTCCGTTTCCGGTGGCGGAGTAATACCGTACCTCACAGCACATCCAATAAAAGTCAATGGAGTTGGACAAAAACTACGATAAAACCTTTTGGAAAGCAAAAGGTTTCTGTAGTAGCATCCTTTTGGTGCTACTACAGAAACCGACTCTATTTCACCAGAAACGATCTGTAAACAGCTTTAAATGTAAAAAAAATCTTATTTAGTTTCTATTTTACATTTTAATTACTAAAGTATGGTTTTCAACATGAAAATGTGAAATATGAACTATATATATGAACTATTATAAATTATAAAAAAAATATGAATTACATTTATAAATTAGAATGAACCAAAATGTTAAAAGTAGATTAAAAAAAATACGGTTTTATATTAGTTCATTGTACCCAATTCATTAACTAATGCTAACAAATTAAATCTTGTAGTTTTAAGCTCTTTTTGAGCTCATATGATGTATTATTTGGGTTGTTCCACTGAATGCATGTGCACAAGATTAAAGACTGTTGTGAAGAGCAGATGATGTGTTTTCTAATAAGATGTTTGGCTCTTTTACCATTCAAAGTCATGGCATTTTGTCAGTTGACGTTGTCCAGTCTTGACATGTTTTATGGTTCTTTATTGTTCAGCTTGATTGGATGCTGATGTTTCCTCTGTTCTCTTTCATTTATTCTGTACTCCGTTTACTCTTATTTGATCTCTCCACGGCTGAGCTCAATCCCAAACTCTCCTTTGAAGGCGCTTCTCTGTTCTGCCTGCTGCTTCTGTTCATCGTACACCACATGAATCCCGTTCTTCACTGTCAGATTCATGCAATAGAGGTGCTAAAAACTGTGTGTGTGTGTGTGTGTGTGTGTGTGTGTGTGTGTGTGTGTGTGTGTGTGTGTGTGTTTCAGTGTTTTGATCTGGATAAGTTTGAAGGTGTCAGCAGTGAGACTGTGCTGGTTGAGCAGTCTTTTAAGCTCCTGAATCAGGACAAGTTCTGGGCCGGACTGGTCTTCACGGATCTCTATGACACCAGTGACCTCCAGCCTCCACCCCACATCAGATACAAGATCCGCATGGAGATCGAGGAGACCGAAAGAACAGACAAAATCAAGGAGAGGTTAGAACAAAAAAAAAACTATACGATAACACTATCACCATACGGCAGCTGAAAAACCATGAAAAAAAAAAAAGCTGAGGGGCAGTGAAGACATTTTATATGAAATGAAATTTTTATTGTTCATTTGCATGGAAATTTGCCCAAACTGGTGGAATAACTTACACAATACAACTTATACACATATTCACATATATTCAGTCGAAAAACTAAACAATTATTTAAAAAAAACAATCGACAAAGGGACAAAATGTCTCTTAAAAACATTTTTAGTTGCTCTCGGTACCATGTAGCGCCTTCCTGATGGCAGTTTTTCAAATTCATGGATGCAAAGGACATTTAAGATCATTGATGCTTTCTTTATAGCAGTGGTATTCAGATGGCGGACCCCAGCTTGGTTCTATCCGTTCCATTCATGGTCCATAATTGCTGTATTTTATCGCATCAAAATAATGCGGAAAAAAATATTGATTTATAAAGTAAACAGATATGTTCTTAATTCTGAGTATCTGAATTTTTATGTAGGCTTGTCCACTGGTAGCATACATAGCAATTGACTCTACTCCTTCCCTACCACTGACTAAATTTTCCGTCTATCTATGTTTTCACTGATATACAGTAGATATACGCTATTACTTATCTTCTGAAAGATTACAGAATCCTCGGATCAAAACACAGACGAAGAAGAAGAAACAACACAAGTGACAGAATATTGTTTAAAGGGGTCATAGAATGAGAATTCAAATGTTCCTTGATCCTTTGACAGTTAAGAGTTCCTTATACAATAAGTTTACCCCGTAAGTTTCAAAACTCAAAACTTTCTTGTTATTCCAAAAACTGCTTTTATTGAAACCAAGGCCAGCAAACGACAGGATCTAAAAAGTGGAGACTTGTGACGTCACACTTCAGCTTTGGCCCCGCCCACTGGAGCGTTAGTGAACAGTGACATGAGAACGAGAAAAGATCAATATAGGATCAATAATACCATTCCCTTCCAAACGATCCTAATGCTAGGATAGTGGGTTTTTCCCCCAACAATGTGAATGTCTCAACAGTGCATTATTTGTTTGTATTCAGTGTATTTCACTGGATTATTTGCTAAATTTCGGCAGAGGCTTTGCAAACAGACTTTTACGATATGGATCTGCCAGCAACGCCACAAACATGTAAGTAGTCATGTTTATTTGAATGCCTGATCTGTGATCAGTGATTTCTGATGTAATTATTCAAGTTCAGACAGATTATCCCTCAAAATATCATTCAATACTCTTTATGCATCAGTAAATCAAGCCAGTGACTAAACAATCAACTTCACGTCGTTTCTCTTAGTAGGATGAAAATAATCTTATTTAAACTGTGATTAAATTATAAAGAAAGCGACCAAAGAATGCTCCCTTTCCAATTGCCCAAGCTGTCAATCAAACAGCGTGAGTTTATCTGGACACTTGCCAAAACTCGTTGAAATCAGTCATCACAAAATCATGACGCTGTTACAATGTACAGTACAACGAAGCTTTTACTGTATTTACATCGTGTTTGCATTGTTATTTGGTGAAAGCCAGAGGTGTAATTTCATAGGCGATCAACAGACTGTGGGCCCTATTTTAATGGTCTGAAACGCAAGTATCAAGTGCGAAACGCAAGTAACTTTATGGGCGGGTCTTGGGCGCTGTTGCTATTATACCAAGCATGCACCCTTAAAATAGCATATGAATAACATGCGCAACGCGCCACTGAGTTTAAACTAGGTTTTTTCGGTCAGTGGCGGAATTGTTTTCTAAACCTGCAAAATAGCATGAGGGAACGTTTGCGCCGGAACACGCCTCCTCTTTGCGCTGAACCGCCCCCAGGAGCGCAAGTGTATTTCTTAGTTAACCGACGTGCGTCTGTGGAGGGAAAAGTCCGCTGTACGCGGGTGCAAAATAGGAATGATACATGCGTCGGTGTATAAAGTCAATTGCGCTGTGTGCAAGATAGGGCCCTGTCTGTCATCTGCTCAATGTTCATCACTGCAACCTTTCATGTGATGGGAATAGATCATTATGATCAATACTTTTCATGATTCCTTAATCTCGATAGCTGTTATAGTAAAAACGTAGTAAAAGTTTTAGAGAGAGTTCCACATGTAATACTAGCTATTTCATATGCAAACATGTCAGCCAATCACAGCAGTGGGCGTTTACACTGAAGTCTCATAGCAGACACGCCCCTTCAAACAGAGCGTTCAAATCAGAGGCTAAAATTAGGCTTGGAAAAATGCCTTTTATTTATAAATTATGATTTTTTTTTATGTTAAAATCATACCAACATTATAAGGGCACCCCATCACTGTATAAGATTACTGTAACTTTAATAATGTTTATTTTAAACATTATAAAATATTAAAATAATCCAGTCTATGACCCCTTTAAAGGGAACCCCGGGTTCATAAGACTTGCTGAAATATGTAGTAGAAAACCCATGAAAGATTAGTTTTATATGTAGTAGAAAACCCATGAAAGATTAGTTTTATATGTAGTAGAAAACCCATGAAAGATTAGTTTTATACATATTTTGGACAATGGGGTGCACATTTTAGGTGCGCAGTGCATTCTGCGTTGATGACGTCAAATGGTTGCACTCGGTGAGCTACTGGCGCTACCTGTTGCTATTTTTAACGCAACACAACTCAGAAAATAAAATTCTGATACGATCTTACTTTCATAAACCAAAAAAAACATGCTTCAAGTATTAAAATTGTAAACTACTAGTATACTTTTAAGTTCACTTGTAGTACAAATGCAGTACAAATGAGAAACATAGTTGTGAACTACTGTTACACTTATACTAAGGGCGTTTTCACACCTTAAAGTCCGCACCAAGGTCCGAAGCAAAGTTCATGTTTTGATACATTTTATACTTTCGGTAAGTTTTGGTTTGGTTTCACATTGCAATTATGCGAGCGCACTAAAGAACTTTACATGACATACTTGCGTCCTGTCGTCTTCATCTATGTTTCACACCTGTAATTTTGATGCGAATCAAACTGAAAAGTCTGAAAATCCAGACCAAACAATGTAGGTGTGAAAGGGCCCTTAAACGTATACTTTTATAAACTAAAAAGTGGGCCAATTTAGTCCCAAGCAGTATTGAAATAATACAAGTATACAGTACTTCTAGTACATTGATATTAGTATACTTACTGCATAAAGTATACTTAAAATATGCTTGAACATTACTTTAGTATACTTAATAAAATGAACTTGAATTATACTTTTATAATTATAACCGCATTGTTTTAGTGTGTATCCCTTTAAAATACAAATGCAAATGAGCTGTTGCTGCCGGCACAGAGGGCGGAGCTTCACAAGCTCATGCTCTGTCAGGACAATTTCATCTCACAGAATGATAATATCAGAACAGAAACTCTCAGTAGCGGTTTTTATTTCGACCCGGAGTCGGACAATAATGCCCACAGAGACAGAGAATATATGCGGAAATTGTACAGGTATAGTCTAGTTTAATTACGGTTATAACTTATTTTTCATCTTGCTTTTACCCACTATTAGTACAAGCCTGTTGTAGCAGACCGTGTCCGAATGATGGCCAAAAATATGTTGTACATCACACAAAAGATGAAGTGTTAGTTTTACTCCAGAGAATCACTGTAAGAGCTGAATAAACACAGTATAAGTGTGCATTAAAGTCATATCCATAAACTCTCTCTCTCCCTTTCATTGTCATCAACATACACAGTGAAGAACACAAAACACTTGTTACAACTAAAAGTAAACAAATATATGACACCTTTTCAGTGGGTGCTTAATAAACTAGTAAACTTTATATCTGTAAAACGACTCGATGTGCGCGCTCTAACTCATAAAGTGCGCGCTCTAACTTTAATTTCTGCCGCGATCAGTAACGTTAGGCTTATCGATCCAGAGAATGTAAGCTGGATCACGAACAGTTGTACTGATCTATCCTCGAGTAACAACGAGAGTAAATGAAGACTGCTGTTCATTCGTACACCCGACAACAAAACACCTCAATCGCTTTAGAAGACATTCTTGTCTACAGCTGCTCCGGCGTCGAAACAACGGCGGACTGTATCCAGCTCATTCAGGGCAGGCCTACGCTAAAACTGCAGTGTCAGTCAATAGTCGTGGGAGGGGCTTGTGCAAAAGCCAAACCAATGACAAAATTCACATTTAGGAGATATAAACATTCAAAACTTACAGTCCCTCACTTCCGCTAAAATGGATTACGGATTTTTATGATGTCACCACGGACTTCAGCTTCTCATCACATCTTCTGTCCAATCAAATGCTCTCTAGAATATAAAGTGTCCCGCCCCTTATGCTATAAATAACACCTGACCAAAGCGACTGTTCGTTGACACGTTGTGGAGCAATATGTGATTTTGCCAGGGTCGATATTCTCCCTATCTATCAGCGATGATATTCTTCATTTCGTTCGTTTGTCAAATAAGAGTCGTTCTAGCACTGAAATGTCTGTTTTTTTTTTTTTTAATCAAGCTGCTGAGCTCGTTGCCACTGCTATCAGTTGCATGGATACTGTCTTTTGTGGCTCGCGCACAGTCTTCACTCGGACGCGCGCTTCAATCTATCGCCGTTGGTGAGACTCTCTGTTCACTCCGGTGAAATCACAAAACAAAATGCACACAAACATGCCCCTGCTTGATATACAAACACTGATAAACATATTTGGTTTTGATAAAAAAACTAAAAAAAACTAAAAAAAAAAAAATATATGAGTGCAGATTAGAACCTAGAACCTCTGACAGGCTTGTCAAAAGTATTAACCCTTGCCCATAAAAGCACACAAGTTACAGTGGCGGATCTATGGATTTATTCACATGAAAATTCTCGGCACTAACATATATCAGTACAGTAGATCTCATTAAATGGCAAATTAAACCCAATATACTATTGAAATTGATTTCTTGACATCGTAATGTTATTTTTTTCTGAAAATTGTTATTGTACACATATATTGTACATATGTCTTAGCATTCTATAGCAACCTCCCCCCACACACCACTTTTTAAATAAAAAATTACGCTACTGGTTGGAGATGTGTGTTCGGATTTCGGTTGCTCGAGTTTTATTCCGTTTTTTTATTCCCAACTGTACATTGGTTAGGAATGAAATGACTAGAATTTATTCACGCCTCTACTATTGAATCCAACGTATCACCAGCGCTCCGATTCACTTCCATGGTGCTGTCAAGTAGGACTTGCAGTCTGTGAGGTAAACTAAACACTATTGGCTATTTGAAAAGGGGGAGGAGCCATTCAATATGTTTTAATATGCCAATTCAGTGGAAATGACGTCAACGCATCATACAAAGCTGTGCGTTCCAAGGCACTTCAGTGGACCTTTAAACTAAAATAAAAAGTAATTTTCCCATTACAGTGCAGTTGTACCATACCACACATACTATAAAAACTGATCAGTAAGCATGTGCTGCTACTGCACCGGGTTTACTGGAGATTTGTGGTTTTGTGTTCATGTGTGTTATAGGTCCTGGTCCCCAACGGCCCGCGACAACCCATTTAATGACCTGCGGTACGTGAGAGGAGGGTTTGTGTACCTGCAGGACATGGTGGATCGAGGAATCACTAAGGTCCAGACCGGAGTCAGTCAGCCGCTCGGAGTATTCGCACAACAGATGCCGTACCCATGTTACATGGACGACGTGTAAGCAAAACTGTGTGTGTGTGTGTGTGTGTGAGTGATCACTTCAGCAAAACTGCCCTTGTTCGGGCGTTTTGTCCGTTACTGTTAAATATGAGAAATTATATAGACACTGATGGTCGGTGTTTTCATATTTAAATGATATTTTGATGTTGAGAGTGGGATGGTAGACCATGCAGAGAGGAAAGGGATGTTTTTCAGTCGATCTTACCGCATAATCAACGGCTGTGATTCATGGTTGAAGTAAATGTCAAATTAATATTGGCCTTGATCGGTTTTCTCTCTCTCTCCATCGGCCTGAAAAATCCATCAGCGGGGGATTGTGTGCATTTGTTTATTCGTGGTGACGTGAACGTCAGAGCCACTGCTGAGCGCCACTGTGTTGTTTTAATGTGTTTATTGATTCGTGTGAAAAGCTGTGTTTTATAGATTTGAATGAGGCTGCTTTCATGAAACAGACATCATGCCTGGGGTCTCAAACTCTAGCCAGGTGATATAATATAAGTCTCAAATATAAGTGTTTTTGCTACCATGTATCTTAATTTGGTACCATGTACAACATGTCAAGTTCTGCAAGAGATAGGACCCAGATGCAAATGAGCAGACCAGGGTTTTTATTAAAGTCCCTGTAAAGTCAAAATTAAGTATGTGTTCTGAGTTTGTCACACCACAGAAAAATGTGTTATTAGCCACCCAGCCAAATTTGAATGATAAAAAAAGCCGGCAAGTACATAAAATAAGCTATCAAAATCTTGAAAAAATGAGCAGTAGTCTCTGCTCTCAAACGCTGGGGGCGTGTCCGCTGGCGGCGCTGAAACCACGCCCACTCGCGGGAAAGCTACCGTCGCCACACTCAACTGTCTGTCACCGCTACAGCCGGAATGGATGCTCCTAGCAGCTTAATTTGTTTTACAAAGCCATACATGTTCGAGCCTGGACTACCTACTATAATTATAACATAAGCACAGAAGGCAACTTACACTCATTGGTGGGCACGCACTGCCGACGATGATGGCACCAGTTGTCGGCGCGACGGGAGGATGATCGCCGAGGCGGGAGATAGTCAGTTCGGCCCCATTCACCAGTAACAGCGGATTATCAGTGAATCCCAGTTGTCTCCGACGAAAGTTTATAAAACTATCCCGTGTAAAATTCTCACTACAGAGGCGTGTTTTGGCGGTGATCCTCAACTCTCCATCAAGGTGGCTCTTCACAAAATTAATCCACCTCTTGTTGATATGATAGTTTTTCGGAAATTTAAATAAGGACACCGATCTGTTTTGTACGTGATCGCATCCAGGTAATACGCATTTCCGTGACGAAGGCATAGCTAGCTAGCAAACTGTAGGATGTAGTAACTAATAGTACTGACAGTAACTCGCGATCGGCAAACTGATGTGAATGTGCTATATTGTTAGGGGAGGGCCCAGCGTCAGGGGCTCCAGTGCGTCATCAAGTAGGGGCGTGTCCAGGAGCTCAGGGGCTTCAGTGCGTCATCGAGCCCCCGTTTTAGCCCCGCCAAAAAAATCCGGAACACAGCAATGGTGAAAAACTGTTTAACGGTCTAACTCCACAATTCAGTACTTCACAGTTCACAGTCTTTGTAATATGATTTAGCAATACATTTCTAACATTTATAATGTGTTTAGAATTTTTTTTTAGAATTGCCTTTACAGGGACTTTAACAAGGCTGAAGACTTGAGACAACAGGGAGAGTGAAGCGTGAACCACAGTTCAAACAGTAGGGCAGGGCAGACGACACAATGACAGGCAGAATGGGTGACCACTGAGATGCCAGATGGTAATGACTTTAATGCAATAGAGGCAGCTCCAAAGACCAGACAGGAACACAAGGAACTCGTAGCTCAATGTAGGTCTCCGATGTTGCACCAGTCTTGCCGCCAGGTAGAGGCTCACAGAACCAGAGGCTTGAAACAGGAATTAGATAGCTGCACCAGTCAGGCTGCCAGGAAGTTAAGAGTCAGTGTCCAGGGAACTCGGGATACAGGGCAGAAACACACAGAAGAACATACAAGACGAGACTCAAGACAAAACAGACAAGATAAAAGCAACAAAGAATCAAAACTAAACTGATAAGATCAAAGACTAGAGAAACAAAAAGGTAGAGAAATAAAAAAAAAAGTAAACTAATAAAAAAAAAGTAAAAAACTAAGATCTAAGATAAAAAAGTTGATAAAGAGAAGCAAGACTTCCACTTGACAGGGAAAATAAGAACTGTTTTAGAAGAAAATTCTAAAACAAAAGAGAGCTAAAGCTAAGCAAAACAAAATAGCAACAAGGATAATCTGATACTAGGATAATTTCAAGAGCACAAACCAGAAAAACACCACAAAGTACATACGCAAAACGAACCAGCAAAGACATGAGGGAAAGGGGCACAATATAAAGGGACCAGAGCAGGTGAGCACAATTAGTGAAACGAGGACAAGACATGGACTAAACAAGGGGCCGTGGTAACAGGAAACAAGGAGGCGGGACATAAGGAGCACATGGCAAACACAGATCAAGACAGAGCCATGTGCTCAAACACAAGACAAACATTGAAACATGAAACCACGACAACACAGACAAGGCTGCCAGGGCAGAACCCTGAGACAGCATGCGCACACCCAAACTTTTTTGATGGATGTGCGCATACAGGCTTGTTTGTTGTCGTAACTGGGCTACATTGTGAATAGTAGTCATTGTGGGGGGAAATAATAATAATATTAATAATAATAATAATAATAGAATATGCATTAAGATGGGGGGACTTCATTTTTATGTCCCCTGTTACATATTGTATAAATTTAAGTGATGCTTCTTTCACAATAATTAGTTAATTGGTCGTAATTAGTTAGTTATTCTAGTTAGTAGAGATACAATGATAATTGCAGATCCTTTCTTTAACAAAATTAGTGGACTGTGAAAGATCAGATAGAAGGAAGCAATAGAGATTCACATAAACAATGATAAAAAAAATAATAACCAACCCCCCCCCCCCCCCCCCCCCCAAAAAAAACAACTATAGATCATCGCACACAGCTTTCAACGGAAGAGGATTAGGGCCAAGCAATAATAAAAAAATAAAACCATCTCGAGATTAAAGTCATTATAATGCGAGATTAAACTCGTTAAATTTCGAGAAAAAAGTCGAAATACAATCTTGAGAATAAACTCATTACATTTCGAGAATAAAGTCGTTGTGTTTCGAGAAAAAACAAGTTAAATTTCGAGAAAAAAAAAAAACTCGAAATACAATCTTGAGAATAAACTCATTAAATTTCGAGAATAAAGTCGTTGTGTTTCGAGAAAAAACTTGTTAAATTTCGAGAAAAAAAGTCGAAGTAATCGTCAGAATAAACTCATTAAATTTCGAAAATAAAGTCATTGGGCCCTATTTTAACGATCTGAAACGCAAGTGTCAAAGCGCAAAGTGCAAGTAACTTTGTGGGCGGGTCTCGGCGCTGTTGCTATTTTCCCGGCGGGATAAATGGCTCTTGCGCCTGGCGCAAATCTAAAAGGGGTTGGTCTGAAGTAGCTTCATTATTCATAGGTGTGGTTTGGGCGTAACGTGAAATAAACCAATCAGAGCATCATCTCACATTCCCTTTAAGAGCAGACGCGCTTTTTCCTTGGCGTATTGCTATTATAACGGCGGATTTGCCAGGCGCGCGCCAGGAGCGGTTCACAGCCGAGGAGATCTATCTATCTATCTATCTATCTATCTATCTATCTATCTATCTATCTATCTATCTATCTATCTATCTATCTATCTATCTATCTATCTATCTATCTATCTATCTATCTATCTATCTATCTATCGTAATAATATGATTTGCAAAAATGAAAACTGCTGCTTCTGTGTAGATTAGAGAATCAAAGTGTATGCGCGTTGTGCACGCAATACATTATGGTCAAGCATGCGCCCTTAAAATAGCATAATGAACAACGCGCAACGCGCCACTGACTTTAGACTATGTTTTTTCTGGCCAGTGGCGCAATTGTTTTATGGAACAGTAAAATAGCACCAGGGATTGTTTGCGCCGGAACACGCCTCCTTTTTTGCGCTGAACCGCCCAGGGAGCGCAAGTTCATTCCCTAGTTTAGCGACGTGCTTCTGTGGAGGGAAAAGCGCGGGTGCAAAATAGGAATGAAACATGCGTCGGTGTACAAAGTCAATTGCGCTGGGTGCAAGATAGGGCCCATTGTGTTTCGAGAAAAAAAGTCGAAATGAAATGTAGAGAATAACGCATTCGATCAGTGTTCATTGCATAGCCTACTGATATCAACCTCTTCGAGGTTTCGTGGTTTCCCTGGATACCATAAGACGCATTATTAATCGTTGTTGGTTGTGTACGCCTCCATCCACAGAATGTAACGACTGTAACCATCTATGCAGCCATTAATGGCAATGCCGTACGGTTTTAATTTATCATAGCTGTCCATATGCCAGAGTGCATTTGGGCCAGCGCAAGTGGCATCTTCTCAAGCGTCTCCTTCGTCGAAATTCCACACCTTGAGGATCAACAAGTTTAATAATGCGTCTTATGGTATCCTGGGAAACCACGAAACCTCGATGAATTTCATGTTGGACAAAAGCGAGTACATCACGCAAATTGGACTGATTTTTTCTTCTAAAAAAGACCTAGCCGACCTAGACCTAAGAATGCTCTATTCTTTGTTACTGAAAGAAAGTCTAAAATATAGCTTGACTAAGTGATCCAACTGTGCCATGTCCTCTATCAGTAGGCTATGCAATGAACACTGATCAAATGCGTTATTCTCTACATTTCATTTCAACTTTTTTTCTCAAAACACAACGACTTTATTCTCGAAATGTAATGAGTTTATTCTCAAGATTGTATTTCGACTTTTTTCTCGCAATTTAACAAGTTTTTTCTCGAAACACAACGACTTTATTCTCGATATTTAATGAGTTTATTCTCAAGATTGTATTTCGACTTTTTTTCTCGAAATTTAACGAGTTTAATCTCGCATTATAATGACTTTAATCTCGAGATGGTTTTATTTTTTTATTATTGCCTGGCCCTAATCCTCTTCCATAGCTTTCAGACACGACTTTCTGCGAATCTTAGAAATCGCCTGTATTTACTCAAACTTTGTCCTGTGCACTCACGAGGGTTTGGGTTAGTTCACCCAAAAATGAAAATTCTGTAATTTACTCTCACCTTTATGTCATTCCAAACCCATAAGACTTTTGTTCATCTTCGGAATACAAATGAAGACATATTTTATGAAATCTGAGAGATTTATGTCTCTCCATTGACAGTCTACGCGTCTACCACTTTGACGCTTTAAAAAGTTCACAAAGACATTGTAAAACTAATCCATATGAATTGAGCGGTTTAGTCCAAATTTTCTGAAGAGATACAATAGGTTTATATGATGAACAGATTTAATTTAGGCGTTTATTCACATATAAACATTGGTCAGCGAACGTAAGCAGAAGCTCAACCGAACCTGCTTGACACACGAGAACAAACCTCATTGGTTCTTACAGAAGCTTAAACGTGCTGGGTAACACATGAGGAAAAAAAAAACCTCATTGGTTCACGCACATCAAGCATGTGTGCATTGATGAATGTTTATATGTGAATAAAAGTCTAAAATAAATAAATCATGCCCATTGTCAGGAAGAAGTTCAGTAGGACAAAGCTTGCAATACAACGGATAATACAATGCAAAAAGCGGGGGAAAAAACACAAAACATGCTAAAAAAACTAGTCAACATTGCAGTGATCTGACTTGCGCTGCAATTATCCATTATTATAACAACATCTCTGGCGGTCAGGAGGAACAAAACAGCTTTTTTTTTTTGAGAGAGAAATTACTTTTATTCAGCAAGGATCCATTAAATTGATCAAAAGTGACAGTAAAGACTTTTATAATGTTACAAAATATTTCTATTTTAAATAAATGCTTATCTTTTGAACTTTCGATTCAAAGAACACTGAAAACTAAAATGTATAATGGTTTCCAAAAAAAATATGAAACAGCAAAACTGTTTTCAACATTAGTAATAGTAAGAAATGTTTCTTGAGGAGCAAATCAGCATATTAGAATGATTTCTGAAGGATCACGTGACACTGAAGACTAGAGTAATGATGCTGAAAATTCAGCTTTGCATCACAGGAATAAATTACATTTGAAAATATATTCAAATTGAAAAATTATAATTATAATTTTAAATTATAATAATATTTCGCTGCTTTTACTGTATTGTACTTTTGTACTTTGTTAGCACAAGAGACTTGAACATGAACATGAAATAATTTGACCGATCCAAAACTTTTGAAACAGTTGAAATTGTACATCCTATTTTTTTGTATTGCTTCTAATTGTTTATGCATGCAACAAATAATGTGTTTTTGTGTTAGGCGTTTTGTGTGTGTGTGTGTGTGTGTTCTAAGGTCATAAATCTCTTAAAGGAACACTCCACCGTTTTTTCATATTAAACTATGTTATTCCCTTAACTTGAGAGAGTTGATACATACCTCTCTCGTCTCAGTGCGTGCACTCAATCGCTCTGGCGCGCGGCGACACTTTGATAGCACTTAGCTTAGCCCAGTTCATTCATTAGGATCCAAACAGAGATGAAGTTAGAAGCGACCAAACACCTCCACGTTTTCCCTATTTAAATACAGTTACACGAGTTACACGACCAAGTATGGTGACACAAAATAAAACGTGGCGCTTTTCTAAGTGGGTAGAAAATCATTCAAATCGTCATTTATTTTATTTGAAAACTCCCAAAACTCCAATTCTATTCAGCATTAGAGGGACAGAGAATGGAGATAATGCTAATTTGCTTTCCAGTCTATGTGTCTGTGTTGAGCTGTTTTTCACTACACCAAAAGCCTAAATCTGAATTTTAAATATGAGAGGCAAAAGAGTTTCACATTGTAAATGCCTAGGTAAGTCTTCCAGAACATTCTGGCCTGACTGGATAAAAACAGCTTATCTAAAGCCATAAATTCATACAATTTACCTTTTATATCTAAAAGATGCATAAGAAAAGCCGCATGTTCTTGAATGGAATCTCTGTATCTCAAGGATTTATAATATCAATCCTTTAATGATCCAATAGCAGCCTTCAAATTTTACGTAAAAACAATAAAAGCTTAAGATATGTAAGTAACATTTAGAAACTGTATTTGAAATTAATAAGGAGCAATAAATAAATACTGATGCAAAAAACATAACATTATTATTGAAGTACTAAAAACGAAATAAACTAAAACTACATACTAAAATGTAATAAAAAATATATAGACATAAAATGTAAAAAAAAAAAAAAAAAACCTAAACTAATAACAATTACATTTTCAAGTTGTAACTTAAGTGCGAATTTACATTGGAACTAGGGTAAGTTGCTAGTAAAAATAATTGTGCAATTAAAGTTATGTTCAGTGCTATATAGTTATTTTATTTTATTTTATTTTATTCCATCAATGAATCGGATGCTAAAACAACACAGACACAATGTCTGAACAAATTTCATCAGGTGCTAATCAATCTTAATGGCTAAAGAATGCGCTCGTCATTCTTATTTATAACCAGCGTTTGTTAATGTTACCATACTTAGCCGTTTACATCAGGACGGGCAACCGTTTGTGCTGCTGTGTGAATGAAACCAAAGAGAGTTGAGTGAGATGTGATGGTAAATTAATTCGTTTTAAAGAGTGTGTTATCGCCGTCCCCTGACTGTTTCTGGTGTCAGCTCTAATTGTATTGCGGCGCCTCTCCTTGACTGTATTTATGAAAGGTAAGCAGAACTGATATGAGAAATCTATAGCTTGTCATATTTTGAGAGCACATGATATATTTGAGCTGCTTGCTAATTGAGCACAGACAGCACTTTGTTTCCGGAACCTTCTGCTCCGATATTGACATGACATTTTACTGGCCTTATGAGAGTACTTTAATACAGGCTTACTGTATTATCAAACCGTCACCGAATGATGAATCATACTGATGCTGAGCTCTGTGTGTGGTGTAAAGATCATCCAGCACAGCAGGATTCATTCAGAACCATATCAGCAGCACCTTGATGAGCAGAGGTCATTATTACAGTACCAATCTTGTTAGTTCACCCCGGGTTATTATAGTTAACTAACACTAAAACCATGAAATAAGCTTTAACTGAAACCAGTTGCCAAGGCAACATTTCTCGCTTTGGTTTAGTTTAAGTTCAAAAATAACTAAAACTAAACAAGCTAAGTTACTATATTGACATATTGAAAAAAAGTAACAATTTACTTAAAGGCTTATATAATGCATTATAAAAATGTAATGCCTTAATACACACTGATCTATTCATTGTTGCACCTTTAGAAAGTACAATGCATTAAAACATGACAAACAACCAATTTCAGATGTAACAATGAATCTGCAAATATTATAATGCATGTTAACCTTGCTAACATCTATTTATGAAAAGCTATAATGCATTATACATAAAGGATTTAAATAAAGTGTTACCAAAAAGAAACTAATAAAAATAGCAAAGTTATAAAGTTGGATGTATATTATAATAATATACTTGGATGTATATTATAATAATATACATCCAACTTTATCCACACACATACAATACACTCACATAAATTGATATGTATGTATATATATCATATAGCAAATCTCAGCTGCCTAACTTTTATTTTGTTCCAAAATATAACTTTATTATATTCCCACTTAACTGTTTATATAAATTTGGATATATGAGTACGTATGTCCGACTTTATTTGCATACATACAGTATCCTTGTGTAGGGCGATAAATACTATATATCAAAACTCAACTGCTTGTATTGTCCCGAAGTGTAAACTATATTATTGCACTGCTCCAATCTGATAAATGTGGCTATTAAGCATGAATAAATTATGGTATTATAAACATCGACATCATGATTTTCAGTAAAGCTGCTTTGAAATAAACACAACAAAATAACTAAAATTAAAATGAAAACATAAAATATGTTCATAACACTAGTTCACGGCACGCACACATGTACATTCTTTCATTTATTCAGCTATTCAATCCAAACCTGGATTTTGTTTTCTTCTTCTTTCTTTTTTTCTGTAAACATATGTGAGTGAATGAAGTCATGTTGATTTTTGGGTGTTCTGAGATCAGTTCTGGTCATTCCTACAGCTTTGTTTCATCCATTGGCACCATGTTGCCCATGTTCCTGGTGCTAGCGTTCATCTACACGGCCTGCCAGACCATCAAAGGCCTGGTTCTCGAGAAGGAGCTCCGTCTGAAAGAGGTTCTGCGGGTTGTCGGTGTTCGGAACGGTTCAATATGGTTCTGCTGGTTTATAGAGAACATGGTTCTGATGACCATTCCCTGTGCTTTGATCTCTTTGATGGTGAAGGTTAGTGTCGCCGAAACACTGAAAAATCAGAAACCGAAATCTGACCGAATGAACAGACAAAAAAAGTCAAGGATGCAAACTTGTCACCTTTTGGTGAAAACCACCATTTTCATGGTTCTGCAAGGAGTCACAGGAAATAAAGCACAGCACTGTGTTAATTTACACACAAAAAGCTCATGATCCTGTGTTTTCAGTGTCTCAGAGTGTCTCGGTTCACAATAAATGCTGCTGCAGCTCCACACAAACTCCATCTCTGCATGTGATGTGAGTTTGTGTTGCATATTAATGTGTATTTCGTATATTAAATATTCTGTCAATAAAAAAGAAACTTTAAGGTTTTCCTGCAGTTTAACATTTAAAAGCAAAGAAAATAAGAGAGCCATAAATATTAGTATTGTAATTTTACTGTTTTTCTGTAAAATAAACATTATTTTACAGTACAGTATTATTATTACTAAAATGATATACTTCTTTATTAATTTGTTACATTTTTACCTTTGCAACTTTTTCGCACAGATAAGTATGCATCCTTGAGAAATCAAACCGAATAATCAAAACCACAATCAGACTGAAAGATTATACTAAACAGAAATCACTCAACATCATCACAAAGCATTTTGAGAACACACAAGTCGCATTCTCTTTAAAGTCAACATGAAATCAATATTTATGTCCTGTAAGCCGTCAGCTCATGGGAAAGAGTGTGAACTGTATAGTCGCCTAACCATACAAATATGTTTATTGACAGATTACTTAAGTTTGAGCTTTAAATTCAACAGATTTGCTATATGTTTCATAACCCCTTTAGAATGCAAACCAAGCTAAGCTACAATAGATTTAAAGTCATTAAGAAAAATTGTTAGAAAAGCTCAAATGTAATGTTAAAAGGCACAATGATCTATTTAACATAGAAGGAATTAAGGTGCTTGTGTTGAGAGGTTGCACATTCATAAAGTCAAAGTGCTTTGTGGTTTTAATGCTCATGATTACAGTGGAAATAATTACAGGGAAATGATTATTCCAAAATTGAAGCAAATCAAGCAGAAACGGATTGAACTTTGATTCCTCTAAATTGGGTTATTATGCTAATTTGTTATGCACAGTATCAAATTGTTGATGATTTAGAGCCGGCCTCCTACGTATCGCTCGCTGCCTCCCTCCATCGTCTTTTTAAAGAGGTTTTTTCTGTTTCCAGAGCATTTTGTGTTCATCTGCAGTGATATAGTGATTATTCTCTTCTTTGAGGATTAGCCTGTTTTACACTTGTATGTTTTTCGCTTCCACATTGGTTGTCACAGGGTAAACTTATTTCCAATGAGTTCCAATAGAGGCCAAGATCTGAAATCTTTTTCTCTTTATGAAATAAATTGTGTGTGAATATTTGAACTTTTTTAAAAGCAACATCACACTCACACAACAGCACTTTTGCTATAAGGAAGCTTCAGACTGCCACAGGCGATTTTGGTCTCATGATAAAACTAAACTGCTCAGTCATGTCGTTCTCTTTGTCAGTTCATTTAATTTATTCTCTGTCTGTTCGGTTCGCTCTGCATTTTCACACTTTCATTTACATGCTCTTAACAGCATTATAAAACTCATCATCATCATCATCTTAAAATCTGTAAATATATAACCTTAAATGATTTAGTACACACAGTACAGAACATTGCACTTTTTTGTCTTCAATAAAAAAACATCGAATTTGTAAATGTTTGTAAATGTGAATTTACCAATGTAAATTCATTTTTATGTGCATTATATAATGAAGCCACTTTACCCTGCAGTAGTGCATTTCTGATTCCTGTGAAACGGATCAATTCTGTGCCTCTCTGAGCACAAGAAGAGAAGAGTGACAGCTGGCCTGTTATAGACCCATTATAAGAGTCGTCTTTATAATCAGTGGTGTGATTATTCAACTTTCTCAGCCTTTTACACTCTAAACCTATTTCATTGTTCCTTCGTTTCCATGGTAAAAACGAATATAATGTGCAGGGAATCAGCAGAATAGTGTGGAATTTACAATTTAGCTGCATGGTGTAAAGTGATTTGAGACTTTGTTAATTGCAGTAATGTGTTAATTAAACACGTTGTCTAAATGCATTACTTAGTGCTTCCCCAAATTGACAAAATTGAAATGACCTTTGAAAAAAACTGACATTTTTACCACGAATAGATAAGCTGATGGAGTTATGCTTTGTCCATCATTGAAAAGTTGTAAGGGCTAAAAATCCTGATCTGATTCAGTCCATACTGCTGAATCATACATGGTCAAAGTAAAGGTAGTTCCAATTTACATATAAATTTAATGTAATGTAACAGAAATAGGATATTTACTATATGTCGCAAGTACTTGATTTCCCCCCGCAAACCAGTTCAGCGGAAATACCGCCCTGCAGCTAATTTCATTGGTTAAGGTTACAGTGACGGGTAGGATTAGGGATCAGTGTTTGGTGTATAGGCAGTCAGTACAGTGATTGACATGACCAATAAAATCTTTAAAATTGGCTGCAGGGCGGGATTTCTGCTGAACTGGTTTGGGGGGGGGAAATCACGCGTTGTAAGTACTACATCAAGGACTTATAGTATTTGAAAACTGCATACACTGTATGTGTGTTGAAGCAGGGTTAGAACTAATCTCTGCAGGATTGTGGCCCTCCAGTTTTGCACCCCTGTATTACATCATGCAGCACTGTTCCACATCATTTTTTCTTTTTTTTTACATTTTATATGTAACTTTAACTTAACTTAATTTTTAAATCAAACTACAAAACAAAATGAAAATAAAACTAGTGAAATTTCGAAAGCCCTGTTGGGGGGGACCCAAACTCTAGCAGGCATCATGCATCTAGAAAGATAACACCAAATTAAATTTGTAAGATGGCTTGTGTGTTTAACCCTCTGAGGTCGGCAATCACGCCGGCGTGATCTGCTCGTTTTTTTTCCTTATCAGTGCGAAAGAGATTCAAAATACTCTATTGATTTTGATATTACATGCTTGTGTTGTACATCAATCGATAACAGGCTTTCCTGTTAAGTGTGTATTATTTTTGTGTATACTCACAATAAAAACAAAGTGTTGTGCTTTTTGCCAAATAAAGAAAAATAAACACGAAGCGAGTTCTGCTTTCTCTCCGTCAGTGAAGTCAATTCTGAAACGCGTCCGAAAATGAACTGTAACTCAGTGAATACTCAGTCAAACAGGCATACAGACACACAGGCATGAAGCTTGAATTCTCTTCTTTTAAATTAAGTAATTTTTTATAAAAAACAAATATTCACAGTTTATGTAATATGTATGTAAAGAGAGAGATGTCAGTCGTTCTCATATCAGCTAATTATTTTTAATGTGACTCCGCCCACGGAGAGCGCGCTATACAAACGCAAATGTGAGGCGATCCATACAAACCTGTGAAACGCCCACATCAGCTGGATAAGGCCGGTGACACACTGGATGCGTGGCGTAAGCGTCTCAGCTGCGTGGCGTGTCCGTTTTTATTTCGGCTCCCATGTTAACAGTTTAGAGTTTGCACACTGCCTACGTGAGACGCGCGTCTTTGCATTGAATAGGAATTGAATTGAATAGGAAAATCTGTTTATATGTCATTTTGACATGAATACATATTAATAAATGTCATTTTGATGTTTAAAACATCAAATGTTTTATGTCTAGGTTTTGACATAAATGCAAATATAAATGTAATTTTACAAAATATTATCGATTTTCAAATACTGCTGTATTGAATGAACAGCTTTTAGCAAACTCTATTGCTATACTGAGTATATTTTTAAGTTCAATAATTTATATATATATATATATATTGCTCTTGTATTCTTTCTTGTGGCTATAGGTGACACACCTGAATGAATGGCTCATTAAGTATGCTGGGGCATTGTCTCAGGTGTGAACTACTAAATATGCATGATGCTGTTGGAGCGTTTACGCCCCATCCGCATATTGGCTTTCCAAACTAAAAGTGTTTCACAAAACTTAAATCAATGTATCGTTTTATGTGAATGATTAGGCAGGATGATTTTCACATCATTTTGAAGGTTCAGGAAAGTTCTTGTGCCTCTTTGTGTTTGTACTCTTTTTGTTCTGTACACCTGCTGACTGGTTGTCAGGCCGATACAAGAAATAGCAGTGGTAAGAAATCCATGAGAAAGGATGATTGTTTCCAGCAATGTTGTGCAAATCGTGAAGAGAAGCAGGCCAAGGACCGAACCCTGGGGTACATCAGTTATCGGCTGATGCGACTGAGACTCCCTTTCTTTACAAAATACCCTGAAGGATCTAGCAGTGAAGTAGATCTCAAGCTAGTGGGGTGAAGTTCCTGTGATGCCCTATGGACAAAATGTCCTAGTGGTTTAGACTGCAGATAGACCTAGTCAAATGAGGACAGATGATCTGGGGGTAACTCTTGCCTGCCGCAGGGCTTGAGTGACAGATAGCACATTCTATGTAGTGTCCATGTTAAATGCTTTTAAGAAAACATGTTTAAATGCCTTCGAGAACACAATGCTTTCGTTTTGGGAAGTTGTTTGTGTGTGTGTATTACTCTTGTTGTATAACTCTTTTAATGAAGTGTGGGATTAAGTTTTAATGCTTGTTTTGTGTGTGTATATGTAGGTTTCTGCGATCTTTGACGCGCTCCCTGCCTCTATATATGACATTAGCGTGGATCTTCTCGGTTGCGTTGATAGTAAAGGGTGTGGTTCAAGAGAAGGAGGCACGTCTGAAGGAGACTGTGATGATGATGGGATTGAAGAGTTCAACCTACTGGCTGAGCTGGGCCATCAGCAGCACATTGCCTCTGGCTGTCAGCGCTGCGCTCCTCACTATCATTCTCAAGGTGATTAATGCTGATTAACTGCCATTTACAAACACTGCGGAACACTGGATCCAAGATCTGATCTGAAATAAACTGGATCAGTGAGCTTGATCAGCTTTGCTCTATTAGTGGTTCATAAACTTAATAAAAATTAGTTTTGTTTGTATAAATTATTGTATTTAGGTTGATTCAGTGATACTAAATAATCTATTTAACTTGAATAAAACCAGTTCATTTAGATGTGAAATTTTTTCAGTTTAGGATAATTCACAGCAGTTATAAAATATTACTGTGAAAAAAAGTGAGACAACTGAAGCACTTACCATGAAATTAATAACAACGATCATTTTATTCATTAATTATCCAATCAACTTGCGGAGAACCACTGCTCTCAGAGTAAAAGCTGGTGTAGGATCAGATGGTGCAGTGTTTGCGAATGGACGGTTTTGCAGTGGGCAGCGTGACTCTGTGTGGGTTCAGCAGGTTTGAGCACATGGCAGATGAGCTTCTGTTATGTCTCTTTGTTGTATATTCAAAATCATACATGATTTGTTTACCTCAACCCACCAGAGCCATGAAGCTTATCGCTTATTCAATCACAGACCTGCCTTTTAATCAGCTCTCTCTCTCTCTCTCTCTCTCTCTCTCTCTCTCTCTCTCTCTCTCTCTCTATCTCTGCTCTTGACAGATCTAATCCCTTCTTTTAGACGAGTGGGTTTTCAATGTGTGTTGTTCTGCTTTGTAATTATCAGGTTGCATTATTGACGCACCCATGGAAGCTCAAACACAGCATTCATTAAAGGCTCCGTAAAGCTTTCACACGGTTATGGCTGAATGTGTCTCAACAACTGTGTGACAAGACATAACTACGAGAATGTGGCTCCATCATATTTCTTTTCTTTTCTCTTCTATCTCTCTTTCTTTCTTTTAGTATGGAAAGATTCTGCGATACAGTGACCCCTCTGTGATCTTTGTCTTCCTCCTGGTCTTCTGCGTGGCAACTGTCATGCAGTGCTTTTTCATCAGTGTGTTTTTCTCTCGGGCGAATCTGGCAGCCGCCTGTGGGGGTCTCATCTACTTCCTGCTCTACCTCCCTCATGTGCTTTGCTATGCCTGGAGGGACGTCCTGGGCTTTGGCGCCAAGATTGCCACGGTGAGACATTCAACACACCTCTACACCAGCCTGGAGAATGTCTTAATACATCACATCATCAAATGCTGAACGTAGATCCACAGTAGAGTTTAGACTTGTCAAAAAAGTAGTGTACTTTTGTTGTAGTGTACTTCAAATCTTAAAAGGATATTTTAAAAATAACTACTTGCAGATAATGTAATATCAATTAAATAAAAGGTCACTTAAGTGCACTTGAAGAGAGTACACTTTTATTCTTAACACACTCAAGTACAATGTCAATTTCAAAGGAAAAGTGCATTTTTTAAATCTGTGTTTTAGTAATATTTTGTCATGCTCTAAAGAAGTACACTTGTTTTGATGTTGACTAACATACTAAGGCACATGTACTTGATTATAATTGTACCTGCAGTGTGTTACTTCTTTGCAAATGTTTTATTGAAAAAGTATTTTATAAGTACACTTTAACCATATTTTTGACTTTTTTAACTTTTTGAAGCATTGAAGTGGTAGACTGTCAATGGAGGGATTGAAGTTAAATTTAAATTCTTAATTTGTGTTCTGAAGATGAGCCTTACTAGTTTGTTGCGGCTTGAGGGGGGGGGGGTAAATGATGAAATGATAAACTAACCCTTTAAGTGTTAAATAAGGGAATAAAAAAACACTAAATTTCAGCTAATTACAATTAATAATAATTTAATAAATATAATACATTTTCAATTAATTGCATTTCACATGCAATTAAGTGTCTTGAAACATTACTTTCAGTTTACACTTAAGTATACTCCTTTAAAGTAGCCTATATTATTTCTGTAATAAGTTTTTTTAATTATGCTGTACTACTTTTTTATTATACATTTTTTTTTATATGCCAAAAAACAAGAGGAAAAAAAAAGCAGCTTCATCATTACAAATGCGTAATTACAAATATATTTAAGTGCATGACATACAGTTCTAGTTTCAACAAAAATGACATGAAATTATTTTTTTTGTTTACCATAAATGCTTGTCAGTACATTAAGCACACATTAACCTATTTCAAAGACAGTAGTATTAATGGAATTACATATAAAGATATATTCAGATTAAAATACATTTTCATTTAATTGTTGTTAAGCTACGAGTCCAAAAACTTTACATTCAGTTCCCACTTAAGTATATTATTTTGAAGTATATTATTTGCATTATTAGTACTTTTTTAAAAGTATGTCAAAGTGTGCCTCTTTTTCATAAGAACAAGCAGAAGGAGAGGATGAGACAGTTATAAACATGACGAGAGGAAAGAAAAGAATGAGAAATGATATGTAATTTGAACTGTACATTCATTTAATTCACACAGTGAATGAAACACTCAAGTCCTCTTAAGGTACAAATCCACAGAAGCAGATTCCGATCTCTGGAGAAGCTCATCCTGGAGCTCCATTCATCTCCAGTGAGGATGTGCATTAGTGAGAGAGTTATAGCAGTGACCCCACACCTGAAGAGAAGAGCAATGAGAGAGCACTTTTGCCCTTTGAGAAAGAGAAAGACCAACTTAATGACTTACAGCTGCATTTCCGTCATTGTGACCAATCAGAGTGACCTTTATCTCACGCAAAGATATTCGCTCTATTCAGCAGTGTGTGGATGTCTTCCTCTTATCTGAAGTGTGTGTGTGTGTGTGTGTGTGTGTGTGTGTGTGTGTGTGTGTGTGTGTGTATGTGTGTGTGTGAGCGTCTTGACATTCAGGCGCCGCTGTCTAGGCTAGATGAATGAGCCTACAGGCCCATTAATGTGAGCAGTACTGTTTACTTTGAAATTGTGGATCGTGGCATTGCTGCTGTTTTGATCTCATATTCATACCTGAGTAAAAATGCACACAGGAGGGAAGCATTTGCATTAATGGCATGGAGCAGGCAGGAGGGCCCAGCCAGTCTCTGACCTCTCCGTCTCTGTCCCAATAGAGCCTGCTATCATGTGTGGCGTTTGGATACGGCTGTGAGAATTTTGCCCGTTATGAAGAGCAAGGCATCGGGATTCAGTGGAGCAACATCCGGGTCAGTCCACAGGAGAACGACCGCTACTCCTTCATCGTTTCCATCTTCATGATGCTGTTTGACGCTCTCATTTACTGGATAATGACCTGGTACATCGAGAACGTTTTTCCAGGTACGACAGTCTGACAGCATAGATACACCTAGAAAATATTACGCGTTTTCATCATTTTGTTTTTCTTGCTGTTTTGAGATAAAAAAAGAAAGAAAAAAGTTATTGCTGTTTTGAGATTTAAAAAAAAGTTTAATATATTATGTGACATACAGTTCTGATCAAAAGTTTGAGGTCGGTAAGATTCTTTAATGTTTCTGAAACAAGTCTCTTCTGCTGACTGAGGCTGCATTTGTTTAGTCAAAAATACAGTAAAAACAGTTAAATAAAACTTTTATATTTGAATATGTTGTAAAATGTCATTTATTTCCGTGATGCAAAGCTGAATTTTCAGCATCATTGCACCAATCTTCAATGTCACATGATCCTTCTGAAATCATTATAATATGCTGATTTGCTGCTCAAGAAACATTTCTTATTATTATCAATGTTGAAACGAGTTGTGCTGCTTCAAAAATTCAGCTTTGCATCAGGAATAAATTACATTTTACAATATATTACAATAGAAAACAGCATTTTTTTTTATAATATTTCACAATATTCCTTTTTTTTTACTGTATTTTTGATCAAATAAATGCAACCTTGGTGAGCATAAGAGACTTCCTTCAAAAACATTAAAAAAATCTTAATTATTCCAAACTTACTGTATGTATGCTGATAAAATTAGACATATTTATATATCCAGAATGTAGCCTGCTTTTACTTTGATTTATCAGCGTGTGAACAGTTGTTTGCGTCTTTCTTTAGGTCAGTATGGTATCCCAAAGCCCTGGTATTTCCCCTTTACTTCCTCGTACTGGTGTGGAACTCTGGTGGGATCTGATGCTGAACCCGACCTGCTTAATGAGATCGAGGACCAGAACGGTACAAATACACACACACCACATACAGATATGTATAATGATTCTTTATCAAAACTTCTAAACGAATGTGTGTGCTGCAGGTTACTTGGAAAAGTCTCCGTCTGGAATGAAGGCTGGTGTGTGTATCCGCAACCTGGTAAAGATCTATAAGACGGGAAATAAACTGGCTGTGGACGGACTCAGCCTGGACTTCTATCAAGATCACATCACCTCGTTTTTAGGACATAACGGAGCCGGAAAAACCACCACCATGTGAGTTTTCACAAGTGTATGCATGTGTATAATTCTCATCTATGAATTCATATACTCTTAACATATTAACATGCACATACATAATTCATACATCTTTAGCAACAAAATTCTTTTGGTGTGGACATAATCAAAGTTCAGTTTATTTGGTTGAAAGTTCACTGTGCAAACTGTTTTCTTGAAATGCAATCACAGTTGCTTTGAATGCAGCATGACTAAACTTGAAGTTAGATACTATAATGTATAATTTGCATATTATAGCATTATGCATTTCTTATTTCTTTTCTACTCAGCAGTGGCAAGCATTTTTCACATCACTTGCAATAATAATATAGGGTTTCAAGTTTTACAGTTACAGTTTACAGACATTACAAGCCTTGAGATTGTGAAACGTCTTTGGTTACGACTGTAACCCTTGTTCCCTGAGAAGAGAACGGGTCGCTGCGTCATCGTCATTGACTCTTTTGGAACGCCTCTGTGTGATTGCGTCTGAGGCATGTGTGTGAAATCAGTCCAGTGGCATGACGGAACATCATAGGCGGGGTGACGTGAGAACCAAACATTGTCAGCTTTTAATTGGCTGAAGCAAGTCGATCACAGGGACACAGAGCGCCCTGTCTCTCGGCCAATCGATGTTTAACAGCACAGGTTAAAACCTCCACATGCTCCTCATACGTAGGGGATTGAGATGGCGAATCTTAAAATTCCCCCCACTCGATGCTCAGCACATCCACCTCCATGGAGCTGGACAGCTGCAGCACCGTATTATACCATTTAATTCCTCAAAATTAAATGCAGCCAAAGAACAACCAGACAAGATAACATGGTCTGGATGAAAGGCTGAACTAATACATGAATCTAACTCCTCAAAGTCAGATAAGTATTTATAATTTAATTCCTCAAAATTAAAAGCAGCCAAAAATCAACCAGACAAGTTAACACCGTCTGGATGAAAAGCTGAACTAATACATAGATCCAACTTCCAAAAGTCAGATAAGTATTTATCACTTAATTCCTCAAAATTAACCAGACAAATAAACACAGACTTAATGAAAGGCTGAATAGTTTTAATATACAATAAAAAAAAATCATAATTTCATAGACATTCACATAATTCATTAGCATGCTAAA
This sequence comes from Abramis brama, assembly GCF_963993115.1. Classification (NCBI taxonomy): domain Eukaryota; kingdom Metazoa; phylum Chordata; class Actinopteri; order Cypriniformes; family Leuciscidae; genus Abramis; species Abramis brama. Next base: position 51,144,081 of record NC_139965.1, on the reverse strand, counting down.
ATAGGAACAAAAGAAAGGAGTCTCCCGTCTGCTCAGTTCCCTCCATTATATTCTCTATTCTCTTTATCTATGTGTTGCCTCGGCAAGCGCGAGATCTGAGCCACTAGATTCTTTATTGCATAAAACTTTCTTCCCTCGAGAACAAATGTCAACAGAGGTGGAGCTAAAACTCCCGATAGTGCATTCTTGTACACTTCGGGAAGTTTTTATTTCCAGTTTCTACCAACTTCATCTGTTGGCTAATATCAAAGGCTTTCTCACCCCGAAAACTCTGGAAATGGCTGTTCATGCATTTATTACGTGTCGGCTAAATTACTGCAATTCCTTATATTGCAGTACATCACGTTTTCAAAATGCTCGTCTTCAGTTAGTCCAAAATGCTGCGGCCAGACTTATGCATAAGTGTCGCAAATATGACCACATCTCTCCAATTCTCAAATCTCTACACTGGCTGCCAGTTCGACAGAGAATAGATTTTAAACCTAGGTTTAAACCTAAACCTTCATAACCTAGCTCCTGCATCTATCTGAACTTGTTCATCCTTACACTCCATCCAGAAGCCTAAGATCCTATGACCAGGCTCTGCTGGTAGTCCCTCGCGTTAGACTCAAGCGTAGAGGTGATCGTGCATTTGCGGTGGCAGGGCTGCGACTCTGGAAAACCCTGCCTCTAGAGATTAGAACGGCCCCTACTCTGTCTGTCTTCAAGTCTCTGTTAAAAACCTACCTGTTTTCTTTAGCGATAGATCTCTTCTCTAATGGTTGGTTCTTTTATTTTATATTTGAGTTTGATACTGTTTTGCCACTCCTGTATTTCCATTCTATATTTGAGTCTGATACTACTTTGCTACTCCTGTTTAACTACTTTATATTTGAATCTTATACTGGTTTGCCACCCCTGTTTTTACATTCTATATTTGAGTCTGATACTGCTTTGCTACTGCTTTTTTTTTTTCTTTTCTTTTTTTGAGTCTGACACTGCTTTGCTACTCCTGTTTTACTATTTTATATTTGAGACTGATACTGTTTTGTCACTCCGGTTTTAAGGTTTCGCTTAGCTTTGCTGCTCTTATTGTGTTTTATGTGTTGTTATGCAGGTCTTACTATATTTTAATCTGGTGGTTCTGTAAAGCACTTTGGTCAGCCTATAGTGGCTGTTGTAAATGTGCTATACAAATAAAGTGAACTTGAACTTCAACTTGAAGTGAACTTGAACTTTTATGAATGAACACAGCCAGCCCCCTCGAGAGCTGACCATGCAAAACAAACAAACCCCACACAAATCGTGTGTATCCTTGTCCGTGATGTAGCGAAGACAGGAAGGAACACACAATTTAATGCTTGTTTGCTTGCCATTATTGTCTTGTGATTTTGTGACTTGGACAAACAACACTAAATAAGACGGACAGTTCACACAGAGTGCTTGCTGAGGCACGGAAGCTGACAATGTTTGGTCTGGGTGCGCTTTATAGCTTCCTGGTCCTGACGTCACCCAGCCTGTGACGTTCCATTATGCCACTGGACTGCAGCGATGATGCAGCACAAGTTCCCTCAGAAGGGAAGTACAAGATCCTTCTTAAAACAAGAATTTAACAAATATCCATTTTCAATGTAAAAAATAAATAAATCTAAAATCAAACATTAAAAAAAAAAAACTAAAAAAAAAAACTTTTTAACCTATGGAATTGTTTAAAAACAATGTCCAAGACTCATTTTCATTTTGAATAATATATTTATTTTTACACATTTTGAAATCTAACAAACTTCATTGTTTGAAATGTTTTCATTGAAAATATGCTTGTGCTTTATTTCTTAAAACTTAAAGGGGATGTCTAATGCTATTTCATGCATTCTGACCCATTTACACTGTTAAAGAGTTGGATTCTCATGCTAAACATGGCCAAAGTTTCAAAAACGAGTTGGACGTATGACAGAGTATTTCTGTGCCAAATACACCCCTTCAGGGTTTTATAATGGCGCTTTTCCACTACACAGTACCAGCTCGCCTCGGCTCGACTCGACTCGGCTCTGTTTGGTTTTCCACTGTGTAAAAGTTGTACCTGTACCTGCTTCCAGGTACTTTTTTTCGTACCACCTCCGGCGAGGTTCTAAGCGGGCTGAGACGAGCTGAGGCGATACTAAAATGTGACGTGAAAACACGACAGATTCCTGATTGGTCAGAGAGAATCGTCACTATTCACTGCGTCATCATTGCACGCGCCAGACGGAGTATCCTGAATAAAAAAACAGCAAGAACAAAAATAAAAACATCCAAAACCAGCATACACTCGATTTCCTCCATTGTCCTGTGTGTGTGGGTAGCGGGTGTGTCTCGCGCGTCTCGCGTAAAAGATTAAGTCACGGCAGTTTCCTGCGGCGTCGCTATGACGACCAGGTACTATTGTGGAGGTACTATCTGCAATGGAAAACGGAGCGAAAAGTGAGCTGAGCCGAGCCGAGTCGAGTCGAGTCGAGTTGAGCTGGTACTGGTAATGGAAAAGCGCCATAAGTTTTGAGTATTGCTATGTATGATGTCATAAAGGGCGGAATTCCTTGTATGGGCACTTCTGCCAGAGCAAAAGCAAGAGCACGCCCATCAACGTGCTTCGTTCGGATGCGGAAGTCGTCGGCAGCGCTGCACGGCACGCCTCCAGGAGCTCTAACGTTTTTGGAAAGAAGCGGTACAGCTGTATCTGTTTTTTATAAATCAAACTAAAGACTCTTCGGAGATATGAAGGATGCAATACTACTCTATTGTTACTCAAGATTAACATGAGATTGGCAGAAACTGTGTGTGCTATGTCCCCTTTAAATCCTGTTTGTTTTTGTATTGTTATATTTACAATGCAAAGACATGCTTAATTGTGCAATGCAAATTGTAGCTCAAGTGTGCAAATATGTTATTAGGGCCACTGTATACTCTATACTCTATAATACACAATCATTCTACAGTTCATATCTAAATAATGCAGAGTAAAAAGAGACATGTATGACACTATTGAGTTCATGAGGTGGTTTATTTTCAAGTATTTTTCTAATGTTTTTCTTGTTGTTTCATCAGGTCAATACTGACGGGTCTTTTTGCTCCCACCTCTGGTACCGCTTATATTAATGGCTACGACATCCGCACTGACATGGACACCATCAGGACACACCTGGGAATGTGTCCACAACACAACGTCCTCTTCAATGAGTAAAACCTCATTTCATCTCCTTTCTATCTTTCACAGGGTCCACAAACACAGATCAAATTTAGTGTATTTGTTCACTATCCCTGAATACTGGCACATCTGAACTCTGAAACATCAGACAAAAAGTAGGGGTGCTCCGATTGATTGGCTATCGATCACTATTGGCCGATAATCACTACTCGATCGGCGATCTCTCAATTTGCCGGTCTCACGCCTGCCTTGAGAGATATTGCATGACATGCTTGCAGCGGCAGCGTCTCAATCTCTGTCCGGCACAGGGAAAAAAATGATAATGCTGGAGGTGAAGTAGGCCTACACTTCATACATCTATTTAGAAATCAGTAATTTGAAAACTTTCTATGAGAAGTGATTCCACAAAGAGCATGAGTGAATCAGCGCGCACTCTCTCTGGCTTCACATCACCACATCGCGTCTGCACTATAAGCGAGCTGCGCACTGCACAGATGAGGGAATTGTCACTTGCGGGACAGTGTTGTTGTATCATCGCTAAAGTTTATAATTTACACATCTTTTTAAAGGGTTAGTTCACCCAAAAATGAAAATTCTGTCAGTAATTACTCACCCTCATGTTGTTCCAACCGCGTAAGCCCTTCGTTCATCTTCGGAACATAAATTAAGATATTTTTGATGAAATCTGAGTGCTGGATCACTTCTCCATAGGCTGCTAGGTGACCGAAACTTGCTGGCCCAGAAAAGTTATTAAAGAGATCGTTAATATAGTCCAAGTGACTACAGTGGCTCATTCTTAAGTATATCAAGTGACGAGAATACTTTTTGTGCGCAAAAACAAACAAAAATAACGACTTTATTCCACTATTCATTTCCTTCTCTCTGGGCCTCGTAGTGTTTTTGCGCTGCGCGTCTGTGTTGCACGTCAACACGCATCACACACATGACCAGCGTTGGCCAATTGTGAGCCTACGTGGTGACGTGCAACACAAACGCGCAGCGCAAAAACACTACGTGAACCAACTAGAGGCCCAGAGAGAAGGAAATGAATAGTGGAATAAAGTCGTTATTTTTGTTTGTTTTTGCGCACAAAAAGTATTTTCGGCGCTTGATATACTTAAGATTGAGCCACTGTAGTCACTTGGACTATATTAACGATCTCTTTAATAACTTTTCTGGGCCAGCAAGTTTCGGTCACCTAGCAGCCTATGGAGAAGTGATCCAGCACTCAGATTTCATCAAAAATATCTTAATTTGTGTTCCGAAGATGAACGAAGGTCTTACGCGGTTGGAACAACATGAGGGTGAGTAATTACTGACAGAATTTTCATTTTTGGGTGAACTAACCCTTTAAGTCTTGCCAGTTTAAACATTCAAGCGTTTTTAAACCATTCAGCACTGGTGCATTCTCTGAGAGACGGTGCGCTCATGCACACTCAAAGATCGTACACATAAAGCCACCTCACAAACAGCTCGCGAGTACCAAAAATAGTTCTTTTCACGGCTAATTGCTCTTAAATGGTCAAATGCACATAAATCAGTATATGTACAAAACTATCGTTTTGGCGAATGTTCACGTAAACACAGGCATTTGTGACCTAACTGAACGCAAACGCATATGAAAGTGTATTGGATCCGTGCATCAGCTCTTAAAGTGACAGCAGCCTCTAAATATCTGTTGCTGTCTGTGTCATTAGACAATGGAACAACAAAAGACAAAGAGAAAAGCACTCACTGCTCTTGACTGAATAACTTTTGTAACTTTAAATGTAAGGATTAATTTCTATTTGATTTCAGGGAAGACTATCCAGTGTTATTTTACATTTCATTCCTTATTCAATTTCAGTATTATTTCTTCTGAAAAATGTTATATATACATATATATATATATATATATATATATATATATATATATGACAAGTTACAAAAGGGTCACATAAGGTGGAAATTTCCACCATTTTCCAAAACAAAATTCAAGCACTGAAGTAATGCCTGTAAAATCCTGATCAGAGCATCCCTATAAATAATGCTACATAAAATTAACGCTTTAAATAGACCCCATGATCGATGTCGGTTATCGGTATTTGCCAATACTGCTTCCTGTGATCCCCTCAAAATCCTGATCTGAGTACTAGGCCGCTGTACGTGAGCTGTATCGTTCAGTTTCGTTCCGACAAACGGGGCACTAATTTTTCTTTTGCTCAATATGTTCAACGTTAATAAAAGATATCCAAGCAAAAAGTTATCCACGCATTATCCTGCAGTTAATGAGAAAAGTGTATTTATTGGCGCACTATATTTACTGCGTATTGAGACCATAGACTGTAAAAAATAGATTGAGACATATAAAACTGGCCGGGTGAAACCCGTAGTTGTTGGGACATCAGAGACCAGTTTGTCCAGGAGGGCAACATGTTTATTAGCAATAGCTAACGTTAGCTCCGTAGTGTCCGACGTTTTGAGCCATTCCTACGCACATTGCTTGATTTTTTTTTTTTCCATCAGACTTCAGTAAAGGGCTGCGGACCTTTCCCACCATCTTTTCCGACATGAAGAATACACTTTACGGGTGTTAATCGAGCTTGATCGCCGCTATCAGAACGAAACCCTTTTTCTAGGCCTCTTTTAGGCTACCGACAGCGGCCTATACCCTTAACAAAAAGGTTTGACAACTAATGAAAGTCTAACAAGATAAGTAACAATTCTACAAAAACAGCTGATGAGAGCTGTTCAGTTCTCAATCAAGAATAAAAATAAATAAATAAATAAATAAAAAACAGGAAAACAGCTGAGTTCAACTCAAACACATCAAAACAAATATTCAAAAACTAGAGGTAATCACAGTTCAATTAAAAAATGTTTGACATACAAAAGATTTCAAAGCTGCAGGCAATCACAGTCCAATTCATTTCATTCTGATAGAAGACAGGTACGTACAGGCTTTTAAGAGTGAAATTCAAGCTCTTTTTCAACACTGTCATGCTACTGAAATTAGGACTCACTTGAACCGCCAATGGCGTTGCCCTTGATTTTAGAGCTCCTTTCTTTTCTCTGCATTTGTATTTCAATGATGAAATGATCACAGATTCAGTTGAGTTTTTATTCTAAAACTGTGACATTGATCTGGCATGATGCAGCATGCACATGCATAGGAAACAAAAGATATACATCATGCATGACAAAGGCTTTCTTCATGTGAATAACCTGTGAATTTGAATATTTGTAGTTATTAACCCAACAGCTTCATTATTACCCAAATAGTGATACATTAACCTGTTGTTATTGTTAACTAAAAATTAACAGTAGTTATTTGTTTTAATTTAAATAAAGCTAAAATAAAATATAAATATTACATGTAAAACTGAAATGGAAATTAGAAATGTTGTCTTGACAACTAACCTAAATTATTTGAAGTACTAAAATTAAACTTAAAATATTAAAATAATGGCTTATTCAAAATATTAATAAATGCTATAATAATATATAAATAATTACAGAAATTCTAAGCTTATTTATACTCGTTTATAACTTTGTATGTGTGATATTTGTCTCTTGTGTATGTTCGCGTGCTTGTCTGTGTTTATATAAGTGAGTATTTGTCATGTGTGTTATGCTTGAATGTGTATATTCATGTTCTGTTTGTTTGCTTCAGCATGACAGTGGAAGAACACATTTATTTCTATGCCCGTCTGAAGGGACGGAGCTCTAAAGAGGTGAAGAAGGAAATTGATCAAATGATTAACGACGTGGGTCTGCCTCACAAACGCAAAGACCTCGCCAAGAACCTCTCAGGTGTGTGTGTGTGTGTGTGCATCAGCAGCATTCATACTACGCTTATAATGCTTACAGACACTGGATATTTGGCAAATTTCTGTTGTGTGCATTCAGGTGGGATGCAGAGGAAGCTGTCTGTTGCTATCGCATTTGTGGGCGGGTCGAATGTTGTGATTTTGGATGAGCCAACAGCAGGAGTTGATCCCTATGCACGCAGAGGCATCTGGGAGTTGCTGCTCAAATACAAGAAAGGTAACAGAAATGAACAAATGTAAACACAGGGCTCAACAGTGCAAGTATTTCACTCACATTTGCAACTAAAAAATAGATTTGTGCTAACTGTTAAATGTATTTAGCAGTGTGCATGTACAGTAGGAGAAAAAGGCCCCGTAGCTCCTTAAAGAGTGCATATTTGATCTCCCTCATCCTTTTGGATGAGCAGCAGTAGTAAAGCATAGAAATGTCCAAATTAAAAGGACTGGTGTATTTCAGGCTTGTTTATAATGAAAACTGCAGTTATGAATATGAATAACTATATTGTTATAATTGGTATTTTGGTTACATAATAAACTGTGTCCGTCATTTAATTCAACTTAAATGTTTGTAGCTTATGTCTGGGCTGCATAGTCTGATACAAGACTAACTGCACTAAATCAAGTGAAAAAAAAGTCATAACTGAAATAATTTTTATAATATTTTATTTTCTCCATAGGGACATTTAATTTTAACGAAAATGTATAAACTGTTAAAGACAGACCTAAAAACCTGTAACTATCCGAGGCTGTTAATCATAGTCTATGCGTTTGTTAAAGTCATCAATTTGCATTAGCTATTTCAACTTATTTGTTCAAATAATAACTATATTTGTATTATACTTATTTATTCTAATGATATTTTACTTGCATTTTATGTATAATAGGCTACTAATATTTATTATACTATACTTTACTTGCATAAACATAGCCATTATGTTAAGACAGTGTCTTAAGTTCAAGTATGACCCACTCGCAGTTAGTCAGGGGCAGTCAGTCTTAGTTTTCGGTATCAAATTAGGCAAATCTTCGTTTTTATGTAACTGATTCAAAAAAGCTATGAACAGTCTTAAAGAAAATAAATTAATGTCTAACTTGTAAGACTAGTCTTTGAGGTTTATGCAACCTGATGCTGGTCTGAGCCAACAGTGTGTCACTCACACAAAATTTTAATGATGGTTAAGGGAGGAATGTGTCATAAGACACAGTGCATCACACTATGCTGCATATGGGGCTGCGTTGCCGCAGACCAATCAGAGTGCCTATGATGAACCCTGTCCACTGTTGAAAGCAGCTACAATGTGTTGGAAATGGACCTTTGGTGTAGTGGAAGAAGGTCATCTGGTCCAATGAGTCCCATTTTCTTTTACATCATGTGGATGGCCGTGTATGTGTACCGTTTACCTGGGGAAGTGATGGTACCAGGATGCGCTGTGGGACAATGACAAGTCAGTGGAGGGAGTGTTTTGCTCTGGGCAATGTTCTGCTGAGAAAACCCTGAGTCCGGCCATTCATGTGGACATACATTTGACACGTGCCACCTACCTAAACATTGTTGCAGACCAGGTACACTCCTCAGTGACAATAGTGTACCCTAGTGAAAGTGACCTCTTTCAGCAGGATAATGCACACTGCCACACTGCACACACAGAAATGGTTTGAGGAACATGATGAAGAGTTCAAAGTGTTGCCCTGGCCTCCAAATTCTCCAAATCTCAATCCAACTGAGTGTCTGTGGGATGTGCTGGACCAGCAAGTTCAGTCCATGGTGGCTCCACACCGCAACCTACAGGACTTAAAGGATCTGCTGCTAATGTATTGGTGCCAGAGACCACAGGACACCTTCAGGGGTATTTTTATTTTATTTTATTATTTTAGGTCAGCGCTGTTTTGGTAGGCAGGTGGTCATAATGTTTTGGCTGACAGAAGAGAGAAAGGGTAGCAGCGGAACTCAGGTAAATCAGCCCAACAGGAGGGCAAGAGAGATCGTGCAATTGAGGAGGGAGATCAAGACCCTCAACAAGCAGTTCAGAACAGCAAGTGCTGAAGAAAGGAAGGGCATAAAAGATCTAACCAGTGGACTTCGAGGGCAACTCTCCAGACTGAGAAGGGCAGAAAGGTCTCTGAAACTGAGGAAGGAGAAGGAGGCCAAGCGGGCTCAGTTCATTAACCCTCTGGGGACCAAGCTGTTTTTGGGGTCCTTGAGATGTTCTGACATGCCTTGACATTTGTGCTTTTTTCAGTTATTTATAAACATGTTAATGGCAAAGGTGTAAATTCACTCTATATAGCACAAACAGGGCTACCATAATATGCGAGCAACGTGTATGTAGATGTTTGTATTTTTAAGAGAATAATGTTTATGCGTGGTTATTGAAAAAAATTAAAATGAAAGTTGCTGAATTAAGACCACAAAACACATATTAAAAATGTGTCCACAAGACTTTTGACTAATGGATGTTGTCCCTTTGAGTTCTAGCTTCAAAATGATGTAAAAATAGTCTTGCTTTATCGTTCACAAAAAAAAATACATTGATTTAAATGGTGTAAAACAGGTTTTGCTTGGAAAGCCAATATGCGAGGGGGAGGAGTAGTTTACACCTTAGATTATGAATGTCCCACCCACTCTGCATAATGAGCCATTCACTCAGGTGTGAAACTGACTGAGCCACAATGCAAGGACAAAAGATGTATTTAGAAGAAGACTTATATTGACCATTTAAGATTTCGCTTACATCTCTCTTGTAAATATGTTTTGCTATTTTATTAAAAATGTTACAATTACAACAATAATTACAATTTCAACAATATTTCAAGTGTACTCTTTCTTTGTAAAAAAAAAAAAAAAAAAAAGATTATAGGCCTACATTTTATCATATGTATTCATTAGTTTGAATATAGCCAACATTGGAACATCTAACATCTTAGTCTATGAATTTATTTTTGACAAAAATAGTATTTTTTTTGCAGTTTAATACGTTGCTTATACAAATACATTTTATTTCAACATATTCCAGTCGATTTTTACTCATCTCAGTAGGCTATAGCAAAGCAGTTTATTCTTTCACACACAGACGCGCGATTCATATTTAGGCTAAACAGTCTTTACAAATATGTCCCCTTCATTCATCTCACAGAAAGGCGAGTCATATTATAGAAATGCGATTCATCTTTTTGCGGTTTACATAGGCCTACACTAACGTTATTCCATAACGTTATTCCACACGTGAGAAAAGAAAACACCCTACCTCACTCCTCAGTGGAATCTGCTCCTCATTTCAGGAGATATTGCTCCTCATCAGCACTGTTCTGAGGAATCTTTTCTCCATAAGGTAGGCTATAATGTCTCACTCGCGAGGAGTCGCGACGCGCTTTGTTTACAGCTGATGTGGGCGTTTCACAGCTCTGAAATAGTTCTCAGAATTTGCGTTTGAATAGCACGCGCTCTCCGGGGAGTGGTCACATTACTGTGAATTAGCTCGTAATGAGCTCGACAGGAGTCGCTCTCTTTTTATACAGATTACAGAAGCTGAGAATATTTGTTTTTTATATAAATGACTTCATTTAAAAGATGCGATCTCAAGCTTTATGCCCGTGGGTCTGTTTGCCTGTTTGACTGAATTTTCGCGGAGTTATAGATCATTTTCGAACGCGTTTCAAATGGGAGTTTACTGACAGAGAGAAGGCAGAAATCGCATCATGTTAATTTTTCTTTATTTGTCAAAAAGCAAAACACTTTATTTTTATTGTGAGTATACAGAAAAAAAATAGAAACTGAACAGGATCGATTGATGTATTACACGAAAATGAAAGATCAAAATTAACAGAGCATTTAGTGTTTATTTTCATTGCTTAAAAAAAAAAACGAGCAAAACGCGCGGGCGCGTTTGTGGTCCCCAGAGGGTTAAGGACCCATACAGGTTTACCAAAACCTTGCTGGGGGAAGCAAGATCTGGAAGATTGACCAGCCCTAAGGAAGTTGTAGAGGAGTTCCTTAAGGAAAGCCACAGTGACGCCCTCAGGAACCAAGCCTGTGGTGCACATCCAAAGATCAGCATAACTGCTGAAACTCCTGAGGAAGAGCTTGATACCAGTGAACCAACATGGAGAGAAGTCCAGGACATTGTACAAAAAGCCCGTTCAGCGTCTGCCCCAGGACCAAGTGGTATACCTTATAAAGTATACAAGAGATGCCCGATGCTCCTCCGCAGGTTATGGAAACTGTTGCGAAGGATATGGACAAAAGGTATCATTCCAGCATTCTGGAAAAGAGCAGAGGGGTGTTTTGTACCCAAAGAAATGGACTCCTCTAACATCAGTCAGTTCCGAACCATTTCTCTCCTACAGTAAGTGTCGAATGCAAGGTATTCTTTTCTGTCCTGGCAAAAAGGATGACCACCTACATGAAGAACAAATATGTCGACACATCAGTCCAGAAGGGTGGCATTCCAGGTTTTTCCGGGTGCTTGGAACATACGGGCATCCTCAACCAGCTGATCCGGGAGGCCAAGGAAAGCAAAGGAAACCTAACAGTTGTCTGGCTCGACTTGGCTAACGCATACGGTTCAATCCCGCATGGCCTCATCAACATGGCTATGGAACACTACCATGTCCCCCATCACACCAGGGGTATAATTACCAGCTACTTCGGAGGATTCAAACTACGGTTCAAAACTGCCCACTTCACAACCCAGTGGCAGGACCTTGAAAAGGGAATTGTGACAGGCTGCACCATCTCCCCCATCCTGTTTGTCATGGGAATGAACCTGCTCATAACAGCTGCAGGAAAGGAATCCAGAGGGCCATCAATGGAGTCTGGCACCCGCCAACCTCCAATAAGAGGCTTTATGGATGACCTTACCATAACAACTTCAACCCATGTGCAAGCAAGATGGATCCTGAAGGCGCTTGATGACGTGGCAACATGGGCTCGGATGAAGTTCAAATCAAGGAAATCAAGAAGTATGGTGATCAGAAGTGGGAAAGTGACCAGCAAGTTCCAGTTGCGAGTACAGGGGGAGACGATACCATCAATTGAGGAAAACCCAATTAAGTGCCTAGGGAAATGGTACGACGCATCCCTGACCGACAGATGCAACGTTTCCAGGACAGAGAAACAGGCAGATGCATGGCTGAGTAAGATCGAGGGGTCAGGACTGCCAGGAAAGTTCAAGGCCTGGCTCTTCCAGCACGGTCTGCTACCACGACTCATGTGGCTACTGACAATCTATGAAGTATCTATGACAGCAGTGGAAGGAGTCGAGAGGCGAGTGAACAAACACCTTCGCAAGTGGCTCGGAATCCCACCAAGCTTCACGTCAGTAGGGCTATATACCAGGTCTGGCCAGGTACAACTACCCCTATCATCAGTGGTGGAAGAGTTCAAGGTGGCAAAGTGCTGGGTTGTGATGATGTACCAAGACTCCACTGATGAAAAAGTCAGAAGAGCAGGTGTCACTACGAGATCAGGACGCAAATGGGCGGCTGACACATCAGTGGCGCAAGCTGAAAGCGCATTGAAGCTGAAGGACATCATCGGGAACCCATGCGTAGGGAGGCAAGGACTCGGATCCACCCACTTCCAGCAGTGGGGAAAAGCAGACCCAAGGCAGAGGAGGGACATGATTCAAGCCGAGGTCCGACACCTGGAGGAAGAAAGGCGCAGGTCTAGGGCCGTCGAACTTGGAGCACAAGGTGCCTGGACAAAGTGGGACCTGCCAAAGCGGAAGATCACGTGGCCTGAGATCTGGAGACTGGAGCCCTTTCGCATCTCCTTCCTGCTCCGTTCAGTGTACGACACCCTTCCATCACCAACAAACCTCCACAGATGGGGAATGAGGGAGGACCCTTTGTGTAGGCTATGCGGAGGGAGGGGAACAATGGCGCACATACTGGCAGGATGCAAAACAGCTCTTAGCCAAGGAAGATACAGGTGGCGCCATGACAAGGTTCTCAGTGCACTGGCTGACATCTTGGAGCGGGAGAGGCAGAAAAAGCGCCAGACCAGTAGAAGGCAGGCGATATCCATTCAGTTCATCAGAGAAGGGGAGAAACCACCAGCCCCCAAGAAGAAAAAAAAAGAGCCTCTTGCAAGCAGCACAATCCTGGGAGATGAGGGTGGACCTGGGAAGGAAACTAGTCTTCCCCCAGGTTGTGCAAACACCGCTGAGGCCGGACATGGTCTTGTGGTCTGAGGAGGCAAGGAAGATAATCTTGATTGAACTGACGGTCCCGTGGGAAGACGGGTGCGAGGAGGCCTATGAGCGGAAAGCCACCAAGTATCAGGACCTCGTTGAGCAGTGCAGGGCCAAAGGGTGGCAGACCTGGCTATTCCCGGTTGAGGTCGGGTGTAGGGGTTTCCCGGCGCAGTCTGTGTGGAAGACACTCACAGCTCTGGGGATGGCAGGAAGGGAGAGGAAGGCAGCTGTCCGTAGGTTGGGTGAGGCAGCAGAAAGAGCGTCTTGTTGGCTCTGGAGTAGGAGGGAGGAGTTGAGCTGGGGGCCCGGAGGAGGTGGGCAGTGACTGGCCACCACTGCCGACCCGCCAACTGGAGGGTGTTGTAGTTCAGGGTCAAACACCCCGTGAAAGTTGGACGCCACCTGACGACATCTTCTCCTGGCTGAAAGCTACAGTCATGCACTACAGTCGGTGACTGAGTTAGATAGCATCAGTAGATGTATCCAATAGTAGTGGCTCATGAGTGTATAGTTTATACAGTTAAAATTAGGCCTATGAATAATATCATCAATTATTACTGTATCAAATACAGTTTGAAGCAGAAATGTTGATTTGGTGTACTTTTTTTATTATAATTAATTTAAATAATTTTGCTTGTAAATGTCTTCTTTTACCCCTTTATTAAGGAAAAACACATTATTTAAAACATTTTCATTATGCCCCTATTTTTTTAATGCCGTCACTTTCACGTCATTCCAAACACAAAAATACACTTTTTTTTATACACAACTTTTTTCTTTTCTTTTTTTACAAATTGAAATCTGTCAACTGAAATCTGCACACTTGCTCTGACTTTCAGACGTAGTCCAGACTGCAAATCAGGCAAAAATCTGTACAAATGTTGTGTGTATTCCAGCCTTAAGAGGTATTAAGAGGTGATTAACATTGTTACAGCTGTCAGAAAGAGATCAAAGACCGTGGGAGCTGTTACACATGTGAAAGAGAGATGTTGAATCTCACTTTCAACTGTACAAGCTTGAATGCAATCATGGATCTGCTGCAGGATGTGAAGAACTTTGGCAACACTTTCCATCACAGTCCAGAGAACATGGTGATCAATGGTGTCAAAGGTTTTGCTAGGTCAATAAAAGCAATGAGCCGGTCTACATTCATTCCCTGCGTCTGTCAGAGGTAGAACAATCTATTCTGAAGATGCTTTCAGGATATATGGGGTTAGACCACCGGAGCAGAACATCATGACTTTCGTCAGTACCTTGTCTGAGATGCCACAGCTGTTTTGGCCTGTAACACTTTCTCTTATAAATTGTGACAGTGTTCGTTCCAGTTTGAGGAATGATTTGGTCCCCACATACTTTACTGGTGAGGCTATGAAAATGTCTTTTTGTTCTTAAATTGGAGTCCAATCCTGCTGCTGGAGTGCAAATGTCCTGCAGAGTTTTGCTCCAACAAACTCACCTGGGTCTCCATCTACATTAATATGGATACATTTAAAAACAGATATTTTTATTTTTCTCTGTGTTTTGGCCTTCCACCCACACCGAGACAGCATTTTTCACCAGAGCTTTTTGCAGACACTCTCCAAAGTGGAACATTTTTAAAAAGCAGTTTTCGCATTGTAGTGTGAAAACGAAGGTATTCAAAAAGAATAATGCACATTAATCATGTGACACATATTGCACCTATAGTACATACTGTATATATGTTTTTACTAACATGTGCCTGCTATGTATGATGTTTCAGTGTAGATGAGAGACTTTTGAATTTTATTTTAAAACGCTAGTGTGGACGACTTACTTTTGTTAGATAGTTTAAATTACAGTTTATTTAATTTGTGTCATTGTTCTGTTGTTCATTTGTCCTATTGTTTTCAGATAGTGTCGTATTTCCCTTATTTAGGTGGTTATAGATCATAAGTCATTGTAAAAAAATTCTGCATAGCAGAAGCTTGTTTAATCAGTGATAAAAATGTGAAACATTCAATTTATAATTATTGTCAATACTAATAAGTCCTGCAGTCCTCAGGGGACTGAAATAGCATATTCAGACCATTTCAGCTGGATTGCATGTGTAATTAGAGCAGCTGATGATTATTTGATTAGTGAAGGCGATTATTGTCTGATTAATAATTTAGTCAAATTAAATGATGTGTACTAGTGCAGTTAATTGGGCTGAGAGTGGCCCTTTGTCTCACACACACACACAAATCGAAAAAGGAGTTTTTGGCTTTTGCTGTGTAATGTAAAGAGTGTAGTGTTGACATGTGGATTGTACAGTGCTGTAGTGTTTGAGTTCAGCTGGTTGCTGCTGTACTGACCACATTCACAGGTGGTGGATATTTTTTGAAAAGTCTTTTACATTTGCTTATGTAAAAATTGTCACAAATCAAGGCCAATGATGATGAGTCAGGTAGATTAAGCAGTTCAAAATAACAACAAGGTTTATTTAACAAGAGCAAACAACACGAGAGTAACGGACAAGGAAAAAAAAAGGAAATATGGAACTTAAATAGACAAGGTGATGAACTAAATACAGACAGGTGTGCTTGTTAATGAACGTCCATGCCAACAAATAACTGGCGGGAAACTAGAACAAAGGAAACCGGAAACTGAAGAGAAACTAACTAAAAATCCATGAAAGTGAAACTAAACAGAACAAAACATAACATAATGCCCGCCTCCGGCAAGGCACGTGCTCGTTCTGTAAAGTGACTGAGGAGGTGGTTCTGGAGGCGGACGAGAGGATGGTGAAGGAGGAGGCTCCTGTGGAAGGAACCAGGGTGGCGATGATGGTGGGAGGAGCCAGGGAGGTGAGGACAGAAGGAGGAGTCAGGTGGTGATCCAGAGCACAGCCAGGGTGAAAGCCCATGATGGAGTCGACGGAGGGAGGAGTCATGGTGAAGTTTTGGCTGACGACATCCGGGGATGACCGAAGGAGAAGAAGCCACTGACAGTGGAGCCCTAGGCGTAGATGGATAGCAGATGGGACCTAGCGAGACCAATGGCCTCGAAGGCTGTGATGGAGCCGCAGCGACAACCCCCCGAGGTGGAACCATGGTACCGGAGGGCTAAAGCACAGACTGAGGGCCGAAGTGAAGTTGAAAGGAGGGCCGGAAGATGAAGACGCAGGGGTGGAGAGACCGATCACAGCGGACGGATTGTAAGTCCATGGCATAGGAGGGGCAACCTCTGACCAAGGTAGAGCCGGTGGAATGAGGGTGCCTGGTGGAGCCGTAAGGCAGAAGATCTCTAGTGGAGCTGAGGGAGGGAGGAGCCAAGTTGGAGGAGTCAGGGTGACGAGCCAAGATTGAATGACGGGATCAGCCTCTGGAGGCGGAGCCAGGGAATCCACTCATTTGGGCAAAGCTGAAGACCGCAAGACCTGATGCTCATCAACATAGCATTGCGATGGGGGAGAAGGCAAGGGGCTGATGGGATCCAGCGAAGGCAGAGCTGACAGACTAGCTGAATGAGGAAGAGGAGGCGGGAGAGGGAGGCTGGATGGGGTCAGTGACAACACAACCTCTGTACAGGACGACGAAATGGGCATTATGTTGGGAAGGTCCAGCGGCGATGGTGAAGGTACAGAAGATACAGGGCAGGGCAGAGTTGGAAGCCATTTCCCAGTCAATCGAGCACTCGTCAGTTTCCAGCTCAACTAATGCCCCCTGTCACAGTTGTTGCCGGCTCACACACCAGGTCAGACTCACTTTGGGGCTCAGGCTTCGGGGCGATGGTCGACGCTGTCCTCCTCTCAGGCTCTGGCTCATCCATCGCGGCAGGTGTAGGCTCCCTGTCTAGGTGGGCTCTGACTTGGTCTCCATACAAAGGGGTAATGGCTGGCTGGGCTCTGGATTAAGCAACATGACGATGGATATTGGGTGGGGCTGGATGATGCCGATGTTCTTTTCTTCTGCTTTGCCTACAGTGAAGGAGGATCCGTCACAGAGCGAAGTTGATGTAATCCTCTAAACTCCAGCAGGTGTCCCCCTTGGGCATCAGGAAGCAGATGTTGTCATCAGGCCCACTCCAAAAACCATTCATGAGGGTGACGTCATCGCATGTCACATGGTGGCAGATGTTTAGATATTCCTCCACAAAGTCCTCTAAACTATGGCCAGCCTGGAAAATAAAAACAATCTTTCCTCCCTTACATTCCTTGCTACCCTTCCTTGGCACAACGTTGATGGATGCAATATCCATATTATTTTAGGTTCTGGTATTCTGTCACAAATCAAGTCCAATGATGATGAGGAAGGCAGATTAAGCAGTTCAAAATAACAACAAAGTTTATTTAACAAGAGCAAACAACACAAGACAGAGTGCATGGGGCACACAATACCAAACAAGGAAAGAAAGGAAATGTTGAACTTAAATAGACAAGGTGATTAACTAACTACAGACAGCTGTGGTCGTCAATGAATGTCCATGACAACCAATGACTGGCGGGAAACTAGAACAAAGGAAATGGGTAACTGAAGAGAAACAAACTAAAAATCCATTAAAGTGAAACTAGAACATAACTGTGACAAAAATAGTGTAAAAATAGTAAAATTGTGAAATAGCTGCTATTGTAATATATTTTAAAATATACTTTAATCCTGTGATGCAAAGCTGAATTTTCATCATTATTCAGTGTCACGTGATCCTTCTAAAATCATTCTAATATGCTGATTTGCTGCTCAAGAAACATTTCTTATCAATGTTGAAAACATTTTTTAACGTTTTTATTTTTTGTGGAAACCGTGATGTGTTTTTTTTTGTTTTTTTTTGTTTTTCAGGATTCTTTGATGAATAGAAAGTTCAAAAGAACAGCATTTATTTGAAATGGATTTTTTTTTTTTTTTTTTTTACATTATAAATATCTTTACTGTCATTTTTGATCAATTGAATACATCCTTGCTGAATAAAAGTATTAATTTCTTTAGGGACCCTAAACGTTTTAGTGTAATCAAATACATTTCTCTTTGGGAAGCGAGTGTACAATACAGTCCATTAGAGTACATAATCATTTGGAATACAGTGTAATCTAACTGAAATAATACGGATATTTGTTGTATATGAGTTGTACCGATAACATTGTGTTCCAAATTATTATGCTAGTGACATATCAGTAGGATTTCAATACAAATGGTGCAATTTTATGCAAAAGGCATGAAAACAACTAATATTTTGCTAAAATTGAATGGAGATCATCAAACTATCATAAGATTTGTGAGTAATTTGCAGCACAAGAGAACTTGGTCAGATAAAGGCTTATTAAGGGGAGATACTCCAGGTGAATAGGAAAAAAACGATGATAATAGATATCAGCATGAAACTTCCCCAGTTGATTACTGACATTAAGACAAATATCTTTTGTATTACAAGTTTTTAGAATATTTATGTTTAAATATGCAAATTAGGTATTATCTCATAAAATAATGCATTCATTTGCATATATTTCCTGAAGCGAAATCTGAACATTGGATAAAGCCAGATTCAAAATTCTTGTTTCATTTTGTTGACATATTAGAGTCAAAGGTTTTTACAGAGGGGATTTGGGATATTTCTTTTTATCATTTTCGCCCCATTTTTAGGTATAAAATGTTGTATAATTCAGAATCTGAATGATATATGAACAAACCCCTCTTTAAAAACCTTAAGAATATAGATAGGAATACAACTGCAAAGTTTGGTGTATGTAAGTGCTGCTGAAGTGGAGATTTCTGGCTCAGAGTATATGAGAAAAAAAAACATTTTGAGAAAACTGCCTTTAAAGATGTGTATTGTAAAAATTCATACTTTTTTAGTTTTATACTTTATTTATTTACTGACACAATATCGTATCAAATCATTAGCAACAACAATACAAACCACATCAAAACTTATAACACAGCATTTATGGCCTTCAACTGAACAGACCCCAAGTAAAAAACAGTCAAAAACACACACAAACGGTCCCATGTACAGTAATTGGAAATTGACATCAGCCAATGAGATTTCACTTTTAGAGTTAAATGTAAATGTTTTTGCCTGCCGTGTCTCCCCTTCAGGAAAATGCATTAAAAGCCACTGTTGAACAGCAAACATGTATTTGAAGCTGCTGGTGTCACTGGAGTCTCAAGGACCTCTCCATGCAGGCTGGCAGTTGTGCGTAAAGTTGCATTTCAGCCACCTATAACCAAAGCTAACAAATAGAAACGTTTACAGTGGGTGTAATAGTTTGGTACAGAGAGCAAAAGAATTTACGTGACATTTTAAAAAGGCTAGTTATTGCTTTAGTTCCACAGAACTTTGTTATTTTCTGTTTCATAGTTTGTTGAGCCATTTTGCCTTCTTTGATGGATCACTGTTCCCTAATACAAAGCAACACAAATCAAACCAGTCATTTATCTTTATATTTCTACTTCTCTCTTTCTATCTATGTATCTATATCTATCGCTCTCTAGTGCTGTTTATTATCTGGAGCTGAATGTCACACTGAATGGGTGCGCTGACACAGATCCATCTGACTATACAGTGTGATTTGTGTGTATTTGTGCCTGTAAAACCAAAAAGGTGTGCATTTCTTTGAGCCTTTCAGATTCTTCACACACAGTAGTCGCCAAAAGTGATGTCCGGAGGGGATTTTTGTTTTATATTTAACTCTAAAAGTTCAATTAAACCATCAAAATATGAGGAAAATATGATATATTTTTTCAATATTTTAAATATGAGGGAAGAACAAAACACTAAACTTGGTCAAAGTATTAATCTGATCAAATTATTTGGCAAAAAAGGCAGACTACAGCAATATTTTTGATATTACTATCAAAAACAAATGCATAGAAAAACAAAAATCTCACAGGAAAAAGAATACATTGACTACCGTATAATCAATTTGGCATGTTTCATTGCATTATTACAAATAAAACTATTGATTTAAAGCACAACGATGTAAAATGCTTACCAAATCTTTAATAAGGGTGAAGATGTCAATTTTCCTAGGCCAGACATCACTTTTGGCCACTACTGTAAATACAACTCTCTAAAAAAGAGTAAAACATGTTTTACATTTCAAACCAGTCAGGTTTTATAGTCAAGTCACTCATAGTGTCCAGATCGTTGCTTTACAAGGTCCAACATCAGCATCTCTCAATATAAATACAAGTTTATTTGCCAGATTCTTGCCTTCCCTGCCTTTGAGAAGCACAGACGCATGATATTTCATGATATTTCTGCTCTCGGCAAGTCAAAGGACAGATGCCTTGAACTCCCACTTTCTCGTCATACAGACAGAGCAAAAATAATGCCGGTGCAGAACCCCACGGGTGTCTAGCTTCACTGCGAGCTCCAGCAAATACAAAAGAGAGGAAACTTTTCTATACAGGGAGCGAAAGAGTGAGATCTGAGTGGCACACACATATAAAAGCGCCTATATATAGAGCACCCTGTTTTCCAGTGCACCTGCACTTCAAACACATCCTATCCCATTCAAATGTGAAAGAGCCCTTCAGAAATCCACGTTTGCAGCTGAACTTTGATGGTTTTCGCACTGAATGTGTGTTTCCGTCTTCTAGGTCGTACTATAATTCTGTCTACCCATCACATGGATGAAGCGGATATTCTGGGCGATCGTATTGCCATCATCTCGCATGGGCACGTCTGCTGCTGTGGTTCTTCACTCTTCCTCAAGAAAAAATACGGTAGAGGTTATTACCTCACGCTCGCACGGGCCAATCAGGATCAAGTCACCACGCCACGGTTCCCATCAATTAAAGAGGTAAACTGGCCAAGGCAACACTCACAATTCACACCACCAGTCAAATGTTTGGACACGCCTACATATTCCTTATTAGTGCTATTTCACACATTTAATTTAAAGTATAAAATTCCTTAGGTGCATTCTTTTCTTAGGTTTTGTTTTGTCTGAACACTGAGTTTCTATGTACGAAGAACTCCATACGGTCCAACAAGAAAAAGAAAACAATCAGTATTATTTAGTATTTGTTAGTTTATTTATTAAAATAACAATACATCATGTAATACATAAATATATTTTATGTATTAAAACTCAACATATTTTATGTGCTTTTCTGTTTAGGTTTATTTCATTTCAGTTTTAGTAATTGTAATATTTTAAATGTTAGAAACTAGAAATGTTAATGTTATATTTGATTTTATTTCAGTTGTATTCAACTCAAATCAAACTTTATTGAGCGATTTGGGCAAACGTTTCACATTATATCAAACTATATTGTATTAAAATGGTTGAAAAAATCACTTATTTTCTCTGTATTTCAATGTGGAAACAACAACAAAAAACATTAAAACAAAAAGATTAAGTAGAAATGAAGATATGCTTCAATGGTAGGTTTCCCCGTGAAATAACATAAAAATAACAAAAAAATTAAATAAAATCTAGATGAACTAGTTGACGGGTCATATCCCATCCCTACTAGCAACCAACCACACGACTCTAGCATTTTAGTAGAGTAGAGTTTTGCTTGGTCAAAAATGTAAGTTTTTAATTTTGCATTTCATATTTTGTAGTGTGATAAATTCAGTGTGGATGAGGGAATTTGCAGTGACAGCATCAGCAGTCTGGACCCACCAGGTTCACAGCTCACACACATACACTCTAATAAACACACACACAGTGTCATTATGTTTCTGTATAAATGTATTTTTATGTTGCTCCTGATCAGATGTGGCGGATCTGAGTCGACTGGTGCGACGGCACGTGCCGGAGGCTGAGTTTCTGGAGGTCGTAGGTCAAGAGCTGGTGTATGTGCTGCCCTACACGGGCGCCAGAGACGGGAGCTTTGCTTCCCTGTTTAAAGAGCTGGACCTGGAGAAAAGCACTCTGGGCGTCACCAGCTATGGGATATCAGACACAAGCCTGGAGGAGGTACATATAGGGGTCACATTTACTCTTGTGGCCAACACTTTATGCAATAGGGATACATCTAATACAGAGGAAGTTTAACCAATGCATCTGATATGTTTCTGTTTAAATTTCACATTTGACTTTGATGAGCAAATGCTTACTTTAGCTACAGATACTTGGCTCCGGATCAATGTATCACAGACTATTTTATTATGATATATATCAAAGATCATTACCCAATTCATGCCTTCAGTTTCCCATTCCTCTCTTCTGTCCCTCTGTTTTGTGTTACTGTAAACACATAAGTTATGTGATATTTTCAGTTCACTTTATCAAAAGGGTTTTTAACAAGAGACCAGCAAACCAGTCTGTTAAGTTGCACTTATTTAGGATATTTAAAGAAATATCCCAGATTTATTGTGATTGTTATTATGATTTCAAAAATCATAGCGCTGGTAAAAACAGTAATATTGGGAAATATTATTAAAATGTAAAATAACAGATCTTTATGTGATATATATATACAGTGCTATGCATAAGTTTAGACACCCATGCTAAAGTTGACTAAAAAGAGGAATAAAAAATCATCTTTTGGAAATTGAACTTAATGCCTTAATTAAAAAAATTAGGAAAAATCCAACCTTTAAGGACACCAATTTTCTTTGTGAATGAATAATGTATCGTAAATAAATAAATGTTCTTCCTTAAAATACTATGTTAAATTCCCATAGAGGCAGGCAGATTTTATTTTTAAAGGCCCGTTACTTCATGGATCCAGGATACTATGCATCCTGATAAAGTTCCCTTGGCCTTTGGAATTAAAATAGCCCCACATCATCACATAGCCTTCACCAAACCTAGAGATTGGCATGGAGTACTTTCCATAAGATCATCTCTCAATGCAAATCAAACCAGCTATTAGGCTAACTGAAATAAAACCACCATTTTTTTTTAATTAAGGCATTAAGTTCAATTTCCAAAAGACTTTAAGCATGGGTGTCTAAACTTATATATATATATATATATATATATATATATATATATATATATATATATATATATATATACATATACATATATATATATATATATATATATATATATATATATATATATATATATATATATATATACATATATACATATATATATACATATATATACATATATACATATATATACATATATATATATATATACATATATATATACATATATATATATATATACATATATATATATATATACATATATATATATATATATATATATATATATATATATATATATATATATATATATATTAGGGATGTCCCGATCCAATCACGTGATCGGAAATCGGGCCCGATCACGTGGTTTCAGACTCGATCGGAATCGGACGTTACCTCCCGATCAGGACTCGGATATATATATATATTCTCATTATTATTTAACACATCTATAGTTATGCGGTGGCACAGAGTTACGCCGGTTTCACACTGCATGCGTTAGCAGAGCGTAAGCAGCGCAGGAGCAGTGCGTGGTGAGCAGGAGCAGGACGCGCGTTTTGCTTTCACACTGGCAGCGTTTGTCACGCGCGGCTGAACCGCGGGTTGTGTACAGACAGAGTAGCCTACTCTATAATGGATAAGTTGGCATTGCTTTATTTCATTTTCAAATACATTTAAGAGAAAATACTTGTCAAGAAGCTTATTTTATTAATAATTTCATAAATATAACTTTTGGTTCATCTTTGTTTTTATTGTTCTGGCAACAAGTTTGTTTTTGGACATTTGTTTTCTTTTTAAATTGATGTTGGTCATTTGATCGACTGTTTAAAACACAATAGATATCATCAATGCACTTTTTGGATAAAACTGCGGTGTATTTTGGCCATGATCAATGCATATCACTTTAATTCAGCATAAGCGGCGCAGCAAAAATAGACTCTGCGCCGAAACGATCGCGGCACTGCTGCTTCTGCTCCTGCTACGCGCTGCCGCGCCGCCTCTGCGTGCGTTGTGAATGCTCTAATCTGTTAACATGGGCGCCGAAAAAAATACGCGCTGCACGCTCTGCTAACGCATGCAGTGTGAAACCGGCGAGTGCAGTTCCTAAAAGCACATTACTGGCTTTGCAAACACTGTGGCACTTTATTTTTTTATTTGTTTACATGCCTGCTGGGTATTTTAAGTTGAGGTGCTATATTTATATTTACTGTTGCACAAGTCCAAAAGTGAAGAATTTATGTTATTTATTACTTGATTGTTCAAGCTACCTCACAGAAGTGCTCTGTTTGTTAACAGAGTTGTTGAATGTTAAAATAAGGTGAATTAAATAAAAAATAAGGAACATCCTGGATCTGTTTTTTGCTCTTCTTTATTCTTTTTTTATGTATTATAGAAGTATCGGATCGGGACTCGGTATCGGTAGATACTCTAAATCAAATGACTCGGACTCGGACTCCAGGGCAAAAAAACCTGATCGGGACATCCCTAATATATATATATATATATATATATATTATTATTATTATTATTATTATTTTCTCTAATTTTTAGGATTCTTTGATGAATAGAAAGTTAAAAAAAAAAAAAAAAAAAAAAAATATATATATATATATATATATATATATATATATATAAATAGATATCTTTTGTAGCATCATAAATGTCTTTACTGTCTCTTTTGATCAATTTATTGCATTCTTGTTTTAATAAAATGACTAATTTCTTAAAATTAATTAAAAAATATTACTGACAACTTGTAAACAGTTGTGAAATTGTCCAGATGAAACTGTGAAATAACGAAACGTGTTTAATTTGACAGATCTTTCTGAAGGTGGCTAAAGACACAGGTGTTGACGTGGAATCTAATGGTAACATCCTTTCTGAATATTCACTCCATTTTATACTTTAACATACAGTTTCACCATCTCCAGTAAGTTTATCTAAGACATATTTTAGGCTATGTTGATTGTTCACACTGTCAGTCCAAATCCGATTATTTGTGTCCCCGATTGGAATCTGATCTAAATTATTGACTGTCCACACTGTGTATTGCAACTGTTCAGATCTGATTTGTGTGTCCCGTGGTTCTCTTTCGTTTTCCGGAATATCTGCATTTGTTTCGATGGCAATGATGTTGCATGGGTAGGAATATGCAAAAAACAACAACAAACGCAACATGGAGAGGTATACAATACAGATGTTGTCTTATTTACAACATGACAATGTGTAGCCGGCGCGCTGAACTACTGTGTCTTATGAGGCAGCGGCAGAAACGCATGCGTGGTTTTATTCTGTGCTGTCGCCTCTCCACCGGTCTCATAATTCAACATGTCTCCATTTATATTGTAATTTTTTGCTCGACCGGCACTTTGCAGCAAGTTTCTGCAGCAATTTTCAGCACGTTTCCTATAACACTGTCTGACATGTTTACGGTTTACGTGGCCTGAGAAAATGACACAAATCACGCAAAATCCGATTAGAGCGGTCAGACTGAAACAGATTTCCAGGAATTCGATTTTAATAGGATTTCAAACCACTTATGAATGTAATGATTTTTTGCAGTTTACACTTGCTAAATACGATCGGATTCCAATCGGATATGTACAAAAATCGGATTTGGAATGATAGTCTGAACGAGGCGTAGACCATTTTCCAGCCTTTCTTTGGCTATGTTCAGACTGCAGACAAATTGGATTTTTTCTCAAATCAGATATTTTCAGGCAGACTGTTCGCTCTACTAATTGCAAGTGATCAAATAAGAAGTGCGTGTCCAGACATAACCAACATGTCTGATATTTAGGCCTAATTTAAGATTTTTGTATTTGAATTGTAATATAAAAATAAAAATTCATATAAAAATTTCCATCAATTTGGATTACACAGTTTAAACATAAACAATCTAATAAACTTATTGTTATGCATATTTGTCAGTCATGCATAGGAAACGGGTACGATTTCTGATCATACTAATAACTGATTTGTTTTAAATACACAATTTCCAGGTTTATATTTGTATCATCAATAAGTCAAATTTGTTTCAATCACATGTATTTTAACTAAATTAATATATCTTGTTCCTCAACCAGACATATTTTAACCATGTTCATGCTTTATTGAATTTGAGTAATGCTTTTTGAAAATGATTATTTATATAAAAATAAATAGATGCAAATAGTTAATAATAAACTCTCATTTATATAGACATTTAAAATAGTGTTTTTTGTTTTTGTTTTTTTTTGCATGCAAAATTTTTAGATGTATTCTTTTTCCTTTCTTAGATGTATGACTGACAAAATATGCCCACATTAATTGTATTAGTTTGTTAAAACTGTGTAATCCAAATGAATTGAATTTTTTTTATGTAATTCAAATCAATTGCTTTAATTTTCTTAAATTTAGGACTAAATAATTTTGAGTGCATACCCTCTTCCCTCTTAGCTGCGCTCACACACAATCTATAAGTTTGCTGTTCAGTTCGATATAGTTTTTAGCTGTCTTATCCTTCTAAAACAGCCTCTTTGCAAAACTGTACAACATGGTGGCAGTTACATCAAACAACTGCACATCAAACAAAATGTGCCACTCAAACTGATAAGATCAGACTGAAATTATCTGGGATCTCGTTAAAAATAATTGTAAACCTCTCGTTTCTGACAGTGGGATCCTTCAGAGTGATATTCTTTCTATTTAAGAGCCTTACGGTTCTTCTCAGATAAGAACGGTCCACTCGAATAAGAGCTGGGATGAAGTGTTGCAATTGTACTCTCCTGTCTCACCTTGGAGTGTGTGTGATTGTGTGTAAACGTGTGTTAATGCTCCCTCAGATAAGAACAGGCCAGATGAATAAACTGGAAGTATCGCACCCCCACTCCTCCAGAATAACCTTTGCTGTGTGTGTCTGTTAATGTCTCACAGATAAGAAAGGAAATTTTGAACAAAAGCCCAGAAGCAGCTCAAGGATATCAGCAATACAGACTATCAGCTCAGTATTGGAATCCAAAGATGAAAACACTGTGAAAAATGGTACGCTAAAACATAAACACTTATACTGTATGTGTTCAAAAAAAAAAAACAAAAAAAAAAAACATACCGACCCATTCATTTACAAACCAATCTTTTGAAAAATGTAAGTGATACTAAGAAAATAATGACTTTTTTTAATATCTCTGCTCTATTGTTTTCCCCTTGTTTTGAAACAGAGGTGAAAGTTAGACACACTAGTCGTGTAGAGGGTAAGTAAAAGTTCTTCCATTTTTCCATCTGTAAACATGATCGGCGTCTGGCAGCTGTAGTAGTGAGCTAGCTGTAGTAGTGAGGCAGCTTTAATAATTAAGGTTGCTGTAAGCTGTAATAGTGAGGTGGGCTTAAAAGTGAGTTAACTGTAACTGCGCAGTTTAGTGGTGCTACGGTAATATCATGGTACTCTAGCTTCAAACTAATGTTTTTTTGCGGCATTGGCATATTTTTTTGAGGCCAGTGCTGAATCTGGAGCCATTATCATAGGACACTAGATAGAGCACAATGGAATGGAACAGAACATGTAAATGTTGAGACAACTTTTCTAAAGATGAACTCTTTCTAGCTTGGCTGCATCTTAAAATGTAAACTGCATGGTGCTATACATTGTAAAAACAATAAGATGTGACAGCGGCCATAATGTTTGTCTGATGCATGTGTACATAAGACCAATAATAACAAAATAACACATATGGAATATAAGAAGCAAACTGCCCCTTAATGGGCACACGAGCGCATGCTGTGATGGTTCAGTGGATTTTAGTGGGGCCTGGGTTCATTTGGAGTGCTCACGTATGCCGTGTGGTTGATATCCAGTGTCGCTAGCTGAGCAGAAATACATAATCATGTTTGGCTTGGTCCCCTCAAAGTTGCGTTGGATTTTCTCCTTCGCGAAGAAGGTTAAGAGGCTCATCTATCACTGTTTTCCATGTTCGTAGAGTTAGTTTATGGAGTAAATATATAGGCTATAATCTGTGTTTACACAGCTTTTTAAAAATGGCGGGAGCTGGTGTTTTGCGTGCGTTCGGGCAATCAGCATACACTAACGTCACGGATAGTTCCTATAGTGCTGGTTTAGACCCTACTCTTAAGTAGGAGCTAAATTAGTTCCTCCAAAAGGAGTTCCTATAACTAAAATCATTCCTAGTTCCTGCAGTGCAAACACGCCAAAATCCGGTTTACTTCCTCCAATAGTTCTAGAAACTATGAAAAGGTTCCTCAGGTGCGAAAGCCCCTATTGTGAGGCAGCAGTAATAGTTAGGGTAGCTGTAACAGTAAAGCTGCTGTAATAGTGAGAAGGCTGTAACAGTGAGGTGGATCTAATAGTTAAGGTAGCTGTAACAGTGAGAAGGCTGTAACAGTGAGGTGGATCTAATAGTTAAGGTAGCTGTAACAGTGAGAAGGATGTAACAGTGAGGTGGATGTAATAGTGAAGTGACTGAAACAGTGAGGCAGCTGTAACTATTAGGTAAAGCACCAATGAGGCAGTTGTTACAATAAGGAAGGTGTATCACTGAGGTAGCTATAATAGTTGACACAATTGTAACAGTGAAGTAGTTGTAATAGTTGTAGTAACCCATGTGAATTTATTGTTTACGTTACAGACATCCAGCGCCCCATGTGTGCGAATGGCAAAGGGTCATACGTCATCATGGGTTGGTCACTGATCAAACAGCAGTTTTTAGCTCTTTTTATCAAACGATTTCACCATGCCCGTAGAAGCAGGAGAGGAATCATCGCTCAGGTAATGCCAACAGACACGTCAAAACAAATACACTGTAAATACCCTCTTCCAAGTCAATCTCACTATATTTTACATTCTGCAGGTGTGTGAATTTAATAGGTTTTATAGGTTTAGGAAGTTCTGAGCTGCAGCGTGAATCCAAGCTAAATTGTTTAGCACCAAATGCATTGAAAATCAAAATACAAAAAAATATAGTTGAAAATATGTCTCTGCGCTCATGAATATGTTCTTTAGCATGAGACTGTCATTTTTGGTTAGAGAGTAAAGAGGTATATGCAATTAATTGCATGCATTAAATGGACACAACTAAATACTTTCCATGACTAAGACAAAAATTACAAATTTATATCTGTTACCACAGGATTTTATGAAGGCTGTACAGTATGTAAATACAGGCCATGTTCTCAGCTCTTGGTCAAGTAACTACCATTGTGCACATTTTCCATTTTTCTGTATTGGCTGATGCTCGTCACCCTGGTTCTCTCAGGGGAAAGATGTTCCATTGTTTTCTCCTTCATTATTCCCGGTGCGTTCTCCGTCTCCGGCACATTTACATTCTCCTCAGTGTAAACAGAGAGTGTTTGAATTGGGTGTTTGAATTAATTTGACAATCATGGATTGTAATTAATCAGCTGGAGTGAAGCTGTGTCGTCGACTCCTATGCAGCCTGTCTCTCTCTCTCTCTCTCGCTGAGATTTTGTGTGCACTGGTTACGCTCCGTCTGTCAGCGGAGAAATGGAATGAAAGGAGAACATTTGGAGAGATAGCAGAGTGGAAGAATAGAGAGAAATTAATTATGCTGGGAATGAAGGGTGACAGTGCCAGTTTTTGAAAGTGTTTAATTGAACCCTTTTACACATTTAACTAAGCCAACACAAGCACATGACACTCGTCTGACAAAGAGAGATCGGGGAGAGGGACAATTCACTAAAAACTTGCGCCACTTCCGCACGCAAACCTGCAGCTTTCTGCGGCACTAGTGGCACCTAGTGGAATAAAAAAATGTATACTTTCAAATTAAAAGTATACTTTCAAACAACCTTGAAACGCGCCTTTCACACCTTGCGTGCCTCCCACAACTCAAACATCACAAACACAGCTCTTACGGGTTGTGAAGGCATGTCTCAACAGGTAAATAAAAGGTCCAACATATTAGGAGTTCCTTTAACTGTGTTGCTATGTGTCATGAAAGCAATTGAGTAGGCTAACACTTTGTCTGCAAACACAAGCGTCTCGCTTACAATAAACCCATCCGGCGTATCTGCACTGGCCGCAGTTTTTGAAATGACATGCCTCAAGGTTTTTAACACTGGACACATCAAAGTAGACATTATAAACTGGTACGTTTGTCTTTATAAACGGGCGCATGATGATATTATATTGTACCAATCACTTTGACGTGTTCATGACATGTTAATCTTTAAAGGTCTAAGCAGTGAAATTTGGCTTGCATTCCTGTACACGAAGTTGAATGTTATGGAAGCTTGTTTCCGCCACTGAATAAAAAAAAGGTAATTGCGACTTTTTATCTCACAATTTTGACTTTTTTTCTTGCAATTGTGAGTTTACATCTCGCAATTCTGACCTTTTTTCTTAGAATTGCGTGCTTAAGCTTCCATAGAATGTCTTTTCTCATGTAACACTTCAGCGATGGTCTCACACCAACTAAACACCAGTCTGGCTCTACCTGCTAAAGTAGCCACGCCCCAAACTCACTCTATTGGTTGAGCTGGAAAGTTATTGAGAGATCTGAGTGGACTACTCTCAATGTTTTGAGAGGGTTTTTTTGGTGATAGTTTTCAATGAACAATAAACTGGGCTAAAATAATGTATTTTAACTAGTGTTGGGTTAGAGATAGGGATGTCCCGATCAGGTTTTTTTGCCCTCGAGTCCGAGTCCGAGTCATTTGATTTAGAGCATCTACCGATACCGAGTCCCGATCCGATACTTCTATAATACATAAAAAAAGAATAAAGAAGAGCAAAAAACAGATCCAGGATGTTCCTTATTTTTTATTTAATTCACCTTATTTTAACATTCAACAACTCTGTTAACAAACAGAGCACTTCTGTGAGGTAGCTTGAACAATCAAGTAATAAATAACATAAATTCTTCACTTTTGGACTTGTGCAACAGTAAATATAAATATAGCACCTCAACTTAAAATACCCAGCAGGCATGTAAACAAATAAAAAAATAAAGTGCCACAGTGTTTGCAAAGCCAGTAATGTGCTTTTAGGAACTGCACTCGCCGGTTTCACACTGCATGCGTTAGCAGAGCGTGCAGCGCGTATTTTTTTCGGCGCCCATGTTAACAGATTAGAGCATTCACAACGCACGCAGAGGCGGCGCGGCAGCGCGTAGCAGGAGCAGAAGCAGCAGTGCCGCGATCGTTTCGGCGCAGAGTCTATTTTTGCTGCGCCGCTTATGCTGAATTAAAGTGATATGCATTGATCATGGCCAAAATACACCGCAGTTTTATCCAAAAAGTGCATTGATGATATCTATTGTGTTTTAAACAGTCGATCAAATGACCAACATCAATTTAAAAAGAAAACAAATGTCCAAAAACAAACTTGTTGCCAGAACAATAAAAACAAAGATGAACCAAAAGTTATATTTATGAAATTATTAATAAAATAAGCTTCTTGACAAGTATTTTCTCTTAAATGTATTTGAAAATGAAATAAAGCAATGCCAACTTATCCATTATAGAGTAGGCTACTCTGTCTGTACACAACCCGCGGTTCAGCCGCGCGTGACAAACGCTGCCAGTGTGAAAGCAAAACGCGCGTCCTGCTCCTGCTCACCACGCACTGCTCCTGCGCTGCTTACGCTCTGCTAACGCATGCAGTGTGAAACCGGCGTAACTCTGTGCCACCGCATAACTATAGATGTGTTAAATAATAATGAGAATATATATATATATCCGAGTCCTGATCGGGAGGTAACGTCCGATTCCGATCGAGTCTGAAACCACGTGATCGGGCCCGATTTCCGATCACGTGATTGGATCGGGACATCCCTACCCCAAACTCACTCTATTGGTTGAGCTGGAAAGTTATTGAGAGATCTGAGTGGACTACTCTCAATGTTTTGAGAGGGTTTTTTTGGTGATAGTTTTCAATGAACAATAAACTGGGCTAAAATAATGTATTTTAACTAGTGTTGGGTTAGAGACCACCTTATTTAAGTCCAAAAGGGGCAGAGTCGGAGTCAGAGTCCAAAATGGTAGAGTCTGAGCTGAGTCCGAGTCCAAATAAATACTACTACTGTACTCTCGTGAACGTGATTACGGCTGTTGTCTGAAGCCAGTGATTATAGTTTATAAAGTTTTAAATATGGATATTTTTCTCTATTCAATGCCATTACAAAGCTGGGAAGAGCCACGGTACTATTTCATATAATGATTGTGTTTGGATGAAAGAAGAACGCCATATACATGGCTTGAGGGTGAGTAAATTATGGGATCATTTTCTTTTTTGGGCGAACTATTCATTTTTAGACAAGAAAGGAGCGCACACTTTGGGTGTATGCGCCATCCCAGACAACATGCAAGTACCGAATTTAATTCTCTTTTGCATCTCATTGTGCTCAGACAATTACAAATCGCTTGTGCGTTTAAACCGCCAAGATTCAAAACACATGCAAATGATAGATTTTTGTCACAGTGCAGTTGACATTCCCATCAACTGTGCCGAGCGAATCTCACAGACAGTGCTGGACTCTTTTACACTCGGAAACATTTCCTAAAGGCTTGAGTCCGAGTCAAGAGTTTGTGACAAGTGCAAGTCAGTTAAATGTTGGGCTTGAGTCCAGACTCAAGTCCGAGCTCGAGTACCCAAACTCAAGTTTTAACATAAAAAAATTGTATATACTTCACCTTTAAGTGCATATGTGTGTGTGTGTATCAGGTCGTGATGCCGGCATTCTTTGTGTGTCTGGCTCTCATCTTCTCTCTGATTGTTCCTCCGTTTGTGGAATATCCCAATCTGGAGCTTCAGCCCTGGATGTATGGAGCTCCACAGAATACCTTCTACAGGTGTGCACATGTTAACTTGGCTTAATCTCAAGTGACAGTAAAGACATTTATAATGTTACAAACAATTTCTATTTTAAATAAATGTACTGTAGTTCTTCTAAAGTTTCTGTTCATCAGAGTCTTGAAAAAAAAAAATCACTGTTTCCACAAAAATATAAAGCAGCAAATACTGTTTTTAACGTTAATAATAAATGTTTCTTAAGCAGCAAATCAGCATATTAGATTTCTGAAGAATCTTGTGACTGAAGACTAGAGTAATTATGCATATTCAGCTTTGATCACAGGAATAAATTACATTTTCAAATAAATTCTGTTATTTTAAATTGTAATGACATTGACCCAATAGTACTGTTTTTACTCTATTTTTGATAAAAAATATGCAGCCTTGGTGAACATAAGAAACCTAATCTTACCGGCCACAAACTTTTAGAGCTAATTATAGTGACTACATTCGACACACTAATTTTTTCTTGGTCGATAACAAATCTTGTGTCTGTATGTTGTAGTTTTGATGGTCCTGGTGTAGATCAGGTGGAGAAAGTGACGAAAGCTCTGCTCAGTTCACCAGGATTTGGAACGCGCTGCATGAGCTCCAACCCCATACCGTGAGCAACACACACACACGGTTATTAGACACACGGGTGGTGTGGTGTAGCAGCTGACCATGTGCTTTCTGTTCCTCCTTCAGTAAATTACCCTGTAACCCTGCGGGAGGCACTGATTGGTTCACTCCTGCGGTGGATCCATCCGTCAGTGAGATATTTGAGAAGGGTAACTGGAGCTTAGAGAACCCGTCGCCTGAATGCCAGTGCAGCACACCGCAACGGAGCATCATGCTGCCAGACTGCCCGCTCGGAGCCGGGGGTTTACCACCACCACAGGTCAGCCACACATTATTAAACGTATCGGCCTGGATTTAAAGTTTTTGAATTTGTTTTGCAACTTTTACAATAGTTTAACATGCATCCAAGATCAAAAAGCACTTTAATTTTCTCATCATATACACTGCAGTATCAGCTTTTTTCTCACAGTGTCTGAAACGATTGGATCAAGGATTCGGTCTCTAAAACTTTGGATAAAGGCGTCTGCTAAACAAGGCTGGATTAGTACCCCCAGGGGCCCCTGGGCACTGAAGCTCATGGGCCCCCCTCCCCTACCTGACAACCACACCCTCCAAAGGAGGCACCAGAATTTCTGAATTTTTGGTGGTGTTTTAGCGGAGATATTAGCCGAAAACCACCGGGCGCGCTTAAAAATGGCGGCCGCCAGCGGGCCGCCGGTGACGTCACGATCTCAGAAGAAAATCGCTCGTATCTTGGCAACGTGAAGACCCAGAGAGCTCACATTCGGGTGAGGAGGTCCCACGGGGACCCTTGCTCGAATGCGAGAGGCAATGGCAATGTGTATACATTATGTGTACAAGACCTCAAAATTATCAACATGATCAAAACTTTGCTGAAAAAAAAAAACAGTTGCACGCAATCTACTACATGCCTTCTGTTGTCTATGTAAGAATAACATTATATTGATAGTAATATTTCAAGATAAACATTTACTGGAATGGGGTCTAATGTTGTTTTGAATTTTCATTTTTTAGATCTTTTATTTTTATTTTCACTATCATTCTAACCAATCAAATGGAAGTGCATTTTTTTCTAATATTGACATATACAACCGTATTATATGGTGTTAGCTGTACATTTATTAGGTGTGGATTGTCATAGAGAAATGGTTTGTCCAACCACTCCAAACAGAAGATAATGACCCAAAAGTACATGATCATTTCCAACAGTTTTACAGCATTAAACATCCTGGTGATCTCATGACACATGCATTCATTATCATATGTATACATTTAGTTTGTAACATCTCACAGACTACACAGTTCTCTGTGCGACTGTGTCATATCAGCAGATATGCAAATCACTCCTCCACAACGCTGAGTTTAAACTTAGAATTTATTCTGGTTCTCTCTCTCTCGGTAAACACGTTTTCTCGGAGTATACTGCTGAAAACACACAAACACACACACACTGAGCTGACCCAGTTTGCAAACATTTACATTTTACTGAACTCTTGATTTTTAAGCTTCATAAGAAAAGTCCTATACACACAGGAGATTTTTTGTCTTGAAACATAATCATGGATGTGTTCAGATAATGGAGGCTGGATGAATCTTATATACTGCCTCAGGGTTTCAGATACTGTGCATTAAATGCTGCTTAATTAGACCAGCAGCAAACACACACACACACACACACACACACACACACACACACAAGAATACCCTGATATATATATATATATATATATATATATATATGCTTATTGTTTTCATTTCATGTAATCAAAGTGTTTCGAAGATCAATGAAAAAACAGTATGAAAAAAAACCGTCTCAGGTTACAAATGTAACCTTTGTTCCCTGAGAACAGGGAACGAGACAATACGTCATCGACGTTATGGGGAATCGCCTCAGCATGACCAATGACTGAAGTACCTGTGGAAACCCGCCAATCGCATTGGCCCGCATCAGCCGTGACGTGACGCTCTGGGGTGCCCAGGAAGTATAAATAGAGCGCCCAGAGAACATGTCATCCTCTTCGTCTGAAGGGACTGAGCAAGCAGAACGGAGAGCATGGCAGGGAGACGTATTGTCTCGTTCCCTGTTCTCAGGGAACAAAGGTTACATTTGTAACCTGAGACGTTCCCTTTCGAAGGGAACCTCGACAATACGTCATCGACGTTATGGGGAACGCTGTACCCACGCCGCCATGCTAAGGGGATGCCTGGCCACCACAATAACCCAGGTAACAGCCCCTACTGCTTACACGTCAGACTAACAGTAGCACTTCCCTAGGGCCAACACCGAGCTTAGCTCAAGGTCTGGATACTAAGCTTGCTATTTGCATGAAGGCCTCAGCAGGATAACTCTAAAAGTAGAGGAAGCCTGAACATGCAACATGTATATGGAGGCCTCAGCGGTATAACTCTCATAAAGAGCAGAAGCCTAGCACATATATCAGCAATACAATAAGTATATGGAGGCCTCAGCAGTACGACTCTCATATGGAGAGGAAGCCTACAACAAATACTTGACACCAAACTAGCTTGCTATTTGCATGAAGGCCTCAGCAGAATGACTCTAAAAGTAGAGGAAGCCTGAAACATGCAATATGTATATGGAGGCCTCAGCAGTACGACTCTCATATGGCGAGGAAGCCTAGCACATATATCAGCAATACAATAAGTATATGGAGGCCTCAGCAGTACGACTCTCATATGGAGAGGAAGCCTACAACATATGCTTGACACCAAACTAGCTTGCTATTTGCATGAAGGCCTCAGCAGAATGACTCTAAAAGTAGAGGAAGCCTGAAACATGCAATATATATATGGAGGCCTCAGCAGTACGAGTCTCCTATGGAGAGGAAGCCTAACACATATATCAGCAATAACTATCCCGCTCAATAAAAAATATGGAGGCCTCAACAATACAACCCTTATATGGAGAGGAAGCCTACTACATATACAGACAAAAGCTAGCTAGCTATTTCCATGAAGGTCTCAGCAGGATGACTAAAAAACAGAGAGAGCCTGAAACCTGCAATATGTATATGGAGGCCTCAGCAGTACGACTCTCATATGGAGAGGAAGCCTAACATATAAACCAGCAATAACTAGCCCGCCTAGGCTCTATAAGTACATGGAGGCCTCAACAATACAACCCTTATATGGAGAGGAAGCCTACTATGTATACTGACACGAAACTAGCCCGCTATTTGCATGAAGGCTTCTGCAGGATGACTCTGAAAGTAGAGGAAGCCTGAAACATGCAATATGAATGGAGGCCTCAACAGTACGACTCTCATATAGAGAGGAAGCCTAGCACACATATCAGCAATACAAAAAAGTATATATGGAGGCCTCAGCAATACGACCCTCATATGGAGAGGAAGCCTACTACATATACTAACAGAAAAACTAGCTTGCTATTTGCATGAAGGCCTCAGCAGGATGACTCTAAAGTAGAGGAAGCCTGAGACATGCAATAAGTATATGGAGGCCTCAGCAGTACGACCCTCATATGGACGGGAAGCCTAACACATATACCGACAATAACTAGTCCGCCTAGGCTCTATAGGTATATGAAGGCCTCAACAATACGACCCTCAAATGGAGAGGAAGCCTACTACATATACCGACACAAAACTAGCTTTCTATTTGCATAAAAGGCCTCTGCAGGATGACTCTAAGAGTAGAGGAAGCCTGAAACACACAATAAGTATATGGAAGTGACTCCTATATTGAGAGGAAAACTACTACATATACTGTTTACATGCTAGCTTATTAGATAAAGAAACATATCTACTCTGTTCAGCTATACACCAAGCCCGATGCAGACCGTCAAATTAATCTTTCTCCATCATCATAGGTCCGCTGGGCCTGATGTTACTTTAAAATGGGGAAAGAGGGAAGGCGGGCTTAAAAGAGGAGGAAAAAAGCCTATCTGCTCCTTCCAGGGCGATCCTCCTCACGCCTAGTCTGGAAGTCCTCTCTCCTTACCCCCCGCCTTCTCCTCCTGGACTCGTGCCGTCTCATGGCCTTGCTCCGTACAAGAGGAGGGGCACGAGCGGCGACCGAGTCCCGCTGGTCCTGCCTACGCTCCTCGAAGCGAGGCGGACCAGGACCCCAGGGCCGTCTGGGTGCGGACCTGGACCGGAGCGGTATACAGGACCTGTATGCTGCTGAGCGCGCCTTCGCCTCTCTAAACTTTCCGATCACCGCCTCGACGGAGGTTCCAAAAAGTTCAGAGGTCGAAACCGGGGCATAGAGGAGAAAAGTCCTCTCTTTCTCCCCAATGCCAGCCAGGTTCACCCACAGGTGCCTCTCTGTGACCACCATGGCAGCCATCGAACGACCGATGGCCGCCGCTGTCTGCTTAGTGGCCCGGAGAGCCAGGTCTGTGGTGCGGCGCAGCTCGGCCACCGCATCAGGGGATAAGCCCTGACCCTGGTCCAGGTCCTTCAGCAGGTCAGCCTGGTACGCCTGCAACACAGCCATCGTGTGCAGTGCACCACAAGCCTGACCTGCCGCCGCGTACGCCCTGCCATTCAACCGAGATGTGGTCTGAAGGGGTTTGGATGGCAGGGTGGGAGTCCTCAGCGTCGATGCCCCCTCCCCCGCCAAATAGTTGGCGAAGGAATCTTCAATGGGAGGCATCGACGCGTAACCATGCTCCTGCATCGCCTCCACGTTTGCATAACTCAAACGCTGGAAGCGATGAATGCGCGAGGAGTATGGTTTCTTCCATGCCTTCACGACCTGAGAATGGAGGTCGGGAAGGAATGGAAGGCTCCCAGGAATCGATGGGGTGTGGCCAGAGAGGAAGCGCTCGTCGAGCCTCCCACGAGCAGCTTCCTCTCTTACGCGCTGCCAGGGCAACTCGAGCCTGGCAGTGGCACGCTCCATCACCTCCATCAATTCCTCATACGCAGGGCAGGAGGGCTGGGCAGGCTCAAGCATCTCAGCATCCTCGCCTGCCTCTCGCTCCTCCTGCTCGCCCCGGCTTGACGCCAGAAGAGCACTGCCTGCTGGCCTAGAAGATGCCGAAGATGCATCATCATCGGCCAGCAGCTCGTCCTCGTCCCGCGCTGAGTTTGAGAGAGGGGTGAATCTCTCTCAAACTCGTCAGCGAGGTCTCTTTGTGATCCCCACGATCTGAGTCTTCTCTCGGCCTCGGCGCGAGAGGGACCCGATCCGCGGGGCAAAGAAGACTGTCCCTCTCCCCTCGAGAAGAGGGACAGACGAGAACGAAGCGTCCTCAAGGGAAGATGCTCGCAGTGAACGCACTCCGCCCCCTCGAGAGCAGAGCGCGCGTGCTCTTCACCCAGACACCAAACACACAGGTCGTGTGAATCACCAGGTGCGAGACACCTCTCGCACGGGTAAACACACTTCCTAAATGTTTTCTTCGCAGATTTCTCCATACCAACTTACAGCACTCAGTAAATCAGTCCCTGAAGACGAAAAGAGGATGACATGTTCTCTGGGCGCTCTATTTATACTTCCTGGGCACCCCAGAGCGTCACGTCATGGCTGACGCGGGCCAATGCGATTGGCGGGTTTCCACAGGTACTTCAGTCAATGGTCATGCTGAGGCGATTCCCCATAACGTCGATGACGTATTGTCGAGGTTCCCTTCGAAAGGGAACAACTTTTGTCATTAAATATTTTAAATAGGTGTGGAAAAAAATAACAAATTATGTTCTTATAATTTACATTTTATGTTTAGTAGAAAATGCAGTTGATTTATTTATTTATTTATTTATTTATTTGTTGTTGTTGTTGTTGTTGTATTTAGGTAGTTGCACCAGTTTCAGTCTAGTCGCTTTTTTATATACTTTTACATTTTTGCTGCTGTTCTAAACATATTTTTGCCGTTACCACATGCAAGCTATATATCTGCTTGAATCGGAGTGTAGGAGCTCTAGGTTACCTTAGAAACATAAGTGGTTTGCCGTTGATTGCTGTTGTGACACTTGCGAACAGCACTGAACACGCACTTTGGCCGGTACAACTTGAAATATATTATTATTATACACTTCTCATAAAATTCGGTATGCTGTACAAAAAAAGTATTTTTAATTGGCTGCTTTTTTCTGCAGAAAGCTGATATCTAGTGATGTGTCTAAATTGTATTGATCATTAGTTGGTAAAGGGTGAGAGACCTGGCGAACCATGGTCAAAGATTTTTGCCAAAGAAGAGCCATGGGTTCCCGACCACTGCCATAAACTATCAATCGGATGATGTAGTAGATTGTGTGCAACAGGTTGTTAAGCAAAGTTTTGATAATGTTCTCAATTTAGAGACCTTACAAAATGTATTACATAAGGTAAGATACGGTAGCTTTACAGTAGATTTAATACATATAAAATAATATAAATATTTGGTCAAAGCAATATGATGTTCTATTTTGATAAAGCAGGGAAATTATAAACAAATAGACTTTTATGAAAAAAAAAATAGACAAGACAAAAAAATAAAAATAAAAAAAAAACATGCCAGACTTTCATAGGCACTTTTCATATGATCTGAACGAAAACAGAAACATATGTAGAGATCCAGATGAATGCTGCTCTATCAACAACAACATAAATGTATTTATTTATTATAATTTCAAGTTTCAAGTTTACTTTATTTATAAAGCACATTTAAAACAACCTTGGTTGACCAAAGTGCTGTTGTCACGGGTCTATGAAGGAGGACTCAAATGCAGAATGAGTGGTTTATTGACAAACAGTAGACAGATGACAAGATGTGGTGGGAGAGGTGAACAGTCCAGACCATAGGCAGGGATGAGACACAATGACAGCCGTTGTAACTAGCCGAGCAGCAGTTGTAACTAGCACAAGAGGACTGTAGGCTGGAGAGTAATAATGGCAGAGCAGAATGACACCTGAGAATACCAGCAATAGCCAGACAGGAACTTCAAGTACACCAGGCAAAGAACTCAGGGATCTCAGGCTTAGCACCAGGCTTGCTCCAAAGCAAAGAGTGTAAGCAGCCAGGGACGCTCTGCTAGCAGGACAGGAACTTAGTAACAAGAAACAAACAAACAAACTGACAACACAAGAGGGAAAGAGTACACATATAAAGGGAGCTAAGAACAAGAGGAACAGGTGAACATACTCAGGTAAACGAGGACTCAAACAAGGGAGCAGAGAACATGAGGAACAGGTGACAACACTCAGACAAACGAGGACTCAGCTAGACAAGAGGGCATTATACAGGGAAACAAGGAGGCAGGAACAGAGGAGCACATGGCCATGGCCAACACAAACAAAGACAGAGCCATATTATGTTGAAGTACAACACAAACATAGATACATGAAACAAAGACACAGACAAAGCTGCCAGGGCAGAACCCTGACAGCTGTACAAATTATATCTAGATCCATCCCAAAAAATTAAAATCACAAGATATCACTAAAATCACTTTCACAAGACATTAAACGCACAAGAGTACAAATAGGTTTTTAAAAGACTTCTAAACTCAAACACTGTGGACGCTGTTTTGATGTGTAATGGCAATTTGTTCCATAACCTGGGACCAGCTATCGCAAAGGCTCCGTCACCCCTGCATTTCAATCTGGATCTGGGTACTCGTAACAGATAATTGGTCTGTGATCTGAGCAATCTGACTGGTTTGTGTTCAATAACCAACTCAGTAAGGTATTGAGGAGCGAGATTGTTTAATGCTTTATACACAAACAACAAGACTAAATTCAATACGATACTGAACAGGTAGCCAGTGCAGTGAACGTAGTGTAGGCGTGATGTGATCCCGTTTGCGAATGCCTGTAAGCAGACGGGCAGCTGCATTTTGGACCAGTTGAAGCCGATGGATAGAGGAAGCAGGTAGCCCTTGATATAGCGAATTACAGTAATCAAGCCGTGATGAAATAAAAGCATGAATTACAATCTCAAAACTGTTCCTGCTTAGGAATGGTTTAACTTTCGCTAGTCTCCGGAGGTGGTAAAAACTGGAACTGACAACTGTATTAATTTGTTTGTTCAATTTTAGTCCACTATCCAATATAAAACCCAGATTCTTTGCAGCAAACGAACGATATGAAGTGAGAGAACCCAAGTCAACATTGCTCAAATCACTGTTCTCGGTTGGCCCGAACAGGACTATTTGAGTTTTGTCATCATTCAAATGGAGAAAGTTATTATTGAGCCATGCTTTCAATTCTTGAAGGCATTCCATCAATTGATTTATGGCAGACTTGTCATTGCACTTAAATGGTATATAAAGCTGTGTGTCGTCGGCATAGCAATGATAAGAAACTCCAAATCTTCTAAATATAGAACCTATGGGTAACATGTACAAAGAAAACAGCAACGGTGCTAAAGTTGAACCCTGAGGGACACCATATAAAACATGTGCTACAGTAGAAGAATGCTTCCCTATATTTACAGAGAATCTTCTGTTAGACAAGAAGGACCATCTATAAATAGATGTTGTTGTTGTATCAACTATTCATCACAGTGATAAATATTCATTAAACTGCGTCTGCAAGTTTCATAGGGCCTGGACTGAATGCATTCCAAACTTTACCCCAAAATCAAATTTTTAGACATGCTTTTTTAGGTTTCATTCTTGGTTGTTGATAGTAATCATACAGTTCCTCCAACATTTTTCACAACACTGGTTTGTAAAAGTGTGAACTATTAACTCACTTTTGTAGTTCCACGATCATATGGTGCTTTTTGAGGAATTTAAAAGGATAAATGTTACGTCATTGAAAGATTTATACAGTTTGTCTTCTTGGGTCATATGATGCTTTGAGTGAGGAAAAGACTGAAATTCAAGTAATTATTAAATGAAAATGTGGCACTTCATGGAAGCTCCCATTAGATTCCCAAAAAATAGTCCATGTGACTTGTGCACTATATTGCAAGTCTTCTGAAGCCATACTATTGCTTTATGTGGAACAGACATTTAAGTTTAGTGAAAATCTTTTTCTTTCAGTAATTAACTTTTAGATGGTACCCTAAAAGTTGCTTAAAGTTCTTCCTCCACGAACCTACGCACTGTATGTTTGTAACAAAGTTGCATAGTGCTAGCCTATAGTCTTCACTGGCTGCCCACGGACAACATTACTTTGACCTGCCCTTTAACATTGAAGTTGTGGCTGATGACTGTAGAGTTTGTTATGTGATGTCGACATGTCGAGACTGCTTTCTGCGCTGTCAAAGCAAGACCAAAGGATTCCATAGAATGAGGACTCAGCTTGGAATTGATACGGTAAAACCGATGCCATCTTTACTGTTTGTATCGCTGTTTCAAGGGCTGAGGAAGATCTGGAGCTGAAACACACTAGACTAATCACAATGGACTGGGCCATCTCACCAATCAGAGCAGAGTCAGCTCTTGTAAAGGAGGGGTTTAGAAAGACCAAGTCCCTGATCGAACCTTGATTGAACTGCAATGTATATTATGCGAAAATGTAAGTGTTTTTATTTTATTTTTATTTTATTTTTATCTTGGATGCATGTAAACCTATTGTAGGAGACATCTAAAACAAAATTGGGAATCTTTAAAATAGCATAATAGGGGCACTTTAAGATACTATTCAAGGACAATCTGTTACTTCATGGAAGCTCCCATGAAATTCCCCAAAAATTAGTCGATGTGTACTATATTGCAAGTCTTCGGGAGCCATAGCTTTGTGTGGAACAAAAATGTAAGCAATTTTTTTTTTTTACTGAAATCTTTTTCTTTCAGTAATTAATGTCCAGTTTGTGCCCGTGAATTATGTCTGTTTGTTCGTCTGTACCTACACTACAGTAAAATGCTAAATGGCATCAAATTAGCCCACTGACCTTTTCAAACACGATGTTGTTGTAAACTGTATTTCACTGCAAACGGCCACCATTAAAGCATTTTGATTGATTATTATGTACCGTCTGGTCTTGGAGACGTCAGCTGTAGCACAAGCAGTTTCTAACAGGACACGAGCACAAACAGTTTCTATGATCGGCTTTCAGCCACAGTCAGGAAAGTGAAGGATTCTTCAGTTTAATCTCTTTATATTTGTGTCCTTGATAAGTGAAAGAGAGGAGGCTGACGCTTTGCATTGGTTTCTTAATGAAACACTGGTTTCCATGGCAATGACAGGTCATTGGTGTAGTTAACTTGATTTTTTTGTATGAAACCCACAAAAAAGGCTTTTTTTTACCCATATAACTTGACTCGTATACACAACTGCGTTTGTGATCCAACACAAAAGCAAACCCCTGAATAATTTGAATATAGACTGGTTTCAGTTATCACAGCTTTACACATCGTCCCATAGAAAACAAGTGGA
Organism: Abramis brama; assembly: GCF_963993115.1. NCBI lineage: Eukaryota > Metazoa > Chordata > Actinopteri > Cypriniformes > Leuciscidae > Abramis > Abramis brama. The sequence continues at coordinate 51,100,401 of NC_139965.1, read as the reverse complement.
GATTTGCCAAAACAGTGAAATAGAAGTAATATGGTTTAAGTAATGGATAATAAAGTAACCCTAAGTGGATTCAGTCTAGTAAGTGTTCATCTTGAAATATTACTAACAATATAAAAGTTATTCTTAAAATTCAGTAAAGATTTCAGAGCAAAAATGATGCATGTGCTACGAAGAATTAGCTAGTATTTTTTTGTCATACGTACATACAGCACTTTGCCATGTAATAAGCAGGATGATGTGCAGTAAGCTAAATAAACAAACCCTCCACTTTGTATTATTCTTTTACATACTGTGGATAATGTACATGTAATTTGTTAATTTCTGACAATATCATGCATGTATTTGCATTTATTAACATCCACATTGCTATGGTATTCCAGCTTCTGTCTAATATTTGGCTGGGAGATTTGTTGGCAAAGCTCCAGTTTAATTTTGCGGAGAGGAGAGCAGTAGTAAATGACAGATGATGAAGATTTGATGTGATATCTAGCAGGCTGCAGTCATTTGCAAGGGCTGAGAAATAGCGCAAATTGGTGAGAACAAAGACTCCATTAAATGATTTGATGGTAATTTTTGTCCCTTTGTTGACACTCTTTTTCCTATTGAGATGTGATTCAGGACATATCAAATGTATTGTCCTTTTATTTTAAATATTCAGTAGCTTTTATGTTACTATATACTGCTTGATGCTAGTCTGATAATAGAGCTCAAACATCCCTTTCATTTCCTCCATAGGGGAATTGATTTTTAACTTTAACTTATAAAACCTTTAAAGACAGCACTACCCTGAGCCCCAAGGTTATTAATTGATGGTATATGATTTCGTTAAAGCTATTAGTATGCATTATTTCAGCTTATTTCAACAAATTCCTGATGAAAACTACATTCATCAACTACACCCACGATTCTGCAAATAAATCTCCTCCAATCAGAGAATTGCAATAAGCAAATCCTGCCAGAATAATTATTTAGCTCCACTGCTCCACTACCATGAAGCAATGCGAATGATGCAATATAGTCTCTCTACACTCTCAAACTACTTAAATATTTGTATATAAAAGCATATTTTGCAATAAACATAAAATATATACACATTCAACATCTTCTATTGCAACTATTTTTGTTCATGGAAAAGGGGACAATTTTTGATTTGATAAACATGGACTAAAAGCCACAAAACCACAGTTTTGATTTCAAGGAAAAAGCAATATTAGAATTGTTCTGTTCCCTCTCTGTGAATCAGCGTATAATAGATGTTCAATATCACAAGGCTTCAACAGTGTAACCCTGTGCCTGTGTGTGTGTGTGTCAGAGCTCTTTCATTTAGGCCAGTTTCTGTGTGGATCTGAGTCAGCGTCATTAGCGTCACACTGATAGTGAATCAAAGAAACACAGCATGTGGGTGGTTTTATTGTTTTGATTTGTCATTCTGGAAGAATCTGTGTGTGTGTGTACATGTATCAGTCTCATGCACTGTTAGGAATGAAATTGTGCAGTTGTTGCATTTAAAGGGATAGTTCATCTAAAATCAGACTATTCATCCCAAAGCCACACATGAAATGAACATGGAAGTGGACATTTTGGAGAAAATACCAAATGAATTAGGACTGTCAAGCTCTAAAATGACAAAAAGTACTATAAAGGTCCACATAGCTGTATTTTTACTATATTACTAGTTAAACTAAAACAAGTAGAAAAAAGTAGAAAAACAATTGAAAACATTTATAAAGTTTTATAGCCTGGACCTTCCGGTCACCCCGGGGTCCCAAGTTCTTTCGTCCTGAGTTGTGCCGGGACAACTCCACACCAGGACAGGCATCTGTCTGCATGGCAAAGTGGGCATTTCGTTCTCCAAAGTGTCAGCTGGGATGCGGCGCGAGTACCTTCGAAAGGGAACGTCTCAGGTTATGCATGTAACCATGGTTCCCTGAGAGGGGAACGAGATGCTGTTGCCATACTTCCTGCATACCTGGGATCTGCTTGCTTCAGCCTATTAAAAGATGATCAACAGATGATCCACATTTTATGTTACCTGACAAGACATTTGGTAACACTTTATTTTGATGGTCCCTTTTGAACTTTCTGTTGAATATAAGTAACTTTGCAACTACATGTCAACTAACTCTCATTAGAGTATAAGTAGACTGTCTGCTTAATATCTGCTAACACTTTATTGTGATGGTCCTCCAACAGATATTATACTGACTATAAGTAACTTTGCAACTACAACCCTACCAGTCTATTAATACTCTACTAACACTCTAATGAGAGTTAGTAGACATGCAGGTGCAACATTACTTATAGTCAACAGAATGAGTTAAAGGGACCATCGAAATAAAGTGAAACCAGACATTTTACAGTGTATGTGGGTTCATAATTGTTTTATTTGGTGTGTTTTTTGTAGAGAACTCAGAACACCACAGACACCCTTCAGAACGTCACGGCCCGAAACATGACCGACTTCCTGCTCAAGAACTACCAGAAATCAGGCAAAATACGGTAATGGCACACACTCATTTCACAGCATGTGCCGAATGAAATATGATCAAACAAGCATAATTTGGTGTGTTTGTGTATGCATGCAGGTATGGAGGAATCTCTGTAGGTGGTGTGAACTCGCAGGTCAATCTGAATGAGTCTGACATTACAGCAGTGATCAGCAATCTCAAATCATTCTTCAACATCTCACAGGTGAGAGCGCTGCCGCATTAGGACATTACTGACATCCTGCCCTCCAGAAATGACTGGTCAAGAGTGGCATTATGGGCATTTCTGACTGATCACAGTCTTAGTTTTTTCATCCGTCTGAAGAGATACGTTTCTGATTGATGTGATTCCAACACCTTACAACTCATTGCATTCTACAAACCACAGGGATCTGGCTTCTGGCAAGATGTTTACTTTTTTTCCAATTATGATGGTTTGGTATTTTAGGTGCCCTAACTATATTCACTGTTGCACCACTTACATGTTGCCTGATTTCAGTGTTATTTACAGAGAAATTGCAAAATCCCTTTGTTGTAATGTTGAATCATGCTGTATTTACTATATTTTCCAGAAAATAAGTTGCACCTTAGCAAATTTGCATTGTTAAGAAAAACAATCACAAAACAAACAAACAGTAAATGACAAAACAAAAAACAGATAAGTCAAATTTTATTTAATAAAATTTAATTTATTTCATAAATAATGTAAAATAGCAGTGCGTAATATAATTTATAGTGGCGTTCATTCAAACAATATTTATTAAATGCCAAACCTAAACAGATTTACAAAACAATGGCACAATTGCAGTTTTCTTTTGCATAATTTAGTCAATTCTAAACTATTTTCAAATTTTTCTGTTTTCCGTTGACTGCATTTTAGTGTTATGAGGAGGAGGCTGGGATGTCAGATTAACAATGCTAGAACTGATTAGTTTTTTGTGTATTTGTGTGTTTTTTCCATCCATATTCTATTTTGCGTGCTTGACAATAATATCATTATATAAGTCACAGTACATTTCTGATGATTCGGCAGTTGAGGTTAGTTAGGTAGCAACCTCTGAACAATTAGCTTTTTTTGGTTTTGTTTGAGAATGTAAGGGTGAATTAATGAAGTTAAAGTATGTTGCTTTCATAAAAAAAAGCAAAAACATTGGTCTATGTAGTTTGAAAATACAAAGGTGTACCACTTACATACTACATACATAAGTGATCAGAATCAGTTAAATATACTTCAGAATATTAGTTTAATTTGTTTTTGATAACAGTGGTGATTAAAGCCAAATTATCAAATGCAGATTATCAAATCAAATGATCAAATTATCAATCTTTATTGCAGTTATCGTAACAGTGTGTATTTGTTTCATTGCAGACAGCTTTACTAGGGACTTCTTCTTCTCTTGAGTCTGTGGCAGCCCATAGTCACCATAGCAATTTTGGAGTCTCTAACTCAGACCAACCCATTTTAGATTTGCGTTGGCCGCAAGAGTCATTTATCCCGCCATCCTGCTATTATAATAGCAACAGCGCCCGAGATCCACCCACAAAGTTACTTGCATTTCGCGTTTGATACTTGCGTTTCAGATCGTTAAAATAGGGCCCACTGACACCAAACATTGTAAGTGTCATTGTCACCATACTCTGACTACACCACATGACCTATTGGTCAAAATTGATAAACCATTAAATCATATTACTTGTGACTGTATTTATGATTTTTCATTTACTGTGCCTAAAATAATCATAAAATGTATTTAACTGCTCATTGTAGCAGTTGGTCTGACGCTCCCAGCCATAATATCATGACTGCTTGCAGCTATATTTTATCCTGGTGTTGGTAACATCATATTAATTTTCATTAACAAGTTGCAGCTATCATTTTTACATTTGCTGCATCAAATAATTTGTTCCATTTGCATATACAGTATGTTTATCAAAATCTCCATTTAAATGCATGAGAAGCTTGAGCACGTGTCAGTGATGAAGTATGCTTTATTTTCTGTTTTTAAATGGCATGCAAAGCTTTTCAGGCCTTTGAAACTATTTAAATGAAGTGAAAATTCCCACCAGGTCTTCACTTAGCATTTGCTTATTAAATATGGAGATAATGTTTTTCTCTCGGTGCAATTGTGTTGAATTTTTTAATACTTAGAAAAGGAAATCTGTTGTTCTCCTTAAATTCAGATAACTGTTTATTCCCATGAATATATTCCTTCATATACTCTTGTCCTTTTTAAATAGTGAGTAAAAACTGGTTTGAATAAGGCTGCCAACCGTCCTGTATAATAGAGAATTGCATTCTGTATAAAATGTTTTTGATCTTACTATATAACCAGCTCGTTAATTAACATTTTATAGTCATTGTAACTAAAATATGATTTTAGTTTATATAAAAATATACTAAAAGTCGTCACATCTCCGGTGCATGCGTTTCATAATTGTATTGACTCATTAAGTGAGTTGTTGCAATCGAATACAAGTTGCTCATTGCAGTTTGTAAACTGGTTCAATACTGAAAATAATAATAATCAATAACTTGAAGTTCAATAACTTCAAAATAATTATTAATTTACAAGCTGAAAGAAAATAAATTATAATTTGGTGCGCATCTTCCCATGGGTTTGGTGTTAATTAAAATATCTAAAATACAATAAACAGTTAGTCTGTTCATCTCCACAATTCCCTCATATCATAATTTACCCAGGTAGAAGCTAAAATTATGTGTGTAATGATCTATGCCACCCTAGTATGGATTTTTTTTTTTTTTTTTTAAATATTTAGATGTCAGAATCAAAGTGATTACACCTCAAATGCTTTTAAGCATTTAATGTGAATATCCTTTTTATTAACATGCATATCTGCATGCATAGACTAAGACTGTGTAGCATTTTGTTTGTCTATGTGCAATATTTATCTCAGTCTGTGATTTTTTGGTAACACTTTACAATAAGTTTCCATTTGTTAACATTAGTTAACTGCATTAGTTAACATGAACTAGCAATGAAAACGTCAAGTCAAGTCAAGTCATCTTCATTTATATAGCGATGTAGATTGTTCCAAAGCGGCTTTACAGTGATAATAAGAAATTAAAGTAACAGAGATTGTTTTGGCTTTATAGCAGCTCTAAAATAAAGTTATTGTCCAGCTAAAGTTAGTTTTGATTGATTCACTTCCGTCGCAACGATCATTAGTTATTAACTTAGGGGGCGCTAACACAACACCGTTTTAACAGAAAACTCTTAAGTTCTCTCTGTGCAAACTTTAAGAACGCGAACCTGTGAGAATGCTGATGGCGTGCACATGCGTATTATGAGTTCAGTCTATAGGTATGCGCGTTTGAATATATGTGTGCAGGCGTGTAGTGTGCAGGCGTGTAGTCCTTCCCTACAAACCAACCCTCAACAAACTACTTGTCTGGCCTTAAAATTTATAATATAGAATTTTATCGCTTCTGCGTAGCCACGCAAACCGGAATTATCCCTACAATGCTTTATCTGTAGAGAGGTAAAGGGAGGGGAGGGAGGCCTTCACAGGGGAGAGACTAGTTGACACTTCAGGACTGCGCTGTCGTCACGTCCAGACGCAGGTCCCTCATCAGATCTGGATATGGCCTGGATATGGCGGACTGCGGTAAACCTCGGGATAAACAGAGAGACTAATATTAGCGTAGACTCCATTCTTCTTATGATGTAACGAGTACATCAGGATTTATGGGAAGTGTTCCCGGTTCCGGCTTACCTAATCTTTGCAGCCTAACATTGAGTGTGTCTGCTTCCCGGACAATGTTAGGAAGACTGTTCCAAAGTTTTGGTGCTAAATAGGAAAAGGATCTACCGCCAGCAGTCGATTTTGACGTTCTAGGTATTATCAACTGGCCAGAATTTTGAGATCGCAATAGACGTGAAGGACTATAATGCGTTAAGAGCTCGCTCAAGTACTGCGGAGCTAAACCATTTAGTGCTTTGTAAGTGATCAGCAATATTTAAAAATGTATACAATGTTTAATAGGGAGCCAATGCAGTGTTGACAGAACGGGGCTAATATGATCATACTTCCTGGTTCTGGTTAGAACTCGAGCTGCTGCGTTTTGGACCAGCTGTAATTTGTTTATTAAGCGTGCAGGGCAACCACCCATAAGAGCATTACAATAATCTAGCCTTGATGTCATGAACGCATGAACTAATTGTTCCGCATTTGTCAATGAGAGCATATGACGTAATTTAGATATATTTTTAAGATGGAAAAATGCGGTTTTACAGATACTAGACACGTGACTTTCAAATGAAAGATTGGTATCAAAGAGCACATCCTGGTTCCTAACCGACGACGAAGACTTGACAGAGCAGCCAACAAGTGTAAGATAATGTAGTGATTCTGACAGGTCAATTTAGCTCAAAAGGAATTATTAATTAATTTATAGGGAATTCGAAATAATCACTTATTACGGCCAAGCAAATGACTCGTCCAGGGTTCATTTGAACCGGCCGTAACTATCAGCTCTGCAGCGGATATAAATATCCAAACTATAGTGAAACACTATTTATTAACAAGGTAACTTAGATCAGCAGTTTAAGACATTAAATTTGTAAGCACATAACACAAGTAACACTTCTCTTTAAAATACAAACAAGACTTTATTGATTATTCTAACACATAAAACTAATATCTAACACAAACACACGCACACACATTCATACGAGTTGCAGAAAGAAAGAGAGTGAGGAAAGAATGAGTTTTAAGAGTGAAATGATGAAATCCCAAGTTTCTATGCACTTATAAGACCTGACCTAAACAAACCATCAATCATTAATTTAACCCTTCTATCGTTTCTTAGGCGGGTTATTAAATCTATATCAATGCACCAGTTCAGCTTAAGAGTCTGGAGGCTACTTTCTTGTCTTTGCTTTTGGGGATTCCCTTCGTCAGCATGAAAGGGGTTTCCCCGGTCCGTTGGCTGGCGTCTCCTCGTGCCTGAGATGTCTGGGGCGGCCAATCACGTGGTGTGCTGGCGGATGGATGGAAAGTCTTTGTTGCTGGAAAGCAGGCTTTGCAGTCGAATCGTGGACCGAAACTTTGCCGCAAAACTTAACTTAGAACCGAAACTCACGACGGAAAAGGAAAGAAAACTAAGAAAAGAAAGAAAATTGAGACGAGAGTAGATGGATGGCTTGAATGAAGCTGTTTAACCCATGTTCTTTTGAGTCTGTCTAGTCACTTCGTCATGGCTTCTCCATGATGGTTTTCGAATCTACTTTTTCATTTTCTCTTCTGCCCAAAGCTTTGTTCGGGTCCTAAGATTTTAAACTCAAATATTTGTCCAGCCTCCTGTATGAGTTCTGACCAATTAGACACTGTCTTTATTTGAGAGGTGGCATTTTCTTCACTTCTCATCATAAATTATGCGTTATCTGTGATCCCCTTACTCTCCAAGCTCTAGCAGAGAGTACAGAGGCCACAGTTTAGACATCATTACTATTATAAGAATACAAAACATTTTACACAGATTTCAATCAAGCCATCTTTTGAATTAAGAACATACGATCGTACTGATAGGAAACAAGACACACTTTCATTCAAACATCTAATAGTTATAACAAATCATGACTTATATATGGGATCTAAGCATATTAGACACACATATAGGTTGTAGACACAATATAGAATTATGTAGTTGAACGATGTTTGATTATAAGTCCATCAATAATTGTTTTGGGATGATTTTATGTATTTTTGTAGTTAAAGTCTACAAAAATAAAGTAGTCTCTAAAACTCTTTGGTTTTAAGAGATTTCAACCTTGGGGTCATTGAGAGTTCCTTAAGGAGATGGTGGTCTGTTTTGTATATCTGTCGTGGGATCCAGCAACTTCTGCTGTTATCTTGATCGAGCTCTAAACGGTGCCATCTCTGAACCAATCAGTCTTTTCAAAACCATCTAATCATTGACAACGTTCTTCCTTGAGTTGCTTTAGTTGGCCATAAAGTTCTTAGCGTAGTAGACTGGCTGGAGCCTGGATTTTATGGCTCTGGATTGGTGATTTGGGGTCTGGAATGTTGAGTTCTGTGTGGAATTATGTTTGAACAAATCACCTGGAAGATTCATTTGTGTTTGGTTCACCCTCAAATCCTACACAAGTGTTAGACAGTATTCTAGGTTATTACGTGAGGAAGTTTTTTGTCCAATAATTAGAATATATGTTTTTTTCAGAATTAAGTAGTAGGAAAATACTAGTCATCCAATTTTTTATATCAGCTATGCATTCCGTTAATTTTGTGAATTGGTAAGTTTCGTCAGGGCGTGAAGAAATATAGAGCTGAGTATCATCAGCATAACAGTGAAAATGAATTCCATGCTTCCTAATGATATCTCCCAAGGGTAGCATGTATGGAGTGAACAGTAACGGTCCTAGTACTGAGCCTTTTGGTACGCCATACTGAACTTGTGATCGATGAGACATCTCTTCATTTACTGCTACAAACTGATAATGGTCAGATAAGTATGATTTAAACCATGCTAATGCAATTCCACTAATGTCAACATAATTTTCGAGTCTATTTAAAAGAATGTTGTGGTCAATAGTATCAAATGCAGCACTAAGATCGAGTAACACTAATAGCAAGATACAAACACGATCGGATGATAAGAGCAAATCATTTGTAATCCTAATGAGAGCAGTCTCAGTACTATGGTACGGCCTAAATTCTGACTGAAAATCCTCGCAGATATCATTTCTTTCTAAAAAGGAACATAGTTGTGAGGATACCGCCTTTTCTAGTATCTTTGACAGAAAAGTTAGATTCGAGATCGGCCTGTAATTGACTACAAAACGGCCTGTAAAACGTGTAGGTTATGACTGTAACCTCTGTTCCCTGAGAAGAGGGAACTCACACTGTGTCAATGACGCTATGGGGAACACCTCTGCGTGAACTGGTGTCTGAAACGCTTATCTAATCACAGCAATCCTATTGGCCGGCGACAGCCTATGACATCACTACTAGTGCAACCGACCCTTTAAAGCAAGGGGAGTACAATCTTGCGCTACCGGATTATCGAGGAGGCCTACTGTAAGGCCTACAGCTTCGACTTTCACGGACGTCACCCTGGACAGTGCTTTGGCTTTCTAAACAGAGTCTCTAACATTACTTGCCTCACTTGTGGAGGCATCCGATAGGCAGGACTGCAGATAGTGGCAGTAATCACTCACAGACCGGATCATAGAGACGGGCATCCTGGAGAGTAGAACTCAGCATAGCGCATTCTAACCCTCTGACTCTACTCAATCCTGGATCTACACAGTGCTTCAGGGCCCTGTGGAGGCTGGGCACTCTGGAAGGGACCCTGATAAGGGCAGCACCTCCAGATCTAAGGTTTACATTGCCAACATGCAGTGTACTCAGCAGAAGGTCTATCGACCCTTTAATGCAAGAGGAGTACAGTCTTACGCTACCGGACTATAGAGGAGGCCTACTATAAGGCCTACAGCTCCGAATGTCACGGGTATCAGTCCGGGCAGTGCTTTGGCTCTAAGGGAGCATACTCAAGCATCCCAAATGGGAGGGAGTAACTAATCTGTCTCTACCTGAGCCTGGGTGGTGAAGGGTGATAACATGCGAGCTATGGGTAGCAAAGTACTCTAAATAATGACCCTAACAAGGGGAGTACTATCAGTATGACCCTGAGGAATGTAACAGAGTCGAGGCCTATTATCTTGTATTTTTTACAAGACAGATTTTACATTCTCTACTAAACCCAAGGAAATGGAGGCCACATTCAACCTTATGACTTGAATTATTTTATTCAAGGGGCTCAGCGGAAATAAATAATTTTTCAGTTTTAAGGCCTAGCTGGATAAACTACTCTACTGCACGGATGCCTGAGCATACTGCTTCTTACTTTCTAGAGAGAAAGGCCTAACAACGCCCATGAGATATCTGCATGGGAGGCTTTTTTGAAGATAGCCTGCTACCCATGCTACTATCTACCTTGTAGCACCACTAGCATTTTTACATCTAGTGCAAAAGGCGGGCCTTGGCTAGACAACTCTTGTAGTAAGAGGAGGCCAGTACTAGGTAAAACTAGATTTACAGGAAAAAAAATCTCCTGATGGGATCTAGCTCTAAGGAACCTACACTCAGATACTGAGAGGCTCAAGGCGAGAATGCTCAGCAGACCGCCACCATTTTCCTAGTTACTAAGCCTAATACAGATATTGAGGCGGCCGACACACGAATAGCATATGACTGAAGTTCAGAGCTATAATCTCACAACTACTCTCAAAGTGAGAGGGGACCTGCTTCTCTCGTATAAGGTGGCAATCAAGGTAGCCCGACATGGGCCAAATGCTTGACACTCTAGTTCTATCTGGAGCTGACAGAGTGGTGGCCTCAGTAGAATAACTCCTGCTAGGGAGGAAGCCATCTCACACAGAATGTTTTTTTTTTTGCTCTCCTAACAATGCATAATTTTATGGGCAGTTGTGTTTTATTATTATTTATATTTAGCATTAGGACTAGCAACCCTAATTATTACACAAAATGTAATGCTGTTGAATCCTTGAGGATGAGCAGAGTTTGTACTTAAGAGCGCGAGCGAGTCTCTCTGGCATCGTGCCAGTGTCTGTGTCATCTAATGGGATTTTAATGCTGCTTAGCTCTGTGATGGACGGATGTAATGCTAATAGAAGGACGTTAGGACTCCCTTACAGGCACTGGAGAGTTTTTGGCACCTTCACTTTGAGTTATTAGTGTTCATCGTGTATTTACAGTGTCGCCTGGGGAGCAGCGGACATTATCATTTGTGTCTGATATCTGTCAGTCTCTATTGTTTTGTCTGAAGTGGAATTTACCTGATTTGTATACCTCATAAATATGACTGCTTTTAGGTGGACTGATAAAAGCACTTATATGGCCGTATTTTCAGAAGTTGTGTAAAATCCAGTCAATCAAATTAGAATATAGTACAGTGAGAAAGTGCTTTCCAGTTGTTATGGCCCTTTGTTGGTGTAATGGTTTGGAGGGAGTAACATTGACATTATATTAGTTAATTTGTATGCTGAAGTAACAAGTAATTATGATTCAAAAACTGGGTGTTTTATTATGTAAAAGGGAAGTGAAACGGTGAAAAATATGTAAAATACACTACCGTTCCAAAGTTTGGGGTATGTGAGATTGTTTACATTATGCTCACCAGGGCTGCATTTATTTGATCAAAAATACAGTAAAAATATTAAATATAATATTAAATAAAATATTATAAATATTATTACAATTTCAAAAAGTGTTTGCTATGTGGATATATTTTAAAATTGAATTTATTCCTGTGATTCAAAGCTGAGTTTTCAGCATCATTGCTCCAGTCTTCAGTGTCGCATGATCCTTGCAGCTGATTTGCTGCACAAAAAAAGAAAACAGTTGTGCTGCTTCATCATTTTGTGAAAAACATGATACATTTATATCAGGATTCTTTGATTAATAGAAAGCTCAATAGAAAAGCATTTATTTGAAATATAAATCGTTGTAACATTATAAATGTCTTTACTGTCACTTTTGATCAATTTAATATGTCCTAGCTTAATAAAACTATTAATTTCCTTAAAAAAACTACTGACGCCAAACTTTCGAACAGTATGTTTCTTTCTATATACAACAATGGAACAATCTCTCTCTCTCTCTCTCTCTCTCTCTCTCTCTCTCTCTCTCTCTCTCTCTCTCTGTGTGCAGAATAACCAGACCGAACAAATCTTCCAGGCCATTCGGTTGGTTCTATTGGAGATGGGCACCAGAGACAATGTGAAGGTAAGCAGCGGGAAGTGGCCGTATTTAGACAATATCTACAGCATCCAATATCAGAAGAGATCAGAGTACAGATCAGAAGTACATCATTTGAACCAGACTTTACCATTTTGAAAGGGAGATTTTTAAAGTTTCTGAACTCTCTGAAATGCCTCGATTGTAGTCTTGAGTTTTCTTCCAGGAACATACACATCACATATTCCTCATTTAAATAATTCCCGTCCAAGACATACTGTATATACAAAATAAAGGGGTGAAGCCTGTTAGAGTTGTGTTAGTAATGTGTTGAAACTCGCAGTTATGGTAAGGGGTGTGACATTTCTGAAACAGAGCGCATTGTCCTTTTCAGAAGGATGGGCTTCATAGAGTTAAACAGAGCGTTACTGACAGACAGGGAAGAGAGGTGCTGCAACAATGTAAAATATGAAACAAAGGTGCTTTTTGAACATTAAAGCATGAAAACCTATTCTAGTAGACCCTAAAAATAAAATCAAGACTTTGTAACAGGGCATAATATGGCCACTTTAAAAAGAGCACAGATGGAATGTGAGAACGTCTACCGTATGAAGGTCTCAGATTGGCAATTGTGATTGTGTTCACTGCAGGCCAGTGATAGACTCAATGAGATAGAAATAAAACAAAATAAATATTGATTTCAAAAGGTCTTGATGTCTCATCACTGATTTGCTTTTAACAATAATGTATTTTGTCTTATGTCTAATGATCTTCTTTTTTAATCAATTTATCATGTAGAGACATTTATTCATTCATTCAAAGTTTGCTTCCTTAAAGAGTGATGTCATTTTGATAATGGGGCATTATGATGGTAACAGGGTTGAAGCGTAACCTGAGGCGTAACATTTATAAATAAATTTTAAAAATTAAAAAAATAAATAAACATCTAAACACACTTGCATGTTTTTAATAAAAATGTGTTTTTACTAGAACAAAAATGTAATATGGACAAAAAGAAAAACTATAAATACAAATAAATACTTATTTACGAATATGTAAATTAAAAATATAAGTTGCTAGGTTTGTATTTATTTGTATAAAAATGCTTGTAATAACACATAACATTTGACATTAACTATTTATTAAGTTATTCACATATTGAGTGAAACACAAAGGCATCCGCATTGTACAATGAGTAAATCATTGTATATAGGAGGATATTACAGTTTATTGTTATTGTTAGTGTGATATTACAGTTTATTGTTAGTTGGAAGAACTAGTATTGTTTTAGTATTATTTATATAGTATATTTATTATTTTTTGAATTCTTTTTTATAAATTCTGTTTTGTTTTATTTTAGTTTTAGTAATGTTAGTACTTCAACTTCAGCCTGGGAACATGGGAACATGATGGACATGTATTTGAACAAGTGTGTGTGTGTGTGTGTGTGTGTGTATGTGTGGTGTGTGTAGGTGTGGTTCTATAATCAGGGTTGGCATTCACTCGTATCGTTCCTGAACGTGGCCAGTAATGGCATTCTGAGAGGAAACCTGCCAGCGGGACGCAGAGCAAATGAATACGGCATCACAACATTCAACCACCCGCTTAATCTCACTAAAGAACAGCTCTCGTTTGCATCACTGTAAGTATCACACAACACACACATACACAATGACTGCAACACACAATTAGAGCATTTAAATAATAAAACACATGTAAACTATATGGACAAAAGAATTGGACATTATTGAATTCAGATTTTTCAATCAGACCTATTGCCACAGGTGTATAAAATCAAGCATTCTTGATTTCTTGACCATGCATTCTACACTTCTGAAGAGCTTAATGAATTACTGCATAGGACTGTGATAAGATGCCACCTTTGCAACAAGTCAGTTTGTGAAATTCCATCCCTGCTAGATATTTAACAGTCAACTGTAAGTGGTATTATTGGAAAGTGGGGTCATTTTGGAACAGCAGCAACTGGAAGTGGAAGACCACGTAAACAGAGCGGGGTCACCAAGTGCTGAGGGGCATGGTGTGTAAAAGTTGTCAACTCTCTGCTAATTCTATGGCTGAAGAGTTCCAAACGTCCATTGGCATTAATATCAGCACAAAAACTGTGCGGCGGGAGCTTCATAGATTGGGTTTCCATGGCCAAGCAGCTCCATGCAAGCCTCACGTCCACAAGTACAGTGCCAAGCACCGGATGGAGTGGTGTAAAGCACACCGCCTCTGGACTCTGGATCAGTGGAAACATGTTCTCTAGTCTGGAGTGATGAATCATGCTTCTCTGTTTGGCAGTTTGATTGGCAAGTGTGGGTTTTGCGGATGCCAATAGAACATTACCTGCATGATTGTGCCTACTGTAAAGTTTGGTGGAGGAATAATGGTATGCTGGGGCTGTTTTTTCAGGGGTTGTTCTTGACCCCTTACTTCCAGTGAAGGTAAATCTTAATGCTTCAGCATACCAAGACATTTTTGGACAATGCTTCCAACTTTGTAGGGACAGTTTTGCAAAGGGGGGATCAAATATTAATGTTTATGTATTTATATTGCGATGTCATAACAGTCCCTGTTGGTGTAATGGTTAGGTGTACCAATATTGTTGCCCATATAGTGTATTTTGTATTAATAAATCACATTACTGTTATTATTATTAGTAATAAATGTTATTAAAAATAAACCTTTTTATTCAGCAAGGATGCGTTCATTAAAAATGACAGTTAAGACGTTACAGAAGATTTCTATTTGAAATAAATGCTGTTCTTTTGTACTTTCTTTTCATCAAATAATCCTGAAAAAAAAAGTGTATCCGTTTCCAGAAAAATGTGAAGCAGCACAACTGTTTTCAACATTGATCATAATAAGAAATGTTTCTTGAGCAGCAAATCTGCAGATTAGAAGGATTTCTGAAGGATCATGTGACACTGCAGACTGGAGCATTGATGTAGATTCAAATTCAACTTTGCATCACAGGAATAAATTACATTTTACAATATATTACAATAGAAAACAGTATTTTAAATTATACTAATATTTCACTGTTCTTACTGTATTTTTTTATCAAATAGATGCATCCTTGGTGAGCAGAAGAGACTTATTTCAAAAACATTCAAAAACACTTACAGCTCAATATGATGAATGCAGTTCCCTTGCAAAACTGGGATGCATTCCCTGTCTGAACGTGTTTGTGTGTGTGCACACACCTGTGTTTGTGTGTGTATGTAGGGTTTTTTGTGTGTTCATCATGCATAATTAAACTCAGCTTGTGAAGGCATGATGATCGCAAAACATTTGTATGAAGATGACTGGTTTGAAACAAGGGGTCAAAAATGGACCACAGTAAGAGCATTGAAGCATCATACTGATCACTGACACACAATTTGTGTGTGTGTGTGTGTGTGTGTGTGTGTGTGTGTGTGTGTGTGTGTGTGTGTGTGTGTGTGTGTGTGTGTGTGCGTGTGCGCGTGTGCGTGTGCGCGTGCGCAGGTTAAATGACCATCTTCTTGTCTGTAATGAGGTCGTCAGTTCCCTCTAATCATGAATAATACATTCCTGAAACTCAATCACCTTCACCGTGTGAGAGATTGTGTGTTCAGCATCAGGTCTCACCTGAACGTCAGTGAAGAGAAAGTAAGAGATTGAATCTATTAGGCATAAACAGCAGGGTGTCAAAAAAAATGAGGAAACATGAAACGATTTCCCAGAATGCCCTGCGTGAGGTGGATGTTGTGAAGTCAGAGTTTGTTAAAGGTTTATTCCCAAGTAAATTTTGACACCTTAAAGACCAATTTTTGAAAAAGACCAAGAAAGTGATCTTTCTCAGAGACCCACATGGCATCTCGATTTAAAACTACATAACTACCTATTAATCCGATGTTACAAGACCATCTGTTTTTAAACATGTTTCTCTGAATATTGTGTTGGTTTGGGATTTGTTGGTTATTTTCCCAGAACTGTAACATGTTACCAAGCAGTTTTGGCCAATGTAAAGCTGTTATATATGACATCACACTGTTTAATTTAACAGTAGTAAATAACACAAGCATGACAGTTACTGCATTATATTTATTTATTATATTTACATATTTACTAAAATAATTGGAAATAAATTATTTGAAAATGTATCAAGGAAATGAGAAAAAAAAAATATCTTGAAATGAATGCCAACGAAAAAAGTATTTACCTTTCTGTTATTAGACAGAACTGTTAAACAAAGACGGATTCTGTCAAAATGAAAGTCCTACTTATGACACTTCATCTATTGGCCGATGCAGATGATTTAAAAAAAAGCCAAATATCGGCCATTTTATATATATATATATATATATATATATATATATATATATATATATATATATATATATGCTGTAAACGTGCATGTGTAAATTAACCATAGTCATAATCTCACATCATGTTTTCCTTTCTTACAGGGCCACGACCTCTACGGATGTGGTGGTGTCGATTTGTGTGATCTTTGCCATGTCCTTCATCCCCGCCAGCTTCGTCCTCTTCCTCATCCAGGAGCGTGTCAGTAAATCCAAACACCTGCAGTTTGTGAGCGGCGTGAATCCTACCATCTACTGGCTGGCCAACTTCGCCTGGGACATGGTACATCTGAAACACTTCACATTTTGTCGTTGCTGTGCCTATAATGTTCCTTCTGCTCTAAAAGATGGATGAAAAGTGGAAGGGTGCACGAGAACTAAAAAGAGGAGCTGAGATAGCTAATTAAAACTCTATTAAAACTCTATCAATTTACCGCTGAATACGGTTCACAGCCTCCATTGTTCTATGTCATATGTTACATTCTCAGTGGAGAGAGATAAATTCACCTTCACTAATAAATTGCTAATAAATTAATTAGTGTCAAGGGAGATAAAAAAGGGTTTGCAACCTATGCAGCAAAAAAAAAAAAAAAATGTCTTACCCTATACCATTTTAAAAACTGCTACATGAATAAAGAAATTCTACATAATGATGTGCCATATTTTTTTTTGCCCCAAATTTGTGTTGCAAACTAAACCCATGAATGACTAGTTGCACCTGTGGACAACACTGTTTATTTGCATGCATAATCTAGCTGCATGATATCATATGAAATAGCTGTATCTAAAAACTGATAATATCTGGTTAGTAAATAGGATGCAAGTTTTTGAAATAACGCACACAAAAGGGACTATTAGGACTACATGATTTTTTTTTTTTTTTTTTTGGGGGGGGGGGGGGGTAATAATTGAAATTTTCTGAAAATATTGAAATTACAATTTAAAGATAACAAAAAAAAAAAAAAAATAGAATCCAGGTTTGCTGTGCTTATTTGAAAGAATGCACAATTTGACCCTAAGTTTTGAGATTGTATTTTGATATCACTATAAAATAATAATTATCTTTATTGTTATAAAATAAAATATCAAACAAAATAAATATTACTACAAGAGTATTTCACTATGGAATACAAAAAATTATTTTGGAAAATAATTATAATAGTTTTATTTTACAGTACATATGTAAAATTACAATACTTATATTTGTATTACTTATATTTCCTAATTTCTTAATTTTTCTAAATTAAAAATTAAAGTTTAAGTTTAACACTTCTCCTTTGGTGGCAGCAGGTTTATGAACTTGTCTCATTGAAATCTGGTGTAATATTTAGCATGTTGCGTTTTCAAATGCACGTTATAAGTGATGAACTCACAGCACTTGTAGATATGGAGTTCATGTGAAGCAGCATTTACTGCAAATCATGATCTGCTCGTGTGTAAATGAACACGGTGTAGCGCTTACTCTGAAATGTGCAGTGCACAATTGTTCAAATCAATTGTTAAGCAAACAAAATTGTGTTGTGATAATAGATTAATTCATATTACTTAATTTATTCACATTACATTTAATCTATTGTATTTCTTTTGTTGTTATTGTTCTCGGGTGTCTTTAAGTATTACGTTTGATTCTGTTGTGTTTCAGTGTAATTATGTCGTCCCGTGTATCATCGTCATCGTCATCTTCCTGTGTTTCCAACAAAAATCTTACGTCTCTCCACCCAACCTGCCTGCACTCATACTGCTGCTGTTGCTTTACGGGTGAGTGTGTGTGGTGGTTGTTTGTTTTATCTTCGCCTGGAGTTTAAATGTGTTTGTAAGTGTTTGCATTGTGTGTTTTTGTCTCACAGGTGGTCCATCACTCCGATGATGTATCCCGCCTCCTTCCTGTTCAGCGTTCCCAGCACAGCGTATGTGGTTCTGACCTGCATCAACCTCTTCATCGGCATCAACGGCAGCGTAGCCACATTCGTCATGGAGCTCTTCGACGACCCGGTGAGACTCCAGCACACACACACAATTTACTTAAAGCCTGCAGTGAAAAACAGACATTGTGTCTGTTATTTTGATTTATTTATTTTATTTACTGACAATTTGACAGTTTCTTTACTCAGGTATATATTATTTCTTCTGAAGAGTGTGTCATTCATATCATCTGTGACTTACAAAGCACAAAGCTTTCTTTCAGCCCTTCCTGATGCTTAGGATCTGTTCACACCAAGAACAATAACTATACTGATAACTAGGGGTGCAACGGATCACAAATTTTGGTTCAGATCCTATTATAGATTGAGTCACGGATCACTTTCTTGATGTGAGACAACAGTGTTAATGTCTTTTCGACTTTAAAGTAACGGCAGCGTGTGATTACAATAAACATAACATTTGTTGGTGTGGACGCTAATATTGTTATACCAGTTTATCCAATGTACAGATTACGGTATTTTAACATTTCACAAAAGTTACCGTTTGGTCTGGTTTTGGTTTCGTAATAAACACACTTGATATTTACACTTTTTTTTTTGGACTATTTAATAGCATACCATAAAGGTGTGTTTTTTTGTTTGTTTTTTACAATGTTTCTAAAACATTATTTTGGTTATAACGTTTTAGATGTGGTTTCTAAAACATTTTTAAGATGTTGAACTGCAACATAACCTAATTTCAACCAAAATATAACATTGTGAAAATGTTCTTTGTTTGCTTGGGTAAATGCTGGATGAATTCAAGCTGTAATCATAAATGTAAATTGAATTGAATTAATCAAATTATCCAGGGCTGTTAGTCTGAGTTTGCAAAAACAAAATAAGCAAATATTTTAGTCAGACTAATGCTTAGGTCGATGTACTGTTTTAGTCCAATTAAAATGTAACTTTTAAATTGTACTAAATAATAAATAAGTGTGCTAATAATTAGTTAAAATAATAGTGCAGCCATCTTCATGAAACCTTGTAAAGACGACAATAAGATTTGCTGTTTAGTCCTGTTAGCTGCTCTAAACTGCTGTATTTCAAAGATTTTATGCCATAAATTGGTGAATCCATTGACTAGATGCCCCAGTTAGGTTGTTGAATGGAGCAGAATTAAGGCACTCAGATATTTTTAAAGCTGAACTTTAAACACGTTTGTGTGTGTATGATGGCGGACATGTGTCTTGGAGAATATGGGTCAGTGTAAATCCTGTGTGATTTCACCATCTCTGGTGTTTGTGATGATGAATGAGCATGAGGCTCGTACAGTAGTTGGCAAGAAAACTGTTGCATGATTTCTTCAACTATGTGAGAGTGTGTTTGATGAATTGCTCGCTGCTGAAGACGGCTTGACTATCATCAGAACGATGTTTCATCAACTTTAGATTTTAGCTTGAGATTGAGGATACAGTTTCACTTCATTCACACAAGGATATATGTATATTTGAACAATATTTAAATTATTTAATGCAGTAATATTGTATGTGGCATAGATCGCCTATAAACCCGCAAGCTTTCATTTTTGCTGAAAACAGAAGGACCCAACTGCCCAGTAGACAGGTTTTAATACGCTTATCATTACATAGCTGGTCAAATGCTACAACTTTCCATCCACTAAGTGGATTAAAATGTGAAAATAAAAGGAAGGTGGTTAGTTTTATAAGTGATCCAAACTCAGAGCACCTGGAAAGTGTTTTCTGTGGACGGAGCCACTCAAAACACTTTATTTTGAGCCATGTCTTCACTTTGAAACAAAGCAAAACTTTTTGGGTCTTTTTCTAATCACTCGTTTTGTCACCACAAAACAATGTTGTCATTACTTGTTGACATTATGGATTTCAAAATCATACAAAACAAATTACATTTCAGAGGTGCGAGCCGGAAGTATTGATCATTTTCTTATTCGTTGGTATTGGGTAATTTTTTGTTTTGTTTTAAAAATTGTGGGTAGACATTTGTATTCGGTTCGAATGTATATAATATATAATGATAGACTCCACATAGAATGATAAAATGAATGTTCTTTTGACATATTTTTCACATTTAGACTTATTATATAAAATGCAAAGCAAAATCTAGGTGTGTCGGGGTTTGCTTCAAATAGTTATGACCTTATACAAAAAAAGAAAAAAAAAACATTTAATGGAATATAGTTTCCCCAAAATAAATATTCTGTCATAATTTAATCACTTCTAAACCCGTATGCTCTTATGTGAAAAACAAAAGAAGTTCAACAGAACACGCATGTTGCTCTTTTCCTAACAAAGTGTTATTGTTAACTAACACTAAGGCTTTAAAAAAAAAAAGTAATAATTTAAATAAAATTAAATATAAATATTACATGAAAAACTTAGACTTAAAAAAGTTAGAGCTGAAGTTTGGGTTGAAGTACTAAAATGACTAAAAACTAAACCATAAAATAAAATATAAAACTAAAAACAAATATTAAAAATGACTAAGCACAAAATAACTTAATACTAAAATAAAAGATAATTCAAAATGTTAATAAATATTCTAAAATATATATAAAAAAATACTAAAATAACACTTAAAAGGACACATCAATTAAAAGATCAGAAAATAACTATATAAACATCCATATGACACAATCAGTGAAACAATGTGCATGTAAATTCACTCATTTTGAAGAATCATGTGTTTCCAATCTAACATTGCCGTTCTCTGTCTCATCTGTCTTTATGTCCAGAATATAACTCGCATCAATGACATAGTGAAACAGGCTCTGCTGGTGTTTCCTCATTTCTGTTTGGGAAGAGGCCTGATGGACATGGCCAAAAACCAGGCAATGGCCACCCTCTACAAAAACCTGGGTAAGACATTGACGCATGCGAAAGCTTGTAGTTCAGTGTTGAAAGCTGATATTTGTGGTAAAGTAAGTGAGTTCTCTGTTTTCAGGTGAAGACCGCTTTGAAAATCCTCTCAACTGGAACTTAGTGGGCAAGAATCTGTTTGCCATGTCCATTCAGGGGGCAGTTATGTTCGGCCTGACCCTTCTCATACAGTACAAGTTCTTCTGCAAACCAAGGTAAGAAAAACACACTTCTTTACACGTTTAAAAATCTCACACCTAAAGAAAAATCGGTTGGCACCTACAGTACCAGTCAAAAGTTTGGAATAATGAACATTTTCTCAATTACACCTCCTTTTATGTTGCCCTTGTTACAGTGTCATTATACAAATATATTAACAGCATGTACTTACTATATAGCCTAATTAGTGTTAGTGTTTGGTTTAGGGTTAGTTGCTTCTAATAAAAAATAATTTACTTTTATTACTACAGTATGTAAATGTAAGATGTGTAAAAGGAACACTGTAAAATAAAGTTACCGAAGTTTCCATAAAAAATATGAAGCAGCACAACTGTTTTCAACATTGATAATTATAAGAAATGTTACTTGAGCAACCAATCAATATATTCAAATGATTTCTGGATGATAATTTGACACTGAAGACTGGAGTAATGATGCTGATTTGCATCAAAGGAATAAATTACATATATTATATTACAATATGTAATATATTTATGTATATATATATATATATATATATATATATATATATATATATATATATATATATATATATATATATATATATATATATATATATATATATATATATATATATATATATATTAATATGTATGCGTATATATATATATATATATATATATATATATATATATATATACATATACATATATTAATATGTATGTCTATATATATATATATATATATATATATATATGAAATTTTCTTCTAGAATGATCATTTTTATAAAGCTTGTATATTTAAGTTAAGTAATTTCTCTTAAATGACAATTAATAGGTAATTTGAATTGCCATTTAAGTGAAATTACTGAACTTAAATATACAAGCTTGATAAAAATGATCATTCTAGAAGAAAATTTCAGATGGCACTTTCAGGCTTTTGCATCTGAACTCTTCATATATATATATATATATATATATATATATATATATATATATATATATATATATACATATATATGTATGTATATGTGTGTGTGTATATATGTATATGTACATACAACTAAACAAAATAACAGTTCTGACAAAAGGTTCTGACAAATTGTTAATTACTGCAGTCTTAAATGTTTCATTAATTTGAATTCGTTATAAAAAAATAAATTAAAAAAACGTTTGAATGAATGATTCAGTAACTCACCCACCTAGTGGCGTGATGATGTAATTGATACAATTGTTATTAGGAGCGCCAAGTTACTTTCAAAAGGTGCTTTTCTGTACTTTGGTCACTACCGTAGACATCAATGTTTATTTACGAACTATAAGCTTTTATCCCAGTACTGCTGTGATTATTTGAATATTTGTAACACAGAAATAATGATTCTGTGTGGGTTGTGACTGTTTGTGAAGCCTATACCTATACATGACAACTGCTCTCTCTCTAGGTCAGCGGCAGTGCGAACACAGATTTGAATGTTCCGGAGTAATTTTGTCAAAGGTTTAATAGACACAGGCGAATAGCTGTCATTTAGGATTAAGATCGAGTGGGTGTTTGAATCGAGATCGCGGCCTTTTAACGAGTATTTGTGTAGCTCTAAAATATACACACACATCATCATGTTGTCTGATCTGCGGTGAAATCTTTACACACAGGTCGATAAAGTCACTGCCTACATCATCAGGAGGAGAGGATGAAGATGTGGCTCAGGAGCGTGAACGTGTGCACCAGGGTGGAGCTCAGAATGACCTGCTCCAAATATGTGACCTTACTAAGGTATTTCCTGTTCCTGTGACATCAGTGAGGTGCAGTGTTTCATTACATTCATTCAGGGATGATGAATTACCAGCTTCATAATCTTGAAAAGTGCCATAGTTGTGGACAGTTGTGAAAAGTCGGGTGAACAGTTGATACCAGCTAAATGAGCTAAAACAGTTTTGAACAATTTAAGACCAGCAAACCAGCTTTTTTTTTTTTCACAGCAGGGTTATTCTGATCAATACCGTTTTTTCCCCACTTGATTATTTAATAATCACAAAGGCTCAGAAGAAACACCAGATTTTTTTTTGTGCTTACTCTTTTAAAAATGAGTTTCATTAGAAATGACATTAAAGTAAAGTTTAGTTTACCATAAATGCTTGTCAGCATATTCGGCAGTACACTTTAACCATAATTCAAAGCCTGTAAATAGAAGCAATTATGAAATTACATATAAAGATGTACTTTAGTCCTAATTAAGTGGGTCAAAACACTCTAAAGTTCTGATTATTGCATTTGATATCAAATTAAACTATAGCATATTTTCGTTTAATTACAATTAACATGCAGTTAGGTGTCTGAAAACATTACATTCAGTTTACTCTTAAGTATATTCTTTTAAAGTATATTATTTCTGGAATAAGTAATGCTACTTGTTTCACAAGGATAGACTTTGAATATTCAGGGCAGAGGCTCGTGGTTCCAGGTGTGCGAGTGTACAGATGTGCACAGGAGTGTCCAGTGATTAAGAGTGAGAGTTTGATTGGTCCTGTTCTGTAATCAGATGTCTCTCAGCGCTGAGCTAAACTGGCAGAGAGCAGCTGTCTCTACTCAAGAAACACCGTTTGTGTGACATGAATCACGCGCCGTTCTTCATGAGTCTGCGGCTGAGTGTGGACAGGTGTTAATGTAGGAGATCCTCACCACTTCTTTCCCAGACATCTCAGACCGACTGAGTCCTCATATTGAATATTACTGAAAGAATATTCTAGGAGAACGTACAGTTCTCAACATTCACACAGCTCAATTACAGCTCAAACAACACTTTTTATGGACTTTTTATGGTCTGCATTGCTGCACTTTAAGTTGAAATTCTTTTCTGTGATGATGGACAGATGCTATTCACAGAATAACTTTTATATTGTTAGTAATATTTCAAGATGAACATTTACTGGAAGCTGTTTAGGTTTACTTGATTATCCATATATCATTTTTTAGAAAAATCATGTTCAAATGTTTGTCAAATATGATCCATCAGGCTTTTGAGGAATGTTTATTTGTTAATCTCTCAATCATCTTTGTATTGCATTGCATTATATGTTTTAAAGCTACAGAGCTTTGATAATCTATAATAATCTACTACTAATCTATTATTTCATATGTCAGACTTTACAGGGTTAATATGTTGTTATTAGTGCTGGGCAACGATTAATCACATCCAAAATAAAAGTTTGTGTTTACATAATATATGTGTGT
Source organism: Abramis brama (assembly GCF_963993115.1). Lineage (NCBI taxonomy): Eukaryota > Metazoa > Chordata > Actinopteri > Cypriniformes > Leuciscidae > Abramis > Abramis brama. The sequence continues at coordinate 51,075,637 of NC_139965.1, read as the reverse complement.
GTACTGTGTATAATTATTTTGTATATATAAATACACACACATGCATGTATATATTTAAGATTTTTTTTTTTTATATATATATATATATATATATATAAAATATGTATATTTATATATAATATAAATGATGTATAAATATATACAGAGTATATATGCAAATATTTCTTAAATATACATGCATGTGTATGTATTTATATATACAAACTTATTATACACAGTACACACACATATATTATGTAAAAACAAACTTTTATTTTGAATGTGATTAATCGTTGCCCAGCACTAGTTTTTTCCACACAGAAAACAGTTATATATTTACAAAACAAACGAAAAATGTGTTACACTTTATTTTGACGGTCCACTTTAGACATTGTACTAACTATGCAACTTTGCAAATATATGTCAACTAACTCTCATTGGAATATTAGTAGACTGTTAGGTTAGGGTTAGATGTCTGGGTTTGGGTTAGTAGAATAAGTTGACATGTAGATGCAAAGTTACTTCTAGTTAGTAGAATGTCTAAAGTGGAACAACAAAATAAAGTGTTAACAAAAAAAAAAGAAGAAGCTCTAAACAGGTAATTTTTTTCTATTTATTACTATTATTATTATTTTCTTCAGATGTACCGTGTGAAGCTCACTCCAGCCGTGGATAAAATCTGTGTGGGTGTTCCTGCTGCACAGGTAAATTATTTTTTAATAAGAGTATAATGCCAAAGGTCTTTAAATAACTTCAGCCTCTAAAGACCCCATGGAATTACTTTTTGGAGATATGCATTTAATTTTTGGCAGCAATAAAAAATAAATAATGACATTTTTTAATATTTTTTAACTGTCTTTTTCCCCTGATACCACCTGCCACCCTCTATTATTAGCAAGAAACAAATATTGACTCATTGCTGAGATACTCTTTGAAAGCTACTAGCTGTTGTTAAATATGTCAACACTGGCTTGAAAATTGTGTTTCTCATTGGTTCGTTGAGGTATTGTTTTTTTCTGTTAATGCATTTGTCACTAAATCATTGTGTGTGTTTGGTTTGCAGTGTTTTGGTTTGTTGGGGATAAATGGTGCAGGTAAAACTACAACTTTTAAAATGCTGACTGGAGACATCAGCCCGACAGCAGGAGATGCCTTCGTAAACGGATACAGGTACACTGTATAAAAGCAATAGAAGTACAGCGGGGGAAATAAGTATTGAACACGTCATCATTTTTCTCAGTAAATATATTTCCAAAGGTGCTATTGACATGAAATTTTCACCAGATGTTGGTAACAACACAAGTAAGCCATACATACAAAGAAACAAACAAAAATAAGTTCAGAAATTAAGTTATGTGTAATAATGTGAAATGACACAGGGAAAAAGTATTGAACACATGAAGAAAGGGACGCGCAAAAAGGCATGGAAAGCCAAGACAACTGCTGAAAACTTACAGTAATTAAAAAGCAATCCAGCCCCCTGTCAGTGGAAATTAATAACAGCTGGTTCAGTCCCAAATGGTCCAGTGAGCACTTTTGGGGCCATAATACGGAAGTGGAAAGACAATAATTTCACCAATAATTTCAACTCTTCTGATTATTCTTTTCACTCCTCTATCAGAAATCTTGCGAGGAGCACTGGTCGAGGCAAATTTATGGTGAAATTATTGTCTTTCCACTTCCGTATTATGGCCCCAAAAGTGCTCACTGGACCATTCAGAAGCTTAGAATGGCGCCTATAACCAATGCCATCATTATGTTTTGCAACAATTAGGTTGCGAAGGTCTTGAGACAGCTCTTTGCTTTTACCCATCATGAGATGTGTCTTGTGTGACACCTTGGCAATGAGACCTTTTTGTAGGCCATCATTTGGGACTGAACCAGCTGTTATTAATTTCCACTGACAGGGGGCTGGATTGCTTTTTAATTACTGTAAGTTTTCAGCAGTTGTCTTGGCTTTCCATGCCTTTTTGCGCGTCCCTTTCTTCATGTGTTCAATACTTTTTCCCTGTGTCATTACACATTATTACACATAACTTAATTTCTGAAATTATTTTTGTTTGTTTCTTTGTATGTATGACTTACTTGTGTTGTTACCAACATCTGGTGAAAATTTCATGTCAATAGCACCTTTGGAAATATATTTACTGAGAAAAATGATGACGTGTTCAATACTTATTTCCCCCGCTGTAATTATGAAATTATGTATAAAGCTGTACTTAAAGGCACACTGTGGATAAATTGTGTTTTTGTCAAACAGCGACCCCTAGAGTCGCTGTGGAATACTTGCACTGTCGTAAATACCCCTCCACCAGAATGGGTGGGAATGGGAAATACATCAGAATGGGTAGCAGGGTTGCAAATATAGCCCAAATTGAGTTCACTCAGTTGAGTCTATCTAGTTTGCCAAATGTTGGTTTTGATCAATTATATTTCCCATAAATTAGTATGTTCATTTATAGCCTACCTTTAGCTTTTTACTTCTGGCGACTGCATTTAGGCTTCAAAATTCATAAAAGTTGTGTTCATCTGTGATAATTATCTTGATGGACAAAACGTGCAAGTATCATAAACTTTTGTTGATCATAGAGCTTGTTTTTAGCGATAATCCAAAAGCCTATGGGAAAATCCTATTGGATTTTTGTCGAGGGAACCAGCGTGATGCTAACTGCTGGTTGGCCTACAAAGTGATGTCATACCTGCACCACTCTATTTAGTTCATGTCTCTTTCTGAAAAGCACAATGTGTTCTAATTGATCGGCTGGACCAGTGTGTTGTGATTGCTCAACCGCTTCGAGCGTGTTTGGGAAATGTTAAAATATTGTGTTACTCCCTAAAAAAGTAAAAGCCTTATTTTTTTGATGGAAAGTAATGCGTAACAAATAAAAAGGGTCTAATTTTGGCAAATGTAAAGGTTATATACATAGGTATATACATAGGACAAAGGTCCTTTCACGCCAAAAGTGAAGTGATGAATTAGGAAATGCAAATTAACCCCTGTACAGTAGAGGTAAATACATAGGAGAAAGAAAAACTTTAAAAACGTAAAAATAATGTGTTACTTTACTCGTTACTTTAAAAAAAAGTAATTGTTACTTGTAATTCGTTACCCCCCAACTACCCCCACGTCCCTTACCATGACCGCAAGTTTCAACACACTATTAACGCAATTCAACCAGGTCTCACCCCTTTATTTTGCGTCTACCTTGGGTGGGAATTATTTAAATGATGAATATTGTGATGTGTGCGTTCCTGGAAGAAAACTCAAGACTACTATCGAGGCGTTTAAGGGAGTTCAGAAACAGTGCTTACTGATATAGAGAATAACACCTTTGGAGTGACTTTGTGCTCTTTGCAGACCTTTATCATGCTCAAACAGCAACATTGCAGACTAAAGAAAGTTGAACATGTAAAAAAGCATAATAGGACCTCTTTTACAAAATCAATGTTAACTGAAATAAAATTTCAAAACTTATTTTAGTTAGTTTCCAAAGTGACATTTCTTATTTAGTTTAACTTGATGTACTAAAATAACCATAAATAAAAATGTATAAAAACTATATACATTTAAAGAAAAACAAATTAAATGACAATAACACAATTTGCAAAAACTAAAATTAAAATGGAAAATACAAAAAAAAAAAAGTGTAATAGTATCTCAATGATACTAAAATAACACTGCTTGTTCCTGCTAAAAAGTGGTGTTATGCAGTTGCTAAGGAGTTAAGAGTGATTTCTTGTTTAACTTTTCAGCATCCGCACTGAAATGCAGTTGGTGCAGCAGAATATGGGTTACTGTCCGCAGTTTGATGCGATAGATGACCTTTTGACGGGAAGAGAACACCTGGAGTTCTACGCTCGACTCCGAGGGGTGCCGGAAAAGGAGGTTTCCATGGTAACAGAGCCTGCAGTCTTTGTTTTGTAGACCCTTAATCCTTGTATCTAAAATTCACTCTCTGTCCATGGAATCTCTCTCTCTCTCTCTCTCTCTCTCTCTCTCTCTCTTCTGTGTGTGTGTGTTTGGTTCATTCTGTAGACCTTTCAGCAACAAAACCATCAAAGTGTGTGTGTCTGTGGTCTTTGATCCATTACTGGTTAGCTTGTGCAACATCACACACACCAAGGTTATTGTGTTTTTCATTTTCAATATATTATATTGAATTATATTAATATATATTTTTAGATGATATATATATAACATAATATTAAAATATTAATATACAATACTATTTTTATTAGATTATACATATTTCTAAAACTAAAAGTTAGTTCTGGTCATCGAATCTGATTGGGGCCTTCCAGGAGTGCGATATTACACCCGTATCAGTGTTTATATCATTCCACTTGTTTCTGCGCATTCTAGACAGGCAGTAAACAGCTGCAGAATCACAGCGCCAGAAGTTTCAGAACAGAAGCAGCAGACACAGGATGGAAGTGGCTGGTGTAGCTCATTCAGTCAAGTCAAGTCACCTTCATTTATATAGCGCTGTTAACAAGATCGTTTCAAAACAACTTTACAGTGATAATAGGAAATTAAAGTAACATAGATAGTTTTGGCTTTACAGCAGCTCTATAATAAAGTTATTGTCCAGCTAAGGTTAGTTTTGATTGATTCACTTCTGTCACAATGATCATTAGTTATTAACTTAGGGGCCGCTTACACGACACTGTTCTAACAGAAAACCCTTAATGCGCTCCGGCCGCTCATTTGCACAAAACAGTGCCTGGTGGCTCGAGAACACAAACCATGAAATAGGTTCCGAGGTAAAAAGCCTTGAAAGATTTTGAGAAAAAAAAAGTTATCTCTGCGCAAACTTCAGAAGAAACAGAAACAAGCATTACTTCTGCACATGTAAAATAACATGATCATCAAACATTAAAGAGCATATAAATCAACCTAACGTAACTGAATGAACTGTTGAACCCATGAAGAGGTATAGGACTGTACAAGCTTTGGGGGTGTTGATAAGCAATTTGTTCCATCTATGTTTTGATCATCATTGATCATCATCACTGAATCCGATCTGCAGTTTTTTGTTCAAAATGTTGCTTTTTTTATGAAACACCCACATACAAGTGTTGATAAAAAAAAAGAATGCATGAAGGAAGTTTTTTTTTTTTTTTTTATGCTGAGACTGTTCGTACGTTTTATATATTGCATGTTCAGATATTCATACAACAAAATAGTCTTGGGGCCGTGAACATTTTGTGAAAATAATCAAAAAAGCTGGCTCTGTCTACCAACTTAAAAAAAGAAAGAAAAGAAGCCTAATATTAAATAATAATAAATTGTAAAAAGATTTAAAATTGCCTAATATTATTTCCTTCATGTTCGTGTTATTGCAAATAGTACTTAAATAGTATGTATGCAACGTATTTAACTCTTTCCCCTTTATTTATTTATTTATTTTTAAGTTGCCAGCCACCACCAGCATTTTTGATCGTTTTTTCAAAAGTTTCATGGCCCCCATATTATTGTATGAATATCTGAACGTGCAATATATCAAAAGAAAGAACAAAGCCTCTGAAAGACACAAAACAAAACAAAACAAAGACACAAAAAAAATAAAATAAATAAATAAATTCTAGCTTCATGCATTCTTTTTTATCAATACTTAAATTTGGGTAAGTCTCATAAAAAAAATTAACATTTTGAACAAAACACTGAGAAAATCATATTTTTTGTCAAAGACTACAACATATTCACAAGCAATGCTAACTCTGGTATACGGGTCATTTGAGACGAGATCCGAGTGCTCAGAGTGGATTTTAAAAGTGATATGGGTGAATTTTGTCTCTCTCTTCATGATGATAAGCGGAAGTAGCAGAAGTGAATGAGTTTAAAGAAGAAATCAACCAGAAATTTAAAGACTTTTCAAGCGACATGCAAACTACTAACGCCCAAATGATGAAAGCAGAACAGCGCATAGCCTATATCGAGGAATGAAACGTAGTGGCAAGTGATGCACTCCTTGAAGGCTTTGCAAACAGTCAACTGACCTAGAAGCTCGCTCAAGATGGAACAACCTGGACGTCCCGGAGGGATCCAAAAGAAGCAACCTACTGGACTTTGTGACGAGGATTATAAAATCGGAGCTTGGCTCTTAAGGACACCGAGCTTGGAATACAGCGTTGCCATAAAACACTTGCTCAAAAGCCTCCCCACGATGCACCACCCAGATCACAGGTGCTGCACACAGCATGGAAAAAAGAAATAAGTTTGATTTGAAGAGAAGAGGATTTATTTTGATCTGGACTATCCTCCAGAATCCCCACGTATGTCTTTCTCTTCTTTAATATCACGTAAGGAGCTCAAAATCAAGGTGATTCGGTTACAAACACCAAATCCAGCTAAATTGAATTGAATGTTTTTCGAAAATGGTACCCAAATCTACGAGAATGTGGCAGATGATGCTAAAGACCTGAAGAAGAAGTACATTCTGTCCTTTATGTCAACAGGTCAACTTCTGAACTGTAGTCATTTCACAATCACATACTTGTGTATGCAAGCAAGTGCTTCTGTTTCTCCCCTCACTGTATAACATCATGTGAATAACACATGATGTAATCCAATAGCGTTGTCTCTAGTCGTCTCGCTTCTGATTCTGTGCACGTTCATGTGTTTTGGAGGAGGCATGGCTTTGGACGGCGATTTGCAGGGAGGGTGGGATCGTATGCTTTCAATGCTAGCAGGCTAAAGTTCACATTTCCCAGATCACCAATTGCACCTTTAAGACTGGATAAGTCTAATCTTTCCAAAAAGAAGGATTCAAATGCCAAAATGGTTCAAAGAACCATTTAAATAATTGGGTATATTGATATATGGAGAGAATTTCACCCCAGGGGAAAAACAATTTACTTTTTATTCAGCATGCCATTCTATCAAGAATTATAATTCAGATAGGCATAGAATCAAAAACTGTAATGACCACCCAGGGATATACCTTATTCTCATTGCTATTGCCATCAATAGGGGAACAACAGAATAAAGCACTGGTGGCTGAAATAATGATAGAAGAATTAAATAGTGCTATATCAAAGTTGAAAGCAAATAAGGCACTGGGTGCAGAAGATTATACGTCTAAATGATACAAAATATTTAGACCCTAAAAAACAAATATGCAGCTTTAATTATATATATCAAGTTTGTCTGGAATAGTAGAAGACTTAGGATACGGTTTAAGACATTGCCATTGGTGAAAGAGAAGAAAGATAGAGCTCTACCATGTCTTTAGGATTATTATTATACCGCACAGTTGAAACATTTAGTATACTGGTGTATACCAAACTTGAGTATTATGTTGGATAGATTTTGACCCAGGTTTTGAACCTGCTATGCTAGACTACAGATTTAAACAGTAGGTTTGGAGAGGCATTACATTTTACTGTTCATTCATCTCCAATGGAAAACTAGAGTCATCAGGTAATTTTTTAGAGACATGTGGACAAGAAAAGCAGGATTTCTATAGATTCCTGCAAATTAGATTATTTTAACAAAAAAAAAGTTAAAAGTATATTGACAGAAGATTATAATTTGGTTGCATTATTTTCAAATGTATATATATTAGAAGATAACACAAAGCTGGTTTCAAGTTTATAAGGATGTATACAAGCCACTAAGGCCTTGTTTACACTGTCAGTGAAATGTGACCCAATTCTGATTTTTTGCTCATATGTGACACAGATCGGATGTGTTCTATGACAGTGTAAACAGGAAAAAAACGCATGCATTCGGATATTTCGAGATCGGTTTCAGGCCTCATTCATATGTGGAAATAAATCAGATATGTGCCAATGCAACTGTCATGTAAACAGGCAGATCGGATTTTCTGAGGCATTAGGCTATCTCTGCGGTTTAATGACGAGAGCAATCTCGACGCGCATTTGCAAAGGGATGGATGGCCCAACGAAACGTCGTGTCGTCATAGGAGAGGGATGTGGACAAACGTTGACACAACATATCAAAGGTTGGCTTGCTCATCCTAAAATTTCGGACCCGCTGCTCCTCGTTAAAGCCCGCCACAATATGCTCCCACCAGTCCTGAGAACTCTCTCGCACACATTAACTGAAGTAGCCTATATGCACAATGATGCAATGATGATGGCCCTTTTCGTCCTCCTCCGCCTCAAAATCATGGTGATGTTTGGCGAACTATGCATAGGCTATATCGCAAAGCTAGCATCAAGCATATTTCGCGTTTGTCCATCTGTGCAAGAACCCCCTTTAAGCATACATGATGTTTCAGATAGTATGGCAAGTGTAAACACTTGTGTAAAGAACGTGTAAACGGACGGTCTAAAAAATCTGATATAGGCAACAAATCAGAATTGGGCATCAAGACCTGCAGTGTAAACGAGGCCTAAGAACCATCCGTCAAAATACATTAAACAAAAATGGGGGAAGGAGTCTGAATCTCAAATAACAGAGGAAGATTGGACATATTTATGTGTGACACAGACAAATAATACAAACTGGAAGAATTTTGTATGATTCTATATAACTCCTAAATTAACAGCACCCTAACACAGGCACACAGAGTCTTTTGTTTGGAGGCAATGAACCTCAATGGCTAATTATTTTCATGTTTTTAGGGCCTGCCTGAAAAATACCTTTTTGGCGAAGAATTAACGGTTGCAATTGAAACAATAATGGGAGAAGAGTTTGACTATTCATTCATTATTTGAATTGGCCAGAAACTGTTTTAGACCAGGCTAAATACTTAAGGAACACTTAATACTAATGCAATTAAAGTCCAATAAAGATTGGTTTAAAGCACTTAATTATATTTTCAGATTTTTCCTAGTCTAACAGGAGAACTATTTATCCTTAAATTGTTAATAAAGCATAAAAAAACATGATCTAACTCTAAATCTTTACATATGAGCTAATTAAACAATAATAATTGTATTAATTACAGTGACGATAAACTCACTATTTGTATATAGCCTATTAAAGGTGGGATCAGGCCAAGGGTAAGTGAAAGCAATGTGTTACTCTGGTGTAATCCATGTCTTATGTGTTTTAGAAGTAATGTGTGTTTTAACGCGTCAATGGTTCAGCTCCGTTTCACATGGAAGACGACGCTCAACAAAGTTATCATGATCAACTCGATAGCACGAGTACGACAGTCATAGTAACAAATATATTACAACTATAACAAGATTATGGGGTTATATCATATCGATCACTAAGTGAGGAACCAAAGGAAATAAACATCAGGAGTATATTATCTTACTTTTCAGACACACTTTGGGAGCCGACGCTTGAAACAGACAGTGGACGTGGTTTAGACCCTGCAGGCTTATATGTGTCTTTTTCATAGCTGAATCGAACAACAATTATATCACAAATGAAAAAAAAACGAGCATATTCAAGCAATGGCCAGCATGTATTAGTTCTGTGAAACAAAACTAAACAACGTTAACTTACTCGCCTATCAAGAAGAAATAAAGTAAACTCGGTGTCCGATGTTAGGCCTTTCCACTCCTTGAGTTCTCTCCAGCGCTGGTAAGCTTCTCGAATATTAACACGAGTTCTACCTCTTGCCTGATTGTAGGCCTTCTTTTTAATTTTAAGTTCCGCAGACATTTTTTATCGGCCATCTCTCTTTCTGTAGTCGTTCGGCTGTGCTGTGTGCACTGAGCGCTCTCTCCTCCCCATCATTAGTAGACACGCCCCTTACTGCTGATTGGTTACAAGTGTGTTTTGGTAGTTGGTCCAAACACAGTTTTCAAAAGTGTTTTTCAAAAACTACTGATCCCACCTTTAATATGTAGAAACTACAATATGTAAACCATGAATTAACTATAAACTAATAGTTTCCAAATGATTTGTAAGTACTTTATTACTGTATACTTATTATAAAGTGTTACAGAGAAATTGAGTAGCAAATGCGAGAAAAAAAAAGTAAGAATTGCAAGTTTATATCTCACAATTAAGAGTTTATAGCTTGCAATTCTGACCTTTTTCTTGCAATTCTCACAAGTCACAGTTGCGAGAAAAAATATATAATATCAAAAAAATTATCCTTTAATTTCATTATAGTTTTAGTTGGTTTCAGCAATTGGTTCTTTCGTTTCGTACATCGTTAACATTGTATCAGTATCGTGTCACATGTCATATTGCCATATGTTGGTTTTATTTTATTTTATGTTATTTTGGGTTTAAATCAATAGTTTCATCTTAGTTTTTGTGTTGAATGGGTGGATGTTTATTTGAATGGATGTATATGCAGTGATATTCTCTCTCTTTCTGTCTTTCAAGGTGGCTGAGTGGGGTGTTCAGAAGCTCGGCCTTGTGAAATACTCCGAGAAATCTGCAGGAACGTACAGCGGCGGCAACAAGCGCAAACTCTCCACTGCCATGGCTCTGATTGGCTGCCCTCCTCTGGTCTTCCTGGTAAGACACGCTCATCACACACACCTGGCACTCCAGATCACTTCACCGTCCCATCAACATTCAGACAATCAGCACCGATTCATCTGAGCAAGTCGATAAACGTGTCTTTATTTCTGTCTGCGCTCAAATACACACATCCAGCACAAGCTACAATAGAAGCTCAATAGAAGCTGGGATGTGTTCTTGTGTTCAATCTTTCTATTTTTTTTTTATTGTGAATCTGTGTAAATGTACAGTATCTACAGAATTGAGTATCGTAGTGCCAACGGATACACAATACTTTTTTATATTTTTTATACATTTATATAACGCTTTTCTTATGTACTACTGTACATCCAAAGTGCTTCACAATCAAATCGGGGGTCTCTCCTTAATAGGGGTGTAATGGTCAGAGGTGGAAGTAACGAATTACAACTACTCACGTTACTGTAATTAAGTAGTTTTTTGGGGTACTTGTACTTTTTTGAGTATATTTTTAAATCTGTAATTTTACTTGTACTCAAGTACATATTAAACTAAGTAATCTACTTCGCTACTTGTAAAATCACATTTCGTTACTGAGTACAATTCGAATTGATATTCAAGTCTTTGACCGGCATTTCGGTAGCCAATAAAAATATTAGATCGTAAACGGACCAATAAAACCCCTGATATTTGGACTGAATTAAAGCCGCCGCAGTCGCAGTCGCAGGGTTTTTTGAAGAGCTGATCATAAGTGAAGGAGGCGAGGAGGTCAGAGTGATTAATGGCTGGACTGAAAGTTTGGAGAAACAACAATCTACATAGTAGTATTGTCAAAATATCTATATTTTGATACATATCAATACTGAAATATCTGTCAATATTCGCGAATCTCTCCAAGTGGTTCTCACTGCAGACTCAAATGATTTAAGTCTGCTCTTGAATTAAACGTTGTCAAAAGTTATGAAAAATCTAGTCTTTTTTGCAAATTAAATTCAGTTTGAAATCAAGCTTCCTTGTGCTGTGTGTGAGCTATTGCAACAGTTAACATTACCCTATTGTAAAGACAAATACACTCAGTGAGTAAATATTTAAGTTAGATTATTGTAAAGGTTATTGATCAATGTTTAAATATGTAAACAAAAGCCTAAATTAAAATATCACTGTATAAAGTGGACGTGTCTCTTCAGAAGACTTGAATTAAACTTTTCCATTCAAATAGATCACTGTTACAATGAGTGTTGTGTTTTTCGATGCTTGAAAATAATGATTGCCTTGACAAAATGGATGGACAAAAATGTAGATATTAAAATATTTAGTATGTGGTAGTTTTCCCGAATGGTATTAAAAATGATAGGCTAGGCCTACTGAATACTGACATATTTCTATATTGAAGTTCCAGTATCATGACCACTAATTAATGTCCTTCGACAATAAGGTAAAAACGTATTAAAAGTAGCTATTTTCTACATAAATCTATGATTTGGTTGAATATTTATTGGTAATACATTAACTATCGCCAGCTAAAAAGTAACTAGTAACTACTCTGAGTAGTTTTTGAGAAGAGTAATTTGTACTTTTACTTAAGTACTTTTTTGACACCAGTACTTTTACTTGTAATTGAGTATTATTTCAGCAATGTAACGGTACTTGTACTTGAGTACAAATTTTCAGTACTCTTTCCACCTCTGGTAATGGTATACAAAACTGCCGGTTCGGTTTTGACGTCACGGTTCAGTATGGATTGGTACAGCGGGGGAGAGAAAACTAAACATAAAATTTTTTTTTTTTTTTTTATTAAACAGTGGTTTAATGAAAAAAGTGTGTCTCTTTCTTTAAATTAATTCAGTTATAATTGAAAGTTTCTTAATGATAAAAAATATTATCTCTGCCAATGCTGTAAAATATATAGGGAGCCCAAACTGTTATCCTAAATTAAGTACACATAAGGCAGTTTTTGCATTAACTAACTTATAAATTTAATTATATGTTTTTTTCTCCAATTCGTTGTTGAAATAAAATAATTTACACACTGGCTGTCATTTTCATGACAGATATTTTAAACATGCATTAAATAATCAAAACATCACTAACAGGTTAAGTAAAATAAAATGAATATATAGGCTAATATAGTGCATATATTTAGCTGACTACCAAGCTGTGGACACTGAAAGACACATGAAAATTTGCTGGACGAATACGTGTACTGTTACACCCCAATTACTATTTAATCAAATGTCAGGGAAGAAAAATTTGTTTTGGGACATAAGGTAAAGTGAGGTCAACCTCAACATTGGGCCTAGGGCTGGGCGGTTTTACGGTTCGGTTTGAATATCATTAGTACCCTACTCCTAAACCACCACCAGTGTGTAACATCCACTTGGATGATGGCAGCCACAATTGCACCAGTGCGCTCTCCACACACCAGCTAGGTGGAGAGGAGAGAGAGTGATCAAGCCAATTCAGTGGATGGGGTTTATTTGGAGACCATGATTGGTCTGGGCAAATGCAAGGAATTTGACCCAAGACACCAGGGTTACACCACTACTCTTTACGAGAAGTGACCACAGAGAGTCAAGACCTCTGTTTAACGTCTCATTTGAAGGACAGTGGTTGTTACAGTATAGTGTCCCCGTCACTTTACTGGGGCATTAGGACCCACACAGACCACAGGGTGAGCACCCCTGCTGACCTCACTAAGAACTCTTCCAGCAGCAACCTAGTTTTTCCAGGAAGTCTCCCATCCCGGTACTGACCAGGCTCAACCAGCCTTGGGCCACTAGGGGATATGGCTTTAATACTCTGCTTCTCATCCTTTTTGACTCCAAGTCCCCTTATTATTACAATAATATTCAAATGATTTTAGGATTTATTTTATTTTTTTTACAATTTCTACCCAAAAATATATTTAGGAGCTTGGTATGACTAGAAAAATATGGGAAGACAGTGAGATGAAATTTATTTGAAAGTGAAAATCTCAAAAAGAAAACTCAGTCTGAGCCGCAGAGACTGAAATCAAACAGAAGTATTCAGACAGATCGGTTCAAAGGAGTAAAGCTTCCAACACAAATCAATAAAGCAGGTAAGAGTTTCAGAATCAGAATCTGACTCGCAGTCAGAAAACAGGCTGACTCAGAACTTACAGACTAGCATGTGAGTATAACAAAGTAGATACGCTGCCATTCAAAAAATTTGGGGTCGGTAAGATTTTCATCCTTGCTTAATAAAAGTATTCATTTCTTTATAAAAAAATTAAATAAAATATATTTTTGCTGACCCCAAACTTTTGAATGATTGTGTATAGATACAAGGGAAACAGACAAAACTTTTGATGAACAAGTGAGGCTGGTTAACCAAAGTGGCAGCTACTTATATATATATATTTTTTTGATTTATGAAGACTGATTTATGATACTGTGTGCAAAAAGACTGCTAAAATAATAATAGTTTTAAAGCCAAAGCAATTTATCAAGATATTTTTTGGAAAATATTTACTTTGTATAAAGTTATAGTTTGTACTTGCTGTTTAATAATCATTTGAAACTTAGCAAATCAGCAGCTCCAGCAGTAAGATGAAAATATTTATCTTGAACTCTGTCATGGAAATTTGCATGTACAGTACAGACACCTTGATCACACAATTTAATGATCAAGTAAAAAGGAATTTATACATGTATGATATTGTGCTGTACTCACATTGGACCAGAGGTTTGGAAAATGGGTGGATGGATGATTCAGCTGCAGGCGCCATCTTCTGGCGAGACGTGGGAATTCATTCGACACGACCCTCACAGTGCATTTTGGGTATTTTCTAACCGTTGAGCGGAACTCGTGGAACAATTTAGCGGATTCACTCGCATAATTAAATGTGTTTGTCACTCACTCCTGAGACTTTTCAGTATACGTGGATGTTGGTCCTCTTGAAAGCATGACAACCAAAACTTTTCTTCAAATTGTGAATGGATTATGATTAGCCTATTTATATACAGAAAGCGAGCAAAGAGCCCTCCCTTTTTAGCGCGACTGACTGAGCTTACTCAATCATGCGAAAATTCCTTGTTATAATCAATGAATCTAGCTACACACTGCACAACGAATCTCTTATTTACATCGTGCCTACGCTTTGGAGTTATAATGAGAGGATTTAAGATTGTGTAGAAAGCAGCCAGTGAACTTGCGTTAAAAAAAAAACTTGTTCAGAGTGGATTCTGACTTACCTACAGTAATCACCTCTGATTGGCCATTGCTTTCAACAGAGATGCCTGTGATTGGCTACAATCCTCAACGCTACAAAAACATGTTGGAAATAGAAACCCTTGCACGCCACAGGCGTTTGAAAGCAGTCGCACACACAGAACATGCTTGCTTCCAGTAAGTAACGAATATGATGTGGGGAATTGTAGTGGAGTAAAAGTGAAAGTTGAAAGTAATATAAAAACTCAAGTAAAGTACAGATTCTCCAAAAAAAATAATTAAGTACTGTAACAAAGTATTATTACTTCGTTACATTACACCACTACACTTCAGGGATGCGTTGTGGTCGTGTCTAAGCGCAGGTCCTCCATCTGATCTGGATACGGCCCAGATCCGGCTGACTACAGTAAACCTTGGAATAGTGTTGTCAAAAGAACAGACTTCTGTACCAACTTGGTACTGAAATTTTTAAAATGTGACACTTTGAGCGCTGTTGTAAACACCTCTGATTGGCCAATGTGTTAATGCGCTCATCGGATATGTCTGTGATTGGCTACAAATGATCAACGCACGGGAGCATTTGAGAGCACACAGAAGTGTTTGAAAGTGTTATAAAAAATGGGAGCGGGAGCGTTTGAAAGCACAAGCAGACGTCTATCAGCGAACTGGTCCGCTGATAGACGCCTGTTTTCAAATGTGCCCGTCTGTATCTGTGTAAGCGCTTGGTGAAGAGCGTCATTGATGTATATTTACAACATGTATTTGAAGCGCTGATCATTGTAGCCAATCACAGACATATTCGATGAGCGCATGAGTACAATGGGCAATCAGAGGTGTTTACGATTCCGCTCAACAGCGCTCAAAGCATCACATTTTTTAAATTTCAGTACCGACTTGGTACCGAAGTCGGTACTTTTGACAACACTACCTTGGAATAAACAGAGAGCAAAGATGCCATTCTTCGTATGATGTAACAAGTATATCAGGTGTTATAGGAAGTGTTCCCGGTTCCAGCTGACCTGTTTATGCAGCCTAACAATCACTTACTGTAACTGATTTGAATAATAGAAATTGATAATGTGCTATGTGTATTCCAGGTTAAAGAGATGTCTTTTTAGTATAGATTTAAGCTGACAGAGTGTGTCTGCTTCTCGAACAATGCTAGGAAGACTGTTCCAAAGTTTAGGTGCTAAATAGGAAAAGGATCTATCACCTGCAGTTGAATTTGATATTCTAGGTATTATCCACTGGCCAGAATTTTGAGATCGCAATAGACGTGAAGGACTATAATGTGTTAAGAGCTCGCTCAAGTACTGCGGAGCTAAACCATTTAGTGCTTTGTAAGTAATTAGCTAGATTTAAAAATGTATACAATGTTTAAAAGGGAGCCAATGCAGTGTTGACAGAACCGGGCTAATATGGTTATACTTCTTGGTTCTAGTAAGAACTCTAACTGCTGCATTTTGGACCAGCTGGAGTTTGTTTATTAAGCGTGCAGGGCAACCACCCAGTAGAGCATTACATTATAATAGCCTTGATGTCATGAACACATGGACTAACTGTTCCGCATTTGTCATTGAGAGCATATGTCGTAGTTTAGATATATTTTTAAGATGGAAGAATGCGGTTTTACAGATGCTAGAAATGTGGCTTTCAAATGAAAGATTGGTATCAAAGAGCATTCCCAAGTTCCTAACTGACAAAAAAAGACAAAAAAGAGCAGCCATCAATTAAGTAATATGAAAATACTAGTCATCCATTTTTTTTATATCAGCTATGCATTCCGTTAATTTTGTGAATTGGTATGTTTCGTTGGGGCGTGTAGAAATATAGAGCTGAGTTTCATCAGCATAACAGTGAATACTAACATCATGCTTTCTAATGATATATCCTATTGTAGCATGTACCGGGTGAAAAGCAACACTCCTAGTACTGAGCCTTGAGGTACTCCATACTGAACTCAAATGCAGCACTAAGATCCAATAACACTAATAGAGAGAAACAACCAAGATCGGATGATAAGAGCAAATAATTTGTAACTCTAATAAGAGCAGTCTCAGTAGAATTATATGGTCTAAATCTTGACTAGAAATTCTCACTGATATCATTTATTTTTTCTAAAATAAAACATAGTTGTGAGGATACTACCTTTTTTAGTATTTTTGACAGAAAGGGTAGATTCGAGATAGGCCTTTAATTGACTAATTCTCAAGGATCAAGTTGCGTTTTTTAATAAGAGGTTTAATACTAGCCAGCTTAAAAGTTTTAGGTACATATCCTAATGACAGATGAATTAATGAGTTTAAGAAGAGGATCTATGACCTCTAAAAGCATCTCTTTCAGTAGCTTAGTCAGTATAGGGTCTAACATACATGTACATGTTGTTGATTTAGATGATTCAATGAGTTAAGATAATTATTCCTCTCCTATAGCAATGAATGAATGGAATTTTTCCTCATGGACACTACAATGCACTGTCTGATGTGATACTGTAGTAGACGGTTGCATGGTTATAATTTTATTTTTAATATTATCAATCTTGCAAGTAAAGAAGTTCATAAAGTAATTACTGCTGTGCTGTTTGGAAGCGTCATAAGTTGAAGCTTTATTTCTTGTTAATTTAGCCACTGTATCAAATAAATACCTAGGGTTGTGTTTGTTTTCTTCTAAGAAAGTCAAAAAATAAGCAGAACTTGCAGTTTTTAAGGCCTTTCTGTATGCAATAATGCTTTCTTTCCACGAAAAGCGAAAAACCTTTTGTTTACTTCCAATTGCACTCAGTTTTTGGGGCTGCATTCTTAAGGGCCAGAGTGTGCTCGTTTTACCACGGCATTGGCCTATTTTATTTAATCTTATGTAAGCGCAAAGGAGCAACTGTGTCTAATGCGCTGGAGTAAATAGTTTCTGTTGCAAAATTGAGTTCTAAGCTATCTGGGATGCTGAGGAGATTAAACCGATCAGGAAGATTATTTATAAAGCAATTTTTAGTGGTAGAAGTGATAGTTCTACCATATTTGTAACAGATAGTTGGCTTTGCTGCCTTGGCTAAATGGAGTATACACAAAACTAGATAATGACCTGAGACGTCATCGCTCTGCTGCAGAATTTCAACAGCATCAGCATTGATTCCATGTGACAATATTAGATCTAAAGTGTCCTATTTAAGGGGGCGATTTCAGACATAGCCTGGGCTTCAGCTAATGTGCAGCTCATTGTGCTTTCAGTACGGCTGTATGTCATACAGGATTTTATGCTATGAATGCATAAAAGCATAATAAATGGCACAGTGATACTACACAAGTGGTCTGTTTAACACCCAGTGTCAGTCTTTTTATTTTTCCCACTCTAAAATAATTATATGTTCTGTCTTCAACAAAGGACATAAATGTCTTTCTATTTCAGTTTTCACCTTTAGCTATTATTAGACAGGAATTAAAGACACAGATGACATATAGCAGCACAATGATCATTCTCTCTAATGGGCTGATTATATATTCTAGTGATGTGATGCACAGTAGAGCAGAAATCATACAGAAAGAATAAAACCGTTTGCAGTGTATTTACGATAGACTTTTTCCAACATCCTGAGAAATGTAATTTCGCTGACATCTTGTTAACATATAAAAAGAATACAAACTAAAAACCAAACAAAAATCTTTGAGCCTGTTTTAATGCTACATAGTACAATAATAAAAGCTTCAGCCATTATCAAGATATGATACCTATTCAGGTTCTCTAGTTTGTTTGTTGACACTGATCAATGTTTATTCACACCCACAGAAATGATTATATGACTCCAGAGAATTTACAGATTCTGGCTTGTGGAAGTGCTAACAGTGCAAACACATCTAACAGCAGACTGTTAACAAAACAAACCTTGATATTCAGTCTGATTTGAAGTTCCAAACTCTCCTGTCGCTTTATATTGTCAGAGTCATGTGGGTATCAGCGCAAAGCTCTGTTCTGATTGGCTGGAGGAGAAAGTGAGTGGAGTTTTTCCGTTTATGAATGAATGTGCAGGAACATTTCAGAATCTATAGACCTTATGTGCCTCTATATATTCTCTGTATATTTCTATGGCTTCACTGTCGAAGATAAATTAACTGGTGGATTTACTTATTGCAGAGTTAACGAATTAATGAAAACATTGCAATGTTTGAAGCGGATGTCATAACAAATGCCAGTAGACCGGGGAGATTTTAAAACAAGCTGTTTATTCATAAATCTGTAAGATCTTTTCTTCATGCTGTGGAAATACTAACTGGAAGACAGAACACAATGAGTGCGGTGCTGAAAAGGAGCGGGGCTACAGTACATAAGGTCTATAAATAATAATAAGTGCATGTGGTTCCACAAAAGTAAACCTCATTATATGCTTGAGGCATATATATTCATATATATTCAGAGATCTTGAGGCATCATACATTTTTTGTGGATTTGAAACTATTCTCACCCATAACCCTACACCTAGAAGAAAACTTTGTAACACTTTTCAATAAGGTCCCATTAGTTAATATTAGTTGATGTATTACTGTAACTAAAATGTACAATGAGAAATACATTTGTTACAGTGTTTATTAATCTTTGTTAACATCAGTTAATACAAATACGACTGTTCATGCTAGCTCAGCAATATTAATATTAACTGGTACATGTTAAAATTAACATTAAACTGCAACATATGGGGTTGCAGTGTTTGTGATGTACTATCTTTTGCTTATTATAAATTAAAAAAAATTTGGTTTTTGGTTGGAATTTTGATATGTTCTGTTTTACTATGTGTGTATTTTGCTCTACTTGTGAAGCACTTTGGTCAACATTCGTGTTGTCTAAAGGTGCTATATAAATAAACTTTTGACCTTGACCTTAAATAATATCAAGTCTGCTAAAATTTCAAGATTAATACATGCTTTAGAAGTATTTTCATTGTTCGTTCATGTTTTTCTAATGCGTTACCTAATGTTAACAAATGGAACCTATTGTAAATTGTGACCAAAAACATTAATGAAACTATGATTTGAGCTGTATGAATTTCGTTATTATTCATTTTTACCTTGTCTCTGAAAGGACATTTTTCTTTCTTTCAAATATAGCTCACTTCTAGGGACCGTTTTATCCACAAAATAAATACTCACACACACACAGACGGGAGAGAATGTCCTTGAGGATTAAAGATAAAATGAAGAGCGGAATAACGATAGAAAAGATTAAAGAAGAAAAGAACACAGCACTCCAGGTCACTCATGGGACATTTTTAATGTATTTCCCAGCGAGATTTTACATTCCGCACTCGCGCCTCTGTTTGCTGGCATTAAGATCTCATTCTGCCTGACGGAGGCTCATATGAAGTAATCCACGTTCATAACCTGCAGAATAACTCCTGATTCACTCTCTGCGGATGCTAATTAAAGGCGGAATTACGAGGCAGGTGCTCGCAGCGTGTCCGTCCCGCTCTGAATCACTGCAAAGGACGGAGGGATGTCGTCATGTAATGATTCTCTGATTCAGGGTCTAAGATCACGTTATCCATTTCTACATCCAATGTACATCTTGTTTGGAATTGCATACTAACACGCTTATCTTATTATTAGTGCAATATATAGCACATGTTCTGTGTATAATATGCACATTTTGGTAACACTTTATTTTACAGTGTCTTTGTTACACGTTATATGTACTTACTGTAGTAATAACCATAAATTGTGCATAATTACATGAAACTAACCCAAAACCAAACCCTAACCCTGGATTATATAGTAAGTACATGTTGTTATTGCAATTAAAAATTTGCATTAACTAAGAGTAATAACTGCTGTATAGTATTGTTCATTGTTAGTTCATGTTAACTAATGTAGTTAACTAATGTTAACAAATGAAACCTTATTGTAAAGTGTTACCCATCAATGTGACTTGACTTTAAATATGCAACATAATAAGGTCATGTGACAGCACTGTAGTAAACTGCTGTTTGAAATCTTTCTCACTGCATAATGCATACTGTTTCACAGACTACATTGTCATGTGTGTGTGTGTGCAGGATGAACCCACCACAGGTATGGACCCCAAGGCTCGCCGTTTTTTGTGGGACTGTATCCTCAGTGTGATCAAGGAGGGGAGATCTGTAATTCTCACCTCACACAGGTAACTAGCATACACCTTTACTCAGCTGTCTAAATGGGCTGTTCCATAGACTTCTGTTGGTTTTAAATGCAGCAACTATAACATGAAATCTTCCTACATTTTTATAGTTTGAAAAACTTTATATTTTTAGCAATTTTGTACAAATGAGGATGTCCCCAAAAGTTTTTTTTTTTTTTTTTTTTTAAGCTTACTAGGTATACAATTGTCGGAATGTGGTTAAGTAGGTACAGAACACACCTTTAAGCCCAAAGTATACTTTTTTATATATATATATATGTGTGCTAGTGTATGCCTACAGTGTAGCCTATCAAAGTATACTTCATTTGATAGCTTGCACGAACCCCATGTGGTAGATACATGTGCTCTGGAAAGTTTCAAATGTGTCTAGTGTCTCCTGAAGTTATGACTGATAAAATGTCTTTGTATTCTTTTAAACTAATGTCTCATAACCCCCTCACACAAGTGCCCGTCAATGCAGGCGTCTGTTTTATTGCACAACTTCCAGCCAATCAGAATCAAGTATTCAGATAAACCATGGAATAAGAAATAATATAATAACTTCAATAAAGCAACTCAGTGTTCCTTTGTTCCAAGTTCTAAAGTGACATTTTCGAATTAGTTACGGAGTCTTGGGCTCAACTGTTAAACTGTCAACTGGAGACAGTAGCAAAAGGAAGTAGCTCCACACACGAGTGGTTTTTAATACATCCTGTTGTTTCTTATTTATTTCCACACTTCCACACTTCACTTTCAAACTGTTGTATAAATGCAATATCACTCTTGTAGTCGTGCAATATGGCTCTATATCAGCACGGCTGTGATTACCTACGGCTGAGCCATATCACACTCCTACTTGTGTCATATTTATTATATAAAAAGAGTTTACTACTACCAACGGTTTGCTATGGGATAACAAAACACTGTATATTTTCATTATTATGTAATATTAATTCCCTTTTTTAAATATGTCAAATCTCTTACCTAGTTATTTGGATATGACATTAAATCTCAATTTAGTTCTCAGTTAGCCAACATGAATTAAAAACAGATAAATCATATAATCAAACGTTATTGTAAATTACATATACATATTAATACATACATGTAAATCACACACAATATTTTATAACACAAAACTAATTAAAATCCTCTTCTGTGCATTTCACCTCTGCTCTAGCTTGTTCCTGGTCTAACTTTTTAATAAACATGACTTATGAGTGTATTTCATAAAGTTCAGATCTTCATGTCTAATGTACAGAGCATGTATGACTTCCGTCTCATATGTGAACCTTTATTATGTTAGTTACTGATATGTTTGTATGTAAAGGGAAGGTCACATCTTTCGCTAATTGATGCAATGTGTCGCTCCCTGGCAATATGACAGTTTAGAGATTGAGCTAATGTACGTTTGTCCCACGATTTGGCAGCAAATCAGTTTGTTTTTCTGACTCGGTCTCATTGGCTGGCTGTGCAGGTGAAAGGCTTTCATGTGCTTCATAATGAGTCTCATTTGAATCTGGTTGGAAGCGGATCCTGAGCTCTGGGGTTTCTGATGCTTTGATGGTGTTTCTCCAGAGATTCATGCTGAGGAATGGCCAGATTTAGATGAAAACAGTCAGTGGAAACCTTTCCTAATGCTGCCATGTGTTGAAATATGTGTGTGTCTGTCTGCTTTCAGTATGGAGGAGTGTGAAGCACTCTGCACGCGTATGGCCATCATGGTGAACGGACAGTTCAAATGCCTGGGCAGCATCCAGCACCTTAAGAGCAGGTGAGGGGGATGGTGTGTGTGTCTGTGTGTGGTCCTGGTATTCCCTGCGTTATGGGGACCAACAAGTATAGTAATACTAATACCAGTAAATGTTGACCTTGTGGGCAAATTTTTTTGGTCCCCATGAGAAAACAGTTTATAAATCATACAGAATTATCTTTTTTGAAAATCTAAAATAATTTGTGATAGGTTTATGGGTATGGGGTAGTGTAGGGGGATAGATTATACAAAATCATTATGCCTATGGAATGTCCCCATAAAACATGGAAACCCAGTGTGTGTGTGTGTGTGTGTGTGTGTGTGTGTGTGTGTGTGTGTGTGTGTGTGTGTGTGTGTGTGTGTGTGTTTGTGTGTTTGTGTGTTTGTGTGTGCGCGTGTCAGGTTGGCCAAAATTCTGAATTTGAGAAATTATGGCTCCCCTTTGATTTTTCTATTCATGAGTGCGAATTTGAATTGAATTGACAAACATGTTGAATCAGAAATGGATTGATAAAATTTACTAAATTGAATTCAAATAAGTCATAGTATTTTTATTCCTGCAAAAATAAACTTTTAAACACATATTAACAAATAAACACAATTCTTATTATTTTGCAGTTTTCCTTCTCAAGTACAATTTTCTGGGGGGTCGTGGGGGGCTCTGTGGCACACCCTTTTATATGGTTGTATTTGAGGGGCTCTGTAGCCTTGACATTATTCTGATGAAGTTAAATCAAATCGGATGAAAACAAGAGGGCGATTTTAAAGCATTTTGAAAGTGACACTTCACTGTGACTCACAATAGTCATATCCATGTGATCAGCCTCCTACAACGAACACAGCAGAAGTTTCATCAAAATCAGTCAATGTATGTAGAAGTTATAACACACTTCCTGTTTCCCTTTTTTTGACAAAAAAAAAGTTGGGGGTTAGTTTTACCTACAGTCATCAAACTCAGTACGTATATTGTTCTCATCGAGCCGGACAATCTTCTAATTTACAGTCATTAGCTCCGGCCAACAGGAAGTCAGCTATTTTTGTTTGAATGTGGATTTTTTTTAATCAACCTCTGAATTTTTAACTACTGCTCCAAAGGCTGTCATACGATTCACACCAAACTTTCTCAACATGATGCCAATATGTTGAAGATGCTAAATTGGATAAACGGATATTGGATATCTCAAACGGTGTTGCCATGGCGAGTGATTAAAGTAATGACAAAAAGGAAAACAGGAAGAGTCTCATATCTTCTAAACAATATATTATACACAATTTATTTCTATAATACAAATATTAGAAATAAACATTTTATTTAATTTTTTCAATTAAAGCAGTATGTGTACGTTAAAAGCAGATAAGTGCTATATGGTTGAAAGAAATTACATTTATTATGTAATATAACCACTAGATTATAGCATTGGCCTATTTTTAAACAGGGTTGAGCAAACTCTTATTGCTGAAAACATAATGTTGAGACTGATAATAAAATTGTATAAACATAATCCTTTTATTATGTATTGCATTTATATATTTAGAAATGATCCAAAACAACTTTTTCACAATTTAGAATTTATTTAAAATGTCAAATTTTCTGGCTTAACTGACTGGTAAACAGTTTACAGTGGATCCTTAGATCTCACTCTGCCTCTGTGTGTTTGTGAGAGTCTGTTTTACACTCTTGATGGTTTGTAGTTTGACCCTTTCATTGCTGTGTAGTTTTGTCTGCATTACAGGATAAGATATCTCTTAGTCTGTTTCTCTTTTTGAATGACAAAATAATGGCGTAGAACCAGTTCATTTATAGTGCACTTAAAACATAGTTTTAAATAATTAGTTTAATATTTAGGTTAATAAAAAAATGAAAAATAATTTAAGGTAAATACATCTGGACTTACAAAATGTGTGTGTGAGAGAGAGAGAGAGAGAGAGAGAGAGAGAGAGAGAGGGGAAGGGAGTTCTAGACAAAGTTATAGAAAAAAAAATTAAGAATTTAATTAAAAGTAAATTAAATGTTCATCTGCATTTACTGTGAATAGTAAATTAATGTTAAATATTAATTACTTTTGTGTCAGTCAGCGTGATAACTGGCCCACAGCAGTAAGCCAAAACACATTTTGTGCACGTGAATGTTGCTTTACGTTGATTTCAGGACACAAGTGAAGTTCAAAGCTTTGAAAATGTTAGGTTAGTAACCAAATGTTACGTCTCGACCAAGGAAACATTTGTGGATTGGTATTGTCACGATCCACACGTAGGAAATAGAGAGATCCAAGTGCAGTATGTATATTTATTAAGGGAAATCCGTTACTCAAATCCAGTCCAGGCAGGGGTCAAAACCAAAGTAGCAATCCAACATAAACAGGCACAAGACAAACGGGCAAGAACAGAACTCGGAAGTGGTGTGATAATTACAAGGACTCCGTGACACATACTAAAACAGACAGGGTTATATACACAGGGAAATGACAATGCTAATGGAGAATTGGCAATTTGGGGAGTGGGGAGTGCAATGATAGTGACAAGGGACAGCTGAGTGCAATGAAGAAACAAGGATCGTGGGGAATGTAGTTCAGAATGTGACAGACACCGTGGGGAAGGAGGACATCTAGTGGTGACCCAGGGAACACAAACCAGACACTGTGACATAACCCCCCCTCTACGGAGCGGCTACCAGACGCTCCAAGACGTGACAGACAAAACAAGAGTCCAGGCGGGAGGTGGACTGGTGGAGGATCAGGGGGAGGGATGGGGGGCCAGGTCCATGGAGGGAAACGGGGACAGGGAGTGACAGTTCATCTGGCGGCCAGGGCGGAGACAACAGTCCATCGGGCGCCCAGGGTGAAGCAGACGACTCATCGGGTGGCCAGGGCGAAGCAGACTTTCCCTCGAGTGGCCAGGGCGGAGCAGGTCGTGCAGGTGGCCAGGGCTGAAACGACAGTCCATCGGGCGGCCAGGGCGGAGACTCTCCCTCGGGCGGCCAGGGCGGAGACGACCCCTCGGGCGGCCAGGGCGGAGACGACCCCTCGGGCGGCCACGGCGGAGACGACCTTTCGGGTGGCCATGGCACAGGAACAGACACCGGCTCAGGAACTGGAACAGACACCGGCTCAGGAACTGGCTCAGGAACTGGAACAGACACCGGCTCAGGAACTGGAACCGGCACCACCGGCTCAGGAACTGGAACAGACACCGGCTCAGGAACTGGAACCGGCACCACCAGCTCAGGAACTGGAACAGACACCGGCTCAGGAACTGGAACCGGCACCACCGGCTCAGGAACAGACACCACCGGCTCGGCAGCAGCCATCTTGTCTGAAGACACAGGTTCGGCGGCGGTCATCTTCTCCGAAGACACAGGCTCGGCAGACGTGACGTGAACAGGCTCGGCGGCGGCCATCTTGTCCGAAGACACAGGCTCGGCAGACGTGACGTGAACAGTCTCGGCGGCGGCCATCTTGTCCGAAGACACAGGCTCGGCAGGCGTGAAGTGAACAGGCTCGGTGGCGGCCATCTATTCGGAAGACACAGGCTCGGCAGACGTGACGTGAACACTATCAGCGGCAGCCATCTTGTCCGAAGACCCAGGCTCGGCAGGCGTGACGTGAACAGGCTCGGCGGCGGCCATCTTGTCCGAAGACACAGACTCGGCAGACGTGACGTGAACACTCTCGGCGGCGGCCATCTTGTCCGAAGACACAGGCTCGGCGGCGGCCATCCTGTCCGAAGACACCAGCTCAGGAACAGTCTCTGGCTGGGCAGATGTGACATGAACACTCCTTGGAATTTCCAGGATCTTGAATAGCGTCGAAAAATAATTCAACAGGGTTTCAGCTGCTATGGCAACAGCGGGCTGCTCGGGCACGGCCTCCGGGAAAACAGCGAGCTGCTCGGGTACTGCCTCCGGGACGACAGCGGGCTGCTCGGTCCCTGCCTCTGGGACAACAGCGTGCTTCACGGGCACGACCTCTGGGATGACAGCGTGCTGCACGGGGACGGCCTCTTGGAAAACAGCGGGCTGCTCGGGCACGACCTCCGGGGTGTGGTCAGTCTCTGGATTGGCAGACGTGTGTTTCTTCCCCCTTCTCCGTCCGTGACGGCGAGATGGTGGCTCAGATCTGTCTCTCACCCGCTCAGGATCGAAGGGGGGCCAGGGTGAAGAGTGGTGTTGGACTTCCACTCGACCATCTCCTCCTCTGCGACCTCCCCGGGTCCCACGAAAAATGACCAGTCGGGTTCCCTCAAATAATTCTCTCCTCGCCTGTTCGGTGGCTGGGGAAGAGAGGTTTGAATACATACCGCTGGATCTGTGTGTGACGGAGTCCTTCTGTCACAATCCACACGTAGGAAATAGAGAGAAGATCCAAGTGCAGTATGTATATTTATTAAGGGAAATCCGTTACTCAAATCCAGTCCAGGCAGGGGTCAAAACCAAAGTAGCAATCCAACATAAACAGGCACAACATAAACAGGCACAAGATAAACAGGCACAAGATAAACAGGCACAAGACAAACAGGCACAAGACAAACAGGCACAAGACAAACAGGCAAGAACAGAACTCGGAAGTGGTGTGATAATTACAAGGACTCCGTGACACATACTAAAACAGACAGGGTTATATACACAGGGAAATGACAATGCTAATGGGGAATTGGCTGAGTGCAATGATAGTGACAAGGGACAGCTGAGTGCAATGAAGAAACAAGGATCGTGGGGAATGTAGTTCAGAATGTGACAGACACCGTGGGGAAGGAGGACATCTAGTGGTGACCCAGGGAACACAAACCAGACACTGTGACAGGTATTCAGTATTCTGTTTTGCGATATTCCACAAACTAACAATAACCTATTCTGTTCCTCTGGACATGGAATCTCTTGTTTCTTTTCCCAAATCCTAAATCACGTCTCCTTTTGGAAGGGATTATAAACGTTACTTTCTTTTGTTTACTTTTAATACCTGTATTTGCATCCTTTACTATGGCAAAAGAGAAAAACAATATCTCGTTAGTTTCGATCTTTATCTCACGTCAAATTACATTTTTACACAGTAAAAAGTCTTCTCAAAGCGCAGAGCAGGATATGACGAAACATTTATCTTTGTGGGGAAATTTCCAAAATTTCATGTTACTTCTATTTCTTTCCATGTTCAAGGACTTTGCCTATTGTTCTTTTTTAATGCACTTTTATGCATAACCGTCGGTGGTTGGCCCTTTACCACAGCGGTGGTAAAAAAAATAAAAAAATACCACCTTCACTGTCACTGTCAGTTTCAATGCAATACCATTTCTAACTGTCAAAACAGTTTCATGACCATTTATTCCATTTTATTCCATTTATCATGAATTGTGTAATCAAACATTAGAGAAATAAGGCTACCAACTAACATAATTGATGTTTCAGCATTTTATAATTTAATATGCTTTTACTTTAATTAAAATTGTAAGTTTGAGGCTGTTCTGTGTCATGTATTTGGGGTCCCCAAAGCGAGGCACCCTACACAAAGGGGGCCTTACGCTGGAAAAGTTTGAGAACCACTGAAATAAATGCAGCCTTGGTAAACAGAAGAGACTTCTTTCAAAAACATTGCAAATCTTACTGACCACAAACATTCGAATGGCAGAGTATGCAGCACAAACTGTCCTGATAATATTAATATTCATAATACATTTTCATACTTATTAAATTAATCATTCAAAAGTTAAAATACCAACATAATTCAGGCCTTACATTTATTATGTGTCTGAATTTAGCTGTTCTCTCACTCTCTTTGTTGTAATTAATGATTGTGGAGGTGTGGGCATTAATGAGTGAAAAGGCAATTAAGAGCTGCTCCCTTGATCGACCTCCTCCCTCTCTCTCCTTTATCTTTTCTTTCCGTGCCGTCTAATGGAGCAAAGCAGTGGGACAAGATCTACACCTCTCCATCAGCCAACGATTCTCACTCTGTCTGCAGCCATTCTTTATTTAGTCCTTCCCCTGTTCTGTCGCTTCCCCTTTCTTCATCGTGTTCTTCCTCCTGTGGCGTGTTTCTGCTGCCATCTGTAGGACGCTGTCACTCACGCTGCGTTCACGGGTCACAGTGTTCACTTCTCTCTACACACTCAGCAGGAAACACACTTCACTTCATGTTGTCAAACACAGACAACGCTTGAGTTGCACACATTGAAGGTTTTCAGTGCATTATGTGCTTTAGTAAATAAATAAAACTGGATGAATTTGACATGAACAGCATTTAGGAATAAATTTCTCTGAATATATTATTGCCATGGGCGATAATATCATGATATTTGGCATTTTTATATTATGCATTGACTGATATTTTTTAAATCTAAGTTCAAATTATTATTATTTTTTTATTTTTTTTATTTTTTTAAATTGGTAACAACTTTATGACAAGTATACAGTTATAAATTACTTACAAATCATTAACAATGTATTAGTTTATAGTTAATTCAAAGTTAATGTATTCTCTACATTAATACATTAATAGGCTATATACAAATAGTGAGTTCTTTATTATTTGTCACTGTAATTAACACAATTGATATTGTTTAATTAGCTCATAGAAAATGAAATTTTAATTGGTTATTATGAGTAAATAGTTCTCACTTGAAAATGGGAAAATGTCATTAATTAAGTGCTTTAAACCAACCTTTATTAGACATTAATTGAATTCATATTCAGTGTTCCTTAAAATGTTTACAAATACAATAAACACACACATTATATGTTGCCATATGTTGTGCAACATATGACTTTCCACAGGCGTAATGGTGTTTATACTGACAATGTATAGACTACAATATATTAACTTCTAATTAATCATAAACTTACAACTTACACTTACATTTACAATAAGGTCCCATTAGTAAACGTTAGTTAACTCATTAACTAACAATGGACAATACATTTGTTACAGTGTTTGTTAATCTTTGTTAACATTAGTTAATAAAAAAAGCAACTGCTACTTTACATTTTTAGTTTATGTTAGCTCAGGTTCATTAAATACTTTTGGTTTTAATGATGTATTAGTAAATGTTGAAATTAACACTAACTAAGATCAATAAATGCCTTAGAAGTATTTTCTATTGTTAGTTCATGTAAGTGTAATTTTATATTAGCCAAGATATTGGTTGTAAGGCCAACAACAGTTTCCGATAAGCAGGTAAAGGAGTACTGTTCTTTCTTTTCAGTGTGGCAAAGTAGTTTAATTCCAATTTACTTCTATCTGACTCCATTTTATTGCAACCTTAGTTATTGGTAATTGGTAATTTAGATGATAATTTATCTAGACACTTCATTATTCTATTTAACTTGGTTGAAATTAAACTTGTTATTTTGGAAACCAATGTTGCTTCTCGCGCCGGCCATTTACCACAGATCCCACGATCACAAATTCACCAGTCTTGGTCACTAGGCAGGGGTAATTGACTATACTATTTAGAGAAGCGCACTCATGCTTGCTCTCTCTAAAAGTATTTTGTTTAGTTCCCATAGACCTGTATACACTTGAATGAAAGTAACACTCTCTCTAGTCAGAGGTCATGGCCACTACTACAGATGTAAGCCGACAAACATTTCTTTCTCTGAATTTAGCTTTGGTCATGCCATGGTTTCCCATGTACACTTAGTTAGGTTAGTCGAGTAACATTCTGTTGTCCTGAATGGGAATTCCCTTTATTAGACTTTATAGTCTAAGTACACTTGAACCAGTGGCGAAACCAGTGTCTGAAGGACACTCAGCATTATGGGCGGATCTGCCGACAAATCACCTTGAGCCTCTTGCAACATTTCTTTAAATACTTCAAGACCAAGACAAAACATCCAAGTGAGACGGGAACTTACAATTTCCATTAATTGCTGGGTAGTTTACACCTTTTGGGGACAAAAGGTAATTTGCATGAAAACCTTGGCAGAGAATCCACCCTCCTCTGTAAGCAAGATATCTCTAAACTTTTAGAATCTCTTAACCTCTTACTCTTTTTGCTTTACTTCTGTGGGGATGAGACCATTGTACCAGTCGCACTGAGATATAGATTTGTGGGTGAATTTCAGGTGATCTCAGCATGTGGAGAGAAGAGATGGGGGAAGAGGGGGCGAAGGGAAGGAAAGTAGATGTAGAATGTAAGACAATACTGATGTGATTGACACAATGGGCCCTATTTTAACGATCTGAAACGCAAGTATCAAGCGCGAAACGCAAGTAACTTTGTGGGCGGATCTCAGGCACTGTTGCTATTATACCGGCGGGATAAATTACTCTTGCGCCCGACCCAAATCTAAAATGGGTTGGTCTGAAGTAGCTTCATTACTCATAGGTGTGGTTTGGGCGTAACGTGAAATAAACCAATCAGAGCGACATCTCACATTCCCTTTAAAAGCAGGCGCGCTTGTTCCATGGCGGATTACTATTATAACAGCGGATTTGCCAGGCGCACGCCAGGAGCGGTTCACAGCCGAGGAGACCGACGTTCTCGTCAGGGCCATAAAACACAGAGAAGTGACATTGTATGGGGATGGGAGAAACCCACCCAAATTAGCTTCAGTTAAACAGGCGTATGATAATTTGGGTAAATGTGTAAGCTAGATTTATGCCTATTTTTTCACATCTTCATGGACACAACAATGATTTCCCTTGTGTGTTAATTTTTTTCCTTGTAATAATGTATGGTTTTCTAAAAATGAGAACTGCTGCATAGATGAGATAAGCAAAGTGCATGCTTTCTAAATAGTATAATTGTGCACACGTTATATTGATTATGGCCAAGCATGCGCCCTTAAAATAGCATATGAATAACATGCGCAACGCGCCACTGACTTTAGACTAGGTTTTTCCTGGTCAGTGGCGGAATTGTTCCCTTTCGTCCTGGGACACCGACATGTCGTCGGGGGAGTTCCCTGACGAATTGGGATCACGCTAGGGAGACCAATTGCCTACGAGTGAATTAAAACGAGCCAATGAAAATTGGCATGCAGGATTTGCATTCCGCAGCCCGCCTACCAGCGCGGGTATAAAACGACGGAAGCAATGCATGCATAGTGCTTTTAGCTTCGGAGCCGACCGGTTGTGTCCTCTCTGAGTGAATGAGCTTTAAGATTGAATCTATCTTACGCTCTACGAGTCTGCTGTTTCGGGAGGGGATCTCTCTGTGTTGGTGAGACGGCGTTTCAGCGACCGCGCGATTTCCTGTCTGCCGGCTGCGTCTACAACGCTGTTAATTCAAAAGCTGTTTTCACAGCTGGTAAAAGGTTGAGTGCGCACAGCGGGCTTGCAGTTTCCCCGCTGTGTTGCCGCGTTGGGTCCCTGTGTGCTTCAGCACAATAGAGAGAGTACTTTCTTCCTGAAAGAGCAACACGAGTGAAGATCACGTCCTTTTCAGGATGACGTTTCACTCGTGTGTTTCTGGATGCGATCGTTTCCTGTCCTCATTTGACGGCCACGTTCATTGTTTCACATGCCTAATCAGTGTGTGAGACTACGTTCGTGGGTGGTTCATGTTCTCTCAGGAGTGCATGACCACGTTGGCACGTTGTTCGTCTCCCCTTTTTAAAGGCTCGAGCCGCTCAGCGTGCCGTGTGCCGTCGAGCGCCGGCTGACAGCGCGGGTTGACACAGCAACCCAGCATGTGTCATTCGGCGCTCTAGATGCGCGGTCGAGACTCGTGTACCTCTACGAGGTTGAGTCCCTTTGCTTATTCCCCAATCTAGTTCCTTTTCTAAAAAGGGGAGGACTACTTTGGCTAATGAGCATTTGGTGATCTGGGGGTTACAGTGCGGAACGTCTCGCCAGTTGAAAGACCCTCACGAGCTTCCCACTCCTCTAGCGCATCGCAAACATGCTGAGACTGTGTTCGTGGGTGGTTTATGCTTTCTTATGAGAGCATGACCACGTTGGCACGTTGTTCGCCTTGCCTAAAGGCTTGAGCGCCCAGCGTGCCGTGTGTCATAGAGGCGACGGCCACGTTCACTGTCTTGCATGCCTGGTTGACGGCCACGATCACTGTTTCACATGCCTAATCAGTGTGTTGAGACTGCGTTTGTGGGTGGTTCATGTTCTCTCATGAGTGCATGACCACGTCGGCACGTTGTTCGTCTCCCCTTTCTCGTAAAGGCTTGAGCCGCTCAGCATGCCGTGTGCCGTCGAGGCTTTCGGATGGGATTCTGGTCCTTCTCATGAGGGACCAAGCATTTCATTCGGGGCTCCAGGGGAGGACAGATGTCGATCGCTACATCGGAGAGGGGGCTGTTATACTCTGAAAATGATGCTGAGTTCCTACTATAATGGTGTGCTCTCATGCTGAAGATTCAGACTTGACAGCCACACTTTCCTGGGCTATTCTAAAGTGCCTGGATGGGTGTGAAAAATTTTGGCAGCATGGAAGCATTTTGGTGCCAATATGGCAAGCCAAACATACCTAAATCTGCAGAAGTTTTTTCCTCTCTCACTACCCCTGCACATTCAGTGCACGTGGGTAGTTCTGACTCAAGGTGGAGCTGCTCTTAGTGACTGACCGTGATTAGTCACAGCGCTGGCCCTCGGTCAGATGATGTCCACACTGGTGGTCCAGAAGCGCCTCAAAACCAGCCCGCTCGGAGTTCGTTTCCCCCCAGCAAAAGGAAGGGAAATGACCCTGAGAGGAGCAACCCAGAGTATGTGACGTCTGCTCTTCGGGAGGGTGTGTCATCACCACTCCTTCCCCCGGAGGAGGGCCGGGTGGAGAATTTCGTTTCTGTTCCGCCGCTGGTCATCCAGTCAGCGGTACCCAAAGTTTGAGCAGTCCACTTCCTCTGAGTCACTCACGGGCCCCAGCGCTCAGATGACAGTGAGGGCTACAGCCTTGTCACTCTCGTCTCTCACTGGGCGAGGAGGCGGAAACCAGGACTCGATGCCCCCGGGCCTCGCTCCTCGTTTCCCCTCACGGTCAAGACTGGCAGTAAAATAAGACCAGTCTCCTCCGTCTGAGAGGGTCAGAATGGCAGTGTGCGCCGCCCCCGAACGGTGCCACTCCCGCTCCCCTCTCCCCAGCTCGCGGATAGCAGTGACGCAGCCTCGGCAGTGGTAGACACCATCTCTTCCGCTAGAGCCCCCTCTACGAGGCGCCTCTACACGTTGAAGTGGAACCTGTTCGTCGAATGGTGTTCCTCCCGTCAGGAGGACCCCCGAACTTGCCCGATCAGAGTCGTGCTTTCCTTCCTGCAAGATGGGTTGGAGCGAAGGCTGTCTCCCTCCACCCTCAAAGTGTATGTCGCTGCAATAGCCGCACATCACGATGCAGTAGAAGGTAAGTCTTTGGGAAAGCACGACCTGGTCATCAGATTCCTTAAGGGTGCTAGGAGGTTAAACCCACCTCGTGTTTTGCACTCTGTACCCTCTTGGGACCTAGCTCTGGTACTTAGAGCTCTTCAAAGTCCTACCTTTGAGCCTTTGTCGACAGTAGAGCTTAATATCCTGTACATTAAGACAGCGCTCCTGTTAGCATTGGCCTCTTTCAAGAGGGTCGGGGATCTGCAAGCATTTTCGGTCGACGAATCGTGCCTGGAGTTCGGGCCGGGCCTTTCTCATGTTGTATTGAGACCCCAGCTCGGATATGTGCCCATGGTTCCTACCACTCCCTTCGCTGTGCAGGTTTATACTGACAGAACGCAAAGCTTCAGGACCTCAGATCAGCTCTTTGTCTGTTACGGAGGCCAGCAGAAGGGGAAGGCTGTCTCCAAGCAGAGGTTAGCCCACTGGCTAGTGGATGCTATCACCCGAGCGTATGAGTCTCTGGGTGAGCCTTGTCCTCCCAGGTTGCGGGCTCACTCTACTAGAGGTGTTGCCGCTTCCTGGACTTTGGCTCAAGGCGCCTCGCTGACAGACATCTGTAGACCCATGGTTACCCATGATGCCACGTGCAGTTCAGCCGTGTCTTCCCCTTGACAGACTCGTTCTGTCATCCCTGTTGAGTACGCTCCCACTTCCCTCGGATTGGGACCACCTCAGGGACTGCCATATGTTTCACTATCCCACTGGGCTAGTACATATGTGTATTCCAGGCCTTCCTCAGGCAGGCTGGGGCTTCCACAGCGTCCCCCCCCCCCTTTTTTAATGGGTTAGGGCACGCTTTCCCAGTGTTATCCAATATCCACTGAGCGGGTCTTGCGGAACAGCAGTGTGATTCCCTAGCTAGCTCCCGCAACTTATTACAAGAAACTGCTGCAGGGTAGCTTAGCCGGGCGCTGGAATGGGCCAGCACTATGGCGTTTTATTAGGGATCCCAATTCGTCTGGGAACTCCCCCGACGACACGTCAGGAGTTCCCAGGACGAAAGGGAACGAGGGTTACATGCGTAACCGAGACGTTTTCTAAACCTGCAAAATAGCACCAGGGAACATTTGCGCCGGAACACGCCTCCTCTTTGCGCTGAACCGCCCCCGGGAGCACAAGTTAATTTCCTAATTTACCGACGTGCGTCTGTGGAGGGAAAAGTCCGCTGTGCGCGGGTGCAAAATAGGAATGATACATGCGTCGGTGTACAAAGTCAATTGCGCTGGATGCAAGATAGTGCCCAATGTGATTGTGTCTTGGATGGGGATGCTAATTTTGCAAGAGAGAGTTCAAATGTTAATTTCCATTGTTTTCTCAGAGAGTAGTCCTCTCTTGGTCCAGACAGTTCGGCATCAGTCTTAAAACATCAACCATAAAAAAATCATATCACTCGACCACTAGAATATTTGCTACGTGTATTTTCCTAAAGCAATCCGTGTTGTTGGTGTCAGTGCTGCTTTAAGTGCTGATCTTTATTGTCTCCACTCTTCACATGATTGATACAGCAAAGTGAGGGCAACTTTGTCTTTGTCTCCACTGACATTTTAATGTTGATTCCTCTTTATAGTGAGTGTGCTGTAGGTGTTGTAAGTGGATGAGTTATGCTCGTCTTGCTCTTCCCACCATCATTAAAAAAAAAAAAGAAAAAAAAATACAGGGACAGTTTGAAGATGAGATGACAGAGGTGATTTCAAGAATGTTTCATTTTATTAAGAAAAAAATACAAACTTGTTTTGTTAGCAAGTCAAAATTGTATCTATTAGTTTGTCGAAAAAGTGAATGTTATTCTACTACACACAGGTATAGTGTAAAGTTCAAAATTTGGGGTCGGTAATATCTTTTTGTAAAGTCTCTTGTTCTCGCCAAGGCTCCATTTGTGAGATCAAAAATGCAGTAAAACCAGTAATATTGTGAAATATTATTGCTGTCACATCTGGTTGCAGCAAAATGAAATAAAAGTGCACGATTTAATTGCAGCAGTCTTCTCTTTATTAATCAAAACAAAATAATCACTGGTTTGAACCATGGGAACAGAACAACCAAACATAATAAGATGAGAACAGACCAAGAATTAAACACTGGGTTTATATACAGATCAAACTAATTAACATAATGAGACATAGCTGACATAACTAACCAATGGTTACAATGAGTAACCAAGGAGACTAACCAGAAGCAGGAAGGAACCAAAGAAAACAGAGAACAGAGCAAAATTCATAGTAAAACTCAAACAGAAAAAAAAAAAACATAACCCTGAATAGATTTTAAAATGTAATTTTTCCCTGTGATGTAAAGCTTAATTTTCAGCATCATTACTCCAGTCTTCAGTGACACATGATCCATAAATCATTCTAATATGCTGATTTGCTGCTCAAGAAACATTCCTTTATTATCAATGTTGAAAACAGTGCTGCTTCATATTTTTGTGGAAATCATGATTTTGGATTTTTTGAAATTTCAGGATTATTTGATGAATAAAAGGTTTAAAACAACAGAATTTATTTCAAACTGGACATTATAAATGTCTTTTGCAACATTATAAATGTCTTTACTGTCACTTTTTATCAATTTAATGTGTCTTTGCTTAAAATAAGAATATTCAAATCTTACTGTCCCCAGACCTTTGAACGGATGTGTAAATATAGTTTAAAGATAAGATTTTGAGAGCTGATTTTGAGAATATTTTGATTTTTTTTTTAAATTGTCCAAAAAAAGTTAATTTTATTACCAAAACACATCGAACATTTCATCAAAATTCACTTGAATGTTGATCAAGGCAGAGACAGAGACAATGAATTATATATTTATTCATCAATACTGGTAAATATTTTAAACATTGTTTTAAGAAATTTAATATATTTCATATCAAGATTTCATATATTTAGAAAGAGCCCATAATTGAAGAATAACTATATATTACATTAATTAGATTTTTTTTAAACTTATATATTTTAGTAATGCAGATTGTCATACTCAGTGGTATATTTAATGATAAATGACTGTTTGTTTATTATTAAAACAAATTAGCGTAATATACAATATGTATTCGTCCTAAAAAGGTCTTTCCCTACGTGATGTTATGTAGTACTGATGTGCGCAATGACTGATGGCTAAATGTCTTCTTTTGGGGTGATATATGATGTTCAATTCCTGTAATCGGCCAAATGAGCATTAAGGAATCTCACTAAAAACGCTCCCCACAAACACACACATACACACACACACACTGGCCATTATCATGGTGTGCTTTTATTTTATTATTTTGGGAGCGAATGGTTACTCCGATAAAATCATATTGATGCTGAGTGTGTTCATAAATGCAAACCCTAGAGTAAACCCACACACACACAAACACATCTCTACACCTTCATCAGCTCCAAAACAAACACAATTAAACAGCTGTCCAATAAAAGCACCTGTAAGCCTGTCAGTCACCAATCAAATCGCTCCATTACTAGAGTCACCGTGCTTAGTGAGTGAGTTTTTCATACAATTCACAGTCTGTCTGTGTGTATTGATCTTACACATTTGTGTGTCTGTTCTTTAACAAGAAGGATGAAAGCACTAGAGTGCTTCTAATGTACATCAGTGAGTGGAGGAAGTTTTTATAAGGCCAGCGACAATTTGCAACAATCTACTGCTGCACACTTTACACAGACTATAAATCTGCATCTACTTTTCACAGATTCACTGTTTTGAAGGATGAAAATGTAGACGCTGTTTCTCTCTGCTGCGTTAGAGGAGCATGTGTAACGCGTGCAAACCCATATGACTATTTCTTTTATGCAATGGAAAAGGAGGGATGTTGAAAAAAGATGCCATTTTTTGAGTAAATGTGAACTAAAGAACTACAACTTCTGTATAACTACTGTAGTTTGTTATATTCTTAAATTATTCTCAAATGATGCTGTCTACATGTCTTCTGAAGCCATAAATGGAAGTCAGTTTAGGCCACAAAAAAAAGAAAAAAAAAGAGTAATTGCGACTATTTCTCACAATTCTGAATTAGCATTTTGTAATTCTGAATTTTTTTCTCAGAGTTGAAACTTCTTATCTCACAATTATTTTTATTTTTTGTCATTTTGAGTTAACATCTCGCAAAATTGTTTTTGCGAAGATGTTCACTGATTGTCGCAAAATTGTGAGTTTATTACAATTATTTATTTCTCACAATATTGAGCCATCAGCTTGCAATTCTGATGATATCTCACAATTCTGACTTATTTTTCTTTTAAAGGAAGCCTAGTTTTATGGATTAAAGTATCAACTAGCAGTTCAGAGGAAAAAAGTCATAATTGCAAAATGTAAACTTTGAATTTTGTGAATAAATGTCATAATTGTAACTTAGAATTTCGAGAACAAAAGTCAGAAGTGTGAGATGCCAACTCAGAATTCAGAAAATAATAGTCGGAACTGCGAGATGTTAACTTAGAATTCCAAGAATGAAAGTCATAATTGTGAGATATAAACTTGCAGTAACAAAATTGTTATTACCACAAATATTAACACAAAATTGGGAGATACATTGGGAGTTCAGCG
This sequence comes from Abramis brama, assembly GCF_963993115.1. Taxonomy (NCBI): domain Eukaryota; kingdom Metazoa; phylum Chordata; class Actinopteri; order Cypriniformes; family Leuciscidae; genus Abramis; species Abramis brama. The sequence goes on along the minus strand of NC_139965.1, from coordinate 51,037,368 downwards.
CTGAACACATTGCATCCATACAGAAAGTAAAAGTGTAAAAAAATAGTCCTGTTTTATCAGACCTTGTGCAGGCACATCCCAGGAACTTTTTTTTCTTTGAAGTTTGTGGCAATTTTGTTGAACCTGCATGAAATGATTTGTGATGGATACTGTTATTTGATTCCATGTTGTGAATAAAGTTAATGCTTTGACTCCATGCTCGTGTGTGTTGCAGGTTCGGGGAAGGTTACACACTGATCGTTCGTGTGTGTGCCGATCAGGCTGACATGTGCGTGGTGGAGTCATTTGTGCGGGACACGTTTCCTGGCAGCACTTTGAAAGAGAAACATCACAACACACTGCAGTACCAGATACCGCAGGGAGAGGGAACCCTCGCGCACATCTTCAGCCAGCTCAACAAACACCAGCAGATGCTGCTGGTGGAGGATTACTCTGTGTCACAGACCACACTGGACCAGGTAAAACACACACCTGACGTATGAGGATTAGATCTCTGATTTAAACATGAAAATAATAATAATAATAATAATACAGGCATGCACGTGTCATTAAACATTCTTCTTTAATAATATAAAGTAGCTGCAAGTAAGGATGGGAATCATATCATAATGATTCTACTTTAGATTCAGCAATTATAAAGGTTTTTTTTTTTTCATTTGTTCACTCAAAATATAACTGCCAAGATAGACATCTTTACATAATCATGCGTGTATTTGACCGTTCAAGTGCAATAAGCCTAAATCTGCAGCCAGTCTGACATCAGTCAGTATGTCAGTACCGAATTGAGTTCTCTTTTGTGGTATACTGCGAATTATTATAATTTTGTGGATTTTGGAAAAACTGGATGGTCTGCCTTATGTCATTCCAAACCTGTCCTGTATAACTTTATTTATTCTGTTGAAAACACACAATAGAAGTCATTGATCATTAAAACTGTTTGGTTATCAAAAATATATATGAAATTGCAGGGGTTTTTTTTTTTTTTTTTTTTTGGGAAAGTACTAAGCAAGTGTGTATTTGACTGACACACTTGACATCTCTTTTCCCGGGCCTCCAGCTTCTCTTCAACTCCTTGATCTGCCGTCCTCAGACTCACCACACACTTTACAGTAAACGCTCGTCGACTCCAGTAAATCATCATTTGGCCGTCCTGTCAGTGTGAAATGCTTCACTTTATCTTAGATATTATCTGCAGTTTCTGCTCATACTGTTTGTTTCTGGTAGTAACGGCTAGTATATCCAGAAAACACACTCTAGACACTGGAAGTCCAGACTATCCATTAACGCCATACTCATAAAATTAGCACAATCTTTATAACTCTGATCCCTAACACTTCCTCATCTATCCGAGTGCATTTCTTCTGTGGTTTTCATATGCAGCAGGTCCCTTACTGCCATCCGACGTCTTTTGAGAATGAATCACATGCCAATATTGCTGGCAACTGTGAGACATAATGAACTGACGCTGAGGACGATGGCAGTACGACCCTTGATGGGTTACTAGCAGGGTTTGAAATGAACTTTTTCTCTCACCAGCCAGTATGGCTGCTAAATAAAATGAAAAATAAAATGAAACAAAAACAAAATTCTCATTGACTTTCACTGCACAGAACTGATTCCGTTGTAGTACATTAAAAGCAATGCATTTGAAAGAAATGATGCTATGATGTCAGATAGATCAAGCCACTATTTGTATTGGGTAGAAATGTCACAGCAGAAAAAGACTGAAAGGTCTAATTTTATTTTATTTCCATTTTAGTTTAGTTATAGTTTTTATTTATTTCCAGTTAATAATTTGGGTGATTAAACTTAAACTTGGCAACATTTCAAATTTTCATTTTTCCAATAATATTTATATTTTATTTTATTTCAGCTTTATTTCAATTTACAGAAATGTTGTTTTAATGTATTAATAGTTTGTTTTAGTTTACGATAATAACCCTACCATAAGGACACTGAGATCATGACATTTAAATATTGAATCTAAGCAGCCATACATTTTTTCCAACTCATTTGATACGTTTCTCTCTGTTTCTCTAAGGTTTTTGTGAATTTTGCACGGCAGCAGCGTGATGAAGAGGACGGTGTGTTTGAGAACGTTGTGGATCTGAGTGATGAAATGCAAACATCAGCAACATGAATCAAACATCAATCAGCAGAAATCAGCAGTTGCAGGCACTTTATCACAGTTATTTTTATTTTATTTTACATCGTGTAGGCCATCAAGATTTGATGATTTAGTTTAAAACATCCAACCAAAAATAGAGACAAAACCTTCAGAAGAACTCAGGGTTCGTTTTTATACAATATTTTTATCCAAAGAATTTATGATGAAATATCTGCTTAATTTGCACTACGTAACATTAAATACTCCATATTTTTACTGATAAGATTGAATGACTTATTTCCACAGAAATTATATTTTTGTCATATGCTACGAGATTATATATGTAAAATTGCATTGTGTACTGTTGCAATATACTAAAGAACTAATAATTCACACTGTTTTTTTGTTTGTTTTGGGGGTTTTTTGGTGATTTTGGGGTTTATTAGAGGAAGAGCAGAGAGAAATTTCAGCTTTATTGTCAATTTATTTTCTAGTTGTCAGTTGTACTTATTGAAAGACCATATGCATTGATTTTTTCTTTTGTATCTCAGGATAAAATGTCATGCACTTTAGAGCAGCATTTCCCAACCTTTTCAGTCTTATGTACCCATACTACCACGTCAATAAGGCTCAAGTATATTTATTTTATACTGTGAGTCATATTTTCTGTTTTATAGATTTGTAGGTAACACTTTACAATAAGGTCCCATTAGTTAACGCATTAAGCAGCACATTTGCTTAAGTATTTCTGGTAACACTTTAGTTTAGGGGTTCAATTCTCAATTTTAACTATTGCTTATTAGCATGATATTACTAGGATATTGGCTGTTTATTAGTACTTATAAAGCACATATTAATGTCTTATTCTTCATGACCATATTCTACATATCTTAATCCTACCCAATACCTAAACTTAACAACTACCTCACTAAAATGTATAATTAGTAATTTGGAGCTTATTGAGGCAAAAATCATAGTTAATAGTGATAATTGGACCCCAATCTTAAGTGTTAGTTATCTTAACATTAGTTTAAAAATAATACAATACAACTGTTCATTGTTAGTTCATGCTAGCTGGTCCATTAAATAATATTAACAGATACAACTTTTGATTTTAATAATGTATTAGTAAATGTTTAAATTAACGGTAACACTTTATATTAAGTATAGTGTAATAAAGTATTTACAAATCATTTGAAAATAGTTAATTAATAGTTAATAAACTGTAGTGAATACATTAATAGACTATATACAAATATTGAGTTCTTCATTCATTGTCACTGTAACTAACAATGTGGATTAGGAGTCGGTTTAGGGGGAAGAATATACAGTATAAAACATTTATATGGAAAGTCCCTATAAAACATGGAAACCCGGTGTGTGTGTGTGTGTGTGTGTGTGTGTGTGTGTGTGTGTGTGTGTGTGTGTGTGTGTGTGTGTGTGTGTGTGTGTGTGTGTGTGTGTGTGTGTGTGTGTGTGTGTGTGTGTGTGTGTGTGTGTGTGCTTTATGTATTTGGAAACATTTTAAGAAACACTGAATATGAATGCAATTAATAAAGGTTAACTTTATAAAGGTTAATAAGGTTGGTTTAAAGCACTTAATGTAATTTTCCCTGATCTAATCTGAAGTGAGAAGTTGTTAACAAAGCATTAATTACAGGAACAATGAATGAAGAACTCACTATTTCTATATAGTCTATTAATGTTTTGAACTTTTAACTAAAGTTTATAAACTATTGATTAACTATAAATATAAATTACTGATCTGATTACTGAAATGATTTTACAAATGAACTTTATTACACTATACTTATTATAAAGTGTTACCAAATCAACATGAACTGAGATTAATAAATTCTTTAGAAGTATTTCTCATTGTGAGTTCATGTTAACTAATGTAGTTAACTAACGTTTCCAAATGGAACCTTATTGTAAAGTGTTACCGGTTTGTACAAGCAATTATCAAAATCAGTTTTGTCCTTTAAGGGTACATGTACCTGTGGTTAGGATTGATTGTTTGACGTGTCTGTAGGAAACACTCTTTTTGTAGGACAGAGAGGGCTGTGATATATGCAACATAAAATGCAACGAGAATTTTTTTTACCTCAAACACACACAGAAGATCTCAGCACTTATCCGCTCTTAATCATGCCATTTATTCTGCATTCATATGATCCTATGAGTCTGCTGCTCAGATCTGTGTTCTTATTGCTTTATGCACTGACACGCATTAAACATTTGCACACTCTGCAGAGCCTCCGAGTTTCATTTCACAGATTCAACCTTTCCAACTGCAGTCAGATCCAAAGACACTCACTTCAGCTGTTTCTCTCCATTTCTCACTGTTGTTCTTGAACATCATTTCATTGAAATTCCACACTATTACAATTTCCAACTAGGAGCTGGTTTATTCCTGTAATGTAGTACCTTTTTACTCTGTAAATAAAAATTAAAATAAAAAAAAATTGTATATGCCTGTGGTGTATGCCATCAAGAAGAAGAGACTTTGTGAAGTCCTATAATTGCACAAAGAATGTTTGTAGCTCCTGTAAACTGATGTTAAATGTTGAGGTTGCATTTAACTTACCCATTAGTGAGAAAAAGTTATCTTTTATGTAAAAGCACTCAAGTCTCGACTAGAAGAGAGTTATAAAATTGCATGGGATGGGAATAATATGAAATGAGAGGGGAAACTATTTTAATCCTTTTGTGAGTGAAGTCTCTCAGGGGAATGCAATACAATCAAAATTTGCCAGAGGGGTGCGAATGTTTCGCAAGTGAATGAGAAAGCATTAAAAAAATATATATATATATATATAATTTTTTTTTTCCCTCTCCCATCTCATATTTTTCAATCACCATATCCCCTTAGGGCTTCCATACAGGTGAGTTTAATGTACATCAGGAAAAAATCTTAATTAAAGCTACAATGTGTAATTTTTTCACACTAAAAAAATACACATTTTTCACACTATCACACTAAACTGCATTTGAGAGTGTTATAATGTTATTCTATGTGTCAGTTTGTCTGTATGTGACTAGCAGTAAGCTAGATCAACATTAGAATAACATACTGCTGATAATATTCTAACATTTCATTATGTTGAGCTATATTCACCTTATTCCGCCCCGCCCACTTTTAATACTTGGGTCATTCTATGAAATTTTTCTGTCCCTAGCCTTTACAGAAATATTACACTTAAAAAACACTTTCGGGTTACAATTTCTTTACATTTTAAAATAAAACAATATGTTATTTGAACAATTACACCCTCTTGAGCCATCAATGTGGCAATATTTGATTTTTATTAATTATATAGAATTTCAAGCACCACAGAAGTGCTCGTCCCCACAGTCATGTACAGAGGGAAAATGCTTTATTTTGAGGTCAATAACAGATTTTTACACCATTTAAAATACAATAATGTATACATAACTATCAAATATATTATGTAAATGATATATATAAAAAAAATGCAGAATAAATATTATAAAATTTATAATGAAAGTAGTGGTCCCCTGGAGTTGTGTCACTGGTGTTACCGTTAAACAAAAATCTCTTATTTTGAAATAGAAATCACACTGATGAGACATCACTTGACTTCCTTCTTCCAATTCCTGTATATCTATGAAGAAAAGCCCACGGTAGATCCACTGTCTCTTTTCAGTTAGCAGAAATCTTCTCATTTATCTCATGATTTCATATGAAGCTTTTAGTTGAAGTCACTGGTATGACCTACTTTACTGTTAGGTAATTGTAAAAAAAACTAGAATACAAATGGATTAAACTACTTAATTTAGTTAGTATACCATGATTGACAACATGTGGTTTGTTACCTTGCAGCAGCCATTTTGTAAAATTAATTTTTCATGAAAATTGTCACTGGTGTTACTGTCACTGGTGTCACCTTTCTTATGGGTAACACCAGTAACACCAGTGACTTCCATTTATAGATAAACTTTATTGTGTCACTGGTGTTACTGTCTTTTTTTCTGTCACATTAAATGCAATGTCACATGTGACATAGTAATAATGTTACATCCATTTTATTCTGCTACACTCAAAAGTTAAGATTTAAAGGATTGCATCATTACTTGATTTTAACTTGATTTTAACTGGTTTTCAAATATTTTCATTGTTATAGCAAATAGATGGTAGGGCAGATGAACTAACCTCATTCAAGCACACTTTTAACAAACCTGATTAAAATAAATAAAACATAATCTCCTTATTTGTTGCGTTATTATTATTTTTCGCTAACTCTGTCTACATGTGCTGAAAAAAAATTTGAAATAATATTTCATAAAAACCTTTAATATTGCCAAAGAAGTAACACCAGTGACAAAAAAATGGTACATGCGGTCTTTAAATAAATGTACAAAAAATATAAAAAAATCATTAAGCTGTAATTTATGCGTATTCATAAAGTCAAAGGGTAGTCTAATAATGTGGTTTAAGTTTAAATGTTAGAAAAAGAAATCAATTTTAAGACATCTTGCCATACCAAAAGTGGACGTTTCTGTAGAATGACCCACTTCGCGCTTCCGCATTTTGTCATCCGACTTCCGCTAAACTGGCACGGCACATCCGGTAGCTAGTTCAGTAGTTAGAAGATTGTTTATAGTTAGCCAAAACTTTAGCAAAATGACAAATAACGTTAATACCGTAAATATTTTAAATTGGGAGCACAGAGAAAACTTTATACGATGATCAGTTGGTCTCACATTGTCTCATCCATCGTCATTGTTAACGTGGCCAGAGGTAACCTATGGGGACATATTTAACTACTTCGTCCTGTCAGAAGGAGTTGATGGAGCAGCAATGAAAAATTATTTGTAAATAAGAAGGAATGAGAACATTTAGGGTTAAGGATAGGAGATTAGGTAATTGGTTAAATATAAATGATTAAATAAGTTGTATAAAATCAGTTGTAAGAAGTGTTTGATGTTTTCAGGAAGCTAGAGACACCTTCTACTGACCTTCATGTAGATACATTTCACCATTTAAATTTCACAAGTAATAAACCAAGATGGTATTCATTTGCAAACTTGACGTGACTTATTCCTTCTAACTAGAAGACTTAATTCATTTAAGTTTTAAGGGGAATCTACAGAGCTCACATTATATGGTTTAATAATAAATGACTGACAGGTAACATCTGCTCACACTGTAAAGGTTTATAAAAATATCTTCATAACAGGTAAAATCTGGTCACATTGTAAAGGTTTATAAAAATAACTATTCATAACAGGTAAAATCTGGTCACATTGTAAAGGTTTACAGGAAGGACAAGTTTCACCTTCCTTTCATAGAGGAGATCGGTAATGGTGAAGCCTCTGTCTGCCATTACTTCATCGCCTGGACAAAGTTATTAAGTGCACGATATTGAAGAAAAATGCGATATGCGATAACTCATTAAACAATGCGATATTCGATATGCGATACGATAATGCTTAAAGTGTATAAAATTAACTTAAATTAGATTTAAAATTATATAACCTACATACTTGTTTCACATTCTTTTTGTGACAAGAAAACATCCCTTCAACTTGTGAAAGTGAACAGCAGTGTTTTACTGTAGCATAAGAAGTGTTATTTTAACATCAGTGTAAACACAGGGTTAAGGGGTTCAGGTTATCAGGTCTATTTAACAACAGAAACTGAATAATCAAATGTAAAAATAAAACACTGCATAGTTTTCACTGTATGAATTAAATATATATATACTGATTCTTATTAAAGCTAAAAAAGTTATGCATATTGCGATATATACATTTGAGATATTTTGATATATTGTGCAGCCCTACATGTTGTGTTTGGAAATTGCTCTCTGAAACACTTCTCCTCCATGATGTCAAGCCAACGTGAAATCACCTTGCTTACAATGGACTGAGAAACACCAAACCTTTCAGCAAGATCACCCTGCAATAAATTAAGATGCAGATTCAACAGAGTAATCAGGAGCTGATCCCAAGTGGGTAGCTGAAAGCTGTTGGTGTATGAATTGGTAAGGTGCTTGGCAACTGAATGGAATGCATCCAATGTCGACCCTGTGTAGAGCTGACAAAGGTGGTTGTTTCTCAGCAGAGTTATGTACTATGGCACTGGCTCAATGCATTGTGTTCCCATTTCAAATGTAGGTGACATCAGGTTGAGTTGAGATTTTGAAGCGTAGTTGTGGTCAGAGACAGATGGATCCTCCCATTGTGTTTCTGCATCACAGGTCTGGGGCATGTGGCTGTGATCACCCTCACAGTTGTCCACTGCAACACTGACGCTCATCGATGAACTAAGGAAATAATATAACCATAAACATTTTTACATTAGTAGGCTACTTAAAATAGATCATGAGAATTAATTTATGATGGCACTCATACTTAGAACAGTGTGAAAAAGAGAGATGCATTAAAAACGAGACAGTATACACACAATCTCCTAACTCGCCGTAGGTCAATATCAATATCTGAATGAGAGATGTAGCTAGCTGGCCTCCTTACAGGAATAATGTGACGTGAGCTATTGTAAGACTGTAATGTACCATAATATATTGTACTATCGTGAATATTCATTCATTCATTCTTTATTTCAGACCCTTAGGTCCATATCACAAAGTAAACGAAATATAAGAAATATGACATATATAGGTGGCCAATGGTAATCATGCAAGATTCGTTGTATTTTGTTAACGACTCGTTACTAATCTTAAATGTATTCATAGAACGGACTTCACGAATCTAACGTTAGGCTAACAAGCGCGTAGATAGGTAAGTTAGGTAACAACAGTTAGGTAAGTTAGCTTACCTGAATCTGACAACCTGTTCAGCACCCAGCGGGACTTCTTTACCAGAACATCGTAGCGGAGCCTTTACTCGGGGTAAGGTTGTTCCCCCGTAAGATGTAAGTAAGATGACAAAACGAACTTAATGGCGTCACCCTTGTTGTCGTGGAAAATAAGGTGAATGACATTGATTAGTTTTATGTACATTTGCTCACCTGTCTAATAAAGTACATACAAGAGTGTATGTCAAGAGTGTATCTCTGTCAAGTCGAAGTTTGTCACAGACGTGGAGCTCTCGGCATCTCGAAAACGCCACGCTGATATTGATCCTCGTTTTAGTTCTCCTTTTGTCCCAAAGTCTGCTTGCCATTGTCCATAATGTTTGAACGAAACAACAACAGCGCGAGCGTGCACTAGACATAACACAGTTGTCCACGTCTGTCGCCATGGTTACTATGGCAGTACGAGCGGAAACCAGGGATAACGCGGATATTACATCATTGACATGCGACAAGTGAACAGGGAGCCAGGGACGAGCCATTATTCAAAATTGGAATTTCTCTGAAATTAAAAATCTTTGGGAACTTTTGGGAATTTTATTACAAAATTCTTACGTATTGTAGCTTTAATTAGAAGAGAATCCCAAGAAAGTGTATGATTTTTGTAAATGCACTCTACACAGGGATTTAATGTTTTCATGTACAATTATCAGAATATAATTATATGCAAATGCAGTGTTGATGCATTAAGTTTGTCAAATAATATTCAGGAACCTTGGGGTCTTGCATTTTCAGTATTTCTTCTATTGTCAAGAGCCCACGGAGCCCCTAAGGTAACAATAGGCTACCAGCTGCACATTCTCACTTTCTCATCTCTCCGACAGCAAGTTGACGCACTAATTCGCGTCCAATCCCTTTAGTCACTCAATTTATTTGGTGTTGTATTGCCTATATATAAGACTATGGTAAGTAAGCATCAATTTAGATTATGTGTGCACCCCTGCCCCCATTATTCAACAGGTGGGGACACACACATTCTTTGTGTAGCTTGTTTGGATGAGGAGCAAGAACAATCAGCGCTCGTGAGCACTGTCATGTGCTTCCCATGCGGATTCTCCGATCCCGCCTGGCGTTCTGTTGTAAGGACGCTCAGGCTCGTGTTCCCCATGGCTCGGGTCCCGCTGTTGCCGACTTCAGACTTGGGGTTCGCAAATGGACCTATCAACGGGGTTAGAGACGGGCCCAGCCTTATATCTACCTTCACCTGATAGATCTAGTGCCTTCTCTCAGGGTCCAGAAGCACGTGTTGCAGTTACTTCCGCCCCGATTGAGGCACCAATACTGCAGCTATCTAGTTCTGAGGAACTAGATGTTGTCAGTATTGAAGCAGGAAATACTGAGCATCTTCCCTAAAGGCATCCTTAGTGGGTAAGGCTTACTCAGCCGCTGGTCAGGCTGCAGCATGCTTACACACTATGTCGCTGCTGCAGGCCTACCAGGCTGAGTTGTTAGGAGATATGGATGAGGGCAGGGGTATTGACAGATTTATCTCTCAGGGCCACCAAGGAGACTCTCAGTGGCCACTGAGAGGCATCTATGGCTCAACCTGAGCAATATAAAGGAGAAAGATAAAACCTTCCTTATGGATGCACCCGTCACCTTCTGGCCTCTTCGTTGTTAACTCAGTCGTCGAGAGGTTCCAGGAGGCAGCCAAACAGACGGCTGCATTCCAAAAACTCCTCCCTGCAGGGAAAATGTCCTGATGCCCGAGGAGTCAGGCCAACGAGGGCAGTCTCCGCCGAAGTTAAGGGATTAACACCTCATTATACGGTGCCCACTGCCCTGCGGTGCCCTCAGGGGACCGTTATGCTAACCCCGCCACCTCATGTGTTTCAGGGCCCAGCGGTCTCCGGCGACCACATATCTCAGGGTCCACCCGGAAATGTAGTGGTCCTGGGATGCCCGCCCCCTCCAAGGAGGGTCCTAGAGCAGTCAGTTTGGTCGTTCCCTGCCGGTTCGCCGTTACAGGGCGCCAGGCTGATTTCACAACAAAACCCAGAAGCCAGTCTCGAGAGGCTGGTACCTCTAGTAGAATTTTTGGCAGCGTGGAAGCTACTGCCAAAGTTTCTCGTTGGGTCCTGCAGACCATAGAAAAGGGTTATCAAATACAGTTCGTGTCTCCCTCGCCCAGGTTTATGGGGGTCCTATTCACCGTGGTGGGCCCCAAGCAGGTTCTGGTAATGGAACAAGAAGTGAAAACCCTGTTAGAGAAAGGGGCCATAGAATATGCACTACAGCTGGGTTCTACAGCCGGAATTTCATAGTTCCAAAGAAGGATGGGGGGTTGCGTCCCATTTTGGATCTTCGAGTTCTGAACAAGTCAGTCATGCAACTAAAGTTCAAAATGTTAACACTGAGACAAATCGTACCACAGATCAGATCCAAGGACTGGTTTGTCACAATTGATCTCAAGGATGCATACTTCCATATATCCATCCTTCCATACCACAGGAAGTTCCTGAGGTTCGCTTTCGGGGGCAAAGCTTACCAATATCGAGTTCTTCCATTCGGCCTAGCACTATCACCCCAGACTTTCACAAAATGCGTCCAACAGCAGCATCCAATGTGATACCTTTTGGACTGTTGTACATGAGACCCCTGCAGTGGTGGCTCAGGACCAAAGGGTTTTCCCCGAGGGGCAACCCCTTTCGCATGATCAGGGTCATGCGGTGATGCGTACATGCCCTGGTTATGTGGAAGAAACCTTGGTTCCTGTCCCAGGGTCCTGTGTTGGGAGCTTCTTGTCATTGCAAAATGCTAACGACAGATGCCTCTCTCATGGGCTGGGGAGCGATCCTGGAAGGACGCTCGACTCAGGGTCTGTGGAGGTACCACCATCTCTCATGGCACATCAACCGCCTGGAGATGTTGGCTGTATTTCTTGCTCTAAAGAACTTCCTCACAGATCTCAGGGCCATCATGTGCTTGTCCGCAATATAAATCACAAGGGGGGTTTGCATTCACATCCACTCTGCAAACTGCTGCACCAAATCCTCCTGTTGTCCCAGGGAAAGCTGCTGTCACTCAGAGCGGCTTACATCGCTGGGGCCCAGAATATAGGAGCAGACCATTCTACACTCCAGAGCTCCCTCCACAAAGAAAAGTGGAGAGTCTTCACTTCATGGTCTAGTGACCATCAGTTAGACCCTGTTAACTGCCCGGTTGGTACAGTGCTGGATTCCTGCAGGAGCGGTTCACTGCAGGTCTATCCCCATCCACTTTAAAGGTTTATGTGGCGGCCATAGGTGCTTACCACATTTCTTTGGGTGGAATGTCTTTGGGTAAAGACCCTTTGGTATCTTGTTTCCTCTGTGGTACTTATAAGATTGATAACATCAGGGAGAAAAGTATTACTATGCAACCATCTACTACCAGGGTGGGAATTATGTCATTTTAGGGGCAAGGCCATTTGGCCTCCACCTTTTTTTTTTTTTAGGGGCACCAAGGCCATATGACAGGGCACAAAGGCCATCGTACAATTCGATGGTTTTCCCATTCAGATTGATACCATAACATCCTAATTTGGAATAAGACATGGATTATGTCTTTTTTAATTAAAAAAAAAACATTTTTTAATGAGAGAGAGAGAGAGCGCCATTACATCCAGAAGGTATACACCCTCACACAACAATAGAAACAACATAAATGCCAATAAAAGCATTCAGAAACACCACAAATGCCAATGAAAGCATTCAGAAACAACACAAATGCCAATAAAAGCATTCAGAAACAACACAAATGCCAATAAATTAATAATTTCCTGCATTGTCGAACGCTCTTCTTCATGTGTTTCAAATATGGACTATAATGTTCAGTAGAGTTGAATAATGTGCTGGTATGAATTGAAAACACAGCACATCAGTATACAGCGCTCATAATGATTACGCATTTGGCTATAAATTCAATAAAATATTATTCCTGTCAATAGAAATCTGATGTAAACTGAGAATATATCAATATTTCTCCAAATCTGCACACTTTTGAGCTAAAAGCCCAGAGGGACGTTGTTTTGTGAATCGCTTTCATGACGACAGCACAGGAGTTTTTTTATGAATGGGTGCATCTGACGCTCATAATTCATATTAAAGGTATCGACTCATTTTTGCATTTTATAACTCCTGACACAAATTAAGACATAACTGTCAATATAAATTTCTCAGAATACAATAGTGGTCAAATACTGAAACGTGAGTCTTATATCTTTTTAATGATGTAAGTTATAGTTTGTCAAGGTAATAACATTAAATCGTATAGTAACTTTGAACTATTAAAAAAAAAAACGCTTCAGTGCGGCGACGCCGTTACCTCTGGAACCTTGCATAGGGCCCTTTTCTGAAAAGGGTACTTATCTACTAGCAAATAGATTTGGATATTTTTAGGTCAAACCGTTCTTGTCTGTCAGTCATATAATGCAGGTCTCTATGGTCACGGTCTCAAAGAGCATGCACAGAGTCCAAATTAAAACAATTCCCCATCGTCCAAATTAAACAATTCCCCATCGTAAGTACACATTGATGGCCTAAGACACGAAACGAGCGGTTTGTGTGAGAAAACGAACAGTATTTATATCGTTTTTACCTCTTGTAACACAGCGACGTCCAAGTGATCTGAGGGCGCCCGCGCTTCCTGCTGTGTGACGTGTGCGCAGACTGGTGCATAGATAGACATAATAGATTTCGCCTTGGCCACGGCAGTTCATGAACGACAGCCGTAGCCAAGGCGAAATCTAGTGTCTATATCTATGCACCAGTGTCGACAACAGAGTGTCGTTCTTCTGTTGGTGCTGACGTTACATGCTTCTTGCACTGCTGTTTTGATGCGTGAGATCATCGATGTGATTATGACACTGCACCTGCGCGAATCCACAAACTAATTGAAGTTCAGAGACTACTTGGGTGGAACTTGGACAGGGCCAGGGCACACAGGCCACTGTGGCCGTACGATGATTTTTTTTTCACGGGGCATGAAGGCCAAAGTGTAGGGCAACGGCGGCCATGGCCGCGTGGCCGCGGTATAATTCCCACCCTGTCTACTACAGTATCGCATCAGGCAGTGCATTGTAGTCTCCCTAAGGAAAAATTTGATTCATTCATTGCTATAGAAGAGGAAGAATTTGTTAAACTCGTTAAATCATCTAAATCGACAACATTTTAGACCCAATACCAACTAAGCTACTGAAAGAGATGCTTCCAGAGGTCATAGATCCTCTTCTTAATATCATTAATTCATCTTTGTCATTAGAATACGTACCAAAAACTTTTAAGCTGGCTATGATTAAATCACTTGTTAAAAAAACACAACTTGATAGTACAGAATTAGTCAATTACAGGCCAATCTCGAATCTACCTTTTCCGTCAAAGATAATAGAAAAGACGGTATCCTCACAACTATGTTCCATTTTAGAAATAAATTATATCTGCAAGAATTTTCAGTCAGGATTTAGACCGTACCATAGTACTGAGACTGCTCTCATTAGAGTTACAAATGATTTGCTCTTATCATCCGATCGTGGTTGTATCTCTCTATTAGTGTTACTCAATCTTAGTGCTGCATTTGATATTATTGACCACAACATTCTTTTAAATAGACTCAAAAATTATGTTGGCATTAGTGGAATTGCATTAGCATGGTTTAAATCATACTTATCTGACCGTTATCAGTTTGTAGCAGTAAATGAAGAGATGTCTCATCGATCACAAGTTCAGTATGGCGTACCACAAGGCTCAGTACTAGGACCGTTGCTTTTCACTCTGTACATGCTACCCTTGGGAGATATCATTAGGAAGCATGGAATTAGTTTTCACTGTTATGCTGATGATACTCAGCTCTATATTTCTTCACGCCCTGACGAAACTTACCAATTCACAAAATTAACGGAATGCATAGGTGATATAAAAAATTGGATGACTAGTAATTTCCTACTACTTAATTCTGAAAAAAACAGAGATTCTAATTATTGGACAAAAAACTTCCTCACGTAATAATCTAGAATCATATGCTCTCATTGACAAATGCAGAACAATTAGTCCATGCGTTCATGACATCAAGGCTAGATTATTGTAATGCTATTATGGGTGGTTGCCCTGCACGCTTAATAAACAAATTACAGCTGGTCCAAAACACAGCAGCTCGAGTTCTTACCAGAACCAGGAAGTATGACCATATTAGCCCAGTTCTGTCAACACTGCATTGGCTCCCTATTAAACATCGTATAAATTTTAAAATATTGCTGATTACTTACAAAGCACTAAATGGTTTAGCTCTGCAGTACTTGAGCGAGCTCTTAACGCATTATAGTCCTTCACGTCTATTGCGATCTCAAAATTCCGGCCAGTTGATAATACCTACAATATCAAAATCGACTGCTGGCGGTAGATCCTTTTCCTATTTAGCACCAAAACTTTGGAACAGTCTTCCTAACATTGTCCGGGAAGCAGACACACTCTGTCAGTTCAAAGCTAGACTAAAAACACATCTCTTTGACCTAGTATACACATAACACATTATAGACTTTTATAATTCGATGTTAGGCTGCATAGATTAGGTCAGCTGGAACCGGGAACACTTCCCATAAATCCTGATGTACTCGTTCCATCATAAGAAGAATGGTGTCTACGCTAATATTAGTCTCTCTGTTTATCCCAAGGTTTACTGCAGTCCGCCGGATCTAGGCTATATCCAGATCTGATGAAGGACCTGCGCCTGGACGCAACTATTATCTCCCCTGTGAAGGCCTCCCTTTACCTCTCTACAGATAAAGCGTTGTCGGGATAATTCCGGTTCGCGTGGCTATGCGTAAGCGATAAAAATTCTCTATTATACATTTTAAGGCCAGACAAGTAGTTTGTTGAGGGTTGATTTGTAGGGAAGGACTACACGCCTGCGCACATATATTCAAACGCGCATACCTATAGACTGAACTCGTAATGTGCATGTGCACGCCATCTGCATTCTCACTGGTTCGCGTTTTTGAAGTTTGCGCTGAAAGAACTTAAGAGTTTTCTGTTAAAACAGTGACGTGTTAGCGGCCCCTAAGTTAATAACTAATGATCGTTTCGACGGAAGTGAATCAATCAAACTAACTTTAGCTGGACAATAACTTTATTCTAGAGCTGCTATAAAGCCAAAACAATCTCTGTTACTTTAATTTCCTATTATCAATGTAAAGCCGCTTTGGAACAATCTACATTGTTAAAAGCACATTATAAATGAAGATGACTTGACTTGACTCTGAGGCTGAGGCCTGCAGCTCGTACCAGGGTGCTGACATGGGATCTGGCAGTTGTCCTTCAAGGCATTTTGTTGGCTCCCTTCGAGCCATTGGAGGAGGTTCCGGCCAAGTTTCTCACATTGAAAGCTTTGTTTCTCCTCGCTATCACTTCTCTTAAAAGGATAGGAGATTTGCAAGCACTTTCGGAATTTGCACCTGGCATGGTTAAAGAGTTCCTTCATCCTAGACCAGGCTATGTTCCAAAGGTCCCCACTAATGTGGCTAGATCTATTATGCTGCAGGCCTTCTGTCCTCCTCCTTTCCAAAATTCGGACCAGGAAAATAATAATCTGATATGCCCAGTCAGGGCACTAGATGCCTACAGTATGTCCACAGAGCTGCCTTGTGGCGTAAATCCGAACAGCTGTTCATATGTTTTGGGCCCCCTAACAAAGGGTTCCCTCCATCTAAGCAGAGAATGAGCAAGTGGGTGGTCGAGGCTATCTCACTTGCTTATGGTCAGACAGCCTTCACCTATGACTGTCCGTTCCCACTCTACTAGGAATATGGCGGCCTTTAAGGCTTATGTCAGGATTTGCTCTCCAAGATGTTAGTGATGCGGCAAGGCGGTCCTCACCGCACACATTTGTAAAGTTCTACTCTTTCAAGTTGGACTCTACACCAGGGTCCCAGGTGCTCTCGTCCTAGTGCTGCTCCTCGCGATTTCACACTGGACAGACAGGGAACCGAGGTTACAGTCGTAACCGAGGCGTGTTGTGTTTACATGAAAAAAGGTTTTGTGTACCCCCAAGAAACTTTACCAACGTTTGCATGCAAAATTTTAGAGCGAACGCAAAACTGAAAATGGAAATCATATGAGAAGGGAAGAAAAAATATCTAATTTTTTTTAAAGATTTTTTTTTTTATATCCTCCACACAATGACAGTCCTCACACATGAACTGCAGGCTTGTTGACAAATTAAATAGTTTTAACCTTCAATTATAAGTTTTTCACTACCACACTTATTTGGCTTTCTCTCTGAGATTAGTAAGGATTAATTTTATTATGAAAGATGAAAAACACTAAACAAATGTTTGAATTAAAGTATTATTTGTGATTATATACTGGATAGATCATCATTCTTGGAGTTATTTCAAAATTTTGGTAAATTATACAGCACTAGTGTTGACTGTCCCGGCAATAATAATTTTTACATGGCATTACACACTTCAGGCAATGATTCACTGACTGAACTCAAATTCTAAACGATTCTTATGAGGAACATGTTTTGTTGTTAGAGCAACTGTTTAAGTCACCTCGATACTGAGCCATTAACAACATTATATGAATGACCTTGGGGCAAACAATTTTGGCCATCATGCTAAATTTACAATTATTTTAAATAAAGATTTTCTCTATTTTTCAAACACTCATTTAACTGGTGAAAGACACCAAAAGACAACAATTTAGACGTTAAACTGAAGCTATACACTGAAAAATCACCCACTCACTGCTCAGACCTGCTCACTGCCCGAGAAGTAAATCAATGCAGCTTTTATGATTTCACAAAGACCACATCAGTGCAATTAATGCTTAAGAAAAATAATTTTAATTATGGGATCTATTATTCATTAGGACTGTGCTTTTATTAAATATTAAAGTGCACCGCACTGTGCAATCTCTCTGTCAGTTAGAAAAGTGTATGTCATTTATTCAAATGGCTAGTTTCTGCAAGGTCTGTTAAAAGATGTTTGTACTTTTAGCAATGAAGTTAATCTTGTAGATTATGAGATACCAGAGAGTCGGGAAACATAAGATGCCACCTTGCCCTCACAAAAACACACCTGCAGGGCATCAGACTTGGTGCCCAATGTAGGGACAGGCCTCATCCAGCAGAAAGAACCTGTCGCTCTCATTCATGTTCTGTGTCTTTAAAGGACAAATCCAGTGAAAAATGAACCTGGGCTTAATTAACACATGGTTACCGAGTCGATCGTTCCCTGCAATGCGTTTTCATGAAAATCGAATGTATAGAGTTTTATCTTTAAAAACAGATTAGCTCATAACAGTAGTATATGGGGCACAGAGTAAGTAAAAATAAATCGCTAGTTAATACCACTAACAAGGCTCAAAATAGCCTCACACTAACACGGTAACATAATGAGGGTCCTTACATACAAACCGAAGCATTGAGAACTTTGTAAGTGTACAGACAGTTTAATAAGAAGATACTTTATAAAGACAGTACATTACGCGTTGACATGCAGGATCCATCTTGGAAAACAGTCTCGACTAATCGAGCCACGAACGCCGTCGATAGGATAGCTGGTCGATAGGAATTACGTTTGTGAAATCTAACGTAGCACGGCGTTCGTGGCTCGATTAGTCGAGACTGTTTTCCAAGATGGATCCTGTCTGTAAACGCGTAATGTACTGTCTTTATAAAGTATCTTCTTATTAAACTGTCTGTACACTTACAAAGTTCTCAATGCTTCGGTTTGTATGTAAGGACCCTCATTATGCTACCGTGTTAGTGTGAGGCTATTTTGAGCCTTGTTAGTGGTATTAACTAGCGATTTATTTTTACTTACTCTGTGCCCCATATACTAATGTTATGAGCTAAAATGTTTTTAAAGATAAAACTCTTTACATTCGATTTTCATGAAAACGCATCGCAGGGAACGATCGACTCGGTAACCATTAACCCCAGGTTCATTTTTCACTGGATTTGTCCTTTAACCCTCTACTGCACACATATTGATGGTACACGATAAAAAAGGATTCCACATCATTTCTTGGTTTATTTGGGAACATTTTTTTTAAAAAAAAATTTTTTTTTATACAGTTATTTTGTGCAACAATGGTACAGAATCATATAGAAAATGATTAATTCACATATCATAAGACAATGGTCCGAGAGCAATACGAAATCACAAATCTTTAATTTTTTTTTAAAGAAATCCAAAATAAATAAATTAGTGCTGGGCACTATATAATATACTATAACATTTATCTTAAATACATGCATGTGTGTGTATTTATATATACAAAATAATTATACACAGTACAAACACATATATTATGTAAATATATTATGTATCTAAAATAAATACAACTTGTTTAGAGCTTGCACTAATATGTGATGACGTCCAAACACACAAAGACATCCTTGAAAAGTACCCCTTATTGCACAACGTTGCCCTGAGGCAAAGAAAAGAAAAACTGAATTTCTGAACATGCAAAATAAAATAAAAAATAATAAAATGGCTTCTCTACACCTTCATACATACACACAATGACAGACAGTTCATGTCATTTTAAATAATGTCATTACAAATCAAATAATCTTGCCTTTTTCTCACACCATGTGCTCCTGTGACCATGTGTCAGAAAAGGAAGTACTGCTTTAAAATGGTTTAAATGGTTTAAACTGTTCTTTGATCCTTTTTTGACCATTCTAATTGTTTGCAATCTTTTTAAAAAAAAAACATGTACTGAACATGGGGCTTAAGAAAACATTCTTTTGCCTGAGGGCAACCCTGTGCTGTAGAGGCTTACCATTGCTCGATTTCCCTCTGTCACGAAACAGAAACTCAAGATCCAATTGCGAGTCAAATTAATAGTCTTTATTAGACAACTCCAAACACACAGTCTCAGTAGAAGTGCAGAATAATCCGGCCGTGCAAAGTCTTCAGCAAAGACAAGGAATAACTCCATCCAGTCCTCACCATCCAGAGAATGAGAGAACAGCAAGCAGTTGAATACAGACTCGAGCCACTAGAAGAGCTGATGGAGAGCAAGACATGACATGAGCAACAACAATCCGATAACACACACACAGAACGCCAGCCAGATAAAGACAGTGCAGATGAGTTACACCTGTGCCCACTCTGATTAAATCATCAGGTGCGCAGTGATTAATTAACCCTGACAAGCCCAACGAGTGGACATACACACACACACACACAGAAATGAGCATACGGATCCATGAACCGTGACACCCTCCACACAACCCATGGCACACTACACATCTTCCTCGGGTACTCAAACTAAAGCTCCTGTTTGAGGAAGTGTTGGGGAATTTCATCTGTCTCATGCAAAAGTCTATGTGCTGTAATACCAAGCAGAAAATGTCTCGGTTACTAACGTAACCTCGGTTCCCTGAGATGAGGGAACGAGTATTGCGTAAGGCTAGCTTACTCTATGGGAAAACTCCTTTTCTCGAGAATATTGAAACCAATTTAAAACGCAGTGCAGCTGCACAGCAGACACAGATGATCAACTAGCGCGAACCTATGGCGAGGCGGCTCAGACGCCCGAACCAATCAGGCCGCTTCACGCCCTGGCACGTCAGAGCCCGCCAGAATGGGCGTGGCTTATGTCTTTATAAACATCCATTCTTAGCCAAGGAATTCAGATTTAATTGACTGAAGCGATCTCCTGATCAAAACACAGTAGCACGGCGGGTTACGCAATACTCGTTCCCTCATCTCAGGGAACCGAGGTTACGTTAGTAACCAAGACGTTCCCTTTCGAGAGGTCTCTCGTATTGCTTAAGGCTAGCTTATGCTATGGGAACCCCCTTCAAAACGCTGTGCGTGCTTAAACTTCGCTCCATACTGTAGCCCAAGGCAAGATGCCTGAGGCCCATAGAAGAGTAAAGTTATGAATCCTAATTGAAGCCAGTCCCCTGACGAGCTTTGCATAGGGAACCAAGGAATGGGCCTATAACAGGGCCAAGTCCTTTATAATGTATGTATACGGTAAGAACCGTAGTTCAAGTTCAGCCAGGACCAGACATGTATCGAGCCCTATGGCTTGGGGTTTGTGCTTACACTTTTATATTGAAAGAACACTCGCTTGCAAAGCGGGAACTTTCAGGTTATGCCCAGCCGGCCGCAGCACAGATATCATCAATAGGTATTCCACTTGACCAAGCCCATGACGAGGCCATACCTCTCGTGGAATGAGCTCTGACGTCTAAGGGGCAAAGAAGGCCCTTAGACTCATAAGCCAGCGCGATAGCATCCACTATCCAGCACGATAATCTCTGCTTTGTGACGGCTAGCCCCTAGGTGCGGCCGCCAAAGCATACAAATAGCTGTTCCGACTGTCTGAATGAGGCAGAACGCTCCAGATAAACTCTGAGAGCCCTGACAGGACAGAGTAAATTCACATCTCTTTCATCCTCTGGCGAGGGAAGAGTTGCTAGCGAAATAACCTGTGCTCTGAACGGAGTTGAGAGCACTTTAGGAACATTACCATGCCTTGGTTTAAGGATGACTCTGGAGTCGTTAGGCCCAAACTCAAGGCAGGAAGAGCTTACTGATAGCGCTTGCAAATCACCCACTCTTTTGACTGAAGCGAGCACCGAGGTTTTGAGTGAAAGATGCTTCAGATCCACAGACCGAAGCAACTCGAATGGGGCACCCTTCATTGCTTCATTGGTCCCAGATAACAACGGAGAAAAATCTCACTTAGCAGAGACAGAGTCACGCGGGATTGGGGCCGGTGTAGGCTCATCCGTTTGGTGAATAAGCACAGGAGAAAAAAAGTCTCTCTCTGTAGAATGTGAGTCACGCGGTGGCGAGGCCGGCGTCGGCATGGGCTCACCTGTTTTTGAACGGTCATTAATACTCTAACCCCGCCATTGTGAATGGGAGGGCGCGAGGGGCAGGGTCGCTTTCTGTATCGTAAAGCCTTGTTTATACTTTCGCCTGGCTCCGCAACGCAAGTCTCCGCAGACTGCGTGCGCACCTCCCCAAACGGACGAGCCATTTATACTCGACGCGTTCGGCGTTGTACTATTCTGTGAAACGACGGTAATTGTCCTCTTAACCATTAGGAATCAACGGCGAGAAGAAAGGTCCACACGCGACAATGTTTTTTTTTGTACATCACCACCAATACTACACTACAAAAAGAATCGTGTAAAATCCAGTAAACCCTGAGATTATTACTTGTGACATTAGAACAAAATATGTGGATATAAAAACATGTATGTAGGCTATACATCTAAATTAACAATCTCTTAAATATTTTCTAATTTCACTAAACATTTCATTAAGTTTCGTGGACATTTTATAAATCATGGACCCTTTATTTTGATTAAAATGGCTTATGTCTGCTATAGGCTCATTTTATAAATGTAGGCAATTAATTTAAGACGCACAAACTGGGTGCTGGTGCGGTGAGACGTACATGCTCAGCCAGATTTGGCTCGAAGTCGTGCATCTTCGGATGCGGAGCCGTGCACGCTGTCACAAAAAAAGCTGTGCACACCGGCAAGCAAAGCGGTGTCTTGCGCACCCAACGCGCACGACCGCCCACACCGCAATGACATCATTTGTGCCATTTCGACGGTGGCGAAGAGGCTTCTAGTTCCGGAGGTCAGCGAAGTGGAGAGTTCGCTGAAGGAGATAAAATCTGAATTCCTTGGCTAAGAATGGACGCTTATAAAGATATAAGCCACGCCCATTCTGGCGGGCCCTGACGTGCCAGGGAGCGAAGCGGCCTGATTGGTTCGGGCGTCTGAGCCGCCTCGCCATAGGTTTGTGCAGTTGCCGCAGCACAGCCAATGACCATGCTAGTCGCTCATCTGTGTCTGCTGTGCAGCTGCAGTGCGTTTTAAAAATTTGGTTTAAAAAAACATCTCATATTACATGTACAGTACTGTGCAAAAGTCTTAGGCATGTTAATACATGTTAATAAAATGTCAGATTCCTTGTGCACACAAATCTCACTGGATTATTACAATTAATGGCAAAAAAGAATGTTTGGAAATGTAGGGGGGGGGGGGGGGGGGGGGTACTGTATAATATGAGATGTTTTTTAAAAAAGGCACATGCTTGGAGATTCTCCACCAATAGAAAGAAGGCCTCAGGGAAGATGTTTCTAACAGTGGCGATATCTTGAGGAGGAGCAAATAGAAAAAGATAACTGTACGGATGCTCATTGGGTACCTAGCAATAAGAAAAAGTTATAAGACCTGAAGGCTGACCATTGTAAGTCAGATGAACAGCTGGCATCTCACTTTGTTGAACTGCTCAATAAAGTTAATTCTTCTGAGACCTGGAACTTCGACTGAAAGATTTCTTTGAGATCTGAAAGAACTGAACCAGAGACTCTAAATCTGCCACAACAGAAGCAGCAGGTTTTTCTAACCAGCTGGGGGCAGATCTGCATAGGTCCAGTGGTATTAACACAGTCAGCAGCAGTGTTATTTTGCATCATTGAAGTACTATTGTATTTCTTAATATTTTGAATATTAATATTTGTATGTTTTTCATCAATAAATATTAATTTCATAATTAAATTTCAGTTGACTCCTTCGCTTTTTGCTGTATTATTTGATTAATTTGGAGATTTTAAAACAATTTCAGTATATTTGTATGAGCTGAACATAATGGTAAACAAAGGAAATCATTTATATGAAGAAATTCTGTTGCTGTGAAAGAAATTTAGAGTTTTTACTTTTCAATGAAATCATTTACCATGCGAAAAACTAGTACACTTTATCTAGTACACTAAAGGTGTACTTATTACAGAAATAATTTATTTAAAAATACATCTTTACGTTGTTGTGTATATTGAGAAGATTGGACCAAGCACCGAAACCTGAGGTACCCCAGTGTTTAGCTGATGTGACTGAAACACTCCTCCCCTCCAAATTATTAGGATCTACCCATGAAGTAGAACTCAAACCAGCGAGGTACAGATTCTGTGAAGACTAATGAAACCATTCAAAGGGCAGTGTGCTGTGGTAGTTTTGCTTTTCTAAAAGGTTGGCTAGGCATTTTAATGACCTTGAGCTGCCCACAGTAAAATGTTGTGTTTTATTCAGCAGTAAAACTTTCTATCAGCCTTTTGGTCAGGTTTCAGACAGAACATATATTTTTGACATGTTTGACATGCACACTTTTTAAAATCTGGCTTTACAGACCAATTTTCACCTTTTCTAGGAATTGCTAAATAATGGATGGTTAAACTGTTTGCAAAGAACACTATTTTCTCAAAAATATCAAGCACCATAACTGTTTTCAACATAGATAATAATAAGAATTATTTATTGAGCAGCAAATCAGCATATTAGAATGATCAAGAGTTACTGATCAAGTCTGGAGTAATAAATCAGTTCCCTCATTCGAATTAATTGTTTTGTTTTGTCCACATTGGTAAGTCGCTTTGGATAAAAGCTTCTGCTAAATGAATAAATGTAATGCCAGCCATTGGCAGATATAGCAAAAGTTAATTTTGGAGCATGTGTGTACTTAACAGCTGTGTGAGAGTGCTGGCTGCCCTTCTATCAGCAGTTGTTTTGCCCTCCTGCTGGTGACTGTGGCATCAGGGTTCATAGGGCAGGACTGAAGGTCTCCACAACAATCTGTTCTCTTTCACACACATACACACACACACATACAGTTTTGTGCCATATGGATGAAGAGCTGCTAATTTCATATCCTGAGATTAATGTGGATGGAAGACAAGATAAACCAGAACCTGTTGAGAGAGAGTCATTCCAGGGCTGCAGAGAGGTTATGGTGCCCTTGACCCATAAATTGTGTTTTTGTGTAGAGAAACCTTAACGGTGTACTTTCACATGAAATGAAGACTGTACTCATAATAGTGTTTTAATTATGTATGTCGCGGATCACTTGCTCACTGCCACGTGACTAAACATTCGGAGAGAATCCCTGCTTTTGTAGATACATTAGTGACGTATTATGAACATCACACACAAGTGAACTGATAAAGCATGCAGTTCACTCACCCTTTTTGCTGAAGTGAGAGCAAGTAACAAAGCCGTCTTTAAAGCAAGCAGCTTCAAGGCAATGTTATCAGTGGGTTCGAAAGGGGCTTTAGAAAGCACGTTCAGAACCACGGAGTCCCATGGCGGGACCAGCAACTTCGACACTGGGTGTAGTAGCCTACATGCTCCTCTCATAAATCTACAGATGAGACGGTGTTGGCCAATAGTACCCGAGTTAAGACCAATATGACATGCCGAGATAGCAGACAGGTAAACCTTAAACGTAGAAAAGGCTCTACCCTTAGAAGGTCCTGTAGGAAGCACAGCACGTCCGAAATTGAACACAAGTAAGGAATGATGCTCCTTTCTGCACACCATCCCTCAAACACCATCCATTTGAGATTATGTAAAGAACGTGTGGAGGCAGCCCACACGTTCTGAATTGTCTAAATTACTTTCTGAGGCAACCCGACTGCATTCAGATTCAGCCTCTCACGGGCCAGGCCCAGAGAGCTATCTTCTGAGGGGAGGGGTGGAAAATTTGCCCCTGTGCTTGTGAGAGGAAGTCCCTGCGCACTGGTAATGGCCACGGCTGGTCGTAAAGAAGTTGCGCAATCTCCAGGAGCCATCCACAGTCTCCCCGGCCAGTATAGCGCGATCAGAATCATTACATGTCTGAATTGGTGAACCCTCCGTAATGTCGGCTGGATCAGGAATGCGTAAAGCAATATGTCTGGCCAATCGTGGGCTAGCACATCCACATCCACACCCAACAGTGCATTGTCCCCAGCCAGAGAGAACATGCATTCGCCGGTGCAGATGATTCGTCACAGATGATTCAAGAGGGGGAGGATCTGTCATCCCCAAATCCTCCATTCCCTGGACGTCCAACCTCGAGAAGCACTTAACGGGTAATCGGTGGGAAAAAGTTTGTCCCAAAACCCACTCATTTCAGCCACACAGGCTTGAATAAACACTGGCACATGTGTACGCGTGCGACTGGCAGTGAGAGAGTTGGTGTCCGATTTGTTTGTTTTGTAAGCGTCATTAAGTGTGTCAAGTTTTGTCTAAAAGTTTGTATAAAGTTTGTCTGAGACTTCCTACCGAGCAGCTAGTCTCCAACCGAAGGTGTCAACCTAAAAATGGAACTTTTCTACCTGGTTGTAACATGGATTCTATCATGTCTGCTGCTTGCCCAGGATTCAAAGCAGGCAGCTACCCAAGGAAGAACACAGTACAGCAGAGACCAATTGCTTCATCTTAGCTCTGGGAACCTGCCTAGTGTATCAGATATGACCTTACACTTACCAGACTGTATATGAAAGGATTATAGGTCCGGATCCTCGACATGGCAGAGAAAAAAGAGGAAGCGGGGAAAACGCTGAGGCGTCAGACTACGCCTGAGAAAGCAGGGAATGAGACGGATCCCCCTGCCCACGATGATAATGGGGAATGTGCAATCCCTTAGGAACAAGGTGGATGAACTCCAGGGAAATGTCCAGCTACAGAAGGATTTCAGGGAATGCTGCGCCCTGGCCTTCACGGAGACCTGGTTGTCCAACCAGGATCAAGACCGAGACCTGTGGATTGACGGCTTTGGATCACCTGTTCGGATGGACCGGGAGGCCAGTGCAACGGGAAAGACACTGGGTGGCAGGGTATGTGTGTACTTTAATAGACGGTATTGTACCTCTGTGACAGTTAGAGAAAAAACATGCTTGCCCGATATCGAACTCCTGTCTGTGTCATTACGACCATTTTATTTACCACGGGAGTTTCCACAAATTTTCTTAACAGTCGTGTACATACACCCGAGGGCAGATGCCACCACCGCTTGCACTGTGATTTCTGACGTAGTGCAGAAACTAGTCACTCTCCCCAGACGTGCCAAATTTTATCCTAGGCACCTTTAACCATGTCACCCTGAGAAAGACTTTGAGAGATTTTTACCAGTATGTCACCTGTCCTCCCAGGCGAGGAAAGACACTGGATCTCTGCTATGGCACAATAATGGACGCTTATAAATCGATGCCACTCCCCCCACTGGGCTCCGCAGACCATAATTGTATACAGCTCCTCCCCACTTATCGTACTGTCCTGAGAAGGGAAAAAGTGCAAACCAAGGCAGTACAAGAATGGACTGAGGAATCAGTTATGTGCCTCCAGGAGTGTTACGATTGCACAGACTGGGATATTTTTAAAGAATCCTGCAAGGACTTGGATGAAATGACTGATGCTGTTTGTTCATATGTGGCCTTTTGTAGAGATATGATTATACCCTGCAAACAAGTAAAGATATACCCTAATAATAAACCATGGGTGAATAGGTCTATAAAAGATAGTATACAGAAAAAAAAAAAGACATGCTTATAAGCAGGGAACTGCCTCGGATCTACATGTAGCCACTAAAGAGCTTAAAGGTGAGATATATAAAGCAAAACAAAGATATAAGTCTAAACTTGAAAAAAGTCTGGTTGAAAATAACCTTGGCTCTGCTTGGTCCTGTATGGAAACGATAGCAGGTACAGTAATAGCACAGTAATAGTAGCCATGTCTTTCCAGAGGGTTTTGGATCTGATGCGAAGCTTGCCAATGCTTTTAACTCTTTTTATACACGTTTCAACAAGTCTGATTTTAGCCAGGAGGTCCAAGGACTCCAACACAAACTCAAGGATAATCAACATTTCAACATCACATATAAAGATGTTGAAAATGTCTTTAGTAGGACAAAGATCAATAAAAGTCATGGACCTGATAACATTTGTGGGCGTGTGATCAAAACATGTACAAGAGAGTTGAGTCACATATACCAATATATTTTTAATAAATCCCTGCAGATTTAGAACACGTACCAAAAATTTGGAAGGCTGCGGTAGTGGTCCCAGTTCCAAAATGTAGTAGTTCTAAAACTCTCAATGATTTTAGACCTGTCGCTCTCACTTCAATTTTAATGAAAAATTTTGAAAAATTGATAAGGCCACATATTTTAAAGATAACTGAACATGCATTGGATCCCATGCAATTTGCCTACAGGCCAAGCAAGGGTGTAGAAGATGCCACTCTCACTCTGCTTAATTTGCTCCTCAAACATCTTGAGGGAAGTGGGTCCCATGCACAAATACTTTTTATTGAATTTTCATCTGCTTTTAATACAATTCAACCGTATATTTTAGCCAACCGTCTTATTGAGCAATTTGACTTTTGTCCTAACCTTGTTGGTTGGATTCTGGATTTTTTAACAAACAGGACACAGAGAGTAAAGGTGAATGGAGCTCTGTCTGGTCAGCTTTGCTCTTCTACAGGTTCACCACAGGGGTGTGTACTTTCACCCCTTCTTTTCATTCTATATACAAACATGTGTCAGAGTAAATATGTAAATAGGACCATTATTAAATATGTGGACGACACCGTTATAGTGAGTCTGCTCCATAAAAATGATAGAGGCCATGGTCCAATAATTGAAGACTTTGTCCAATGGTGCGAGGAGTCGCACCTTCAATTGAACATATCCAAAACGAAGGATATGTACATTGATTTTGGAAAAACTCCAGGATATGAGGCTATCACTATAAATGGTCAACTAGTGGATCAAGTACAATCCTATAGATACCTAGGGAAAATTATTGACTCTAAATTAAATTTCCAGGAGAATTGTGAGGCTGTCTGTAAAAAAGGACAACGGCATCTATACTGTTTGAGAAAATTGTACCATTTCAATATAGACAAGAAGACTATGATGACATTATTCTATCATGCATTTATTGAAACCATCATATCTTTCTCCCTAGTGGCATGGTTTGGTTGTGTCTCAGTCAAGCACAAGAATCGCCTAAACCAAATTGTAAAATGGTCAAGTAAGCTGACTGGGGAGCCCCAGCTGCACCCCACATCCCTGTATGCTAAACAACTACAGCGGCTAGTTATGGCTATCAAAAAAGATAGCCTACATCCTCTGAATAGGGAATTCCAGTATCTCCCCTCTGGACGGAGGCTAAAAGTTCCTGGTTACAGAACCACAAACAGTTAAAAACAGTTTTGTACCAGCGGCAATCACTCTGTTAAACAAACGGTAAAATTATTTGCACAAAACGCACAAGCACTCTGGTCATGTACGGTTCTCTGTTCCTCCTTTTTTCTTTTACTACTTGTTTTTATATGTTTTAATGTTTTGTGTGTTGCATGTTATGTTGTGGTCAACAAAGTTTTAAGGATGTCCTGCCTCTTAGACTGTAAAACTAGTTTACCTACGGGTACCAATAAAGTAACCTAACCTAACCTAACCTAACCTGCCTCGCTGGAGGGAGACGTGACGGAAGTCTCTTTCCATCATACAGGTCTCTTTCAGCCCCTTGTCCTGCCGGTTGGGATGGCTTCTTTTCCTTCTTTTTGGTGCGTGATGAGCGTCCCAAAAACATGGAAAATAACTGCAAACTGGCCTTGACGCGTTCTCTCACTCTAATTGACAAAGTCACTTAACAACTTAAGGAACTATTGCGTTAGGGACGTTACCATAGCTTTATCAGCGGAGACAACAAGAGAATCAGTACCTGAAGTGGAAAAGCTCCGAAGACAGAAAAGAAAACAGAAAGACGGGTTTAAAGCAAAAAACGAGGGTCCTACGGCAAACTCAAAGTGGAAAGGTTTGATGGTAAGGACGCCTCAAGATGTTTCTCTGTACGAGAGATAATTTTAGTGTAGACCAGTGTGATTTACATAAAACAGCTGTTTAGGAAATCGTTTGAACTGAATTCTTTGCAAAATTATTTAGCACAGGCTGCCACACCTGATGGTCAAAACAGTTTATGTATGTGCTTGTTGTGTATCAGACTGGGCTTGGTAAACTTAAGCAATTACATAATATTCTTCTTTTTGTATTATACA
Source organism: Abramis brama (assembly GCF_963993115.1). Taxonomy (NCBI): domain Eukaryota; kingdom Metazoa; phylum Chordata; class Actinopteri; order Cypriniformes; family Leuciscidae; genus Abramis; species Abramis brama. The sequence continues at coordinate 51,007,582 of NC_139965.1, read as the reverse complement.
AACACAAGTATTAAAATTATTTAAACTACTAAAAATTAACCTAAATTATAAAACTTGCCCAATATTAGTTAACCATTGGACACTCGTTCATGGGTTCACCAGATCAACGCAATTTAGCGGAGGTTTGAAGCTTCATCACCCGTCAAAAAAAAAGAAAAAAAAAAGAAGTCATAATGACGAAGACATGCTAATTATGAGGAAAAACAGCCAAAATTATGACATAGTCATAGTTATGACAAAGTTGAAATTATGTTATAAATTAGTCATGCATATTATGAATTACATTATGAATTAGTTCAAATTACTAAATCGAAATTATGACATACTAAATAAAAAATATGAGATTAAAAATGTGAAATTATGACTTACAGTAATCATAATTTTGACTGGGTCATAATTTTCATCTCCTAATTATGAGTTTATGAGATATGTCATTTTTTTTCATGTCATAATTATGATTTACAATGTTGTTTGTTTTAATGTAGTGGTAATGGGCTTCCATATGTTTCTTACATGTGTATAAGATTTAAAGGATGAAAGAGACTGATAGCAAGTGTGTGCTATGAAAGGACTGATTGATCAGATGTTCAGCGAGACAGAGTAGGTGGATGTGTTGTGCGTTTCTGAACGTTGTTATGTGATGTGTTTGATCTGACTGTGTGGATGTGTGTATTACAGGCATGCATTACTGCAGAAGATGAAGTGCGTGTGTTGCATTGTGATGTGGTCGATGGTGCACAGATGGCAACTTGGATCCAACTGGTGAGGTTTGCTGCTGTTGCCAGGTGAGCGATGTCACAAGGGCGAAGGTCGTAAAACTGTACACACACACACACACACACACACACACACACACACACACACACACACACACACACACACACACACACACACGAGTTTTGCCAAGGTGAGAAAACCCATCTGCCCAGTTTGGTTTCAGTAAACCCACGCTCACCCTAACCAGCATGCTTCTAGGACACACAATTTCGTAACTCTCTAAAATGCCCTCAAAGTGGTTTTGTCAAGTTTAGCTCAAATTGGTCCTCAAAGTATAGCTAAACAAGTACACATTCTCAGGTTACAGTGTTGCAGGTTGACTCTTTTTCTTGTCTTTATGTGATCGAACAGCGCCATTTAGTGGTCAGTAAGTGTAAGAATTTGAAGTGAATATAGTTATTTGCTCACTGTAGTTATTATAAGGGCTGTAAGCACCACAGCATGTAATTCCCAGAGATCTCACATTTAGTAGGATAGTCCCAAATCCCAATTGAGATGTGGGAATTGGGATTGCCCTTACAAAAAAAATAAGTTTATTAGTATACTTTTAAACAAAATAAGAAAGTATACTTTCAGTCTACTTTGTATGTGCTTCTCAGAAATATACCACTTCTCAGAAATTCACTTAAAAAGTAGGTATGCTTGACAAAAAGTGACAGAAAAGTCTAAGCAAAATTTGCCTATACTTGTACTCAGTCTTTTGATCACAATATACTTTTATAATTCTACAATTATAATTAATTATTCCAAGTAGGCCTATACTTCTGAAAGAGTACAGAATCTCTGTAATAAAACACAGGAAAAGAAGAAGCAGAAACAAGCGACAGAAGCATTGCTTATGCACATGTAAAATATCATCAAACATTAAACAGCATATAAATCAAAACTGCATAAAGTTACCCAATGAAATGTCGACCCAGGAAAAGGTAACGACCGTGAAGCTCTGTGGGAGTGTTGATAGACGCGATCTACTCCATAGATATGTATACGTTACCCTAAAACGAAAGCGAGCACTCTCATATTGGCAATAAGTCACACCGCTCAAAGCGGCAGAGTTTTTGTTCAGTGCCAAGTTCTGCACGCTCATGAATCCTATCATTAACAAACAAAGACACAATGTAAGTAAGAGATTAATTATGCAGTGAAGACAACTTTATTGATATTAATGGAACTTTGTGAGATCGCAAACTTACCTGAGTGATAGCCTTTCAGTGATTATAAAGGGAGCGGTCTTTGCATGCTTTCGAGGCTATAGCTATAATCTATTGAACAAAAGTTTTGTTTTTCATGCTGCTAAGAGGACTGACGGCCAATTACATGCTTCAAAAATCCTGAAATGATATCTGCTGTACATATGTCACAACTAGTGTTGTATAAAGTGCACGAAGACAAAGGTTGAGATCAAATAGGGTTTACCACAGGAAAATCCAAGAGAACGAAGTAACACAAAATAATATTGACGACACCGGACAGCTAGACTGAAAGAGAACTGAACATATATACAAGTGATGATGGTGGTTGATGAGGGCACTGCTGAACATAATTAGTGCCTGTGACAACAAATTAAGGCAGACTATGACGAAACACAACGAGTCAAAACAAACGTGATTGTGACAGAACACCCCTCCCGAGAAGAGGAGGCGAAGAGGATGAGGGGCTGGCGAAGGGATGGTGAAGAGGGCTGGTGAAGGGATAGCACAGACAGGCAGGAGGAGGCTCTGGAGGGGGACGGACGACTGGGAGGAGGACGAACAACAAAGTCCAGGATGGTAATGAAGGTGGAGAGTGCCAAGGAATGACCTTGAGTCGGGGATGATGGCTGTTCATCCAGGCCACAGCCAGGGGAATAGAATAGAATATAATTATTTATTGTCATTGTACATAGTACAATGAAATTAGATGACATTTCTCTTGGTGCTTAAATGAATAGAATCTAAAAACAAGAATGTAATATCAATATGGTGTTTCTCACCCCCCATTGTCCTTGCACCACTCAACCAGTCTGCGGACCTCCTCCCGATAGGCTGACTCGTCTCCCCCCGAGATGAGACCAACCATGGTTGTGTAGTCCGCATACTTAATTATGGTGTTGGTAGAGTGGATGGTGGTGCAGACGTATGTATAGAGTGAGTAGAGGAGGGGACTCAACACACAGCCCTGGGGGGAGCCGGTGCTGAGTGTGAGTTGGGTGGAGATGTGTGGACCTATTCTTACAGTTTGAGGTCGGTTGGTCAGGAAGTCCATAATCCATTGGCAGATGGATCAGGGGAGTCCTAAATCGATACATTTTGTGACAAGTCTCCCAGGAATTATTGTATTGAAAGCAGAGCTAAAGTCTATGAAGAGCATCCTCACATTTCCCCCCGGGTGTTCAATGTGGGATAGTACATTGTGGAGAGCAGTGATAATATCATCTTCTGTAGACCTGTTCGCTCTGTAGGCAAACTGGTATGGGTCAAAGGTGGTTGGGAGGTTAGCTATGATGTATGCTGCTGGACCAACCGCTCAAAGCACTTAGTGATCACTGGTGTAAGTGCCACAGGGCGGTAGTCATTTAAGCTGCTTATGGTATGTTTCTTGGGCAGGGGAATTATTGTAGCAGATTTGAGACATGGTGGAACATTGGATTTGGACAGGGACAAATTGAAGAGTCTCGTGAAGAGCTGTGCCGCACAGTCCTTTAGTACCCTGCCTGTGACCTCATCTGGACCTGCAGCTTTCCGTGGGTTTACTCTACTGAGCACCCACCTCACCTCATGCTCCTGCATAGTGAGTGTGTAGCTATTGTTGCCGTCAGGTGAAGGAGACGCGTTGGTGGCTGTGCTCCTCACCTCAAAGCGGGCGAAGTGACAATTTAATTTCTCTGTCAAAGCGATGTCACTGTCTGCGGTAGTGTTGATGCTTCTGTAATTGGTGAGCTGTTGTTATTGAAAAAAGTGATCCTCAATCCTCCTCTTGTGAGCTGCTTTGGCATCTCTGATGCCTCTCTTCAGGCTGGCTCTTGCAGAGCTGTACAGTGCTCTATCGTGAGTAGGATGGATAGGTGGTCTGACTGTCCTAAGTGTGGTAATGGTGTTGACCTGAAGCCTCTCTTAATGTTAGAATAGGCTTTATCGAGTATTTTAACTCCCCTTGTGGCACACTTAATGTGTTGTGTGAGCTTGGGAAGGACCTGTTTTAGATCTACATGGTTAAAATTACAGGGTATTTGTTCTGTTGTGCACTAATAGAGCTGTGTAGAATGCCTAAAGCAGTGTTAGCATTAGCATCTGGTGGTATGTAAACGGCAGTGACCATCACCACAGAAAACTCCTGCGGGAGATAAAACGGCCTGCATTTAATCGTCAGGTACTCCAAATCAGGGGAACAGTGTGTGTCAATGGTTTGTGTGTTGGTGCACCAACTATTGTGGATGTAAATGCATAACCCCCCTCCTTTCATCTAACCAGAGTTTGCATTTCTGTCCCAGCGAAATAGTGTGCGGCCTGTTAGCTCCATCCGGGATTAATGAGTGCAGCCATGTCTCCGTTATCACCAGAGTGCAGCAGTCCCTGATGAGTTTGTCCGAAGAAATCCAGAAATTCAGTTCATCCAACTTGTTCACGATAGATCTGGCATTTGTGAGTAACAAGCTGGGTAGTGGTGGTTTGTGTGGTTGCCTTTTTAGCCTTGCGAGTTCTCCAGACCGACATCCTCGCTTTTTCTTCCGGTCTCTCTTCTGCCTCTGTCGCCTGTTGGTATTGACAACAATCCATGGAGAGCCCGGTGATCTAGCAAGTTCCTCCGGTATGTTGTGAAGGTGCACAAAGTCACTCGTAACAGCTTGCTTGCACTGTAATCCAACTATCAACAGATCGTGTCGACTGTAGAACTGGTGCCCACGACTTACCACGGGTTTACAACTAACAAACAAACAAATTAACAAAAACACGTTAAGAAAGCACCAAGAGGGAAAGCTTGAGAGCCGCTACGTCTATGCGCACCGCTGCCATGCGCGCATCTGTGGGAGTGCCCCATGGCAGCATTGATGGAGGGAGGAGTCAAGTACAGTCCGCAAGTACATAGCGAAGGCGAAGTGATGTTTGACCCAGGTGGAGCCGACATACCGAGGGATTCCGGCAAGGCCGAAGGTCCACACTGAGGTAGAAGGCAGAAGGAGCGCGGGTGCCAGGGTGACGGGTCAAGGCAAATCATAGCGCACCGGTGCTGGGGGCAGAACCTCGGGCCCCTGGTATTGGTCGGGGCTCACTTCTGAACCCTCAAAGTCCAACAACACTCCTTCTACGATGGATGGATCGGCCAGCTTACAAACTTGGTCAGGCGTGTGCTGCTTGGGCTCGGTGGCGATGTTGAACCATGTTGAATTTCAGCCCATAAAAATGCAAGCCCTTAAAAAACAAATGCATTAAAATGCAAGCACGGTGTACAACACACTATAGCTTTAAGAATGTTGTGTTTCCAAGAGCTAGATAGACCAAGCGTGTCCTATAACGCTGAATTGACTCAACTGAATAGTGACTGTTTACTGTCTTTTTTAGAGCTGTGCCACAGCAGAAATGATTCCGTTTGCAGTTTGCACCATGAATTGTTAATTCCGATCACCGCAAGCTGCTTGAATCTGTGCTGCATAGACAGCATAGTGCTAAAAGCACAGCATGTGCAATGTGATTAGTTGCCAATAACAACAGATAGTAACGCACATAGCCAATATGATCGCATAAGCCTAGCAAGAGCATTTAAATGAAAACATCTATGTTAGATAAGCCCAGGCCACATGGATAGCATTAGCAACAAGCATGTTGCCTAGCTTTTAACAATCAGCATTAAAAAGGAGCTTAGCTTCGTGAAGGCTTTCAGAGATGAATGGACAGTGAATCACACTAAGCATGTGTCAATAATCCAGCGATGCGAGCAGCAATGCAGACTGAGGTCACTTCCAAATCAGGCAGCTTATGATAAATGCGTGAATCTCATGTTCAAGTTCACAAACTTGAATTAATCTGAGGTGAAATCCTTGTGGGGAACGAATTCCTCTCACTAAATTCCGATTGCACGATTCCTTGTGAGATGTTGTGGTTTGCCTGCCGAATTTCACCATTTATTAGCACCTGAGAAACGTGATAGCTGCTGATAATACTGAAGGAGCTTATATGTACATGTGATAGGCGTCGTATTCCTATAATAGGTAAACATGGATCAGCAGAGTCAGCTGATGCGAGCTTGACTAGCGTGACCTGCCAGAACTGATGCTACGCTTGATTAAAATAATTTACAACTAATGTGAACAACTAATGAATTGTGATTTTTATCGCATCATGCTTGTTAAGATGCATACATCTAAATTTTAACAATGAAAAGTAATATGATGCATGCCAATGATGCATGTGCAACATAAACGTGCATAGTTATAATTTGTCTTAACATAATATAACTATCATAATATGGTTGATTTAACCCTGTTCAACACATTTTGTATCGGGGGTCTCTGCTCAATGTCTAGATAGATAGATAGATAGATAGATAGATAGATCGATCTCTACCGGAAGATATATGAATCCTATATCTTTGGGCGTTTTCACACCTGAAAGTCCGCACCAAGGTCCGAACTAAAGATCATGTTTTGATACATTTTTCACACCTGTAATTTTGATTCGGATCAAACTGAAAAGTCCGAAAATCCGGACCAAACAAGGTAGGTGTGAAAGGGCCCTCAATCCAACTGTAACTACAATCAGTACACTTAGTCAGACAGATTTTAAGTATGCACACAACATTTTGTCTAATTTCACTAATGAGGGAGCAACTAGAACACCATAATAAGTCAACCATTTGATCAACGTAGTTGAAATTTTTGCATTGACGTTAACTTAGGGCCCTTTCACACCTACCTTGTTTGGTCCGGACTTTCGGACTTTTCAGTTTGGTCCGAATCAAAATTACAGGTGTGAAACCTCCCCCGGACCGGACCAAACAGACAAAATTTGGTCCGACGAAAATTGGTAGTCTCGGTCCGGATCAAACTGTTCAAAGGTTTGGTTCGTTTCTAGTGTGAAAGCATTTTCTGTATGGTTCGGACTTTCGGACCATTTACAGGAAGTTCTGGTGGTTCCCGCGTAGCCTAAACAACTGAAGAAGAATATTTATGTGCAGATCTGTCAGTCCTGCCCACAGCGTTTCTTCCAGCTGATTCGCGCGCGCGCGCACACACACACACACACGCACGCACGCACTTGTCCTGCGTCCTGCCGGCGATGATAAAATGTTCGCACAACGAGGACGTTCATTTGGCGAATTTGAACTAGCCTCGAGTGTAGTTGGTGCTGCAGGTCGTAATGCCGTAATAATAACAGTATAGTGGCAACGATATGCGTCTGTTCATTCATTCTTGTCAATAGGTGTGTTCGACATCGGCTGCGGCTGGATGCAACCGATCGGCGAGAGTAGCCGCGTGCAGGCGGGGAGGAGCTGCAAACGGAGACGTGAAGTCGGACACTTTCTGGTTCCCGTGGTGACCGCTCACGTGGTGTTTGCATACTTTACCACAGCTGCAGTGAAATAAATGCAATATTTGCCAAATAATGCACAGATGTTTCAGAGACATTTTCATTCAATTTATGTAGGCTACTGCTTCATCCAGCGTCTGTTTGAACAAGAATAAAGTTCAGCATAAGCTACTATCAATGAAGTGGAGTCTACGTTTTTTAAGCAGTTTCAATTTGATAAACATGACACAATATAACATGACAACGACATGAAAAGAGTGTTCACTGTTATAATAAACTGATTTGAGAGCTTTAGAGGAACTAAAGGTTTTCGAATAAACACGAAACACACGTGATCGTTGTCATGCGGTGAATCCGGCCAATCGTGGAACAGCTGTGTCGTCATCAGCATAGATATCAGGCTTGTTCGACTTCATGCAGTTCTGCGCAGACCGATCGGCGGCTGACTTGAAGCAGTGCATGCCGGTTAGAAATTTTGTCCGACTTGATACAGCGCCGACGCCACGTGACTGTGACGTATGCCATCAAAGTACCGCGAGAGCAATTCGAGAGTAGCCGGAGAACTCAGCCAGCGCAGCTTCTCAAGAGCGGCTGCACTGGGCTGCACGTGGGCTGATGACGACACAGCTGTTCCACGATTGGCCGGATTCACCGCATGACAACGATCACGTGTGTTTCGTGTTTATTTCGAACACCTTTAGTTCCTCTAAAGCTCTCAAATCAGTTTATTATAACAGTGAACACTCTTTTCATGTCGTTGTCATGCTATATTGTGTCATGTTTATCAAATTAAAACTGCTTAAAAAACGTAGACTCCACTTCATTGATAGTTGCTTATGTTGAACTTTATTCTTGTTCAAACAGACGCTGTATGAAGCAGTACATAAAGTATTGAATGAAAATGTCTCTGAAACATCTGTGCATTATTAGGCAAATATTGCATTTACTTCACTGCAGCTGTGGTAAAGTATGCAAACACCACGTGAGCGGTCACTACGGGAACCAGAAAGTGTCCGACTTCACGTCTCAGTTTGCAGCTCCTCCCCGCCTGCACGCGGCTACTCTCGCAGATCGGGTGCATCCAGCCGCAGCCGCAGCCGATGTCGAACACACCTGACATATAAAGGCTAGATGTCTCGTCCGCGCTGCTGGCCAATGGAGCTCGACATCCGCACACGGCGGCCATCTTACGACAGGGTGCTCGCTCACTCATAACATGGTGCATGTACTTTTAAATAACCATAACTTGCTCAATTTTCTACCGATTTTCAAACGGTTTGGTTTGTTATAAACGTCAGAGATGTAGCTATTATACTGTATACATATGAATAATTATGTTCAAAATGTTTAAGCATTCAGAATTATAGCCACGTTAATAACGTTTGTAAGAAACCAAACCGTTTGTAAATCCGTCCAGATTTCAGCGAGATAAGAGGATTTGTGTGCGTGCTGCTCACTCACCTTAATTCACAGAGCCCTGTCCTAAGATGGCCGCCGGTGATGCCGGAAGTGACTCCGCCTTAAGACATCTAGCCTTTATATGATATCTATGGTCATCAGCCCTCCTGCAGCCCAGTGCAGCCGCTCTTGAGAAGCTGCGCTGGCTGAGTTCGTTCTCCGGCTACTCTCAAATCGCTCTCGCGGTACTTTGATGGCACACGTCACAGTCACGTGGCGTCGGCGCTGCATCAAGTCGGACAAAATTTCTAACCGGCATGCACTGCTTCAAGTCAGCCGCCGATCGGTCTGCGCAGAGCTGCATGAAGTCGAACAAGCCTAAAGTTACCCGCCGAATTGACAACACGCTGACGTCAGACGTACGTCCGTTTACAAAAAAACAAATCGGCTTGGCTTTTTTGAGATGCGCCTTGCCTCTCCTGAAATGTATGCAAGAGTAGGCGGCTGCACTGAGAGGAGGAGTGAAAAAAGTGCAGGCAAGCCGGACAGTTCTCTCTTCTGGCAGTGGATCTGACACCTGCGAGATCAAAGGCGGATATCGCGGGATTCACCGGATTCACGCTCATGCACAGTGTTGCTAATAAACTGGATGGAATTTAAGTTCTGTTGCTTTTATATGAAAATAAATATAATGAACAAGACACCCAAAGTAGCCTACTTATTTAATTCCATTCCAAATACATGTTTATCAGTCTTTTATATTACCACAGGAATAACGTATACACATAAAACATGATATCAGAGTTTTAAAGTCAAACATTTTAAAAGAGAACAATACATCACAGTTGTTTAAACCAATGAACATCAAGCTGTGTCGTCAGCAAGTCGTTTCCCATCATGCTTTTGATCAGCGCAGTCGGTGGAGAGCAACTGCGCTCGACTGCAGAATCCGACAGGTGTGCCTTGCGCTCGCGAGAGATTTTTGACATACGTCAGTATGACATCAGAGCAAGGCGGACCGCACTCGGACACATTTCTAACCGGCATGCATCTCGCGCTGATCACCGGTGATCGATTCTGCGCAGATTTTGCTCATCTCTAACAAGCCTAATGTCAATATACAGCCCATATAGATGATGACGACAGGACGCAAGTAGGCCTACGTCATGAAAAGTTATTTAGTGCGCTCGCATAATTGCAATGTGAAACCAAACCAAAACTAACCAAATGTATACAATGTATCAAAACATGAACTCTAGTTCGGACCTTGGTGCGGACTTTCAGGTATGAAAGGGCCCTTATTCACAAAAATGACCACCAACAGCCCATCAAATTTCAGCATATAATGACTTAAATTGTGAATGAGTGGTGGTTATGAAAAATAGTATGTTGATGAATTTGTAGCATTCTACTTTTACTCGTTCTGTCACATAAAGATAGCATCCACATGATTTATTCTTACAAATCTTGCAATTTTGGCACTTTTCTCAACTTCCAAACTACTTTGACCTTAATGATTGCTAGAAGTACATTAGAAAGTGATACAAGTGAATTTGATGCACAATGTTTTGGTTGCCATTTTTGTTGATTTGGCCAATTGATATTTTAAGGATAAGTAAGCAGCAAAGAGCATGCAAGCAGAACATTTGAATGGTGATATGCTGTAGGGTGTATGCTTCCCCTGCCAAACTACACCATTTGGTGATAGGTACAATGGTGATATTTACTTTGTTTTTGATTTTACGTTGAAAAGTTTATATACAAACAAGAAAATCTCGTTCTAATTTAGTTTATATGAATCTTGTAATTAAACAGTAAAATTAAAACCAAATTATAAACAAGAAACCAGAAATTTAAATGTCTTTCTATATAATACCAGACCAACCAGAAATTGTATTTGGCTGATAGGAAATTAGACATTAGAACTGGATTTTCCATCCAAACCAGGGCCCATCCATCTTAAAAGGAACTTGCAGGAGTAGTCATGTTTGAACCGGTTTGGTTCTGAGACTGAATTCAGTTGAGTCATTTCCTCTACCTTCAGATTCCCATTCCCAGTCGAGTTTAATCCCAAATACACCCTTCACATGAGCATTTGCTGAAGACAGCACCGCTGACTAACCATGAAAGATTAAACTGAAGGATTACTCTGGTGCCTGCTTCATGTCTGGGTGTGTTATAAAGGTTCTCAGCAAATGAGCATAATCTTCACTTAAACATTTTTTCTTTATTTTTGTTTGTTTATTAGTTAGTGCCTTGGCCCATAGATATAATTAATAAATGAACACAAATGTTGTATTGCAGTATTTTTGTTGTATTCAGTAAAACTTTGTTTAAATTCAACAGTGTTGGCTATAATCAAGATTCAAACCCTTGTTGTTTTGATTAAATTATTCCTGATAGTTGAATTAATCTGATTTTTTTTATTTATTTTTTTTATATTACCAACAAAATATATTCTGCTTAGTTAGTAACTTGAATTTACTTTTGAAAAAAAAAAAAGGTTTAAATTTGGTTACACTTTATTTTGATGGTCCAATTTAGACATTCTACTTACTAAGTAACTTTGCAAGCACGTCAACTCACTCTCATTAGTGTATTAGTAGACTTCTATGTTAGTAGAATAAGTTGACATGAAGTTGCAAAGTTACATATAGTCAGTAGAATGACTGTTGGGGTAGCATCAAAATAAAGAGTCAGCAGATATTAAGCAGACAGTCTACTAATACTTTAATGAGAGATGGTTACTTGTAGTTAGTAGAATGTCTAAAGTGGACCATACAAAATAAAGTGTTATCAAAAATGTTAACAATACTGCATGCTTGTAAAAACTATTGGTAAATTGATCTTTACTTGAAGAAAACAAATCAACAAACACAATTACTTTGTAATCATCATTATTTATAATTGATATACAATTATATATAAATACATTATTATAAAATAATATTAAACAGCTAGTATCATCATTAATATATCATCATCCATAATAATTAAATCAGAATAAAATTTAAAATTCTATAAAAAAAATTATTGATACAACAATAAAAAGTAGAAAATGTTACATAACACAAGAACAACTGAATTATTAATTCATTTATTATTATAAATGAATGAGTGATTGCTCTAAAAAGACTTCGTAAAACATCTAAATATTCAATTTCACATAATTTAATTTTAAATAAATGGTTTTTTTTTTTCACATTACAAGTCATAAACATGATCAGCCACTGAGAATACCTAATAAAATACATTTCAGAATGGGTTGGTTGTTTTTCTTTTTGCTCAGCAGACATTGGAAATAAAAAAAATGGCAATATGGAGGCATAGCAGGGCCGTAAACACAAACAGCTATGCCAACATCTTGCCATATTTTCTCTTCCGAACTGAAAACCTTGCCATCTCCTCTAGACCTGATGAACAACTTCACAACAACAAATCAACAACATTTGTACAGCTGTAAAACAGTGTTTATGTGTTAGCAAGCATAGCAGTTTATTTAAAAACAAATTGTATTTTAATTATGACAGAATCAATCAGACCAGTGACTCCAAAACAAGAATAATTAAACAGGTTTAAGGAGGTACTTGTTTTAAAGGTATTCAATTATTTTAATTTAAAATAGCTTAAAAATAATCTTTTGTTGACGATTTAACAAATTTTGAGGAAAAATACAGATTAATATATGTATGTAGTTTGTATGTAGTCTCAATTTGTGTGGGTGACACTTGTAGCACAGTGCAATTTCTTCATTTCTTCACTTACTTTTTTTATTTTTTTTATTTTTTTACAATAGCATTTTTTTATATTTCTCAAACTACATCTGATGAAGCACATGGTAAATCTGTTTTCACCCACATTATTGATTGTTTTAAAAGTGAATCATTGTAATAATAAATATTTGATGATATCCAATATAAAAGGAATAGACATATATGCCTGTGGTTTATGAAGGGTTATTTGAGCCTTACTGATGGGGTTGTTGGAGTAAATAAGACAAAACAGATTAGACAACATAAATACATTTTGAAGGGTCAGGTTGAAAAAAACATGGTAAACATTTGAACTAATATATATCTTTGCCTGTTGATTAAATCACAGCACATCAAGATAATTGTGAAGGTTTTCTGAAATGGTATGTTTGAATAAGCAAAAATTAAACATTGTCTAATTAATTATGCACTGATAGCATATATTTCCAGAACAGAAACATAAACATTGTATAAGCCATATTCAAAATTATTATTTAAATTTGTTGACAGATTTTAAAGTTTTTACAAAGGAGATTTTGAATTGTCTTTTTTATCACACTTTAAAACTGAAAATATACTCTCAACAGTCCGAATAAATAAAAACATTTTCACCATGTTATTAGGAAATAAATCAAGTAAATACAAAAAACAATTGTCACCTTATGTTGTATTATATATATATATATATATATATATATATATATATATATATATATATATATATATATATATATATATATTTATATATATATATATTTTTTTTTTTTTTTTTCTGGCTTAGTTCTGGTTAAGAAAATAAAAATGACATATTTCTCTGTCACCATAAGGTGACAATTGTATAGTGTCGCTTACAGTAAACGCATTAAGTCTAAACAAATAGAAAAATAAAAATGTTTTTGAGAAATTCACCTCAATGAAGAGAAATAAAAATTCACTTACCCCGCAGCTTTTGAGTCAGAAAACGTTCTGCTGCTATAATCAAGCTGTTCATCCATATCGTTTCTGCTGCCGATGTTTCAATAATCTCTCTATCGCTCCAAAGGTCCCGCTGGAGTGAATCGAGCTGTTCCTCTGAAGGGCTTTTTCCCCTGAATGAGGTGAGTCAGCAAACTTCGGCATGGTTCAGGTGTGTTCAGGTGAGTTTCAGCGCGTTCTCGTCACCACAGCGCCGCGCCCATCCATGTTAGAGGAGAATAATGAAGCGCGCACGTCAGGCGTCAAAGTAGCCCGGCATTCAGGTTACACTGGCTTGAAGATGCTTTTCAAATGCTTTTAAATGCAAAGCAGTGCTCGGTTCTTTTCATTCACGTTTGTGTGAATCATGCGAGGTCTCGGTCTAGACGGGGTCCTGCTGCATCTCTTGGGATGTGAGCTAGACTCTTGGAGGGGGTCTCGTGCTGAGTCAGGCTCGATTTTACGGATGAATCATTTAATAATTAGGTAGACTTTCCGTTTTTTTTTTTTTTTCTGAATCTGACCCTTTGCTTTCTTAGTTTACCCCAAAAATAAAATGTTGTCATTACTTACTCACCCTCAAACCCTTACGCACCCCCTACTCATGCTTATCTAACATTTCTTTAATGATTTAAAGATCCTATAAACCTGATCTTAAGTGTGGTAATAGGCTTGTTCGACTTGAACCGGCGCTGCACAGACCGATCTGTTTATGACATCAAAGTACCGCGAGACTGTTGGCCTAATTTCTCTGTGAGGTGAGTCACTTCCTGTGCCACACCCCATCCCTAAATCCCACATGGATCCTCCCACATTACAAACATGAAATACCTCCATCTATGCGCAAACCGACAAACCCCAAAACGCCTAGCAGCACCATGGCTCTTAACTTTCCATTACCTACAAAGACAGCAGAGAAAAACAAAAAACAAACAAACAAACAAAACAACTGAGATAATTATTGTTTCAGTCTATACGCCTTAATTCTTCAAGCAGTACGTGTGTGTTTTTTTAAATTTTTTGTTTTTTTTATTAGTTTAGGTATGGCTCAGAAAATAAAAAACAAACAAACAAAAAAACAATAGGCCTACTTACCCTGCAAAGCCACGGTGAAATATGAAATAAGTCAGAAACACACACACACACACACACACACACACACACACACACACACACACACACACACATATATATACTGTATATATATATATATATATATATATATATATATATATATATTTATATTTATATATACAGGGCTTGACATTAACACCCGCCAAATGCGGGTGGATTTTGCTCGTGGCGGGTAACATAGTCACTCCAACTAGCCACTTTGGCGGGTTGAATAATTGTAGTCTTTTCAAAAGGCATCTGAAATAAGTGTGACACTATGACACTACAACTCCCATGAGTATTAGGGCTGTCAACGAATATTCTAAATTCGAAAATATATTCGAATAGTTTTAAGAATTTCGGAGGTGAAAATGAACAGAATGTGGAAAAACGCCCGCAGTAGCAGAGGCGCGGCTGTTTGCTTTACGAGTGGGCGCGCTGCCTGAGCCTGAGGGGTCAGGGACAAGTACAGGAAGAAGCGTTAACGTTAAACAGAAACATTACTAAAGTGTAGGCTACTGTACTGACTGAATAGCTATTGCATGAATAAGGTAGGTTAGATACATACAGCATTTTCATGCACTGCAGGCTTCCACTGGTTTGATTATGTACCGTTTCATGTCAAGGAAAAGTTCCGTTTAACACAGCACGCTCAGAGCGTTATATACTGTAAAACTTCAATGTTAATACTATTTGTTTCAATCACTGAATGAAGCCTGCTATATAAGAGTCGCGACCTTAAATTGCTTGCACAAAACTCTTGATCAGCACTCAACATTTGCTTGTTGTTGTTCATTTAAACCGTTATGCGCAGAGAGCGTGACGCCTCATTCGCGCCGCAAGACCTCCAGACCCGCGTAAACGCGTCTTTACATTGACTTAACATTGAAATCACTCGCGCCAGACGCCGTATTCGCGTTTGGTGTGAACGCAGCATGAGGGTGAGGGCGAGAGAAAGAAAGGAGTGCCTGCCTGCGAGTGCGAGTGAGCGAGCGAGCGAGGTCTGGCCATTAGTTGATTTACTTGTTTTTGTGTAGGTAATACGTTGTCAAATATGTTTAAACTTAAATAAACTACCTATACAAGTAGTTATGTATCTTTGTATTAATTTCTCCTGTTATTGACGTAATGCGCGTCCTTGACAAAATGCGCAACCAGATGTTCGAATAGTTTTCGAATATAGGCTATGTGTGTTTTTTTAGAGGGAATATTCGAACGTCATTTTTGAGCAATTTTGACAGCCCTAGTATTACATGCACACAGTGTTGCCTTGCGCTTGCGCGCTAGTGACCTACAAAACAGAAACGAAGAGACAGCTGCCCTGCTGGAGTTAGGCTACGTCGTATGCCGGTGGAGCTATGTGGCGACATATAATACATAATACATGGTTTTATTAAAAAAAAAAAAAAAAAAAAAAAAAAGGAGCTTTACACACAACCTTATCAGAGCTAATGATAATGACCTGTATTGTTATATATTTATGTAGTCTTGATTTGGGTGTGTACAGTGGTTTTACATTTAAAAGGGTTGTAAATCTAGTTCAAGTACATTTTAGCACGCCATAGTCAACTTTTATCAGGTAATTTCACAACAACAAAAATGTGGCTAGTAAAAATGCTGTGTGGCTACTAACTTTGGAAAACCACTAGCCACATTGGCTAGTGAGCAAAAAAGTTAATGTCAAGCCCTGTATAAATATATATATATATATATATAGGCTATATATATATATATATATATATATATAAATGGAACAGTTAATTGAAACTTAAAAAGAGTATTTTAATGGCTCGAATATGGAAGAAAAACAACTCAGTTTTATTCAGAGGCCCAAAGTGAGCAAAATATACAGTTTACTGCAGATGCTGATATTTATATGGACAAAAAGTAAGATGAAATTCTGATAGCTTGTTATGTAAATCAATGAGATTTTTAACTGTATAGCAGACTATACTTACATAAAAAGCATATAATAAATATCAGTTGCCATTCTATATCTCCCAATAATGTCTTCGCAAGATGATATTTCAATGCTTTGTTAGTTTTATGATAAAAACTCTGTAGTTTTAAAACATATGCTAATGCGATGCAATACAATGATGATTGAGAGATAAACATATAAACAGTCCTCATATGCCTGATGGATCATATTTGATACTCACATTTTAACATGATTTCGTAACACTTTACAATAAGGTTTGTTAGTTAACATTAGTTAGTTAACATGAACTAATAATGAACTGCACGTATACAGCATGTATTAATTAAACTTTGATAATGTTAATTTCAACATTTACTAATACTTTATTAAAATCTTGTTAACATTAGTTAATGCACTGAACTAACATGAACTAACAATGAACAACTGTATTTTTATTAATTAACATTAACAAAGATGAACAAATAAAGTAACAAATGGATTGCTCATGGTTAGTTCATGTTAGTTAATACATTAACTAATGTTAAATAATGAACCTTATTGTAAAGTGTTACCCATGATTTTTCAATCAATTTTTTTTAAATCAAGTAAACCTAAGTTGCTTCAGTCCAGTAAATGTTCATCTTCAAATATTTCTTACAATATAAAAGTTATTCTTATGTTTACTTTATAAAAATCAGTAAAGATTTCACAGCAAAAAGAGATGTGAACCATGTCCTGGACGTTTTTACAATTATACTAAAAGGTATTTTACTATCAATCAGATGTCAAAAGATGCCTGCAATAGATTGTAAAACAGGTTTTGATCAGGTTTCAGGTTTTTTGTTTTGTTTTTGTTTTTAACAAATTTTTTTGATCAAGTTGGTCATTTAGAGTCCTTAGAAATGTGTATCAAATATGGCTTTAGAGTTAAACAACAGCTTGTTATTCTGATTCTACTAAAGTGTTTGTGTGTGTGTGTGTGTGTGTGTGTGTGTGTGTGTGTGTGTGTGTGTGTGTGTGTGTGTGTTCTCAGCATAATGAAAGTCTGAAGTGTGTGTCAAATGATTCTGAATCATACACACTCCACAGTACTTTGAGCTCCACGTGTGAATCACCTACAGTGACCCAGACGGGCAGATCTTCATGGCTTCTCCCGTCCTATGCAGGCTGAGGCTTGACTCACCGAAATTAACCAAAACTGCCGAGTCTGGTCGTGTGTCATGTAAGGGAAACAAAACCTTCGCCGTCCAGCTCATATGGGGATAATAAAGTTGTTGCTATTCAGCTCGAACGAGTCTGGTCACACTGCCGCAGCCCAGCGGAGTGTTTTGTCATCCACACATGGTTGCGATCAGACACTCATGACGCACTTATGCTCACTGCATGAATCAGCTCTCTAGTGGCGCATGAACACGCCGCTTTATTTTTATGTATTTTACTAGTCTGTGCTCTTATCATTGCCGGCAAAAGTTCATGTATTCGTGTAGCTCAAAAATCAAAGGTCAAACAGATATGACCCAATTCACACTGTACAGCACAGAGTGGGGCATGTTGTCACACCAAATGGGGTCAATTGTCAATGTCTCCTTCTGTTTATTGCTGCTAATTTGAGAGGAATACTGAATATAATAATGCGTACAATCTAAAAGACATCTTCCCCAACACATGGCCCAAAGAAATTGTAATGAATATATTTCATTGCATTACAACATGTAAAATAAATGAAAACTTGCCACTAAACCTACACTCTGCTGTCACTGGGACGGTACCCTTAAAAAGGTTCAAATATGTACCATTTAGGTGCTAATATGTACACTTTTTGCCAATATGTAGCCTACCTTTAAGGTAATATGCACAAATGTGTACCTTTAGAAAGGGTACCGTACCACCCCATTGACAGTTTCTGACATTTATGAAAAATACTCTTGACCGGAGAACACAGTTAAAAACAACATCGACCTTAATAACTAGTTCGGTTACATTGTTCACTCTCAGTGTAGGCTGTGTGTGTGGATTTATTGTGTTCATGGTTTTACAGCAAAAATGAAGGTTTTGGAAAACCATAGCTATAGCCCCAGTAGAGAAAACAATTTGTATAATTTTTGAGATATTCCCCATTAATACACACACATACCAGATGAAAAAATAAAAAATAAAAAAAATCTGCTGATTCATGTTTTATAATAATGTAGCATCCACTAACATGGTCGCAAATCAAATAAACAACCAGTTGTAAAACGTATACGTTAGGCTATACGGTAGTCTATAATTCTTACCTCAAAATTCGTTTTTGCCCCGCAAATCCTTTTTTCCCCCTCACCTCAAGAGGATGGTGGTCATGAAGGCCTGGTGATTTCAACCCTGTACCTAATTTCTAAACGGTTAAACTGACTGTTACAACTGACCCAGAGTTATAACTATTCTGTCTCCACTGTTTAAAAATGTAGCCTAAAAAGTGAAAAGGTGTTCCAATCAACCTGAATTCACCCCTTATTTTATTATAAGTCTGCGTTAGAAAAATATTTTCAATTATTTATTTATTTTCTTTTGTTCTTTCTTTTCATTTTTAAAAGAAAGTGTCGCCTCACCTTGGCTGATCAACAGCTGCATGCGTCCTTGAATCAAGATCTTTACAGAAGTTTCTTTACAGATACGAGAATCTCCCCTAAAGCACTGAACTCTGATCACAGAACATTCCGAGAGCTTTATAAACACCTTCAGAGGGATTCCCTGGAATCTCAGACGGAATTCCCCTCTGGATACGAAGGAAACGGATAGAAAATAGTGGGAATTCAGTGGGAGATTATTTCCTTGTTATTCTGTGGGAAATATACCGTTAATTCCCAGGAAAGACGTTTCTGAAACTACACCCGTCTGCTTATCTGCCTAAATGTCTTTTTGACTGCATGAAACCGTTGAATGAATGAACATGAAAGTGAAAGTCATTAGTACTCGAGTGGACATGCATCTTTTGTGCGCTAGATGGCGTCCAAATCAAATGCATGAGAGTTGTGAGTAGGCCTATCCTATGTGAAGTGTCAGCATATCTCCACTGTGGCATCTCATTTAAAATTATTTTTAACATTTCCTAATCATTGTAGACCTATGCATAGCAGTTTATATTTATTGAGATGCTTTCTCCTAGCCTATATACCCAGCTAAAAAAAATAAATAAATCAGCTAACAAAAAATGTTGTTTCAAACATGTAAAATGTTGTAGGCCTATTTCATTTATGTTTTATTTCATACAACTGATAACAGAATTCAGAGGCATCATACAAAGATTTGACCAATGTGTAACATCACTGCAGAACTGACCAATCAAAAGCCCAATTGTAAACTAACCAATCAGCACACTGCTCCTCTAAATAATTTGCTATTTTGGGGTAACTTACAAATGCCCACATGCCTTCTCTCAGCCATCTACTTTAAAGCTTCACATATTAATTCGTCATTCATGGGTCCCTACAGAGTTTTTATTTAGGCCTGCTACATGCAGTTTTTAACTGTAAACCCTTACCTTTGGCAGTTCTATCTCAACAGCACCAGATGGCGCAGTGCAGTTGATTAACAATTATAGTAATAGAACGCTTGAAATCTTACATAAATTTACTTTAAAACTCATATTTTGACTTTGACACAACTGCTGTGAACAGATCATCTCACACTCTGCAACTGCTATATGTTCATGTGATGTGACCTTCGATCCAAAAAGATAGGTGTTGAAAAACTTCAGTGGGTGGGGCTGAGCTATCAGTGACGTCACTGCTTTATGGGCAGAGAGCAAACCAAGCAAGCAAAGTGGTAACTTTAAGCACAAAGACCAGACGGTAAGCTTTAAGAGCTTTTTTTTTTTTCATCCTTTGACTTTCACTTCAAAACACTGTCACACCCAGTAAAGAAGAGACAGCAAAAGAAGTGTGTGCTGTCTGCAGTGGGGATACAGGGAATGTAAATCCACCTTAAAAGAACTAACGTGCATCACTGTGGCTTCAAAACTAATAGAAAATATAAACTTTTTGCTGAGTTTTATTAATTTGACAAAAAGTGCAGAACAGCTATTATCATATAGTAGGCTAAGTTTATATGCTATTGTGTTTTAAATGGGGTTTGTTTTTAAACATCAATTACGTAGGCTAATTATTAGGTTATTTTATTAATTGGCCTATTTTACTATAATAGCAAATTGATCTGTTTCTCATGAATGGCTCTTATTTTAATGTTTTCCGCCATGCACACAAATGCGGAGGAATTCCAACCTTTCACTCTGAAGGTAGTTTCGGTCTATGAATGATTAACTGCATTCATCAACGCGGCGGTGACGCGCAAAACTCTCATCAGGTCTTCCGCGTGTCCCTCGCAACGCAACATCACTTGTGGGTGGATTCCGTTGTTACTGACAACAACCCCTAAATCAAAGCATGAGGATCGGTATTACATCACAGGCTCGTGCTGGGCTGGGTCTGGCCACTCCGCCAGGTGTAATCGCAGGCTTTTTTCGTGGGAACTCCCTTGAAGAGGCTTTTCCTGCGGTGAACTTTCACGCATCCATCGCCCCGGGATATAATGGAGGAATCCTACAGATGACACTTGCGTTTGGGACGGAAACTCTCTGAGTTTATTGACTTCATTCCCGGGGAAATTAGTCCAAAGATCTGCCATGCGGAGAACACCTCGTTCACAAATTTCTTTCTTGGATTCTTCAGTGTTTTCTCCAGTTCTGACTCGTCGAGAGTTTGTTCTTCTGCTGCTGTCATGTCTTATTTTATTACCCCGTTTGCAGTGTGCTAGATCGGTGAGTGTCCCATATGAGTTTTGCTGAATGCAAGTTATTTGGGATACATATTGGAAAACTCTCTCTCTCTCTCTCTCTCTCTCTCTCTCTCTCTCTCTCTCTCTCTCTCTCTCTCTCTCTCTCTCTCTCTCTCAAAGCGCAAGCAGCCACCTGGTATTGAAATGTTAGTGTCTGGACAGTCTAATGCTGTAACTCAGAAAGGTATGAACTGCTCTTGAATTGATATCAGTCCTCATAGTTTCTGTTTCTAATTACTGTTGCTTCATGGGTTTGGATGTGTGTGTGTGTGTGTGTGTTTTAGTTCTAACAACAGATGGCAAAGAGTGCAAGTTTCCTTTTCGCTTTGGTGGGACAATTTATCAGCAGTGTATCTCTAAGAACTCTAAGCAGGCCTGGTAAGTGCTAACACACATGCAAACTTTGTACAGATTCAGTGCCCCTCAACCATTCACTTTGACAGAGAAATAACCCTCAATCCACTGACCATCAAACCTCAACTCTTACTTTAACTTTAGCAGCCTAAATGCCAAAGTGATCTCAATCCCCAATACAACTACTCATATCCAGATGCCTAAATTGTAACCAATCGGTTACCAATAATAGTGTTGTACTCTCAGCTCCAAGATTAGTACCATTCTACAGATTTGACCAACAAATCAGCATAACCTGTAATCAGATCATATAACTGAGATCAATCGTAGGTCTAAAATGTAACTTCTGAGGATCTGGTATGTGCTAAATTAGTGTCTAGGTTTGGGATAACCAAAGATCTGGTTTGAGCTGGTTACAGTTTAAACACACATCTTTAACCAGTTCAAATGAGAACCAATTTTTAAATTCAATTGCATTTTGTTTCTGAAATCCACACGGAATACACCCCATCTGATGAAATCAATATAATCATGATTGTTTGGATCAAAGTTAGCCCAATCCTACTGAAAGTTTTGAATGACAAAACCAATCTGGATTACATGATCCAATTAAATTTCAGAATATTTTTTCTTTCTTTCTTTTGAACAATCCATTTTCAAGATTTGATGCAATTCGATAGCCGAAATCCAATCAACTTAATAAGGTTTCATTTGTTAACATTAGTTAACTACATTAGTTAACATTATCTAGTAATGAATAATACTTCTACAGCATTTAATAATTTTAGTTCATGTTAATCACAATATTTACTAACATTAGTTAATGCACTGTGAACTACACGAACAAACAATGATCAATTGTATTTTTATTAACTAACATTAACAAAAATTAAAAATGTAGTTATATGTTTCTCATTGTTAGTTCATGTTAGCTAATGCATTAACTAATGTTTTCACATGGTGCGGTATGTTATTCCCCGATAACAGAGCCGGTAAAAACTGATAACGCAGGCTCATCCGGGTAAATAAAGTCAGCTATATATGCTTGCTAGCAGCAGTATTTTTTGTGGAAGGTTTGCGTTTGGTGAGCTAATAAAATATTAAAACTTAAACCAATATTTTGTGTACAATTATTTAATTATGTCATCCGGGTATCGCAGACTCGCTCTCTTCTTGTTTCATACAAGTGCAGCTGCTGCCAATTTTGCAACGATTGTTTTCTACGCTCTAATGGATTATGAAATAACAAACAGGTACGATTTTAAAACAGTTTAATCTCAAATCAATATCTCTTATCCCCATAATTATTTATGTGGTGAAATGCTGTGTAATAAGTGGTATGACTGTACCTTATCCCTTAAATGTCTAGTTTGAACGTGCAACTGCCTTCTTCGCGGAAGCTTTGCATTTAAAAATCTAATAAAATATTTCAACTCAAGTAAATATTTTGTGTCTAATTATCTACTTATGTGGCAAGTAGCCGTGTAACAAGCAGGATAATGTACATCCAGCTGGTTGTTTTCGCAGTATAAACCCCTCTGCTTCGCCTCAGGGTCCTGATCACCTTATCAGTGTTTATTCTGCGATTACAACTGGCTGGATGTACATTATCCCTTACCTAACAAATAAGGCCTACTGTGAAGTATTACCTTAATTTCTTTTAAACAACTACGCCCTGATAGTTACCCATCTTAAACCAGTTACTTAGCCAACCCATAGCCATGTCCTTACGAATCCAATCCCACATTCTGAACGAGTTTAAACCACATTGTACCATTAACCAAAACTCATAACCCAGCCCTAATTCTGATTTAATCTGTAAGTGCAAACTCATCTTCATCTTGAGTAACCTTTACCAAACCCAGTGACTATACTACTCTGTTTGCTAAAAATGGTCTTTTGTCATCATCTCCGCTGCTCTTTATGTTTCCTCTGTCAGTGAGTGGAGCAGATGACTACACATACCGATGTGATAAACCGTTATAAACATTGAGAAAGAGTGAGTTTTATCAGGCAAAGAGATCAGGGCCGTGATGAAAGATCAAGGAGGCGGCATGGTTATTAATGTCATTGCAGCTGAACAAGTGTGTGCAGATCTCCATATGGAGCAACTCTTGAGTGAGTTTTACTCCATAAAAATTTGCTTGTGGCTGAGTGTTGTGAGACACTGTTTGTGAGATTTGTTTCAAGCAAGGCCAAGAACTGAAAAATCTGCCAGTTTAGTACATAAAGTACATAATTTCATATTTTTCCAAACCCATGTGCTATAATTTCTTTCTGTGGAACCCAAAAGGAGAATTTTGAAGAATCGTTATGCAGCTCGTTCACCATTATTGCCATTTAGTGATGAAGAAGTACCGTGGAAGCAATAAAGATACCCGGAACAAAGCACCGTCAGGCACAACTTAGGACAAGAGCACCTGAGACCCTGGTGTATAGTCCAGGCTACAAAATCTTATAAATGTGTCCGGGGAAGACCACTCCTGCAACATCACATACTTCTTGGAGGGAAATTCGTGACAGTAAAACTTTTGAAGCTGCCATACTCATAGTAGATTGGGCTCTCACAACCAAAGGCAAGTCACACGCCTCATAAGCTGTATAGATAGCTGTAGCAAAGGTATGTTGTTGTGGGAAGGAGGCGGGAACCGGAGAACGTTTAACAAACTTTAATAAATAAATACAAAATGAAAGTAAAGGCGGCAGCCCCTCACTGACGACTGCCGCACACACATAATAAAACATAAACAAAACACAACGTAAAATTCAGGCCTGGTCCTCTCTCGTCCTTCACTGTCGTCGTCCAAGGGCTCGAAGGGTACCAGGGACAACCCTTCCAGAACCACGGCCAAATCCCAGGCCGGAATTCTTACAAGGACCACAGGCCTCAACCTCCTCAAAGTCCCATGAAGGAAACGGGTGATCAAATGGTGTCTTACCAAAGACCTATTGCCCAAAGGTGTGTGGAAGGCAGCTATGGCCACCACGCAGACCTAGCAGTGTGGAGGAGGATAGACCAGCAGAAAAACGATCCTGCAGGAACTCTAGCACTGAATTCAATGGGCAGTTAATGCATTAACAATTTTAACAAATTAGACCTTAATGTAAAGTTTCTTTTTTTTGTCTTTTCAATGGAATTCAAAAGGAGAATTTTGAAGAATCGTTACGCAGCTCGCAATTTATCGCTGATAAATAAACAGGTTAATTGAATCAGAACAAAATAGTGATTCATTTGGGGCTTAAATTCTGGGTTTTTTGGTCAGTCTGCTACATTACACAAAAGCTCAGAAAATCTGGTATATAGCAGACATGTGTTAAATGGGCTACTTATATTGTGCTTTTTTGTCCGTTTTGGACTTTGACCGTGGTGAACAAATACATTTTAGAATACTTTGTTTCCTGTATTTAAATCTATTTGTAATCACACATATTTAATGATGAAGTTTCAAGTTAGTACATTTCAAATATTAATTTGAAATGCTATATTAAATAACACAAACTTATAATCAAGTACCCAGTTAATTAAATGTGCTTTAGTATGTTAATCAACACATCAAAACGAATGTACTTCTTTAAATCACGACAAAGTGCAAATTAATACAAAGTGCACTTTTTAAACATAGTCATTAAAGTGTACTCTTTAAAAAAGGCACAAAATGTACGATTTTTGGTTTAAAATATCCAAAAACCACCAGAACAATATTATATATTTTGTTGACTTGTGTTCTTACATTATCCCAAATGTTTCCAATAATCTTTAAATCCAGAGAAATCGGCAATTTAGCAACACAAATCATCCAGCTTTAATTAATATGATATTTTAATATTGATCTAGCTTACTGTCACAGTCAGTTGCAGGTAATAAAGATCGCAGGACCTAGGTGCAGCAGTAAACAGTTTATTAAACAAAGAACTAGAAACAAAACACTTTTGACTATGAAATGGTAACATAACAACCTGGGAAAACGCTTCAATAACAGACAACTAGACAGGACTAATCACAGGGCTTAAATACACATCAAACAGAGAGAGAAACTTACTAGATAATTGACAAGACACCTGGACATAATACAAAGCAATCAGTGACCATGGTGACAAACAGGTAGGGAACGTGGGAAGACAGAACCAATTAACACACTAGAAACACAGACATGAATGAAAACAAACTCTATACTCTAATGTAAAAATAAACCTAAACAACAAAACGAAATGAGCTGCAGCGGCCGACTGCAGCATATAAGCATAATAAAAACAGCAAAGTAAAATGTCCTAGGCATGTCCTTAAGTACACTTAAGTAGCCTTTTATTTTATTGACATTTTATTATCTATAGTTTTTTCAAAAATACTGTACTTTTAAGATTTGAAGTACACTACAAGTGCACATTTAATAAAGTTATGCACAATTATTTTTCAGAAGGGTGGCCAATATGATACAAAGTTGTGATGAAATATCTACGACTAGGTTTGGTACGACTGTAACATGTATGTTCAGTTTAGTCTAGTTTGCTCTTCGTTTACCTGTGTCCCTGATCATTAGTTATTTCCCTCGGTTCCATCACACCTGTTCCGTTTCAGTCAATCACCATGTTAAACCCTCAGTTTCCTGTGTTTCTTTGTCCAGTATTGCTTATGTTATTGTGCAGTGTTTGCTCCCTTACCCCTGCATGTACTCTTGGACTGTTAAAGAACTTTGTTCTTTCCCGCGTGTTTGATCTACATGTGACAATGAAGTGATGGTAAATAAAAAATGACAAATTTTCCATGCACTCAGCAACCAATAATTAACAAAAGACATTATTGATGGCAGACACTGTTCATCCTCATTACAAGTAAACTCATATTTATTGTAGACATATCTTCTTTTACCTTTCTTATTCTTGTTCATGTTTGTTTTACGATTAGGGGAATTTCATGCAACATGAACATGTTGGTAGAGCTGTAAATGACCCATTCAGATTCACCACTGTTTCAGATTCCGTCTGTTTGAGCTTTACGCAAGTCTTGAGTAATTCAGATGCGGGTCATGATCATTGTGTTTTTGGTTTGACTTGCAGGTGTTCTCTAACACACAACTTTGACCGTGACCAGAAGTGGGGATACTGCAGTTCACCCACACGGCTGTTTAATGGTAAGAAATCATTTTTTTCTCTTCCACGTAAACCGTCTTGGCAAAAGTCATACGATTTTGCATTAGCCTTTTGACGATATTAGATATTATAGATATCTCATTGACAGTATTTGATCAGATTTTTTTTTTCAACCAGAGGAACCAAACAGTCATGCATATAACAGTAAATAGTAATAATCAGTGATATTTACATACAAATATCTCTACAAAAGCATTTTAATATACTAAAAATACCATGCAGAGACGTCCGTGAAAATGTTTGAGTGCTGATGCAAATTAAATCAGAGGGATGAATCAATTCACTGAAATACAAATTTTGCTAACACTTTAACTACTTTAGTTAACATGAACCAAGAATGAACAATACTTCTATTGCAGTTATTAATCTTAGTTAATGTTAATTTCAACATTTACTAATACATTATTAAAATTAAATGCTGTATTTGTTAGCATTAGTTGGGCTAATGCGATGTGTGAACTATAACATGAACAGTTGTAATTTTATTAAGTAACATTAACAAAGATTAATAAGTACTGTAACAAATGTATTGCTCATTGTTAGTTCATGTTAGTTAATACATTAACTAATGTTAACGAATGAAACTTTTTTGAATTAGCTTTTATTTTTATATTTTCCTAAGGCATGTTTATAAAAGCTACTTAAATGTCCTAATTGAACTAAGGCCTAATCCTGGCTTAATCTAAACCCTGTCTGTGAAACCAGGCCATAGATATTTAAAACTTAACTTAAAACCTAAATAAAGCTGAAATATATATATATATATATATATATATATATATATATATATATATATATATATATATATATATATATATATATATATATATATTTTACTATATTTGATGTGTATTTGTTTTAACTTAAATTAACAATAACAACACTGCATGGAAGTGAATTAATCTGTTTTAACGCTCTCATACTCCAAACTAGTTTAATGGCTTTTTAAAGAAACTTAATGGCCAATAAAAACTGATTTAAATTCATTTTATATTGCTTACAAAATCATTAAATGTATAATGTATATATCACCCAGCTTTAGTCTGCAGTCATGTGAACGTTTCTCGCTTGTGGATGGATTAATAGCTGAAACTGGGGGTTGACCAGGATGTTTTACTTTCAGAGAGAGGTGTTTACGTTAATGCATAAATGACACGCTTTGTTTGTAAGACCCAGACCTCTGTTTATAACAGCAGATTTACAGAGTTTGTTTTCAAGCTGGTGCTCTGGTTCAAACACACTGTCTGTGTATATGCTCACATCATGCTCTGGTTTTTTGAAGGGTCACTAATGGCAGTTCTGGCTTATTTGGTTCCCTGTACAAGACATTTTTGAGCTTAATTATTAATTAAATTGAATTCACTTGGCCAAAAAAGTGCCATGTAAATAAGTTCAAATTGGCAGAAATGCTTCTGTACTGTATCTACATGCACATATAACTGCTCAGTAATCATGAGCGTAATGGGGATTGCATTTGCTACAACATTGTTTATGATTTGGAAAACAGATACTGTATGACTCGTTGACTCATTCAAGGTTTGAGAAATGAGCAAAATCAGCTGCATGATGAATCAGTCCTGCCATCATGATGATAAGCAAGTTTTTCTTTGTATATCTCATTCGCTCCTCAGGATTTCTTCCTCCACGTCAGGGTCTGAGACTCTGCCGGCAAAACCCATGTTTGAATGGGGGTGTTTGTGCCACGAACGCTCACCTGGACTCATTTGATTGTGTGTGTCCTGATGGCTTTACTGGAGCGCTGTGTGAAAAAAGTGAGTGAAACACAGTGAAGTGGCCATATTCACATAATGAAATGATAATTTCAGTTTGATTATGGTTATTAATTGCCACTCGAATGGCACAATCATGAGTGGAGTCATGCAAATTCATTGACCTGCCTGCTGGGATATTGTTTTTTTTTGTGATTGTTTTTTTTATTTGAAATAATAACATTACAAATGTTGGATGACAGCATGAATACCAATAAAAAACAAAAACAAACAAAAAAACACAAAGGACACAAGGGAGGGTAACTTAAAGGAAACATACAAATAAACCTCGGCAGCCAATTACAGCACAGAATAATGCATCATCAATTTAAAACAAGTGACCGTTTGTATTCTAGCCCCATTAATCCTTGCAGTGCTGCATTCTAAACAAGCAATATAATGAAAACAGCAGCCAGAATCTTCTAAGATCCATGTCAGGAGTGAACCATTGCTGTATAATTGTTTTTTTAGCAGCAGTGAAACCAGACATTAACAATCTTCTCTGAACTAACGTAAAGTTGTATGAAGAATCATCATTCAACAACATAAGACAAGGGTCGAGGTCAAACTGCAACTTTGTGATATGTTTTAGTACTTGAACTACATGTTTCCAAAAATTGGATATAACTGAACAGTCCCAAAACATATGCAAAAAAGTACCTTTAGAGTTATTGTTACACAGACTGCAATTAGGATTTAATGAGAGTTTCATCAAGTATCGCTTGTATGGGGTACAATACATTTTGTGTACAGTTTTAAAATGAATAAGAATGTGCGAGGGGTTTTTGGAGGCAAGACAGAGATTTGACCAAACTGTATTCCAGTCAGGACTATAGCCCAACCATGAGAGTTCTCTCTCCCACACAGCTAATACCTTCAGGGTCTTATATGAACATTCAAGTAGTTGTTTATAAATCAAGGAGACTGTGCCCTGAATTTTCCCAGTATTTTTGAACCACTTTAACAATGGGTGATCATCTAAGCTAGAATTCCAAGGTACCCCGTATGCTTTCATTGCAGACCTCAACTTCAAGTACATAAAAAAGGAGGTACCTGGCAAAGAATAATCTGCTTGAATATCTTGGAATGCGCACAATCCACTGCCATTGAATATATCACGAAATGTGAACACACTTTTTAAGGACCAGGAAGGGTAAATGAAAGGTTGATTACCAGATAATAGGCGGGCATTGTTCTAGAGAGGAAACTGACGTGAGATTTTTTTAACGTGACCTGTAATCTTTTCTGCATTGAACCAAGCTTTTAAAGTAACTGAAATAATATTTCCGAACTTCTGATGTAAACTTCTTGAGCCTACACCAGTAAAAGGCAGATCTTGAAGTCTATGGGGAAGAACACGGTTAGACTCAATGCTTCTCCAGGGTACTTTGGAGTGAGTGTCCACCCAGACACGCATGGCCCTAATTTGGAAAGCAAAGTAGTAAAGCATTAAATTAGGAAGTGCAAGACCGCCATGCAGTTTTGCACACTGTAATACTGAAAGGCTGACTCTAGGACGCTTACCACCCCAGATGAATTTAGAGATTAATGAATTCATTTCTTTGAAAAATGTTGGTGGAGGAAAACACGGGAGCATGAAAAATAAAAAGTTAACTCTGGGTAAAATGTTAATTTTAACCGTGCTAATTCTAGCTTGCATTGACATTTTTATGCTGTCCCACCTCTGTATGTCCTGCTTAATTTTCTGACTGATTTCAGAAAAATTTGTCTGAGCAATCCTAGACAAAGAATCAGCAATTTTAATACCAAGATAGGTGCATGAATTAGCAAAGACAAGGCCACTAGGTAGAGATGCTGCTTTAGTAATGCTATTAAGTGCCATTAAGGATGACTGATCCCAATTTATTTTATAACCATAGTGCTAAAGGAGTTAAACAAACGCAAAATGTCTGGTAGAGAGGTATTTAAGTCTGAAAGATAAAGCATAATGTCATCGGCATATAATGAGATGTGGTGATGTGAGTTGTTAATAGTTATAGGTGTTACTGTTTGGCTTTGTCTAAGAGCTTGTGCAAGAGGTTCTAGTGAGAGTGCAAATAAAATTGGTGACAAGGGACAACCTTGCCGACAACCTCTTTGAAGTAAGAAAGGTTGTGATTGACAGAAACCTGTTGATACGGAAGCAGAAGGACATTTATATAACAATCGTATAATATTTAGGAACTTGGAGCCAAATCCAAAATGCTCCAGAACAGCCCACAGATAGTCCCATTCAAGCCTATCAAATGCTTTGAGAGCGTCCAAAGAAAAAATGGCAGAAGTAGCATTAGTGGTCTGAGCGTAATCAATAATGTGTAATAGTCGGTGCATGTTATCCGATGCTAAACGGCCCTTCAAGAAGCCAGTCTGGTCATAATGAATCAAATTGTCAATATATGGTTCCAATCTTAAAACCAATGCCTTGGCTAGGATCTTGACGTCGGCTGATATCAGAGATGTTGGACGATAACTAGAACAACTTAGTGGATCTTTGTCTTTTTTAAGCAACAGGGTAATGATGGCAACATTTTGATCTCTATGAAGTGTACCATGATCAATGGCATAATTCATGGACTTCAGAATTAGGGGGCCCACAATATCCCAGATAGCTAGATAGAACTCCGGAGGAATTCCATCAGGGCCGGGAGATTTACCTTTCTGCAACAATTTAGCTGCATTGTGGAGTTCCTCCAGTGTTAGAGGAGCATCCAGTAATTCTTGAGCAGATATTGGTAAAGTGGGAAGATTCAGGTGACTGAGAAAATCACTACATTCTCCTCTGTCGAGGCAGACCTCAGAAGAATACAACGTAGAGTAGAATGATCTAAACTCATCATTAACAGCCTTTGGGTCCGTAGTAATTTCACCAGAGTCAGTTTTAATAACACCAATGCTGGCTTTAGATTCGCACTCTTTGAGTTTCAGTGCAAGCAATCTGCTAGGCCTATCTGCATTAAAATAGTATTTTTGCTTTGTTCTATGAATGATAAACTCAGCTTTGGATATAGATAGAGAAGTATATTCTGCTTTCAATAAAAATAGCTCCTGATTAAGCTTATCGGAAAAAGCACTAGCCTGTTGACGATCTAGATCATTAATCTTTTTTTCTAGCTTCTCAAACCGTTTATTCCTAGAGGCCTTGACGTTGGCAGAATATGAAATGCAATTACCCCTTAAAAAGCATTTTGTAACTTCCCACAACGTCTGCGGATTATGGCAGTGGGAATTAATTTCCAAAAAAACAATTAATTATTGTCTAAGTTGATCTA
This sequence comes from Abramis brama, assembly GCF_963993115.1. Classification (NCBI taxonomy): domain Eukaryota; kingdom Metazoa; phylum Chordata; class Actinopteri; order Cypriniformes; family Leuciscidae; genus Abramis; species Abramis brama. The sequence goes on along the minus strand of NC_139965.1, from coordinate 50,975,812 downwards.
GGAAGGAGATGTTGTATAATAATGTAGTATTAAAGCGCCATCTATTGACTTTAGAGACTTTAGCACCTATAGTGATATTACAGATAACCGGTGAATGATCCGAAATCAAAATAGGCAAAATATCAATAGTAGGCCCTACTGATGTATTGGACTAGAGAAGGATCAACCAGAATATAATCGATCCTAGAAAACGACTTGTGACGGGTAGAATAGAATGTGTAAACTTTAGAATTACCATTTTTAATAAGCCATGGGTCTACAAGATTAAGCTCTGCAATTAAGCTATTAAGAGCTACTGACGAGGGCGTTGCGACAGAGTCAGCTGAGGAGCGGTCTAACTCAGGGTGGACACAAGCATTGAAATCCGCGCCTAAAATAATCTGATAATCATTGAAATTAATCAAAGTTCCAGAAATATTATCCATAAATTGGTTATCACATATGTTCGGTGCATATATAGATGTTAAAAGGACTTTAGTATGATTGATTCTAGTGGCTGCATATACAAACCGCCCACAATCATCTTTCCCCATTGAATCCACAGATAAACTTAGTGATCTCTTATACAGGATTAAGACACCTTTAGATTTGTTAAAGGACAAATCCAGTGAAAAATGAACCTAGGGGTAATTAACACATGGTTACCGAGTCGATCGTTCCCTGCGATGCGTTTTCATGAAAATCGAATGTATAGAGTTTTATCTTTAAAAACAGATTAGCTCATAACAGTAGTATATGGGGCACAGAGTAAGTAAAAATAAATCGATAGTTAATACCACTAACAAGGCTCAAAATAGCCTCACACTAACACGGTAACATAATGAGGGTCCTTACATACAAACCGAAGCATTGAGAACTTTGTAAGTGTACAGACAGTTTAATAAGAATATACTTTATAAAGACAGAACATTACGCGTTGACATGCAGGAGCCATCTTGGAAAACAGTCTCGACTAATCGAGTCACGAACGCCGTCGATAGGATAGCTGGTCGATAGGAATTACGTTTGTGAAATCTAACGTAGCACGGCGTTCGTGGCTCGATTAGTCGAGACTGTTTTCCAAGATGGCTCCTGCATGTCAACGCGTAATGTACTGTCTTTATAAAGTATCTTCTTATTAAACTGTCTGTACACATACAAAGTTCTCAATGCTTCGGTTTGTATGTAAGGACCCTCATTATGTTACCGTGTTAGAGTGAGGCTATTTTGAGCCTTGTTAGTGGTATTAGCGATTTACTTTTACTTACTCTGTGCCCCATATACTAGTGTTATGAGCTAATCTGTTTTTAAAGATAAAACTCTATACATTCGATTTTCATGAAAACGCATCGCAGGGAACGATCGACTCGGTAACCATGTGTTAATTACCCCTAGGTTCATTTTTCACTGGATTTGTCCTTTAAGCGCACATGAACATGCCAACATCTTATAATATTTATTTTGAAAGCGATGAACATCTCCGTCTTTTAAATGGGTTTCTTGGAGTAGCGCAATGGATCAATCTTTCCGTCGCAAAAATTCCAAACAACGAGTGCGCTTTATTGGTGAGTTTAAACCCCTCACATTCCAACTTAGAATATTAAAAGCAGACATATCGTGTGGAGGTAAAATGACAAGTGAAGTGTAGAAAAGCCCATGGCCTCGAAAACCATTTGGAAAAATGTGTACGTTAAAATTAGTTGCTGCCGCGAACAAAACACAGATGAACATAAACGAAACTATGTACATACAATTTGCAAGCCGCGAGGATATAACGAATCCCCTGGCTAGCATAGGGCTACAGTTTACAAGAGCCGTGACTGCACAATTGCGGTGTGATCCCAACCACTACTAAGTAAATATTTTATAGCTAGAATAGGGAAGGATTCAAGATTGTAATAGGCTACAAATTGTTTAAAAATAAATCACAAAATAAATTCCTATATAAAATCTCAACCTGCTCAAAGATTTAGAAGCCTAGAAAAATAAAATAAAGGGGGACCTGCCTCAATAACCAATAATGTCCATAACCTATTCTGTGGTAAAAAAAAAAAAAAATGTATATAGGCTATATAAACCCAATTAACAAATAAGAAAAGTAAGATAAATGGCTTACAAAAGCATATACAGTATACTCGCTATGTAGTTTTATCTCTACTGAGTTACGGATTGCTCCATATCCATGTCAGCACAGCGGTCCAGTTGAGGAGGCCGTCCCGCGGATGCTATAGCGATGTCGTTCCCAGGCCGTGAAGACAGAAGATACTGCTCGGCCTCCAACGGCGAACGGAAGAGGTTTTGTCTCCCTGCATGAATGACCTTAAGTGTAGCCGGGAAGAGGAGAAACGATTGAATTCCGAATGTATCCATCTTCTTCCGCACCTCAGTGAAAGCCTTCCTTTTCTTTGTAGTGTCTGCGCTATAATCCGGAAAGAAATGAAGGGGTTCGCTGCCGAACTTGACTGGGTATGCGGCCCTCGCCCCGTTGAGAATGGCCTGTCTATCGGTGTAGTCCAGCAGTTTGAATATAACCGTGCGTGGGCGTTTAGACTGCTTGTCTGAGTAGATGCGATGTGCACGTTCGATTTTAATTTCTCTGTTCGCGATGGAAGGTATCCATTTGGGCAGGTTCGCCTTTAAAAAGGCGATGCAGTCATCTCCCTCAGCACCTTCTCTGAGGCCGACTAACCGTACATTGGATCTTCTACTGCGGTCTTCTATGTCAGCAATCTTTATTGTGGTGTCATCAAATTTAGATTTCAGATAGCTGATCTGATCCCTGTCTTTACGAACAGCCGCCTGTATAGTGTCGTATCTGGATTGGAGCAGAGATACCGATTTTCCAACTTGCTCGATCTTCCCGGTTACGGTGGTGACTGCTTTATTGGTATTTTCAATTTCACGTTTCAGATCTAGAATCTGAGGCGTCAGCACATCATCTATAGCAGATTTGATAGCGACAGTGACAATTCTGTCTAAATCAGTCTTTTGTTCGCTCAAGGCTTGTTTCACTCCGGCCAAAATGGCGCCATCCAGATCAGCTCGGGAGATAGTGTTGGAAGACTCTCTAAATTTCTTCTTAATGGGAGAGGTAGCGTCCTCCCGAGTATGAACAAGTGTGGCCTGAGTCGACATTTTCGATTATTTCACGTAATTTAGCATTTGGTTTTCCTTCAAAGACCTGAAAAAATGCGAGTGGTGTGGAGAGCGTCTTTTCAAAGCTGCACCGCCATTAACGCGTCACGTGCTTCATGGGATATTGTTTTAAAGGCTTCACGTGATCCCTTATGAAAAAGAAATGTGCTTAATTGTATTGAATGTGCTCTTTTGGTGTACTTCAAATCTTAAAAGTAATTTTGCAGATAATATAATAATAATGAAATAAAAGGCCACTTAAGTGTACTTAAAAAATAATTAATTTTCATGTTTTTTAACACTGAAGTACATGCTTAAAAAGTGCACTTTTTATGTTTTATTAATGCTTTGTTGTGCTTTAAACAAGTACATTTATTTTAAATGTACTAAATTGCATAATCATCATTACAAATGTGTAACTACAAATATAGTAAACTACATGACAGAAATAGTTTCAATAGAAATGACATTAAATGTTATTTCAGCTTGTCAATGCATTCAGGAGTACACTTTAACCATGTTGCATAGACAATAGAAGTAATTATGAAATTACATGTAAAGATGTAACTACTTAAGTGAAGGACTTAGAAGTTCTACTTAAGTGGGTCAATAAAACACTCTAAAGTTCAGTTAATTGCATTTAATATACATTTAATGTATATTAAGGATTGTATTCTCAGTTTCACTGAGATCGAAATAATTAAACGACATTTTTTTGCTGCTCCTGAGACATATTTACTTCTGAAAGTTACTGTACGTTTTCATAGAAAAGTGAATATTTTTTAGCTCTAAAGATATAGATTCCCCTTGTGAAATAGAAGTACACTTTAGCATTCATTTATAGAGTGCTTATAATGGAAATAATAAAATGTTTAATATTTTATTATTTCCATTATAAGCACTCTTTAAATGTATGCTAAAGTGTACTTCTATTTCACAAGGGGAATCTATATCTTTAGAGCTAAAAAATATTCACTTTTCTATGAAAACGTACAATAACTTTCAGAATGTCTCAGGAGCAGAAAAAAAAAAAAAGTCTTGTTTAATTCTTGCGATCTCAGTGAAACTGAGAATATAATCCTCATTAATGTTAATTAGTGTATCAGTAATTAACAATAATAGTGAATGATCTGTTCTCATGTAGGCCTAAGTAATTAAGCGCGCGTGTGTGTGTGTGTGTATTAGAGCTTTCTTTTTTCGAGCATTACGTCACTCGTTTCTCAATTCATGCCATGCTCTCTTTTATGTTTTGAAAATGTCTCATCTTTAACACTATCACATGTCCTGTGTACCGTGAAGTTTTTGTGTCACTTCTTTTGTCTGTTATTTGATATTGGTGGAGTTGTTTCTTCAGGGTTGATCTGATTGGTGGAGGAGTCGAGAGTGTTTGGTTTTCTGACAGCTCAGGGATTGTTTTGTAGAGAAGTGCTACGAGCCGCTGCATCTGAAGCACTATGACATTGGAGAATCGTGGGGACGGATCTACCAGCGAAGCGTAGAGCTGTGCACGTGCCTCGATGGGGAGGTCAGCTGCGAGCGTGCACGTTACACGGGTATGACACACTGAAACTACAGTACCGACACCTGATCCCCTTGAGCTACTGCTTTTTCCTTTTGAACATTGTTCTTTTTTTGTGTGTGTGTAGTGTGTTTGCGAAATCTCTGTGAAAATGACGGAGTCTGTAGAATGATTGAGGCCACTGGTGAAGAGGTGTGTGGGTGCAAATCTGGATATATTGGACAATACTGTAACATCAGTGAGTACACACACACACACACACACACACACACACACGGTTTCCATGTTTTATGGGGATTTCTCTTAGAAATAATGATTTTTATACTTTACAAACTGTTCTATCCCCTCTACACTAACCCTACCCCTAGGATTTTGCCATATTTGTAGGGATATTTTGTCCCCATAATGTAGGGTTTACCAGGACACAAATATGTAAATTACACACATCCATACTGGAAACACAAATTTTGAAGCAGTTTATTTTTGAAAACGTATGTTGTATGTGTCTAATAAGTAACTATAAGACAGTGTGGGGTGAGAGTGTGTGCAGTTTACATTGTAGAATCCAAACATTATAAAACCCCATAGGAAAATCTTGAAGGAACCAGGGGTGAATTAGTCTTCTGGGTTTCGTTGTAATCTCTGAACCACTCTATTAACACACATGCAAATGTGTGTTCAGTATAAATATTCTAATAATCTTTAATTAATAAACTTTCCCTGTGTGTCATCAGACCCACGAGAGCAGTGTTACCGTGATTCAGGTGCACAGTATCGTGGTGTAGCCAATGCCACAGTCTCTGGATCATCCTGCCTGCCGTGGAACTCGGATCTGTTGTTCAGTGAGCTGACAGTAGATACAGTGGACAGCGCCCCCCTCAGGGGTCTCGGAGAACATGCTTTCTGCAGGTGACTGCTTACATTTACAGTCTCATCATGCTTGTCATTATAGTAAAGTGCTGAAGATTTACCTTTTATAATAAAGCAGAGGTAACTTTAAAAAGTGCACTTGTGTTGAATGTGCACTTGTAGTGCACTCCAAGCATTAAAAGTATTTGCTGGTAATATAATATTAATAAAATAAAATGCTATTTAAGTGTACTTGAAGAGATTTTGAGACACTTTGATGACTGTTTCTTAAAGGGATAGTTCACTTTGAAATTAAATTTTGGTATGTTTTAGCTTACCTCAAGGGCATCCAAGATGTAGGTGTCTTTTTTTCCGCAGTAGTTTCAATTTTGATATTTTTAGGTCAAACCGTTCTTGTCTGTCAGTCATATAATGCAGGTCTATGGTCACTGTCTCAAAGAGCATGCACAGAGTCCAAATTAAAACAATTCCCTGTCGTCCAAATTAAACAATTCCCCATCGTAAGTACACATTGATGGCCTAAGACACGAAACGAGCAGTTTGTGTGAGAAAACGAACAGTATTTATATCGTTTTTACCTCTTATACACAGCCACGTCCAAGTGATCTGATCTGACGTGTACGCAGACTGGTGCATAGATATATACACTAGACGTCGCCTTGTCTACGGCAGTTCATTTGAACGAATGTCTTTAAGGCGACATCTAGTGTATATATCTATGCACCAGTCTGCCTACACGTCACACACCAGGATGCGCGCGCGCCCTCAGATCACTTGGACGTGGCTGTGTATAAGTTCCAAGTCCTCCAGAGTCGCGGACAAAGCCGATTCGAAAGATGTTCGCCAACAGCCGCCATTCTTTGTTTTCAAGTAGCAGCAGGTAACCGTCGCAACTCTGTCGTCATATGTTAAGCCCGCCCCCGCCTACTCTATACACGACGTGATTGGCCTGACCCAATTTAGGTTTTTGCAGCTAGAAGGTCTATGGAGAGTTGCTAGACTGCCCTGGCTGCAAAATACATTTTGCTGCCGCTAGGGTGCGTCTAGATTTCTAGGCTAACTTAAAGGGTTAGTTCACCCAAAAATGAAAATTCTGTCAGTAATTACTCACCCTCATGTTGTTCCAACCCCGTAAGACCTTCGTTCATCTTCGGAACACTTGGACTATATTAACGATGTCTTTAATGCATTTTCTGGGCCAGCAAGTTATAATGTCTTAGAAGCCTATGGAGAAGTGATCCAGCTCTCAGATTTAATAAAAAATATCTTCATTTGTGTTCCGAAGATGAACGAAGGTCTTACGGGTTGGAACAACATGAGGGTGAGTAATTACTGACAGAATTTTCATTTTTGGGTGAACTAACCCTTTAAGTCCTACCTAATTTGCTCAAAAAGCACCTTTTATTTCATTGCAATTAACATGCAATTAAGTGTCTGAAAACATTGCATTCAGTTCACACTTAAGTATATTCTGCTAATGTCACAGGTCTATGAAGGAGGACTCAAATGCAGAACGAGTGTTAACCGGTTTATTGACAAACAGTAGACAGATGACAAGATGTGGTGGGAGAGGTGAACAGTCCAGACCATAGGCAGGGATGAGACACAATGACAGCCGTTGTAACTAGCTGAGCAGCAGTTGTAACTAGCACAAGAGGACTGTAGGCTGGAGAGTAATAATGGCAGAGCAGAATGACACCTGAGAATACCAGCAATAAGCCAGACAGGAACTTCAAGTACACCAGGCAAAGAACTCAGGGATCTCAGGCTTAGCACCAGGCTTGCTCCAAAGCAAAGAGTGTAAGCAGCCAGGGACGCTCTGCTAGCAGGACAGGAACTTAGTAACAAGAAACAAACTATGTAGCACAGAAGTACACAGTACCACAACATCTAACAAACTGGCAACACAAGAGGGAAAGAGCACACATATAAAGGGAGCTAAGAACAAGAGGAACAGGTGAGCACACTCAGGTAAACAAGGACTCAAACAAGGGAGCAGAGAACATGAGGAACAGGTGACAACACTCAGACAAACGAGGACTCAACTAGACAAGAGGGCGTTATACAGGGAAACTAGGAGGCAGGAACAGAGGAGCACATGGCCATGGCCAACACAAACAAAGACAGAGCCATATTATGTTGAAGTACAACACAAACATAGATACAGACAAAGCTGCCAGGGCAGAACCCTGACAGCTAAAGTATATTATTTCAATAAGTCTGCTAAAGTGTAAAGGGTAGTATTATATTTCTATGTAACTGTGTGCTTACTTTTCTAAGCAATCGGACATACAATTTTCACTAATTCCAGAGACCAGAAGATCACATGCAAGCACCTAGCAACCACGCAGAGCACCCTAGCAACCACATAGCAATGCCCTAACAACCCTTCGGAACACTTTAGCGAGCACCACATAGCAACACCTGGCAACCAGCCACAACAGTGTCATTATCACAGTATGTGCAAGTGCCACTCATGTCATCTCCTGAAAATGTAAAAAAAATGTAAAAATCGAGTAATTCTGTGTTTAATATAGATATAATTTTATTTGATTTTGCAGAAAGCATTGATGTTGTACAGTCTGAAATTTTCCATGTGACTTCATATGGCAGGAACCCTGATCAAGATAAGCTGCCGTGGTGTTACACAATGACGGAGAGAGCCATTTCCTGGGAGTACTGCGACATCCAGCCCTGCTCAAAACAACCATGTTAGTACAACTGCACATGCACACACAAGAGCAACAAATCCTTCAGCTTCTCCAGAATATTCTTGATTACTCAAAAATAGTTGTACATGAGAAGTAAAATAGTGATAAAGCTTCCTAAAAATTCTGTAGAATTCTGCCATTCTTCCAGGCGTGAGACGAGGAAATCTAAACCAGTGTTGCCTGAAGCAATAGGTTTATTGGTCATGAGAACTTGACATCATGTAGCTGGAATGCCCTGAATATGTTATGGATTTTATTAACCTTGATTCTAGCACAGACATGAGCAAGTTGCTCTTACTGTTACCTATTCATTCTTATAATTTATTTTCTCTGCTGATCAAAAGTTTGGGGGCAGTAAGATCTTTGTTCTTTTTGCACAATGCACAAGGTCACATTCAATTGATCAAAAGTGACAGTAAAGACATTTGTAATGTTACAAAAGATTTCTGTTTCAAATAAATGCTGTTCTTTCTACTCATGAAAAGGGCCCTCAAAAACGAAAATATATCATGGTTTTGACACGGCAGCACAACTGTTTTCAACAGTGATAATAATTTATCATTTTTTCTTGAGCAGCAAATCAGATGATTAGCATATTACAATGATTTCTGAAGGATCATGTGACACTGAAGACTGGAGTAATGATGCTGAAAATTCAGTTTTGCATCACAGGAATAAATGACATTTTACAATATATTACAATAGACAAACAGTTTAATTCGTAATAATTTTTCACTGTTTGATCAAATAAATGCATCTTTGGTGAGCATTTAAAAGCATTAAAAACAGTAGTGTACTGTATGTAGCGCAAATGGATCATCTATAGATCATCTGTATATAATCCCTTAATCCTAAATATATATATATATATATATATATATATATATATATATATATATATATATATATATATATATAATTTTTTTTTTTTTTTTTTTTTTTTTTTTTTTTGCAATGACTCATTTATATATGGTTTCATTCAGTATACATAGGCCCAAGGGTGTAACTTTGGTTTGAGAAGTGGGGGGGACACAAAATGGGGGGGAAATGTTTTCGATTTGAATCCCATTTCCTGCATTTACATACATTAAGGGACTATGGTGATACAAACTTATAATGTGATTATAATGATAAGTTCTGCCAAAAAGAATAGTAGGCTACTAAACATGTATAAGAAAAAGATGTCTTACTTTCTTTATTGTTTAATAGGGGCTGATCGCCAAGACTTTAGAGTATCATTTTATAAAGTCAAAAATGTTAGCCATTAATGTTTTGTGTGTAAATAAAATTTAAATGTGATGTGAGACGCAATTTCCACTATAATGTAGAAACAACAAAGACAGTATTTTTAAATAATTGTTTAATGGCATCTTTTTATGAATGAAGGCCAGTATCACTGATATTAATATAGCTACCAATGTCTTGATGAAAATGTGTGAATAAGAGCGTGATCATATAACCCTAGCTAAAGGATGACAGAAAAAATGGATGCTGCTTTAATTGCGTTAAATATTTTAACGCGTTAAAGCTGGACAAAAATTAATCGCATGTCCCCCCTGTCCCCATAGGAAATTACGGCCATGCATAGTCCTATTGATTCTATTTAATTGGTGTCATATTTGCAGATTTCCTTTTTCATAGCTGATGGAAAAACTGCTGACAAAAGCTCAAATGCTAAGACAAATGTCTTTGTTGCAGTTTCTTATAAAGTCGGCATTAAACAGAAGTTGCGACAGTCTTTTCTTCCCTATTGTGACATATCATGGGACTTGATTTTGTCTATGGGGAATTGATTGGACCTTAGTTGATAGTTGTAGTTTGCTATTGGTAGATTCATGTGATTAACAGGTTGTCCCGCCCTTGTGCCAGTAAACACGTCATCAGAGAAGAGATGGTGCTGAAAGATGGATGGAAAGCTATTTTGATTAAAGAATACGAGGGCTCATAAAAAAAATAATAAAAAAAAATAAAAAAAAAGATGTGCACCAATACATCATTTATAATAAATACTGCAATATTCCATAATAAACAAGAATTGCCAATTTATATTTCTTGATGACTTATATTCAATATAATTCAATCATGTGTGTTTGGATTATTTTAATTGAATATTCTCTCTGTTCCTGATGTCAGCTTCCCGCAGAGGTCCTGTCATGGCTGCTGTACAACGGCCGTCCCGCACCCCTGCCAAGACACCGGTGTGTGGGAAGAGGCACAAGAAACGGATCGGTCGGGGTCGTATCCTGGGTGGGACGTCCGCATTGCCTGGCGCTCACCCCTGGATGGCAGCGTTGTACATCAGAGATGAGTTCTGCGCGGGAACGCTGGTTTCCACCTGCTGGATCGTATCCGCGGCTCACTGCTTCCTGCGCAAGTATGTGTGTGTCTGTGTGTTTATATGTATTTGCATTTAGGAAATTTTAACTTCATTCTAACTCTCTTTCTCAGTCCGTTGCGGTCACAGATTCGGGTTGTTCTTGGCCAGCATTACTTTAACGACACCGGCCCGAACACCAGGACGTTTGGTGTTGAGGACTATATTTTGTACCCTCATTATACTCAGTTCCAGCCGACCTTAAATGATATTGGTGAGGACTCCAAATACAAAAACTTTAACATCATTACAAATTTACAAGCAATGTCCTGCATGTGTGTGTACTTGTTTAACCTACATTGTGAGGACCAAATGTCCCCATAAAGGGGACCAGCCAGTCACGAGGGAAATGGAATAATAAACATACTAAATTATGTTTATTTGAAAATGCAGAAAGTTTTCTGTGATGGGTGGGTTTAGGGGTAGGGTTAGTGTAGGGGGATAGAATATACAGTTTGTACAGTATAAAAATCATTGAATGGAGAATCCCTACAAAAGATACCGAAACCAAACTGTCAAGGGTGGTTGCAGGAAGGCAGACGGAGACGAGGATATATTTCCAAAACAAAGGTTTAATGGTAAATATAAATATAGCTGCGAGCAGCGATTGCGGGCCCAAGCCGGTGGCCACCGGGGTGGCGGTGTCACCGGCTTGGGCCTGCAATCGCTGCTCGCAGCTATATTTATTTATATATATATATATATATATATATATATATATATATATATATATATATATATATGGTGTGCGTCCACGGCGAGGAACGGGCAGAGAAGAGCGAACGTTTTTTAGTTCATTCCTACTTCCATAGGAATTCATTGAAAACGCTCGCTCTGCACCATTATCCATGTCAGTGCGGTCAAAAGCATTTTGAAAGTGACACACTTCCTGCTGCCAGTTGGTGGCTCTATAACTTTGACTCACAATAGTTACATCCATCTGATCAGCCTGCTGAAGCACGAACACACTGCTGAAGTTTCATCAAGATCAGTTAACGTATGCAGAAGTTATATTACTTTGTGTTTCTCTTTTCTCGCCATAAATTCGTTTCCTCGCCACAGCCAAACCGTTCGAGATATCAAAAATCCGTCCGCAATTTAGCATCCTCAATGTCTTGACTTCATGCTGACCGAGTTTGGAGGCGAGGAGGCGATTGGATGAATTCTCTAGGATGAGTACATCAAATTCCACAGCATGCGTTTTTCAAACAACCCATAATAGCCGACTTCCTGTTGGGCGGAGCTAATAACTTAGAGTGCGGAAGTTGTTCGGCCCGATGAGATCTATATGTGTACCGAGTTTCATATTAATTCATGCAAGCGTGTTTGATATATGGACCAAGTTTTCAGACCGTGTGCAAGGGGGCGCTGTTGAGCCCCCCTGCCACGCCCGGGTACCAGCTTCAGCCCGGCTCTGATGACCGTGGGTTCTGACCTGTGTGAAAAGTTTCAAGAGTTTTTGAGCACGTTAAGGGCCCCAAAAGCCCCTGAAACCTTGAAAAACAAAGATTAAATGGAATAGACAAATCCCCCCCCCACACACACACACACAGACACACAGAGAGAGAGAGAAAATTCTCCAGAAAATCCACATTCAAACCAAAATATCTGACTTCCTGTTGGTCTGAGGTATCAATAATCCTTTCACAGGTCTACATCTGCCGTGTGTCTACATTATACACATAAAGTTTTAAGCAAATCGGGTAAAAATAAGAGGGTGATTTCAAAGCATTTTGAAAGTGACACACTTCCTGTTGCCAGTTGGTGGCGCTATAACTTTGACTCACAAATGTCACATCCATGTGATCGGCCTCTTAAAACGAACACACTGCTGAAGTTTCAGCAAGATCAGATAATGTATGCAGAAGTTATAACACACTTCCTGTGTCCCATTATTCGCCATAAATTCGTTTCCTCGTCACGGCCAAACCGTTCCAGATATCAAAAATCTGTTTGCAAGAATTCATCCTCAATGTGTTGAATTCATTCACACCGAGTTTGGAGGCGATCGGATGAATTCCCTAGGAGGAGTATTTCTGTCACATGCCTGTCCTGTCTTGTGCTGCACATGGGTGTTTTGTTATTTTGGGCCATGTGCTCGTGTCTATTGTCTAGCCCCTCCCATCTTGTTATCTGATTATTGGTTAATTTGTCCCACCTGTCTGTCTCGTTACCCTCCTTTGTTTGTTCCCCTATTTAGCCTCCTTGTGTTTGTAGTCTTGTGCTGGTTCGTTGTCCGAGTTTCCCCGTTCCTGGAGTCCTGAGTTTTTGAGTTTTTGTACCTTGTCTGCATGTTACTAATAAATTTCCTCTGCATCTGTATCCTCGTCTCACGTTAACTGTTTCGTGACAGAACGAACCAGCCTAAATGTGGATACAGCGGAGTGAGATTTTTCCTCAAGGAGAGGAGAAAGGATCCTCTATTTCTTTGCTGGAGTATTTCGCCAGGTGCGCTCAAAGGACTATGGAGGAGGAGAGGACCACGGCAGATGGCAGTCAGCGGAAAGGAAAGCCTTCACCGCTGGTTCCGAAACGGAGGAGAGGGAAGAACCCCTCCGTGACAGTTCTGGTGGACCCAGTTCCGGTGGACCCGGGTTTGGTGGTCCCAGTTCCGGTGACCCCAAAACGGAGGAGGAGAAGGAAGACTTCCTCCATGCCTGTTCCGGTGGTCCCGAGTCCGGTGGTCCCAGTTCCGGTGGTCCCAGTTCCGGTGGTCCTGAGTCCGGTGGTCCCAGTTCCGGTGATCCCGAGTCCGGTGGTCCCAGTTCCGGTGGTCCCGAGTCCGGTGGTCCCAGTTCCGGTGGTCCCAGAACTCCCTATCATCAGTCCTGCCATGGCCAGGAGGGCCGTGCATCTCTTCTATGCAGTAACGGTATTGCGTGGAGGAGACACAGTGGGTCTGCCGAGCCTGTGTCTTCGGACAAGATGGCCGCCGCCGAACCTGTTCAGATCACGTCTGCCCAGCCAGAGATTGTTCACGTCACGTCTGGCTGTTCCTGAGCCGGTGGTGTCTGTTCCTGAGCCGGTGGTGTCTGTTCCTGAGCCGGTGGTGTCTGTTCCTGAGCCGGTGGTGTCTGTTCCTGAGCCGGTGGTGTCTGTTCCTGGGCCGGTGGTATCTGTTCCTGAACCGGTGGTGTCTGAGCCGGTGGTGTCTGTTCCTGAGCCGGTGCCTGTTCCCTGGCCGCCCGAGGGGTCGTCTCCGCCCCGGCCGCCCGAGGGGTCGTCTCCGCCCCGGCCGCCCGAGGGGTCGTCTCCGCCCCGGCCGCCCGAGGGGTCGTCTCCGCCCCGGCCGCCAGATGGACTGTCGTCTCCGCCCCGGCCGCCCGATGGACTGTCGTCTCCGCCCCGGCCGCCCGATGGACTGTCGTCTCCGCCCCGGCCGCCAGATGGACTGTCTGCTCCACCCTGGACTCTCGAACTTTGTGTGCCTCCCTGGCCTTCTGAACTGTCCATTCCCCTTGTCCCGCCCTGGTCTGTCCCTCCCTTCCCGCCATGGTCTGTCCCGCCCGTCCCGCCCGTCCCGCCCTGGTCTAATGGAGCGTCTGGTAGCCGCTCCGTAGGGAGGGGGTAATGTCACATGCCTGTCCTGTCTTGTGCTGCACATGGGTGTTTTGTTATTTTGGGCCATGTGCTCGTGTCTATTGTCTAGCCCCTCCCATCTTGTTATCTGATTATTGGTTAATTTGTCCCACCTGTCTGTCGAGTTTCCCCGTTCCTGGAGTCCTGAGTTTTTGAGTTTTTGTACCTTGTCTGCATGTTACTAATAAATTTCCTCTGCATCTGTATCCTCGTCTCACGTTAACTGTTTCGTGACAATTTCACATTCCATTGTATGCGTTTTCCAAACAACGTATAATAACCGACTTCCTGTTGGGCTTTTGTAAAACTTAGAGCACGAAAGTTGTTCGACTTAATGAGATCTATATGTGTACTGAGTTTCATATTATTACATGCAAGCGTGTTTGATATATGGACCAAGATTTCGGACCCCATTCCAGGGGGCGCTGTCGAGCCCCCCTGCCACGCCCGGGTACCAGCTTCAGTCCGGCCCTGATGGCCGCAGGTTCTGACCTGTGTGCAAAGTTTCAAGAGTTTTTGAGCATGTTAAGGGCCCCAAAAGTGGCAAAAAATAATAATAAAAAATAATGAAAAAATAAATAAAATAATCCTTACGAAAACAATAGGGCCTTCGCCCTTTCAGGGCTTGGGCCCTAATTAAACACAGGACAACAGAACAGGCAGCAACATACACTAAATATAACGGAGATCGGACAAAGACTGACTGAACAGACAGAACTTAAATACAAACACAGATGACACTGATTAACAGAACACAAGTGATACAGATGATGATGATTGACTAAACAGGTGATACAGCTGAACTGATAATGACAGTGAAGATGAAAAAGACAAAAGACAACAAACTAACCCAAACACCACTGTGACAGAACGCCTCTGCCCCCACGTCCTCGCGCCGTAACGAGAGAGATGAAGGTGGGGGTTTGGGAGGAGGAAGAGGAGCAGGCGGAGGGCTGGCAAAAGGAGTGGGCGAAGGGCTGGAGAAGGCAGGCAGACTATCAAGGGAAGAAGGGTTTGGCTGAGAGGTGATAGGTCCAGAGGGATGGATAATCCATGGTGGAGCCAATGGAGGGAGGAGGCTGAAGGGCAGGAGGTTTTAGGGCGATGACGGACAGAGGCGGAACCGATGGGGAAGGATGACAGGGAGGAGACGGAAGTTCGTCGGGCCATGGTGGAGCAGAGGGTTCAGAGGGACACAGGGAAGCCGCTGGCTCAGGCGACTGAGGTGTAGACGGGGACACAGAAGGGCGCGGTGGAGATAGAGGGACTGAGGACCAAGGAGGAGCAGAAGGGAGTGAGGAGTCCAATGGAGCCGGGGGGACGAAGGGACTGGGCGTAGCCAGAGGAGTGCAGTCCAGAGGTGAGGGTAGGTTGACGAGCGATCTAGGCGGATCAGGGGGGACGAGGGAGCCTGGTGGAACTGGTGAACTGATGGGCCACGGCGGAAATGAAGGAGGTAAGAGCCAAGGGTTAACCAGTGGACTGATGGGCCGATGTGGAATCCTGGACGCGGTGGCTGGAGTAGAATCCCAGGCATCCACTGTCCAAGATGGTGACCATAATGGCCAGTGTTGCAGTCACTGAGGGCTCAGGCGGTGTGGTGACGGCCATCTTTGCTGAGGGCTCAGGCGACGAGGCGGCGGCCATCTGGGGATGAGGCTCAGAAAGGGTGGTCTCAGCGGGACGAGACTCTGGAAGGGTGGTCTCGGCGGGACGAGACTCTGGAAGGGTGGTCGAGACTCTAGAAGGGTGGTCTCGGCGGGACGAGACTCTGGAAGGGTGGTCACGGCGGGACGAGACTCTGGAAGGGTGGTCTCGGCAGGACAAGACTCTGGAAGGGTGGTCTCGGCGGGACGAGACTCTGAATCGGGTGTGGCTGCGGCCATTTTGGCCGATCGCGCTGACATGGGCGGTGGATACGTCACGCTGGACATCAGTCGTGGACGCCCGGAGACCGATCTGGTGGCAGGCCTGACGTGAAGAAGCTCGGCCTCGGCAGGCATTACGTGAAGAAGCTCGGGCTCGGCAAGCATGATGTGAAGAAGTTCGGCCTCGGCAGGCCTGACGTGAAGAAGCTCGGCCTCGGCAGGCATGACGTGAAGAAGCTCAGGCTCCGGACTAGGCTCTGTGCGGCGAGCGGGCTCCAAACTGGGCTCAGTGTGAAGTCCTGGAGCAGACTCCAAAGAGCGTAGTGGAGCGGACTAAGAAGAGCGGATTGGATCTGAAAATGTAGCCACTGGAACGGATCCAGTCGATGTGGTGACGACGCTGGCTGAGGTGTGTGGTTGAGCGGCGATGTCATTATCAGCCTCACCTACGGTGAAGTACTCTTTAATCTAAATTGGCCAACACTGTTATTTTTTATTTATTTACAATTTAAGCATTTGTCAATTCCATTTGAATGTTTATTTAATTTTTGTTGCAAAAAAAGTAATAATAATAAATAATAAATAAATTAAATATTGCAAAAAAATTAAAACAGTTCATATCAACTTTTTTAAAAACAAAATATGCAGTATTAAATGCATTTGCAAAGCTTCGCCATTCAACATTATTCCAAAGTTGTATAATAAGTAAATACATTTTAGTCTAAATTAGCAACACTGTTATTTATTCATTATATATATATATATATATATATATATATATATATATATACACATTGCAACAAACAACAAAAAACAGAAGGTTCTGAAGGTTTTACACCTTATTTAAGGTCTTCATTTTCATAATACTAAATAAATGTGGCTGGCAAAGACAATTCAGTGACAAATCAGTTCATAATTTTATTGAATTATGAGAAAAGCAATCCTGAGTATTTAATTTGTGACTTTAATCCTGATAATTTGTGACTCCAAAAAAGATGAATGAGAGTCTGTACACACACACACACACACACACACACACACATTGGGTTTTCGTGTTTAATTGGGACATTCCATAGACATAATGATTTTATACTGTAAAAACTATACATTTTATCCCATAAACCTAACCCTACCCCTAAACCTACCTATCACAGAAAACTTTCTGCATTTAAAAAAAAACAAAAAAAAAAACAGCACTTAGGTATGATTTATCAGCTGTTTTCCTCATGGACCAAAAATGCCCCCACAAGATCAATACAATTCTGGTATTACTACTGTACCTTGTGGGGACATTATGTTCACAATGTAGACAAACTACACACGTACTTTATAGTTACTCTTTAGTTTGTCTTACATTTACACTTTATTCCTTTGCTCTCATTAATACTGATATGTACACTGTAAAAAATATTTTTTGCTCTTAATAAACGTATGACTTTTCAGAGGAAATTCAAATTGTGATTTTTAAAGTTTCCAAGGAAATGCATGTAAAACATATACAGATGCAGACGTGGGCTGGTGTGACACAGACACGCTCCAACACGCTTGTTCACCAGTACTTGTGCTGTTTGAAAAGTGTCGTTTCCCAATCTCACCATTTCCTATTCTCTCAATAGTATTCCTATCTCCAAAAGACCATAAGAAAAATTAATCTTTTGAATTTTCCAAAAGAAAAGAAAAAAATTATGAAAGCCCTTTGCCTGTGCAAAACTTGCCAAGATGTTGCAATTCGGATAGTATGCATTTGTGTGTTGTGTATGTTTTGTGTGTAATAAAAGCTGTTTTCATAGTCTTACTGAAGCTGAAGAAGGTCAACGGACGCTGTGCTCAGAAAACACCGTTCATAAGGCCGATCTGCCTGCCAGGGAAAGGCACAACGTTCCCGGATCACTTCTGCTGTAAGATCTCGGGCTGGGGTCACATGAGTGAGAGTGAGTATGACTAACAATGTCTCACAGAGATTTTCAGTATTCATATATTTTACTATTTGTTTTTGTAGATGTGAATCATGTTTTGTTTTTTGTTTTTTTTAAGATTATGATTTTCTATGATGATGCTAAAGATGCTGATTATATGTAGACAAAAACAGCAGCTCACTGTGTATTGGAACACACACACACACATATACAGTAAATTATATATATATATATATATATATATATATATATATATATATATATATATATATATTTTATTATTATTATTATTTTCCTGTTATCTCCGTAAAGCTGCTTTGAAACAATCTGTATTGTAAAAAGTGCTATATAAATAAATGTGACTTGACTAGTATATATATATATATATATATATATATGTATATAATGTGTGTGTATATAATGTGTATATACATATACTCTATATTGCCAAAAGTATTGGGACACCCCTCCAAATCATTGAATTCAGGTGTTCCAATCACTTCCATGGCCACAGTTGTATAAAATCGAGCAGACTGCTTCAAACCGTTTTTTTTTTAAGTCTACATTTATCTGATTAAAGTGACTATCGATGTGACATCATTAATGAATAAATAAGCCTGAACCTCGAGCTGAGACTCGAACACGGGTTGCCTTGTGCACAGATATGGCATATGACACAGCGCTGCCCATAAGGCTATTGCTCCTACATAACAGCTTTTTTTGATCAGTTCTTTTGTCTTTGGATCGTTATATTTCTCACAGATTTTTGCTCGTTCTAAATCAGAACGATTACATTTATTTGAATGCATTAGTGAGAGAACGATGTGAATAAATTCTACCTGGCAGCGTTTATCTACTAATAGTGAAGCTGTGTGTTTTAGTAACTAAGAAATATATGCTAGAATTTTTTAGTTTCTAAGCTATTTTATTGATAAATCACAGAACAGTGTTGACAATCAGTGTTGGGTAAAGTTACTTTTAAAAGTAATGCATTACAATATTGTGTTACTCCCAAAAAAAGTAACTAATTGCGTTACATTACTTTTGCATAACTTTTTCTCACCCGGGCTGGGCTTGCTTGTTTGTTTTCCAATAACAACAAAAAGTTCTATTTTTGGCAAATGTTAAGGCCCTTTCACACCAAAATGTAAATAAATAAGCCTCAGGCTGAAGGAAATGCATATTTACTCCTGTACAGTTGAAGGCGCTGCTCAAACAAAACTGCCATTCTGGATTAAAGAACAATAGGATACAGGAGAAGGAAGTTCAACACTCTTATTTCTAAATCTAATCTAAAGTCATTTTTGCTTATTAGTATGGTTGAATTAGATCATTGAAGGTCAGCAGCTAAGACATTGGTTAATAAAGTGAGATTAAATGCATAAAGTATATTTGTGTAATTTAATATAGTTAATTATAAATTATTTTGTATCTGTTTGTATTCATTTTGAGGAATACTGGATGTTTTCGTGCAAGTGAGATGAGTAAATGCATGTTCACATTTAGTCTAGAACTAAAATAACCATCATGTTTACACAGTGCACACAACACCTCCTCACTTTATTTCTCTCAACATGGGGACAGGAGAGCTGGCAGTCAATAAATGTGAAAAAGTAAATAGCTTTACTTATTTAAAAAAAGTAACTTAGATATTTTGTAGTAAATTGAAAAAGTAATGCATTACTTTACTAGTTACTTGAAAAAGTAATCTGGTTACGTAACTCAAGTTACTTGTAATGAGTTACCCTCAGCACTGTTGACAATACATATCTGCGCTACTGAATGTTTTTGTGTGCCCGCGATCTGCACGTGATGTGTGAGCTATTGTTGTGTCTGTGTGTGCGTTACAGTGCAGCAGCGCATTAGTTTAGACCAGCGATTAACTTATGTGTACAAACTGTTTAAAACGTGCATTCAACTGATCAATTTTAAACATCCATATGTATAATTAAACATATTTTGTGGATATGTTTAACTTTAACTGATGTAATTGTAGTTTAAAAGTTGATTTCAAAGATTTCTTATCGTGTCGCGCCCTCTATAGGCCATGATTAGCGACTAGTCGACGTCAAGCTTAGAACGTCATGGCAGAGCAGTAAAGTCGAATAAAGTCATTATAGATGTATACAGTATGTGTGTGTGTAAAATAATGTCTGTATCACATTGTGATTGTTTGAGGTCAGCATTATTCTGATAGCTCCGTTAAAAAAGATTTTCTTACTCATTATGCTTGTCTTGAGAAGCTAAATGGCTTAAGATATTGTCTTGTTTTCTGAAAAATGTGTCAGAATGAACTGAATTTATGCTTAAAACAAGAAAAAAATATCTGCCAATAGCGTTTGAATTTGTAAACTTGTTTTCCATTTGAAAGTAAAATTGAAAGTAACTTGAGTGTGTTTGTTTAGAGGCAAACTCATATACAAACCTGATCGAGGGAGAGGTGAAGATTATTCCGTTTGACCAGTGTTCGAGTCCAGAAGTGTATGGATCAGAGGTCCGGTCGGGGATGCTGTGTGCCGGTAGTGACTCCTCCTGTGTGGATGCCTGCCAGGTAAGACGCCAAATCACCAAGCACTAATATGATATATCTTCCTTTAAGATATATCTTAATATGATATATATGAAGTATCTTTTTTTTTTCAGAAACCAATGTTTTTGGGGGTTTTTGTACAAAAAAACAAATATTGGATTGCAGATTTGAATTTTATATGCATGGATCATGGTAATGACACTGATAAAGCAGGTTTAAATGTTTTACTTTTTTTATTTTAGACTAATATTCAATATTATTTATTCTTTACAATAATTGAGCTGTTTTGAACATAAATTTGACATTTTGTAAACTTGCAAATTGGACTGTAGATATATACATACAAGTTTTTAAAGTAACACTTTACAGTAAAGTTACATTAGATAGTAAAAATACTTATAAAGCATTTATATTTACTATTATTAAAATCAAAAGTTGTATCTGTTACTATTACTAAAATCAAAAATCATATCTGTTAATATGTATTAAAGGGTTAGTTAAAAAAACATTTACTCACCTTTGTGTCGCTCTTAACCCATAAGACTTTTGTTCATCTTCGAAAGACAAATTACAATATATATATATTTTTTTAATGAAATTCCTTTAAAGGGATAGTTATGTCATCATTTACTCACCCTCAAGTTGTTCCTAACCTGTATAAATGTCACCAAGCAGATCTCGTGCCCCATTTACTACCATATTATTTTTCCTACTATGGTTGTCAATGGGACCCGAGATCTTTATGGTTACCAACATTCTTCCAAATATCTTCTTTTGTGTTCAGCAAAACTAATAAATTTATACAGGTTAGGAACACCTTGAGGGTGAGTAAATGATGACATAATTTCCATTTTTGGGTAAACTATCCCTTTAATGAGCATGAACTGCAATGTACATCTGTATATTTTTATTTACTAATGTTAACAATAACTAATGTAACAAATACATAGCTCTTGTTAGTTAATGTTAGATAATGCATTATCTAATGAGACCTTATTGTAAGTGTCACAGTTTTTGCTAATGGTTGACACTGAGTTAAAAAAAGATTTTATGATTTTTGCTGAGTAGGGTGACAGAAACCATTTTGCATTGAAGCAATTAAAAAGCATTGAAAAATTTGCCATATGTATCTTTTTTAATGTGTGTGATGTAATTTTTTTTAGGGAGACTCCGGTGGTCCTTTAGCATGTGAGTGTGACGGTGTGAGTTTCCTTTACGGCATCATCAGTTGGGGGGACGGATGTGGACGGTCAGGAAAACCAGGCGTTTATACCCTCGTGCCCAAATATTCTGAATGGATAAACAGCGTCATCAAAAGATCCAGAAAAACAACATCAGCTAACAGAACAAAGATAATCATTTGCATCGGGAATCAATGCAAAAGATAACCCATAAATCAACTGTGACTTTATTATTAATGTATTAGTTTACACTTTCCATTACAGTGTTCATGTTACTGAGTAATACTAATGAACTTCAAGATAATGTGTTATTAATGCTATTGTATTTATATTAACAAGCAATATTGTGACATGTACACACTGTAATAAGTTTGTTATGTATTATATTTCATTTTATTTTTTTGCATATCAATAAATTAAGTTGATAGCTGTGAAGTAAATGTGTCTTTTAATCTGCATGAAGTATTTTAAAAATGTTTTTAGATCGTGCTCTAAAACTATCTATCAAGAACATGTCCAGGTCATGATAGATATTAATACGTAGATATCAAATCGACAAGATATACATCTGCGTGACCACCATAAAGTGAACAGACAGATGAAGTTGAAATGAAACAGTTTGTTGTTAAATCATAGTATAGCAGCAATCATTTGTATAGTAATTTATTCCAATATATTTTAGAATCATAAACTACGAGCTCTGAGGTATTTTCTCCACTGACTTCCATTCAAACAAGTCTTTATGTTGACCTTTGTAATATTCTCTGACACATCTGGAGTGGCAAAAATGCATCACCTAAATATTATCAGTTCAACACAAAAATAAAAGACATAAAGATTTGTATTTTCAAGTTATAAAGTTATTATTTTTCATTTTGACATTGTTTTCATGCCAGTTCCTCAGTTTTCTTTACTTTGTTTACTTTTGATTTTGTATTTTTTAATTATTTTTTTTCCAGTGTGGGGTGAAAAAAACCCCCCAAAGTGGTACACATATTTAAGATCTTAGGTAGTTTCATTAGTTTCTTTTAGATACCACGTCACATTTGTTCTTTCTTTCTTTCTTTTTAATTTATTTCAGACATGTTAATAAGTTCCTACACTTTGTTTCTATCACATACAGCCAGTCTTTAACTCCCACATGAAATTGAGCACATAGACACATATGTGCATAGAAACCCTCATCCATATCCATATGTACATACATATATATATCCACACATACCCACACCTACGTGCATACATACATACCCATATACATAACACATATACAGGTACATATACATACCTACATGCATATACAAACGCTTACATATATACACAAACGCATACATATACACGCAAACAAATACACACTAACACTCTTTAACATGTCTGAAAAGGGGTTGGAAGAAGTAAAAAACTTATTTAATCCTACCCCCTCTCCAGTATTCAAAACTTGCATTTGCAATAATCATCCTGTTTCCAAAGTCTTATAATCTACGAGAAAAAAATAATAAAATAATAATAAATAAATAAATAAAAGAAAATGAATATGAACATATATCAATAGAAAGTAATCTAATATTATTCTTATAGTAAATTCTAGAGCCTTGACTTCAAATCCTTATTCACATCCCCCTACCATACCCACATACACATTCATATGCATACACACCTACACAAAAATATCTCGTCCCACTCACATGTACAGTTCTATCTACACCGTACGAGACATCAATTCACCTCTGGCTTTCATCTCGATACTTCACAAAAATCATCGGTCTAAACCTCTTTTTAAACAAACTCATGCTTGGACATTGCTTAAGTTCTTGACTGAGTTTATTCCAAACCCTAACACCACAGACTGAAATGCACATCCTCTTCATGGTTGTTCGAACACTCTTTATCCTGAAGTTGCACCTTCCCCTGTAATCATAACCCCCTTTCCTATCCGTAAAAAGTTTCTGTATGTTATCTGGTAGTTGTTTGTTCCTGGCTTTAAACATTAACTGAGCTGTTTGAAATTCTACCAGATCTGAAAATTTTAGTAGGCAGGAATTTCTAAATAACTCATTTGTATGATCCTGAAAACCTGCCTTATGTATTATCCGGATGGCTCTTTTCTGGAGTGTGCACAACGGTCGGAGTGAGGATTTGTAGGTGTTACCCCAGGCTTCCACGCAGTAATTTAAATAAGGCAGAATTAGTGAAAAGTATAATATGTATAGCTTTTATATTCAAGAACTGTTTGGCTTTACCAAGAATGGAGATACTTCTGAATAATTTAGACTGAACATGATGAATGTGTGGCTTCCAGCTGATCTTGTGGTCGATCATCACCCCCAGAAACTTCATTTCAGTAACTCTATCAATATTTATACCGTCTATCACCATTTTTACATCGCTGTTCCCCTTATGCTTCCCAAACAACATAAATTTAGTTTTATCCAAATTCAAAGACAGTTTATTTAAGTCACACCATTTCTTTACTTTGATCAGTTCTGAGGTGATGTCCTCCATAAGCTGTTGCAGGTTTTCCCCAATACCCAAAATATTTGTATCGTCAGCAAACAGAACATATTGCAGTATTTTTGATACCTTACATATATCATTCATGTATAAGATGAAGAGTTTAGGACCCAGCACTGACCCCTGGGGGACACCACAAACAATGTCCAAGCATGATGACTGAAAATCACTTATTTTCACAAATTGTTGCCTGTTACTTAAATAACTTTTCATCCATTGTAAAACAACACCCCTGATCCCATAACGCTCCAGTTTCTTAAATAATATTTCATGATTTATTGTGTCAAATGCTTTTTTAAGATCGATAAAGACTCCAACTGCAAATTTCTTTTGGTCTATGGAACTGGTGATTTCTTCTATTAATTCCAAAACTGCCAATGAAGTGGATCTTTGTGATCTGAATCCATATTGACTTTCAGCAAGTAATTTGTGTTTGTCAATAACTTTGTCTAATCTGTTAACAAACAGTTTTTCTAAGATTTTAGAAAACTGTGGTAGTAGGGAAACAGGCCTATAATTGGTGAAATGGTGTCTGTCCCCAGTTTTGTATAATGGGATGACTTTTGTGGTTTTCATGCTATTTGGAAATTTACCAGTTTGAAAAGAAAGATTACAGATATGTCAATGGTCGAACATCATTCGAATAACATTTTTGACTATTGTCATATCAGTACCATCACAGTCTGTTGACATCTTGTTTTTACATTTAAGTACAATATCTATGATTTCTTTCTGCTCCACTGCCGTGAGAAACATTGAATTTGAATTTCTACATATTAGTTTCTCATTCCAATCATCTACTGATCTAGGATCAAGGATTTTTCCTGCCAGTTTAGGTCCAACACTTACAAAGTACCTGTTGAAGTTATTAACTACATCGTTCATATCATTTATGATTTCATCATTATCAATAAAATACTGTGGATAATTATTTTTTCTATAGTGTTTCCTAATTACATTGTTTAATATATTCCAAATACTTTTAATGTTACTTGTATTCCTATCTAATAATTTGCTATAGTATTCCTGTTTTGAGATCCGTAATATGGTTGTCAATTTATTTTTATATTTTTTATATTTATTCTCAGCTTGTTCAGTTCTATTTTTTAGGAATTCTCTGTAGAGTGTATTCTTTTTTTTACAGGCATTTTTCTAGGCATTTTTTAGAAAAATGCCTTGTTACATTACAAATTTTGTAAGGGTTGCATGATAAATGCATGCAAAGGTTAATTATGTTTGACCTAAAATAATTGTTCCATACCGACACAGTAACCTTTGACTGACCCCTGACATATGGCCTATTTGGGCGCGTGCTTGAGGCAGCGAGTCGCTCGCTCTGGCGTTATTTTGAAAGTGAGCTGTGCGCGCGCGCGCACGCGCAGCTGTCATGTGGGGAAGATGAGCGATACTGTGGTCGCAGAGGGAGCCGCAAAAATCAGAGACGGCAAAAAAGTATGGAAATCGCACGCGTGAGCTGTATGTGTGTATAATTTGTTCATGAGTGGTTGTCTGTAAAGGTTTGGTTTGACTTCTCTCTCGCAGTGGAGGAGCCGCTGGCTGGTTCTGCGCAAACCCTCACCGGTCGCAGGTCAGTTATCATGATCATACACTTCACAGCAACACAAACTCAACAGACTTTACATAAAAGTAACATGTACTTTAATATATGAAAATAAACGGAACATTATCACAACAGCTATAAACCAGCAAACAGAAAGTAAATAATAAGCTGTATTGTCATCACGCTGTTGCAGTTAATTTGTAAATACAAGCATTTATTGTAATACAGACAGATGATCGTTGTGGTGCTGCTACATAATCATTTCTAGTTCACTGTTAAGTCATAGTATAGTTTTTATTAAATCGTATCAAAATAGATTTATTATAGATTTAGATTTATATTATATTATCGTGATAATATGGCAACAAGTTAATATTGCAATATTGTAAACATTAGGCTATATTATATTACAAATACTTGTTAGAATACAATGAAACCAAAAAGGATCAAATGTAATGGTGCTATAGAACAGAATAACATTTAATATAGACTAATCATCTATTCATTATTTTGTTACCAGACTTAATATTCTGTTGGAAGCTTAGAAATCAACCTAAAGGAGTTTCTCTTGTGTTTTACTGTGATCTAGACAGAAAGATAAACACTATGAACGTTAGTGTTCATGGATGAAGCTGACTTTTGAGTTTTTAATCTATAATAAGGTGTGTGAGTTACATGCATGTTTTATGTAATACACTGAGAGCATGGATGAACATCAATGTTTTTTACTTGAAATAGCCTATGCTGGTCTTTTTTGCACATTATACATAGGCCTATGCTATATATATGGGCATTATAGGCTATATAATGTAGGATACATACAGACTTCATGACTGTTAATTCAGGTTTACTAATTTGCGTTCCAGGAGTCTCATATAACCGCACTGGAATGTTTCACTATTCAGTACAACAGCACTCTTGCTTCAGTGAAATGTCTTGCCGTCGCTGCGAATGTTTTATTGGTGCAGTGAAGTTTTCTTTTGCAGTAGATCAGCTGTGAGAGCAGAAATGTGTGCGGAAAGACGTTTGTACAGCTGTTCACACTGTGTGTGTGTCACATGCCAAAGGTTGTTTTGTTTGTTTGCTTTCGTAGTAGCAGAAATTACGTTTGACCTACCTACATCTTTCAGGGGATGTAAGAATTGTTTTTTGGACATGCACCTCTACATGTACCTCTTTATTTACATTTAAATATGGTTACAGTTTGTAGTAGACCTATAAATGATACAATGCCACATGATACACTACACTACCGTTCCAAAGTTTGGGGTCAGTAAGATTTTTAAATATTATTGAAAGAATTCTCTTAAAATAATTGTTTTCTAATGTAATATATTTTAAAAATGTAATTTATTCCTGTGATCAAAGCTGAATTTTTAGCAACATTACTCCAGTCTTCAATTCATGCTGATTTGCTGCTTATTAGGCTATCAATGTGGAAATCGGTTGTGCTGCTTCATATTTTTTTTAGAGTCTTTGATGAATAGAAAGTTTAAAAGAACAGCATTTATTTGAAATATAAATCTTTTGTAACATTAAAAACGTCTTTACTGCTTATTTTGATAGATGTAATGCATCCTTGCTGAATAAAAGTATTACTTTCTTTCAAAAACAACAACAACCACAACAAAAAATCAGGGCCGTGTTCAAAAACCGAATGAGCTCAAATGCTGTAGCTGGGTCAAAGGCAGGACATTTTTTTTTTTTTTTTCTGGATCTATTAATACATCAAAATGCATTTCATACATACAGTGACATACCTTTTCTATTCTATTATGTTTTTTCATTTCTAAATTAAAATTCACTTTAAATTTTCTAGGGACATAAAAGTAAATCATCGACAGCTTAGATAAGACAAATGTCCTCATAAAACACACTGAAAAATATTCATTAAAGTGACAAAACTCTTAAAAAAATGATTTAGAAGGTAAGTATGGATTTAAAGTGATGATTTAAAGTCGATGATTTTTTTCATATTATTTCTACAATAAGCAGTGTTATGTTAAAATATGACTATATTTGAAAACTTTTCCACAAATGATAGACATGTTAGTCATATCATCAATGTCAAATGGACGTTTCAGACCTTCTTGACTGTATGTCAAGGTTAATAAATGTCTTTAAACATGTCCTTTATGAAAGCTAATGTGTGTTTGTGTGTGTCAGATTGTTTGGTGCTGTACGTGTATAAGGAGCGCGGTGTGAAGGACAGGAGCAGCGTGACGCTGGAGCACATCTGCGGTCTGGAGACGTGTGTCAGCGCTGACGGCGTTCCCTTCATCCTCTCAATCCTGTGTCTCAGTCAAACTGCCGTGCTCGGCTTCGACAGCAGGGAGGCGCTGCAGAGCTGGGACCTGCGACTGCGCTACTGCCTTGGGGAAGGTCAGAGTTCAACATTTAACCCATAAAACAGTCACTTACATGTGTTGGTCAACACAATGACCGATGAGATAATACCTCACCGCTATCTGTATCTGTTTCCAAGATAACGTGGTAGTTTAGTCAGATCGTTTTATAGTTTTAGGTAGTTGCTAAATGTTTAACATTAAATCTATTTTTTAAAATTAAATCTAAATATTTTTAACGTATGCAGCTTTATGAGCTCTTATCGATTCGGAGATTACTTGGAATAATTATACTTAATTTTAATATTACATTACTGTAATAGTATAAAGTACACCAAATCAACATATTTCTGAAGGTTCATGTGACACTGAAGACTAGGGTGTCTTGTAAGTGTTATAATTATATTTATAAATATAAATTAAT
Organism: Abramis brama; assembly: GCF_963993115.1. Classification (NCBI taxonomy): domain Eukaryota; kingdom Metazoa; phylum Chordata; class Actinopteri; order Cypriniformes; family Leuciscidae; genus Abramis; species Abramis brama. The sequence goes on along the minus strand of NC_139965.1, from coordinate 50,947,309 downwards.
AAAATTATTTAAAAAAATCATTTGCCACACAGACGCAGGACCATTTATATTGAGGTAGGCGATATAGTGAGACACTTGACCAGTTAGATCATTTAAAGCATATACTTTTCCACATTCATGTACATTTTAACTACGTTTTCATGTTGATACCAACATCAAGCCGCATTATGCATCAGCTACCCAAAGACATTTGATTGATTGACATGATTGTTGTGTATGTGCTTGAACTCTTTGTAGTTGTGAGCAGGCATGTGATGCAGTCAGCTGTGTGTGTCTGTTTGTGTGTGTAGCTGCTTTTTTATTTGCACACCCTCATAAATCTGTTTCAAAGTTACTGCTAACAGGTTTAACCCTGCCTACATTCCCTCATCACATTTTACACACACAGACAAAGAGAAGCTGTTACTAGATGGGATTTACTGCATAGACCAAAGTAACATTGTGACATTCCTAGCATCAGGAACACTTACCAGAGCTTTCTAGTAAGTGCTGTTTGTTAAGGCAAGGTGTAACCCACATGTACTATCTTTCATATGTTGGATTAGAGATTTAAACAAACCCTGAACTATGAATTTTCTAAGACTTATGATTTTCACTTGATGAATATAAATGAATAATAAAACTATGAGTATAAATAAAGTTAAAATACATTAAAAAAGTGACCCAGGCTGTATTTAGAGACCAGAATATCATAGAGTGCTGAACTTGCAAGCACCCAGAATACTTCAGAAACCACCAATGCCCTAAAAACTACCCAGAACACCATAGTAACCACCCAGAACACCCTAGCAACAATCTTGCAATGCTGTAGAAACCGCCTAGAATACTTTATAAACTACCCAGAACACACCTAGCAACCATCTGTCAACCACCCAGAACACCCTGGCCTAAGTTAACAAGCACCTTGCAATTCCATAGAAACCACCTAGCAATGCTTTTGCAAACAACCAGAATATCAGTAACCACCTATCAACCACCCTAAATACTCTAGCAACCACCTAGAATTCCTTTGAAAATTTCTAGCCGTCAACTAGCAACCACCTGGCAATGCTTTAGAAACCAGTTTGTCCTAGCAAACACCCAAAATAACTTAGTAACCACCTATCAGTGTCCTAGCAACTCCCTTGCAATACCCTAGAAACCACCCAAAATACATTAGAATGCACCTAGCACCGCCCTAACAACCAGAAGTCACCCAGAACACCCTAGTAACCACTTAGCAACGCCTTTGAAACCACACAGAATTTCTTAGTAAGCAACTAGCAACCACACAGAATGTCCTAGAAACCACCTAGCAACGCTCTTGCAACCACACAGAATACCTTAGTAACCACATATCAACTGGTCAAAATACCTTAGTAACCACCTATCAATGCCCAAGCAACCACCCAGAATTATTTAGAAACTAATAGGCTACTTAGAAGTCACATAGCCACCACCCATAACACCTTGGGAACCACACTCTTAACATATTGTGAGTTTTGCACAGGAATACACCACTTACTGTACTTTTTCTTCAGTTCCAGTTTATTGTTTATTGTATCTTGTATCTGAATGATTGGTACAGGAAAATCAAGTTTTCTCTTCTGTCAGTCCACAGTTTCAGCGTCTCTGTGTTGCCCGGCACTAAATTGGAAAGCGGATCGGCGACTCTGCATTTATGCAACAATGTCCTGGTCATCGCTAAAGACCTGCCGGCCGTCATCATTGGTCACTGGAATCTGCTGGACCTGCGGCGATACGGGCCGGTCAACAACGGCTTTGTGTTTGAGGGAGGAACACGCTGTGGTTACTGTGAGTATGCCGATATAACAATGAAAAGGCTCAATATTTTTAGCTTTTTAATAAAATGCAATATCAAGGAATCAAGGTTTGGTTAGTTATCATGGTCTATTGGTTTGTGACAAGAAAAGTTTGGTTTCAGTGTGTTTTTTTAAGGGACTATGTGTAGCTTTTTAGGTATTTTATTATCTAAAATCAATATTTTTATTAATAAATATGCCCTCAATGGTGTACAAATACCTATGCCAATGATCAGACTAATCCTCGTAAACGAAGAATTGATTATCTTTATATACATGGGACGGGTAGGTCCACAGAGGCTTCCATGTAGTTCTGCCATCTTGAAAAACTATAATAGCAGAGAGGGACAAAAAGTACTAGGCCAACGCGTTTCCACAACGCGTTTTCGTTCAGAACCAGCGTCACGTGACTGAAGCGGAGGAGCAGAGCAGTGAGAGGCGCTTGTCACTCCCGCGGCAAGTTTAAAAGGATGCACTGCATGGTTATTTATACACCGTTCATTCATACATATGCTGAGTCACAGGATGAGTCCTCGTCGTCGAAAAAGTCCAAAATAGACCGTAAAAGGAAACGTGACCGGAGATTACAAAAACAAGGGTTAATGTCGGGATAGCTAATGCAGGAGAAAGCTTTCAAAAGAGACCCTGAAGTTGCCTGCTTTCTTCTCGACAGGTAAGTCAATGTTATGGTCTTAATTACAAACTATTTTTTATTGCTTGGTTGTGTACTTTATTATATAGACAGTAGAACATTTATAGTTAAAAGTTAAACAGGCTCTTTGATGAATAGCAGCTATTGAGTAAAGTAACGTTAGAGAAGGCTCTGATGATGATGATATACAATGCACGTACTTCAAAAAATATAACGAGTAAAGAAGGCATTACTACTAATTACCATAGTTAATGTTTTTCACAGTCAGTAATTCAATACTGCATTCTTTTTTTCGTTGTTTCAAGTTTCAGTTTGTTTTAAATAACAAACCTGTTCACCCGAAGAAAAACTATCATAAGACATCCTGTCATAGCTTTTTGGTACATAACGGCTACCGTAGATGCAACGCACATTTGAAAAAGTGAGGCGCTGGAGAGCATTATTCGTTTGAATGCAAAATACAATTTCACAACTAGATGGGAGAAATTCCTACACACAGTCCCTTTAAGTGGTGCCAATGTTGGGGTTTGGTCGATGTGAAACATGTGTTGTTCTCTGATGAGTCCACCTTCACTGTCTTTCTCACATCTGTGGGAGTTTAGGTGTGAAAAAGCCTCATAGACCTTAACACCCGTATTGTTGCTACCCAGAGTGGATCAGTGATGATTTGGATGTCTATGTTAATGTGGTATGTTCAGCCTATCATCCAGACCATGTTCACTTGTCTGGTTGTTTTTTGGCTGCATTTGATTCTGTGAAATTAAATGGTGAAATAGTCATCTGGCTTTGAGGAGTTTAGATGGCTGTAATTTAATATATAATAATATGATTTGTTCAGTCTGTCATCCAGGTCGTTTTCACTTGTCTGGTGGACTATGGCTACATTTAATTCTGAGGATACATAATTAAGTTTGGTTCTCATCCACCTCAACAGGGTCCTATCTACAATGTCAGCCCCGATCAGACTCAGGTGCTGGAACAGAAGGTTCAATCTCTCATGGTGAAAGGCCATAGAATGTCTTAAAATTATAATGTCATAAAAGAGACAATGAGTTTTACAGCCGGTACTTCATAGTTCAAAAGAAGAATGGGGAGTTGCGTCCCATTTTAGATCTTTGTCAGCAAAAAACGTACTCCGATTCTGTCACGGTGTGGTGCAGGCAGAAGTCGATGAGTCAAAAAGTTCAAATGCAAACTTTTACATACAATATAATTCTAACAGGCACAGCAAAGACAGGTAGAAGGTACACAAATGCTAAATACGACGGAGATCGGACAAAGACTGACTGAACAGAATGGAACTAAATACAAACTCTGATGAACACTGACTAACAGAACACAGGTGACATAGATGATGATGATGATGATGATGATGATGATCTAAACACAGGTGATACGGATGGACTAAATGACAGTAACCATGGATACAAAGGAGTGGTGGGAAAAGAACAAAGGAAGACATGTGACTACTGAAAATACAAACAAACACTGACATGTTACAGTACTCCCCCCTCCCGGTAGGCGCATCCTCGCGCCGTAGATAGGCCAACTGAGGAGGGAGGGAGGGGACTCAGGAGGAGGCCGAAGAGCAGGTGAAGGGCAGACAGGAGGGACCAGGGCGAAGCCGCCGGCTCTGGCGACTGAGGTGCAGGCGGGGACACAGAAGGGTGCGGTGGAGACAGAGGGAGTGAGGACCAAGGAGGAACAGAAGGGAGTGAGGAGTCCAATGGAGCCGGGGGGATGAAGGGACAAGGCGTAGTCCAGAGGCGAGGGTAGGTCGACGAGCAACCAAGGTGGATCTGGGGGGACTAGGGAGCCTGGCAAAACTGGTGAACTGATGGGCCACGGTGGAGCTGAGGGAGGTAGGAGCCAAGGTTGAACTGATGGATCGACGGGCAAAGGTAGAGTCCTGGTGGCAGAGGTTGGAGGCGGAGACCGGGGATCCACCAACCAGGCTGGAGCTGCAGGCTGGCAGACCCACGGCGACCCCACCTCCCCGAAGGTGGTTAGAGGAGCTGAGGGGCTGACAGGCAGTGGCGGAAGAAGGGTTGAGAGGTGGTAGATGTGAGGAGGTGGGAGAGGGAGGCTGGGTGGGAATTCAGGAACCGGCTCAGGCTCAGGTTCTGGAACAGATTCGGGCTCGGGAACAGACTCAGGCTTAGACTCAGGAACAGATTCAGATACAAGCTCGGGAACAGAGTCAGATACAGGCTCGGGAACAGAAGACTCAGGCTTAGGGACAGAAGACTCTGGACGGGCGGTCTCGACGGGACGAGACTCTGGATGGGCGGTCTCGGTGGGACAAGACTCTGGAACAGGGACAGGAACAGGTCTGGGAATATGGACAGTCCTTGGGGCAGGAACAGGTCTGGGAACATGGACAGTCCTTGGAGCAGGAACAGGTCTAGGAACAGAACGGGGAACAGGAACAGGTATTGGCATGGCGGCGGCTATCCTGGCTGAGGGCTCAGGTGGTGAGGTGGCGGCCATCTTGGCTGAGGGCTCAGGCGGTGCGCACATAAATATGCACTAGCCTAATACAGTGGGTACAGAAAGTATTCAGACCCCCTTAAATTTTCCACTCTTTGTTATATTGCAGCCATTTGCTAAAATCATTTAAGTTAATTTTTTTTTCCTCATTATTGTACACACAGCACCCCATATTGACAGAAAAACACAGAATTGTTGACATTTTTGCACATTTATTAAAAAAGAAAAACAGAAATATCACATGGTCCTAAGTATTCAGACCATTTGCTCAGTATTTAGTAGAAGCACCCTTTTGATCTAATACAGCCATGAGTCTTTTTGGGAAAGATGCAACAAGTTTTTCACACCTGGATTTGGGTATCCTCTGCCATTCCTCCTTGCAGATCCTCTCCAGTTCTGTCAGGTTGGATGGTAAACATTGATGGACAGCCATTTTCAGGTCTCTCCAGAGATGCTCAATTGGGTTTAAGTCAGGGCTCTGGCTGGGCCATTCAAGAACAGTCACGGAGTTGTTGTGAAGCCACTCCTTCGTTATTTTAGCTGTGTGCTTAGGGTCATTGTCTTGTTGGAAGGTGAACCTTCGGCCCAGTCTGAGGTCCAGAGCACTCTGGAGAAGGTTTTCATCCAGGATATCCCTGTACTTGGCCGCATTCATCTTTCCCTCGATTGCAACCAGTCGTCCTGTCCCTGCAGCTGAAAAACACCCCCACAGCATGATGCTGCCACCACCATGCTTCACTGTTGAGACTGTATTGGACAGGTGATGAGCAGTGCCTGGTTTTCTCCACACATACCGCTTAGAATTAAGGCCAAAAAGTTCTATCTTGGTCTCATCAGACCAGAGAATCTTATTTATCACCATCTTAAACTCCATGCTTGCTTTCATGTGTCTTGCACTGAGGAGAGGCTTCCGTCGGGCCACTCTGCCATAAAGCCCCAACTGGTGGATGGCTGCAGTGATGGTTGCCCTACTACAACTTTCTCCCATCTCCCGACTGCATCTCTGGAGCTCAGCCACAGTGATCTTTGGGTTCTTCTTTACCTCTCTCACCAAGGCTCTTCTCCCCCGATAGCTCAGTTTGGCCGGACGGCCAGCACTAGGAAGGGTTCTGGTCGTCCCAAACGTCTTCCATTTAAGGATTATCGAGGCCACTGTGCTCTTAGGAACCTTAAGTGCAGCAGAAATTTTTTTGTAACCTTGGCCAGATCTGTGCCTTGCCACAATGCTCTTCAGGCAGTTCCTTTGACCTCATGATTCTCATTTGCTCTGACATGCACTGTGAGCTGTAAGGTCTTATATAGACAGGTGTGTGGCTTTCCTAATCAAGTCCAATCAGTATAATCAAACACAGCTGGACTCAAATGAAGGTGTAGAACCATCTCAAGGATGATCAGAAGAAATGGACAGCACCTGAGTTAAATATATGAGTGTCACAGCAAAGGGTCTGAATACTTAGGACCATGTGATATTTCAGTTTTTCTTTTTTAATAAATGTGCAAAAATGTCAACAATTCTGTGTTTTTCTGTCAATATGGGGTGCTGTGTGTACAATAATGAGGAAAAAAATGAACTTAAATGATTTTAGCAAATGGCTGCAATATAACAAAGAGTGAAAAATTGAAGGGGGTCTGAATACTTTCCGTACCCACTGTATTAGCTGCATATCCAAGTGTTTGTGTGGAGTGTGGAAGCTGAAGTATTAGTGCCCTTTCTGCATGATATGGAGTCACTGGCGATCACTTGCATTTAACTTTTTTTTACTCTGTCCTTTTTGGTCTTACATCAAGAGTAGCCTAATACATAATTTGAATCTGACAAATTTTATTTGTGTGCACTCACAACAAGAACTTAAGAAAATAAACAAAAGCGCTTTTGTAAAATAAAGAAAACAAACAGGATGCACTTTCTGCCGTCTCTGTCTCCGTGAACTAGAGCGCATCAAAAAATAAACCGAAACTTAGCATGAACTTTCCTCACAGACATGAGAAATACATCTATTGAAAGCTTGTTAGCATCGTCAACTTCATCACTCTAGCTGAAAACACAGAATTTTTTTTATTATATTGGTTTATAATAAATTAAAACTAAAACTCCCTGTTTTGGGTAAATTTGGTTTTGTTGTTCCTCGCACATAGCTATCAAATGACTTCAGGACACCTCTAATATAGTGAATATGGGCTACTTTTATGATGCTTTAGTGTCCTTTTTAAAGCTTCAGTTCCAATTCATTTCAGTTAAAATAAAAAGAGGGACCAGCAATGACTACATTTACATGTGCACCAGTAATATGATTATTTCCAATAATCAGAGTAAGGACTTAATCACAGCAAGATGTTTACATGACAAGCAAACATATTCACTCTGCAATTTTCATTAATCTGATTATTTACATTCCCTAATGCACAGCACAAATTATGAACTCACATACAGTATGTGTATTACTGGCCAAACTCTTCAAGCACACACAGATTTGTTTGCCGGTTCTTTGGTATCTGGCCTCTGTCATTTTATTTTAAAATGTTTTGGGTGACGTGCCTAAAAATGTTTTCGACCATCCATATACAGTATTATAGGGGACTGAGCGAGCTGAGCAGAATCTTCAGAAAGGCGCTGTCTCCCCATTCCACTCCGCTCGTATGCTCTGATTGTAATTAAAATCAACATTATACTATTTTTTTTATACTATTTGTATTTTTTACTATTGTTTTATATTACAATTATGGTTGCAACAATAATGAACTTGCCTAAATTTGCAGTGAGATGAACATGAGTAAATGATGACAGGATTCTCTCCCTTTAACATCTGTGTGTATTTGTGTGTAGGGGCTGGCGTGTTCTTCTTGTCTTGTGCTGAGGGCGAGCAGATCAGTTTTCTGTTTGACTGTATTGTTCGTGGCATTTCCCCGTCCAGAGGCCCTTTTGGACTGAAGCCACTGCTGCCAGGTTAGTGTTGTATGACTGTGACACGTACAGTATGTGTCTTGATATCAGATTAAAGCCTCATCTGTTGCCATACTCCTAAAGCTTTCAAGCTACATGCATCAAACTCTGGTTAGTCTGTCTGTTTTCAGTGTCTGTCTATCTATCGGCCTGTCTCTCTCTCTCTGATGTTTTCATATATTCAAACTACATTAGGCCTTTATACCCATAAGACATCAAGGCTTTTGTAAACATTCAGTCAAAGCTTTTTTAAGAAAACATTCAAAGTTTGTTTTGGCAAACTTTCAGTTTTCACGATAATATCAAATCAATTCAAACTATGTTATAACCCCTTTGCGAAAAAGAAGTGCACTGAATTGTTCTACATTTAGTGTATTTCAAATCTTTAAAGTATATTTTTAAAAGGATGTACTTGCAGAGAATATTATGAATATAAAAGGGCAAAAATGTCATGGCCCCCAGAATGAATATCTTGAATTGCATGAATATCTGAAGATGCAATATATCAAAAGAAAGAACAGACCCTCTGCTTTTAAACAAACAAGCTTCATGTTCATTCTAGCTTCATGCATTCATTCTTTATCAACACTTGAATATGGGTAAGTTTAATAATTAAGGAACATTTTGAGCAAAAAAACGGAGAAAATCGTGTTTTTGTCAAAGACTACATCCAGATTGGATTCAGAATGATGATCAAAGCATAGATGGAGTAGATTGTATGGTGTAGAGATAGATGGTGTAGAGTCCATCAACACCCCGAATGCTTGCACAATCCTGTTGCTCGTCCTGGGTCGATATTTCATTCAGTAATATTAGGCAGTTTTGATTTAAATGCTGTTTAATGTTGGTGATCGCGTTATTTTGCATATGCATATAATTACATATCGCTTGTTTCTGCATCTTCTTCGCATCGGTTTTGATCAGGAGATTCAGTACTCTTTCAGAAGATGTGTAATAGCGCCCCCTACGGTATAACAGTGAAAACACAGAAAGCCAATGGAGCGAATGTTAAAAAGAGACAGATACCTGCATGACACTGGCCTCGAAGTCCCACCGAGGAGCTCTGGAGCTTTTATTATGTTTATATGCCGCAGCCGGTCGCTTTCGCTCTATATTTTATTTTCATTTTTAAAGTTGTTCAACGTTTGCCAGTTCCCGCCTCCTTCTTCCATGAACTTGAACTTTGCTACAGTTACGTTTGATCACTTAAATTCACATTATTTTTCACATTAATTCTGATGAAACAGCCACAAGTGCTGAATTACTACTCATATAGGTCACTTTATTTGACTAATTAAAATTGTGGGGTAAGCTAGCTCGATATTAGAACATCATATTTATAAAAGCTGGATGACATGTGTTGCTAAATGGCATGCAATTAATTTTTAAATATATTGTATAGAAAATGCTGTATTACTGTTACTATTACTATTACTATTACTGTTTCTACGGAAGTAAATCAGGAAATCAAGGGTAAGGTGGATATGACATTGACAGGCGACACAATGGCACTGGCTATTACACTGGTTAAAATTGTGTGTTTCTCTGGATTTAAGGATTGTTTGAAACATTTTGAAAAATGTAAGTACACAAGTCTTCAAAATATATAACATTGTTTTAGTGGATTTTTGATATTTTAATCTAAAATCTTACATATTGTGCCTTTAAAGAGAGTACACTTTCATGACCGTTATTTCTTAACCCACTTAAAGGCCCTCTGAAATAACAATTTATTATGAAAATGAATATGTTAGCCTTAAAGTTATGAATAAGCTGGTGTGTTCCAAAACAATGACAAAATTCACATTTAGGAGATATAAGCATTCAAAACTTACAGTCTCTCACTTCCACTAAAATGGATAATGGATTTTTATGACATCACCGTGGACTTCAGCTTCTCATCACATCTTCTGTCCAATCAAATGCTCACTAGAATCTGAAGCGTCCCGCTATATTTATATGCTATAAATACCACCTGGCCAAAGCTAACGTTGACACGTAACGGAGCAATAGGGGTTGGAGATCTGTGTTCGGTTGCTCAAACGCTTGAGTTTAATTCCGTTTTCCAACTGTTCGTTGGTTAAAGTGCCCCTGTTATGGAGTTTTGAAAATGACCTTTCATGTAGTGTGTAACATAGCTCTAAGTGAATGAAAACATCCTGCAAAGTTTTAAATCTGAAAGTGCACCGTATATAAAGTTATTGTCTTTCAAAAGTAAGAGTCGACTTGTCGACGAGTCAATGAAATGAATCGTTTTTCAAACGAGCCATTTCGTTGTGACGTCAAAACGAAACATTAGCATATTGCCCGCCCACTTATTGTGCACGCAGACACCAGGGAAAACTTGAACCTCAAACCTGCAGCTGATTCCTGTGTATACTGGATAGCATCATGTCAAGAAGACGCTGTGCTCTACAATGTGAAGGTAAAGCCAGTTTTTTTTCACTGCCCAAGGACGAGCATGTGAAGAATCAGTGGTTAAAATTCATCTTTACCTTGATACCACAGCAGTATAATTCTAAACTTTTGCTGTGTTCCCTTTATTTTACTGACGACTGCTTCTTAAATATCGGAGTTCAATGCAGGATTCACAAACCGCTTGCTCTTGAAAGATGGTGTTCAAAATACTTCATTTTGATTTTTTTATTGTGTAGGTCTCCTGCTTCTGGCTAACTCACATTATTACTGTCTTACTGAAATACTTCTGCTAATCAGCTGTGGGCCACGATTACCTAAAACTGTGTCTATTAATGCAGATTGTCTGTCGTTCTCACTACTTTGAGGAAAGATTAAGCATGGAGCAAGATTTGTTTTACCAACGTTTATGTTACATCAGTCATTCACGCTAGAGCTCAGCTAGTGTATGCACTGTTATTGACACAGTTCCCACATGTTTACCGCAATAAATTAGAAAAATACTCGGTAAATAAATAAGTAAAATAATCGGTTTGTTGATGGACATGCACTTGTTAATGCTGATGGTGAGGAATTACCGTTGCAACATCTCATATTGTACCTCAAACTGAGTAGTGTATCACTGAGAAACGTCCTGCTCGAGTCGTCCTTGCAATGGAGGTTCGGGTTCAATAACTAGTTCTTCCAATGTTTCATCATCGGACTCGCGCTCGCATTGATATAGTAAAATCAACGTCATTGTTCGTTACTGTGTTTAGTTTACGATGTAGGAAGCCTCAGGACAAGCAGAGCTGACGTTGTTATGGCAAGGGCGTTTTTGTTTTCGACATGCACGCTGTACGGGGTAAACCAATCACAACAGACTGAGCTGTCTGGCCAATCAGAGCAGAGTAGCTCACGGAAAGGAGGGATTTAGAGATATTGATTCATCTGACGAGTCGTTTGAGAATCATTGAAAAATGTGGTGATGTACAAATGTATATTATGAGAAAATTAAACAGTTTTTTTACCTTTGATGCATGTAAACCTGTTGTAGGAGACTCCAAAACAACATTAGGAAACTTTAAAATAGCATAATAGGGGCACTTATTTCACATTCAACTTATCATAAGCGCTCGGATTCGCTTCCATGGTGCTGTCAAGTACGACTTGCAGTCTGTGAGGTAAACTAAACGTTATTGGCTATTTGAAAAGTGGGAGGAGCCATTCAATATGTCCCGCCTTAGCTTCCTGTTTCAGTGGACATTTCGTCAATGCATCATACAAAGCTGCGCGTTTCAAGGCACTTCTCGGTGTGTCTTGGTGTGCTCGGTTGTCTCGCTGGAATTGGCTGCTCCCCCAGCTATTGTACATGGGTTGAGTTTTGGTCTGCAACAACCTTGTAGCCTCATCCTTATGGCATAAAATGACTGTCTTAGAACCCCCTGAAGAATTGGTGGAAAGTGTTCAAAAACGTCTGGTGAATTTCTTCTGGTCTGGTCAGCACTGGCTAAAAGCATCTGCATTATATCTGCCCAGACAAGAAGGAGGCCAAGGATTGGTGGACATTAAAAGCAGAATAAAGACTTTTAGACTTCAGAGAGCAAAAATACTACTTTATGGAAAAGATGTAAGCTGGGCTGGAGTAGCTTGTGCCCTCCTTAGAAAAGGATCTCTTTCTAATGGACACTCAAGGAGTTGATTTGTCTGGATTGACACCTTTTTATCAATCTATGTTGAAAGCCTGGAAAATATTACATATATCAAGGAATCTCCAGGATGTGCGAGGCCTTTTTAGAGAAGAACCCCTGTTGCACAATCCTTTTGTGGACTTAGATATTTTGAAGTCATCGACAATGAGGACTGTTTTAACCCTCTGAGGTCTGAGCTGTTTTCTGGGCCCTGGAGGTGTTCTGACATGCTCTGACATTTCTGGTTATTTCTGTTACTTGTGACATTTTCATGGCTAAAGTCTGATTACACTGTATTCAGCACAAACTCTGCTACAATAATATATCAACAGCATGTATGTAAAAGTTTGTAGTTTTGAGATAATGACATTTATGCGTGGTTTGTGAAAATACAAAAAAAAATTCTCACTGAAATAAGGCCATGAAACCCATACTGATTATTTCTTCACAAGACTTTTGAAAATTGTATCACGTAGCCTAGAATATTTGCTCTAAAACTATGTGAAAATCACCCTGATTGCTCATTCAGATAAGACAATATATTGATTTAAAAATTTTACGACGTGTTTTGTGTGAAAAAGCCTTATGCGAGGGCTCATTAATATGTAAGCTTTTCTCACCTGAGAAAGACAAAGACCCTCCCCTAACGGCCCTATTAGGAGCTATCAGGCCCCTATCATTCTGAGCAACCATGCACAATACTGTAAATGAGGAGATTTAAAAAAAGAATGGCTTTTAAATTGTTTGGATTTATTTACAACACAACATAGTCCAAAGATACACACAGCAAATGCCAAAAAAGCACTTATTGAAAACAATGATCCAAAGACAGAGACCTTTGTGCCATTCCTAAAAACATTGTACATACCTTTCATTTCCAAGGTGTTTGATTTTCACTTTACCATGTTCATGTTCACTGAAGTCCTCAGTGGCATCTGGGCCCTGAAAAAAAAAAGTGAACATACTGACATCAAGAGAAAGGCCTGCACGATTTTGGGAATAAATTTTAGATTTTTCTGGTTAAAATTGCTTTTTAAAATTCACAGAATACACACACACACACACAAATGTTTCCAACAATATATAATATAATGAACAGTGAACACCAGGTTTGTTGTGCCTTGTAGGCATAAGCTATGCGCAGTGCTGGATAAAATATGATACATTCAAACGTCATCACGATCCAAAATATGATACATTCAAACGCGATCGCGCTGCAAAATATGATACATTCAAACGCGATCGCGCTGCAAAATATGATACATTCAAACGCGATCACGATCCAAAATATGATACATTCAAACGCAATCACGATCCAAAATATGATACATTCAAACGCGATCGCGCTCAAATATAAAACATTATGGTTACCATATACATATCTACGTTTGAGCAGATATCCACAAACACAGTAACAGTAAACACGGGTCTAAATATTATAATATTCACCATATATCTAGCAACAGTTCAACTGCAATGTGAAATTTATGCAACAATAGCAAACTAATATGTAAGTATATAATTTCTTACCTTATCTTTCTTGTCTTCAAATCGGGTTCTTCTTCTTCTGATGTAAATCCAATGTAAGCTCAGGCACGTCTTTCAAACTCGACGAAAAGTGAAGTGAAGTGTTTTGTTGTTGAGGTAATGAGCGCGATCGCGTTCCATGTGGAGATTTGCATGTGAATATCTTTTGCGCGAGTAGGCGTGGTAAATTAAAAAATAATTAGGAAGCGTTTGAGAAGCTGGACATCTTGTTGGTTTTATACAAATTACTTAAACAGAGAATATTTGTTTTCGTTTTGAATCCGATCATTTAAAAGTACACACTTAAATGTTTATAAAGGTGTATGGCCAGGGGCGGATTAAGGTGGTCAGGGGCCCCTAGGCTGTTCTTTGTGTGAGGCCCCCCCTAAAAATGTATTTAGTGCCATACATGGTCCACACGCAACTACGGTGAACTGGCATACACACATTGAGAGAGCCAACACTACAGTGTTTCTTTACATTCCTTCAAGTAATTCACATCTACCCAATCACCTGCTTGTTTTTTTTTTTTTCTTGTTTTTTTTCTTATGGGTCAATTAGGGTCTTTTTTTTTTTTTTTCGCGGTGCACTTTTCAACAGGCCCACCCAAAACTATTCTTCAAAAAAAAAAAAAAAAAACTTTTAATATATTCTAATTTAGTCAAGAATTATAAAAAATCGTCAATAAGCTCATAATTTGTGCTAAAATAGTCTAAATGTTTTAAGAACAATTTTAAAAAGCTGGCTATGTCTATTTTGATGTTTCTGCGCAAGTTCAGCAGACAGTGAGGTTCGGGTTTGTTCCGATCAGAGCTCGTGAGCGGAGAGCGCATTTCTGAATATTCCGCTCCGCTCGTTCATTCCGCTCAGGGTCGCTCGCTCAACCCAGAAGAATGGCCTGAGCCTGGTTCGAAAATATGTGGAATAAGGGCTGCCTCCGACTAAATTTTTTTCTAGTTGATTAGTAGATGTTCATTTAAGCCATTCGTGGACAAATCGCCCCTTTATATTAATTTAATTACTTAGGCTATATAGGGCGTTTATATAGCCGCATTCAAGCGCACGAACGCACGCATAAAGCTTGCCACAAAGAACCGGTAAAAGTAATGATTATGAATGTGTCTAAAAAGCAAGGAGACATTTAATTATTTATTAATATACTGGTGTTTTCTGTGTCGCTGCAAAGATGAAGTTGACGATGCGGATTCGCCATGAACGCCAGAGAGAAATGCACATTTCAGATGACATATTCAGAGAATAGCCAATTTCTTTTGGTTTTGAATATTTTCGTTTGAAAGTAGACATTTCAAGCTTTCTATAATAGATAGCCTATATTTCTCAAATCTGTGAGGCACAAGCTGAGTTTCGGCGCCCTGCAGTTCATGTGCAATGCGATTGTGCCGGCGCTTTATTACATTGTCTGCTATATATTTGCTTCTTATTTATTAAATACAGGCAATTGGTTGATAAAACATTGATCAAAATTAAGATACAATTTATACAAAACGAAAATCTTTTAAAAAGAGACTTTCTACAAAACAAGACTAAATGAAGTGGTCAAAATCATGTTTTACCCACTCCATGTCTCCAGACATTGCGCATCTCATGATGTATAGGCTAATATCTTTCTCATGCTACATGCTCACTTTCATAATCAACATTGATTAAATTAAAAAAACATAATGACGACACATATTTTCTAACCCAGCCCTCGGCCCTGTTGCAACAGTCGTTGTTTAGGTAGGCTACCTTAAACACGCACGTACAGTCTCGGAGTCATCGCTGCAACCAGGAGATGAAGAGAGCTGAGATCCACATCACCTAGCACATCTTCGTCTCTGCCACCCCAGGATACCAGCGCGGCTAGCGCAGCTAGCGTGACCAGCGCCGTTGCTAGGAGGGCGCCAGCGCCTCTGCCTCTCAGCGCCTCTGCCTCGCGAGTGGATGATAGCCCTGAAGACGCCTAGTAATGGTATACGTTTAGTGGTAGTATACCTTTAGTTAAGTTATACCTATGAGTCTCCATGGCGCGCTAAGAGACAGCGTTATCGGGAAACGCAGCCCAGGTATGATGCATATGAAGCGTAATGGAGATTCCAAAGCGCTCTTCTTTGGTCAGAACCATGGAGAGCGATCGCGGATAGGTCCGTCCTATGCACCGAAACTTTTAACAATGCAACAAAATATTTAAAGAGCATCAAGCTATTAAAATCTATATTATGTATACGCACAGATAATATAACAGTATAGGCCTATTAGTCAGTAATTTTTATTAGGTTAAACAGTGATTGGATAAGGTTTTTAATTTAAGGCCCACCCACAATTGGTCTGGCCCATCCAAAACTGGAATCCGGGCGCAGTGCCTTTGCGCTTAAGCAAATTTAAAAAAATAATTAAAAAAAATGGTCTGGCCAATCCGAGGCCCCTGCACACGTGGGGCCCCTAGGCTGCAGCCTAGGCAAGCCTGTGCATTAATCCGCGCCAGTGTATGGCTCATAAATGTGTGACAAGTATTCGCTGAGTTTTGTTTCAGTTTATAGACGTGCTCAAGAAAAAAAAGTTCACCGCGACGGAGAGGCAGAACGCACACCCTGTCTATTTTCTTTATTTTACAAAAGCACAATGTTTTGATTTGATTGTAAGTGGACACATACAAAAGTAGAAATATCACAGATTCTTTTTTTATATTTCTTTTTTCTGTATGACCATAAATGACGAAGAAATTTAAGTTTATAGTGCTACAATGTGGAGAAAATCCAGCAAAACGCGCCCGCGCGTTTGTCGACCTCAGAGGGTTAAGGAATGCTGGAATTACAAAGATTGGACATTTAATAACAACAAATGAATGGATGTCTGCTGAGATGCTGACCGCTAAGCTGGGTGTGAGGTCAATTCGCTTGACACAGAGACTGTTGAATGATCTTTTTGAATGTTTGCCAATGGATTTTAAACATGGTTTGGAGACATCAAATGAAGATATAGATATCTTTTTCCCAGAGTTAAAAATTGCACCTGCTTTTAATGCTTTTCAAGAAAGGGAAGGGACTTTGCTTACCTTCAAGACTCCTGAAATGGAACTTTTCAGTGAAACGGGGGAAAAAGCACTGTATGTCACATGTGTCAAAGTCTCACATATGAACTCTTTTGAGGGACTAAAATAATATAAATGGCAGGATAATTTTGGATCAAGCACTTCCCCTAAAGTAGCTGGAGGACCTTGTACAAACCTCCCATTGAGAAAAGCCCCAGGGACCTTCAGTGGAGAATTGTGCATGGTTTAATAGATACAAACAGATACAGAGCACACATTGATCCACAGGTAGGGGAGGGGTGTCTATTTTGTGGGCAAACAGAAACTGTAGGAGAAGTGTTCTCACCTGTACTTTTTATTTATGGACCCAAGTATAACAAAATAGAAAGCAGATCCACATGATGCTTAATTTTTTGTTTGGGCAGGCCAAAATGGCAATATGGCTGTCACGCAAAGGTAAATTAAATGGTGTGGGGTCAACTGATGCAGTGGCTATTTAAAAGGGTTTAATCAAATCAAGGCTAAAGGTGGAATATGCGTACTATCAAGTGATTAAAGATATGGAAACTTTTAACTATACTTGGTGAGTGGAAAATTGTTTATGTGAAATTGACATTGATGGTTCTCTGCAAATTTATATGTAATTGTTTTTATTTCGCTTAAACAAAGATTGTTTTAAACTGTGGAAATTTTTATTTATTATTTTTTTTATTATTTATTATTATGAAATAGTGTGGTGGATAATTGTGTAGTACAAAAAATTTTAATTAAAGGATTGTTAAAGTCAAGTCTCTCTCTCTCTCTCTCTCTCTCTCTCTCTCTCTCTCTCTCTCTCTCTCTCTCTCTCTCTCTCTCTCTCTCTCTCTCTCTCTCTCTCTCTCTCTCTCTCTCTCTCTCTCTCTCTCTCTCTCTCTCTCTCTCTCTCTCTCTCTCTCTCTCTCTCTCTCTCTCTCTCTCTCTCTCTCTCTCTCTCTCTCTCTCTCTCTCTCTCTCTCTCTCTCTCTCTCTCCTCTCTCCTCTCTGAAATTTAAATCCCCAGTTTTAAAAGCCCCTGGTATAATTCATGCAAGATCAGCTCTATGTTTTTTTACTGGGACATTTAAGACACTAACAAAAGTTTACATATCGGCCCAGCCAATCAGCGTGTTTCACACCTCATCCTGACCAATCAGAACTTGATCATCTCTCCTATTCTGAGAAGACTGGGGAGATCAAGGGGTCAAAGTCACTGTTTATATTCCCAAGCATTCCTGATAACCCAGAGAACGCTGTAACCTCATCCTCTCTCTCGCAGTACTGTAATGTAAGCAAAGCTGTTCCTGTACCACAGCAGGTGTGGCCATTGCCCTGATACTTAGCTGAAGACAAATACATAGACAGCCAATGTTAGGCCATTGCTTTGCTATAAATGAAGTCAGAAAACTTGCATGCAAAATGTTTGAAACAACTCGACACATCCATGTTTATTATGTCCCTTAGGATACCTGTTGATCGGTGATGATCGGCAAATATCTGACAGCGTCAGTGCTTCTCTGGCTATTTGCCATCTCATCCACATGTCTGCTCTATTAATAGCACTTTAAGTGTTAGATAAACACTGAGGCGATCTGCTGTAACCCCCTTACATGCGGTCAACGTGTCCCTGTAGTTTACTAGTACACACAATGTGTATCCATCAGTCAGGCCATAAATTGACAAATATGGATGCAACAATAACAGTAAATGTTTTAAAAAGCACTGACCCTCGTATCATGATAAGTTTTAAATGGCGATGCTAGTCGTCAATCTCAAACCATCAGTTCAATGAACAAGTATCATCTTAAGCCAAACTCGAAACAGGTTTGGATTAATATGGGACAAAAGGTGATGTCATAATTACTAGAGCTTCTCCATAATGTGAATCACTTTGGAATCCGCAATTTTATTTCCAGAACTTTTTACAAAAACGTTCCCAATGTTCCCAATGCGCTAAAGAATTTTCTGTCTTTTACCTTCTAAATAATGTCGACAAGAATGTGAACAGCCTTTAGGCCATTGCACTATTGTTGTTTCTTAAGTTATAAAAAAAAGGTTAACAGTAACTTTTGGCCCTCTAGCAGTTAAAAAAACAAAACTACATGCATTTTGCTGAATAACATTGTTTTAGTTGTGCTTCGGCTCTGTGTGACTGTGCTGATAAATATGGTTATCCTACTGCTCATAAAATGTTCACTATTAGGGATATAGAGTTTAGATGGAAATGATCTCAAACTGACGAGCTGAAGACGGTAGCTATACCCATTAATAGACACTGTACTTCCTTGAACATAAATTCCAACACAGCGCTACAACAACCGTAATGAAATGACTCTTTGCAATAGATTATGCTTTACAATGAACTCTGTTAGAGAGCTATATGGCAATTTCTCTGTTCAATAAAATATATTACTCACCTGTTGAGTAATAAAAAAAAAAGTGTATATATATATACACACATTTATATATATATATGTATGCAAAAACCTTGTCCGTTTGACATTTTTCTTTTAAATTAACATTTTTACTCATATCAGTGACATTTTTTAAAATAAGGCATTTCAATAACTGACTAAAAACCCTCTCATTGCCATTAAAATGACATTACTGAACCTGAACATAGGAGCCGATAAAAATGTTTATTTAAAAGAAAAATATCAGATGGACTTGCATTTGAAGTCTTCATATATACATGAAGTAATATGAAATATATTAAATAATAAATTAAAGCTAAATAAAAATATTTAAGAAAAACTAGTAAAAATATCAAAAGCACACATATATATATACATATATATGTGTGTGTGTGTGTGTGTGTGTGTGTCATAAACTGCTTGGAGACGCAAAGGTTGAGGATCCAAATGCAGTAATTTATTGAAAGGGTAATCCACAATCGTAGTCAAAAACGGGTAAAAGGTCATAAACACACACTATATAAAATGCTGGGTTGTTTCAACCCATGTTTGGGTCAAATATGGACAAATCAAACCATTGGTTTAAATTTTTTAGCTTCATTTTTAACCCAACAGTTGGGTTTGTCCATATTTGACCCAAACATAGCATTTTGCAGGCTCCAAATAAAAACAGGGCACAGGGTGACCAAATGAGCACTCAGAAACATAGAATGACACTAGGCTTCACAGTGGCTACATTTACATGCACAACTTTTGTTTCAATCAGACTGAATTCATTCTGATTAATGAATCTGAATGTAGTGTTTACATGAACGCTAAACGTGATCGGATTGATGAGCGTGTTTATAAGCTTCAAATCGGAATAGATTTTTTGACATGCACACACTGCATGAATATTCAAAGTTTCCAGGGTTGCCAGGTGCCAGCAAGGTTTTCCAGCCCAAAACCTCGTCAAAAACCGCGAGAATGCACAAAAAACCACCCAATTTTTTTTGTGGCTTGTTTCTCGTTTAAACACATTGAAATCATTAACAAGCTTTAAAATGACCCATTTTTCGACTTAGCCTATCCGATTTTAGAAACAATATTCAATTAAATGAATGCAAAAGTAGGCTACACTGACTTCAGTCAGACTATTCTACTATTAAACTATAAGCTTATGTTACGGAAAATAATGCGATCAACTTAGGCTATCAATGAGTCTGTTAACTGTCACTAAAAGTCGCTTGGAACAAAAGCATTCAGTAACAAAAACATCGAGTGGATATATGGACATAAAAAATAACCCACTTTAACATTTCAGTTATTTCAAATGGCAACATGAAACATATTAGGGCTGGGAGAAAAAATCGATTCACCTAGATATCGCGATTTTTATTTATTTATTTTTTTAATGATTTTAAAAGCGATTTTTTTTATTACAGAATATTACAGATATTAATTCAAATTAAATTGCTTTATTTTTGCCCTTGCTTATAGATGAGGTTGACAGAAGTTAGCCACTTTCGATTCAATAGAGGATGAAATGTGTCGTTACAGAGCTGCACGATTCATCTTTAAAAGTCTGTGATCTCGATTCAAACACCCACGCGATCTTATTCCATTTCGTTTGTCTATTAAACCTTTGACAAAATCATATCGCAACATTCAAATCTGTGTTGGCGCTGCCGCTGACCCAGAGAGAGTGTCATGAAACCGCAGTGACAGCTACCTAAGTTTGAAAACCCCAATCTAGTATGTTGTTTGAGGGGCGGGCGGTGCCGGCGTGCATCACTTAAAGGTAGTGGGAGGGAGTAGGCTTGTTTGAGATGAACGAAATCTGCGCAGAATCTATGGGATTAATATCCTGCCATGATTCAAAACTGAAAATAAAGTTCTGAAAGGTTGAAACTAAGTGTTCGAAAACTCAAAATCTTATAAAAAAAGTTTTGCAAGATCGAAAAATAAGTTTTGCAAGCTTGCAAAATGTAAAAAAAATAAAAAATATCTCTGCAAACATTATGTTGTTTTTGAGATTTCCTTCTTCAGAACTGCAAAAAAAATTTACGATGTTGCGCAAACAATTTTTCAGAGTTTCAAATTTGTCAGTGTTCTCCCACTGTATTAGTTTGTTTTCCAGGTTTGAAACCTTGTAAATGGTGATCTGAAAACTGGTGTGCGAATGTGTGAAAAAAAGTTTTGAAACTCTGAAAATAGAGTTTTGCAGGCTTGCAAAGTGGTAAAAAAAAAAAAAAATCTCTGCAAACATAATTTTGTTTTTGAGTTTTCCTTCTTCAGAAGTGCAACACTCTTTTTTACGGTGTTGTGCAATCATTTTTTCAGAGTTTCGAATTTGTCACTGTTCTCCCAGTGTATAGTTTGTTTTCCAGATTTGAAACCTTGTAAATGGTGATCTGAAAACTGGTGTGCGAATAGGTGAAAAAAAGTTTTGAAACTCTGAAAACTGAGGTTCGAAAGGGCGCAACTTATTACATTACATTACATTTGCACTCCTATTGCAGACTATTTTTTCAGAGCTGAGTTTACAACACCCACTTTGCGGAGATACGCCCTCACAGTTGCGAGCTTGCGACTCACGTGATTTGTGGCAGCGTTGTCACGCAGCTCTGCTCTGAAACTCTGAAACTCAGACTGAGCGAAAATGAAGCTTCGCAACTTCGCAACTTAAAAAAAAGCCTGGAGGGAGGGCCTTCTGCTATTGGCCAATGCTTTGCTGTCTGCTGACGTACAGTCCAATCACAAGTCGTATTTACTGGAAAGGTGGGATTGACCGCCTGCTCCGCCAATGACGAAATTCTCACTCTCGAAATTCTCATGCTCACTCGCCTCACACACAGTCTATGCTCACACAGCGAGCTTTCCTCAGCTGGCGACTCACTTTCCTCAGCGAGCGACTCACTCTCCTCACACAGCGAGCGACTCACTTTCCTCAGCTGGCGACTCACTCTCCTCACACAGCGAGCGACTCACTTTCCTCAGCTGGCGACTCACTCTCCTCACACAGCGAGCGACTCACTTTCCTCAGCTGGCAAATCATTCTCCTCACACAACGAGCGACTCAGTCATGTACATTGGCCTAATATTATAATAAAATCTCAAGTACTGTATTGGTGCAATAACTAACTTAAGTAAACTGTTCAATTGTTGTGTTGTAAAAGTCATTTATTCTGAACCAATAATCTTAAATTGATTCTCATTGCATTTTTTTAAACATTTATAAAGGCAATTTCCCCCTAACTGTCATCTTTCAAGTCAAATTCTATACATTTTAAGTCACTATATTAGCCTACTTTTACCAATCAAATTGACTAGTATCAACAAAAAAAAATTGTTCCCACTGCAGAGAAAACAGAATCTGCATCAGAGGTGGCATTTATAAAAAGTTTAATATGCAAAACAAGCATAAAAAAAATAAAATAAAAAAAAACCTCAAATATTCAACATGAATGCATGGGGCAAAAATATAAAAATATTTAATGTATATTATGTGTATTTTATGTTTGTTTAAGGACTGCTGCTGGCCAATAAAAAAGCCAATAAAACTTATGAATACAATTGTAGTTAAAAAACAAATAATAATCATAAAACATAATGGGGCATTCATGTTGAATATTCTTTTGAATGGTGTTATCAAATAATAATCTGTTATAATCTGATTGTAATTTATAGGCCTACAGTTAACTAATGTGATCTTTACAAAAACATAATGGTGTATGTAACTTTGAAACGTGTTTTACCTATTTTGATACCAATGTGAATCAGCAAAAATGGAAACGTCACTTTTTCAGAATATTCTATTTTAAAGATAATTTATAAAATAAACTTTTTAAAAAGCCGTGCATCCTGTTTGCGTATCCTGTGCGCTTTCGTCATTGGCGGAGCAGGCGGTCAATCCCACCTTTCCAGTAAATACGACTTGTGATTGGACTGTACGTCAGCAGACAGCAAAGCATTGGCCAATAGCAGAAGGCCCTCCCTCCAGGCTTTTTTTAAGTTGCGAAGTTGCGAAGCTTCATTTTCGCTCAGTCTGAGTTTCAGAGTTTCAGAGCAGAGCTGCGTGACAACGCTGCCACAAATCACGTGAGTCGCAAGCTCGCAACTGTGAGGGCGTATCTCCGCAAAGTGGGTGTTGTAAACTCAGCTCTGAAAAAATAGTCTGCAATAGGAGTGCAAATGTAATGTAATGTAATAAGTTGCGCCCTTTCGAACCTCAGTTTTCAGAGTTTCAAAACTTTTTTTTCACCTATTCGCACACCAGTTTTCAGATCACCATTTACAAGGTTTCAAATCTGGAAAACAAACTATACACTGGGAGAACAGTGACAAATTCGAAACTCTGAAAAAATGATTGCACAACACCGTAAAAAAAGAGTGTTGCACTTCTGAAGAAGGAAAACTCAAACACAATATTATGTTTGCAGAGATTTAATTTTTTTTTACCACTTTGCAAGCCTGCAAAACTCTATTTTCAGAGTTTCAAAACTTTTTTTCACACATTCGCACACCAGTTTTCAGATCACCATTTACAAGGTTTCAAACCTGGAAAACAAACTAATACAGTGGGAGAACACTGACAAATTTGAAACTCTGAAAAATTG
This sequence comes from Abramis brama, assembly GCF_963993115.1. Lineage (NCBI taxonomy): Eukaryota > Metazoa > Chordata > Actinopteri > Cypriniformes > Leuciscidae > Abramis > Abramis brama. The sequence goes on along the minus strand of NC_139965.1, from coordinate 50,923,754 downwards.
TTTGCGCAACATCGTAAAAAAATGTTGCAGTTCTGAAGAAGGAAATCTCAAAAACAACATAATGTTTGCAGAGATATATATTTTTTTTTTTACATTTTGCAAGCTTGCAAAACTTATTTTTCGATCTTGCAAAACTTTTTTTTGTAAGATTTTGAGTTTTCGAACACTTAGTTTCAACCTTTCAGAACTTTATTTTCAGTTTTGAATCATGGCAGGATATTAATCCCATAAGAATCGATCACCGGTGATCAGCGCGAGATGCATGCCGGTTAGAAATGTGTCCGAGTGCGGTCCGCCTTGCTCTGATGTCATGCTGACGTATGTCAAAAATCTCTCACGAGCGCAAGGCGCACCTGTCGGATTCTGCAGTCGAGCGCAGTTGCTCTCCACTGACTGCGCTGATCAAAAGCATGATGGGAAACGACTTGCTGACGACACAGCTTAATGTTCATTGGTTTAAACAACTGTGATGTATTGTTCTCTTTTAAAATGTTTGATTTTAAAACTCTGATATCATGTTTTATGTGTATACGTTATGTGTGAATACTCCAAAACTATCTAACAGTGCGATCTCTATTGGTTATGCAATGTAATTTTTATAAAAAAAACACACAAAAAAACACATGTCTGTATTAAAGAAAAAAAGACTGATAAACATGTATTTGGAATGGAATTAAATAAGTAGGCTACTTTGGGTGTCTTGTTCATTATATTTATTTTTATATAAAAGCAACAGAACATTACATTACAGAACATTACATCCAGTTTATTAGCAACACTGTGCACGAGCGTGAATCCCGCGATATCCGTCTTTGATCTCGCAGGTGTCAGATCCACTGCGAGAAGAGAGAACTGTCCGGCTTGCCTGCACTTTTTTCACTCCTCCTCTCACTGCAGCCGCCTACTCTCGCGTACATTTCAGGCGAGGCAAGGCGCATCTCAAACAAGCCTAGTGTCTGTTGTGAGGTTAGGGGGCACGTCAGCCAGAGTTGTAGTGTGTGTGTGTGTGTGTGTGTGTGTGTGTGTGTGTGTGTGTGTGTGTGTGTGTGTGTGTGTGTGTGTGTGTGTGTGTGAGTGAGTGAGACTGCTGCCTGCTGAACATTGGGTCGCAGGAATAAGGATCTTAAGTGCCGGTGTTTCGGCAACAAAAACCCGCCGAACTGATCCGAAACCAGCCCAATTTTTATCCACCCGCCCAAACCCATTTTTGCCCGTAAAATAGATTGCAAAACCGCCCAATTGGGCGGTAAACCGCCCAATCTGGCAACCCTGAAAGTTTCCCCCTGTTTGCGCATGATAACTATTCTCCTACATTGGTTCTTTATTTGTTTTGAACAGCAGACTTAATTATTTATCCATTTCTGGTCATAATTTGGAGACAATGAGCATATGAAATGTTGTGCCGTGCTGCTTATATTTATCACGCAGTAAATATGCCCCTCTCCGCGCCCAAAACTGTCGTCTGTGGATGAGAATCCGAAACAAGGACTGGTGGGACGTTGTCCTGCTCCACTTCACAGACGCAGAGTGAAAGGAGAATTTTAGAATGACGGGACACTCATTTATATGACACTTTATTCAACAGGAAGAACAGCTCAAGAAAGCGTCATACTGTACGTCATTACGCTATTTTAACGTCATTGCACATGCACAGTCCTTTCAGTTTCGGTTTTCAATACGATCAAGTGTTTACATGTTCTCTCGACCGGATTAGAAAAGGAATAAACCACCCCTTTCTATCCGATCGAAATTTCGTTTGGATCGAGCTCAGTCGGATCGATTAAGGTGTTTACATGAAGGCTTTTCAGTCCGATTGAGCCTTCAATCCGATTACTAACGGATTATTTGGTTGCATGTAAACATAGCCAATGAGTGACTGAGATAACCAGGCTTATATAGGCAGAGATAATGAGCTAATGAGACACAGCTGAAGACAATCATAGATGATGATATACTGGACAATGAATTATGGGAAATATAGTCCTTGATTGAGTGGCAGTAGTCTGGGGTAGAGTGCCCTCTGGTGGCTATCAAGGGCACTCCAGCTGGTGATCATGTCAATATATGTATATACACTGAACAAAATTATAAACACAACAATTTTGTTTTTGCCCCCATTTTTCATGAGCTGAACTGAAAGATCTAAAACTTTTTCTATGTACACAAAAGGCCTAAACAAATCCCTGAGACTCCTCCCCTTTTATTAAGCCTTCCTTTGTCTTTGACTCCTCCCTTTTACCAAACTGTAGAGAATGAATCAGAGCTGAGCCAGAATCTAATTGGCTGGGAGATTCAGAATTTTCTTCAGACTGTTTCTGGACAAATGGCTCTATAAGTCTAGTATCATTTTCAATGTTGTGGATCGAGTGGCCCATGGGGGCGGTGGGGTTATGGTATGGGCAGGTGTATGCTATGGACAACGAACACAGGTGCATTTTATTGATGGCATTTTGAATGCACAGAGATACCGTGACGAGATCCTGAGGCCCATTGTTGTGCCATTCATCCACGACCATCACCTCATGTTGCAGCATGATAATGCACGGCTCCATGTTGCAAGGATCACCCATTGAGCATGTTTGGGATGCTCTGGATCGGCGTGTTCCAGGTCCTGCCAATATCCAGCAACTTCGCACAGCCATTGAAGAGGAGTGGACCAACATTCCACAGGCCACAATCAACACCCTGATTAATTCTATGCAAAGAATTTAGAGCGGCCTTTTATTGTGGCCAGCCTAAGGCACACCTGTGCAATCTTGTTTGTCCATCAAAGTTGATGATGACCATGGCACGTTTGTCATTTTGTTGGGTTTTGATGAGTGCGCAGATGGCTGAAGAGGCCAGTCCGAGCCCAGAATTCCCTGCGGCACACTGGACAGGTCAGGGAGGATGTAGAGCTCTGAGGTGCAGCCACATGTCCTTTTTCCTTGGTAGATTTGCGCTGCTGCCTCTTCAAGATAGCACAGGAGCTTCTCCTGCTCTCACAGAGGACTGCACCGTCCTGGACTTTTCTTCTCCAGGCAGGTCGGTCCTGTGCTAGGGATTCCCAGCTTTTCAGGTCGAGTCCAAAGCTCTTCAAGGAAGCTTTAAGGGTGTCCTTGTAGCACTTTTTGGGGCCACCTTGTGCTCGCTTGCCATTTTTCAGCTCGCCAAAGAAGACTTGTTTTGGAAGTCTCACGTAGGGCATTCTGGTCACGTGGCCAGTCCATCTAAGCTGTTCCTTCCCAAGCATGGTGTAGATGCTGGGGATATTTGCCTTGCTGAGGACTTCCGTGTCAGGGATTCTGTCTTGCCACTTGATCCTCAGCAGTTTCCTCAGACAGCTCAAGTGGATATGATTCAATTTTTTGGCATAGGGCTGGTAGACTGTCCAGGCTTCGCACCCATACAGAAGAGTTGGTAAGACAACAGCCCGGTAGACCTTCAGTTTTGTCTCCTGCTTGATGCCAGTCCTTTCCCATACCGAGTCACGTAGACGTCCAAAGGCTGCGCTGGCCTTGACAATCCTGATGTTAAACTTCATCATCTATGTGCACAGCACGAGACAGTGTACTATCAAGGTAAATAAACTTGTCAACGGCTGAAAGCTTTTGCCCATTCACAAAGATGGTTGGCTCAGTGTAGGGTTTCCCAGGAGCAGGTTGGTATAGGACTTCAGTCTTCTTTGTGCTGATTGTTAGGCCGAAGTTGTTGCAAGCTGAGGAGAGGTGGTCCATACTGTCCTGTAATCCTGTAAAACCTGTGCAATAATCATGCTGTCTAATCAGCATCTTGATATGCCACACCTGTGAGGTGGATGGATTATCTCGGCAAAGGAGAAGTGTTCACTAACACAGATTTAGACAGATTTGTGAACAATATCTGAGAGAAATAGGCCTTTTGTGTACATAGAAAAAGTCTTAGATCTTTGAGTTCAGCTCATGAAAAATTAGGGCAAAAACAAAAGTGTTGCGTTTATAATTTTGTTCAGTGTGTATTTGAATTTCCAACTTTCTACGAGGAAAAGAGTAATGGAATAGCACTTGAAGTCAGACAGCATTCCCTATTTTGTTTGTTTACATGCCATATCAGTAAATTGTGTGGCAAAAGGCTTTATCTGTGTATTTGTGTTGGCTGTCTGTCTCTCACAGTTCTTTTTAACTTGCTCTGTCTGTGTCTCAGAGCCCAGTGTCAATGCAGCTTTAGTGCAGGACAGACTAAACCATGAAGCGGAGGAGTTGGAACGGAGACTGAGTCTGCTGTCTCACAGCACAGGTAACTGTGTCTCCTGTTTTGCTCACCTTTGTCTCACATGGGATCCCCAAACCCACATCCAAAATGTCACTCTGGTGAACCTCAATCTGGAGGATTTATGTAAAGCTTCAGTTATCTGTAGGAGTTATCATGTGTTTGTATGATGCCATCAGATTTAAATAATATACTTTCAAAGAATATAGTTAAGTATGAACTGAATGCAATTTACTGAATTTTTAGAAACGACTGCATGAAAATGTATTATAGTTTAAATTTATATTAGATACAATAAGCTGATTTTTAGAGTGTTTAAGTAGGACTTAAGTACATTTTTATTATGTAATTTCATAATTGCTTGTATTGTCTTTGAAATATGGATAAATGTACTACCAAAGCATGTAATTTCTATTAAAACTTGTCATGTATTAAATATATTTGTTAAAATTAATTAGCAATTTAGTACATTCATGTATTGCAATATCAAATAACAGTTAACATTATACAGTTAACATTATAATTAAGTATTTTACATGTGCTTTAGTAGGTTAGTCAACTCATCGGAATAATGTCTCTTTAAGTACAATTAAGTGGCATTTTATTTCATTAATATTATATCATCTGCATGTACAGTTGTTTAAAAATTTACATTTAAAACTCAAATTAGCCTACAAGTGCACATTGCAAATAAGTGCACTTCTTTTAGGTATCTGTGAAGAGAGAAGCAAATATTTGTGCAGTCAGGATGAATAATTTTGCTCTCTCTTTTGTCCTGAAAGCTTCCAGCTCCCGTTTCGGCTCTTCGATGACAGGAGATGACCGCAGCATATCTGGTTCATCTGACACCTCGGACACAGATTGCAGCATTAGCGGTCGCCCTGCACCGTGGACTGATCTGGTTCTGCCCAGCTCTGCAGAAACACCTCACCCGCAAGCATCTCAGGTCGAGGAGAAACTCTCCACTGGACTCCAGGTCCCGACTGATCCCGTTCGCTCAAGGAAGCTAAAAGAAACCGGCCGACAGAACTCATCCGACAGCGGCATTGCTACGGGAAGCCACTCGTCTTACACGGGAAGCTTCTCTTCCTACAGTGGCAGTCTGGATGCTGCCGGTCCGGGGGAGGAATATGGAACGCCGTTCAACCTTCCACCACCTGCTATCCCAGAGAAACACTTGTGCACGTGCAACCATGAGTACCAGATTCCCTCTTCGCTACGATACCTTTATGACTCTCCCCGCAGTCTGCAGGAGATCACCAGAGCTCCAGAGGACAACAGAGATAGTAGCAGATCTCAAAATGATACTGGACTTATAGAGCCATTTGTCCAGAAACAGTCTGAAGAAAATTCAGAATCTCCCGGCCAATTAGATTCTGTCTCAGCTCTGATTCATTCTCTAGAGCTTGGTAAAAGGGAGGAGTCAAAGACAAAGGAAGGCTTAATAAAAGGGGAGGAGTCTCAGGGATTTTTTTGTAACAAAAGCTGCTGTGATTGTGCAAACTGTTCACTTCCTCCTGCCGGCTCTAAATCACTCTTCACTACCTGCCCCATCTGCAGAGGACTCAAGGTACACACACTACTCAGGGTTATTATAGTTTAAAACTAAAACTAAAGCTAAAAAACACACACACAAAAAAAAACTTAACTGAAATAAAATGAAATAACAAACTAAAAAAATTAAAAATCTTATTTTATTTTGGTTAGTTGCCTCATTTTAAGCTAGTAGCTAGTTGCTCATTTTAATTTAGCTTAACTTGATATACTAAAATAACTAAAACGGAAAAAAAAAACATTAATATAGACATACAAAACAATAATAAAAATGACTATATATATGTACAGTGTATATATATAGTCATTTTTATTATTGTTTTTTATTGTAATATTGTACATTGTAATATTGTTATTATTGCAGTTTTTAAATAAATTATTATTTACGAGTTTATATATATATATATATATATATATATATATATATATATATATATATATATATATATATATATATATATATATGTTTTCTGTTTACGTTTTCTACAGTAATGAACAGATTAAGGCTGGATGATAAAATCCTTATTGTGTTATGGCTTAATGCATTAGTCATATTGTGAAGGCTGCATTTTAATTAACTAATTATATTTAATTCGTTTTTTTTTTTTTTTTTTTTTTTTTATTATATATGTATTGCATGTTTCAGAGTGAAGTGTGGCACTGTGTTCATTTACACCATTGGTTCTCAATTCTGGTTCTATAATAATACTAATAATAGTAATAAATAAGGGATAATCCAAGGCTAGCTGTGCATTAAACGATTTTAATGCATGACATGGAGGCAAAGAACCATACGACATGAAGCGAAGTGGTTGCTTCCACGGAGTGCATTCAAATCGTTTAATGCACAGCTAGCCGTGGATTATCCTGCTTATACCATGGTAATTTGCCAACATTGAAAACTTAAAGCTGTTGTTGATGCCTGTACTGCAATATTTAACCGGAAGAGTAAAAATGGCGGTTATTTCCATTAGTTACAGCTCCTTAGTTCTAGCATTCTGCCCACTTTGAATCATAAAGTAGTGCGTAGATTATAGGGTTGCCAACTGTCCCGAATTATCTGGGACGTCCTGTATATTGGGCCTAATTTATTTGTCCCGTGCGTGACCTCCCGTGTCCCGTTTTTTGACTAGCCTACTACACTGATCTAACCACTGACTGATACAACAGCAACAGTAGCAGTGCTGATCACGACACTTGAGAATGATCACCGCCACCTGTCATCATCCAATCACAGCTTTTTTTAATCATTGTTTTGAGACAAATCATTGTTTGATTTGCGAACATAATCCTCCTCTGCCGTCTGGTCGCTTCCGCTTCAAGCCGGACTCGTCTCGCGCTAACGGTAATTCCCTTTCACTGTCCACGTTTTGATTTTGGCTAATCAATTTTGGCGAATACAAACAACATGATGCATTCAATGCAAGATCCATGCAAGAAAACATGTAATCTTCCTGAGGGAATAATATGCTCAAAAAACATTTCTGATTATTATTAATGTTTAAAAAAAATATATATTTTTTGATGAATATAAAGTTCATAAGATATTTATTTGAAATAGAAAGCTTTCGTAACATTATAAATGTCTTTACTGTCACTTTTGATTAATGTAATGCATCCTTTCTGAATAAAAGCAGGCAATTACTTTCTTTAATTTTTTTCCAAAAAATATTCTTACTAACCACAAACTTTTGAACTGTAAGCCTAGTGTATAATGTTAAAAAAGCTTTCTATTTTAGATAAATGCTGTTATTTTGAACGATGGTTTGTTTGTAATGTGACATTTTTTTTTATGTATGACATTAAAATTATTTTTAGAATTAAATACATAAATGTTACCCCTTTCTTGCTGATAAATACTGTAGGCCTATGATGTAGCGATTCAGTAGCGAAGCTATTTTATTATTAAAAGTCACAGGGGTTTTGTTAGAAGTAGAAGTGTGCAAAAATACAAATGCAACCCAACACAGTGCAATTAACACACCTGTGCTTGATAAACCCTTTTAAAAAAAAAAGAGAGTTTTATGATTTTTAAAAGAGTGTTGTGTCTTCTTTATAAGGGCCAAGGACTGCAGATGCTAGGTCAGGATTTCTTGAGACCAGTGTTGTTATTGTCAACTAAAACCAAAACTATTAAAAGTCACCGTTAAAACAAAGCTGAAATGAAATTAAATATAAATATTAGATGAAAAATGGATTAACTGAAATAAAATAATCGTTAAGGGCAGCGTTCATTTTCTGTGCTCCTGAATGTTTGTTTCCACAGCGCGATCTCCGAGTGACGTATGCGTGTGTGTGCTTCCATGAAAACAGCGTGAGTGACGTATGCGTATGTGTGCTACAATGAAAACAGTTTTATTGCACACCTTTCAGCCAATCAGAATCGAGTATTTAGACAGACCATTGCATAATACAGGCCTACAAATAAGCACAGCAAACATTTTTGAAAAATCACAATTACATGTTTTCCCCCAAAGTGTGCAGCCCTATATTATGGAAGCCACATATCACAATTACCTTGTTTTATTTTTTTTATTTTTTTTATTTTTTATTCTGTGGCAGGAATAAGCTTCCATACTATACTGTAGCATTGGGAAGCGACACCCTCTGGTGTACTGCAATAAGAACAGACTCCATCCACTGCATCCAGTTAAGTTCTTTGTGGCATTGATTATGGTGTTATGTAATGTTAATTGATTTGCTCTGTGTGTTTGTTAAACAGGGCACATTTCTTCCTCATCCTGGAGGGACTCTACTGCCCACTGTGCCAAGTAAGACTCCTACAGCCAGTATATCTCTTTACAACCTCTCCCTCATTCTGCATATCCCATAGTGAAATACTTAAAGGGTTATTTAAGGAGTCTCCATAAGAAAAAGAAGTACACTTTAACATGCTTTTAAAAAGACTACTTATTATGGACTACTTATTAAGTGTGAACAGAATGAAATGTTTTAGGGCATTAAATTGCATGTTAATTTATATTAAATGAAATTAGCTGAACTTTAGAGTGTTTTTTGACCCACTATATATATATATATATATATATATGTATGTATGTATGTATGTATGTATGTATGTATGTATGTATATATATATATATATATATATATATATATATATATATGTGTATATATAAAGTTGCAATTTAGTACATTTAAAATATATTAACTTTAAATATAATATATCCATCAACACACTACAGTTAAAATTATAATCAAGTATATTACATGTACTTTAGTATGTTACTCAACACATCAAAATAAGTGTACTTCTTTACAACATGACAGAAGATTAGTAAAGCAATGATTTAAAATATATGTTAAAGTAAACTTTTTATTTGACATGAACTGCTTTTTTAAAATGTGTTAAAACCAGTCATAAAAGTGTTCTCTCTTTAAGTACACTTAAGTGGCCTTTTATTTCATTAATATTCTATTATCTGTAAATATAGTATTTTAAAATATACTTTTAAGATTTGAAGTTCACATTCAATACAATTAAGTGCACTTCTTTTTCACAAGTGTCTGGACACCTCCCGTATTCATTAAGTAATACACAGCGCATTTTAATATAAATAATATAAAATTAATATAAAGTGAGATTTATATGTGAGGAACGTACAGACACACTCTCAAAGAAGCAGGTTTTACTTTAGCAGGTGAAAATTCAGCCCCTCCCACTGGACCAGCCACCAATCAGCAGCCAGTGGAGATCAGCGACTTATCTTTGACCAATCAGGATCCATGGAAGCCCTTATCTGAACATTCACAGACCAATGAGGAGGAGCGATCAGAGGGATACATCTCCTGTCTGTCTGATCTCCTGGCACACTACAATCCTGCTGGGAAATCAGTCAGTAGCAGCGTTTATGAGGCGATGTCATCATCCAGACGCCCCGTTCACACAGTACACACTGTCCTCTATGAGAACTGCCTCCAGTGTAGGAAAGGAGAGGGAAACTGCCAGCTGCTGAGACTCACGCCTCCATCCAGACTCTCAATTTTAGTCCAGGACCAGAGCAGAGAGCTGAGTAGAAACAATTCGAACATCCCAGAGTCTGTCTGCTCTTCCATTGAGTATCCCAGTAGGCCAGTCTCTCTGCAACGAATACCTGAAGAAGGTAAGAGAACGTCAACCCCAAACCTCTCACACTGGACTTTGTCTCATCTCTAACCCAACTCAATCTTCTCTTCCTCATCACTCCAGAAGTCTGTCTAATCGTATTAATAATTAGCTTTACTCTTCTGCAAAACCCATCTATATTGTTGTTTTCCATTCGTCGTCTTTGAATGGGTGAAGAAGCTCAAGGACTTGAAAGCGAGTTCGATACAAGGTTGATGTTGGAGATGCATGTGTCATAATAAGTTATTTCTGACTTCTGAGCTAAAATGTGATTTAAAACAAGACACAGGATTCATCCAATGTAATTTTTTATTTATTTTATTATCATTTTCAAAACTTACATTTCAACATTAGAGAACAAAAACACTTATCATAAAAAAAAACAAAAAAACACTGGAAAAGAGAGCAAGCATCAAGCCAGGTCAGAAAAGTATCGCATTTCTTTCCATAAAAAGAAACTTAGTTACTTTTTATGGAAAGTAATGCGTTACTTTTCTTACCTCTAAGTATTTACTTTTTTATTGTAATGCAATACTTTTAATAGTAACTTTTCCCAACAATGGTATTTATCCATCATACAAATAAAGACATCATCTAGCTCCTTATTGTCAGAAACATCATAGTGAAAAAGAAATGCTCTACCAGGATAGGATACTGACAGTTAAACACATGACATACTGACTAAATATGTATTACAAGGGTAATAATGATGAATAATTTTTAAATGGACTTCTTTTATTTTATTATTAAACAAGAAATTATTGGGCACCGTCCAGAATTACCATTCGTGTTGAGTGCTAACTGTCTGTCATTAGCTTTAATAATTTAATTGTTACTAGCAGTGATGAATTCATCAAAAAATAATTTGTACATTTAGTATCCAAAATACTAACCCCTTGTAGATGGTTGAGGGAGATTCCAACTCATATTGTAGTGTATTTTGTAAGATTTCACCAAGAGCACATTGGAAGGAATGTGTTCGATAAATTTAATCTAGATTTGATGTACCTAAAATAACTCATAGTCTGTCACTGTCTAAAATAACTTCAATGTAGACTAATCTCTCAAAGCTGATATGTGTGATCAAGATGGTAATAAAGTTGAACCAAGATCAATAATGTGCCAATGTGTATTTGGGATACATTTATATCTAAAGTTTGGGAAATACTAATTAAATATTACATTTATATTAAGGCCAGTATGATGGCCGATATTATAAATCAATACGCTTTGACTTTTTTAAAATTACATTCATTATTCAAGGCCCGAAACATATTTTATGCAAATGTGTTAATGCAAGCACTTCTTGCTATGCACAATTCATAATTGAACACAAGTACACGATTTCACAAGGAGCACTAGATATGTTCCTCTACACTTGTGAAAAAGTACTCATGTGCCCTTGTAGTGTACTTTATCATAAAACTTTTTTTTAAACTGCACTTGCAGTTAATATAATGTTAATGAAATAAAAGGCCACTTATGTGTACTTAACCCTTTCATGCATAGAGGTCACTACAGTGGACAGCTATTAAAAAAGCATTTTCTTGAATTTGCACGGGTTTTGATGGCATGGTTGCACATCGACCTCTACGGTGGATCCTGGTGCATCATCCTATACATTGCAACCAAGTGGCAAGCCGTTGTGTGTCGATTTTTTCCCCCTCCAAACCAAGATGGCCAATGGTCAGTCAGAAATGCCAAGTTGCTCCGGAATATCCCCCCATTCCTTCTATCCTAGGAGATAAAAAAAAATATTGTAGCATCAAGCAATATCTAATGAGTCCTATCACAGTTAAATTTTCCAAGTTTTGATTTTAGATTGGAAGAAAAATCTGATTAATCATCTGTCCACTATAGTGGACCTCATGCATCAATGGCTGTATTTCAGCTACAATTCATACTTATACTGTGAATATTGTTTATATATATATATATATATATATATATATATATATATATATATATATATATATATATATATATTATGCAGGGACTTTTTTTGACTGTAAATAAATGTATTTGTATTATTAGAATGTAATTTTCATTGACATCAAAAAAAGTAATGTGATTACATAATGTATGTGACTTGTAATGCATTACTTGTTAGATCAAAAAGTAATGTTTACGTAATGCATGTTGCTTGTAATACATTACTTGTTAGATCAAAAAGTAATCTGATTTCGTAATGCATGCTACTTGTAATTTATTACTTTACTTGTTAGATCAAAAAGTAATGATTACATAATGTATGTGACTTGTAATGCATTACTTGTTAGATCAAAAAGTAATTGATTTCATAATGCATGTTACTTGTAATGTGTTTCTTTACCTGTAACATCAAAAAGTAATCTGATTTCGTAATGCACATTACCTTGTAATTTATTACTTTACTTGTTAGATCAAAAAGTAATGTTTACGTAATGCATGTTGCTTGTAATACATTACTTGTTAGATCAAAAAGTAATCTGATTTCGTAATGCATGCTACTTGTAATTTATTACTTTACTTGTTAGATCAAAAAGTAATGATTACATAATGTATGTGACTTGTAATGCATTACTTGTTAGATCAAAAAGTAATTGATTTCGTAATGCATGTTACTTGTAATGTGTTTCTTTACCTGTAACATCAAAAAGTAATCTGATTTCGTAATGCACATTACCTTGTAATTTATTACTTTACTTGTTAGATCAAAAAGTAATGTTTACGTAATGCATGTTGCTTGTAATACATTACTTGTTAGATCAAAAAGTAATCTGATTTCGTAATGCATGCTACTTGTAATGTGTTTATTTACTCGTAACATCAAAAAGTAATCTTATTACGTAATGCACATTACTTGTAATTAATTACTTTACTTGTTAGATCAAAAAGTAATCTGATTATGTAATGCATGTTACTTGTAATACAATACTCATAACATTAAAAAAAAATCTGATTGCGTAATGCACGTTACTTGTAACACTTTACTTTACTTGTAACATCAAAAAAGTAATCTGAATGCGTTATGCATGTTAATTGTAATGCGTTATCCCCAACACTGCTCATTTCAGATGAGATTGAAAAAAACGTATCGCTAGGTTTTCTCAGAGGAAGGCTATGCTAGAAATGTGTCCATCTTGAACATAATCAGAATTATCAGCTAATAAGGATAAACTGACATACTCTGGTACACTGGAGGGAGCATCTGAGTGGTTTTCACAGTTGTACCTTGACAGGCTGTAGAAATTTCTGATGGAATCACTTCCTCATGTTCTGATATCAAAGATATGCAAAGTTCAACTTGTGTGAAGTTCAATTGCCTTTCCACTATTTCACATTTGATATAATTTTATTGATTAGTTTGTTAAATACACATACTATATCTGTTTGATTATTGTATTATGTTTAATACAGTATCTCTTCAGTTTAAACCATAAACGCATGCTGTCCACTCAAGTGGACATCTGAAAATGTCTTTGAAAAATGTGTAAAAAAAAAAAAAAATCTTGTTTTTCATGCCCTAAGAGCAATAAAAACACATAGGAAAATAAATCCTGACTGAGGTTATCATAATTCATGCATGAAAGAGTTAAAGAGAGAACACTTTCATCACTGTGTTTAAACACACTTAACTACACTTTTAAAAAATGCACTTTGTAATAATGTCAAACTAAAAGGTTTACTTTAAAGTAAAACATTTTTAATTATTGTTTTAAATATCTTTAGTCATGCTTTAAAGTGCTTTTAATGTCATCTAATTTCCCTTTTAAAACAATATATTTACATTTAATTGCAGTTAACATGCATTACATTCAGTTCACACAGGTTGCAAATTCTTTTCAAGTATATTATTTTCATAAGTACTTTTAAAAAAAGTATGCTAAAATGTACTTGTTTTTGCAAGCAAGTTGAATAATAAAACATCCAGCATGAACATTTGAAAATTACTTGCCCCTACACTAGTTTACTTGTATGTATGTATGTATGTATATATATATATATATATATATATATATATATATATATATATATATATATATATATATATATATCACTAACACACATTTCTCAATACTTAGGTCACTTTTTCAAAACTCTTTACACTGAGCACAACAACTTAAAAAAAAAAAAAAAACTCAAGTTAAAAATTTAACATAATACAAAAATGAATAAGAAATTTGCTACATTTCTACCCATAATACCATATTGAAATATAATCTGACTTGAAAAAATCAAATACTATCAAAACAATTAGATGTAGCTGAACACCTACACAAGTGTTAGTCTTTCAATTTCATTACCATCTATACAAAAGGGGAAAACTTTGGAATAATTTTGTACTGTCTGTAATATAAACATGGACTATGTAACATACTGCAGTGAATTATAAGCAGTAGAGAGTGATAGTATTTCATTTTTTAGACCGGAATGTATTTCAATATTACTGCAGAAATGTGGCAAATTGCTGTCTTATTCAATTTTGTTAGGTTTTGAACTTAAGTTTAACAGTTTTGAAAGAGAATGCAAACATGTGCAAATTGGCCTGTAGGTATATAGAGTTTTGGTGGTGGTTGTGTTTAAGTGAGAAACGTTTTTTTTTTTTTTTTTTTTTTGTCATTTGAAAGATGTAGTCATTGAATGCATTTTGTGCCAAAGCAATGATAAATAATCCACAGTTTAGTGCACATAAACTGCTGTTGTGATCACTGTTTAGAAAGTTCTGAAAAAGTGACCGAAGTATTGAAAATTGTGTTCTAGCAATTATAAAAATAAAAATAAAAAAACTGTAGTGCTTTAATGTTACTGTGTTTCTTCTTTGGTGGAATGAAACTAAGCAAATCAGCCAGGAAAAACACAATTTACAGAAGACAAAACATACCCTTGTCACTCATACTGTATATTCTGACCTTGTGCTATGATTATCTTGTGCAGATAACAAAGAGAGAATCTGGGCAGAAAAAGGAAGAACAGATCCTGCCTATGAAATTATGGATGGTCGAACAACAGAGAGGAGTCCAGAGGTGAAGATATTCCTTTTGAATTACATTTGATAGAAGTGTGCAAAAATACAAATGCAACCCAACACAGTGCAATTAACACACCTGTGCTCGATAAACCCTTTAATGCACAACAGATTTTTAAAAGAGTGTTGTGTCTTCTTTATAAGGGCCAAGGACTGCAGATGCTAGGTCAAATTTTCTTGAGACCAGTGTTGTTATTGTCAACTAAAACCACAACTATTAAAAGTCACAGTTAAAACAAAGCTGAAATAAAATAAAATATAAATATTAGATGAAAAATGGATGAACTGAAATAAAATAATAAGTTAATAATATAATAAGTCTAAGTTGAAGTTGTCATGAGTATGTTAGTTTCATTGTGTTTTAGTTTGGTTCTCATCTGTTCTTGTTTGCCTGGTTTCCCAATCCTTGATTGTTTCTATGGTTAACTTGATGATTATGTTTCACACCTGTCTCTAGTTTTGTTGATTAGCCTCCTTGTTTATTTAAGCTCTTAGTTCCCTTTGTTCAGTGTTTGGTTCAGTGATCTCCTGCGTGTTACCTTTTGGATTTATCATTAAAGACTGTTTGTTGGTACTCATGCGCTCTTTACAGCCACAGCCTGACAGAAAACCGAACATGGATGTAACGACTGGACCGATCAAACACACCATTGTTACACTTAATCTTCACAACTCCTCACCCAAGCAGACTCCCTGATGTCTGGTTGCCCCACTGTGAATTATCACCCATTTACTCTACTCATACACTTCATAGACACTTGGGACATTGATTGTTCTCAATAAGAGAACAGTACAGGCTACAAGAAACAAACATGCAGTCCCATAGAAATGGAATTATCTCCACTAATCCATTGACAAATCTGTCTAATGAATGAACATGCATTTCACCAGTCCATTTTTGTGTATTATTACTGTTTGTATATTTTCTTTTATGCATGCCTGATGATAGAACTACTAGTTAGGGCTGTCACGGTGAAGGAATTTCCCTTGCAGTAATTTTGAGTGGCTCAATATGTGGTAATATCGCCATTTATTTAATTTATTTATTTTGATTTATTTATATTTATTTGTTTCTATATAAATAAGTGTTATGATGTGGTCAGCATGCACAAAAACGAGGACATTTTCAGTATGTTTCATTTTCATTTTCAATGTTACCGAAACTAAACAGCGTCTCTGCGCATTGAAAAGCTGTCACTCAGCGCACAGTTACATACGGTAACGGACTGTCTTTTGAGTAAGTCAACCGTTCATTCAACGAACACATTCAAAAACGCTGATTCATTAAAATATAGATGTAATGAAACAAGGTGTTAATTATGTTTAACTTTGAGCTCCACTTTTCAAGGCTCTGCTGACCTGCAATGCGTCGTATGGGTAACGCTGAAGCTGATGCTTCACTTAATAGAGACCAATGGCATTGAAAATACGACTGTACGACTATTTACACAAATATATCCTTCTCAGTAGGCTACGAGTTATGAAGGAAGAGAACAGCGTCGAGAGTTGCTGGTTCCGGCGCCGTCCTCTGATTGCAGTAAAAATTTATTTCTGGGTTATTTAGCTTGTTTGCTGTACACCTTGTCACATAGCAGCTTTTAGACATTGTTTTGTTTTTTGTTATAAGTCATAAATGACAAGGAGGCAGCCTCTCGCAATGCAAAGTCAATGGAGACGGTTGGATTCCCCCCCCCCCCCCCCCCCCCCCCCCCCCCCCGTGTGGGCGTGGCCTAAATACACTCTGTCTCTATGAGCAGAGATGGAGTGCTAAAGTAAATCCCTGCCCTCTGTTCAATATTCCTTTTCACTTGGAAATATGTCACAACACTGGAGAAAAGTCGTTTGCAACTTCCGGTTCACAGGGACTTTAAGATTATTACAGAGCCCATATACGGAGAGCCTGCCCACTCCCTATTAAGTCCTATTGTACCGAATTTTGGTTGTAGTTCCACCAGAGTTCCACTGGGGGCGATCGCCATGAGTGCAAAATGAATGGGAGTCTATGGAGCTAGACCGCTAAATTTGTCTCTTTCACCCGATTGCCGTTGAGAAATCTCAGATCTGATTGTAGGTTTTGGCAGTTCAACATGGGTTATAGGCATAGGCGTAATTTGCGGGTGGGACGGGTGGGACATGTCCCCACCACTTTTTGCCAGGGTCGATATTGTCCCCACCACTTTTTAAAACATCTCGCGGCACGAATGTACCAATTCTACAAATAAATAAAACATATCCAGTTAACTGGCAGAGCATTCATTTCGTTCGTTTTTTAAATAAGAGACAATCTAGCACTGAAATGTGCTTTTTAAATCAAGTGATCAAAGTGCTCGTTGCCGCTGCGATCAGTGGCGCGGATACAGTGTTCTCTCGTGTGGCTCGCGCACACGCCGCTCACTGTCTTCACTCGGACGCGCGCTTCAATCCGTTGCGGATACTCTTCGTTCTGGTAAAATCACAAAACATAATGCACACAATCGTGTCCCTGCTTGATATACAACCACTGATGAACATAATCGGTTTTGATGAGAAAAAAAAAAACTATTCGAGTGTGGATTAGAACCCACAAGTTTTGATACGGGAGGCGAAAGTTTTACCACTGGACCATTTATTCACACGAAAATTCTCGGCTCTGACAACATCTCATTATACTATATACATTATACTTCATCTCATTAAACGACAAATTAAACCCCATGTAGCCTACTATTTAAATCGATTGCTGGACGTCGTAATGTTATTGTACATATATCTGATTTAGCGTTTTATTAGCAACCCCCACCCCACCCCACCCCACCCCACCCCACCCCACCCCACCCCACCCCACCTCACCTCACCTCACCTGTCCCACCCACTTTTTAAAACAAAGTTACGCCACTGGTTATAGGTGGAAAGTTGAATGAACGAGTACTTATGTCCTTTCGATTTCTTACAGGTTGAGTTGTTGTTGCCCATAACACGCTAGCATTGTGCTAATGAACGCTGATTGGTAAGTGAACGACTGATTACGACCAGAGATACCGCTTGATGGCATCGTGGCATCCGAAGCGGGACCAGAAACAAACAAAACAAAAACTCGTCTAGCACGTGTATTTACCTGTGTCAGCTGTGTTGTCGATGCCTCGAGAGAAAACAAAGTGCAGAGCGCGAAAGCACCAAAGTGACTGAAGGATTGCCGTAAAGCAGTATCTCTGGTCGTACGATGTGTATGACGTCAATGACACTTTAAAACATTTTTTTAAGCAAATAAGTGACTCTAAAAAATCTAACACCCAGCAATGTGTAATTTCTTTGCATCTCCTTTCGAATACAACATTCAAATTACTAGACAAAAAATTATATCCTGAGAAAATTGGATTTTGATTGGTATAGCGCCATAGACCTCCATTCATTCTGCACTCGTCCTGTGAGCGCCCTCATATGGAATCAGAGTGGAACTGCAACCAGTTCAGAAGCCGTAAGTTTACTGAGAGTGAAAGTTCTCGCCTTATTAGACATTCTCTGATTATTACGAGGACATAAAAGATCACAATCTCTACGATTCGCTTGAAAAGCAGCGGATGTCTTCAAGATCGATCACGATATAAAATCGTCAGATCGCCTACCCCTAGTCACAACTATATTCGTTTTTTTGTGTTTTGATTTGGTTCGGTTCTGTTCCTGTTTGCCTGAGTAACCATAGAAACAAACAAGGATCAGGAACAGTTTGTTATGCATGTCTCTAGTCCTGTTGATTATCCTCCTTGTGTATTTAAGCCCCTAGTTCCCTTTATTCAGTGTTCGGTTTTGTCTTAGTTTAAATGTGGTTGTGCTATTCTGTTTTCTGGTTGATCTCCTGCGTGTTACATTTTGGATTTAATATTAAAGACTGTTTGTTGGTATTCCTTCATCATTGTGCGCTCATCACAGCCACATGGTCTAATGTAATTAGTATTTTAAAAATACCTTGTATTTAATCTCTTTTCATTGCATGCAATGAAAAAAGAAACAGTGAGATTTTTTTCTTCTGGATACATAAATATAACTGAATGCCACACGCAACAGTGTGTTATTAGCAGGCAGTCACCTGAAAACTGCATTTGTAAAGCATAAAGGCTGAACCTGTATAGACAAGTTACAGATTAAACTGGTGTGGACATGTTACTTTTAAACAGGAATCGGGACTAATGAAGGTGTGTTTTTCCATGGATGAACATCTTACTCTCTCTCTCTCTTTCTGTGACAGTTGGAGGAGGGGAGCATGTTTGAGCTCACTGACAGCTATGCTGCTTCACAAAGGGTTTCTCATCATCTCACTGAAGGTGAACTCACTTTGCCCGAGATCTGTGGTGTTTTCTGTAGATGTGTGTGTTTGATGTGGGTCTGATCTGTGCGTTTCAGGTGGAGTGTTTGCGTTTGCAGTGGATGGATCAGTGGTGACGGACAGGCTCAGAGGAGACGCAGTAACATACGTGAATATTCCCACCAGCCCCATGTCCAAAAAACAGCTGCATTACATGGAACTAGAGCTGCAGGAGTCCAGCACGGCCATCAGAGGTGCAAAACAATCAAATAATAATTAGTAGTGTGTACACATCAACACCATATATATATATATATATATATATATATATATATATATATTAAATGGAAGCTTGTTTCCACCACAGAATAAAAAATAACAAAGGTCATTTTGATGTTAGTTTGATGTTTTTTTTTCCTGGGAGGAAGTGGCGGGCACGGAGGCAGTTAAGCGGGCTGAAGCAAGGCTGAGACATGGCATGTTGGTAGGCTCTGTGGCAGCTGGACAAGCCGGGTTTGGTAGGAGAGAGATGGGGAGAGAGAGAGAGAGAGAGAGATGTCAGCTGATCCAAAGGTTAGATCTGTGCAGAGGTGGAAGAGGAACGTCGGAGTAGGACAGTGGCTATGTGCATGCAGGGAGCTTGGACTAATTGGGACCATACAACTGCACGTAAGATCACCTGGGCAGAACTTTGGAAGACAGAACCAGCTAGACTCAAGTTTCTGATCCAGTCAGTGTATGATGTCCTTCCAAGCCCAGCCAACCTGCATTGCTGTGGTTTAGCTAATACCCCAGCATACCTACTGTGCCTGGCAAGATGTTCCTTAGAGCACATCTTGAGCTGCTGCCCGAAAGCCTTGGGAGAGGGGAGGTAGAGGTGGTGCAATGACCAGGTGCTGAGGGCAGTAGCTGACACCATCTGCATTGCAATCCAATAGAGAAAACATCAGCTCCCAGTAAGACACAACATCGCCTTCATCAGGGTGGGAGAGAAACCTCAGGTGGCTGCTAGCCTCAGCTCATGATTGGCTGCTGAAGGTTGACCTAGGGAAGCAGGTGAAGTTTCCAGAAAACATTGCAAGGATGACACTCAGCTCAGATTTGGTCTTAACATCTGACTGTTCCAAGCAAGTTGTCATGTTGAAACTTACTATGCCTTGGTAAGGCCGGAGAGAGGAGGCCCATGAGCGCAAGAAGGCCAAGTATCTTGAATTGGCAGAGGAATGTTATGTAGAAGGCATGGGTGGAGGGCCCGCTGCAGGGGCTTTGCAGGACAGTCTCTACATCGGACACTCAGTCTTCTTGGTATTAGAGGGTTGCAGGAAAGAACAGCCACCAAGAACATCACAGAAGCTGTGGAAAAAGCATCAAGGTGGCTGTGGATCAAGAGGGTGATCCATGGGGTAGTGCGCTACTTGGACACAAGCCGGGGACTGATCACACCCTGCTGGGCCGCCCAGGCTAGGGTGTCTGATGATCTAAGACCCGAAACGACCTATGACCCTGGGTTTATCACTGATGATGTGACTAAGTTGAACCATTGGGTGTTTCAGAATCCACAAACTTGCAATTGCAATTGCAAAAAAATACAAAAATAATACTCAGCTGGTGAGATAGTCGCAGTTACCTTTTTAATTTGGTATACTGGGGCAGACACAAGCTTCCATAATATTAATTATTCATTATTAAGTTAAACAAACAAAGCACCTGCTTTCAAGTCATTCACAGTCACATTCAAGATACAACCCATCTGACAAAAACAGATTTGACTCTTTTTAAAGCAAAACAGCCTGAAGCTCAAATACAATAAATGCCACTCACTTTGATGCAAGCAAACAAACATCTGAAAATATCAATTTCACTAAATACAGTGTATTTATATATTGTTTATCATTATTTATTTGTAAATGGCTGTCGTAGTTATTTAAAATAGGTATATATGTATGTGTTGTTTGCTAATATGTGACCCTGGACCACAAAACCAGTCACAAGTCGCACGGGTATATTTGTGGCAATAGCCAACACTACATTGCATGGGTCAAAATTACAGATTTTTCTTTTAGGCCAAAAGTCATAAGAATATTAAGTAAAGATCATGTTCCATAAAGATATTTTGTAAATTTCCTACTGTAAATATATAAAACACTTATTTTTGTGAGTGAATGCAGCACAATCGCGAACATAAATGGACAACTTTAAAGGAGATTTTCTCAATGTTTCGATTTTTTCGCACCCTCAGATTCCAGATTTTCAATAGTTGTATCTCGGCCAAATATTGTCCTATCCTAACAAACCATACATCAATGGAAAGCTTATTTATTCAGATGATGTATAAAAAGGAAGAAATGAAGAAAAAGAAATTCAAAAAAATTACCCATATGACTGGTTTTGTGGTCCAGGGTCACATATATATTTTTTAAATAAATATAATGTATTATGTAATTTATTCCTGTGATGAAAATCAGAATTTTCAGCATCATTACTCCAGCATTCAGTGTCACATGATCCTTCAGAAATCCTTCTAATATGCTGATTTGCTGCTCAAGAAACATTTCTTATTATTATCAATGTTGAAAACAGTCGTGCTGCTTGATACTTTTGTGGAAACCGTGATCATTTTTTTCAGGATTATTTGATGAATAGAAAGTTCAAAAGAACAGCGTTTATTTAAAACACAAATATTTTGTGACAAATGTTTTTACTGTCACATTTAATACATTTTGAAGTATGAGCCTTTCTGAATAAAAGTAATATTTTAGTAAGATAATAGTGAATATTTTAAAAGTAATAAATTAAACTTTTTCAGGCCAACATCTGTCTTGTTCTGGTTCTGTTCAGGGAAAAGCTCCAGTAAATACGCTCAGATTGACATCGCAGCGACCGAGGCGGCTCACAGAGCAGGTACCCAGCATGCATTGGGGCGAGAGGAAGGGCTTCAGAGACTGGAGCAGCAGAGGAGAAGACGAGGACTGAAAGAGGACTGAACTGAGAAAAACTTTATCTGGAGAGTTCATGATCGTCTCTTGCTCTAGACAAACTGACCAAAACACTACATTTATGTGATGACAGTAAAACACAAAAATAGTGTATGTATCTACAGAAGTTTCCACTCATTTTCTCATATAGTCGACTGTGGATTTCACTATGTAGTGAATAGTGAGTGAGTGTGCCGTGTTAATCATAGCATATACACAAGTGTTTTAAATACAGTAATGTACAGGAATGTATACAGAGCTCACACACACACACACACACACTGCTTAGATGAACATGTTAAACACACATTCAGTGTACAGTAAGCCATAAATACATGGATTGATAAAATATCTGTATTCTCATGTTAGATTAATATGTGCAATGCACAGAACCAAAAATGCATTTTTTTTTATTTTTTATTTTTTAATTAATTTATTAATTTAATTTTAAAATGCGGAATATTACTTTCTAGTTGCATTTGTATTAAATATGCTGCATTTACTTTTTAGTCTTTTTATTAACCTAAATTAAAGTCTAGTTATGTGAAGACAGTAATTTTTAAATGAAACTACTGATTTTGTATTTTAGATTCATTTTGGAACCAGAAAATCATGCATTGCAGGTGTTCATTGTCCTTTGTAGATCACATGCTGTATTTTCTCATAGTTTCAGCACTGAAGGAAGTGAACGGTTTGAACTGCGATATATGAAAAACATATAATGCTGCTGCTAGATATTATATTAATCAAAGTTTTTGTGACAAAAGTAAAACAATAATGCTAATAATAATCGTTTATACAGGTGTAAAATAAAAATAAAAACTAATGTTCAATACTGTTTCTTATTGTTATTGTAAAGTTTAGTCTTAAGTTTTATCTGGAGACGCAGTTATATTGTCTCGTCGCTAGAGGACAGCGTGAGGCTTTAGAAACGGCAGTAAATTTAAAGGAATGCCTGCCATGAACACGTGTGTGAACACACTATGTAGTGTAAAGCTGGTGGAAAATACAAACATGTAGTATTATAGAATCATCTCCTCGTGTTCCTGGTGATTATCTTCAAGAGAAAGAAGGAACACTGGAGTTTGGCGAGGATTTCTAAACGTATAGCTACATGATGACCAACAAAAGTGTTTTAAAGAAATTAAAGGATTCAGAAAATAGTTCGACAACATCCAAGCTGCAGGACGTTTTGATATTCCATTATAGAAACTTTATTTTTTTTTATGTTCTCTGGACGTTCAGAACGTCCAGTTTTTATTTATTTAAAATCTTAAGAAAGAAGTTGTAAGAGTTTGTAAGAATGTGCCTTCTAGAAAAAAAAAAAAAAAGTTCTCAAATATTTTCCTTAAGAAAATGAAAGGCTTTGGTGTTATTTGATTGAAAGACGGGTAGGCCTATTGCTGAACTCGATGAATGAAAAACACCTATAGTCCATGTTTTTAAACTGCCTGTAGATTACCGTAGTTATCATAATACGCGCCCAGACTATACTGTCCTCGCGACTGGCTTTACGGGATTTAATCACTCAGCGCTTTGATTTCACTGCATCGTATCAAGTTAAAATATTTTAAAAGAGCCTGTCTCAAGGTGCAGCGGTCTTTCCCATTCATTTGCGCTCCGTAGGCTATTTGCTTGCGCTCCCACTATGCGTCCTGAATGCGCGCTGCCTGCAGAGATGGTGCGTCTCCTTATCATCAGCTCCGTAGTTTAGGGCTGCGTCCGAAATCGCACTCTCTTCTTGAGTAGGCCTATAGGTAGACCTACTTAAGTATGTTCTATTGTATGTGTGTCATCATATCTATCTATCTATCTATCTATCTATCTATCTATCTATCTATCTATCTATCTATCTATCTATCTATCTATCTATCTATCTATCTATCTATATATATGTGTGTGTGTGTATCCGTGTGTGTGTGTGTGTGTGTGTGTGTGTGTGTAGGCCTAATCTATATGCCATCTTCAAGATCAGTTACTAAGGACAGACTACGCAATCATAAATTGAGAGAGAGGTGAGTTAACACTATAGCAGACTGTAAATCATTACTCACTTTGAATTGTGTCCATCAATCTTAATGAGACAGCGAGAATGTGTGTGTGTGTGTGTGTGTGTGCGTGCTAATGAGGGCGAGAGTGTTCTGGATTCTGCGTGGGCAATTGTAATAGATTCAGCAAAAAAGTCCTGCATAGATCTGCACAGTGCATAAAAGCAATTACCCGAATAAACATTCCCAAACAACGCACACACACACACACACACACACACACACACACAACAACAACAACAACAACAACCCGACTAAACACCAGCAACACTCCTACACCCCAACACTTAAACACTTCTGTCTCCTGAGAGTAGCCTACAAGTAAGCACAGCCATTATTTTTGAATAATAAAAATGAAGAGTCAGCTCCCTGTCAGCTCGCTCAAGAAACTGAATAAATGAACTCAACATCGACAGAGTCATGATGAAGCAAATAAGGGCTTTTTTTTGTGCGACACAGCTTTCATAAAAACTTCTCTGTAAATCTCATTACTGTTATTGATTACAGCAAAAACATTATATTTTGATATTGTCATTGTATGTGTAAAAATATGTATTTATTTGTAAAGTAAAGGTATCTGTACTATATGTTACCATAACCAGAGGCACCATTTAAAAACAACACAGTGTCATGTCAATTATGAATGGGAAGGGAGGGGGGGTATGTGTGAACATGATGATTTGTGCTTTTTCTATCAGTCGAAACTCGTGATGATGTGAGACTTCGCCTGTCGGAGAACGCATCTGCTGTAACCACGGTAACGCTTCCACTTGGGCCATTGTGATGTCACAGAACCACACGGCTGCGCGGAATCGTGTTGGGCGACACCGGTGCGCATTCTCTCTCTCTCTCTCTCTCTCTCTCTCTCTCTCTCTCTCTCTCTCTCTCTCTCTCTCTCTCTCTCACACACACACACACACACACACAGAAAGAGAGAGGGGCTGTGGTCGGTTTGAACTTCGCTCCTCGCCATAGGTAGCCTAATGTCTGGGAATAAGAGCATGAAATTGGACACAGAGATGCGCTCTCGGAGCTCCGCCCCTAAATAACATCATCAGCATCATCATAGTCGGAAAGAAATTACTGGAGGGCACGAGAGAGGACGCACGCGGACTGTCAACCTGCTGTATGCGTCGCGCCGAACCGTCGCTTTCATCCATCACCTCTGAATGTAAGTCACATTTTTTCATTTATTCGATCAGTGAGTTTATCAATGTGTTTATGTGCTTTTAATATACAGTTCAGAAATGGTGCGTTGTACACTGCACATGATGCATCAATAGTGTTATTAAGAGTATGAGCAGACAACGTTGCGTTAGATCAGAACTTACCTTCATATATCAGACTATTGATTATTTAGCCTATAAGAATCATATTTCGGCTCACAGAGCTCAGAGGTCATGAGAATCACAGGTCTGTTGCATGTCAGACAGACTGTGATTATTCAGGTATGACAGCCATACCCCCCCCGAAAAACAGCATGATAAATGACAGCATTATTAGAAGTGACATTGCCACGCATGGAAAAAATGTACTGATGATGTTCATAACATGAATGACAAATGACTGGGAGAGAGAATAACAACGCGACGAGCATAGTAAGGGGTTTAGAGAAATACATGTTTATGTATTTCATAATTTACCTACATATATCCAAATATCAGTATTCCCAAAACAACAAATTAAACCATCTCCAATTTTCCATTATTATGATAATACTTATTAATACAACTATTATTTGTAATAATAAGAATATGTATTATTTTCAGTAAAAGTAAAACAAAATAAAGACAGATTTAGTGCAGCTAACTAATCGTACTTACCAACTGACTCAACTCTTCCAGTTTTTGTACTGCACTTTCTCCTGCACTATAGTTTCTGGACAAGGTTTTTTTTTTTTTTTTTTTTTTTAATTTAGCACTTAATTTGTATTTTTTTTTTTCAGCCACTAAGCCTATAAATGCTTCAATACAATATAAGGCCATACTAGTAAATCACTTTAATATGCTTTAAAGAAAATATGTAAATAAAATACCTATTTTAATCAGACCTCATGACTTTAATTCATTCTAGTATTCTAATATCATGATCATTGAGGAAGGAATAGTCTTGATATAGTGAGGAAGAAAAGGCTTTTAAATGTGTTGTAACACTGGCAGGAGTAGATCTAAAATTAAACTATGAAAGTTCCATTCAGATGTTCAGAAGCATTGTTATGTGGCGATCTAATAAATTTAGGTCTTAAGAAAACATTTTTATAGATAATAATGTGTCAAAATGAAAACATTTGTGTTCATGGCAGTCAGTAGAATGGCAAAGGCAGTAGTATCGCTGTTGAAGAATTTGAGCTTTTATTTAGATCTTATTTTTGGTTATATAAGATTCATGCTGTGAAACTGCTGCGTAGGGCATGAGAGGGATGCAGACATGCTTTTGACATTGTGCTGTTTCACTGTGACCTTGAAAATGCAGACGCAGCTGTGAGTAAGAGCAAGTCAGCGATCGCAGATGCTCACAGATTCACACATTGCACACACACACACCATTTACTTAGTGCACTTGGACATACGTATTGCACGGACACTGACCTGGCAGCATAGATCTTGTTGGCTTTGTGTGATGTGTGATTAACCCCCACCCCACCCTTTTTGTGTGATTATTTTTCTCAGGCTAATATGAGGAAGCCTCTGGTGTGCTGAAGGACATCTGGATTCCACAGATTTATTGTACAAGTAGCATTCTCAGCATGCGCTAAGCCTAACCGTAGCGTAACAAGAGAGCACATGAGTGTTGAAGCAGAGAGAATCGCCATGGCCTCCGACGTGCAGCACAGTCAGATTGTTTGTGCCCGTCAGCGCTTATGGAGAAAACTCAGGCCTGCGCGGGTTATCAGCCTCCTCATCAGTCTCGTAGCAATAAGTGCAGTGGCCTTCTCGTGGCACTCTACTGCTCAGTGGGAGGGGCTTCAGAGCCACGCCCCACACAGAACACTGCTATCCACACACCTGGGTTACCACAGTAACCTCTCGGAGGACACGCCCATAGTCATGCGCTCGTCCGCAGAGTCAAACGAGAGTCAAGGGGACTATCCGACTGATCTGTTCAGCCTGGAGGACCGTCGGCGTGGCGCTGTCGTGTTACACATGTTCGGCATGATCTACATGTTCATTGCCCTTGCCATCGTTTGTGACGAGTTTTTTGTCCCCGCGCTCACAGTCATCACAGAGAAACTCAAAATCTCAGATGACGTAGCAGGCGCCACCTTTATGGCGGCCGGGGGCTCGGCTCCTGAGCTCTTCACCTCCGTCATCGGCGTATTCATTTCCCACAGTAACGTGGGCATCGGAACCATTGTCGGCTCCGCTGTGTTCAACATCTTGTTCGTCATTGGAATGTGTGCTGTATTCTCGAAGGAGATCCTGAACCTGACGTGGTGGCCTCTTTTCAGGGACGTCACCTTCTACATCATCGGCCTCATTATGCTCATAGTTTTCTTCCTGGATAACTACATCACCTACTTGGAGAGTATCAGCATGCTGCTCGTCTACGCCACCTATGTGCTCTTCATGAAGTTCAATGGGACGGTAGAGACTCTTGTCAAGAGCGTCACGAACAGAAACCAGGTGGTGGAAGTGGAGGCTCAGCCAAAGGTGAGTTGACAACATCTCTTCCTTCCTCTGTCTGTCCAACCACTGTAGACCCCCTCATTTGAATTGGGGACTGGATAAGTAATTTGGTCACTGGTCTGATTGTAGAGAGGTATTTCTGGGTAGGATTAGTGAAGTAATAGGAAATACCACAATGACCCAACCAGCTTCCCAAACCCAAAGATACCAAAGTTTGAAGACCAATGGATAAGCAGAAAAATGCAAATGATTAGGCCTTTTGATTTCTTTTTAACTACGCAATAGTAATCTTGTACTAGGCCCTATACCAATAGCCACTCTCAGCCCTTGAGGTCCTCATCGCAGTCCTCACATTGATGGCGTTGTGTAGGCCAGGGATCTACAACTTCTGTCCTGGAGGGCCGTTGTCCCGTAGACTTTTATTATTTGGTTAATAATACGTGGACAGTGATTGAAAGTTTATTTTGCCAGACTGCAGGATTTGGGGGACAACAGAACATAGAGCTGTCGGCATGCACAAGAGATCCTGAGGATGATGAAGAAATATATATAAATTCTAAACACACAATACTGGACCCGAGTCAGAACTCAAATGTTGCCAGGCAACAGATAGAAGTTGTCTTTATGGCATACACTCAGATACATATGCAAAAGCTCATGCATGACTGTGAATATAGTTTTCCTGCAGTTTCCTGTGTTTTGGTTCTTCATTAAGGCATAAGCTCTTCATTTGTGATGCAGTAGTCATGGATGCAGCCGAAATAATCCTGCAGGCTTTGTGTAGCGTAATCCATTTGTCTCTGCTACTGCAACGAGGCCTCGACTAACAATAATCATGATCTAATACCGCAGTTTAACCTTGAGCCTAATCCCTAACCCCTGCAGTTGTCAAAGCATCTTCAAGCACCACATGAGATGTTCCACAATTTCCAAAGGAACGTCCCTTAAAAACCTTTTGACTCTGGGTTGACGTCACTTTGTTTACCATCATTTACATTTACTATATAGAAAACTGTCTAAAAATATTGAGAATGATAACAAATTATACATCATTTGAAAGCTCTAAGGGTTTAGTGTCAATCTACGGTGTTACAATATAGACCCTCCAGCAATAGTAATATTGTAATTTGTGCAAACGACAAAATGCAAAATCAACTTCATACCTTTGTTATGAAATAGATGAATCGATCCAATCCGTCGCACTTGGGTAAAATTTCCATGACAAGCATCCATTGAAAAACAGCACTTTTTGTCCACAACAGAGCTAAATCTGTGAAATATTGATATATTGTCCATTGTTTACGTCAGATTTCGCCTGAAAGATCTACTCTCCATCATTGTTCCTCAAGAAAATCTTAAGGTGGTTAAAAATTGTAAACTGGGTATGTATTTTTGCTTAACAGAAACATGGTTAGATTCATCAGTAAGTGATAATGATATAAGTGTATAAAATTATAACGCACCTAGGAAGGATCGCAACAAACACGGAAGGGGTGTTTGTATTTTTATTAGATCGGACATTCATTTTAATGTGTTAGATATTAATGTTGAACATGAGTTATTGTTCTTGGACTTGTTAATACCTGCGACTAAGCCAATAATGTTTGGAGTTTGTTATCGTCCCAAAGATTTTTAAGAGGGACTTTGTTTAAAATAATTATAATGCCTTGACAAAAGAATGTATTTGTATGGGGGATTTTAATAATGATATATGTAAAAGAATAGAGGATAATTCTAATGCCCTGCAGTCATTATGTAAATTATTTCATTTAACCCAAATTATAACTAAATCTAGTTTGGGCCATAGATCTTATTCTGGTGTATGATGTAAAGTATATTTCTCAGAAAGGAGTAATAGAATATGGCATTAGCGATCTTCTGTACAAGGAAACGTAGTAAATTAAAATGTAGTAATCATAAAACAGTACTGACTAATTGTTAAAAAATATAGTATTGAAGCATTTAAAGATCAACTTACTGAGTTAAATGGAATGACATTCAGAATACCTCAATAGTTGATGATGCTTGGACACATTTTAGTTTAATTAATTGACATATAAGTTTTATTTCTTAAAGTAGTGGATAGAATTGCCCCCCTTAGACAGGTGAGAGTTAAGCAAAGATCTAGTCCTTGGATGAATCAGGAAATAATGGAATTAATAAAAAAACTGGAATAAGGCTCTTTTGATTTATAGGAGAACTAAGGAGAACGAGAGGATTAAAGGAATGTATGGAATTAATTTTGTTAAGAGATTTTTTCTAAAAAAAAGGGGGTGTTACCTAACTGTTTCATTTTTACTAAAGTGACAGTAGAATTACTAATATGTTAGAAGATCTTCATGTGTCTAGATGGTATTCCAGCTAGATTTTTAAGAGATGCTGCAGCTGCATATATTATAGTTCCAACTGTTGCATTTACTGTAAATCTTTCTTTAGGAAAGGGTATAGTCCCATCTGGCATAAAGATAGCCAAGATCAATCCATTATACAAAAAAGGAAATAGATATGATCCTGGAAATCCTGTCTCCATTCTTAGTTTGGCTTAAACAAATTTAGAAAAGGTTGTGTATAAACAGATGTATCAGTATGTATGAAAGAATGGATTAATTTATGATTTTCAATCAGGTTTTAGAAGATCCTATTCAACTGATACTTCTTTACTTTATTTCACAGATTTTATAAGGAAGCAGATTGATAAAATGTGTGGAATGGTACTCTTGGATCTCCAAAAAGCTTTTGACACAGTGAATCATTCAAAACTGTTAGATAAATTAAAGCCGGGTGCACACTGTGCAATTTATGATAGTCCTTTAAGATTGTTGCTTGTCAGACTGTACGAACATGATCCTTGCTTTTTGCCATGTCACACTGTAAGATCTCAGTTGTCATTAATGGCAGTCAAGACGCGTTAAAAGCGGACGCACACAAGAAAACTTGTCCGGAGTTTTACATCATCAATCAATGACACGGTGACAGTGAGCTGCATTACATGTGGTGGCTACAAAGAAATCTCAAACGTTAATTTTGGTCATGGCCTGTTTTGAATAACGAAGACAATTTGATGGTTGTTGTATGAAATGTCACACTACAGGACTGTGACTCAAATCTTCTGACACTACCAGAATTTCGTCAGAAGTCAAATTTGATCGCAGCATGTCAAATACAGTGAGGAAAATAAGTATTTGAACACCCTGCTATTTTGCAAGTTCTCCCACTTAGAAATCATGGAGGGGTCTGAAATTGTCATCGTAGGTGCATGTCCACTGTGAGAGACATAATCTAAAAAAAAAAAAATCCAGAAATCACAATGTATGATTTTTTAACTATTTATCTGTATGATACAGCTGCAAATAAGTATTTGAACACCTGAGAAAATCAATGTTAATATTTGGTACAGTAGCCTTTGTTTGCAATTACAGAGGTCAAACGTTTCCTGTAGTTTTTCACCAGGTTTGCACACACTGCAGGAGGGATTTTGGCCCACTCCTCCACACAGATCTTCTCTAGATCAGTCAGGTTTCTGGGCTGTCGCTGAGAAACACGGAGTTTGAGCTCCCTCCAAAGATTCTCTATTGGGTTTAGGTCTGGAGACTGGCTAGGCCACGCCAGAACCTTGATATGCTTCTTACAGAGCCACTCCTTGGTTATCCTGGCTGTGTGCTTCGGGTCATTGTCATGTTGGAAGACCCAGCCTCGACCCATCTTCAATGCTCTAACTGAGGGAAGGAGGTTGTTCCCCAAAATCTCGCAATACATGGCCCCGGTCATCCTCTACTTAATACAGTGCAGTCGCCCTGTCCCATGTGCAGAAAAACACCCCCAAAGCATGATGCTACCACCCCCATGCTTCACAGTAGGGATGGTGTTCTTGGGATGGTACTCATCATTCTTCTTCCTCCAAACACATTTAGTGGAATTATGACCAAAAAGTTCTATTTTGGTCTCATCTGACCACATGACTTTCTCCCATGACTCCTCTGGATCATCCAAATGGTCATTGGCAAACTTAAGACGGGCCTTGATATGTGCTGGTTTAAGCAGGGGAACCTTCCGTGCCATGCATGATTTCAAACCATGACGTCTTAGTGTATTACCAACAGTAACCTTGGAAACGGTGGTCCCAGCTCTTTTCAGGTCATTGACCAGCTCCTCCCGTGTAGTTCTGGGCTGATTTCTCACCTTTCTTAGGATCATTGAGACCCCACGAGGTGAGATCTTGCATGGAGCCCCAGTCCGAGGGAGATTGACAGTCATGTTTAGCTTCTTCCATTTTCTAATGATTGCTCCAACAGTGGACCTTTTTTCACCAAGCTGCTTGGCAATTTCCCCGTAGCCCTTTCCAGCCTTGTGGAGGTGTACAATTTTGTCTCTAGTGTCTTTGGACAGCTCTTTGGTCTTGGTCATGTTAGTAGTTGGATTCTTACTGATTGTATGGGGTGGACAGGTGTCTTTATGCAGCTAACGACCTCAAACAGGTGCATCTAATTTAGGATAATAAATGGAGTGGAGGTGGACATTTTAAAGGCAGACTAACAGGTCTTTGAGGGTCAGAATTCTAGCTGATAGACAGGTGGTCAAATACTTATTTGCAGCTGTATCATACAAATAAATAGTTAAAAAATCATACATTGTGATTTCTGAAATTTTTTTTTTAGATTATGTCTCTCACATTGGACATGCACCTACGATGACAATTTCAGACCCCTCCATGATTTCCAAGTGGGAGAACTTGCAAAATATCAGGGTGTTCAAATACTTATTTTCCTCACTGTATATCCATCCCTAATATATCCACTGATAGGCGGATAGGCTGATAGACGCCTGCTTTCAAACGCTCCCGTGTGTATCTGTGTAAGCGCTCATGAAGACAACTTTATTGTGCTATCCTTCACAAATTTGTTGTCTAATAAATCAAATCAAATCATTTCTGTTGATGTAAAATTCGACTTTTAACTCAAGGTTTTGCTTGCACAGTGATAGGACACATCTAATCAGTTTAATTTGGACACTCTGCACAATTTTTTACCATTTGCACATTTAACTCAAAACATCCACAGATTCAGCAAACTGGCTTTGGGATCAATGCAGCAATTATTGAAAGCAGCATCCTTGCAGTTACCTCTAGTACATCACATGGCCGCAACAGCACATACTCCAACAGGATTGTGATGTCTAGTAACATTGCCTTTTAAGGTGTAATATAAATAACATTAATATTATTAAAACAGCATAAATGCCCACTGTTATGATTGGCTACTATATTTACATGGGAAATTACCCATGTCCCTTTTAAATACACATAACTGTTTTTAAAATGTCTGAATGGTGAAAAAATGGTGACTTAACATGTAAGGGGACCCACGCTGTATGTAGATAGAAACTGCTCATTCTAAGGTAATATAACATAACGGTTCATTATGTAATGTCTTTATACACCACTGGAAACATAGTTATGTATATGATATTGCATTTCTGTCAACAGATCCTCCTAAATATTACACAGTGCACCTTTAAAGGTACAACTACAATATGTAAGAATTTTGTATCAAAATATCCAAAAAACTAAGCAGACTTGACAAGCAGACTTTGGGACAAAAGGAGAAATAAAACAAGGATCAGTTTCGAGGTTCAGTGGTGTTTTCGAGATGCCGAGAGCTCCACGTCCGCGACAAACTTCGACTTGACAGAGCTTCACGACTTGACAGAGACGCCGCTCTTGCATGTACTTTATTAGATGAGCTACAGGTGAGCAAATGTACATAAAACAAATCAATGTTATATAGCTCAACATGATGAAATGTTAGAATATGATCAGTATGTTATTCTAATGTTGATCTAGCTTACTGCTAGTCTCATACAGCCAACAAACTAACACAGAATAACATTCTAACTTTCAACACACTCAAATGCAGTTTAGTGTGATAGTGTAGACCAAGTGAAACAGCGCTGCGTTACCTCACAATTTTATTTTGTTACATAAACTGACCAGTTTGAGTTTTAATTCAGCACTTGCGGGTAGTTCGGTAGAATGAAATGTCCTCATTCTTTATATCCGCGGGACTCGCGTGTGGCGCTGATATCTGTCTCTTCATACCAGTCATGTTAAAAATCATGAATGTATTCACTCATCCATAAACATTATTAGATCCTTCGGCCTGACGACAAGTTCTATGATTCTGCTTATTCACTGCATCATCAATCTACACCTTTGTTATTGTAAGAGGTTAGCGACCCCTAGCGGCGAAAAAATAATAATACATATTGTAGCTTTAACCCCTCTTGCAGCAACTTCAATGCAGAATCATGTGCATCATGCTGTGTTTAGTTTAGAGTTATAACAGCTAGAAGTATCACATTCACAATCATTAACACCAAATTTAGCAGATAATGAATCATTTTATCCCTTTGATAAAATCCCATTTTCTATGAATTTTGATGAGGCTCAGAGAATTCCTACACTGCCATTATTTTAGGCAAACATGGATTAAAAGACCAAGGTATACTTCGGTTTTTATGCATACATGAGGGTCCACGTACAGTGTGCGTGATGCAGATTTCATCACCATAATAGTACGCGCATCACCCGATTTTTGTAACTGTGCATACTCTGTACGTGCAGGTCACACATGCGCATTTAATTTGTTTTGCACTAAATCAGTTGTTCCACAAAACTTGCCTGGACAGAATAACTTTTTCTATTTTTAGCTGACTGCATTTTTAGTTTCATGATGAATAGGCTGTGATGTCCAGTTAGAACACTAGAACTGATATGTTGTGTGTTAGCGTAAGGTGCTGACGTGATCACTTAAAGTCCACATGAAATCAAAATTGACCATATTTACTTTGTTTGCCTAAATTGATCGTTTTGTGGTGAACAATTCATCCATGCAAGTCAATCCACACAAAAAAATGTTTTGGCTTCGTAATCTTTAATCAAAATCTGAAAATGCCCCTCCCCTCTGCATTGGAGGACCTTCCCTGATGACGTAGGTTTGAGGACTTGGGTTGGGAAACGCTTAACCACTCCCCTCAAACCGTTAGTCTGTTATGAGCGAGAGATGGAGAGGAGGAACGCTAGAGTAAAACCCTGCCCTCTGTTCAATATTCCTTTTCACTGGGAAATACGTCACAACACTGGAGAAAAGTCGTTTGCAACTTCCGGTTCACGCGGACTTTAAATATTTTTCCTTATAGACCTTATGTAGCCCCACCTTTTTCAGCACTGCGCTCATTGCGGTTTGTATTTCCACAGCATGAAGGTAATTTATGAAGGAACCACTCGTTTTAAAATCTTCACGGTCTACTGTCATTTATTATGACATCCCATTACAATGATCATGATATCGTTTGTTAACTCTACAATAAGAAAATCCACTTCACCAGTAAATTACTCTTCGACAGCAATGCCACATAAATATACAGAGCTTCAGAAGTTCAAACACAAAATTCTAAAGATGGCTGCACGCTTGTTTCTCTGACGCATAAGGTCTATAGCAGCGGAAACAACTTATTTATGGTCATACAGATAAGAGTAAAACATAACAACAAAATGTTTTTCTTTTGTAAAATAAAGAAAACAAACAGGATGCACTTTCTGCAGTCTTGGTCTCCGTGAACTGTTTTCTGGAGTGCGTCACAAAAATGAACCGAAACTCAGCATAGGCCTAAACTTGCCTAACAGACATGATAACTATGTCTTTAAAAACTTTAAGTGTATACGTTTTGCTTATTTGACGTTAAATGCATTATATAAGTTACTCTGGAATATAAGTGGCTGCAGGTGACTTACAGCCCATAAAATAAGGTTTAGCAAATTATTTCATGGACCCCCAGCCAGGCTATTGGGACCCCCCTCATTGAGAACCCCTGTGCCAGTGTACACGTAAAAAAACGAAGTATACTTTGGGCTTAGGTAAGCCAGGATGAGTCTTGCGGAACTGGATCTAAAAGGAAGGAGACTGTATTGCAGCAGCAGGAGATTGTTGGATTGTGGAATCATGCTCATTGTGTCATTCACAAGGTATTAAACAATGTCAAATATCAGCGAAGCCTTGCTGGGTTAAGCTGCACAAAATATGTCCCGTTAAAAGAAAGAATAAAATGGGGATATCAAAGGCTCCTCGGACTTCTGCTCGAATCTGCTGTCGTATTTCAGATATGGAGTCTTCAGTCATACAGGGTTAGAAAAGTTCATCTGGAGGTAGGGAATCTCTGTTTATTGATGTCAAAAACATAATATTATAGACATAATAAGTGCAGTAGAACAGATGTGCCCTGGTAGTTTAGGCTGATTTGTCAAGGATGGCCACCGCTGTCTTTCTTCAACGCTAATTGCTTTGACAACAGACAGGTCTCTATAGTGATATGAAGTGAGGTGAAGCTTTTGTGAAAAACAGCCTAACTAAAGGGAAGGAAAAACATGGCTGGTGCTTTAGGAAGCTGTTAATTTGTATGTTCTTTACGTTGTGTGAAACATGACTCAAGAATGTCTTGGTTCAGCGCTGGGTCATGGCTCGTGCGATTATAGTCTTTGAATCTATACTGTTTCAGGTAAAGGACCTTTCTGTGAGATTTGTTACTGATGTTCCGATTATCCCCACAGATTTAGTCTTACCTTGTGACAAGAGATGGAAATTAGTTTTGGAGGTATGAGCTCTAAAAGCTGCCCGGTAAATCTGGATTTATGTCGAGTGCATGAATATAATGTAGACTAGGAGTGGAGAATACTAAGATTTTCCTGATCTTCATTTGTCAGCTTCCTTTACAAGTCTCTTCTCTGATTATTTTTATTTTTTTTTAAGTCTAATGTTAATTAACATAGCTATGTAAAATCATAAATTAACTTGAATGTTTCCTGGGTTAAAGGTTAATGCAAAAGCATTTAGTTTACACAACCTACTCCATAATACTAATATAGTTTTTTTCATATGAATTTTTCATATTTCATATTCCTTTATGAATTGAAACATTTTCATATAGCTTCGTAATACAATAATCATTAACTTTACAGAACAGAAAACATATTTTAATGTATCTTTTATGTTGATGTTAAAATCACCATGAAATAAAAATTGACAATTCAACCATCGAATTAATTCCACATGGACAAAATGAAGTCCCGCCCTAAAGTCCCCACTGTTTCACTGGAAAATATGTCACAACAGGGTAAAAAAGACTATCACAAATTCCATGTCATGCTGACTTTATGCAGGTCAATGGCCGAATTTTACATTCACTGAAACTACCTGTAAACTGTAATAGCACCATGAATTGTTTTAGTAGCGTGAACTCAATGGATGCAAAAGAGTGGCTTCCTCTCTCTGAAATTGTATCCACTTGTTTCACTGTTGGACAGTGTCACTTTAGAAAGATTAATTCAAATATTATTATATCTATTTGCTATCATTTCTTCGCCCCCTCTTCTTTCATAGAATAGTGCAACGGTGAACACGTCAAGTATAAACACCACGTTCGTTTCTTTGATAATGCAAGTATGGATATTTATGTAAATAATCTTGTCCCACCGCCAGAAATCGAACTAGTCCATTATTTTAAAACTGTCATTGATTTGCTGCAATGCATGTCAAAAGTTGTACTATTTTTATCTTGACATGGTGTCTTAAAAATGTCCCCCTATTGCCGTGAGATGCCTTCGGGCAACAAACTTCAATCTTGTGGTGTGTACTTGGCTTTATATAGCACTATCACACAAGAGACCTGACTTACAAATGATTCCAAAAGAATTTGATGCCGGTGTGCTGTTAATCTGATTGTGCACAGCTTTAAAAAGCATTATAAATATGTAGTATGCCTACAGAGTACAGACTATTTTTTAATGAAATATAATGAATCATAAAATATAAGAATATATGTAATATCATATATATAATATGCATTTTATATTCAGCAAAATTTTGCTGCTTACTGATCCTTACATTGCTTTCTGAAGAGCGCTTGTGTGTTTCACACTTTTATAAATGTCTATTCTATAAAATATTTTGTAAGATTGTGAATAAGAGGTTTTTATTTTCATTTGTCCTTCCTGATGCTCAAACAACAGATAATCTCTATCCAACAATCTTCGCATATGCTTCCCACACACAATTTAGCTTTAATTCACATAAAAGTGTTGATTGTCACAGAAGAATTGAAAGAAGTCATATATTTTGGCAGTGTAAATCATTTCATTATATAAAAAAGAGCAGCCTGGGTATTCTACCTTTATTTATTTATTTGTTTGTTTGTAAAAAAAAAAAAAAAAAAAAATGACAGGGAACCGAATTAACACAAGGCTGAGTAAAAGATCCAAACATCAAATGCATTTGGAAGATGCATAGACATGTACAATAAATATATGCATTTGGCAGACATTTTTATCTAATGCTTACATTGCATTTAAGGTATACATTTTATTATTATGTGTTTACCTTTCTCATTACGTGTTAAAATCCATTACCTTGAAGTTGTT
Organism: Abramis brama; assembly: GCF_963993115.1. Classification (NCBI taxonomy): domain Eukaryota; kingdom Metazoa; phylum Chordata; class Actinopteri; order Cypriniformes; family Leuciscidae; genus Abramis; species Abramis brama. The sequence continues at coordinate 50,885,446 of NC_139965.1, read as the reverse complement.
TTTGTTGTTCTCTTCCGGCTTCAAGAACATTAACATATTCGTAGCCCATCTCGCTAACGCAGGGTGAAAACAGTCACACCATGAAATGGTGCAAGGGAAGGTGTGATGTGTTTGCTAGGGATTTTGTGATCATTTTTAATCTCTCTAATCTCCTTATTAACTATAGTTACCCTGGTGAAAAAAAAAAAGAAGCTAAGTATACTTGCAGCCAGACTAATTATCAGTATACTTGAAGTGTGTTAATGACATAACTTTAAGTGTATTTAGTGTACTTTTGTGTACTAAATTGGAACAATTTTAAGTATACTTAGTATACTTAAAGCCTGGGACTAATTACATGCTTGATTACAAATTCATTATGAGTGCCTTCGAAACATACAAGCAATATACCCAGGTGAAAAAGAAATATATTTAAATTGTACTATACTAAGTGCGTATTAAATGTATTATTTTGAAACAACTTCAAGTATATTAAGTGTATTTCAAGATATGCTTAAGATAAATTTTAAGCTATTTGCACTATACTTTAATATATTAAATTGTGCTAAAATGGAACCACTTCAAGTACATTTAGTGCATTTAAGTGTATTTCTATACAGTTCATTAAAAATATACTTTCATGTCTTAAACTACAGTTATAATATATTTGAAGCTTAATTTTTAATGTACTTCAAGAACATTTAAATAGCATTTCAGCTCATTAAAAATGTATTAGCATTACACTAATAGTTTATTATAAAGCTGTTTTATTCAGTATTCAAAATGGTATATTAAAATTGCAAAAATAATTCAATATAAATGTTAAGACATACACAGACTTTGAAATCAAGAAAACTTTAATATAGTATCTTGTTGTGTACATTGCAAAATAAATACATAAGAGTACATTAAAAAGTACAGCAGCATAGATAATCTCTTGAACAAAATACATTATAACAAAGTAGATAATCTCTTGAACAAAACACATTATAACAAAGATCAGTGAAATGCTATGGCAGAGCTATATTTATAAATACATTTTTTTTTAGAACTTTTCAGTTATACCTGTATTACTGAAAAGTACACTATGAATATTACATCACTAAATAAATAAGCATCACAATGCAATTTTCTGAAAAAATAAAAGTTAAGGAAAAACAATGTGCAGAAGTGAATAATGCATTATTTACAAACTTAGGCCTACAAATGGCTGAACCAAAGAAACAGAAGAGTTTGAATGTCATATCTTCAAGTGGACGATCACTTCTTTGAGTATCCATGTATCCATGTTTGAATATATGTAAAATAATTTGCATAGAAATGCATTAGAATTCCGTTGTCTTCTTAGTTTACCTTTGAAAGATTAGGCTATATCTTCATCAAGCTGGACATTAGTGTCCATTTTTATCCTCTTGTCTGTCGTCACTATATAGCACTCTATGAGTTACATTGAACATGAGATTAGAAGAAGCCCAACACAACTTACAGTGAGCAAAGTTCAATCAAAAAGTCACTGATATAGTTATTTGCAGCAATAAAGCAACCTGTAAGTATTAGAGGGTATGTTGTATATTGATAATTGTGGTTTATTTAAACCTAGGGTATTTCCCATGAACGTGTCTATTGTGGTCATGCTAACATGCACTCTCTTCACCTCTGTTGCAAAGAGGAAATTAGAAGTTGTGCAAAATATTGTATGCCAGGACAACTAAGACAAGTGACTTGCAGCTTTAAATAATTAAAATTAATAATTAAGACTGTTACTCTAAGGAGGAGCATAGAGGAGTATGGTTTTTATGCTTGAGTTGAATAGCCATATTTCAGTGTGATGTTACGTGCTCTCCATATGGCCCCCATCATGCCAAATGCATCACTTGCCTTGCCTATTCTCCTCTTAATATCTTCTTCTGATCCACCATCACTCGCTACCTCACTTCCCAGGTAAATGAAGGAGTTGACATCCTCTAGTGGTTGGTGGTTAACCATCAAGCTGGCCAGTGTCTTTGTATTGGCCTTGAGCACTTTGGTCTTCTGTATGCAAATATTCAGTCCTGTCTCGGCTGCTTCTGTTCTACCTCTCAATTTCTCTTGCATTTCTTGGTGGTTTTGGAATAGTAATGCTATATTATCTGCGAAGTCTAGGTCATCCAGTTGTGTGAACAGGGTCCACTGGATCCCATTGCACCTGATGTCCGTGGCTTGCCGCATGATCCAGTCGACCGCTAAGAGGAATAGAAGTGGGGAGAGTAAGCAGCCTTGCCTTACTCCTGTTGTGATGTGAAAAACCTCTGTCAGCTGGCCTTCATGTATGATTCTACATTGCATTCCCGAATAGGTGTTTTTGATGATGTTGGTGAACTTCTCTGTTATGCCGTAGTGTCTCATCAGTTGCCAGAGCACTTCCCTATCCAGACTGTTGAATGCTTTCTCGAAGTCCAGAAATACTGTGTAAAGTGGTGACTTAAACTCTTGTGACTGCTCAAGGATGATTCGCAGGGTTGCTATTTGATCCGGTCGGCTTTGACCACAAGGCTTCATCCTCCTTCCAGTTGAAGGCCCTCTTCCTCCCAATTCTAAGGTGTATGATATATCGTTCAGTGTTTCTGTAATCAAAGTTTGACCTTTAGGTGGGGGATTGGCCTACCTAGAGGTTGCTTTTCTGTCGGGGTGTGCTCCCTTAGCCTTCCCCCTCCCGGGCCACAAGGCAGTGGTTGAACCATTCTTAGTCTGTTCCCTCTCCCGAGACCAGTTTGCCAAGGGAGACCCTACCAGGAGCACGAAGCTCCAGACAACATAGCTCTCAGGTTCACCGGGACACACAAACCTCTACACCACGATAAGGTGATGGTCCTAGAAAAGACTTGCAGCTTTACTAAAAAAACAATTAAATAAACAGATTTTTACATGAATGACTCAAAAGCAGCACAAATTAGACACCTAAAATGGACACGTTGCTAACATTTTCCTAACTGTCAATCACCTTTCAATAGGCCTGATTCAAAGCTTTAAGATTAAACCATACTTACTCTCTTCTTCGCTTGTCTCTGCACTCAGATTTCAGTTTTTCTTCTATAGCAGCTGGTCTGAAAAACAACAAATATTAATATTAAAAAAAGTATATATAATGTATTATATATACATTAACACATATAAGGCAGGCAAATTATGATTAATGATTTGTTTTCAAAACCCTTCACAGACTTCAGCAGTTTCAAATGTATGCTCTCTTATAACTTATAAGCATCCCTTTTAACAATTTAATCTTTGTACTTATTTTTAATTAGAAATATATTTTAGAAAGTAATCAAAAAGGCAATAAGGTTGTCAAGCTTGAACAAATATAAACACCAATCAACACACACTACCATAATTGGCTGGTCATCTCAAGACAAAGTAACTTTATGTTCATAACATGTTTTTTTTTCAAACTTTTCAAAGATCATTTACATCATAACAATGAAGCCAAATTGTTCAGGAAATCAGAAATAAATACACAGCTTCACTTTTTTGTAAATAAAAATAATGTTAATGTAATGTTGTACATGTTATAATAACTAATTCTGTTTTTTTGAAGATGCATTGTACAATGTTTTATAGTTGTTTTAAGACAGACAAATGTCTCCACATAGATTTTAAACAGATTTATCAAAGACTTTCGACTTTGACTATATACCCAGTGCTGAACTGAAGTTGCTAGAAATCAGTGTAAGCATCATGTTACAGTACAGCGGTTAATGTCAGTATTCCACGTCTAAGTCATATTAGCAAATGCATAGCAGACCTATCCACCTAGGAAAAGAACTAAACAGTGAGCTATTTATTTCTGCAAACAGCAACTAAAACTTACCAGTAAGTTCTGAGGGCAGTATCTTCAACTCTTCGAGTCTGCTTCGACTTCGACTTGAAAAGCTTGGCTCTGATTGGTCAAATTTAATGTAGCTAAACTGAAAAAGAGGTGCTGTTACACTTTGTCAAAAAAATATGACTGGCACAGACAAGTAACATTTATGTAATACAAATCTTACAGAATCACAATATAATGAGTAGGGATGCACCAATCCGATACTCAGTATCGGTATCATGCTGCCATTTTTGGCGGATCGGGTATCGGTCAGACAAGGCCGATCCAAATCCGATATTATGCGTATACTATTCTGTGTTATTGTTAAGCCCCACAAACATTATAAAGCACCATACGTTTTCGTGCACAATATTATAAGTGTTCTGATGCCATTATATAGTATAATGTGAGATATAAATTAATATTTAAGTCGTTAAATTCAAGCTCACGTAAACGTTTCCCTCAGCTGCGGCTGTCAATCATTCTCCATTCAGCATTCAAACAGCGCGTCGCGTTCGGTTACGACAGTTAACATGATGAAACTCTCTCCAAGATGATTCAATGTTACTATTATTATACTTGATCTGTAGATAAAGGTCTATGGTTTCGCATAAAACAACTTTATCTTGCTGGATTGTATTGCTGTACCTTATCATGTTACTTTCTACCGGGTGTCTGTTAGATCACAACACTGGAGTAAAGTCAGAGCACTATTTGTTCTTCAGGCGCACAGTTACTGAAATGTAAAACTGTTAAAAGAAAATGAATAGACTATTGCATAGATAGATACTGCATACTACACTACGCATCAATATGTGTTTTCTTTGTGCTTTAAACTTTTCAATGCGGACTCGACGCGCTGCGCGCTGTGACTCATGTTGCTTCAAGCGCATCATTCTGCGCTCGGGATGCGCATAAGCGCTGTGTGCCGCACTGCATTGGAGCCTTTCATATCATAATACAGTGACGAAATGAAAGATTATTAATAGCCGTTCTTGTTCTGTCCTATCTATCATATGTTGCTACCTCATTAAACAGCTGTGCTATACATTTAAAACATGTCTCAATTTTATAGTAGGCTTGGCTATATATAAAATAATTGCTATTTTTGATTTTTATCTTGTTTTTCATTAATGTATTTTACAACAATACAAAGAGCAATGTGTAAAGTTTTACCAGATTTAGTGTTACACTTATTGTCTCTAATTTGTTCCCCACTAAACTTTTTTTTTTCACAAAATGTTCAGATTTTATACAATTATTGTGCACACTGTGATTTTTCTAGACTAAATTTTACTGCTGAATTATCCACTAACCTAGTTTATAAAAGCATTTATGTCAGATTATGATCATATATTTTTTGTTGTTGTTGTTTTTCTTTTTTTCAGTTCTTATTATCAGTTCAACACAGAGTTATAGAAATTCTACTTGATTAAAAAAAAACTGTGCTGGTATCGGTACGGATCGGTATTGGCCAATACTCAGAATTTTTGGTATCGGATCGGATCGATTCTGAAAAAATGGTATCGTTGCATCCCTAATAATGAGATTCCAAATGTCACACGCTATGCAAACTTCAAGAAGCTGGGTAAAATTAAAAACAACACTACGTTTTCTATTAAATATGCTTGTTTTTAATTATTAATAAAGTGCAAATAAATACACTTTTAAAAAATAAACAGAATTTTCACTTCAAGTATATCTTTCTAAAATATATTTTTAGAAAATATACTAAAGCACAATTATTTTAAAGTGTGTTAAAAGTTGTATTGTGAAAATAGGTAAAACCATGATGCTAATATACTTTTAATATATTTAAAGATTTTTTATTTTTGTTAGTATATTTGCAATGTACTATTGAAAAAGGTCATATATTTCAAATACAATAAAGTATACTTTTTTCCCACTAGGGTAATAAGGAGATTAGAGAGATTAAAAATATAAAGCTTTGATCTATCTCTTCTCATTAATTTGAGAGGACTTGTGGGTGTGGGTGGGCAAACATGTTATGATTAGCCTTCACTTTATGGAAAATGAAGGCCTGTTCAGCAGAATTCTGACCGCAGAATTTTTTCAAACTTCCCATTTTTTATTATCATTCATTTTGAAATACATTCTATCCATCCATCCATCCATCCATCCATCAAGAATATTTTCCATCTTGTATAATTATCAGATTTCTATCACAGTTCTGTGGTCACTTTTTTTCAGGCAGGTTTAGTAAATACCTCATACGTTGTTATTAGGGTTACACTGTGACGGCTCAGATTAATTTGAGCTGATGTAATCTTTGTTCTTGCAATAACTTGCAGTAACACCAAGTTAAATGTTTCCTTGGAAGTCACAATGTTAAGGAATAATGTTAAAGGGGTCATAGCATGCCCATTTTCCACAAGTTGGTATGATTCTTTAGGGTCTTCATGTAAAGTTTGTAACATACTTTGGTTAAAATTCCTCAATGGTTGTGTAAAACAACACCCTTTTTTCCTCCTCAAAAACAGCTCTGTTCACAGCGAGCCGTTTCGGTGCATGTCTCTTTAAATGATAATGAGCAACTGCTCACTCCACCCCTCTCTTCCGTGAGGTGTGTCGACACAAGACACATAGGCTGTTTCTCAATTCCAAGAACGCAGAGAATGGACTTGTGTTCTCCTGGAGACCGGTCTTGCCAAGCTTCCTTGGAAGAACGAACTCGGAACCGGCCGCAATGACTTCTGGGACACCAGGCGAGTACTAGCTCAAGTCTGCATTCGATGCATCCTCGGTATCAAGAACACATCCGGGTTCTTTCATGCGTCCTCTGTACTTGCGTTCTTGAGAATTAGGTCTGAACTTCGACGGTTAATGATGACGTAAAACGAGAACACAAGGACGCAAGATCGCTGAAGAACGCATATTGAGAAACACCCATAGGGTGCTTCTCAATTTCCCTCCTCGTTTCCTCGCTCCTCCATCCTATGACCCGGAAACCGATCGAGCTCAGCCATCTTGAAGGACATCTCAATTCTCTAATTGCACCGCGAGGAGGTGAGGATCGAGGAGTGATGAGGCTTCCAGAGGAGTCATAAGCCACCCAGGATACATGGGTGTATGTACTCTATGCGGAAGAGTTTTATCAGCTAAACTTGACGCACGTATCAATTCTCCTCCCCCTTACATCGGTCACAAACATTTTAATTAATACTTTACCTTTGCAGTTTATATAAACCACATATCTCACATATTTCAACAGGGTATCTCTTTATTATTATTTATTATACATTTCTTAAATAGCCAAACTGAAGTGACGCAATGTATAAAAAAAGCTATCATTAGATTCCTCCGCCCTCCTTTTCTTTCCTTGCAGCCTTCCCTCGCTTCCTACAGGGGTGGAGCTGAGACGTGAGTAAAGGAAGCGAGGAAAGGTAACGAGGATGCACAAGCACCCATAAAGTGCTGCCTTGGCTGACAGTATACAAATGGCTGAGGGCCGAAGTATGCTGATACGGGACAGTCCGTCAGTGGTCGTGGGCTGAGCATGAGCAATATGACATCATATTGCTCAGAAAGCCCAAACGGCTTGATTATTGAGAGTGTTTAGGCTTTTTGAGGATTAAAAAATTTGGTGGTTGTGTCCACACACTGCAAAGACACATTTATATGCAAACACCATATAAAAGTGAATTTTGCATCCAAATAAAAACAACGCCAAGTCAACACACACACACACACACACACACACACACACACACACACACACACATATATATATATATATATATATATATATATATATATATATATATATACTGTATATACAACGCCTTTTTCACTGCAACTTCAAAGGAAGCAATACAATGTTGTCAAAACTAGCGCTGGGTACCTGAGGTCATTTTGTTAGAATATTTGTTAGCCTGCATAATGATCTCATCGTTAATACTTCTCACCATTTAATCTAAGGGTACGACCGATTGCTTTCTCCATATATACTTTTTTTTTTTTTTACGTGACCTTGAAAAGGGGGTTTGACTTGTCAAACGGTGGATTTTTCGGTACCTCAGCGATCAACTTCTCCAGAATGTCAGTCTGCATTTTAAATGCGTGAGCCCTTTAAATTCGAGTGGATTCTGATTGGCTGTCAGTGTTTTAGCGTTCAACAGCTGGAAAAAAATCTTTCTGAAAGTGATCCCAACGATACCGTTCCTCTTATCTTTATCGTTATAGTTGTGATGTGAAATCTCCTATTATTTAATATGGAGAACGATTTTTAGAACTATATCTTTATCATTATCTTTATAGTTATCATTCTTGGTGTGAACGGGCCTTTAGAGCAGTTTAAGCATAAAGCCTTGGGGAACACCACATCAAATGAGGATTTACTGGACACACAGCTATAGTGACATACAGATAAATAGGATCTCAGGTTATTTCAGTTTAGGATAGGATTAGGTTTAAGCTTTGGGTAATTTTTGCTTTAATAACAGGTTACTTTCTATAAACTTAAGGGACTAAGTGGTCTTGATTGTGTCACCCCTTGAATGCTAAAAATAACATTTCCTGTCCATATGAACCCAGTGAAAGCTTGACCTTGTAACGTTTGTGTGTGTGTGTGCTCACTGTTGTCTCTGGACTTAATTTCCACGCCTCCAGATCACTGTGATGATATCAGCGCTCATCAGCATTAGAAGAGTGTATGAATAGTAAATGGAAATGTGAAATAGAGGTGCATTTCAATCTCTCTCTTAAATAAAAATAGATTACTGCAATCATGCATCCATGAGAAATACATCTGAGATTCTGAGTTTACTTTTGGCGTTTTCCAAGGATAGAGTACAAAATAGAACAGTCAATGAAGTAATTTTTTTTAAAGGGCCCCTATTATGGATTTTTGAAAATGACCTTTCATGTAGTGTGTAACATAGCTCTAAGTGAATGAAAACATCCTGCAAAGTTTTAAATCTTAAAGTGCACCGTATATAAAGTTATTGTCTTTCAAAAGTAATAGTCGACTCTGAGTCAATGAAATGAATTGTTTTTCAAACGAGTCATAAGCCGTTCCGTTGTGACGTCAAGACGAAACATTAGCATATTGCCCGCCCACTTATTGCTTGCAAAGACACCAGGGAAAACTTGAACCTCAAACCTGCAGCTGATTCCTGTGGATACTGGATAGCATCATGTCAAGAAGACGCTGTGCTCTACAATGTGAAGGTAAAGCCAGTTTTTTATTTTTAGCGCAATTTTCCAACGGACAAAATTGCGATTGTTAACTCATGATTTCTGTTCTGTCTGTGCGCACCAATCTTGCACTTCTATCTACTCCTCAACCAGACTACCTAGAGACTTCGGGTTTTCGGCATTATGTTAAGGAAGGTCTAATCTCGGGAACGCACAAAAAAAAAAAAAAAAAAAAAAAAAAAAAACAGGAAAAGATTTACTATCTCTTAGTGCTGTAAGAGAATTTAGTGAGAAAATTGCGCTAAAACACTCACCGAGTTTTTATTACTTGTTTATTTCACTGCCCAAGGACGAGCATGTGAAGAATCAGTGATTAAAATTCATCTTTACCACGATATCACAGCAGTATAATGCTAAACTTTTGCTGTGTTCCCTTTATTTCACTGACGACGACTTCTCAAATCTCGGAGTTCAGTGCAGTATTCGCAAACTGCTTGCTCTTGAAAGATGGTGTTCAAAATACTTTTGTTTTGAGTTTTAGGCTACGTTCACACTGCAGGCTGAAATGACCCAATTCCGATTTTTTTGCCCCTATGCGACCTGTATCTGATCTTTTCATGACAGTCTGAACGACACAGATCCGATCTTTTCAAATGCGACCCAGGCCACTTGGGTATGTGGTCCCAAATCCGATACATATCCGATCTTTTGAAATGCGACTTCAGTCTGAACGGCCAGGTCGCATGTATCCGACCCGCACGTCATTGATACGCGAAAAACGTCATAATTCTGCGTTGAAGTAGTCGTCGGTTTGAAAACGGACTGCATATTCGTCGAGCTGAGGTAAATCTGCCGAACGGGTCGACCTCGACGAGCCCGTTAATTAAAAAAATAAATAAAAGCCCACGGCCGCCATCATTATATATGACTAACGTTATGTTAACTTATTTGTGCTGATATTAGATAGGTCAGCGGCTGCTGTCTGGCTCTTGTGTAACGGTCGCTGCGCGCGCTCGTGTGTGTGTGTGTGTGTGAGAATCACAGTTAGTTGAAGTTTAGCTACTTCCGCAAACAACAAGTGACGTCGTTGACCGTTGAGTACTCTTCTGCGCATGCGGGTCACTTCTGGGTCATTTCACGTTCACACAGGAGATCACAAAAGGTCGCATTTAATTGGAAATGTGAACGGCCTTGCAAAAAAATCTAATTTTTTCAAAAAATCGGAATTGAGCATTAAGCCTTGCAGTGTGAACGCAGCCTTATATTGTGTAGATCTCCTGCTACCTGGCTATCACTGTCTTACTTAAATACTTCTGCTAATCAGTTTGAGCCACTATTACCTATAACTGTGTCTATTAATGCAGATTGTCTGTCATTCTCACAACTTTGAGGAAAGATTAAGCATGGAGCAATATTTGTTTTACCAACGTTTATGTTACATCAGTCATTCACATCAGTAATTCACGCTAGAGCTCGGCTAATGTATACATTGCATACATGCACTGTTATTGATACAGTCTCCACGTGTTCACTGCAATATACTCGGTAAAAAAATTAGTACAAGTAAAATAATCGGTTTGTTGATGGACATGCACTTGTTAATGCTGACGGTGAGGAATTACAGTTGCAACATCTCATAATGTACCTCAAACTGAGTAGTGTATCACTGAGAAACGTCCTGCTCGAGTTGTCCTTGCGATGGAGGTTCGGGTTGAATAACTAGTTCTTCCAGTGTTTCATCATTTGACTCGCGCTCGCATTGATATGGTAAAATCAACGTCATTGTTCGTTACTGTCTTTAGTTTACGGTGTAGGAAGCCTCAGGACAGCTGATGTTGTTATGGCAATGGGCGTTTTTGTTTTCGACGCCACGCTGTACGCGGTAAACCAATCACAACAGACTGACTGGCCAATCAGAGCAAAGTTTAGAGAGATTGATTCATCTGACGAGTCCTTTCAGAATCATTGAAAATGTGGTGATGTGCAAATGTATATTATGAGATAATTAAACAGTTTTTTGACCTTTGATACATGTAAACCTGTTGTAGGAGACTCCAAAACAACATTAGGAAACTTTAAAATAGCATAATAGGGGCACTTTAACAAATGGTCAATAAAAGAATATGTTTTCTATACAGAAAACTATGACAAATTTATATATTACATATTTTATGTAAAAATAACAGAGTAACAATTTCAATTTTGTTTTTTATTTTCTTAATAAATCATTCATGTTTAGCAAAATTTCTAAATTTCTCATTCTCTTTCAACAATCTAATCAGTAACTGATGAATACTATCAAGTTTTTTTTTGTTGCTGTTTGATAAGCCGTTTTACTGTAAAATCATCACAATATGGATGTCAGTTGTAATTTCTGTTTCATATCAACTTTAATAAATCATCTGGTAATAGGGTTGCATAAAAAATGAGGGAGACTGCTAAATTAATATTTAGTGATTATAATTATTTAATCACAATTTGTTTTATAGTATAATAAATAATGTCAGTTCTACAGATGTATTTGTTGGATACAGTCAAGAAGGTCAAGGCCTTTAAGACTTCTTAATAGTTTCTAACAAATCTAATAGTTTTCATTTGTGCCTCTAATGTTTTGAAGTAATGAGACTTTGTGGAAAGTGCCTTTTACGCAACAGAAGTTTCCACTGTCATGCAAAAATGTATAGACAACAAAATGAGTAAACACAATCTAGATCAATTAAACATGTAGATTATCATATAATGGGTAAGGGTCCTTCTCTCCAGCTGTCAGACGCTGTGTGTGCGTATAATTACCTGTGTGTATGTATGTAAGCAGATCCCGTTAGTGTATTTGATCCTGAGTGGCAAGGTCACTAGTGATGAGGACTGAAGGTGAGGAGCTGCCAGAGAGATGGAGGCAGAAACCTGAGGCTCAATCGATATAAGCTATTTTAAAAGATTAGAAAATTAGCTAATGTTGAAGGCAGAACAGCGAGACAGGACTTTCCTTACTGAAGCATTATCATCTGTGTGTGTGATGCTTTTGTTTGTGCGCATGCTGCTGTTGTGTAGAATCTGGAGATATACTTGCTGTCAGGCATGTTCACAAGGTAGGGCTCAACCTGTGCAGAGCACATGCCCTTTTTGCCCTTACACTCCAAAGTGCCCTTTTTTTTGGTGGTGGTGTTTTTTTCTTTTCTTCAATAAATCAATGCTATTGGTCACCCTTTACGTCTGTTTATACAAATATTTAGCCAATGAAAGTTCTTAAAAAAGAGCTTGTGAAAATCTTGTTCGATCCTCAAACTGTCAGTAAACCTGATAACTCCACCCCCTCTATCTTGACTGAATGAACTGAAGTTCCGCAGCAGCAGACAGCAGCTGAACGAAGTTTTGCAAGGGTAAACCTGTAGTAATCTTGTTGTTTGAATAAGTTTTATAAAATGAGATTTTGGCCAAATGTATTTTACAACAGGAACAACTGAGCGCCCATATAGCTACTAAAAAATAGTTTGTAACCAGATGAAAATGAAATGTGATGTTGCCGGCGCCGTTTTAATGACGGACAAAATGCACATTTGCACACATTTGCTGGTCAAAAACCCCGTAACTGCATTTGAGTTTGAATTTTGTAAAAATGTTAACAATATATTGATAAGTAGCCTAATTCAACAAACATAATTTGTTTTTACCATCTGAAAATCATAAGCACGCGCCCCCACGCTGTTACACAAAGTGACTGAGTGATCCTCGTCACCTAGAAATTTCTTCTTTGATTTATGATTGCTGATACACTTAATTTATTAAGTAAGGGATAATGTATAGCGAGGCGGTTGTTATAGCGAATAACAACCCCTACAGGCTGAACGGGACCCCGACGCGAAGCGGAGATATGTATCATTATTACATGGCTACCTACAAAATAAATAAATAATTTGACAAAATATTGATTTAAAAAGGAGTTTATTGATTTAAAAACGATTGTATTGCTTCCGCTAAAGAAAATTTCCGTTCCGCGTCCATAGCAACGCTCTGTTTTTCATGGCAACGGAGTGTTATACTTCGCAGCGGTCTGTTATCAAGAAATAACAGACCGCATTCTACATTGGAATTCAACCAAGCCATATAATAACATTTAATAATGTTATGGTAATAGTATTAAATTATGGTTAATTCAAGGCTGTATAAATATAGTGAAATAGTACATTTATTATGTAGTAAAACATGTTTTTTTTAGGGCTGAAGAAGCCCTGAAACCCTGTATATCTATATTATACATATTATGATTATGGTTGTTATTAATGGTGAATAAATCTAAAGCTTTTGAGGCTATTATTTTGTGTTATTGAATTTGCCATGAAGATGTGACCATCTCTTCCTTTTATGTTGGCTTACTAAATAATCTTAATATAAAATAAAAAAAGGGAGGGGGGTGCCTTTTTTCAGTTTCAACACATGCCCCTCAAAAGGTCTGTGGACAGCCCTGCTTGCTGTTGTCCTGCTGCCATTTTCACAACACATTTGAAATGACTTTTCTGTCCATATGAACTTTACTTTTCTGTCCGGCGTTCGTGGCTCGATTAGTCGAGACTGTTTTCCAAGATGGCTCCTGCATGTAAACGCGTAATGTACTGTCTTTATAAAGTATCTTCTTATTAAACTGTCTGTACACTTACAAAGTTCTCAATGCTTCGGTTTGCATGTAGGGACCCTCATTATGCTACCGTGTTAGTGTGAGGCTATTTTGAGCCTTGTTAGTGGTATTAACTAGCGATTTACTTTTACTTACTCTGTGCCCCATATACTAGTGTTATGAGCTAATCTGTTTTTAAAGATAAAACTCTTTACATTCGATTTTCATGAAAACGCATCGCAGGGAACGATCGACTCGGTAACCATGTGTTAATTAACCCCAGGTTCATTTTTCACTGGATTTGTCCTTTAATGCCTTATAGTCACATTTAGCAAATTAGAGCTGGGTGATAACATACAAAGTTCACATTTGGCGACAATACAAGAAATCAAGCAGCTGATATTTTATTTATTGTATTTTATAGTAGCTTTATGTGAGTCAATAAGTCAATAAAGATGGTCAATAAAGATGGACAAATGTTTTCATTAAAACAAAAGTGGGACATGCAAAATACTTGCATGTTTACTTTTCAATTCACTCAGTACATAATATGCAATTATTACCTCACCCAATCTATTAAATTAGTGACCACAGACTTTTGGATATAAATTTTAAACATCTAAGGAGGTTCTCATCTTCCCATTTTGTTGAATCATTAGAATTTGTTACATTTCTTTGAATTCCAATGATGTAAATTCCACCTGTTATTCCAATTCAAATACCAGTTCAGCATCCTGTGAATTCAAATTTCAACTCATGAATTAAAAGTGAGCCAATTGTTCAATTCTGAAATTCGCCCAATTCTTGCATGTTAGGGTATTTTACATTAAAGTGTAATAGAGTATAATTTAGTTTTATTCCCTGAATGGATATTGGGGTGTGTGTGTGTGTGTGTGCGTGCAAGCATACAGTGGTCACAGTGTTCGAGTCTGTAGTACTTTGTAGATTAAAGCAGGTCTGATTGCAATCAGTCACTATGATGAGGCTTGTGAAAGGCTAATTATCATAATGACTAAATTTGCTCTGTCAATGTTCATTAAGCAGCCTGTGCTCATAATCACAACCTTTTCCAATTCTGTTTTGTTGGCCCTCATACCATCTCCAAGGTGACCTTGACACGCACACGCGCAAAAACTATAGTACTGTCGCTTGACCTCCTTAGTCAAAATTAAGTTGACCCCATTTAATTACTTTGGTGTCAGTGTTTTTTGGCTATTTTTCAAGATATTCTCATTTGGCTGATATCATACAATAGCAGAAGCGACAGTTGTAAGGACAGAAATTAATTTCACAGTCTGGACCAGGATTTAATTTAAAGGATTAGTTGACTTCAAAATGAAAATTCTGCCATCATTTACTCACCCTCAAGTTGTTTCAAACCTGTATAAATTTATTTCTTCTGCTGAACACAAAAGAAGATATTATGAAGAATCTCTGTAACCAAACAGTTGATGGACCCCATTGTCTTCCATAGTTTTTTTTTTCCTACTGACATTTAAATGAGGAATATTGTAATGTGTATGTTCCCGGAAGAAAACACAGTCAAGAAGAGTACAATTAAGGCCTTTCAAGGAGGTAAAAACAGTGCTTACTGATATAGGGAATAAATGTTGTGACGGAAGGGCTGCCTGCCCCTTATTATAACCGCCACCCGTCACTTAAATCGCTGCCCTTCGTCAGCTTCCCGACTGGAGTGGGTGTGAGAGAGAGGAGGGGTGCTGTAACAACCAGGACTGGCGGCGTGTGATGAGGCATACCCGAATCGAATGTAGCCTCGTCACCATTGCTGTTCAATGCCATTCACGACTCTCCTTGAGAGACCAGATTCTTTTCCCTGTTCATGCACACTTGTGTCCTCGCAGGTCCAGGAGGGGCGCAAGGAAGGGATTCCCACGCTGCCAAGCCATGAGTCGCCGGACTCGTATGCCAATGCAGGGATACACGTGTCGCCGCAGTTAGGCTGAGAATGGCCGAGCCGCCTTGCCCCTCAAGCACCACAGCCATTGGGAAGATGAGCTGCTGGAGATTTGCCTCTATTTGGGTGTGAGCAAAAACACGCAGTTTTCGCGTCTCTTTATATGCAGTTGAACTGCTGATCCCCGTCCCCTTTCCAGAAGAGGGTGTGGCCTCTACAGCTCATGCTGATCCTACGGCAATAACAAATCAGGAGAAGCAATATGATTCACAACATAAATGCAGGTGTTCAACCCTATATGTATGAACCTGAGTCAGTCACTGATGAAGTAGAGACTCTAGCAGAAGCAACAACTTTGAGAATGATAGTTGTGTACCAACACTATGCAGTAGGGGTGTGACGAGATCTTGCAACGAAACGCAATATTAAAATATGACAAGATTTTTTGTTGAGGTGAAAAGCTGAAATTAGCATAGATTATGCCACTGGTACATTTACATTACATTATGGTACCGACCGCCTCAACTGTCGTTTTGCTTTTTTAATAGAAATAAAAACCATTTAATTCAGTTGGATAAGGGTCGATTCAATTGTAAACTATTGTAAATGTCTGCTCTGCTCATCCAGCAGGAGCTGCAGAGTCGCACACAGTGCAGCAGGAATCACAGTTCACTGATCACGTGATGAGATTAAGGCAAGATGACTGACAAGACCATGCCAGAGGATTCTTTGCGCAACAGAGCCTAAGCGTCTGATAAATATCTTATCTTGCTGAATGCATGCTCAGCACTGCCTCTCCCAATACAGCGAATTTGAAACAATAGCCTGTCTCCCAATCTCAAACCTATCTTAGGCTGGGCGGTGTTGTAACCACCTCTTAGCTCTGGTCTCTGTTCTGGTCTCTGTTTGCACTTTGAATATTGAGAGAGTAAAAACTGTTATTTATTTTTGTTATTTATACTGTTTTTTTTTTTCTATGTTAAATTTGTGGAAAGGAGTTCAATTAGGAGGTCATACACAGCCTCAGTCAGAAGTTCTTAAAGCTCATAATTCATGTACAGTAAGGTATGAAAAGACTTTCGTGTGTGAAAGTCTTTTGTGAAATCATACAGGAGAGAAGCCAGTCAGTTGAGTTTGTTGCAAAACCTTTTACAGTGCTTGTATATTGTTGTCTTTCAATGCATATGATAATTCATGCTCAGAAAGTAGAACTGAAATGACATTCATTGCAAAATGATTAGTTAAAGCATTTCAAAATGCACCTCCAGACTATTTTCCTAGTCATGGATTTTGTCATTGAGGATTTCTTAAAATACTGTGCAAAAATCTTATCTCGTCTCGTTCTTGTGAACCCAGTCTCGTGTCTCGTCACACCCCTACAGCTCTGGTGAGTCTGTCTGGCAACCAACATCCCTCATACTACTGATACAGTGTGTCGCTGTGCTGGTCTGTGCAAAAAAACGTCTCAGTTACTAATGTAACCCTCGTTCCCTGAAGGACCGGAAGGAACGTGAGACGTTAAGTCGACGTGACAACGTAATTGGGATCACTTCAGGGAGCCCTATCATCTTCGAGTGTCTACAGAACGAGCCAATGAACTTTGGCGTGCGTGAATCGCGTCACACGCCCCACCCCGCAGCAGGGGTATAAACAGGAAGCGGGTGCACACACATTGTTTTTCGCTGAGGAGCCGAGATAGTGATGGCCGTTACAGCGATGGTCAGCAACAGTGGCGACGGGATGTAACGTCTCCAGTTTCCTCCTTCAGGGAACGAGGGTTACATTAGTAACCGAGACGTTCTCTATCAGTCGCTCACGTTCAACGTTACGTCGACGTGACAACGTAATTGGGATCCCTATGGAAAACGCCACGGTTGCTGCCACATCCAGCGGCCTACGCAAGACTCTCAGACCCCCAATTAACTGGGGCGGAAGGCCAGCGTAGAGGGAGTTCAAACTGCTGTTCCGTTATAACCCACACAGTGGAACTCTTGGATAACACTGGGAAAGCGCTGTGGAAGCCACATCCTGCCCGAAGGGAGGTATCATTTGGAGAATACACATATGGACTGGCCGTTAGGGGCAGAGCAACATAAGGAATGTCACTGGGGTGGCTTCAGCCTGAGAAAAGGAAGGCAACACCGGACAGTGACATCAGAGCAGGCTCCGCAACGTCTGACTGCTGAAGGGGTGCGGAGGGACTCAACAGGGTTCGCCTAAGTGGGGAACTTGACTGGAGCAAAAAAGCGCACGTATCAGCTCCATGTGGAGGGAAGTGGCGCAGCAAGCCGACACTAGAGCGGGAACTTCGGTGTTACCGGCTGGTTGAAGCAAACACACAGGAAGAAACCGGCTCAACACGTAGGCTATAAAACCTAGCGAACGTGTTAGGTGTCGCCCAGCCCACAGCTCTACAGATGTCTGTCAGTGAGGTGCTGTGTGTCAGCGCCCAAGAAGCGACAATCCTAGTGGAGTGGGCTCTCAACCCGGGCGGGCAGGGCACGCCTTGGGCTTCGTAAGCCAAGGCGATGGCATCCACTATCCAGTGAGCCATCCTCTACTTGGAGACTGCTTCACAGACGTACCTGCGGTGGGGAAGCGTGGCGGAATGCAGGGACCCGACTCGGCCGGCATAGTGGCCCAGAGTGGGGTCTGAATGTGTGGTGCAACACGTACCTGCTTCCGTCGAAGGGCAGAGTAAGTGTGCGGTGGCGTCAGTGCGTCCAGGACACAGCCACTGCTGCTCGTTGGCAATGAAAGAGGGACCTGAGGGTGACAAGGCATAGCGTCGTCGACCGCCAAGCGCGTCCTCTTGGGACCCAGAGGTTTCAGAAACTGCTCTTTTATTGAAATTGTGGGTCACCAGGGGGCCAGTGGCGAAACAAA
Organism: Abramis brama; assembly: GCF_963993115.1. NCBI lineage: Eukaryota > Metazoa > Chordata > Actinopteri > Cypriniformes > Leuciscidae > Abramis > Abramis brama. The sequence goes on along the minus strand of NC_139965.1, from coordinate 50,867,056 downwards.
AACAAAAGGAAACAAAAGATTCTCCGCCTGGCCCTCCACCCGGGGGAAGGAGCGGCACGTTCACCATCTCCTGAAGAGCAGTCTGATCCACCTCTGGGTCGCCAGTCTCCGGGTTGTTTGCACCTCCGCTTGCCTCCTGATTTGGCAGCGGCCTGGATGGGCAGGGTCGACTTCCTGCGGCTTTCTCCACGCTGAGGCCTGGGTGATGGCTGCCGTGGAGGCTTTGTGGGAGCGGAGGACGCCGCAGGAGGTTGACCTCGGCAACGAGCGGACAGAGGGTCTGTGGCCGGCGGACGGGTGGAGCAGCAGTGGTCCACTGGGGCAGGATGTGCCGGAGGGCCTCTGTCTGCTTCTGGGTGGCCGAGAACTGCTGGGCAAAGCTCGAACGTGTCGCCGAATAACCCAAACTGGGAAAGAGGGGCATCCAGGAACCGATATTTATCGGTGTCCCTCATATCCGCCAAGTTGAGCCAAAGGTGGCGCTCCTGGACCACCAAGCTGGGCATCGCCTGACCAACGGAACGTGTGGTTTCCTTCGTCGCCCGGAGGGCGAGGTCAGTTGCCGCACGGAGCTTCCGGAGGAGCTCTGGGTCAGAACCACCCTTGTGCATGTCCATGAGCGCCTGGGCCTGGTGGACCTGCAGAAGCGCCATGGCATGGAGGGCGGAAGCAGCCTGTCCACAGGTTCTGTAAGCCTTCGCCGTGAGAACGGACGAAAACTTACATGCCTTGGACGAGAGGCGTGGATTGCCCCACCAGGAGGAAGCGTACGCTGGACACAGTTGCATCGCAACGGCACGCTCCACCGGCAGGACATCCACATACCCCTTAGCCGCTCCGCCATCAAGGGTTGTGAGGAGCCACTAGGACGGCTTTTGACACTATACGGTGCCGTCCACATCCTAGTGAGCTCCTCATGCACCCCCAGGAAGAATGGCACTGGGGCGGCGCGCTGAGAACCAGCATGACCTGCCCCGAGAAAACAATCCTCCAACAGAGAAGGTTCGGGACGTGGTGGAGGATTCCACGCAAGCCCGACCTTCTCGGTGGCCCGGGAAAGCATAGCCACCCATTCTGGATCGGACTAGGGCAACGCTACACTCCCCGAAGGGGGTAACGCAGCTGAATCCTCATCTTCTGAGGACTGAAGCTCCCCCCCTCCGATGCTGCGACCAACATCTGATCGTCAGGAGGAGCCCCAAAAGACACGACTGGTCGTCCATGAGAAGGACCAGCACGCTCTTTTGGAGGCTCCGGCGGCGGCAGTGTTTGTGAGGCATGAGGGGCCCACAGAGATTGCCTCGTCAGGGAAGCCCTCACGGTAATCCTCAGATCACCCTGGCTAAGCGCCGAAGTAGATCGGGGCATAGGCGAGGGTACTGCACCTCCCTTGAGGTAAACGAGTCTTGATCTTAACGCTGCCATAGTCATATTTCTGCAATGGGAGCATGAACTATTCACAAAAGCTGCCTCAGCATGCTGAATGCCCAAACACGAGAGGCAACTATTGTGGCCGTCTGCTGGTGCCAGGGAACGACCGCATCCAGAAACGCACAAGCGGAATGATATCCTGAAAAGGACGCAGGGTCACTCTGTTGCTCTTTCAGATGAAAACAAAAAAGAGAAAACAAAACTCTTTCCACGCTGAGGCACCCAGGGGTAGCCGCGGCTGTAATGAGTATAAACTCAGGAAACGCCCACCGAACCGACACACACACACACACACAGTGTAATGCTGTGAAAACAGCAGTTGTGAGCTGTAATGCTCGCAGCCACCGCTGATCGCGCCGTCACACCAACGCTGGAACAGAGATGAGATGAGTTTTCCAACTTGTAGAGTCTCTTCTTGCAGCACTCGTGAAGTCAAAAAACCTCTCAGCTCTGAAGTGAAAGACAATGAGTGCGTGTGCCCGCCTGTTTATACCCGCACTGCAGGGCGGAGCACGTGATGCAATTCACGCACATCAACGTTCATTGGCTCGTTCTGTAGACACTCGAAGAGGACCTACCAAAATTCACTTTTACATGGTGTTTGAACATAAATGTGTGTCAGCAGTGTGTGTACACAACCACCATTTAATAGTAAAAATTAGGGATGCACCTGTAAGACCGGAAAAACTGGAAGAACTGGTTGAGGAACGACCACGAGAAGACAAAGGACCTTTCTGGAAATTAACATTTGAACTCTCTCTTGTGAAACTAGCACCTCTCACCTAAGCAATCCTAATCTACATTTCTTCCCTTCACCCATCCCCTACCTGAATTCACCCAAAAATATATACAGTGAGGAAAATAAGTATTTGAACACCCTGCTATTTTGCAAGTTATCCCACTTAGAAATCATGGAGGGGTCTGAAATTGTCATCGTAGGTGCATGTCCACTGTGAGAGACATAATCTAAAAAAAAAAATCCAGAAATCACAATGTATGATTTTTTAACTATTTATTTGTATGATACAGCTGCAAATAAGTATTTGAACACCTGAGAAAATCAATGTTAATATTTGGTACAGTAGCCTTTGTTTGCAATTACAGAGGTCAAACGTTTCCTGTAGTTTTTCACCAGGTTTGCACACACTGCAGGAGGGATTTTGGCCCACTCCTCCACACAGATCTTCTCTAGATCAGTCAGGTTTATGGGCTGTCGCTGAGAAACACGGAGTTTGAGCTCCCTCCAAAGATTCTCTATTGGGTTTAGGTCTGGAGACTGGCTAGACCACGCCAGAACCTTGATGTGCTTCTTACAGAGCCACTCCTTGGTTATCCTGGCTGTGTGCTTCGGGTCATTGTCATGTTGGAAGACCCAGCCTCGACCCATCTTCAATGCTCTAACTGAGGGAAGGAGGTTGTTCCCCAAAATCTCGCAATACATGGCCCCGGTCATCCTCTCCTTAATACAGTGCAGTCGCCCTGTTCCATGTGCAGAAAAACACCCCCAAAGCATGATGCTACCACCCCCATGCTTCACAGTAGGGATGGTGTTCTTGGGATGGTACTCATCATTCTTCTTCCTCCAAACACGTGGAATTATGACCAAAAAGTTCTATTTTGGTCTCATCTGACCACATGACTTTCTCCCATGACTCCTCTGGATCATCCAAATGGTCATTGGCAAACTTAAGACGGGCCTTGACATGTGCTGGTTTAAGCAGGGGAACCTTCCGTGCCATGCATGATTTCAAACCATGACGTCTTAGTGTATTACCAACAGTAACCTTGGAAACGGTGGTCCCAGCTCTTTTCAGGTCATTGACCAGCTCCTCCCTTGTAGTTCTGGGCTGATATCTCACCTTTCTTAGGATCATTGAGACCCCACGAGGTGAGATCTTGCATGGAGCCCCAGTCCGAGGGAGATTGACAGTCATGTTTAGCTTCTTCCATTTTCTAATGATTGCTCCAACAGTGGACCTTTTTTCACCAAGCTGCTTGGCAATTTCCCCGTAGCCCTTTCCAGCCTTGTGGAGGTGTACAATTTTGTCTCTAGTGTCTTTGGACAGCTCTTTGGTCTTGGCCATGTTAGTAGTTGGATTCTTACTGATTGTATGGGGCGGACAGGTGTCTTTATGCAGCTAACGACCTCAAACAGGTGCATCTAATTTAGGATAATAAATTGAGTGGAGGTGGACATTTTAAAGGCAGACTAACAGGTATTTGAGGGTCAGAATTCTAGCTGATAGACAGGTGTTCAAATACTTATTTGCAGCTGTATCATACAAATAAATAGTTAAAAAATCATACATTGTGATTTCTGGATTTTTTTTATAGATTATATCTCTCACAGTGGACATGCACCTACGATGACAATTTCAGACCACTCCATGATTTCCAAGTGGGAGAACTTGCAAAATAGCAGGGTGTTCAAATACTTATTTTCCTCACTGTATGGTTTAATGTGAATAATTATAATATGGTATTACACATGTTTGATATCATTTGAAATGTCTCAGTGCGACTGGTACAAAGGTCTCATTCCCAAATAAGTAAAGTAGTTATCAGTCAAATTAATTTTTACTTTGTTTATATAGTTTTTCTTTTTTACCCAACAAATATAAGGATACTGATAAACACAAGGCACATGCATTTTTACTTCTTGCGAACTCAATCTATGGCAAATTTTTGTGAAGGAAGACAAGCATGTAAAGTTTATCTGGTTTTAAATTTAAACTGAAGCCAAACACTGTCTGAAGGTTTCCTGAAGAACTGAAAAGCTCTTAAACCTATTGCCAATAAAGTCATGCAGATAGCAGATTTGAACAAAAAAATCAAGTGCAAATACAAATACAAAAATAAGATGAGTAAAGAAAACAGGGTTCTTAATTTTAATAATCACCCTTTATTAAATATATGAACACAGAAACCCCCTGTTAACAGTTAATGTCACGTTTCCCATTCCATGACTAGTAAAATAATAGCCGCGTCGCGTCTATGACAACTCGAGGTATTGCACACCGTACAGATAATGTCTGTACTATGTTATGATTATACTGTACAATTAAATACAATAGTTGCTGAGTCTGTCATCTGAACACTTTACCTCAGAGCGTCCGTTAACTGAATGCATTGAGAATATCACCTGAAAATCCGATAACATCAGCAATTTTCATTCAAGCAGCTGATTTCTGTAAATAAATGTAAAATTAAATGTATATTGCAGCACAGGGTGAAATCATTTAGGATGATTTGAGACAAATATAATGTAAATTTAATATAAAACGATGTAAATGGCGCTCTGTGTCGCGGCAGGATTTTGAACAAGGTCATGAGCCATTGCTGGGCGCCGCCGGTGTGTGTACACCATAGACTGTAAAAGGTGTACACTCATACAGAATGTGTTCTAATTTTAAATACGTGGCGCTGCGCTTCTCGTTCGGTGTGCGACCACAGGGCTCTCAAGTTTTGAACTGAGTTCAGAGTGAGATTTTGGCGGCGGACACAGCGGCGGCAGGGGTTTAATGGGGACGGGTGTCTGATCTCATAAATGACACATATTCTTACAAATAAAATAATATTTATTTAATTCAGCATTTATGTGTGTGTGTGTGTGTGTGTGTATAATACTTATTATATATTATTATAGAGAATACTTTTTGTGCGAAAAAAAAATAAAAGACTTTATTCTACTATTCATTTCCTTCTCTGTGGGCCTCGAGTGAATTCACGTAGTGTTTTAGCACAACGCTTCTGTGTTGTACGTAAACTTAAGTTTGAGCCACTGTAGTCACTTGGACTATATTATCGATCTCTTTAATAACTTTTCTGGGCCAGCAAGTTCAAATCACTTAGAAGAAGCCTATGGAGGAGTGATCCAGCTCTCAGATTTAATCAAAAATATCTTAATTTGTGTTCCGAAGATGAACGAAGGTCTTACGGGGTTGGAACAAAATGAGGGTGAGTAATTACTGACAGAATTTTCATTTTTGGGTGAACTATCCCTTTAAGTTGGTAATGTCCTTCCTAGAAGTTGGTCTCAACTGCTTTGTGAATTAAGTTACTTAAGATAAAACTACCAGGGATTCAACAGGCTAGATAGGCTAATTCACGTGATAGTCTGGTCAAACTGTTAGCTAACATAACGTTACCAGCTGTCTGGAGTCTGGACACATATTCCCCAGCAATAGTGAGATGACTTACATAGGATGTTCTTCTCCCACATTGATCAGTCTGTACTCTGTAGAAATTAGTTCGGCGAGATGTAAATAATTTAAAATGTGACAGCCGCTGTCCTCCTCTGTAACCGTTACGTTACTTACTTCAGCGAGCATCTGAATCTGTGTCGCACGCACAAGCCTGTGAAAATCTTACCCAGATACAGCAATGCTATTTTCTGATTGGCTGTTCGGTAGCTATATTTTTTTATTTGATTAGCTGGTAAGTGTCAGGGCCTTCAAAGCTCGACGTCCCGCGTGACGTCACGCCATTTGGAGCAGCCATCTTGACGGAATAGAAAATGCTAAACCGCTGGTGATAATACTGCTCGTCGCGAAATATTCATCTATTCTTCTATCATGCCCGATGCTGTGATACCGATAGCCTGCTAAGCTTTTGTATGCTTTTAATGAAGCTCCGGTGTAGCGTGATGGGAATAAGTGAATAGCTGTAAATGTCACCGAACTCAATGTCAGGACGTTTTTCTACACATTGAATGCCTGTAAAAAGAACTTGTGGTGCTTCATATGGATCTATGATTCCTAATTCCTTTATCTTCCTCTTGTATATTTCTTTTTGTGATGACATGACGTGAAGAGTTAGCTGAAGGCCGCTGCGCTAATAATAGTGGTCAGTGTTCGTCTAAAGTAAACCATTTTTTTAGTCTATGGTCTAAACCAGTGACCGCGACGCTGAAGTGTGTGAGAACAAATGAATAACATCAGTGTGAACCACGAACATTTATTTATTTGGATTAAATATTTAAATATTACATTTTAATCATTCTGTGTCATTTTTCAATGTCAATCTTTTCACTATTTATATGTTTATGCCCAAAACGCTATAATATTCAAAGTAGTTGACTGTAATTCTCCTCTACCCTGTGTACATTATTGATTAAATAGCCTAGCCTATTTAACATCGTTACAGGCACCTCGCGAGCATTCATTCATTCAACTATTTTAAAAGACTGGAATAAACACCAGCACACACAAGTAATCTTTTTTTAAAGCCAATTTAATTAAAAAATGTAAACCCAACAGGTATGAAATGTCAGAAAGAGAAAAAAAAAAAAAACTGTTACTGGGAAGACGAGCATAGGACTGCTGCAGTGGATAAATATATTTAGCCTATTTATTATTCAGATTGCACAGTTGGAAAGAAAATATATTTATAGGAACATTTCAGCAGGCTCAAGATCATTTATCCAGTGACCATTATTCATTATTTTAATCAATTCGCAGCCATGAAACATGTGATAATCCGCATTCTCATGTATGTTGGTGCGCTGAAGTATTCCGTCAAAATGGCTGACACGCGGCTAGGGGTCACGTGACTGGGAGATCCCTATAAGTAACTCACTTGATTCCTCTACCTGTTTCACTCATGGTTTCACGGTTTAAAAAATAGCGCGGCAACTTGGAGGGCGTTATCCTCGTAATGTCTCTGCGTGAGAAATACAAGGTGTGGCGTGTGAACGGGTTGAAATGCGTGAGACTTGAGAGCCCTGCGACCATCTTTAATGTGCTGTTTTCTTTGATGAAGTCGAAGAACTCTTTTCTTATTACTGGCGAGCTTACTTTTTTCGGTTGTGGACAGAGTGTTTCACTCTAGCTACGCGAGCGCGGACGAGCACTGCATCGTCTTCTTATTTGACAGGTGTTCGCGGGTGCAATACTGCCACTTGAGAGGTCAACCAGGTACTGGCGCTGTAGTATTTACGTGTCATGTTATCATAAGAGTCCTATTCATTTTAAACATTGTGGTTATTATCGCCAATACCGGTATATTGTCACACTCTAAATTAACACGATGTCGATATTTCATGCTTTGAATATCACGATTATGTCAACACCGGTATATTGCGACACCCCTAATCCAAGGTAAACATTTCTAGTAACTATGCAGTTAATTCTCATACTGTATTTTCAGAAAGTTTTGGAATATATCCTCTCCCCAAATGTGTCACTAATAAAAAACAATAATAAATAATTTAATGAGAAGGCTTATATTGACCTATTACGATGTTGCTTACATCTACCTTGTAAATATATTTTTTGCTATTTTATTAAAGGTTTTCACATGTAAATCAACAACAATTACAATTTTAACAATATTTCAAGTGTAATCTGTCTTTGTAAAACGTATACATTTTATCATACGTATTTCAAAGTTAAGGATTCATTAGTTTGAATATTGAAACAAACACTATAATAACATCTAACGCATCTGAAAAATGCCAAACCGGAAGTGACTTAACGGGAGGGAGCACGGCCAATTTAAACAAAAGGAAAACAATGGATCGCAATGACAGTTTGGACGCTGAGGAAATTATAAATATTTATTGACACTCATGACATAAAAGTGACACTTTCTTTGACAGTTTTTTTTTTTTAACATCGCGCAATTTTATGTCACGAGAGGGATTATCAATCCTCTCGTGACGTAAAATTGTGCGGTTAAAAAAAAAAATACTGTCAAAGAAACTGTCACTTTTTCTACTAAATGTGTGCCCTAATTTACATTTAGTCATTTAGCAGACGCTTTTGTCCAAAGCGACTTACAAATTAGGACTAAATTAAGAGAGTCATCGTGAAGAGTCAAAGTCATCATGAAGAGGCAAGTCATCGTGAAGAGGCAACTAATGTCTTGTAAAATGTCTTGTAAAAATTTTTAAATCCTCAATTAACTTTTCATATGGTATTTTCATACATGGTTATATATTCATTTTGTAAAATAATTTACCTGCAATATGCTCTTTAAGTAATGGGTTTAATCTTAGATCTGTAATGTATCCAATTAGACAGCTCACATCTTCTTATCAGCTTCACATTTGATTCACATCTTCAATCTTACTCTGAGCTGCTTAGAGAAAGCCAAACTAAGTTGCCTGTTTAATTAAAATCGCTATAGTATAGCTGCACTATTTAGCGAATTAATGGGCCTTGTTTACACATATTCCATTTACCAGCATACAATTATCAAGGTGTATTAGCAACAGTGGCACTGATTTGATGTTTTGTTGATTAAAGAGGCATACTTTACAGACATTTTATCTTAGTGCCTTATTTTAGGATGTTACACTCACTTGAGGAGGCTTTTCCTTTTTTTCTGTTAAGTGTTGGAGATTGATGATTTGGCTCCTCTGTGATTTGCGCTTTGAGGTCTGTGCCGTCCTGAAATCCCCTATAGGTGATAAGAGTGGCTGCTTTTGTAATTAGTTCTGCTTGCAGAAAATTGGGTTACTAATTAACAAGAGTTGGAAAGCTGGCTATGCATGTATGTATGAATGTATGTATGTATGTATGTATGTATGCATTTCAATTATGCATTTTATTATTATTATTTTTTATTACTTATGTATTTTATTGATTTATGTGGAGTTATATTTGAATGAGGATGTATATGATATATATGATGAGGATGCTAAACAAAAAGCAACTTTAGTGTTCTCAGCACTGTGGATGCAAAAAGATTTAAATTACAATTGAATAAAAGCATGGAAATGGATGCTGATTTTTAACAGAGTCGCAGTACAAGTTGGTTTCAGGTTGGTGATAAGTAAACTAGATGTGCAGAGATGTGAGATTCAAATTGATTTCTTCCAGGGCGTTCTCTTGGAGCTCATTTAGCCCTAAGAGCTAATTTTAGCATCTTTTCCATCTTGATGAGGCTCCAATGGTTCTGCATTACCTGCTGATCTGATCCCACTGATGTTAGTAGCAGTGTCCACTGCACATGACCTTTCAGCTCGAATTCGCTGTATTACAGTCTGTTGGATTGGGAACACTGGAACAGAACCTAGAGAGCTTTACATCAGTTTACTGCATACTCTGAGCAGAACCACCCACTTCAAGAGACTGTCCGACTATAAACCAGTTCTTGATTGAACTGGATTAGAATAGATTGGACCACATTACTCCAGACTGTGCTTTGAGTGACTGGTTTATTGTAAAATGTTGTTTTAAGGGTCATAGGCTGTTGTGTAGGGCTGGGTATTGACAAAAATTTCATAATAGCTTGCAATTCAGTTAGATTCAGATTCGATTATGATTCAGTTTGATTCAATATCAATTAACTGTGGTATGTATCAGCTACAGTAGGCTACATGGCAAGTTTTATAATAATAAAGTTTTAATGACAATTATATTTCTACTCGTTTTTTGAAATATAAAAATTTAAATGTTGACTAAAAACATGATAGATTTTTTCAAACATAGCTTACATTATATTTGAGGAACAGGTTAAAGCTGCAGTCCGTAGTTTTTCCTCTTTGTTGCCATCTCTTTTCGAAATCTGCTATTGCAGTTATTCTCGGAATTATCAACTTTATGTGGCTTGTGCCTCGGCATGGCACAGTGCGGATGAATCCAATGTTTTGATAAGAATGTGCGGCTGTCAGTCACCGTGCCGTTGTGGATACTGTCATTCGGAATCACAGATTCTACTTTTTGCAAGTATGACCAACATAATAATTTTCACCGGAAAATGTCATCTGAACAAGTAAGTAACATCCACTTTTGTTCTGACCAACTAAGGGAAAAAAAGCATTGCAGTAAATCACGCTGATTAAATCTAACGATCACTTATCATATCGCGTCAAACCGGGCAAATTATACTCTGTTCTCAAATTGTTAATGTTAATGAATCTCCAGTTGTCACATGGTGAATGTCGTTTGAACCTTTCTGGATCCGCCATCAAAATTATAAGTTTAATTATATCAAGTGCTGTGAGAAAAGGCTATAAATCTCCACCTCCAACATCCCAGGGCTCCAGACTAACTTTTTTTACTAGGAGCGCTGTAGCCCCTGACTGAAAATTTTAGGAGCGCAAACAGAAAATTTAGGGGCACACCTTAAACCAGCTTGCAATGCAATTATTTAAATTTCCCACAAAATAACTGTAATACTGACAAATTATTTAATAATAAATAGGCTTAACGTACAGATATTACAATGTGCAGTTCACAGGGCTCCAGACTAACATTTGAGGGCAGCAGCACCCGAGCCACTGAGTTCTGCAGAAACTATCTGGTAGCACTGGGGCTGACAATAAAGCACTAAGCTTAATTTAGAGTGTAGATGAAATTAACTTTAATTATTATCATTCATAATGTCTTAATATTAATTAAAAAGCAAAACGAGAAAAATTGGTATTAGGGAGTCAAAATAGCCAATAAGAATCCTACTGTTTACAATGGTCATTTTTATTTATTTTTTATTTTTAAATAAGTGTTTTTAAAAAAAAAGAGATTTCCTACATCTTAAAAATTTTAGACAATCTTTGAAGGATGAACAAAAAATTTGTTGGTCATCACATTAAAAATAACATTTATATATAATACTATAGATTTGAATTGCTGAAAAAAAAAGATGTGTGGTAACGTTACGTTTGACTATTTCTGTCACAATACCATAGTTATGGTTAGAGTTACTACATTAGCCTAAATCCATGGTGAATGTTGCTGATTTGTGGGCTGAAAGCCTTCTATAAATGTTTCTCCTGGTTTCCACGTCAGCGCTGTTTGATCTGATATCTATGGTTTATAACAGAGAACTCTGCGCCGAATCTGAATGTTTCTCACTGGATCTCGCAGCGATGATGTTATTAATTCTGAGGCGAATTCAATGGATTTCTTCACTGGATCTCCAGAGTCTGGATCTCCTAGTAACAGTGTTGCCACGTGATCGAGATCGGCCCGCGACTGGCAAGTTCGGGGCGCTGCGCTGTCTGTTGTTGGTCCGAACTAATAAACGGTCCGTGAAGCACAAATGAGTAGCGCATTTTCGTTCCGCTTTCATTTTGTTTGCATTCGCTGCTCGGCAACGTTGTGGTCGCGCCAGCGCGACCTAAATAAATATTTGGTCGCACCGGCAGAAAAAATGGTCGCAAAATGCGACCAATTGGTCGCAGTCTGGAGCCCTGCATCCTCACACGCAATATAACCTACTAGCCGAGACACCTTCTTTATGTGTACAGATGTGACGTAATGACGCAAAGACATGCTCGAATTTCCCATGGAAATTAAAAACATCATTACAATCTTACCGTTTAGAATTGAGCTAAGGCAAGCAGATAGTTTTGAACACTGGCTGGTTATGTAATTGCTCAAAAAATTATTTTGGACAATTTTTAACCCAAAAGTTACGGACTGCAGCTTTAAGTAAAAATACAATAAGAATGCAATATAGTGCATATATTTATCAAAATGCTCCTCTCTAGAATTATCATGTTTCTTAATGTGTATTCCTAGTTAAATAAAGACCAAGACAATTTTCTCAAATTAATTTTATTAAATTATTTAATAAAGAAAAATGCATGTTGCTGTTCCACAGTGTTAAAGAAACACTCAATTTTCATATGGTCCTAATCGAATCTATAGAGAGTAAAAGTAACACTGAAGCAATGTTGCAGTTAGTGAAATAAGGTAGATAACTCTACAAGTGATGATTGAGCATTAGACACCTCCGGTTAACAAGTAGAATCACTGAAGATAAGAGGAACAACAAGAACAGAAAAAAAAGAGAAGAGATGAAACACAAACACAAGTCATCTTCATTTATATAGGCTTCATTTATATTTATATTTATATTTATATTTATATTTATATTTATATTTATATTTATATTTATATTTATATTTATATTTATATTTATATTTATTGGCTTTATAGCAGTTCTTGAATAAAGTTATTTTCCAGCTAAAGTTAATTTGATTGATTCACTTCCGTCGCAACGATCATTAGTTATTAACTTAGGGGCCGCTAACACGACACCGTTTTAACAGGAAACTCTACTCAGACTTTCTCTCTCTGTATGCAACCGAACTCTCCATGAAATGCGAAATACCTCTAGTTTTGTTTTCTTCCAGTTGTGCTCCATTTTTCTGGCTGCTCTCTTAAGGGCCTGAGTGTGCTCGTTGTACCACGGTGTTGGACTATTTTCTTTAATCTTCTTTAAGCGCAACGGAGCAACTGTGTCTAAAGTGCTGAAAAAGAGAGAGTTAAAAGTTTCTGTTGCAATATTGAGTTCTTCTAAGCTATCCGGAATGCTGAGATGATGAAACTGATTAGGAAGATTATTAATAAAGCAATCTTTAGTGGCAGAAGTGATTGGTCTAACATATATTTGTAACACGGAGTTGGCTTTGCAGCCTTGGCTAAATGTAATTTACACGAGACTAGATAATGATCTGAGATGTCATCGTTCTGCTGCAGAATTTCAACGGCATCAACATTTATTCCGTGTGATAATATTAGATCTAGAGTATGATTACGACAATGAGTAGATCCTGACACGTGTTGTCTAACTCCAATAGAGTTCAGAATGTCTTTAAATGCCAATCCCAATGCATCTTTTTCATTATCTATATGTATATTAAAATCACCAACAATTAGTACTTTATCTGCAGCCAATACTAACTCTGATAGAAAGTCAGCAAATTCTTTGATAAAATCTTTATGGTGCCCTGGTGGCCTGTATACAGTAGCCAGCACAAATCTCAAACGTGATTTGTCATTTACACTATATATTTTTACATTAAACACCAACACTTCAAAAGAAGTATATTTAAACTAAATTTCTTAGTGATTTTGAAAATATTACTATAAATTACAGTGACACCTCCCCCTTTGCGTTTCAGACGAGGTTCATGTTTATAACAGTAATCTTGCGGGGTGGACTCTTTTAAAGTAATGTAATTGTTTGATTTTAGCCAGGTTTCTGTCAAACACAGCACATCTAGATTATAGTCAGTAATCATATCATTAACAATAAGTGCTTTTGAAGTAAGGGATCGAATATTCAGCAACCCGAGCTTTATCATTTGCTCATCTGTATTATAGCTGTTTTTTATTTGTTGAACATCAATTAAATTTTTAACCTTAGATGGGTTGAAACGTTTTTTGGATTTCCAAATTCGGGGAACAGACACAGTCTCTATGTGATGATAGCTAGGTGAAAGAGGCTCTATGTGATGGGATTTATCTGACCTTGGTGACGTGAGACAGCTAGCAGACGGTCGGTTAAGCCAGTCTGTCTGCTTCCTGACCTGAGCCCCAGATTGTCATGTTTTATCTCTAAAACTATGAGCCAAATTACTAGAGAGAAGAGCAGCACCATCCCAGGAGGGATGAATACCATCTCTTCTCAACAGGTCAGGTCTGCCCCAAAAACTTTTCCAATTGTCTATGAATTCTATATTATTTTGCGGACACCACTTCGACAGCCAGCCATTGAGTGAACACAATCTACTGACTATCTCATCACTCCTGCGAACAGGAAGGAGGCCAGAGCAAATTACAGTGCCTGACATCATACTTGCAAGTTCACACACCTCTTTAATATTAATTTTGGTGATCTCCGACTGGCGGAGTGGAACATCATTTGTGCCAACGTAAATAATAATCTAAGAGAATTTATGATTAGTATTAGCCAGCACTTTTAAATTTGCTTTGATGTGAGGTGCTCTGGCTCCCGGCAAACATTTGACTATGGTGGCTGGTGTCTCTATTTTCACGTTCCGTGAAATAGAATCACCAGTAACTAGGGCACAATCAACAGGATTCTCAGTGGGTGTTTCACTGAGTGGGGAGAACCTGTTTAATGTTGTTATCGGAACGGAAGAGCGGTGTTTTGTCCCGCAACTATACAGTCACCCAATTCACCCTTCGCAGGGAGCTTGATTGACAGGCGATCTAACCAATCATAATCCGCCATCCGCCATTTTGTCCGACAAAGAAGTCAGGAGAGATAGCAGATTAACATGGGAGGATTTGAATTTAAAAAACGGAATGTACTGATGCCTTTCCGCGGTTTAAAACAACATTCCTTCCTATGTTCATTCATGTTTATTTGATGCTATAAATTAACTAGAAGGAAGAGATGATCGGTTCACGAGCAGCTTTAACTGATGCTCTACAGCGATCTGTCAGACACATTTAAGAGCCACAAAACGGTATGTATCGTTTAAATTTCTTTTAAAAAATGACCAAATTTGAAAGGTGAGACTTTGTTTAATATGTTTAATATCAAAAGTTACCGAAAAGTAACCTGGTCTGTCCTGTCTGTCAGCGTGTTGTCAGTCTCCTCTCTGCTCCGCAATGTATTTTTCACTGCGTGAGAACATGGTGTGGCGTGAGAGCAGCGTAGCTTGTCGGACATAGCGACAGTAACTAAAGGGGGCGGGTCTTTGCGAAGGGTCAATTGCCCTGCTGCATGGGCTCTACTTCAGTCGGAACCGAACAATGTACAGAGTTCACTAAGCTAGTCGCATCCAAAGCAGTATCTAAAGCCCTTGCATTCTTACTATCCTCGTAAGAATATAAAGTTTGGATGCGTGTCTCTAGTTCTGAAATCTTCCCCGGCCGTCAGCTTTACTATCTTCCTGCATTTATCACATGTAAATCCTGTGCTGACAGAGAAGGATATGCTAAACATGTTGCATGAGGTGCAAGTAACAATAAGAGGAGAAGATGACATGACTTACCATGTTTGTTGACTGATCCTACTCACCTAAGTTGTTTGATGGACTCGTAAAAGGCGTGAGCGCGCGCGAGAAAAATAAATAAATAAATAGCATGCGGATGGCACGCTAGCGAATTACTAGCGTGTTGTGCTAGCAATAACGATTTAGATTGAAGCTAGCTATGTCAGGTTAATATGTGATGTTGAGTAAGTTATATTTAGCAGTATAAACAACAAGGAATGATAGTAAATAATGATTCAAAACAGAAAGATATACGAAGCTTTTCAGACACACACCAACGCAAACAGCAGCAGAAGCAACGAGGCAGACAGGAGCATCTGACTTACAACTGATTTATAGCCAGTTGATTTCATCTAAGCCACAGCCTTAGATGAAATCAACTGCAAATAATATCCATATCTCACCAAAGGATGATTAAACAACTCCAAAAACAGCATTACCTTATTCACTTATTACAAACCAGTTTGGCTTTATTTATTTATTTCATATGGTACATGTACAATTGTTGTTGAAGCCCTATAGTTGGGCACTTGGCCATAGACTTGAATTCATTCTTTTTCAGCAATTGTTGAAAGTGCATGCTCATGCATGTATCACTATTGTCGACAATATTTTATGCTCCTGAGTCTTGACTGCACTGACATACCTTTTACTATGTGCACTTTTTTAAATCAGTGACTGACTGCTAGATTTTGACACATGTAAGTTCTCAAATAAGTATAAAAGTCTTTAAAAACAGCAACTTTCAGTTTTGAACTTTCATTATTAAGTTGTTATTAACTGTCCTATTGAAAGAGCTCTTCGCATAATCCCTGTTATTGAACAAACTGCTTATGATTATGCTTTTATTAGGCATTTTTTTCTTTCATTTTTTTGTTTTGTACACAAGCTCTTTTTAACTGATTTGTGTACAGATCTTTTGAAACAGGAGACAATTCCTTTGATAATTTGGAATGTTTTACTAGTTTACATATGACATATGATTAATAATGTAATCATGACTAAAACAAATACGATTTCCAGTTCTACTTTCGGCAGAGGGAGCAAAATAAACTACAAAGTTCCAATTATTTAAATCAATAAATCATGTTTTATATTGTTCTTCCTTTACATCATTAATGTTTTCAGCAGGGTAGAATATTATTATAACATGGACACTTATAATCGGAATGACGGCTCAATCGGACTAAAAAACCTTCATGTAAACACCTTAATCGATCCGATTGAGCTCGATCCGAATGAAATTTCGATCGGATTGAAAGGGGTGGTTTATCCCTTTTGTAATCCGATCGAGAGAACATGTAAACACTTGATCGGATTGAAAACCGAAACTGAAAGGACTGCGCATGTGCGATGACGTTAAATAGCGTAATGACCTATGACGCGCGGAACGAGCTGTTCTTCCTGTTGAATAAAGTGTCCTATTAATAAGTTTCCCGTCATTCTAAAATTCTCATTTCACTCGCGCGTCTGTGAAGTGAAGCAGGACAACGTCCCACCAGTGTTTTGGATTCTCATCCACAGACGTCTGGTTTTGGCCGTGGGGACAGAGGTGGATGAAGTACACAACTTCCTTACTTGAGTGAAAGTATAGATACTACTGGTCAAATATTACTCCGTTACAAGTAAAAGTTGTAAAGACCTATTTTTACTTAAGTAAAAGTACAGAGGTACTCGATTTTAAAAGTACTTAAGTATCAAAAGTAAAAAGTAAATGTCAATGCGTTGTTTTGTTGCATTGTTGTATGTAAGTAGGCTACCGTATGCCTCTGAATCTATGCCTGCATACCTAACCTCATATCAATATCAAATTTATTTCTAGAACACCGTTCCAGTAGTGGGATTGAATGTGAGATTGAATAAGTGCACTCAATAACGTCTACAATGGTTTCGGACACCCAAATGGCTGTTCCCTCAAATATTGCCCTATTTAAAGTTTTTTGGCTTTTAGTATGAATATGTTAGCTTTACTGTTATCTATAAGCAAGGGTGCTCCAAAAAAGTGACAAAATTCGCATTTAGAAAACCAAACCCAACGTTGAAAATGAAAATCAGGTTTATGTCAGAATCCAATGTCAGATTGACGTTGATCTCCAACGTTGGAAAGACGTTGTATTGTGGTTGAAAATGAAAATCGGGTTGACGTCAGAAACCAACATCAGTCGGGTTCTGACGTCAACCCGACTTTTATTTTCAAACAATATCCAACGTCAATCTGACGTCGGGTTCTGATGTCAATCAGATGCAGGGTTCTGACGTCAACCCGACTTTCATTTCCAACCAAAATGCAACCCCTGCAACCAAAACCATCCACTGACTGATGTTACTTTCTACTCAAGGACCTTGACAGAATTGTAGTGGAGTAAAAAGTACGATATTTATCTTTCAAATGTAGTGAAGTCAAAGTAAAAAGTTTCCAGAAAAAATAATACTCAAGTAAAGTACAGATACTCAAAAAGTGTACTTAAGTACAGTACTCAAGTAAATGTACTTTGTTACTGTCCACCTCTGCACCCTTGATGTCAGAGGACAAAACACACTAGAAGGTCAGAGGTGAAACTGCACACTTGGCGATGTCAGAGGTCAAAACACAGGGTCAGAAGTAACAAAATATACTCTGTGAGGTTAGAGGTTAAAACAGTCTCAGTGAGGTAAGAGGTCACACTCTTTAAGGTGAGAGGTCAAACAATCTCTGTGAGGTCAGATTTCAGAAGTCTATGAATGTAAAATGATGCCATACATAATCACATGCGCAGAGTATTATATGTGGAAGTGTACATACGATTCTAAGTGTAAATTAAATTTGCATTCGCAAGAGAAGATTGGTGTAAATCGCGTTTCAAGTGCAAAAAAATGGTTTGCAGCATTGCAGCATCGTTTGCAGCATCTGTCTTTTAGCTGCGCTTACAGTTTTGGCACGATTCATTCCAATTCAATTCAGAAATCTTTATTGGCATGACAAAAAAATACATTTTGTATTGCCAAAGCATTAAAACAACATATCAAAATGATTTAGAGCAACTGAACATCTGAGTATGAATATGAGTAACATCTCTATGTAGAGAAAATAATAATTAATCTAAATAAAAAAGACAATATTATATATACACATGGCTAGATATAGCAAAACAAATACAACAATTAAAATAATAATAACATAAAATCATAATAATAAAATAAATAAAGAATTATAATAATAAATATAAGATTATAATACAGAAATTATGTAACAAATGAACTTAGAATTCCAACATTACATACATTATATACATGATATTAAAACTTAAAAGTATTGTACGTTAAAAGTACTATTCCCACAGCGAGTACAATGCTGAACTAAATGAAGATAAATGTCTTGGCATCTAAAATAAAATTAAAAAAATTATTGGCATTCTGCGTGTTTATTGAACCAATTAGATAAGAGTAAATCGAGAGTCAGTGAGAACCTAATTTGATTGGCTACATGAAGAAGGACACGCCTTCCTCCTCACCTTGGAAAACTCAGTGAGTTAGAGAATTGTGCAAAAACTGTATATTCACAGCTAAAAGAAAGACAGAACCGTACATATCGGGTTATTTTGGGAACTTTTTGCCCTACGTACACAAGTCATTTAGGCCACATCCACACGAAGCCAGAGCTTTCTCTATCCGATATATGTTTTTTTCCCCGGTCAAAAAAAAAATTCCGTAAACACGGCGTCGTCTCAATTAATATCTGCGTACACACGAAACCACTGAAACCGACTCAAAACGATGTAGTATACATGCCAGACCAGTATGTGGCGCTGTAATTCTGCCACAGACATACACTAAAAACGGAGAAGAAGACTTAAAGCATGCGCATAAACCTTGCGCGCTGTATACAGCAATAATATTAGGCACAGTAGCTTATTTTTTTCTTTTCTTTTTTCTTTTTTTATCAAGAACTTTGTTAAACAATATGAAAAACCATAAATGTAGTTGCTGTGACTTAACGGTGTCTGACTAGTTGACGCTTGGTGTGATGACATCATCGTTTCACAAAATGTACGGATTGGCCGTACACACGAAAACGCAAGGGCGGCATTTTCAGATTTATCCACCTTGGGACCCGGTTTCAAAAAATAGCGGTTTCAGTCTCCGAAAACGCCGGATCCGTGTGGACGAAACGCCAATACGATAAAAAATGTATACGTATACAGTGAAACGCGTCTCCGTGTGGACGGGCCCTTAGACTTAATTTTGCAAAAGTTTATTTTTACACAAATTTTGGTTTTACGCAGCCAATCTGTTTTGCGGTTCTTAAACTCTTGTTTTCGCTTGCAAATCGCTGTTCACAGGCTTGCAATGCTCTTGGTCGTATTTCACCGAAAAAAAAAATAAATGTGCCAAAAATGTAAGCATGGACAAATGGAAGTCCGAAGAATACAGATCATATTTATTTTGTGTTAGCATGAAGCTGCAGTTTCACAATACATGAATTACAGTTATGAATAACAGTAAAATGCTGCAAACCATTTTTTCTTACGCTTTAAACTCAATTTACAGCTTTACAAAGCTTCTCTTGCGCATGCGATTCTTTATGGCATCATTTTACCTTTATGGTAGTCAAAACACACTGTTGGTGTGGTCAGAGCACACACTCACGGTAAGGTCAGAGGTCAAACACACTCTGCAAGCTCTGTCCCAGCTTTGACTGTCAGTTGATGTGTTGTTAGTGTATATGTGCCTCTATGGAGTCTGATGTCAGTCTACTGTCTGCTGGTCCTGTCTCACATCACTGTACTGTTGTCTCTTCTCTTTCTTTCTTTCTTTCTTTCTTTCTTTCTTTCTTTCTTTCTTTCTTTCTTTCTTTCTTTCTTTCTTTCTTTCTTTCTTTCTTTCTTTCTTTCTTTCTTTCTTCATTTCTTGACTATGAAGTTGAGCCCTAGTGAAGTGGAGGATGACAGCAAACTGTCGGTAAGTATTGTCCATGTGTATGTGTCTGTGCATTTGTCCATTTATGATAGTTTGTGCTGTGATACAGGGGAAATTCAACAGAGAAGTTAGCCAGGAGGCCCAGAAACCCCAGCATTGCCCCTGCTATAATGTAAAGCATGATGCTTGCATTATTACACTCTGTTCCACAATAGAAAAAAAATAAAAGAAAACTGCCTTCTTTTTTGTTTAGATAGATAGATAGATAGATAGATAGATAGATAGATAGATAGATAGATAGATAGATAGATAGATAGATAGATAGATAGATAGATAGATAAACGGACAGATAGATAGATAAACGGACAGACAGACAGATAGATAGATAGATAGATAGATAGATAGATAGATAGATAGATAGATAGATAGATAGATAGATAGATAGATAGATAGATAGATAGATAGATAAACGGACAGATAGATAGATAAACGGACAGACAGATAGATAGATAGATAGATAGATAGATAGATAGATAGATAGATAGATAGATAGATAGATAGATAGATAGATAGATAAACGGACAGATAGATAGATAGATAGATAGATAGATAGATAGATAGATAGATAGATAGATAGATAGATAGATAGATAGATAGATAGATAGATAGATAGATAAACGGACAGATAGATAGATAGATAAACGGACAGATAGATAGATAGATAGATAGATAGATAGATAGATAGATAGATAGATAGATAGATAGATAGATAGATAGATAGATAGATAGATAAACTGACAGACAGATAGATAAACGGATAGATAGATAGATAGATAGATAGATAGATAGATAGATAGATAGATAGATAGATAGATAGATAGATAGATAGATAGATAGTGCTACAGTCTTCACCTCTTTTCATTAAAGTGACAGTAAAAACGGCTCCCCGACATCTGCTAACTCTGTTCCCTGATCCTCAGAGCAATTTACTGAGTGTTTGTCTCAGCACAACACACACTCCTGACACCTGTATGCTTGTGTTATACAGCAGCTGACTCTTCTGATTGCATTGACATGTTGCTATAGCATCAGCTGCTCTGAAGACCTGCCCTTAACCCTTCCCCCCAATCACCCTGACCGGTCAGGACATCCAGCCTCATTTTAGAAATCGCCAAATACGCTGCTTCCATAAGATGAGCCATGGTTATACTCCATGAGTGTGTGCTGCCATGCTGTCACTCTGAAGCCTTTATTGTGATGTCAAGTCACCTTTATTTATATAGCGTTTTATACAATAAAGATTGTTTCAAAGCAGCTTTACAGTGATGACAGGAAAATTATTCAATGATGCAAACAGAGTTCATTTCAGCTGTACAACAGCTCTAAAGGAAAATAGTGTCGTTGTTCAGCTGAAGTCAGTTCAGTGTTGATTCAGTTCTTTTGTAAAGATCATTAAATTAAATGATTAAATTACTTATTATTATTATTATTATTATATTAAATTCATATAAATTATTCATTTAATTCATTCAATCTATGAAGCAGTTCTGCAGAAAACTCTGATGTCTTCGTCCAGTCAATAGTGTCCATGCAGTCAAATTAATAATACGGTTGAATATAAACTATATTACTTCTTATTAACTATTTACAACCTCCCACTCAATAGTCTTGAAACTGTTTATGAGACTGTTTTAGCCTGGTTTAGATTGTATCTCTCTGATCGCTGCCCGTTTGCCAGAGTGGTTTCAGGCCTGAGATTGGCTCTGACCCTATAGGTGCCCCTCTTATCACTTATATGCAGACTATACTAAGATGTATATCCACTCTAAGCCTGGTGGCTGTAAAATGTGGATTTTTGAGATAAAAACATGGATGACCAAAAATCTTAATAGTGAATAGACTGAGGTTTTACTCATTGTCTCTCCTCAACAGCTTCGGTAAGCTGATTCACTTATTCTAAATGTGGATGGCTCTGTTTTGGAGTTCAAAACTAATTGAAAAAGTTTAGGAGTTATATTTGACTCAAGTTTATCTTTTGACCCACACGACACATGCAATATACTGTTAAGAATTGTTTTTTTCAACTCTATTGCTAGACTACGCCCTATATATATTGCTAGACTACGCCCTATGCTATCCTTTCCTTTGACTACTGCAGTGCTCTTCTTGCTGGGTTCCCTAAAACCACACTTTACTAATTGGAAAATTCAGCTTCTAGGATCCTGACTTGAGTCAGGAGAAATGAACACATCCCTGGCGTCATTTGTGCTCCTGCCAAGCTCCTAGACTCTCGAAGGCACTTTATTCTCATTTTTGGGATTTACGGAATTTGTGCATTTTTAAATATCATCTAAAAACACATTCTTTGTATTTTTATCTGTTTAATTGTGTAACTTGCCTTGAGAATCTGCTCTAAAGGCGCTATATAAAATAAAGGTTATTATTATATTATACTCTACTACAGTGATGTCACTGATGTTTCTCCTCCTATCACAGGCCAAACCAAGGCTGCAGAGAGGAGGAAGCTCTGCCTCTTTACACAACAGCCTAATGAGGAACAGCATCTTTCAGCTGATGATTCACACACTTGACCCTCTCAGTGAAGGTAACACACACACACACACACACACACACACACACACACACACACACACACACACACACACACACACACACACACACACACTCTATCTACATTAATTAAAAACAGAATCATGCTCTGAATTGCAGAATTATTTCAACAAGTGATTCCCTAACTAACTAACTAACTAACTAACTAACTAACTAATAATGTTACATTTAAAAAAAAAAATGGATTTTTTTTGTGCATGGAGAGATTTTCATGATAATTAAGCACATGATAGATAGATAGATAGATAGATAGATAGATAGATAGATAGATAGATAGATAGATAGATAGATAGATAGATAGATAGATAGATAGATAGATTTGCGACTGATATTTTTGTAGACTGTAGACTGTGTGTCATGGTTTGATGAAGTGCAGTAGTGTTACGGTGTGGCTTGGTGTGTGCTGATTTTGATGAGAGAAATTAAAGAAAAATGTAAAAAAAAAAAAAAGTGCAAAATTAGCAAAATTTTGTCCATTGTCAATAGTGTAGTGATTTTATATAGCGAAGTAGATGTGTTGCCGTGGAGGCGATTGTATCATTGAGATACTATTATAGTTTTTCAGAAATATTTAAAATTAGTTTGTTTTCATTTAAATTTCAGTTAAAGTTTTTTGTCATTTTTATTAGCTTTTTTTATATTTTATACTTTTTTCTTTAATTTAATTGATTTCAGATTTAGTTATTTTAGTACATCCATTTCAACTAAAATAAAATGAGAAGAGTTGCTTTGGCAACTAAGTGAAATAAAACAAGTTGTGTTTTATAGATCAGTAGATCTCTGTATAGCGACCGTTGGAGCCCTCTGCTGGTAGGGAATCGTAAGATGGCCGCTTGAACACTTCCGGTGGCTTCACTGCCTGCTGGCAGTTTAGAACGTCATGAGCTATCCAGTCATTATATAGATCAGTGAGTAAAACCAGCTATAAAGTGATTGTTCACCCAAAGATGAAAATTGTCAAAGTTGATGCAATCCAATGTTGTTTTGGACCCCATTGACTTTCATTGTTTTGACCATAGGCTGGCAAATTTGTTACATGCTTGCATAGGTATGTAACAGTAAAGGAGACTGAATTGCTGACAACATATGTTGTGCAGTTCAGAATCGATTCTTTCTTTAAGGAGTCAATAACTTTATTTGTCATGCACTTTGTAAAAAAAAATACACATAATAGGGCCCCTTAAAAAATAAGTTAAATAACAACAAAAAGCAGCTTCAACAAAAGCGTATACAATTGATTAAGAACCTTGTAGCTCACAGAAGGTTTGTCTTTAAAAGTTATCATTAAAAAACTTTTTCTTTTTGGAGAAAATTAATGTTTTTACTTCCAGAACCAGAACTGTTTCACTCAATAAGTTGGTGGCATTAGGGGGAGGGGCATTCTCATTTTAGAAAACATTTTGATTGGACCAAATGATTGAGTGCAGAATGAGTCATCAATATTTTTGGCCAGTTTAATGCTTCATCAATCTCTGTTTTGAGTACACTTTCATGTGGATGAGTTCAAATCTAAAAGATGGAACTAAAAGCCACAGAACTGATATTTTGATTGAATAGGGTCTTTAAAAGCTTTCGGCTCTTAACTGAAACATTACATTTTAAAAATATCAATTACTTTTTAAAAAAATGTATGAGGATTTTAGTAGCACATCTCATCTTTTTATTCACTACATGGCTTTGCACTATAATTACTGTTTTTCCTGCTTATTTTCTTTTTCATCTCTTTCTCTGTCTCACTCTCTCTCTCCCTTTCTGTTTTTCTCTGTCTGCGGTTTCCTCAGAATTTGCTGACTCTGGTGAGTTATTCTCTAAATCTCATTGTCATCACAGTCACAGCTGACCACCCACGTCACCCCAAAAACACACTCACAAACACGTGTCCCTGCTTGTCCCTGCTATCTGTAGTGCTGTTTATTCAATTTCCTCTCAGTATTCAGAGATGAATACTAGATACTGTTTGTTTCTTTAAAGTTTCCATGTGTGTTTTTGCTTTCTAGAGCTCCATTTCATGTAACCCATAACCTTAATATCTCCATAACCCCATAGCAAAATGGACACATTTTGTGTTATTCATTGACATGTATGAATAATGACTTTTAACTGTTAATAATTCACAACGACCTTTACTGTTATTATATGCATTTTTCTAGACGCATAAACAAAAACCCAGATGATTCGTTTTATTTAAAATTTTAATTTTTTTTATTTTTGTCCCCACCCTAGCCCTGTGTTTACAGTTTCTCATTGTTTTTTTAAGTTACTGTAATCTCATTTTTATTATTAAATTATTCAGATTACAGTTATCCACTTTATGATACATTACCTGGGTTACGCATATTTCTCACACAGGCAGAGACGCAAAAAAAGCAAGTGTCTTTTTTGTTTCACATTTATTTATTTATTTATATAGCACTTTTCACAATACACATTGTTATATGCAAGGCAGCTTTACATTAAATCATAATGTTAATGTTTATAATATCTTAATGCCTTAAAGTTGCATTTAGTGGATTAGAGCTGTGCTATAATATAGTTTACATTTTGCAATGATATAAACAAACAGTTGAGATTTGCTATATATCGCCCTACGTGAGTATACTGTATGTATGTAAATAAATTTGGATATAATAATATATATCTCACTTAATATTTTGTAATGTGTTGTGTATGTTTCATATCTCTGCCTGTGAGAATTAAAAAGAGACATCAAGTAAACGTCCCGGGTTACGAATGTAACCATGGTTCCCTGAGAAGGGGAACAAGACACTGCGTCCTAGGATGCTTTGGGGAATGCGTCAGTGTGACCAGTGTCTGAATCATGCGTCTAAACATGATAATAACATTGGCTGGCAACAGTCATCACTACCGGTGCGGCCAGAGTATAAAAGGGCACTTGTAGAACACGTTAACAGTTTCTTTTGTCTGAAGGAGATGTCATCAGCCATTCCCGAAGCATGGCAACAGGATGTAGTGTCTCGTTCCCCTTCTCAGGGAACCACGGTTACATCCGTAACCTGAGACGTTGCCTTACTAATGGGAGCTTGCACTGCGTCCTAAGACACTTTTGGGAACGGATACCTACTCCGTCATGCTGAAGGAATGAATGCCGTAACAGCTGACATAAAGTCAATGACTCCACAGAGCTAGGTGCGGAGCCACAATTCCCTGTCCTAGATGGTATGCGCACCAGCGGCTATCCTGAGAGCTCAGGGCCTGGTATTCTTCTGAATACCTTTAAGGGAATATGGCCAAGGATAAGGATTATCCTGCCTGCCATTTCAGGGGGCACTATACCCCTGATGAGTGGAGGTCTCAGGAAAACCACTCTCAAAACAAGAGGAGACCTAGCAACACTCTAAAAAAATGTCAAGGAGGCACATAGAGAGCCAACGACCTGGTATAGTATCTGAGGGGAGCTCTACGAATGGAGGTCTCAGCAGGAATACTTTCTAAAATTAGAGGAGACCTAACTTACCAAGGAGGCTCACAAAAGAGCCTGACAACTCAATACTGCTATCCAGGCGGAGCTCTGGGGGCGTAGACCTCGCCAAGAAGACTCTCTAAGGCAAGAGGAAGCCTATCAATGCCCACCTTGAAGACAATTATCAAGGGAGGCTCAAAAAGAGCTTACAACCCAGTCCACTGCCTCCACGGAGCTCTCAGAGCAAAGACTTGAGCATAACGATCCCCCCATAGCGAGAGGAAGCCTAAGTACGCTCTACCCTAACACAGTGTCCTAACCAGATGCGATGCGATAAGATTCCAGCTACAAATAATTTGTCAGTCCACACTAGACGGGATGCAACTGCGAGATGCGTCGAAATCAATCAAAACCCACAGCCAATCAGAACAGCGTGTGGGCGGAGTCTTGCTGCAAGTGCACAGCACTAGAGAGTAATCTTGACAGCAATCGCAAGAAAATGGATAAGTAGGCTACATAATCAAATTCACAAATATAACACCATTTAAACATTATTAAAAATACATAGGCTACTGAGTCACTAAAACAATCTTTGTCAAAGAATACACTTGTTTGTTCACAGTTTGAACGTTCTTGTTTCCATTTGTTTAATTTCAATATCTGAGGTGAATTATTCATTGTTGCTTTTACAGCTACAAAGCTGGGAGCACTAAATAATATTCAAAGTCACATTGCATGCTTTTAACATTAAATAAAACACATAAAGAGTACCTGAGATTATCATTGCCACACTTTGTGTTTGTTGTTCCAGCCGCGACATTGCAGAAAAATAGAAACCATTTCTAAAATAGAATCGTCGCGTGTCGCGACTGGTTAGGACAACAACTCTGATTAACATGGATAAGATACCTTTTATCGTGCGTCGCGTGTAGTTAGGACACGGTGTAACAGATCACCTCACCAAGGAGGTTCACATAGAGCCACACAACTTAGACATGTTATCGTATGTGGAGCTCTGGGGAGCGGAGGTCTCAGCATGACGAATCTATAAATCAAGAGCAAACCAAGGAGGCTCACAGAGAACCATACGACCCGGTGTAGCCACCCAGACTGAGCTCTAAGAAGGAGGCCTAACTACGCTCTAAGCTAAGGACTACTTACCAAGGAGGCTCACAAAAGCGCCTGGCAACTCGATACTGCTATCCAAGCAGAGCTCTGGGGAGCAGAGGCCTCAGCAGGATGACTCTCTAGAGTGTGAGGAAGACTAACAACACTCCACCTTAAAGACAGTTCCACCAAGAAGGCTCACAGAGAAGCCACACCACTCGATGTCACTGTCTAGCAGAATGATTTTGTCTCCAGACTCCAGCACTCTCAGAGGTGCCGTACAACTGGAAGGGTTTGTCCAAGTCAAACAGACCACTTCCTGTTGGTGTCCAGAGACCAGAAGAGCTCAGAGCCTTCTGTGGTCGGCAGATCACAAGAAAGTATAAGAGGGCTAGGCAAAAGTGCTAACCATGCCATTATAAATGCTCAACTGAGACTCCCACAACAAAACCAATTCCATGATGAGTCTACAGCTTGTGAGGCAGCAACAGATACAACCACGTTCTGAGCCTCCACTCTGTGAGGAAAGAGACATTAACAAACACTACGTTCAGAGTTTTTGTCCAGCGAGACAGTAACATCTACAGGACATCCCGAGTCTCCATGCCAGAGAGACAAAAGCGGACTGACCAAGTTCTGAGTTTCTGGCCCAGAGAGGCAGAAGACACATGCACAGAGACATTTGCAACAAGGTTAAGCTCAGGAAAGCAAACCTTCACTTCAAGGTTCCTTTGTCTGTGTTTTCCAAATTAAGGACCTTCTGCACCTACTTAAGGGCCTTATCTGCGTGTTCCAGATTTTAGGAACCTTGCGTGCTCCATGAGATCAGCATCCCACAGAGCTTCATGTTCAAAGTTGTTAAAACATATTCCCGCTCTTTTACCCACTGCATTGTCACCCAGCACAACCAGTGGAAGACGTTACCCCCATCAGACTGCTCACTCGACCACATGGAACATTAATATCACTTTACCAAACCACTTTCCAGAGACCTTGGCATTCTTGTTTATTATGAGTATATGATTTTTCCATTTTCCATTAGAGGTAATATAGCTGATGCGTAACTCTTCCATAACCACACCCAACTTAAAGTGTAAATTGCAGGTTAAATTTTTCACGAAGATAATGCAATGTGTTTATTAAACATAAAGATAAGAACTGCCCACCATTGTTTTTTATACCAAAATGCTGAATATAATATGAAAAGTTGGCACTTTTAACAGTGGTTTTAAGCACTCCCGCTCCCTTCTTCTAGATGGGGCATGACGTCATAAGAGGAACTCACTAGTAGAGTTACCGGCATAGTCAATAGTACGCTAGCAGCTATATTCGCCTTATTCACCTGTCAAAATGGTAAACCGTTGTGTTTCTGCGGGATGTACAAATTCTTCAAAAACAGGGCACAGGGTCCACAATTTCCCCAAGGACAAAAGGTTGATTCGTGCCTGGGTGAGGTTTGTGGCTACCAAGCGGGCGGATTTTACTGCTGCCTCTGTGACCAAGTCAGCCGTCATATGCAGCGAGCACTTCACTGACTATGACTATGACCCTGGAGACATGCGTCGGCTTAACATGGGGTTTAAGTGCCGGGTTGTATTTCTTTGAAAGCTATAGATGCCTTACATAACTACAGAAAAATTGGTTGTATGTTTTATTTGATAAAAAAATTATGGATAAAATAACTCAATTGTAAACATACTCGTGTGTGCTGACTTCAAGGGGACCGTGATCCTGCCTGAAATGAGAATAAGCTATTTGCAAAACAACGGGTTCAGGCACCGGGTTCAGGCACGTCAGATCAGCCGGTCGCAGGTCGAGCTGTTCCACTAAACTCCAAAACGCGTTCACCTCACGGCAGCACATACTCTCCACTGCTGATTCAATTGGGTGGCATAGCCCACACAAACACAGTGATGGAGACATCAATCTCTCTTTTTCTTTTCTGACAATAAACATCGCTAATTAAATCGTGAGAAATTGATAAAGTGTGGATTGAGGAAGGGTATTACATGACGTTTGAGGCGTCGATGAGACTAGCGATTGGTGCCTGTGCAGTGTGTGCATCTCTACAGCTCTGATTTGGACTGACACCATGTAAGTAAATAATGTCTTCAGTCGTTGTCCCTCCTTGCTATTCTACATGACGGCAAGATTTTGAAAAGACTGGCTTGTTCCCTTATATTATCCGGGTTAAGTTTGCACCAGGCTAGCCTAGACTAGCTCTAACGTAGCTACTCACCAGGACACCTGGCCAACCCTCCACTTATTCTCCTCGCACCAAGCATTAATAACTCTTTGAGTGCCATGGCTCCTGGCAATTTCCTCCCCTCTCTCACGCCTGACCGGTTAAAAATTGTAGGGCTGTGGTCCATAAAGAATTTGATGGTTTCCCACATCCTCAGTCATTCTCCAAATAGCCATAATACAGTAAGAATCTAGCAGAGTATGGGTTGCGAGTGCCTCTTATGACGTCATCACCCAGTTACTGTAAAAAACACGCTACCTTTGAAGAAACCCCAATAAATGTTATTTTAACACATTATAAGACAGAATTAAATATATACATATAGAGCACTTTAATTTACACATTAATTGGCTGTGGTGGTTAACCTGCAATTTACACTTTAATCACTTTTATTGTATGCGTCTTATGCACTTTATTCCTTTATTATCATTGTATTCATTTAGTAGTTGTGTTAGTTATTCTTTTTTATCTTTTGTTAATAAAATTTATATTAAACTTGTGTCTTCCTTGTAATGATGATCTCTACAAGATAACAATCTCACCAATCTTTCAGATGAATCAGCTGAACCACACCCTCCACTTTACATTAACGTGGTGACGTGAGGGCCAATCACTACATTAGAGTCCTTGGATGGGCGAAAGTAAAATCACTTTATGGGAATCCTACTATTAAAGGGTTAGTTCACCCAAAAATGACAATTCTGTCAGTAATTACTCACCCTCATTTCATTCCAAACCCAGAAGACCTTTTTTTTCAGAACACAAATTAAGATATTTTTGATGAAGTCCAAGAGCTTTCTGACCCCCCAATAGATAGCAACGTCATAACCACTTTCAAGGCCCAGATGTCACGGTGTGGTGCAGGCAGAAGACGAAGAACAGTCAAAAGTTCCAATGCAAACTTTTACTCAATATAAATCAAACTGGTACATAGAAGACAGGCAGAGGGTTCACACACAATACGACGTAGATCAGACAAAGACTGACTGAACAGATGGAACTTTAATACAAACACAGATGAACACTGACTAACAGAACACAGGTGATACAAATGACAATGACTAAACAGGTGACAAAACTGAACTCATAATGACAGTAACCATGGATACAAAGGAGTGGTGGAAAAAGAACAAAGAACATGAACCAATCAAAATTCAAACTGAAAGTCCAAACAAACACTGACACATGACAGTACCTCCCCCTCCCGGAAGGCGCAAGGACGTTCAGGAGGAGGACGAAGAGCAGGTGAAGGGCAGACAGAAGGCAGGAGGGACCAGGACGGAGCAGACGGCCAAGGCGGAGCAGGCTGTGCAGGCGGCCAGGGTGGAGACGACAGAGGGAGGAGCCATGGTGGAGAAAGGGCTGACGACTCCAGGGGGCCGACTGACAGAGGGAGCCCGGCAGAGCTGGTGGACTGATGGGCCACGGTGGAGATGGAAGTTGAGCTGATGGATCGACGGGCCGAGGTAGAGTCCTGGTCACGGAGGTTGGAGGCGAAGACCGGGGGTCCACCGACCAGGCTGGAGCTGCAGACTGGCAGACCCATGGCAACCCCACCTCCCCAAAGGTGGTTTGAGGAGCTGAGGGGCTGACAGGCAGTGGCGGGAGAAGGGTTGAGAGGTGATAGACGGGAGGAGGTGAGAGAGGGAGGCTGGGTGAGAATTCAGGAACCGATTCTGGCTCGGGGACAGACTCAGGTTCGGGAACAGACTCAGGCTCGGGAACAGACTCAGGAACAGATACAGTTCTTGGGGCAGGAACAGGTCCAAGAACATGAACAGTTCTTGGGGCAGGAACAGGAACAGGTTGAGGAACAGAACGGGGAACAGGTATTGGCGTGGCGGTGGCCATCCTGGCTGAGAGCTCAGGCGGTGGCCATCTTGGCTGAGGGCTCAAGCAGTGAGGTGGCGGCCATCTTGGCTGAGGGCTCAGGCTGGGCAGGCATGACGTGAAGAACCCTTGGGTCTGGCTGTGTTCCGGACCAATGCACGACGCTCTCCAGACACCGGATGACAAACTCCCTCCAGTCCAGTCCGGTGGTGTCAGGGAGGTCAATGGGATGGTTAAATGTGGACCCAATCCGGAACAAGGTCCTCAGGCTTTCGTCATCGAGGGTGCTGGTGACGGCAAGGCAGCAAAAATCCTTGGTAAAAGAAAAAAAGTTTTGGCTCTCTTGAGCTATGCCGATAACTTTTACCCTATCATCCAATTTGGGCGGTTCCAATCTTCTGTCACAGTGTGGTGCAGGCAGAAGAAGACAAAGAAGAGTCAAAAGTTCCAATGCAAACTTTTACTCACAATATTAATCAAACTGGTACATCGAAGACAAGCAGAGGGTTCACACACATAATACAACATAGATCAGACAAAGACTGACTGAACAGATGGACCTTAAACAAACACAGATGAACACTGATTAACGTCATCATCGTCATTTGTATCACCTGTGTTCTATATGCGCAGCCAGGAGGCCAATATTCTTTCAGTAAGAGCAGAGTGTGAAGGTTGAATTAGCAGAGTAATAGCACAGCTGTACATACGATATTGCAATCCACACAACATAATGGGCAACATATCAGAGTTCAAAAGAGGACAAATTGTTGGTGCATGTCTAACTGGCTCATCTGTGACCAGGACAGCAAATAATGTCCACAAAAAAATACCACCACTACATTAGGACTATTTTACATTAGGACTATTTTAACAATGTCTTAACCACTTTCAAAGCTCAGAAAGGTAGTAATGACGTTGCTGATATCAAAAATATCTTAATTTGTGTTCCGAAAAATTAACAAAGGTCTTCTAGGTTTGGAACGACATGAGGGTGAGTAATTAATGACAGAAATTTCATTTTTGGGTGATCTAACCCTTTAAGGATTCGACTTACACTCAACCATGAAGACAATGCCCAAAGGGGAGCTAGCTGCGACCACTTGGAAACAAATATCTTTGTAGGATCTCAAGACCCTAGACACTCTGCCTTACGACAAAGAAGGGTTTGCAAACTGGGGCGAAAAAACTTCTTCCTGTTGTGTTCTTGAGATCGAAAGAGCTCGTCCCAGGGACTGGGGGACCCTGTTTTAAGAACTGACTCAGGGGAACGGTTCTGCTCTTCAGTCAAACCCAAGGAAAAATTGGCTCCCTAGACACTCACGAAGGTCCCTACGGCAAGTAAGGGTTCGCAAACAAGGGTGAAAAAAAATATTCCTGTTGGGTTCCAGATATCGCCACCACCGAGCATTGCTATTGTGCAGGCCAGTGGAGGGGGCAGATCTAAAAATAACACCTGCCTGCACTCTCTCTCATAAGACTCTCCCTTTGCTCCGCCCACCACCTCCGTGATCGAACCTGCCTGCCGCTATGGCGGCCACAGGATCTGAACAGTGGTTGTCGTGTGCTCTTCTCATCCCTTGAGAGAGAATAAACATCAAAGGAGCTTATCACAGCGACCATATCATAAAGAGCGCGTTCAACTCCCTCGAGAGCTAAACGTGCTTCGCTCAAATGCCAGACTCTATCACTAATCAAGAATTACGGGTAGAACAGTCACAAACACATCACTGCGAGTGCCTTCGACTGCCTCGAGAGCCGAAGGCGCTTGTGCAAACACTAACAACTATACCTCAGGTGAGAACAAAGTAAAAGCTTCTTACCTGTCTCTTTCAGTCAGTCTCGCGAAGGCATCACAAAGAGCACCTTACAATGAGCGCATTCAGTTCCCAAACACATAACACATCCTTACCCAAACACATTACCCAAGTCGTGTGTCCTCAAGTGTCATCTCTGATATGGAGGCACATACTTCCTGAAATGCTTGGCTGAGTGATCGTCTTCACACATACATAAACAAACGGATCCTGAAGACAAAAGAAATTGTTGACATGTTCTACAGGTGACCTTTTATACTCTGGACGCACCGGTAGTGACGTCATAGGCTGTCGCCGGCCAATGTTATTGTCATGTTTAGACGTGCTTCAGACACCGGTCACGCTGGAGGCATTACCCAAAGCATCCTAGGATGCAGTGCGCAGCTGAAATATGCCAGAAGTGCATGGTGCGATTGTGGCTTTTGTCTTTGAGTAAAATCATTTAAAATTTGTTTAGCAAAAACTGTGTCAGTGAAATGTAAAATTCCTATTTGAAATAGGTCATACAGAATAAGGTATTAAAATGTGCTTTTATAAGTACTAATACACAGCCAATATCCCTAGTAAAATGTATGCTAATAAGCAACTAGTTAATAGTGAGAATTGGACCCTAAACTACTGTTACCAGACATTCTATCACTGAACTTTACTCCATCTCCATAGCAATCCATTTTTTAATGTAATTTGTCAATCTGCCCATGCTTCTATACTGTCTGCAAGATATTTATTCATTTTGGTCTAAATATGACCATTTCCAAATGAGAAAGGGACCCATTTCATAGAATAACCCTGCTAGAGATTTGCTCAAAATTGAAACCCTTTAAAGGCCAAAACAGTAGTTGAACATTATTAGATGCTCATCTATACTTTCAATATCATTTCAAGGTATTCAGTTCCACTTATATGAACTCTAGCAGTGTTGGGTATAATACATTACTAAGTAATCAATTACTGTAATTTAATTACTTTTCTTTTACTTTAATTACTTTTTTAATTACAGTTTCTTATGATGTTGATTAAATTATTATGATTGAAATACTGTATAGACTACAGAACAATTCTATATAAAACAATAGTGGATTTACGATCAAAATATAACTATTAACGTTAAAATTTCTGTTTTTAATATAACCCTTTTCCTTTAAATACTTTGGTCAGTTCAAGAATAATTCATGCAATTTTATATGATTTATTTGAAAGAATTAAAAGAGCAGTTTAATGTCCATCCTTGCATAGTTCAACTGGTCTATTCAACTGGTGTATTCAACTGCACTATTTTGCTTCTATAAAACTGTTCATTTAAAACATGAATATATGGAACAATGAAAAGAAAGATCCAAGAAGCGTGTTTTGAGCTTTTTGGTAGGTGAAATTTGTAGATAAAACAAATTTTCTGTTTAGCAACTTAACCAGAATTAAAAAAACAAAAAAACATTAATTTATACTGCATCGTAAATACAGATATAGTCCAGGTAACTGATTGTGACATTGCAAGCTGACTGCTAAGTAGCTAGCTACAGTATCAAGTGACTATGCCTGCCGTCATGGCAACCAGGAAACAGAAAAATAAACACTGACTCGCCTGAAGTTACAATTGAACATTGACTTAATTATGTTTGAAAGTCATAAACTTTTACAGCAGTGAATTAGGATCCATTATAACTAAGTTTTATCCATTAATTTTTATATATCTTGAATGCACATATGTAGAGATTAACAATGTAAAAAATCCAAACGTTTTTGACACCTCATTGATAAGTACATTAAGAAAATGTTAAATGTTCTGAATATTGGACAATGAAACTGAAACACTAGCTAATATAGTGTTGGAGGTTTCACACCTATATGCGCAGCCAGGAGGCCAATATTCCTTCAGTAAGAGCAGAGTGTGAAGGCTGAATTAGCAGAGTAATAGCACAGCTGTACATACGATATTGCAATCCACACAACATAATGGGCAACATATCAGAGCTCAAAAGAGGACAAATTGTTGGTGCATGTCTAACTGGCTCATCTGTGACCAGGACAGCAAGTAATGTCCACAAAAAAATACCACCACAAAGGACGAACCACAAACAGCGGGAGTAACTGTCAACGCAAGAGGAAGCTGTCTGAAAGGGATGTCCATGTACTAATCCCGATTGAATCGAAAAAGCATAAAACCACAGCTGTCCAACTAACTGCATAATTAAATGCGCACCTCAGCTCTCCTGTTTCCACCAAAACTGCTCATCGGGAGCTTCACAGAGTCAATATTCATGGTCGGGCTGCTATTGCCAAACCTTTGGTCACTTGTGCCAATGCCAAATGTTGGGCTGTGGTCAATGTGAAACATGAACTGTTCTCTGATGAGTCCACCTTCACCTTCACTTGAAGTTACAGCGTGAAGAAGCCTCATAAAGTCTTAACACCCGGACGGTTGTGTGCCCAGAGTGAAGCATGGGGTGAATCAGTGATGGTTTGGGCTGCAATATCATGCCATTTCCTACTGAGCTTGATGGGAGCATCGTTACCAAGGACTACTGAACCATTCTGGAGGACCATATGCATCTAATGGTTCAAACATTGTACCCTGAAGGGAGTGCTGTGTATCAGCATGATAATGCACAAATACACACAACAAGACTTGTGACAGAATGGTTTGATGAACATGAAAGTGAAGGTGAACATCTCCCATGGCCTGCACAGTCACCAGATTTAAATATTTTTGAGCCACTTTGGGGAATTTTGGAAGAGCAAGTTAGAAAACTTCCACCAGCATCACATAGCCACTGGCCACTGTTCTGGAAGAAGAATGGTTCAATACCCTCTGGCCACTGTGAAGGACTTGTATCTGTCATTCCTAAGATGAATTGATCCTCCTCCTCTTATCCTGGCGATGCGGCTAAATTTGTTTAGATATGCGCGTGGCGCCTGCAGCTGTACAGATATATGCACTGTGCGTACCAT
This sequence comes from Abramis brama, assembly GCF_963993115.1. Taxonomy (NCBI): domain Eukaryota; kingdom Metazoa; phylum Chordata; class Actinopteri; order Cypriniformes; family Leuciscidae; genus Abramis; species Abramis brama. The sequence goes on along the minus strand of NC_139965.1, from coordinate 50,831,027 downwards.
GAGAAACGTTTTTAGTTTCACAAGTTTACTTAGAACTTCGCAGCACAGCCCAGTGGATAACGGAACGCAAACTTAAAGGAGTTGGGTTTACTCCCGGTCCCAGACACTATTATTAAACAGCGTTGAGACTAGTGAGAAGCGGTTCAATTCAACACACCTGTCTGTTACAAACCACAAATCACTCAATGATTTAACTAGTTTTATTGGATGAAACAGCCTCAACATTCCCAACACGCCTGATGAGGTAAACAGCAGAAACATTGTGCCATGAACAAAGTTAGAAGACTTTAAATCCCCTAATCACCACCCTTACAAACATTTAAATGTACTGTAGTAATTTACCATGGTTTGGGCAGAAATGTGTAATATTTATATTGAATACTATGTAGGTAGAGGAATATATAATTCAGTGTGTGTATAGTTTTTACCTGTGTTTAGGCATTTATTTATACAGTGGTAGTGTAGTGAGTAGCCATGCATGGTATTACCTGTGGTTACCAAGTCTCACTGTCAGAATTTTTAATTTAAGCCTATAACAATTATAAATAAAATAATTCTTACCAATAGCTATGAGCTTGTATAATTTATATATTTGTACACAGCTGTAAATAAGTTATTTATTATGGTCTTATAAATCTGCATACTGTTGGGTACCACATTTCCAAGTAAATGCAATACTTTTTTTAGGTTTACTTTAGCTTATTTATTAATTCTGTTATGTTTCAATAAGTAACAAATAATGTTTCAATAAATCAGCTAAACCCACCGGCCCTCCTCAACTTTTCGATTTAAAAATCCGGCCCTCAAATGAAGCTAATTGAATAGCCCTGCTCTTCACCATATACTGATAAATTATTATGGTCTAAAACCAGGTGTCAGGTTTGGGTTTTATTGTCCAACAATTGTCCCTGTGACAAATTTTTTTTTTTGTAGTTTTTTTCTTACACAAAAAACTCAAACCATTGGGTCACTCACAGCATCACATACAAGCTTGGCAAAACTGCACCTGTTTTATAAACACAGCAACACATCGTGATTGTGTTCATAATATATTTGTTTCGGTGGCTTAATGTGACGAGTATTCCTTATGTGTGCCGGCACATGTAGTTTGGGAGTATTACACACACCCTTCAAATAAATTGATTAATTGCATAAGTTCATTAATTGATATTGAACACATTATAAATGACTACTGCCTGATTTTCCACTTGCACACGTAATTCATCCCTCTTCATCACTGCCACAGCTCTCACAACCTTTCCCGCTCTTCAGAAATCACAAACCATATATGCAGTGGTTTTGTCTGTGTGTGCATGTGTTTTTTTTTATTGTCTGACCTCTTGCACAGCAGTTTGCATTGATTAATGAGCTCGACCCCCATGCCGGACCAACAGTTTCTCTATTTTTGGAATGATCTGTCTGCTCCGTCAAACGGACACGCATGCATTCATAAAGACGCTGTTATCTGTCATACTGCCCTTCCACCTGATTGCACACAAACATGCACAGACATTCACCCATGCCAATAACAGTCTGATAGGTTATTTTATGTGACCTTTATTATGTAACGTGAGCCCACGCACACACTTGCATGCAGTCGCACACCCTTTCCCAGCCGAATCGATGTTAAAAGCTTTGTGCCGCTGGGATGACCGGTCAACAGTTGCAGAGGTCATTCTGCAAGGTTGCCAGACTCATTACTTAACGAAAACATGTTTACAACATCTGTGAAGATCTTACAGATAGGTTACAGATAGGAAAATCTCAGATTTAAAATCAAACTTGAAGTCACCATGAAATCAAAATTAGGCAAGGCAAGGCAAGTTTATTTATATAGCACATTTCATACACTATGGTTATTCAAAGTACACTTCGAAAAAGAAAAAAATTTTTTTAGCCTTACTGTTATAAGCTAGTGTTCTCCAAAACAATGACACAATTCGTATTTAGAAGATATAAGCATTCAAAATGTACAGTCTCTAACTTTTGTCAATATGGATCAATGATTTTGTTGACATCACACTGCACTTCAGCTTCTCATCAGATTTTCTATCCAATCAAATGCTCTCTAGAATCTGAAGCGTCCCACCCCCCTACACTATAAATAGACCCTAAAATTGCAGCTAAAATCAGTGCACTTGTTCACACATTTACCATTTTCTAAATGGTGAATAGTTTTATAGGTGTTAAGTATACACTTTATAGGCGTTAGGGAAATATTCAGACAGTGTAAATATACTTTCCATTGGTATTAAATGAAGTCTGGTTTGATGTTAGTGTCACTCAAACCGCAGCAGCGCGCACAAAATCTGCTCCGGTCTAGAGACACGATAACACAGAGCGGATCATACGCACGAGTCAGCGCAGACCACAAAACTTGGCCTTGTTCCTAATTCTTGTTTGAATTTTGGACTCCATATATATGCCAGAAATGGCTAATGGCATCACGACACAATGGTTTGAGACTGAACACTGCAAGTAAATGAAAATCAAATCGTTTCAAATGAAAATAACCTTTGCTTAGGTTAAGCATTTTATACATAATTTTAGTATTGCTGTCTCACATAGCCATACTTTTGTCTCTTTGTAAGTTGGACTAGTTTGCAGCTTATTATTAACTTAGACAGGAAGGATGAGTCTGAAATAAATTATACCTCAATAATAGACTGCATGGACAAAAACATTTGGCTGCGTAATATGAAATTCTGCTCATGGATATCAACTTTCCTTGCTATTGAGTACACAAACATTCAAAAGTTTGAGGTCAGTACAATTTATTTAATACAAAAATACTTTTATTCAGCAAGGATGCATTAAATTAATCAAATGGGACAATAAAGACATGTATAATGTTAAAAAAGGTTTCAATTTCAAATACTGTTCTTTTGAACTTTCTATTCATCAAAGAATCCTGAAAGTTTCCAAAAAACATGAAGCAGCACAACTGTTTTCAACATTGATAATAATATGAAATGTTTATTGAGTATCAAATCAGCATATTAGAATGATTTCTAAAGGAGCATAGTGTAGCTCAAGCAAATCTTTAAATATCTTTCAAAGGCATGCTTATACTAACTACTACATTTAATAAAAAACTAATAAAACACAAAATTTTGTTTTCCTAGCAGACTTATAAAAACATATGCACCTTGACTCCCGCAGCAGTCAGACAATCTAATTAAACTTGTAATTTTTCTCTTCTTTTTCTCTTTTTGTTCAGTTTTTTTTGCACTTATGCCTGTGAGATCGACATATAAACATATTTTGTTTTTAGCCACCTTACCTCCTCATTCTCACTGACACTTATATATATATATATATATATTTGTGTGTGTCTGTGGTGGGGGTGCTCGTCCACATGTGCAAGCGTGTATTTCCTTACCCTTGTCTCTGTCTGTGATATTGTAGAGCTGGGGACTTATGGCAAGCTAAAATATTATCACTCAATGACCGAGGAAGGTAAGAATCTTTCTGTCAACCCTAATTTTTCCTCTCTTTCTGCTTCCCCTCTCTACCCATGATACTATTTGTTCATATGAGTGTGAGAGAGTTTTCTTTCCATTTTTTACTTTCATGACACTGTAGCCGAGATTTCACTAACATAAGTGCAAATCGTGGTTTCCATTCTTAATTTAGTTTAAATAAAAATTGTCATGGTTATTTTTCTTTCAACGTTTTTTTTTTTTTTTTTTTTTTTTTTTTTTTTCATTGTTTGTTCTGAAAAAAAAAAAGATTGTTTTGTTTGAAAGGTATTTATTTTGTAATATAAATGCATGACAAAATGTGCAGGTAAACATGATCAGAAAACATTTGAAGTAAAACATTTAGAGCTATATATATTAACCCTGTAAAATTGAAACATTTTATTGAACAGTTTATTGAACCCTTAGACAAAAAAAATAAAAATAATAATAATGATTTGCAGACTATATGTGTTTTTGTGTTTTGCAGACTATCTGGCTTTTATGGCTCATAATAGTATGATAAACTGAGAATAGGGTGCTCAAACTCGAGGAGGAAAAAAAGCTCAATATTTTCATAGGCCCAAACTGAGCAAAAATATGCAATTTGGTGCAGAAATTCTGATAGCTTGTAATGTAAATCTGTAAGATCTTCATAACAGCAAACTACTTACATAAAATGCATTATACACATCAGTTATCTCTGGATTATCTACCAATAATATGTCTATGTGAGATGATATTTAAATGCTTAGTTTTTATGATCAAAGCTCTCTAATTTCAAACCATATAATGCAAAGCAATACAATGATTGGGAGATGAACAAATAAACGTTCCTCAAAAGCCTGATGGATCATATTTGATACACACATTTGAACATGATTTTAAAAAAAAGAAAAAGATGTAAGAATAATCAAGTAAACGTCTCGGTTGCATATACAACCCTCGTTCCCTGAAGGAGGGAATGGAGACTGTGTCTCCGTTCCCTCCTTCAGGGAACGAGGGTTGCATACGCAACCGAGACGTTCCTTTTCAGTCGTTCACTTTCTACGTAGTCAGCGTAGACTGAATGGGATCCCCCACTGAAAATGCCACTTGAGCTGCCACCTTCCAATGCCTAGACAAAAGCCTCCTGACCCCCCGCAATTTGAGGCAGAGAAGGGACAGGGCTTAGGCCAGGGAAGTCACTGCTGTTCCACAGGACCGCTGGGGAAGCGTGCCCTATCAATGGAAGGAAGGGACGCTGCTGCATCCTGCCCAAAAGGAGGTAACGTGGAGAATACACAAATAGACTGGGCGGATGACCGGGCAGTATAGCATATGGAATGTCACTGGGGCAATACTCTCACTAACTCACTTAGGAGCTCACCACCCAGGTGGGCACATGCACCTTGGGAAAACTTTCTCACCAAGATGAAGGCAACCACATGTAGTGGGCCAACCTCTGCTTGGAAACAGCCTTACCTTCTGCTGGTCTCCGTAACAGGCAAGAGGTCCAGGCTTTGCATTCTGAGCACGTATAACCGCAACAGAGCGGACGGACAGAGAAAGCCAGGGCTGGGTCTGCCTCCTTCGGGGCAGCGCTTGCAGTCTCACCACTTGGTCCCGTAGGAGAGGTAGGAACCTTGGGCACATATCCAGGCCGGAGTCTCAGATTTCATGAGAGTCAGCCGGCCCGAATTCCAGGCACGATTCGTTGACCGAAAATGCATGCAAGTCCCTACCCTCTAGATAGAGACCGAGCAAGCAAGAGAACTGTTTCTCTAAAAACAGGATTATTAACTCACTACCTGCAGGGCACCTGCAGTGCAGTAGCACCAGAGATAAGTCCCAAGAGGGTAAAGAGGGGGCGCAAGGCGGATTCAGTCTCCTTGCTCGCCTCAGGAACCTGACGATCAAGTCGTGCTTCCACGGATTTGTATCCACTGCATCATGATGTGTGTCAATACAGAGGCAACAACATTTTGAGGTGGAGGAGACAGCCCTCTCTCCAACACATTAGCAAGAAAGAAGCACTGAAGTGATCGAACATCTTCGGGATCTCCTCACAGAGAGAAGACTCAATTCAACAAATAGGTTCCACTTCTAAGGCGTTTGCCTAATTTTGAGAAGTGCTCTCACAGAAGTGATGGTCTCTATGGCATAAAAAGTATTGCGGTAGTAACCAGAACCTCCGTGTCCCGTTCTCTTTAGAACCAGACCTGAAAGGTCTAAACGTGGGTGCCATCATGCCCCATACCTGAGAATGTACTCAGAGGAAGGAGTCAGGAAGGGCTGTCGAGAGGAAAGGTCTGGTTGGGCCATATAAGAGGCAACTAGCAAGACCTGCTCCATCTCCTCCCTGACTTTAGCACAGTTGTGTGCAAGAAGTCTCACTGGGGAATGCATTTCTGCTGTGGCCAGAGTTGTTTCTGAGTTGAGGGGTGTCCACTCAAACAGGAGAAAAACACAACTGGCGGAGGACGAGTCCGGAGGGGCAACAGATGTAACTGTGCAGCCCCGGAGTGGTCCCCAAACAGCTGGACCGCCTGGGGACAGAGTCTCCAAGAGATGTGCTGGACGATCTCCATACTAGAAAAGAGATCCTCAACCTCTGGGTGAGTTTACTCTTTCCCAGTTGACCTGAAGACCCAACTGGTTCTGGAGCACTCGAAGGGTAGGACCTTGTACTGATACTTCGTACCTTCGAACCCAAGAACACAGGAGGCCTGTGGAGCGGAAGGATAGAGATCTGAAGTATACGTCTTTCAGGTCAATGCAACACTTACCTGACTCCACTAAGTGACAGGGGATGCATGAGAAGGCGGATGACCGGGTTCACGAACCGCACCCAGCTGCCGGCTGGCAAATAAGAGGAGGCTGAAGGGTGCAAGGCTTTGCAGAGTCACACACCGCCAGACTAGCCCTCTAGGGGCCAGGAATGGAGAAATTGCTCTTTCTTTGAGTATGTGGGTACCAGACACACATAGAACAAAAAACTTCACCCGGCCCTCCACTGGATGGAGTGGATCGGTGACCATCTCCTAAGAGCATTCCTCCATCCCTGGGAAGCCTGCTCAGGAACGCTTTTGCTGTCACTTGCCACCTGGCTTGGCAGCGCCTGAAGCGGGCGGGGCGCCCCTTCTGCGGCCGGCTCCACATTGAGACCTGGGTGGAGGCTCCTGCAATGGTCCAGCGGGAGCGGAGGTGGCTGTAGAGGGGCGCCCTCGGCGACAAGCAGGCGGAGGACCTGCCGCCGGCGGATGGGTGGAGGCAGCAGCAGGCTGCTGGGGCAGGATGAACCTTGTCCGCTTCTCTCATGTCAGCCAGGTTGAGCCAGAGATGGCGCTCCTGGACCACAAGGGCGGACATCACCAGACCCCAGAGGGCAAGGTCAGTTGCAGTGCAGAGCTCACCCATGAGCTCACGGTCTGGGCTACCCTCATGCATGTTCATGAGTGCCTGGGCCTGATGGACCTGAAGCAACGCCATAGCATGCAGTGAGGAAGCGGCTTGCCCACAGGCTTTGTAAGCTTTGCCCGTCAGAACAGACGAAAACTTACAGGCCTTAGAGGGGAGACGAGGATCCCCCTTGCATGAGGTAGCAGTCGCTGGACACAGTTGCATCGCAACAGATCTCTCCACTGGAGGGATCGCCTCGTAACCCTTCGCCGCTCCCCCATCAAGGTTAGTGAGGGGGAGGAGCTACTCAGGCGATTTCTGGCAGAGAAAGGTGCCGTCCATGCCTTTGTCAACTCCTCATGCACTTCAGGAAAGAAAGGTACTGGAGCGGTGGGCTGAGAACCAGACCGACCCGCTCCGAGAAACCAATCATGAGCCCTACCGCCTCGGCAGCCTTTTTAAGCATGGCTGCCATCTCTGGATCCGGCTCGGACAACGCTGGTCTCCCAGAGGGAGACAGCGCAGCCGAGTCATCATCTCCAGAGCCCAGCTCACCCTCTGATGCTGCGATGGACATCCTGTCCTCTGGAGGGGCCCCGAATGAAACGGCTGGTTCGTCCACTACAGAGGGACCAGCACGCTCATCGGGGAGCTCCACTGGCTGCGGTGCGAAAGAGGAGTGAGGGATCCATGGGGCTTTGCCGGGCGGATTACCCCTCACTGTAATCCTCAGGTCACCCAGCCCAGACGGCACTCCAGCCCACTTCTGGGAAGGTAGCCCAGAAGAAACACTAGAGCGGTGCCTGGGGATGGGGACTCCACCCTCGCGAACAAAGGCACATCTCGACCTCAACACGGAGATGGTCATATTCCCGCAATGAGAACATGACTCATCCACAAGAGCTGCTTCAGCGTGCTTTAAGCCCAGACACGTGATACAACTCTCGTGACCGTCAGAGGGGGACAGAGCCCTACCACACCTTGAAACGCACGGATGGAATGGCATCTTGAAAATGATGCAAACACACCCGTGTTGCTCTTTTAGAAAATGGGACCCGTCACCAGTGCCGGAGCACACAGGGAATGCTGCACACGCGGCAACACTTAATTCAGCGAACTGAAACAGTGAAGCACTCACTTTTCCGCCCTCAACCAGCCGTCAACACACACAATAGAAACTTGTTTGCTGTTAAAACAGCAGTTGAGAGCTCAAAGCTTGCGACCACCGCTGCACTGCACTGTAGAAACCACCAGCACCGGGAGAGTCTTTCTAGAAGAACACCAACACACTCGCTCATTGTACACAACAGTACTATTCAGAGATATCAAAGATGATCGGCTCCAAAGCAAAAAGCAACTAGTGCGTGCATCCACTTCCGTATTTATGCCGTGCCGCGGGGCGGAGTATGTGATGCGAATCCCGCACACCAATTCCATTGGCTCGTTTCAATAGTACTCAAAGATGACTGGCTCCCTAAGCGTGATCCCATTCAGTCGTCGGCGGCTACGTCGAACGTGAACGACTGAAAGGGAACCTAAGTTGCTTAAGTCCAGTAAATATTCATGTTGAAATATTACTAACAATACAAAAGTCAGTAAAGATTTCACATCAGAAAGGCACGTGAACCACAACGTGAAGTACATGTTTTTACAATTAGACTAAAAGGCCTTTTACTTGCTAAAAAAACTGTAAAGTAGCAATCAATTGATAATTTAGAGGTTTCAATTTAAAGATATGTGCATATCAATTACAATACAAGGCTTTATAGGGTTAATGACCACATGCAATTAAAATTAGAATTTTGTGGCTTTAAGTCCACGTCTTCTAGCTTTGAGGTCAAGTATTAGTTTTGAGCATGTAACTAAATGTTTACAGAACTAACCTATAGCAGATATACTCATTTAAAATGCATAGTGTCTTTTTTCAGGAAAACAGATGAAATACAGTATATCAATGATTCATCCAGTACTACACATTTCTGGCCAATCAAGTGCTCACCAGAATAAGAAGGACACTGATTAGGAACTGACTAGCAAGTCATTTTTAAAGAAATAGCTCCTTCTAAACATCCTGTTTCAATAAATATGTCAATGCATGAAAGAAACTAGGTTTGTTTAATTTGGGGTCTTTAAAAAAATGCAATTATCAGAATAGTTGGTTGAATCTACACAAAGTTTTCCGATAAGAGAGCAGCATTACTCGTCACTGTCTGTGACTGCTCGGCAATCCGTGAGAGTCAGATAACGTGCCTGGCTGCATTCAGACACGCACAGAAATAGATGCTAAGAAACGTACGTCACAGTGTTGAGACGAAGAGGAGTGAGTCATTCTATAACTAGAGTTATGCAATACCAGCAGCGCAGGGATAATGCAATAATAACAGCCCCCCCCTCCCCTCTCTCTCGCTCGCTCACGTCTCACTAATACAATAATGTCAGTTCTTAGACATCTGTTATGGGTGAATTGCTTAAGTCTCTTTGAGGATCCATAACATCTAAAGCAACAGAATGACAAATCACAGTGTGCGCGTGCGCACATGTGTGTGTGTGTGTGTGTGTGTTACACAGAGTTACAAAGTTCTAATTTCAGTTCCCTCCTCCGCACTAAACAGACTTTGATGTAATATTCAGCATGGGAAGGTACATGAGTCAATATTTAATCAGACTCTATTTGGAGTAACTCTACCATAGTCTGCTTGTATTCAGAGTAACCCAACAACGATATATTATTAATGCAGATAATAATATATTTTTAAATGAATAAAAGGCCACTTAAGTGTACTTAAAGAGAGTACATTTTCATTACTATGTTTCTTAAAGGGATCCTATTATGCCCTTTTACGAAGTCTTGCTTTTGTTTTTGGGGTGTATATATATTATTAATGAAGATAATATATTATTAAATAAATAAAAGGCCACTTAAGTGTACTTAAAGAGAGTAGGCTACATTTTCTTCACTATGTTTCTTAAAGGGGTCCTTTTATGCCCTTTTATGAAGTATTGATTTTGTTTTTGGGGTGTACTAGAATATGTCTTCATGCTTGATTGTTCAAAAAAACTAATTTTTACATTATTACAGCTCCTCTCTCCTCAGTCTGGTTGAACACGTCATTTTCAAAGTAGCCCCTCCTCCCGAAATACGAAATGTGCTGTGATTGGTTCGCTGGCCCAGTGTGTTGTGATTGGCAGCTCTTAGCGTGTGTTCGGGAAATGTCACGCCCCTTCATGACAGTGAACACTACTCAGATGTAAATATTAACGATGGCGCCAATTTCAAACCATTTCAAGCCCAATTTAGGCCCTGACAATGTTAACAAACAAGAGGATTGTGCTGAACGGATTTCAAGCACAGATTTTACAGGATATTTCAAAATGGTATGTTTTTTTGTCATTTTCTTATAGATGCGATGTTATCTACCATTTAATCATATTTGTCGGAAAACTATCATAATACAAACAGTAATCAATCACAAAACCATGGATCATTTTCCTAAGGGGCGGTGAACAGCCTTACAAAAGCAATGAGCAAGCTAAAGTAAACACTAAGCTAAAAGTAAACACTAAGCTAAAAGCAAGCTAAAGTAAACATACATCAAATAATGTAATGTTAGCTAGCAGGCCAGCGGAGGCAAAGGTTTGCCCTTTGTTTACATCATAGCTATAGCAACTACATAAAGCTTATAATTGGAACTGTTAATAGAAAACACAGCTACAAATAATAAGACATACTTAGAAGTTGTGATCCATAAACAACACATTGTCCCGACAAAATGGAATGGCTACGTCTTTCAGGAGAATTGTGCGTAGCCTGCATTGCACTCTGTCTGTCTGCTGTTCTCCGTGTGTGAATTTTTTTTGGAAAAACAGAAAAACATTGAGGATAGAATGTTCAGGAACAGTGTTAAAAATACATTTTAACCTCTCTAACTAAGTTCGTCAGCCTTAGGACAGCCTTTTTCCGGGGTGTAAAAAAACAGCGACAACATCTCTTCCTCTTCTCTAAAGCAGCCCAACATGACCTCACCCCATTTGTTGTGTGTTTCCGGAGGCAGGGTTTATGTAAATTTTAGAGTTTGTGATGTCAACAACCCAGGAATAAGCTTGTTGAAGTCCCTTCTAGCCATTTGTTATAGTCCTTAAAAAGCGATTTTCTTCTTTTTCACAAGGTAATACTTGCCATGATTTTGAGAAACCCAATTAACCTCCATTGTTTAGACTAGAGAAACTGGAGACCATGCTGACTACAGAACACTAACAATACTTTAGAAAACCTTGCCCACCTCCTGCCTACATTACAAACTATTCCTACAACACCACAAATAAACCTACTTAAACATAGTTCTAACAGCATAGACCCTCAAATTCCATAACCACTTTAAATTACAATCCGGGTTAGTGATATGTAGGTCACGTCACATACATGTGCATGTTGATTGGGGTCACGGCCTTTTGATCGAGCCAGACGGCATTGGCTCTATCAGCCAATCAGAGCCAATGAATCCTCAGGAAGGTCAAAGACATTTAGTGATCAGGATGTTTTCCATTAGTAAACCAACCCTCCACACATATGTTCACACATATGCTTCAACACAAGCTTAATCACATGCAGTTTCATTCATGCAAAGAATTAGACAGGAAAACACTGCTACTGTTTGTGTAGGATCGCCTGAGTTTTTACTTCCACATTGATGGATCCTGAAAAGGCTGTGCAACTGTATTGACGTTTTCTTCATGATTCTGGTACTGCTCTATCCACACTGAGTTATAGACTTTGCCTACAGTATAGACAGATGTGTTTCATGTTCTGTTGGTTTGAAGGTTACATTAAAGGTCAAATGGTATTTTGACCTTTTTTTAAGCTACAAGTTACAAGAGGCTGTGCTAAATAGTGAATAATTGGCTATATACCTGAAATGGTCACATTCACGCTTACACAATCAAAGTTATTTTTATATAGTCCCCTTGGTTGTATACACTTGAATAAAAGTAACGTTTTCTTTAGACAGAGGTCATGACCACTACTACAGATATAAGTTGACCAACATTACTTTTTTGATTGTAGCTTTGGTTTGGTCATGTCGTGGTTTCCCCCGTACACTTGACTAAAATAACATTATATTAAACAGAGGTAAGACACACCCAAATTTAGGTTGGTCAAGCAGCATTTTGCTGTCCTAAACGGAAATTCACTTCTTGTCTTTGCAAACCAAGTACACTTGAATTGATGCCAAATAATAGTTGTCAGTAGTTTTAGTTACTCTCAGCATCACGGGCTAATTTGAGTTACAAATCGCCACAAGCCTTCTTTAGCATCTCCCTAAATACTCAGACCAAGGCAGAAACCTCTTTTCAAATGTAAACATGAGTTCACAATGGGAATTTGCATTAATCACCGTCCCAGACTTACTGGGGACAGTTGATTTACATGGGGGCACACCCACAGCAGTTAACAAGATATATAGTGACTCCAGTACATATCATGCACATGTAAGACTGGAGAAACTCGAAGAACTGTAAGAGAGGGCTACTCTCTGAGAAAACAAAGGAAATTAACATTTGAACTCTCTTGCTATATTACCATCCCCATTCGAGACACGAGTTGATCACCTCCCAATTTACACATCATTCCCTTCACCCATCGCTACCTGAATTCACCCAAAAATCTATATGGTTTAATATGAACATACAGTATTATACATGTTTGGTATCATTTGAAATGTCTCAGTGTGACTGGTACAAAGGTGTCATTCCCACAGAAGTAAACCAAAAAGGTAATAAGGTGTGGAGAGTTTAGAGATTCCCCATATACTGTCACAACATAAAAATAAGAAAAGATTGCAAATGAATAAATATTAAAATATTAAGAACACATTTTCTCATTAAAACATTATATTCTTTAACTAAATAATTTGGCAATATGCAACTAAACCATTTGGTCTCTGTGGGTGCTGCACAGTGATATCCTTTGTGAAAAAGAAGTACACATTGGCACACCTAAAAAGTGCGAACTGAATGTAATGTTCTCAGACACTTGAAATTAATTGTATTGATAAAATGTATTATAGATTAAATTTATAATACATTCAAATAGCTGAACTTAAGAGTGCTTTTTTGACCCACTTCAGTAGGATTTAAGTGCATCTTTATATGTGTTTTCATAATTATGAAATATGGTTAAAGTGTACTACCGAATATAATGCAATTTAATATAATTTCTGTTAAAACTTGTATGCCATATATTTTATATATTTGAACTTGCACATTTGTAATGATTACGTTGCAATTTAGTGTTTTTAAAATATATTAACTTTAAATGTAATATTGAATAACACTTAAATATGTTAGTCAAAACATCAAAATAAGTATACTTTTTTAAAGCATGACAAAAGATTATTAAAACATAATGAATATCAAAATGTAAAAATGTATTTACTTTTAAATTATTACATTTTAAAAGTATACTTAAGTGTGTTAAGAAATATATTCATTTAAGTGCACTTATTTTTCACAAAGGATACACAAAAGGTTAACAGATGTGTCCTGTCGAATGTTATATCAGGTATTTTAACATGGCTGAATATGGCTAATCAGCATCCAGGACCCTATTTCACCAACTTTTTTTTAGAAATGGCCCTACAGTTTGTTTCATATCCAGTGAGTGAAATTAAACATGCTCACTTAGCTGGGAAAATATCCTGGGGAAATTTGTTATTCCAAATCACTCACTCTCTTTCTGGACTATTTTTCAGGAAAATTTCGTGAGAAGGCGTCCATCCTTCACAAAATTGCCAAAAAGAAATGCCAAGTGGAGGACTCAAATGGAGTTGCTGGTAAGTGGTACAGTTGGAAAAAATAACAAGCATTAATAAATTCAAGACTGATAAATAATGGCTAAGTTATTCCTGGTAAATTATGTACTGAGCCAAGCTCTATTAAATTTGCCATCGCATGTTAAATCCATTGCTGAAGTGAACAAGACCCAGCTTTTTTCAACCAATTTCAAATTAGCTTCTTAAGATAACAACTGCTTGCGGACTTTATAGAAACAAAATAAAGTATCACAATATATTTAAATCCCATAATATCATTTGTGTGTTGAATACACTTTCATTTCAAGTGCAAAATTATGCTAACAGTTCCATATTAGCATATTAGCATCAAAAGCAGGGCAGTTGAGAGCACGCAGCTTCTTTGATGTGACCACAGTCTGTTCAGAACATCTTTAACCCTTTCAAATCGATCTACTGCACTTCCTCCATCTTTTTTTTTTTTTTTTTTTTTTTTTTTTTGATCAGGCCAATATGTGTATGACAAATTTTTTTTTAGACATATACATTGGCTACACAGTGCTAATTTTTGAAGTATCTTAAATAATTATATAAATACAGTATTATGTAAAGCTACAGAATGTGAGAGTTTGATCGGTTATGTAAATTACAGTATTGGGGAAGTTCAAAATTGTAATATTCAGGCCTGGTAAATTAACCTTCTACATGCAACGCACCTTACCAAATCAGACTTATACATAAGTCTGACTTATATACTGTATATATAAAAACAGAATGGAGGTATCAAGTTCAAACTTGACAAAATGTTTTAAAGACACAGTGTTTGTAGTGTAAGGTGCTGAAAAAACAACGGCTAAAGACTAAGGTATCTTAGACCTGCCTTAAAATGATTTTATTTGGGGACTTTTTTGCATGTGTCATTTATTTTATTTATTTGTCCATTTAGTACATTTCCTGTTTGTGTTATAGATAAAAATCTGCCAAACAGCTCCAGTGTCGAGGTGGACGTGACTCCACCCATGAATGGCACCGCTGGACAGGATGGTGATGCGGTGAGTTGTTGATACTAAAGTAAAACTAATGCACCGTGGTTATTATAGTTAACTAAAAATAAAACCATAAAACAAATTATGTTAATTGAAATAGAATCAATGTTAACTGAAATAAAAAAAAATAAAAAAATAAAAAATAATTATTTCTACTAGTTGCTAAGAAAACATTTATTATTTTTATTTACTTTTACTTGATGTACTAAAATAACAAAAAAATAAAAAATACTAAAATCTATGTAGACATATTTAACTCTTTTCCTGCCATCGACAAATCAGTGTTTTCATTTTTATATGGTGGGGTGCTGTTCATCAAACATTCCATAAAATTCATTTCAAATAAAATGAAAACTAATCCAACATATTAATAAAACTATAATAGTATCTCAATGATGCTAAAATAACACTGACTACACACACACTAATGTATGCACAGTGATTTTAACACAAAAATAGGACAGAAAGTGAATCAAAGCGCTGACTTTGGAAACAGAAGTGAAGGCCAAGTCACGGCAGGACTGAAAAAAAACCTCACGCTTATTATGACTCAATGGAAAACACATTTGGCCTTCTCCCTCCTGCTGTACTGTCTCCTCATCTCTCACACACACACATACACACTGTCCTGTGTTCAGAAGATGAAGCGTTCTCATCCTCTGCCCCCTGTTGGCACGGCAACATGCCAGCAGAACAGACGGCACAGCATGCATGCAGGCTGAGAGAGACCCTCTCAATGTCACCGTGACTACCCGGTCACAAGAGAACCATCACTCATAGACTGTGTACACACACGCTATAGATCGGTGTGAGTCTGGCGCCTGTCAACAAATATAACATGGGTGTTGCTTGAAGCATTGCCATAAGCAAGTCAAGTCAAATTTGTTTGTATAGCGCTTTTTTCAATACTAAGCTTGTTTCTGCCAAGGAATAAAAGTGTAAAAAGGTAATTGCGACTTTTTTTCCTGGAATTACGACTATACACTTTACAGTTTTTATCTCACAATTCAGAAAAAAAAGTCAATCGTAAATTGATGTGTTATCTCCATTAAAATATTAGTTCACAAATTTCCAGTTAATAAAAGCTGCGAAAATTAGATCTGACATAGAAAGTATTTAAAAGTTTACGACATCCTGTTCAAACAATAATTTCGTCCTCACTGTCTCGTTTTTGTTTGTGTTGCTTTGAAAATGCTGTCTTTTCTGAAGGTCTAGACATATTTTTGTTATACTGTAGAGGAGAAAGGACAAGAGGAGCCGTCGAGTCCTGCAAACCCTCGTCTCCCTGCTCATGTGGAGAATCAAATGCTACATTATTGATGAAGAGGATTCATTCTTTTAGCATTGTTTAATGTCTGGACAAATTGTCCTGGAAAAAAAAAGAGAACAAGGGAAAGGAGATAAGAGAGAATGAGAGAATGAGAGAAGAGCCGCCGAGTCCAGTAAACCTTCGAAAATCAAATGCAAATTGATTAACAGGATTCTTTCATTTAGCATTTTTGTAGGTGTAAGGCTGGAAGCTTATGCTGCTATTTTGAACCAATAATCAGAACAAAAGGCAGTTGAAGGATGACGTGCATAATTCAGATATGTATCTGACTCCAGTATAGTTAATCTGACTCCATTAAAGTTGTTGTTATTCTTTAACCTCTCATTCTTTAAAGGTAAAGTTGTTTCTGAGAACTGAAAGGAAAACGTAGGATTTAACCTGAATGTTTAGATAAATAAATTTATAATCACTTTAGCTTTCAACATCATCGGTGATTAAAGGAAAGATTCTCAAAGCCTTTAAAGCAGGCAAAGTTATTTATTAAGTTACATGTTTAAATATACAGACAGTAGAATGGAACAACTTATTGTATAGAAATGTTCCACTGTTGTGCAGAAAAAGCCTTTCTCATAGTATGAGGTTACGCACTGGTGTGCGGGAGTGGCAGGGTTAAAGCCTTTCTCCAAGATCAACAGTTACCTTTCCTTCTTATACCCTGAGCAAAGCATTGTTAAACATGAGTGGAATACCAACACCAAAACCGACCGACAGGAAACCAAAAGATGAGGCAAATGGGTGGTGATCAAGAGGGGGAGAAGAACATTATATATTCTCCTCAATGCATGTTTAAGCAATAGTATCTAGATTGTACATTAGGAAACTTTAATATCTCTATTAAGTTCACCACCGTTCAGTTCAGTTTATAAGCTGTCAGATGAGACCAAACATGGCGTAGTTACATATTGTCAGGGATCAGCCAGGCTCCATCACCTCCCAATCACAAAGATCGCTGTCACCTGAGTATTAATCACCCGCACCTGCACTTCATCTGCTTATCATCACAGACACATATAAGCGCACACATCATTCTGGCACTTTGTCTGGTCTTGTTCATGAGTAAGATGAAGATAGCATTCCTATGAAGTTTATGCTACGTCTATTCGTCTCCCATCCTGTTTCTCCAAGTCTCCATCGTCTTCCTGGTCTCCTTCGTCTTCCCCCTTGTCCAGCCACTACTCACCTCTCTTCCAGCATCGGTGTGTGCTTCCGCCATTTACCTCTTTGTCACCCGCGGCCTCCTCAACCATCTGCAACGGAAAGAACTGCCAGCATCTCCATTTACCATTCTCAAAGACATTCTCATTTACCTGCACTCGCTGGTGCTCACAACCTCCTGATATTAATAAATCTGTTTCTCACCTTTATCAATCTTGCTGTAAGTCTCTGCTCCGTAACACATATTAGAACACACTAGTAAATAAACAGTATGTAGTTGAAAGCATATGTCCTGTGAAGCAAATGGTACAGATGTGTCATTGAGGTGCAAACGATTCTGTCTCTCTAGAAAGAACCATCCTGTGCCTGGAGTGTCCTAACAGTCCTCAGTCCGCATACTGATGAAATCCCCTGCACTGGATATGCATTAGCATACTATGATGAAGGCCACGTTTAATTCACATAGGGCAGTAAAGAGTTCTACCCATATTCACTCAGCCCTACATAGGTTTGGACAATTTGTACTGGAATTTACTAAAAAAATAAATAATTATTAAACTTTATTAAATTTTTAGCAACGGCCGGGAGCATTCAGTGTTTTTAAATCATAATTGTCATGTAATTAAGTGTTTATGGCAAGGGATTTCAAATTTTAAATATTCAAATTTGATTGCATGGACCCCCAAATACAATGATCCACTTGTGAAGGGACCTCTTACCATTTTATATTTTTATGAATAAATAGTAATTGTTTTTATAAATTTGTAAATAGTAACTTTATAAAAATGTAATTGTATAATTGTAAATGTAATAATTAATTATTTCATATATAGTATTATTATATATATATATATATATATATATATATATATATAGATGCATATGCATTTCATCAGTAAGAGCAGAGTGTGAATGTTGAATTAGCAGAGCAATAGCACAATTGTACTTAAAATATATAAAAACATAATGGGATACATATCAGAGTTCATATGCGTGTCTCGCTGGCTCATCTGTGACCAGGAAAGCAAGTCTTTGTGGTGTATCAAGAGAGCTATGGTGCTGAACAAGAGTCCGGATGTGTGTAGAATATATATTTGTTAGGTGTGAGCTGAAGCGTTTGTTAAATTATTCCGGAGATCTGTTGGTCTGTGGGAAATTAAACGTTAACCTTAATGAGGTTAACTTGTAAAAGTTGCCGAAAAGGGAATTAGCAAAGATGTTCCCTTTCAGTCGCTCACGTTTGACGTAGTCGTACGTTAAGACTGATTGGGATTACGCCAGGGAGCCTGTCATCTTCGAGTATTGTAAAAAAGAGCCAAAAGAGCCACGATCACGATAGATGCATCACGTGTTTGGGCTTACAACACGCTGAAGCAGCTCTTGTGAATGATTCATGTTCTCATTGTGGGAACATGGTCATCTCGGTGTTAAGATCGAGACGTGCCTTCATTAAAAAACGAGGGTGGAGTCCCCACTCCTATGCCCTGTTCTAGTGTTCCCTCTGGGTCAACTTCCCAGGGGAAGCCTGGAGTGCCGCATGGGTTGGTTGATCTGAGGATTATGGTGAGGGGAAATCCACCCGGCAAGGCCCCGTGGATCCCTCCCTCCTCTTTTTTTACACCGCAGCTGGTGGAGCTCCCAGAGGAACGTGCTGGTCCCTCTGTAGTGGACTGACCAGCCTTTTCGTTCGGGGCCCCTCCAGAGGACAGGATGTCCATCGCAGCATCGGAGGAAGAGCTGGGCTCTGGAGATGCCGACTCGGCTCCGTTGCCTCCCTCTGGGAGAGCAGCGCTGCTCAAGCCAGATCCAGAGATGACAGCTATGCTGAAAAGGGCCGCCGAGGTGGTAGGGCTCGTCTGGAATTCTCCACCGTGTCCCGAACTGTCTCAGTTGGATGATTTGTTTCTCGCGGCGGGCCGGGCTGGGCTGGTTCCCAGTACCTTTCTTCCCTGAAGTGCATGAGGAGCTGACTAGGTCGTGGATGGCACCTTTCTCTGCCAGAAACCGCCTTGGTAGTTCCTCCTCCCTCACTACCCTTGATGGAGGTGCGGCAAAGGGTTACAAGGCTATCCCTCCAGTGGAGCGATCTGTCGCGATGCAAAAGAGCTCACTAAAGAGCTCTTGGAGATGGTCACCGATCCACTCCCTCCCCCCGGTGGAGGGCCGGGAGGAGTTTTTGTTTGTGTATGTCTGTTTCACCACTGGCTCCCATAAAAGCGGAGCCAACGGACTCTACATTTTCAAAGAAAGAGCAATTTCCTCTGTTCCTGAGTCCCTAGAGGGCTAGACTGATGGTGTGCGACCCTGTACAGCCTTGCAACCTTCACCTACCCCTTGCTTTGCCAGCCAGCAGTTGGGTGCGGTTCGAGGACCCGGTCTCGCCTTCTCACACACTCTCTGAGGTCATCTAGAGACAGGTAAGAGTCGCACTACACACTCAGACCCTGCTTCGGGCCACCTTTGGGCCTTCCAAGCTGGGTCCTTGTTTTTTGC
This sequence comes from Abramis brama, assembly GCF_963993115.1. Taxonomy (NCBI): domain Eukaryota; kingdom Metazoa; phylum Chordata; class Actinopteri; order Cypriniformes; family Leuciscidae; genus Abramis; species Abramis brama. Next base: position 50,811,373 of record NC_139965.1, on the reverse strand, counting down.
CTAGAAGTCTGTGGTATCCATGGTTCCCCTGCATCACTCAGTTGTAGCACTACATGGTGCTCCTGGCTGATCCAGTCGGTTCCTCTGTACCAACAGACTCAGCTTCACTAGCACTGCTCAGTACAGCGACCGTTGCTCATACGCTTACCTCGCATGTCACAACTCGCCCGCCACCACCTCCTATGGAGTTCATAACTCTTTCATAAAAGAGGTCACTTCTTCCTAGGGCTGTAGTACTCGAGTCCGGTCTTGGACTCGAGACCGCTTTTCTATGGTCTCGGACTTGTCTCGGACTCGCTGGTATTCGGACTCGGACTTGTCTCGGTCTCGGCCACTGGTCTTGCCAAATATGGCTTTTGGTCTCGACCGAGTCCAGGTGTCTTTATTATGTTCCCAGTAATCACACATACGTCGCCGCGATATTAAAACAAAATATTATTGGAGGGAAAGTGAAACACTGGCCACCTAATAACTATGGGCATTTCGGCTCTTTTTCGTGAGCCGGTTCGTTTCACTCAGCTCAATGAAAAGAGCCGGCTCTTTTGACTCATAAACGGCTCTATAAAAAAATAGATGTTTAAATAAACTCGCTGAAAGTCCACCGCTAGTGCAACGTGAATATTCACATTTTTAATTGTCCATAACACCCCGAAAACTAGCCTGCTTGCCTTGCACATCTAATTAATGGGCAAAGTTTTCCGACTTTTTTTCTTACCTTTCTTTCTTTGCCTATTCCACGAGTGGTAGGCTAAAATATTATTTTTCATCACGTCATCCGCCCGATCCGCGGTTTATCCGCATCTCTTGTGTGTGTGTGTGTGTCTGTGAGTTGGCTCGGCCCTCCCTCATGCAGTTTAATTGGTTGACATCGCGTGTATGATTGACAGGAACAGAATGTAAGGCTGATCTGACAGTCGAAACGAATGTGTGTGCTCCTTTAGGCCTATATAATTATTATTTTTTTGTTGTTCTTTGAATTAGTCAATTATTTTAAATAAAATTAAAATTATTCATTATTTCATTATTACATGATTTAATTTCTATAGGCTAGCCTATATTTTTTTAGCAGACTGCTTTTTTTTTTTCCTGTCCTGGACTCGGTCTTGACTCGGACTCGAACCTTTTTGGACTCGGTTTTGACTCGGACTCGAACCTCTTTGGACTCGGTCTTGACTTGGACTCGACTAGTCCTGGTCTTGGACTTGTCTTGGACTCGACAAAGGTGGTCTTGACTACAGCCCTACTTCTTCCACTTCAAGTTCCGGCCTGCTCAATCGTGCCGCCCAGGTGGCCTCACGACAGCCTGTTGCCGAAGAGAGTGGAGACTCCATCCCCAGGCTTTCCAGCTGTCCGGGATTTCTTCGGGGCCGCACAGTTACATCTGTTGCAAACGCTCTGATCTCATCCCCTTGCCAGTTGTTTACTCTCTGAAACACGGAGACTCTGGCATACAGCTGACGCCGGGGCCTACGCAAGATGTGTTAATTCCCCAGTGAGCCCTCCTGCACATCACTGTGTTAAGTCAGGTAGAGAAGGAGCAGGTTCTCTTAGTTGCCCCATAATGGCCCAACTTGGACCTTGTTCCCCAGACAGCCTTCCTGACTCATTCCTCTGAGACTTCTCACGGATGGTACCGTTGGCACCTGCACTGAACCTGAGAAATCCAGGTTCCGTTGCGGTGGTTCAGCTATCTACCTCTAAAAGAACGTAGATACTATCACTTCTGTGAGAGCTCCCTCTAGAAATGAGGCTTGCTTACAGTCTGAAGTAGAACCTGTTAGTTGTTGGTGTTTTTCTCACGGGAAGACCCCCGTGGGTGTTCGATCACTTCTGTGCTTCCTTCCTCAAAATGATGTTGCTCTTATATTAACGCACATCATGATGCAGTAGAGCTGTAGGAAGTACGACTTGATCGTCAGGTTCCTGAGCGGTGCAAGGAGATGAATCTTCCTTGCGCCCCCTCTATACCTTCTTGGGACCTCTCTCCAGTGCTACTGCACTCTGAGACCTCTCCTAAGCACTGCAGGAAGTTGAGTTAAAAATTCTGTTTTTAAAGAAACAGTTCTCCTGCTTGTTTGCTCTATCAAGAAGGTAGAGAACCTGCACACATTCGGTCAACGAATTGTGCCTGGTTTCGGGCCGGCTAACTCTCACTAATATGAGACCCCGGCCTGGATATGTGCCCAAGGTTCCTACCTCTCCCTTAAGACGGGACTAGGTGGTGAGCCTGCAAGCGCTGCCCCGGAGGAGGCAGACCCAGCCCTGACTTTTTCTCTTGCTGTTATTCAGGACAGAATGCAAAGTCACAGAACCTCTCGTCTGTTTCGGAAACCAGCAGAAGGGAAGACAGTTTCCATGCAGAGGTTGGTCCACTAAAAATTAGTGATTGCCATCATGGATTGCCCACCTGGATAGTGAGCTCCTCCAAAGAGAGAGTTGCTCCTTTCTGGGCGTTGACACGAGTGCCTCGCTGATAGATTAAGAGCTGTGGGCTGGGCAACACCAGCACATTCGCTAGGAAAAAAGCCTGTGTGTCGAGCCGGTTGCTTTCCATGGGCTCCCTTCACACGAAACCAGCTTCAACGTTAGCCCGGTTTGTAGTGTCGGCTTGCTGCGCCATTCCCCTCCTATGGACTGGATAAGTGCGCTTTTTGCTCCAGTTGAGTTCCCTTTTAGTTGGGATCCCAATCAGTCATAACGCACGACTACGTCGAACGTGAGCGACTGAAAGGGAACGTCTCGATTACGTATGTAATCCTCGTTCCCTGAAGGAGGGAACAGAGACGTAGTCCCATAGCCACTATTGCTGTACCACCACTGACCCGGGTTCCGCTCGGCTCCTCTGCAAAAAACAACTGGTGCGTGCATCCACTTCCGTATTTATACCCGCGCTGTGATGCATCACGCACGCCAATGTCCATTGGCTCGTTTTTACAATACTCGAAGATGATAGGCTCCCTGGTGTAATCCCAATCAGTTGTAACGTACGACTATGTCTCCGTTCCCTCCTTCAGGGAATGAGGGTTACATACGCAACCGAGACGTTTTTGAGTAGGGAACTCTTAAAGGGGTCATGAACTGAGAAATCAAAATTTCCTTGAGCTGTTGACATATAAGAGGTCATGATACTATAAGAATATCCTGTAAGTTTCCGAACTGAAAACTTCCTTGTTAGTCCAAAAACAGCTGATATTTGCTGATACCTCAAAAAATTCTTCAATACGATTATGATTTGATTCGATTTGATTCAGGACTGTATCGATTGATTTATCGATATTTAGATATTATGTACCAAGTTTACACAACCAGTTACAATTTTATTAACCCAAAAATGCAACCAAAATATATAACATGAACGTTTAATTAAACTTTTTGTAAATTGCACACCCTCTCCCATTTGGGAAATCTATAACAGAAGAGTTAATTTTCAAAAACAGATAACTATCAATCAGTCTGCAGCAGGGTTGTTTTGATTAAGCAATAATAACTCAAAAAAAAAGGTTACTTACAAAATGAAAGTTCATTCAAAGTGTTTTTTTTTCCATATATATTAAAAGTTTTTTTTTTTTAGCAAAAGCAGATTACTCCACATTTCATGTTTCAGAGTTAAATAAAAACCAAGTAATTGCTATGAGATATAATAAAGCACTCGGTTAATCTTTGTAACGTAAATCTCCTCCGCTGACATAGACGCCTGACAAACTTTATTGTTGTGATTAAACGCAATATAGGGAGCTTTTCTCTCTCCACTGTAACGTCCTGCTTTAGCAAGGCTCCGGGAAAAAGTTTCAGCTTTTATTTTCCTTTTACGCCCCGAATAAGATATCACAGGTTCATCAAGTTAATTGAAATTATCCACTTTGGGTCAGCTTTGACGAAACTCCTCTCAGCTAGCGCATCTTTTCGAAACGAATAGCAGCCTTGTCATCTGACCTGAATACTGCACTCTGATTCGCTAAAACGGACTTATGGAGTTGTGTTCACAAACAAAAAGGGTGCTTGTTGTTTTCTGCTGTAAAACATGAACTCGCGATGCCTTGACAGTGGACAATACCGGCTTTTATGACAAAACGTGTTTAGGATTCAGTCAATCTTGTCAGGCGTCTATTTCAGATGAGGAGATTAACGTTGCAAAGACACACCGGCAGACAGTATGGTGAGTAAACGAAAATGCGCGCTTTGGCGGAAATGCTTAGATGGATGTTACATAAGGATGTGGAGAGTGTCAAAATAGGTACCTCATATCGATATTTTACGTGTGGCATCAATGCATTGTATCGTTAGATGTTTGATTGATACATCGATCCATATCGATATATTGTTACAGCTCTACTTTCATAGTGCTAGGAATGTAGTTATTATTTTTTCATCAGTGTGAATGTCTCTGTTGAGCATAATTATTTGTGTCCAGTACATTTCACTGTGGATTCTTTGGTAAATCAGTCGCAATTTCAGCGCAGCCTTTGCAAACAGACACTTGCGATATGGACTTGACAGTAATGCGACAACATGTAAGTAACTGTATTAATTCTGTGACCAGTGATTTCTGATATGTAATGATTAATGTACAGTCAGATGGTCTTTGTCTATGTGTCAGTAAATTAAACCAGTGACTAAACGGTCATCTTCACATTGTTTCTCTTAGTAGGATGAAGATAATGTATTGTTTAAACTGTGATTAAATTACATATAGAAAGCGATCAAAGAACGTACTCAGTTACTAACGTAACCTCGGTTCTCTCTAGAAGAGGGAACGAGTACTGCGTCTTAGCTAAGACGCTGCGGGAAAAGTCTCTTTTCACGAAATACTGAAGCAAAAAATTATCCTTAATTTTGTAATATTGTAAAGCGCATTTGCAGCAGCATACAGCCATAGGCGAGACGGCTCGCTCGCTCATTGGCTGCTCTGCGGCAACTGCATAAGCCTATCGAGCGAGGGCTGATGCAACATCAGACCAATGAGGGCGCTTCGCGCCCTCCTTGCCACTTCCCGCCGAAACGGGCGTGGCCTAGCCTTATAAAGGTAGCTCGAAAAGGCTGACTCACTTGATTTATTTCATCGCCGAAGCGAACCAGAGTGAATCGTACGCACGGCGGGGAACGCAGTACTCGTTCCCTCTTCTAGAGAGAACCGAGGTTACGTTAGTAACCGAGTACGTTCTCTTACGAGAGTTCTCTCGTACTGCGTCTTAGCTAAGACGCTGCGGGAACCCAATGTAAAACGCCGTGCGTGCAGGGATGAAACACCAATAAACCTGGAAGCGAAGCCCAGGATTTACAGTGCACAATCACTAGAGGGACTCACAGAGAGTCCTAGAACAGGAGGGGGAACCCTCCGTCCCCATATATAGCAGCGTCCGCAGACGCGATAATATGACATCACATAGTCAAGGCAAGAGCCTGACTAATGTGGGAATGTGGGTCTTACGCAATACTGCCCATATGACAGTCGGCAGCGCGCTGCGCTTGCGATCTCAGTGTTCCAATCAGACTACTGATTCAGCTACACCGACAACAGCTTAGCCTGTAAGGCGGGAACCTCTAGGTTATAAAACCTGATAAATGTAGACGGCGAGGCCCAACCTGCCGCCATACATATATCCTGTAAGGATATCCCACTAGACCAGGCCCACGACGAGGCAACGCCTCTCGTGGAGTGCGCTCTGACACCCAGTGGGCACTGAAGACCCCTGGAAGTGTAAGCTAACGCTATGGCGTCAACTATCCATCTGGATAGGCTTTGTTTCGAAACAGCCATTCCCTTGGAACGTCCACTGAACGAGACAAACAGCTGCTCAGTCTGTCTGAAGACAGCAGAGCGAGACACATAAGCTCTTAAAGCCCTAACAGGGCAAAGAGAACTTAAGTCTCCTTCCTCTTCCGACACCGGCAGGGCAGACAGGGAAATAACCTGAGCCCGAAACGGTGTGTTGAGGTTTGAGTATGACTCCTGAGTCATTAGGCCCAAACTCCAAGCACGTCGGGCTCACCGAGAGCGCGTGCAGGTCACCTATGCGCTTCACTGAAGCGAGAGCCAGCAAGAACACTGTCTTAAATGACAGATGTTTGAGGCTAATCGTCTGGATGGGCTCGAAAGGGGAACCTTTCATGGCCTCCAAAACCGTAGAGAGGTCCCATACAGGGACTGAGGGAGGTCTGGGAGGATTCAGCCTCCTAGCTCCCCTGAAGAAGCGGATGACCAAATCGTTCCTTCCTATTGACTGACCATGCGTTGTTTCAGAGAACGCTGCGATAGCCGCCACATAAACTTTGAGCGTGGAGGGGGCTCTGCCCTTATCCAACAGCTCCTGTAGGAAGGAGAGAACCTCCGTCACCTCACAATCGAGGGGTGAACATCCCCGAGCTGTGCACCAGCTGGAGAATACCGACCACTTTGAAGCATAGAGCCGTCGAGTCGACGGAGCTCTAGCCTGAGTGATAGTATTTAGCACTCCCACTGAGAGATCAGCGGGTAACCGTTGAGCGCCCACACGTGGAGGGACCACAACTCTGGTCGAGGGTGCCAAATCGAGCCCCTGGCCTGCGAGAGGGGGTCCCTCCTCAACGGCACTGGCCACGGGGCAGTGTCTGCTAACTGCATCAAATCTGGAAACCATGGTTGGTTCTTCCAAAGTGGTGCTACAAGCAGCACTGAGCATTTCGTTTCCCTCACCCGTTCTATCACCTGAGGAAGGAGGGAGACGGGGGGAAAAGCATAGAGCGGACAGCGAGGCCACCTTTGGGACAGCGCGCTTTCGTTCTTGGAAAAGAACACGGGGCAGTGAGCGTTTTCGTGGGACGCGAAGAGGTCCACTTCCGCTCTGCCAAATCTCTCCCACAGCAGCTGGACTGTTTGTGGGTGTAAAGACCATTCGCTCGTGGGAATGTTGTTTCTGGACAGTCTGTCTGGACCCAGATTCTGTAGCCCAGGCACATGAACTGCTCTCAGCGAGCGCAAGTTGTGCTGAGCCCAAACCAGGAGGCGTTCCGCCAACCTGTACAGGTCTCGGGATCTGAGACCGCCCTGGTGATTTATGTAGGACACCACAGACATGTTGTCCGAACGGACTAAGACGTGATGGTCCTTGATTCGGGGACGAAAGCGCGTCAGCGCGTTTTCCACTGCCAGCATTTCCAGACAGTTGATATGTCGGAGCTTTTCTCGTTCTGACCACAGGCCAAAGAACGGTCTGCCCTCGAGCAGCGCTCCCCATCCCGAGGTGGAGGCGTCCGTCGACACCACTTTCACTCTCGAGGAAGTCCCCAGGCTTACACCTGATTGGTACCAGTCGTTCGCTGTCCAAGGTTTTAGAGCTGTAACACAGCTCTGATTGACCTTGAGACGCAGCCGACCGGATACCCACGCTCTGCACGGTACCCGCGCTTTCAGCCAGAACTGCAAGGGGCGCATGCGGAGCAGGCCCAACTGAAGAACTGGTGATGCTGAGGCCATGAGACCTAGCATCTTCTGAAATTCCCTGAGCGGGAAGGTCGCGCCGCAGCGGAGAGAGCTCGCTGCGCGCTGAATGTCCAGCGCGCGCTGTGGCAACAGCCGCGCCATCATAGACTGTGAGTCCAGAACTATACCCAAAAACGGGATCGTTTGACTGGGGTTCAGTGAACTCTTCGTCCAGTTGACTCTGAGACCAAGTTTCTCGAGGTGATCGAGTAAAATGGCCCTGTGCTCCACGAGCGCTGATCGTGATTGAGCCAGAATCAGCCAGTCGTCCAAATAGTTCAGCACTCGCATGCCTCTGAGTCTGAGAGGAGCGAGCGCTGCGTCCATGCACCTCGTAAATGTACGAGGCGCCAGGGACAGGCCGAACGGCAGGACTGTTATACTGGTATGTCTGGCCCTCGAAGGCGAATCTCAAGTATTGCCTGTGACATGACGCTATCTGTATTTGAAAATACGCGTCCTTCAGATCTATTGACATGAACCAGCCTCCTCTGCGAATATGCGCGAGGATTTTCCTGGTTGTAAGCATTCTGAAACTGCGTTTCGCTAATGCTTCGTTCAGCTGTCTTAGATCCAGTATGGGTCTGAAACCCCCGTCTTTCTTGCCAGACAGTATCTGCTGTATAGCCCCCCTTCGCTTTGAGCTTGAGATACAGGCTCTATAGCCCCTTTGCTCATCAGTTTTGATATTTCGGCACGAAGTAGGTGTGCTACTTCTGAATTCACCGTAGTTTCGACGCGCGCTGTGAAGCGGGGAGGGCGTCGACAAAACTGTAGCGAGTAGCCTCTCTTATAATGTCTAGCACCCATTCCGAAACCTCTGGGCGACAGAGGTGCTTCGGGCGTGCTGTAACGTAGGCGTTATGCCTGTGACATTCGAGGCGGGGAGCGCGCTGATCACAGCGGGCAGAGCGCTCGTCCTCGACCCCACTACGGTGCTTAACCGAGAGAGGGAGGGCTGAGCGAGTCTCGTGGGACTCGTTGTCTGTGAGTAAGTGTGGGCGGGAAGCGGGCACATTTACTGCTTTTGACGCGCTGTCTGCCTGAGCAGAGCGAGCGTGCACAGGTTTCGTTTTACAGAAACCACGTGACACGTGTGACATAGTGTTTGTGGCACTGGGGAATGTGCACATTTACTATGTTGGGTGCGCGATCGACCTGAGTCGAATTTATGGGCGCAAGCCCCGTGTGAGGGGCTGTGCTTGTGTGTAGCGATGGGCACTGGGCAGTGGGCATCAGCACTACATTTATAGCACCATCGGCCGTGGCCGGGACACCAGAAAATACATCCATATGGGATATTTCTGGGTAGCCGTAAAACGGCTTTTGTGTGCAGGCAAACAGGCACGGGTTGTACCACGTGGTCGTCGGCTGCAAAATACATATCTGCAGTCGCCTCTCAGGGCACTGGCAGAGCGATTTGTATTTGGCGGCATAAAAACTTTTTGCCGTCAGACCTGGGAATCGAACCCGGGTCGCCCGCGCGAAAGATTTAGAATCTACCACTGGACCACAGTGGAAGACACATTGACTTTCAGTTAAACGCGAGTATTTGTTTGCAAGCATGCGGGTAGCATAACATGCAATATCGACATTTTCAGATGCACTCGACTTCGCCACGGTGTTTAACCGAGTGAGGGAGGGCTGGGCGAGTCCCGTAGGACATGTAATGTCTGTGAGTGAATGTGGGCTCGGAAGAGCGGACACATTTACTGCATTGAGCGCACTGTCTGCCTGAGCAGAGCGAATGCGGACAGGCTTCTTTTATAGAAAAACCATGAGGCATGCAAAAACATAGTGTTTGTGGGCACCCAATGGAATTTTTCTAGGTAGCCGTAGAACGGCTTTCGTGTGCAGACAAGCGGGCACGGGTTGTACCACGTGCTCGTCGGCTGCAAAAATTCACATCTGCAGTCGCCTTTCAGGGGACTGATAGAGCGAATTGTATGTGACGGCATAAATTTTTCTGCCGTCGGACCTGGGAATCGAACCCGGGTCGACTGCGCGAAAGGCTATGAATCTACCACTGGACCACAGAGAAAGACACATAGGCTTTCAGTTACCGCGAGTATTAACCACACTAGCGTTTGTTGCAGGCATGTGTGTAGTACAACATGCAATACTGACATTTTCAGACGCCTGAAAAGTGTCAGAATGTGAGAAGAGTGGATATCGCCCGGTTTCAGCGGGGCTAAAACACTCCATTCTCTTTTCGCCAGTGACGCACGGGAACCGTAGAAACGGTGTTCGGTTGCAGGCAAGCGGGTACTACGCGCTTGCTGGCTGCAAAAATACACCTCTGCAGTCGCCCCCGGGGGACTGACAGAGCGGAGCATTGGCGGCATAAATATATGCCGCAAGACCGGGAAACGAACTCCGGTCTCCCATGCGTTAAAACCTATCATTCCACCACTGAGCCACAGGGGGATACAGGCTTTTGGTGTGCGTTGAGCGTCAACATGTATTCTTCGGCGTTTGCTGGCAGGCGTGCGCTTGCTGCAAATGACATTTCCAGTCGCCGACAGGGAACTGGGAAATGTAAGAGAAAAGGGGCCAGTAACTACGAACACACTTTTCTCCTTTCGCCGGTGAATGACGCGCAGAGGCAGGGTAGTTTTTCTTGTAACGTAAAGAAAAACTAACCCCGACCGTCCGCTTCCAGGAGGAGCAGCCTCGGAGAAGGATGCCAGGTGAGTCCTCAGAGTCACCATAGGCAATCGGCTCGGAGTGAGGGCGGTCGCCGTCAGTGAGCGCGAGAGCTACGAGATCCTCTAGGAAAGGGGGGCGTCTTGAAAAAGACGCCCGGCTCTTTTAGTGTAAAATGTACATACATAATACACATTATACACAGAAAATATATAGAAGGATATAGGCGCCGGAATGCGCAGCAGGTACGGCAGTGGAAGGCGGCGCTGGCCAGCGGCTTCAACTGGCTCGTCCCGCTGAATTGCTTCTCAGACGACGCGTTGCTTCTCTCGTGATCCAACGATGCGTGAGCTTCGCTGAAGAGATGAAAAATCAAGTGAGTCAGCCTTTTCAAGCTACCTTTATAAGGCTAGGCCACGCCCGTTTCGGCGGGAAGTGGCAAGGAGGGCGCAAAGCGCCCTCATTGGTCTGATGTTGCATCAGCCCTCGCTCGATAGGCTTATGCAGTTGCCGCAGAGCAGCCAATGAGCGAGCGAGCCGTCTCGCCTATGGCTGTATGCTGCTGCAAATGCGCTTTACAATATTACAAAATTAAGGATAATTTTTTGCTTCAGTATTTCGTGAAAAGAGACTTTTCCCGCAGCGTCTTAGCTAAGACGCAGTACGAGAGAACTCTCGTAAGAGAACGCTCCCTTTACAATAGCTGTAGCTGACAGTCACTAAAGCATTCGTTAGTGTGCAGAAATCAAGTTGCTATGACGAGATCACTGCATTCTTGCGCTGAAAATGTCTGTGATTGGCTACAATGCTCATCACTAAAGTCATGCCACAAACTAAATATAATTCTATAGATCTAAATATAATGCTATAATCAACACTTTTCATGATTAGTTAACCTTGAGAGATGTAATAGTAAAAATGTGCTAAATGTTTTCGAGAGATTTCCACATATAATACTTAGCTATTACATATGCAAAGATGTTAGCCAACAGCAGTGGGTGTTTACACTGAAGTCTCACAGCAGACACGTCCCTTCAAACAGAGCATTCAGAGCAAATCAGAGGGCTAAAATCAGGCACCCCTTATAAAAATCATTATAAGTGCACGCCAGGAAAAATGATAGAAAAATAAAACAATGCAGTTCATGACCCATTTAAGGCCCTATCAGTCACACCCATCTTTGGTGAAGTGGCCAATCTGAACAGGAAAAAGTTTCTTCGTTCTCCCTTCACACCTTTGTCAGGACCACTATCGTCAAATACGATTGACAATTAGCATATAGTTATGATTGGCGGTATGATTCTGCAATAACCCCCCTTAGGGTAAACGGAACAGAACCAACATGAATGTTTTGCAGATATCATTAATTCAAATTTTAAAGTACAACATAATTCGAGAATTTATTCTGATTCAAGGGGAATCAGAATGCCAAATACTGACTGGACGAGAGGAGGAGCTGGGGATGGAGGAGGGTAATTAGCTCAAGAGAAACACGATAGCTGCTGATAATACTGATGGAGCTTATATATGTATACAGTGATAGGCGTCGTATTACTATAGGTAGACGTGGATCAGCTGAGAGTAAGCTGATGCGAGCTTGACTAATGTGACCTGCCAGAACTGACGCTACGCTTGATGTTTATGGTGGTCTGGAAAGTTAGTGCAGTTTTACACCAAATGATGGTACAAATAGCATGATGCATTTTATAGTAACACTATACACCATTAATAAGACACCACAGATATGCATAAACCAAAGACAAATACTATATACAGTTGAGGCAGTTTGATTGTGGGTGAAATGGAGCCAATGTCCTTTTCTATGTGTATTGCAAGTTTGTGGTAGTTTCTGGACCACATGGCTGGTGATGGTGGAGTTGTCTCTCTCACCTCTGGAATGCCTTTGAAGTTTGAGAGAGAGTGGTGGAGCATCTCCTGGTCAGCATCCACAAGGACAGCTAAGGTGATAACGATCTTCTAGCGACCGTTATCTGCAGACTTTTTGGAGTCAGGCTGGTGATTTAGTGTGAACAAACGGAAAGGGGAGAATTTTACGACGCCTAAAGCACAGTCGAGCATCTTGATCATATACAAACGCTACAGCAATATCATAATAAAATAATCTAAAAAAATAATAATAATACCATATTTGGTGGTGAAAGTGTAAGACATCAAAATAAACATATACACAATAATATAAACAAAATATATAAACATATTATTTAAAAATATATATTCAATTATTAGCTCTAGCACCCTCTTGTGGGCCCCTGGGGGTCCCAGATCCCAGTTTGAAACCCCTGGTTGATTCTAATTTTGTAGAAAAGCAGCTTTCCTTCACCTGCTTTTTCACAGTCACCTGTGCTGCATTCTTTTCTTTATCTCAATGACACAAGTGATTGCCTCGTCTCTCCTATCATTTTCCCGTATAAAGTATTTTAAGTGCTCTGTCCCTCTCTCGCAGTTCCCCATCTGCGTCTGTCAGGAGGCTGCGGTGCTCTGTTCACACCTGCAGGAGTGTTCATGAGTGTGCTGTTCTGATAATTATTCTGCTCCTGTAGGACACCATCCCATGACACACACACACTCCAGCTGAAGGTGACATAAAAAAACCTCAAAATAATCTCAACAAGCAGCTATTTTTACTTGAAGAAAGGTCACATTTGTGACAGAATGAAAAGAAAAGTTACTGTTATTTATCAAGACTCCACATCCAGAAGCACAGCTCAAAACTAAATTACATTCACTGTTTATTTTTACTTTAACAGAAAATATCTGTAAAAATTATTGTATGGAATTCTTAACTTTAAAATCTTGACTTGAAATAGTGTATGCAACAAGTTTGAATATTCACACACATGCAATCCTTAACCAGTGTGATTGAGATTTGACCGCAACTGTGGAAGACAACATTTTAAAATAAAAAATAAAACAAACAAATATATATATATATATATATAAAAAGTTAGTTAGCACAGTCAGCATAATTTCATGTAAAAAAATTTTTTTAATTACATACAGTATTTGCAAATGCATGTATTTCATATCTCAGAGGTTGTTAAATTTGCATTTGTCTCAGCCTCAGACGCCACACGCACGGACTATTGGCTACATATATATAAATAGATGCCTCAGTTGAGTCTGTTTCTATGGGCCGCGATACGTAAGCCATCCACCATATTGGAACGGTCAAAGCTGGTCCATGAACATTCGAGAGCAAGTTGACTGAGCATCTGCAACCATAGTTAGACACATGTATGATTATCTATATCTGCAACAGTAGATACATTTGCTAAACTGACACAATACAAGAAGCTGAAGGCACAATAGCTAACACAATATCAAAATATTAGCATAGTTTAAAAACCTGTAATATTAATATTAAACTAACACATTCTCACCTGTTATTCCATTTCTTTGGGAATTTAAATCTCTGCGGTTTCACACCCAGAAGCTGTGCAATGTTGTGGTATCATTGATTCTTACTTTGATTGACGACGCATTGATCATTTCAAAATGGTGGGCTCGCCAATATGTCTGGAGCGGTCAAATGTGAAATCTACATATACATATCTATCGGTTGGCTTAACGTCGGATGTATATGACACACAAAATTGGAAACACTTCTGGTGTTTTTAAAATCGTCATCTGATTGGTTGAATTCTCCATGATTTCTGGGAGATGTGTGTGTCTGTTCCTGATCCCATACCCCCTTATGGAAGAAGAAAGCCATCGTGTTTACAACTGTGACAATGAGCGCTTATCAAGATCAACTAAATGCTGAAATATCAAAATTATGTGAAGTTTACAGCACCATCATTGCACCACTGTTGCAGTAAACTTGCACAACTTTCTTGAATGAATTGCTCTCCGGTCTGTTATTGTGAGTGCTTTTTCAACCCACTTAAGTAGGGCTTAAGTACATGTAATTTAATAATTCTGCCTGCTTCTATTGTCTTTGAAATATGGTTAAAGTCTACTGCTGAATGTACTGGCACTGACAAGCATTAATGGTACACTAAAATATACTTTCATGTATTTATTATTAGTAATTGCAGATTTGTAATGATGTTGCAATTCAGAATATATTTAAAATATATTAACTTTAAATGTAATATTGATTTACACACTGCTGTTAAAATTATAATCGAGTACTTTACATGTGCTCGTTTAAATGTTACTTAGTATGTATGTTTACTTAATATGTTAGTCAACACATCAAAATAAGTGTACTTTTTTGAAGCACGGCAGAAAAATATTGAAATGTTGATTACAAATGTACTTTAAAATAAAACATTTCATTTCACATTATACAAAATGCACATTTACAAAGTGCATTAGTGTACATAGCCATGAAAGTGTACTCTTTAAGTGTACTTAAGTGGCCTTTTTTCCATATTGTATTATATGAAAAAATAAAATAAAGAATATATATATATATATATATATATATATATATATATATATATAATATTTGAAGTACACTACAAGTGCACATTCAATTTCACAAGGGTGACAATTTGCCATTGTATACTGTGTATTTATATGCTAAAGTAATTAATAATCGTGTTAAATTAAGCAGTCAAAGGTCTTAAAATGAAACATTTGCACATATATCCATGTCAAATTAAATAATATTTATATCTAGAGTAATACATGACTGTGACTTTTATTTTACCAAATATTGGTCCTAGAATTTTTTTTCTTATTATTATTTTTTAACCAAGCAATCAGAAACATCTTTTGTAATTGGACATTTCACTCTGATTTTAGTCGAGGCTTACGATTGGGACTATGTTTGTTTGACATGAATAGTGTTGCAGGTCTATTTGACCTCTTTTAGTTGAAGATTGCTGTAAGCATTGGATTTTATTTCAGATTCATCACGCTTCACTACAAACTCTCCTCCTTCAGGAATCAGCTGAAAACTCATCACCTATCACCGTAGTAACCACTCCAGTGCCCTTAAAAGGGAAAGCACACACATTTTTTACATTAATTGTCAAACACACTTACCCTCTACATACACAGTGCACCTGTTTTTGACGAGCCTTAAAATAGAAAATGTGAAGAAAGAGAACACGAGAGACAGAAGGAGATTCCCAATAAGTTCACGCTTTTGTCTTTGCTCCATCTCAGTGACTTCCATCACAGCGGTTATGGTGAGGAGGCTGACAGCACGTCTCTGAGGGTTTCCGTTGTGCTCACTGCAGAAAACCACTTTCAAATGCTTGGCTGTTGTTTTCTGAGGGTGATAGGGCAGTTGGGTTTATAGCAGCGTTATGTTACTATTATAGTTTTTATTAATATTAGAAATTACGGAATTTATTATCTACCTACGCAGTTGGACCCTATTCCCATTTCTGGGGTTCTCAGAGTCAGTTAGATAAGTTCCGTGACGTTATTTTTCGCCGTTGGACTGATTTCACACACGTGCTTCAGACACAATCATGCAGAAGTGTTCCCAAAGCATCAATACTATGACGCAGCATCTCGTTCCTTTCTCAGGAAACAAAGGTTACATGAATGAAACATCACGTCATGATTGTGTATCAGACATTGCCACCGTAAGGAATTAAGGTGAATTGCACTTATTGAGTCATCATAGATTCAATTATTGTCTTGCAGAAAAAAATATAGGCTACATACCTCGGGTAGCTAGCGAACCTATACACTTGTTACAAAAAAAAATTAGTAAACAGATATTCTATTTTATATATATATATATATATATATATAGAATTTTGTTGTGTGTTTCAGTGTTATTTTAGTATCGAGTTAAATTATTTTTTAAATTATTTTTTAGTTCTGTATTTTCCATTTTCGTTTTAATTTTAGTTAGCGTTTTAATCATTTAGTTATGTGTTTTTGTCATTTCTAATAGTTATTGTTTTTAATGTCTTTTCTTTCTTTTTTTATTTAAGTTTTAGTTATTTTAGTATATACAGTTAAACTATATGAAACTGAGAAATGTTATGAGACTGAGAAACGTATTTTATTTCAGTTAACGTTTATTTTATGTCAAGTAATGACAATGTTTTTTATGGTTTTAGTTGTAGTTAATTATAATAACCATGGTTTATAGCTGCCTTGAAATATGGCATGTTCTGACACAACTGCCTCCATCCCATGGGATTTACACAACCTTTATTTTAGAAACAGGGATGCAATCGAATGTGTTGGAGTGGGTAGTGTGTTTGTGTGTGCGTGTGCATCTTTGATATAATTAGAAATGCTCACATTTCACACGTTTCTCTCCAATCAGGGTGAAGAAGATGATGAGGATGATCAGCCTCTTAGCCTGTCATGGCCAGAGACCGGCCGCAAGCGTTTCACGTATCTCTTAATCCTTCCCATAGTCTTTCCTTTGTGGATAACTCTGCCAGACGTCAGGAAGTCTGTGAGTACTTTTTGACTAGTTGTTTTGCAATAGCAAGCTGGATGTAACTGTGAGACGCTTCTTGTGTGTTTTTTTCCTTAGAGTTCAAAGAAGTTTTTTCCTGTGACATTTCTGGGGGCGATTTGCTGGATCGCAGCATTCTCCTACTTGATGGTCTGGTGGGCTCATCAGGTAAGACTGCTGCAGCTGGCAAAGTACACTTCAGCATACTGTTAAAAAGAGTACTTATTACAGAAATAATATACTTTAAAAGAATATACTTATAAGTGTGAACATGTAATTTCATAATTACTTCTATTGTCTTTGTAATTTGGTTAAAGTGTACTGCTGAATGTACTGACAAGCATTTATGGAAAATTAAAATAGAATTTAGAAGTTCTATCGAAACTTGTATGTCATGTATTTAAATATATGTGATCCTGGATCACAAAACCAGTCACAAGTCCGCACGGGTATATTTGTGGCAATAGCCAACAATATATTGTATGGGTCAAAATTATCGATTTTTCTTTTATGCCAAAAATCATTAGGATATTAAGTAAATATCATGTTCCATGAAGATATTTGTAAATTTCCTACCGTAAATATATAAAACATTTATTTTTGTGAGTGAATGCAGCACAGTCGCGAACATAAATGGACAACTTTAAAAGCGATTTTTTCGCACCCTCAGATTCCAGATTTTCAATAGTTGTATCCCGACCAAATATTGTCATATCCTAACAAACCATACATCAATGGAAAGCTTATTTATTCAGCTTGAATAAATTATGATGTATAAATCTCAATTTTAAAAAAATTATCCATGTCCAGGGTCACATATTTGCAATTACACATTTTTAATTATGGTGTTTCAAGTTATTCCATTTAAAATATATTAACTTTAAATGTAATATCAAATAACACACTACAGTTAAAATTATAATCAAGTACTTTACATGTGCTTTAGTATGTTAGTCAACATCAAAATAAGTGCACTTCTTTATAGCAAAACAAAAGATTTTTAAACATGATGGTTTTAAACAAAATTCTTTAAAATTTATTTTAAAGTAAAACATTTAATTTGACATTATTACAACGTGCCCTTATTAAAAGTGTACTTAAGTGTGTTAAAAAAAATGTAGTCATGAAAGTGTGCTCTTTTATCCTTTATTGGATCTCTACTGGCAGTGTGCTACTGATGTTAAGCCCAATTGGGATATGAGGCCAAATATTTCTGTGCCAAGTTATGATCTTCACCAGTCTGGTTGTTTTGTGCTAATATTCCTGCAGGTTGGAGAGACTATAGGAATCACAGAGGAGATCATGGGCCTGACAATTCTAGCGGCTGGAACCTCCATCCCTGACCTTATTACCAGTGTCATTGTGGCTCGCAAGGGTCTGGGCGACATGGCTGTGTCCAGTTCTGTGGGCTCGAATATATTCGACATTACTGTGGGGTAGGATTTTTATTCTTTTTATTTTGTTAAAGAAATTTATATTTGTAAAATGCATTAAATTGATCAAAAGTGACAGTAAACCCATTTATGTAAAAAATAAAAAAAATAAATCTATTTCAAATAAATACTGTTCTTTTAAACTTTGTATTCATCAGAAAATCCTGAAAAAATAAAAATAAAAATAGCACAGTTTCCACAAAAATATGAAGCAGCGCAACTGTTATCAACATTGGTAATACAAAATGTTTCTTCAGCAGCAAATCATCATATTAGAAGGATTTCTAAAGGATCATGTGACATTGAAGACTGGAGTAATGATGCTGAAAATTCAGCTTTGCATCACAGGAATAAATAACAATAAATTCACAATATATTACAATATAAAACAGTTATTTTAGATTGTAATCATATTTCACAATTATTACTGTATTTTTGGTCAAATAAATGCATCCTTGGTGAGCATATATATATATATATTGTCTTAATGCAAGGCGAGGAGGAAAGTTCGAGTGGTCAAAGTCTCTCCAAGGATCACAGAGATTTGCAGAGATTAGTTGAGTCTCAGGGTCAGAAAGCCTTAAAAAAAATCAAACAACCCCTACATCGCCACGAGTTGTTTGGGAGGGTTTCAAGAAAAATCCTCCTCACTCATCCAAAAACAAACTCCAGCATATTCAGTTGTCAGACATGACTGGAACTTGAAAATGGACCTGCTTCGGAGCCAAGCACTTCGATGCGTTCTACCAGAGTGACTTCAAAAGACGAGCCTTTTTCGGATCTCTCCTTCCCGGTGCGGGCGTTACAGCACGGCAGCGCGAGCAGTCTTCTTTTCTTTCTCTCCTCTTTTTTTCTTTGTCTTTTTTGTTTTGTTTTGTTTCACATACTGAGCAAACAAAAAATCTGTTATAACAGCTGGTAAGGTGTGCCGTCAGAGCGCTCAAAAGCTGTTCTTACAGCTGGAAAGACCTGCCAGCAAGAGAGAGAGACAGCGCACAGACAGGTGCACATTCCTGTCTGTGTTCGCAGTGACTGTTCCCCTGCGTGTTTCAGCACCAGTGAGAGCAGTCCCTAAAAGAGCTTAGATAGATAGAGAGCGTCTTTTTAAAGATGACTTTCTATCTGTGTGTTTCTGGATGCGGTCGTTACCTGGGTTCACGGGATGGTCACGAACGCTGCCTCGTGTGTCTGGGCATTAAACACGCTGAGGCAGCGTTTGTGGATGAGTCATGTACCCATTGTGGGAAGATGACCATCGCGGAGCTGCGGTCGAGACTCACGTTCCTGCAAAGGGGCGGAGTCCCCGTGCCTCTGCCTCGATCCAATCCTCCTCAGAGGGTTGCTTCGGGCAGTGACATGGGTGACCTGAGGATCACGGTGAGCGCGTCTCCTTCGGGGAACCAACCCCCTAGGAGCCCTCACCCCTCTCATGCTCTGCAGCCAGTTGAGCCACCATTGGAGAAGGCTGGAACATCCTCGCGGTGTGTACCGGTTGTCTCCTTTGGGGCTCCCCGCGAAGATCAGATGTCGATTGCTGCATCGGAGGGTGGGTCAGACTTCTCCGTGGATGACGACTCGGCGCCGTTACCTCCTTCGGGTGTGTCAACGGTGCCTGAGACGGACCCCGGAGATGATGGCCATGCTTTCCCAGGCCGCCAACGGGGTTGGGCTCGTGTGGAATCCTCCACCGTGTCCCGAACCCTCGAGGTTGGACGATTGGTATCTCGGGGTGGCGCGCGCTGGTTCTCAGCAACCCACCCCAGTGCCTTTCTTCCCGGAAGTGCATGAGGAGCTTACGGGGACGTGGACGGCACCTTTTACTGCCAGAAACCGTTCCGGTGGCTCTTCCTCCCTCACCACCCTTGATGGCGGGGCGGCTAAGGGATACACGCGTATCCCGCCAGTGGAACGGGCCGTTGCCATGCAACTGTGCCCTAACTCCACTTGGCGTGGAGAACCGTGTCTTCCTTCCCGGGCCTGTAAGTACTCGTCGGATCTAACCGGCAAGGCTTACAAGGCCTGTGGGGAAGCTGCCTCTGCCGTGCACGCCATGGCGTTGCTGCAGGTTCATCAGGCCAAGGCACTGAAGAACCTGCACGAGGGTGGTCACGATCCCCAAGTTCTTCAGGAACTTCGCATCGCGACGGACCTCGCGCTTCGTGCGACGAAGGTGACCGCGCGGTCGGTGGGTCGTGCGATGTCCACCTTAGTGGTCCAGGAACGCCATCTCTGGCTGTGTCTGGCCGACATGAGGGAGTCCGACAAGCTCCGGTTCCTCAACTCCTCCGTGTCCCAGACCGGCCTCTTCGGCGACGCGGTCGAGAACTTCGCCCAGCAGTTCACGGCTGTACAAAAAAATAACTGACTGAGGCCATCAGACACATCCTGCCGAAGAGGCCTGCTGCTGCCCCCACCCCACCGCCTGCGGCTCCTCAGTCTGCTCGTCGCCGAGGGCGGCCTCCTGCGTCTGCCCCTGCTCCCGCGCCGCCGCAGCAGCCTCCATCTAAACGGCGCCGTGGAGCCAGTCGCAGGCGGGCCGCCCCGCCCGTCCAGGACCCCGCTAAGAAGGGCGGCAAAGCCAGGAGCAAGCGGCCCTAGGACGGGCGACCCAGAGATGGCAGGGACTGCTCTCCAGGAGACGATCACCGCATCGCTCCATCCCCCGGAAGAGGGCCGGGTGGAAAATCCTTTGTTTCCTTTTGTTTTTGTTCCGCCGCTGGCCTCAAAACCAGCGGTACCCAAATTTTCAATAAAAGAGCAGTTTCTTCCATCTCTGGGTCCGAAGAGGGCCCGGAGAGCAGTGGGGGGAGAGAATCCTCACCACTCTCATCCGCCTCTTCTATCAGCAGTGTGCAGTTCGAGAACGCAACCAAGCCGCCTCCTGCACCTCCGGCCTCGTGGAACCAGGTAAGTGTTGCACAGCACATTCAGACTCCGCTTTGGGCCGCCTCCCAGAGAGAGCCTCCCGAGCTCCTGTGTTCCACCTCGCTACCCCACTCCGGGTACGCCTACGGTCCCTTTGGTCCCGCTTGTACGGTCTCTGCGAGCCTGGTTAGCGCACCCCAGTCCGTCTCGCTGGCTCATTCGGACCATCTGGCTCGGCTATGCGATTCAGTTCGCCCGGCGTCCCCCCAAGTTTCGGGCCATCCACTCCACTACAGTGAGAGCAGCCGATGCCCATGTCTTGCGCGCGGAGATTGCAGTCCTACTGGCGAAGGACGCGATAGAGCCGGTCCCTCCAGCTGATATGAGGTCAGGGCACTACAGTCCCTACTTCATTGTGCCCAAGAAAGGTGGTGGGTTACGACCGATCTTGGACCTGCGAGTTTTGAATCGGAGCCTTCACAGGCTACCGTTCAAAATGCTCACGCAGAAACGCATTTTCGAATGCATCCGTCCCCAAGATTGGTTTGCAGCGATCGACCTGAAGGACGCATACTTTCATGTCTCGATTCTTCCTCGACACAGGCCGTTTCTGCGCTTTGCGTTTGAGGGTCGAGCATATCAGTACAAGGTCCTACCCTTCGGGCTGGCCCTGTCTCCCCGTGTCTTCATGAAAGTCACGGAGGGGGCCCTTGTTCCCATGAGAGAACAGGGCGTTCGCATTCTCAACTATCTCGACGACTGGCTCATACTAGCACACTCTCGAGATCAGTTATGCGAACACAGGGACCTCGTGCTCAGGCACCTCAGCCAGCTGGGCCTTCTGGTCAACTGGGAGAAGAGCAAACTCGCCCCCGTGCAGAGGATCTCTTATCTCGGTATGGAGTTGGATTCGGTCGCACAGACAGCGCGCCTCACAGAGAAACGCGCTCAGTCGGTGCTGAACTGCTTGAACACGTTCAAGGGCAGGACGGCGGTCCCACTGAAATTCTTTCAGAGGCTCCTGGGGCATATGGCAGCGGCAGCAGCGGTAACTCCGCTCGGCCTGCTCCATATGAGACCGCTTCAGCACTGGCTTCACGGCCGAGTCCCGAGATGGGCGTGGCATCACGGCACTCACCGGGTGACAATCACACCGGCGTGCCGCCAGACCTTCAGCTCGTGGTCAGACCCCTCGTTCCTTCGGGCAGGAGTCCCCTTGGAACAGGTGTCCAGGCATGCTGTGGTATTCACAGATGCCTCTGCCACCGGCTGGGGTGCCACGAACGCCGGGAGAATGGCGACTCCACCCGCAGACGGTTCAGCTGACCTGGAGAGAGTTCGGAGAGGCTCAGGTAGACCTGTTTGCCTCCTCAGAAACCTCCCACTGCCGGTTGTTTTACTCCCTGACCAAGGGAACACTCGGCAAGGTTGCACTGGCACACAGCTGGCCCCGGGGCCTCCGCAAATATGCATTTCCCCCAGTGAGCCTACTTGCACAGACCCTGTGCAAAGTCAGGGAGGACGAGGAGCAGGTCCTTCTGGTGGCTCCCTATTGGCCCACCCAGACTTGGTTCCCAGAACTCATGCTCCTTGTGACAGTCCCTCCCTGGCCCATTCCTCTGAGGAAGGATCTTCTGACTCAGAGACGGGGCACCCTATGGCACCCGCGTCCAGACCTCTGGAAACTCCATGTCTGGTCCCTGGACGGGACGCGGAGGTTCTAGGTGACTTACCCCCAGAGGTACTTAACACCATCACTTCTGCGCGAGCGCCGTCTACGAGACGTGCGTACGCCTTGAATTGGAACCTGTTCGTCGAGTGGTGTTCCTCCCGCAGAGAGGACCCCCGAAGATGTTCAATAGGGTCAGTGCTTTCCTTCTTGCAGCAAGGGTTGGAGCGAAGGCTGTCTCGCTCCACCCTTAAAGTACATGCTGCTGCTATTTCAGCATATCATGACCACATAGATGGCAAAACAGCTGGAAAGCATGACCTGGTCATCAGATTCCTTAGGGGGGCGAGACGATTAAATCCTCCTCATCCCCCCTCCATACCCTCTTGGGACCTTTCCCTGGTGCTCCGAGCACTTCAGGATGCTCCCTTTGAGCCTTTGCAGTCAGTAGATTTAAAGCTTCTCTCCTTGAAGACTTTGCTGCTGATTGCACTGGCCTCGATCAAGAGGGTAGGGGACCTGCAAGCATTTTCGGTCGACGAATCGTGCCTAGAGTTCGGGCCGGGTGACAACCATGTTGTACTGAGACCCCGGCCTGGCTATGTGCCCAAGGTTCCTACCACTCCCTTTAGAGATCACGTAGTGAACCTGTAAGCGCTGCCCCTGGAGGAGGCAGACCCAGCCCTGGCTTTGCTCTGTCCCGTTCGCACTCTGCGTATGTACGTGGACAGAACTCAAAGCGTCAGGACCTCAGACCAGCTCTTTGTCTGTTACGGAGGCCAGCAGAAGGGAAAGGCTGTCTCTAAGCAGAGGATGGCCCACTGGATAGTGGATGCCATCGCCTTGGCTTACCAAGCTCAAGGCGTGCCCTGCCTGCTCAGGTTGCATGCACACTCCACGAGAGGCGTTGCATCCTCCTGGGCACTGGCACGTGGCTCCTCGCTAACAGATATCTGTAGAGCTGCGGGCTGGGCGACACCTAACACGTTCGCTAGATTCTATAGCCTACGTGTAGAGCCTGTGTCCTCCCGTGTTCTCGCCCTAAACGGGTAGAAGCACTGTGAGTACCGGTTCTGTCGGCTTGCTGCACCCTACTGTGCATCCTTATTGCTCCAGAGTCAAACCTGTTGAGTCCTCCAACACCCTCGGCACAGACATGGCGGAGCGTCCAGTGCCAGGCCTTTATCCGCTGAATCCTTGAGAACCGGGTCTAGGCTGGGCCCCATATGTGTGACCCTACGGGGATCCCATATGTGTATATTCTCCACGGCTGCTCCTATTCGGAAGCCTGTGTCTTTCCCTTGGGCTAAGTCACCCTTTATTCATATGCATTACAACCCTTGGGTTAGTCCATATGTCTATTCCCACATAACTCTCCTTAAGAATGTGGCTCCCGCAGCATTACCCTCCCTCAGATCAGGCACGCTTTCCCTGTGTTATCCAATAATCTCACTGTATGGGTTATAACGGAACAACAGTGACGGATACTCTCGGTGTAAGCCCTCTCCTTTCGTCCTTCCAGGCAAGAAGGTGTGGAGGCTTACACAGGGCGCTGGATGGGGTGCAGCAGCTGTGGCGCTTTGGTAGGGATTCCTATTCGTCGTTCACCACGACGTACGTCGTAGTGACCGGACGATAGGGAACGTCTCGGTTACATATGGTAACCCTCGTTCCCTGAGGGAGGGAACGGAGACGTACGTCCCGTCGCCACATCTGCTGCTACCCGCTGGGGCGACCAGCTTTCAGGCTTGGCTCCTCAGCAAAAAACTGAAGTGCAATCACACCAGCTGCTCGTTAAATACCCGCGCTGCGAGGCTGCGCAGCTGATGCAAATGATTGCACACCAATGTGTATTGGCTTGTTTTAGTTTCACTCGAAGTAGATTGGCCTCTCTAGCGAGATTCCTATTCGTCGTTCACCACGACGTACGTCTCCGTTCCCTCCCTCAGGGAACGAGGGTTACCATATATAACCGAGACGTTCCTCACCTTCTCTCTGTGTTTGTAGGCTGTTGGTGTATGTGTGTTACGCATGTTGTTACGGTGCCTTCATCTTCGCATATTACCTGAGTTTGTTTTCATTAAAAGACACTTTTGTTCATTGAAACTTTTTTGAACGCTCCATCTTCTTCTTGTGACAATATTTACCAATAAAGCTGGAAATGAGCAGTATTTGAAGTCCCTATTGGTCTGTCTGAATAAGGTCAAAGTCTGGCTGTCTAATAATTTTTTTCAGCTTAATGAAAGAAAATCTGAGATATTAATACTTGGTCCACCAAAAGTTAAAAGAGATGATAGTCAGTACTATTGCTCCCCTAGAAATAACGGTGAAAGACCGTGTTAAATGTGTTTTTCCAATCTTCTATTGTCAAATTTTGGTGAGCCCGTGAGAACTGTATCCTCAGTTTCCTGCTCTTAGCTGACAGGATTGGCACCAGCTGTGGTCTTCTGCTGCTGTGTACCTGCATACCTCAGTTGTGCTGAGTGGTTATTTGAGATACTGTTGCCTTTCTATCTGCTATATATAAATATATATATATATATGGCACGTACATTTGCTTCCCATCCTATGTAGATTGTAGAGGCAGCTCACTTGGTTAATGTTTTGTTTTGTAAAACTCAGTTAATGTTTTGTTCTGTACATTTATGATGTTCAGAGCCCTAAACTTCCATTTCTTTTTTTCCCAGGTTACCGTTCCCATGGCTTCTGTTCTCCCTTTTAAACAGTATGAGCCCAGTAAGGGTGAGTAGTAACGGCCTGTTCTGTGCCATCGTGCTACTCTTCCTCATGCTCATCTTCGTCATCATCTCCATTGCCGCCTGTAAGTGGAAAATGAGCAAACTGCTGGGCTTCATCATGTTCCTGCTCTATATCGTCTTCCTGGTGGTCAGCGTCCTGTTGGAGGACAAGGTCATCGCCTGCCCTATCTCTATCTAACGTCTGTTCTCATTTACATACACACACACTCTCTCTCTCACACACACTCACACACACACACACACACACACACACACACACACACCAACATAAAGCTAAAATCATGTACCTGCTGACTTTACCTCACCTCTGTAGTGATTTATTTACTTATGACCTTATGACAAAGAGTTTCTGGCCTGTGTGTGTTTATGGGGTTTTACACACAAATGTTTTAATATGAATATTTTTCTTGTTTTCCAATAAAAATATCTAAATATCCTAAAAGAAGATAACTGAGATAACAGAAAACTGAACTGTCTACTTGTTTTCAGAGAATATATCTATTAAATCTAAACAGAATATATCTGTTTATTTTCGGGAGAAGTTTTTTCTTTAAGGTTTAAGAATAAACTTAAAAATTGTTGCATTTTTTTTTTTAAAACAAAAATAAGATAAAAGTATTACTACTTTCACTTTTTGTTTAGGTTTTTTTTTTTTTTTTCTCCACTCATTAACTCCACTCATTAAAGTGCAGTTGAAGGAATGAGATGATCTTAAACTAGGGCTGTAACGGTACACCAAACTGAAATTGGTTCATAACTGATTACACACTCTTGTACAAAATCATGTTAACTGGATGAGATTCATCGACAGTGTTAAAACCTCAGATTTTATAGATTTATTTATTCATTTTCAAACAACATGCAAGTTCAGTTCGAGAGCCAAAGAGCAACACGGATGGAGCTCTCCGAATGATCTCTGATTATTTCTTCACTGGCACGTCAGCTCTTTAATAACTCTGTAGGAGGCACTAAGGATTTATAACCAGACAGACGCTGTGATTATAGCAGCCAGCGTTTGGTCATTTCTCAGTCTCTGTAGGCCAATTGTTCATGCAGTGAATGTGCTGCACTATTGACTGATAGGTGGTCTGGAGCAATCTTTCCATGATATGACTGATATATTCTTCAAAATAGTTTTTACTTTGCATGAGCTAATGGCCATTGTTAATTTTCTGATTTTTTTTTTTATATATATATTTCTATTATGTTTGTATGCTAAACACACATGTTGAGAACATGAGGAAACTTTCTTGTAATGGTGGTAGTAAATAGAAATACAGTGTATGCTGCATGTTTGACAATTCCAGCACGTTTTAATGGGTATTTATTTATATTTTGTTTATTTACATAATATAATCCAGCCAGCAGACCCATTCAGCTTTATAATATAGCAAATAAACAAACAAAAAAGTTGATTTAATGTTTATTTTTTTATGAAATGCAAATTATTTTAATCATAATGGAATGCTAAATTAGTCTGTAATCCATTACCTCCATAGCTTTAATAAAATGACAGACAAAAATTGACTTATAATGTATTTTAGATACAGTGGAGTTATTTATTGATATGTTGAATGTTGTTAAAGCAAAACACCTTCAAAGCTAATAACTGTTTATTATTTTTCAGTTTCAGTTCTGCTCTGTTGTTTCAGTTTATGGTGAAAGTGTGTAACATTTATTGGCTGCCACTTGTATCCATTGGAAACAGTGGCAAAGAATATATTTAGGTGTGTTGTTTTGTTTTGTTTTTTTTCTGGATCCAGGATGCCATACTGGATTTTTTTTTTTTTTTTTTTTTACTGATTATTTATAGGATATTAATTTAAGCATTTACATATTTTTGTTTTTTTCTTTACATATTGCCTGTGTGTCAAGAGGCCAAAGTAGCCAGAACTACACTGAATTTTGAACATATTGTTTAACCTGGCATGTCATCCTTCCTCTGTAGACACTGTTTCTATCCTTTTATTATAGTTTTTATTTCAGGGAACCACAAATGAGCAAAATGACTGCATGTTGCTTCCCCGGGCATAAAAAAAAGAAAAGAAAAAACCCTTTAATATTCACTAATTTATAGAACATTTGCGTTAAATAATATTATAAATGCGATGGAAATGTGTAGATGCTTATAGTCTGTAGTTCAGTGTAAAAAAAAAAACATCTAGAAAAAAATTATATAGCACTTCCAGCTGCAGAAACGACGTGCAGTGATTTCCCTAAATAGTCGGCGTAGCACAATCCCTGTATTTGGACTAGAAATCAGCCCATTCCGAGATGGTAAAGTAGGCAAAAAGTTCTGATGCATGCATGAAAATGTGTAGCCTAATTCAAGATGTGCTCATTGCTTTACTGTAAGGTTCAAAGACCAAATATTTGCATAATGGTTTGCTTAACAAATAGTCCTTCGTTAACGAAAGAGTAATGTGCTAGCACTGTCTTAAGTTCTCTAGATGAGTAAAAACACAAGAATTTATGAGTAGCGTGATCCATGTTACCACTAAGGGTGCTTAGGACTCTTTGTAATCTGTACAGACACTAACTAATATAAGCGCAGAACTCGCTGATCAAGAACATTCACATAACACATAGGCTAGCCTACTGTAGGCCTACACTAGCGTAAAACTTCTTCCATATAGTGATTTTATTTGTGGAGGCAGTCGCTCTATTTGTATATATTTTTTGAGGCAGACGTTTTATTTGTTTTATTTGTAAAAAGACAAAAACAAATTTTATTAGTAGCTATTAAAAAAAAAGAAAAAAAAAAAAAGAAAAAAGTTGGCTCAACACAAGTCAAATACAGATGCCTACAGGCGCATCGTTACCTTAGCAAATACTGCCCTCTAGTGTGCCATCTTTATTTTTGTAGCTATGATTCAAACAAATACAGATCTAAACAAAGCCATATGTTTCCCTTTCATTCAGTGTTTACTGTTGTAAGCCTATTCTTTGTGAACAGACAAACACATGCACTGAAATGCTTAGGCCTAACTGTATGGGCTACTATTTTTTATTTTATCATTTTTTGGAAGAAAATACAATATCCCTGTCAGCCCAATATGTTATGGACATCATATTTATTTCTTTAGCAGAATCTACCTTATTTTGCAATGCAGAAGTAAGCTATTTTCTATTTTCTGTGAATGTACAGACTTCCGAATCATTAGCCGCTTAATATCTTGAAGAATAACAAAGTACAATAAACTGTAACTATCTGCGCTACAAACCAGTGTTTATAATGTTGCATTGTTTATAATTACGACAATATATTAAAATAATATGGTAAGAAATACCAGTATGCAATAGGCCTATCAAGCAACATAACAAGCTGTTTAGATACAGCTTAAAATAAGCGGATGAACCGGAAGCCAGATACATTCAGTTTACAAATGGCTGCTCTTACATTAAAAATAAGGTGGATGCAAATCTTATATTGCTGCATGTATCTTTCCATTTCAGCGGTCCATGGGTTACATCTGGAAAGAACTATAAGGCTTTTATTTTCTGAACCAATAAATTGTATTTCAGCTGATCTGACTGACAAAGGGAACATGTGAATGTGTAGGCTATTAAATATATGAATATGGAGATATTAACTAATGCTATTTATTATATGAATAAACATAGAAAAAGTTAAAATGCTCAAACATTGAAAGGTCTTTAATAATAATTAAAAAAAAACAGATGATGGAGAAAAAAAGGAAATGTCACTGATTAAAGCAATGTAACTATTTCTAGGCACTTAAAATGTATGTTTTTTATTTATTTATTTTCTCGTTTTCCCGCATATTTTAACACTCAAATTTACGTATCAGTAGTAGTTTTCTATCCTAACTTGTTACACCATGATATTTATACATTTTCCTCATTGACATCTGCCTTTCGTAATTATTTTGTATTTTATTTTATGTGTTTTGTCTTATAAGAGGGCTGTAGAAATACACAGTATTCAAGTGCCCCTGCTTTATCCTGTTCTATACTTTCTTGCAGGGTAAGGACTATTTTAATTTTAATTTTAATTTTGTCTTGTGTCAAACATAGCAACATTGATATGCACTGTGCATAATTATGTGTCTGTTTATTTAGCCTATTGTTTGTTTGCTCTGAATGAGACTGAAGCTGAATGCTTGGCTTGAATTTACATAAATCTGGAGTTAAATCTTCTTCATTTTTAGACTTTAAAGGAGTGAAAATGCTAATTCTGTTAACTTGTTCTCTTTCTGGCCCCTGTCTCTGTCTCCACTGTTGTCTTTCTTTTTTCATAAAACTGCACTTTTTCATAAAACTGCACTTTTGTACTGATTCACGACTAGTTATAGACATGGCATGCCAACAATCGCTCCATCACTCAGTGTTTAATGTTCCATTTCACGTGAGTAATTTCGAATGTACATATATACAGATACTAATAAAATCAGAATATAGAGAAACTGTTAATGTAAATGAAAAGTATGTAATAAAATAAATAAAGGCAAATATAAGGGCACATTTTCTGTGGTGAATGAAGTTTTTCATAGCAACTGCAAAGATGTGAAATAAAGTTGAAACTCACTCACCAACAGGACTCCCTTTTCTTTATTCTACACATAAAATATATATACCCACTTTATATTGTCGGTAACACTTTACAATAAGGTTCATTAGTTAACTACATTAGTTAACATTAACTAATAATGAACTGCACTTATACAGCATTTGTTCATCTTGGTTAATGTTAATTTCAACATTTACTAATACTTTATTAAAATCTTGTTAACATTAGGTAATGCACTGTGAACTAACATGAACAAACAATGAACAGCTTTATTTTCATTAACTAACATTAACAAAGATTAACAAAAACAGTAGTAAATGTATTGCTCATTGTTAGTTCATGTTAGTTAATACATTTACTAATGTTTAATAAAGGAACCTTATTGTAAAGTATTGTCTTATAGTTTTTCACAATTGCTAAGACACTAACCCCCATTCTCTGAATCAAATTCTCAAAGGCCTAAGCCTATTTGTCAAATAAATCTCTTTCTGCAAAACCTTAAAGTTCAGGCAGTTAGACACCATTTGCAAATCGCATGCATTCTTTGTACAAATCTCTGAACACATTCTCACTCACTAAAACACATTTTGACTGTGATGCACTTGTGTTGCAAAACGGTAAAGACAAGTGGCAAAAGTTAAACACAACTACAACACAGTTGTCATTGTTTACACAATGGCTCAAAATGGTTCACACTTTTTTCTAATGATGTGATCAAACCAACTGTACAATATTACAGTTATAAGCCAGCTCAGAGTGCACTGAATGTTCATACCAAATGGATGGAAACAATCTGAGAGGGAAAGGAGGAAAAGTTCTGTGCAATAGTTAGTGGACTAGGAGGCAGAGGATGAGGACAAGAAAGAGCAAGTTGTGGAGTGTGTTGTCAAGGCTCGATCCTGCACACAAGAGGGTTTTTCCTTTTGCCTGGCAAGAGACATCATTGCTGTGAAATCCAATTGCTGTGATGTGGAGTCCCAAGGCCAGACCCAGCATGAAAATGTGAATTTGCAGTTGCACAACTTTTGGGAACAGTTTAATTAAAGATGATGTAGTTACACATTAGTACATGTACTTACTATAGTAAATTGTGCATAATTACAAGTAACTCACCCTAAACTAAACCCTTACTGTAACTCTATAGTAAATACATGCAGTTAGTTTTTTTTTTTTTTTTAATTGCTAACAAGCATCGTTCAATACTGAAGCCACATTTTCAAAGCTCTTCACACATTCAGCTAAACAGAAGTCTGTGCAGACCAAACTGTGAATCATTTTATTGCTTTCACACAAAATGCATTCAATGATCCCATTTTCCAAAATCCATTAACACTTTTGTCACTCATACTTCACCATCTGCAAAACACTGTATCTGTAGCACATTTTTCGAATACTGACACACTGCTTTCAAAACTGATAAAAGCACATTCGAATCAGAATGATGGTAAACTCTGTGCATTTCTGCAGGAATTTAATTGAAATATAAAATTTTAGCAGAATATTTACAATGAAATTAAAGAATTATTCCAAACACAACTATTTGCAATTTCAGCTGAAATTATTACCAAAATAGCTTTTGGTAAATTGGATTGGCTTCAGAATTTTTTTTTTTTTGTGGAAACATACAGTAGATCAATGAAGACACATTGATGGGAAAAGAAGATTGGCATCTACACACCCTCACAGTACTGTACATCCATCCATCCCACCATCAAAGCGCTTGTCCTGTGTAGGGTCATGGGGAGGCTGGAGTCTTTCCCAGCGTAGCAGGTTGTAGGCATGAAAACACCCTGGAAAGATGACCGGTCCATCATAGGGACGACACATGCACATATTCATATTCACACTCGCACCTACAGGCAAATTTACAATCTCCAATTCACCTGTCCTGTATGGGTTAATAAACACGGAGAGAACATACAAACTCCACACAGAAAGGCCTCCTGCACAGCTGGGACTCCAATACTGCACATACGGGATTATACTATACATGTTAATCATTTATTTTTTTTAGTAAAACTTTTTATCTTTCGCAGGTAAATTACTATGTGTGAAGATATAAAAAAAAACTAGATAAAATTGCTGCATTTCTCATTCATTATTTGTGCAGTAATACAGTCAGTATAATTAAAATATCTTATTCTCACCCTATAATTCTCACAGTGGTGTTCTGTTTAGTTTGTTTTCATTGGACTTGTCTGCCTGTCTTCAGTTGTCATGTGTCTTCATCACCGTCATAATCGGTTCATCTGTTTCACCTGTGTTCACTTAATTATCATTATCTGTGTTTGCATTTAATTTCCTTCAGTTCAATCAGTGTTGGTCCGATCTATGTGATGTGTAATGTGTGTTGGTCTAACCTGCTTACCTGTTCCTGCATATGTATATTAAAAGTTTAAGTTTGTTCCGTCAAACTGAGTCTCCTGCCTGTTCCTGAGAGAACCACAGAGTTACAGAAGATCGGACCAGCCCATATGGATGACAGGGCTATATTTGTCGCCATTGCTCAAGAGAAGACGGATTTGTTTTCCTTCGCAGAGAACTTTATTCGTCAAGCTGTCACTGCCCCCTCGACGACGAAGCCCTCAAGCTGCTTTTCTAGATCGGGGCCAATTTCCACCAGGCCACCGACCTCCCAAACACAGATGGACTGAACTGGATGGAAGCCATCAGCAGGTGTTTGGTGAACGTCGCGTCCCGATCCAGAAATCAACCACCATCACCAGCAGCCATCGAAATCACTGCACCACCTGAATGTCTTCACGTCATGCCAGCCATCAGGCCTGCCACCAGATAGGTCTCTGGGCGACCAAGACTGATATCCAGCATGACAGATCCACCGCTGATGTCAGCGCGATCGGCCAAGATGGCTGCCGCCACGCCCGATCCAGAGTCCGCTCCGCGATCCGCTGAGACCGCTCTTCCAGAGTTTCTTCCCGCCGAGACCGCCCTTTCAGAGTCTTGTCCCGCCGAGACCGCCATTCCAGAGCCTCTTCACGTCATGCCTGTCGAGCCTGAGCTTCTTCACGCCATGGCTACCAAGCCAAAGACTGACAACGCCATGTCAACCGTGCCTGTGTCTTCGGACATAATGGCCACAGCACCTGAGTCAGCTCTAGAAGATACCGCACTTATCATAGTTACCATGGCTATTTTGTGTGTGTGGGCAGCACACACATCGGCTCCAGCCAGTGAGTCCTCGGCCAAAATGGCCATCGCCGTTCCAGAGTCTCGCCCCAAGATGACCACCACTGCCACGCCAGAGCCCTTGGCTAAGATGGTCGCCGCCTCGCCGCCCGAGCCCCAAGCGGAGATGGCTGCCGCTACACCTGAGTCTGTTCCTGAGCCTGAATTCCCTCCCAACCTCCCTCTCCCACCTCCTCTCATCATCCAGCCATCATCCTCATCTCCTCTGCCTCCTGTCAGCCCCATCACTCACCCTCAAGACGCTAGTGGGATGGTGGGCTTGCTGAGGGGCTTCCAGTCCTCAGCGCCATTGTGGACAGTGGATGCACTGGATCCGACTCCGACCACCACGTCCAGGATTCCACATCGGCCCATCAGTCCACTGGCTCACCCTTGGCTCCTACCTCCTTCATCTCTGCCGTGGCCTATCAGTTCACCAGTTCCGCCAGGCTCCCTCGTCCTCCCGGATCCGCCTAGATTGCTCGTCAACCTACGCTCACCTCTGTACTGCACTCCTCTGGCTACGCCCCGTCCCTTCGTCCCCCCGGCTCCAATGGACTCCTCACTCCCTTCTGCTCCTCCTTGGTCCTCAGTCCCTCTGTCTTCGCCGCCCTTCTGTGTCCCCGTCTACACCACAGTCGCCTGAGCCAGCGGCTTCCCCGTGTCCCTCTGAACCCTCAGCTCCACCATGGCCCGGCAAACTTCCATCTCCTCCCTGTCATCCTCCCCCATCGGTTCCACCTCTGTCCGTCATCGCCCTAAAACCTGCTGCCCTTCAGCCTCCATGGCTCCTCCCTCCATCTGCTCCACCATGGGTTGTGATCCTTCCCTCTGGACCCATCACCTCTCAGCCAAGCCCCTCTTCTTCTCCTTGTAATCTGCCTGCCTTCTCCAGCCCTTCACCCACTCCTGTTTCCTGCCCTTCGCCTGCCCCTTTCCTTCCTCCCAAACCCCCACCTCCCCACCTTCATCTCTGTCCTCACAGTGCGAGGACGCACCTTGCCGGGAGGGGCATTCTGTCACAGTTGTGTTCTGTTTAGTTTGTTTTCATTGGACTTGTCTGCCTGTCTTCAGTTGTCACTTGTCTTCATCACCATCATAATCGGTTCATCTGTGTCACCTGTGTTCACTTAATTATCATCATCTGTGTTTGCATTTAAGTTCCTTCAGTTCAGTCAGTGTTGGTCCGATCTACGTGATGTGTAATGTGTGTTGCTCTAACCTGCTTACCTGTCTGCCTGTTCCTGCGTATGTATATTAAAAGTTTAATTTTGTTCCGTCAAACTGAGTCTCCTGCCTGTTCCTGAGAGAACCACAGAGTTACAGAAATGAAATACTGATTTATGTGAAAAATCATTCAAAGTTTAAAAATAAAAGTTCATTTATGTAATGATCCCTGTTGTTAGTGTTTTTCAGTTCAGTGTGTTATGAATTACAATGTATGTTTTCTGAATGAGAGCTGTTGCCAGTTTTGTGGTGGAACAAGCTTATTTTGAGACATATATGAAGTGTTTTAATGGTCTGGGTGAGTTTTGGAGGTGAGATCAACTTTTTGGCCAAGGTTCATCTTGGTAATGCAGACTGTATGAAGAGTTTTGAAACGGTGGCTTCAGTATTGCCCGATGCTTGTTAGCAATTGAAAAAAAAAAAGGTCCAGCGCCCTGTGTATCCAGATCCACCCGCACCTCCTGGGGTGGAAGATGGGACAGGGCTTACGCCGAGAAGGTCAATCCCTGATGTTCACCATGACCCATTCAGCAAGACTATTGGATAACACTGGGAAAGCATGCCCTTTCAAGTTTGGAAAAGGATGCTGCGGAACCAACATCCTACTCATAGGGAGGTATCATGTGGAAATTACACACATGGGCCGGCCACTAGGGCAGTATTACATATTGAAGGTCTCTGAGGTAGCTCCAGCCTTGTTAGGGGAGAGTCAACACCCAGTCAGAAAGGCAGAGCGGAATCTGCCAAGGGAAAGACATGGGCTTACCGTCAGGGAAGCCATACCGTGGAAGAATACACATATGGGATCACCGTAGAGATCACAACATATAGGCACCTAGCCTAGCACAGGGGTCAATCACTGGGCATGCTTACGAGGACTAGGCCTAGCGTTGGATGTTCCGCCACGTCTGACTGATGATGGTGGTGGTGAAGGAACTCAATAGGGTTCGCCAACTGGGGAACTTTCCTGGAGCAGAATAGTGCACACATCTGGTCATAAGGAGGGGAATAACGCAGCAAGACAACACTTGAAGCGGGGTCTCTGGTGTTACTGACTATGGGAAGCAAGCACACAGGAGGATACCGGCTCTACACGTAGGCTATAGAACCTAGCTAACGTGTTGGTGTCACCCAGCCCGCAGCTCTAAATATATCTGTTAGCGAGGCACCGTGCGCCAATGCCCAGGAGGAAGCAACACTTCTGGTAGAGTGAGCTCTCAACCTGAGGGGGCACAGCATGCCTTGGGTCTGGTATGCCAAGACGATGGCATCCACTATCCAGTGGGCCATCCTCTGCTTAGAGACAGCCTTTCCCTACTGCTTGCCTCCATAAAAGAGAAAGAGCTAAGTCTGAGGCCCTTAAGCCTAGTGTTCAGGATGCACCCGAAGATGCGTTTCTGCATCAGGATTTTGAACGGGAGCCTGTGAAGGGTCAGATTCAACACTCGCAGGTATAAGATTGGCCGTAGCCCACTGCCTTTCTTGGGGACAATGAAGTAGGGGCTGTAAAACCCTGTCTTCATATCAGCTGGAGGGACTGGCTCTATCGCCTGTAAGACAAGAGCACCCTCGTCTCGCACAGAGGTGAACTGAATGCCCCTGAACAAGGGCACGTTTGGGCAGGGGGTGCGTGAAAAGGCTTGGTTGTGTTCTCGAAGTGCATGCTGCTGCCTGCTGGTGATAGAAGAGGGGGTCGAGGGTGGAAAGGTATAAGTGATGTGGATTACCCCTCCAGGAGGAAGCACTCTTTAGACACAATTGCATCACAACTGCACACTCCACCGGAGGAATATCCACGTACCCCTTGGCCGCCCCTACCATCGAGGGTAGTGAGAGGGGAAGAGGCACCGGACCGGTTTCTGGCAGAAAAAGGTGCCATCCACGACCTGGTGACCTCTTCATGCACTTCCGGAAAGATTAGTGATTTTAAGGAACAGGAGTTGGTATACATATTCAAGGGCATGCAAAGATGGGTGGTGTTTATGATGATATGTAGTGGGCCAGTCTGGGCCAAAATGCCAGGGCCGATTTTCTGTCCCAGTCCAGCCCTGGCTTCTGGGTCAGGCTCAGGCAATGCTACTCTCCCCAAAGGGGGCAGCACAGCCGAGTTTCATCCCCGGATGACTCAAGCTCACCCTCCGATACAGCAATCGACATCTGATCGTCCGGCGGCGCCCCAAATGAGACGACAGGCCCCCCATGGGAAGGACCAGCACGCTCAGCCGGAAGCTCCACAACTTGCGGTGAGCTAGAGGAGTAAGGGGCCCACAGAGATTGGCTCGGCGGGAAAGCCTGTGATCCTCAAGTCACCCTGGCTATTCGACGAATTAGACCTATTCTGATGCCCAGAAGAGGAACTAGATTGGGGTATAGGTGAGGGGACTCCCACAGTGGGTGCATGACTCATCCACAAAAGCTACCTCAGCTTGCTTGATGCCCAGACACGTGAGGCAACGATCTTGACTGTCAGTCAGCGCCAAGTAACGACCGCATCCAGAAACACACAAGTGGAATGACATCTTTAAAAAGACGCAATGTCACACCCGTGCTTGCTCTTTCAGGGAAATGTAGCTCTCTGTAAAGCGTTGAAGTGCACAGGAGAAATGGCCACAGCACAACTAGCAGGAAATAGTGCAGCCTGCAGTGTGCACTCAACTCATTGGAGGTGCATCCTCTCTCAACTTGAATGAACAGCACTCTCACTGAAGGCGCAACTCTCAAAAGCTGTAGTGCCATCACACTCCCGAAGAACACTTGCAGACACTCGTAGAACACTCTTGGTGACTGGATAGAGCAGGAACAGGAGAAGCGCTCTGCTCCGAAGCAAAAAGCTGAATGTGCATTGCATCTGCTTCCGTATTTATACTCGCGCTGCTGGGAGGAGCGTGAGATGCAAATCTCACACGCCAATGTCCATTGGCTCCTTTAGTTTACACTCGAAGGTGATTGGGCTCTCAGACGAGATCCCAGCTCATCGGTACGTCCGACCTGACGTTGATCGTGGCCGACTGAAAGGGAACTGTAATTACAGTTTTTTTTTTTTTCAATTGCCTGCAGGAAGGGCTGGAGCAAAGCTGTTTCCCTCCACCCTGAAAGTGCATGTTGCCGCTATTGCCACACATCACGATGCAGTAGATGGTAAATTCCTGGGAAAGCACGACCTGATCATCAGGTTCCTAAGGGACGCGAGTAGATTAAATCCTCCTCGCCCTCACCTTGTATCCTCTTGGGGACTCTCTTTGGTGTTATAAACCTTGCAGAGAGCGCCCTTTGAACACCTGCAGTCAGTAGAGCTTAAAATATTGTTGTGTAAGATTACACTCCTGACTGCGCAGGCTTCTGTCAATAGAGTAGGGGACCAGCAGGCATTTTCGGTCAACGAATCAAGCCTAGAATCCCTGTATACTAGGGGTGGAACGGTACATGTATTCGTATTGATCCGAAACAGTACGGGCGTCACGGTTCGGTGCATGAATTTACACGGAGAATACACAGTATAAAAATAAATGAAACTTTAATTTAATTAAAACTAAAACTGTAATTAATTAATGTAATGCGGAACTACTGTTAGATACGCGGGTTCTTTAGGGATACCTAATCTGTAGCTCCGCCTTAGTTCTGAAGCTCCGTGGCTATAATGAACAGGCTGCAATGTTAATTGCAGTTTTTCGATTGCAATGCTGGAATATATTGTGCGTATGTGTGTGTCTGGGTGTGTCTGTGAGAGAGGTGCGGGCGCGATCGAACAGTGAAAACATTGTTCATACAGGACATCATTCAAACTGCAAAGTGTTTACTTATATTTGTGTACACTCGCAAAAAAACACAACATTGTGCTTTTGTCAAACTATAAACTCTTGTCAAACTGTAACCTACAACTGTCACCCAACCAAAATCACTCACACACACACACTGTTTAAAAGCAAAAAATATTTATCCAACCCCATTTAAAAACAGTCTGTCGGTGCCATCTTTTGGACATTCATCATATTGCAATGGTTTTCATTTCTTGTCCTCAAACACTAATCTGTTTATTTTAATTCTACATTGATTAAAAAAGAAAATCAAATGTGTTTTAATTGTAGTATTATTTTATACAGAAATAAATTATTTATAATTCAGATGAGAATAAAGATAGTGTTAATTAAAATTTTAAGGAAAACAAATATATTGATCTGAAATTTAGCACATTAATTTTAAATTCATTCAAGTACAATTACCAAACGTATCTCAATGTCTTTTTGTCTTTTTATTAATTTAATTAATAAACTAATTATATAAAACTATTGTCAGTGCACTGCAAATAAACTGGTTCTATGCCTTTACTTTATTAATAAAACTTATTGAAAAAATACAAGGCTTAAGACATTTATTTTCATTTGGTGGTACAGCCTGAGACATGCACAATAAAAAAAATTGCCTTCTGCATTTTTGTTTTGCTTTTCCCTCCATTGTACCGAACTCGTACCGAACTGTGATGTCTGAACCGAGGTATGAACCGAACCGTGACTTCTGTGTACCATTCCACCCCTACTGTATATGTGCCCAAGATTCCCACCACTACTTTCAGG
Source organism: Abramis brama (assembly GCF_963993115.1). Classification (NCBI taxonomy): domain Eukaryota; kingdom Metazoa; phylum Chordata; class Actinopteri; order Cypriniformes; family Leuciscidae; genus Abramis; species Abramis brama. The sequence goes on along the minus strand of NC_139965.1, from coordinate 50,772,624 downwards.
GACCAGTTGGTGAACCTGCAAGCGCTGCCCCTCGAGGAGAAAGACCCAGCCCTTGCTTTGCTCTGTCCCGTTCGGCTTTGCACTTGTATGTGGACCGAACGCAGAGCTTCAGGACCTCAGATTAGCTCTTTGTCTATACAAACTCGTAAGTACAAACCTGTGATAGGGTAGGTGCCCATATGTTGTGATCCCTACGACGATCCCATATGTGTATTCTTCCATGGTACGGCTCCCCTGTTGGCGAGCCAGAGTCTTTCCCTGAGCAGAGTCCTCTCTGACGGTATTGACTCCTGAATGTGTGATTGCATGTGCTTCAGTATTTATACCTGCTCTACCAGGCGGAGTGCGTGATGCAAATCTCTCACGCCAATATGAATTGGCTCGTTTAGTTTAAACTCTAAAGTGATTGGGCTCTCAGGTGAGATTCCAGTCGTTCTGACATAACGGGAATGAGGGTTACATACCTAACTGAGATGTTATTTATTGGCAAGGTTCTTTATGGTTAAAATATTTTCTTTCTTGTTTTTATTTTTTATTTTTTTTACGTTCTTAAAAGAAAAAAAGATTATTTGAAGTACTGTTCACTGAAAGATTCTTTGGAACCAAAAATGTTTCTTCTATGGAAGTGGTTTTTAACCCTGGTCCTGGCACCCCCCAACACTGCACATTTTGAGTATCTCCTCTCTCTGACACCCATTTGAGGTCTCTTGAGTCTCTACTAATGAGATGATGACCTGAATAAAGTGTGTTTATAGGAAGACATCCAAAATGTGCACTGTTGGGGGATACTTTATCCCAAGAGTGCACATTTTGGATCCTTTATTTTTAAGAGTGTACATCAAAACTCATGAGGTAAACAATGTGGGTAACATGAATGTCATATTTTTGCTTCATATGCTATTTGCTTTGTGTCTGACTGTATTATCTTCCTCATCATTGTTTCTAAAACTGATTTGAGTGGATGGGCTCCCCCTGCTGGTTCCTACTATTTAGTTCTTACCAAACTTTCTTTCATGATTTACATAGGATGTATTTCTTTGTCCCACTAACCTGAGGGCAGACAGGGAGTAATAAAGGGGTCATACAGTACATTTTCAAATATACTTTTTTTTCCTTTCTGAAGTCCACTTATAATGCTGATCAAGATTTTTGCAACCCAACTAGTCGTATTTCTAAATATTCCACTGTCTCTCACCCTTAGAATCAAATGGTCCAATTTGTATGCTGTATTTTTGTAAGGACTATGCAAATGTTTCCTTTAAGTGTTAAATGTATTTGATCTCAGAAATCCAACAATCATGAAATGAGCTAGTCACTGGTCTTTTTTTTATATATTTTTTTTAAAGGCTGCTTCAAACAATGTGTTTTAATATTATAATATTAATAAACCGCTGTATAACTAAACCAACGCTGACGCTCTGTCCCGAAGGACTCTTAATGAAGAACCTTGTGACTATTATCAAGAGATAAGAGAGCTAGATAGCTTGCCGTGCAAGGGCTGTCGCTTCTCCCGAAAGGTCCACCATCAATGGGCCAGATTCGAGGAAGATGTCGATGATGTCATTCCCTTGGCGGTAAGACGCACACACTCCCTTGACCGTCAGAATGAGGGTAGTTGCACTAACACTCCCAGTGATGTTAATGAAGTAGGTGATGACATCCCAGCTCCTTCTTCAAACTGGCTGCAACCGCTGAGTCCCGAAAGTCTCAGGGAAGAACAGTTAGCTGACCCAGACCTTTCAGTTCTCCATAAATGGATGTCTGATGGTTCTTTGCCCATTTTCAAGTGGAAAGATTCAATAGAATGCTCTTGCAGATGATACGTTGTTATGTGGACCAAAGTCAGTGGAATTGGGATGAACATCTTCCCTTACTCACTGCAGCATACAGGAGCACTGTGCATTCAGCAACAGGCTTCACATCAAACCAGCTGATGCTGGGGCGAGAAGTTTTCAAGCCACATGACATCTGGCTAAGGACGGCTGAGGTTACCAGGTAAGCTAAAGGTACACCTGTGTTTGTCCAAGAACTGCAAGCTAATCTGCAGCAGGCTAATCAAGTAGCGCGCCAGAACTTGCGCTCTGCTCAGACATGCCAGAAAAAGGTCTATGACTTAGGAGCCAGAGAGAAGTCCTACCAAGTAGGTGATCTTGTCAGTGAGAGTCAGTAGCAAGAAAAAGGGCTACAGTCCAAAACTCCAACCCCCATGGCAAGGGCCATTGGTCGTCACAGCACGCCTTGGACCAGTGCTCTACCGAGTCAGGGACAGACGAAGTAAGAAAGTACTGCATCATAATCGCTTACAACCCTATCTAAGTGACCACATACCTGCCTGGATGACACAGAGAAAGGCTCCCTGGTTTCAATAGCTGCTCAGGTACCTGTTGCCACAGGAGCAGAAGCACCAAACCCGTCACCCTCTGACAACTCTGACCTCTGACCCTTCTTGTAACGAACTCTTAACTGTGACCCTAATCCCTGTGGAAAAGGGACGAAGACAAAAAGTGGGCGACTTGTTCGAGCCCCAAGCCGTTATATGGACTAAAAGAAGAAAACAGAAGACAACAAAAAGTTAGCTGTTTACCCTCAGTGGTGCAGAAGGAACTCTGCAAAGCTAAAAAAAAAAGGGGGGGTTATAGTGTTAGTTCAGTAAATGCATTGTTTGTTCTTGTTATTTCACATACATAATGTGTATGTGAAATGTTATAAATGTTATTTCACATACATTTCACATACATGATGTGTTCTTATTAGCCAATCAGATGTGTGTACGTCATTACGTAGGGATTAGTTCACTGATTGTTTACGTTTAGCGTCAGTATGCTCGCAGGCTCCAGTGCGGATGGTTGTATATAAACCCATCAGCGCTGGGCAAGAGCATAAAATCCCCATTGATGTACAGTTGTGTCTTAATAAGTAAAGTTCCTGAACGGACCCTCTTTGTTGTGTGCTTCTCTTCACGCCTCCACGGACACTGAGAAACCAACACGAGAAAACACAACAATATTCATTGAATAGTTCATAACAAACACCATTTTCATTTACAACTGTGAAGAGAAGAGAGTCTCTGCTGGAATTTAAGATGGAGATTAGAAGAAAAAGCTATAACGTTTTCCTCCAGCACTTTAGTACTGCATACCATAGAGAACAATGTTAGCATAATGTAATTGATCACTTTATTGTTTTACGATGATTCAAATAGATCATATTGGAAATACATTTTATATAAACAGCAACAAAACAAATCAGCTCTCTAACATATTTTGTCTTTCAGCAGCTCAAAGTGACCATAGAGAACAAAAACAACTCAAATCGTGTCATCTCAAGCACAGCAGCTGAAATTACTGCATCACGAAGATCTGCACATACATCAAATTTTTATTCAGATCATTATTCTTCAATTTCAGATATCGGACTGATTATCTTTCTCATCGCTAGTGTTTGTGTGGGTCTGCCAGCTCTGGTTTGGGCCTCTGGTCATATGCACCACCACAGATGCCGAATCTCAGCCTTTATTGCCATCCTCCTCTTCAGTGACCTTATAGAACTGCTCCTAAATCTTATTACAGTGACATTTTTACTCATAAAAGTATACTGGTACACTGACATGGTTTTCCAGTCTTGGTCAGCGTTAAGTTTGTATGGTTTTCACCTGCATCAACTGGTGGCTCTAGAGGGAGTTTTGACACTGAAATATCCACTGTGTTCTGCTCATATTTTCTCACTCCCCTGTTACATCATAATCTTTATCCTTGTGCTTGTCTTTTCCTTACCGAGTGTATTCATTTTTTACACGCATCCATTTGGAAATTCAGTCTTGGCACAAGTTTGGCACCTCTGAGCTCACTGGCTGTAACATTTACAATCACCTGTAAATCTCCACCCACTCCTGTTAGAAAAAACACAAGCTCAGTGTTAATTGTTACCATGATTACTTTTGTTATGCTGTACGTACTTACCATTCATGTTGATCATCTGTTTAGATTTATTCACTAGCGTAGGAGTCCACAAAACTTGGTATGTGATGTCTGTCTGTTTGATGAGTTTAAGAGTGATTTCAGACCCTCTCCTGTGTGTTCTGGTCTGCAGAGGAATTCTCAGAGATGGTCAGACACCACAAATACACACAGAATGCTGATGAAATGTCAGTCTGAACTTGATGGCTGCCATGAGTTGTATCAGTCCTCGGGTCTGAATTTGCTCATTCAATCACTGTACATTATTTTAGATGCTACATTCAAAACAAAACAAAATCTCTGCTAGATTGAGCCAGAGGTGTCTCTCAGTGGCTACAAGGGCTGCCATAGACCGCCAAATTGCTCTGGCGGTCTCCTTAGTAGCCCTGAGAGATAAATCTGTGACCCAACGAAGTTCTCGAATCTCATCGGGTCCCACCCACTCACTTCTATCCAAATCCCCCAGCAGGTCAGCCTGATATGCTTGAAGCACTGCCATAGTGTGAAGGCAGGCTCCGGCTTGACCTGCTGCCATATATGTGTGGCAGAGTAGGGGACAAAAGCAATCTAGCAGCAAGGAAGTTCACATTAAATAAGATTTACAATGTAGCCAACTACGCCACCTCGGGACTTTCACCTAAGGATATACTCAGACAACACAGGTTCGTTCTTCACAAAGAGGACTGAGACGGTTCTGACAATTAAAATAAACAATTTATTACATAAAATCTTCTCACATTGAAAAAAAAATTCCTGTTGATTACAGATGCGCTTACACGGCTCCGAGCTGGAAGCACACCGTTAGGCACGCCCCCCCAACCTGCACACACACACACACACTCGCAGCAGTGAGATTTAAGCACTTTTTAAATCGTAAAAGAATCCCCCAAAGAGATCATACTCACTGCGTCAGGACAACGTATATAAAATGACTGCATGCTGCAACATGCCCTCACTGCACTGTAGCGACTGCAGAACAGGCTTTAGGTTACACACCAACATTAAACAAAAAAATAAATAAAATCACATATCACTTTACACCCATCCACATACCTGAGATTGGACAAATAAGCGACCCAAACTACACGACTACACGAAAAAGGGAAAGCAAGAGAGTAACCAGAAACAGCTAAACACAAACTCTGCTATGTGTGTCTTGCTTTTATTATAAGTGCAATCATGATAATGATTAACCAGCCGGTATCTGACACAGCTGAGTCTATGGCGAAATTATTCCCATTCTCCACCAGGGGGAGTAACGGAGGGAAATACCCAATCTGCTACATATGCTTTGCCCACTAGATTGGATGTTGTTTTTAATGGCTTAGTGGGCAAAGCCGAGGCCTTCAGGAACGATGCTGAACCGGGAGACAGATAGCTCGCAAGCGTCTGTTCTGCCCGGGGCATCGCCCCATAGCCATCCTCTTTCAACCCCCTTATGTCTGAATATACGTGAACTTGGGGGCTGAAAAGACGAGACAAGTATGGCTTTTTCCACGATCTAGACAGCTCACTGTGCAGATCGGGGAAAAATGGAAGGCCTCGTGGTGGAGGTGAAACATTAGATGGGAGGAAGCCCTTTTCTCGGCTGGCCATTCAATATGTAACTTATCTACAGCACGAGTAATCACCTCCACCAGCTCTGGGGAAAGAGATGGTGAATTCTCTCCCCCCCTGTTTGTGTCACTTTCAATGCTCAGTACATCTACCTCCTCTGAGCTAGAGCACTGAAGCATTGGGCTCTCTTCCCGGGCGGAAAAAGCCGCAGCGCGGGCTTCTGACACCGGAGAGAGAGCACTGGATCCCCCAGGTAAGGGAGGAGATAAGGCCCTCGGACCCATCTCCAACCCCGCTGAAAGATCCATTTGCGATCCCCAGGAATGCTTTCTCCGTGCTGCCTCGGCAGCAGTGGGTCCAGCACCCTAAGGTTCGCGAGCCTGGCCACTTTCCTCAAAAAGTGACAGGCGGGAGCGGAGCATGCGAAGCGGAAGCTTCTCATAATGCTGGCAATCAGCCCCCTCAAAGGCTGATACCGCATGCTCCACTCCCAAACACATCACACAAAGCTTGTATGTATCCCCACCCGTTAAATAGCGCGGGCAGGGAGAAGCACACGATTTGTACAATTGTTTCGCCATAGTGTTTGAACGTGACAGACAACAGTAAATATAACAGACAGTATAGACACAGATCGCTTGCTGAGGCAACAGAAGCTAATGCCGGTTGCACCGGATGCGCTTTTATCTCTTCCTGGTCATGACGTCACCCGCCCGTGACGTTTATTCTTGTGACGTTCATTCTACGTATAGAAATGGCAGGAATAAAGATTTGAGTGACTTTGACAAATTGTTATGGCACGGCTTGTGGGTTGCTCCCGGTCAGCAGTGGTGAGTATTTACCAACAGTGGTTCGAGGAGGGACAAACCACAAACCGGCGACAGGGTGTCCAAGGCTCATCATTGCACAAGGGCAACAAAGGCTATCCCATCAGGTCAGAGCCAACAGAAGGAATGTACCACAAGTCTCACAAAATTTTAATGATGGTTCTGTCAGGACCACTATCGTCAAATACGGTTGACAATTAGCATACAGTTAGGATTGGCGGTATGGTTCTGTTCTGGGCAAGAACTCCCTGCGCATCCATGCAGCCTATCATGGATAAGAGCAGCAATAACCCCCATTAGGGTAAACAGAACAGAACCAACATGAATGTATTGCAGATATCATTAATTAATTTTAATGAACAACATAATTAGAGAATTAGAGTCTGATTCAGGGGGAATCAGAATGCCAAATCCTGACTGACGAGAGGAGGAGCTGGGGATGGAGGAGGGAATTGGCTCCAGAGAAACGCGATAGCTGTTGATAATACTCAAGAGCTTATATTTCTATACAGCGATAGACGTCGTATTCCTATTGGTAGACGTGGATCAGCTGAGAGTCAGCTGATGAGAGTTGACTAACGTGACCTGACAGAACCGACGCTACGCTTAATTCATGGGGGAAATGTGTCAAAAAACACAGTGCATCACACTCTGCTGTGTATGAGGCTGCGTAGCCGCAGCCCAAACAGAGTGCTGATGACCCATATCCACCATTGGAAGCACCTACAATGAGAACTGTTGGAACTGGAGCTTGGAGCAGTGAAACAAGTTTGCCTGGTCCGATCAGTCCAATTTTCTTTTACATCTTGTGGGCGGCTGTATTTGTGCGAGTCATTTACCTGGGGAAGTGATGGCACCAGGATGCACTGTAGGAGGACGACAAGCCGGTGGAGGGAGTGTGATGTAGAGTCCTGCACGGGTTCGGGTGACCCGCAAATTTTGCTCAAACGGGTGAAAAATATCCAGCTGTGTCGGATACGGGTGAGGGTCGGGTCGGACACGGGGGAAACACGGGTCTAAACACGGGTTTAAAACAATCACATGCAAACGTAAAAATATATGCATATTTTTTGGAACACATCTACAAAAATATGCCTGTATTTCAAGTTGATAAAATAATTTAAAATCCACATCAGTTTATTTGTGCCCACGCGCCACGCCCTCCCAGGAATCTATAACGTTATCTAGGCTACTTTCACTTTTAAAAAAATTCATCATAACCGCGCGCGCGATCTGCAGTCGTCGAGATGGATGCTGAGGTGTTGAAGAAAAGAATAGCTAGTGGAGATTGTAAAGTTGTCGACATTCGACAATACGTCATCAATAATCAAGTCCAGTGTGTGGGAGAAATTTGGAGTTATCTGAAGAAAATATTGTGAAAGGCTTATTTGCTGCATGCATTTTCGTTTTGGATAGCCGCAAATGTGGAACTTCATCGCCGAGGAAGCACGCAGATACTGTGGTAACAAACCAAGCAGTTCTATCGAACAGTATTTTTCAAATTTAACACTGTTCAGTATGTGTGCTGTGCAGGGCGTGTTTGAACCCAAAATTGTCAGATGTAGGCTAGACGAAATTGCGTGGCAGATATAGCGTTGTAGCCGCCTGTTCGAATGTCTGTTCGATTGGTAAAATGTTATAAGGCTACTCAGTTTTGTGGTAACGTTAGCCATGTTCTTCATGCTTCATGCTTCATGCTTCGAGCCCGATTCAGACCCTGACAATGTTAATGAACAAGAGGATAGTACTGAATGGATTTCAAGCACGGACGTTGCAAGCAAATATTTCACAGGATATTTCAAAATGGTATGTTTTTTTTGTTTTTTTTTCATTTTCTTATAGATACGATGTTATCCATCGTTTAATCATATTTGTCAGAAAAATATGATAATACAAACAGTAATCAATCACAAAATCATGGGGATGGGGGATGGGGGGGGGGTGAGTGATCATCACAATCACTCATTGTGATTGTCAAAACATTTTAGTAACTAAACAGAAACAATGTTACAATGTTTGCATGGTACAATTTCTGGTAAGCTACGTTTTCTATTATTACTTGACACAAATGTCACGATTTCAATTCAATTCTTGTGATTTGATTCAATATTGACTCATTTGAATAAATGTTAGGAACACAAGATAGGTGTTAATTTTTCTCAAGAAAAAAAAATCTTACATAATGCTGTAAACATCTACAGCCCTATCAGCTGGTAGTATTATTTAAGGTTAAAAATAACTCAAATTAAACAATGCGTTTTTTATTATAATAACAACTTTATTTAATGATATAAGTAAAAATATAATAAATATGTAATATAGTACACATATTTAGCAAAATACTCTCTATATCTCTTTTTTCTAGGCAACTATCATGCTATATTATGGTCATTAAACGGCTTTCCTGAGGTAAATGTTATGTGACATAGGTGGAAAGTGGGGTGAGTTGTGCCAGTTTTTACTCAAAGTGACTTTAAAGTGAGGTCATGACAGTAATGCCTTCAACTTAAGGATGTACATATATTTCAGGATGTGGTGCATCCCTGAGAACAATACCTTTGGATCTGAAATAAACTGTTTCAGAAATATAGCTTTTGGGAAAAAAGTGGTCCCGTGGCACAACTTGCCCCTGGTGCAGGGTAAGTTGTGCCTTTGGGGGAATACGTTGGGGTAAATTGTGCCAGTGATTTCTGAAGTAGAACAGAACATTTTAATGTTATGAACTGTAATGCTTTAAGAAAGCAAGACAAATTCAATACAAAATTACTCATTTAAAGGGACTATGTGTAGCTTTTTAGGTATTTTATTATCTAAAATCAATATTTTTATTAATAAATATGCCCTCAATGGTGTACAAATACCTATGCCAATGATCAGACTAATCCTCGTAAACGAAGAATTTATTATCTTTATATACATGGGACGGGTAGGTCCACGGAGGCTTCCATGTAGTTCCGCCATCTTGAAAAACTATAATAGCAGAGAGGGACAAAAAGTACAAGGCCAACGCGTTTCCACAACGCGTTTTCGTTCAGAACCAGCGTCACGTGACTGAAGCCAGCAGAAGCGGAGAAGCAGAGCAGTGAGAGGCGCTTGTCACTCCCGCTGCAAGTTTAAAAGGATGCAGGATAAATAAAGGATTATTTATACACCGTTCATTCATACATATGCTGAGTCACAGGATGAGTCCTCGTCGTCGAAAAAGTCCAAAATAGACCGTAAAAGGAAACGTGACCGGAGATTACAAAAACAAGGGTTAATGTCGGGATAGCTAATGCAGGAGAAAGCTTTCAAAAGAGACCCTGAAGTTGCCTGCTTTCTTCTCGACAGGTAAGTCAATGTTACGGTCTTAATTACAAGCTTTTTTTTCATTGCTTGGTTGTGTACTTTATTATATAGACAGTAGAACATTTATAGTTAAAAGTTAAACAGGCTCTTTGATGAATAGCAGCTATTGAGTAAAGTAACGTTAGAGAAGGCTCTGATGATGATGATATCTAACAATGCACGTACTTCAAAAAATATAACGAGTAAAGAAGGCATTACTACTAATTACCATAGTTAATGTTTTTCACAGTCAGTAATTCATACTGTAGCATTCTTTTTTTCGTTGTTTCAAGTTTCAGTTTGTTTTAAATAACAAACCTGTTCACCCGAAGAAAAACTCGAAGTGCTATTATAAGACATCCTGTCATAGATTTTTGGTACATAACGGCTACCGTAGATGCAACGCGCATTTGAAAAAGTGAGGCGCTGGAGAGCATTATTCGTTTGAATGCAAAATACAATTTCACCACTAGATGGGAGAAATTCATACACACAGTCCCTTTAAGGTTTATTTAGATATTGTCACCCTATTAAACTGATGGAATAAGTCACATTTTGTAGTTTTTGAGAAAACACAAAAAACGTAAATACACAATATATGATATTTGTGAATCATTACAGGCAAAAAGGCTTTGGCAATAGATGCCTGTTGACATACATAGAACACTGTCTGTCAATTATACATATAAGAATAAAGTGACTAGGCTCATTTCTAAACATCCTATTGTGACTTAGGCCACTTAAACACATAATAAAACTTCTCTTTAATAACATAGTGCAAACTCAAAACTGAAATCAGTGTTAGCTAATTAAACAAATGGCAGGTAGGCCTAAGTCAAACACTAATGAGGCATGCCCATCTCCTCACTTCTCCATATTATCCCCTGTGAGTATGTAGGTCTAGGTGGTCTGGATCTGGCCTACTACTTAACATCCCACTTGTCAATGCTGCAGGGGAATATAAACTTCTGCTCCCTTCTGGCTGTACCGAAAATTTGACGAAAGTTTTTGGGGTGTGGGTAGTTTCTTGAGCACATCACCTCTAGGGATGACTCCTTCATCATTTTCTTTAAATGTAAAGATGGGCTTTCCATTCACAGACTTCTTACAACTTTGCCTTAGAAACTTTGCACTGATGTCTGCACCCTCAACCTTCTCCACCAATCCAACGTAGTTATAGGATTTGGTTTTACCAGCAAAGCTCACAATGACAAAGTCACCAGCAGACAGATCCTTGTCACCATCATCATCATCATTCTGGACATCTGAACTATCATAATCAGTGGTGTCGTTAAGTGGAATGGAGATGTCACTCTCTTCTGAGCTACTGTATGTCACGGGTCAGGGTGTGTCACCGGCCCCTCTCTGTTGTTTGGTTTTGTCCTGCCATTTCTGCAGCTCGTGATGTGGGCAATTAGCACAATCATGAGCTGATCTTCCTCACCTGTCGCTCGTTTCCCCTACCCTTTATATTCCCAGCTGTGTCTACCAGTGTTGTCAGTGGATTGTTACATGTTGCGTGTGCGGTCCTTGTCTGTTTGTGTTCTCTGTTTTGCTTACCTGTGTTCAGGAAACCTAGATGTGGGGGTCGGTGCAGGACTGTTTGCCTGCTGGACCCAGTACTCGTTTATTGCTGGACATTCCTGGGATCTCTCTGTCTGTCGGTGGTCTCCTCTTCTCTCCACGTCCGTATGTGTGCGGGCTGTGCTCACAGGAACCACCAATCGGAGAGGCTTAACATTTGTTCACTGTGTCACTGTACTTTATATTGTTCACAAAGTTTACTAATAAACTTTTCACTTCTCATCACTGCATTTGAGTCCTCCTCCTCTCTATACACCAGGTCTACCTGACACTGTAGACATTCACTTTCTTTTTGGGTTTGGTTGGTTTGGACACTTTCAGAGCCCCTCTCTTCTTATTTTCATTCATTTTCTGTTTTTCAGCCCTTTTATTTTCTCTGTTGAGTGTGTTCTCCAGGCCAACTTCTGCTTCATCGTCAGTGGTGTCCTCAAGTGGAAGGCCCATGGTGCATTTCTTCTGAGCTACTGTGCACAACCTTTTTGGTTTGATTTGAGCCTTTCAGAGCCCATTTCTTTTGCCTTTCATTCTTTTTCTTTTCCTTTTCAGCCTTTTTATCTTGTTTTTCTTTGTGTGCCTTCTCCAGCTCCATCTTCTCAGGTGTGTCGGTCACGATTCTTGTTTTTACTTTCTTTCTCATCATTCTGGGCCTTCTTGCTGTGGCTTTTGGCAAGGGAAGTATGGGGGAGTATGACTTTTGGAGACACATAACTCCCATGGGCACCAGAACCAGTTTCATCACTTGATGAGTGCTCAGGATTTGGTTCCGGAAGAGTGGTAGGTGGCTCCCCAAAATAATCATAAGTGGGGGTGAGTTGTGCCACTGGCACAACTTAACCCAGGCCCTTTGGCACAAATCACCCCAGACCCACAAGTTTAAAAAACTAGCATGATCCAGCAGTTAAGAGCTAACATCATGCTAACTCTATAGACTCATTGTGTAGCCTGCTAAAGCACTAAAACGTGTGAAATGTTTTCAAACTTGTCTATAATTGTTCAGACACTACAATCAAAAAAACTTAATCATAGAAATTTTACTTTGAAAGGAAAAAAACAGTTTTTTGAGCTAAAATGTGCTTGTCTCTCTTCTTTGGAGGATGAGTAAAATGGATGGCTTTTCAAAATTATGTGGTCACATGACCAATTTCTTCTATGGTTTTCCAGAAACAAGGGGTGGATCTACATCCCCCCTGGCACAAATCACCCCACTCTCCCTAATTGTTTTCCAGCTGTGATTTTTTTTATATCATAAGTAACCTGCTCTGTCTTGTCTGTCGGTCCCCATGTCCTCTTTGCTTCGGGATTTTTCGAGAGGGGGTAAAATATCTGCGTGGCAGGGGGAGCTGCCACTAGACCTGTCACTCAACCCATCACCGTTAAATGCGCCTGTCTCGGGACCAGTCACGAATATGCGCCTGCCACTCGATCCGTCACGGATATGCGCCTACCGCGGGACCCGTCATGGATATATGCGCCTGCCTCGGGACCTTACACAATATATAAGGTGTTTTTAAACAAAATGCAGCGCGGATCCCCTCTAGCCAGCGGGAGCCAGAACGGTACGCACAATATAGGTAATATTCACCCAATATTCAACATTAACTAAACGTTTTTCACCTGCCTTACAGCTACTACCAGGCACTCCGACTGATGCATATGATCAAATAGACAGTTAGACATGCATCCCGCGTTTACTTTTATTTAGCCTACCCATTTGCCACCTTACTTTATATTTTTCCGCTGTTTAATCCGGAGTGCGAGTCTTGACACCTACGCGTCGCGCCAGCCACAACCTAGCGTCGCACCTGCCTCAAGATCTCTCACTTTTTAAATCTACCAGATTTCAATGTGATGCCCATGTGCAAACAGACAGTGCAATCCTGCTCTTATTTGGCATCTTATCTTACATTTTATTCGCTCTTTTTGTTCATAATGGAGCGCGCGTGTCAGCTCCAAGCGTCTCGCCTGCCTCAAGACCTCTCACTGTTTACATGTTAGGCTACCAGAGACACTCCGATTTATGCACAGGTGCAAACAGACAGTGCAATCCTGTTCTTAATTATCTATTTGTCATTTTATCTTATATTTTATTGGCTCTTTTTGTCCATAATGGAGCACGCGTCACGTCACCTATCAGTGTCGCGCCAGCCACAACTTAGCGGCGCGCCTGCCTCAAGATCTCTTACTGTTTACATGGCAGTAAGCTCCTGAGGGCCGTAGACCCCGATGATGAGGGCGACCCCTTGGACGGGGGGCTGGACGATCACGGTGAAAGTCCTGGAGGAGCGTGGGGTCTAAGATGTTGTCCCTGTGTACCCAACAGTGCTCCTCCGGTCCGAACCCCTCCCAGTCCACGAGGTACTGCAGTTGCCCCCCCCCGTCATCGGGAATCCAGAATGGTGCGGACCTGGTACACGGCTTCGTCTGTGGGGTCCACAGTAGGAGGAGGGGGCACTTCACCAGCATCAGCTTCTGTGGAAGGGGAAGAGAGAGATGCAGTGTAAGGTTTTAAAAAGGACACATGGAAGGTGGGTGCAATCCTGTAGTGACGGGGTAGTGCGAGTCGATACGTGACTTCATTGACCTGCCTCAGTACCGGAAATTGACCTATAAACCTGGGACTCAGCTTACGGGAGGGCAGCCGGAGGCGAATATCCCTGGTGGAGAGCCACACCAGCTGGCCAGGAGTATAGTGGGGTGTGGCTCTTCGACGTGCGTCAGCCTGTTGTTGGAACCTCCGGACTGCCCCCTGTAGGTGGACATGGGCTGAGTCCCAGACCCTCTCACTCTCAGTGAACCAGTGTTGGACCGCTGGAACGTCTGATGGTTCTCCTGTCCAAGGAAACAGAGGTGGTTGGTATCCTAGAACGCACTGGAACGGCGTCAGGCCCGTGGATGTTTGGCGTAGAGAGTTCTGGGCATACTCTTCCCATGGGAGATACTGGTTCCAGCGGTCCTGTGCTTCATGGCAGTAGGTCCTCAGGTACCTCCCGATCTCCTGGATCTTACGTTCCGCTTGGCCGTTAGATTGAGGATGGTACCCCGACGTCAAACTGACCGATACTCCCAGAATTTTGAAGAATGACTTCCAGACTCTTGATATGAACTGCGGTCCCTGATCCGATACTATATCCTCTGGTATTCCGAAATGGCGAAAGATCTCGGTAAATAATGTTTCTGCTGTCTTGAAGGCTGTGGGAAGCCCGGAGAGGGATATCAATTTACAGGACTTGGAAAATCTATCAATGACCACTAGAATGCAGGTCTTGGAGTCGGATGATGGCAGATCGGTGACGAAATCCACGGCGAGATGGGACCAGAGTCTGTTCGGGATTGGTAGGGGCATAAGTTTCCCTTCTAGGAGACGTCGGGGTACCTTGGCCATAGCACAAGCTGTGCATCCCTGCACGTATCGGGAGGTATCCTGAGCCATGCTGGGCCACCAGTAGCGTTGTTGAAGGAGTGAGAGGGTTTGTTGGCTGTCTGGATGTCCAGATCCTGGAGAGGTGTGTACAGAGTCCATGAGGGGAAGACGGAAATTGGTAGGTACGAAAATCTTCCCCTCAGGACCCCCCGGCGGAGCAGGTTCGGCAAGGGTGGCGTCGGCTATGAGCTCGTCAATGTTCCACTGGATGGGGCTGACAATCATGGTTGGAGGGAGGATAGTTTCGTTGATCTCAGTGGAGGTCTCGGATTGATAGAGGCGTGACAGGGCGTCTGCTTTGAGATTCTTGGAACCAGGACGGTAGGTAACTGTGAAGTTAAAGCGTGTGAAGAAAAGAGCCCACCTAGCCTGGCGAGGATTTAGTCTCTTGGCTTCCCGGAGATACTCAAGGTTGCGGTGATCTGTAATCACTTGGAACGGATGGTTGGCTCCCTCCAACCAGTGTCTCCATTCCTCTAGAGCCAACTTGATGGCCAGGAGTTCTCGGTTACCGACATCATAATTCTGCTCCACCGAGGACATCTTGCGTGAGAAGGCGGCGCACGGATGAAGTCATGGAGGGGTCCCCTGCCGCTGTGATAGAACTGCTCCAACTCCGTTGGTGGAGGCGTCTACTTCCACTATGAACGGTAGCTCAGGATCGGGATGACTCTTCTTCGGGGCTTCTTTTAGATCTTCAAAGGCTTTAGACGCTTCAGTAGACCAGGTTAACTGTTTGGTACCCTTCTTCACCATGGATGTTACTGGAGCGCAGATCTTACTGTAGTCGCGGATGAACCGGCGATAAAAATTGGCAAAGCCAAAGAAAGCGTTGCAGCTCTTTCAGGGTTTGAGGTTTAGGCTATCTATTTAAATTGATTTTATTTACTTTTTTTTTCAAATTATTGTTTTTATGGTAGATCATAATTATTAGGCTACTTGTGATCGATATTCTGATAAAGGTCTATGTAGAAATTACGGTTGTGTCAACCAAGTAATTAATGTCCTATAGCTCCCATCTTTCAAATTAGATGTTTGTGTGAAAAACTGTCAAAATTACAACTAATTACAATAATATAATAATTATAGTAATTACAAAATTACAAATTACAACTAATAATTAATATAGGAGCCAACAAGCGTGCTCAATTATGAACAAAAAGAGCGAATAAAATGTAAGATAAGATGGCAAATAAGAGCAGTATTTAATGTCTGTTAATCGGAGTGTCTGGTAGATTTAAACAGTGAGAGATCTTGAGGCAGGGGCGACGCTAAGTTGTGGCTGGCGCAACGCTGATAGGTGACGTGAAAACACTGTATCTGCGCCACTGATCGCAGCAGCAACGAGCACTTTTATCACTTGATTTAAAAAACACATATCAGTGACATGATGGGTTTTAACTTCATTCAGGAGATTTTGGGTAACTGCACAACTGACAGATGACTTTCAGCGCACCGCCAACGGTGTGTGTGTGTGTGTGTGTGTGTAACCATAGCGACAAAACGACCAACTTTCGGATCCTGCACTTTAGCCTATAATTTCGTTTTTAAAAATTGAATTATGTATTTAAAAGTTACAGAATGGATTCATTTGGAGACTCCGAAATCGGCAGAGATAGGCAGATATTTGCTTAGATGAATTTGTGTCTTTGATATCTGTGTGTGTGTGTGTGTGTGTGTGTTGTTAGATTACAGTATTGTATTTAAGATGGTGTTAGACTAAATAAAAGGTCTTTTAAATATCATCTGCATATCTCCGTTGTGTTGACTAAACATTAGGCCTAATCCAAGTTTATAATTGTGTATCTTTAATTTGATGTTACGATTTCATCTACACATTAAGTATAATTTCAATTGGTTACATATTTCTCATTCTTTAGACAGTTGTTGGAGGAGCAAGATGGTGTTGGAGGTGTTTGATGTTTTGTCAGATGAACCAGTCAGTACCAGTCATGTCAGTCCTCAACAGTACACAAAAGTTAAGGGAGTCTCAATCCTCTAATAGTGCAGTAACAGCCGTCATGCAATTGCTACACATAGTTGATCTCACCCAGTCTGCAAAAACATTTACAGTGAGCTCACAGTCACACACATGACATGGTCTGTCTCTGTATTGTTCTGCCTGTGTAGTTGAAGTAATACCATCTAATATGTATTGAATGTAAACTGCGGATGAACCCTAGTATGCTGCTGTTCTTGAATTCATACAAGTTATAGCTTAGCTTCAACACTAGTCTGTTTTTTTTTTTCCCCCCTCCGGTCTCGACTTGGTCTCGGTCTTGGTCTCGACTTGGTCTTGGTCTTGACTTGGTCTGTTTTGGTCTTGGTCTTGGTCTTGTCTTGGTCTCGATACCCTCTGGTCTTGGTAGTGTCTTGGTCTCGGTTTAGGCGGTCTTGACTACAAGTCTAGTAAACAGTGAGAGATCTTGTGGCAGGTGCGCTATAGTGGCTGGCACGACGCTTATTCTACGAAACGGGTGACATTTCCACTTTGCAATTTTCCAAATTTTCATTAAGAACAAACTTATTTTTTAAAAACTTACACCTTTAAAGATATGTTAATCCTCCAAAAAAATATATTTTTCCACCTCAGGCACAAAATCCTTAATAATATTATCCTTTTTATTCAGGCATGGGAGTCTTTCTTGTACCACCCCGTCACGGACAATATTTATGCCATTAGAGTAGTAAAACAAGAAATATATATTTAAAATCTAATGTTTTCCTAATAGTAAATTGTCTCTTTTTTGTAAAGCATCAACCGGAAGTCTGTAATTTAATCCATTATTTTTTTTCTTAGTTTTTTTATCTTGAAATATGAATTCGACATTTCAATGGCCTCATTGTTTGTACTGAAAAAACAAATTCACTTAAAAAATACAAATAAAGTTACATTTATTTGATTAGTCCACACAACAAGAACATCATTCAACATTAATTTATGCAAAATTGTATTTCCTTTCCCTAAAATTTTAACAAAAATGACCCCGTGACGGGGTGGTAACTGATGTCATGGAGTGGTTCACTGTGACAGGGTGGTATGGACAAAGTGTTTCACTATATGATCTGTTGATTTTAAACTTTATAAAACTGGGGGAGGGGAAACATTATAATTATATAACATAATAATGAGAGATTTAATGGAAAACTTTGGTCATGCTCTGAAAAACTGAAAAGAGCATCATATTAGTATTAGTAGACTGTCTGCTTAATAACTGCTAACAATTTATTGGTCTTTTACTTTTACAACTACTTGTCACTTTTACTAACCCGCACCCAGATCTAACAGTCTACTAACACTGTACTACAGTCTACTAATACTCAGCTGAGAGTTAGTTGACATGTAGTTGAAAAATTACTTTTTACTTTGTAAAGTAAAGTGTACAGGTGTACAGTAGTGAAGTATTTTTACTTTATCAGAGTGTTTTTCTTTGGAAAACTCTCACTCACTCACTCACTCACTCACTCACTATATCGCTTTCACTCACTATATCGCTTTCACTCACTCACTCACTCACTCACTCACTCACTCAACATGTCACTCACTCACTCACTCACTCACTCACTATTTTTCGAGTGTCTGTACTTTATCAGTGTTTTTCTTTGGGAAACTTTAACTTCACTACATTCCAAAGCATAATGTCGTACTTTTTACTGCACTACATTTCATAAATAAAAGTCTATGGTCCATTTTTTTTTTTTTTTTACCTTTGATACTTAAGTACATTTAGAAATGTAGTATTAACTTGCACTTGAGTAAAACTTTGAATTACTATTACTTAGGGCTGGGCAATATATCGCATGACATTCTTATGCGCATCTCGTCAGTAAAGCTGGTTCCTTGATTAGTAGTAAATTGCCATCACCTGCTTTCAGATGGAGCGGCATTTACTACACAGAGCCGTAGTTCACTGACAAGCTGAGCCATATCGCAGTAATTATCGTCACCCAGCCCTACTATTACTCCAATGTAATTATATATTAAATGAAATTCAATATAAAACGTAGTGCAGTAAAAAGTACGACATTATGCTTTGGAATGTTGTGAAGTAAAAGTTTCCCAAAGAAAAACACTGAAAAAGTACAGACACTTGAAAAATAGTGAGTGAGTGAGTGAAAGCGATATAGTGAGTGAGTGAAAGCGATATAGTGAGTGAGTGACATGTTGAGTGAGTGAGTGAGTGAGTGAGTGAAAGCGATATAGTGAGTGAGTGACATGGTGAGTGAGTGAGTGAGTGAAAGCGATATAGTGAGTGAGTGAAAGCGATATAGTGAGTGAGTGAGTGAGTAAGTGCAATATAGTGAATGAGTGAGTGAGTGAGTGAGTGAGTGACATGTTGAGTGAGTGAGTGAGTGAGTGAGTGAGTGAGTGAAAGCGATATAGTGAGTGAGTGACATGGTGGGTGAGTGAGAGACATGATGGGTGAGTGAGTGAAAGCGATATAGTGAGTGACATGTTGAGTGAGTGAGTGAAAGCAATATAGTGAGTGAGTGACGTGAGTGAGTGAGTGAGTGAAAGCGATATAGTGAGTGAGTGAGTGAGTGAAAGCGATATAGTGAGTGAGTGTGTGAGTGAGTGAGAGAAAGCGATATAGTGAGTGAGTGACATGGTGAGTGAGTGAGTGAAAGCGATATAGTGAGTGAGTGACATGTTGAGTGAGTGAGTGAAAGCGATATAGTGAGTGAGTGAGTGAGTGAAAGCGATATAGTGAGTGAGTGACATGGTGAGTGAGTGAAAGCGATATAGTGAGTGTGTGACATGGTGAGTGAGTGAGAGAAAGCGATATAGTGAGTGAGTGACATGGTGAGTGAGTGAGTGAGTGAAAGCGATATAGTGAGTGAGTGAGTGAGTGAAAGCGATATAGTGGGTGAGTGAGTGACATGGTGAGTGAGTGAGTGAGTGAGTGAGTGAGTGCGTGAGTGAGTGAAAGCGGTATAGTGAGTGAGTGACATGGTGAGTGAGTGAGTGAAAGCGATATAGTGAGTGAGTGACATGTTGAGTGAGTGAGTGAGTGAGTGAAAGCGATATAGTGAGTGAGTGACTGAAAGAGATGGTGAGTAATAGGTGTGTGAATGATATAGTGAGTGAGTGAATGGAAAAAAAACAGGATTAAGTTAACAGTAAAACAAAATTTTGATTAGCCTATCTTAGAATCCTTGATTTCACACATCCTCACATTCAAATGGAAAGCAGAACCACCCCATCACATCCCTTACCACCATGTCATAATAAAACATGTTACGGGGTGGTATGTGACGGGGTGGTAAATTTCATCCCAAAATGGCCACAGATCTTCCTTGTGGTCAAGTTCCTCACCTAGCATACATGCATTCAATCTGAAATACAATTTTCTTTGCATTAATAATGTAAAAAAAAAAAAAATCAGTTTTCCCTCTTTATTTTGCGTGACGGGGTGGTTGATTTGAGCTTGACGGAACCTGCCTAATATGAAAAAGGAACAAATAACAAATGTAAAAGAATGTCAGTACTTGCCTGCTTTTGTTCTTGGTGGCTACAAGGCTCAAATTATGTCACTTCCGCTTTGTGATGTCATTTAAATCAACAGTCCATGATTTATAGATAAAACAAGTTAGTGTGACGGGGTGGTAAGTCAAACTGAGGGACGCACACAAATCATATTTAAAAAAAAAAAAAAAAGGTTTATTTTGAATAAATATATATCTTATGTAAAAAGGGACACACATATAATCCTGAAAATAATAAATGTTTTATAAAAAACAACAACTTATTTGGTGATATTTTAGATGCAAATGTCATGTTGGTCAACACGGACATGTGAAATTGGCTATGTATGTACTAATGAAAAATGATTAAAAATAGTATGTTAATCTTTAAGAATAGTATTTTATCATATATCATGTTAACAAGAACACTTGAATTAATAACTTTAAGCTTTGGAAACACATTTTGGGAAATTTTTGTGCCTTATGCATCTCATCAAATGTTGCGGACCCAAATGGCACCCGTTTCGTAGAATGACTCAAGAGCCACGAGATGTGCTCCAATTCGGGCAAAAAGAGCGAATAAAATATAGGATAAGATGACAAAAAGGTAAATATGAGCAGGATTGCATGGTCTATGTGCTCGTGTATCAATCGGAGTGTCTGGTAGATGAAAACAGTGAGAGATCTTGTGGCAGGTGCGACTCTTAGGTGCCGAGACTGGTTATATCCGTGACTGGTGGAGTGGCAGGCGCAGTGACAGGCGCATATAACGGTGGCAGGTGCATATATCCATGACTGGTCGAGTGGCAGGCGCATATAACGGTGACTGGTCGAGTGGCAGGCTCGGTGACAGGCGCATATAACGGTGACTGGTCGAGTGGCAGGCGCATATAACGGTGACGGGTCGAGTGGCAGCTGCCCCTAGCGGTGACGGGTTGAGTGACAGGTCTAGTGGCAGCTCCCCCTGCCACGCAGAGCTTTTCACCTACTGTGAATGCGTGAGAGTTGGCAGCCCTGCATCAATAATGTAATGTTAGCTAGCAGGCTAGCGGAGGCAAAACTTTGCCCTTTGTTTACATCATAGCTAAAGCAACTACATAAAGCTTATAATTGGAACTGTTAATAGAAAACACAATGACAAATAATAAGACATACTTACATGTGATCCATAAACAACAAATTGTCCCAACAAAATGGGAATGGCTACGTATTTCAGGAGAAGCTTTTATGTGTATAGCCTGCATTGTACTCGGTCTGTCTGCTGTTCTCCATAAAATGTGGAAAACAGAAAACAGTTGAGGATATAGGCTAATGTTCAGGAACAGTGTTAAAAATAAATTTTAATCTCTCTAATTAATCGTCAGCCTTAGGACAAACTTTTTCCGGGGTGTAAAAAAACAGTGACAACAACTCTTCATATTCTCTAAAGTATATGGCCTCAACCCCTTTGTTGCGTGTTTCCGGGGGCAGGGTTTATGTAAATTTTAGGGTTTGTGATGTCAACAACCTGGGAAGAAGCTCATTGTTGTCCCTGCCAGCCATTTGTTGTAGTATTTAAAAAGCCATTTCTGTAAAAGAAAATATATCTCTTTGCATTGAACTTTGAGAGTCGTAACTTTACAGACTGTAGGGGAGAGTGGGGTGATTTGTGCCAGGGGGGAAGTAGTTCCACCCCTTGTTCTGGAAAACCATAGAATAATTTGGTCATGTGACCACATCATTTTGAAAAGCAATCAATTTTACTCATCCTCCAAAGAAGAGAGATACATGGCATGAGAGTTAAGCACATTTTAGTGCAAAAAACTGTTTTTTCCCTTTCAAAGTAAATTTTCTATGATTAAGGTTTTTTGATTGTAGTGTCTGGACAATTATAGACAAGTTTGAAAACATTTCACACATGTTTTAGTGCTTTAGTAGGCTACACAATGAGTCTATACAGTTAGCATGATGTTAGCTCTTAACTGCTGGATCATGCTAATTATTCAAACTTGTGGGTCTGGGGTGATTTGTGCCAAAGGGCATGGGGTAAGTTGTGCCAGATCCAGACCACCTAGAGACCTACATACTCACAGGGGATAATCTTGAGAAGTGAGGAGATGGGCATGCCTCATCAGTGTTTGACTTAGGCCTACCTGCTATTTGTTTAATTTAGCTAACACTGATTTCAGTTTTGAGTTTGCACTATGTTAATAAAGATAAGTTTTATTCAGTTTTTAAGTGGCCTAAGTCACAATAGGATGTTTAGAAATTAGCCTAGTAACTTTATTCTTATGTTACATAATTGACAGACAGCGTTCTGTCAACAGGCATATTGCCAAAGCCTTTTTTGCCTGAAATGATTCACAAATATCATATATTGTGTTGCTATGGTGCTCTAAATGGTTGCTAGGGCGTAGCTTGATAGCTTCACAATGATCCTGAGAGACTGATTGGTCGTCTGAGTAAAATGAGCCCGCCCCCTTGTCTCTGTGACACTGTGATCCAGAGTTGTGTTCAATACAAAATCCCTATGCAATTGACCATAGTAGGAAAAACGCATGCTATGGTATTCCAGGGTGACAATATCTAAATAAACCTTAAATTAGTCATTTTGTATTGAATTTGTCTTGCTTTCATATAGCATACGGTTCATAACAGTAAAATGTTCTGTTTTACTTCAGAAAGCACTGGCACAATTTACCCCAACATATTTCCCCAAAAGGCACAACTTACCCCGCACCAGGGGCAAGTTGTGCCATGAGACCACTTTTTTCCCAAAAGCTATATTTCTGAAACTATTTATTTCAGATCCAAAGTTATTATCCTCAGGGATGCACAACATCCTGAAATACATGTACATCCTTAAGTTGAAGGCATTACTGTCATGGCCTCACTTTAAAGTCACTTTGAGTAAAAACTGGCACAACTCACCCCACTCTCCCTATATCCTCCATCAGCAACATTACACACCAGGGGCGGTTTCTTCATTATGACGATAGGGCGACGCACCACCACCAAAGTGCGAAAGGGACTTTTCAATCACATTCACATTCAGCCCATGATTCAACCACAGAGTAACTAGCCGTCTCTGCCTCCAATCTGCGTCAAGTCACATTCTGTGGAGTACCGCCTCTTTTTGGGCGATTTCACTCTGGCTGAGAATCGCCCAGAGTGTTCCCATAGACTTCCATACAAAGATATTTTTTTCGAACTGCAGGCACTGCAATGCATTTTCTCTGGGTTCCGGGAGGGCTAGCACTAACATGCATTCGTTATCATACGCAACCTTAACTTGTGCAGCGATTGGTGGGGACAAATATACCTCTATTGATAATCTTTAAGCTGAAGTGACATCCAATAATTTCCTCAGTGCATAACTTACATTTCATGGACATATTCTCCATCTGTAAATGTTCGAAAGTAAAGCAAATATTTCCATTTTGCTGTCAGAAGTGGACGAGCCAGCAAGCTCTGTGAACGAGCGCCGCAGACAGAGCACAATAGAATATGAGCGCAATAATTCTGACAAAAATATACATTAACACTAAAATATAAATATATTTTGCTAAAATATTTGTTGTTGAATATTTGTTGTTGTTGGAACATGTGCTAGGCCTATAGAATTTCAAACCTATAGTGTATTTTTATGTTTTAAAAATAAAAGTTTTGTTTTTATTTCTTTTCTTTTTTGTTTAGTGAATTTAACGTCTTCTTTTAAAAGCATTATTTTGTTTTTAGATTGTAATGATACAATGTTAGAATGTAATGTGATTTGACTTTTTTGCACATAATAGAGGTTACATTCACTTTGTTTTCATGGCCTTCAATATGAACATTGTAGGAGAATATTGATCAGGATATGAAAAAAAATGTTTGTTTTTAAAAAAAAATTAAATTCAGATCTTTTTTAATTCAAATAGAAACAAGAATAAATACTGAGATTATACCATACATCGCCATTTAGCCCAAAAATACAGCTTTTTCTGGCTATAGCCTATTGCCCAACCCTATACCTTATGGCATGCTTTAAATGCTGAATTTTCCATTTTTAGCTCAGCAGTAATAATACATTATTATCACTGTTAAATGATTATTTAACAATTAGCCTACATTCAGTCCTGCATTAATAATTCAGTTTGTTTGTGCTTTTTTTGCACCAGCCGCCACTGTTACACACTAACTAAAGGTAAAAAAGTTAAATCAGAATCAAGAACCCCTTTAAGGTTAAGCATATTTCTCTTCTCTATAATGTAATTTTTACTGTTGACCACCAGATGGAGACATTTCTCATGTTTTTATTAAATAACGGTATGTGTTTGTGCCATACAGCATTGATCTAAATCAGTGAATTTACAAGGAGATTCCACCGTGTCAAAAATTCACAAAATTATTAGTGGTCGCAATTATCTGACACGATAAAATCTGGCAGTTTTAAAATAGGCTAATAAATAATCATAACTAAATGTACAAAATGCATATTGATCAACTACAAAACTCGAGTAAATCAGAATGGTCAGTGTTTCTTTATGCAGATGATGGCAGTGGAGGACAGTGGAAAGAATGACTGCGACTCACTGTAGCTCTTGTTCAGCAGATGGGAGGGACTGACATATGCCTCTCTCCCTCCCTCCACCATCAGACTCCCGCATTTCACAAAACTTCAGACTGAGAAACACCGAAGCGAAGGTTTAATTCGAGCAAAGGGATCGTTTGTCTGATGTGGATGTTCAGAAACAGAATTAAGAGAGATGTAGTCAGTCCGGACGGTCGCGTGAAGTGATGGTGAGTCCAGTTGTCTTTCAGGAATGTTTACATTTGACATTTATTAGCAATGTTTTTTATCCAAACCGAATATAAAATAATAAAAAAACACGATTAATCTTAAAGAGGCTGTTACAGAAATGGTGCGATAGCTGATACAAAGTTACAAAATCGACCTTAATGTGGACTTTTTAGAGGAACTTTTACTTCGGGTATGCTGGAATCGATGATTCGTCCATAATTTCGTTCAATATGCTATAACATCTTCATTCATAGCCGTATTTAAAAGGAATCGGTCTCTTTTTGTTTGAAACGACAGTAGGAATACAGAAATGTACCACATTGCTGGTCAAAACGCCTCTGCTACTACAGTTTAATGTATGGGGTGGTCAAAATAAAATGACAAAAAGGTTCTGAAAGCTTCTCACACTGAAGAGACCCCATATTATTGTAGCCTACTACGGTTTTACAGTGCCGATAATATTGCAGTTAGGCTAGGTGGAAAGAAACCACGGATACTATGGTAAATAAGAATACAGTAGGAAAAACTGAAGGTGGGAATTCCCCCTCATCTCTTCTGAACTTATGAGGAAAAAAAATGCAGGACACACCGATGTTTATCAAACTCGGGACTTCATGGTTTCTGGACTTTCTTTATGACCGTGTTTCATGTGAATAGGATAGAATAGAATAGAATATGAGTGAAGTAAAACTAATATAATAGAGTAATTTAAACGAAACTGTTGAATACTGGTTTAGTTAAACCAATAAAATAGAATTATTGAAAAAATGAATTAGAAAAGTAAAGTTCAATTAATTAGTAGAGTAAAGTTTAATGAATAGATTAGAGTATCTGAATATAATTGAATAAGTCTGACTTGAAGCAAATATATTATAAGTGCATAGATGAATAAGAGAATGTGGAACTAATAGAATAGAACAGCTGGATAAAATACAATTAATGAATGTAACCAAATTGCATAGTGAAATAAAACAACTTTTATAGTTCAAAACAACATTAGTTTCCATGACTTTCAAATAGTTCCATATGAATAGACAAGATTATTAGTGAAATAAAACATAAAGAGTAGTAAAAATAAAATAGTTAAATATAATAGAATTAAGGGAAGTTGAACTAATAGAATAGAGTAATTTGATAGCAGAATAGTTGAGAAAACTTATTAAGAGTAAAGTTCAACGAATGGAAGAAGTCTGTAGTGAAACAAAAATAATAGAATTGCTAAGCCAATTTACATTTCTTTCTTTTAGAAAAGCCGTTAAAATGTGAGTTTCAAATACGATTCATCAGGCTTTTGAGGATTGTTTATTTGTACGTCTCTCAATCGTCATTGCATTATATGAACAGAATTGCATACTTTTAAAAAAAAGGATAGGAAGGAATAAACAGAACAAACAGAATGGTATATTTTAAATATTGGTTTCCATGACTTTCACACAGTGTGACTGAATGGCTCTGTGAGCTCATTACACAGATAATACGTGATAATAGTGTTAATCAGCTGTAATGAGGTTATTGCGGTGTTCTGGACGTCCTGCATCAGTCCCAAACACCCACAGACGCTTGTTACTGTCCATCTGTTGGCATGTTTACAAAAACAAACTGAGGCAGATGAGGGCCGAATGCTGATGTGACTTCAGCTGCTGCCAGTGTTTGGTGTGTGTGGGACAGGGTGGAGCAGTCTGGCTGGGATATATAGAGACAGAGAGAGGGAGACTGTTTTACTTTGAGAGAAATGAAAAGACGTGATGGTGGTTTGGGTGAAGTTGCATTTTCCACATAAGACCTCAAATAGAGGCAGATGATTCATTTTCAGTTGGGAGAGGTGAGAGTACACGGAAAAATACATCAATACACACTTACAAACTCACACACTAATATAGCAGATGGTTTTATCCAAATTGATTTACAAATGAAGAACGTCACAAGCAATTCATAGTGCACAGTGTCTAAGTTTAAAATATATAAATATAAATAATATTAGTACACAAGCTACTGTAGGGTAGAAGTGAAATGCACAACAAATAGGAGGACACACATGCACACAAATTGTATCTTATGCTTAAGCCACCCTTATAATAAAATGTCATTGCATTAGATACTGTAACAAAACTTCAAACCAAAGTGTCCTTTACTTTAAAGACGGCACAGGCAAATCCTTTCACAAAAAGAGAGTTTGTTGGCAATGGCAATGGTAACACATTTCCATGTAGAAAAAATTGTGCCTCTTTGTGGTGATTAGTGGAACACGTTGATAGTTAAAGTGATGAACTACACTTGCAGGGACACCTGTATGAACTTGAGGACAACTGACTTTACACATCTTCTAAAAATAAGCAAAACACCAGCTGATTCAAAGACATTGAAGAAAAAATTATGAAAAAGCAAAGTCAGTGTCAAGAGGAGCTCTAGCATTGTTTGTTTGCAGTTGAACCCTTACTTTGTTTTTATTATGCAATGACATTCAGACATTTTAGTGTCCAAGGCAGGATTGAGTTTCAAAACTTGGGGCCACTGACTGTAGATACACGCATACACAATTTTTATTGGACAGGTCAGTTGTGCACCACAAACACAATGTAAAGGCCAGTAATGGTTGAAATATATTCAGCTCAAGTACGTGTATGCAGTTATTTCTTAATTTACACATTGTTTTCAGATGGTAATATTGCAACTGTAATATTGCATATTGCAACAAAAGTACTCATTGCATTGCAAATACTGTGACTTTAGTCATCACAGACTTGAACTATGATTTGTCATTTGCTAATTGGTTGCTCATTGGACAGAAATTGGTGCGGTGCAGGATGAGTCATCAATATTTTGGTCTGTTTTTGTCGGATAGACTTGATTTTAAATGCATATATCTGTGTGAGTATGGAAATAAACACATATGAGCACATACACACTACGTTGAAAAGTTTAGGGTCAGTCAGATTTTTTTATTAATTAAATTAATACTTTTATTCAGCGAGGACATCAAAATGATCAAAATTGACTGTAAAGACATTTATAATCTAACAAAAGATTTCTATTTCAAATAAATGCTTGTATTTCAAACTTTATCTGTTCATCAGATAATCCTGATAAACGCGTCACAACAAAAATATGAAGCAGCACAACTGTTTTCAATATTGATAATAATCAAACATGTTGAGCGGATTTCTAAAGGATCATGTGACATTGAAGACTGAAAACTCAACTTGTATATAACATTTGACAATATATTCACATAGAAAAAAGTTATTTTAAATTGTAACAGTATTTCACAATATTCCTCTTTTTACTGTATTTTTGATCAAATAAATGCAGCGTTGGTGAGCATTAGAGAGAAAAAAAAAAGAAAATTCGTACCAATCCGAAACTTTTGAATATTAGTGTATTTGAATGCAACTTTTTGCACAGATGTCTATATAATATAACACACGAACATGGCCTAAATTAGAACTTCTTTCTGTATGAGATACGACTGCTAGTCACGTTTAAGTTCCTAATGTCTTCAAATAGAAACCGGTTGCAGACATCACTTACTTCATGATTTAAGACGAAAGAAACTGTTGGATCAGATGTGTCTGTGGGTGAAGTTCCTCTTAGAAAGAGGAAAGAGTTCTTACTGAATATTTTTTTCTAGCTCTTTTCCTCCATTCACCCTCTCTTTTGTTCCCTCATTTGCCTGCATCTGGATTTTATCATTCTGTTCTTCAGCAGTGTCTGTCTTTCACTATCTCTCTCTTTCTGCATCTCTCGCTCTCGACTGACTCTTCCAGTAGGATGTGCTGAGAAAGAGAGGAAATTGAGTATAACAATGACACACACATGCACGCATGATTTCAGAATTTTGATAAAACAGATCGCAAACTTTTCAGTTGTATTAATACTTCATTAAACTCCTCACAATCAATGAGAGATTCACACAACAGTTTTCAGAAACACTTGAACTAAGGATGTTTAAACAACAGATTTTCCAATATTGACTTGTGGGTTTGTCTGAAAAATTAGTCTTAAGGATGTCCTGAATTATCAGACACATTTCTTAGGGGGTGTCGCCCCAGGATGTGTTTAAAAACAGCTAGCAGAGCTTAAATGATGGATTTTTAGACCAAACATGTTGTTGTTTGCGACAATTGTATGTGGACTGCATAGAAAAGTGGAAAGATTCTGACCTATCTAGCTAACCGAAAGAGAATACTATTGAATACTATTAAGATGATTAGCTAGATTTTGAACATTTATACTGCCTGACTTAAGTATGTGCATTCATTTGTTGTTATCCTCTTGTGACATGTTCACCTTCCCCCATTTTCATCCAAAAAAATCATAGTTTCCCCCCGTTTTGTCTTTAATTATGTTTCTCTTGCATTCTTTTTCATTTTACTTTCCTGCCATTTTCCTTCTCGGTTTGTTTTTCTTTCCTCACCCTCCCCACCACCCCTAACATGCTGGCCTTCCTGGCTGACTTTCCCTCTCTCTTTTCCCTCATCTTTTGTTTATTTCACTCACTGCTCACTGAGTGGGAGACTTTTGAGAGTGTTTGTGTGTTTGTGAAGACGCTTCGGCATAATTATTGTCAGATGATAGTTAGAAGTAGTTCCTTAGAGAAGGAGAGAGTGAAGAAATAAACGAGAGGAAAGTGTACAGGGTTGCTATGACGACAGAACAGTAGTAAAATAAACATCAGTGTTCATGTGCATGTACTTGTGTGCTTATTGGTCATCCTGTGTTTCTCAGGATGGCTTCGAGCTTGTGTCAGTGCGCCTCATTCATAAAACACAAGCAGAACACATTTCTATGTAAGAACGGAATTATGGACGGTTCAAACCAAATTTTTTCATGAATGAGACCCAAATCTTTTTCGTGCGTACAGGCCACACAAATTGTAACATAAAATGTCTGTTACCATCTCTGAAAACAACCACAAGTAAAAAATACTATAAAATAGAATAAAATATAAAACAGAGTATTTAAGACAAAATATAATATAATAATTATAATTATAATTATAAAACCTATGACATTCCAGGCAATCCCTATATCCAGAGATCGCTGCAGCAGAATAAAACGCAGATAGAGATGGTTGTCTAATGAAACATGAATACAATAAACACACAATTGGGACAGCATATGGTTTATCTGTGTTCTTGACATATTAAGTATTTTCATAAGAATAAAGTATATTTGTAATGCAATGCTAATCGACATAGCCTTTATCACTGTATAGACCCTACTATAAAATACTATAATTTATGCCTCATTCTGTGATATAAAGCCACGTCAGATCACAAAAAGAAGTTATTTCAAACACTTCACTCGACTGATGTTATGAAGTGCGTTTGGAGTAAAAGCATGCCTTTAAATGTTCTCTTTTGTTTTGTAAACGCTTCTCATTACAGTTTTGAAAAAAGGTTTTACGCATGTTGCTTTTTCAAATGCACGTTATAAGTGAATCAAACTCACAGCGCTTGAAAAGATGGAGCAGCATTTACTGCAAACTGATCGATCTGCTCTGACCTCAGTGGTGTGCTCCACCATGAAATTCTGCGCATATATTTATTTATTCATTTGTGATTTCTTAATCGCACTAAGCCAAATCGCAATTTCGGTTTAATTTTGGTTTAACTTTGGTTAATTGTGCAGCCGTAGATTAACCACACAACAAACTCTCACTTCACACAAGCAAAACTGTATAGCATGCGTGCTACTATGGTACATTTATTCACCAAACAGATCGATTTTTTCATAGCACATGCATTATATATGTCGCACTGTACAGCCCTGGCGTATGTGTCAGTGCTGGGGAAACTACTGTAGGTATGCCCAATTTCAAATACTTCTGCACTATTTTATGCTATTTTGTTGTACGAGTAGACTATAAGACCTTAATTCTTTCACCTGAGATGACGCTATCTTTATAAAGTTCTATACTTTATGGCAGAGTACATAGTGTAAGTTCACAGTTTACAGTTGGCCAGCCTATATTATTTGGGACACAAGACATAGGCCTACAGTTTCTGAATTCATTTCTCATGTTGAAAAAGGGTCATGATGACCATTTGGTCCACAGGAACTTTTAGATGCTCTCTGGAACACGAAACAGGAAGTTGTGTTTTTGAGGAGGAAGAGCAGAACAAGCAGTCGGTTGTGATGACTAACATGTGAATCGCTTCGTCAGCTTCTGTTTATATAATCTCTGTTTCAGGGTTCAGAGGCGGTTGAGGACTGTGTGCAGGGGGCGCTATCCTCTCTCTATCCTCCTTTTGAAAGCACAGCTCCTCCTCTCCTCTCTCAGGTAAAACCATCAATCTCTACTTTCTCACTTTATTGGGCTGTTGGTTTTCCTGAAGCTGACAAACAAAAATCCCCAATATCATATCTTTCATTGACAATTTCTGACTATTTATTTTCAAGCAATGTCGACCAAACTCAGCACTGTCCTTTCTTATGGTTTACCATGTAGTGAATACCCAAACTGGATATTTATTGATATCCATTCAACATCATTAACACCCTAGCAACTGCCTAGCAACTGCCTAGCAACCACATTTACCAGTGCAACCAAACCTAAAATTTTGCAAAGTTTGCAAACTACCCAAGACACGTAACCAAGTTCAAACTCTGAATTTGTTCTCATTGCTTAATTGTTAAAACTACATATAAGTCTTCATAAAGACAACATTCATTCTGTCTTGACATT
Source organism: Abramis brama (assembly GCF_963993115.1). Classification (NCBI taxonomy): domain Eukaryota; kingdom Metazoa; phylum Chordata; class Actinopteri; order Cypriniformes; family Leuciscidae; genus Abramis; species Abramis brama. The sequence goes on along the minus strand of NC_139965.1, from coordinate 50,741,036 downwards.
TTTTTTTTTTTACTAGTTTTAGTTTCCAGTCATACAATTGTTCTAAAATGACTGCGTATGTTTGTTTGTGTCATGTAGGTGTTCTCCGTACTTGAGTCCACCTATCAGCATGACAGCTTGAGATATCTGCTGGATTTCTTCATTCCTGCCAAGCATCTTCTGCATAGATTACAACAGCATGCATGTGTAAGTGTTCTGCTAAGGCAAGCATCACTATTACTCATATTGATCATACTTAGAGAATATTAAACTTCAGTTTGTTAAGGAAAGGCGTGCTATTTTATTTTTTAAGGGATCAAACCAAGATGGATATTATATATATATCCTGGTGGATATTAAAAATCCCATAGACTTAGAGGGATATGTGTTCAAACTGCAGGTAAATGTGGCTGGTAAATGCAGGTAAATGTAAACCACATGGAATCAGATCTTTTCAATTCTGATTTGGGCCACTTCCATATGTGGTTCTAAATCCGAAACAGGTCAGATGGTTTGCAATGCAGTCTGAACAGTCTGAACAGTCAAATCGGAATTCATGTGACTTTTATGTCACTATAGAGCAACATTCGTCACATTTCTGCGCTCATGGGAATCACTTCAAAGATTTTACATGCCTGAAGAAATCAAGATATTTGCAAAAGGTAATCAGTGGAAGGATAGTGATGTTTCAGAACTTATAAGTATTACAGTGATAGCTCTATAGACAAGCAAAACATGAGGGCTTGTATCATAAATGTTTAAAAACTCGCATCCTCGTCTTTGTTTTTTATATTGCCTGCGGGTAAATTGGTAAATTCACATTCAAAACAACAATTTGAACAGCTATACAAAAAAATGTATCGGAACTGAGCACTCACAGTGTGAACGTAGCCTAAGATTGAATGAGGGACCTGAACCATATCAAGAAACCAGAATATCAGATGTGCTTTTTTTGGCTTGAGACAGTAAGCAAATTCCTACAAACCCCCCCACAAAACTCTAGCAAACACCCAGAACACCTTAGAAACCACTTCAAAAAATGTAAAAATCTACTGATCAATTGCAATACCACACTTACTAATATCACTTACGCACACATGATAATTATTTATATGCAAACAAACAGAAACAAGCTAAATGTTCACTATGAAACTCTCACACTTGCATAAATACAAGACACACATGCATTCTCAGCCGACTCTGTTTTCATTGTCGCTATGAGAAGCTGCCAGGGACAAGAGCCTCAGTCTGAGTCATGATGGTAATTCTTACCATATGTGTGTGTGAGAAAGAGAGAGACTAGAGCCTGAGAAAGGCTGGAGGAGTGTTTGGTTGAGAAATGGGGGAGGGATAAACAGACCGAACACTGGGGCACATTGAGAAAAAGGGTAGGAAGGGAATATCAGAGTGAGAAAATTGTGGGCTGTTCACTGAAAGAAAAAGGAATACAACTTCACAATCATTCTTTAGATGGGATGAAGATATGACTATATAATGACTGTACATGTCAGACAATAAAGCAGAGGGTGGGGTTTAATAGGAAAGGGAGGATGATATAGGAGGTGAGGGGCATGGATTCCTCAACATAATTTAATCATGATCCTGTGAGTGATCACGGATCAGGAGGGATTCATGTCATGGGATAATCGGCTCTATAGCCTGAAGAGAAAGCATTTGAATCTGTGTTTAGATTTTCAGTTGTGTGGTAATATATAACAGAATTTAATATTTAAAGATGCAGACAAAATTGAGGTAATGAGCAATGTTGCACTAGCCAAGAAGATCCATGTGCAGTTATCAGCAGCAGCCTCTTGGCAATTAAGGGTTAGATGCCCTAGATAGCAATGTCTATAATAACATTTCATTGGTCTAAAATCCTGCTCCACATGACTATACATTAAACATCAAGTGCCAGATTTACTAACAGCTTGCACCAGTGCAAACTCTCATTTGGCGTTAAAAAAACTACTTTCAGGATTTACTAAAGACACGCAGTGAAAAATTAGTGCTGAAAAGGCCAGGTCAAGTCAAGTCACCTTTATTTATATAGCGCTTTACAGTGATAACAGGAAAATAATGCTTTGTTTGTGTCTGCTGTACAGCAGATCTAGAAGAAAATAGCGTCATTGTCCAGCTTAAGTAAGTTCAGTGATGGTTCATTTTTGATGTAAAAAAGTTATTAATTTAGTTCATTTATATATATAGCCGCTCTGGAGAAACCAGTGATGTCATCGTCCAGCTCTGTTCAGATCTCATATAATGGTGTCAATGCAGGCAGATCAATAATACTGTTGAATATTAAGTGTCCCAAACTAAGCAAGAAAAATGCCAAAGGCGACATTGGCAAGGAACCAAAACTCCATTAGGTGACAGAATGGAGAAAAACAAACGAACACTGTATGATTATGATTCAGGCAGCATTACAGGTCAGAAGTCAGATTGGATCGAAACATTCAGAATATTCTAGGCACAGTTATTTTTGTGGCTGACCTGATTGCAAATGCTTTTGTAGGAGTTTCGCTTTCAGATGCAAAATTTATGGGAGGAGAGTATTTAAATGAATCACGCAAGGTGATTTACTAGGGTTTACGCTCGTCAATTTACTGGTATTTGCGCCATTATTTACCACCCAAAATAAGCATGTCTTAAAACAGACTCTAATTTGCGCTGCTCTAAGTTGATTGCGTTGGCCATTATGGAAATGATCCGGCTGTGTCTGTGTTCCTTAAAGGGATAGTTCGCCCAAAAATGAAAATTCTGTCATCATTTACTCACCCTCAAGTTGTTTCAAACCTGTATGAATTTCTTTTTTCTGCTGAACACAAAAGAAGATATTTTGAAATATGTCGGTAACCAAACAGTTGATGGACCCCATTGACTTCCATAGTAGGAAAAAAAAAATACTATGGAAGTCAATGGGGTCCATCAACTGTTTGGTTACCGACATTTTTCATCTTCTTTTGTGTTCAGCAGAAAAAAGAAATTCATACAGGTTTGAAACAACTTGAGGGTGAGTAAATGATGACAGAATTTTCATTTTTGGGCGAACTATCCCTTTAATGTGTGCGTCGTCAGTAGATCACTCGCAGAACTTTCCACTCCCATCTGCGTTTTTTTGGAATTGCGCTCTCATGCTAATTTGCCCTGTTTAGTAAATCTGGCCCCAAATATGTACTGATTGGCTGTGATTGTGTTGCATCATTTTGCTGGAAATAAGGTTGTTACGATGCTACAATATAAGTTGGCACTAGAATTTCACAATTCTTGATAACTATTTTGAAACCGCAACGAAAACTAATACTAACCTAACTAATTTAAATACAACTCTTGTAAGGTTATTGAAGACAAGTAATAGTCAGTAATGAAGTAAAATTCTGTGTGCACAGAAGATTGTCTCTCAGAATGCCTGTACCAAATTGAGACCTTTTTTGCATCTTATTGTGTTTGAATGGTTTAAAGATGTGTGAAAGGTGTGTGTTTTAAGGTTTTGTAAAAAACTGGATAAATTTCAGGCTTGGTTTTAATGCAACTGTTTTAGATCACTATGACATTAAACAGGCTTAGTAAGAAATATTTATCTCTTCCTTTCAGTCTCAGTATCTAGGCTGTCTCTTCTTGCACTCTGGTTGGCCCTATGTTTGGGAGAGAAGGTAGTAGTACAACTCTCTACTTTGGACTGGAGACTCCTGCGTAGTACTGACTTCTACCTACAGGTGGTCCCCTTCTCGACACGTTGTCCTCGCCTTGCTCTTAAGTGCCTTGCACCTGGTGGGCGGAATGTACAGGAGGTCTTAGTGCCGGAGTCACAGCACCCGCTGGTGTTTACTTCTGAGTGGCTACATTGCATCAACAAGGAGCGTGGCTGCAAGAGAGAAGGTAAGACAAAAATTAAAGAATAAGGAGACCAGTGGTTAGGGTAGATAGTGGTGAAATGGGAGACCAGTGGTAAAAAAAATGGTTAAGCACATATAAGAACATTTTAGTTTGTCTAAAAAATGTCTTAAGCTTTTGTTTCCCTATAAATGATACATAGGGCGGAGCCTCTTTCTCAGTTCTTCTCAAACTTTCTTGCCATGTAGGTGGAGGATGTTTGGACACCTGTCTGGTGAGTACATGTGACGGAGTGGTCCGTATTCCATGGGAAGAGGTGGTCTATCCTAAACTCCTGCACAATCCATCCGATCCTCTCCAAGACAATCCTGACCCAACTGACTTGTCATCAGGGGGTTTGGTCCTTGGTTGGGGCGGATCTTCAGAAGAGCATGATTCCTGGTCTTGGGATGAAGAGGATGACTTGCCTCCAGATGGGAATGAGGCAGAGATTGAGGCCACAGTAGAATGTCTGCGCAGAAGCAGTGATGACCACCTTGTAGGTGATGGTGCTGGAGATTATGTTGAGTTGCTAGAGCCCAGAGGAGGACCAGATGGTGGTGCTGATCCTAAACAGCGCTATCTGGAGATGCATGGTATATGTAAGACCAAAACATTACCCCTGTGTCGGAGGGGTAAAGCAATACGACTACGAAAGGGGAAGGGGAGATGGTATGGGAGGACTGAACCTGGTGCTAGGGCTGGAAGTCTGGTACGAAGGGATAGCAACAACAATGCTAAGGATGGTGTAGTTTCCTGCAGTGACTTGGCTACCTCACGGCCCTTGCCACGTGTCATTGATTTAGGTCGCCAAAGGAGGTCACATTCCCCTTCGTTTCAGGACTCTGATGAAGGTGCTAAAGACACAGTAGGTCTCGAATTCAGATCCCATTGTATGGACAATCCGGCCAAAGAGAGGAAGCCAGGGGTAGGAAAAGAGAGAGATGGGACTGGAGGTACACTGCCCTGGGTAGAGGGTCAGAGAAAAAGGGCTTCAAGCAGGCAACATTCCATAGATGCAAATGATGTGGCAAAGAACAACGCAGAGAGTCTTGGAGAAGGACAACAGGACCACAGTCAAAGATCACACTGTGGCTGTGATGATAACATATTGGACAGCACTTTAAACAGTAGACATGAGCTTGCAACAGTAACAAATCCCTCCGATGCTGCAGATAATGGCACTATCCCATTGGCTGTTTATGAGGAAACAGAAGGCATAAACAAGCAATCTGGACAATCTAGGACAAGTACAACATCCCTCCGAGATTCTTTCCTGAACAATGCATCTGATTTATCAGGTTGTACGCAAAGCAGAACCAAACATTCAGACAATACCAGTGATGAGAAAACAGATAAAATTCTGCCACCATCAGGTACTATGAGTACCATGGGAGAAAAGCGTGCTGGAAAGTCAGATAACTTTGTTTGTCCCAGAGGAAAAGAAGTAAAAACGGGTGGATTCAGAGCACCCAGGTATGGTCATGTAGACATTTATAGTCCCAAATATGAAATTCCATTAATGCTTCAAATATTTGTGTTTGCACCATTTTGCTGTGCTCAGCACTGCCTGTACAAGCGATACCATACCACTATAACCATACAGGATCTGTTGAATCACTAAAACACTTACATTTGCTTTCCTACAGGAGGAAAAGGAAAGCCAAAGGAGGCAAAGGGAAGGCCAAATCCAATGGCCGTGTCCAACATAAAGGCAAGGGTGACCAAGTCATCTCAAAGACCCAGAGCAAAACCATTCACCCAATCAGCCATTCTAGCCAATCAGAGGATGCTCCTCAGCTAGCCAAAGACTGCAAAGTCTGTGTACCAGCCACTGATGCAGAAACAGATGCAAAGTCAAAGGCCAAAGATAGAGGTATGTTCTGATCAGCACAGTTAATGCTTATCAGTGACCTCACACTGAGCAAGTAAATCATGGCTTACTCCAGTGGTTTCCAGACTGGGGGGCACAACCCCTAGGGGTTATTAAAACGGGGCTTGGCAAGGCTAAGGGAAAGTGTACAGTCAGCAGATTGTTATGCAAAAGAAACCTCTTCAGGGTGATACAAGACCCCACTGCATAATTATCCAACTTATTATGGAGCTACTTGCCACATAAGTAAATAATTAAACACAAAATATTAATTTGACAGTTTAAACAGTGTTATCGTTGTATAGCGTGCAATAACAGACCACTAGATGGCACGATTGAAGAATCAGAATTGAGTATTGCAGGGAGCCATGTAAAAATATAATGAATGATGCTTGGTTATAATTATGCACTAAGCATGGACAAGTTTGTGAAAGGACTGCTAGTGCCAGATAAATGTAAATCAGATGATGAATCTACTTCCTATTCACAAATACCAAACAACGTGTCTAGAACCCATTATAATCAGTTATGCTGTCTACTGGATGCGACTGACATGACACAACAAATCCCAGACAGTGAACTGATGTCCCGTTCTATTTCTGACATACTGCATTGCTCCTACACAAAGGACAAATGGAACTATGAGAAAATATGACGGGGCATATCTCGCCCTCGGATTCACCAGTACAATGGTGGGTAATGAAGAGACACCACAGTGTGTTGCGTGCCTCAAAATATTAACTTCTGACAATATGAAGTCGTACAAGTTAAGACACCACTTAGAGACTTCACATCACGGACACAAAGAGAAACCCGTTGATGTTGAGAAGCTGTAGTACTGTTTTAATTATGTTTTAAATAAATCCTTTAGAATTTTGCAATCAAGGTTATGTCTAAGAGTGTCTTTGTGTGGGTGCATCTATATTCATCAAATAATCCTGAAAAAAAGTTTCCTCAAAAACATGAAGCAGCAAAACTGTTTTCAACATTGATAATAATCAGAAATGTTTCTTAAAGCAGATAATCAGCATATTAGAATGATTTCTGAAGGATCATGTGACACCAAAGACTGGAGTAATGATGCTGAAAGTCCAGCTTTGCCACCACAGGAATAAATTATATGTGAAAACATATTCAAAAAATAAAATAAAAAATACATTATAATATTTCACAAGATTACAATATTAAGTTTAATGTATTTTTAATATATAACAGCAGCCTTGGTGAGCATAAGAGACTTTCAAAAACAACAAATTTTACATCATGAACACAAAGGGGGTGGAGGGGGCTTGAAAATATTTTTCTCTACAAAAAGGGGGCGTGGCAGAAAAAGTTTGGGAACCACTGGCTTACTCCATACTCAGTCTGTTTAAATTCAACATGTATTTCAGAAAGCCAGTCTTGCACATCCTTTCCTGACCATTCCCAAAAAGAGATGGGATTATCTGAATCTGCTGCTCACTTGGAGTCCAAATCTCCCCCTCCTCATCTTAGAGACTTAGATTTCAATCTTCTGCAGTCAGGAAAGCTAAAATTAACAGGTAAATGTTCTTGCTTAGTGGTTACAAAATATTTGATTTTCCCTTAACATTAAGTGATTTCTTATGTAGGTACTATGGATCGACTGGGACGAGCATTGGTTTTCACAGAAAGTCACCTACCAGAGGATGGCTGGAACACAGATGAAATGATCAAAGTGTTGTCCTGCTATTACACCATTACCAGGTCTGTTATTTAACCCATTTGACAGAGACCATCACAACTGTCATGACACCTACACACATATTACATGCATTGGTTTCTTTTGAAAAACATTCATATTGAGTGAGCTAAAGTTAGAGTTAGAGTTGGCCAGGGTTTTGGTAAGTCCCCAGTGCTTCACTGAATTTTAGACTGGAGGGCACTATCTCATGACCTTTTACTGTGCTTGGCTAATGTGCGTACTATGCTGTGCTTTTTTTTTAAATAACAGACCTATGGCCAAAGAGAAGGGTCTTACCCTGATAGTGGACAGCAGAAAGTCTGCCCCGTCTGAACTCTGTCTCTCTGCACTGAAGCTCTTCAAGGTGAGTCAGTGCACTGACTGTTTGTGATCCAGCTGGCACTTTATATTGATTCTAAATCTGTTTTTTCTGAGTGTTTGTGTCGGCTTGTGTTTAACAGGAACAGACAGCAACAGGCCTTGACTCGATTCTTATCTTAACAGAGGAACAAGAAGAATTGACCCAACTGGGTCTGGATGGAATAGAGGTTCATGTTTATACACTGAGTTAAATTTGTATCAATCAATTTGGGCTAACACAAAATAGGAAATTGTAGGGAAGGATCTTTCTAATCACTTTTTGTGATCAACAACTACATGTATGTGACAAACATAAGACAGATTGAGGAGCAAGGAGGAGCAGCTATTGGTAGCTAAAACCCCCTACAAGGAAGAAAATGAAGAAGGGCTAGTTATAAAAAAGTAATTTGTGATGTGGAACTGATTAACAGTCTCCCTTAGTTACTGTTGCAAATTCTGCTTAACTTTCCTATTAGTGCTTGTTTGGATTGTATCTGGATTATCATATCTGCCAAAAATATCTATTTGCTAAAAAGCTGTGTCATGGAAGGCTACATCCAAAATGTGAAATCCATCAGCACCTCAAACATAAGATTATATTATATTTGCGTCACAGATACCATCTCAGACATAGAAAGCAAAGATTTCGTAGTTAAAACAGTTGGCAGCACTTTTTTTATTCTTTCAGCTCCTCCACATCCCCAGGGAGTTCGTTCAGTTCCTGTGGGAAAAATTAATGTTCAGTCTAACGCTCAAGCATTTGACTAGATAATGAAACTCATTATCTATTTTACTCTCTCAGGTGCATTCAGTACGAGGTACGGGCATCCTTCAGCAGTTTGTGGACAAGCAGCAGTTGCCCAGAGAAATGGGTGGAGACTTTAACCACTCACATGATGACTGGCTCACTTTCAGACTGGTAAGAAATTACTTGGCAAGTCATCTTGTGTTGCCAGATATCTGGTATGGTTCACATTACATCTTATTCTGACTATCCAGCTAGTGGATGTCTAGTTTACTTGCTACTAAAAGTCTTAAATTAATGTATTTCAAGAATTTTGCGCCCGTTACCTGACAAACTTCGACAAATCCAGTGTTAGTTCTTCTCAAAAGTGCTTACTGTATCAACCTGGTGTCTTGTAAATACTACTTTGTTTCTAATGTTTATAAATACTAGTACGGACTGCTACACATGACTGATGGAAATTGCATAGAACGCCTTATAAACCTTTCAAGACCATCAGATCTGAAGTCATAGTTTATATAATGAATGTGATATACTTAATTTAAAAAAATACTACTGAACTACTAACCATAATCCTGCGGCAAGATTCACCACCGGAGAAGTTACATGGAAATAGGAATCACAGAAATCATTTAGTGACTTTTTCTGGCTAGGAGAAACTAGCTACAGTAGGTAACATTAGAGTTTAGCGTCAACCCTGGTCCAACACACAAATAAATGAATGGTAAAAATTCTCCCAGAGCAAATATGCAGAAAAAATAGAGACCGTAACTTATGCAGTTTTATGTAACCTGTCCATTAACATAAAAAAAAGAAGATTTTTTTAATGGATATCTTTGTGTGTGTGTGTGTGTGTGTGTGTGTGTGTGTGTGTGTGTGTGTGTGTGTGTGTAAACTTAGCACTTCGGATAAATATATTTTGAATCTTTAAGTTAAGTTATACTCTTAAAAAGCACCAATAAACGTAAATCTAAATGTTTTAATAATTACCACAAGCCTGACCCAACATCTGCAGTAGATTAACATGCTCTTCCTAATGCTCTACACAGAGTTTGGAGCAGTTGACTGAGTGCTGTGAGTGTGCCCTCACCCTGCTGGGAGACGCACTGCAGTCTATGGACACAGAACCACTACCTGACAGCATTAAGGTTAAGCAGCATTTGATGGCAATATGATTTGCTGTCTACTTAAAGTGTATTTCAATACTTATTTGTTTGTGTAATATTTGTTATGCAACAATTATGCAGACACAGACAGATTAGTTATTAGACTGTTTCTAATAACTATTTCTATTCACCTTTAGAATGTTCCCTGCAGCGCCGACAAACACAAACAGTTAATGACAAGTATTCTCACTGACCAGCGGCTGACAGAGCTGCAGCAGAGGGGTGGGGCTTGGCTGGCAGGTCTGGCCAATGGGACGTCAGGGTTGGCACAGAAATCACCAGACTGCAAGTATGTATAGAATAGAGAAAGAATAAATTAGTTTCACTTAAATTTAATCTGTAGTGGACATTTAAAGTTGTTTGTTTAAAATCTGGAATGTTGCTGACGTAATTCTGCGTTTTGCTTTTAGGGCTGCTTTAACAGTGACCTCTAACCTATATGACAGTGTGGATGATGCGCTTCACCGGCTGGTGCGTGTGTCCAATCAGAGGGGTCGTGACCTCGAAGCACTGGGGAGACTGGCTACACTTGTGGATAAACTGGACAAGGTACTGTATGTGTGAGGATAAAGAGAAGATTTGTCAACTGAATATTAATCGGGTAGTAGTTAGGAATAGGGCTGTGCCGGTAAACTTGACAACCGCACCACCGCGGTTGTAAAGCGCCACCGCGGTGGCTGAGTACCTACCGGCGGTGGTTCGCCAAAAAAAAAAAAATGTGTTTGTGAATGCTGTTTTACATTAATATTATGACACACAAAGCTTTGTTTACAAAAGAAAAAAATAGGTTTGCAATTAAATGTTATATTGCAGATTCGCAGCCATGGAAAAGTTTGAATTCATGACGAATGAGAGAGTTGTAGGCTACGTGAGCCCATAAATTTAAACTGTCGGCTTTGAATTCTGGTTTGCGATCTGGTCACCCGATTATCAGCAAATTTAACAATATTCCATTAGTTAGGCCTTTTCCATATAGAAAGCTTGAATTGTCTACTTTTAAACAAAACAATTCAAAACGAAAATAAACCGACTATGCTTATGTATTCCGTATGAAGTGTGCATCTCTCTCTATAGGCGCGCGTTCACTGCGAAGATGATGAATCAGCATCGTTAACTTCATCTTTGCAGCCCGACACTGACTCAAAAAAACCCCACTTTATTAATAAACAATTCAAATGTCTCCTTGCTATATTTGACACATTCATAATCATTACTTTTGCTGGTTCTTTGTGACAGCTGTTATGTGCGTTATTGGCAGCGTCACCCTCCGGTTACATGAACGCGTCACCGCATCAGCACCAGAACATGGAGATTTTATTTTAGAGAATAATAATCGCACAACATTAGATATTCTATAATTAAATAAACAAATTGAAAATTAAAACATCGGGACTCATCCCTGCATGTAATCTCTTGTTTCTTTTCCCATATCGTCTCTCGTGTCTCACCCATTTCCGAAGGGGATTATAAACGTTTCTTCCTTTGTTCGCTTTTAATTAGGTCTATTATTTTCGTATTCTTTACTCTGGTAAAGTAGCCTAGAAAAACGCTGTAGGACGTAGCCTACATTTTTACTTGTACGTCAAATTCTTTTTAAAGACAGTTTGTGCTTGTTATTAGACATATAATTACAGCGCGTCAAGTTTGTAAAGCGCGTTTCACACGCGCGGGTGATTTTAGTTTGTCTTTCTCTGGCAGCGCGCAAACATAGCCTAAACGCCTTGCCCTTGTGGAAGATAAAATTCGCTCTTCATACCTTTTACAACCAGTAGAAAACATGAAGATCGATGGTCTCTATCCTGCTCGTGTCCCACATCCCTCTCAAAGCAGAGCGGTAGGCTATATCACGCGTCTTTGTGTGGAAATATTAAACAAAAGTTTTTTTTTTTTTTAAAGATTCAACTTTATTATATTATGTAAGTTACCAGTATTTTACTGATATTTATTTCAATGCTTTACAGGCTTTAGTGTGTTGTTTATTTAATATTTATTATTATTATTATTATTTATTTTTTCAAAACAACCCCCCAACTATACCGCAACACCGCCGGTAGTTGGTCCATTTACTACCGCGGAGGTAAAAAACTGCCACCGTCACAGCCCTAGTTAGGAATTATTTTAGATAGACCATCAGACAGAAAGACATATATTACACCTGCTTCTATTTTTCAAGTAATCCCGAAGACCTTTAATAGCTTGTTAAAATGATGCAGTGAGATCCAGGCAGATGAGCAATGATTATGTCAGAGATCAAATTTGAATAAGGAATAACACATTTTATTAATTAAAATGTAAAAAAAAGTGAATTAAGTAAATAATACAATTTTAATAGCAAATAAGTTTCAAGATTACATAGAAAAATTAATCTAAGCATTAATATCCAAAGTATTGTCTCTAACAGATGAAGTTTGTGAAGATCAGAGAAAAGAAAAGCCCAAAAGAAGTTAGAAGAAGATATTTGCAGAATGCAAGGAGAGGAAGAAGAAGGAAAAGAAGAAGCCCAGAGTCTTCTGAAACTAAACATTTTATATGCTATGACTACATAACAGGAAGGGAAAGTACCTACTGAAGTTCTTTCTTTGTACTTATCTTGCAACCATTTAATGATGCAGGTCTTATTAGGTCCACCATGGTCCTTGTAAGGCACACGGAATAACGTAATAAGCAATTGTGGTTTTAACACCTTTAAGACCTTTAAGGGAATATTGCAGATCTTGCATTATCTCATGTCTGCAGAGATGGAAACAGACATATTTTGATACCAAGGTACATCACATAATCAATTTTGATGGAAAACATACCCGGTCAAAAGGATGAACCCCTCAATCTTACAGCACAGAAGAGACACAAAAGACTTACATTTGAGAATAATCAAACATATCAGAGTACATGGTAGAATATATGTAAATGGTTAAAGAAACCAATAACATGTAAAAGAATAATCATGTAACATAAGGAATATAATGATTAATGATGATTAGATGAATACATAGCTACCAATGGCTAGAATTCATGAAGAAAAGATACTTAATAAAAAAATAAAATTGAATAAATTCAAATATAAAAGATTTTGCATACACCATAAACTGTGAGTTTGATGAGTATTGTAACTCAACTCTCAAGGTCCAGAGTTGAATTATTATGCAGTGTAGACATTTGCTGATTATAATGGGAACGTTCGAGAGAGTCCAGAACAATGAATTCACGCTGATCTGTGGAAACAAACAGTCACGTGAAACTGTGGAAACTTGCAGCTTTGTTGATTATAATGGGAGCTTTCCAGTTTTGACACATCGTGTCACTCACTTGCTTTGAATAACTGTTTTGTTTTTTTAAAGCTTTTAGGAGAACCATGCTGACCATTTAGGTAGTGTGTTTTGAATGACTAATGCAATACCTTGTATAACAGCAATGAAGTCATTCAGAAACGGCTTGTTTTGGATGTGTTCATAAAGAAAATTATAAGATTATAAGAAAAGAATAAATTATAGGAAGGAAAAGTTGACATGAAAATGAAAAGCACCATAAAAGTTTCATGCACTATATTTTTTATGCACAGTCTGAACATGGCAGTTGTTGTTTTTTGACTGAAAACATCCTCTCACCCTCTTGAATGAGCTTTTATTTATACATTCAGTTATAATTTTTGCTTTAAAGTTTTTGTAATTTATATATTTTTTCATTTAGATACAATTTATTTTTTAGATGTATTAATTTTAGTACTTCTACTTCAACTTTTTTTATTTCAGTTAGTTGCCAAGGCTATTTTTTAAATAGTTTTAGTTAACAATAACAACACTGCAACCAGTAAATTTCTCATTTTGTGTTTAATGGAACAATGAAAGTAATGCAGCAAGAGGGTATGAGGACATTAGGGTAAATAATAAGTAAATAATGACAGAAATTTAATTTTTTTGTGAACTATTCCTTTCTTAATGGAAAAAAAACCAACAATTACAAGTTTTCTCATAATTTTGCAGTCCTAATATATGTATTTCATTACAAATGATATTGACTCCTTGTTTCTTTCTCTCTCTCTCTGTGTGTGTGTGTTTGCTCCAGTGTGAGAGAGACATAGAGCACATACAGGAGCAGCTAGAGGACTATAAACACCCTCCTCTGTCTCTCAGCAGACTGTCACTCAAACAGCACAAGTTTAAGAGCTTCAGAGACACTGCTATGGTCAGTGTGTTTGACAACTACAACTGAAATATATCATCTGAGATGCTTCTCATTTTCACACATTTGTTATTTGATCTAGCCTATTCCGCTCATGTGCAGCTTAAAAAAAACGATCAGCTAGGTTTGCATTTGTGTGTGTTTATAGGAGCTTCACAGTGAGACTCTGGTGTTGCTGGCAGAGGTGGAGAGCTGGTCTGAGCTGGATTGGTCTGGTCTCAGAACCGTGCTGGACAAACTCCCTCCAATAAGGGAAAGAGTGCGAGACATGTCTCACCTTCTGTCAGACTGCTGGACACAGCTGGACAACACACAACGACTGCTGTCTACACTTACTGAGGTAAAGCACAAACTAATACACACACGCAGGGATCTCATATTAATCTAAACAGGAAACAGTATTAAACTATTAACTGTTGTAAACTTGGAATTAAGCCTTTCCCCCGTTATTATTTGATTCACGGAACCGGACACCAGTTATCTTGCTTTATTCGTCAGCATAGGAGAGAAACTTGAGAAGATGTTGTATTCGTGCCAGGTCTATGTGTTCCCGATGTTTCTCTGCCATAGTACAGTAAGATTGAGCTTATATACACCACTGAGCAACCTTCAACTTCCTTGTAAGGTAGAAAAACACGTTGCTTTTGTTTAAAAATGGAACGTATACCTCATGCTTACACATGGTACAATCCACTTTCCATATTAAGAAACTATCATTTGCATCAGTTGAAAAACATTCCTTTCCTTGTAAAGAACATGCCAACTGTACACATTTAATGTATCATCATCATCATTGGAACATCTCTGCTCAGTGAACGTTGCATTGCACACATACCTCTTAGCAAAATATATAACTCTCCCAGCTCCCCTCCTTGTGTCTAAAATATGATCCTCAAACACGTCAATGTCAATAGTCTAACTCATGCATTTTAAACTTCATGAGATAATACAACTGATTATGAATACTAATAAAGAATAATAATACAGATACATAATATTAAATAATGAAATTATATTAATAGATGAAATTTTAGTCTTCACTATTTGCCAATGGGGTAAGGGAAATAAACTCACTATTGGCAATGAAAAAAAATGAATGCATGTTCCAGCTCTTCTTATATGCAATTCATCTACTCAACTTTAATCTTTAACCAAAATGTCATAACTGGCTCTTTTTTGCTATGCAATTCCACATAATTTTTTTTTTTAAACTGCAGTTGAACCAATTAATTAAGTAATTTAGACGCTTGAAATTTCTGCTTCATGCTAACTTAAATTCAAGTCTTATAACATTTATCTCACAGTAAATTATGTTAGTTAAATAGTAAAAATACTGATTAAAGGTGTGCGGTCACATTTATCATTGCTCTATGAAATTACGTGGGCAAAATCCAGGTATTTCAATAGGAATCTGCGCAATGGACAATGGACCTTTTTTGGCCGCAAAATATCACCTAAATTTCGTTAGTGTGACTGCATCTTAAGAAAATGATTGTTATTATAGCATTTACTTAGGTGCTCTCAATACATAGTTCCCACATGACGTCACAACATACGGGCATTTGCCGATCCCGGCGCCATTTCTGTGGGCAGAACATTAGACGAAGAAGCTGAAACAAGTTAATTTCGTGATAAAAAGTGAAAATGGTCATCTCCTGCTGGGTCAATGGATGTTCAAATCGTGCCGGAGGTTCAGTTAAATTTGGATTTTACAGTATACCCGTCATTAGACTTCATGAATGTGACAAGACGAAGCTTTTGTCAGAACAACGATGGAGGTTATGGCTGGCGAGGATAAACAGGAAAGAAACTCCCTCAAAACACGCAAGAATTTGTTGTGTTTTATTGCGAGTGTACACAAATATAAGTTAACACTTTGCAGTTTGAATGATGTCCTGTATGTACAAAATGACGAGGTATTAAAAACATACAAAAACAACATTGTTTCCACTGTTCGATCGCGCCCGCGACTCTCTCACTCACACACAGACTGACGCACACACACACATTCCAGCCTTGCAATCTCAGATTATGTCCCTAAAGAACCCGCGTATAAAGTAGTTCCGCATTAACTGTTACATTAATTTGCACGCGAGTTTTATTTATTTTCATACCGTGTATATTCATATTCATGCACATATTTCCAGGCTCGGAATTGCTTACATGTGTTAAAACTCCTAGCCAATACCAGATAATGGTAACGTACACATGGATAATACAGTATCTGAGCCAAAGCTGCAAAATCAGTGCTCAGTTTAGCGCATACGGATCCACACCATTTCTGACTGAAATTTTCGCATTGTACCTCTCTCTGTCTTGTGTTAATAGAGTGTCTTTATAATCTCTGTCACTTTGTCTCTTCATGATTTTCGTAACATTATAAATAGGAAGAAATCTTCGAAATTTGCTTGTAAAACTTTGTAAACACAGCAGCTTATGCCCTCAAAGATGGCGTCTCCGGGGAGGTCACGTGACATTAATTGGCCTGTGGGAACTATGTATTGTTTGGATCCCACTGTATACCATTACTGCAATATATAATTCATTTTTGGCTTCCTACATTCCGTTCCTACATACACACACTTTTGCCAGTAATCATGACTACATCTCCATTCCTCCCCTGCAGGCATCTCAGTGGTGTGATGTGGTGTCGTCCTCCTCTCCTTCCTCTTCCTCGTCCTCTCCTCTCTCCTCTCTTCCTCCTATCCCTCCATCACGTTTCCAGGACGCTCGTGCTCTTGCACTGGAACTGGGTGGAGGGGCTTTGTTGGACCTCTGGTCTCAGACTCTGGAGCGCTATCAAAAAACACTGGCTCAGTTTAAGAGCCGGATCCTGCAGGCGGAAAGAGGTTCGTCTACAGCCCAGGGTCAGGAACAGGACTCCGGGGGACGAGGGAGGACTCCTGCCCCCAGCACCTCCAGCTTGGGGGATTTAGAGGGCGAAATCGAGCCGGACTGGTGCCCTGGAGGAGAGGGGGGCATGCAGTCCTGGGGTTCACTGGCGTCTCTCTTCCGGCCACAAAACTGCTCAACACTCAAGATTGGAGAGGAGAAGAAGAAAGATGGGGTGAATCCAGGAGGGGGAAAGTTTCTGCAAAATCTGCTGCACCCAGCCAAAAAAAATGTTAGTGTTTTAGAATGACAGAGTTGCAGTCGTGTTCAACATCCAAAATAAACGTTTTTGCTACTCTTGTCAATGAAAGGTGAACTGAGAAAACCATCCAGAAAAACACCAAGCAACACCCTAACAGCTATCTAGAAACTCCCTAGCAACCACCAACCACTTAACAACACCCTATCAACTACATAGCAACACCCTGGGAACCATCCATAATGCTCTAACAACCTCCAGCAACACTATATCAACCACCAGGACCCCTAACAACTGCATACCAACACCCTAGCAACTGGATACCAATGCCCTGGGATTCACCCAGAACACCCTAGCAACCATCAGAAATACCCTAGCAGCTGCATAGCAACTCACTAGAAAATCACTAGCAAACTGCACAGCAACACTTTAGCTGCCGTATATAAACACCCTAGCAACTATCAAGCAGCTCCATAGTAACCACCAAGAATACACTAGAAACTGCCTAGCAACACCCTAGAAACTGCAAAGCAATGGCCTAGTACCTATTTAGCAACTCTGTGGAACCATCCAGAGCACCCTAACACCCACCTAGCAGCACCCTAGAAACCATCCAGAACACCCTAGCAATTGGGAACACCTTGCATAGGAACACCTTAACAATCACATACCAATGGACTAGGAAAACACTCTAGAAACTGCTCAGAAACACCATAGAAGCTGCATAGCAATGTCCTAGCACCCTGATAGCAACACCCTAGGAATCAAGAACACCTTTACAAAAAAATAGCAACAACCTAGCCACTACCCAAAACAATCTGCATACCAACACCTTGTTAGCAATAACTTTCCCTTGGAAACTCCCACAGCACCCTAGCAACCATCTAGAAACTGCTTAGCAACACCCTATAAACTGCATAGCAACTCCCTTGCAACCACATAACTAAACCTGGGAACCATTCAGAAAACCATAACAACCATATAGCACCACCCTAGCAACCACATAGAAACATTCTGGGAACCATTTAGAACACAGTAAAAATCATATAGCAATACTCTTGCAAACACATAGAACCCCCTAACAACTTCATAGCAATACCCTAGCAACTGTACACCAATGCTCTGGGATCCCCCCATAACACCATAAAACCATTTAGAACACCCAAAAAATCTCACAGCAACTTCCTAGGTACAGCTAAGAAGAACACACTATAAACTGCTTAGCAACACCCTTGCAACTGCATAGCAACCCCATATAACATCAAGACATCTAGTTAGGACATGCACAGATTTAAACCATGTGTTATGTTGCAAGTCAAAAAAATTTGCCAGTTTTTACTTGCATTTTATTTTTGGCTGGTGCCAATTTTTTTGTGTTTTTAGGTAAATTAGATTTTATGTTAAAACAAATTATTACATGCAATTGTCCTGTGTAGCCCACAGATGCACCACTCCCTCCCAAACCCCCTCGCAAGCGCCATCCCAGTTTTGACCTTCAGGCTCTGCTGGCCCCGCGCCGTTCAGCCGCCATGTCTAAACCTGCTGAGTCCACATCGGGTCAGTCTTCTCCGCTATCCTGGCTGGGCCGTCGGGCTGTGACAGATCCCATCCTTACGGCGGGAGTGACAGCAGCGGTTCCAGGATGGAGGGATCCTACTGGTGGAGGAGGAGTGCTCATAAGAGGAGTGGAGGTCAGCAGTAAAGAAGTGGCGGATCATACTGGCTTCACACGCCAACATGTGCTCCTCAGCCGCACTGAAAGAGAGACAGGGGTGGAGAGAGCAGGAGCAACCGCACAAAGGTGTGTTCGTGGCAGGTTTCTCTTCAGAAATGTTTTCCCAAGCAACCACATAACAATGCCCTTGGATCTACACAGAGCAATCTAGCAGCTATTTAAAATTCCCAAGCAATCTCCCCTAGGAACCATCTAGAAATACCCTGGGAACCTCCCAGAGCACCCTAGCAGCCACCAAGTACACCTTGCAAACTGCATAGTAATGCACTAGCAAATGCATGCCAGCACTCTAGTAACTCCCTAGCAACCACTAAGAACACTCTAGAACCTGCCTAGCTTCACACTGGCAACTGTATTGCAATGCATTAGCAACCCCAAATACAGCGGTGGTCAGAATTAATGGCACCCCCTGGTAAATATGATAAAAAATGGCTGTAAAAAATAAATCTGCATTGCTTTTGATCTTTCATTCAAAAAAATCGCAAAAATCTAACCTTTCATTGAAGTAAAAGAATTGAAAGTGGGGGGTAAATCACATTATAAAATAAATGGTTTTCTCCAAAAGACGCTGGCCATAATTATTGGCTCCCTGTTATTAAATACTTTTTGCAACCTCCTTTTGCCAAGATAACAGATCTGAGTTTATTTCTATAATGCCTGATGAGTTTGGAGAATAACTGACAAGAGATCAGAGACCATTCCTCCATACAGAATCTCTTCAGATCCTTCAGATTCACAAGTTCATGTTGGTGCTTCTTCTGTTCAGTTCACCCCACTCATTTTCTATAGGGTTCAGTTTAGGGGACGGTCATGGCAGAAGCTTCATTTTGTGCTCAGTTACCAATTTTTGTGTTGATTTTGATGTTTGTTTTGGACCATTGTCCTGATGGATCCAACCACGGCCCATTATAAGATTTCTTGCAGAGGCAGTCAGGTTTTGATTTTTTTATCTGTTGGTATTTGCTAGAATCCATAATACCATGTATCTGAACAAGATATCCAGGACCTCCAGCAAAAAAATAGGCCCACAACATATAAGATCCAGCAGTATATTTAACTGTAGGCATGGGGTACTTT
This sequence comes from Abramis brama, assembly GCF_963993115.1. NCBI lineage: Eukaryota > Metazoa > Chordata > Actinopteri > Cypriniformes > Leuciscidae > Abramis > Abramis brama. Next base: position 50,721,259 of record NC_139965.1, on the reverse strand, counting down.
TTATCCCTGTTTACACCAAACACATCTGGTGGGTTTGCTGTTTTTTTGTTTCATCTGACCTAAGAATGCGGTCCCTGATGTAGGGGTTGTTTGATACAATTTTAGGCTTTCTGACCCCCAAGACTCAAGTAATCTCTGCAATTCTCCATCTGTGATCCTTGGAGAGTCTTTGGCCACTCAAACTTTCCTCCTCACCGTGCATTAAGACAATATAGACACACGTCCTCTTCCTGGCAGATTCGTAACATCTTTAGTTGATTGGAACTTCTTAATTATTGCCCTGATGGTCAAAATGGGGATTTTCAATTCTTTATCTATATTCTTACAGCCACTTTCTATTTTGTGATGCTCAACAATCTTTTGATGCACATCAGAACTATATTCTTGGGTTTTACTCATTGTTATGGATGATTAAGGGAGTTTGGCCTTTGTGTTTCCTCATATTTAAACTCCTGTGAAACAAGAAGTCATAGCTAGACAATTTCATGTTCCTAGTCACCCTGGTGTGCTAAATAAAGGTAAATATTAATGGGAATATACTTCAGAGATATTTTACTCGTAAAAAATTCTAGGGGTGCCAATAATTGTGGCCAACATGTTTTGGAGAAAAACATTTATTTCATAATGTGATTTCCTCCCCACTTTAAATTCTTTTACTTCAATGAAAGGTTAGATTTTTGCAAAAAAATTTAATGAAAGATCAAAAGGATAAACAATGCAGATTTATTTTTTACAGCCAATTTTGATCATATTTACCAGGGGTGCCATTAATTTTGACCACCACTTTATGAGTTTCTCTTCAAAGTTCACCTGACCAAACTACTTAAGGATTTTCCTTAAGGAGCTAAATAACATAATTCCAGGGCTGTCAGTTTAATGCCTTCACTTTGTGTTATTATTTTGTGTTATTGCCCCTAAGGCCACAGACCTCACCAGACATCATGGTAACGTCCTAAATAATGTACCCTCCTATTGCGTTTGATTTTTCAGACTGATTGAAACACTGTTTAAACTAGTTATTTCTTTTTGAATTTTTGTGACTTTGTCATTTAGGGTCATGAATGTGCATGCAAATTCTTGACACATAGATGTGTTTTGGAAAGGCTATATAAATCTTGGTTACATGGAGTCAAAATAACCCCCAATAAACCAAAAAAACTTTATTGTAACTCGTCAAACACTAAAATATGAAATACATGAGAACTTATGAATTTTAAAGTTTACTTGAAATTGTGACTTGTCTTCTGAATCATCCTTAGAAAATTTGCTGTTTCTTTATCTATTTGAGTTTCACAGAAAAAAATAAAATAATTGGAAAGGATACTTTTGGTGTGAGAAACCCATTTTACCCTCACAAAGACATAAAACAAAAGAACCAGACATAAAAAGGCAGAGGCAAATTACACCAAGTACAATATAGAAATAGATGGAAATTATAAAGTTTCCTCATTTTTTTTTCCATCTCTGACAAGCTGCAATCGAGGTTTTTCTTTTTTACATTGATCTTTATTGTAAATGTTAAGATATGAATATGAGTAGGGGTGGATTTGTATGCATAGATTGTATATGTACATATGGGAATATTATTGTTTTAATTGTTTTATATTTTTATGTATATTATGTTGTGTTGGTGTCCTTGTGTGTGGTGTATAGTGAAGCCAAAGACAAATTTCCACTTGTGGACAATAAAGGAACTAAACTAAACTAAACTAAAACTAAACATTTAATAGTGTAAATTTTTGGCAAACTGCATGGAAACTAATTGTCAATTTGACTGCAACACAAAGGGAGTACCCATATTTTTAAAACAACAGGGGGATAAGATCAATGACAAATAAGGCATTCCAAGATCAGTTTTCATAATAGATTTTCAAGAAGAAATTTCTTTTAAACCATTTTTGTGGGTAAGCTATTCTTTTAATGACATCTTTTCCTCACTTTTTATCTCTCTCTATCACAGCAAGCTCTATTTACAGTGGTGTCGGCTGGTCAGCACAGAGAGACAGTATGTCGCCGTTCTTAAAGGTGTGGAGGAAAACTACTTGCCCCTTCTAGAGTCTTCAGATGTCCCATCTACACTGAGAGGGAAGACAGAGTCACTCTTCAGTAACTGGAAGAGCCTCTCTGCCTTCCATTCGCAGTTACTCCTCCCAGCCATGGAGGGCGCTCTCTCCCAGACACTACAGCAGACTGATTGTTTTAGTAAATATGTGAGTAACAACTTATATTAGTGTGTACACTGTACAGCGTCTGTATCCAAAATCACATACTTTCCTACTATATAGTTGGGGAAAAACAAAATGTGACAAGAGTAGTATGTATTAAATTAGTAAGTAGTATTAAATTAACCGGATGACTTACTACTTGCGGCAGGATTCTGAATTGTGCATACGATAGACACTTTACTATCCCATGAGGGCACGGGAGAGGATTTGTAATTGACAGAAAACTGACGCAACTGCTGGTAGGTCACATATGATAGTGACAACAGGGTGAATGTAGTATGTCCGGATTACATACTACATCATACTACACACATTCATACTATGTAGAACGTATAGAAAGTTTTTTCCCAAATCAGTTAAGCGCAAACCCCACCCACAGCTGATTCTAAAGATTTCATTGGTCATATTAATCAGTGCAAACTGTGTACTGTGTAATCACTAAACCACTATCCCTAGCCTACACCCTCACCTTAATCTTAGTATAGCATTGGTAGCACATCCTGATACATAGCATTACATTTTTTTTAAGAATTGCATAATTTGGCAAAACAATCAAGTAATACAAAGATGACATGGAACAATGAATTGAGGGACTAAAGGCCCGCTGAAGTGCCTTGGAACGCGCAGCTTTTTATGATGCATTGACGTAATTTGAAGTTGACGTAAAATGAAGCTAAGGCGGGACATATTGAATGGCTCCTCCCCCTTTACAAATAGCCAATAGCATTTAGTTTACCTCACAGACTGCAAGTCGTACTTGACAGCACCATGGAAGCGAATCCGAGCGCTGATGATAAGTTGAATTCAATAATAGAGGTGTGAATAAATTCTAGCCATTTCATTCTTAACCAACGTACAGTTGGAAAACGGAATAATACTTGAGCGTTTTTAGCAACCGGACACACATCTCCAACCCATATTGCTCTGTGACGTGTCAATGGTCGCTTTGGTCAGATGGTATTTATAGCATAGGGTGGGAGTCGGGACGCATTATATTCTGTGATGAGAAGTTGAAGTCTGCAATGATGTCATAAAAATCTGTGATCCATTTTAGCGGAAGTGAGAGACTGTACGTTTTGAATGCTTATATCTCCTAAATGGGAATTTTGTCATTGTTTTGGAACACACCAGCTTATTCATAAAAACTAAAAGCTAAAAAACGTACATTTTGATTTCAGGGGGCCTTTAAATACAGATGGAGTGTTAATGAACTGAACAGAAACAGGTGCGCAATTAATTCGGAACTATGGAAGGGAACACAGGCAGGCAAACAGGAAAACCAAAACACCATGGCAATAAAACAGAACTAAACAGGACATTACAAATAGGCAATGGGGTCCAAACTTTTAAGTAAAAAACAACAACATAAAGGTAGTGTAAAAATAATACAATTAACTCCAGTGGTTTAATTCAAGTGTTCTGAGGCAAGATGATCACTTTATCACAGTATTTATTTCCTTCACATGTCTGATTTTTCATCTCATCACTGACACTTTTGTTTTATTAGTAACTAAATACACTATCTTTAGTTAACCTTATTAGTCAAATTTGTTGTTGTAAATAATGACACAACTGAGGAACAGTCATTATTTGTGCAATAATTGATATACACATAAATAAATGCTAATGATGTATGATTATTATGAAATACTGGATTTTCATATTTTAAAATTATAACGGCTATATTAAGAAGGCTAAAGAAAATCAATCTGTACATAAAAAGGCATTTAAAAGGTAGCAAAAATAAATGAAGGAATGGGAAGTTATTTGAAAAACTAAATAGTGAAGGGGGAAAAGCAAGTTTAATGTGGCCTCCATATAACAAGAAGTTTAATTTAAAAGTGAAAAAAAGAAAAACAGACCCTGGGCAATAGAAGTTGAAGAAACACCCCAATACAAGATTAACTGTCCTCTGAGATAGTCACAAGAATGTTATGAATAATGAAATGTTGGTATGTATTCATATGAAGACTTAGACTCTCATGCTGGACACTCTTTCTGCTCCACAGAAGGATCAGTTCTTTCTATATTCCCACTACATCCGTATGAGACCTGAGCCGGATGCTCTGCTCATCAGTCAGGCTGCTGACTTCTTCAGGGTGAGAAACCAACAACGATATAACATACTTTAATTGATTAATATGCCAAGACATGCAGCAGAAGTTTAGTTATGTCCAAATGGCACGTTCCACCAATATAATATAAAATAGGGCCTGAATGTTTTCTACAATAACTTCTTTTTGTGCTATGTTTTTTTTTTCCTACAAAAACATGATATTTGTGCCTCTTGTGCTTTAAAAAAGTAATGGGATGCCAGTTTATGCCCTGCCCTTGTGAAACAGAAGTACACTTTATCATATGTACTTATCTCTTTATAAAAAAAGAGTACTTATGGGAAAACTTACTTTAAAAGAATATATACTTAAGTGTGAACTGAATGTAATGTTTTCAGGCACTTAAATGCATGCTAATTGCAATTAAATGAAACCTTTTTATAGTTCAATTTATATTAAATGCAGTTAGCTGAACTTTAGAGTGCTTTTTGACCCACTTAAGTAGGACTTAAGCACATGTAATTTCATAATTACTTCTATTATATTATATTATATTATATATTAAGCATACTGCTTATTATATATTAAGCATACTGACCTATCCATACTTGGCTCAACATACTGTAGAATAGTTCATGTTGCACTACTGTCTTTGCCCACAGAGTGGCAAAAGTGTTTTTGATGTCTGTGCCATAAAAATAAAACATTGTTAAATTAATCAGCCGGATCTCTCTCTCTCTCTCTCTCTCTCTCTCTCTCTCTCTCTCTCTCTCTCTCTCTCTCTCTCTCTCTCTCTCTCTCTCTCTCTCTCTCTCTCTCTCTCTCTCTCTCCAGTCAAAGCTGTCTTCCTCTCTTGTTCCTGCTCCTCCATTTCCTCAGTGTCTCTCCACTCCCATTCAGAGACTGGAGCAGTACTGCCAGACACTAGAGGAACTGGGCGGTCTTAATCCCACTTCAGACTCCGCCCTCTCCATCCTAAAACACGCCCAGCGGCACGGAGCAGATCTGCGAGCCAGTGATCTCATCACGGGGTGTCTAGTAAGAGAATAACACATTCATTCATGTCTGAGTCCACAGTATGTCTTTGTGAAGTCACAGTGAGCATTTCCACTGCAGTGCTGCCTCCTGGTGGTCAAAAGAGAGCAGCTTGATGCAGTTTAAAGCACAACAGATCACAACAACAACATAATAATATTATACATGCTAACATATTAACATTTTAAAGTACCCCTATTATGCTATTTTAAAGGTTCCTAATTTTGTTTTGGAGGTCTCCTACAACAGGTTTACATGCATCAAAGATCAAGAAACACTTTAATTTTCTCATAATATACATTGCACATCACCACATTTTTCAATGATTCTCAAACGACTCATCGGATGAATCAGTCTCTCTAAATCCCCCCTTTCTGAGAGCCTACTCTGCCCTGATTGGCCAGATGGCCCAGTCTGTTACGATTGGTTTACCAAGTCCACAGCGATTGTACACACTGTAAAGACAGTAACGATGACGTCGATTTTCAACCCGAACCTCCATTATGAGATGTTTCAACTGTAATTCCTCACCATCAGCATCAGCATTAACAAGTGAATGTCCATCAACAAACTGGTGTGTATATTTCTAATTTATTGCGGTGTACATGCTGGAACTTTATTAACTATTAATAACGGTATATACGTTAGCCGAACACTAACGTGAATGACTGATGTAACATTTAAGTTTGCAAAGAGAATCTTGCTCCATCCTTTATCTTTATTCAAAATAGTAAGAACGAAATACATGCATTAATAGACACAGTTTTAGGTAATAGTGGCCCACAGCTGCTTAGCAGAACTATTTCAGAAAGACAGTAATAACATGAGTTCCCTTATCAGTCGGTCACTCTCGACGTACGCCGTGACCGACGGATAGGAATCTCGCTAGAGAGGCCAATCTACTTCGAGTGAAACTAAACGAGCCAATGCACATTGGCATGCAATCATTTGCATCAGCTGCTCATCCACGCAGCGTGGGTATATAATGAGCAGCAGGTGCGATTGCACTTCAGTCTTTTGCTTCGGAGCCAAGCACTTCAATGCTTTCTACAACTCTTCAGAAGAAGATTGTGAAACCTGAGCAAGCTTTCTTTTTCGGACCTCTCCACACTGGTGCGGGTGACACAGCACAGCAGCGCGAGTAGTCTTTTTTCTCTCTCTTTCTTTCTTTTTTGTTTTTGTTGTTCTGAGCAAACAAAAGCTGTTCTAACAGCTGGTAAGGTGCGCTTGAGAGCGCTCAAAGGCCGTTTTCACGGCTGGTAAGACCAGCGAGACAAGACCAAGAGACAAGTGCACATTCCTGTCTGTGTTCGCAGTGACTGCTCCCCTGCGTGCTTCAGCACAAGAGAGAGCAGTCCCTAAAAGAGCTTACACAGATAGAACGCGTCTTTATAAAGATGTCATTCTATCTGTGTGTTTCTGGATGCGGTCGTTAGCTGGGATCACAATGGTCACGATCGCTGCCTCGTGTGTCTGGGCCTCGAACACTGACACTGACACGCGCTGGGCCATCCTTGAGGTGTGTACCAGTCGTTTCCACCCTCAAAGTACATGTTGCCGCTATTTCAGCATATCATGACCACATAGATGGCAAATCAGCTGGAAAGCACAACCTGGTCATCGGGTTCCTTAGTGGGGGCGAGACGGTTAAACCCTCCTCGTCCCCCCTCCATACCCTCTTGGGACCTTTCCCTGGTTCTTCAAGCACTTCAGGATGCTCCCTTTGAGCCTTTGCAGTCAGCAGACTTAAAGCTTCTCTCCTTGAAGACTTTGCTGCTGATTGCACTGGCCTCTTTCATGAGGGTAGGGGACCTGCAAGCAATTTTGGTCGACGAATCGTGCCTAGAGTTTGGGCGGGGTGACAACCATGTTGTACTGAGACCCCAGCCTGGCTATGTGCCCAAGGTTCCTACCACTCCCTTCAGAGACCAGGTACCCTGCGTCTGTACGTAGACAGAACTCAAAGTCTCAGGACCTCGGACCAGCTCTTTTTCTGTTACGGATGACAGCAGAAGGGAAAGGCTGTCTCCAAGCAGAGGATGGCCCACTGGATAGTGGATGCCATCGCCTTGGCTTACCAAGCACAAGGCGTGCCCTGCCTGCTCAGGTTGCATGCTCACTCCACGAGAGGCGTTGCATCCTCCTGGGCACTGGCACGTGGCTCCTTGCTTACAGATATCTGTAGAGCTGCGGGCTGGGCGACACCTAACACGTTCGCTAGATTTTATAGCCTACGTGTAGAGCCGGTCTCCTCCCGTGTTCTCACCCTAAACAGGTAGAAGCACTGAGAGGCCCGTCTCTGTCGGCTTGCTGCACCCTACTATGCTCCTTATTTCTCCAGAGTGAAAAACCTGTGAGTCCTCCAACACCCTCGGCCCAGACATGGCGGAGCGTCCGGTACCAGGCCTTTATCCGTTGAATCCTTGAGAACCGGGTTTAGGCTGGGTTCTATATGTGTGACCCTACGGGGATCCCATATATGTGTATCCTTCCACGGCTGCTCCTAATCGAAGCCTGTGTCTTTCCCTTGGGCTAAGTCACCCAATATTCATATGCAGTACAACCTTCGGGCTAGTCCATATGTATTTTTCCACATAATTCCTTCGAAGAATGTGGCTTCCGCAGCGTTCCCCTTCCCATAGAAAGGGCACGCTTTCCCAGTGTTATCCAATAATCTCACTGTATGGGTTATCACTGAACAACAGTGACAGAGACACTCTGTGTAAGCCCTCTCCTATCGTCCTTCCAGGCAAGAAGGGGTAGAGGCTTACACCGCTGTGGTAGAGATTCCTATCCATCGGTCACGACATACGTCGAGAGTGACCGACTGATAAGGGAACGTCTTGGTTACATATGGTAACCTTCATTCCCTGAAGGAGGGAACGGAGACGTACGTCCCGTCGCCACATCTGCTGCTGCCCGCCGGGGTGGCCAGCATATCAGACTTGGCTCCTCAGCAAAAAACTGAAGTGCAATCGCACCTTCTGCTCATTATATACCCGCGCTGTGTGGCTGAACAGCTGATGCAAATGATTGCACGCCAATGTGCATTGGCTCGTTTAGTTTCACTCGAAGTAGATTGGCCTCTCTAGCGAGATTCCTATCCGTCGGTCACGACGTACGTCTCTGTTCCCTCCTTCAGGGAACGAGGGTTACCATATGTAACCGAGACGTTAGCCGGAAACTTATAAAATATAAAACACAAAACTACATATTTTGAACACCCGGTAGAAAATATATACATCAATAATTATTCATACTTACAGGTTGTGATTCTAAGGAGCAAGATGTTCCAAATATACTGAGTACTGACCAATCTTTCAAGAGAAAGCATTTTGTGAATCCCTTGTTGAACTTTGAGATTTGTGAAGCAGTTGTCAGTAAAATTCCGTGTTTGAGAGCAGGTCAAGTTGTTCGCGGGTGGACAATGTACAACATAGTACATTGCATTGCATTATGCAAATGTTTTGTGTAGTGATGTAGAACCGTAGCGCAGTGGGACTCGACAGACGACTTGTTTAACCCTCTGGGGTCTAAGGGGTTTTTGGGGTCCTTGAGATGTTCTGACATGCCCTGACATTTGTGCTTTTTTCAGTTGCTTATAAACATTAATGGCAAAGGTGTAATTACACTCTATTTAGCATAAACAGGGCTACCATAATATGTGAGCAACGTGCATGTACATGTTTGTATTTTTGAGAGAATAATGTTTATGCATGGTTATTGAAAAAACTAAAAACTAAAGTTTCTGAAATAAGGCCACAAAACACATACTAAATATGTGTCAATAAGACTTTTGACTAATGGATGTCGTTGCCTAGAGTTTTTTCTTCAAAATGATGTGAAAATCATCCTGCCTAATCATTCACATAACACAATACATTGATTTAAATCTTGTAAAACACTTTTTGTTTGGAAAGGCAATATGCGCAAAGGGCGTCAACGATTCAACACCATCATGCATATTTAGTGGTTCACACCTGAGGAGACAATGGGGCCCACATACTTAATGAGCCATTCATTCAGGTGTGTCACCTATAGCCACAAGAAAGAATGCAAGAGCATTGGTTCACAGTTGGAAGCATCTCAATTTTATTTTATTTTTCCACAAATTGTGCTTGCAAATTGTATAATATCCAAGGAAAACATGTCTAGTAATTGTGCAGTTAATTCTCATACTGTATTTTCAGTTTTGGAATATGTATCCTCTCCCCAAATTTGTCAATAATAAAACACAATAAAAATTATTTAAAGAAAAGGCTTATATTTACCTTTTAACATTTGTTTACATCTACCTTGTAAATATATATATTTTTTTTATTAAAAAGGTTACAATTACAACAACAATTCAAGTGTAATCTTTCTTTGTAAAAACTAAAGTATACATTTTATCATACATATTTCAAAGTTAAGGATTCATTACTTTGAATATAGCCTACATTGACAAAACATACTATATTTAACATATTAGCAAAAAGCTTATTTGAGGTGGCAGATATTTTACAGTAAAAATATATAATCTATCCAAAACTAGTCAATGAAATGTTGTCTTTCATATGTCTGTAACATAGGTCTTTCGTTTTTATTATAAGGAATATAAATGTTAATTTGCAGTTTAATACGTTGCTTATACAAATACATTTTATTTCAACATATTTCAGTCGATTTTTACTCATCTCAGTATAGCAATACAGTTTGCTAAAAGCAGATCATTCATTCACACACAGAAACGCGATTCAAATTTAAACTGTCTTTTTGCGAGCTGTGGTAAACAGCGCGCATCTCTGCCGTTCATTCATTCACACTCAGGAACGCGATTCACTTGAGAATGAAAAAAACTTACTACAGTATTCCTCAGCTCAGCTGCATCTGCTCCTCGAAATACCAGCACTTCTGAGGTACATTTTCCATTATTATTATTATTCCTCACAGCGCTGCGAGACAGTGTAAACAAGTACAATGATCTGTATAAGCTTGATGTGTTTTCTCGAGCTGATATGGGGGCGTTCACAGTTTGCACGGATCGCCTCAGTCATTTGTGTTTGAATAGCGCGCGCTCTCCGTGGGCGGGGTCACATTAAAAATAATTAGCTGAGATGAGAACGACTGACATCTCTCTCTTTTCATAAAGATTACATAAACAGAGAATATTTGTTTTTTATAAAAATTACTTCATTTAAAAGAAGAGAATTCAAGCTTCATGCCTGTGTGTCTGTATGTCTGTTTGACTGAGTATTCGCTGAGTTATGGTTCATTTTCGGGCGCGTTTCAGAATGGACTTCACTGACAGAGAGGAGGCAGAACTCGCATCATGTTTATTTTTCTTTATTTGGCGAAAAGCACAACACTTTGTTTTTATTGTGAGTATACACAAAAATAATACACACTTAACAGGATCGATTGATGTATAACACAAGCATATAAGATAAAAATTAATATATATATTTTTTTCACTGATAAGGAAAAAAAACGAGCCTATTGCGCCGGCGCGATAGCCGACCTCAGGGGGTTAAGTGGTTCAGAGTTGATTTTGGGAGACAATAACTTTATTTATCGTGCACTTTCGACCGCAATTTTTTTTAAATGGCTTACTTAATAATAATTGAATGACTGATTCGTGGTCAGTAGACGAGGTGCAGACGTTCCTCTCATTGGTAGCTGAGGCATGTTTCCAGTGAGAGCTGGATGGGGCGACCAGGAATGAAAAAGTTTTTCAGCATCTATAACGATCAGTCTATAATCCTACACACTTTGATGCAATACTAAACTGCAGTGGAAAAGCAAATTGCGCCAAGCCGTGCCGTGCTGAGCCGAGTCATACCATGCAGTGGAAAAGCGAAGCGAGCCGTGCCGTGCCGTACCGTACCAAGCCGTACCATGCAGTGGAAAAGCGCCAATAGTTAATGTTTACATTCACAAACAGCTATATTACACACTGCAATAAAGGTAATATTCGAAAAACCATAATGGGGCACTTTAACATCAGAACTGCTGGTCTGAAATTATGAAATTAAGCTTATTACTTTTACAGTATCTTCAACACTTAAACAATCACCACAGCAATGTTGATTTGGACCTCACTGACTGTCATTGTATAGACAAAATCAATTGGAACATTCTTCAAAATGTCTTATTCAAAATATAGTGCTTTTCTATAAATATATATATATATATATATACACTCACCTAAAGGATTATTAGGAACACCTGTTCAATTTCTCATTAATGCAATTATCTAATCAACCAATCACATGGCAGTTGCTTCAATGCATTTAGGGGTGTGGTCCTGGTCAAGACAATCTCCTGAACTCCAAACTGAATGTCAGAATGGGAAAGAAAGGTGATTTAAGCAATTTTGAGCGTGGCATGGTTGTTGGTGCCAGACGGGCCGGTCTGAGTATTTCACAATCTGCTCAGTTACTGGGATTTTCACGCACAACCATTTCTAGGGTTTACAAAGAATGGTGTGAAAAGGGAAAAACATCCAGTATGCGGCAGTCCTGTGGGCGAAAATGCCTTGTTGATGCTAGAGGTCAGAGGAGAATGGGCCGACTGATTCAAGCTGATAGAAGAGCAACTTTGACTGAAATAACCACTCGTTACAACCGAGGTATGCAGCAAAGCATTTGTGAAGCCACAACACGTACAACCTTGAGGCGGATGGGCTACAACAGCAGAAGACCCCACCGGGTACCACTCATCTCCACTACAAATAGGAAAAAGAGGCTACAATTTGCACGAGCTCACCAAAACTGGACAGTTGAAGACTGGAAAAATGTTGCCTGGTCTGATGAGTCTCAATTTCTGTTGAGACATTCAGATGGTAGAGTCAGAATTTGGCGTAAACAGAATGGCTACTTCCAGCAGGATAATGCACCATGTCACAAAGCTCGAATCATTTCAAATTGGTTTCTTGAACATGACAATGAGTTCACTGTACTAAAATGGCCCCCACAGTCACCAGATCTCAACCCAATAGAGCATCTTTGGGATGTGGTGGAACGGGAGCTTCGTGCCCTGGATGTGCATCCCACAAATCTCCATCAACTGCAAGATGCTATCCTATCAATATGGGCCAACATTTCTAAAGAATGCTTTCAGCACCTTGTTGAATCAATGCCACGTAGAATTAAGGCAGTTCTGAAGGTGAAAGGGGGTCAAACACAGTATTAGTATGGTGTTCCTAATAATCCTTTAGGTGAGTGTATATATACTGTATGTGTGTGTATGTATATATATATATATATATATATATATATATATATATATATATATATATAAAAGCTTCAAGATATTAATAAAAACTATGATAACACTGTTCCATGTAGCTCAAATTGCTGCCAACAACACCAAGATAACATATTTTTGATTTCCAACACATATTCTGGCAATAATTTATACCTTGAAAGCACTGAAAATCTGCCAAATGCACACATAACAGTGTGATGAATAACATCTGCTTTAATAATGTGCAACATGTACATATCTGTTAACATCTCAAAAATGTGGTTTCATGACCCTTTTCATGAACTCTGTCCCCGCCATTGACAGAAATTACCGTCATTTATGAGACTATGCTTCCCCGCCATTGACAGAAATTTCCGGCTTTCCATGTTTTCATTGTTATATAGTAGGGGCACTATTAGGTATCTTCTGAAAGAGTACAGAATCTCCTGATCAAAATTCATGTGACACTGAAGACTGAAGTAATGGCTGCTGAAAATTCAGCTTTGCGTCACAGGAATAAATTACATTTTAAAATATATTACAGCAGAACCCAGTTAATTTAAATTGTAATAATATTTCACAGTATTACTGTTTTTACTGTATTTTTTAATCAATGCAGCCTTGGTGAGATTAAGTCTTGGTGAGACTTTCAAAAACCTTAAAAAACCTTAATGTGCCCAATCTTTTAGTGTATATGAAGAGTTTGGTTCCAAAACGCAAATCATTAATCCATTTTGATTAATTTGAGTAAAAATGTGTTTTCTTTACCAAGAAAGTGGCCAGATGAAAACCACTATTTTCTGTTTCAAACTTTCACATAGCACTTTTAGGTTATAATAACATAAAAAAAATCAAATCCAAATTTGGATTTTCAAAGATTTATTATAAAAATGTATTTATTTTTCCCCAAAATGCAATAAATCCATGACAATTTATTTTATTTATTTTTTAAATTCAATTAATCCATTGAATCAATGTAAAATTAATTTTTCATTTTGAAACTGTTGAAAATACACAACAAAGTAAGTTTATTAGTATAATAATATTAGTATAATATTTTTAGTCATTTTTACAGACAAAAACACATACTTTGTCATATTAAGAACACTGTAGAGAAGATTCACATACTATAGTCTCAATTTTATATCACTTTTAGGCCTCAAATATTTTTTAAAATATTTTATTCAACCCATAGCCCTGTTGAGCAAGGTCACCACAAGTTATTGATAGGTAAAGGAATAGCTATCAGTAGCTCACAGTGACCTTGCTCTGCAGGGCTATGGGTTGAGTAATGCCAGAGTTATGCTTCAGGTTTTAAACAATGAATAAAAATCACTGAATTTGTTGTCTTGTGCATACTATAAATCCCTTGCATTAATATAATATCTGTGTAAAACTGTTCAAAATAGAACTGTAAAGAAGATTGAAAACTGATTTGCACGACACCTCTTGTATTAGACTACAGAAAATGACATTCATATTTAAGACATCTTTGTTGTATTGAATTGATTGTCTTGTGCATACTACAAATCCATTGCACTAATATAACAATATTCTTTGTAAAAACATTCAACAACTTATCATTCATTAAGAAATCAGTGAATGGTCACTCTCAAAAGGCTGACACAGTGGGCAGCTACTCTTCATGACTGTCACAGTCAACATCGTTCGTCTGTGACTGAGAGAGTGCATTATCATAGAAGACACATCTCGGCGGCACTCACACCAATTTCAGAGAGCAAGATCAGCACATCCTTCCTTTTTGCTTCTTTCACTGTGCTTTCATTGGGAAGTTGACTTGGCTTGAAGTTTGCCCATTTTTTTCCTCTCTTGCGTCGTGTGAGAACAAGCAACAGCCGGCATTTTTCCTCCTCTCGAGTGCCTCATCTTCTTAATCTCCTCACGTAAATGATTCGATTTCGATGCCTTACGTTTCTTATCCACCACAGAAACAAATCACATGTTCATCAATGCCGTCAAAATTATTTATTTTTTTGTTGTTGTTGTTGATCGAAAAGTACAAAGTAGATAAGAAAAAAAAAAGAATAAGAGAAGGGAGACTGGCGTTTGTCACGATTTGGAAAGAAAGGGAGAAAACATGACAGAATAACACGGCGGATATCGCATTTTACGTAAAAGTAAAAATTGACTTTTCAATACCGACCAGATACAATACTGATTTTTGCAGGAACTCATTTTTTTTTTTAAATGACGTTTATCGCGTTTTGGAACCAAACTCTCCATATATAACTTCAGTATTGATGCATCCTCCATAGCATTCATATCATATCAAATCACACAACAACAAGAAGATGATGCTCTGCTGTGCTTATAAATCATACCAAGTGATATTTTTTGAAAATGTAAAAATGAAGCAAGTTTTCTGTGATGTTTATGGTTAGGGGATAGAATATACAGTTTGTAGAGTATAAAAATCATTACATCTATGGAATGTCCCCATAAAACAAAACCCAACGCGTGTGTGTTTCAGATACCCGTGGCGGAGCGTGGAGAGCTGGTGCGTCAGGGTGAGCTGTGTGTGTGCGGTGGAGGCAGACGGAAAAAGACGGGAATCAGAAACGTCTTCCTCTATCAGAACTACGTCATCTTCACCAAACACAAAACACCCAACCCGGGATGCAGTGTGTACAGTTTCAAACACAGCATTAAGGTACACACACACAGGCTGTGGGGGGGATACTAATGTACTGCACAGTATAGTGCCTGCAATTTTCTAAAAAATGACAACAGTATGAGGCGATAAATTTCACACGACCTCATTGTACTTAAAGAGAGTACACTTTCATTACTATATTTCTTAACCCACTTTCTAAAATGCAATTTGTTATAATGTACTTTTACAGTAAAACTTTTAATTTGACATTTTAAATCATGTTTTTATAATATTTTATTTTGCTTTAAAGAAGTACACTTAATCTGATATGTTGACTAACATACTACGGCATATGTTAAGTATTGATTATATTTTTAACTGTAGTGTGTTCTTTGATATTACATTTAAAATTATATTTTAAATATACTAAATTGCAACTTCATTATTACAAATGTGTAATTACTAATATGTTAGAATAGAATACAGAAGTTTCAATAGAAATTACATTAAAATACATTTTAGTTCAACATAAATGCTTGTCAGTGCATTCAGCAGTAAACAAACCATTTTTATAATTATGAAATTACACAGAAAGATGTACTTAAGTCCTACTTAAGTGGGTCAAAAGGCAATCTAGAGTTCAGCTAATTGCATTTAACATGCAAAAACATTACATTAATTTAACACTTAAAGGGTTAGTTCACCCAAAAATGAAAATTAGCCCATGATTTACTCACCCTGAAGCCATCCTTCGTGTATATCACATTCTTCTTTCAGACAAATACAATCAGAGTTATATTAAAAAATGTCCTGGTTCTTCCAAGCTTTACAATAGGAGTGAATGGCTGGAGAAAATGTGAAGCCCAAGTGCATCCATCCATGATAAATATACTCCACACGGCTCCGGTGGGTTAATAAAGGCCTTTTTAAGCGAAGCCATGGGTTTTTGTAAGAAAAATACCCATATTTATAATTTAAAATCTAAAATAACTAGCTTCTGCCAGACGACTGTACGCACACTACGCAAGTCGACTTGCGCCAAAAGAGTGCCGCATGTATGTATGTAACCCGTGGCGCATGTATGACGTAGGATGTTGGAGTATCATAAGCTTAGACACCTCTCGCGGTTTAAGCAAATAGGGCTGTGCAACAAAGTGAAGCTCCTCTTCTATTATATAGAAATCCTTTGACATTTCTCTTCAAAATAGCTAATTCGCGACCAGTGTTTTGTTTTGCTCTTTCCTCTGAGCTACCACGTTCGTCATTTGGCTCTGCGTTGTGTCAGGGATTAGTCTTCCACCGTAAATCGATGCGTACGGCCGTCTGTTGGAAGCTAGTGATTATAGTTTGTAAAGTTTTAAAGGAACCGTATGTAAGAAATGTATTTCAATTAATCATAAAATGGCCCTGATATGTCACTAGACATTAAGAAATCATGTTCATTTCAAATACTTATATCACTGACAACAGTAGTCCAGCCAGGATATTGTCATTTAAAAGTGAAGTTGCAGCCCTCAACTGATGTTGATGTTGTCATGTTGTGTTTTGGCCTGATGCTCCACCCTCCACCTATCTACCAATCACAAAGTCAGAAGTGTTTCGGCATCCGGGTTGCCAGCTCTGCTCTAGTTGAAAGCTCCTTGTAGAAGCCTACGTTCCTGTTGGATCCTGTAGCCTATCTGGCAACCTCGAGTCAGGGGGGAGGGGGAGGGGATACACTGCTCTACAGTAATTTGAAAGTGATTGCACTACCAGTTTTGGCCACAATCTTACATACGGTTCCTTTAAATATGGGTATTTTCCTTACACAAACGATTGGCTTCACTTCAGAAGGCCTTTATTAACCTCCTGGAGCCATATGGATTACTTTTATAATGGATGGATGAACTTTTTTGGTCTTCAAATTTTCTCCAGCCATTTATTATAAAGCTTGGATGAGACAGGACATTTTTTTATATAACTCCTAGTGATGGGTCGGTCATGAACGATTTGTTCATTTTGAACGAATCTTTAATATGACTCGGGACTACCGAGTTGTCTCAGAGAGTGATTTGTTCATTTTGTCTTGACCGCGCTTGCGCAACATGATGCGTTCTGTACTGGAAACAGAAATGATTAGTTCATCTCTCGAGTCTTCAGGTTCAGGTCCAAGTCTTTCGTTCTTCCCGTCAGTCCCATGGGCTATGCTGCCAGTACCGGAAAGAGATGATTAGTTCACTTCTTGAGTCTTCAGGTCTGATTCTTCTGAGTCTTTTGTTCTTTTGTCATGTGATGAACGAATGACTCGAACCTGAAGACTCAAAAGATGAATTAATCAATTCTGTATCCAGTATCGACTGCATAGCTCAGCCTATATGTGGCTGTCACGTGATGAACGAATGACTCGAACCCGAAGTCGATAGACTCGAAATGTGAACTAATCAATTCTGTATCCGGTACTACAGACTGCATAGCTCAGTTTATGAGGATGTCACAGAATGAACGAACGTTCTTAGATCGGGAGGTGAGGTAAACTAACAGACTGCCTGAAGACCAAGATAAATTAATTAATTGTTTTTGTTTCTCATAATTTGGCCTTTTCCTTGCATTGCAATTTTTTTTCTTATATTCTAAATGTGATCAACATTTGATGTGTTTGGGGAATTTGGCTAACATATAACATTTTAAATACATTCTGCTGAAATGAACGAAATTACTCGAAAAAAGATGCATTCATTTTGATGAACGAGATTCAAATATCCGAGTCAGTAAAATTATCCGAACTTCCCACTACTAATAACTCCGATTGTATTCGTCTGAAAGAAGAATGTCATATACACCTTGGATGGCTTCATGGTGAGTAAATCATGGGCTAATTTTCATTTTTGGGTGAACTATCCCTTTAAGGATATTCTTTTAAAGTATATTAGCATATTGGCATCTTTTTTAGTGTGTACAAATATTCCTAATGTTGGTAGTCTGATCAGTAAAACTCACTTCTTATTTACTTCTTATACTTATATTAATGACCTGATATTTCTTCAGGTCATTGCACATACACACACATTTGATCTTAGAACGTCACACTAACTGTGTTTCCTCAGACGGGTGAGATGGGCCTCACTCAGAGCGTCGGGGATGACGGACTGAGGTTTGAAGTGTGGGTGAGACAGGTGTCTCGCACCAGGGACTGTCTCACTCTCCAGGCTGCCAGCGTGCAGGAAAGAGGAACCTGGACCCACGATATCGCACAGCTGCTCTGGACTCATGCCATCCATAACACAGGTCAGGAACTAACCTTTGACCTCTCACCTTTACATCACCAGTCTCCTCTCATCTCTGATGTCTTTTACGTATTACTCTGTTTACTCTGATCATTTTCTTTTGATGCAGTATTGAATAAAATATTATTATATTTATGGTTGACATTTCGCAACATTCCCCTTTTGAAAAAGAGTACACTTTAGCATACATTTAAAAAGATTACTTATTACAGAAATAATATACTTTCAAAGAATATACTTACAGCGGGGGAAATAAGTATTGAACACGTCATCATTTTTCTCAGTAAATATATTTCCAAAGGTGCTATTGACATGAAATTTTCACCAGATGTTGGTAACAACCCAAGTAAGCCATACATACAAAGAAACAAACAAAAATAAGTTCAGAAATTAAGTTATGTGTAATAATGTGAAATGACACAGGGAAAAAGTATTGAACACATGAAGAAAGGGAGGCGCAAAAAGGCATGGAAAGCCAAGACAACTGCTGAAAACTTACAGTAATTAAAAAGCAATCCAGCCCCCTGTCAGTGGAAATTAATAACAGCTGGTTCAGTCCCAAATGATGGCCTACAAAAAGATCTCATTGCCAAGGTGTCACACAAGACACATCTCATGATGGGTAAAAGATTTCTGATAGAGGAGTGAAAAGAATAATCAGAAGAGTTGTCCAAGAGCCAAGGATCACTTGTGGAGAGCTTCAAAAAGACCTGCAGATAGCAGATACTGTTGTCTCAAAGAAAACAGTAAGTAATGCACTCCACCGCCATGGCCTGTATGCACGCTCACCACGCAAGACTCCATTACTGAAAAAAAAGCATGTTGAAGCTCATTTAAAGTTTGCTGCACAACATTTAGAAAAGCCAGTGAAATACTGGGAGAATATAGTGTGGTCACATGAGAGCAAAATTGAACTGTTTGGATGCCATAATACACACCATATTTGGAGGAGAAATGGCAGTGCACATTACCCTAAAAACACCATACAACTTGGTGTTGGCTCTTGGACAACTCTTCTGATTATTCTTTTCACTCCTCTATCAGAAATCTTGCGAGGAGCACTGGTCGAGGCAAATTTATGGTGAAATTATTGTCTTTCCACTTCCGTATTATGGCCCCAAAAGTGCTCACTGGACCATTCAGAAGCTTAGAATGGCGCCTATAACCAATGCCATCATTATGTTTTGCAACAGTTAGGTTGTGAAGGTCTTGAGACAGCTCTTCGCTTTTACCCATCATGAGATGTGTCTTGTGTGACACCTTGGCAATGAGACCTTTTTGTAGGCCATCATTTGGGACTGAACCAGCTGTTATTAATTTCCACTGACAGGGGGCTGGATTGCTTTTTAATTACTGTAAGTTTTCAGCAGTTGTCTTGGCTTTCCATGCCTTTTTGCGCCTCCCTTTCTTCATGTAATACTTTTTCCCTGTGTCATTTCACATTATTACACATAACTTAATTTCTGAAATTATTTTTCTTTGTTTCTTTGTATGTATGGCTTACTTGGGTTGTTACCAACATCTGGTCAAAAATTTCATGTCAATAGCACCTTTGGAAATATATTTACTGAGAAAAATGATGACGTGTTCAATACTTATTTCCCCCGCTGTAAGTGTCAACTGAACGTAATGTTTTGAGACATGCAATTAAATTAAATGTTTTATATATAGTTGTATAGTTTAAATTTATATTAAATACAATTAGCTGAACTTTAGAGTGTTGTTTGACCCACTTAAGTAGGACTTAAGTACATCTTTATATTTCATTTCATAATTATGATATTTAAATATGGTTAAATACTGTCTATTGTACTGACAAGCACTTATGGTAAACTAAAATATACTTTAATGTCATTTGTATTGAAACTTGTATGGCAAATATTTTAATATTTATTCATGTATCTTCATCATGCATTTGTAATGATGTTGTAATTTTGTACATTTAAAATATAAACTTTAAATGTAATATTGAATATTATAATCAATACTTGTCTGTAGTCTGTTAGTCAACACATCAAAAAAGTGAACTACTTTAAAATACTTCTTTAATAAATTTTATTAAATCATAATGATTTAAAATGTTCGAAATTAACTTTAGTTTGAAATAATTACAAAGTGTACTTTTTAAAAGTGCTGTTCATCTTCGTGTCTCTTCAGAAAATTTAGACTAAACCACTCAATTCATATGGATTAGTTTTACGATCTCTTTATTAACTTTTGAAGCGTCAAAGTGGTAGTTGCCTAGCTATCAGTGGAAGGACAAATCTCTCAGATTTCATTAAAAATATCTTCCATTTGTGTTCCGAAGATATACGAAAGTCTTATGAGTTTGGAACAACATTAGGGTGAGTAAATGATGACAGATTTTTATTTTTATTTTTGGGTGAACTAACCCTTTAACTAACGTTAACAAAACATAATTAGTTATTATACGGCTCTGTGGAATACTTGATTCTGAATGGTCAATCGCACCATCCTGTGGTGTGTTATTCCCTGATAACAGCTGATTAAAAACTGATAACAAGTTAGTTATCAATTTTGTTTTGCATTTGGTGAGCTAATAAAATATTTACACTCAAATAAATATTTTGTGTACAGTTATTTAATTATGGCATCCGGTATGGCGGACTCGCTCTCTTGTTTCATACAAACGCTGCTGCTGCCATTTTGCAACGATTGTTTTGTAAACTGTAATGGATTACAAGATAACAAAAAGGTACGATTTTAAAACAGTTTCATCTCACATCAGTAACTGAGTTATATAGTTTGAACTTGCCGATTGTTAGCAACTGCTTTCTTCGCGGAAGCTTTGCGTTTAAAGAGCTAATAAAATATTTCAGCTCAAGTCAATGTTCAGTGTCTAATTATTTACTTATGTGGCAAGTAGCCATTTAATAAGCAGGATAATGTACATCCAACCGTTTGTTATCGCAGAATAAACCCCTTCAGTGTGATGCAATGATCACCTGATCACCCTGTCAGGGTTTATTCCGCGATAACAACCAGCTGGATGCATTAACTAACGTTAACTTAATGGGACCTTATTGTAAAGTGTAACCTATTGTTCTTTATAGATCTTTTGCACTGTAATCTGTTTAAAACATTTGTTTACTTTAAAAAAAAAAAAGTGTATTGTGTATTTGTGTAACATTTTTTATTAAATTAAAATAATAACATTTATTATTCTTTTTGTTAAACCTGCAACACTGTTTTGAACTTGAATTAATTTGAACTTAATTCAATACCTTGATAATAGCTTCAGTAATTATCGTTAAATGAAAATTTGATACGTCATGTAAGCCCGTCTAAATCGGTCGAATGGCAGTTTCCGATAGAACGGATGAAGGTCTACTGTCTTTCCGCGTGGCAAAGTAATTTAGTTCCTATTAAACTTTTGTCTGACTCCATTTTATCATAACCTCAAATTTAGGTTAGAATGCCAATTGGTTATTTGTCATTTATATAATAGTTTAGCAGCACATTTGATTATTCTTTTCAACTCTTTACTTATATTTTACCCGTTCATATTAGGAATCTGCGTCGCTTTGAGGTCCTCACGCCTTCTGTTTAACGTGGGTCTCACGATCACAAAGTCAGTTTTCGGTCACTAAACAGAGGTAATTGGCTATATACCTGAGATGGTCGCATTCACGCTTACACAATCAAAGATACTTTTGTACAGCCCCCGTGGTTTTTGTATACACTTGAATTTAAAATAACTTCAGGCAGTGGTATGGCCACTACTACAAATATAAGTCGACCAACATTACTTTTCTTATAATAGCTTTGGATTGGCCATGCCGTGGTTTCCCACGTACACTTATCTAAAGTAACATTAAATTAAAACAGAGGTAAGACACACCCAAATTTAGGTTGGTCAAGCAGAATTTTGCTGTCCTTAACGGAAATTCACTTCTTGTCTTTACAAGACCATGTACACTTGAATTAGTGCCAAATATTAGTCGTGACTAATCTGACGCAGATTTTGCGGTAACATACAAATCGGTTAATCTACTTGGGAAAACAATTTCAGAGTAAGTCAGAATAAAATCAAATGTTTACAATTTTATTATGTCAGGTAAATGTATCATGCCAATTTCATAATCAGTTCAAAGATAGTAAATGCAAAACATCAAATGCTCTGGAATAAAGAGAAAAGATGTGTCTTGCCCACACTCTGCATCACGGGCTAATTTGAGCTACAAATCGCCCCGAGCCCCTTTGCTGCATTTCTTTAAGTACTCAGACCGAGACAGAAACTTATTTAACATGGAAACATATGCTAACAATGGGAATTTACATTCAGAGTTTACACCTTTTGGGAGCAGGATGCCATTTGCCTGGAAGACACACCCTCCTCTGTGTGCAAGTCATCTCAACTCTTTATTACCTTTTGGTTTACTTTTTTTGGGAATGAGACATTTCAAATGATACCAAACATGTATAATACTGTATGATAATTATTCACATTAAACCATATAGGTTTTGGGTGAATATCTGGTGATCTCAGCGTGAGTGAGACAACATGGGGGAGGTGATTGACTTGGGGGTGCTAGTTACTCAAGAGAGAGTCAGATGTTAATTTCGAGAAAGGTCCTTTGTCTTCTCGGGGAGTGGTCGTTCCTCAACCAGACTGCCCGGCATTTTCTAATTTCTCAGTTCTTACAGTTTACTTGCTTACTCAGAGATGACGATCGAGACAAAATTAAATCACCTCACTAGCCTGGTGTTTGTCAAAAAACAAAGTTATTAAAAAGTTATTTATAAAAGTTATTCTGGCAAAAAAAATTCTCTGCAGTGGTGAGAGAAAAACACTGACATTTGCGATTCAGACTGGACCACTACCTCCTGTGAAGTCTAAAATTACCAAACGTCACCATGTAAAATGTCAGAATAGGTCTTATGATGCTTGCAGGTGATGTCTTAGTAGGCAGCGTACTAGGATTTTGAACAGTTTTTGATTTATTTTTACTTTAGCTTTAGATTTTACCGTCAAAAATCCATTAGTTAAATACCACAAAGTTCTGCTTAATTAACTAAGTGCCCATTTTCCCTAATTAATGAGCTCTTAAAAACGAATACTTTGCAGTTATTGACCTAGTTATTTATGTATAATTAAGACAACATTAAAAGACAGTTTAATTAGATGTCTTCTGTCCGTGTATGTTTTTTTTTATTTTCTTTTTTCTGCAGGATCTTGTCTAGGGGCAGTTTTTGGAAAAGACCAATTTGTGATTAATGATTAATTAATTATGGGAATTGGAGCCATGTCAGTCATTAAGGCATTGATTTGCATTTGCACTTTTGTCTTTTCTTTATGCAAATGAGACTTAAATTATACTTTACTCCACATTGTATTCTGTTTTGTTCGTTAACCATTATGTTTAATGGTGTTTTATATACTTTGGACTCTTAAAAAATATACTGAAGTCACACAGACATAATTTATTGTAAAGAATGCCACATCCATTTTCATGCTCATATCTGACAAAAAGGTGTGTGTGTGTGTGTGTGTGTGTGTGTGTGTGTAGAGTTGTGTCTGAAGGAGTCTCTGTGTATGGGAGTTTCCAGTAAGCTGCTACTGGATGTGACAGGAGCTCAAGTTTCAGAACTGGACTCCAGCTTCAGCCTGAACGACAGAGGTACAAACACACACACACACACACACACACACATCTAAATGCATAGACTTGTATACAGCTAGTCATACATACAATAACCTAACCCTAAAAGAAACCTTTTAGCATTTTCACAATAAAAAAAAAATATATATATATATATATACTTTATTTTTATACCTTTTTTGACAAATGAAGACTTCCCCAAAATAAGGTTTTGTCAGGATCAGCTACAAATTTGTCCCCAAAATATGGTTAGGTAGGCCCAAACACACGCACACATTTATTGGCTGCATCCAAAATCACATACTTCCCTACAATATAGTAGGCGAAAAACAGTATGTGACAAAAGAAGTATGTCTGAATTCACACTACTCATAAAAGATTTGGCAAAAAATCCGGATGAAATGTGCATACTGAAGTGTGCATACGATGGACATTTTACAATCCCATGAGGCCACGGGAGAGGATTTGTGAATGACAGTGGAGCGACGTAACTCATGCTGGTAGGTCACATGATAATGACAACATGGTGAATGTACATACCAACATAAGAACATTCATACTACACACATTCATAATATATAGAACATGCTTTTTAGCGGTCGTGAAGTAATTACTTATTCAAAATAAGTACCTACTCGAGAGTATGTGATTTTGGACGTGGCCATCCTCATGTTCCTTCACTTCATGCAATACTCCTTGTTTTCCAACAGATGTCACTTTATCTCTCATCACATTAAAACAGTATTTTTAAAACTACGCTTAAAACGTGGCTTAAGACAAGTCAATTATGTGATCACTGATCTGGACTTTTTATATGGAATACATATGTGATGTAAGTTGTTTTTGTACCACTAATATAAATGGTTCTAAAAAGGCTCTAATTTTTTGTGAACACAATTATGAGCTCAGAGCCACTACTAGACTATTTTTGAACAAGTTTTTATTATTTTTCTCATTCTCTCTTTCAGTTCAGAGCAGTTGTTCAGATTCATCTTCTGTGGGCAGCATGAAAGGGGGCGACTCACCCGCCTCTGCAAGAGATTCAAAGAGAAACAGCGAGCAAACAGGACACACTCAGGTGAGTCACACACATTCACATACACATACACACACGTGCAGTGAGTAAAGATGATGATGATGATGATGATGATATGTAATTGTGTTTTATAGAGCACTTCACCCTCCACCTCTGTGTGAATCATATCAACTCACAATGGAAGTCTTAAAATTCATGTAAGTATTTTAAATGTGTTATTTTGTGTGTGTTGTTTTCTTCTACTAAATATTTTTTTACACATTATATGTTGCTTGTTTATGTATTTATTCAGAATATGTGGATATGAATGTGGGGGAAAAAATGCTTTTTAGAAGCAGAGTGTGCAGTTGCAGCATTTACCAGCAGGGGCTCATTCAACAAAACATTAATATACTATTAAATGCACATTTAACCCTACAATTACTGTATCATATTTGATATGCAAATATTCTAAAGCCTCTAAATGATGAGCATGATCAACTTGGCTGAAAACTACATCTACTGCATACCATCTGCTGTCTGATTTAAAAAAAAAATTTGAAAGTAAAAGGCCTTTTAGTATAATTGTTAAAATGCCCACCTTCAGGTCATGGTTCACGTGTCTTTTTACTGTGAAATTTGTAATGATTTTTATAAAGTAAACGTAAGAATAACTTCTATACTGTTAGTAATATTTCCAAATGAACTCTTACTGCATTATTTGTTCATCAGTGCATTACATTGCATTATATGTTGTAAAACTGCAGAGCTTTGATTATAAAACTAATCATTTTAAAAACATCTTACTAAGATATATTATTGGAAGATATTAAGTTGCAACTAATATTTATATGCATTTTTATGCAAGTAGTCTACTGTTATACGGATCTCATTGATTTACATTACAAGCATATATTTGCTGAGTTTGAGCCTTTCAATAAAATTGAGGTGTTTTTTTTTTTTCATATGGAATATGATCTCCATATTCTCACTATATGAGCCTGATGTATCAGTTATGATACACACATCCAGTATGTATGCATAATAGCATATTTTTTTTTGTCTGCTCCCCAGACAAAATGGGTGCTGTTTCTTTCATCAACACATATTTACGACTGGGACAACTGGGCACAAACTGGATCATGAGACGCACACAGCCATGTGAACACAGTATTGCAGAAGACTGGAGGTCATGTGTCAGCAGCCGTCTCGCTTCTTATCATTTCAGTTACTTTTAATTGACTTTCAGTCTCAGGCCCATCACACACATTAGCAACTAAAAAAGATGACATTCAAGTCAACATGAAATCAAATTGTACATTCTCAATACACTTTACTGGTGTGCACGATTCATCTGTGTACATTTATATCAAAATAAAAAAAATGTTTATCTTCATAATCTTTTATCTAAATGTAATAACTTTCCATTCTGACTGAAAATAATATAAAGATAGGGCAATAATTGAGAAACGTGGAAATGTTCTGGAAAGTGAACTTGACCTTTCATGTTGACTTTAAGGTGGATATCTGTGTTTAAGTGCACTTGAATGATGAAAAGATTGAAATGTACGACAAAACGATGCAAGATTTAGCTGTGTTATTCACCAAATTCTACAGAAGTCACATGGAGCTTCATACATCATTGTAAAAGTTTTGTTTTGTAATCTGTGATGTAAATGTGGATCAAATCTGAACCAAACACACGTATTTTGCAAGATTTCCCAAACGTAAACTCTCGAAATATTGCTGTCGAAAGATTCTGCCAATGCAGCAAGTTGCACTTTGTGATATCAAATCAAAATAGACTGTTGGCTGAGGACACATCTGGTATTTCGGCCCATCTCCATCTCAGAGTATTGAAGAAAGAGGGAGTGTTTTATTCTCCGTTCTCTGAGTTTAGTTAAGTACCAGCTGTCTTTTATTGCCATGGCCAATCCAAGAGCCAAATCCAGACCTGCATTTCAAAAGAGAGCTGCTATGGATGATGCGTTTTGCTTTATGAGTTATGTAATTATTTAACTCCGCCCTCAGCTTTTCCATTAGTAAGATTCTGCACAGTCTTAAGCAGTATTAGATGCTGGAACGCTAATCTACTCAAAGGTTCAACCGCGTAAAAACTGACTCTGACTCGAGCAACTGTAATCCACTTTTAAATTTATGAAGTCTGACTCTGGAAAATTATCCTTTATAAGCTCTATTTGTACTTCAAGTCATCTGTCTTGTTGCATATTTTAGATGGTGGAAACTGTTAGCTTCTGAGCATTTATTTTACAGATAAAACAACAGCTGGAGTTTTTGTTTGCCTTGTGCTAAAGAGTTTTTATTCCAAGTTGTTTATTGAGCCAATACACCTGTATGAAAGCAAATTCCCAAATAGGTTCTTTTTAAATGAAAAAGTTCAATCGACTGCTTTTGTGGCATAATGTTCGATTACCACAAAAATATATTTTGACTCAAGAATCAAACTTCTGGTTTGGCTCTTACAAGTGAATGGGACCAATATTTAAAAGCACAAGTTGTAATTTTATTGAAGTACCTAAATTAATGTTTCTATTAAAACATGTATTATTTGAGATGTAAATTTGTTTAAATCATAATTTTTTACAGGTATTTTAGGGCTACTAACATTGCAACAAAATTGTAAAATTTGATGTAACTTTTGCTGCGTTCACGCCATGTCATAATTACCGTAGTTGCGAGATGACAACATGTAAAGTACTATTCTGAAAGATTTTTTTCACGCTAAAATCAGGTTAACACGCATATTGTTTATCATTTGACTATAATATTGAAACTGCGATTATTTTAACATTTACATTTACAAATTGGCCCCATTTACTTCCATTGTACTGTAAGTCCCTTGTGAGAAATAAGGGAAATAAATATATATATATATATATAAAACTACTGTACTTTAAAGTACATTTTTAACCATTGGCTTGGTTTCACAGACAGGGTTTAGATTAAGTCAGGATTAGGCCTTAGTTAAATTAGGACATTTAAGTAGCTTTTATAAATAAATACTGTAAAATCATTGCTGATGTGCATCTTGAGACAAAACAATGGCACTGACATATTTTAAGATATATCAGTGCAAGTTGTTTTCAGTTAAGACTGCTCAAACATGCATTTTAGTCTTTCATTATATTAACACTTAAGTATATTCTTTTAAAAATATGTTAGAGTACTTTTTCACAAGGTAGTCCAAGAGAGTCGAGTTGAAATACCAACATTATGCCACAAATGCTGTCAATTAAGCTTAACTTGAATATAAATGTAATAGTAGCTGAAAGATTAAATGGAGAAGAAATTGAGACTGAAGTCTCCTTATTATCCTCCTGAGAAAAAGAAAAAAAAAAGTTTCAGAAGACATCTCAATATCGTCTCAGACTGTGCCGAGACAAAAGTCTGCAGTCAAAGAACTGAAGGAATTTTAGGAGAATCATCTTAGACAATGTTGATTCTGAAATAAAAACAAAACTGAGAATTTTGGAAGAGCAACCTCTGAGCAATAAAAATTTGCTATGCTAGTAAAAATAAATTATTTGATCATTTAGGCAGTTCAGAGGACGAATCCAATTTCTGAGAAAGACAGATTGCTTGGAGAAGAGTGAAGGACTGAAATGCGACCGATCCCAAACCTGTGCAACTGTGGGAGGAATGTACTGTATCCACAGCACTAAACCCACATTCAGGCCAAAAATACTCTCCGCAGCGGGGCGTGTGTGCGATCCAACTCTCCCAAAACCATAAATACCTTGGCGTGATTCATAGTTTTGATTGTAAACAGGAACGTGTGCCAGAGAAACAATCTGTCTTTATAAGCCTCTCATGAACTCATCATGTATTAATGTTTACATTTTTGAATGCTTTAAGTTGCATGCTCCTTTTTGACTTTGTAACTGTTCAATTGTCTTTGTGGGATTATTAAATGAACACAACCAAATTGTTCCCTTTTTTTCCCCCCGCAGCCATTTTAGAGCCTGATGACATTTGGTGCATATGAGAGCATTATGCGGGATACGCACTTGACAACATTACTGACACGCTGAAAATGGCAGCCACTCAGTGACCAGCAGAAGGGATCACATTTTTGAAAGGGGAAAAAAAGAGATGAAAAGAGCGCGCAGAGAGAAAGAGAGAGAGAGGCCAAAGACAGTAGATGGTATGATGGGAAATGAAGGAGGGACAGACGAAGAGGCACAGAGAGGGGAGAGATGGAGAACAAGAGCGAAAGAATGAGGCAGACGAGTGAGTGAGCGGGGGGCGCAGCAGACGCAGCGAGTGTGAGAAAGGTATGGCTGAGGGCAGAGAAGTTTTTGTCTTGATAGAAATGTGAAGAGAGCGAGAGAATGGGTTTAAATGGGGAGGGGGGGGTGGAAAAGAAGAAAGTGAGAGAGAAAGAGAGAGAGAGAGAGAGAGGGGGGGGGACGAGGCAGAGAGACTCGGGCGAACAAAGAGAACGTGGAGAGAATGAGTTGGGTGAAACATCAAAGGGATTTTTCGGCCGTGTTACCGGGACAACAGACATTTGCATGCGATTAGCTTTTTACATCATATTAAGGAGGGATGGGGCGAGTGAGGGGAAGCACACATCATAAAGAGAGAGAGAGAGAGAGCAATGCCGGTCACTCACACTGACTTATGTGCTGACAAGCAGCCATTTGTCTTGAAGATCACGCATGTGGCGAGGATGATTTTACAACACGTTATACGAGGTAGATGTGCTATCTGAAAACATGCCTTCATTGCAATTAACAGCAATAATAGGCTCATTTGTCAAGGAGCAGTGGGAAATGATCATGACCCTAAAAGAGCTGTTGTGATCACAGACGCAGGTTCGAATCTGGCCCGCGCCATGCTCCTTTCTTTACTTTTCTGCACTGCCAGATAATTAGCATTTTTATACCTTTAAAGCAAATAACAATTTTACATTTTAGGAGTAGCCTACATATAAGAATTTGGGGCTGGTAAGACTTGTATGTGTTCTAAAGAAAGCTCGTTTCTGCCACAGAATAAAAAAACAATTAAAAAGGGCAATTGCAACTTTTTATCTCACAATTCTGAAAAAAATTAAGACATTTAAAAACAAAACAAAAAACAAAAAAATCAGAAGAACAAGATATATACTCAGAATTGCGAGATATTAATTTCCAATTCTAAGATGAAAGTCAGAGTTGTGAGATATGAACTTGCAGTTGTGAGGAAGAAAAAAAGTCAGAATTGTGAGATAAAAAGTCACAGTTACCTTCTTTTTTATTTAATGGAAGAAAAAAAACTGATTGTGAGATGTAAACTCAGAATTCCAAGAAAAAAAGTCAGAATTGCTAAATGTAAAAGTTTAAAAAGTCAGAATTGTTAGATAAAAAGGCAATTTTTTTTTATTTTTATTATTATTATTCGGTGGCAAAAAGCTTACGCTCAGCAAAGCTGCATTTATTTAATAATAAAATACAATAATATTGTGAAATATTAGTACAACTAAAATAACTGTTTTCCATATATATTTGAGATACAATTGTATTATGAGAGTTTACAATTAAGAGTTACATTTTGAAATACTAAGTCATAATTGAGAAAAGGTTAAAATCATGGCACAGTTGAAATTATGAAATAAAGTTATAATTATGACAGTCAAAATTATGTGATAAAAGTTATAATTTACATAAATAATATGACATAATATAATGTAATAATATATAATCTGACATAAGGTCAGAATTATGAAATAAAAAGTAAAAGTTATGACACTGTCATAATAATGAGATAAAAATCTAAATTATAAAATATTCTAAATGAGATAATATCCATAATTATGACATATAAGGTTGGAATTATGAAATAAAAAGTCAAAGTTATGAGACTGTCATAATAATGAGAAATGACATAAGAAGTGACGATTATGACTTTTTTTGTCATCTCATTAATTATTTTATTATTTTATCGATTTTATCTTTTCAATTTTATCAATTAAAATTGTTATCATAATTATTAACTTTTAATGTCATAATTATGATTTTATATGAGCATTTATTTCCTTATGTGGTGGAAATGGGCTTCCATAGAAACACTTTTTTTTGCCATATATGATGCCAGGGTAACTGGGTTAAATATAGTGTTATAAATGTACATTACATTTATGGCATTATGTGGAAACGCATAATCACAGTCTGTGAAAAGGGTCAATTCTCGTTGTCATTTCTTTTGAATGTTTTACTGTATATGCTACACTAGTCTTAATCTTTACTTTTTTCAGATACTGATATGCGATCAACTGCAAGTAATTCAAATGTTATGAAATTGATTACATTTTTATCGATTAACACATACATTTTTTGTATTACACATATTATCAGCAGAACAATTTAAGTTAAAATTTTAAACGGAATTGAAAAAAATCTTTTTTTTTAATTTGTTCCCTTTTTTGCATTAATGACAGCTGACATGAACTCCTAGAGTTTGTGCAAATCCTGATGATCATGTTCCTCAGTGTGAGTTGACGTTCCCAAGAGCATCTTGAGCTTCACATACCAGCAGAACCTTAAATACTTTTATTCACTTTAGCAATGTTGCCCTTTTTTAAACATCCAATTTCCCCCCCAAGTTCAGACTTTTGGATATATAGTGTATATACTATATATATAGTAGAATTTTAGTCTACAGTGATGAAATAAATCTTCTTTTTTTTTACTCCACAGTCCAGCAGATCGACCCAAAGACACTTGGAGATTTTGGGCTTCTATAATGGTTACATATACATTCATGAGAGCAGCAGACATGCACCTGCCAACCTCCCCCCGTCTGTCTCTCTGTTTCTCTCTGGCCTGTAATGCCTCACTGCCCTCAGTACTGCTGCTGCATTGTGCTGCCAGGCGTCGTCATGGCCGTCGCCACGGTGCTATTGTCATGGCGATATTACAGTATCAATACCCTGACACTGCGACAAAGAGACAGCAGCCAATGCCACATCACTCCACCCCTTTAACCCCTCTACTCTCATTCTCTCTCTCTCCCTCTCTCTCTATCCTCACCCAATCGATCCCTCTATCTCTGACTAAATATGTACGTATTGATTCTCCATCGGTCCCCTGCTCTCTTCTTCCATCCCTCTTTCTTTCTTCCTTTCTTTCCTTCTCTCTAAAATCTATCAGATTTCATCTCCCCCTCAGACCACCTCATGTGTCTCTCTTTTCCTCTTCATCTGTCATTTCATTGCCCTTCTTTCACTCCTTCCTGTTCTCCATGGCACCCCCCCCCCCCCACCTCTGCATGTTTTTTTCTTCCTTTCTATTTTTTTTTTTTGTCTCCGTCTCACTCACTCTCTGCATATTAATTGGTGCATATGAGCTGCGGCGTACAAGACAATCAAAGCGTTGGGGGCGGGTGATGATGTGACTGTATCAGACACAATATACAATACACAAATACACACATTCACTCACTTACTGACGAGACACAGATACACTCGCATGTGCTGACAGTCGGAGGTGTTCGTGAGTTAATACCAAGTCCCCTCTCCAAAACCATCCTCACCGTACAAACCCCACAAAACAAGGCCTCCGATCCAGACAAAAACACCTGCAGGCATCCAATAGCAGAAATGATACTGAATCTCACATACAAAGGTTTTCTTCCTTCTGAGGCCTAAAATAGGCCTAAAACAAAAAATAACAGTAGGCCAGACAGTTATTTATTTGTTTGTTAATCGTAGGTCAAAATAATAAACAAATATTGACATTATATATATATATATAGAGAGAGAGAGAGAGAGAGAGATAGGTAGATAGATAGAGAGAGAGAGAGATGTATTATTAATATTATTGATGTTGTTATTTCTTGTTTAACAGAAAATGCTCCGAATGCATTAGTAACCTATTTATTTATGGAGGCTATTTATTTATTTATTGCAAATGAAAAATGGGGGTGAATCTGATATACAAAGGTTTTCAAGGCCTTGAAAATAACAGTAGGTGGTTATTTATTTGTTTGCTTATATCAGGTCAATAGAGGATAAACACACACACACACACACACACACACACACATATTATATATAGGCTATGTGTGTGTGTGTGTGTGTGTGTGTGTGTGTGTGTGTATGTGTGTGTGTAGCTATTGTATTGTTTTACGTTAACAGTCAGTAGAAGTGGAATAGTAGATGGTGACCCGCGCGCGCGCACCTGCGCAGCTCCCACGTGGAGCCTGAGTTTATCTTCCAGCGCGCGACACAATCACAATTGTCTGGCAACACAACTACAGTAGCACTTTCTGATGGACAACAATTTTGGGACGAAACGGTCATACTCTTCATACCTCTAAAATACGTTTGCGCGTAAATCTGAGCACTACAAGCAGACGCGAGAAACTTGTACGTGATTTGTAAGCGCGCAGTGTATCAGTCTATCCCACAAATCTATAGATCGTTTTAAAATGGTGCCTGCGAGATTATAATTACATTTGCAACCTACAGCCTCCGCCTCTCTCTCATTCACTCACTCACGACTGCACAATAAATGGATCTTTGAGAAGAGAGAGAGGGAGAGAGACGTGTGAGGAAAGAGGGAGGAGGAGAAGATAGAAAGGGCAGAAGGGAGGGGGGTATCGGCGTATGCTTGTATACAACTACCCCCGATTTCCATTTTTTTCCCTAACTCGTAATGTATTTAATTCAAGTGAAACGTAATCATGACGTGTGTTGTCATTAATCTCCTCGCCGCCTCTCCCGTAAGTACATTCAGCCTTACTTTCATCACAATATATCTGATTCATTTCAAATAATTGACCTAATCTGCTCTTTTTGAACGGTTTTACTGATACACATTGGTCGCGGGTATGAATGTGTTTGTTTGTATACAGTTTTAGACGTAGAGAGAGCGAATGTTGTCGCCTTCACAAACAACAAATATCCGACGACGACTTTTTTGGGGGGCTGATCCGGGTAATGCAAATCCATTGATACGGAATAGTCGTCGCGTTTACATCTCGGGTTTCTTCCACATATACAGCAGGACATAATTGATTGGCGTCTCGTGTGCCTCTGTTAGGACACATGTGTTCTCGCACATACACACTTCCTCACTTTTGTCTCGTGCCGTGTATGTTACCGGTGTGTGTGTATGTGAGCGCGCGCGCGCGTGCGTGTCCTGAAAGAGATGCGAGACCCGGGCATGAAAATGCAACTTTCGTTTTTAAGGCCCTTGAATATTTTCAAAGCCTTTCTCAAGTGAAGGAAAAGTGCCCTAAACTAAGATGTAGGCTATATGTTTAACTTTTCTCATTGGAAAAAGCAGCTCTCCGCTACTGCAAAATGTAGCAACTCCTTAAGTTTTGTAGGCTACTTTATGAGAAGCTTTAGTTAGTTCCTTCTGCTCCAGTTCCCACGTAAAAAAGTCGCGTAGGATTTATGACTCGATATGATCCATCGGCCGGACGCTCGGGAGAAACTGTTTTTGTAGCCTACATATAGCAATAGTAAGTGCTTTCTAACTTTGAGACCTTTTACGTGCATGTTAATACAATAACTCGTTGGAGAATTGCACGCTCTGCATGTCCTAACGTTACCTCACAGATGCGCGCTCGTAATCGCTATTTAAACTGTAGCGCAAAACCTGCAGCTGCAGCCAAAGGTGCTAGTTTTACTAACGGCCCTAAAAACGTAAAGTTTCACATGTCCCTCGATCGTGTTTTGTCACGATAGCGGCGAGATTGTCAGCGGATTTCAAGATGAAACCCCATGATGGCACTTTTCAGCTGCACCCTGATCGCTTGTCCTTTCCCCTCCCTTTATCTTTTGTTGAAAGAAAATCAGGAAGAAAATGGAGTGCACAACATCACGTCCTAAAAAGCTACATTTCTGCCTCAGTTTGGGAAAACGATGCTGTTGCTTCTGTAAATCGCGATTTTACGCTCAGGATTAATCATGCGCGAATGTCAGTGTTCGCGAGAGGACGTGTCGTGTGCGCATTTGTTTGTGAGCATTTATTTATTTCATTAATGTGGCTTTTTAATTGAGATGGCCGCGAGAGAGGAGGAAGGCGACTGAAAATGGATGCGCGTTACTGACGCACATCACGCGAGTACATTCCTCTCCACGGACGGGTCATCTGATGTCCTGCAAATACATCCCGCAAAGAAACTTTAAATAGCTTAATGAAAAGATGAACATTTCAAAGGCACCATTCTTTTACATTATTTCATTCTGTCACAGATGTGGGGCACTGGCATAAAGGCTATTATAATCTCTGCCCCTGTACATGCTCGCATGAGGGGTGACGGAATGAGACCAGCCCCCCTGAACTGACGTGACAGTTTGACGGATAAGAGGGTAGAGCAGCACAGAAATGTGGCTGAACTGGGGCTGGTGGAAGTGAAGGGCCCTGTAAACAACTTTTACAACCAGATCTGCTCCAGCTCATCTTGATGACCTGCACAAACAGCAGACCTGGGTGAGCTGTTGCAGTAACTTTGATAATTGATAATTAATAAACAGATTTTTGGCTTTTTGATGGCAAATGGCACCTCAATGCGCAGACTTGATATAATTGGTGATAACATCCATACTTTGAACTTGGAACATGGATTTACTCAAGCTGTCATTTTAAATAAGAAAAACATCCAGTTCTGGTAAAGAGCTCATATTACCTGATCTGTCCATTAAAAAGTGCTTTCACTTAACACAATATATTTAGGTTGATTTAGTCATATTACAATGTCAGAAAAAAAAAAAAATGCAAAATTGTACCTTTAGAGGTACATCAGATTGTCACTGGGCCAGTAAGGACTACTTTGTACCTTATCAACCGCTAAAAGGTGCATTTTATATATAGTAATATACTACAAATTCAGAAGGCTCATTCCGTCAAATAGACCAGCGTTGTCTGCCCTATTTGAGTTCCTCTCTGTGCTCAAATGCCTGAAGGTAGACTTTATACCTCAGCACACTGCCTTTGTGCACTTGTTGCACACAGCTGACACCTTACAGCTCATTTCATTGGTGGAGGTTAGAGGTTGGCTGTTCATTCTAAAACAAAAGCAAGCTGATTACTGATTGAAAATTATTCATTCTTTAGATCACCCAAGGGATGATTACACCTGAATCAAAGCTTATACTGCTGATGTGTGTACTGACCGATTTACACCTGTTATTATCATCCGTCTCAGGTGATCCGATAGATTGCCATTGATTACGTGACATCACATATACATCAGGCTCTTATTTATTGTATACAAAATGCAAAAAATCTAAAAGAAGTTGGCACACTGTTACTCCCAAATATAGGCTACATTTTAGATCTAATCAAAAAAAAAAAAAAAAAAAGTGCCAATATGTTGTAGATTCATTTGGCAGATGCATTTCTCTAAACTGAATTGTCTGTGTTCTTGCCTGTGATGATGCCAGACATGTTCTTGTCATTCTGGGAATCTAATACAAATATTTTTGGGTTTTCTAATGTTTTAATCACTGCTGTCCAGGTGCTTTAGTGTTTACACTACAAATGTAATGTCGTCACATATATTTTTAACTAGTTCATTAACAACCCAGCAAGCAATAGCCGTCATTTTACTGTCTAGGTTAACTATAGACCCAATGTAGTCCGACTATGAGTAACACACTTCTAGCCAAAATAACCTTGAATTTGGTTACATGTAATTTTTGCCAAAATAATTTGTGAGATGTATGATATGCCATTATGTAAGCAAAGTAAACCGTAATTACAAGGTGTTTGGTTTAATTTCTTCACTCATTTTATTTATTTGTTATCTAATTGATGACTAGTCTATTCTAGGGCTATAGTTTAGATGTCTATTAAATTTTCACTAAACTTGAGCTTGAAATTGAACTTGACCGGTTGAACTGCAGAGTTTGGTGTAGCCTTCAGATTTGACAGTAGGAAAGAATTAATTGATGATTTGTTTTATGAAGCACCTCACTGTAAAG
This sequence comes from Abramis brama, assembly GCF_963993115.1. Taxonomy (NCBI): domain Eukaryota; kingdom Metazoa; phylum Chordata; class Actinopteri; order Cypriniformes; family Leuciscidae; genus Abramis; species Abramis brama. The sequence continues at coordinate 50,684,264 of NC_139965.1, read as the reverse complement.
TAATATCAAGGCTGATATCCATCTTGTGCTCAGCGAAGGGTATAATGGTCAAAATTGTGATGTCTTTAACTTACTTATCCTCTCTTTAGCATCTTTGAACTGAACCTTCAAGCTCTCTACATGGCTTTTAAAGAGAAACAAAATATAATGAAACAAGGAGAACAGGTGAAGGTTGTGGATGACCTAGCGGAATGTTGGAAGTTGAAGGGAAAGGGAATTTTGCATATGCTGAAGTCACTTAAAGAAAAACGCTGTGCGGAGCAGCCGCGTCACTGAGAGAGATAAAGTTCAGCCCAAGGTTAGAAACAGGAAATTCATTTTGTCTGTAGGGATTTGTTGTATGACTGCAACAACCCAAAACCATATACACACTGACCTTAGAAATCCCACTCAGAGATACAAGAAAGGTAAAATGAAGTTCATGCCTCAAAGTTTGCGCACACACACACACACACACACGCACACACACACACACACACACACACACACACACACACGTTCATCACATACTGAGCAATCAGTTCTCACTCTTAGTCTCTCACAATTTGTCTCTCTCTTTCTCTCTCTCTGGTCACATATCAAATAACAGGCTGCGATAAAGCCATTCATGTTATATTTTCAAGGCCACAAGTCTAAAGTCTTTCAGAAGTATGAATGATCTCTTCTTAGCCTTTAGATGCATTACATGGCTACACTGTTGGAGGCCCAGTGTGTCCTCACACCAAAGGCAGGAGACGTTATTTCAGGTGCTCAAGGCTACGGAATACGAACCACAGCGAGACAAATAGGTTTTATCAAAGTGCCTCAAGTGCTTGTTCAGACATTCTAAAAGGTTTTTCAGAATGTGTTATGTAAACGTGTTATCATTCTTGGAAATGCGACCATATTGTTTTGGTACTTATACATTTGTATTGGTACTTATGTAGCAAAACGTTCAGTAAAACCAATTAGCAATGCTGGAAGAATCAGTTGACCTCAATCAAATCTTACAGATAAACAAATTGTTGAATTTTTTCGACATCAGTCATTTTTTAACAGGATGCATTTGCTACTTCCAGTGCTAACTTTCAACATTTCTAAATGCAAAAGTCTAATAAAAAACATGCATTAAAACTATTTTATTTGCAGCTACATTACATACAGTTATTGCACATGACTATGGTCTATTTATCTTCTAATTTTTTTTATAAGATATTGATTCCATTACATACAAAGCAAGTAGTTATATAGCCTATATTTGTCTGCATGTGCCCCAGGAAGGAACAAAAATGTGTGTGCATTTGTGTGTGCTTGTATAGGGAGTGTAGCATGTGGCCGTTCAGACAAAGGTGTTTAGCATGCATGAATCATCTAGTGACTAGGTGCCATATTGAGTGTGTGTATGTGTGTGTGTGCATGCATTATTTGCACATGCTGCTTTATCGCTCTCCTGCCTTCTCTCCCCTCCCCCCTCTGTCTAGCACCTTATCACTCTCTCCATCTATCCAAATTTAGAGAAGCTTTATTGGCGTGGCAGGGTTGGTCAGACACGAACGTGTCTGTCAAGGCGGAACAGTGAATTGCCATGACGATATTCATATGATAATAATGCCAGCAGACCAAACAGACCGCAAGATCCTCCATTGCAGAGCAGAACACTCTGTCCCCTTTCTCGACAGATTTACTCATCAAATATGCTCATTCAAAACGTATTTGTGTTCTTCATTTATGTTTTTTCTTCTCTAACACCCACCCCCCATTTTTCTCTTTCTTGCCTGTCTGTCTCTCTCCTCTCTTTTCTCTTCGCCATGTTGGCAGGCCCCAATCTACCAGCTGATATCAGCATTCCCTGGCACAGTGCCAACTGGCACCGCTGCAGAGAGACAGAGAGAGAGAATGAGAGAATGATAGAAAGAAAGAAAATCAGTGAAGAATAGAGGGAGGAGGGAATGGGGGTGAAGAGAGAAAAAAATGCAAGGGGTGGAATCAAAATCTATGGAAGTGAAAAGATAGAAGAAAGGAAAAAGAAGCACAATAATGGTGAAAGAAAGAAAGAAAGAAAGAAAGAAAGAAAGAAAGAAAGAAAGAAAGAAAGAAAGAAAGAAAGAACGAAAGGTTTGATATAGTGTGATATCCTTGTGAGTCACGGCTGAGCTAAAATGTCAACTGGTTCTGTAAGCCACAGTTTCATCCAAGTCTTGTGTCACAGATACACACGCTTTCACACTCACACACAGACACACATTAATACACAAACAAACACTTGACTGTGTACATGAATCCAAACTCAGACACAGACATACAGTTCAGTCTGTTCACAGAGGTAAATACTGAAAAAAACACACCCACACGAATGCAAGCATAGTGATACATATCCAGGCATACAGACGCCCTCACAGATGTTTAGCAGATTGTCATGCTTTAATCATCAATGAAATTAATTTTCTCTAATTTATGAAAGAAGCAGGTGGTTTTTTTTTATTGTGTCTGGGCCTGTCCACTCCAGACTTTTGTAATGCATGCATGTGTGCCTTTATAAGATTGTTCACTTTGATCAGTGCATTGTGTGTTAGTGTGTGTGTGTGTGTTCGTATGAGTAGCATAGGGACTGTATTTTAAGGTGTGTGTATGTATTTTTTGTTTTGATTTAAGCAGCTACTATAAGTGTATGTGCAGGAAGGGTGTGTGGGGAAGTCCAAACATCTCGCGCCCATCCTGTTTGGGACAGTCCATGTCCCGCTCTGCCCTTAGACCCGTACACAGGAACAAATGTGTATAAACTCATTTTTTATTCTGTGTTGAACTTGACAGGGGACTGTTGGAGGTGGTCAGGCAAATTGCCACCATCGGAAAACACCCTCTTTAATTCAAGGAAGTGAAGCATGGCATAGACACATTTACGGTAAGTCATCTATCTATCTATCTATCTATCTATCTATCTATCTATCTATCTATCTATCTATCTATCTATCTGTCTGTCTGTCTGTCTGTCTGTCTGTCTGTCTAATTGCTATTGTCCATCCTTTCTCTCTCAGAGTATGGATTCCCCACCAGAGTGTATGCTGGCACTTTCCTGTGAGGCCCCACTGTCTCCACCCTCCATGCCATCCCTGGATCACAGTCCCCAATTCCTACCCCAGAGTCCTCTATCTACACCTTCTAGCCCTCAAACTGAACTCTATGTCCCAGTCTCACCCTGTCCCCTTCCTGAAGCCTGCTTCCAAGATGATGAGGAGGAGGAGGATGAGGAGTTATCAACACCCCCATCACCCACCCCAGCTGTGGCACTGTTTCCTGGTGAATTGGAACTCGGAATTGGTCCCTCATTAGAGAGCAGTCCACCAGCCACACCATTAGCACCTTTCCCTGGTTTTGGGGCTCTGGAGCAGGCAATCTCCTCTGGTCAAAGTACCACCTACAATGATGAGTTGGATCTTCAGCTTTTCAACAATGAGGGCATGGCTGTTCCTGGAGGGACCAGCTCTGGCCCTGGCCTAAGGTTCCCCTGCCATGTGTGTGGAAAGAGGTTCCGCTTCCAGAGTATTTTGTCTCTGCACGCTCGAGCACACAGTTTGGACAGGGAGCGTCGGGCTTCAGCTCCTTACCAAACCACACATGTCAAACTGCAGCAGAATCACGTGAGTGACAGTGCAATCCAGAATTCATTATCTGGGTCATCACAAAAAAGTAGGAATGAAGACATGGTTCCAGAGGAACCTCTTCAAACTGCTAGCAGCCCTCAGTTCCTCTTTGAAGGAACCACAGCCCTGACTCCACCTTTAACAGAGGAAGCACCCATCTCAACCTCCTTCTCTCCACTTGGTCAGGCCCACTTGGAAGACAATTCCCCCTCCACAGCTGCTCCTGCCTTCCGGTGTCATGCTTGTAAGGGTAAGTTCCGAACAGCTTCAGAGCTGGCACGTCATGTGCGGATCCTCCACAACCCCTACAAATGTACAATGTGTCCCTTCTCAGCCAGCCAGGAGGAAAGACTGGCTGCCCATCTGCAGGAGACCCACCCACCTGAAGATCCTCCCACTGAAATGGTTTTCCCTTCTCACCCTATAACAGCACCAATAGAAACTCCTCCCCCCCAAATGTCTGTTGTTCCAGCTTTCCGATGTGAGACATGCGGACAGCGTTTTACACAGTCCTGGTTTTTGAAGGGGCACATGCGGAAGCACAAGGACTCATTGGATCATAAGTGCCAGGTCTGCGGCCGTGGCTTCAAGGAACCCTGGTTTCTCAAGAACCATATGAAGGTGCATCTTAACAAGCTAGGCCTCAAGGCTGGATTGAGCAATCTGGGTCCAGCTGGAACTGATCAATCCAAAGGTCCTGCAAGCACACAAGTGCTGGGGGCTCTGTATTCTAACTTGCTCCTTGCTCGAAGTATGGCCAGTGGTGGTGCTTCAGGAAATCGCACAGAGAGGTCAGATGCCAGTGCAGGCTCAAGCAAATCCTCTATATTGGGCTATCTGGGATTACCCAAAGACAACAGCAATGGAAGTTGCATGGAGCGCCTTCAGGCAGTGGCACAGGTTGCAGAAATGGGTAACGGAGGAGGCGGGCGGGGAAGTGAGTCAGCAGACGGAACAGACCAGGCAGCCATGTGGCAGCTGGTTGCTCGCAGTCTGGTGGCAGCACAGCACAACCAACAGCAGCAGAGATCCCATTCACACCATCAGTTTCCTTCCTCACGAGGCACAGTCGCTGGGGAAGCCAAGCAGATGAGGGCCTACCTGGGTGGGTTGGATTCTAGAGAGGAACTGGAGGGATCTAGTTCACCGTGGGAGTGTCCAGATTGCGGCAAGATGTTCAGAAGCCTTCAGCAGGTGGTTGCTCACGCCCGTGTCCATGTCCAGAAACCACAGAAAGGCCAAAGTGCCCGAGGGGGCATGTCCAGGGAAGAGGACATTATAAACAGAGTCAGTGGAGCTCAAGCAACAGGCGGAGTAGAAGGAGGGCAAAGAGCAAGTGACAATGAAGTTAGGCAGGAGAGAAAGCAACTCCCATCAGGAGTCGTGTCAGCTGGGAGCTTCCATTCTGTCATATCACATCTCTCTGGTAAGGATCAGCCAGCATAATCAAAAACAGCTGACTTTATCATGACAATATTTCTTATCGGTTACAATCCTTCATAGGCTATGATTGAACTTTAATTAATAAAAAAGATTTCACTGCTATTAGTTTTGTAAAATTTCCTCCGTGTGTTTTAGGCAGGATAATTTTCAGGAACAGTTTAGACTCAGATTATATTTCGAAACAGTTTGATTTATTCATTATACATTATCTTATCTCAAGGTCAGAACGGTGTGAGGGGATCATCCTCTTCCACTTCATCTCCAAGGGAGCGTGTTCGGGGAACAGGGATGAAGGATTGTCCCTACTGTGGTAAAGCCTTCCGGTCTTCCCATCACCTTAAAGTGCACCTCCGTGTACACACAGGTAAGGCCATCATGTTTACTAGATCTGTGACTCCCAGGGGAATACCCCAGGGGGTTACTTAAGCGTGTTCCAGGGGTCTTTGACTTATATTTTGTTAAACCTATAAAACAAAAGTGATGACATAAAATATTAGATTAAATATGAATCTACAGTAATATTATTTATATAGTGATCCTACTATATAACAGTGATAATCAAAAGCTACATTATCACAATTAATCTTGGTTTTTAGATTGGTATATTGTAAGGATGACACTTGGAGCTTGTAACACTTGACATTTGTAACTTTCCTGGTTTAGTTTGATTGAAACCATTTGCTGTCTATCGGGTTCTTCACAAAATGTAATCTACCAAAAAAAAAAAAAAAAAAGAAAGAATGAAAGAAAGAAATTTTAAAAAGAAGACAAATGTAGTGTTCACATGGTTGATGAGAGATGAAATGTCCTAATTTAACTAATGCACTGGGGAATTCACCTGATGTTACATATGGTGATAAGCACTGCCATCTATCTCTCACTGTGTGTAAATGCATATAGTTGTTTCACACAACGCAATTTATTACCTAACTGCTATGGCCTCCCTAATCAAGCATTGTTATTCTTAGCCAAATTTCTGTTCTTAAAAATGTTAGTTTTCAGTCTACTTAACAAGAGTAATTTACTTCTTGTTTTAGGTGAGAGACCATACAAATGCCCCCATTGTGATTATGCTGGCACCCAGTCTGGCTCTCTCAAATACCACCTTCAACGTCATCATCGTGAGCAAAGGAACGCTATGGCAACCTCACCAAACTCCCCATCACCTAGCCTTCCCTCTCTGACTGGATCTCCTCGTGAAGGGGCAAAAAAGCGCAGACTCCCCTCCACATCCCAGTCTTCTTTTGGGAGGGAGCCTTCTTTAAGGCACAGTCAGTCATGGGGTGAAGGCCCATCAGAGCAGAAGGAGGGCTCTTCTGCATCCATTCATCAAAGAGAGGGAGACCTGGAGAGTCACTATCGCAGTCTGTCAGGGATGATGGGTACACTCTTCCCCGGTGGTCTAGAAACAAATTGGATTGGGGAGGTACCACCTCCGAAAATGCCAAAAGTGTCTCGACGGAAACCCCTTACTACAAGCCGCATGATGTCAATAAATGGCTATCAGGGCGGCACAACATCCCAGGAAGGAGGCTTCGAACCACTGGACCTCTCCCGTCGCCCTTTACAAGATGAAGGGGGAGTGAGTAGTTCTGGAGGTGAACCATCAGGTGGCTCTAAAGGAGGGAATGATATCCTCAATCAATGTGTGTTCTGTCCCTTCCGAACCTCTTCTGTTGAGCTGATGGCCATGCACCTTCAGGTTAATCACACCAGCAAGTCTCGTCGCAAGAGAGGCGTCCCTTTTAGTTCCACCAATCATTCTCCAAGACTAACTTTGGCCAGGCCAGACCGTGATCCCCTGGCTCTGTGGAAGTTCCTTGGTGTAGAGGATGGAGTAGCATCTCCTGAGGACTGGGTCTCATCAAAGTCAAGAGCTGAGAATGGAGTCAGCCCAGACAACAAGGAAACAGAGGACAGCTTTGAACTTGCCCCTGGACCTGCGGGGAGATTTGGTGCCACAGAGAAGAAACGTAAAATGAGAGAGGACCTGGATGAGGCAGACGAGGAGGTTGATGAGGAGGATAATGAGCTGGAAGCAAATGGCAGCTTTGTAAATGTACCCGAGAATCAGAGCAGAAGGGCTCAGTCTGTTTCATCAGACCTCATGGCTGAGTATCTACCCAAGGAGGAAAGTGTCTTGGGGAAATAACATCTAAAGAGAGCCCTGGAAAAAAGATAGGGGCAGGGGAGAAATATTTGGGAAATAGTTGTCTAGGGTCCCTCGTATCCTTCAAACCAAGGGCAGACCAGTCACTATGCTAACATACTGGACATTATGTAATCTGTTAACAGATAACCCGCAAAAGTATTTAAATCAAGCATTATTATACCCTCTTAGCCTCCCTTGGTTAGTGATCAATTACCTCTACACACACAAAGACTCTCAATCACACAGAGATATCCAGTATTGTATGCTAGTCTAAGCCTGCCTGACTCGGGGCCTTCTTGAACACTGTTCTCTTGTTCCTGTCTTCTTGTCAGTGAACGCAATTGCCAAGTTGCATTTCATTTACAATTTTCTTGCTCCTGTGAATCTTGCTCTCATCTCAACAAGGACTTGGAATGTCAATCTGTGGAGCTGAAAAAGCAAAAAAAAAAGAAAAAAAGAAACACTTCTTAATCACTACAATATACAGTATTAATGCTGAGAGAGATGCTAACCGAATACTGAACGGACATGCTACTTCCACATGAACTTAATCTGACAGCATGTCTTTAGTAAACCAAAGGAGTGAGCACACTTCTTACCATGCACCTGCCAGACTCTGAACAGAATGCTGTGATAACTGAATGGTACTTGTGAATCACCTCTAACAGAACAGGACAGAGTAAAGATTATATTACCAGATATCCACACTGCCAGTCTGCTCTGACGGGTCGTCTTCAGATATTATATGAAACAGAGATTCTGCCTCTTCTATATGCTATTTCTCTCAGTGCCTGTTCATGTAAAAGGTTTTTAGCAGATTCAGCAACACAGGAATATAGTTACATTGAATATATACAGTATATATGCGTAGTTGTGCTAGAGCATAGAGTTCTGTGACAATATGGTGGCAGTTTGTGTGACTATGTCTGCTGTGAATGAAACCATGAAAGAACCCAGAGCACCCCATGTGGGAACAGCTGGCCGTTTGACAAGGGCCCTATGGAAGTGTTTACATTACAGATACCACCAGGATTTCTGGGTGAAATCCAGACCACCGTTACTATGGAAAGTTTAAATTTCAGGGTTTGAAATGGAAATCAATCTAGTAAATGGAGACTCAGCAATATATCCTTCATATTCCTGTAATGTCTCTGATTCAAACCATCCAGCAAAGGGTGGAAAGTGGGTCTCTACTAAAACATTCAGTATGCCGTTTTTTTTTTTTTTTTTTTAGCCGTGAGTAGACTTTTTTTTTTAATTCAAAAAAAAAAAAAAAAAAAAACTAACAAATTCAGACATCCCAGTAGAACATATGTAGCTTTTGTAAAGATAAGAGATCAAAAAGAGGAAAAAAAAATATGTTGTTTTCTTTTTAAGAAGTGTTAATGGAAACGGATATGGAGAATAGTAATAAGTATTATAATAATTATGAAAGACTGCTTCAGAATGTCTTTAGAGCACTGTGCAAAGTTTTTTTCCCCCAGATTCGTTTTAGTTTTGCCTTTAAATGCAGATCAAACTTTTGTTCTTTTTTCCCCAAACCATTTTTTTTTCATAATGCTGCAGATTCAATTCATATCCCCTTAAATAATGCGTTTATATATCCACCAATCAACAAATCAATCATTCGAAAACACAATCATTGTAAAAGCTTGCCTGATGATCTTGAAACTTCAGCAATTGAAAATATATTTATAAGTTGATGGTGAGATCATGTCCAAGACATGTCCCAGTATCAGCATTGTCAGTCTGACTGATCTGCTTGCCAAATTTGATTTAATGTAATTGTGTTGCATTTTTGATGTGGAATTAGCACATCATACAAACGATGCTCTACTTTCCTCATCCAACTCTGTGAAATCAGGTCATCTCTCATTGTTATCATTAGACACTAAGTAGGAGGTACTTTTGTCCAGTGATTGACAGAGGCTGGCCTTAAAACGTCATTATTGTGTCCTTGTTTTGTGTGTAGAGTATCTTATGCGTTCGGTAGCCCCTGATGTGGTTTTCCTTTGAGATAACAGTCAAGCCACTGTGCCTTCTGTCCTGAGCACTTCCTCAAGTATTTTGTAAGCTCACCAAAAGCACTTAGCCCCTACTGTTTCACTTTGTATTCTTTGGTAAACTGTGTTCTGTACTTCTACATATCTGATCCTCTGTTTTGTTGAGATGTCAGATGTGGGGGTCATTTCCATTTCAATGAGTGTCATTCTGTCATTCATGCGTGCTGTTGCATCTCCTGCTTTCCTCCTTTCCCATTAACGTATGCACCACTGAAAGCTTACGTACTATCTAGCTCCGAGGCCTTTCAAGAAGTTACTTTAATTTCTATGGTGTTACTTTGATGCCGATGAGAAGAAATCAAGCTCTTCATAATTATTATTATTATCATTGTTCTTTTTTGTTTTATGGAAGAAAAAACTAAGGAAACAAACAAAAAACATGAACAAAATGTGTCTCTTGAATGTTGTACAGATAAAAATAGAGATGTTGTGTTTCTAACAAGAGATCAAACCGTCAAACCTGCTCTCCATCGCTCCCTGCGCAGCCAGCGATGATGTGGCTCTTTTAGGATAGCCTAAATGTGTATAGGGATCAGGGCAATAGTTTTGTTTTGTGTGTTTATGTGTGTGTGACCATGTGCATTAATGTCTTAAAAATTAATATTTTGTGAGATATACTGACACTGTGAAATAAGCATAAAAGTATTCCCAAACAGTGATGTGCTGCTCAAAAATTCACTAAATTCAACATGCACTTTTGTTTGTTGTTCCACCAGAAGTGTGTGAATTCATAAATATCATCCAGTGAAATAGGAGAAGTGGAGAGAAGGTCTGGGTTTGATCCTTTTTTTAGTAGCCGACTGCTGTTGGTGGCAGAGGAAGCTGATCTAACATAGTAGTGACTAATATGAAATTGTGGATTGAGAAGAAAAAAAAAAACAGTAGAGAAGAATCAATAAAATACAAAAAAAACAAAACATGTTTTGCTTGCCATATATGTTGTGTTTCCCATTACAATTCCTGCTATTTGTAATAATTTTGGTGCATTTTAATAAAGCATGTACTTGGGGATAAATGGTCACCACATTGATATAAAAATAAAATTAAACCCTCATACCTTAACTTTACATGCAGAGTCACATTAAGGTTGACTTTGTGAGTAGCACAACTTACCGCACAAATTGCACCCCTCACCATTGACTTTGATTAAAATCATTTAGGTACTTGGATATCATAGAAATAATACTGTACTGAACTGTGCACTGAATTAAATTCTCATTTACTGTATATACATTACCTAAATTAAATCCAAAGTGGAAGAATGCAATCTGATGGTATTTTTAAGTCCTGTAATGATTGAAAGGACCAAAAAAGGGTGGGGAGATTGGGGAGGGGTGAATCGTCTGGCCAAGGAGGGCACCTCAGCTGATGAGGGCAGTGGCTCTAGGCACCGGGCCACCCCCTGTACACATCCCTCATCATTGGCATTAGAGCCAGAACAAATACATATTGCTCTTCCAATGTTTTTATCATTAAGATGGCATACGCACAACTGCCAAAGTCACAGTGCTTACCAGACAAGGTTTTTATGGTTTAACAAGATCTTCTGCATAGTTAATTCGCTAACAGAAGTGTTACTCCCATAATGTACTCTACACAAACACAGATTCCATCCTCGCAGCTCGGACTACCTTGGATAAAGTACCTTAAATTATAATTTTTTTCTCCACTCTCTCCTCTAAGGACCTGCAGAAATGATGGAAATACTGATAGAAATCCTCTTTAGTAAGTTTACCAAACTCTTGAGGTGTATGTCATTCAAAGACTTGTGACTTGACAACAAAACCGCACTAAATGCAGTACTGATACTAGCCGTTCAAGTACAAAATAACTGCTGTTGTCATCTCAAACACATCAATTGTGCAAGAAAATAAAATGACATTGACAATTTTGCATTTGGAACTGTTTATCTTTTAGGGTCAATCTTTGCCTTCCTTTTTGGCATGGGATCAAGATGTTCTTTCAGGCTATTGTCTACTGTTCTACTGGCTAAAGCAATAGGACATAATTTATTATCTGCACTGGTCTCTTTTGAGCTACTACACACAGCAGTTTTTAGTATTAACAGTAGCTGTTGGAATGAAGTTGGAGACTGATTGACTTCCTGGATTTCTGGTAACGATCTTTAACACTGAGACCTGCTCAACCTCTCACCATTATAGGAGCAGTAAACCTGAGCAAGGAGTTTTTCACTTTACGAGAAAGTGAAAATGAAAGATTGAGTCTAACTTGGTGGGGTTTGGTAATCACCATCTCATCAGAACTGAAAACACCAAAACAGTAATGTGTGATGGTTTCACCCAGATGATTATGAAATAGTTCAAACAGGTTCAAATAAAGAAATATTTATTAATAAAACAAACTCAAGTCATCCACAAGTAGAAAGGCTTCGTAACAGCATGTATGTCACAAACACATTAACAATACCAGACCACAAACTAAATGAAATGAGGGACTTAAATACACAGGGTGAATGAACTCAATGATGAACAGGTGACAACTTCAAAAACCGTTGTAACGAAGAGCAGGAAACTGGAACAAAGGAAAACAGGGGCTGTACCTTGATGGTATCTAAACAAACTCAGGGTAACAGAATTAGTTTTGAGTTGACAAAACCAAACTAATCCAATCAGGCTTTGTTAGTACCATGACACTGATCATCAACTTTCTCTGTCAACTCAGGCTTTGATCCTGGGTTTCTGAGTTTAGGTGTGACATCAGTATTTTACTGCCAATCATGCTTTGGAATAGTGAAACTTCAATTCACTTCTCGCAAGAGATTATTACGAGATTGAAAAATATTAAGAATTTAAACAAATTTACACAGCAAGAAGAAAAGATCTGTCTTTGAAAAAGGACTAAAATAAAAAAATCTTGCTAATGTATATCAGTGCAAGTAAAAGTTAGTTTATACAGTTGATATAGGCATAGAGAGAAATTAACATTTAAGCTCACATGCAGTAATTTTTATAACTTTATCTATTGATTCTAATGTTTATTTATTTTACCTTTATGTATGAAAATGTATTTAATCTAAGTGCTTAATAATAATTGATAAACTAAAATTGTACATGTGTAATGGATTAAGGGTAGGCTATAATAATGAAATAAATAATATCTAAATCATACAAAACTACACTGTTAAAAAAATCTGTAGAAATTACAGTATTACTTGCAGCTGCTTGCCAGTAACTTACTGTAGATTTAAATTGATGTTATTTACTGGCAACAGTTTGTTCAAAGTTAAATGAAAATTAAACATTAACAAGTCTTGACCTGTCCTGGAGCAGGTTAGCCGTGGAGCGTAAGCTATGGCGATTAACACTCTGCTAAAAGCCAAACCACTTTCATGGTGGCTAAAACCCAGAGTTGGCCCAAACTAAACTGAAACATACCTGGCTAGCCACCTAAACCAGCTTCGTGGTATAGGCCCCAGGTAACTGAGAGAAACAAACTAAGTCCATGAAAACGAAAACAGTCTGGTGATGGATTTAGGAAGGATTATAAAAAAATATGTTGATTGTTTTATTAATTTAGCTTTTTGTTATTATGTATCTTGGGTACATAATTGTACAAAATGTTTTATATCTTAGGTGTGTTTGTGCTATTACTGCTGTATTAGCACTGATCACTTCTGCCAGACCACAATTCATGTGTTTCTTCTCACACAATAAGTCACAATATCTGGCTTGAATGAAAGCTATATTGGAAGCTGTGTCTGTCTTTTGGGGCAATGCTCATATTCAGTAACCTTACTGCATTTGTGGTGATTGCGTGCGCTAGTGATAACGTTTCAATATCTGCTTTAAGGAGATGCTGTAGTTAGCAGCTGCAGTAACAGTAGTTTGCCGGCAGGGGGCAGTTGGACCAGCTGCATTTATTTTACCTGCTGCCATAATTTATCATGTGGAATTTGGCAAAACACATTTAAATTTCACTTGTGTCATTACAGTATTTTCTGCTTTTGGGTCTGTGTTTTTATTGCATAATCAAACTTCTGGTCAGTAGAACTGACCTTGCAGGCAACTAATGAGATAAATGTACTAATTATTGTATTGGAAATGCTATCCTTCACGTAGCAAGCACTCTCATTATCATATTTGGTAGTTTTATTGAGAGCTCATATTGGTATAGCAGTTTTATTGAGAGCACAGAACCCAGGGATAGAGGCTAAAGGGGTGCTGATATTTGCCTGGACAGGTACAGGAGTAGCTCTGACAATAGTGTTGGCTGTACGGATGGTACATGGAAAAACCATGATGCTCAAAATACTTGCTTCGTTGATGTTGATATCTCTAGGCTTGTGCACTCTTTTAAAAATCACCATGCACCTGTCATGAACTTCATTTTATTATTATTATTATTGACTTAATATTAAATAGTATTATTTAACTAACTTATTAACAAAACAATCTCAGAGGTTAATGTACTTCAAGTAAATATGTTAGGTCAAAGAGGTTTAGCTGTCAAAAAAGTTGGGAAATCCCTGCATTGCTTGTAAATATGAAATGAAAATAATTTTTTGCTAAGACACATTTCTACAGACATTTTCTCACAACATTAAACACAAAACCAAATCTTCAAACTAAATTCACAAAACCACTGAGTCTTCTGGCAAAATCAAACAATCGCTTCAAAACCATTTCATCTGTTCTCAAAATCAAACAAAGCTTTCAGGTCATACACATATCAGTCATCATATAAACACTACAGAGCATTCATTAGACACTACATAAAAAAATGGAGAACACAGCATCCAGAGCATGAAGTTACAGAAGAAAATGTACAGAAAGCAAATTTTGCAGTAACGTAAAAAAAGTAGCAATCATAACTTCAGTTTATTGTATACTGCATGCACTGCAGGTATAGTATTGTACTGAATATTGTATAGTTTTGCATTTCTGTATATTCAGCACTTGCATACTACAAAAATGCAGTAGTCAAACCTCAACAGCCCAAAAGATCAAAGAAAACTCTAAAAGAAAAGCACATACACTCAAAAAGAGTAGTGCAACTGCAAAATCAAGGTCAATGAGAGATTTATTCTGCCTCAGTCTTCATGCTGGCTCCGGCCTAAGGATTTCATCCACATCACAGGGAATGATGTCCCCTGCCAAGCAAAGGGAAAAACCCTCTTGTGTGCAGGATCCAGACAACACTCTCCACACCTTGCTCTTTCTTGTCCTCATCCTCTTCCTCCTTGTCCACCACCTCTTACACAGCACTCTGACTCTCAGATTTTTTACTTCCTTTGTTCATATCAACATTCAGTGCACTAATGTGAACTAACTGATATTTTGTAAAGTTGGTTCCCTTTCAAGGGAACTCCCGTTGCGTCGAGAATGACGCTATGGGGAACGCTTTGCGTGATGACGTCTTGAAGCACATGTAAAATCAGTCCAATGGTGTGGCGGAACGTCAGAGGCGGGTGACGTCACGTACCAGGAAACTATAAAAGCCGGCCCGAAACAGAAAACGAAAGCTTTCTGAGTCTTCAGTCGCGCTCTGTGTTGAAATCTGTCCTTGTTATTTGGTGTTGTCTGTCTATATATATATATATATTTATTCAGATATGGCGAGCAAACAGCAGTATCGAGTGTGTGTCCATCCCTGCCCGCGTTATTTAACGGGAGGTGACACACACACTCTTTGTGTTGTTTGTTTGGGAGAGGAGCATGCCCAGTCAGCACTCGAGGGTGGTGACTGTGTGCATTGCTGTGCGCTTCCATTGCGGACGCTCCGATCCCGGTTGGCTCGGTTCAATCCCGACCACGTTCCCCAGGGCTCGGGTCCCGCCGCGGCTGAGGCTCGGCGGCGATCTCAGACCTGGGGTTCGCAAATGGATCTGTCAGTGGATGTTGAGACGGGCTCTGCCTTATCTCAGCCTCTTACTGACAGATCCAGTGCCTCTCATCAGGGTGTGGAAGCACCCGCTGCGGTTTCTTCCCCCCTGATAGAGGCACCAATACTGCAACTATCCAGCTCTGAGGAGTTGGATGTTGTGAGTATTGAAGCTGAGTCTGAGGATTCGCCACCTCAGTCTCATGCATTCGAAGAACTGCTCGATGTAGTTACAAGAGCAGTTGACAGACTTTCTCTTGAGTGGCCAGAGGATAGGCAGGACGTTCGTTCGAAAAGCAAGCTCGACGAACGCTTCCTGCCATCTCGTACACAGCCTCAGCGTAGGAGTCTTCCGTTTTTCCCCGATCTCCACACCGAGGTGTCGAGATCGTGGGGAAAACCTATGTCATACAGAGTATATACACCTCAAACATCACATTACTCTTCCATCTACAAATATAAAGAGTATGGTTATGGGGAGATGCCGAAGGTGGAAGAGACGCTTGCGAGCTATCTCTCTCCAGCAACGGCATCTTCCCTGAAGGCTCCTACACTTCCCACCAAACCAGTTAAATTCACTTCCTCCCTGATTCATAAATCGTATGCAGCCGCTGGTCAAGCTGCAGCGTGTCTGCATACGATGTCCCTTATGCAAGCATATCAGGCAGAATTACTGGGTGATTTAGAGGAGGGCGGGGGTATTGGTCCCGACACAGTAGCCGAACTGCGTAGAGCCACAGATTTGTCTCTCAGGGCCACCAAGGAGACCGCTAAATCAATCGGGCGGTCTATGGCAGCCCTGGTGGCCACTGAGAGGCATCTGTGGCTCAATCTGAGTGACATCAAAGATAGAGAAAAACATGTTCTTTTAGATGCTCCGGTTTCTACTGTTGGGCTATTTGGAGATGCAGTGAACAGTGCGGTAGCTAAATCGCAAGAAGCTTCAAAACAGGCTGCTGCACTCCAGAAACTTCTCCCCCGCCGCTCATTCATTGAGGCTGCTGAGCGGGAGCAGCCTCACTCCTCTAAAAAGAGCGCTGATCATCGTGCCACTCAAAAGCAGAGTGTGTCCTCCCGTGCTCCCCCACAAAAATCTCGGGGACACGGAGGGCGCGCTCAAACCCAGCAGTCTTCGAGGGGTAGAGCGGATCTGCGGACCGTTATTACTGCCAAGAAGGCTGCTGGGAAGAAATCCTGACGTCCGAGGGCTCAGGACAAATGAGGGTAGTCCCCCCCGAAGCAGAGCGGTTAACACCTCTTTTTACGGTGCCCGTCTCTCTTCGGTACCCTCAGGGGACCGTTCTGCTAACCCTGCCGCCTCCGGTGTTACAGGGCGCAGCGGTCTCCGGCGAGCACATATCTCAAGGTCCACCCGGAAATGTAGTGGCCTCGGGATGCCCGCCCCCTCCGAGGAGGGTGTTAGAGCAGTCTGTTCGATCGTTCCCTGCCGGTGCGCCGTTACAGGGCGACGAATTGACTGCTCAACAACAACAAAATCCAGAAACCAGTCTCGAGAGGCTGGTACCTCTAGTAGAATCTTTGACAGCGTGGAAGCTACTGTCAAATGTTTCTCGTTGGGTCCTGCAGACCGTGGAAAAAGGGTATCAGATACAATTCAAAAAACGCCCACCTCGGTTTATGGGGGTCTTGCCCACAGTGGTGGGCCCCGAGCAGGTTCTGGTCATGGAACAGGAAGTGAACACTCTGTTAGAGAAAGGGGCCATAGAATATGTACCTCCCTCCGACAGGGAAACCGGGTTTTACAGCCGGTACTTCATAGTTCCAAAGAAGGACGGGGGATTGCGTCCCATTTTAGATCTTCGAGTTCTAAACGAGTCAGTCATGCAGCTCAAGTTCAAAATGTTAACATTGAGACAGATCGTGCCACAGATCATGTCCGAGGACTGGTTTGTCACGATAGACCTCAAGGACGCATATTTCCATATTTCCATCCGTCCGTGTCATTGGAAGTTCCTGAGGTTTGCTTTCGGGGGCAAAGCATACCAATATCGTGTTCTTCCATTCGGCCTAGCTTTATCACCCCGCACTTTCACCAAATGCATGGATGCAGCTCTGGCGCCGCTGCGCCTCCAGGGTATTCGCATCATGAACTACATCGACGATTGGTTGATTTTAGCTCAGTCGCATCAGTTGGCGGTTCAACATCGAGATGTTGTTCTCGCCCACATGAAAGAGCTGGGGTTACGGCTGAACGCCAAGAAGAGTGTGCTTTCTCCTCTCCTGAGGACCACTTTTTTAGGCGTGGTTTGGGACTCAGTGTCGATGCAGGCGCGCCTGTCACCGCCACGTATAGAGTCCATCCTTGCAGCTGTGAAAAGTGTAAAGCTAGGCCAGCTACTCACTGTCAAACAGTTCCAGAGATTGTTGGGTCTCATGGCAGCAGCTTCCAACGTGATACCTTTTGGACTGCTGCACATGAGGCCCCTGCAGTGGTGGCTCAGGACCAGGGGGTTTTCCCCGAGGGGCAACCCATTTCGCACAATCAGGGTCACGCGGCGATGCTTACGTGCCCTGGTTATGTGGAAGAAACCTTGGTTCCTGTCCCAGGGCCCAGTGTTGGGAGCTCCTTGTCGTCGCAAACTGCTAACGACGGATGCTTCCCTCACGGGTTGGGGAGCGATCCTGGAGGGTCGCTCATCTCAAGGTCTGTGGGAAGACCATCATCGTTCCTGGCATATCAATCGCCTAGAGATGTTAGCTGTCTTCCGGGCTCTGAGGAGCTTTATCACAGATCTCAGGGGACACCATGTGTTAGTACACACGGACAACACGTCGGTAGTCGCCTATATCAACCACCAAGGGGGTTTGCGCTCGCGCCCGTTATCCAACTTGGCACGCCATATCCTCTTGTGGTCCCAGGGGAAGTTACTGTCACTCAGGGCAGCTTACATCCCCGGGGTCCAGAATATAGGAGCAGACACTCTGTCGAGGCAGGGGCCGAGGCCCGGGGAATGGAGGCTCCACCCCGAGGTGGTGGAGCTGATATGGAGGGAGTTCGGCCAAGCACAAGTGGATCTGTTTGCGTCTCGAGAGACGTCTCACTGTCCACTTTGGTTCTCCCTCACGCATCCAGCTCCTCTGGGACTGGATGCTATGGTGCAGACGTGGCCGAGGCTACGTCTGTACGCTTTTCCCCCAGTTGCTCTGCTCCCGGGAGTTCTGGAGAGAGTTCGCAGGGACCGGGTTTGCCTGCTTCTTATAGCCCCGCGCTGGCCGGGCAGAGTATGGTTTCCCGATCTTGTGTCGCTCCTCGACGGGCCTCCTCTGGAGCTACCCGTCAGGAGGGACCTTCTGTCCCAGGCGGAGGGCTCGATATTTCACCCCCGCCCAGAACTGTGGAACCTGTGGGCTTGGCCTCTGAGGGGGCCCAGCTCATAGAGTCAGGTCTCTCAACTGAGGTTGTGGAGACCATTCTACAGTCCAGAGCTCCCTCCACGAGGAAACTTTATGCCCTGAAGTGGAGAGTCTTCACTTCTTGGTGTAGTGACCGTCGGTTGGATCCAGTCAACTGCCCAATTGGTACAGTTCTGGAGTTCCTGCAGGACCGGTTCACTGCAGGTCTGACCCCGTCCACCTTAAAGGTTTATGTGGCGGCCATAGGTGCTTACCACATTCCTTTGGGTGGAATGTCTGTGGGGAAAGACCCTTTGGTATCTCGTTTCCTTCGTGGCACTTGGAGGCTGAGGCCTGCAGTTCGCTCTAGGGTGCCACCATGGGACTTGTCCATTGCACTTCAAGGCCTGTCCCTGGCCCCCTTTGAGCCCATTGAGGAGGTTCCTGAGAAGTTTCTAACTTTGAAAGCTCTTTTTCTTCTGGCTATCTCTTCTCTCAAGAGAATTGGGGATCTTCAAGCATTGTCGGTTGCTCCGTCATGCTTAGAGTTTGCTCCGGGTAGGGTGAAAGCTTTTCTACATCCGAGACCGGGTTATATCCCCAAGGTCCCCACTAATGTGGTCAGACCTATTGTCCTGCAGGCCTTCTGTCCTCCTCCCTTTCAAAATGCTGACCAGGAGGCTAATAATTTGCTTTGCCCTGTGCGGGCGTTAGACGCGTATGTCCACAGAGCTGCCCTGTGGCGTAAAAGTGATCAATTATTTGTGTGCTTTGGGTCCCCTAACAAAGGAGGTCCAGTGTCTAAGCAAAGGATGAGCAAGTGGGTGGTCGAGGCTATCTCACTTGCTTATGAGGCGGCTGGGCAGCCTTCTCCTTTGGCTGTCCGGTCGCACTCGACGAGGAGTATGGCGGCCTCTAAGGCCCTTATTTCAGGAGTTTCTTTACAGGACGTCTGTGATGCGGCAGGCTGGTCCTCACCGCACACTTTCGTCAGGTTTTACTCTCTGGATCTAGACTCTGCTCCAGGGTCTCATGTTTTGTCTTCCTAGTGCTGCTCTCTAGATTACACACAGGACAGACATTCGTAGCTATGGAGGCGTTGGTATAGACGTTCCCCATAGCGTCATTCTCGACGCAACGGGAGTTCCCTTGAAAGGGAACGCCTCGGTTACGACTGTAACCTCGGTTCCCTGAAGAGGCAACGAGCGTTGCGTCGCCTTGCCATATCTCCTTCATGCCTGTCAGCTCGACTTCAGACTTTTACGAAGCTTTCGTTTTCTGTTTCGGGCCGGCTTTTATAGTTTCCTGGTACGTGACGTCACCCGCCTCTGACGTTCCGCCACACCATTGGACTGATTTTACATGTGCTTCAAGACGTCATCACGCAAAGCGTTCCCCATAGCGTCATTCTCGACGCAACGCTCGTTCCCTCTTCAGGGAACCGAGGTTACAGTCGTAACCGAGGCGTTTGATCACATCAAGTGTGAACAAAAAAATTGTGCAAAACTGTAATGTGATTGAAAGACAAAAGCCTTCCAAAGGAATACAAAGCAATTATTATAGTGTTTTCAAATAATAATTGCATTTGTCAGAAGTTGATTAGCCTTGCAGTGTTGCAATGTTGAGAAAACACTTTTTAAAAGCAAAATTATTTTTGTAAATTCAGTAGGGGTGCAACAAAATATCGTATCACAATCTATCGCAATACAAAAAGGCAACGATATGTTTCGTGGATAGTGACAATATTTATTGTGTATAGTTCACCCCAAACTATAGTTTTAGTGTCAGTACTACATTAAACTACTATATGTAAGCAATAAGGTACGAGAGGCTGTGCTGTATTGTGAATAAGTAACGGCTGAAGGGCGTTGTTAGCCACGACGCGAAGCGGAGAAAATTGAAATTTTCTTCTAGAATGATCATTTTTATAAAGCTTGTATATTTAGGTTAAGTAATTTCACTTAAATGACAATTACAGTTTTTCTCGATTGCTTAAACACATTTCTTGAAACTATGCCTCGTATTCTCAAAACTGTAAACACAAATCCATAACGTCTCACCCAATTCCCCAAACATCCTATTTTCAGGTCAAAATGAAGCTCTAGACTCAAAACCATTCACTCTTGCTGAAAAACCAAACTTTGCCCTCAGACAGGACACACAAGCCCTCAAAATCACACACACTACAACATAGTCTTAAACACTGCTGCAATAAATTCAAAACAACATTTCCAAAACTTGTAAGTTATGTTGCTTGTGGTTCCCCCCTCACAAACCTTTTCACATAATGAACACAAAAGACACAACCAGTGGATACATTGGCAGATGTTTATTCATTCATGTACACAGTACAATGAAAAAAAAAAAAAAAAACTCTTTTTTTCCCTTTTTTTCTCCTCTAATTTTTTATTTATTTTTATATTTACTTACAGTAAGATGTGTGTGACCATCATATGACAGTAAAAGAGCACACACAAACCTTATTCTAATATGGAATTGTATTGGAATGGTAAAGAGTGTTGTTACATGACAGGAGGGCCTCCACTCAAGGAGACAATATGATGAACACGTCTAAGAATGTTTCATGTATGGTTGAAATACCATCATTTGCCTAGAAAGATAACATTCTGGAGTCAGGACTATAAAGGAGAAAGGATGCCCTCCCTTCACTGTCACACTCTGCAGCCACTCTGTGTGACTGTACGACTGCTGGCCTTTTCTTGCAAGAAAATACACCTAATCAAAGACTATTGGAAATGTTTGTTTTTATTCAGTGATAGAATTTTGTTTGCCACCACACCTCCATGAAGGTTCTCGAGGCGACGGTAAAGCGACTCAAATTTGGCCTTACTCGTAGCCCAGCCTCCCTCATAGTCATACCATTGATAAAGACATGGGCAACTAGAGTGGCTTGAATTTCATCTGAGACTGCTTGTCTTCTTGCCCTTCCTCTTCCTCCTCCTCCTCCTCCTCTTCCTCCTCCTCCTTCTCCTCCTCCTCCTCCTTATCCCTCCTCGATCTCTTCCTTCATGTCTTTCTGGATCCATTGTTCCAAAACTCAATAAACTGATTTGGGCCCTTTTATCTATCTATTGGAGGATCTGATTGATGTGTGTTCAATTTTGACTCTTATGGCGCTTTTCCACTACACAGTACCAGCTCGGCTCGACTCGACTCGACTCGACTCGACTCGGCTCTGTTTGGTTTTCCACTGTGTAAAAGTTGTACCTGTACCTGCTTCCAGGTACTTTTTTTCATACCACCTCCAGCGAGGTTCTAAGCGGGCTGAGGTGAGCTGAGGCGATACTAAAATGTGACGTGAAAACACGACAGACTGCTGATTGGTCAGAGAGAATCGTCACTATTCACTGCGTCATCATTGCACGCGCCAGACGGAGTATCCTGAATAAAAAAACAGCAAAAACAAAAATAAAAACATCCAAAAACAGCATACACTCGATTTCCTCCATTGTCCTGTGTGTGTGGGTAGCGGGTGTGTCTCGCGCGTCTCACGTAAAAGATTAAGTCACGGCAGTTTCCTGCGGCGTCGCTATGACGACCAGGTACTATTGTGGAGGTACTATCTGCAATGGAAAACGGAGCGAAAAGCGAGCCGAGTCGAGTCGAGTCGAGTCGAGTTGAGCTGGTACTGGTAATGGAAAAGCGCCATTTAGTGTTTCCACCTGGGTAATAGTGTGCTAACTGAGCTGAAGCTGTGCTGACTTGAGTGAACAATATTGAATGCTAGTGCTTTCTAAATGACAACATGGTCTAGGCAATGAGAAAGGAAGGGATTTGTGTGTAGAGTTTTGCAGTGACAGTTCAACAAATCTGACTCATGTGTCAAAACAGGGAATAGTGTTTATAGTTTAGTGAAATGGGTGTGCTTTTTGATAAATGGCATTATGGTTTTGAAATTTTAGTTCAAAAGCCTGGTTATAGTGTTTAAGCAATGGAGAAAAACTGTAATAGGTAATTTGCATTGCCATTTAAGTGAAATTATTGAACTTAAATATACGAGCTTGATAAAAATGATCATTCTAGAAGAAAATTTCAGATGGCACTTAGAGGCTTTTGCATCTGAACTCTTCATATATATATAATGTTAAATATAATGTATAATAATGAAATGGGGGAATATTTGTGGGTCCTGATAATGCCAAATGTATTATGTTACCAGTAAAAACTGGCCTACATTATTTTAAATATATCTAGTGAGTGACAGAGTGCAAGCATATTCGTCTAAAATAATTCTATATTTTCAGCTTCAGAATCATGAATAATTTTATTCTGGTGTCACCATTGTCCTGTGCATTGGGTTACCAGCACCAAGTCCAAGCCTATTCATTTACACCCACAATGTAATGTAAAATTTAGCATTTTAATCAACAGTACATTTTTTGTTAATCTTTTATCATATGTCTTGGAGTATCACAATAATATCGTATTGTGAGTTCAGTATTGCGATATGTATCGAATCGTGACATGAGGGTATCGCCTACACCCCTAAAATCCAGTGATCAAATGCTGTGTGGGTCTCAGTTTTTAGTGATAGGCACATGACTAGTGTCTGGTCTGTGCAATTCCACAAACCTGTAAGTAGGATTTTTTTTTTTTTGAAAGGAACATTTTAAAGAAAAAAGAAGTATGCCTAGTTAGGAGAATCAATGATTTATGAATAATTAATCCATAAGGTGGCACCACATCTTCAAAAGTGGTGGGGCAAAATTGTATGATTT
This sequence comes from Abramis brama, assembly GCF_963993115.1. Lineage (NCBI taxonomy): Eukaryota > Metazoa > Chordata > Actinopteri > Cypriniformes > Leuciscidae > Abramis > Abramis brama. Next base: position 50,661,052 of record NC_139965.1, on the reverse strand, counting down.
TGGGGTGTATAGAGGGGATTTATATTATGTGATTCCTAACACTTTACAACAAGGTTGGGCGTGTTACCATTTGCTCATGTAACCCATATTACATTTTAAATTAGGTATCATGAATTAATGATCTTTTAAAGCATTAATTGTTGTTTTTTATATTGATATACTATACATCATTAGAAATGTTCATTTTGACCTCTATTTTAACTAGGCATTCACCGATACCTCTTTTTCCAGAAGTAGGCCAATACTGCTACTTTTAAATCTTTGGTATAATTGCGTGTGTAGAACTGAACACGCCAATCTACTGCGCATATGTGGAACACGTCCGCCGAGCGGACCCCAGCATACACTTTCAGTAGTATAAATACAAGTAGTCCGTGTCCGTGCTGTCCACAGCTGTGTACGCATCTGAACTGGAGTTAATGCTGCGAACTGCCTAGCTGCAAGGGCAACATGCAGGAAGTGTAAAAAGTTTGTATATTATGCTAAACTGTGTCGATCAGTTCAATCAAATACGTGCGAGGTCCGTGAAATTGGATTACTATACTGTACTAGTTATGGGAAGTATGGATCATTTTACAGACTCAGATCTTTGAATCTCGTGAATCAAAATGAACAAATCTTTTTTCAAGTCAATTTGTTAATTTCAGCAGAATATAATTAAAAATGTTACATGTTAATAGCCAAACCACATCTGCTTACACAACGTTAATCACATTTCGAATAAGAAAACTCTATAATGCAGCCAAGGCCAAATTATGACAAACAGAAATGATTAATAAATTGCTTAGCTGGATCTTCAGGCTTACTGTATGCAGTTGGTTTATTCACCTCACCTCCCGATCCGAATCGTTCGTTCTTTTGTCTTCAGCTATGCAGTCTGTACAGGAAACAGAAATGATTAGTTCACCTATCGAGCCTTCAGGTCTGAGTCGTTCGTTCATCCCGTGACAGCCCCATAGGCTAAAGAGCAGTCTTTACAGGAAACAGAAATTATTTGTTCACTTCCCGAGTCTTCGAGTCTAAGTCATCCCAAGTCGTACCGGCTCAGTATCTTACAACAAATACAACATTATTTTATTATTATTGACTGTATGTTGTAATATATTTAGGTATCTTTTCTTTATCAAAGTGATTTTCCCCATCATATGGATAAAGTTTTTCTCTTTATTAAATCTCTTTTTTACCACATTCAATGTTATGGAACAATTTGTTTGCAAGGAAGGTTGGGTATTATTGCATCCAATATGGCTGTCACGTAACAAATTAACAAACGACTTAGACCCGAAGACTAGACCCTGAACTAATAATTTCTGTTTCTGGAACTGACTGCATAGCCTTAGCCTATGGGGCTGTCATGGGATGAACGAACAACTCGGACCCAAAGACTCGGTAGGTGAACTAATCATTTCTGTTTCCGGTACCGACTGCATAGCTTTAGCGTATGGGGCTGACACAGGATGAACGAACGACTCGGACCCGAAGATTTGGGAGGTGAACTAATAATTTCTGACTCGGTACCAACTGCATAGCCTTAGCGTATGGGGCTGTCACAGGATGAATGAACGACTCGGACCCAAAGACTCGGGAGGTGAACTAATCATTTCTGTTTTCGGTACCGACTGCATAGCCTTAGCGTATAGGGCTGTCACGGCATGAATGAACGACTCAGACTTGAAGACTTGGGAAGTGAACTAATCATTTCTGTTTCCTGTCAACACAAAATAAACAAATCACTCTCTGAGACAACTTGTTGTTCTCAGGTCATATTAAAGATTCGTTCAAAATAAACAAAACGTTCATGATCTATCCATCATTACACTGTGAATGGAATATTCAGCTTGTACTCCCAGCACACTTACAAGCACAGTGACTGTATCTACTTCTGACTCACAGGCTTGTGTGGTTGACACTGAGTCTTCCGTATAATCCTGTCCTACAGCACTTATGTATGCCATTTCAAATACGGTATGTTATGCTGTCGCAACACACAGCCAGGAAGGTGTCCTATTCAAAAGCCTTAATTCTGGTGGTTGGGTGTTTATCAGCAAACATTTCCCTATATTACCATTCTACTGTGTTCTTCATCGTGGACAAAGGGACACCACCACTCATGAGGAGGGACCTAATGTCTGCACTGCATGTGAGGATTGAAAACAATCAAGTCCTGCCTCCTAATGCCCTTCCTGTGCGTGCTTCACCTGTGCCAGTCTTTCAGTGCACTGTTGCTGAGTCAACTGAGCTTGGATGTGCTAAAAACTTTATACATTGCATAAAGCTGGATTGAAAGGGCACGCCTGTGAGCCAAAAACTTTGCCGTCTGCCACTCCCTGTTCGTAGTGCTGTGTCAGAGGAATTAAATCGCTTGCAAGCAGATGGGGTGATCGAACACATTGATGCCTCTGCATGGGTTTCACCATTTGTTGTTACGCAGAACAAGTAAGGTAATATTAGGATGTGGGTTGACCTCAGAAAGCCAATTAAAGCAGTGATTGTGAACTCTTTTCCATTGCCACATATGGATTAACTACTCTCTGCTCTAACTACTCTCTTTCTCTACCAGTGACCTGACTAATGCTTACAAACAAGTGCTGCTGCTGGAGGACAGTTGTGACCTCACAGCCTTTATTACTCACGTTAGACTGTTCAGTTTTTGTTGTGCTCTTTAAAGATTGGCTTCAGCACCTGCGGCATTTCAGAAGATGATGACCATCATCCTGACTGGAGTGCCAGGTATTAAAAATGACCTGGACAACATTATCATCCATGCACGTGACATGTCTATGCATGACAAAGCACATCATGCGGTCTTACAAGGACTACAAGCTGCTGGCTTGCAGGTCAATAAAGAGAAGTGTCGCTTCTGGCAACCCAGCCTGCTGTTCTTAGGTCATACTGTTTCAGCGGAGAGTCTTCTTCCTGATGAATCACGTGTACAGGTGATACTCAATGCCCCTGCCCCTTCTGATGGATCTACTTTGCACTCCTTACGTGGACTTATGTCGTGGTACAGTACGTTTATTCCTGGTTTTGCCACTGCTGTAGCTCCAGTGTGTGAATGCCTACAAGATCCAAATGGATTCAGCTGGTTAAAAGAGGCTGAACAAAGTTTGACCGAAGTTAAACGACTTCTAGCAAACAACCCTGCTTTGGTATTATTTGACCCCACACTACACATGACTGTCTCCACAGATGCTTCTGACTATGGTCTGGGAGCCATACTTTCTCAGGTCTGCCCGGATGGCACTCTACATAGATCATCAGGCACTGAGAACCCTGCTTACCACTAATGGCGCTTTTCCACTGCATAGTACGGTACGGCTCGGTACGACTACGGTTCGGTTCGGCTCACTTTGTGGCACTTTTCCACTGCATGGTACGGCTCGGTACGGCTCGCTTTAAATGGTACACCTCTGTTGAGGTTCCAAGCATAACTTACCGATACTAAAAAGTGACATGAAAACACTACAGATCACTGATTGGTCAGACAGAATCATCAGCGTCATTGGATTTGCAACACGGGACACCAAACCTGCTAGATTTAAATAGTCAGCAACAGCCACCGCAGTATTATTTGTTCGCACAATTTTTGTTAAACGACTTGCTTGAAAAACTAAACTTGAAAAAAAAAAATTGGTCTGAAGACTGGCCAGCTCCTAATAAAGACTGGTCAGTAGACGAGGTACAGACGTTCCTCTCGTTGGTAGCCGAGGAGCGGATCCAGCGAGATCTGGATATTGCGACCAGGAATGAATAGTTTTTCAGCAACGATCAGTCTATAATCCCACCCACTTTGAAGCAGTACTAAACTGCAGTGGAAAAGCAAACCGAGCCGTGCCGAGCCGAGCCGTGCCGTGCCGTGCCATACCATGCAGTGGAAAAGCGCCATAAGGGTGTCGGCCGTGCTGGACTTCTTGTAGCAAGGTGGTCTGCATGTCTTATGTCATTACGGATTCTGTTGTTTCGTTTCTGTTATCAGTCTTCAGCCACCACGGAAATCCACTGAGTATTGTTACTGATAACGGTGTTCATTTTACAGTATGTCTGCAGCTTTTGCTGCTTTTCTGGAAGGAAGGGATATTAATCACCACCATTCCTCTCTCTATCACCTGGCAGCTAATGGTGCTGTAGAGAGGTTCAAACGTGTGCTCAAACACACTGTAAAAAATGGCCATCCAGAAATATTAGCCATGGAAACCTGTGGTAAATGACTTCTTGCAGGTGTACCGTGCCACTACACGTGCTGCAACTGGTACTTCACCCTTTCAGCTCCTCTATGGCAGGGAAATGCACCCAAGGCTGTCTATTTTGCCATCTGCTCCGGTGCACCCACCAACTGACATGAACAAACACTAAATGAAAAAGTACACTGATGCTAAGCAAGGTAATACTCTTTGGATTGTGTTGTGGACTACTAATTTGAAAAGGAAACTAAACTGTTGTGTAAGACGTAATGTCTGGAGAACGTAAGTAAAAGATTAAACGAGACTTATTCCATCCATTTGCTACTCCTGTCCCGTGTGCTTCATCACTTAATAACTCCTGACAGATACCACACACTTTTCAGCTTTTTAAAATACATTTCTTTCTTTCTTTCTTTTTGTTTTTGTTTTTGTTTGTAATTTTTGTGTTTGAATATGTTTGATTTAATCTGTAATAATCAATTACAATAACAATCTCATTTGCTGTAAATTATGGTTTCCCACATTTGTACATTAGCTTACTCTTCATTCTTTATTTTTGGAGGTCTTTTGAACTAGTCACACATTTTTTGAGACTTCATCTAGAGAAATCTGTGGAGACTTAGAGATGTGTCTGACTGACCACATTTCCTGGTTCAACAAGATTCTCTACATACTCCATACACTCAAAGGACAAGATGGTATCCTTCACTCCAATGCAGTGTAAATAAAAAATGACTGTTAGTGCTGCATGAAGCATTTACAGTTGCTTTATAGGCCTTCTCAATTAAAGCTGTCATACATAGAGAGATCAGACAGGGGCGCTATAAACCCATGTTACTTCATAAGCGAATCTTGGATGTCACAGTGGCAGCTGAAAACCAGTAGGATAGTTTAAGATTCAAATAAGTAATAATAAAAAAACAAGAATAAAATGATAATTTTGTCTGAATCCTAATTAAAAACACGTTGAATCCAATTTATTAATATGAAGAGCTAGAATAATGACTATGACTATTAAAACTATTTAAAATATAAGAATATTCACCAGCATTTAATGTTGTTTAGGCTAGTGCGGAGAAGTAGACTTATATGATGTCTCCCACCATTTAGGTATGTAATCAGTTTTGTAAAGATGACATATGATTACTTGGACTGTAATGGATTTCCTGCAGTCTATTAAAAGTTGAAAGTTGATAATTGATTTTCAACCCTACACCTTTTCTTTGATAACAACAACAACAACAACAACAACAATAACAATAATAATAATAGGCCTATAGCCTAAATACAATAAAATAAAACTATTAAAAGACGCACTTTTAAATGTAGGCTACTTGACGAGCTGAGTTGATGCATTCGCTCCAAAATGCTTTTTGGACTAAGTGTTTCGTTGAATAGGTCTATACACCACACAATGTCCTCGCAGTTCAGTGCGTTTGAGTGGGCGAGTGGGGAAGCGCGAGAGGAGGGGTGAGGAAAGGAGGGGGTCTAGTCTACACGCACACACACACACGCGTACAACCGCACTGCTCTTCCCTGCTCGCGCCGCGTCGCTGGGAGCCCGCTGGATTTCTTTCCACACATCACTCCGTCTCGCATTTCGCCGTGTTTCATAATCGCACCCAAGAACAAGAGAAGAAGAGCGGGAAAAGGTGACTGTGGACCTCCAAAGACTAACAAAAAGAAAAGGAAACTCAACATCAGCTTTTCAAGATGAGCGAGGTGAGTGAATGAATCACGGGGGTTTGTCATTGCAGTAAATGCATCAGTGACTGCAGGTAAGTCTCCTGTAGAGCTCTTTATCGCCTGTCTCGTTTAGGTGTTATGCCTTCGGGGGAAATAGCTAGTTCGACAAGTACTTGCGACGAAATGCACAATTTAACTAAAATCAAGTATCCTATGTTTTATTTGAAAAGTCGTCTTTAACACATAACATAGCAGTGCTTTTATTTTTTTATATTTTTTTTGCACTTTCCATCCGTTTGAGCCTCCCCACCCCCATCCACCGCATCTCTGAAGCTGCACTAAACGCATCTGATCCGAGGCGCCAAAATCACCTCAGTGGAAAGTGTGCTATTCTTCCGCTTTTGGCCGTTTTTTTTTGGGGGGGGGGGGGGGGGGGTTAAGATAGGCCTAGGCTACTCTAACATATCTAGAAAATGTCTTAAGCCAGATGTTATCTTACGCACTATTCAGGAAAAAGTTGGTAGAAATTCAAAACAAATCTGTGAATACATTTTATACATGAAATTTCATTTTGTGACATGAGTGGTACGATTATTTGGAATATTAAATTGTTTCCCCTTAGCAACAGGCGAACTATCTCAGAATATGGCACGCATTTCCCGCTAGTTTATCAGTTGAATGATTGTGGTGGTGTGAATGTCCACATTAATCAAAAACAACTCTCAGATTACGAAATATTCAAGGATCCTTAAAAAGATAAATTTGATCAGTCCACAGTAGACCTAGGCTACTGGTAGAAATATTGAAAAACTGTCACTTAGTCATAGGCCTATTCATTATTTTTTAACGTGTCCTGTTTTTTTCCTTCCCAAATATCTACATTGGAAAAATGTTTTGCCAGGTAACCTAACATTTAAATGAGCTGTTTTTTAATCATAATTTCAGTAGCCTATATTTCACTTTTTTTTAACACATTTTAAACACTTTTTACAGTTGATCTAAACTGAGATCTAGTGTCTCAAAAACTCATGACTAAAACAAAACATTATTATGATTATATAAGATTATTTGAACTCTATTCTAGCAATAATAAACTTTTAATTACAATAATATTGTAATATGATGAAATATTTTATAAAGCTAGTAGAATGTGATTTATAGACTGTTCATGTGAGCATTTCTCATGATGAAGAAATGGAAAATAGTTGATTGTAGAGATTACTCTTTCCTTCTCATACTCCAGATTTGTGTTGTAGGAGCTGGTCATATTTAAGTAGCCTATGACATTCTAACACCAGCTCAGAGCTATTTATGATGGTCAGGTCAGGTGACATTGCTTAGTTGTATATGACCCAAAATGCTTTTGTCATCACATGAACAGATTCTCATGTGTGATAGATGTTGTAAGACAATCCATGTTTTGTAAAATGAGCAGAGTGGAAAAGTAGAAGAGAATAACTTATATATGACAGTTGGAACAAATCACTCCCACTGGGCAGATTTGTGGATCTACAGTTCATATATATATATATATATATATATATATATATATATACACACACACACACACACACACACACACACACATCTGAATTGCACTTTCTAGTTAACCGTAGAGGTGGGTTTCATCTTATGTTACACTGTGAAATGGTATACTACATTATATATACAGGCGAACTATCTCAGAATATGGCACGCATTTCCCGCTAGTTTATCAGTTGAATGATTGTGGTGGTGTGAATGTCCACATTAATCAAAAACAACTCTCAGATTACGAATTTTACAAATTAAGTACACATAGTTTCAAAGCAGCTTTATAGAAAATCATGATGTTAATGTTTATAATATCTTAATATCTTATAGTCTTATTTAGCAGAGAGCCAATCTATAATAGTTTACATTTTGCTATGATACAAGCAATCAAGCAATTAAGATTCGCTATAGTACTGTATATATCGCCCTACAAATGGACACTGTGTATATGCGAATAAAGTTGGGCATACTTATAGATCCCATTTTATATGAAGCTCTGTGATAATATTATGTTTTGTGACAAAATAAAAAATGTTGAGATGTATTGATATAGATATAGAAATAGAGTTATGAGAAGATACTGTATGTGTGCAAAATAAAGTTTACTGAATGTTTAGCTGTGTGATAATACAGTTTACATGTTGCGACAATAAAAACAATCACACATTTGAGATTTGCTATATATTGCTTTATGTGAGTATACTGTATGTACAGAAGTGAAGTAGATTGTTATATCCAACTTTTAATATATCACTAGCCAATAATAAAGTTTACATTTTTTTATGATATAATAGTCAAACAGTTTAGATTTGCTATATAAAACTCTAAACATAATTAGACTGGTTAAATCATTCAAAACCGCTGTACTGAATTTTACATTGATGTGATTGTGTTTGTTTGTGAACCAACTTTCTTTTGCACTGCGAGGAAGTTATTTGACTTTTTTGCGGCATGTCCTGCTCCTCTCATATGCAAATAGCGCAAAGCCCACCACCATGAACAGCAACCTCTTAAAAATAAAGGTTCTTGATTGACATATATGGTTCCATGAAGAACATTTAACACTCATAGAATATTTCTATTCCACAAAAGGTTCTTTATAGTGATTTTTTTCCCCCTTTAGATTGTTAAAATGTGAGAAAAAATTGGTTATTTTAAGAACTGTTCTATGGAGCCCCTAAAGGGACCTTGGCAAAAATAAAAATATACAGACTTTCACATGCTCACGAGAAACTTATCTCGTGCTCACGATAGTTTCTCGATAGTTTCTCGTGCGCACGCGACAGTTTCTCGTGAACACGAGATACATTTCTCGTGAGCACGTGAAAGTCTGTACATTTTTATTTTTGCAAAGGTCCCTTTAGGGGCTCCGTACTGTTCACTGAAGAGTTTTTTATGGAACCAAAAATGGTTCTTCTATGGCATAGCTGCAATAACACCACTTTTGAAACCTTTATTTTTAAGGGTGTACAGCACAAACTCTACTGGTTACACGGTATAAACGGCCCACCACACTACCCAACCTTAATAGAGACAATCAGAGAGAGAGTGAGCGAATGCGACATGCGGTGCTGAAATGTAAAGGGTCTGGAGAAACAGCCACACACATAGCCGCTGCTGGAAACACTCCAGCTGCATTTGCATCAATGGCAACTTCAACTTCTGCAGGCTTTCCTGATCTCTCTCTCTCTCTCTCTCTCTCTCTCTCTCTCTCTCTCTCTCTCTTCCTCCCCACTCAACCTACAGCAGCTCCCTGGGGCGGCACTTAAATGCTGCAATCTGTCTCTGTCTCACAGCCGTCTCTCTCTCTCTCTCTCTCTCTCTCTCTCTCTCTCTCTCTCGCAGGCACACTTTCTCTCCCATTCCCACCCTCCCTCCATCATTTCACCTGCTCTCCAACTGCAGTTCTTACAGAATGAAACAAGACAGATCTTTATTGCCGAATCAGCCGAGAGATGCAGAAAAAGAACGAAGGGTATGATGTGAAGAGAGTGTCGGTGAATGGACGCGAGGCAGGGAGTGAAGGTGTTAATTGCGTGGGCTGCTTTTCCGTTTCTGTCTTTCTTTCACGCTGTCTGTGACCTTGCTTTTCCCTCCTCCATCCCCTGAGCTTTCTCCCTCCCTCTTCATTTAATTCATCTCGTCTTTCAGCCACATTTCACCCCAAACACAGATGTCTGTTTCCTCTCTTCCTGCCTTGTGCAGTGCAGCCGCTCCATAAACGTCTCTTCCGCTGTCTTGCTTTTAAATGGGAAGGAAAAAGTGCAGAATAAACTCCCGTCGCTCTGGGCCGAGGAATGGGAGAAGATAGAGGAGGTGAATAAAAACAAACGCATTAGAGGGGGTTTACTGCTCCACTGCAAATCTCCATCCTATGGTGAACGGCTGCAGCCACATGATGTTACAGCAACGTTATGGCAATGTTGTTGAGACATTGATTATGATTGGCAACTGCAACACTGACTCACTCTCATTTCTATGTCCTTTTCTCCATACATTCTGTTCCTGTTGTGTTTTTTCTCTACAGAATTGAATGATTTGAGAGCTTGACTGAGTGACAACTACAAAGTGTTTCCTTGAGAAATGTCTTGTTTTTTTTTTTTAGCCTTGTTGATATTCACACATATAACATACATCTCAATGTTTCTTTTTTTAAATCAGAGAAACCTACCCAGACAGCAACATAGAGATCCGGCCCACATCTGGCACGTGTGGAATCCACATGTACTGTACCAGGTGTGGCCCAGATCTGGGCCGACACTATGTTGCTGTCTGGGTAGGTAAAAGTTTTAAGTACTTGGAGTTACCACAGTTATAGTTGACAGGATTGGTTCATGTAAACAATTTATTAATGAATATACCATAATTTATCACACTATCATTCTTATATTCATTGTTCATCATTTTCATTTAAGTGAAAGTAAAGTAAGTACATATCAAATGATCTGTAACAAAGCAATAGTGACACATGGCAAAAACATAGTTACTCACACTTTTGTGATGTGTCATTACTGTCAGATCTAATATAGTCGGCCCTGCATCATCATTTGTTTTCAGTTTTTCTGAAAATCCTACGTCGAACTGTGTCTTGTTTAAAAACTAATCTGCAGTAAAAAGAAGCGAACAAATGAACAGTGTATCACTGCCGTGATCCGGAACTTTATTAAAAATAAAGTTCATCCATGCGCTTTAATGTTATGATCATGGTAATGCAAAAACTTTTTCCACAATTTGGCATTGCTAAACCTGCAAATCCTCAGAGGCATCTCTATTGTTTTGTTGGTCAAGTAATCCTATGGCGGCAAATCAATGCCTAAAAGAACCGAGTGCACTACTGATGCTGGTACGCGCGATAAATGACTTCCGCGAGAGGATAACAGATCTACACACGAGGAAACGGGAACTCGCGAGCTCATTCAAACCCTGCGATCATTCCCCACGCTCTTGCGCTTGATCTTCTCTCGCCTGCTGCTTTTGCTCGCGAAGATCATGCGCAAGAGCGTAGGGAATGATCATGCATGCGTACGAGGGCTTGTATTGCGTGAAGAGGAGATGTCATGCGCGCATGCAGAGTTTGAATGAGCTCGGACCCGGGGGGGTCCGAAAGCCAGTCAGTATCTGGTGTGACCACCATTTGCCTCACGCAGTGCAACACATCTCCTTCGCATAGAGTTGACCAGGTTGTTGATTGTGGCCTGTGGAATGTTGGTCCACTCCTCTTCAATGGCTGTGCGAAGTTACTGGATATTGGCAGGACCTGGAACACGCTGTCGTATACGCTGATCCAGAGCATCCCAAACATGCTCTGTGGGTGACATGTCTGGTGAGTATACTGGCCATGCAAGAACTGGGATGATTTCAGCTTCCAGGAATTGTGTACAGTTCAACATGGGGCCGTGCATTATCATGCTGCAACACGAGGTGATGGTCGTGGATGAATGGCACAACAATGGGCCTCATGATCTCGTCATGGTGTCTCTGTGCATCCAAAATGCCATCAATAAAATGCACCTGTGTTCATTGTCCATAACATACGCCTGCCCATACCATAACCCCACCACCACCATGGGCCACTCGATCCACAACATTGACATCAGCAAACCGTTCACCCACACGACGCCGTACACACTGTCTGCCATCTGCCCTGTACAGTGAAAACCGGGATTCATCCGTGAAGAGAACACCTCTCCAAAGTGCCAGACGGCATCGAATGTGAGCATTTGCCCACTCAAGTCGGTTACGACGACGAACTGCAGTCAGGTCGAGACCCCGATGAGGACGACGAGCATGCAAATGAGCTTCCCTGAGACGGTTTCTGACAGTTTGTGCAGAAATTCTTTGGTTATGCAAACCGGTTGTTGCAGCAGTTGTCCGGGTGGCTGGTCTCAGACGATCTTGGAGGTGAAGATGCTGGATGTGGAGGTCCTGGGCTGGTGTGGTTACACGTGGTCTTCGGTTGTGAGGCTGGTTGGATGTACTGCCAAATTCTCTGAAACGCCTTTGGAGATGGCTTATGGTAGAGAAATGAACATTCAATTCACGGGCAACAGCTCTGGTGGGCAGTCAACATGCCAATTGCTCCCTCAAAACTTGTGACATCTGTGGCATTGTGCTGTGTGATAAAACTGCACATTTTAGAATGGCCTTTTATTGTGGCCAGCCTGAAGCCCCCATTTCCACTGCACACGACATTCGCATACGATTGTTGCATTTCGCCCCCTAGTGTCAGTCACACAGAACTTTGAAATTGGTCGTACCGTTACCCTCAGCAATTAACAATGGTAAAATTAATGCATTTAATGAATGTAATGCATGCATGAATATATCCACACAAAACAAATGACCCTCAATACATCTAAAATAAAAACATAGATTTTATAGAGCTAATCAATATAAATATTGATTTAATAATTATAAAATATTTGTTTCTGCCATAATTAATAATAACTGCCATTTTGCAGAAATAGCATTTACAGAATGACGTTAAAATATTGGTAAATCTTCGCGCTCATAGTTTTGATTAGAATACATCACATGACCAGTAGCATACAGTCTAGTCGCAGAAGTTCAGATATTTCAACATATCCGAAGCTCAAATCAGATCCGAAATTTCCACATAAGTGGAAAGGCGGCTTAAGGCACACCTGTGCAATAATCATGCTGTCTAATCAGCATCTTGATATGTCACACCTGTGAGGTGAATGGATTATCTTGGCAAAGGAGAAGTGCTCACTAACACATATTTAGACAGATTTGTGAACAATATTTGAGAGAAATAGGCCTTTTGTGTACATAGAAAAAGTCTTAGATCTTTGAGTTCAGCTCATGAAAAATACCAAGCCGAATACCAAGCCCGGAGCCCTCTCCTCGGACAGCACGCCAAATATGCATACCATTTATTCTATCCGACTTATTTGTAAGTGTGAACTCGTGAAACAGACAATGAAGAGTAAGATCAGTAGCCTAGAAATCTAGACGCACCCTAGCGGCAGCAAAATGTATTTCACAGCCAGGGGGGTCTAGCAACTCTCAATGCACCTTCTAGCTGCAAAAACCTAAATTGGGTCAGGCCAATCACGTCGTGTATAGAGCAGGCGGGGGCGGGCTTAACATATGACGACAGAGTTGCGACAGTTACCTGGCTGCCACTTGAAAACAAAGAATGACGGCTGCTGATGGAGAACAACGGTCTTTCGAATTGGCTTTGGCCGCGACTCTGGAGGACTTGGAGTTAAGTTTTTCTTTGAGAAAAGAGCATAGAACGGCACTTAAGTCATTCTTAAAAAAAGGAAGATGTGTTCGTCGTTTTGCCGGCCAGATATGGCAAAAGTTGAATCTATCAACTAAGCTCCGCTGTTGGGAAAACGATCTGGTTGGTTGAAGCGCTGTCCTATTGCGTGCAGAGGGAATTTGAAAGACAGCCGTTTATCCCGCCCCTCGGATTAAATCGCGTCTATGGTGAGTTTCCAGACCTAACATCTTGATGTAGGTCTGGCTTGCCAGGCTATAAGATCAGGTGAAAAGACTTAAATAACACACCCAGAGAATACAGACAACCAAAGCATTAACACGAATAGCAGTAGTGTCTGAGCACATTACTTATCACGGTTGAAAACCAAAAGAGCACCTCTTCATCTTAAAATGTTGTGTTATTGCGCTTCTCCATGCAAGAATGCTGTCCAGATGAAGCCTTGATTCCTGCTCTAGCTGTGTTATAACATTCGTACAGTGTTTGCGTGCATCTTGACACTGTTAACCTCTAGACAGCACTGGGAGATCCAGAGAGAGCACGTTTGAATTTGCTGTAGTATTAATATGAATGTAGTATATAATTTAACAGCGGGAATTTAATATACAATTCAACTGATGCATTCACAGGTTTCTTGTATATTGCCTCATCCAATCAGATTTATAATGTATTTCTTTTCTGTTTTTAATTCAAGTGTTTCAGAATGTAAAGCTGTTTTTGGACTGTCAAGCTTGTTATTCATTTGTTGTGATCATTTATATTTTGATATGCAGTTCCAAATAATAAAATAAATTGGATGGAGCACCTGTTATTTGTAAACAAGCTATTTTAATTTACTGGAATATACACAAATGGGCATTACTCCATGGAACACATACTATGAATCATGTAAATATGACAAATAGAGACTGAAATGTAGGTGACACTGATATGACTGATATGAATTCAGATTATAAAATTAGGTCATGTTGTATATCTTTATGTGCGTGTTTCTGGATATATGCCATATAGTTTAGCATTGAAGTAATTGTACTAAATGATCTTGATTTCTTAAGACAAGATCCAAACACGCACATTCATTACCACAATACAAATACATATGATGAGAGTTAAGTCCTCTTAGAAATCAGTATTCTTTAATAATGTATTATAATAAGATATAATGCTATTCTTTATCAAAAGTAGGGCTGTCACAATCTCTCGATTAAATATGAGTTCTCGATAAAAATAAAAAAAATCCTCTATTGCAATTTACTTGTGTCAATTAACCGGCAAGATACTGGAAGAGGCGCATTCCACAGACGAGAATCCATGAACCGCATTATTAGCATGTTTATATAGGCTGCACAATATATTTAAACCATTTAAAATGTACATATACTGCTATTGTGAAATCTCGAAGGCTGTGATTAAATTAAATAAATATATGTGCTGCGGGTTTCAGAGTGAAGCGCAGCGCTTTGAATATTTACATGCATGCACAGTTTCTTTCAGCATCTCAGAGCGGCTCTGTTCGTAGTAAACGCTGCTCCACACAAACTCAGTCTCTGCATGTGCTGGTTTTTGGGTTTTCAATAATGTACATTTGAGAACGCATAAGTTCACACATACATGAGACGTTAAACCGAGGTCCGGACTCTCTGTGGTCACAAAAAATCCCAAATTTGCCCAGTGGCCTCTGTCCATCATGGCCTCCTAATCATCCCCATATATATATATATATATATATATATATATATATACACACTAATTGGCTTCATCACTCTGTCTCCTCTCCACCAATAAGCTGGTGTGTGGTGTGTGGTGGGCGATCTGGCGCAATATGGCCCCCTTCTATGTAAAGCGCTTTGAGTGCTGAGAAAAGCACTATATAAATGTAATGAATTAGTTTTATACATGTAAATAATTAATTTGATCATTCATTTACTTGTTTATTTACTTGTTTATTTAATAATTTACTTAATTTATTACAGGAAATGTCGCGCACAAAACGTGAATTATTGTCCAACATTTTCTGAGTAATTGGTGATAAAGAAAAATCACAAGGCGAGCCAGTGGATATCACAAAAGCAATGTGCAAACTTTGCGTTAGAGTTATGCCGGTGATGAAGTCTCAAACATCAGTCAATTCACTACAGAAAGCAAATTTGCAAATTAGCCCCACCTCCACTCAATCACAACATCTCAGAATACCTGATCCACTTGGTCAACTTTACTGTAGTAAATGCTGCACAACGGCAATTAGAAATACTGGTTTACGTCACCAATATATGTTTGAACCAGAAACCGATTTAGAAGGCTTGTATTACAAGTCGATGTATCAGAATGGTAATGTGTTTTATGTATCACTCTCTACAACGTTGGACACTTAACTATAATTAATATGTATGATATGATAAAAACATATTTGTGACGTAGAGAACAACTGCGATTTCAATCATCTTTTTTTTCACTGCAGTTTTAAGGAGAAAATACTCAGCAATGGTATTGACTTATGAATTTGCACATGGTTTGTCGGTGTTTGAAGTAGGCCTAAAGTTGCTCTTCATTTTCATTGATGACTGATTCTTTCAGTGTTCTGGCATAATATAGACTGTTAATAATTTTTATTATAATTCATTGTATAATAGACCAAAATGTTTTTAAAACACTTTCTATCATTTGTAAGCTAATCTATCTAGTATTTCATTATTCTCACATCACGTCAGTCATGCGGTGATGCTTTGTGGGGCAAATTAATTGTTATATTAATTTAATAATAAAAGTAGCCAAATAATAATAATTTAATATATTAATCCTCTTGATATTGCCGATAGATTATGCTTTTGACGATATCTCTGGCCATTGTCTATCGCCGCTATGCAGCACGGGGGGTTATCGTGGGCTGCGCCTATTAGGCCTACTCATGTGCTGATTGGGTATTATCTGAACGTGTTCCTCCCTAACTTTTTTAATAAAGCATCATAAAGTTTTGTTTCATAGCAAATTGTTGAACTGTAATAATTTACACGCATGGAGCAGCTCGGTTAACAAACTCCATCTCTGCATATGCTGCGAGATTGGGTTGCTGTGAGTTTGGATTGACATTATGATCGAGTCATGGCATCGGCTGGATGCACTGCAAATTTTATGTATATACTTCTTCAAGAGTTGGCAAACAACTCCAACACAATCTGATTTGAAAAAACAGCATTTTACTGTCAAGACATTAAAAGTTGAAAAACAAACCAGTAAGAAATGTACACCTCAACATCAGCAACTCAAGATGTTTGAGTCACATGCATTTGATTTTATGACTAGAAACATTGCATAGCTGCAATTTTAACTTTACAACTGCAGTTATATGCATATGCAATATGAAAAGTAGCAGTTATCATGCCATTAACTGTAGCACATATCATTTTGCAGTAGAGCTGTTATACAGAGCCCTATATACTACACTAAACTAGTTGCACTGTAGTCAACTGCATATCCTGGGGAAGGCAACTGGCTGTACTGCATTTACACTACAGCAGACTAAAATTTAAAATCCATGTACGCACTGCAGTACAGTTTGTGATTGTGCAGTAAAGCATCATTGTGCGACACAAAACTGCACCTTTTACTGCATAAATTGCAATAATACTGCAATCATATTGCAATTAATTTTGTAAGAGGATGTTTAGCATAATGTTCACACTGCTATTTTTTATACATTGAAGTAATACAGCGACCAGGAACATAAACTTGGATTTATTTTCCAAATCTTCTCAAGCATACAATAACTTTATGTTTTAACCAGATTGAAATACAGATTAAAGGCATTTACAGATTTAAGGAGAAGTCAATATTGAGTGCTGTTGGTTATGGATAGCCAGAAAACTACTAATTTAGCTGAATTATGCAACAAAACTACATTATTTCCCATTATTCTCTGTAACAGCGTGGAAATGTAAGTCAAGTCAAATTTATTTGTATAGCGCTTTTCACAATACACAGTGTTTCAAAGCAGCATTACAGAAAGACATGTTAATGTTTATATCTTTATCTTCATGCCTTTTAGTAGTTGGCAAATTAGAGCTGGAAAATACACAGAAAAGAAGGTCCTTGAAAAGCTGTCTTTGTAAGGAAGTGAAGAATAAAAATAAAATATTAAAGTTTGAGTTCATTTTATTCCGTCCTACACACACGTTGTAATTATGTTTCATAACTTATAAGTACGAGCTTCTTAGCAGCATAAAACTGCCAGTGAAGCACAACTTTGTGGGACTGTATGTGCACGCATCCACTGAATCATTAATGGTGTTTTTTGTCTTTTTAAAAGTTTGACATCCTCTGGTCTCTGCATGTTACAGTATATGAAAAAGAGCAGCTTCAGTCACATGGGTTTAAAATTACATAACGGTGAATAAATTATGACAGTGTTTTCAATTTAGGGTGAACATCCTCCACGGATGGTTTGCAATCAAATTATTGATTGTATGTAAAAATATTTTGCAGGACCTACAGCATTATTGAGCAAAGGGCAACACTTACGAGTGTTCGCTGTTGTGATCTCAATCAACCGTGTGTAGCCCAAAGCAGACAGTATATCGCCGGCGTGTGTCTAACTCTCTCTCTCTCTCTCTCTCTCTCTCTCTTTCTCTCTCTCTCTCTCTCTCTCTCTCTCTCTCTTTCTCTCTCTCTCTCTCTCTTCCCTCCAGCGTGGACACACAGGGGAGGCCAACAGCAGCCAAACATCCTCCACAGACAACAAAGGTCTGTCTGCTGCTCCACGCATCTCTTCATACAGCCACTCTCACAATGAAACACTGGGACAGTGTATCTCACATAATCTCACTGTGCATTCCAACTGTAATTTAGACACTATTTACTTTGCAACTATCAAGTGATGCATTATTTGTGGGGTTCAGAAAGCAAGCCACCTAGCATCCATCCACAAACACCCCAGCATCACAGCAGCAAGTTTTGCATGGGCACATTAGAAAAAGTACAAATCTATTGTCATTTGTGTCCTTTTTGAAAAGTGTACTTAATTGTATTGAATGTGCACTTGTAGTGTAAAAATTATATAAAAAACACATTTACACTTTCATGACTTTCTTAACACACTTAAAAAAGTACATTTAAATATTGTTTTAATATAGTTTTTTGTCATACTTTAAATAAGTACACTTATTTTGACGTGTTGGCTATCATATTAAAATATGTCAAGTGCTTTTATTTTAATTTTAACTGTAGTATGTTGTTCGATATTAATATATTTTAAATGTACCTAAATTGTAACTTCATCATTACAAATGTGTGATTACAAATATATTTGAATACATGATATACAAGTTTCAATAGAAATATTTAGATTATTAGAATATTTAATTTACCACAAATCATTACAGTGCATTCGGAAGTATGCTTATTTCAAAAGACAATAGAGGTAATTTTGAAATTGCATATAAAGATGCACTTAAGTCCTACTTAAGTGAGTCAAAATGCACCCTAAAATTCAGCTAATTACATTTAATATGAATTTAAACTACATTTCCATTTTACTGCAATTAACATGGAATTAAGTGCCTTAAAATATTACATTCAGTTTGTACTTAAAGGGATAGTTCACCCAAAAATTAAAATTCTATCATTACTCACCCTTAAGTCGTTCCAAACCCGTAAGACTTTCGTTCATCTTCAGAACACAAATGAAGATCTTTTTAAAGAAATCTGAGAGCTTTCTGTACTCTACCTTTCTGTACAACTACTTTCAGTGTTTCCCCTACCATTATATAAGGGGGGCGCCCCGCCCTCCTAACGGCTCCCCCCGCCCCCCTTGAAGGTCAAGTAAATTTGATTTGAATTTATTTATAGTGCCAGATTACAATTTGTTATTTTATTAAAAAAACTAAATAGCCCTTAAGTAATATGTTATTTATCTTATTTCCACGATGGCATGTCTTTTCTGTCTGTGTTTGCGCGTTTACAATTAGCTATTCCAATGAGTGCGCAAGCGCGCACACTCACACACAAACAAACACTTGCGTCAAATACAGATGAGCACTAGCGGACAGAGAGCGCGCGGCGGGAAATATGTCGCTGAACTGAAGATGGCAACACTCACTCTACTGCGAGTAGCAGCCGGAGTAGCTCTCCTGCTCCGCCCGTTTCACACATATTTCGTTTGCAGTGTGTATGCGGTGAGTATTTTTTTTCCATAGCCTACCCATGTTTACAAAGCTTTTACACTGCACGCGGATGCAGTCCGTCGATGATCGATTTCTTTCAGTTGCGCTGCGTATACAGCATATCGTTTCCGCACCGAGTCTATTTTTGCCGTTTATATACTGTCTATGATTTTTTCCTGTGCTGCAAACGCTGAAT
Organism: Abramis brama; assembly: GCF_963993115.1. Lineage (NCBI taxonomy): Eukaryota > Metazoa > Chordata > Actinopteri > Cypriniformes > Leuciscidae > Abramis > Abramis brama. The sequence continues at coordinate 50,641,552 of NC_139965.1, read as the reverse complement.
TAAAGTGACAGCGCATGTTTCGTGGGCAAAATGAACACAGATTGACCTGAAAATGTAGTCATTTCACCATAAGTGCGATTAATTAAATAAAATGTAGTAAATTTATTTAATTAAATACTACTTTTTTCACTTTAAGACCGGGGTTAAGCAAGGAAAACAATTTACCTCAACAAGGCGACATAATGACATTCCTGGAGGTGGAAAAACAAGTTCTTTGTGACATGCAAGATTTATTGTATTAAAATTTAAATGCAAAAGATGTTAATATAAGTACATGGTTACGTATTTTACCACTTGCTTGAGCAACTTAATATATAATTATATAGAAGTAATGCATTGAATAATACATTGTTTAAATTGTTTAAACGTGAATGTGCGTTCACAGCAGTGCTGCGTCTGACATGATTGTTCTCTCCAATAAATGCATCATAGAAATAAAAACTTCTCACAAAAAAGCCCATTTAAAATTAGTTTGTCATATAAATGTATTAACACATTAACGAACAATGAATGAGCAATATATTTGTTAGTATTTCTAAATCTTTTTTTAGTTGTTAGTTAAAAAAATAAAACTATTAAGCTCTGGTCCATTAATATGAACAAATACTTATATACATTTAACAAAGGTTATTTTCAAAAGTCAGTTTTAAAAAGATTAAAATATGTTTATTTTATTTTTTTAAACAGATATCTTATGTTAACATTTTTAGCGCAATTTTCCCCCGGAAATTGCGCTTATCAACTCATGATTTCTGTTCTGTGCGTCTGTGCGCACCAATCTTGCACTTCTATCTACTCCTCAATCAGACCACCTAGAGACTTCGGGTTTTCGGCATTATGTTAAGAAAGGTCTAATCTCGGGAACGCACCAAAAAAAAAAAAAAAAAAAAAAAACCTGTAAACCCCCCCCCCCCCCCCCCCCCAAACCTGTAAACCTAGGGGAAACACTGACTTTGATGCCTCAAAAAGTTCATAAGAGTAGTTGTAAAACTAATCCAAATTAATTGGGTTTAGTACACATTTTCTGAAGAGACACGATAGCTTTATATGATGAACAGATTGAATTTAGGCTTTTATTCACATATAAACATTCATCAACTCACACATCAGTTATGTTAAAGGTAGGGGTGTAAATTGGACAGTTCATCACAATACAGCAGGGATATCGATTCTCTCAGCCAGTGATACGATATTTGCCAATACCTCAAAACATTTAACGATTACGATTCAATTCGATTCACGGCTATATCGATTGATTTATCGATATTTAGATATTATGTGCCAAGTTTACACAACCAGTTACGTTTATTAACTTACAAATGAAACCAAAATATATAACATGAATGTTTAACTAAACTCTTTGAAAATTGCAACACCCTCTCCCAATTGGGACATTTACAACAGAAGAGTTAATTTGCAAAAACAGATAACTCTTCTTGTTCATTTTCATAAATCATGTTTTTTTTTGTTGTTTTTTTGTGCATTCCAAGTAATATCAATCAAACTGCATCTGGGTTGTTTTGATTAAGTAATAACAACTCTAAAAAATACAGGTTGCTTACAAAATTAAAGTTCATTGAAAGTATGTTTTTTATATAATAAAAATTTGTTTTTGTAGCAAAAGCAGATAACTCCAACAATGTTTTTTTTTTTTTTTTTGCAAAAGCAGATAACTCCACATTTCATGTTTCAGAGTTAAACAAAACTGTGATAAATAATAGAACACTCAGTTAATCTTTGTAACGTTAATATACTCAAATGACATAGACGCTTGACAAATTTTGTTGTTGTGATTAGACACAATACAGGGAGCTTTTCCCTCACCACTGTAACGTGCTGCTTTAACAAGTTTCCGTGAAAAAGTTTCAGCTTTTATTTTCATTTTTTTCTTTTTTGAAGATATCACAGGTTCATCAAGTTTGTTGAAATTATCCATCCTCGATTACTTTTAGTCAGCTTTTACGAAACTCCTCTCAGCTTTGTCAACTGACCTGAATACTGCAAGCTGATTCACTAATCATAATAATTCGCCCCGTTCACACCTGACGCGTTTTTTTGCAGTGAGAGGCGTCTTTTTTCATTTGGTTTCCTATGGCAGTGAGCGTTATGCGTGTTGTTTATGCGCCTGCTGCGCCTCGCGTTTTTGCAGTTGAAAAAAAAAAGCAACTCAGAGCGAAAAAAGCGTCCGGCGTCATCGCGTTTTTTTCCACTGTCCAGTCGAATGAATGGAGAGGCGGGTGAAAGTAACAGTTGCTTGAACACCCGGAGAGTGCGATGATGGAGGATAAACTGGTGCTCTCGCGGGTTACCAGGAGCTTAACGAACCGTAACTACCACAATGTTAACAGAAAGTAAATAAAAGTTAATAAAAGGCTGATTTGAGTTTACTTGACAGCTGTTTCAGTGGTTGCCTAGCAACATAAAAAACGCACCGCATTGCTCGTTCTGTGTGATGGGGCAGTGCTGTGTGCCTTGCGTTTTCGAACCTGAAAAACGCGTTAGGTGTGATCGGGGCCTAAAACTGACTTTTCGGGTTGTGTTCACAAATAACAAGGGTGCTGGCTACTTGTCGGTTTCTGCTGTAAAACACGAACTCGCGATGCCAGTGTTTACAGTGGACAATACCGGCTTTTGTTACAAAACGTGTTTAGGGTTCTGTCAATCTTGTCAGGTGTCTAGTTCAGCTGAGAAAAGTTACGTGAAGACGTGGAGAGTGTCAAAATAAAGGTACCATATATCGATATTTTATGTGTGGCATCAATGCATCGATCCATATCGATGTATTAACAATACCTGTAAACGGTAGCATCCAGCAGGCTCGTTTGAGCTTCTGTTTATGTTTGCTGATCAATGTTTTAATGTGAATAAAAGCCCAAAATCTGTTCACCATAAAAATCAATCAAATCTCTTTAGAAAAATTTGACTAAAACGCTCAATTCATATGGATTAGTTTTACGATCTCTTTATGAACTTTTTTAAGCATCAAAGTGGTAGTTGCGTAGCTCTATACAGAAAACTCTCAGATTTCATCAAAACAATCTCCATTTGTGTTCTGAAGTTGAACAAAAGTCCTATGGGTTTTGAATGACATGAGGGTAATTAATTACAGCATTTTCTTTTTTAGGTGAAATATCCCTTTATTCTTTTAAAGACTATTATTTCCTTAACACTTTACAATAAAGTTCCAATTAATAGTTTAAATGAATGCATTAACCGACAATCAGTAATACTTTTGTTGCAGCTCAGGCGATCCTTAGAAATATTTTGGTTTGCAGTAACAGCAAAAAAAGAAAAAAAGAAAAAAAAAGGTTGGTAGGTTCAAGATTCAATGTAAAAAAAAAAAAAAAAAAATGTGGTCATGGTGAAGGTAGGTATGAATTTAGACAAATTTGCATATCGTGACGTCACTGACAGTTTTTCCAGAACTTCGTGCCAAGGTAAAGCGGTGTAGAGAGAAAAAAGAGAGAGATTTTGAGAAAAAAAATTTTTTTTGTTAAATAACATTTGAAAAACCTGTAAACTGAACACCAAAAAACAATATTAACTATTGAGCGGTGGTGATGCGTTCATGTAACATGTAAGGGTGGCGCTGCCAATAACAAACCTAAAAGCTGTCACAAAGAACTGGCAAAAGTAATGATTATGAATATGTCAAATATAGCAAGGAGACATTTCAATTGTTTATTAATAAACAAGTGTTTTCTGTGTCAGTTTCGGCTGCAAAGATGAAGTTGACGATGCTGACTCGCGATCTTCGCAGTAGGCCTAGTGAACGCGCCAGAGAAATGCATTTCATACGGAGTAGGCTATATAAGCAGAGAGCAGTCTGTTTTCTTTTGTTTTGAATTGTTTTGTTTAAAAGTACACATTTCAAGCTTTCTATAGATATTTTTTTCTGGTCTGTGAGGCAAGTAGCTTATACGCTGAGTTTCGGTTCTTATGAGATGACCTCAAGTTCACGCGCCGGCGCCTCCGTGTCCTGATTATATTGCCTGGCCTGCTATATTTACTTCTTCTACATTTATTAAATCCAGGCAATTGGTTGATGAAACATTGATTAAACTTAAGATACAATTAATACAAAACGAAATTCACTTTAAAGAAAGGCTTTCTACAAAAACAAAGTCAAAATCATGTCTGCCCACTCCATTTGTCTCCCGATATATTGCGCATCTTATGATCTTACTCATGCTTTTCACTTTTCATATAATCAACATATATATATATATATATATATATATATATATATATATATATATATATATATATATATATGAAACTAAATCGTTTTCTTTAATGACTAGGCTACAACACATAGGCCTATTAGCAGTAGGCCTACAGAGAAATTTAATGTCGGAGCGGGATTTAAGCGAACGCCGTCTTACCTGTGAGCATGTGGGGGAGAGGTACGATTTTCGAACAATCATTGAATATTATTTTGCTTGATATGCTAATCCTTAATATTTGATGTTTTAAATGCCTGTCTGAGGTCTCACGTCCGTAACGGAGAACTGTCATGTCAAGTCAAGTCAAGTCAAGTCATCTTCATTTTATAGCGCTTTTAACAATGTAGATTACGTCCGTAACATTGTTTTTTCCTCATAAATGCGAACACGAAAAATAAAATAAAATGAATATTTTATGTTCTGTGGAGAGCCAACCCTTCTTCATCCGGTGGGTAGTAATACATAATCCGCAAAATTTGCATAGTGTAATTCACAGAATTACTAAAAAATATTTTGCCACCTAAAAGTTAAAGATTTTTTGTGTCACGTCCCTCATTTCCCTCATATTAAATATAAAACGCATGTGTAGACTGATATTTTTTCTAATGTCTGGACTCCTTTATTAAGGGAGAATGGATATATAAACAGACATTTCAATATATTGGTATTAAATGCATTTTCTGACAATTTATATTTAAAGTTTTGACTGCAAATGTCACGTCCATAATGCTGGAATTGCCCAATAGTAATTTAAAGATGTGGTAGCATTGGATCTGGACGGGAAGGATAATTCTGGGAGTTGGAAGGGGTTAGTCGCTATTCTGCCTTCTCACACCGCAACACAGGTTCGTGGATCTGAGTGTCGCGATTTCGGTTTCATATTGCATATCGTTACTGCACTAATAATCATAGATGACGTCAAGGGTTTTTATTTAAAAGAAAGAACGTAGCCTACGTTTGTATGTAGGCCTATTATTCCAGTACCTGGCCTGTAGACCCGTTCGCAATTTGGTGTTGGGGGAATTTCTTACTTGAACTGAGTTAGTGGGTCCCTAGACATGAAAAATCACAGAGGTGCGTGTCCACGATAGTGCCACGAATTACGTAATGGTCAAATCAAATATGGCCGCCATCGGATGATGATGAAAATCCAACTTCTTTGTTTCTAAATGTATATACACATGTAATACCTCCATTTATATTTATTATGGTATGTGGGATTAATTTCTGATATTGTTACGACCATATTGGGTGATTTTTGACCTTGAAAGGTCATGGTCAATGTAATTTTCCTATTCTGAAGGCCATAACTTGGCCTTTATTAGGAATAAAAACCAGATGCAACAAGTCTAATTCTACTAAATCTGACATTTAACATTCATTGCTAATATTGTTTTTAACATTAAGGATCATCTTGTCATTGAAATGTCAATGTCAACATAATTTTTCAATAATTCGATAAAGATTTTTTTCTTTATAGTTACTTTTTATTGTATTTTTTTCCACAATTTTTTTTTTAATTATAACAAGACATGAAGAGAAGAAACGTAACAATTATAAACATCCCCTTTGAACTTTTATTTTAATTGGGTGTTAGTACAATGATATAAAATAAAACAATTGGGTGCAAATAAGACTATGTAGCAATAAAAGTGATACAAATGACATCATGCCAAATTAACTAAAAGTGCACCATATAGTTAGCCTAGAAATCTAGACGCACCCTAGCAGCAGCAAAATTTATTTTGCAGCCAGGGTAGTCTAGCAACTCTCCGTTGACTTTCGAGCTGGAAAAAACAAACTCTAGTCAGGCCAATGAAATCGTGTATAGAGTCAGTGGTCGGGCTTAACATAATGACGACAGAGTTGTGACGGTTCCGTGTGAATTCCCTGCTACCGGAAAACAAAGAATGGCTGCTGCTGCTGCTGGCGAACAGCGGTCTTTTGAATCGGCTTAGGCCGTGACTCTGGAGGACTTGGAGTTAAAGGGATACTTCAGGATTTAGCATTAAGCTTTGATCAGTAGAAAACCCGTAGTGTTTTCGAATTACCGTGCTTTCCACCCTCATATCCCCCTGAGACGAGAAATTTATGCATTTTTTGTTTGGAAAAAATCCTCCGATGATGCAAAAATCGTCATTTTACGTCATCGGAGGATTTTTTGTCCAGATTCTAAAGACTACAGCCAGTATTAGGGGCTGTTCTGCATGTTTTTAACCCGCCCATAGAGGGTGGGATCTCACTCACAGAATGTACACATAGTGTCAGCCGTCTTTCTTTGGAAGCTAAGCTAGCAGGCTCTTGTTCTGTGGAGAAAGCTGAGTAGTAGGAGAAAGCTGAGTAGTAGGGGTTACCATCCTCTTTTTTCCGGACATGTCCGGCCATCAAGATCGTCCAAAATGTCCGGCATTCAGCTTTTGCTTTCTGCAGTCGCCATTCATTGTTTACATGCACACCTTTTGTTTCAATCTAACTGAATTCATTCTGATTGGTGAATCTGAATGTAAAGTTTACATGAACGCTAAACAAGTGATCGGTTGATGTGCTTTTTAACATTGCTAAGAAAATTCCTGCTCCTGCGTCGCTCATCAGTAATCACACCACCGGCCTCGTGCCGTTCTCCCGCGCCCCTCAGCCTCGTCCTGCTCGCCACAGTAAACATAATGAATGGCGAGTGTAGAACGCAAAAGCTGAATCCCGGACATATTGGGTGATCTCGAATCCCGGGCAGACTCGTCACGGAGACTCACTAGTAGCCTAGTCTTGTTGTTTAACTGCACGCTCTTACCAGTAGGCGTGGCTTGGGAGTGGCCTCATAGAGCAGCGAAGCATTCTGGGAGTTGTTGTCTTTCATCCACATAAGCCAAAAATACATTTTCTGGCTTTTCTCAGTCTAGAAGGCTCCAAATTCAAAAATCACATTTCTACTACATAAATGACCCATTTTAAATACACATTCATCTTTCCAGAGGTGAAGTATCCCTTTAAGCTTTTCTTTGAGAAAAGAACAAAGAATGGCACTTAAAAAAGGAAGATGTGTTCGTAGTTTTGCCGACCAGATATGGCAAAAGTTCAATCTATCAACTAGCTCCGCTGGTGGTAAAACGCTCTGGTTGGTTGCAGTGCTATCCTATTGCGTGCAGAGGAAATTTGAAAGACAACCGTTTATCCCGCCCCTTTGATTGAGCCGTGCCAATGGTGAGTTCCCAGACCTAACATCTTGATGTAGGTCTGGCTTGCCAGGCTACCATATAGTCTGATTTCTCTCAAAGTGTACTGTATGTGTGCATGCATGTTAGTAGGATGGGTTTTTACAGGATGATTTTTCCATTTTTCCATGGCAGAATACGGTGCATGAAACTCCAGCAGCACGACAGCCACACCGGCGATTGTCACACTTGCCTGCACACTTACATACTGTGAGCAGACTTCGTGGTAAGGTCTTCAGACATTTTGATGGCAGGAGTGTGCCAAAGTGCTCCTTCCATTCATGTTCCGTTGACTCTAGTCTTGCTTTGGGATCCTTGGCTGTTGCAAGCAAGTGGCATGCTGTATGAACCAGAAAAGCCCCTCGTTGGATATGGCCTCTGATCCCACTACTTGTGGGAGGGAGAGCATCAATTCCAGCACTTCCACTGGTGTAGATTTCACCAGTGCCATACTGCTGCCAGATGTCCTTCATCCCGAGTTCTTGGAAGTATGGGCTGTAGTGGAGAAGCAATGCAAAGGTGTCTGTTTCATTGGAGACTATGACAACTCTCTTGCACTGCTTCACACAGACAGCCCACTCAACATGCACCAGCAACCTGGCATCAGCCTCCTCAATCCAGTTCAAGAGGTCTGGGATATCTTCGTCCTCAGCTGCCTTTGCTGGTAGGCAGCACCTCATCATCAATGACAACAGAGCTGACAATGACAGTAGCATTGGCACTGGCTCGATTGCACACCATTTCCCGAGCTAACAGTTGTAGATTCCGCTTGTTCTCTTCAGACGCCCAGAACTTGTCAAGTTGCTGAGGGATGGGTGTGTGTCTGTTCATGCCAATGATGTCGATGCCTGTTGTTGAGCCTGTACGCCGCATGCGCTCTCCTTCTTTCAGAGACATCTCGATGTAGGAATCTAGTACAAGATGGATGAACTCCGGCTCTTGGCAGAGGGATGATGTTGAGCTGATGATGGCATTGATGACAGCACCTAAAGTAGGGAATTGTGCTAGAGGCATCTGTCGCATCTTAGACATGAAGTCTACTACAACATGAGTGGCATAAGTACACTCAGGACTCCATTGGGTGAAATCAAGTCGAGGCTCGATCTCACTGACAAGTTTTGACTTGTTGACATAATTAGTGGCCGACCGATATTGTTTTTTTGATGGCCGATGCCGATATCTTAAGAGCAGGGTGGCCGATGGCAGATATAAAGCCGATATTTTTATATATATTTATTTTAATTAATATTTAATAAATTAGAAATAAATTAGAAAACAAATCTTTAAAATAAACATGCTTTTATACTTTAGATGGCAACTTCTTGAATCTGCAATCCTATTACAGTATTTTTCACAAAGTAATTGTTTAGAAATATATGAATAGCCTATGTGAATAAAAAGAAGGTAAACACTGTAACAGGGCACTCAGTAATCTGGTAATTTCGTGCTGGTAACGTTAATCATATTTTTTCAATAAAGACAAGGTAACACTAATTTTACATACAGCACAGTGAAAACGATATGAATATGACACAGTTGGCAACTGGATATATCACAGATATGAATATGACACAGTTGGCAACTTATATATAAGCATATTTTAAAATGAAGGATTTAAAGTTTTTCGATCGCGTCTCCTATGAAGCTGATCTTCTGTTCGCATTCACTCACTTCGCACGGACCCGCCGTCACCCGTAGACAGTAATGCACACTTCACAAGATATCACAGCTGGATTTGATTAAAGGACAACTCCAGTGAAAAATGAACCTAGGGGTAATTAACACATGGTTACCGAGTCGATCGTTCCCTGCGATGCGTTTTCATGAAAATCGAATGTATAGAGTTTTATCTTTAAAAACAGATTAGCTCATAACACTAGTATATGGGGCACAGAGTAAGTAAAAGTAAATCGCTAGTTAATACCACTAACAAGGCTCAAAATAGCCTCACACTAACACGGTAGCATAATGAGGGTCCCTACATGCAAACCGAAGCATTGAGAACTTTGTAAGTGTACAGACAGTTTAATAAGAAGATACTTTATAAAGACAGTACATTACGCGTTTACAGACAGGCGTCATCTTGGAAAACAGTCTCGACTAGTCGAGTCACGAACGCAGTGTTGCGTTAGATTTCACTATGCGTAATTCCTATCGACTAGCTCACTTAGCACGGCGTTCGTGACTCGATTAGTCGAGACTGTTTTCCAAGATGACGCCTGTCTGTAAACGCGTAATGTACTGTCTTTATAAAGTATCTTCTTATTAAACTGTCTGTACACTTACAAAGTTCTCAATGCTTCGGTTTGCATGTAGGGACCCTCATTATGCTACCGTGTTAGTGTGAGGCTATTTTGAGCCTTGTTAGTGGTATTAACTAGCGATTTACTTTTACTTACTCTATGCCCCATATACTAGTGTTATGAGCTAATCTGTTTTTAAAGATAAAACTCTATACATTCGATTTTCATGAAAACGCATCGCAGGGAACGATCGACTCGGTAACCATGTGTTAATTACCCCTAGGTTAATTTTTCACTGGATTTGTCCTTTAAATCTGCAAGGTTTGTGAAATTAAATGTTTATTAGATATTCAGAGATTTGTTTAAATGACGTAGATGCGCATTTGCTGAATGTTGACGGCAAATGAGAAAGCATTTTAGCCTGAATGTTTGCCTTTTCTGTTACAAATAATACAAAAGCAAATGCTTTACTTTACTTACTTCGCATATAATTTACTTTCTTTGTTTACCAGTTCTGTCTAACAAAGTATTAGATATGACTGACAGAGATCGTAAATTAATGAAGACGGAGAATGTGAGTGAGCGCTGTGTGATCTGAGGAGCTGCCGTTGCCGTTCTCTGGTGTTCTCAGCGCCGCCCGTCAAAATAAAAGTCCGGAGCGCCGTCAAAATAAAGGTCACAACACATTGGCCAATCAGAAAAACTTATCGGCCGATGCCGATATTTCAAAAATGCCAAATATCGGCCGATATATCGGCCTTGGCGATATATCGGTCGACCACTAGACATAAGCTGGAAGGTCACCATCAAACAGGGGAGATGCTGAAAGCACATCATGAGAAAGTATCTGCCGGATACTCATGCCCCGCTCCTTAGCAATGTCCATACTCCTATGTGGTATGGCCAGTTTCTCTAGTGCTTTGGCTTTGATGCCACATTCATATTTTCGCATGTAGTTTTGGTGACAGAGATTGTGGCAAAATAAATCAGCTGATATGACTGATTTAATAGAGCTATCTTCATCATCCTTCAGTTGATCTGCAATTCGTGTGAAAACAACATCTTGGTTATGCTTTACTGCAGCAATGAGTTTCTTCACACTATCATACTCACAAATTCTGTACTTGTCACAACATTTCTTGTGTTCCATATATCTGCATACAGACCCTTTCCAAAAAATTTGAATATCATGGAAAAGTTTATTTATTTCCATAATTCCATTCAAAACGTTAAACTTCCATAGATTATAGATTCAGGGCCCACAACTTAAACGATTTCAAGTATTTAGTTGTTTATTTGTACATAATTTGGCCTTCCAGCTCATAAAACCCACGAAAACAGGATTTCCAAAAATTAGAATATTACATGAAATCACACAGTAATTACACAGTGATACCATGGTCATTGAACCAGGTTTTGGTTCTTTTGGCAGTGTGGGCAGGTGCAAATCCTGCTGGAAAATGAAGGAAGCATGAAGTGCTCTGAAAATGTCCTGGTAGACGAGCAAATTTTGCATCTCATTTGGAAACCAAGGTCCCAGAGTCTGGAGGAAGAATGGAGAGGCACACAATCCAAGATGCTTGAAGTCCAGTGTGAAGTTTCCACAGTCTGTGTTGGTTTGGGGAGCCATGTCATCGGCTGGTGTTGGTCCACTGTGCTGTCCACTCAACGCAGCCGTCTACCAGGACATTTTTAGAGCACTTCATGCCTCCTTCAGCAGATGGAGATGCTGACTTCATTTTCCTGCAGGATTTGCACCTGCCCACACTGCCAAAATAACCAAAGCCTGGTTCAATGACCATGGTATCACTGTGTAATTACTGTGTGATTTCATGTAATATTCTAATTTTTTGAAATCCTGTTTTTGTGGGTTTTATGAGCTGGAAGCCCAAATTATGTACAAATAAACAACTTAATACTTGAAATCATTTAAGTTGTGGGCCCTGAATCTATAATCTATGGAAGTTTAACGTTTTGAATGGAATTATGGAAATAAATAAACTTTTCCATGATATTCAAATTTTTTGGAAAGGGTCTGTATAACACAGGGCAATGTTCTTGCATCCTTGTCAGAACTTGGAGGTGCACAAGGTGTAACACTTCTCCGTAAGGTTGTCATGAATTTAACACTTGTAAGCCTCATCTTCTGTCTCACACACCTTAGATTCTTCGATTCTTTTCTTCTCAATAGATGTCATTTTGCGAGAATGAGTGTATGACTTGTAGCATTTGTTGGTATTATGGTAAACAAACATGCTATTATCATTATCCACATCATCATCACCCATCAGAGTTTTGATACGATTTGTAACCACAACATTACGGATTTTAGCAGCTTGTTTGATTCTCTCACATCCTGTCTTTTCACTTGTTACAAGCAATTTATTTATTTATTATCTTCTTGACAGATGATGCATAACCTTTGATTAAGATTGTCCTTATCTGCCATTGAAGTAACCAAATTCAAGCTTTTGGGGTATTTTAGAATGCTCCATGTTGATCAATATGTGCGATGCTCAATAATGAGATGAAAACTTTAGGAACCTTGGAAATCTTTTAAATTTGACTACTTCTGGTAAAATACAAGAAAAGTCAAACCTTGTCTTCTTTTTTTCTGTGAACTCTGTCCAGTGCTGTACAAATACACAGTATAAGGGCAGACTGTAAATTTGAGTTAGTTCTCATGTACATGTGTAATGCTCACTGTTGAACAATATGTGCGATGCTCAATAATGAGACGAAAACTTTAGAGACCTTCGAAATCTTTTGAATTTGATACTCCTGGTAAAATACAAGAAAAGTTAAACCTTGTCCTCTTATTTTCTGTGAACTCTGTCTAGTGCTGTACAAATACACAGTATAAGGGCAGACTGTAAATTTGAGTTAGTTCGCATGTACATGTCTTTTGAGATTCTTCAGAATAGGAAAACAACCTTGACCATGCCCTTTCAAGGTCAAAATCACCCAATATGGGTCAGATCAATGGTCGAAATGAATTCCACATACCATAATTAGTCAAAATAGAAGTATTACACGTGTATAAACATTCAGAAACAAAGTTGGATTTTCATCATCATCTGATGGCGGCCATATTTAATTTGACCATTACGTATTGTGGCACTATGGCGGATGACCAAATTGCGAATGGGTCTACAGGCCAGGTCCAGGATTATATAGGCAATTTATATTCACAATACTTACTAAAATATAATTATTATTATTTTATTGCATTTGTATTAGTTGTTTGAAGAGTAAAAAAAAAAAAAAAAATCGGTCGGTCTTAACGCAAGTTTACAACCGGCAAGTCGGTCAGACTAAAATGAAAAAATAATAATAATTGGGTCGGTCCTAAATTGACAGGGTCGGTTGGGTTATGGCAAACAAGAATATTTTTAAGGATTTTAAAGATGAATAAATGCATTAGAAGTATTTTTCATTGGTCACTCATGTGAACAAATGCGATTAACTAATGTTAACAAATGGAAATTATTGTAAAGTGTTGCCTATGGAAGTAAAATAATGACAAATGTTTTTGAAACAAAAAAGCTTGTTGAATTGCACTACTCGAAAAAATATGCATTGTATTAACCCTGCTTGCATTTTAAAGCACTGTATTTTCAGGGCTTGCATTTTTTATGGGCTGAAATTCAACATGGTTGTATATTTAAGCTGTGAATATTTCAATTCAAAACATTTCACACACGTTTTCATTATTAAAAATTCAATAATCCATTTTCACCTTTCAGATTTCACTTCCAAAATGTTCATTCTGTTTAAAAATACAACCTATAATATTCGACCGGCAATTTTCGGTCCATTTTATTTCGCTTTACAAATTCGCTTCCACAAATTCAGTGGTTCAAATTCGACAGAAAATTCAACATTTGACATCCGGGAATGGCAGGAATATCAGTAGATTGCCGATTGATGATCTCCATAGCTGTTAGTCGGCCTCACCAGCAGGAGGTGCAAGCGGCTGTTGACGAAGAAAACGTCTCGGGTTATGACTATAACCCTTGTTCCCTGAGAAGGGAACGAGACACTGCGTCGTGGAACGACTCTTTGGGGACGCTCCCTTAGCGTGCGCCTCTGAAGTATGAATGAAACTAATCCAATCCTGATTGGTGTTGCGTCATGACGTAACATGTGACGGCATAACCGGATGCATAAACGTGACGCTGAAACACACACACATTAGCCTCGCGATGAAGCAAGCCCGCTCTCAGGCATTGAGGGGTGTGGCAGGACGACGCAGTGTCTCGTTCCCTTCTCAGGGAACAAGGGTTATAGTCATAACCCGAGACGTTCCCTTTCGAGGGAACTCGCACTGCGTCGTGGAACGACTCTTTGGGGAACGAATGCCCACTAGGCCACGCACCGATAAATGACTGTCCTGGAATGAAACTGAACCCAGGCACCCAACTAGGACGAGAGCACACGTGCACCCGGCGTACTAGGGAGGTGTAGACTATAAAATCTGATAAAAGTGTGTGGGGTAGCCCAACCGGCTGCCTCACAGATCTCCTGGAGGGGCACTCCCGAGAGGAGGGCCCTAGAAGACGCCATGCTTCTAGTAGAATGGGCCCTTATGGCCAAAGGTGAGGGCAAATTGCGCACCTTGTAGGCCGAGGCAATAGCCTGAACAATCCAATTACTAATAGTTTGTTTGGATGCCGGGAGCCCCTTATTAGGTGACCCAAAACACACTAACAGTTGGTCCGACCTCCTCCAAGAAGAGGACCTCTCGAGGTAAATGCTCAGAGCTCTGACAGGGCAGAGCAGATGGAGCCTCTCTTCTTCCGCCGACACATGAGGTGGAGGATAAAATGCCTGCAGGACCGTAGACCGTGCCATGATAGAAGGCACCTTAGGCACATAGCCAGGCCTAGGGTGCAAAATGGCCTTAACTCCCCCAGGAGCAAACTCCAAGCAAGCTGGCGTTACTGCCAGAGCTTGAAGATCTCCCACCCTCTTTAGAGAGGTAATAGCTAATAGAAAAGCCATCTTGAACGTCAAGTCCTTGGGCGAAGCCGACTGAAGGGGTTCGAAGGGGGCCAGGGATAGCCCTTCAAGAACCACCGCCAGGTCCCAGGCAGGAACCCTGGTCCTGGCTGTCGGTCTCATCCTCCACGCACCACGGAGAAAACGAATGACCAGCTGGTGCCTCCCCAGAGGCCCATCACTCAATGGTGCATGGAATGCCGCAATGGCAGCCACGTACACCTTAAGTGTGGAAGGGGAGAGACCTGCAGAGAAACGATCTTGAAGAAATTCCAGAACTGAAGCCACCGGGCAGTTAACTGGATCTAACTCATGTTCTCTACACCAAATGGAAAAAACATTCCACTTGAGGCCATATAATCTCCTAGTAGATGGAGCCCTAGAGCTAAGTATGGTTTCAACCACCCCGGCTGATAGACCAGCATCTAGGTACTGGACCCCCTCAGGGGCCAGACCCACAGTTTCCACAGCTCTGGACGAGGGTGGAATATTGTGCCCTCCGCCTGAGACAACAGATCCCTCCTCAGAGGAATCTGCCACGGCGGAGCTATCAGGAGTGAAATTATGTCTGAAAACCATACTCGGGCCGGCCACAACGGGGCTACCAGAAGAAGACTGATGCCCTCCTGACGGACCCTTTCCAGGACTCCCGGGAGCAGAGCGATCGGGGGAAAGGCATACAGGCGTAGCCTCGGCCAGGCCTGTACCATAGCATCCAACCCCAGTGGGGCTGGATGCGTGAGGGAAAACCAAAGTGGACAGTGAGACGTCTCTCGAGACGCAAACAGATCCACTTCCATAGGTCCAAACCTCTCCCATATCAACTTCACCACATCTGGGTGAAGTCTCCATTCCCCGGGCCTCAACCCCTGCCTCGACAGGATGTCTGCTCCCTGATTCTGAACCCCCGGAACGTACATTGCCCTGATAGACAAAAGTTTCCCTTGGGACCAAAGGATGATCTGATGCGCCAGTCTGGATAGAGGGCGCGACCTGAGTCCCCCTTGTCGGTTCAGATAAGCTACCACTGATGTATTGTCCGATCGTATCAGGACATGGTAACCCTTGATGTCTGGGAGGAAGCTCCTCAGAGCTCTGAACACAGCCAACATCTCCAGGCAATTTATATGCCAAGAAAGATGATGGTCCTGCCACAGACCCCTGGCAAAGCGGCCGTCCATGACCGCGCCCCAGCCAGTGAGGGAGGCATCTGTCGAAACGGACTTCCGGCGACATGACGCTCCTAGCACTGGCCCTTGGGACAAGAACCAAGGCTTCTTCCAAATTACCAGAGAACGAAGGCATCTGCGCGTTACTCTGATCATACGGAACGGATTCCCCTTGGGGGAAAAACCCTTGGCTCTCAGCCACCACTGAAGGGGCCTCATGTGTAGAAGGCCCAAAGGAATAATGTTGGATGCCGCTGCCATGAGGCCCAGCAGTCTTTGAAATTGCTTTACAGTGATGGCCTGGCCTAGCTTTATCCTGGACACCATTGCCAGAATGGACTCGATACGTGCAGGAGACATTTGTGCCCGCATCGTAACCGAATTCCACACCACACCCAGAAACGTTGTGCTCTGGGATGGTTCCAACACGCTTTTCTTCGTGTTGAGCCTCAACCCCAAGCTCTGAATATGGCAAAGGACGACATCTCGATGCCGAACCGCCATTTCTCGAGACTGGGCCAAAATGAGCCAGTCGTCGATATAATTGAGTATGCGGATGCCCTGAAGTCTCAATGGAGCTAGTGCTGCATCCATGCATTTGGTGAACGTGCGGGGAGAGAGTGCTAGGCCGAACGGAAGAACCCGATATTGGTAAGCTTCGCCCCCGAAAGCGAACCTCAGGAACCTCCTGTGACATGGAAGGATGGAGACATGAAAATAAGCGTCTTTTAGATCTATCGTGACAAACCAGTCCTCGGATCTGATCTGATTCACGATGATAGGGATAGTGAGCATTTTGAACCTGAACCTCCTCAGAGAACGGTTCAAATGCCTTAGATCTAAAATTGGCCTCAGTCCTCCATCCTTTTTTGGAACTATAAAGTACCGGCTGTAAAACCCGGACTCCCTGTCTGAAGGAGGAACACGTTCTATGGCCTCCTTCAACAGCAGAGATTGCACTTCTTGTTCCATCACCTGAGCCTGCTCCGGGACCACTGTAGTCTGCACCACCCCCGCGAATTTGGGAGGAGGGTGCCCGAACTGCAGTCTGTACCCTAATTTTATTATACGCAGGACCCATGCAGATATGTTGGGAAGATGACACCATGCCTCTACAAAATCTACTAAGGGAACCAGCCTCTCGAGGCTGGCCTCGGGTGTTATCTGAGCACCGTTCTCGACCTCCTGAAGCGAAGTATCGGCAGGATTTAGTCGATACGGTTTTTGTAACCTCAACTGATGCTCGTTTTTTATTTTTTGACACGAACGACACGGTGTGCGTTCGCTGGAAATTGATGCGGCCCGAAGCGTCAGAGACGGCGGGAAACTCACATCGATTTCCCGAGGGCTCCGCTGCGAGAACAACCTCGGTTGCTCTGCAGCGGGGGGGGCAGCCCTCAGAGGTCCTGCTATCCCAGCTAGGATCTCTTTCCTGAAGCCCTCCTAGCCTGAAGGACGTCTCTCAAATCGCCCTTCTGGCCGGAGGACTTCTGCTGAGAACGCTTCCTCTGTTGCCAAGCTCCCGAAGGAGGGGCTCTAGAGGCAACGCTCTCTTTTTGTTCCTGGCGGTATGAGGAGCTGGATGACGGCTGGGGCTGATCTCTTTGCCCCACCCTACTCGATTTCGGTTTGGATCGACGGGGGAGGAACTGCTGAAACGCCGCAGACTGTTTCTTCGTCTCCTGAAATCGGTCAACGACAGCCGCAACTGCGTTACCAAACAGGCCAGACGACGAAAGCGGCGCATCAAGGAGAAACGATTTATCCTTCTCCTTGATACCTGATAAATTCAGCCACAGATGTCTCTCCGTAGCTACCATAGCTGCCATAGAGCGGCCGATAGCGCGGGCCGTCTCTTTAGTAGCACGGAGAGACAAATCTGTGGCTTTACGCAGTTCGGCAATGTCTTCGGGTGTCGGTCCCTCCCCCTCATCCAAATCTTTCAGGAGGTCAGCCTGGTATGCCTGCAAAATAGCCATCGAATGCAGGCATGAACCAGCGCGACCTGCCGCCATATAAGCCCTTCCAACCAATGCAGAAGTGTCTCTGCACGGTTTACTGGGCAGCGCCGGGGTTTTAAGGGAAGATGCAGCTTCAGGAGAGAGGTAACCCGCGAGTGCCTCCTCCACCTTAGGCATCTTCCCATAACCCAAATCTCTTGCCCCTAAAACATTACTATAATCTACAGCCGCTGGATTATAGACACGGGACGAATGGGGTTTTTCCCACGATCTCGAAATTTCCTTATGGAGATCGGGAAAAAAAGGTAAACCCCGGCGCTGAGGTTGTGATCTGTGCTGCAGGAAACGCTCATCTAATTTACTCTTTATTTGCGTTCCCTGCTCATCTTGTGGCCAGCTAATATTGAGTCTGGCCACAGCACGCGTCACAACCTCTATCAGCTCCTCATACGCATGACCGTGAACCGGCGAGCTTAGTTCACGGTCATCCGCCTCGATGCTGAGCACATCCACTTCCTCGGAAGCAGAGAGCTCCAGCATCGGGCCCTGATCGCGGGCAGAAGAAGCCGCATCGCGGGCTTCTGCACCACCAACAGGGACCTCAGGATCCTCAGATGAAGAATGAGAAAGTGCCGCAGCAGTCTCATTCTCATCTGCAAGATCCTTTTGCGAACCCCACGAGCTCAATCGCCGCGCCGCCTCAACGGACGCGGGACCAGAACCGTGGGGAGCGCGAGCTTGATCATGTTCATCAAAACACTCAATACGGGAGCGCAGCACTCTCAATGATAGTGCTTCACAGTCGCCGCAAGCAGCCCCCTCGAGAGCTGCCCGGGCGTGCTGCGCTCCCAAACAGATCACACACAGCTGATGCGTGTCCCCACCCGTGATGTATCTAGGGCAGGGGTGCACACACAGCCTGAACTGTTCACTCGCCATCATATATTATATATATATATATATTCTTTCTCACAGACAAACAACACCAAATAGGACGTAACACAACAGAGAGCGCTTGCTGAAGAGCGAAAGCTAATGTGTGTGTGTTTCAGCGTCACGTTTATGCATCCGGTTATGCCGTCACATGTTACGTCATGACGCAACACCAATCAGGATTGGATTAGTTTCATTCATACTTCAGAGGCGCACGCTAAGGGAGCGTCCCCAAAGAGTCGTTCCACGACGCAGTGCGAGTTCCCTCGAAAGGGAACTATAGAGCAACGGGTGAGAGACTCATTCATTCGTTGAATTACAGAAATGGAGCAAGCAGTAGGCTATTTGTGATTATTATCAGGGCGATGAATTGTGATGATTATCATATGGAAAAGCTGATAAAGACACAAAAGCTGTGTTTACATTGAAGTCTTCACTGTTACTTTTGTACATGCAAGTTTTGCACAGCTTTCTCTGTCGTGACCGAGATTATGTTATTCCCCGATGATGATGTACAGATCAAACGTTAAATCTGAGGTAGTAGACATATATTTCTCTCAGTTGTTTAGTTTTCTTAAAAAAACAAAAAAAAACAATATGTAGGCCTACACATGATTTGACAGTTTATTTTATTAAATATCAAAAAACTAAAAGTGTGCATCATGTCTGGCACCTACATGAACACTTTACAGTTGGTTTTATGACTTAGTCATTCTCTTTAAATGCTATTGAAGTTAGAAATGTGTGTACCAATGTCTTATGTAACTTTAGAGACGGTCCCTAAATGTGCGAATATCCAGTGTCAGGCGAACTTATGCCAGTACTTCACTGGGAAACGCTTAGCGTGAAACTTTGCGCGTTACGTTCATATTCTGGTCCATCTGCTTGCCTGTAGCCTATTAATATAGCCTACATCCCCAATAAGGTGGGAGTTTGGTCTTTTATATCACTGTATTTTGTCCATTGAGTTATTTGAGTGTGCTGAGACCGCAGGGGAATCCTGGAGAGTGACATATTGAGGGAATCCCCAGTTCTGCAGCACAGCGCCGCAATGTTAAGAAAATTAAACAACCGAGAGAAATATATGTCTACTACCTCAGATTTAACGTTTGATCTGTACATCAGCATCGGGGAATAACATAATCTCGGTCACGACAGAGAAAGCTGTGCAAAACTTACATGTACAAAAGCAACAGTGAAGACTTCAATGTAAACACAGCTTTTGTGTCTTTATCAGCTTTTCCATATGATAATCATCACAATTCATCGCCCTGATAATAATCACAAATAGCCTACTGCTTGCTCCATTTCTGTAATTCAACGAATGAATGAGTCTCTTACCCGTTGCTCTATAGCAGTGGTTCCCAAACCTGTCCTGAAGGCCCCCCAACACTGCACGTTTTCTTTGTCTCCCTAATCAAACACACCAGATTCAACTCATCAGCTCATTATCACATGGGTTAATGAGCTGATGAGTTGAATCAGGTGTGTTTGATTAGGGAGACAAAGAAAACGTGCAGTGTTGGGGGGCCTTCAGGACAGGTTTGGGAACCACTGCTCTATAGTTTTCTTTGTCAACAGCCGCTTGCACCTCCTGCTGGTGAGGCCGACTAACAGCTATGGAGATCATCAATCGGCAATCTACTGATATTCCTGCCATTCCCGGATGTCAAATGTTGAATTTTCTGTCGAATTTGAACCACTGAATTTGTGAAAGCGAATTTGTAAAGCGAAATAAAATGGACCGAAAATTGCCGGTCGAATATTATAGGTTGTATTTTTAAACAGAATGAACATTTTGGAAGTGAAATCTGAAAGGTGAATATGAATTATTGAATTTTTAATATTGAAAACGAGTGTGAAATGTTTTGAATTGAAATATTCACAGCTTAAATATACAGCCATGTTGAATTTCAGCCCATAAAAATGCAATCCCTGAAAATACAATGCTTTAAAATGCAAGCAGGGTTAATGCAATGCATATTTTTTTCAAGTAGTGCAATTCAACAAGCTTTTTTGTTTCAAAAACATTTGTCATTATTTTACTTCCATAGTTGCCATTATTTCTGTAATAAGTATTCTTTTTAAAATCATGCTAAAGTGTGCTTCTTTTTCACAAGGGTGAACTGGTGTCCTGATGAGTTGATTCACTCTGTGGTTTGGTCATTGTGTTCTAGAGAAGGCATCTGACTCTGCAGGAAAACCTGAGCAGGAGGAAGAGGTTGATATCGACCTGGAAGCCCCGGAGACGGAGAAAGCAGCCCTCGCCATCCAGAACCAGTTCAGACGCTTTCAAAAGAAGAAGAAGTAGAGATACTTGAACAATTAGGACATCTTACACATGCTTTAGGAAGAAAATGTGAGGAGGGGTAGAAAGCAAGAGAAAGAGAGAGAAGCATAACTTAATCGAGCATGAAACATATCTAGTCTCCTCTCTGCTGCTCCTAAAGCCACATATCTACCCCATGAACCCCTGCCCCAAAAATCTCCTCTTTAACGTCCTGCTTTATCTCTGTCCTATATGAGAAGCCATTCTGAGAAAAACGATCTCCTTCTTTCACACATAGAGTAAGCACAGCACATGACAGTCGCATCAGAAAAGCACATTTTAAAAGTCCACACATCTTCTCTTGTCTCTTCTTTCCGTTTCTCACTGTGGTTTTGAGTGTAGCATGGGACAGAATCTCAGGTTTAGTTCCATTTCAGTTAATGGAAACTGTGACTAATGGTCACCACAGTGACAACTTACAATCACTAGCACAGTAGTCCAGACAAGCACCTAGTGCCCAGTTCTTGTCAAAAGAACCTTAACCTAAAAGGTATGCAATTTCTTTACCAACCTGAATTATTGATGCACATGCAGTCAGCACTGCAAAGCAAGAAACAAAAAGAGCCAAGAGGACCTGGGAGGAAACAGGATCCACTGCTTTGAAAAGTGGATAAATGCTGCAGCCAATAGAATAGATGTCTAAACGCAATATAGTCGTTTGACAAGAAACCTTGTGACATCTGATCAGAATAGAACGTAGAGTGAGTGCTGATGGCCCCTCAAATGAAATCATTGATCAGTTTTAGCCAGTCATCAGACAGGATCAGAATACGTTATAGTGTTACAACTGTGGTAACGTGAGCTGAGGCACATACACAGTACTGACTGACTGCGCTTCCCAACACACAAACACAGATTTAAAGATGCTGGAGAGATCAGACAAGAGAAACGCGTGTAAAATGTGAGGAGGAAACAAAAACGCACAAGATCGTTTTACATTAATAGTAACTCCAAATCCTCAATGCACAAATAAATCTGGGCATTCACACTTTTCCTCACATTAAAATTTGCATGTGGCACACTGACCTGCTCTGAAAAGCCAGGCCATATCTACACTTTAGTCTCTTGTCTCAAACTAATTAATGCTCTATTAATTATTATTGGAATGTAACCTATTTTCTCTATCTAAAGGAGAAAATCTCTTTGCTAAGACTCAGCTTTGTATGAAAGTTACCTTCATAACCCAGTGGGCCAATTTACATAGTGAAATTTCCAAGGCGCGGTTACAATCAGACTGCTGCACCCTTTAAGGTAAAATGCAAAAGGGTTAAAAAACAAACAAACAATTTCAACCACATCGCCTTGGTTTTTCCTTTTGTTTCTGCCTCTCATTAACTCTTTTTAACCACAAGACCGCTTTCATTTATCGTTCTTTATGGCCCATTTTAAGCATGGCCTCATTTTGCTTCCCCTGAAGGCTTTTCAATCCTCAATCTCTCTTGTGTGGTATGTCAACTACACTGGGATTTCAAAGCCTGTTTTAGAGTTTGATGGAATATATGACTGAGCAGCTGTGGTCCGTACTGATGTCATAGATACTGTATAACAACTAGAACATAATATTATTCAGCATAGATACAAAATGAGTAGGGTACTGTATATTGAAAGCATGCAGCTGTATATCTTAAATGCCCTGCTTTCCATTCAATTCAACTGCCTTGATTCTATCCCGCACTCGAGTGATTGACATCGGTCTTGTTCCAATTCTTCAGCTGCCTGCTTTCTCCTTCCCGCCCTTCATCGCAAGCTAATCCAGTTAAGGGCTCAGAAATGAGCCGTAATAGAATTTGGCTCACAGAGAAAAGAACCTCAACATTCATTGAGTGTGTAGTACTACAGCCACATTTCGCATGTGTCTAAACCTTTCCAGCCAGCTGAGGGTTAGAGAAGGGCTTGCAGGAGAAACGTTTTTATGAAAAATGCTGGAACCTTTAGCAATAACGGTGATGCTACAAGAGACGAGAGCATTTCCAAGTGCCAGAGACACAGACAGACCTCCGCATTCACTGCAGGGAATCCAACGAAGTTAAGAATTTCCATTGAATGCATCCCTAACCCAGCCTTGCTCATCTGTTAACCTCTTTAAACAAATCAGGTTGCATCATTCTCTTTCTTTTATTGCTTGTGTTCTTTCTTACTGGGCTGTTCAGATTGAACAAGATAGATGTCAGTCACGCTGTAATCTATCCTCGTTAGTCCTGTTTGAATTTGACTGAGAATCCATAATTTTGTTCTTTTATATCTTGGTTTACATTGAGGTGACGCAAAAGTGTGGATTGGGATGCATGAGGTAGTACTGGGGTTTACAGTATGTTGCTGCTTTTAATGTGTCCTAGAGAGAAATGTGGAAATGCTTGTGACAAATCATCTTTTTGAGGTGAAGAACCCTGTATTTTCTGTTTCTAGCCACTGTACTCTATGTGTGGAGAAGTGAGATATATGGCACTTAAACAGCCCTCTGTTCTTTTAACTCTGCACAATTAAAACTTGCTGCAACTTGCTTAAGAAAACCTCTTCCATGGTTGTTTTGTGTTCTTCTTGCAGTATTATTTGTCTGTTTTAATCGGGGGGGGGGGGGGGGGTATAGTTTGGGGTATTCACATAATCAAACTACACTTTCACTGACCTGTTGACTGCATTAAAGGAATAGTTAAAAAACACTTGAAAAGCTGCACTTAAAAAATTGAAATTCTGTTATCATTTACTCACCCTCATGTTGTTTCAAATCTCTATGAATTTCATCCACTCCACACTGCTTGTCCAAACTACCAGCCTAACTAATATAAAAGCCAAAAATAAAGTAATCAGTAATAAAATAAGGACAAATAATCAAATTATAAGCAATAGCACAAATAAATACAATAGAACAACTATACAAATGAAATAAACAGTGCTTTCCAGGTTGGTTTTTCAGGAAGGTCTAAAGTAGTTTTCATGTACAGAAATTGAATAAAGTAGGCTAATCAAATGTAAAATAACACTGCATACTCTTCACTATATAAATTAAACATAGATATATTCATCTTTAAATTAAAGTCACAAAAGTTATTCAGTCAAGAGCAGTGAGTGTTTTTAAAGTCTCCATAAATAAACATTTTTGGCTTTTAGTATGAATTTGTTAGCCTTTCTGTTATCTATAATGTATGTAGTGTGTTACAAAATAATGGCAAAATTCATATTTAGAATATTTAACTATTCAAAACATACAGTTTTTCACTTCCGCCAATACAAAGTCATGTCCTCAAATGATTTTGAGGACATGACTTTGTACTTCATCTTCTCATTAGCTCTCTAGAATCTAAAGCGTCCAGCCCCCCCCTACATTATAAATAAATGCTGAAGCTGCAGCTAAAATCAGTTACTTGTTCACACAATCATTTACTATTTTCTACATTGTGAATGATTCAGACAGTGTAAATACGCTTTCCAGTGGGGCGAATGAAGTCTTGTTCCCTTTCGAATGAGAACTTGGACTGCGTCCTAAAATGCTAATAGGGGAATGCCTCAGCGTGACTGGTGTCTGAAGCGCATGTTTAATCGCGACAATTTAATTGGCGACAGCCTATGACGTCACTGCTAGTGCGAGGTATAAAAGGGCGCCTAGAGAACATGTCATCCTCTTCTTCGTCTTCAGGGACTGTTTGGTTTGAAGTACGCAGCAACATAATGACATGTGACAAGTGTTTCAGGAAGTGTGTGGATCCGTGTCTGAGATTTCTGACACCTGATGACACACAACTTGTGCATTATGTGTGTGGGCGAGGAGCACGCATGCTCAGTCCTCGTAGGGGCTGTTTGCGCGCACTGCGAGTGTTTCCTTTTAAAGCTGCAGTCGGCAAGTCTGGCAGATTGGAAATTTTGAATGTTTACAACTCTCATGCCCCTCCCCCACTACCAGCGAGCACCCTCCCATCGAGGTCGTGCTCGTCAGCGCGTGTGTACCTGCTTTTCTGTGAACGCGTCCGTCTCTTCAGCATCGATCAACACCATGGACTCGGAGGTAGGATGCCCTGGCTAATCTATCCATAGATAGCAATAACTGAGGAATTGGAAGCTTGTTAGTAGATTTTCTCTCCGCCATCCATCACGCTTCGTACAATCTTCAGGCGAACTTCAGGCGTGTCGCGTGCATGTGATAACGTGCGCGAAGGAGGGGGGATCTGCTGTGGCGTGTGCACGACCTGTGATTGACAGTCAGATCTCACACCCCCCTGCGCTGATTGGACCCGATGATCCGGGAGCGGTGGATTTTTGCAAAACAAATAACACGCTCCAGGTGGAGTTAGAACCTCGGGTTTTTTTCTAAAACCACCTTATTTATGTTGTTCTGTCGGATTATAGTGTCAATTTCACTGAATATGATCAAAAAAATGTTGCAGACGGCAGCTTTAAGGAAGGTCCGCTCTCATCTGTCCCTCTTCTCAAGGGAGGAAGGAGCAGGCATCTGTAACCCGAGGCTCAGGTCCCGTTCACGCTGAGGTGGAGAGGAGACTGAAATCGTGGGGGTCTCAGATGGAGCTCACAGAGGAGTTTGAGAGAGTTGTAAATCTCTTGCATGCCTCAGCGGCTGATGAGAGAGCTGCTGGAGGGAGATGTATTATCACTTACATCTTTCGATCCAGCAGCCAGTGCTCTGCTGGTGTCAAGCCAGAAAGAGCAGGAGGTGGCTGATGAGGGAAAAGATGCTGAAATGACTGAGCCCTCTGAGCATCCCTGCCTTGCTTATGCTGAGTTGCTGGAGGTCATGAAACGTGCCGTGGCCAGACTTGAGCTGCCGTGGAAACGCGAAAAGGAGTAAACCGCTTGTGAAAGATTAGATGAGCAGTTTAACCGCCCAGATCCTGTGAGCCTTCCATTCCTTCCTGATCTTTATTCTGAGATCGAGAAGGCACAGAAGAATCCATATTCAGCCCGCATCCATGGTCATCAGCATGTAAACTATGCAAATGTCGAGGGGATGCGTGAGCCTGTATACGTGTCATACATGTATACATGTATACGTGTATACATGCCCCCTATTAAAGAGACGTTAAGGAGCTATATCTCGCTTGGGGAATCATCAACTCTGAAAGCTTAAGACAACATCTCGTTTGAATGGCAGGGAAACGTGTCAGCAGGTCAGGCTGGTGCTTCACCACACACTATGGCAGTGCTCCAAGCTTATCAGGCCGACCTGCTGAAAGACTTGGACAGGGTCTTTCACCTGAGGCGGTCGCCGAGCTGCGCCATACCACAGACCTGTCTCTCCAGGCCACCAAACAAACCGCTTCCACGTTTGGTAGATCGATGGCGGCAATGGTGGCCACAGAAAGGCACCTGTGGGTGAACCTGGTTAGCATCGTGGAGAAAGAGAAGGGCTTTCTTCTCAATGCACCAGTTTCCCCTTTCGAATTGTTCGGCACATCCATTAAGGTGGTAGTCTGCAATTTCAAGGAGGCGAAGGCACACTCGGCTGCTTTTAAAACTTTTATACCGCACCAGTCCGAGTCTGCGCCCAGACAGTCAAGGGGTCTTGGCCCTGTTTAGGTATGCTGTTTAGGCCGCTGCTGTTTAGCTATGCATTTAATGAATGAGCACTGTGCCAATGCTCGTCCGACTATCTGTACTGTACTGTACTGTATTTTATTTTTTATTTTTCTAAACTGTTTTAATTATTCTTATTTCTTTTTATTATTTTAATTTCTTCTATGTAAAGCACTTTGAATTGCCATTGTGTATGAAATGTGCTATATAAATAAACTTGCCTTGCCTTGCCTTGCCTTGGCCCCGTCTCGGTTTGAAGACCAAAGGCAAGGCCAGAGAGCCAGCGTTGCCGCTTGGTGTGGTAGGCTCTTAGTTTACTGCCTCTGGCACTGAGTGTTGTTAGGCTTGCTTTCGCTATAAAGAGTCATTCTGTTAAGGCCTCTGCTCTCTAGAGTTTGGGACAGCAGTGTTTCAATACTCTAAAACGAGAGTCGTTACGATCTGAACTGCTGCACCCTTGTTTGATGACAGTTTTTTGAGTGACATAGGCCCTGTGAAGCCTCTTCTGCTTCTGTTGTGGAGATAAACTGATAGGCCTCCTTTTGCTTAGAGAGTTGTTCTGCTGAGGCTTCTCCCCACAAGCTTTTATCCCTAGGTGCATAAAGTAAGCAGGCTCTCTCCTTTAAGCAAAAAAAAAAAAAAAGCAAAAGAAACCATAACTCTGAGTGTTGTTAGGCTTCCTCTCATTTAGAGAGTCATCCTGCTGAGGCCTCCGCTCCCCAGAGCTCTGCACAGACAGTCTCTGTCTTTGAAGCAAAGAGTATGGTGTGAGTATGTTTTTTGTTCAGGCTCCTCACTCTTTGAGCTCAGTCTTGTGTGTAGAGTCAAGCGCAGTATACTCTCTTTGTTTTTAGGGTCATCCTAGAGAGTAATGTGCTTCTTAGAGCTCTGTGCCACAGGGTTTGTTAAATTATACTCAGGCGAGTTGAATTGTTACTTCCCTTGCTTAGAGGATCATGGTGTAGAGCCTAGAGTGTCAATTACAAACCCAGAGCACAGGCCTATGGCAATTCTCAAATAGTAGAAGGCTTTATCTATAGTCTCCTTGATTGTCTGGCTACTTGAATACATAATTAAGTGCTCCCCTTGTTTAAAGGGTTGTTATGTTGAGTACTTTGATATTTGGGACTATGTACAGTTGGTGGTTAACCAGAATGCCTATTACCCCCGCGTTTGCTGCCGTGGCAAAAATAAACATTTCAAAACCGCATTTCAAAGCCGTTCTCGAAAAAACCGCCAGGTGGCGCAAAGGGACATTCTGCAAAACAGCAACAATTGCCGCATTTTGAAATGAAAGTGGGGCTACTGTCAATTAACAGTAAGGATGAAATTTGGCAATTTCCAAATAAGCCTACAACAAACATGAAAAATCAAAACTAGAGCTGTTGACATTTGCTGTACAATAATGAAACAATCAAAGATTTGATGGAGTTGTAACTGCATGTTATAAAGTAATAATTTTATTATTAAATAAAGAAAGAACATTTGTTTAATGTTGTTTAAACAAACAATCATATACAAGTTCTACCAGAAAGACTCGGGAGGCAAAATAACGTAACAAGTATGCATTTATTAACAGCCCAGCAAGCAAGTATTATAATATAAAGTTCTTTGGCGTAGGCCCCGTCCGTAGCTCGCAATCCGAGGGTACGGAATCTGCATTTCCTGCCTGAAGACGAAGGCAGGGGCGCAGCCGACACCCTGGGAGGTATGGGAAGGGACCATCCTGGTGGTAGTGGGGAGGATGGAGGTGAATGTAGGCATCAGCATCTGCAAACTCAGACATGTGTAAGTACCGATCTTTTATACTACAAGTATTAGAACACAATTGGATAGATGAGAAGGTAATAAGTGACGTAACAGTTGAGTCTTCCTGGCAGAAATTACGCTAAAGCTTATATTTCTACCAGAAAGACTTGGGAGGCAAAATAACGTAACAAGTATGCATTTATACTGAGACAAGGCCGCTAGGCCACACAGAACCTATGCCCCGAAGGGCCACACTGCCACGATAGGCACAGAGGACAAGGCAACGATATGCCACAAGGCCGTAATAGACCACACAGAACAAAGCCATGATGGACCACGAGGCCATGATAGGCCACACAGACAAGGCCACAAAGCCACACAGAGACAAGGCCACACAGAGGCGAGGCCAATAGGCCACACAGAACCAATGCCCCAAAGGGCCACACTGCCACGATAGGCACAAAGGACAAGGCAACGATATGCCACAAGACCTAGAAGACCCACACAGAGACAAGGCCATGATAGGCCACAAGGTTACTAATGCCACACAGAGACAAACCACTCAGAGACAAGGCCGCTAGGCCACATGGAACCTATGCCCCGAAAGGCCACACTTCCACGATAGGCACAAAGGACAAGGCAACGATATGCCACAAGGCCATGGTAGACCACACAGAACCAAAGCCACGAGGCCATGATAGGCCATACAGGACAAGACCACAATAGTCCACTAAAGGCCACACAGAGACTAGGCACAAAGGACAAGGCCACAAATGCCACAAGGCCATGATAGACCATGGGCAAGATCAGAGTGTTTAGATTCTGAAGTAAATTCCCCTGGATGTGTGAGCCATGAAACACTGTTAAAAACACTGTTAAAAACACGGCTACAATCTGAATATAAAAATAGGTAGAGAAGAGACCATTTCGGACGGGAGATAATTAATTAAAGGGATGGTTGAATGGATTTCACTTTTCTAACTAGAGTTAGTGTGTAATGTTGCTGTTTAAGCATAAACAACATCTGCAAAGTTACAACGCTCAAAGTTCAAGCAATGGGAGATTTTCATTTAAAGAAATTGCTTTTTAAGGACTACAACAAATGCTGAGAGGGACTATGCAACATTCCTCCCGGGTTAGAGACATCACAAACCCTAAAATTGACATAAATCCTGCCCCCGGAACATGATTTATAGATTATCGAGAAAGATAACTACGCATAAGCTACATAATTCATCAACTAACCATTCAGAAATGTTGTCTACATGTTGACACTTCTTGAGTATTTGCATCCAAGCCCATCTGCATCCAAAGGGACAGACAAAAAATGCGTTTTACTTACCTTCAAATATGAAAATGTTAGCATACTATATAAAAATATCTGTGGGGTATTCTGAGCCAAACCTCGCATACATACCCCGGGGACATTGGAGACCCATTACGCATCCTGCGAAAAGGGCACAATAACACACCTTTTATCTTTGTAATATATACAATGTGATTGGCAGGCGTTTATCAGAGGTTTACTAGAAGACTTGGCTATGCCTTTGAGTAGCAAGCGAACAGAAAGTACGGTGAAAAGACTTGGATAATTAGGATTAAAATACTTGCGTAAATTTGAATGCCTGCAAGCAGTCTACGAATGGAATAAATATTTAATTAAGATTTTCGTAATTGTAGATGAGGAAGGAACAACCGGTCGTGATCAGGATGGAAAATAGAGGAATCTGAAAAGAAAAGCAAAACATTATAAACAAAGACTGCAGAAATATAAGCTTTTAAGGTGTAGGGAGCCACGCCTTCAGTGATGTATGGTCTAGCTGGATTGAGCAGAGCGACTAATTTAACATTATCTCTGTTAGAGGAGGCCAGGGTGATGGATCCAGGTTGTTGAAGGGCAAAGCGTCTGAAAGCCTGAAAACAAAAGCGTGAAAACGCGTAGCTATGGCATTGCAGTGGCCAGGAATGAGCGCGACCTTAAAGGAACACTATGTAGCTTTTTAACCTTAAAATATATTTCCAAGACCCTTGTGATGGTACATCGACTTACAATAAGTTGAATGATGCGTCTGCCATAGCCTGACGGGGTCTGTATCGCTTTTACTGGCACTACGTAACTTCAGGGTTCGGGTAGTAACCCGAGCACAAAAAGAACTACAAAATTTGACTGCTTTACGGCATACGTCACTTCCCCCACCACTTCCTCAAATTTGGACGTGAGAGGCCAACCAGCATTTGTTTTCAGCTTTCGTGCATATGTTTTTGTCATGGGGGCTGTTTACACCTGGCCACTTCATGCGTTTTCTCAGATCGAATAGCTATCCGATCGTGAAAAGACCAGGTGTAAATGTCCTCCGAAACGCATTCAAGACGGATTTGAATCCGATCGCTCAAACCACTTCAGGAGGTGGTCTGTGCAGCATTCCAGACGAAACTGGACAAGTGTAAATGCATCTGGTTGTTGAAACCACATATGTAAATTGTACTCCTCCCAAAAATGCAAAAAAAAATAAATAAAAAAACGTGTGAGAGCGTATTATAGGCTATATGTTATAGACAGATATGACGACGCTACTGGAACACGCATCACCGCAGATGAGCAACTGAGCATATTCATCAAGACAATGTACAAACTATCGCAAATTAAAGTGAAAGTAAGTCGCAGATGCTTAACACACAATCATCATCATTATGTTGTAGTTTTGAGTTCTGTTTCTGTGTTTTCAGTGTTTCTGTGATCGTTTTCCCCTGTCTTCTGTTGATTTTGGTTTTGTCCTGTTTTTCCCGGTCTGTTTAATTATTTTCATCTGCGTCACCTGTTCTACCCTCATTAGTCTTGTCAGCTGTGTCTTGTTTCCCTGATCTGTTCTCCTGTGTATTTAAGCCCTGTGTGTTTCAGTTGTCACTTATCGGTCAATGTTAATGTTTGTTTTATGTTAGGTTATCTGTCATCTGAGCACACGCTCCCTTTTTGTTTGTATCTGTGAATATTGAGAATTAAAACCTTGGAATTAATCTCCTTCGTGTTCATCTCCTACTTCATCCACCCTGAAGCCTAACAGATTGACCGACCCCAAAAAGGGAAGGTGGAAGAGACAATGGAAACGTTTAGTTTCAATCAAGACGGTAGTTCTTTGGAAGAATTTGTGGAATTTTATCTTCATCTCTATCAGGATGAGTTTTGGGAGGAAGATTTCTTAACACAGCAGTTCTGGAGCGGGTTGGATGACCCACTCGCCCAGATACTGCTGGTCGATGATCTCAACCTATCATTTGTTGAGTTTTTGGACCGAGTTCTTTGGATTTGTGGGTCTTCCTTCTCTGTTTCTCCTGCCGCCCCAGAGCCTAGCGAGCCTGTGCCAGCGCTCTCAGGCTTCCAAATTTCCCTTTCTCAATGGGAGGGACCGAGTCCTATTTGGTGCCCGAGTCCGTCAGAACCAGTTGCCTGCCCGCCAGAGCCAGAGCCAGTCTTCGAGCAAGAGCCAGAGCCAGTCGTCTGTCCAGCCGAGACTGCACTTCACGCCAGTCCAGCCGAGCCTACACCTCACGCCAATCCAGCCGAGCCCGCAGAGCTAAAGACTGACAGCGTCATGCCCACAGAGATTTTGTTTTCTTTTATCCCGCCGAGCTTGAAGCTTCCTTCGCCGCTGGTCCCATCCAGCTCAGAGCACTCTTCGCCGCTGGTTCCGCCCAGCTCAGAGCCCACTTCGCTGCTGGTTTCACCCAGCTCAGAACCCTCTTCGCCGCTGGTTCCGCCCAGCTCAGAGCCCTCTTCACAGCTGGTTCCGTCCAGCTCAGAGCTCTCTTCGCCGCTGGTTCCGCCCAGCTCAGAGCCCTCTTCGCCGCTGGTTCCGCCCAGCTCAGAGCCCTCTTCGCCGCTGGTTCCGCCCAGCTCAGAGCCCTCTTCACCGCTGGTTCCGTCCAGCCCAGAGCCTTCACCGCTGGTCCCGTCCAGCACCAAGCCTTCACCGCTGGTCCCGTCCAGCACAGAACCTTCTTCACCGCTGGTCCCGTCCAGCACAGAGACTTCTTCATCACTGGATCTGCCCAGCACAAAGTCCTCATCACTGGATCTGCCCAGCACAAAGTCCTCATCGCTGGATCTGCCCAGCACAAAGCCCTCATCACTGGATCTGCCCAGCACCAAGCCCTCATCGCTGGATCTGCCCAGCACCGAGCCCTCATCGCTGGATCTGCCCAGCACCGAGCCCTCGTCGCTGCCCAGCACCGAGCCCTCGTCGCTGCCTAGCACCGAGCCCTCTTCACGGTCCCCATCAGCCCGGTCTAAGACTGTTTTTATCCATCCTTTTCTGAGACCCGGGACTTTCCCCAAGTATTTTTTTGGGGGGGGGCTACAGGCCTCCGTCCTGGCCACCTGAAGGGTCTTCTCCGCCATGGCCACCCGAAGGGTCTTCTCCGCCATGGCCACCCGAAGGGTCCGCACCGCCATGGCCGCCCGAGGGGTCCGCACCGCCATGGCCGCCCGAGGGGTCGTCTCCGCCATGGCCGCCCGAGGGGTTGTCTCTGCCGTGGCCACGCCCACAGCCTGCTCCGCCGTGGCCACACCCAGTCTGCTCTGCCGTGTCCACGTCCACAGTCTGCTCCGCCCTGGAGGCTTCCTGCCTTGTCTCCCCCGTCAGCCTCCAGGGCGCCCACCCTCCCACCCCTTTTGTCTTTCTACGGCGCGAGGACGCGCCTACCGGGAGGGGGGAGTAATGTTGTAGTTTTGAGTTCTGTTTCTGTGTTTTCAGTGTTTCTGTGATCGTTTTCCCCTGTCTTCTGTTGATTTTGGTTTTGTCCTATTTTTCCCGGTCTGTTTAAATATTTTCATCTGCGTCACCTGTTCTACCCTCATTAGTCTTGTCAGCTGTGTCTTGTTTCCCTGATCTGTTCTCCTGTGTATTTAAGCCCTGTGTGTTTCAGTTGTCACTTATCGGTCAATGTTAATGTTTGTTTTATGTTAGGTTATCTGTCATCTGAGCACATGCTCCCTTTTTGTTTGTATCTGTGAATATTGAGAATTAAAACCTTGGAATTAATCTCCTTCGTGTTCATCTCCTACTTTATCCACCCTGAAGCCTAACACATTAAAAGTAGAGAAATGAAATGATCTTACCAGGGCTGTTACTGCTCTCTCTTATTGCGGTCTTTGATTTTGAAATTTTAGCTGATGATCAATAAAATGCAGTTCATATCTGTTGCTTTCGGTGACGTGCACTCCATTAAATCTGCATATAGCGCGGGAATTGAAGATTGGATTTAAATCCGTTTCGCAAAAACACATTTACAGTGAGGAAAATAAGTATTTGAACACCCTGCTATTTTGCAAGTTCTCCCACTTAGAAATCATGGAGGGGTCTGAAATTGTCATCGTAGGTGCATGTCCACTGTGAGAGACATAATCTAAAAAAAAAAATCCAGAAATCACAATGTATGATTTTTTAACTATTTATTTGTATGATACAGCTGCAAATAAGTATTTGAACACCTGAGAAAATCAATGTTAATATTTGGTACAGTAGCCTTTGTTTGCAATTACAGAGGTCAAACGTTTCCTGTAGTTTTTCACCAGGTTTGCACACACTGCAGGAGGGATTTTGGCCCACTCCTCCACACAGATCTTCTCTAGATCAGTCAGGTTTCTGGGCTGTCGCTGAGAAACACGGAGTTTGAGCTCCCTCCAAAGATTCTCTATTGGGTTTAGGTCTGGAGACTGGATAGGCCACGCCAGAACCTTGATATGCTTCTTACAGAGCCACTCCTTGGTTATCCTGGCTGTGTGCTTCGGGTCATTGTCATGTTGGAAGACCCAGCCTTGACCCATCTTCAATGCTCTAACTGAGGGAAGGAGGTTGTTCCCCAAAATCTCGCAATACATGGCCCCGGTCATCCTCTCCTTAATACAGTGCAGTCGCCCTGTCCCATGTGCAGAAATCACCCTCAAAGCATGATGCTACCACCCCCATGCTTCACAGTAGGGATGGTGTTCTTGGGATGGTACTCATCATTCTTCTTCCTCCAAACACGTTTAGTGGAATTATGACCAAAAAGTTCTATTTTGGTCTCATCTGACCACATGACTTTCTCCCATGACTCCTCTGGATCATCCAAATGGTCATTGGCAAACTTAAGACGGGCCTTGACATGTGCTGGTTTAAGCAGGGGAACCTTCCGTGCCATGCATGATTTCAAACCATGACGTCTTCGTGTATTACCAACAGTAACCTTGGAAACGGTGGTCCCAGCTCTTTTCAGGTCATTGATCAGCTCCTCCCGTGTAGTTCTGGGCTGATTTCTCACCTTTCTTAGGATCATTGAGACCCCACGAGGTGAGATCTTGCATGGAGCCCCAGTCCGAGGGAGATTGACAGTCATGTTTAGCTTCTTCCATTTTCTAATGATTGCTCCAGCAGTGGACCTTTATTCACCAAGCTGCTTGGCAATTTCCCCGTAGCCCTTTCCAGCCTTGTGGAGGTGTACAATTTTGTCTCTAGTGTCTTTGGACAGCTCTTTGGTCTTGGCCATGTTAGTAGTTGGATTCTTACTGATTGTATGGGGTGGACAGGTGTCTTTATGCAGCTAACGACCTCAAACAGGTGCATCTAATTTAGGATAATAAATGGAGTGAAGGTGGACATTTTAAAGGCAGACTAACAGGTCTTTGAGGGTCAGAATTCTAGCTGATAGACAGGTGTTCAAATACTTATTTGCAGCTGTATCATACAAATAAATAGTTCAAAAATCATATATTGTGATTTCTGGATTTTTTTTTTTAGATTATGTCTCTCACAGTGGACATGCACCTACGATGACAATTTCAGACCCCTCCATGATTTCCAAGTGGGAGAACTTGCAAAATAGCAGGGTGTTTAAATACTTATTTTCCTCACTGTATGTGACCAGGCGTAAATGGGATTGTTTTGATAAATCAGATAGCTATCCGATCTGAGAAAACGCATGAAGTGGCCAGTAAATAAATCTCTTATTTGTAAACTTGTTTGCATTCTATGTTGTATGTTGTTGCGCTTGCTTGTAGTATGCCATTTTTTTACAAGCTGTTCATTCATCCATTGCTGGCAATTAGACCAGTCCAATAATTTCCACATATGTCTAGCTAGCTTTTGATTATCAGAGCTGTTAACAGACTTGCTAACAAACACTCATTTCTCTTAACTTATGTGTTTTTTGCATTGTTTTATTGCCTAGCTTGCCTCACGAACTAGTTTGCCAGCTGAACTCAGTTGTTGTGAGGTGTATTTATCACGTAACGTTAGTCCTGATGGATATCAGACAACGCTGTTGACGTTGATTCTTGCGATTATCATGAGAACAGTTTTCAATATCTCACATAATTATCAGGACATAAATAAGCCTAACGTAGAGGTTGTAAATAGTCTAAACGAGCACAATTTGCAAACTATTATGATAAATTGCAATAATCATGTCTTCGGAGTCTATCTGTGCCTGTTCCATGCCCGACGCAGGTACCGGTGTACAGGGTGGGACTTGGGGGGGTGGAGGGGTATTTACGACAGTGCAAGTGTTCCACAGCGACTCTAGGGGTCGCTGTTTGACAAAAGCACAATTTCTACACAGTGTGCCTTTAATTATAAAATTAAAGACGACTGATAGCCAGATTAACGTCTCAGGAATGGCATGATCGCCTGACAATAAGATCTGCCTTAATGATGGCAACCATGCTTCGTTAGTACAAAAAATATAATATGTATTGCGACCACGTCAATCCCCAAGGACGCTAGCGACCGCTATAGGATCATTCGTGAAGCGCGGACGAAAAGAAGCCTGAGCGAGCTTGGGAAATTAATCTGGCCTTTGCCATTTCAAGTATACAAAATCTGAGATTGGACATGCACCCTTCGTTTAGCTGGATCGAGTCTCTTAAATTAGACACGGAGTGGGCCAGACGAGTGATAAATGCCCTGCCTTGAGGAATAATACTCATAGCAAAATTTAGGTGTCCCCGAGGAGAAGCATATCACACTTAGATACAACCTTAATTTATTTCTATATTTTTTTTGTCATTTTAATTGTTTTTAAATTGTTTAAAATTTTAATATTTCAGAATATTACTGTTTACTGTGTTTGATCAAAAAATTCAGGCGAGCATAAAACTGATTTATAAACAGTAGTGAATCAACCAGGCCAGTTGGTTCATTTTGGACAATATTTGGGCCCTTTTTTAAAGTTCTAAAACATATCAGGGATTAAGTATAGGTCATCAGGAAAGGTTGTGTGTTACAGTGATTGTACTACGTTTCCTATTATTGTAGATCTTAATTTTAAGTATCAAAAAGATCTTAATCATACAAATTTTAAGTAAATGTGTAAAATAGTTGTTTATGTAATTTCAGCACTTTTGTAAATGAGTCATTTACTGCCATTATATTATACATCTACTACTGCCATTATATTATACATCTACTACAGCATATGCATAGCAGCCAATGACTAACTTGCTCTCTTTTGGCTCAGCTTCTTTCCTTTTTCAGAAATGATCCATAAATTCACATATAAAATTTACAAACTGTTTTTGTCGATCGTTTGTATTTTTCATTAATTTAGTTTATTTTGTAAACTTTTATATATTTAACGGTATTTATTAACATCTCTGTAAATGCCGAAGCAATGATGAATTCAGAGAAGGGCATGTAATAAGTTGAATTAGGTACTGCTCCTTTAAGTGGAACGCACTCTCTGGTGAGTGGGCAGACGGTATGAGGAGCGTGAGCTGTAAATATAGCATATGTAAAGCCGGTTAAATATTTCTGTATTTTGTATTTGCAAATTATTTGCAAACTGCCCATGTATGCGTGAGATCGACAATGCTGAAAATAAATTACCACTGCACTGTGGAATATCAGTTGCGTGAATCTTTGCTTAACACTTTGCTACAACCATTCAGGAAAGCTATCCGGCCCTACTGTTTAAAGCGTTACAGTATGTTACGTTGCAGTCTGTATCAGCAGTTTTTAAGTAAACTGCAACGTCACCACAGTCACCAATTTGAACTCTACCAGTGGTGAAGGTAGCAGCAGAGTAGCCAAGTTAAAGGACAACTCCGGTGAAAAATGAACCTAGGGGTAATTAACACATGGTTACCGAGTCGATCGTTCCCTGGGATGCGTTTTCATGAAAATCGGATGCAAAGAGTTTTATCTCTAAAAACAGATTAGCTTATAACGCAAGTATATGGGGCACAGAGTAAGTAAAAGTAAATCGCTAGTTAATACCACTAACAAGGCTCAAAATAGCCTCACACTAAGACAGTAGCATAATGAGGGTCCCTACATGCAAACCGAAGCATTGAGAACTTTGTAACTGTACAGACAGTTTAATAAGAAGATACTTTATAAAGACAGTACATTACGCGTTTACAGACAGGATCCATCTTGGAAAACAGTCTTGACTAATCGAGTCACGAACGCCGTGCTAATTGAGCTGGTCCATAGGAATTACGTTTGTGAAATCTAACGTAGCACGGCAGAACTTACGTTAAAGCTTTCATTTATAGTTTACATCCGGGCTATTCAATTGGCGCCCGCCAATTATCTCCATCTAGCCCAAGGGCACCCCAACCTCCCTCCTCCTCTTTTACTGGCAATGCGGCTAAATTAATTTAGATGCGTGGCGCCGGCAGCTGTACTGCTATAGCCTAGGCCTACGCACTGTGCCATGAGCGCTCTGCCTCCAACTGAACTGAGAAAGTTTTCCGTGCGAATATTTCAGCAGTTATTATGTGTGTGTGTCCCGGGCCCAGTCGATAACGGAACGCAAGCTTAAAGGAGTTGCGTTTACTCCCGGTCGCGGACACCATTATTAAACAGCGTTACGACATCCAGAGAAGCGTTTCAATCCGACACACCTCTCTGTTACAAATCACAAATCACTTGATGATTAAACTAGTTTTAAATCGGATGAAACAGCCTCAAAATTCCCAACACGACTGATGAGGAAAACAGCAGTCTGAACATTGTGCCATGAACGAAGTTAGAAGACTTTAAATCCCCTAATCACCACCCTTACAAACATTTACCATTATTTATATTGCATTAGATTTATTAGTTGGGTAGAGGAATATATAATTCATTTTTGTTATGAAATTATGGCAGTTTCTTTGTGAAGGTGTGTATAGTTTTTACCTGTGTTTAGGCATTTTTATACAGTGGTAGTGAGTAAGTAGCCATGCATGGTTTTACCTGTGGTTACCAAGTCTCGCTGTAAGAATAATTTCACTTAAGCCTATAATAATTATAAATAAAATAATTCTTACCAATAGCTGTGTACACAAAAATAAAATAAAATAAAAAAATAGAAAATTGTACACAGCTGTAAATAAGTTATTTATTATGGTCTTATAAATCTGCGTAGGCTACTGTTGGGTACCATATTTCCAAGTAAATATTATTTACTTAAATAATTATTTACATCAATAAATAAGCTAAACCCACCGGCCCTCCTCAACTTTTCGAATAAATAATCCGGCTCTCGAATGAAGCTAACTGAATAGCCCTGGTCTAGTATACATATATAGACTATCATTTGTACGAACAGTGAACTATTATATCTTCAAACTTTTTTTCACTATTTCAACAAGATTGAGACTGATTGAATATGTAAAAAAAATAAACAAAACAGAACAGATCAAACTTACAAAAAAATGAATATTACTTTTTTTTAAATAGGCCTATTAGGCTACAACAGAATTGGTTAAATTTAACGAAAGCAGAAATTAAATTAAGTTAAAAAAAAGTAAGTTTTAAACAGAACAGAACAAACTTTTAGAACAGAAAAATAGAATCAAAAGTTAAAAATGTCATATTGTAGATGTCACCTATTCCTCGAGGGAGCAGCGCGATAAAAAATAAATAAAAATACACTAAAAGACATATCTCGCAGTCAGTGAAAATAAATTAGGTGCAATGACGCTGATTATTTTTACTGTTCTATTGAGGGATGAGACGAATGAAGAGCGCTTCTCTCTCGTGTGCGCGGACACACTGACTGCTGGACAACCGAACTTCTGGGCATTTCTCAGAGAGTAAATTTGTGGTTGAGTGGTAGAACTTAGATTTCAATCATTTAGATCAAACATTAATCAAACATGAGCTACTGTATTTTTTTTGTATTATTAATGCAGAAAACTTTGTTTCTAAAACTTTGTTACACCATATATATATATATATATTTATTTTATTTTTTTTTGCTTATATTTATAAAATAAAATGACCATGCATTTCCATTTTACAATAGGAACAAATATTATCCAACAAAATGACTGAATTTACATCTGTTTAATAATTCCAATTGTAATTTCAAAAGCAGTTCTGTTAAAAAAAGAAAATAAAAACGTTATGGGGTTCCTATAAAGAAAGAGTCAAATGTGAATAAATATTATCTGATTATGTAACAAGAGGCACAGAGGATCTACTCAAACATGTT
Source organism: Abramis brama (assembly GCF_963993115.1). Classification (NCBI taxonomy): domain Eukaryota; kingdom Metazoa; phylum Chordata; class Actinopteri; order Cypriniformes; family Leuciscidae; genus Abramis; species Abramis brama. The sequence continues at coordinate 50,601,749 of NC_139965.1, read as the reverse complement.
GATCATGTGTATGAGCGCTTCCCAATGAGGAAAGGACAAGGCAAAAGTGAGAATCTCACTCTAATTAAATGTAAATTTCCCTGAAATGTAAAAACAGATCAAATAATTTCTTTGCCGAAATGTTGCGATATTGTTTCATTTAAGTTCATAATTATTCTATAAATATTATTTAGTTTAACTGTGGTTTGAGATTTATAAAAATAAAATAAAAACTTAAAAAAAAATATCCCCCACTCAATCAATCATTGAAATAATGAAATATTTAGTTGATAAACTTTTATAACAGATATATTACTACATGTAGCCTAAATTATTTAATTCCTTCATTATCAACACTTTAATAATGCTAATGTCTATAGCGATTTCAGTGTGAATTGCGACTTTTCTTTGTTTTAAGTCAGTCTCAGACACTCTCCTCTCAGATAGCCTATGGGGGGTTTGGAGGGCAGTTCAGTGGATTTACCGTGGGGGTGCAGGGCAATAAGGTGTTAATTGCCCCTCTTTCATACAGAGAGTGTCAGATAGCCAGCCTGATGATACAGATTATATCTTAAAGAGCAGGCAAAGGCAAAGTTCCTTTCAGGATAAATCTATTAATGTGTCTAAATAGGCCCTATATTATTCAATCATCTAATGTATTTAAAGGTTTTCATAATTTTTTTTAATTTGAAGTGTTCAGTCCAGTTGTTTCAACTGGTTTTGTAGAGTTTTAGAACGTTTGAGCAGTGTGTATGATTGTCAACAATATGTCATTATATAAATATGAACTGTTGACAAAACGCGAACTAAACAAACTAGCCAACTAAACGAATGTGAGTTAGCAGCAGATACACAGCTCTTTAATTTGCGATCAACCTCTTTTTATTGTAAGGTGAATTCAACAAGGCATTATGTTTATTTTAAGCAACAAAGGCTAAATAATTTGTTACAGTTGTTTTTTTGTAATTGGTGTGGAGGACACGCAGCCACATACAGTTCCCTTTCGAGGGAACTCGCGCTGTGTCGATGACGCCTTGGGAACGCCCCTGCGTGATTGCGTCTGAAGCACGTATGTCAACTAGTCCAATGGCGAGAGTGAGCGTCATGGATGGATGACGTCACAACCAGGAAAGGATAAAAGCACATCTGGTCTGACCGACATTGGCTTCTGTGCCTCAGCAAGCGCTCTATTCTATTTTCTCTATTGTCTGTTCACAAGCATTTTCAAGTATATTATGGCGAAAGAGATGTTTAAAGTCGCCATGAACCGGAAGTTACAAACGACTTTTCTCCAGTGTTGTGACGTATTTCCAAGTGAAATGGAATATTGAATAGAGGGCAGGGTTTTACTTTAGCGCTCCTCCTCTCCATCTCTCGCTCATCTTCTTGACGGCCTGGTGACTGAGGGGAGAGAGTTCAGCATTCTAACAGCCTGATGGGTGAAGCTGTTGTTGAGTCTGGTAGTGCGGGAGTAGGGGCTCCTGTACCTCTTCCCAGATGGCAGGAGGCTGAACAGATTGTGAGCTGGATGACTTTCATCGCTCACAGTTGTGGTCGCTTTGCGGATGAGGCGGGTGGAGTATATGTCTTTCAGGGAGGGGAGTGGCGCACCAATGATCTTTTCGGCTGTGTTAACTATGCGCTGAAGAGCTTTCCTGTTGTATTCAGTGCAGCTCCTGCCCCACACAGTGATGCAGCTGGAAAGGATGCTCTCAATGGTGCCTCTGTAGAAAGTGCTCATGATGGGTGGTGGAGCACTTGCCCGTCTGAGTCTGCGAAGGAAGTAGAGACGCTGCTGAGCCTTCTTCACCAGAGATGCAGTGTTGGTAGTCCAGGAGAGATCTTCACTGATGTGCACCCCCAAGAATTTGGTGCTGCTCACTCTCTCCACATCGGCACCATCGATGGACAGTGACAGGTGTTTGGTGTGACCTCTCCGGTAGTCAACAATGATCTCTTTGGTTTTTCTGACGTTCAGCAGAAGGTTGTTGTTTCTGCACCACGTGGTCAGAAGTTCTACCTCCTTCCTGTAGTGAGTCTCGTCTCCCTTGGTGATGAGACCCACCAGAGTTGTGTCGTCCGCAAACATAATAATGTGATTAGTGTTATGAGTTGTTGTGCAGTCGTGTGTCAGCAGCGTGAAGAGCAGTGGACTGAGCACGCAGCCTTGAGGGGCCCCTGTGCTCAGTGTGATGCTGCTTGAGGTGTTGTTGCCAACATGCACTACTTGAGTCCTGAGATGTACTGAGTATTGGTGATGAACAACATAAGGGGGAAGAGGATTCGCCACCTCTTTCCCCAGCATATGAGGAGCTGGTGGAGGCGGTAACTCGTGCCGTGGCAAAATTAAATATCGAGTGGCCAGCCGAGAAAAGGGGCGCTCGTCCTAAAAGCAAACTAGACGAGTGCTTCCTATCTTCTAATGCAGTGGTTCTCAAACCTGTCCTGAAGGACCCCCAACACTGCACGTTTTCTTTGTCTCCCTAATCAAACACACCTGATTCAACTCATCAGCTCATTATCACATGGGTTAATGAGCTGATGAGTTGAATCAGGTGTGTTTGATTAGGGAGACAAAGAAAATGTGCAGTGTTGGGGGTCCTTCAGGACAGGTTTGAGAACCACTGTTCTAATGTATCACCTCCATCAAGGGGCCTTCCAATTTTTCCATATTAAGCCATATTCATCCCATCTTTCTAGCCCCCAAGTCCATGTATATTCTGATATAAGGGGGCTGAAAGAATATGGCTATGGGACGATGCCCCCGGCTGAACAGATGCTTGCGAGCTATCTGTCTCTCGGTTCAGCATTGTCCCTGAAGGCTGCTACCCACTAAGCCACTCAAAACAACATCTAATTTAGTGGGTAAAGCATATATGGCAGCAGGTCAGGCCGGAGTATGCCTTCTCACAATGGCATTGCTACAGGCATATCAGGCTGATCTGCTGGGGGATTTGGATAAGAGCGAGGGAGTAGGACCCGAAGAAGTTCTACAGATCTGTCTCTCAGCGGTCTCCAGCGAGCACATGGCTCAGTGTCAACTCGATGCTGTGTCAAACTCGCACCCTCTGAGGGGTATTCAAAAACAGTCAGTTCGGTTGGTTCCTGCCAGTATGCTTCAGGCCACCGAAGTGACTGTTCCAGTTATACCAGAAGCCAGTCTCGAGAATAGAAGAATCATACATATCTCAATGGGTCCTGCAGATAGTAGAGAGGATACAGAATTCAGTTTGGTTCCCGTCCACCACGCTACAATGGGGTATTGCTCACGTTAGTGCATCCCGAGCACGCTCTGGTAATGGAGCAAGAGGTGAAAGCTCTGTTAGTGAAGGAGGCTATAGAGCAGGTGTACTCACCCGACAGAATCGGGTTTTTACAGCCGCTACTTCATTGTTCCAAAAAAGGATGGGGGGTTGCGTCCTATACTAGATCTTCGACAATTGAATCGTACAGTCCAGAGACTCAAGTTCAAGTTGCTGACACTCAAACAGATCGTGACTCAAATCAGGTCCGAGGACTGGTTTGTCACGATAGATCTAAAAGACGCTTCCTCAGCGGAAGAAAGGAAGTTCCTGAGGTTTTCTTTCGGGGGCAAAGAATACCAATATCGGCTACTTCCATTCGGAAGTACTTCCATTCGCTCTATCACCCCGCACGTTCATGAAGTGCGTAGATGCAGCTCTGGCCCCGCTCAGGCTGCAGGGCATACGCATTCTGAAGTACATCAATGACTGGCTGATTCTGGCGGAATCAGAGCAGTTAGCGGTTCGGCCTCGAGATGTCGTCCTCGCACATGAAGGAATTGGGGTTGAGACTCAATGCCAAGAAGAGTGTGCTTTCTCCACTACAGAGAACCACTTTCCTTGGTGTGATATGGGATTCAGTCATCATCTTTCTTGGCACATAAACTGCCTGGAGATGATGATTTCCTCCCAGACCTGAGGGGCCATTATGTGCTTGTCCATACAGACAACACATCGGTGGTCTCTTACATAAATTGTAAGGGGGGTCTGCATTCACATCCACTCTGCAAACTGGCGCACCGGATCCTCCTGTGGTCCCTAGGTAACATACTCTCTCTGAGGGCAGTGTATATCCCAGGGTGCCAGAATATAGGAGCAGACACCCTGTCGAGGCAGGGGCTAAGGCCAGGGGATTGGAGACTCCACCCCGAGGCGGTGGAGCAAATATGGGAATTTTACAGCCAAGCAGAAGTGGATCTGTTCGCGTCTCAGTACACAATGCACTGTCCACTATGGTTCTCCCTCACTCACCCAGGGGCTGGACGCTATGGTGCAGACGTGGCCGAGGCTACGTCTTTATGCATTTCCCCTTGTTGCTCTGCTCCCAGGAATTCTGGAGAGAGTCCACCAGGATGGAATAAGTCTACTGCTAGTAGCACCACGCTGGCCGAGTTGAATTTGGTTTGCGGACCTAATTCATCTCCTTGACGGCCCTCCCTTGGAGATCCCGATCAGGAGAGACCTTCTGTCTCAGGCAGGGGGAACAATACTTCACCCCCGGCCAGAGATTTGGAAACTATGGGTTTGGCCTCTGAGGGGGCCCGACTCATAGAGAGTGGTCTCTCAGCTGAGGTTGTTGAGACCATCCTACGGTCCAGAGCTCCAGCTACGAGGAAATTATATGCACTGAAGTGGAGAGTTTTCACTTCTTGGTGTCACCAGCATCAATGGGATCCAGTTAACTGTTCAGTTAGTACAGTACTTGAGTTTCTGCAAGATCGCTTTGCATCAGGTTTATGTCCATCCACCTTAAAGGTCTACACGGCGCCCATTGCGGCTTTCCACGCCCCGGTGGGTAGTACATCATTGTACCTACCCCCTGATCATACGTTTCCTTCGTGGCACCTTGAGTCGGTTTAAGAGAAATTTCTGACATTCAAGACTATCTTTCTTCTAGCTATTTCGTCCCTCAAAAGAGTCGGAGACCTTCAGGCCCTTTCGGTTTCTCCCACCTGCCCTGAGTTTGCACCCAGGATGGTCAAGGCATTCTTATACCCTAAACAGGGATACATCCCTAAGGTGCCGATCAATATTCCAAGACCTATTGTGCTGCAAGCTTTCTGTCCCCCTCCGTTTGCTTCTTCTGACCAGGAAAAAGCAAACGGATAAGTCTTCAATTCCTTTTTTTTTTAAAGGAATTGAAGACTTATTTATTTTATCAAGCTTTTGGCGTTTGATTAGGTCTGAGAATTGTGAGTGATTTGTTGTTTGATTCTCTTGGTGTCCTGTTTTAATGTAATTTAATGTTTGTATGTATTTTAGAGTTATTGATTACTTATGGACAGCACTTTGGTCCATTCTATTGGTTTTGAAAGTGCTTTATAAATAAAAGTTGAGTTTAGTTGAGAGAAAAACTGAATCTCTCGTGTCCAGTGCGAGCACTGGATACTTATGTCCACAGGGCTGCCCCGTGGAGAAAATCAGATCAGTTGTTTGTCTGCTTTGGATCACATAAGAAGGGTTTTCTAGCCTCTAAGCAGACAATCAGCAAGTGGATAGTTGAGGCTATCTCTCTTGCCTATGAGTCCTCTGGCCAGCTGTGCCCTTTGGTGGTCAGAGCTCATTCTACTAGGAATATGGCGGCCTCTAAAGCCTTATTATCAGGGGTTTCCCTTCAAGAGGTTTGTGATGCGGCAGGATGGTGCTCACCGCTCACATTTGTGAGGTTTTATAGCCTGGACCTGGACGCTCCTCAGGGTCTCAGGTGCTTCATAATTAGATTGCCGACAGTTTACATCATGCAGTTGTAAGTATGGCGTTTTGGGTATTCTCGTTCCCAAGGCATCATCGGCGCAGCGCAAGTTCCCTCGAAAGGGAACGTCTCAGGTTACGACTGTAATCCTAGTTCCCTGAGAAGGGAACGAGATGCTGTGTCGCCCTGCCATACTTCCTGCATGCCTGTGATCGACATGCTTCGGCTACTTCGAAGCTAATGCCGGTCAGACCGGATGTGCTTTTATCCTTTCCTGATTGTGACATCATCTGCCCATGACGCTCACTCTCGCCATTGGACTAGTTGACATACATGCTTCAGACGCAATCACGCAGGGGCGTTCCCAAGGCGTCATCGACACAGCACGAGTTCCCTTCTCAGGGAACTAGGGTTACAGTCGTAACCTGAGATGTTTTATTAGCTGTATGATGCGTTTCTACCCTGAAACATTTGATATCGAGAGAGACCCGGTGCACACAGTGAGGGAGACAAAAGAAACTTGCTAAAAAGAGATCCAGCGCGTCTGCGAGATAGAGGCAAAGAAAAACACCTGTTCTTAATTTATGTTGCTTTGTTCTATTTTTTTTTTTTACTGATTTAATTGTACACAGCAAAGCTGAAATATCTTTGGCAATACAAATTTAAAATGGTGCAAGAATAAGATTATGTATTTCTCATTTTGCCTCGCAAAGGGAATAAATGCTAAACTTGATGCAAGTTTTAAATAAATAAACTGCCCTGACTCTTTATTTAATCCTTGAAATGTATGATGGGGTTATAATTTTAGTGTTCTTTCACATTTTCATTGGTTTTTATATTGAAATCAATACTATTTAGTTAGTCTATTATTTTTCTGTAGCCAAGTCAGTGACATTATGACATTGGAAAGTCTGTAAGTACATCAGGATTTTATTTAAATAACACTTGCCTGACTGCTCATGCTACTGCTAACCCGGACATCGACGTCACTTCAGTGATTTGGGAAAAGCATGTAAAAGTCCTGGCAGAAAGCGATGCATAAGGATGTAGTGTAATGACGCCCAGTTCCAGGAATGTACTAATATTTTGTTGGTAGTACCAGTTTTCAACAATTACAAATACAAGTTAACAGTAAGTTGTTAACACTTCGGAAAAAATAATAAGCCGGTGTTTGGCTCGAGGTCATGGTGCAAAGGACCCTAGGTTTATTTTACTCCGAACCATCCCTTTAAGAGCAAGCAAGGGAAATGTATTAGTGTGAAGGGTGTGCCTGCTTCTTTGAACACAACACATCTAATATAGGAATTGTTTGAGTGTTCGACAGACTGACACGCATGTCTTGTGATGGCTGTAGGTGAGATCTGTATTTTGTTTTCATTGCAGTCAGAGCAGAAAATCCACTCTCACATAGGTAAGTGGTAGAAAAGGGTACCAAAACTTTGAGTGCAGCAGCTCCTAAGGTGGGGTATTCCTTGGCAACCAACACCCAGAACTGTCCAAGACTCTTTGACTCTCTGAAAAGCAGTTGAAGGCTCCTGTCTGAAGCCACATCTATCAGCTCCTCCTCTGCTCTTCCTGTTAGGACACAGTGCTCTCTTGCCTCACTACTAAAAAGATCCCATATTCAGTCCCATTCTGTCATACCTATAGATGATTGATTTTATAGAAAGAGATAAAATTACTATTACAAAGAATTCAACTGATAAGAGTGTTTAACATGTATAAAATTATGATAATAATGATAATAATAATAATAATAATAATAATAATAGAACAAAAAATATAGATCTTACCTCCAATATCAGGAAAATACTTGTGGAATTTCTGAATGAGCGCGCCGAGGTATGTACAATGTCTCGGATGCGTTCACCGTCAGTGGCACACAGTGATGGAACGTCCCACACTCCTTGTTCCACTCGGGATCTCCACAATTTCAGCTTGCTGGCGAAAGCTATGATCTTGTCCATATAGGTCAGGATGGATGATGATGGACCTTGCATGCTTTCATTCAGTACATGTGAATATGTCCGACAGATAGGCAAGCTTTGTGCAGCATTCTCCGTCTGATAGGTGTACAGCAAGAGGAGAATCAACATTTGATAAAAACTGCAAGACCTCTTCTCACAGCTCAAGCAGACGAGTTAACACCTTACCCTGTTATAGCCACCTGACCTTGGCTTGAAGAAGCAGGTGCTGATGTTCTGAGCCCATTTCAGTGTGTAGCCACCGAAGGGGTAGATTTCGTGATTCTGGACTCAATTATAATTACAACACCGACTACGCCACCCTGGGAATTTCACCCAGGGAAATAATGGTCCAATAAGGACACACAGGTTCGTTCCCACAAGGATAGAGCAGAGACGTGAATATAGAAAAATAACAATACTTTATTATAACTAGAATAAAATCTAAACACACAATTCAGTACACAAGGGGTTAATATGGCTTCAAAATCAAAACTAAAGGAAAATAACAAAATCAATCAAAGATAACATTTCAGATGGCAAGGAGAAATAACAAACCTACCCAATTCCACTTCACTACAAGCACTTCAAACGTACACTAATGTACTCACTTCACCACAAGCACACGTGCATTCAAGTGACAGGAAATTCAGAAGAATCAAATCACTCAGTGAACAAGGGTACCCATTAACTTGGACCTAAGAGTGGTCAGCACTCCTTCTTAGCCAGTCCAACAAAGTTAACAAAATCAACGTCAAATTGTCACAAATCAATAAACAAGAGAAAAAGAAAAAGAATCAAATTATCATAAATCAAATCAATAAACAAGGGAAAAAGAAAAATACAAAGTTGATCAACTAAATACAAAAGCAACAAAATAACAGAAAATCAAATCAATAAACAAGAAAAAAAGACAAATACAAAGTTGATCAACAAAATACAAAAGCAACAAATGACAGATGCAAATCACATTACACCTGGTCCATTAACAATATACACACACAAAAGATTCACTCCATAAGATCACGCAAACTCACAACCATTAATACTTCTCACGCGAACACACTCGCACATACACACACACGCTCGCACACACTTCCAACAATAACCGAACGCACTCAACCAACTCACATCAACTTATGAATTCATTCACACAACAACCTAAATATACCATACAAACCCCACAAACACACAAACACAGTCTTCCAGTTGAAACAGTGCGGAGGTGGCCAAATGGCCACACGGATTAAAACTCGGGTCTCACAATCTCCCGGCGTCAAGTTCACTTGATGTGGGCTGGTCAAGCAGGCGCAAATGAGGCAAGGCAAGACGGAACGTCGCGACAACGCGCAACAAAAGTAGGTTACTCAAGACAACGAAGATAAAGACCAAAAAAAAGGGAAGGGGAAGCCAGGTCACGGTCCCAATCAGCTCGCTGTAATCATGCCGACATTACCAGCTCTTGGCCTCTTCAACTGATTATTAGCAAATCAGCCCTCCCAACGTCAAACCACGATGGATAAACACAGCCCGGGATGCATACTAAAACAAACAGAACGCATACAGCCAACAGCTCACCCCAAATTAAATATTTCTCTATCTATGGTAACGTACCCAAATGATATGCAGCTGGATCTAATTAGGTGATTACCATTCAGTTAGTACTCAGGTTGTTACTAAAATTAACTAGGCAGCTATGCCTGCTACAAGTGCATAGCAATGTGAAAAGTCAGGAGGAGAGTGCCCCGGCCTTGATAGCATTTACTATTTTGAAAGCAGTCTGCAACACGTCGTTTAACTCCAGGTGCAGTGGCTTCTCGATGTAAAAAACAGTGGGTAAAAGTAACTAATGGGGCAATCTCCCTTACTTGAGCAACAATTCTCTTTGTGCATCTGTCAGCTGTGTTTGTTTGTTTGTTTGTTTTAGTAATTGTTTTACAATCCATCAGAATATTGACGACTAAATTACGATTTTTAGACAGATGAACATTTAGGGCTCAGAATGAAGCCGAACCCAGTTATTTTGCTGGTGATTTTGATCACTTTCTTAACCAATCATGCCAAACATGCCACCGGCTACAACCACTACATGTATAGTGGCCAGGAAGTCCAAATCACCTACACACGAGACTTTCTGCTAAACCTTAAATCCCCTGCAATGCGTCTTTATCCCAACGACACATCGCCACTACCACCGGAATGTGTCAGGGGCAACAACACCAAAGCAAGGAAACGTGGCAGGAAAGGAGGAATCCGGGAACAAGTGAAAAAACAGCTCTACAGACTCCCTTCCAACTGTTATGCTTGGAAATGTCCAAAGCCTAAGGAATAATGGCGCTTTTCCACTGCATGGTACGGCACGGTTCGGCTCGGTACGGTTCGACTCGGCGCGGAACGGTTCGGCTCGCTTCGCTTTTCCACTGCGTGGTACGACTCGACTCGATACGGCACGGTTCGGTTCGCTTTAGCTCGGTTGCATTTCCATTGCAGTTAGTACCGCTTCAAACTGGGTGGGACTGATCGTTATAGTTGCCGCCTCTACTGCCATGACATCATCGTAAACGCGCCACATTTCAAACGCACAACACAGGGGATGGTGCCCTTGATTCTCGGCATGTGGATGTTTTTAAATTAAATTAAACGTTCTTATAATGGTTTACTATATGGAAGGAAAATTCTTAACGTGTAATTAAACGTTGCGTTCATATTCTGGGCTCATCTGATTTTTTGTACATAGCATAGCCTACTTTGTTATGATTTTAGTATCATAATGATTAATAAATGCACGCACAATTATCCGTGAACTTGATTTGAACAAATGCCTTTCAACTTGTGTGTGCAAAATTCAGAATTAAATGAATGTGCAGCAATCTTTACAAATAGAGAGTCTAGGCCTAATGTACTGTTTTAAACTAGCCTACTGCCATTAAAAAAGCGCATTTAGTTAATGTTATGTTATTTTTTTCCATCTGCCTATGTTGATTATGAAAAGTGAACAGCACGAGTAGAGAGACATGGAGCGAGTCGGACATAATTTGACCACTTCATTAAGTTTTGTTTTGTAGAAAGCCTTTCTTTAAAGTGAATTTCGTTTTGTATAAATTGTATCTTAATTTTAATATTTTTTTTCATCAAACAATTACCTGGACTGAATAAATAAGAGCAAAATAGACAATTTAATCATTGAGGCAATTTAATCATCATCTTTGCCATGCACAGACACTGACAGAAAACACTATTTTATAAATAAAAATCAGTGCACGCGTTTTAATAAAATTAAAACTTTAATTGTGATCATTAAAATAATTGAATATTAAATATTTTGTGGCCAAGTTTTGCTCATTTATTAATAGTATATATATAGGCTATATATAGGCGTAATTTTATTAAATTGAATTCAATCAAATATTCAAAAAGACTTAATAATAATGTTATTTCAACATAATATCTCGTTATTTCGACATAATGTGCGTGCAACAAGCAAGATGTGCATTTGTAAATCCGGGGATGCGTGCATTGATTTTTATTTATAAAAATAGTGTTTTCTGTCAGTGTCTGGCAAAGATGAAGTTGACGATCGCCATATTCGTAGTAAACGCGCCTATAGAGAGAAATAACATTATTATTAAGTCTTTTTGAATATTTGATTGCTGAATTTTGCGCTTGTTCAATTTAATAAAATTAAAACTTTAATTGTGATCATTAAAATAATTGAATATTAAATATTTTGTGGCCAAGTTTTGCTCATTTATTAATTATATATATATATATATATATATATATATATATATATATATATATATATATATATATACACACACACACACACACACACACACACACACATATGTGTGTGTGTGCCCTCAGCACATGCGTTAAAAATTATCCGGCGCTGCCCCTGACTGCAAGAAACAGTTTGCAAGAAACTTTTTAACTGCAAGAAACTACAGCGTTGGCTGTTGTCTACTGGCTATTTAAATCTAGCGGGTTTGTCTCGTGCATGGTCTCGTGTCGCAAATACAATGACACTGGTAGTGACGATTCTGTCTGACCAATCAGTGATCTTCAGTGTTTTCACGTCACATTTTAGTATCGGTACGGTACGCTTGGAACCTCAACAGAGGTGGTACCATTTAAAGCGAGCCGAAGCGAGCCGTACCGTACCGTACCATGCAGTGGAAATGCGCCATAAGTGAGCCGTACCGAACCGAGCCGTACCGTACCATGCAGTGGAAAAGCGCCAAAGCGTGCCGTACCGAACCGAGCCGTACCGTACCATGCAGTGGAAAAGCGCCATAAGGCAGATGAATTGCGGGCCTGCACTCAGTATCTCACCAACTACCGGCAATCCTGCCTTATCTGCTTGACAGAAAGCTGGCTCACTGAGGCGGACCTTGGTCGACCTAGAGGGCTAAATGCTGGTCAGGATGGACCGCAACCTTAACTCCGGAAAAAAGGAAAAGTGGAGGTGTGTGCGTGTTTATCAACAATAAATACTGTAACCCTGGTCATATTACGACAAAGCATCAGATCTGCATGAAGGACATTGAACTATTAGCACTCTGCCTAAGGCCTTACCATTTGCCTAGGGAAATACACCAAATCAGACTGTTTGTTGTGTATGTTGCGCCCTCCGCCGACACATTGGCCACTGCCACTACGATTCATGAACTTGTAACTAAAGCAGAGGAAGAGGCCCCCGACGCAGCCAATTTCGTGTTGGGTGACTTTAATTTATGCAGTCTAAAGGAACATTTACCTACGTACCAACAATATGTCACTTGTTCTACGCGCAATAAAGCTTGCCTCGACCATTGCCATGGAAACATCCAGGATGCCTTTTATTCTAAGGCCCTGCCCGGTCTAGGGAACTCGGACCATAATATGATTAAACTGATGCCTACCAATGTGTCCAGACTACAGCGCGAGAAAGCAAAAAAGGTGGAGGTTAAGTACTGGACTGCTGCTGCGACTGAGGCACTTTAGGATTGCCTGGAGTGCACAGACTGGAATGTAGTGACTGACGGGACTGACAACGTCAATGACGCAGCTTTTGCTATCTCGGGGTACGTACAATTCTGTGAGGACACAATCATCCCCAAAAAGACTATTAGGATGTTCCCTAATAACAAGCCCTTGGTCACTCCAGAGTTAAAGCAACTCCTTAATGAGAAAAAGCATCTGTTTAAATCAGGAGTAAGTAGAGAAGAGAAAAAGACAGTGCAGAAAAAGATTAAAAGCAAGATCAATGACTGTAAAGCAGCATACAAACATAAGTTAGAATTGTTTTTTCAAAAATGAAGATGTTAGGAGAGCTTGGCAAGGAGTCCAATCTATCACAGGATACAAGCCCAAGAAGCACCCTATGGTAGCAGAGAGCAATCTTAATATGGCAAATCAATTAAATCATTTGTATTGTAGATTTTACACACATGATTTTAAAGTAGAATAGAATGAGGCCATTTAGCAGTAAGAGACATGAATGGTATGAATATTGACTTCTCTATGGATGAGGTTAAATCTTATTTTAGACGTGCAAATCCCCGTAAAGCTTGTGGACCTGATGGTATCAGCTGCAGGACACTAAAGGTGTGTGCTTATCAGTTGGCACAACCCTTCCATAGGTTGTTCCATCTGTCACTAGATGCAGGTGTCGTTCCCAGTCTATGGGAACAATCCCTAATAGTGCCTGTGCCTAAAAACAATAGACCTAAGGAACTCAATGATCTGCGCCCTGTTGCCCTTACCTCTGCAGTTATGAAATGTATTGAAAAAATCATTTTAAAACAACATCTCCATGAGGTTTCACCTCTTTTAGACCCGAATCAATTTGCCTATCATGCAGAGAGAGGTGTTGAGGATGCGCTGCTATCCTTGATTAACAGCACTCATGAGCACCTTGAGCATGCTGAGAGCCTGGTCAAGATTGTGTTCATTGACTTCAGCAGTGCTTTCAATACGATCCAACCCCACCTACTGGTGAGAAAATTGGTGCATTTGGGAGAAAATCCCCAATTGATTGTGAATTTCAGAGGGAATTATAATTACAGGGTTTCACTCAGTGGTGTTCTGATAATTTTCTTGAAATCAATGTGAAGAAAACAAAAGAGATGGTCATAGATTTTAGCAAAAACAGAATAATAGTTCCCCCCTCTAAGATCAATGGTGAATTAGTGGACAGGTTCTCAACCTATAAATACTTGGGAGTTGAAATTGATTCTAAACTAACTTTTAACCCCTTACCAGTCAGTCTCTGTCATCCCACCATACATGAATAATCCACCTATTATCTTAAGTCTTGTTAGAAAAAAAAAAAAAAAAGATTATTGGAACTTTATGCGAATTCTTAAAAAAAATTGTGGAATAGAAAGGCTCCTGCAGCAGGTGCATTAGCACAACAAGTAGCCTCAAGCTACATGACCCAATTTAATTGATTAATATTACACTTTTACTTAAAGCTCACTTTAAAACACCATCGAGTATTCGTATCATATTCCGGTCGCGGTTTAAAATGGTTTCAAGTCAAAAAAAGATTTTGAAATATGTTATATTTAGCATTTTATATGAAGCTATGGGCTATCCTTACCTAGCATGCATACTGTAAACATTCTTTATTCATATGAAAATACCCCAAATCGCACGAAAATCACACACAAACCACATATACTTGAAACCGTGCGTTTATTAGCTTCTTGTTTCAGATGAAGAGATGTGTTTAGTTTAGTTTAGTTTTTAATGAGGAAGTGTACACAGGATGCGTCATGCAGAAGAGGGCAGGTTTATGGTCACGTTGAACCACGTGAGATGATTGACAGCTGTACAGCGAATGAGGGAGCTCTGAGATCATAACTGACGCAAATCAGGAAGAGGAGACACATCTCGCGGTGTTCGCTGTTTGAGCTCTTCAGATCACATAATTCAGTGGAAAATGAATAGAAATGTTATTCTGTATGAAGAAATATTTTTACAAACATGTAATAATTAATCATTATTTCTCCAAATATGCGCACCATTGGACTAATAGCCCTGGCAGATACTGTATATTGCATGTATTTGAACACAAATAAACCGGAGAAGACGTGACTGAATGCTTTATGAGTGATGATTTCTATTCAAAATAATGAACGTTACAGATTAATTATTTTGCACTCCTGGCATAAATTAAGAAATTAATGTCACTGCAAACCAGTTTAATCATAAACAGTGGTCAAATATTGAAGCTGGAGTCTTAAACCTTTCTAATGATGCTCAGTTTGTCCAGATCAAGTAAGAGTGTGATGTTTTAACGAGTAATGAATTTTGAACAACAATAATCTGGGGCCGTCAGTGATCTTTGACGTGAAAGGGTTTTTAATGAATGTGCACTGAACAAAACTAAGAAAATGCACCATCAGATGTACTTCCTTAGGAAACTATATAATTTTAGATTAGACAGACACATTCTTGTAATGTTTTATAAAAGTCTCCTCCAGAGTGTTCTGTCCTTTGGCCTTATCTGCGTGTTTGGCAACATGCATGTTAAGCAATAGACAGTATAAGAAATGGACACAGTGACCCCATAGATTTCAATGGAGAAAAGTGAAGTAAATTAGAAGCACTCTCTTCCTGATGGCTGAGCGTACTGTGCAGCCTCAAACTGAGCTTGACAACGTAGATGTGACGTGAGCAACCTGTCTGACAGTTGTAAGTCTTCTAGTAGCTGTGCCAAGAGAAATCTGAATCATTCCCTTCCAAATCTTGCAGAGACAGAGCGTGAGTAGGAGCTGTCCATGAGCTAGGAGCAGGAGCAACTTTATGACTCTCTATGGGCTTCTCCCTTGACTTTATCGGACTTTATGCCTCCACATCCCCCCCGATTGCCTGCGAGCTTCTCCTCCTGTCTATACAGTAATTTCTCTACTGTGCGACAGAGTCGTGTGGTTATGACACAATCGTTAGCCTATTTTTACAAAAACGGCTTCTACAGGGCCATAACGTAAGATACAAGGTAATGGAGCCTTTTATACATTGTCGTGTTTCTATAGAAATAAACAATAGATAAATAGAGTCTTTAAACACCTCAGATGTAAAGTTATTCGCTGTTAAAGTGACACCAAAATGAATGTCAATGAAATGAGTCAATGGAATGCTAACAGCAGGTGATGGCTTGCTAACCAATGGCGGCCCCCAGGGAAGGTATGTTTTCCGGGTGCTGGATTACCCCCTTGATGTTAAGGACCAAAAGAGACTGCAGCGCATGATCAAGATGGCCAGTAAGATCATTGGACTTGACCAGGTGTAGGCAGCTCAGCTGTACAATGAGCTTTTCTTAAAAAAGACTGACCAAATCCTCAATGACCCCACTCACCCTCTCCATCATAAATTTATGAGAAGTAATAGGTCAACTGGTAGAATTTGACAACAGAGAATTAGAACAGAAAGGTACAATAAATAATTTGTACCTACAGCGATCAGATTGTATAATGATCAAGCACATCGCAAGCTATCACATTTTTAGCTACCTGATAATATTAGTCATTTTTAATGTTAGATGTTGGAGTGTGATTGTCATTTCTGCAGTACTGTTAATTTCTGTCATTGTTATTTCTTTTCTTTTTATATATGTTTACTGGTTTGACCGTGGTGTCTATGTTTTTAGAGAATATGTTGTGACAAGGGCGCGTAATGAATGACCACATGAATTTCCTCTTGTGGGATAATAAAGTTCACCTTAACCTTGACCTTGAACTTTTCTTGCCTGTCATTGCAGCCGCACCATCCGTGCAGAGGCCCACACACTTTTCCCACTGGAAGCCCTCGCCCGTTATGTATCCATTCAAGCAGTCAAAAAGATCTGCCCCTGTCGTTCGTTCTGTCACTTCTTCACAAAATAAGAAATACTCAACGATGTCAGTGGAGTCAACGTATCTGACATAAGCCAGTAACTATGCACATTTTGCAACATCTGTGCTTTCGTCCAGTTGTAGAACAAATGCAACACTACTCCGGATTTTGTCACTTGTTTGTTCGCGTATATCAGAAGACATTTCCTCAATACGCCGTTGTACTGTGTTATCAGAAAGTGGAACTTTATCGATCTTTCCTGCAGCTTCTTTCCCCAGCATTTCCTCAACGTCAGTTTTTGCTGACGAAGATACTCTTCTTTTTTTTAGAAGAAAATACGATCTCCCCTTGTTGGAGTATACAGAGTGTTTTGTTGTGAGGTGCCGTTTAAGTTTTAAGGGTTTCATGCTAGCACTGGCCAACCTTTCTAAGCATAAAAGACATTGAGCGACTTCCTCACCATCTGGACCTCTGAAGGCAATAAAACCAAGATCAAGGTAGGGCTGGTCATATTTTCTGCGTGGCTCCTTTTTAGACTTTGTTGTTTCTGAAGACTTCTCACAGGTCCGTTGTTGCCTTTAGTTTTAAAAACTTTTCCATTTTAACATACGCTGTGCACGGTCATTGAATGCTGTATTTATATGTTACTGACGCAGACATGTGACAGTTCAACTCAAATGAATAAATTTATTCAGTGAGTCATTCAATGAATTCTATGTTGATTCAGACTTCTGATTCTTATGTACAGTATGTGTGTGTTTTTTTTTCCAAAATGATTCCTTAAAAGAATCGTCACTTAAGAGTCGTTTGGTCATTAATTGGACTGGTTTTGTTTTAGCTGCAGTGCCTTTGTGCAACCCACCTTTTCTCACTATGTTTTCTTCACCACCGTTTGAAAACCGCTGATATAGACGCATAACCTATTGAGATGCATAGCCCTTATAAAAAAACTGGGCACACGTTTAGCCTACTTTGCTTAAATTTGATGCAGTAATAGAAGCCTACATTTGTTTCAGTTCTAAATCTGTACTGTAATTTCAGTATTGTGATTATGAAGTCATCTAACTAAAATGTTTCACTTATCACTTATTCACAATTTATCTGCAACAACAGCTCTCAATGAGCCGCGGCAGATTACGTAATAGAGAGAATAAAATTACACTTTTCAAAGTCTGTGTCTGTGATTATGATTATATCCCCAACTTTAGCGCTGCGGGAATGGCAGCGGTAAAAGTATTATTCTGGTTGAGTACCAACTGTACAGGAGTGGTGGTAAACAGCCTCCTCCAAGGACCCATTACGGCTAGAGCTATGGTGCTTTTCCACTGCATGGTATGGCTCAGTATGGCTCGGCTCGCTTTGCTTTTACACTGTGTGGTACGATTCAGCTCGGCTCGGCTCGCTTTGGC
This sequence comes from Abramis brama, assembly GCF_963993115.1. Taxonomy (NCBI): domain Eukaryota; kingdom Metazoa; phylum Chordata; class Actinopteri; order Cypriniformes; family Leuciscidae; genus Abramis; species Abramis brama. The sequence continues at coordinate 50,583,859 of NC_139965.1, read as the reverse complement.
TCAGTTTGCTTTTCCACTGCAGTTTAGTACCGTTTCAAAGTGAGTGGGATTAAAGACTGGTCATTAAAGTTGCTGAAAAACTTTAATTCCTCGTCACAATATCCAGCTCTTGCTTGATATGCTCCTCGGCTACCAACGAGAAGAACGTCTGCACCTCGTCTACTGAACAGTCACCATGATTCAGCCATTTCTTTTTTCAAGTTTTTTTTTTTTTTTTTTTTTTCAAGCAAGTCGTTTAATAAAAATTGTGCAAACAAATAACACTGTGCTGGCTGTTGCTGACTATTTAAATTGTAGCGTATGGACAAAACTCACGGTGACTTGTCATTTTAAGATTCAGAAAAGCTTTTAACCATTGATCTCATAAATGTAAATCACAGCTTAGCACCGATGAGTCTGAATCAAATTGCCCCTTTGACACGTTGTGGCCGGGTGGAAGTTTAACAGAGACACCTTCAAAGAGATCTTAATCAACTCAAACCACTCTCTCTCGGCAAGCAAGATCTGAATATGTAAGAGTTCGTGTATGTGTAGGCCTGGAGAGTCGCTACGCCTGCCATCATAATCTAGGTGCCTCAGTCCGCAGGATTGTCATAGCGATACACAGCAAGTTGCCATGGAGACAACCTTGATCAGGTCCCAGACAGAGTCAACAATCAGCAGGTGTCTGTGGGGAGTGGGGGAAGGAACGCAAGAGCGTCTCACTGCAGTGCTCTTCCTGGGGAGTTGTTGTTCCAACAGCGGCCTTGGCCAAGGCCAGTGCTGGTTGAGGGGGGCCGAAAGCAGATAAGATTGGGATTGTTTGGTCTTGGGGCGAGTAGCCGCATTCCAATTTACACGGCTATTCTCCTGGTCCATTTTGGTCTCCGAAACGATCCATTTGCCTTTGCAAAGCTGTGAGCTTCTCCATGATGTTATCCATATTGTGGTTCATAGACCCAGTCTTCAGTGCTGACAGCTCTGCCCACTGCTTCAATCATGACGGGCAGCCTTGTGGGGCTTTGGGCAGCTGTCACCGTCTTCTTAATTCCTCGATAAACCAGGCCAATGCCTGATCCAATCAGCAGAAGACCTGTTATCATGGTTCCGAATAGGTAGATATCTTCAATGTCCTTCACGGAAAGAGCCGCCAGACACACGACCCGCCACCTCTCCCACGCGTCCATCGTGTAGCCAGCTGCGAACGTTCCGGACGGCAGGGCAGTCAGGTTCCCCCGAACCCAAGCTTCTCGTCGAGAAGATGGTGTCAATTGCGTTGAGAGACCAGTTGATCAAATCCATAATTTCTTACGACTTCTTTTTACGACTTCTTGTTTGATTTTGTCTTGTCTTCTCTCCGTTTTATTTTGCTTCTTAGTTTTTGTATTAGTCGTATCTCCGGCTCCTTGCCTTGTTTTAGTCTCGTGTTCACTCATCTCTACCTACCAGAGAAATGGACTTTAAACTAAGTTTCTGGCAACTCTTGCAAGTAAACCGTTTGAACTTCCCGCAAACTACACGAGCTCCGGAAGAACCGAAAGTACGCGTCCAACTAACGGACACACCGAGAACGGACACTCATACACGCATTCCCGCGCCACTTGATACACTATTGAATCGTTGGCCCTCTCTAGGCCTCGTTGACAATGGACTTTTGGGTTGAGCTGGGCTTAGTACCCTTATGCCGAGTTCACACTGCACGATTTTCAAACTCGTCAGATCACTGTTCTTTTCACAATGCACGACTATACTGGGGTAGCATTCAGTTGCTGCTGTGTGCACACTGCACAATGGATCAGCGACAGGGGGTTTCAAATTGCATGACTTTACAATAGGAAGAATCGCAGACAACTCTGTCTGGTCCGCAAACTACGTTTCACAACCAAACAAATGTTTGAAAAGTGATAAGGAAATAATGCAAGATCACACGTGCGTGAGACCGGAGTTCTCTCGCGGGACTGGAATTGTTATCAAAAATGATAGCTCGCAAGAAGCTTGCGATCCAAATTGTCTGTGCGTTGAAAAGGAGAAAAATAAAAAAAAATATTGGGGAGACACAAGGATTGTGTGTTCTGCAAAGAAAGTTGGAGGTAAATAAATAATTTTGCAATGTGCTGCTCTTGCTGCTGGTTAAGCAAATGTTTGTGCTTTGTATCTGTTTGATATAATTGTAAATATAAATATTAAAATACTGATATTCTGGTCTGTAACTCCTCCCCGAACTTCACACTGCCCTGTATCTTGCTCTCTAGGTCATCTCTGATGTAATTTTCATTCAGAACACATTTCACACAGCAGGATTTTGTATCGCCTGACAGGTCCAGATATTCAGCATGACAAATACATCACGGGCATCAGCGACTCATCTGCGATTCTCTCAGATCGCGTTTTTGATAATCCACACTGCGTGTGGCCTTTCACCATCCACTTATTTAGCTGCTGTCGCATCCCTTGACATGCCATCTCCTTTTCCCTCTTTCTTTTTTCTTTTTCTGCTTTCTGCTTTTTTGCTTTATCCATCTTTTTCGACAACAACTCACTACTCGTACCTGCTCGCTCAGTGCTCATGGCGCCCCCGTCCGCTTTTTTTACCATCGCTTTGTCGCTTAGTTCCAACGGCTCCCTAGGACTCTGCAGGCTGTAAGGCCAGTACTCTCCTCGGTTGAGAGGGTAGTTATACAGTATGGAGTACTCCACTCCTCTAGTTATGTAAAACCAGAGAGGTCTTTATGGTTATTTAGTACTCCCCTCATTTGAGAGGGTCAATTGCAGAGTACTCTGCTCCCAGGGGCTGGATGAAGGTAGGCCTTCCTGTGGCTTCCTTTATGAGAAATGAGGTGGTATCAGGTTGAAGGATTGTGGTGAGCTTCCCTGATAGAACATCTTTAGTAGAGCTGGCAGGTTCTCCCATAATGCGTTAGAAAATGTTCATCTCAAAGACGAGTTCGTTCAGAATCAGTAACATATAGCAGGTCGGCTGACTCGATTTCCTTCTCATACATTCACGTACCGTCACAGTGCATTTTCCCTGTTGAAGCCCAGCGTCCATTGACTTCAATGGGGATGCTTTGAACAGTTTTTTTCAGTGCTTCGAAACTAGATGGTCATTGGATAAATGCTGCGATTATGTCCCGCCCATGGACGCTCAGCGTCTCTGGGGGTGAATGAGGAGTGGGCTGGCCTGGACTCCGGGCTTCTGCGTGATGATTGGAGGGTCTGTCGAAAGGCTGCATCTCCTTTTGATTGACAGCGATTTCATACAATAAAAAGTCGCTGATTCTGAAGCTATTCGAGCTCAGTTCCATCGTGGACTTTGCAAGTATAGTCGAAAGACAAACTGCTGCAACCTATTTCTTAATATTTGCTTGTTGAAATTGCAAGCCAATTTTCATAATACATTTCACACAATTATACATTTATACCTTTATTATATTATTACTTATTATAATTTTTATATTATTATTAGTAATAATTAAAAAATAATTATTAAAATAATTAACAAAAATATTATTAGTAGTAGTATTATTATACTTAATTATATTATTATTTATACCTTTATTATATTATTACATTTATACAATTATACCTAACTCTGCTGGCCATTGACAGGACACTGGTCAAGTCACTGGAAAAGACGCCTAGTTTGTACGACTAGGAAAATTTGTGCATTTTCTTGAAAAGGAACATAGGGCAGAATTTATAAATAAATGGACAATTTTTATGATGTAGGCCGAAAATGAGCTTCCCCTCTTTGAAATACCAGCAGTCGCCACTGGTTCCCTGTGTCTCGTTGCCATGCTTCTGGGGTGTCTACATGGTCCTTTCAGAAGAAGAAGCGGATGACATGTTCTTTAGGCGCCCTTTTATACCTCACGGTTGCACTAGTAGTGACGTCATGGGCTGTCGTCGGCCAATACAATTGTCGCGATTAAACGCGGTTCAGACACCAGTTCTTTCTCAACTGTTTACGTTCATTTAACACATAACCGACTAGGATACTCAGATGGGCATTTTTGACAATTTGTGTGAATTTGTCCGCACAAAAAGACGTGAAAGAGAGCTCAATTTAGTATTAACGCACAGTCTGAGACGTTGCTTATCTGGGCGTGCGCTTCAGATGTTTAACTTTCCACACAGTGCGCAAGTAATGAATTGAGTTCCTAAGACAAGGAGTGTAAAAAAAAGTGCTGCAGGGGGTGCAAAATCCATATCCCGGTGCTCTTTGAATGTAGGGATAATTTGACTCATAAAAACTCATCAAGCCAATGCACTCGATAGTTTAAGTAAATGTATATAAAAAGCCTTTATTTCATCATGGCTTAGGCAATTAAAAACAGTTTTCAAAAAAACGCACACAGACACATTGCAGCTAATGAGCCTTCATCGGGTCTGTTTTAACGGCCAACTGGCGATTGACACTCGCCAACGAGTTAGGGATAGTTCACCCAAAAATTAAAATTACTCCATGATTTACTCACCTTCAAGCCATCCTTGGTGTATATGACTTTCTTCTTTCAGACGAATACAGTCGGAGTTGTATTAAAAAATGTCCTGGCTCTTCCAAGCTTTATCATGGCAGTGAATGAGTGTTGATATTTTGAAGTCCAAAAAAAGTGCATCCATCCATCATAAAAGTACTCCACACGACTTCTGGGGAGTTAATGAAGGCAATGCGCTTGTGCAAGAAAAATATCCATATCTAAAACTTTACAAACTAAAATAACTAGCTATATATATATATATATATATATATATATACATATATATATACATACATATACACACACACAATCGCATGTGAGTTACACATCCTTTCCATCCTTTCAGAAAGCTTATTATATTTAATTCTGATAATATTATTTTATTTTTTTTAATGCAATTTTTGGGAGATTTTTTGTTATTTATTATTTTATTTACCTCTAATTTACTAGATTTCAACAATAATGAATTTATAACAATAAAAATAAGCACATTATTCACATTCTTTCACTTAAAGCTGCAACTTTTTTGGGTTAAAAATTATCCAAAATAAATTTTTGAGCAAGTACATAACCAGCCAGTGTTCAAAACTATCTGCTTGCCTTAGCTCGATTCAAAACGGTAAGCTTGTAATAATGTTTTTAATTCCAGTGGTACTGGTGGATTTCCGCGGGAAATTCGAGCATGTCTTTACGTCATTAGGTCACATCTGTACACATAAAGCAGGGCTATTCAATTAGCTTCATTCGAGGGCTGGATTATCAAATCGAAAAGTTGAGGTGGGCTGGTGGGTTGGTTTGGGGGTTTATCTTATTTATTGAAACATAACAGTTTCAATAAATAAGTTAAAGTAACCCTAAAAAGTATGGTATTTACTTGGAAATGTGGTACCCAACAGTATGCAGATATATAAAACCATAATAAATAAAAACTTGATAACTTACAGCTGTGTACAACTATTTTCCTTGGAACAAATAAATAAATTATACAAACTCGTAGCTGTTGGTGAGAAATAATAATAATTTTATTTATAATTGTTATGCTTAAATGAAAATATTCTGACAGTGAGACTTGATAACCTCTGTTACAAATCACAAATCACTCGATGATTTAACTAGTATTAAATCGGATGAAACAGCCTCAACATTCCCAACAAGACTGATGAGGAAAGCAGGAGAAACATTGAGGCATGAACGAAATTAGAACACTTTAAATCCCCTAATCACCAACATTTACCATGAATGTACTGTAGTAATTTATCATGGTTGGGCAGAAATGTGCAATATTTATATTGAATACTATGTAGTAATAAATAAATAAATATAGTGATTTATATTACATTAGATTTATTAGGTGGGTAGAGGAATATATAATTAATGTTTGTTATGAAATTATGTCAGTTTCTTTGTAAAGGTGCGTATAGTTTTTAACTTGTGTTTAGGCATTTTTTTATACAGTGGGAGTGAGTAGCCTGTGGTTTCTGTCGAACTGAAACGCTTCCCACTGGTTGTCGCAACGCTGTTTAATAATAGTGTCCGGGACCGGGAGTAAACGCAACTATTTGTTGTTAATAGTTTTAGACCGTTACTGACCGGCCACTTTGACGCTCTCGCCGGCGGCGGTGTGAACGCACATGCAAGCGCGTTTAGAAAGAATCGAACTATGGCGTTATTATCCTGTCAAATGTCGAGAGCGCATTATTGTAGCTCGAAAGTACATTAATATAATGTGCGAGCGCGAATCTCTCTGCTCGCGCGCGGAATATAATGTGCCCTGAGCGAATCTCTCTGCTTGCGCGCGGAATATAATGTGCCCTGCGCGAATCTCTCTGCTCGCGCGCGGGAACTGGGCGCGCGCTCTCAGATACACACTGCTCTTGTAAGAATTTTCTCTGGGCTCGCTCAATCGCGAATCTCTCCTCTTCGCTTAAAGTAAGCGTGTATGTGCTTAGACTGTGTCCCGTGCGTTCGCGCATGCCTAAGTACTCTTCTCTTATATTTCTTTCTCTTTGCTCTTGGCATAAACGCTGTCAAAACGGCAACAACCAATCAGAAATAGGCTTCAACAACTGACCAATGAAAACGCGATATCGTACATGGAATCTTATTGGTTGATATTGAACCGCACATGGATCAACTTAAGACGAGCCGAGATGGATCCACCGAATCGACGATCTCAGGTAACCAGTTTTATTTGTTTTGATGTTAAATATGTCAAATGTATCTTAGAAATGTCTGGGAAGAGCGCGGTTGGATTATTTTACATATAACGTTAGGCTAAATTACCTAGACTGTCAACCACATTTGTCACACTGCAGGTGCCATGCCCATTGAAAGTGAGATTTTTGAGCCAAATAGATTTGAAAGCCGATTTCAAAAGGCAAAAATAATATTTTACATCTGATAATTAACATATTGTCTCGTGCAATCACACCAGTGATTAAACATTAAGTACGTAGCGAGATCAACTGCTAAATTGAAATCTGAACAAAGATTTGGGGGGGGATCTAAGATAAGGGGGCAAAATGCCCCAGTAAAATTATGCTATGTCTATTATGGCTGTCACGAATGAAGTGATGTGAAATTAATGAAAAGTGTCATCTGCAATAGATTTTCTTTATCGTGGATTGCAGCGTTGACTGTTATAATCAATCAGGAACTTTCTGTTGAGCTTAATTAATGCAGTTTGGCCAATCAGAGGCATATTTTGATTAACATTACTCACCACGGAGAACGCTGGAGTTGTTTACTAAATGAATTCTGAATGTACTATCACAGTCTTTTTCTTTCTTTCTTTATTTTATAAATTATTAATCACCAATAAATATCATAAATGATGTAGGTTACACATTTTGTAGTGTTAAGGTGGCTTTTGTTGATGTTGATTGGTAACATAGTATTGAGATTGATTTAAGTACCAGGTTATTTGTATTGGACAAAAAAGAAAAAAAACACAGATACAGTGCCTTACAAAGCTAAACCCCTTAATGGAAACATTAATTTCTGTAACCTAACTAAAATATATAAAGATTGATCTACCAGATAAAATGTTATGGTTTAAAATTCTAAAATGTTGTATACTGTATTACTATTCCAGTCCGCCATCATCGATGAAGCAACTCGTCATCTCATAACATTGATAAGTGATCAGATAAGATCAGACAGCCAGCTACAGACAGGGCAGATTCAAACAACTGTTCAGCAGCAGCAGCCCTCACCTGCTCAGCAGCAGCAGACAACAGTGCAGAGAGAAATGACCAGGTTATTTATAGGAAAGATTGTAATTTGTCTTCTAATCTCTAGTTTAGCTAGTGTATGAATATGTTTTGTTTAGTTAAATGGTCAGTTGACAACTGATATGTAAGCACTCAATTTATCATGTATAAATTCATATCTGTTAGACTTTTGTGTTATTAGGCTATTAAAATCACATGATATTATTTAATTAGTAAACTATATACAATGTTTTGAATGTTGCAGATCATTCCCAGGGTATTTTTTAAAGGGATCTCAAAAGGGACGAAAAAGGTTTCGATCTCCATGTAAAGTGGTCAACACCAGCAGCAGGACTCTTTCCATGCAGTTTTATTTAGTCAATAAGAATGTGGAAAAGACACCAAAACCATCAGATGATTTTACACTTTTCCTTGCTGGAATGGGAAGGCGTACAGTTAAATTATCTGAAGATGCTGACCACTCTGATGTAAATTAGAAAAGGACATTAGTGAGCTGGATCATTCCATTGTGAATTCTGTTCAGATTATAGCACATTATCAGGTTCTTTGGGGCGGTTTCTCAGACAGGGTTTAAATTAAGCCAGGACAGGCCTTAATCCAGAATAGTTAATTGTGGTTTAAAAAAAATCTAATTTGTGCAGATAACAAGGCAACTGATGGAACACTATCCAAAACTTATGAAACTCACTGGAGGGTGGCTCCTGTACAAGGCTCTTGGTAATTAAATAAAAATATTCTAAATTCTAAATTGTATTCTAAATTTACAAATGTGAAAAAATTACAACATGTTGCTATTGTGTGACGGCGAGTAAGAACCTCAGTAGTATCTAGTTGGATTTGTTGTCTTTAAAGGTGGATCAGGACAGCGGAAACTGATGATTGTCCCACCAGAAGCTGATGGCTATAATGGCCAGTATTTAAAATCATCAAGTGGAGGTGGAAAGATTACCATGTTTATAGTTCCTCTTCAAGAGGAACTAGATACTATGCCTCTTCCTTCAGATGCCATGGAATTTCAGAAAATGCCAAAACTGCAGCTTGTCCATGCCACTACAAATCTTGGCTATGCATGTTAAGTCATGCAGTGCCATTGAACTGTCCACTGAGGATGATTCCACTAGCTCTGGAAGGGTAATTACATTTTTAGGAAAACTTTAACCTCACTCTAACATTTAAAAGTTCTTTAATGGAAAATGTTGTCATGTTTTTTAAAAGGTGATTATATGTCTTATATTTCCATTGCAGTCTTCTCCTCTTCCTGTATTCAATGGATCAGCATTACCAAAACCCATTTCAGAAGGTGGCAGCAGCACTAGTAAAGCAAGCTCCGAGGTATCAAATTAACAATAGCATTTACCATAAAATTGTACTACCTAACACTAATTCTAATTTGTTGGGGTTTTTTTTAACAATATTTAGTGGTGGATAAATTGACTTGCTGATGACTCTGTTAATACATATGTTTTCATTGCAGTCTTTTCCTGTAGCCACTACTGCTGGATTGTCCTCGGCAGAAGCCAGCACTAGCACTAATAAATCAAACTCCGAGGTATCGAATTAACAATAAAGCTTTTAGCAATAAATAGTACTACCTAACACTGATTATATGTTTATTTATTTATTTTCATGATATTTAGTGGTGGATTGATTGACTTGCTGATGACTCTTAAAACATATGTTTTCATTGCAGTCTTTTCCTGTAGCCACTAATGCTGGATTGTCCTCGGCAGAAGCCAGCACTAGCACTAATAAATCAAACAATGAGGTATCAAATGAACAATACTGCCAGACCACTACTACCCAGCATATAGAGTTCTTTAATCATTAAAGCTGAAGTGTTTTTTTTTTTTTTTTGCACCACTGTATGAACATAAAGACAAACTCATACTCATTTGTTGTGTGCAGATGGACAGTTCACTTAAAACAAATATAGCAATAATAATATTTATTTAGCAATAAAGAGACAATGTGTACAGTTAGCAAAGAAATCAGCTAATGAATTTAATATTTATAGTTTCTACATATGACAATGTGAGTATATGAGTATTTTAACATCGAAAATAATAATCACTTTAGCTTTAAAGGACAAATCCGGTGAAAAATGAACCTAGGGGTAATTAACACATGGTTACCGAGTCGATCGTTCCCTGGGATGCGTTTTCATGAAAATCGAATGTAAAGAGTTTTATCTCTAAAAACAGATTAGCTTATAACGCTAGTATATGGGGCACAGAGTAAGTAAAAGTAAATCGCTAGTTAATGCCACTAACAAGGCTCAAAATAGCCTCACACTAACATGGTAGCATAATGAGGGTCCTTACATGCAAACCGAAGCATTGAGAACGCCTCGGTTACGACTGTAACCTCGGTTCCCTGAAGAGGGAACGAGCGTTGCGTCGAGAATGACGCTATGGGGAACGCTTTGCGTGATGACGTCTTGAAGCACATGTAAAATCAGTCCAATGGTGTAGCGGGACGTCAGAGGCGGGTGACGTCACGTACCAGGAAGCTATAAAAGCCGGCCCGAAACAGAAAACGAAAGCTTCGTAAAAGTCTGAAGTCGAGCTGACAGGCATGAAGGAGATATGGCAAGGCGACGCAACGCTCGTTCCCTCTTCAGGGAACCGAGGTTACAGTCGTAACCGAGGCGTTCCCTTTCAAGGGAACTCCCGTTGCGTCGAGAATGACGCTATGGGGAACGTCTATACCAACGCCTCCATAGCTACGAATGTCTGTCCTGTGTGTAATCTAATAGAGCAGCACTAGGATGACAAAACATGAGACCCTGGAGCAGAGTCTAGATCCAAAGAGTAAAACCTGACGAAAGTGTGCGGTGAGGACCAGCCTGCCGCATCACAGACATCCTGTAGTGAAACTCCTGAAATAAGGGCCTTAGAGGCCGCCATACTCCTTGTAGAGTGCGACCGGACAGCCAAAGGAGAAGGCTGCCCAGCCGCCTCATAAGCAAGTGAGATAGCCTCGACCACCCACTTGCTCATTCTTTGCTTAGACACCGGCCCTCCCTTGTTAGGGGAGCCAAAGCAAACAAACAACTGATCACTTCTGCGCCACAGGGCAGCTCTGTGGACGTAGGCGTCTAACGCCCGAACTGGGCAAAGCAAATTATTAGCCTCCTGGTCCGCATTCTGGAAGGGAGGAGGACAGAAGGCCTGCAGAATAATAGGTCTGGCCACATTAGTGGGGACCTTGGGGACATAACCCGGTCTGGGATGGAGAAAAGCTTTCACCATACCCGGAGCAAACTCTAAGCAGGACGGAGCAACCGACAATGCTTGAATATCCCCAATTCTCTTAAGAGAAGAAATGGCAAGAAGGAAAATAGCTTTCAAAGTCAGAAACTTTTCCGAAACCTCCTCAATGGGCTCAAAGGGGGCCAGGGACAGGCCTTGTAGAGCAATGGACAAGTCCCATGGCGGCACCCTAGAGCGGACTGCAGGCCTCAGCCTCCAAGTGCCACGAAGGAAACGAGATACCAGAGGGTCCTTCCCCACAGACATTCCACCCAAAGGAATGTGGTAAGCACCTATGGCCGCCACATAGACCTTTAAAGTGGACGGGGTCAGACCTGCAGTGAACCGGTCCTGCAGGAACTCCAGCACTGTACCAATTGGGCAGTGGACTGGGTCCAACCGACGGTCACTACACCAAGAAGTGAATACTCTCCACTTCAGGGCATAAAGTTTCCTCGTGGAGGGAGCTCTGGACTGTAGAATGGTCTCAACAACCTCAGTTGAGAGACCTGACTCTATGAGCTGGGCCCCCTCAGAGGCCAAGCCCACAGGTTCCACAGTTCTGGGCGGGGGTGAAATATTGAGCCCCCTGCCTGGGACAGAAGGTCTCTCCTGACGGGTAACTCCAGAGGATGCCCGTCGAGGAGGGAGACCAGATCGGGAAACCATACTCTGCCCGGCCAACGCGGGGCTATTAGAAGCAGGCAAACCCGGTCCCTGCGAACTCTCTCCAGAACTCCCGGGAGCAGAGCAACTGGGGGAAAGGCGTACAGACGTAGCCTCGGCCACGTCTGAACCATAGCATCCAGTCCCAGAGGAGCTGGATGCGTGAGGGAGAACCAAAGTGGACAGTGAGACGTCTCTTGAGACGCAAACAAATCCACTTGTGCTTGGCCGTACTCCCTCCATATCAGCTCCACCACCTCGGGGTGGAGCCTCCATTCCCCGGGCCTCGGCCCCTGCCTCGACAGAGTGTCTGCTCCTATATTCTGAACCCCGGGGATGTAGGCTGCTCTGAGTGACAGCAACTTCCCCTGGGACCACAAGAGGATATGGCGTGCCAGATTTGATAATGGGCGCGAGCGCAAACCCCCTTGGTGGTTGATGTAGGCGACTACCGACGTGTTGTCCGTATGCACTAACACATGGTGTCCCCTGAGGTCTGTGACAAAGCTCCTCAGAGCCCGGAAGACAGCTAACATCTCTAGGCGATTGATATGCCAGGAACGATGATGGTCTTCCCACAGACCTTGAGCTGAGCGACCCTCCAGGATCGCTCCCCAACCCGTGAGGGAAGCATCCGTCGTTAGCAGTCTGCGACGACAAGAAGCTCCCAACACTGGGCCCTGGGACAGGAACCAAGGTTTCTTCCACATAACCAAGGCACGTAGGCATCGCCGCGTGACCTTGATTGTGCGAAATGGGTTGCCCCTCGGGGAAAACCCCCTGGTCCTGAGCCACCACTGCAGGGGCCTCATGTGCAGCAGTCCAAAAGGTATCACGTTGGAAGCTGCTGCCATGAGACCCAACAGTCTCTGGAACTGTTTGACAGTGAGTAGCTGGCCTAGCTTTACACTTTTCACAGCTGCAAGGATGGACTCTATACGTGGCGGTGACAGGCGCGCCTGCATCGACACTGAGTCCCAAACCACGCCTAGGAAAGTGGTTCTCTGGAGTGGAGAAAGCACACTCTTCTTGGCGTTCAGCCGTAACCCCAGCTCTTTCATGTGGGCGAGAACAACATCTCGATGTTGAACCGCCAACTGATGCGACTGAGCTAAAATCAACCAATCGTCGATGTAGTTCATGATGCGAATCCCCTGAAGGCGCAGAGGCGCCAGAGCTGCATCCATACATTTCGTGAAAGTGCGGGGTGATAAAGCTAGGCCGAATGGAAGAACACGATATTGGTATGCTTTGCCCCCGAAAGCAAACCTCAGGAACTTCCAATGACACGGACGGATGGAAATATGGAAATATGCGTCCTTGAGATCTATCGTGACAAACCAGTCCTCGGACCTGATCTGTGGCACGATCTGTCTCAATGTCAACATTTTGAACTTGAGCTGCATGACTGACTCGTTCAGAACTCGAAGATCCAAAATGGGACGCAATCCCCCGTCCTTTTTTGGAACTATGAAGTACCGGCTGTAAAACCCGGTTTCCCTGTCGGAGGGAGGTACATATTCTATGGCCCCTTTCTCTAACAGAGTGTTTACTTCCTGTTCCATAACCAGAACCTGCTCGGGGCCCACCACTGTGGGTAGGACCCCCATAAACCGAGGTGGGCGTTTCTTGAATTGTATCTGATACCCTTTTCCTACGGTCTGCAGGACCCAACGAGAAACATTTGACAGTAGCTTCCACGCTGTCAAAGATTCTACTAGAGGTACCAGCCTCTCGAGACTGGTTTCTGGATTTTGTTGTTGTTGAGCAGTCAATTCGACGCCCTGTAACGGCGCACCGGCAGGGAGCGACCGAACAGACTGCTCTAACACCCTCCTCGGAGGGGGCGGGCATCCCGAGGCCACTACGTTTCCGGGTGGTCCTTGAGATATGTGCTCGCCGGAGACCGCTGCGCCCTGTAACACCGATGGTGGCAGGGTTGGCAGAACGGTCCCCTGAGGGTACCGAAGAGAGACGGGCACCGTAAAAAGAGGTGTTAACCGCTCTGCTTCGGGGGGGACTACCCTCATTAATCCTGAGCCCTCGGACGTCAGGATTTCTTCCCAGCAGCCTTCTTGGCGGTAATAACGGTCCGCAGATCCGTTCTACCCCTCGAAGACTGCTGGGTTTGAGCGCGCCCTCCGTGTCCCCGAGATTTTTGTGGGGGAGCACGGGAGGACACGCTCTGCTTCTGAGTGGCACGATGCTCAGCACCCTTTTTAGAGGAGTGAGGCTGCTCCCGCTCAGCAGCCTCATAGAAAGAACGGCGGGGAAGAAGCTTTTGAAGAGCAGATGCTTGTTTAGCGGCTTCTTGTGATTTTGCAACCGCAATATTTACTGCATCCCCAAATAACCCGGCAGTGGAAACCGGAGCGTCTAACAGAACATGCTTTTCTTTGTCCTTAATATCGCTCAGGTTGAGCCACAGATGCCTCTCAGTAGCCACCAGGGCTGCCATAGACCGCCCGATAGATTTAGCGGTCTCCTTGGTGGCTCTGAGAGAAACATCCGTGGCTCTGCGCAGTTCAGCCACAGTGTCGGGACCGATTCCCCCGCCCTCCTCTAAATCCCCCAATAATTCTGCCTGATAGGCTTGTAAAATAGACATCGTATGCAGACACGCTGCAGCTTGACCAGCGGCTGCATACGACTTATTAATCAGGGAAGATGTCAACTTTACTGGCTTTGAGGGAAGTGTAGGAGCCTTCAGGGAAGATGCCGTTGCTGGAGAGAGATAGCCCGCGAGCGTCTCTTCCACCTTCGGCATCTCCCCATAACCATGCTCTTTATATTGTGAAATAGTGGAATATAGAGAGGTGTGTGGTGTGTAAACTCTGTAAGAGACTGGTCTCCCCCACGATCTCGACACCTCGGTGTGGAGATCGGGGAGAAACGGCAGGCTCCTACGCTGGGGCTGAGCACGAGATGGCAGGAAGCGTTCGTCGAGTTTGCTTTTTGAACGAACGTCCTGCCTATCCTCTGGCCACTCAATAGACAATCTGTCAACTGCTCTCGTGATCACATCGAGCAGTTCTTCAAAAGCATGAGACTGAGGTGGCGAATCCTCAGACTCAGCATCAATACTTACAACATCCAACTCCTCAGAGCTGGATAGTTGCAGTATTGGTGCCTCTATCGGGGGGGAAGAAACCACAGCGTGCTTCCACACCCTGATGAGAGGCACTGGATCTGTCAGTAAGAGGCTGAGATAAGGCAGAGCCCGTCTCAACATCCACTGACAGATCCATTTGCGAACCCCAGGTCTGAGATCGCCGCCGAGCCTCAGCCGCGGCGGGACCCGAGCCCTGGGGAACGTGGTCGGGATTGAACCGAGCCAACCGGGATCGGAGCGTCCGCAATGGAAGCGCACAGCAATGCACACAGTCACCACCCTCGAGTGCTGACTGGGCATGCTCCTCTCCCAAACAAACAACACAAAGAGTGTGTGTGTCACCTCCCGTTAAATAACGCGGGCAGGGATGGACACACACTCGATACTGCTGCTTGCTCGCCATATCTGAATAAATATATATATATATAGACAGACAACACCAAATAACAAGGACAGATTTCAACACAGAGCGCGACTGAAGACTCAGAAAGCTTTCGTTTTCTGTTTCGGGCCGGCTTTTATAGCTTCCTGGTACGTGACGTCACCCGCCTCTGACGTCCCGCTACACCATTGGACTGATTTTACATGTGCTTCAAGACGTCATCACGCAAAGCGTTCCCCATAGCGTCATTCTCGACGCAACGGGAGTTCCCTTGAAAGGGAACTTTGTAAGTGTACAGACAGTTTAATAAGAATATACTTTATAAAGACAGTACATTACGCGTTTACAGGCAGACGTCATCTTGGAAAACAGTCTCGACTAATCGAGTCACGAACGCCGTGCTAAGTGAGCTGGTCGATAGGAATTACGTTTGTGAAATATAACGTAGCGTGGCGTTCGTGACATCTGCATGTTAATTCCATTTGCATGACTGGATTCGGGGATGCGCTCTGCAAACGGGACATACCTTTATCTGCATGGATAGATGGTCTATGTTTCCTCCTTTTAGAGCCACATTGCGTCCACATTTTCAGCAAATTGGATATCTAACCACGCGTTTTTCCTACATCTAAAGTATATTCACATAGCCTAGCCTACTGGCCATGGTTCGCTTCATAATAATTCGAGGGCGTTTCTCTTCCAGCTGAGTCAGCGTCACCTTTTTTGCACGTTTGTTCTCCCGCCCTTCAATCAATGTAGCAGTTTCCGGAGCGCGATTTTATTTTTATTTTTTTCAAACTTTGTAAATTATTATTATAGTATTTTTTTTTTTTTACTCAGTAACGGATGTGATTTAAAATGTAGCGAAGTACAATACTTCAAACAAAACGTACTTAAGTAAAAGTAAAATTACAGATTTTAAAAACTACTTGAAAAAGTAGAAGTACACAAAAAATCTACTCAATCTTACGTAACGCGAGTAAATGTAATTCGTTACTTTCCACCTCTGTGTATATGCTTGTGTGTTTTAGGTGCAGCCGTGAATCCTCAATCCTCCAACACTGTTGATCCTGCAGCATGCAGTCAAATCAGGTATGAAGGTGCAGTTGTGGTAAAAAGTTAAGACATCTTTGATTGAGATGAAGTGATAATTTATGTTGTTTTTCCTTTTTTTAAGGCACCATTTGAAGAGCACAGATCACCATGCTGATAGACAGGTGTTCAAATACTTATTTGCAGCTGTATCATACAAATAAATAGTTAAAAAATCATACATTGTGATTTCTGGATTTTTTTTTAGATTATGTCTCTCACAGTGGACATGCACCTACGATGACAATTTCAGACCCCTCCATGATTTCTAAGTGGGAGAACTTGCAAAATAGCAGGGTGTTCAAATACTTATTTTCCTCACTGTATATATGTTTAGAGATGTAGTCCTTAATGTTAATTAAACTATTTATCTATATATATATATATATATATATATATATATATAGGAGCATTGCAAAACTCATTGACAACCGAGAGTGGACAGAGAAAACTGCGATTACATTTGAAGTAAAACATTTCATTTAAATGCAAACAAAAGTCTATTTCATTACACAAAGTATAATGTGTGCTGATGTGATGGAAATCTGTGAAGGTAAATGTATGTACTTGTTTTAATCCAAACCACAGGGAATACCGAAGCAGGCAGGTGGGAACAACTGTGGGATCTACATACTGATGGTAGGTTAAATTGTAATTGTTATTGTAGTTAATTATTGTAAGTTATACCCTGCTCATTTTTTTGCACTTTGTGAATTGTAACAGTACACTCTATACATTGGCTTTGGGGCTCCGATTTGATTTCACAGAGGTATGTCATTACCTCATTACATCCTTCAAGTTAAATAAACAGACATCCATAATTATTGTGTATATTATTATTATTTTTATTTTTATTTTTTTTTAATCAGGATGACATGCCCCTGATCAGGAGGTGGTGGTGTGCTCTTATACTGGATAACTTCACTCTGCAAATGTATGTAGCTGTTTGCATGTTTCCTACATTAAACATTACTATATATATACTAGATCTACCAATGTACCTACCTACCTTTTGTCATTTGTTCTTTTAGCGCTCAACCATACAAAAGGCAGTGTCTTCCAGGAGATTCAGACAAAGCAGGTAATTTATTGTGCACATACATTCATTAAGAACTAATAATTTTATAATTGTTACAGCTACAAAGTTTTTCAGATATGAAATTTGATAGATTATGTACTATATTGGTCGTCCAATAGCCATGTTTCCACTGCCACTTCTGGGGCTTGATCGTGCCTCATTGGGGCTTCCTCTGGGTCGAAGGCCAAGGGTTTCTGGTCCACTGAATACCTTGGTACAAAGCGGGGCCAACTAGGGCTTGAGTGGTCAAATGCAAAGATGGGGTTTATCTGAGCCTGGACAGAGAGTCAGCGCCATGAATCATTTTATATATATATATATCAGTTAACATCAGCATTAAAGACATTTAAAAACATTTTAGCTCAACTCACTTTCAGACAGCAGTGTGCCCTTGATGCACACTTTTGCTGAGCCCACACTGATGCGAGCTCCGCAGCAGACTTTTCCCGACAGTCAAAGCAGCATTGCGTTGCGAAAGTGCGGAGGAAGGAAGACATAGGAAGACCACTACTGCTAAGGGTACCATTCGGGACAGGGCCATTATCAGCGCAGACACTTACATTCGTTGACTAAAAATATACATGTTACTGAATGTCACTAATGCAATCCTGACACAAAATAATTAGGATCAATGTATCACTTATTGTAAAACATCAATGCTTGGTTTAAAAAAAAAATGCAAACAATCGGCCGCATGTTTGTTTTGGTATCTTGCTAGTTTCTAGTTTCGGCTAATGTATGTTGGAGCTTTAAATGGATATTTATTTTAATATTATCGTTATAAGAGAATATTAATCTATTTATTTCTTATTTTATTCAGAGCATGCAGTTATGACAACAATTTATCAGGTTTGTCTGAACCAGGGTTTATATTTTTGTCAACAACATTTATATCCAAAGAATAAATAAAAATGTTTTTTTGTTTCAACAGCTTCCCCATGAAATAATTTCCGAGATCCTCAAAGAAGTTGTTTTAGTAACTGGTGATGCTGCATATTTGACCCTTTCACTGGTGTGCAGATGGTTTAGGGATGTGGTCACAAATGAAAGTTTTCGGAAAGCAGCACACTTTGCCTGGCTAGACAGTAAGATGTTTTTTCCTGTTCGATGCACATTTCTTGGATTGAAATTTGTGGTATGTGACATTTAAACTTGAATCTCCACACTTATATCTTTTCTGTATTTTGTCTTTACATTTTAAGGTGTGGTCAACTGGAAGATGTTCTCTCAGGACTACTGTGAAGAATTCAGACAGTTCTACAGCATCAGGGAATGCTCGGAATGCTTGGACCTTTTCAAGTCCTATCCACCAGGGTATAGGGGAAGAGGAAGACGAGGGGAATTGCTGGGCTTTTACTCCGGAGATCATTGTACAGGATTTTGTTCGCAGGACTGTTTTTTTGCTGCAGGACATGAATTTCCATTAAACTCATAAAACTTGTACAGAATGGGAATTGAGAGATGACCTGGTTTTGATGTAGTAATTGATGCAACTTCAAGTTAAACTTTAAAATGTATAGTGTTCTAATGAAAAGCTGTGGCAAATGTGTATAACAAAAACATAGGTTTCATTTATTGTGCATATGGTAAGGTACCTTGGTTCTTTAAGGTTTGCATAAAATACATTCTGCTGTTCTTACATTTGATGTAATGTCATTTGCTAAAACAGGCATGAAGTTTAACTAATAAGCAGTTTGGAGTTTATGTAATAAAGAAAAAGTGACAGTCTTCGTTTTGTTCTTAAGAGCATGTATATATGCTATTATAGTAAAACCATGGTTAATTTGTGATTAGCATGGCTTTTTGGAGCAATAATCCATATGATCAGTGAAGTTTAACAGCCGTATATGTAGTAAAAAATATATATATTTAATATACACTACTGGTCAAAAGGTTTAGATCGGTAAGATTTTGTATGTTTTTAAAAGAAGTCTCTTCTGCTCACCAAGGCTGCATTTATTTGATAAAAAAAAAAAAAAAAAAAAGTATTATTGTGAAATATTATGACAATTTAAAATGACATTTTCTATTTTAATATATTTTAAAATGTAATTTATTCCTCAGATCAAAGCTGAATTTTCAACATCATTACTCCAGTCTTCAGTGTCACATGATCCTTCAGAAATCATTCTAATATGCTGATTTTATGCTCAAAAAACATTATTATTTTCAATGTTGAAAACAATTTTTTTTTCAAAATTCTTTGATGAATAAAAAGTTCAAAAGAACACCATTTATTTAAAATAGAATATTTTCTAACATTATAAATGTCTACTGTAACTTTTGATCAGTTTAACTCATCCTTGATGAATAAAAGTATTGATTTATTTTATTTATTTCCCCCAAAAATAAAATTAAAATTCTTACTGACCTCAAACTTTTGAAGGGTAGCGTTTAATTTTACAAAAGCTTTCCATTTCAGATAAATGCTGTTCTTTTGAACTTTCTATTCATCATAGCATCATGAAATAAAAATGTAAAAAACTTTTTTTTAACATTGATAATAATCATAAATGTTTCTTGAGCATCAAATCATCATATCAGAATGATTTCTGAAGGATCATGTGACACCGAAGACTGGAGTAATGATGCTGAAAATTCAGCTTTGATCACAGCAATAAATTACACTTAACTATATATTCACATAGAAAACAGCTGTTTTAAATTGTAATATTTCACAATATGACTGTTTTTGTTTGTATTTTTAATCAAATAAATGCAGCCTTGGTGAGCAGAAGATACTTCTTTTAAAAACATTAAAAATCTTACCGATCTAAAACTTTTGACCGGTAGTGTATATATAGTAATCATTTTCGTAGGGGCTAACGGAAACTCATGGTTACAGTGTGTGTGTGTGTGTGTGTGATTTTAAGGTACATTGTGTACCATACTTATACTACTGTGTCATTAACTTACAAAAAACAGTGAGTAACGAACCATCTACTACAGCTGTTGAGGGAGTGATTGTGAATTAGACCATTCTTTCTATTCTCTTCGTATTTCTACTGCAATGGAATATTGTGGAATCGCAACAATGAACGCAAAATTTATAAACAAGTTTATACGTCCCAAAGCGTCACACTTCTATGCACCAATAATCTGTAATAGCTTCACACTTCTATGCACCAATAATCTGTAATAGCATCACACTTCTATGCACCAATAATCTGTAATAGCTTCACACTTCTATGCACCAATAATCTGTAATAGCATCACACTTCAATGCACCAATAAGATCATCTTTATTATAAACCAATAAACGTTAAGGTGGGCGGGGCGACACGTGTCGCTCCGCCCAAAAGTGTCGCCCCGCCCCATCGTCCAGACTGCACTCTGGGGTACTACTTTTGACAGGGTTTATGCCAAGAGCAAAGAGAAAGAAATCTAAGAGAAGAGTACTAGGCATGCGCGAACGCACAGGACACAGTCTAAGCACATACACGCTTACTTTAAGCGAAGAGGAGAGATTCGCGATTGCACTGAACACGTTTTAAGTGCAGGCATATTATCTGAGCGAGCCCAGAGAAAATTCTTACAAGAGCAGTGTGTATCTGAGAGCGCGTGCCCAGTTCCCGCGCGCGAGCAGAGAGATTCGCGCAGGGCACATTATATTCCGCGCGCGAGCAGAGAGATTCGCGCTTGCGCATTATATTAATGTACTTTCGAGCTACAATAATGCGCTCTAGACATTTGACAGGATAATAACGCCATAAACTTACCAATTTGATGGCGGATCCAGAAAGGTTCAAACGGCAATCACCTGTGACAACTGGAGATTCACCCGTTGTAAAATGCAAAAGACATATTTTGTATTTCATAGAGAACCAGTTCTAAGGAACATTAATTTGTTGGTATGACAATTAGATTTTAGACACATTAAATGCAGTCACGCAATGCTGATGCTGTTAACATTAACAATTTGAGAAAAAAAGTATAATTTGCATGGTTTGACGTGATATGATAAGCGATCGTTAGATTTAAGCAGTGCGATTTAATGCAATACTTTTTTCCCTTAGTTGGTCATAACAAAAGTGGATGTTACTTACTTGTTCAGATTACATTTTCCGGTGAAAATTATTATGTTGGTCATACTTCCAAAAAGTAGAATCTGTGATTCCGAATGACAGTATCCACACCGGCGCAGTGACTGACAGCCGCACATTCTCCTCAAAACATTGGATTCATCCGCGATTTGCCGTGTCGAGGCACAACCCACATAAAGTTGATAATTCCGCGAATAATTGCAATTGCAGATTTCAAACCGAGATGGCGACAAAGAGGAAAAACTACGGACTGCAGCTTTAAATACAACTATAAATAATAACTCTGCAATACATGTAAAATAATATTAAAAAAAAGCATTCAGTGTCTCTGCCGACCTCTTGTGGAAAAAATAATATCATTGCCACTATGGACACTAGATGGCCCTTAAGCTCTATATGGAGAAAATTAACTGTTCTGCTGGGTCCTAAAGTCAGTCAGTTGTGTCTTTTTGCATTCAGGTATGTTTTCAGACACTACAAAATCTTTATTTTTTTATTTTTTACTTTTGAGCATTTAAATTTTTCATTTTGAGCTTTTTGTAGTTTTGTATACATGTTGATGTGTCAGATGTTGCAATAATTCAAGTAAGGTGGACATAAAAAAAAAAACAAAAAAAAAAAAAACATTTACCATTCATAACTGTGTGTGGTTTGCATTGTCACTGATTGATTTTTATTTGAATAATAATAATAATAATAAAATACCCTTATACCCCTATTTAATTTTAATTGTGTGTGTGTGTGTGTGTGTGTGTGTGTGTGTGTGTGTGTGTGTGTGTGTGTGTGTGCGTGTGTGTGTGTGTGTTCTAGATTATATGGGGGGTTTTTTTACAAAAAGAAAAAAAATCTATTCATTCCTATAGGGGTCAACCACATAGCCACAAAAACTTAAATCCAGTAATATATATTTTTTGTGTGTGTGTGTGTGTATTCCAATTTCATGTGTGACAAAAGTGAAAAGTTTTTGTACCATTCCAGTGAACACTCAATTTTGAAAAATTAAAAAAATAAGAATTTCCGATGGCCGAGGAGAGGATGAAAAGAGAGCGAGAGAGATAGAGAGTTTGTTATGTGTGAGTTAGTTTTGTGTATGTGATTTCATGATTTCATGTGATTTCATGCCAACTACAGATAATTAAGGCGGCTGTAAAAAAAATTACAGGCTAGAGGATAATACAATTATTACCCATGATACTCACACGTTAGAACGTTGACCTCATTAATCCATGTTATGACGTCCTTGTGCTAAAATTTTCCCCTCCGTTACAACCCTTCTGTGTAATGTTTTCCTACTGATAGGAGGCCAGTGTTTTGTTCCCTATCATGGTTACCTGTGTGTGATCTGAACAGGGCAAGTTGGTTCAAGATCAGCGCTGAAGGAAAACTTCCTCCCAGTTCGTGTAGTTATTCCCACAGGAGGCTTGTTTCAGTCTCTCTGTCCCCTGAGTCAGGCTGTTTGGCTTCACGGCTGATGAGTATAGACTTCAGCTTCATTAGCCACTGTCTCTAGAGTGCAAAAGCCCAAGAGCAACCGCCTTGGGCCTTTGTGTAATCTCCCAAAAGCAGCACACGGGAAGAGACAGAGCAGGGTAACTGATGTGCAACACCTATGAAGCAGGGGATAAACAGAGCAGTTACAATTTCCTGGAAGCTGATAGCTGTAAACAAAATTAAACTGGTGTCTGTCTTTTCTTTAAAGCACAATTCAATCAAAAACTAGATTTGAACCCTTGGAAATATATGAAAGTCCATTTCAGCAACATTAAACAATGCTTTTGTAAATCAAAATTATGACTTAAATGTTGAAATTATGACACGAATTCACAATTCAAGTCAAAATTACAACTTTTTAATCTCATAATCATTTTCTCAATTAGTTTTCATCTCATGACTTAGTATGTCATAATTATGACTTTTTATATCATAATTCATTTGTATTAAAGCATGTTCTTTTTTATGCGGCAGAATTGGGATTCCATGAACATATGTTCAAATGGGATCAAAAAGATGCCAGTAGAGTGCACGTCTCTGCAGCTTCAGTTTAACATATAATAGTGTTTTGAAAGACTTGCTCTAAAAGGGAAAAACATGCATCAAAATGATGATGCAGTAAAATGAGCCATGAGACCCCTCCAGACGGCCCTTCAAGCTATCACACTGAAATTAAACGTGCCGTAACACCATGACATCACACTCAGAAACATCCCCGGAGCTGCTCTCGTACAACGAGCACTCGCGGTGTGAAGAGAAAGCATAGCGTCAATGCAGTGAGACAGGCTGTTTGAAAGGTTAAATGTGACCCTGGACCACAAAACCAGTCACATGGGTATTTTTTTTTTTTTATTGAGATTTATACATCATCTGAAAGCTGAATAAATAAGCTTTCCATTGATGTTTGATAGGATAGGGCAAGATATGGCCGAGATACAACTATTTGAAAATCTGGAATCTGAGGGTGCAAAAAAAAAATGAAACATTGAAAAAATCGCCTTTAAAGTTGTCCATTTATGTTCGTGATTGTGCTGCATTCACTCACAAAAATAAATGTTTTATATATTTACGGTAGGAAATTTACAAAATATCTTCATGGAACATGATCTTTACTTAATATCCAAATGATTTTTGGCATAAAAGAAAAATAGATAATTTTGACCCATACAATGTAGTGTTGGCTATTGCCACAAATATACCCGTGCGACTTGTGACTGGTTTTGTGATCCAGGGTCACAAATATGGTACGATTAGCACATGAAGCTCTGGTGGAGAACTGCCCATATTTACTGTATTGTGATCAGTGACGGAGAGGAAATTGAAACAGATGTGCAAATGAACTCAATTCAGATTTAATTCAGTTTAATTCAGATGTAAAGCAAGTGTCAGTTCAGTGTTAATTCAGTTCCATTGTAAAGATCATTCATTTAATAAATAAACGAATTACACCATGGTTGCATGACTTCAATGTCACCATCACTAAGATTAACTCTTTCTGTTTTTATTCTAAAAACATTTTCCCTGAAAGTTTGAGTTAGATAGTTTGCAATGTCACACACACTGCTGAGAGCAATGTTTAAATGAATATGTAAATGCAGTATGTGCTTCACGATTTCCTCTCAATAAGAAAACACAACAAAAATGACAACGGTGAGAAAACAGCAGTTAAGAAACCCTCTGGTGCACTTATTTATTTTTTTCTTCATTGGAATGGTACGAAACTTGGTAAAGGTTTTGGCACTTGCTGTGTGAACACACATACAAAAAAGAAAACAATGGACATGATTCGAACAGGTTAAATGGTCCTGAAAAAAATTGTCACACTTGTACTCCTCACATCAAAAATGACTGCATAGGAAATGAATGGGAGACAAATTTCACCTAGTGAAAACTTTTGGTACTGCGGCCAAATAAAATCTTACTGAAAGCTAATTTTTTGAGATATCAGGCTAAAAATTTTAACACAACCTGTTTAGATTTTTGGCTTTGATTTTCTCACAGTTTGAGGAAAACATGTTTTTGAAATATATGTCACATAAACATTTTAAATAGTATTTTTGCACATTTTTCATAACAATAAATGTAAAATTCTGTAACTTTTTTTAAATAATAGAATATAAATATAAATAAAAAAATCGGTCATTTTTTACTGACACGCGAAGAGGACCAGATTATATAAGCATCTGATTATAGGGATATTTTTGCACCAGCTCTGCAATTCAGCACTACAGTCACATCACATTTGATTATATAGCACTTTATACAATAGATTGCTTTAAAGTAGGTAGCTTTGCAGTATTAAAAATGAAAAAACAGTGTATGTCGCATTCATTTAAAATTACAACTTTAATTTCTACAATAAAGCAGCTCTCCAATAAGTTGTTACTCGTATCCAACCTCGACAGACTGAACAGTAGAAAGAAGGTGGAGCCTTTCAGAGCCACAACCACCTATGGCATCATCACCATGGCCCAATGGTAGTTTGAGGGTGTTTACCAGCAAGAGCAAACTTTTCCTGAGAGTTTTTTTTGACAAGCTGTTTCGAACTCCAGAAACAAACTCCAACCGAACTACGGTTGACCTGATTTTGTTCAAAATTACATCACACCAGTTTGTTCTTCGACTTTGCTTAAAGTGTATTGAGGCCTCTGCGGTTAGGTTTTACTTTTAAGTTTATGTATGAATGAAAAAACAAAACAAAACATTATTTACAAAAAATGAATCTCCAACACGTGTTCACATAACGTCTGCTCTCGTGTCAACACCACAAATGCGCGCGTTCACAAGAGCACCACGACACATGCGTGTTGTGTTGATGCAAGAGCAGATGTTGTTGCATGAATGCACTTTAGAGAATAATACTGGAGTCACATGGATTACTTTAATGATGTCTTTACTACCTTTATGGGGCTTGAAAGTGGTAGTTGCGTAGACCGTCAATGGAGGGACAGAAAGCTCTCGGATTTCATTAAAAATATCTTAATTTGCGAAGATGAATACATGTCTTACGGGTTTGGAATGACATGAGGGTGAGTAATTAATTAAATAATTTTCGTTTTTGGGTGAACTAACCCTTTGATAGATGCCATAGGAGTGTGTTGTCATATCAGTATATTAATAAAAGTCTATCAAGCTTTTAATAGCCTTCCAAAATATGGCCACATGCAGAGAACTGACGATAATAATTTTGATGTCATTTGGCCAAAAAAAATGATTTAGTCAGAATGTATTGCAAATTTTAAATGGCATCCAACACATTCTTGTAACTATTTTACATTTTGGCTTTTGTATGCTTTTGTATAATCTACGTATACACCACTTATGGTTAGGTTTAAGGATAGCCCTTTATTGCTTACTTTTTTCCTGAATTTGAAATCGCCACATTGTTAAATAGTCACGTTTTCTCATGAGATCGAGTTTGACTGAATTAAGATGCTTTTTGTCTACATAATGGTGTAGTCAGGGTTAGCCAGACCTAAAAGTGTAATTGCAAAATGTGACGAGATTTCTTGTCAAGTGAAAAGCTGTCTCATGATATCGCCATGATGGAGCATGAGGGTGAAATTAGCATAGAAAATGTCACCGCTACATTCACATTACATTCACTGTTGTTTTGCTGTTTTTATAAAAACATTGATGTATCCAGCCCAACATCAAGTGGATCTGATCCCAATGTTTGCTGTTGGCAGGTAAGTCAGAACACCTCTTACACATTTCCATCCCCTACACTGTGTACTTTGTAGTAATAAACTAATAATAATCTGTCCCCTTTGCTGTCACTTGTAGCCGGATCAAGCCGCCAAAGCACGTTCTTCTGCCATTTGCTGTGAAGTCTTTGACGGGTAACACAGAACTGGTGCACACTCTGAATCAGCTCGGTCACAGTGTTTCCCATTCTCAGTTGGAAGTTGACACGGCTCTGTGTCTTCGGAAGATGGAGCTGTCGAAGGATGGTATTCCACTGCCAGCGAACATCTATCCAGGCATCTTCACCACGCTGGCCTATGGTGCACAGGTCCAGGAGGCAAAGGCAAAGAACATAACCTGGCTGCTTGCTAGGGTGTCTGCCCCCGAGGCTCAGACTGTGAGCAGCTGGACTGGATTTAACATCCAGACCTGTGACCAGGTTGAGGTGGTACAAGACACTGTGGGTTACCTGCCGACCATCAATGCGCCTCCTACAGAACTATCAACTGTCTACGAGGTACTCAACCAGACATTAGGCATAATGGAGTCCCTGCAGTTGAAGACAATTGTTTGTGTCTTTGACCAAGCCCTGTATGCCAAGGCAGCAGAAATTGTGTGGAAGTATGAGAAGTTCAAGAACACTGTTATCAGGATGGGTGTCTTCCACACCATCTGCAACCTGCTCTCCATTCTGGGGAAGCGATTCCAAGATGCAGGGCTGCGGGATCTGTGTGTGGAATCTGGCGTGATTGCTGAAGGATCGGTCTCAGGTGTAATGGAGGGCAGAAAGTATAACAGAGCCGTCCGGCTGCACAAGATAGTCTACGAAGCACTTATGCGCCTTGCCTGGAGAGGCTTCCTACCATGGCTAGAGGTCAAACACCCGACATAGCTCCCTCAGCTGGAGGAAGCCCTGGAGAGCATTGCCAGCTTCAGCAACGATATCAGGAAGGAGGCATTCACCAAGCTTCTTGATAATGCAGCATGCGTTCGCACCATGCAACTGTTCCAAGTCTACCTGGAATCTCTGCGAAACCAGCATAACCTTTCATCCTTCTGGATGTCCTACATTGACATAACAGAGATCATGCTTGGACTGATTCGCGCTTCCAGAGAAGGCAACTGGATGCTGCATCTTGCATGCATCTGAGAAATGATTCCCTGGTGCTTCGCTTATGACAGGTGTTTGGTGTTTTAAGCCCCCAACGGTGCCTTCCAGGCAGCGAGGGGATGGGTAGGTTTAAGGTTGAGGGTAGGGTTAGCTGCCTCTAAGGAGCCATTGGGGGCTTAAAACACCATCGAGCCTTATGGCAAGCTCAACTACGCCCGCTTCCTGCCCTACTACTATGCCACGATGAAGCAACTGCTTGTTGACCACCCAGATGTCCATGAGCACTTCTCACAAGGAGGCTTCTCTGTCCAGATTGGCTGCAGAAACCCCTTCAGGCGTATACCAGTCGACCAGACCATTGAGGAGACCGTCAACAAGGACACGCAGACAGCAGGAGGAACAAAGGGCTTCAGCCTCAAGCCCGGAGGTGTCTCGATGTACTACCTGACAGCAGAGTACCGCAGCGCATACCTAAGAAAGCTGAGAGAGATGGTCGGTCAGGGTGATTCTCAGCTGAATCATCCAGACCTACAGCCGCCCAGGATCAGAAGAGATGAGGCAGATGTCCAGTCCATCGTTGATCTCCTGGAAAATTGCTGGCAGAATCCGTTCAGTCCAGAACAATAAGAGTTTGTCAGTCTGTAAACTGCAACTGTATCCCCACCTGATGTGGCAAATGACCTACTTGAGGCCAAGAAGATTGGAGAAGAGGCTTACCAAAATTTCAAGACAGAACGTCTGGAAAAAAGAGTGACATTTCTACGACACGATGACCAAGAAAAAGCTTAAAACATTCTCAGAGATCAAGAAGAAGCAACGCAGCCAAGAGCAAGCCAAGCAGGTAGTCTTGAAGGCTGACAGAAACCTCTTTGGTCACATGATCTTGGTGGCACAGAGCCGACAACTACACATGAGTGATGTCTTGGCTCATCCTCTGGGACCTCTGCCTTGGGCCCTAGCTAACGGGGATGGGTCTCTACGCAAGACAAACAAGGCAGCTTTGGCCAGAGAGTTAGAGAAGAGCGTGTCCCCAGCTGAGGAAATCCCAGAGCCATCAACAACCGTCATTGATGGAATGAGCCTGTTACAGAAACTGAAGGGCCAAGACAAGACCTTTGCGCCGTTGGCTGTCACAGCTCTGGACGAGGTGCTGCACGAAGGGGGGAAGAGCCAGCGTACAGATGTTATCTTTGTTGTGTACAAGGACATGTCAATCAAAGATGCTGAGAGGCCTAAGAGAGGCACAGACAAAGGAATTCAGTTCAAGAACATTGTGTCAGGTCACAAGATCCAGCAGTGGAGGAGACTGCTCTCCAGCGCTACCAACAAGACAAGCCTGATCGCCTACTTGGTTGAAGAATGGAAAGAGCCCAAACTCAGAGAGAAGCTCCAAGACAAGACTCTGTACCTCACATGTGGCGAAGACTGCTTCAAGCTGGATAAAGAGCACTGGGAAGAGGCAACAGAGCTGAAATCATCACAGGAGGAAGCGGATACACGCATGCTTTTGCATGCTCTTCATGCAGCAGAGTCAGGCTACAAAGCGGTGATCATCACAGCTGACGACACAGATGTTCTGGTTCTGGGTGTGGCCTTCAGCAGAGATATCCCATGCCCACTGTTCCAGAAGAGCGGCACCCAGAACAGAATGAGGTACATAGACATATCCAAATTGCGCCAGTTTCTCGGCAGCAGTTCCGCAGATGCCCTGCTCGGCATGCATGCCTTCACTGGCTGCGACACTGTCAGTGCATTTGCGGACGTGGCAAAGTGGGTGCCCTGAAACAGATGAAATCACATGAAGATTGCCGAGAAGCCTTCCTGGAGCTCGGTCGGTCATGGGCTGTGTCTGATGAGCTGTTCGAGAAGCTGCAGGCAACCACCTGTAAGATGTATGTGCCATCAACCAGCACTGCAGAGGTCAACGCTCTTCGCTACCAACTATTCTGTGTCAGGCGAGGAGAGGTTGAATCCAGCCAGCTTCCTCCATGCGAAGATTGCCTCCTCATGCACGCCATCCGAGCCAACTACCAGGCTGCTATCTGGAGGTGGTCTCTGCAAACCATGCCGGCTGTGCAGAGTCCCGAGGAGCATGGGTGGAACACAGATGAAGACAGGCAGCTGACAATCCAGTGGATGTGAGGCACCCCAGCACCTGATGCCATCCTGCAGCTATTATCCTGCAAGTGCACCAGGTCATGCAAGCTAGATTGCACGTGCCTCGCCAACAGCCTGAGGTGCACCAACCTGTGCAAGCTGCAAACCTGTACTAATCAACCTTGTGAGGAGGAGCCCGCTCCACAGCTGTCAGAGTCTGATACCGAAGACGATGATGACTAGTACTTTATTGAAATTGTGTGATGATTTTGTAATGATCGTTGTTTTCACCATACATTAAACATTGTGGTTTTTCTAATCTTTGACTGGCTCATCAATCATCGTCTCAATGCTCTTTCATGATATTGTGGTATTGTGGTTTGACATGCTAATACTCCCAAATTTAGCCATGTATTTTGGAATTATTGCCTTTATCTCATTATTTTACTAATTTAGAACCTACTTTATTTGTGATGAATGAACCACTTGATCACTAAATGGCTCTAAAATGCTTTTACAAAGCACTAAATGGTTTAGCTCCGCAGTACTTGAGCGAGCTCTTAACGCATTATAGTCCTTCACGTCTATTGCGATCTCAAAATTCCGGCCAGTTAATAATACCTAGAATATCAAAATCGACTGCTGGCGGTAGATCCTTTTCCTATTTAGCACCAAAACTTTGGAACAGTCTTCCTAACATTGTCCGGGAAGCAGACACACTCTGTCATTTCAAAGCCAGATTAAAGACACATCTCTTTGACCTAGCATTCACATGATACATTATAGACTTCTATAATTCAATGTTAGGCTGCATAGATTAGGTCAGCCGGAACCGGGAACACTTCCCATAAATCCTGATGTACTCGTTACATCATGAGAAGAATGGCATCTACGCTAATTTTAGTGTCTGTGTTTATCCCGAGGTTTTCCCGCAGCCTGCCGGATCCAGGCCGTATCCAGATCTGACGAATGACCTTCGCCTGGACCCGATGACAACGCAGTACTGAAGTGCTAACTAGTCTCTCCCTATGGAGGATCCCGTTACCACTCTACAGATAAGGCGTTGTTGGGAAAATTCGTTTCGCGTTCCTACCCCGAAGTGACAAAATAAAATAAAATTCTTTATCAAAATTTATAAGGAAAGACAAGTACTTTGTTTAGGCTTGGCTTGTAGGGAATTCCAAACCTGCGCACATATATTCAAACGCACATAACTATAGAACCAATTCTAAATGCGCATGTGAACGCCATCAGCGTTTCTCACAGGTTCGCGTTTAAAGTCTGTGTAGAGAGAATGGTGTCGTCTTAGCGACCCCTAATTTAATAACAAATGATCGTTGCGACGGAAGCAAATCAATCAAAACTAACTTTAGCTGGAAAATAACTTTATTAAAGAACCGCTATAAAGCCAAAACAATCTCTGTTACCTTAAATTATACGCTTATCTCTGTAAAGCTGCTTTGAAAAAATCTACATTGTTAAAAGCGCTATATAAATGAAGATGACTTGACTTGACTTGATAAATTATCAACTGGATGAACCAGATTATTTCCATGGAAGGTACTTTTACTATTTCTTTCACTGACAGGGGTCAGTCACTTCAAGCAGTCATAACCACTACTAAGCTGCCAGTTGGCAAGGTTATCATGTCAAAACATTATCTAGGGGTGCATAGGATGTAAAAAAATCGCAACTAGAATTTGCCCACCCAGATGGTACCAATACGTGAAATTTTGGGTCTTGGCCCAAGGACTAATCAGCGAATTTAACAATATTACTCCATTAGTTATTCTATTAAAATGTCTCATTGATATATTTGACACATTCATAATCATTACTTTTGCCGGTTCTTTGTGACAGCTGTAGGCTATGTTATTGGCAGCGTCTCTGGTTACATGAACGCGCCACCGCATCAGCACCAGAACATGGAGATTTTTTTTTAGAGATTAATCGCACAACCTATTCGATATTCTATAATAAAATAAACTAATCTAATATCCAAAAATCGTGACTCATCCCTGCATGGAATCTCTTGTTTCTTTTCCCAAATCTTCACTCACGTCTCACCTATTTTCTAAAGGGATTATAAACATTTCTTCATTGGTTCGCTTTTAATTAGGCCTATTATATTCGTATTCTTTACTGTGGTAAAGTAGAAAAACGTTGTAGGACAGATAGCCTACATTTGTACTTGCATGTCAAATTCTTTTTAACACAGTTTGTGCTTGTTATATTAGACATAGGGCGCGTCAAGTTTAGTTGTAAGCGCGTTTCACACGCGCAAGTGATTTTTAATTTCACTTTCTCTGGCAGCGCAATCTCAAACATAGCCTAAATATCTTGCCCTTGTGGAGGATAAAATTCGCTCTTCAGACCAATTTACATCAAGTAGAAAACACGAAGATATCATAAAGAGATCGATGGTCTCTTTCCTGCTCATGTCCCACATCCCTCTCAAAGCGCAGAGTGGTAGGCTATATCACGCGTCTTTGTGTGGAAATATAAAACGAGTTTTTCTTTTTTTTAAATAACCCCCCAACCACCGCCGGTAGTTGGTCCATTACCGCGGTGGTAAAAAAAAAACTGCCACCCTCACAGCCCTAAATATACTAAATATAATAAGATAACCTTGTTTGAAATTCTATATTGACTGGGTTAAATAGAATTGCATTACTAAAAAGAGACTAAAATACAATTTTCATTGACTAAAACTAGACTAAAATGTCATCAGTTTTCGTCGACTAAAACTAGACTAAAATGTCATCAGTTTTCGTCAACTAAAACTTGACTAGACTAAAAAGAGTATGAATGTGACTAAAACTAATAAAAACTAAAACGACAGCTTTACACAAAGACTAGACTAAAACTAAAATTAAAACAGGCTGCCAAAAACAACACTACTTGTGTTTATTATTATTGGATTACCTTCCAACATGGAAATTGGGTTCCAAACATGCAAACTCAGGATGCTTATCAGGCACCCACGCCTTGACTCTGCAACGTACAAGCACTACCGCTCGCTCGGGATCATCCTGCGTCCGCATTACCTGCATTGTTCAGTCTGAAGGATTTTTAACATTCAGCAGCCAACACCTACTGTTATTCCATGAGTTTGGTCAAACTGAAACACCTACTAAGAAACTGTCGTCCACCGTGATTGCTTGTCTGCATAAAAAAGACATACTTCAATGACAACTTAACTGGAAATACAGGTGTATTGCAAAACCATTTTGCACTTCGATCTTGGACAAGGGCCCCAATCTAAATGAACTAATTGCTAATGTCACAGGTCGGGGTGGGCAACTACAAGGAGATGACCCGGCCACACCCCTCTTGAATTTGGGACACCACTGTGAGGAGCCGATACCACGGGCACACAGGCAGACAAAGGACCAACAAAATGAATAAGATTTAAAAAGGTTTTATTTAATTGAAAAATACTAATTAAAAATAAAGAGAGCTTCGACTTCTTGCAGTTAGCCCACACTGCACTGGCTTATTCCTCTTCACTGGGGCTCAGACAGACAGAGAATGATGGCTTCTTCAACGAAGCTAAACTGGTTCTCTTCACGGGGCTCAGGCGGACAGAGAATGGTGGCTTCTTCAGCGAAGCTGAACTGGTTCTCTTCACGGGGCTCAGGCGGACAGAGAATGATGGCTTCTTCAGCGAAGCTGAACTGGTTCTCTTCACGGGGCTCAGGTGGACAGAGAATGGTGGCTTCTTCAGCGAAGCTGAACTGGTTCTCTTCACGGGGCTCAGGCGGACAGAGAATGGTGGCTTCTTCAGCGAAGCTCAACTGGTTCTCTTCACGGGGCTCAGGCGGACAGAGAATGGTGGCTTCTTCAGCGAAGCTGAACTGGTTCGCTTCACGGGCCTCAGGCGGACAGAGAACGGTGGCTTCTTCAGCGAAGCTGAACTGGTTCTCTTCTCGGGGTTCAGGCGGACAGAAATGGATATCGTTGCTTCAACAACGCTGAAGCGGACACTGCTGCAGACATAATAATACCGGAAGCAGTGAAAAGAAAACCATCCACTGACTTATCTAGTTAAAGAAGTAATGGAAAGGAGTTCACCACTGGTTAATCTCGTTCATCGGATTCCAAGACAGAAAAGATATTATTTTCATAAATGGGCTGGATCTCCTCATGCCTTCGCTATGCACTCCCACTCGTGATTCACTGCAATCCACACAGAACAGCACACATGATTACATCAATGTATAGCACTACAAATCTTCATAACTCACAGCTTAGGGCGTTGGCAGGGACTTCCAATCCTCAATTCTTCGATACAATCTCCTTAACATCCACAATAAAGCATAAGGTGTCCAATCCTCTCCGCACAACTGCATTCGGAAGATAGAGCCCCGCCTGAGCCCCGTGAAGAGAACCAGTTTAGCTTCGTTGAAGAAGCCATCATTCTCTGTCTGTCTGAGCCCCAGTGAAGAGGAATAAGCCAGTGCAGTGTGGGCTAACTGCAAGAAGTCGAAGCTCTCTTTATTTTTAATTAGTATTTTTCAGTTGTAAAAATACTGCAGTTATAAGTCATAAAGTTCCATTGTATCTTCCAAAACATCCATCACACCACAATCTAAGCAATGTATAACACTTATCTCTCCTTAATGATGAATTCCCGCTGATAATTCGATCTCCACTCTCCAAGTATCCAATTCTTCTTCCAATCCAGAACAAACACACTAGTTGGAGCACCCGACTGACGAACCCACGTTGGCGGAGATGCAAACGGCTGGAGCACACACTGGAAAACACACACAGAAGATGATCCAAAACGAACAACTTCCAGCCAACACTAACCTCGAAGACGACACGAAAAAAAAGACCAGCCAACTGTTCTTCTTCTTCTTCTTTCTTGCTTTTTACGGCGGATCGCAGACAAATATGTGCATTACCGCCACCTATCTTGGAAATGGACCATTGACACTTCCTATACTATAACCTCTCAACCAACATAAATTCCCCTTATTTACCCGCACAGAGGCTTCATAGAGTTTCATCCGGTGCTGCGTGTTCAGCTCCTCCGTCCACTCTCAGCCCCCATGACAGATTTAAAAAAAAAAAAAAAAAAAAAAAAAAAAAAACACCCTCATTTAAATACGCTTATTTAACCCAGTATTTCCCAAATATTCTACCATTAAATTTATTATACTCCTATCTGACTTTAATACATTTTGAACTTTAAACTTAACTCCTATATTATTTAATTCCTCCTTCAACTCTTTCCTTTCAACATTATATCTCCTACAGTGCATTACTACATGCTCAACTGTTTCACTAACTTCACATGCCTCACATAAACCTGTTGGATTCTTACCTATTAAATGCTATGTACTATTCAATCTTGTATGCCCCAATCTTAATCTTGTAATCATATTCTCCTCATACCTACTCCTACCTGATATTCTTCCTTTACCCACTATTGACTGTATTTGATGCACATGTCTACCTTTTATTTCATTATCCCAATATTGCTGTAAAAAATCTGTATATCTACTATTTCTCGTTCTATTGCCTTTTTTGCTAATGCATCAGCCTCCTCATTACCTCTCAACCCAATATGAGCTGGAACCCACAAAAACTGTACCTCTAAACTAGCTTGTTTGATTGAATATAATTCTTAAATTATCTCTATTACCATATCCTGGACTTATCTAACTCTGGGGGATACGGTGAATAAGCTAAAGTCCCAAAAAGTCGACGTGTTCCATTAACCGCATCTCTCGCTTTGCCAGCCAATCTGCTCATGATGAGATCAGAGACATCAGTTTGCATTCTGAATTTCATTCTGTTTAAATAACTGGACATCATATATTCTCACTCATGCACAGTAAATTAATCACTGTTATCACAACTGAAGAATGGTGGAGGTGCCAAATCTTGTTGTACTATCACCTTCAGGCTTGATGCATCAATGCGCTCACTGGAGTGCTGAGACTGGCAAGGTGGATTAGGCTGTACTGCCCACCCCTGCCCAATGGAAAAGTGACATTAGATTGTTTCACAGGGCTAACATTATTTGCTAGTAACCTCAAACATGTCCCAAATGTAAAGTGAAAACACATAAAATATGTTAAATTACTGAAAACTAATATACCCCAAACAGCAAAACCTTAACCAGTGGACACATGTTCAGGTAAACTTCATATGTGCAGGAAAATATATGAAATCAAATCAACTCAAAACAGTTCAATATCAGAATGAAGATTTGCATTTTTTTTTTTTTTTTTTTTACTAAACACTCCACTTTCTTGACAAAAATAAAATATATTCTTACTCAAAATCAGTTATTAGCAGGTGTGCAAATAACCTTTTGTTGGTCTGGTTCTCAAGGGAGCACCTGGAGATGCTGCTTGGTACTCACTCTTTACACGGCACACTTAACCTGCAAGCTGCCTAAATGTAAACTCTGTTTGTTCTCTGTAGAAATTAAATATAGATTCATCTTTGTTAAAGCTGTATTTTTGTATTTACTTAACATTAAATGACTCGGATAACAGCAGGAATATTAGGCTGCTGTCACTTTAAGACCGAATACACAGACCGAATATTCTGACACACATATGGTTTCTTTCACTGTTCACGTATGACATAACCGTGAGAATAGTCGACGAGACAGGTATTTTGACATAATTTTGTGTGGATGTGTCCGTTCAAGTGCAAGTAAACACGAAAGAGTAATAAATTCGGTGTTCGAGCGCTGTCTGAAATGTGCCTGTCTCTTAGTGATGGGCATTCCGGCTCTTTTTCGTGAGCCGGCTCGTTTGACTCAGCTCACTGAAAAGAGCCGGCTCTTTTGACTCACAAACGGCTCTTTAAAAAATAAATGTTTTAACTCGCTGAAAGTCCACCACACAACTGTGCAACGTGAATATTCACATTTTTAATGGTCCATAACAACCCGAAAACTTGTCTGCTTGCCTTGCACATCTAATTAATGGGCAAAGTTATGACTGACTATTTTTCTTACCTTCTTTTTTGTTTGTTTTTTTATGTGGATGTTATTGAGCTTGTATAAGTTTAGCTCTTGTGTTCTTCTGAACATCTTGCGCCGCAATTGCCCGATGTCATTTCTGAGTCATATCAGACCATAATCTTTAAATGCCTATTCCACGAGTGGTAGGCTACGATTGGCTGTTTTAAAATATAACTAATATCGAAACAAAATAACAAAATAACCCAGGCAGTCTCATCTACGAGACGTTTAGGCCTCCTCCAATAGTACTGACAGCTGGGCTCTTAGTTTGCAGGTTTGCTTAGTGGCAAACTTTTTTCATTTGACTGGTTCAACTGCCACCCGCCCGGATTTAATTAAAATATTATTTTTCGTCACGTCATCCGCCCGATCCGCGCTTTATCCGCATTTCTAGTGTGTGTGTGTGTGAGTTGGCTTGGCCCTCCCTCATACAGTTTAATTGGTTGACATCGCGTGTATGATTGACAGGAACAGAATGTGAGACTGATCAGACAGTCGAAACAAATGTGTGTGCGTCTTTAGGCCTATATAATTATTTATTTTGTTGGTCTTTGAATTAGTCAATTATTTTAAATACAATTAAAATCATTCATTATTTCATTATTAGCCTACATAATGATTTAATTTCTATAGGCTATATTTTTAAAAATAGAGTCGGCTCTTCAGATATGCGAGCCAGCTCCCGATGTTCACCTACAAGAGCCGGCTCTTAGATCCGGCTCATTCGCGAACGACCCATCACTACTCTCTCTCTCTCTCTCTCTCTCTTTCTCTGAGTGTACATGCTTTGAGTGTGTGTGGATGTGCACACAGAAAAACAGTGCGCAAGCCCCGATTTTCGCCTCTTCTTCCGCTTTTAAAATCGTTTGAATCTGTAAAGTGGCAAGACGAACCATGGAGCATGGTCCATACGGATCAACTGTGATCAGTTGCACCCCTTATAATTAACAAAAACACTTATCATCATGATCACTGACCAGAGATGGACAAAAATCCTACTCCAGTAAGTAAATGTGACGCTGTTCCCAAAAATGCCAAAAGTGTTGGTACTTAAAAGTGCTTATCTCAAAATCTCTCTTGTTTAATATGCACCAACAACGAACAAAAGAAAAACATTTTTTAAAAAGTTGCTTAAGAATTCAATTAAACTCTTTACCGTTCCTTTAAGATTCAACAGTTTCTACCATGATGTCACACGCTGTTGTGCACTTGTCCCCATGTGCTCTCATTACCATATATTTAAGCAGAAGACAAAAATATAACTCAAAAAAAGGTATAATAACAAAAATAATCACACAGGTAAGTAAAATAACATTATACACTTGAATCGGAGTGAATATATAAATATAAAAGCAATAATTACAATAAAGATTAAATAAGATTATCAGAAGTCGAAAGGAATCTACTTCTCCCTTTCAGTTACAATGCCGAATAAGGGAAGAGGAGGAGACAGAACAGGAAGTTATGTTGGCTCATGACATGGCAATAATCAAAGGGGAAAGCTCTTGCATTTCAGGCAGCTACATCAGATATGCAAATGAACAATTTTGTGTGAATTCTACTTAATTATACGTTTAACAGTGTAATTTTTTATAGCCTATACCTGTCATACTTTTAAAATAGTTACATTTTCTTATGAGAACCTGATTTTGGCCTTAAGGTTTCATAATAAAACTGAATACATTTTGTCCGTATTATGTTCGAATCCCTCTTTTTACCTGCAGGTTTTCTGTAAAGTTTAAAGCAACTGTTTGATTCAACATGATGTAATGAGAAATCTATTCTGTATGTTCTTTTCTGGGCTCATAGTGGGTGGGAGTGAAAACGAAATAGGGAAAGAGCGAGGGGGAGGAAAATGAGGTGACATAATGGGTTGTGTGTAAGTGCACACTTAAAGAATACATCGACACGGATCTGAGGGGAAGAAATTGAGCGCGCGCTCGCAGCAGCGGCGTAAAAGCGCTGTTACGCGGGGGTGGAGAAACAGAGGTAGAAAATAAGAGAGAGAGATAGAGAGAGAGAGAGAGAAAGAGAGAGAGAGAGAGAGAGAGAGAGAGAGAGAGAGAGAGCAGTGCTTCTAATAATAACCCTGAGAGGGAACACAATGATTGAGGCACAGAGCACACGGAGAGAAGAGAAGAAGACTGATAGAAACAGTCAAATGAAACACAGACTGGTGCAGCTCGAGAGTGACTTTAAATTTAAATAGAATGAAATATCGCTGATGAGGAAAAATCAAGGAAAGAGGATCAGATGTGGAATTATGTTTATGAAACATCTGTAAGACACAAATGTGTATTTCAGAGCTGTTCTGTTCATGTTCACATCCCCACAGTAACCTATCATTTCTAGCAAATACAGTTCAACGCTGTATTTGACCATCGACGTCTCAAAACAACACAAACTGAAATGACTCCAGATGAGGATGTGAACACTGGTCAGGTGTTTGCGTCAGGGCACTAAAACATACAGGATTGCGGGCAATGCTGTGACAGGAATAAAGATGGCTGAGTGCTGCCCTCCTCTGGTGTGATGAAGGTAAAATAATATTCCTCTCAAGACTGCCAGGAACGCCTGAAATGCATATGAATGTATGCGACATACATCTGCAGCTGAATGTTGTGTACCCTGTTCAATTGAATGTAAAACTAATCCCTAAAAAAAAATATATATATATGTATATATATATATATATATATATATATATATATATATATATATATATATATATACTTTGGTCATATTTGAAATTGCCTACAGATAAAAATAATAAAACAAAAGTTAAGATTAAATAAGTTAGTAGTAAGACACAATATAAACTTTATGTACTGCCATTCAAAAGTTTAGGGTCAATAATTAATACTTTTTCTTCATCAATAATACATTTAATTTTTCAAAAGTGGCAGTAAAGACACTTAGAATTTTAAAATAAATGCAATTCTTTTGAACTTTCTATTCAAAAAAGTAACATGGTTTCCACAAAAATATGAAGTAGCACAACTGTTTTCAATCAGCTGGAATCAGCTTCCAGAAGAAAAGATGTGCTCCAACAGATGTGCTCCAACAGTATAGCCACATTCAAATCCAGACAAACACATCTGTTTAGCTGTGTATTTAATGAATGAGCACTCTGCTATGTCTGACTGATTTCACTGTATCATGTATCCTTTTATTCGTTTTATTACTGCTTTTGTGAATATTTGTAATAATTTATTTGCATTTTATTTAATGTTATTTTTTATTTCTTATGCATTTTTTTTTGTGATTTTTTTTTTAATCGTTTTTTTGTAAATCACTTTAAATTACCATTGTGTATGAAATGTGCTATATAAATAAACTTGCCTTGCCTTGCTGTTCTTACTGTATTTTTGTATAAATGCAGCTTGGTGAGCATAAGAGACCAACTCAACCTTTTGAATGGCAGTGTGTTTATGCATTGCTTTTTCTCTTGATTTTTCAACTACAAATACATACAGTTGACTGATTATTGTGCTAATGTTTCACAAATACTACTGTGCATTTAAATACATTAATACGGGGTGCAGATCGAACATTAAATAGGAATAATTCAATTCAGATAACTTTATTGGAATAATACAGTTTGTATTGCCAAAGCATTAAAACAACATAGAAAATGGTTTAGAATATCTGGATATTTAGCAAGTAGCCTATTTAAAGATAATAATAATAATAATAATAATAATATAAAATCTAAATCAATAAAAAATAAAATATTATATATATACATATATATAGTTAAAAAATGTATTATAACACAAAAGTCATAAAATAGCTACTGTACTTAGAATTATAATATTATATGCAGTCGTGCTCAGAAGTTTACATACACCTTGCAGAATCTGCAAAATGTGAATTATTTTATTTTACATAAAAGATGTTAACAGTTCACAAGACAAAAATGTAGCTGAATTTATAAAAATTACCCCCTTCAAAAGTTTATGTAGGCTACCTTTGATTCTTAAAGTCCCTGTAAAGGCAATAAAAAATAAAATAAAAATAAAAATCTAAACACATTATAAATGTTAGAAATGTATTGCTAAAACACATTACAAAGACTGTGAACTGTGGAGTTAGACCGTTAAACAGTTTTTCACCGTTGCTGTGTTCAGGATTTTTTTTTGGGCGGGGATAAAACGGTGGCTCGGATGACTCAGTTCGCCGCTCAATCTCGAGTTGGTGGAAATTTTAATTCTTTCCAGATACTCGTTCATTTTCAGTTCGTTCACCAAAATGATTCGTTCAGATTCGTTCAGTGACAATTTCTTCATATTACATAAATACTGCATTTACTTGTTACAAAAAAAAAAAAAAAAAACTGATTTGGCTTTGTTAAAATGTGTGCCTTATTTACTAAATTAATAAAAATAAGTCTAAATAAGTGGTTCAGATGACCAAAGCAAGGTTTTCTTGCATAATTAACATTTTAATTGTTTGGTCAGACATACACATTCATAAATCTGGGATTATATTAAACGTTGAGTTATGTTCTGTACAGGGTTCAAAATGACTTAGGACTCTTGGGGGGGTCCCCTAAAATTTAATTATTAAATATTCTGAAGACTACCTTGCTACACTATATACTGTAGGCAAAATTATATGGACCAATGTTGAAGGTGGGATAATGGTCTTGGGATGTTTTTTCATGGTTTGGGCTAGGCCCAGTATTGTAGTGGTGTCTGGAGAAGTGGCTATAATCTAACAGGTAAACCTATAACTCTGGAGCAACAAAGTTTCAAGTTCTTTTTCCTCTTTTTCTCTCCATGATGCAGGATTCTAAATTAAGAAAAATAATATTAGCTTCCTAGATAGCTTACCAAGCTCTCATGTATATACTCATTCATGCTCAAATCACATTCACTTAATCAATTCACAGACTTGAATTAAGTCCTGGTTATCTTTCGTAATCACTGACTGACTGGACAAGTAGGTTGTTATGCTAGCTTTGAATAACTAGTCTAGCTGATAGGTCTGCTATTGAAGCTTGTTTCTGCCACAGAATAAAACATTTTAAAAGATAACTGCGACTTTTTATCTCACAATTGGGAGTTTACATCTCGCAATTCTGACTTTATTTCTCAGAATTACGAGATATAAAGTCAGAATTGCGAGATATAAAGTCAGAATTGCGAGATATAAAGTCAGGATTACGTGAAATAAAGTCGCAATTGCGTCTTATACAGTTAGAATTCTGACTTTTTTTCTCGCAATTGCGACTTTATATCGCGCGATTCTGACTTTATAACACATAATTGCGAGTTTATATCTCGCAATTCTTACATCTTTTCTCAGATTTGTAAGATATAAACTAACAATTGTGAGATATGAAGTACAATTCTAAGGGAAAAAAAGACGGACTTTTTTCTTTTTTACCTCAGAATAGTTTATATCTCACAATTCTGACTTTATAACACGCAATTGCGACTTTATATCATGCAATTCTGACTTTATATCTCCCAATTGCGTATTATAAAGTCAGAATTGCGAGATATAAACATGCAATTCTGAGAAAAAATTCAGAATTTCAAGTATATTTCTCGCAATTGCGAGTTTATATCTCATAATTCTGACTTTATAACACGCAATTACGACTTTATAGCACGCAATTTTGACTTAATAACACAATTGCGACTTTATATCACGCAATTTTGACTTTATAACCTGCAATTGTGACTTTATATCTGAGATAAAAAGTCTGAATTGTGAGATGTAAACTCGCAATTGTGAGAAAAAAAGTCAGAATTGTGAGATTAAAAAGTCGCAATTAGGCCTACCTTTTTTATTTTTCACTCTGTGGCGGA
This sequence comes from Abramis brama, assembly GCF_963993115.1. Taxonomy (NCBI): domain Eukaryota; kingdom Metazoa; phylum Chordata; class Actinopteri; order Cypriniformes; family Leuciscidae; genus Abramis; species Abramis brama. The sequence goes on along the minus strand of NC_139965.1, from coordinate 50,541,346 downwards.
AATAAGCTTCCATAGTCTGCTGTTAGCTGGCAGATAATTTGGCTTCATACACATAACTTACAGCTAGCAAGAAACGTTGACAAATGTACTCTTCTAATCATTACAAGTTAATGCAACTTTTGATATAGGAACTTGAACTCCTAATATTTTACTATAAGCAATTATGGAGATATAAACATAATCGAAGCACTTACAGGATTTTCATTCAGTATTTCACTCTTTGTGAGTGTCACGCCTGTCCTGTCTCGTGTAGCACATGTGGTGTTTTGTGTTCCTGTCTCTGTCTTGATCACAACCCTCCTTGTTATCTCATTATTGGTTTCATGGTTTACCTGCCTGATTTGTCCCTTTTATAAGTTCCTTTGTGTTTGCAGTCTATGTCGGATTGTTGTCTTGTATACGTCTCCTGTTTTCCCGTTACCCTTTGGTATGTTTGGTTTTGAAGTTGTTGTTTTGTTTTATATTATGTTTTTCCCCCTTGTGGGTTTTTGTTTTACTTTATGTTTCTTGTATTAAATAAATCTTTATTCTTTACGCATTTGAGTCCTCACACAGTTTTCTTTAGTTATCATGTAACAGAACGATCCGACCATGTCGAGGACTCAGCAAAAGAATTCACGTCACCCACCAGCCCCCCCTGTCTCGTGCCCCCACTATGAACGTATTCTTCGTTTTCAGTCGCTAAGTTCCCTCCGCCAACAAGGGGCTGACCTGAGGAAGTTCGCGGTCGAATTCCTTAGAGCGGCGGAGGGTTTAAGATTGAATGAAGGGCCTCTTAAGGACCTTTTCTTTTATGCTTTCGACGAGCCCATGGACTGGTTGCTCAGGAGGGCGTATGATGGGAGTACCTTTGAGGCGATGGTGGAGGGTCTCGCTCGCTTGCAGGAGCGAGAGGCCAGGAAGATGGTCTCTCTTCCGGTGATCCCAGTTCCGGTGGTCCCTGTTCCGGTGGTCCCGAGTCCGGTGGTCCCAGTTCCGGTGGTCCCGAAACAGAGGAGGAGAAGGAAGACTCCCTCCGTGACTGTCCCGGTGGACCTTGTTCCGATGGTCCCTGTTCCGGTGGTCCCTGTGCCGGTGGTCCCAGTGCCGGTGGTCCCAGTGCCGGTGGTCCCGAGTCCGGTGGTTCCAGTGCCGGTGGTCCCGAGTCTGGTGATCTTGAGGCCGGTAGTCCGGAGACGGAGGAGGAAAAGAAAGGCCTCCTCAACGACTTGTCCGGTGGCTCCTAACCCAGAGACCATCCCGGAGGTGACTGCCATCCCTGACGCGCCGCCCAGGCGCCCTGCTCTGCCAGCCCCGCCCGAGCTGCTCGCCCTGCCGGCTCCGCTCAAGCTGCTCGCCCTGCCGGCGCCACCCCAGCGACCTGGCACGTCCCATGACCCAGAAGCGGAGGGGAGGGATTTAGGCTCTCTATAAACACGAAACACACGTGATTGTTGTCATGCGGTGAATCCGGCCAATCGTGGAACAGCTGTGTCGTCATCAGTCCTTGTGCAGCCCAGTGCAGCTGCTCTTGAGAAGCTGCGCTGGCTGAGATCTCCGGCTACTCTCCAATCGCTCTCGCGGTACTTTGATGGCACACGTCACGTGGCGTCGGCGCTGTATCAAGTCGGACAAAATTTCTTACCGGCATGCACTGCTTCAAGTCAGCCACCGATCGGTCTGCGCAGAGCTGCATGAAGTCGAACAAGCCTTCTCTCTCTCTCGTTCAGACTCAAAACAGAGTGATCTCGGTCAGTGATGGGCGTATTCGTTCAGTAGATCCAACCAATTTGCATGCACCTTCACAGCGCAAACTGAAATGCTATTTGCTGACATTACGCAAATGAGACCTAACCAATACTGTCATATTTTTTGGTTTGTTTTACAGTTTTTAGAGAAGTGCATGACATGAATAAAACGTAATGAATTCATTTTTTATAATACAAAATGAACACAAAACACCAGTGCTTACAGTACTGAACAGTAGTCAAGTGCAAAATACCACAAAACTAAGTCTAAAACACACAAACAAAATATAAGAAAAGCATGTAAAGAGAAGTGTAAATTTAAATCAAGTAAACAGTCAAGTGCCCCCTGCCCACTTAGCTCAAACCAAGTAAAAAATTACAATGTTAATTTGTCTTTGTTACATTTAATCATCAGCTTGTGTTATTAAAGCTGCCGTCGGCAACATTTTTTTTTATCATATTCAGTGAAATCGACACTATAATCCGACAGAACAACATAAATAAGGTGGTTTTAGAAAAAAACCCGAGCTTCTAACTCCACCTGGAGCGTGTTATTTGTTTTGCAAAAATCCACCGCTCCCGGATCATCGGGTCCAATCAGCGCAGGGGGGTGTGAGATCTGACTGTCAATCACAGGTCGTGCACACGCCACAGATCCCCCCTCCCTCGTGCACGTTACAATATCACATGCACACGACACGCCTGAAGTTCGCGCGAAGCGTGATGGCGGAGAGAAAATCTACTAACAAGCTTCCAATTCCTCGGTTATTGCTATCTATGGGTAGATTAACCAGGGCAGCCTACCTCCGAGTCCATGGTGTTGATCGATGCTGAAGAGACGGACGCGTTCACAGAAAATCAGGTACACACGCGCTGACGAGCACGACCTCGATGGGAGGGTGCTCGCTGGTAGTGGGGGAGGGGCATGAGAGTTGTAAACATTCAAAATTTTGGCTAAGTCGACCCAATCTGCCAGACTTGCCGACTGCAGCTTTAAATTGTTTTCATTACAGTGATAAAGTGTAAATTTCTTTCTTTGATGCAAATATGCTAACTACACAAACCTAGCTCTATCTGGTCGCCATCATTATCGTTCAAACAACTGGTTCTTTTCATTCACGAACAACATGTACCAGTCAACTCGTTCACGAACGAGATCACTCTCTCTCGTTCAGACTCAAAAGCAACTCGGTCACAGTCAGTGAAGGGCGTATTCGTTCACTACATTCAACAAATCACATGCTCCGTCACATCTCATACTCGAAGGCCATTGGCTTGAGTCATTCTTTGACAGATTGAAAACACAGAGCTACCAGAGAATGTCTAATATGAAGAGAATTGGCACTCTCTGGTTACTTCCGGTTTCTGGACTGGCTGCAGTAACACGTCTCTGTCCATGCGGGGGCGCTCGCAGGCGAGAGCAGAATGAATGGAGGTCTATGAAGCTATACCCATCAAAATCCACTTTCAGGATATAATTTTTTTTCTAGTAATTTTAATGTTGTATTCGAAAGGAGATGCAAAGAAATTACACATTGCTGGGTGTTAGATTTTTTTAGAGTCACTTATTTGCTTTAAAAAGTCTTTTAAAGTGTCAATGACGTCATACACATCGTACGACCAGAGATACTGCTTTACGGCAATCCTTCAGTCACTTTGGTGCTTTCGCGCTCTGCACTTTGTTTTCTCTCGAGGCATCGACAACACAGCTGACACAGGTAAATACACGTGCTAGACGAGTTTTTGTTTTGTTTGTTTCTGGTCCCACTTCGGATGCCACGATGCCATCAAGCGGTATCTCTGGTCGTAATCAGTCCTTCACTGACCAATCAGCGTTCAATAGCAGAATGCTAGCGTGTTATGGGCAACAACAACTCAACCTGTAAGAAATCGAAAGGACATAAGTACTCGTTCATTCAACTTTCGACCTATAACCCATGTTGAACTTGCAAAACCTACAATCAAATCTGAGATTTCTCAACGGCAATCGGGTGAAAGAGACAAATTTAGCCGTCTAGCCCCATAGACTCCAATTCATTTTGCACTCATGGGCGATCGCCCCCAGTGGAACTCTGGTGGAACTACAACCACAATTCGGTACAATAGGACTTAATAGGAAGTGCCAAGGCTACGTCTACGGAGAGTAGACGGGCTCTGGAGCTACCCACTGAGCTGCACATGCGCTGCTAATACTGCCGCGCTGCTGTGGAGGGAGGGATTTCAGTGAACGAGAAATATGAGTCAGTGGATTACGTGAACGATTCGTTCACCTAAAAGATTCGTTCAAAAAGAACGATTCGTTCACGAACGTAACATCACCACAGTACTATTATGCCTTCGTCACGGAAATGTGATTACCTGGATGCGATCACTTAGGCCTACAAAACAGATTGGTGTCCTTATTTAAATTTCCGAACAACGATCATATCAACAAGAGGTGGATTAATTTTGTGAAGAGCCACCTTGATGGAGAGCTGGGGATCATCACCAACACCCGCCTCTGTAGTGATCATTTTACACAGGATAGTTTTATAAACTTTCGTCGGAGACAACTGGAATTCACTGATAATCCGCTGTTACTGGTGAATGGGGCCGAAACCGACTATCTCCCGCCTCGGCGTTCATCCTCTCGTCGCGCCGACAACTGGTGCCATCATCAGCAGTGCGTGCACGCGAGTCAACTTTCCTGTGAGTGGGCGTGGTTTCAGCGCAGCCAACGGACACGCCCCCAGCGTTTGAGAGCAGAGACCACTGCTAATTTTTTCAAGATTTTGATAGCTTATTTTATTTACTTGGCTGCTTTTTTATCATTCAAATTTGACTGGGTGGCTCATAACACATTTTTCTGTGGTGTGACAAACTCAGAACAAATACTTAATTTTGACTTTACAGGGACTTTAATAATGTGTCCTTACCTGGATGATCCACGACTGTTTTGTTGTTTTGTGATGGTTGTTCTTTAGTCCCTTGTTTGTCCTGAGCAGTTAAACTGCCCAATGTTCTTCAGAAAAATCCTTCAGGTCCTGCAAAGTCTTCACAATGGCAAGGCAAGGCAAGGCAAGGCAAGTTTATTTATATAGCACATTTCATACACAATGGTAATTCAAAGTGCTTTACATACTATTAAAAATAATCAGAAGAAATAAGAATATACAAAGCAGTTTAAAATAAAGAAACAAGAAAGAACTAAAAATAATTAAAACAGTTTAGAATAAAGAACAGTTTAAAATAAAGAAACGAGAAAGAACTAAAAATAATTAAAACAGTTTAGAATAAAGACTAAAATAAGACACAGTATAAACAGTCGGACAAACAGTGACACAGTGCTCATTCATTAAATGCAAAGTTAAACAGATGTGTTTTGAGTCTGGATTTGAATGTGACTAATGTAGGAGCACATCTGATCTCCTCTGGAAGCTGGTTCCAGCTGCGGCTGGCATAATAGCTAAAAGCAGACTCTCCTTGCTTAGAGTAAACTCTTGGAACTTCTAGCTGATGTGATCCTAATGATCTGAGTAATCTGTTGGGTTTGTATTCCGTGAGCATATCTGCAATGCATTTAGAAGAGCTGGACAAAATTGGACAAAATTAGGAGATGCTTCAATTATTGCGGCTATATTTGCACATTTGGCTTTTTCACCAAGAATGAAGCAAAGTTTTTCGGTTGGGCTACAAATGTTAAATTGGGGAAATATTGGATTAATTTTGGTCTCTGTGTCTCTCTAAAGTCTCTGTGATTTGATATTTTGGGCATTCTGTGAGGAAGTGCAGCTTAAGCCCTATTCGCACTGGATTAGTATTATTTGGGTGATAATCGTGTGATTTAGAAATTTAGTTTCCGTCACTCCCAGACAGCACTGGAAGCAGAGTCTGTCCTCACAGGAGAGCCAGGTCTGTCTGCGCCGGCCAGACTGTGCTTGCTGAGTCTGTACATCGTCTATGTTTTCCTGAGTTTCACATCAGTCACTGTGCTCAGGTAGTTTGCAACAGTGTACTCTCGACTTAGTGCCCTTGGTGTTTTAGGGTTTTATAATGCTATGTGCTGCAGGTGGGTTGTCTTTGTGTGTTTATCTGACTACTGCTATTAGTGGTCACTGATATTTTTTTGTTCTACAGCAAACCCAAAAATGCAACTGTACTCTGGAAATAAGCCACAGTGATCAGAGTGGGACAGTTGTAATGCTGTGTGCGATGGTTTGTATTTTGTATAATTAATTAGTCACTGAATAGAGCAGCCATTAAAAGATCATTCAGCCAATAGTACTGCTTTGACCTTCCTGAGTATTTTTACAAAATTGTTAGAATTTCTCTGCTTTGTGTAACAAACATTATTTCTTAAGTTTCTCTCACTTACCCTCATTCTCCAAAGAAAAAAACACTGCTTGTGGTACCAATTTACACCACTAGGCGGCCCAAACGCCAAACCTCTGATATGACTGTTTGCATTTCACACCCTGCATGAACCTCAACCCATAATCATAAAAACAATCTTACATCATGACACATGTCATTTCAATTACCAGTATAATCATATAGTATCAATAATCATAATAACTTGCATAAAGTGTTCTGTGCTGATTACAGATTTCATAAAAGATGTTAAGACCTTTTAAAAATAAAATGTGAATTCAAAATACAAAGTTCATTTTCAAGTCAGCAATTCAAACTGTTGATTCCTAAACCTCCAGTCACAGGTGCTCTGAAGACACACCCACACAGCAAACAAATGAGAGAGAATGAGTGAGAGAACAGGTTTTGTTCAGGTTTCAATCTCACGCACCCTTCACAAGCCAGGAGAGCACTGAAAGAAAATACAAGAAGATCCTTCATCATGCAGTGTAAGTCACAACCTCTGTTTATTCAACATACGGATAGTCTATTCTTGGTTTATCATTCTATTTTAAATGACATTTACTGTAAATTTTGATTAACATTAAGCAAATCAAAACAGTTAATGTATGATTCTGCTATTGTTTGTTGCTTACTTTGATGAAGCCAAATGCACTTGTTGTGTACTTCAAATCTTAAAAGCATTTTAAAAAACGACTTGCTGATAATAGGCTATAATTATAAAATAAAATGACACTTAAATTACACTTACATGACTATGTTTCTTAACACACTTAAGTACACTTTTTCAAAATATGCAATTCGTAATAAAAAACATTACAAATGAAAATTTGTAAATGAAATTAAAAATATATATAAATACATGACATGCAAGTTTGCAATAGAAATGACATAACATTTTTGTTTATTATAAATGCTTATAAAGACACGAAGACGTACTTAAGTCCTACTAAATTATATCAACAGTTTTAGTTTGTATATTTATTTGGACACAAGTAAAAGAGCAAACAGGAACAGACATTTGTTTGGATTTGAATGTTGCTGAAGTTGAAAACCCAGTTGTACAACATTCCTGGGATGACACTGACGTCTGCGCTTTGCTATTTGCACGTCCTTCACACGTCTGATAAGAATCTGTGACTGAGTTAGTGCTTATATAAGCCGTAAATCTGGTCTCTCACTTGTTGCTGTTAGTGACTGGCTGTTGAATCCATTGGTCTTGTAAATCTGTTGCAGTTTTGTGTATTATAAAGTGCTTGAAATAAGAGCTGAGTACCTTGTTTAATAATACTTTAGGGCTAAGCAGGGATGTAAACACATCGCTTTCCAATATTCCTTTCATTGGTAGAACAATATGGGGTTTTCAGTGGCTGGTTCCTAAAATGTTGCATTTCCCCTTCCATTAAAGACTATAACTCTCAAATGAACCTCAACTTTGTTTCATTGTTTCAGTCTTTATTAATACACAGCAATTGCAAAAATCTTCTCACCATTTGAAAGCTGAAATAATTTGCTCAAGGACACAATAGCAACCAAGGGCTTCAGCAACTCTTCGAATAATGGGCCACCTTAACCTGAAACTAAACCTGTGACCTTTGTGTTAACAGCTCACATGCTTAACGCCTACACTAACACTCCCAGTTTAATGCCAGGCCTTTTCTCTGATACTGTCGAAATTGCCTAGAGAGCTGTTTCTATTCACTTTATTCAATAGTCAGTATTATTATGTATATCTTTGTTTGTTTTTGTGAATGTTATAATAATTTACTGCTATTTTTTTTTTTTTTTAAATCTTGCATTTTGTTTGCTTTCATCAATATGGGTGTCCCCGAAAGTCCTTTGAATAGGAGGGGGGACCTGAAAGTCTTGGGTTCAATAGCGGTTTCCATCCACGTATTTTTATGAAAAAAAAGAAGAAAAAAGAGAGAGAGAGAGAAAAAAAACACTGGGTAGAAACTTTAAAATGCAAATAAAATGTGCACTTAATTGAGGCAGATATTTGTTTTATTTGGTAAGAAAACATGCACATAAACTATGATGGAAACACACTTACTGAATAAATTCCCAGATGCTCGAAAAAAAAACTCATCCCTTTGCCTCAACGGATCCTGTGATTGGACAATATCATTTCACATCATCTCAAATTATGTTTTAGTCTTTCTGAAATGCCTGATCAAAAGTCTGCCATTATACTTACCTACCAGAACCGCAATTTTTTTTTGCAGCAACTTTTAAATTATTTTATTACTGATAATTTAAGCCAGGTTGCCATGAAGTCTAGATTTTGTTCTCCTGAACCCTAGGACAGAAACAGTGCTTTATTTCCCATTTTTTATGCGATATTCAGATTTCCTGTTTCATTCACACCTTCAGATGGAAACATAGCTAATCGTTTAATAGAGATGTTGTAAAAGCAAATGGAAATTAGACTGAAATAATTTTGTTTACCTTGCATGATTATATATCAAAATCAAAGGTAATGTCTAAATTTGCATATGTATACAATGAACTGAAAGCATGTACTTTGATAGTGATCGGAAACATGCCCCCAAATAATATGTTAGTAATCAGATTAATGGCTCAGAAAGACCGAAAAGGCTTCATGTAAACACCTCAATTAATCCGACAGAGGTGTTTACATGTGATCCGAATGAAATGTTGATCTGATTGGAAGGGACGGTGCAGGCCTGACATAATCTGATCAACAGAAAAAAAATTAAGCATGTAACGCTTGAGTCAGACTATCTTCTCAATCGAATAACAAAATACCTAGATTAAATTCATTTTGTTTGCCTGCAAGTTTCAAAATCCTAGGTAATCCCAAATTTGCTAACAGCATGTATTTCCATAGTGTTGGGATTCATGGGAAAGTACTGAGTAGCGATACGTTTACATGCATCTAAATAATCCGTTAGTAATCAGAATTATGGCTCGATTGGACTGAAAAGCCTTCATGTAAACACTGATCTAAATGAGCTGGATCTGAATTAAATTTGAAAGGATTTGCAAGGGGTGGTGTAGATCTGAAATAATCTGATCAACAGGAAAATAATGAAGCATGTAAATGCTTCAATCTGACTATCTTTTCAATCGGATAAAAAAAAACCTTGCATACATGAGCAGTGCTGTAATGTGCATGTTTTCTTTTTAGACGTCATCAAAAACAACAATTATATTTGCAGCGACATTATAGTGTCACTTTCTCCGGTTCTGACTTGAGCAATGCGCAAGGTTTTGTTTGGAATATATGTAATGCACATGTAAACTAATATGAATCAGACTGCAATGTTTAGGGTTCACATAAACAGAACCTTCAGAATAAGAAATCGATTTATTCCAATCGAGGAAAATTAGTGCATGTAAACATGCCTACTGTATTAAGACATAATTGTGTCTTGATACCATGGCCTTCCATCGTCCTCTTTCCTCTTCCACTTTTTACTGCCACCCATCTAATTCCATCTCCTTCACCCTAACCTTTGCAGGCCCACAATCTCCGGGACGAATCCTGTCAGAGGAGCAGTTCTCCTGCTCCATCTGTCTGGAGGTCTTCGTCGAGCCCGTCTCAACTCCTTGTGGCCATACTTTCTGCAAGGCATGTCTGCAGGGCTTCTGGAATCACAGCAAGAAGTTTGTGTGCCCCATGTGCAAGAAAGTTTTTTCCAGAAAACCAGAGCTCAGCATCAACTGTGTGCTAGCTGAGATAGCCGAGCAGTTCCAGGGTCTATCCACACTGTCCTCCAACAGAAGTGACAAGGGCAACGTTGAGTTAACACATTCCCCAAGCTTACAGAAAGAAGACGACTGGGGAGACTTTGCTAAAGCGGGAGAGGTGCCCTGTGACGCCTGCATTGGCAGGAAGATGAAGGCCAAGAAGTCATGCCTGAATTGCCCTGGTTCATTTTGTGAAGCTCACCTGCGGCACCACAAGAAGGGAAAGGCGATGACCTCGCACAAGCTGGTGGAGCCCATTCACAACCTGGAGGACAAGATGTGCAAGGTACACAAACGTCTACTGGATGCCTACTGCCGAAACGAACACGTGTGCGTGTGTAAGGAGTGCGCAGAGACCTCACACAAAGCGCATGATGTTGTCTCCACCGAACGAGAGTGGAAGAAAAAAACGGTGAGTTAACACTAGTATTATGTTTTTAAAAAATGTATACGTTCTTTATGGAACTGACCATAACTGGATTCAGTACAATTCACCAAAAGTCAGATTACGAAAGAATCAGGTAAAACAGAAAACTCTTCCTGTTATGTTTTTTTTTTTTTTTTACAATCGCTAGGACACATTTCTCAATAATTTCTCAGTTATTTTTCTCAATATATATATATATTTTTTTATTATTATTATTATTATTATTATTATTATATATATATATATATATATATATATATATTTTTTTTTTTTTCATAAACCTTAGCTCAAACTGTAGAGAATAGAACTAGAAATACCAAGGAGGGAATGTGTGAACTGGAAAAAGAAAAAAAGAAATGTATGCATTTAATGCAATGTAAGTTGCTTTGGACAGAAGCATTTGCCAAATGCATGAATGTAAATATAAAACCCTCTTAGGGTAGTTGAGAAACAGCATAGCAAAATATATCAAATAAATGTAACTGTTCCTTAAATGTCAAATTAACCCTCAAATATTATAATTATGAATTATGTATGCACATTGCACAACAGTGCATGCTCATGACCCAAATGAGGAATAGTCAAGGTGAACATCATTGGTTGTTACCCAGTAGTTCAGGCATCTCAAAAATCAAAATGGGTCAAATCGACCGGCAGTATTATTACTGAGCTTGACAATTCTGGAAATGTGACTGGATCTTGTTGTTTGGTTCACAGAGTCAACTGGGAAAGAAAAGGTCCGAATTAAAACATCTGATTAAGGAGCGAGAAAAGAAACTCGAGGAGATCAAGCAGTCTATCAAAGTCCTGAAAGTAAGTCTATTTATACTTTGTGATGCTTCTTTTCTTGGAGCGATCTTTGATCGTATTTTATTTATTTTTTCAGTTCTATATGGAAGGCCATTTTGAATTTAGCTAAAAGGCCACTTTTTCAAAGTCTTCAAATTTCAGTCAGAAAATCTTGAAACCATTCTATTGAAAAGTAATTGGCAACGCTTTAGATTACAGCCCACAAAGTACTGCTTAATAAAAACGAACTTACAGTGTAACTTTCGATAATTATAGTGCACCTATAAAGTATGTACGTGTAAGTATAAGGGAACATTATGTAAAGGTTTGGGGATAAAAATTAACAAATTATTTATACTGTAAGTATTTTGGAACTAAGGGATACTCATTCTACTATTATAATAGGCAACAATCTTACATTTGGGAGCAATTTAGCAAGAACATACACTGTGTACCTTTTTGTAATAATAACATACCAAGGTTATACATAGGTACCTATCTGTGCATTTATACAGTCATTTTTTTTAAACTATTGTAAGTTTTGTTTAAATACTGGGCAAATACAGCGGGGGAAATAAGTATTGAACACGTCATCATTTTTCTCAGTAAATATATTTCCAAAGGTGCTATTGACATGACATTTTCACCAGATGTTGGTAACAACCCAAGTAAGCCATACATACAAAGTACAAAAATAAGTTCAGAAATTAGGTTATGTGTAATAATGTGTAATGACACAGGGAAAAAGTATTGAACACATGAAGAAAGGGAGGCGCAAAAAGGCATTGAAAGCCAAGACAACTGCTGAAAACTTACAGTAATTAAAAAGCAATCCAGCCCCCTGTCAGTGGAAATTAATAACAGCTGGTTCAGTCCCAAATGATGGCCTACAAAAAGATCTCATTGCCAAGGTGTCACACAAGACACATCTCATGTGTCTAAAGACCTTCGCAACCTAATTGTTGCAAAACATAATGATGGCATTGGTTATAGGCGCCATTCTAAGCTTCTGAATGGTCCAGTGAGCACTTTTGGGGTTAATACGGAAGTGGAAAGACAATAATTTCACCATAAATTTGCCTCGACCAGTGCTCCTCGCAAGATTTCTGATAGAGGAGTGAAAAGAATAATCAGAAGAGTATAATAATCACTACTGGAACTTCAAACGGGACGAGTTCTATGATCAGATGAAACAAAAAAAATAGCTTTTTTGTCAGCAAACCCTTAAAATGGGTTTGGTGCACACAGGGATAAAAAAGTAAGTATGTGTAAAATGAAATACTCTGCTGTACCTTTAATGTAAAGGTCCTGGACATCTTGTTCAGATACATGGCATCATGGATTCGATCAAATACCAACAGATAAAAAAATCAAAACCTGACAACCTCTGCTAGAAATCTTATAATGGGCCATGTTTGGATCTTCCAACAGGACAATGATCCAAAAACAAACATCAAAATCAAAACAAAAATGGGTCACTGAGCACAAAACCAAGCATATGCAATGGCCATCCCAGTCCCCAGACCTGAACCCCATAGAAAATGAGTGGGCTGATCTGAACAGAAGAAGCACCAACATGGATCTGGGAATCTGAAGTATCTGGAGAGATTCTGTATGGAGGAATGGTCTCTGATCTCTTGTCAGGTGTTCTCCAAACTCATCAGGCATTATAGGAGAAGACTCAGAGCAGTTATCTTGGGAAAAGAAGGTTGCAAAAAAGTATTGAATAAAAAGGGGGCAAATTAATTGTTCCCAACGTGTTTTGGAGAAAAGGATTTATTTCATAATGTGAAATAAATTATGAAATAATTTTCATAATTTATTTATGAAAATTAATAAATCCCCCCCCCCCCCCCCCCCAAACACTTTCAAGTATTTTACTTCAATGAAAGGTTAGATTTTTGCTAATTTTTTTAATAGAATATCAAAAGGATTAACGATGCAGATTTATTTTTTACAGCCATCTTTGATCATATTTACCAAGGGGGCAAATAATTCTGACCAGCACTGTACATTGGAACCTTTCGTGTTTGTGCCTCCATCTGCAGACCAATCTTTACACCTTAATCTCATTCCTCAGGGTACAGGCTGTGGCAAGTTAATGAGTTTAGCAGGGCTCAGTTTTTTTTTAGTTATGCTTAGCTCTACAGTTATGCTTAAAAATCCTTATCCAGTAACCTAACAACTGGAAAATTCCCAGTACAGACACATGCTGGTAACTGCCTCTACTTTAGCTTGTTTTGTTGAGAATATCTGTTTACCATTTGTTAAATCTGACAAAACCAGTAAGAGCACTGCCAACATTTGTACATGTTGTCACACCCCTCTTTAACTGAGACAACTTTCCAGCAAATGTTGAACAACACAAGCACTTCTAGATAAAATGAAACAAAACTCACGACTCCTCTCTGGTTTCTGTCCTGTATATACAGTATATTAGCGTGCCAGTGTTTTGCTTGTTCAATAACTGTAAATAGAGCACAGGGCCACCATGAGTCACATTTAAAAATACAAATGGGTCCAATTACATAGCGGTTGGAGAGAGAGAGAAAGAGACAATATCTGCAGGCAGAAATAACTCAGATTAGACTTATTAGAACCTTAATCATTACAGTAAATACTTTATACAGAGATAAAAATGTCTGAGCAGATAGTAGGTGATTGGTATTATATGATGGTGGTAGATGAGCGGAACTGGTGGTGAAACAACACAGTTCTTCAGTATAAGTTTAAGCGGTTCAACCGGTCTGTCCTGTTAAAACACACAGTGACATTTCTGCATGCTGCTGTTAACATGAAATCTCATGAGTTATACTGCACGTGTTTGTGTCAGGGCTCCTCTCTGGTCTCTGTCCTGAAAGTGTTCTGTGCATTTCCAAAAAAAAAAAAAAAAAAAAAAAAGGAAAAGTCTGCCCCATACTGGTCTCAAAATCAGTCACCGTCCTGTGTGTGTGTGTTTCTGAATGGATGACCCTGCAAATATCACCTGTAGCATGAGAGTTAGGGTTGAGTTTTGGTTCAAGAAAATCAAAGATGCATTGCTAGAAAATTTGGTAACACTATTTTAGCTTTCAATTCTCGCTATTAACTAGTTGCTTATTAACATACATATTACTTGGATCTTGGCTGTTTAGTAGTACTTATAAAGCACATATTAATGCCTTATTCTGCATGACCATATTCTACATCCCTTAATCCTACCCAGTACCTAAATTTAAGCCTACAAAAACGACCTTATTACTATTAATAAGCAATAAATTAGCAGTTTATTGAGGCAAAAGTCGTAGTTAATAGTGAATTTGTGTTCCCAATACTAAAGTGTTACCCAAAGTTTGATTATTTGAGGAATGGCCTATTATTCACACAAAAAGCAAAACAAATTTCCATCAGGCTACATGAAAAATAAATTCATGCCATACAAAAGATAGCATAAAACTTCAGCTTCTCTGCCATCCTAAAGCATATTCAAAATTTAAATAAAATAAAAAAGAAATACAAAATAAAAATTACAGATCATTTGTGGTTATTTGTATGGTTGAATTTGATCATTGAAGGTCAGCAGTGAAAACATTGGTAAATAAAGTGAGATTAATTCCATAAAGTGTATTTGAAGATTAAATGCCACCTACGTCAAAAAATTAGATAACGATATTGAGCTAATGCTCTCCGCACAGTGTACGTTCATCAAATACATTTGCTTCCATCCTGCTAGATCCTTGTCTCAGCCCATTCAGACATAACTGTTAATTGGCAGAAACTTCTAAATGCCAGTTCCCTTTGCCAGCAAAAGCCCCCAAGTTCACAAAACCAATCAGAAGACATGAATTGCATTATATGCTTTCAAGATGAATGACGGCATGAATATGAGCCAGCTTTCAATTGTTGAGCTGCAAGTTTTTATCCTGTTTAAAGAGACTTTTAACTAAACAAGATGGAGGAGTATGATGAAATGGATGAACCTGTGGTAGGTTCAGTCACTGTAAAAAGGAAACGTCATCAAACTCATAATTCTGCCCGTTCTAAGGCCAAAGAAAATCATTACAGTGGCAATGACAGGATTTCACGAGTAGCATGTAAACACAACAGTGTCCCATGTGCTGCGGTAACTCTGATAGAAACTGACATAACCTACAATAAAGAACAGCTCTATTCCACCGACGACAAGAGACTTAGAGGTTTTTATTTATTTTTTAATTTATTTTTTAAAGCAGACATGGACTTAGCTGGTTTTGCAGAAAAAGACAATCAAATTAGTTAAAAAAACAATTAATTGACTAACTGACATTTTTGAAAATAAGGCATTTCAATAACCGCCTAATAACCTTTTCATTGCAGTGAAATTACTAAACGTAAACATAGTAGCTTGATAAAAAAAAAAATAAAAAAAAAATGCTCATTTAAAAGAAAGATGTCAGATGGATTTTAAGGTTTTTGCATCTAAAGTTTTTAAATCCCTGAGCATATGAATATGGGAGCAGAATAACTGTCTAGAAAGGCTGTGACACATAGGCAATGGAAATTCCACCCCAAGGTATTGAAACAGATTTGGGAAAAAAAATTACGAAGCAGAGGTGTACCTCTTCGCTACACAGGTAGCAATGCAATGTCCCCTCTACTTCTCTCTTGACTCCTCCAGCCCCCCTGGGTCTGGACGCCATGGCTTATGCGTGGCCCAGACTGTGTCTTTATACATTTCCCCCAATCGCTCTCTGGAGTCCTTGCCAAGGTCCGTCAGCAAGGTCTTGCCTCTTGCTGATAGCACCTTGTTGGCCGACACTTGTTCTTGTACAGTGTTTCAATGTTTGTGTCAAACATATCTTGGGAGACTAATCCCTCTTCCCAGCACTGCCTGAAAAGCTTGTCCAAGTTGGGTATGAGCGCTGCTTTCCCGTACTGGATCACCTCTGCTGGGATGCAGTCTTGCCCAGTGTTTTACCATGGGCTTTGCTGAGTTCTTTCTTTGTTGGGCATGGATCCAGTTCTGCCATTACAGACAGATCAGAGAGCAATGACTGAGTCAGTAACTATGTTCACTTTAGTATACAGGTCCTGGTAGTGTTCGGCCCACCTTTCCATCTGTTTATCCCAGTCTTTGATGATATTTTTTTTAATAGTGAATTAGGGCTTCTCGTTTGGTAGCGATGACAGCCTCCAACTCTAGCAGGTGAGTTTCAAACCAGTCTTGGCTGTTTCTCTCCTTGTTACCCAGGAATGCTGTGGCTGTGTCACGGATGTTGTCCCGCAAAAATTGGCACCTTTCTTCAATGGTTGTAGAAGTGCTGTTTTTAAGGGCCGTTTCTTCTTTTATGCAGAAGCCTGTACGCAGCTGTGTATTCACTGCCCTAGTGATGTTAATGTGGGGGCAGCTCTCCAATTTGCACTGTTGGATCTTTTTGGGTCATAGCCGAACTTTGCTACACACTAATGAATGGTCAGTGTCGCAATCAGCACTGTGAAAGCTACGAGTAACAAGCATACTGTTGATGGCAGCCTGGTTATTACCAAACCAAGTTGGTGCCAGTGTCCAGACCTTGGATGCCGCCAAGAGACTTTATGCAGATGCCTAGTTTGGAAAAAAAGTGTTTGTGATGCACAATTTGTGATAGGAGCAGAGCTTTAAAGGAACACTCCACCGTTTTTTGAAATAGGGCTTATTCACATTCTTTCATACATTTAGATAGGTGGGTAAATGCATTTTTGTCTCAGTGCATGCATTGTTTTAGTTTGACAGGGCCGGCGCTAGTTTAGCTCAGTACAATGAATGGAATCCTTTGTTGCCAGCTAGCATGGCCTGAGTAAAAGTGATAAAAAATGTAAAAAAAACCCCACGTAATTACTTCTTGTGGCCTGCGTATTCACAACGAGTACAAATAGCAATGCAGATTAACACTAGGCGATTTCCTAGGCAGATATTGACTTGGGACTATATTAGGGGGAAGCACAGGCGAAGCACAGCTACTTAGGCGAAGCACTGCTACTTGGGCACAGAGATATCACGCAACACATGAAATCCCACGACTTCCGTCAACATACCGGTGTGCATTGCAACGAGTCAAAACACAGAAGAAGAAGAACAACACGTGTGACCTGCACCGAGTGTCTTTGCTTTTGGATTGTTGTTTTTTTGAGAAGTTACAGCTACAGTTACAGCAAACATGGTAGTTACCTGCGTAGCAAAAGGTTGTGAGAACAAGCAAAGGACATACACGAATGTAATGTTTCACAGAATTCCATCGAATGTGGAACTGAGAAATAAATGGCTAGCAGCTCTGGATATCTGTACTTCAACGCCTCTCTACAAAATCAAACAGTATCGTGTTTGCGAAGAGCATTTTGCACCGGAGGAAAAAGTTACTTTGAAAAAATGGAATATGGGCCCAGAAAGACAGTACTACGTCTGAAACATACGGCTGTCCCATCCCATCTATTTTCAAAGCACAGGCAGAACAAAGTGCACATGTAAGTTGTCTTTTATTACTCTTCCTTATGTTAATGCTGAGAAGCTGTATATAGACTATGGTTCAAATAACGTTAGCCTCCTCTAGTATAACCTCATGTTGAATTCAACCTGTTTAGCATGAACAACCAAACTAAAATAAAAATCGCAGTTATCGTTACCTGTAAAATGAAATGACTGAGGGCTAAGTTAGCTATTTCTCTCACCGAGTTAGCCTGGTTCTTTTGACTCAGGAGTTTTAGTATAACTACTATGAGGAGAAGGCTACAAGCAGTTTACTATACATGTGTCATGTTTTAAATAATCACTTACTCGGCGTGGGGCGTGGGGCGTCAGTTCACTTTATCACACCGGAAAAAAAAAATCGAGTACTGCCGGATGGATCAGCGCCGTGAAATCCTCGGTGTGACACAACTGCGGGCACGCTCATCTTGATCTGACGCGCTGAGCCTGGTCATCGATGGCAGTAACTTGTCCCACTCGCCACAGCACAGACACTATTTCAGTCGGCATAGATTGGCATATTCCCCCACATTCACACCACCAGTTCGTGTTGGCTCTCATCCTCACGTCCTCAGGCTGTTGAGCGATCGCAACCTCCTCCTGTCGTTCTATTTCCACTCATTTTCTGTAAACTCTTGTACATATAGGTATGGTTCTGGCTGACACAAAATCAGTCATGTTCATCGCCATTCATGTACTGTTGGGAAAATAGCCAGGCAGCTACTATTCACACCGTTATGTTGACGGAAGTCGTGGGATTTCATGTGTTGCGTGATATCTCTGCGCCCAAGTAGCAGTGCTTCGCCTAAGTAGCAGTGCTTCGCCTATGCTTCCCCATAATATAGTCCCAAGTCAATATCTGCCTAGGAAATCACCTAGTG
Source organism: Abramis brama (assembly GCF_963993115.1). Classification (NCBI taxonomy): domain Eukaryota; kingdom Metazoa; phylum Chordata; class Actinopteri; order Cypriniformes; family Leuciscidae; genus Abramis; species Abramis brama. The sequence continues at coordinate 50,522,998 of NC_139965.1, read as the reverse complement.
TTAATCTGCATCGCTATTTGTACTCGTTGTGAATACGCAGGCCACAAGAAGTAATTACATGTTTTTTTTTTTTTTTGATCACTTTTACTCAGGACATGCTAGCTGGCAACAAAGGATTCCATTCATTGTGCTAAGCTAAGCTAGCGCCGACCCTGTCAAACTAAAATAATGCATGCACTGAGAAAAAATGCATTTACCCACCTATCTAAATGTATGAAAGAATGTGAATAAGCCCTATTTCAAAAAACGGTGGAGTGTTCCTTTAAGAGTCGTTGTCCATTGATGTTCATCCTGCCGACCGTAAAATGTTCAAAGCAGTCTGGCCAAGAGATGCGATCAGAATCGACTCTAACATTAAAGTCAATGAGCAAGATGATATTTTCAGACTCCTCTTCATCAACCTTGTCTTTTGTTTCCTGGGCTGAGCACAGTGTTGGGGTGTAGACACTTAGGATGTTCAACTTTCCAGAGGATGTTGAGAGGCAAGGTGAGAGGTGACATTCATAACCACCATTGGGAGGCATATGCAACAAACTGTTTCTAACTGCAAAGCATACATCGTATAACCAGGGCTCTCTGTGTGGTCTTGCCAGAAGAACGTGTAGATTTTCGCCCGCCACATGCCATCTTCAGCCAGTCTGGACTCTTAAAGTGCTGTTATATCAATGTCCAGCTTGCTTAGCTCGAGATCAATGATGGCTGCTTTCTTGGTGTCACTGATTTGTTGTGGGTCGTTTGTGTGGCCAGGACACATTGACCTGACATTCCATGTAGCCAGATACTTAGTAGTTGTTTTCTTATTTCTCTTTGTTTTGCCTGGTGTATGTTTAACCGCCTGCTTTTTTTTTAAATCCAAATCTAAGCTCCAAGTACCCAGTGGAGCAGGCAGACAGTGGTGGATCATCACACTACTGTCTAGGGGGCTGCATGGTTTAGGGTGGGCAGTAGCTGATCAGAGAACTATAATGACCTCTCCTACCGACGGAGGCAACCTGTAGTTGCTGCCTCCCATGTTGGTTTTATTGCTTTTCAACGGTACAGAAGTAACCTCTCCAGGGCAGAGACCTGGGCAACAATTTATGGAGATCTTGAGCTGCCTAGACATCAAGATCCCCCCTCTCGGCCGCACTGGTGTGATCCAAAGTTATGCAGTGCACTATATTTTACATAAGTTTGGCTGTAGGAGCTGCCGGTACGGCGATAGTAATTGCACCATACCGCCTTTTGGGGCTCTACTTCAGATTTTCTTTTTGGGTTCACTCCCGTAGAAAGGAAAGCCCGAACAGGATTTTGAACTTCATCTGTCCAGCTATTTAACCCATAGCTGGGGCTTGGTTGTTGAGTGGACAGCCTACACCGTTCCCCTCTGGGGGCCAAGCAGTTTCGAGATCCACTGTTATTTAGCCTGGAGCAGCAGGATGTCCGGTTTCTATGTAGAGGCACAACAGCAGTCTTGGTGATGGAGAGGCTTTGTACTGCCAGGGGGTGGCTTACATGCTTTTTTTATCACCCAGGCTAGACAGCGGCAACATTTATGGTGCCATTTACTGAACATCTTTTTCATTTGCTGTAGCTCTCTAATCTCACTCTCAGTCCCACATACTTTAATTTGACTTCAGCATCACTGAGGTCAATGCTCACGCAACACGTCTTCACCAGGAACATTTGATTGTGAATGAGAGTATGATTTCAGAATGGCTGTATGGTTGATTTGAGAGTAGTAACGTGTTAAAGATTAGCAAATAATTGGTAGATTATTCGAGAGTGGTAGCTTGTTAAAGTCAGTCAAATGCAATCCGAATTAATTGGCATCCTGTCTGCATTCAGGAGAACAGTCAGAAGGAGATCGAGGAGAGCTGGGCTGTTTACGCAGAGCTGCAGCGGCTGTTAGAGCAGTCGCAGGCTGAGCTGCTGGAGCACATCACGGCGCGGCAGAAACAAGTGGAGCAGCAGGCCAGAGATCTCGCCAGTGGCCTGGAGCATGAGCTCAGCACACTAAGGAAGAGGAGCAGCGAGCTGGACGCACTGGCTCAAACACAGGACAGGGTGCTCTTTCTACAGGTCAGTATACACTACCATTCAAAAGTCTTTGATTTGTTTTCTTCGAAATAAATTAATACTTTTTTTATTCAGTAAGAATGCATGAAATTGATTTAAAGTGAGAGTAAATGAATTTGTAATGTTACTAAATATTTATATTTCAAATAATTGCTGTTCTTTTGAACTTTCTATTCATCATATAATCCTTTTGAAAGCTTGTCAGTAAAAATAGCTGGTTTTACTGTATTTTTGATCAAATGAATATAGCTTTGGTTTTATTTAGCAAAGAGATTTGATTAAAAAAACATTACAAAATCTTCCTGACCCCAAATTTTTGAATGGTAGTGTTATGTAATATTATTAAAGGCACACTATGCAAGATTTGTACCTTAATATAACAGCTTCGAAATAATTTCGATGGCAAACTAACTCGTATTAGGGTGAATCATCCCGCCGCTGGCAAAACCAGCAATGCAAGTTTCAGAGGTGGCGCCCCGCTAAATGTCGCGAGAATCACAGCTTGCTTTACGGCACAACGTCACATACATCAACAACATATGAAGCAGCCTCTATGGAAGACACTAGCACGCATTTCAGATGTGAATCATGGCAGAGTCGACGAAGAAAACATAGAAAGCGCGGTCGGAAGAGTGGAGAGACGGCTCTGCTTGAGTGGTATTTACGACAGTAACGTTAAATACAAGTACTCCACAGCGACTTTTTGCTGTTTGAGAAAAACAGAAACTGCATAGTGTGCCTTTAATAGCATGAGGATAAGGTCCCTAGCATGACACAAACAAGTGTGTGCATTTGAGTTGTCTTCTCTAATATTTCACCTAATATTTCATCCCTCATAGTTCCTCCCATCTCTCCCTCCTCCACCGGAGCCATCTGATTGGTCAGTGGTGTCTGTGAACACAGATCTGTACCTCAACACCATCAGGAAGTCAGTCTGCTCTCTGGTTGACAAATTCCAACAAGAGGTCAAACAGCTTTATGGGAAAGGTGAAGAACCATGTCTAGTTCTTCCATGCACTGTACTATAGCCTAAACATTCATCAACTGCTAATTTACATGATCTTTGTAATCATGCAGTGTTTATTTCCCTTGCAGAGCTCAGGAAGCTGCAAAACTATGCAAGTAAGTGCTATTTATAAAAGCATTAGATTTTAAGTTTTTTTTTTTTCCAGTATTATTTTGACGAATATGCAGACGAGCCATATCTCCAAATCAGAATATCAAAGGTTTTTGTCCAGAAAGCAACTACCCAAAACACTCCAACAGCTGCAAAACAATGCATTAAAAACACTCAGAAATACTAAGCAAACCATAGACTGTAAAAAAAGATGGACGACGCATCTTCGCTCTCTTCCATTGGTGAGAACTGAAGCCGCCAGTGTCCCGATATGGCGCTGACATCTTGGAACTTGAGTCTGCACAGTAGCGATCTCGGGACCAGACCTACGCAGTAGTGAGCAGGAAGTAAAGCCGCGAAATCAATGCTCCGCCCTCACTCTCGCAGAATGCACTCTCCCTGAGTGCACTTTTTTAAAAATTGATTGCAATACGACAAGAGGCTTGTTAAAATAAAGTAAATACAATCTCCTCAGTCCTCCGAAGATCCCGAAAAAAATGTCCGTTGGTGCTTCAGTGACTACTTCGCTCGGAGAACCTGTCAAGCACAGCTGTCAATCATGACGTTACATCACGTAACTAACTAAAAACCAACTTATTTTTGAAACAGACACTTGAACTTACATCAGCATGATAAAAACGACAGCAAATGAAAGAAACCACCTTTGGAAAAAAGATATTTGAAGTGTAATTTAATTGTTTAGTTGGTCTCACGTCCCATTGAATAACACAGGGAGGCGGGGCTTATGACCTATACTAGGACCAGTCACCGGGGGGCGATTGAGATGTTTTGGCTTCACTTTTCAGGGCTTGTGCGGCATGCTTGAAGCAAACCCATTCCAGCACAATAGGAACTATTCATTAACAAGCAGAGCTCACATTTTCTTTACAAATAACAGACTTCACAGGTCATCATGATCAATATCGGTTCCCATTATACTCAGCTAACAAGACAAGTCATGCTCTCATATCTAGTTAATTCAGTTTTGTTTAAAGCAGTCAATGAAATCCATTGCAGTGTAAAATGAAGGGCAAGAACACCAGGGACGTGCATAGTCAAGTCCGAAGCAAGATGAGCAAGACACACGCAAATGACGCAACCCATAGCAACGAGTTATGGCAACGACACCTCAGACTGACAGATACGTAAAAATAAACGTGAATTTAGGCTACTTTAGTTTTGTACACATTTTCATGGTAATTATATTCAAATGCATTTTTTTTTTTTTTTTTTTTACCACAATATTATCATTGATATTTGTTTGAGAGGGGCACTTTTGATTAATTTTGAAAAAGGGCAGGGGCCAAAACACAGCGCAGGATAATGTTACAAGTACAACCAAATGGGTGTCGACGCCTGATAAGGCAGAACATTCTCCCAGACGTTCCAACAACATACTGGTTCTATCACCTGCAGATGTGTAATAATCTTCGGAAACATACTACCATTTCTCTGTTCACGCTCTAATTCTTCTGCCAGTGAATTTAATGCTCATATCATCTCTGCCGCCGCCATATTGATGTTTCCTTCAAACAACTCAAAATATGTAACATAGCCTGTTTACCTGTTGCCGAGCCCCGCCTTGATGCAGTGATTGACAGGGCGGGACAGGCACGTGATCGGCTCAGAATGCACTTTCAAATTGCACATTGAATTTTGCTACATTCATTGCGGAACACTTAATGGAAATGCAATCGCAAGTGTCTTAACTGTGAGTGTAAATGCAATTAAGAAAAATAACATTCAAATGATAATTTTGCTACAATTTTTGCTTGAACATGTTAAACATATCTAATATTTTTTGTAATACATTTTCATTTTAATTTTGCAACTTATAAAGCGTTAAAATATGTATTCAATTTACATATTAAAACTAGTGTATGGCAAATGTAAATTATATAATTGAATTTTCATTTAATTTTGCACCAAACGTTGCACAAATGTAATAGAAAATGTAAATTTAAATACAGAAATGCATTGTCATTTTACATATTGCATTGTCATTTTGCATATTAAATTTCAAATTGAATATTGCTACCCATATGCTTCCATACTGCAGCATAATTTTTAGAATACTTTTTTTCTTGATTTACCCTGGAAGAATGTAAGTGAAATGTGACAGTATGGGGCACAAAGTATTGTTACAAATATTTTAGCTAAAATAATGTTTTAATAATGTCTAAGGTAATACTTGTTCAAAACAATCACTTTAGCAAAGTTTGTACTATTTTCAGTTTATTTTGATAAATAAAAGTTACTTTTATTTTATATAAATAAAAGTTATTTTATTTTGATAAATAAAATTAAAAACAAAAATTTAAAATTAATTTAATTTATTCTTTTCATTAAAATGTGTTAATAAAAAATATATATTTTAAAAATACAGAAATACAATTATTTAAAAAAGTAGCTTAAAGATTCTGAAAGTATTGAAGGAGATCCCATAATAATTTAATATAGATTTACAGTAGTAACAATAAATTATATTTTATTATATGATATGATTCATTTTAAATATGATGGTTTAATTATAAATATGGTGATTATCTCTAAGATGGATCTGAATCTAACCATGTCATGTCAACAAATGGAAAAGTCAGCCAGCTATTTATTATCATGTTAATTATTGAGCCTTTAGCCCAAACAGCAGGGGCACCTTTTACCCCAGATACTTCTTCCGTTGTGGACATTTGATAATGTATTGGACTGTTTTAGTGCCTAGACAACTGAATAAAGTTAATTTGTACTTAATTGTAATTGAGATAGTAGTGAATTAGGAATCATGGAATACTGAGTGATTTTTTTATTATTACCCACCACCTCATATTAAAATTAATTAAATAGTAATAAAAGGGCACACACTATAGCTAAAGTTCAACTTGCTCAGTTAGCTTGGTTCTGGTTCTCAAAATATCCAATAGCTTGTTCTACATTGTTGCATCTTCATGGATGAGATAACATTCAGATAAATACTGTAGTCCAAAGATTATTCAACCTTCAATGCGTTTTATATAACCAATGAACTCTTCAACCAATTCTGAGTTTGTAAAAAAAAAAGTTTAACTTTCTATACTAGTTGTCACAATAAATAATTGCAACAGTTCTATCATACCGAAATTCGGGCCTAGTCCACACGGACACGGGTATTTTTATAACCGGAGTTTTTCCTCCTGCGTTTTAAAAAAAATCCCGTCCACACATGCTCGGTTTAAAAGAAATCTACATGAAAACGCAAAAAACACGCTATCACGCGCTGTCAAGAGCATGCCACACCAGCAGGCGGCGATCGTAAAGCCACGTTGGCCAATCAGAAGCCTGAATCAGAAGCAAAAACCCCGGTTTTACTGTCTACACGACAACACTGCAACCGGCGTTTCTGAAAATCCTCACCCTGGCAGGGGTTTTCAAAAATGTTCGGTTTCAGTGACCTGATACTGCGTTTCCGTGTGGACGAACGGCCGAACCGCGTAAAAAAGTCCCATGTGGACAAGGCCTCAAAAGGAAAACAAAAGTTCTCTTTTGAATCCCCATGTGCAAGAATGTGAACAAGGCGGAAGTCAACAGCACATAATGTAAAATGTTGTTTTTCATAATGTAATGTTGCCAGAATGTAAAATTTGTTATTTTATGGATTTAAAAATTATCCATTTTTGTTTGTCCTTTACAAATTAATGCAACATGAATGCATATCGTCTAGTACAAATGCACAGTGCTCACATTTATTTGGACATTAAAACATTACATATCAGTTTGTGCCTTATATTGTGATCTCACATAGCAGAATATTTTAATCCAGACACATGTGACGCATATATAACAAATACATGCATGCAGTTTTGACAGCTTTAATCGCCTTTTTGATTCTTACATGAGTTAATTGACGACATCTACGGCTACAGCACGCCACATTTGCGCGTGATGTGCGTACCGCAAGCACAGTACAACTGTCAGCCGTATGACAGAAAAGTTAGTTTTGCTGACATTTGGCCTGACAACATCTCATCTTACCGAAGATAGCCAACTGAATAAGGACAACGCCCTTTTCTCAGCATCTGACAGAAGTGTCACAAGCTTTCACACACATCTTCTAAAATAAAAATAGCCAGTAAATAAAAATAGCATCAGAAAAAAATAGAATTATGTTTGTTGTTGACTGCACACTATTCGACTTACTCAAAACAGTCTTGCAACCCACCAGTTGAGAAAGATTGACTCTATATTTACTATGTGCATATCACTGTCTGATGTTCTGCTGAAGCTCATTCGGCACTTGCTCATTTCCGCACTCGTCTGACTTGCGCCTGACATTCTCTGGCCTGGCGCTGAGGTGAAGTTGGAGTGTGCGTCTGAAAAGTCTCATGTTTTTTGTGGTCTTAAAGAGACGGTTTTAAAAAACGCAATTTTTTGTCAATAAAAAAAACAGCAGTTGTGAGAGGGGTGGCCAAAGGGGTGGCCAAGCTTAGACCAAGGGTGGCCACGGCCACCCCTGGCCACCCCCTAGCTCCGCCAGTGGTTGTGGAAAAATTCTTGCTTTAATTACCTTGAACAAAAGTGAAAATCATTAAAAAGTCCTGTTCAAAATATATTCAATAATTTTAGTGATTCTCATTTGGTACTTAAATCTACAACGTTTTAAAAAAACATCAAATATTAGATCAAAATAGCACAGAATCAACTTTCCACGTGCATATTGAAAAGTGGATGTTTTGGAAAGTGTTTGTGCCATCTAGTGGTTTAGAGGAAAATAAAATCAAAGGCGCCTTTTATCACGGTGTGCCTTTATCCCCATTGTACTCTATAATCGTTCGCAAGTAACGCTTCTTCAAGCAATGGAAGAGGCCTGTGGAGAGGTTGAGCCACAAGTATGACAAGGATGGATCTTTGGACACGTAAAAATATAGGCTTTGCTGTGATGTTGATGAAATAATCCGGCTAGATGTAAATAAGAGGCAAGAGAAATAAAGATTCAATGATTTTATTATTTTTCTGGGCAAAAACTAATTAACCCTTAAATGCATGAAAGTGTTGCCATTCATTGTTACATATTCGGGTCTTTAGCGACCCGGATCTACAGTATATCTAGCACGGATGGATCTCTACCTGTCGTGATATTATAAAAGTCTCCTGGTATTTGAGTAACAATTACAGAAGATTAAAATAAAGGAAAAATGTTTTACGTTTTGGAGCTTGGAAGGGTTCAGTTTTAACAGTTGTTTTATACCATCATCACTGTCCTCGTCAGAGCTCTTTTCCCAGTACATTTAGCATCTGGCTCAAATTCGCGATCTCAAACATATTCTCAAAACTATAATTTTCAACATCTTCAAAAGCAATATTTTGATCAGCTTCTTCACCAGATCCACCATACAAGTGACAGTGATACTAATATTTGATTGTGTTTAGTACTCGCTCTGCAGTAATTCACTGATCCATTTCAAGTTTTCCTGTTCTTTTGTTTGCTTCCTGTGGTAAGTATGAGTGAAACGTCACTTCATCATTGTGTATCAGACATTGCCACCTTGTGGAATAAAGGTGAAATGCAATTATTCAATCATCTAAGATTCAATTATATGCAATTATTAATAATTATTAATTTTTTGTTGTGCAGAAAAAAATATATACTTACATTGTTACACACACACACAAAAAAAAGAGAAAAAAAATGTATATATATATATATATATATATATATATATATATATATATATAATTATATAATTATATAATTTTAAAAAATGAATGAGGAGGAGGGTAGTGAATGATGTCCAGGGTCACTAAAAACCCGAGGTATGCATCGAAGGGTTAAAGAACTTTGAAGAACATGAGAGTTGAAAAATATGTTTTTCCATTCATGTATTTGTGGATCTATAGCTGAATCAAATCAACTGAAACACTTCTGTGTGTCTATTTTTGTGTTCAACACACATGATTTTGGTTTTCTCTGTAGGTGAGGTGATCTTGGATCCTGCCACAGCTCAGCGTGATCTTTGTCTTTCCGAGGACGGAAGGCAGGTGCACTATGAAGAGCAGCGCAAGAGCTCCACGCATTCCGACACGCCGCGACGCTTCAGCCCAGCACTGTTTGTCCTGGCACGCGAGGGTCTTTCCACCGGAAGACACTACTGGGAGGTAGACATGGGACATAAGACAGCCTGGACCGTAGGAGTAGCCCGGGGCTCGGCACGACGCAAAGGAGAGATCCGTCTCAGTCCAGAGGGCGGCTTCTGGTGTTTATGGCTGAAAAACGGAGAAGTGAAAGCCCTTGCTGGGCACAGAGTTCCACTCCATATCACCACTCTGCCTCAGAAGTTGGGCATCTTTCTGGACTATGAAGCTGGCCAGGTGTCCTTCTATGACGTGAAGATGCGCTCTCATCTCTACACGTTTAGTGATGCTTTCACTGAGAGTGTCTACCCTATCTTCAGCCCTTGCATCAACCAGGACGGAAAGAACCCAGAAGCACTGGTCATCACCGCCATCAAACACAGCTGAGACAGCATACTCACTTCAGGGCCTTTATCATGGGTTTCAGGGTTGGACAGAATACATTGCTGATTTTCACAAGAATGAAGACTTTCCTGGACAAATACAAATTTTTTTTAATTTTTTTTATAAGAGATCACTTTGTAAATTTAGGCAGAGGAGTGTGATCTTAGAACACATGCATTTTGTGTAAAAAGACTACGTTATTTTCAAAGATGTATAAAAACAAAAAGTTACAAAAAACAAATATACTACTAAATATACTTCAAAACGTTCAGGTCAGTAAACAAGAAATTAAGTCTTATTCCTCAAGGACACATTCAATTAAACCAAAAGATAAAGTAAATACTTTATGTTACAAAATATTTATATTTCAAATAAATGCTGTTATTTTGAACGTTCTATTCATCAGTGAATTCTGAAAAAAACTGTTTCCACAAAAATTTGAAGTTTCAACATTGATAATAAGAAATGTTTCTTGAGCAACAATTCAGCATATTAGAATGGTTTCTGATGAATCATGTGACACTGAAGACTGGAGTAATGATTTTGACTTTGACATCACAGGAATAAATTACACTTTAAAATATATATTAAGATAAAAAAAATGGTTTAAATGTAATATTATTTCACAATATTAAAGTTGTTACTGTATTTTTCATCAAATCAATGCAGCTTGGTGAGCATTACAAACTTCAAAACATAAAAAACATTAAAACAAATTTTTTAAAAATCTTACTTACCCCAAACTGTTCTTAGGTTCATGTTTGGTTCCATGGCTATGTGACCATTCCACTTTTGAATAGTTATTAATTGTAATAACTTGCTACAATCCAGATTGTATCCCAAATGTGTATACATCTAGATTTGTTTTACTTTAAAATGGATGGATAATATTACAATTTAGATAAGCTAAATGGAGAATATATCAACTTTATAGATCAGATCACTTGTATTTTCCAGTGTTAATCTTTATAACGGGGTGTCATAATGTTTGGATACAAGTTTTCTATGAACTTTTGAATAAAATTAATTAATAACATTAATTTGTCATGTCATTAACTAATAGATAGTAGTTATACATTCACTATGTGAATCAGAGTGATGTAGAAGTATTCACTATGAAGCTTACACTGGTGATGTACCTACCTAAGAAAACTGATTTTTTGTTTTGTTTTAAAGCTTGTTGTTTTGCAGAGCATCACAGTTATAGATGAAAAGAGTAAGGCCTGTAGTGAGGGAGTACGTGTTATTTAACCCATAAGAGCCCGGACCAATTTCTCCTTATAGGAAAATTATGGGGCATATAAAACGGACAATATAGACCACTTATAACATGTTTCTGCAGTTGTTTTTGAAATACAACCCCTCATTGTGAAAGATCTGTAATGTTACATATATGTGACATTGGGTTTTTATTATACATTTTAAATGTTACATATGTCACATTGGGCGTTTATTTCTCAGTTGAAAAAAAATATATATATTTTTTTTTTCAGTTTTTCTGCTTAATAACAGTTTTTTTCTATTTATTTTCTTTCCCACAACATATATAAAAATTATTACTTTTCTGGGAAGATAGCCGGGGTGATAGCCAGGCATTGTTTGCGAAACATATAAAGCCATGGAAGGATCTTCCAACACTTATCCCCTGCTTGCCGATTTGACGAATCATTGTTGTCAGTGAAAGGTAGACTTGGTAGCAGGGTCTGAAAACGGTTGCTTGACATGTTGTCAGCCACTATGGGACACCTTGTGTCATTTTCCCAGTATGCACGATTTCCTGACATTTGGTGCAGACCCATGCGCAGATGGATACCAATCAGTATTTCCATTTCTTTAACAGTGGTGTTAGTAAACAAGCTCCATCGCACACCTGCAGGTAATAGGTGCGTAGGATAATAAGACCAGGTGGATCGTTTCAATAGACAAGCAATTCCCGCACACTATCGTAACTTGCAAAGAAGTAATATTTATTCACACAACGTTTCGGTCACACGACCTTCATCAGGAGTCTCCTGATGAAGGTCGTGTGACCGAAACGTTGTGTGAATAAATATTACTTCTTTGCAAGTTACGATAGTGTGCGGGAATTGCTTGTCTATTTTAACAGTGGTGTTAACATTCTCCTGAGTTCCAGATTTTTGCACACTGTACAAATTAGTTTGTTCCTCTAGTCTAGGAGCTCAAGCATTTCTGGTGTTATGAACTTTCTGAAATACACCAGGGGCGTTAGAAGATTTTCTGATACTCGGTCCTTTGAATGTGCAATTTCAAAATGTTTCTTTCTCCAAGATTTTAACCCCAGATTTTTTCCTTTAACCCACTCTACCCTAATTGCTAAACAAGACAAAAAACTACGGACAGTGAATGGTTAATATTTCCTGAGGCTAGAAGAGATCCCATGTAGTCTACGGTGTAAAAGTGAAACTGGGCTAAGGGGGGGAGGGGTAAGGGGGGATATTTCAGGGTAACAGGGGCTGTCAGCTGTGCTGCATGTCACTGCTGTCCAGTCCAGGACGGTCATTGTGGTCAGTGGCATTCAGCTGCAACAGACAGCCGGTGAGTCTCCTCTAAAAACACTGTGACTCTTCAAGTAAAAAATGCTTAGATGAATGAAGATGATTGAGGAAACTGCATGTTCTGCATGTCATTTCAGCAAATGCATAGCCAAGATGTATAGAAAAGGACACATTTGCTAATGAAAGCATGCTAAAATCAACTTGGAACTCTTCCAACTACTAATAATGAATAATAATTTATCTGCAAAAATGTGTTTGATAAACAGCTATTAAAAACTATAGACAAAATGGTGATATAGATCCAAAAATTGCATGCAGGTGTTGTTTATGAGATAGGACCAGAAGCAAGAGTCTGGGAAGCCTAGTATTTTTGGAGTGATGATAATCTTCTATGAATAGCCAGGCTTTACAAATTCCTGAAGTCTTTCTGTGTCAAAGACCACTGCATGTTGCTAAGAGCACAAGCCAACAGCCGGATTGCTAATCAAATCCAAATGACTCTGTATATTTAGCACACGGCATAGCTGTCAATAATGCCACCAAGTCAGTCTAAAAAAGACTGGTAATTTATCTGTTTGTGCTAGTTTTGTTCTAGTTTTATAGGATGACATATCAACAGTTTAAAGTCAATGTGAGTTAAAAATGTATTATTACTGTGAGTTTCTTAATAATACACATTCCTGGTCTTAATGTGCACCATTCATCATCAACGCTATTCCATGGCAATCTTTGTAATGCTCTGAAACGACTTTCCTTTTCATCTGATTTAATAGGCATATTTAAGTTTTAGGGTATATGTAATGCAACCTTTCAAAATCTTAGCAAATAATGAAAAAGTAATGAAAATAATTGTTTTCCATTGAAATATGTGACCCTGGACCACAACACATGGGTACATTTTTTAAAACTGAGATTTATACATCATCTGAAAGCTGAATAAATAAGCTTTCCATTGATGTATGGTTTGTTAGGATAGTACAATATTTGTAGCCTGGAAATCCAGACCTATATCTGAAAGATTAATGGTCTGGCATCGACTAATGAAAATCGGCCAGCTCGAGGGGAATGCATTTGAAAATATCACTGCACGCAATTGGATAACACTACGACCAATCACAACAAGCCCCATACGCTTAGCTACCAGTGAAGCTAACTGGTAGATTAGACTCTTACCGTATACCGTCGGCAAAACAGCAAAAACGCCCTTCTTGCAAAGGAACGATTCGAGCGCCGTCTTTTGTTCCTATTTTAGATAAAAAGCCAAGTCTAACTCGTTCATTGTAGTGGCCAAAGCCGTTTCAAACAACTGTTGTTCATCCATAGCCATCTTACAATGTTTACTAATGACTTCGACGTCACAGCACTGTCGTCATCTGTTTAGCTCGCCTCTGGCCCGCCTATATCAGATAACCCGATGTGATTGGTGCAGCTCGGATACAAGGGCATATTTAATGAGCATCATTACTCGACACCAGAGTAACTCGCTGAGCAAATTCAACTTGTGCTCTTGCGAGAACTCTGGATTTCCAGGGTACAATATTTGGTCAAGATACAATTATTTGAAAATCTGTATTTTCTGAAAATCGGTATTTTCTGAGTGTCATAATTCCTGTCTTGTGTTCAAAAGTCTTGTGTGGACTTTTTGTCATTTCCTGTCCTCTACCATGTTTTGTAGTCCTTTGTAGTTTTTCTTGTTTATTAGTCTTCCCAGGTGTTTCTGATTAACCACGCCCCCTTGTTATCTTGTTATGCTTGTTTGCCTATGTATTTAAGCACTGTGTCTAGTTCAGTCTTTGTGAGTTCTTGATGTTGTATGTTGGTTGTTCTGTTCCCGAGTCATGTTCCCTAGTCTGAGTCTGAGTCTGAGTCTGAGTCTGAGTCTGAGTCTGAGTCTGAGTCTGAGTCTGAGTCTGAGTCTGAGAAGTTTTGAATTTATTTAATAAAAGACTACTGCATGTGGATCCTGCTTCCTCCTATGTTTCAACCGCATCGTTACACTGAGGGTGCAAAAAATCGAAACATTGAGAAAATCGCCTTTAAAGTTATCCATTTATGTTCGCGACTGTGCTGCATTCACTCAAAAAAATAAACATTTTATATATTTATGGTAGGAAATTAAAAAAATATCTTCATGGAATATGATATTTACTTAAAATCCTAATGATTTTTGGCATAAAAGAAAAATCGATAATTTTGACCCATAAAATGTATTGTTGGCTATTGCCACAAATATACCCGTGCGACTTGTGACTGGTTTTGTGATCCAGGGTCACAAATGTTAAGATTAGCTCTCTAGAGCATGAAATTTGCATTTAGGTCCTGATCCATTCTGCTACAGAATGTTTTTCTCATAAAACACATTACATTATGGAAGTAAAATGGGTTATGAATGGTATTTCATGCTGACTTTAATAATCTAAGATGCTTTAAGATGCTATAAACTTTGTAACCTGTAAGATGATGAAAACATAATACAATACACTTTCTCAGATGTGGCCGGTCTAATGATGCACAAAACATATCTCCCACATCACTGGTCAACGACCTCATAACTCTATTTAAGCTTAAATTCTGATAAAATGTTAAAAATATAACAACATGTGCAAGTGCCTGATCATATAAAAAGCCACAACACAGCGTTTAATTATTTTAAAAATACAGTTTTTTCCCCCTCAAAAGTAGTTTTGGACATATAAGGTTTCAGCCCGACAGTGACGGTATATAAACTTCAAAAAGCTTATTGGTTCAGGGAAAACAATATTGACAAGTTTAGAGAGAAGTTGTCTCCATTTCTATCCATTTTAAAGTTTATTTTGATCAAAGTTAGAAGACTACAGCTTTTTTGAGGGCACATGCTTCTCCCTCTGTCTCTATAGGAATGGCATCTCCCACCAGCATGTTAGCCGAGGAGCAGGTGCACTGTTCCATCTGTCTGGATGTGTTTACAAACCCTGTCTCCATCCCTTGTGGACACAACTTCTGCATGGCCTGCATCGGCAGCTACTGGAAGTCCAGTGCCCTCTTTATGTGTCCGATGTGCAAAAAGACATTCTTCAAGCAGCCCGACATCAGCATCAACACAGTGCTGAGGGAAATCGCTGATAAATTTAAGGCAATGAAATCCAATCCAGTCGCGGACTTTCAGAAGACAATGCAGCTGGACCCAGGACTCAGGACCCCTGAGGCGCTCCCTACAGAAATGCCTGAACTGATTCCTCCTAATGGATCGTGGGCCCAGGAGGTGTCCTGCGACGTGTGCACTGGGCCTCAGCGACGGGCGGTGAAGTCCTGCTTGGTTTGTTTAACGTCTTACTGTGAGGAGCATCTGAAGACGCACACTGCCCGCTTCACCAAACACAAGCTGATCGAACCTGTGCAGAACCTTGAGGACCGTATGTGTAAGAAGCACGAGAGGTTGCTGGAGCTGTTCTGTAAGAAGGATCAGACCATTGTGTGTGTGCTGTGCACTGAGATGGACCACAGGGCACATTACACTGTTCCTGTCGAACGGGAGTGGACAGAGAAAAAGGTAAAAGTGCCACTTCTCATTTGTAAAGGGCCAATTCTATTGTTTTGTCCAGTATAAATAACGAACAACTGGATCATGACAGTGAAAAGCTTCGATTTACTAAAAATATTGCAGTGGACTGGAAAGGAAGCTACACACTCTGTATGTCACTGATAAGTATGACAAACACTGCTCATAAATGCTACACTTATTCCAGTGCTGGCACACCTCTACACAAACCCACATTTCTCTCAACATGGGGGAAAAAGCAGTATTTGAGTTAAAAATAAATTGTCAGAAAATAGATACATAATAAAATAAGAAGTTTACTTATTTAAAAAAGTAAACATTGCTTTACTCATTACTTGTTACTAGCTGAATAAAGTAACCAGATCATGTAAATAATGGATGGCCAACTTCAGTCCTGCAGGGCCACTATCCTACAGAGTTTAGCTCCAACCCTAATCAAACACACCTGAACAAGCTAACCAATGTCTTCAAGATTAAGAAAGCTACAGGGTTGCTAATGCTAGCTAATGTGTGATTTTGTAGCATTAGTATATAAAAGCAGTAATATTTCCTAAAAAAGTAAATACATTAAAAAAAGATTAATTCTATTATACAATTTGCAGTATTTTATGGAAATTAATGGCTTAATAGTCTAAATTAATTGGAAAAATACTTCAGGAACCAAGGATGCTTCACTTTGTAATTGTGCTTTACAAGGATTTACTAGGATACAGATAGACTACGTCACTAAAAAGAGCTATACCAGAGCAGGTTTAAAAAGTTTAACACAATATATTGTGATTGACAGGCCTTGTTGAGGAAAACTGAAACTGAAGTTCAGCAGATGATTCAGGACCGACTGAAGAAAGTTGATGATATCAAACACTCCATAGAGTTGAACAAAGTAAGTTTAAGTGTGTATGTATGTCTGTCAGATTAGTTTCAGATTAGTTAACATGGGCAGATGCTATAGGCTTTGTCTTCTTCAATACTAATCCACAGAGATCCTCAGGCTGGTGTGACTTAAAGGTACACATTGCAACTTTTGCAACTAATGGTTGATGCTTAAAACTGCAAGTTACCCGCAAGGAACATTGGCTGCATCCAAAATTGTATACTTCCCTACTATATAGTTGGTGAAAACAGTATGCGACAAGAGTAGTATGTGCAAATTCACAGTGCTCATAAAAGAGTATGCAAAAAGTACCCAGATGAGGTTCCGAAGTGTGCATATGATGGACACTTTACTATCCATGAGGCCACGGGAGAGGATTTGTGAATGGCAGTGATGAGAGACAACTGACGCTGGTACTGTAGGTCATTTGATTATGACAGCATGGTGAATGTAGTACATCCGGATTACATCCATTCTACACATATTCATACTAAATAGCACATACATTACTTGATCAAAATAAGTACCTACTCAAGAGAATATTTTAATGCTGCTCTGCTGCACTCCATTACGCATGCTCTTTTTTTCTTTTGTTTGACAAAAAGTTTTAAAAGTTACAGCGCTAATCAGTGTCAAAATGATTGAGATGACCAATCAAATCAAAGAAGGTGGGGTTTACCATTCCCAGAAGACAAGTGCGAACTTCAGGTGTAAGTACCTAAACATTTAATATTTACAATAGAAATGTTCAACAACCGACATTAATATTCAATAAAGCAAACTACTTAAAGGGGCATTATGCAAGTCTGAGTGTTTTTTCTCTACGAGCTCCCCCTAGTGTCTGGTAGTATAATGCTTTCAAACACTCTGTCGTAAAAACGAACTGTTGTCCCTCCCCCCTCGCCACGAGCAACCCAGCTGATCAGCTGTCAACCTAGCTGAGCAGAGGAACCGGCTATTTCAAAACCAGTTATGTCTACCGAGGCAAGTAAAGCAATACTTTCTTTCCAACTGATGGCGATTTTTTTATTTATTGTGTTGTCATGCATACTAGTATTTTTACCGGGAACGAACGATATGAACGAGGCGAACTACTGCTTTCGTGTTTGTTTGTTTGTTTGTTTTTGGGAGAATGGGCATGAGCATAAAAAAAATATATATATCGGAGGCTAATATTTGTCTAAAGTTATATTAGCAAGGTCTATAAGTTCATCTGGTAGAATGATGGTTTACCTTTGCTTGTCTAAGAAAACATCAGAACGTTTTTTCTAGCTCGATCATGATATGTGCAACATTTTGCGCGTCTGATATTGCCTACTATCAGACGCGTTGACTTAGTGACATAAAATAAAAGTGTAAGTTACACAAATAAAACCGACAGAGGAACGGCCACACAACTACAGAAATCAAACGTGTTTGCTAATGACAATGCCTAACATCAAAGTTATAGTATCTAGCGTAATGTTACTAGTAAGCCCCTAACAGACAGCGATCATAATAAAAACCTTTACAGACAATAGCAAACATCCTGAGGTCGCAATTACTTGAAATTTAAATATTAAACACAGTTTATTCCAAAGATACTTAACTTACAAGTGCAACAGCAGGATCAGCATCCGTTTTGCAGGCTTCTGTTTCTCTCAGTTCTCACCATTCTGAAAAAGCCGGTCCGATATATTTACTCGAGTCTGACTTCTTGCTCGGTCAGTCTCCCGTTTCCTCTTTCGTTGGTCCTCCGACAAAGATTTCCTAGCTTTCTGCTTCTTTTTTACAGGCTCAGCCTCAGCCATAACTCAATCTATCGTTGCCCTTTGCTTATAGCTAGCCCGCCGGTGTTTGAATAGGGGCGTGTACGTGTGCAGTGCCGTCAAGCAATTCGTTACATCGCGAGACCTGATATCACGCGATACTTCCTGACACCGACCCGCGTCCCAAAGTTGCAAGTGAGTTTTTTCCGCTCTCGGGCACCAGGGGGGTGCGAAACCACCACCATTCAACCCGAAATGAGTAATATAACCATTCCACTGACTCCGAAGCTGTTCAGTTAAGGTTAAAAAGTTACCTAGTGTCCCTTTAAATGAAATTTCGTCATTTTGAAATATGCTATCATTTAATTGCTTCATGAAATTCATAACTAAATGTGACAAGACAAGAAACGTTTTGCGTTTTTTACAGACATATGAATAAGAGTGAATGTGTGCATATTAAAATTAAAATGAAATAATATTTGCAAATAGTTTACATTGATTACAGGATCTTTTTATTTATTTTTCTTTGTTCTCTTTAATTATTTCCATTAATTATTTAATTCCTTTATTTAATTAAGTATAGTGATTGCTATAGGCTATCTTATCTGTAAAGCAAAAAAAAAAAGAAGCAATCTCTGGGTTGGTTTTAAATCCTTTGAAGTCTCTGAGTTGTAGCAGTCCGATGTTGATACAAGTTGTATTTCCGGACTTTTATTTATTTAACAACGTATCATTCCTCAGATGACTACCTTTTTGAACAATGCATTGTGTTGCGCAGTAACCCACCTTGTTAACACAATCATTTGGCGGCAGTGGCTCAGTGGTTCATGTAGGTTGTCTACAAACCGAAAGGTTGGTGGTTCAATCCCCGGTTCCACTTGACCAAGTGTCGAGGTGTCCATGAGCAAGACACCTAACCCCAGCTGTTCCCGACGAGCTGGATGGCGCCTTGCATGGCTGACACCGCCGTCGGTGTATGAATGAGTGAGTGAATGGGTGAATGTGAGGCAATGTAAAGCGCTTTGGTGGCCATAGGTCTGTGAAAGCGCTATATAAATGCAGTCCATTTACCATTTGAATAACCTGAATGTGCAAAGGTTCTGGTTTCATTCGCTTCCAGTTATTTTAGCTGTACTAAAAGCTTCAGGGTCTATTTATTGGGGGTGGGACACTTCAGATTCTAGAGAGCATTGATTGGACAGAAAATCTGATTAGAAGCTGAAGTGCAGAGTGATCATTGTTCCTATTGGCGGAAGTGAGAGACTGTAAGGTTTGTACGCTTATATCTTCTAAATGTGAATTTTGTAATTATTTTGGAGCACACTTTATAGCCTTAAGGATGACATATTTCACGCTAAAAGCTTCAATTTTGATTTCATGGGTACTTTAAGTTGCTTGATATTGCACACTGTTATATTTGCTATCATATTATTTTAATTTCATTATCATAATCCTAAACACTGGTTTGTATCGCAAATAGTTTTACAGTTTACTGTACTTTGTTATTCTTCTAGTTATTTAGACCTATCCAACTTATTTTGAAACGTGGAAGTAATTTCAATATTCTGTTCTATTTTAATATTCGCAAATTCAAAGAAAATATTCCTCCGTGTTGCAAAAAAAGATGAATATCCGCAGAGATGGACACAAGTACACAAAGTACACAACTTCCTTACTTGAGTGAAAGTACAGATACTACTGGTCAAATATTACTCCGTTACAAGTAAAAGCTGTAAAGACCGATTTTTACTTAAGTAAAAGTACAGAAGTACACATTTTTAAAAGTACTTAAGTATCAAAAGTAAAAAGTAAATGTCAATGCATTGTTTTATTATTGTTGCATTGTTGTATGTAATACTTACAGTACCTTATGCCTCTGAATCTATGCCTGCCTACCCTCATATCAATATCACATTTATTTCTAGAACACAGTTCCAGTAGTGGGATTGAATGTGAGATTGAATAAGTGCACTCAATAACGTCCATAATGGTTTCGGACACCCAAATGGCTGTTCCCTCAAATAGTGCCCTATTTAAAGTTTTTAGGCTTTTAGTATGAATATGTTAGCCTTACTGTTATCTATAAGAGTGTGCTCCAAAACAATGACAAAATTCACATTTAGAAGACCAAACCCAATGTTGAAAATGAAAATCAGGTTGATGTTCTGAAGTTAACCCGACTTTCATTTCCAACCAAAATCCAACGTCTGTCCGACGCCGGTTTCTGACATCAACCCGTGGGTTCTGAGGTCTACAGGACGTCGGGTTCTGACGTCAACCCGACTTTCATTTCCAACCAAAATGCAACCCCTGCAACCAAAATCATCCCCTGACTGACGTTACTACTTTCTACTCAAGGACCTTGACAGAAATGTAGTGGAGTAAAAAGTATGATATTTGTCTTTTAAATGTAGTGGACATTAAAGCAAAAAAATTTAAAGCAAAAAATTTCCAGAAAAAATAATACTCAAGTAAAGTACAGATACTCAAAAAGTGTACTTAAGTACAGTACTCAAGTAAATGTACTTTGTTACTGTCAACCTCTGGATATTTACCGTGAAATATAACTCAACAGCCCAAGTTCTAAATCATCATTATAAGCTTGCTGTTTTGATTCTTAGCAAGGCAAGACAGTTTTAGAAACAGATAATTTGATTTATTATGTTCTTGCTCAATAACAGATTTTTAACCAAAAAAACCTTCCATAGAGCTCATTCAAATGGTTAAAGAACTATATCCAAGGGTAATATTATTAATTAGGTCATGGTGATATATATGTGCTAAACATTTCAAACAAATGTTTTTATTTATGTCTGCACTGATTAGTGTGTATCTCCTCCCAAACATAGAGCAGCGCTCAGAGAGAAATTGAGGACAGCATGCAGGTATTCTCGGATCTGATCCGAGCAGTCCAGAAGGTCCAGGCCGAGCTGGTGCTGGACATCGAGGAGAAACAGAAGAAGACAGAGAGCTGGGCCAACAAACAAATACAAGAACTGGAGCAGGAAATAGATGTTCTGAAACTGAGAAACACAGAGTTAGGGTATCTTTCACACACTGAAGACCACATTCACTTCCTGCAGGTGAAGCGTTTTTTACCCTATAATTTTTTTTTTCATGTAATCTGTTCTTCATTTTTACTAATGTAAAAAGTCTTCACTGTCAATTTTGTTGATGTGGATTATTTGATTCAAATTTAAGAATGATTAAACAAATCTAGAGACCCATGACTTTCATCAACTTAAAAATTGATGTTTTGTGATCAATGATGGCAACAAACGTACTCGGTTACCTAATGTAACCTCGGTTCTCTCTAGAAGAGGGAACGAGTATTGCGTAAGTAGCTTACGCTTCGGGAAAGTTCTCTTTCTTCGAGATCTGAAGCCAAAAAATTATCCTTAATTTTGCATTTATTGTCAACGCAGTGCAGCAGCAGGCAGACCAAAGCAAGCTGTATAAGCGTGCTCATTGGCTGCCAGGCGGCAACTGCTTAAGCCTATCAGTGAGCCCGGTGTGACGTCACACCCAATGAGGGCGCTTCGCGCCCTCCACACCCTTCTAACCGTCAAGAAGGGTGTGGCCAGTGTGTATATATTGCGGGCTCACAGGCTGAGTTCTGGTTTTCATAGTCTGAAGCGCAAAAGCTCGTGGCGCGTCACGGCAGGTTACGCAATACTCGTTCCCTCTTCTAGAGAGAACCGAGGTTACATTAGCTAACCGAGTACGTTCTCTTACGAGAGGTTCTCTCGTATTGCGTAAGTAGCTTACGCTTCGGGAACCCATTGTCAACGCCGTGCGCGCCGAGCATCCAACACATGAATCCCAGGGAGACCGGGGAAAAACATAGCGTTGAAACAGGTGGCCGGTGGCCAACACCTGTACCAAGCACTTCACTTCACACAGCGCGGGCCCACACAGTGCATAAACACGCATAGGGAAAGAAAATAGAGCAGAAACACTGGTCTATTTATGGAAAGAATCCTTCCCCTGGTGCCAACCAGAAAAATAAGCCAGTAAGTGGACATAGTCTGCACTTATACTGATAACAGTGTCGCCTGCAGGGCGGGAACTTCCAGGTTATAAAACCTCACGAATGTAGATGGGGAGGCCCAGCCCGCCGCCATACAAATATCGTGAATCGAAATTCCGCTGGACCAGGCCCACGAAGAGGCCATGCCTCTAGTGGAGTGGGCTCTGACACCCAAAGGACACTGCAGGTGTTTGGAGGCGTAAGCTGCTGCAATCGCGTCCACTATCCACCTGGACAGGCTCTGTTTCGAGGCGGCGAGACCCTTGGTGCAAAAGAAAGAAAGAAAGAAACAAAGAGCTGCTCGGACCGCCTGAAAGCGGCGGAGCGCGTGATGTAAACTCTCAGCGCCCTAACAGGGCATAGGAGGTTATCACTGTCCCCGTTATCGGATAATGGCAGAGCCGAGAGGGAGATGATTTGTGCCCTAAAAGGGGTACCAATCGCTTTGGGAACATAACCGTGTCTCGGTCTGAGAATGACTTTAGAGTCATTCGGTCCGAACTCGAGACATGCAGGGCTAGTAGATAGCGCGTGCAGGTCCCCCACGCGTTTTACTGAAGACAGAGCTATCAGAAAAACGGTTTTGAGCGAAAGGTACTTAAGATCCACAGATTCAAGCGGTTCAAAAGGAAAAGCCTTCAGGGCCTCCAGGACCAAGGACAGATCCCAAATAGGAACCGAGGGGGGCCGCGGGGGATTCATCCGCCTGGCTCCTCTGAGGAAACGGATAATAAGCTCATTCCTACCGATTCCCCGGCTGCGCGTCGACTCAGCGAACGCTGCAATAGCCGCCACATACACTTTGAGCGTGGAAGGGGACCTACCCTTTTCCAACAGCTCCTGTAGGAAGGAGAGCACTTGCGAAACCCCACATGTGCGTGGATCAAAGCTCTTAGCAGCGCACCATTTAGAGAACACAGACCACTTAGACGCATAGAGCCGCCTCGTGGAGGGAGCTCTAGACTGCGTGATCGTGTTCACAACCCCTTCTGGCAGGTCAACGGATATCCGTTGATTACCCATGCATGCAGAGACCACCGCTCCGGGTGGGGATGCCAAATTGACCCGCCGGCTTGAGAGAGGAGATCCTTCCTCACCGGGATCGGCCATGGGGGTGAGTGCGACAGCCTCACCAGCTCTGGGTACCAAATCTGGTTCTCCCAGCGCGGGGCTATAAGGAGCACTGGGTGCTGTGTTTCCCTGATCCTTGTTAAAACCTGAGGTAACAGGGAGATCGGGGGAAAAGCGTACAGCGGGAGGCTGGGCCAAGTCTGGGACAGCGCGTCTTCGCTTTTCGAGAAAAATATCGGGCAGTGAGCGTTGTCTTTCGACGCAAAAAGGTCGACCTCCGCCCTGCCGAATAGGCGCCAGAGGAGCTGGACTGTCTGAGGATGCAGGGACCAATCTCCCGGGGGAATGATGTCCCTGGACAGTCTGTCTGGTCCCACATTCAAGTGGCCCGGCACGTGCGCGGCTCTCAGCGAGCGCAACGAGCGGTGAGCCCACACGAGAAGGCGTTCTGTCAGTTTGCACAGGCTCTTGGATCTGACACCGCCCTGTCGGTTCACATAGGATACCACTGACATGTTGTCCGAGCGGACTAACACATGGTGATCCCGTATGAATGGGAGGAAGCGCTTGAGAGCGTTCTCGACCGCTATCATCTCCAAACAATTTATGTGGAGGCATTTCTCCTGGTCCGACCACAGGCCAAATGCCGGTTTGCCCTCGAAAAGAGCGCCCCAGCCTGAGGTGGAAGCGTCCGTCGAGATAACTTTGCGGTGCGAGACGGCTCCCATTGTCACTCCCCGCTGGTACCAGCCGGCCACTAACCAGGGCTTCAGTGCTGAAACGCAGCTCTGAGTCACTCTGATTCGAATGCCGCCAGAAGCCCAGGCTCTGTGAGGCACTCGGGCGTTCAACCAGCGTTGAAGCGGGCGCATACGCAGTAGACCCAGCTGAAGCACTGCTGCAGCTGAGGCCATACAACCCAGCATCCTCTGAAATGTCTTTAGAGGAGCGGTGCTGCCCGACCGAAAGGAAGCGGCCAGGCGTCGAATGCAGCGCGCGCGCTGTGTCGACAGACGGGCCGTCATTGCCACAGAGTCCAGTTCCAAACCCAGAAAGGAGGTTGAACGACTGGGCACCAATGAGCTCTTGGTCCAGTTGACCGTAAGCCCCAAGCTTTCCAGGTGGCTGAGGAGCACTGTTCTGTGAGCGATGAACTCGGCCTCTGACTGTGCTAGAATCAGCCAATCGTCCAAATAATTCAAAATCCGCATTCCCTGACCTCTCAGGGGAGCGAGAGCCGTGTCCATGCACTTCGTGAACGTACGGGGTGCTAGAGACAGGCCGAATGGTAGGACGGTGTATTGATATACCTGACCGTCGAAGGCGAATCTCAAGAATGGCCTGTGACGGGGTATTATCTGGATCTGAAAGTAAGCGTCTTTCAGATCGAGAGAGATAAACCAGTCCCTCGGGCGAATTTGCGCGAGGATCTGCCTGGTTGTGAGCATCTTGAACGGTCTTCGCATGAGAGCTTTGTTCAAATATCTCAGATCCAAAATCGGTCTGAGAGCTCCGTCCTTCTTGGGAACGAGGAAATAACGGCTGTAAAAGCCCGACTCGCTCATAGAAGGGGGAACCGGTTCTATAGCCCCTTTGCACAGAAGTGTCGCTATTTCTGCTCGAAGCAGATGTGCTACTTCCCCATTCACTCTCGTCTCGGTACACGCCTGAAAGCGCGGGGGGCGGCGAGCGAACTGCAGAGTATAGCCCTGTTTTATTGTGTTTAGCACCCATACTGATGCACCTGGGATAGCCTCCCACGCTTCTGCGTGCGCAGCCAGGGGCAGGATGGCCTCCAGGCTCTGATCGCCGCGTATCGCGGGCTCGAGAGCTCGAAACGGAGGGGCGGGTGCAGCGCGCGCACTCTCTGTGCTTAGACACGGCGGATCGCACGCAGCGATAACTGGCCGTTTTACATGTGGTGTCCCGGTGACTTTGGACGGGGAATACACAGCATGAGGCGCGTCGCGAGGGCGGCGTCGGGGGCGAAATGTTCGTTAGTATGTGTGAGCGCAGGGGAGCGGGCACAGCATCTATATTTAGAACATGACCGGTTGTGAATGGCCGTGTGACAGAGCGGGCAGTGAGTAGAAGGGGGCACCGTGAAGTGGACACGTGACCTACTCGAGCGGATTCTACTCGCTTTACGAGAGTGGGCTCTGTGAGAGACACGGGATTTATAGTGCTTGTGTGCAGGGGTGAACACAGAAACGTGGGCACATTCACTGCATTTGAAACACATGCGGCGTGAGCCGTGCAACCAGACATAATGCTCTCTTTGAGATTTCTCTGGGTCGCCGTGAAAACGGCGGTTGTATGCAGGCGAGAGGGTGAGATTACCGGCTCGTTGGCTGCGAAATGAGTGTCCGCAGTAACCGTGGCAACGGGGACTGACAGGACATGAAGCTTTGACGGTGGTCCGGCCGCAGCGGGACACAGCCGTCGCTTCTTTCCTCGGGCTAGGAGGTCTTAGCGGGCTCCGGTTTCACCGTAATCCTCTGCCGGGGTCCCCGGGGAGGAGGCGGTCTGTTACGGCTGGAAGAGCGCGATCTAGGGCGGCCGCCCTGTCGTCGCTGCGATGATGGAGGTCGAGCTGGACGCTGAGTGGAACTTTGCGCAGGCTGGTCGCGAGGACGGCGTGCAGCAGAGCTAGAGCGTCGAGGCAGGAAGAGATTCATCGCCTGTGTAGTCTTCTGTACCTCCGAGAAACGGTCAACGATCCCGCTAACCGCTGGGCCGAACAGGCCGGTGGGAGAGAGGGGGGCATTGAGAAACACCGCGCGCTCAGACTCTCTCATGTCGGCGAGCGTCAACCAGAGATGCCTCTCTGTAACGGTCAGAGAAGCCATGCACCGTCCGATGGCCTGGGCAGCGGATTTCGTAGCGCGAAGGGAAAGGTCCGTCGCGCTTCGTAGATCCGTAACGGAAGCAGATTCCAGACCTTTCTCGTCCATATCACGGAGGAGATTAGCCTGGAGAATCTGCAGCACGGCCATGGAGTGGAGAACAGAAGCAGCTTGACCGGCGGCGGAGAAAGCGCGGCCGACAAGGGCTGATGTGGTCCTGCAGGCCTTAGACGGGAGGGCAGCCTTTGAGCGCCAACGAGAGGGCGGGCAAAGGTGCGCTGCTACCGCCTCTTCCACAGGGGGAATGGCATTATACCCCTTCTCAGCGGCGCCGTCAACCTGTGAGAGCGTCGATGAAGCGTGTGAAGAGACCCTCGCGGAAACCGGTGCATTCCACGACTTAGAGAGCTCACTGTGGAGCTCAGGCAGGAAAGGCGTGGTTCTGGAAGCTGGCGATCGGCGGCGGCGATGGAGAAAGCAGCCGTCGAGCCTGTTCGGTGCTGGCTCCTTAGGAGGAGACCACTCGGGGCCTAACTGGTCAACAGCCCGGGTAAGGAGGCGCAAAAGCTCCGCGTCCTCGCCCGCTCGAGAACGGCCAGAATCCTGGACTGTAGAGTAGGCGGTGGACCAGTCCTCACTGTCAGACGCCAGGATAGAGCAGCTGTCAGCGGCGCGTCCATCAGACTCATCCGCCTCATCCCCTGAAACGGCGGCGGCGCGGGCGAGAGCCGGCGGTTGAGCGGCCGGGAGGGGGGGCGGAGAGGGCGAGAGAGAAGCTCGAGGGAGAGGTTCCGGCGAGCTTCTGAACGCCGCATCTGTCTCCGGTGGTCGCTGCGAGCGGCGCTTTTTCTTGCGCGGCCCAACAGGGACTTGCGGAGCGACAGCCTGGTCGAAAACCTCAAGTCGAGCCCGCAGGGTCGACATTGAGAGTTCCTCGCACTCTGGGCAGCCGCCCGTAGAGAGTGCGGCGGCGGCGTGATCGCGGCCCAGGGAGAGAGCGCAGATGAGATGGCGGTCTCCGTTGCTGAGCGGGGCGCGGCACGAACCGCAGGAAAAAAGAGGCATTTTGACAAAAACGCCTCGCGCTCTTTTAGAAAAAGTGCGTGTCGCAGGGCGAGCACACACACAACACAGAGAAAGCAGAGAAAAAGGATATGTCGCCGGATAGCGTAGCAGGCACGGATGGCTGAAGGCCATCGGCACGGATGGGTGAAGGTGGCCGGCTTCCTCAGGCGCTGTCCTAGGCTTGCTGGTCGCTGGTTTCAACGGCGGCGGCTTCTCAAGATCCAGCGATGCGAAGAGCTTCGCTGAAGACAAGAAAATCAGAACTCAGCCTGTGAGCCCGCAATATATACACACTGGCCACACCCTTCTTGACGGTTAGAAGGGTGTGGAGGGCGCGAAGCGCCCTCATTGGGTGTGACGTCACACCGGGCTCACTGATAGGCTTAAGCAGTTGCCGCCTGGCAGCCAATGAGCACGCTTATACAGCTTGCTTTGGTCTGCCTGCTGCTGCACTGCGTTGACAATAAATGCAAAATTAAGGATAATTTTTTGGCTTCAGATCTCGAAGAAAGAGAACTTTCCCGAAGCGTAAGCTACTTACGCAATACGAGAGAACCTCTCGTAAGAGAACATTCAAAGGTTTAGTTTAGATATACAAAGATGGCACACTCATATTACGTATGAATGTGAGAAACTGCAGTGCCCAATATGGTGTAATAAGTCCCACCTTCTAAATAAAAGAGCCAATTGCTGATTAGTAAAGTCATTGCATTACTGCAGCTGCCGTTAGAAGCTCCGGATGCTACCGAAATATTGCAAATATGGACGGCAAGTGAACAGACTTTCCTTGACAGGGAATTTGCTGCATCTTTGTTGTATGCCACACAGCTTCTTTAAAATGTCCACTGTCTTCTCCTCCAGAACTTTACATCATTAATGGCTCATCCAAACACTAAAGACTGGTCTGAGACCTATGTGCATGCGGATCAGTGTATTGGCACCACCAGAAGAGCAGTGCTCAAACTAGAAGATACACTTACAGAAGAAGTAGAAAAACTTGTAGAAATGGGTAAGAACTTAACTGTTACAGTATTTTACTAATACACATCACTCTTTTTCTGCCCCTATACCTTTATATTCGCCTCAACAAGTGGCAGAGTTTTAAGGCAGATTGGCTGTAACCATGAATAATTAACTGTCAGGGTCTTCCTGCCCTTGTGAAGTAGAGCATAATTTTATAGAGTGGTGCAGGAATGAAGTCACTCTGTAGGCCAACTAGCAGTTAGCATCACACTGGTTCCCTTGACAAAAACCCTATAGGATTTCCCCATAGGCGGTAACACTTTATAATAACGTTCATTTGTAAGTCATTTATAAATGGTTTGTTAATGATGAACTAATCATTTAATTCAATTCAATTCAAATTTATTTGTATAGCGCTTTTCACAATACATATTGTTTCAAAGCAGCTTTACAGAAAGTGCATTTCAGAAATGTACATAGAGAAATATAGTTAGTTAATCATGTATTAATTTACGACATAAACATATCGCCAGCGTCGAGTCGTCTCTTCGCAGGTGTCGAGTCGTCTCTTCACAGGCTTCGAGTCGTCTCTGCACGGGTGTTGGGGCATCTGTAGTTTCCATGGGAGGCTGGATACAAACTGGAGCTGACAATCTGTTTTTACCTCGGGACTAGCGTCCCGAGATAACAACAGAAAAGCAGATGGGAAATAATTAGCGTAGCTGCTGTTCATAATATTAATGCATTCAATCTGATTCAACTGTAGTATAAAAGGTAAGTATTATGTGAATGCTTGGCTAAAGAGATGCGTCTTTAATCTAGTTTTAAACTGGGACAGCGAGTCTGATCCTCGAACAATATCAGGAAGGCCATTCCACAGTTTAGGAGCTAAATGTGAAAACGCCCTCCCTCCTTTAGTGGACTTAGATATCCCAGGAATGACCAGAAGCCTTGAATTTAGTGATCTTAAAGAGCGCGATGGATTGTAGGGTGATAGAAATTCCGTTAAATACCCAGGAGCTAAACCATTTAGGGTTTTATAGGTCATTAGTAATACTTTGTAATTGATACGAAACTTTATAGGTAACCAATGTAGAGATGATAGAATTGGTGTTATATGATCATATTTTCTTGACCTAGTAAGAACTCTAGCAGCTGCATTTTGGACTAACTGTAGCTTGTTTATTGAGGATGCAGGACAACCAGCTAATAAAGCATTACAGTAATCTAGTCTCGAGGTCATGAATGCATGAACTAACTTTTCTGCATCAGAAACAGATAGCATGTTACGTAGCTTAGCAATGTTTCTAAGGTGGAAAAAGGCTGTTCTTGTAACATATGAAATATGATTTTCGAAAGACAAGTTGCGGTCTAATATAACACCCAGGTCTTTTACTGTAGTGGATAAAGTAACAGGACATCCTTCTAAATTAAAGTTGTATTGTAAGAGGTTTTGTGGGCAGTTTTTTTGACCAATAAGTAATACCTCCGTTTTATCTGAATTTAATAGCAGAAAATTACACATCATCCAGTGTTTTATATCTTTAACACACTCTGTCAATTTAGATAATTTATTGTTTTCATCTGGTCGTGATGAAATATATAATTGAGTGTCATCAGCATAACAGTGGAAATTAATTCCATGTTTTCTTATAATATTACCAAGTGGCAGCATATATATTGAGAATATCAGAGGGCCTAACATCCTTGCGGCACTCCATAGTTTACTGACGTTATCTTCGATTTTTCCCCATTTTCCCCATAAATGGAAGATTTGAAATGGGTCTGTAATTTGCTAGATTATTATGATCTAATTGTGGTTTCTTAATAAGAGGTTTTATAACTGCCAACTTGAATATTCTTGGAACATAACCTAAAGACAAAGACGAGTTAATAATATTGAGAAGAGGCTCTTCCACTACAGGTAACACTTCTTTCAGTAGTTTAGTGGGTATTGGATCTAATAAACATGTTGTTGGTTTAGATGCAATGATAAGTTTATTTAGCTCTTCCTGTCCTATAGTTGTAAAGCGCTGTAGTTTTTCTTGAGGGGCGATAATTGAGGCTGAATCATAAGACACCATTAAAGATTGTACATTTACAATTGTGTTTCTGATGCTTTCTATTTTCTCAGTGAAGAAATTCATAAAATCATTATTACTAAACTGTAACGGAATATTTTGCTCAGGTGATGTCTGTTGATTTGTTAGTCTAGCCACGGTGTTAAATAAAAACCTTGGATTATTTTGGTTATTTTCTATTAATTTGCGGAGATGCTCAGCCCTGGCTGCTTTTAGGGCCTTTTTATAACGTGACATACTGTCTTTCCACGCGATTCTAAAGACCTCTAAATTAGTTTGTTTCCATTTACGCTCTAAATTACGAGTTTCTCTCTTGATAACATGCGTAGCACTGTTGTACCATGGTGCTTTAGTTTTCTCTCTAACCTTTTTTAATCTAATTGGTGCAACAATGTTTAATGTACTAGAGAAAATGTACAAAACATTCATAAATTAGCAAGTGATATACTAACATTTTATGTATGTTTGTAAATTCTGTTACGAGTCATTTACAAGTGATTAGTTAATGATTAACTAATCATTTACAAAACATGACTATGTGTTTCATGAATGTTTAATAAATTGTTACTTTTTTTGTATGTTTTGCTCACATCAGGTGCACATTGGTTAAAGACTCCGGGCCCTATTTTAACGATCTGAAACGCAAGTATCAAGTGCAAAACGCAAGTAACTTTGTGGGCGGGTCTTGGGTGCTGTTGCTATTATAGCGGCGGGATAAATGACTCTTGCGCCCGACGCAAATCTAAATGGTCTGAAGTAGCTTCATTATTCATAGGTGTGGTTTGGGCGTAACATGAAATAAACCAATCAGAGCGTCATCTCACATTCCCTTTAAGAGCAGGCGCGCTTGTTCTAAGCGGATTCCTATTGTAACGGCGGATTTGCCAGGCGGACACGAGGAGCGGTTCACAGCCGAGGACGTTCCCGTCAGGGACGTTGGGGATGGATAAACACACCCAAATTAACTTCAGTTAAACAGGCGTATGATAATTTGGGTAAATGTGTAAGCTAGATGTATGCTTTTATAATAAACTGTCTATCTATCTATCTATCTATCTATCTATCTATCTATCTATCGTAATAATGTATGATTTGCAAAAATGATAACTGCTGCGTCTGTGTGTAGATGAGAGAATCAAAGTGTATGCTTGTGACACTTAAAGCACACGCTACATTGATTATGGCCAAGCATGCGCCCTTAAAATAGCATATGAATAACATGCGCAACGCGCCACTGACTTTAAACTGTTTTTTTTTCGGTCAGTGGCGGAATTGTTTTCTAAACCTGTAAAATAGCATGAGGGAACGTTTGCGCCGGAACACGCCTCCTCTTTGCGCTGAACCGCCCCGGGGAGCGGAAGTGTATTTCTTAGTTAACCGACGTGCGTCTGTGGAGGGAAAAGTCCGCTTTGCGCGGGTGCAGAATAGGAATGATACATGCGTCGGTGTACAAAGTCAATTGCGCTGGGTGCAAGATAGGGCCCTCCATGTGTTTCAGAGAAGACAGCTGTCTATACCCTCACCAGTCAGCACTTACACTGCAGTACACACTACAGTGTTCAACACCTGTTATAGATGTGTAAACGCATTAATAAATCATTTACAACACTTTCTGCATCCCCTAATCTAAAGTATTATTCTAAACTATTCATCACTTGTAAATGTGTTACACATCATTCGTAGATAAGATTTGTTGATCTTATGCCTTATTGATTCTTGAAGTGGTAATCTACGAATGATGTGTAACACATTTACAAGTGATGAATAGTTTAGAATAATAATTTAGATTAGGGGATGCAGAAAGTGTTGTAAATGATTTATTCATGCGTTTACACATCATTGTGTTGAACACTGTTACTTACCTGTTACAAATTATCTGTATAGTGTATACAAGGCATTTACAACACTTTCTGCACCCTCTAATTGCTACATACATACAAAAAAAAAACATAATTTATTAAACATTTATGAAACGCATATTCATGTTTTGTAAATGATTAATCATTAACTAATCAATTGTAAATTACTTATAACTGAATCTACAAAACATACATACAATAATTAACATATCACTTATTAATCATTTATGAACGCATAGTCATGTTTCGTAAATAATTAATTAATCATTTACTAATCACTTGTAAATGACTTGTAACAGAATTTACAAAACATACATAAAATGTTAGTATATCACTTGCTAATCATTTATGAATATTTTGTAAATGATAAGTTCATCATTAACTAACCACTTATAAATGACTTACAACTGAACGTTATTATAAAGTGTTACCCACAATGGGTATGAATTTTGAAGTCTAAATGCAGTAGCCAGAGGTAAAAAGCTAAAGGTCGGCTATAAACAAACTACAGCACGGTCCCATGTCTTCAACGTCACCACCACTAAGCTTCCGACTACTCTTTCAGTTTTATCGAAAAACATTTTCCCAGAATGTTTGAGTTAGAATAGTTTATTAGAGCATTATTATAAAAATAACAAGGCTGTAAAAGCAGACTGAGCTGACCTGTTCGCCGTGATGACGTTTAATCTCCCTGACAGCCTCTGTAGTCCCATTTAGCCACTTGTTAGCAACTGCCTTTTTAAAGACGCATAACACCTTGAAAAAATCACAATTGGGGTAATACTGACATTTATGTCAGTATTACAGTATTTGTCAGTATTTATATTAAAACTGACTTTTATGTCATAGAATAAAACGTGAAAGTGTCTTGAGGTATATAAGGAAGTGCGTTGAGACCACTCAACGAACAAGTTCCACTTCAAAGTGTAGGCGTGTGTTTCTACGCGTCTCGTAGAGCAGTGTTTTTCAACCCTGCTCCTGAAGGACTCCCAACACTGCACATTTCCTTTGTCTCCCTAATCAAACACACCTGATTCAACTCATCAGCTCATTAGAATAAACTCCAGGACCTGAAATGGGTGTGTCAGAAAGAGGAGACTTTCAAAATTTGCAGTGTTGGGGGTCCTCCAGAACAGGGTTGAGAAACACTGTCGTAGAGGGTGCTCTCGCCGAAGTGATAGATCACTGGTGGTGGTGATCTCCCAGCAAGCCATACTGCTAGCAACTCATGACAGTTGATATGCCAGTGCAGCCGAGGTCCTGTCCAGGAGCCCGATGCTGCACGGCCGTAGCACATGACACCCCAGCTGGTGGTGGAGGCATCTGTTGAGACAACAACATCCCTGGACACTTGTTATAGGGTAACTCCTGCCCATATAAATGCAAGGTCTGACCACGGGCTGAAGGTTTGGCGACAGACTAGGGAGATTGCCACCCGGTGCGTGCCGCATTACCATACCCATCTAGGGACTCGGTTATGAAGCCAGAGCTGAAGCAGTCTCATATGAAGCAACCCGAGCGGCGTGCCTGCAGCTGCGGATGCCATATGTTCCAGGAGCCTCTGAAAAAGTTTCAATGGGGCCATCCTGCCTTTGAACGAATTCAAGCAGTTCAACACCAACTGAGCATGTTCCTCTGAAAGTCTTCTGACCGAGTCCAACTGCACACAGAGAAAAGATATTCTCTGCAAGGGGAGAGTTTGCTCTTTTCTCAGTTGACCCAAAGCCCCAGATGGCTGAGGTGCTGAAGCACCAGGTCCCTGTGTTCGCACAACTGCTCTAGCGAGTGGGCCAGTATGAGCCAGTTGTGGAGATAGATGAAAATTTGAACACCATGTTCTCTCATAGGAACAAGGGCCGCCTCCACGACTTTCGTGAAGACACGAGGCGACAGGGACAGCTCGAAGGGGAGGACTTTGAACTGATATGCTCGATCCTCGAACGCAAAGCGCAGGAACGATCTGTGTTGAGGGAGAATCAAGACATTAAAGGATGCATCCTTCAGGTCAAAAAAACAATCTTGGGGTTGAATGCATCCAAAAATGTGTCTCTGTGTCAACATTTTAAACGGGAGCTTGTGAAGGGCCCGATTCAAAACAATCGTTGGCCAGCGTGCACCACCCCGAGAGACGATTCATCCTCGTCAAATAACGACTAACTTGAACAACGCTACTCTCCCTAATGGGGGCAACTCAGCCGAAATCTTCATCCCCAGAGGACTCTAACCCACCCTCTGATGCAGCGATCGATGTCTGATCCTCCTCCGGAGCCCTCACAGCAATCTCACCCGGAAGCTCCACAGCTTGAGGAGTGGGGGGCCTGCAGAGATGTACTCGCCGGGAGAGCTCCACTGTGATCCTCAGGTCACCCTGTGTATACACCGAAGTAGGGATGGGACGATTACCGGTTTCACTATAAACCACGATAAAATGTACTGCCAGTTATTATTATCGTTTAAAATTTTATTATCATTAAAACTGTATTTGATTATCGCGATTTTAATAACTCACTATAAATCCTGTCCAGCCAGCAACAGTCTGACACAGGCGCAGCGCGCAATGTTGTTGTTGTTTTTTATTCGAGAAGGAATGGTGGAAGGCAGTGACCGTGCTTGGGAGATTTTTCAGCCTTTTAAGAGGACCAAATCTGAGGTGTGGTCATATTTTGGCTTTTACAAAAGTCCTGAGTGAAACTTAATTGAGGATGGTCACTACAATAGGGGGGAAACATTTCAAATCTGCCGAGTCGTCTTGTGTGACCATCACCCACTGTTTATAGCGAACGCAAGGCAAGTTAACTTTGACCTCAATATCAAAACTACATCTGGCAAATAATTGGGAACAAAATGTTGTTTTGAGTTAAAATATTTTATCTCACTCACTTGAAATAAATGTGAAGCTTCCGCGAAGAAAAGTTCGCAGCAAGTGGCTTTGAGCCAAAGACAAACGATCAAGTTCAAACAAGACTATTAAGAGTGACATTTAAGGGATAATAATGTATATCATTGTACACTTATTACACCGATTATTTTTTTTTTTACCACATAATTACGGGGACATATTGAATTTAGATTAATGTTTTAAATCTTACCTGTTTATAAATCCATTTTGTACAGCGTACAAAACAATCGTCCAAAAACGGAGAAGCAAGACGGCAAGTTGTATTTGAATGAAACGAGAGAGCGCGTCCGTTGCGATACATGGATGTGCGCTGTGTAATAATGTGTTGCTATAGACGACGGTCATTATAAGGAAGGAAATGCCACAGAATATAATCTTGCTTTAAAAAGTGCATAGAGCTGCTTGTTTTATTTGTTGTTTGTTGATTTTCAAACATTAAACTGTTTTTAGTGTGAGCATCAGTTCTTTTTGAACACTTTCATCTCGTTTTAACAAAACCGTGATAATATTGATAATCACGATAATTTTGGTCACTATAATCGTGATATGAAATTTTCATACCGTCCCATCCCTACACCGAAGTTGCCCTCTGCTAGACAGAGGAATTAGATCGGGGCATAGCAGAGGGGACTTTACCTCATTTGAGGTACTTAAGTCTTGCAGCACTGCGATGGTCATCTTCCCACAATGGGTACATGACTCGTCCACAAAAGCACATCAGCGTGCTTTAAGCCCAGACATGTGAGGCAGCGATCGTGACTGTCAGACGGAGCCAGGAAACGACCACATCCAGAAACACGGGTGGAATGACATCTTAAAAAAACAACAACAACAACAACGTCACACCCTTGCTCGCTCTTTTAGGGAAAAAAAGCTCTTTTTGGTGCTGAAGCGCAAGACTATTGAAAGTCTACAGTGTGCACAGAAACTCTTTTAGTTCAACAGCAATGAATGCTGAGAAAATGCTCTTTTAAAGTGCAATGTCCCTTTAAATGGCGGCCACCGCTGCAGCGGTGTCACACCAGCACTCTCTGGAGAGCTTCTTCCGGGTTCGTAGAGCAGAATCAAAGAAACGCTCGGCTTCGAAACGAAAGATGAATGTACGATGCAAGCGCGCTTCCTTGCAAATCTCGCTTGCCAATGTGTATTGGCTAGTTTAGTTTACACTCAAGGGTGATTGGGATCTTGGGCGTGATCCCAATTCGTCAGTTAAGTTCGGACGTAACGTCGAACATGAATGACTGATAGGGAATCTGTTTTCTCTGTCATGGTTTTAATTAATCCTAGACTTAGTCTAGTCTAGTGTTTAATATCTCCTGGAGGAAGCTTTTTCAGGACTAAATTGAGGCTTAAATTAAACCTACCAAGAGGCAGGTTTAACTTCTGATTAATGTTGTGTTTCAAAAAAGATACATGGAATATTTGGACTAAGGATAAATACAAACATACACGCAAGCATGCATACACGTTTATACCTCGCCAAATGATTACAGATATTTCAAAGGTCCTTATAGCCAACAACAACAAAAGAACAAAAACCCAAAACGACACTGACCAAGCAAGTAACTATAGTAAACAATAGGATAAAAACGACAAATTATTTCCATGTTTTTTGTGACAAAATTACGTTTTATTATATACGGAAAGCATACTCTCTTTCTCCCGCTCTCTCTCTCTCACTCAAACGCACACACATACAGCAGGGACACACACTCGCACAGAAACATATTGTAAGCGCTATTCTGATGATTTTATCAGTAAAATAGTTTAGCAATTTAAAAGCTACAAGTTTCGCTATAAGTAGAGACACTGCTGCTGAACACTTTTGAGAGACACACAGATTCAGGTAGATTCATCTCTCTCTCTCTCTCTCTCTCTCTCTCTCTCTCTCTCTCTCTCTCTCTCTCTCTCTCTCTCTCTCTCTCTCTCTCGCTTGCTCTCTCGCTTTCTCTAATAACTGCATTAGTCTGCTATCAACGGCTCAAGCCTCTATTACTAGCTCTGAAACAACATTTTTGGAATTAGCAACGAAGGCTTGGGATTAGATGCATAAGAAATTACAAATGTCTTGAAATACATCATCTGAACAATTTTTTGAGGTGTGGTAAGCGTAGTACAGGATAAGCTGAATAATTCAACACTCAACACTCACAATAAAAATAAAACATTGTGCTTTTGTAAAATAAAGAAAACAAACAGGATGCCACTTTCTGCCTTCCCACTTACGTGAAGTTAGTGGAGCATGTCACAAAAATTAAGCAAAACTCAGCATATACAGGCTACTAGCAAGCTCTTCCGTGCCTTCTGAATTCTTGTTTGGGGTTGGTGCATATATTGTCTTCTTCTCTTTTTTCTGTTGTGGCGGTTAGCAAACTGCGTTGCATTACTGCGCGCGGCCCCTTCTGGATTGCTGTGTGGATCAACTGTGATTGTCTGTACTGTCACGGTTCGGGACGAATGTATCGTTAAGTGTGTGTGTGTGTGTGTGTGTGTGTGTGTGTGAAAAACTGCCCCTATGTTTCTTAGCACACTTTTAAAAAGTGCAGTTTGTAACAATGTCAAATAAATTTTTTTTTATTTTAATTACATTTTAAAATAGTGTGTTTTAATAATCTTTTGTTGTGCTTTAAAGTACACTTTTTATGTGCTGACTAACAAACAAATGCACAAACAGATTATTATTCAATGTTGCATTTAATATATGTATATTTTAAACATATTTTAAATGTATCAAATTGCAACTTCATCATTAAATATATTGTAATTGTGCAAATATATGACATGACATAAAAGGTTTTTCTGAAGTTCTAATAAAGTAAAATAATTATAAAAGCCTCTCAAGTACAATCCAACCTATAAAATAATTACTTTATTTATTAATTTATTTATTTTTGTCATCTTAAACAGAGCTGAGGAGAGTTCAGAAGTACTCAGGTAATGTTTATTTAATCATTCATATATCACTAGACCACTTTGCATTCAAGTGGGTTTATCTCTGCCTGGTCTGTTTGATAATCTACTCATGTCTCTGTTGTATGTCCCCGTGAAGTGGATGTAACCTTTGACCCGGACACGGCTAACCCTTGGCTGCAGCTATCCGAGGACAGGCGTCAGATGCGTCATCTCGGAGCATGGCAGGACCTGCCCGATACACCAGAGCGCTTTGATACGGTGGTTATTGCACTCGGCCGTGAAGGATTGTCCTCCGGACGCCGTTACTGGGAAGTTCAGGTGGGCGAGAAGGACGACTGGTACCTAGGTGTCGCCCGGGCATCTGTTAACCGAAAAGGGAGGATTTCGGTGAGTACGGCTCACGGTTATTGGGCTTTAGCTATGAGGAAAGGGCAAGAATATCGTGCTTCTTCCTCTCCACCCCTCCTGCTTTCCATCGAGCCCAAGCTGAAGAGAGTGGGCGTATATGTGGACTACGAAGAAGGACAGTTGTCATTCTATGATGTACAAAACAAAAGTCACATCTACACCTTTGTGGATTCGTTTAAAGAGAAACTCTTCCCGTTCTTCTACCTCTACTGCTGCGATAAGGCCTCTGACACTATGATGATCTGTCCCATGCAAGAGACGCCTCATACTAAACAGTGCTGAAACATGAGCTCCACAATGACTTGGTCTGGTGACATGATGTGCAGTACTGCTGTGTCTATCCTGTTACTATGTGTGCTTGAGAACTACTTTCTTTGCCTTTATTTCCTGACTGTTATATGGATATTTCTACAAAAAAGTAATCAGTTTTATTGCATGGCCATACAAAAGCAATTATGACAAAGAACCAAAGCATACAAAACAAATTAATAAGTATAATCCATGTTTACACATTTTTACTTATGCATTATGTGTATAATTGAATAACTGAATGTTGAAATAAACATGTAAATCAGTGTAAGTGTATTTATTAGACTTATTTCCACATATTAAACTATTAAAATACCACTGCAAGCTTCACCATTATTTTTGTTAGTGTGTTATTGGAAAATGGTGTACAATATTAAAAGTATACATTTTCAAACATCTTAATTAAAATATACATTTTTGATATAACTTTTGGCCAGCCTTTTGGGAAATTTGTTTACATTTTTACTGTTTACATGGACTAGTTAAAAAATATTCAATAAAATTAAAAACACATTGTAAAAATTTTTTCGAAGCAGTAAATACTATTGAATTCTTTTCTACTTCAAAATTTCATACTTAATTCAGTGTGTTACTTGAAATTTATTGTAATTTATGAGTGAAAATTGTTTTTACACCAATTTGTTTTTCCAGTTTAGGGGACAGGCAATATAGACTGCTAGACTAATATGACCGACCTTGGCAGGGGCGGATCTAGAAAATTATTTATAAGGTGGCAAAGGGGTAGCAACACCAAAGCAAGAGCTCATGCAAAGTTATTGTGAATTTATGGCCTGACATACACATTCATGTACACGAATATGCAAAAAAACAGTTGCATTACCACAAAGTAATCTTAATGTTTAAAAACCAACATCCAAAAACCCCAACAGATTCTAAATATTTCT
The DNA here is from genome assembly GCF_963993115.1 of Abramis brama. Lineage (NCBI taxonomy): Eukaryota > Metazoa > Chordata > Actinopteri > Cypriniformes > Leuciscidae > Abramis > Abramis brama. The sequence goes on along the minus strand of NC_139965.1, from coordinate 50,483,309 downwards.
GAGCTTGTATCATTACACTGTAAAAAAAAAAGAAGAAAAAAAAGAAAAGAAAAAAAGAAAAAGAAAAATTACTGTATATTCCAGGTTAATAACAGTAACAGTAACAGTTAAACAGTATGACTTCTCTTGTATCTAACTGCACTCACAGACATTTATTGTAAAATCTACAGTTGTCACATAGAGTTGCAGAGGAGGATGAAAGAGTTGAGAAAACGGATCTCTTGCCACTTCAAGATACTTTATTTAAGTAGGCTATATGCCTGTGTAGGGACTAATTACATGCTTGATTAGTGATATTAAAGTGTACTTTATTTGTGTTACAAGTACATTACAAATTCATTACGAGTGTCTTCAAAACATACAAAAAATATACCATAAGTATATTTTTATATACTTTTATGTAAGTATATATATTCTTATTTTTGCCTTTTATTAGGACAGTTGCTAGTCAGGAAGTGAGGTGGGATCAGGAAAGTTCCATGACCCGGGATTCGAACTCCAGTCTCCCGAAGCACAACAGTGCTACATGTCGGCGCACTTGTCCACGAGGCTATTGGCACTGACTACAAGTGTATACTACAAATTTCACGCTTTGTAAAATTTATAAAAGCTTTCCAGGTTTTTGGTGAAGATGAGAACAATAATGTAGTCAAAAGTGGTGATGATGCATCTCAACCAGAAGAGGATGAAGAGGCGGGTGAAGAAGTGGAGTTTGTTGATGTGTCATCAGTTCTGAATGAAGATGATGGCTTTGAGTTCTAGCTCCCAAAGCACTGTCGCTGTGCTTGTCACCTGTTTAACCTAATAGCTACTGTTGATGCCATGAAAGCAACATCCAATGAGGCATACAAGAAAATGTACCGTTCAACATTTGGAAAATGGTAATGCACTTTGGAACAAATGTGGAAGATCCACACTTGTAGCTGAAACTGTTGAAGATGTTAGCTTCTTCCAGCTGTTGCACCCGAATCCAACCAGGTGGAACTCCTTGTTCATGGCAGTAGAAAGACTGATGAGAATCATCAAAGACAAAGGTGAGGGGGCCAACATTGTCATCTACACAGACTTAAAGGTTCCAATGTAAGTAATAATGGTGCATGGCTTATGTAATCATAATTTAACAAAATGTCTTGAATGTCTTTAAAACTCTCCATGTGTTTCTCCACCCTTTCTTAGGTATTACCGGTATCAGAACTTCAACTTATTATTGGTCCATTTTAATTTTAAAGACCCTTATTCCTAGTCTGAGATAGTGTAGAGCCATTTGAAGGTGCACTGAAACTGCAATTTGGACCTTCAAACCGTTGATACCTGCTGATGTCCACTATATGGAGAAAAATCCTGGAATGTTTTACTCAAAAACCTTAATTTCTTTGCGACTGAAGAAAGACAGACATGAACATCTTGGATGACATGGGGGCGAGTACATTATCAGGAAATTGTAATTCTGAAGTCAACTACTCCTTTAAGTGGGCACACGTTCACGCTCTCTCTCATACGCTTCGGCTCACATGAGCGGCTGTCTTGCTCTCTCACGCTGCAACAGAGGAACTCCAGGCTTTTCCGGTCACCCGGAGCGCTACACCGGGTTTCCAAGCTCGGAGCCCTCCCTTGGACAGCACGCTAAATACACATAACCTGATTATATGTAAGTGTGAACTCGTGAAATAATTTGTTGAGATCTGCCAAAGAAACAGTCATGATGAATAACCGATTTGTCTGGAGGCATCTGATGACCAAACTAAATTGGAATTTGCGAATTAATAAAACATCAAGCGAGTCCAGAGTGATGTTCACAAAGCACATTTTAGTGAAAGGTACCAGTAGCTGAAAGCAAACCGCACTCAGACCACCACCTGAGATAGACAGCAGCGGAGGGGGGAGCGCGTTCTATGGCCCCCTTCCCCAACAAAGCTTTTACCTCCTTGTTCCATAACTTGAGCCTGCTCAGTAGACAAGACCCTCCTGTGTGCAGGACCCATTGAGATATATTTGGCAGTAGTTTTCATGATGCTAAAAAATCTACTAAGGGAACTACTTAGTACTACTACTTATGGTGTTACTCGAGTGACCAATTCAGTGCCCTGAAGCGGTGAACCAGCAGGGGACAACCAAACTGATTGCTCTGAAACCCTCCTCAGGGTGCGAGCATCCCTGCGCCGCAATGTTTCCGGGCAGACACTGAGACTAGAACTCGCTGGAGACCGCTGTGGCCAAAAGCACACAAGGTGGCAGGGTAGGCAGAACGGCCCCCTGAGGGCGCGGAAGGGAAATGGGGGACCGTACAATGAGAGGTTGACCACTTCCCCCCAGAAGGGACTGCCCTCACAGGTCTGGCACCATTGGTGTCAGAGCCTCTTTGCCGAAACCGTCTCCAAGATAATGACAGTCCTCAGATCCATCTTATCCCGAAAAGACTTCGGCTGAGACTACTGAAAGAACCAGCCTCTCAAGATCGGTCTCTAGCATAAATCGAATAGCCAATCTGGGGCCCTGAAACGGATGATCGGCAGGAAGCAATCGAACTGAACCCTCTAAAACCCTCCTTGTAGGGTGCGATTCTCCCAGTGCCGCAACGTTTCCGGGCAAACACTGAGACATGGGCTGCGTTCCAAACCGCATACTCAATGAGTAGGTACTTCATTTCAATAAGTACTTACTTAACGAGCGCTAAAAGAGTAGGTACTTTATAGCCAGATCTCGTTGAGTATGAATGCGAACCGGACATCTGCCATGTTGACGTTATCATGTGACCTACGACGCGTTATCACGCGCAACAACTTAAAAGATTCGAACGGACACGTTTAATTCATCTATCTGTAAATATCTTGATATATTATAAATATATTTAACCCTACTAATGTGACCCACCGTTTTATCCTGAACGATGTTATTTATTTTTATTACGAAATCCCAAAATTGTCATCTCTTGAATATGTTGTTAATTTCTTTATTTTATATCCAAACATTTTTATCCACAAGCAAAAGTGGCTAACTACTGCTTTATGTTTTCCTCTTTTTCTTGTTGAATTTAACTCTCGTTTCATCCCTCAGGCCTATAAATAACAAAAAATGCTTTTTTAAAAATGTATTATAATGAATTATTTAAGAAAATATATATTAAGATATTCAACCTTGTAGTCTCTTTTTCCTGTGTAAAAAAATCTCATATTATGTATGCAAACCCATAATAAATATATATATATATTTTATATATATATATATATATATATATATATATATATATATATATATTATGGGTTTGCATACATAATGAGATTTTTTACAGATCTCATAACATCAGTAACTGGACAGCCCTACCTAGAATGGTTTTCCTCAGCATTTGTAATGTCTGCACAAAGGGCAGCTGTGCGAAGATTCGCCTTTGGAGGAAAACTGTTGATTTTATACTCGAAAAATTTAAGTATCATTAATATTAAAAATTAATATTACCTCAGAATGAATTGCATTGCTATCCCACCCCAAAACATACAATAAAAATAATGATAAATGCTGACCAATACTTATATTACTTTTTACTGAAAATGATATAATTCAATAAAACAAACAAATTGTAATGTATGTCATATGACAAAGCTATGCATGATTGAATACACTCTAGATGTGTATATAATGAACATATCTACATTTTCTTTCAAACAATGAAATAAAACATTAATTAAATAATTATATTTTATTTACTGACCACAATGAGAAATATTAATAAATTAGTAAAAGAATGAATGAAAGTCACCATCACACAATAAACAAATGCATAAGTCAACACATGAAACAAAGCTTTATTCAAACTACAATCATGTATGTAGGCTACAGGCGCTGAACCCCACATCCTTCTGCCGTCTCAACACAGCGGTTCCCATTCTGCGGCTTTATTCTGATGACTCAGCTGACCGCCAGAGGTGAGCCGTTCCCTCGTGCTGGAGGTTGTTGCGTGATGTGTTGTGCTTCACAATCTGAGGCAATAAGAGCAGGTGGAGTGATGGAGGGTCTCATAAGAGCAGGTGGAGTGATGGAGGGTCTCATAAGGGCAGGTGGAGTGATGGAGGGTCTCATAAGGGCAGGTGGAGTGATGGAGGGACTCATCCATGACACCGTTTCCAGGATTCAGCTCTGGGCTCCTCATCCTCAGTGCTCACACCAGCCTGCTGACATTTCAGATCCTACAAAAATGCACAAACATAACACAAAAGCAGTAATTTTAACCGCACAATGTCATTTGATTTCAGTATTATTTAGAAGACAAAAACGCTTTTTTTCCACAAATGCCGCCATCATCTTCCCTTGCAGGTCCTGCTCCACCACAAAAGATCTGCAGCAAATGCACAGAAATCAAGAATCAGAAAGGTGCTGTAATAGATCTGTTTGAAATTACAATAATTAAAATAAACTACAACTTAAGATTTAAATAGTTGTTATTCATTTCTGTAGTATACTCACTCAAAGCCTTCATGAGCCACTCTCCACCAGATAAACACACATCTGTTCATCTGACCCTGTAACATCCAGACAAGATTCACGTTACCTCTGTGACTTATGAACTCAACACTACATTTACATGTTGAGGTTGTTTTAACTTTTTATCCAACATAAATGTTCCTCAATTTATCAACTACTAATGGACAAATAAAATAGATAACTTATGTTTAACGTTAGTTACTTTATAGATTTGTTCTACATAATAGCACACATTCATCACTCAGATGTCTATTTCATGTTGTGATATTTCAAGATTTTCCTGTCAGATGTAAATAGACATTAAAATAAGCGTCTTTAAGATGTATATGGTTTATGTAAATCCACTTTAGAGACGTAACTTACGTGTCTTTACTGGAGCTCCCCTGTTAGCTAACGTTATACATAATAAAACGTGTTTTTACAGCAAAATCACAACTATACTATACTGTGTAATTTCTTTACACCTTCAACAATTCAACAGTTTACTCTACAGTAGTTCAACACATGCAATTTTTAACAAAAGGAACCGTGTTTACTCACATTTGAAAGCACCCGCGTCGCTGATCTCTGCGATGTTTGATAATGACATATCCTCTCGCGTGGCCTCCTGGGATAGAAGAGTATCCATCGGTTGAGCACTCGAAAATCTGGCCTGAAGCAGTAAACCATCCGGGAACTTCTCGCCTACTCTTTTATGAATACTGATGTTTCGAACGTACTGCTTCCTTCACGTACTGTTTTCGCCTACTATATAGTAGGAAAGTAGGCATATTCGAACGCACTTAAGTCCGAATCTCGCGATAATTAGTACGTCACCCAGGTAATTCTCGCCTACTCTTTTGGATTCGTACATACTTTTTCGCTCGCCTACTCTTTTTCCCATACTAAATAGTAGGGAAGTATGCGGTTTGGAACGCAGCATAGAACTCGCTAAAGACCCCTGCGCCCCGAAGCACACGAGGTGGCGGGGACGGCAGAACGGCCCCCTGAGGGCACCGAAAAAAGATGGGCACCGTATAATGAGGTGTTATCCATTTTCCACCGGGAATTTCACCATTAAATTCCTCAGAATTAAATGCAGCCAAAGATCTATCAGACAAGGAAACACGGTCTGTATGAAGGAGTGAATAGTTTATTAATACAGACATCTAACTTTAAAAAAAATCAGATGAGTATTTATCATTTAATTCCTCAAAATTAAATGCAGCCAAATATCAACCAGACAAGTAAAGAATGGTCTGGATGAAAGGCTGAATATGTATTAATACAGACATCTAACGTCTCAAAATCAGATAAGTATTTGCCATTTAATTCCTCAAAATTAAATGCAGCCAAAGATCAGCCAGACAAGAAAAATAGCCTGTATGAAAATACTATTTTCAGCCTGTTGTGAATTCTGTCCCTTTAAATATTAAGTTGGTTGTGTGTGTGATATTTTAAGTTGCATTGTAAGCAAATAACGTAGTGCAGCGTTCTCAGCACATACGGACTCAGCGTAATTGGCTATTCACTAAGCTACTCCAGTTGAGCGATCATATCGCGTGCACGCATTCATGTGCAGTGTTTATGTGCAAGAGAAAGTTTATGACAAAGTAAGTGCTCCTTCTATGTATATTGTGAATAACAGATTGTCATACTGTATCCCAACTGCGCTAAGTTAGACCATGTTTGTGCTGTAGTTGATGTTTAGCGATCTTTCTTAGTGTAATTTGATTCTGCTTAAAGGCTCGTATTGTTCATGTTTAGCCTACAAGTTATTACCTTGAAGTGAATTTCTCCGTGGATAATATCTTTCACTGGTTGTCATTTATTACTGCCTGTATTAATGAGACAGTCCAATTTCTATAATCCACATTTTGGTGTTTGTCAATTTATTATGCAGTTTGTATTACAGACTCATACTAATATATTTCTCGATTTATATTTCATGTATCAGTGCACTTTACAGAGATGTTTATATTTGAGTTTGCAATCTCTTAAGTTGTTGAATAATTTTAGACTGTGAATATTTATTTCTGTTATATTATTTGTTTCAGAGACTACCTCAAGTACACTTATGTGTATGGTCACTCTTGTACAATAAACGACTAACTATCTGATGACTCCGACTCCCTGACCAGAGTTCTGCAGCGGTCAATGATATAATCCACCAGTTTCAGTGGGGCAATCCCCAACACAGCCTTTCATCCAGACCATCTAATTTCTCAAAGCCAGACAAATGTTCCATTTAATAACTCAAAATTAAACGCAGCCAAGAAATATACAAAAATAATCATAAATCATTGTTTGCAAACAGACATAATTAGTTTGCACGGAACAAGAGAGAAAGGGAAATTCCCATCTGCTCAGTTCCCACCACATTATTAAAATATTTTATCTAAATAATCTAACCATTGCCACAGCAAACGCGAGATCCGAGCCTCCAGATTCTTTATTGCAGACTAGTATTCTAGGTGTTGCCTTGGCAAACGCGAGATCTGAGCCACTTCCATAAGACTTTCTTCCCTCGAGAAGAAAGCCAACAGGAGCGGAGCTAAAAACTCCAGATAGTGCATGTTTCTTTACACGTTGGGAAATTTTATAAATGACCACTGTCAGCCCCCACGAAAGCTGACATACATGCTCCACTCCCAAAAAACAACACATAAATTGCATTCAATTGATTCAAAATGCTGTTTGCTCGCCATTATTGTTTGGTGTGCGCTTTATAGCTGATAAATGATTTTAGTGATAGTTTATGGTTAGGGTTGGTGACGATACGGTTAAATGTTTCTCTGATAAGGAACAACAAAACATGTTTATCTAACTACGCAAAATCATGGTGACAAAGTGAATGTGATAATGTTGTCATGATGAACAGTCTCACCTAACCTGACCCTGATGCAGCTTCTACACAGAATCCATCATTCATTCGACTCGCATGGCTGCCAGAAAACCCAAAATAACTCTGTTAGGAGTGCCAAGGACTGGCTGACTCGTCATTTATCAAAGTAGTTTGCTTCTTGAAGTCTTTAGACGCACTCAAATTCTGACACTTCAAATGCTTTCATCTTGAGACATTGTCAGGATTTTTCCTCAGCAGTCTTATCAAACCTGACACAGATTTTTCCTCATTCAAATGTTAAACTCAAGCACGCATTTCAGAAAGTGACTAATAAAAGTTAGAAATAAAAGTAATAATTTTCTTTCAGCACAACATTCAGCACTCTCAAAGCAAACACTTCCCTGTGGATTTGCATGTGTAATTCACTCACCTGCCCTGCTTTTGCACAATTTATATGTACAACAATGCACAGTGTGAAAGATGTGAATATCTTGAGTTTCTTGCGAGCATTCAGCACTCTCAAAGCAAACACTTCGCTGTGGATTTGCATGTGTAATTCGCTCACCTGCCCTGCTTTTGCACGACTTACATGGACAACAATGCACAGTGTGAAAGATGTGAATATATTGATTTGTTCATGAGTGTGTGGATAGAAAATATCTTCCTCTTAGTACCTGCAATTATTACTAATCATCAATTATGAATATGAGAAATATATCAATATAGAAAATGAGAAAGTAATCATAATAAATGAGTAATGAGAACAATTAACTTCAGTGTCACTTGCATGAACATTGGTCAATTCCATGATGATAATAATACCTGTTTAGCAATCATGTTTAACAAACAATCCTCTCTGGTGTTAACTGTACAACTTAGAACAAAAGTAATGTAGGTATAAATCATATATCCTGTGCAGTTGGTTGACAATCAAAAAGCTGCAAAGCAAAAGGTAGCAATGCTATTGTGCCTCTTCATTTGCTAGATTGGATATATTAATAGCAATATTTGGACAGAAAGTATAAAACACACACACACACACACATTCAAAACATCATTTAGCATGCTTTATTTATGTTGGGTTTCCATGGGGACTTTCCATAGACATAATGATTTTCATACTGTCCAGAATGTATATTCTATCCACTAACCCTACCCCTAAACACACAAGAGACAACTTTCTGCATTTTTTCATTTTCAAAAAAAACCCAATAAAACATAATTAGGATGATTTATAAGCTGTTTTCCCCAGGGTCCCTACAAGATCAAAAAGCAAGTTTAATTTCCATTTAAAGTTACAGGATAGATAGATAGATAGATAGATAGATAGATAGATAGATAGATAGATAGATAGATAGATAGATAGATAGATAGATAGATAGATAGATAGATAGATAGATAGATAGATAGATAGATAGATAGATTATATTAATTATATAATTCATTAGATAAATTACTATATCTGATTTCATTTGTTTCAAAATCAAGATTTGCCCTTTCTCTCACACAGAGACGTCAGTTTGATTGACAGCACAAATGACCAATGGAATTGAGTTGTTCCCGTCTTTGTTGGGATGAGGATTAAAGTATGGACGGATTGCACCATGAAAACTACACTTAGTAAATGTGTAAATATGTGACTGAGCCACCATATCATAGAAGGAGACCAGAGCCTCCTCACAGTCCACAAACACTCCCAGCTTCTGGGGTTTGGTGTTGAGATGCAGCAGGACTGGAGGGTCTTCAAAAGCTCCATACATGTTTTGACCGCAGAGCACAATGGACCAGTATCCCTCGCTGGGTTTGTAGGAGACTTTCCCTTTCCTGTTCGAGCCTTCTCTCATCACCCCAAGTTCCCAGCCAACCTTCTTCCCCACCTCCACGACCCAGAAAGCTCTTCCCGACGTGATGCGAGGCTTTCCCAGGACTCCTCCAACCAGGTCGAACTGTTGTGGACTGCCTGGGATGTCATGGCTTTTTCCAGTGTCTCTGACCACTTTGCCGTCTCTAGTCACCTCTAAGTGTGGATGTGCCGTTTCTGCATCCAGAGTCACGTCCACTGAGCAAATACAAGATACTCAGATACTTGATGTTTGAGCTTCATTTCATTTGTTAACATTAGTTAACTGCATTAGTTAACATGAACTAACAATGAACATTACTTTTAAAGCATTTATTAATCATGCTAATTTCAACATTTACTTATACATAATTTAAATCAAAAGTTTAATGGACCTGAGCTGACACAAACAAACAGTTGCATTTTTTATTAACGAACGTTAACAAAGATTAATAAATACTGCAACAAATGTATTGTGCATTGTTAGTTAATGTTAGTTAATGCATTAAAGTTAACAAATGGGACCTTATTGTAAAGTGTTACCAAGTATTCCTACACATACCTGAAAAGCTGTGAATTCTTCTAATTTCTGTAATGAGAAGAGATAACATCACAAAACAAATCATGATAACAGCTTTACATTTAAAGGATTAGTTCACTTCAGAATTAAAATTTCCTGATAATTTACTCACCCCTTTACTTTAATTTACTCTTTCTTTCTTCAGTCAAAAATAAATTAAGGTTTCTGAGGAAAACATTCCAGAATTTTTCACCATATAGTGGACTTCAATGGCAACCAATGGGTTGAAGGTCCAAATTGCAGTTTCAATGCAGGTTCAAAGGGTTCTACACGATCCCAGCCGAGGAATAAGGGTCTTATCTAGAGAAACGATCTGTGATTTTCAAAAGAAATATTACATTTTATATACTTTTTAGCCACAAATCCTCATCTTGCAGAACTCTGCGATGCGCCCCGCATTACGTCATCACGTTGGAAAGGTCACACGTGACATATGCAGAAGTACCGCGGTAGGGCAAAAAAACTCCCATTTAATTTTCTGCTCCAAGTTCAAAATCGTCCGACATCGTTGTTTTACCTTTTTTTTGTAAAGGGCATTTGACTTAGTCTTTGCACATTCGCTTTGTAAATATTGGATGGTACTTTCGTCTATGTTGCTATTGACCTTTCCAACATGATTAGAGTTCTGCAAGATGAGCATTTGTGGTTAAAAAGTATATATGTTTTTATTTGTTTAGAAAATGACCGATCGTTTCTCTAGATAAGGATCCCTTGGCTGGGAGCTGCATTGAAACTACAATTTGGACCTTCAACCCATTGGTTGCCATTGAAGTCCACTATATGGTGAAAAATCCTGGAATGTTTTCCTCAAAAACCTTAATTTCTTTTCGACTGAAGAAAGAAAGACATAAACATCTTGGATGACATGGGGGTGAGTAAATTATCAGGAAATTTTAATTCTGAAGTGAACCAATCCTTTAAAGGTACTGAGACAGACACGCCATGAACAGATATCTGATATTCATATGATACATAAATGTTACTCAAAAATACATTAAATAACACCATGGTATTACCATCATTACCACTATCCACCTCTCCTTAACTAAACACAAGATTTGAGGTGTCATTCATGACTGTACACCCATGTGAAAAAGAAGTGCGCTTAATTGTATTGTGCACTTGTAGTGTAGGCCTACTTCAAATCTTTATCCTATTATGCATTTTTACTTTTTCAACTTAAGTTAATCTGTAATGTTGCTGTTTGAGCATAAAAAAGATCTAAAGGGAGACATTTTATTTAAAGGGCACCTATTATGCAAAATTCACTTTTACATGGCGTTTGAACATACATTTTGTTGGCAGTGTGTGTACACAACCACCCTATAATGATAAAAATCCACCCAGTGCTTTTTCTTTAAATCCCCATATATCATAAGCACTGTCTCAGAATAAGCCTTTCTCAGATTCAGGGCAATGTGACGTACTTTTGCACAAGTCCCTCCCACAACTTTTGACTGACACTGCAGTTTTAGCGTAGACTCGCCCTGAGTGAGCCACAGTCCGCCATTGTTTATTTTAGTTTTTTAATTGTGTTTAGTAAATGCAATTAACATGCAATTAAGTGTTCGAAAACATTATATTCAGCTCATATACTTTTACAGTATATTATTACTGTAATAAGTAATATTTTTAAAAGTATGCTGAAGTATACTTCTTTTTCACAAGGGCTCACAAACAGTGCAGGACATCTTGTCCAAATCCTTAACTCTATTTATCGGCAATAACAATAGGGAATGTTTGCTAATTATATCACAGCTCTCAGACATAATCACTCACCAACAGTGCAAAGTTTCTCCAAGTGAGTCTCAATCTCTGCCAATAAGGCTGCCTTTATATTTCTCATAGTGCCAAAGTTTAATTCAGTGTCAATGGAAATCATCCAGTCATCTCTGAACTCAGTTGGTACAGATGGGTAAGACTGAAAAGGGACATATAATAGTATTATTTGGGACACATAGTAGTTTTATTTGGGGCATATAACAGTATTATTTTGTGTTTGTAAAATATTAGTCAGTATTTCATGATTAACTGACCAGCAGGAAGAAGATGCCATCTTCCTCATTCATAGTGCGATTCAAAGAGTCAATGGTCTCCTTATACTTGAGAATGTCTTTTTGTATTTGTTGTGTCTTCTCATCCATCTCCTTCTCCAAACACCTCCTTCCGTCCTCCAGAGGAGCCAGCAGCACCTGCTCTGATCTCTTCACAGCCTCCATCACTGCAGCAAACACTTCCTTGATCTCCTGCTGCTCTCTTTCTATCAGAGCCTGCGAAGAGTGGAGGCATATAACACAACAATTAAACATATTCTTGATCTGGCAAGCTCTAAATCATTTATTTGAGTCCAGGTCAGTGTTATTATTGTTTATTTTTTTTCACAAATATTTTCCGGGTCAAAGTGACCCAAGGGAAGGATGAAGGCTGCTGAAACAAAACAAAATATAAATATTAGATGAAAAACAAACGAAAATAAAAGTGATGTCTTACTAAATGAAATAGCCTACATATGTTTAAGTAGGGCCTACAAAATTGCACAAACTTAAAGGGTTAGTTCACCAAAAAATTAAAATTAGCCCATGATTTACTCACCCTTAAGCCGTCCTAGGTGTATATGACTTTCTTCTTTCAGACGAATACAATCAGAGTTATATTTAATAATTCCATGGTTCTTCCAAGCTTTATAATGGCATTGAATGGAGGATGAATTTTTGAAGTGATGCGTTTGTGTAAGAAAAATGTCCAAAAGTGTAAAGTAAGGCCTTTATTAACTCCCCCAGATCCGTATGGATTACTTTTATGATGGATTGATACACTTTTTTGGGCTTCAAAATCTCATCCTCCATTCACTGCCATTATAAAGCTTGGAAGAGCCAGGATATTTTTTAATATGTCTCCGACTGTGTTTGTAAATAAATAAGAAATAAGAAATAAGAAAGTCACATACACCTAGGATGGCTTGAGGGTGAGTAAATCATGGGATAATAAAAATGTTTGGGTAAACTATCTCTTTAAACTGAAACAAAAATGTATTAAGGCTAATATAGTAATGTTTAAAAAATAAAAAAAAATATGAAAATAACACAAGCAAAACAAAATTACTCAAATTAAAATAAAAACTAAAAATGTCAAAATAATTCAAAATATTAATAAATACTAATAGTATTGTGAGATTGAATTGTCTGTAAAATTCAGCTCGCAGTCTGACTTTTCTGAACCCTTGGTCTGTAAACTTGTTGACTTTGGAGTAGGCTACAAGGGGAAAATGGGGAGAGGGGAGAAGCCGTTTTTTGTTCAAGCACACATCTCTTTTAATGTATTTTTCCATGTATGTGTGTGTGTGATTCTTGGAAGCCAGCACAGATTGGAGATGGATTTGTCCAGAACATATACTGCCACATTTCTCCTTATGGACTTGTTTCTCTCTTTGTCTTGCATTCTATTTGAACTACATACTTTTAAGTATATCTCGATCAAAAGATTGAGTACAAGTACAGGCCAAATATACTTGGACTTTTCTCTTAGTATAAGTCAAGTACACTTAAGTGTAATTTTAAGTATATTTCTGAGAAGTACATAAAGTATATTTTTGAGAAGTATATAAAATGTAGACTGAAAGTATACTTTCTTATTTATAGTTTAAAAGAAGTATACTAATAGAATACTTGAATAAACTTATTTTTCGTAAGGGGACAATGGAATTGGAATTTTATTTATATTTATTTGTTTGTTTGTTTGTTTGTTTGTTGTCTTGTGTCGAAAACATGATTCTTCAAATTTAGTGTCTCCAATTCACCTATGTGGCATGTCTTTGGAAACTCAAACAAACACATGGAGAGCATGCAGACTCCACACAGAACAGCTATATTACCATATCAAACTCTCATCAACTGTTTATACACAGTAGACAATGTGCCAACCATTTAAATCTGCATGATTCATCTTTAAAAGATCACAATCTCGATTCAAACCATGCTATCTTATGACAACAATTCACCTATGTCTTTTAAACATTTGACAAGTATGATGACAATGCAACATTCAAATATATGTTGGCACTGCCACTGACCCAGAGAGAGCAGTTGTCATGTAGCTATAGGTATGAAACAGCTTTGCACTCTTTTCAACCACACAGTATCATTATTTCTGTGTTACAATAATTCAAATTATCACAGCATGAATCACTAAATAATTCATTCAAACCCATTTTTAAAAATAATAATTCAAATGAATTAAATATTTTAAATAGAATGCAGCAACTAACATTTTATAGGAATATGTTATTTTGTTTAGTTGTCTATTCAGCATTGTGGGAGAATCGTGATCTCTATTAAAAAAAATAAAATAAAAAATAAATTAAAAAAAGTGATTTTCAGTTTACCCAGAATCGTGCAATTTCTGGAATGCTGCTGTTAAATGCTCTGGCGATGAGATAAACATGGCGGACTGTGTACAGCTCACTCAGGGCGGGGTCTATGCTAATAGGGCAGAGTCCGTCAGCAGTCGTGGTTAGGGCCTAAGCATCACTAAGTGACGTCACAAAATCTAGAACTGAGAATTTTTACCATTACAGGGGTGGTTGTGTACACACACTGCTGACATACATTTATGTTCAAACACCATGTAAAAGGGAATTTTGCATAATAGGTCCCCTTTAATTTAGTGAGTGGTGTCAAGTTATACATTGTAATTTTTTAATACAGATTTGCGTGTTTTGTAGAAAGATGTATGTACCTGGTATTTTTTGGCTGATTCCTTAAGCTCGTCGAGTTTGTTTTCCCTCTGATTGATCATCCTTTCCAGCTTTTCAATGGCTGTTTGCTGCTCAGCCTGTATACAAACACACACACACACACACACACACACACAAACAAACACACACACACACAGCTTTCTGAGTAAACTGAATTAATCTAAAGTCAATTAAAATTATATCAAAACCCGGTGTGATGGGAAACTATGTAAATCCAAATTTTGTGTTTAATAAGTTCAATGATTCAATAGTATTTTTTTTCTTTCTCAATTATTTAAAAAACTCGCCAGTTTAAGTTTTGTTTATTCTTTTTGGGAAACAATTAAAACCCTATCTCAGGTGAAAAGATTAATCGGTGTTATTTCCCGAGACCTTGATTTTCTCACCTGTCTCCTTTCTCTCTCTATCTCCACAGGTATCACATCTCCACCCAACTTCACACATAAGGTGCAGATGCAGCGCTCGTTCTGTCTGCAGTAGAGTTCCAGAGGCCTACCGTGCGAATTGCATGCTCTCTGATCCAACTTCTCCATGGGATTCACCAGTTTATGGCCTTTGAATCTCACCATAGACTGGTGCGGCTTCAGGTGTTGATCGCAGTACGAAAGAAGGCAGTTCAAGCAGGACTTCACGGCTCTGAAAGTGAGGTGCTCGTCACAGATGTCACATGGGACCACACCTCTTTCTCCACAGAAGAGGCTCAGGTCGGGTAACTGCATCTGGTAAAATTCTCGCAGGAGGGCATCGAGCGCTGCGTTCACAGATGGCTTGGTGGACACAGGCTCCTGGCAAAGAGGGCACTGTGGCTCGGACATGCTTATGTGCTGGTCCAGACAACGCTTGCAGAAGGTGTGTCCACATGTGGTTGAGACCGGATCTGCTAACAGGTTTTTACAGATGGGGCAATGAAGGTGGCGAGAGACGTCTACGGCTGTAGTCATTTTGATTGTCTGTCAAAACTAAGGGGAAAACAGAACAGATGCAACAACAACAACAGCAGCAACATTAATTATAATATTGATGGCCATGGATTAATTACACCTAAAAAAACTGTTCTTGATAAGACTGTTTGCTCAAAGACATTACATTTAAGATGAAGTAATAACTAGGGGCCAGTTCCAAAAAGGCCCTTAAGTTATAAGAAACCTAAGTTATAAGGTTAAGGATACCCTTAGTGAAACATCTGTTGCAAAAAATAAATAAATAAATAAATAAAATAACTACAGGTCCTTAAGGGTCATAAAGGGCTTAAGGTACCTTAAGGCCATCATTAAGCCTTTCTCCTTAATTGCTTAAGTGTTCCTTTAGGTTCTGATGTGCTGCATTAAAGTCCTTGCAAACCATTTGTTTTTGGTTGTTCCCTGCCGGTCATCCACTTCAGGGCATCGGACATACTTCTCGTAATGCACCAGATGTCAGTCTCGAGAGGACTATCTGGCAACATTGTGACTTCTGCCAAATGTGTCTCAATGGGTCCTGCAGATCATAGGCTACGTTTACACACAATTTATGTATCTGATTGGAATCTGATCTAAAATTATTAACGTCCACACTGTGTATCGCAACTGTTTTGTACGATTTGTGTGTCTGTGCCTCTCTTTCGTTTTCTGGAATATCTGCATTGGTTTCTATGGTAATGACGTTGCGTTGGTAGGAATACACCAACAACAACAACAACCGCAACATGGAGGGGTTTGCAATAGAGACGTTGTCTTATTTAAATTTTACAACATGACAATGTGTAGGCGCCACGTTGGTCTACTGCGTCTTCTGAGGCAGCGGAAGAACCATAGGAGGCTGGTATGCACAGCTTTTTTCCAAGCCGTCGATTCGGCCAGTTTAAAAACATGTCTCCATTATATTGTCATTTTCTGCTCGTCACACTTTTAGCATGTTTCCTATAACAATGTCTGATGTGGAAGAAGCCTCAGTTCTAGGTTATTGTATGTTAGCATTGGGGCCATGATGGGTCCATAGTGGGCTCTAAGTGGGGCTCAGTTAGATGTTCATTACATGGGCTCACTTAGGTCCCAAATGGGGGCTGATAATAATGTGGCCAAGGTGGGCTACACACAAAAATCTTATGGGACCTTTTTTTTTTTTCAAACGAGAAGACGGGATTCGCTGGAAGGCACACGCGCCAATAATTTAGGTTATCCTAAATTATAATTTAGGTTATCCTAAATTATTAGGATAATAGTTTAGGTGGTAACACTTTAAAATACGGATCCTTCGTTAATGAATAACTACACAGGAACAAATGAGTAACACAATATTAACAATCTAGTAACTACAATTAACTAACAAGTAACTCTGATTAACGAATTAGTAAGTAATAGCACACAGATTTAAGTGGTAGTTCACTATTAACTAATCAATAACTACTATTTTTTAATACTTCACAGAGAACTACTGAATTTTTTTACAGATTTAAGTGGTAGTTCACTAATAACTAATCAATAACTACTATTTTTCAATACTTCCCAGAGAAATAATGAAAAAAATTCACAATTCATGCAAAACTAATTAATAACTAGTGCAGGACAAATTACTAGCACTAGATTAACATTACTGCTAGATACTGTACACTAATTATAAATATGTAATAGCGTAGCAGACTTATGATTTGGGAAAGCTGTCAATAATTAGCCTATGCAGTGCTGTCTTTTAGAGAACTATTCATAAACTAAATAATTTTTAAGAATTGTTTTTATAAATGCACTTGTCTGGAACACTTACCCTGTGGCCGATTTTCCGGCATTCCTCTGGACTGGCTTTGAATAACTAGACTCATCATGGTGAGTACTGGAACATACTGAGTCATCAGCCATCCAAATACCAGTTATTTTATTATTTAACCTACCTCTCAAAATTGTTTTTATGTATGTCTCTTTGCTCATATGTAGATATGTATGTATGTATATATATATATATATATATATATATATATATGTGTGTGTGTGTGTGTGTGTGTGTGTGTGTGTGTGTGTGTGTGTGTGTGTGTGTGTGTATATATATCCTGTGAATGATTAGATGATTCTACCCTTTCGGGTTGGCTTACCGTAACTACAGCATGGAATCACGATAAATAGTAATTACTCAAGTGTTACTACATACTTCTATCGGAACTATTAATTATTTGGATCCGTATTCTAAAGTGAAGATCATGTTAACTAACTAGTAATGACTCAAGTGTTACTACATACTTTTATAGGAACTACTAATTATTTGGATCCGTATTCTAAAGTGAAGATCATGTTAACTAACTAGTAATGACTCAAGTGTTAATGCATACTTCTAAAGAAATTTTCTAAAAGTATAGTATTTAAAAGTTCACAAACAATATCTCATACGCTTGAAATGACTTGTGTTTGGTTGCACAAATCATGACTAGAAAAATTTGTTTAAACATGAGGCATGAAAAAAGTAGCTTTTATAAACATATATTTTATAATTATTTATTAAGCGTCTGGTACCATTTCCATTTAATGCAACAACTTCACATATGTGATGCCTGAACTGGAAAAAACTATTTATTGTCTTCTAGCATACAATATTTAATTGCTGTAATGCCTTCTAATGTCTTTCAGAAGACGACCTAGAGGACCATATCTGTGCTTGTGTCCCAGCCAGTAAGTCCACTCAATAAAAGACAGATGTTCTTTTAGAAGCTGCTCTGTCCTGTTTCCCCTCAGTCGCCAAATTTGGCTTTTGTAGGTTAACCAAGCTCTTTCAATATTGCGTGTGTCCAACACGTAATTAGTAATTCCTATAGAAGTATGTAGTAACACTTGAGTCATTACTAGTTAGTTAACATGATCTTCACTTTAGAATACGGATCCAAATAATTAGTAGTTCCTATAGAGGTATGTAGTAACACTTGAGTCATTACTAGTTAGTTAACATGATCTTCACTTTAGAATACGGATCCAAATAATTTGTAAGTCCTATAAAAGTATGCATTAACACTTGAGTCATTACTAGTTATCATGATTCCATGCTGTAGTTACTAATGAAGAGCCAACCCGAAAGGGTAGAATCATCTAATCATTCACAGGATATATATACACACACATATTTATATATATATATATATATATATATATATATATATATATATATATACATATGAACATAAAAACAATTTTGAGAGGTAGGTTAAATAATAAAATAACTGGTATTTGGATGGCTGATGACTCAGTATGTTCCAGTACTCACCATGATGAGTCTAGTTATTCAAAGCCAGTCCAGAGGAATGCCGGAAAATCGGCCACAGGGTAAGTGTTCCAGACAAGTGCATTTATAAAAACAATTCTTAAAAATTATTTAGTTTATGAATAGTTCTCTAAAAGACAGCAGTGCATAGGCTAATTATTGACAGCTTTCCCAAATCATAAGTCTGCTACGCTACTACATATTGATAATTAGTGTACAGTATCTAGCAGTAATGTTAATCTAGTGCTAGTAATTTTTCCTGCATTAGTTATTAAGTTTTGCATGAATTGTGAATTTTTTTCCATTATTTCTCTGGGAAGTATTAAAAAATTGTAGTTATTGATTAGTTATTAGTGAACTACCACTTAAATCTGTAAAAAATTCAGTAGTTCTCTGGGAAGTATTAAAAAAATAGTAGTTATTGATTAGTTAATAGTGAACTACCACTTAAATCTGTGTGCTATTACTTACTAATTCGTTAATCAGAGTTACTTGTTAGTTAACTGTAGTTACTAGATTGTTAATATTGTGTTACTCATTTGTTCCTGTGTAGTTATTCATTAACGAAGGATCCGTATTTTAAAGTGTTACCGTTTAGGTTAATATTTTAGGTTAGATACACACAGGGCTTGACTAACTTTTTTGCTCCCCAGCCACTGTGGCTAGTGGTTTTCCAAAGTTACTAGCCACTTAGCATTTTCACTGGCCAATTTTGACACCGATACCATGGGCAAAACTGCCACATATATATTTTTAATATTATCTATAATAATATTATTTTGTGTATTTGGCTGTTTAAGGTCAAGAAGCAGCAAAAAAAAAAAAACTCAATTTAGCACTGAGGGGCAGCTTTACGTGCGCACACTTTGGGTGTGAGTAAAACATTTGCGGGAATGAGTTATGCACAATGTGCGCAATCCCATGCAGAAATTCAAGCCCTGTAACACCAACAATATTCATCCGAAGCAAATTAAACGAGTGAGTGAGGGGAGGCGGGTTTGTGTGTCAACTCGCTGTCGGAAAGAGAGAGCGAGAAAGCGCAGCTGGTAGCATGTGTCTATTCTAAGTTATACCTATAGACTGAACTCGTAATACGCATGTGCACGCCATCAGCGTTCTCACTGGTTTGCGTTTTTGAAGTTTGCACAGAAAGAACTTCAAAGAAAACTGAAGAAGTTTTCAGTTAAAATGGTGTCGTGTTAGCGGCCCCTATAAGTTAATAACTAATGATCAATGCGACGGAAGTGAATCAATCAAACTAACTTTAGCTGGACAATAACTTTATTCTAGAGCTGCTATAAAGCCAAAACACTTTACTTTAATTTCCTATTATCAATGTAAAGCTGCTTTGGAACAATCTACATTGTTAAAAGCGCTATATAAATGAAGATGACTTGACTCTGTGTTTTGCCAGATGAGAAGTTTATTCTATGTATCTTCTTTTTACTGCTTTAGTTCATTTTACTTTAATTAATTTATATTATATAGCGTATAAAATTCAACCCACCAAAGTGGCTAGTAGGAGTGACTGCATTACACGCCACTGCTGAAATCCACCCGCATTTGGCAGTTTGGCGGATGTTAATGTCAAGCCTTGGATACATATAAATAAAAAGAAATGAGTCAAGGATCATGGATTGTTATTTGTATATTAAATTATTATATAATCCTAAAAAACAAATTAAATACTTAAAAAGTATTCAATTTAATTAACTGGTTTAAAATGTTTGTTTTTTTATACAATTCTGGTAGTTACCCATATTGGTAAATCAAATCAGCTGCAAAAAAGTACCCATGTGGCCCATATGGAACCCTAAAATAAACGGGGCCCAAAACTTTAACCAAGCTGGAGCCCACATTCAGCCCATTAAAGTGCCCACTCTGACCCCATATCCAGATGAGGCCCATGTAACCCAGATAAAACCCATGTGGTCATGTTGGCTGGGACATTGCTAGGCGGTTGCTAGGGTATTGATAAGCTATCCTAGGATGTTCTTTGTAGTTGTGTTAGGGCATTGCTAGTTGGTTGCTAGGATGTTGCTAAGCATATCATTACCATTTATATTACCATACCATTTATAGGGTGTTCTGTGTAGCTGTTAGGGCATTCCTAAGTGGTTGTAAGCCAGATTGAATAGAGTCCATTCTCAAGTCTCCATGTTATACTGGTCTCTACACATGATACTGTATGTGTGTGCATAGTGACAAAAGATACAATGCAGAGGTCTCAATTCTTGTAGAACTTGTTTTTTATACGGCACAGCAATGCAACAGATGGCGTGAGAGGCTGATAAAACCACAAGACACAGATGCATCTCAAAGACACTTATAGCACATAAAGACAACCAAAACCTAACCCTTAAACCCTGGTGCCATTGATGCTGCATTTTGGCAATCCAATGGTTTTAAATAAAAAAGAATTGAAATTGGATTCAACAAAAATTGCATTATCGAACAAGTGAACTGCATATTTAATATCTTATCTCTTAAGTCTGATGGCTTAGAGAAGTAATATCATGGATTCCTCAACAAGCTACATGAGGAATCATTCCCAAGCTGCCAAATTTTAAAACATTTCAATATTTATTGTTTTGAAAAACAACAATACAACAGTAGTATGATTAGCAAGTGTGATGGCTTAGAAAAGCAACATGCAGCGTGATTTCAGGAATTATTCACATATCAAAATTTAATACTTTTTAATTGTTTTGAAAAACAATAGAATGATGAGCAATAGTAGTGATCCTTTCATTTGCAAACACCCTAATGATCATGAGAAATAAGCAGGAATTAGATTTACCTTAATCAGAAGTATGAATTCTTTATTCTTCTCTTCAATCACTCTGTTCTGTCTCTCTCTCTCTCTGTCTCTCTCTCTCTCTCCTATTTATGTACAGTAGAGTTTCGTTTCCTCACAATCTCTCTCTGTTGTCACTTTCTTTCCCAGAAAAAGAAGCTACACCCTCTGTTCCCACTCCACATTTACCACACCCCCTGTTACTACTCCACATTTACACACATTTTCATCATTACTTTGCATGTGCTTTTGACGTGCCTGCATTCAATAAATCAAAAGCAACCACACTAGTTATTACCAGCATCAATCAATGACATTATACACCTTCACATTCTTTGTCCATAAATGTATTGTTTTGCCTGTTGACTAAGTTATAAGGATATTTAGGTAACTGAGCACATTCCCCCCAGACTCTTGGGAGAGCCTAGGGAGTCAGATAAAATGTTTCCAATGAAAACTGATTTACCTGCATAAGGTAATCACATTACAGGATGTCGAGGAAGACCAGGCTGGATGAAGATGAATGGGAAGTGTACAGTATATATGGTTAAAGGAATTAGGAGGCTTTATAATAATCTGTTCATTTGTTTATTCAATAAATTCCGAAAGTCTTATAATATGCATAACAAGAAGAGTATAAACTGTGTATCTGACCAATTAACTTTGAAGGAACACTATGTGTGTCTCATACTTTATATGTGGGCTCATATGAAAAAGAACCTGAAGTAATAGAATAGAGCAAAGTTTGTGGGAAAAGATTAACCAATCAATTCATCTTCATTTATAGAGCGCTTTTAACAATGTAGATTGTTTCAAAGCGGCTTTACAGTAACAAACGGATAATTTAAGGTAACAGAGATTGTTTTGGCTTTATAAAATGTTTTTTTCTTATGTAAGTGTATGCTCAAAGTGTACCCCTATACTATTATTATACACACAATTATTGTGCTTTATTCTTATATTGAAAGAAACCTGACACCTGAAGCCCTCATTCACTTTTATTGGAAAAGAGCATCCATGATATTATTCAACATTTCTCCTTTTGTGTTGCAGAGAGGAACAAAGTCATACTGCTTTGGAACAACACAATTATTACGACTGTGAGTTAAACTGAATGTGTTGCTTAACCTTTTTCCCAGTCCATGATGTTAAAAAGCAGAAAGTGAAAGTGAAACCAAGTGAGCATGTTGCCATGAACAAGAAAGCTTGTGGTGAAATGAAACTAATATGCAGAATGTGAAACTGAGTGAGAAATAAAAAAAAAGTGAACTGACATTAAAACTTAATTTAATTAAAATGTTATTTAGGAAATTTAATCTAAATAAATGTGAAATTTCTGTGAAGGAAGGTTATGATGAGTAGTTCTCAATCTGAGAATGTATCCTGTTATTAGAAAAACGACTCCAATTATGAGCCCTGGTCTTAGATGTAAAAGGAAATTTAGAAATAAATCCAAAGGGTCTAAGATATCTGAAGATAATTCACTTTGGTTGGCGCTGAGCCAGAGACGGACGCTCTCAGTGCTTGTCATATATTACAACTATTCAGTGTTTTCAACCACATAAGGTTTATTTCAGGTTTCAGACATTTAAATACGCGTAAGTACTAGCAAAACAATACATTTGTAGTTTGTAAAATACACAGTGATGTCAGAAGCAGCAATAATAATCCTTGTATTAAAATTTGACGTACCTGTAGTGTTTTATTCATATCAGATACACATTGTAAAGGTAACGTCTCGGGTTACGACTGTAACTCAGGAAACTCGACAGGGGACAGGGAACTCGCACTGTGTCCTGAGACACTTTGGGGAACACCTCAGCGTGACTGATTCTCAGGGAAAAAGGATTACAGTCATAACCCGAGACGTTCCCTTTCCAAAGGGAACTCGCACTGCGTCCTGAGACACTTTGGGGAACGAAATACCCACACTGCCATGCTAAGGGGATGCCTGTCGATAACTGGCTGTGACAAGCAGAAAAATATTTAACTCCATGGTTACTGAAATACCAGAGTTAAGGCGAGACACAACAGGTGAATAGGTACAATTTTTAACTAGCAGATATCACCATAAAACTTTCCCAGTTGATTACCTACATTAAGATGAGAAAAAATATATATTCCAAGTTTTCTGTAATTTAATGTTTAAATATGCAAATTATGCATTATCTAATTAAATATGCACTAATTTCCATAGGCCTATATTTTAAAAAAACTAAATCTGAGTATTGGATAAAGCCAGATTCAAAATTATTTTTTCATTGTGTTCACATAGTAGATGGGGAAAAAAATACAGAGGGATACAGATGCAGATCCTCAGCATGTCGCTTTCCCTGATGGTGGTGACGGTAATGACAGTGCTTTCCAGCCAAAGCTTATCCATAATGGCAAGCATGGCAGAGGCCCCCTCATTAAAAGTTGAAATGGCCATACTTGCTGCTGCCTCAACACTATTCTTACCCACAAACACTGTTTTTGGACAGCGGGCCCATATGACTGAGTTGAGGCACTCATTCGCATTTTGAGTGCCACCATGCTGCATGTGCTGCAGCAGGCTGTCACTTGACATGCGGTGGTATACAGGTATCAGCTTCTGGCCCACCTCCCAAGACAAAAAGGTTCCTGCATGGAGCCTGTGGCTCTCTGGAGTTTCTCCATTTTCCTCTGCTCTCCTATACCAACACCAGGACAGGTTGCACCTGGTGTGCAAGGGGACTTCGTCACAGGACATGCTATGGAGGAGACCAGCCCAGATCTCATTTTTCATTTTGTCGAGGGAACCCTGTTTTTTTTAGAATTGCCCCCCTGTAATCATTTTGTAATGTTTTAAATTTTTTGGCCGTTAATTTTCCCAGTTAATTTTCGTAGTGCTGTGCCCATACACTTATGGGCATGGTTGATACATTCTAATTTCACTACGTCATGCCCAGGGTATGGGTTGAGGGATACCACCTTCCTGAATGCAGCACTGTCCACATCTGACAGCATCTGAATATATCTCAGCTGGTGGTGCCTTGCTTGAGCCCCTAAAAATTTGTGCACAGTCATGTGTTTCTCTCCAGCTGTCAATTTCCTCATCTGTAATCTTTCCTTCATGCCTGGCAGCTTCTTTAAGGGCACACGCATGGCAATAGGAGGATAGAACCTCAAAGTTGATCACCAGTCCCAGTCCCAAAAATATCGATGCACACCCCAATCCCATAATGTGATGTGAAGCCTCTTTTCTGCCAAGTGCCATCAAAAGACACACTTATATTTATGACCGCATCTGCATCCTCTCTCAGCAACTCAGCCACATCTGCATCAATATCCGCATAGGCCTGCCTGACCTGCTCCCTGGTCCTGTGAAGTGACTCCAGACCCCTCTCAATTTCTGCCACTAAAATGAAATGTGTATTGTATACTGTTCAAGTGTTCATTTGTTTTGTTTTTATAGATACAGTACACACAAATCTGTACTGTAAAAGTAAAACTGACCACCGCAACACAACATAATGAATGAGATGGCACTTTATTCTATTCTTATAAATCTTACAAATAAGTATATCATCCATACAAAACAAATATTGTTACAGTAATGTTATAATATGTTACAAGGTGGTAACAGCCACACGTATTGGGCTATTTCTGACATTAGAAATTCTACAGACTGCTTCAACTTTTCTGATACAACCCTGTTTCCATAGCCTACCTGTCACTCTCTTGCCGTGCCTCTGATAAGTTTTAAGGTGAAGGCCAGGGAGTACCTTAAACACCTTGCTGATTTTTCTGAGAGCTGCATATCCCAATCCTAACTTGTGTGCCAAGAGGACCATTCGCACATTCACATCAAATGCAACATCGTTCCTGGACTCATCTCGAAGTCGTGTAGACGTGTACACGCTCCTGCGGTACTTGTCATCTTTAGACAGAAAGCACTCGAGCAATAAACTGCTACAGAACCCATGATTCTGTGGATCTATATTAATTTTTAGCCCTGACATACCACAATTCGGACAAGTTAAATCACCAGTCAGCTCATTCAATCGTGCAACATGAACAAGCAGCCACTGTTGTGTAGCCTGCGCTTCACCTTTATTTATAGATTGGCTTATATCTAAAGCCAACTTTTGTTGAATTTATGAGAAATCTACAGATGCAAACAGACAAAGTGTAGTAAGATAAATACCTAAATGTGTCTTTCTGACTTTTTTTTCACCACAAGTCTGAAAGAAGACATGTTATTGAAGACAAATATCCCAAAATCTCAAAATTGACCAGTGAAAAAAAAAGAAAAAGTTTTTGCCTGCTGTGTCTCGCCTTAAATTCCCCTACGAGTACACACCAGGCTGTTAGTAGCACTACACCCTATGGTAACTGCCTGAGCTTCCATGTCTCAATGAGGAAGTACCTTCCTGATTCACAAGGAGGACTTGACCCAGAGCCAAGCTCAAAAGCTTGGGAACCAAAACCTCTCTTTGAGGGTGGTTCCTTTAAGGAAGTATGGACCAGGCCCTAGGGACCCTTGCCTGCTACTATCAAGGGGGACCAAAGTCAACCCTTATACCAGGGAGGCTAAGGATAAGCCAACAACCTGCTCTCATTCTAAAGTGCTTACTGTAAAGGAGGCCCAAAGAAGCCAACGACTTAAAGAGTGCATTCAGACTCTTAAAAAACATGCACAAAGCTATCAGCTTGGCAGAGCTATCTAGCCCCAGCCGACGTACTCAACATGACGACCCTTACACCAAGAGGAGTACTGAAGTCTGCATCTGGAGTAGCCCGACTAGCAAAGAGGCTCTAGCTGAGATCCAGTCACTTAACGATATCTAGCTTGCTATATGTATAGAGGCTAAAGAAACCAATGAGTGCCTTCTACACTTTAGGCCCAGGGCGAAAAGTGCTCTGCATATTGACCCTCTCACACGAGGGGAGTACTACTTAACCCTCTGGGGTCTGGGGTGTTTTCTGGGCCCTGGAGGTGTTCTGACATGCTCTGACATTTGTGCTTATTTCTGTTACTTGTAACATTTTCATGGCTAAAGTCTGATTACACTGTATTCAGCACAAACTCTGCTACAATAATATGTGAGCAGATGTTTATTCGTGGTTTGTGAAAAAACAAAAACAAAATTAGTCACTGAAATAAGGCCATAAAACCCATACTGACTATTTGTTCACAAGACTTTTGAAAATTGTATCACATAGTCCAGAGTTTTTGCTTCAAAATGATGTGAAAATCATCCTGCCCACTCATTCACATAAAACAATATATTGATTTAAAATTTGTAAGACATGTTTTGTGTAAGAAAGCTGTAAGCTCATATTCATTAAACAACACAATACTAATGTTTTAACTTAGGAAGAGTTCAGGAATCAATATTTGGTGAAATAGCCCTGATTTTCAATCACAGCTTTCATGCGTCTTGGCATGCTCTCCACCAGTCTTTCACATTGATGTTGGGTGAGTTTATGCCACTCCTGGTGCAAAAATTCAAGCAGCTCTGCTTTGTTTGATGGCTTGTGGACCATCCATCTTGATGGACCATCCATCTTCCTCATGATCACATTTCAGAGGTTTTCAGTGGGGTTCAGGTCTGGAGATTGGGCTGGCCATGACAGGGTCTTGATCTGGTGGTCCTCCATCCACACCGCATTTTATACTTGGTGATTTTAATACATGTAGTCTTAAGAAACCCCTCGGGCACTTTCATCAATATGTAAGCTGTCCTACTAGACATGACAAAATTCTAGATCTGTGCTACGGTACAGTTAAAGAGGCCTATAAATCTTACGCAATGTCACCCCTGGGGTCTTAGCTGTGTCTTTCTGGCCCCGATCTATCAATCAGCCCTTAAGAGAGGCAAAGTTGAGCGTAAAGATGTCTCTGTATGGACAGATAGCACTATTAAAGAATTGAATGGCTGCTTTCATAGTACCAATTGGGATGTCTTTAAGGACTCATGCACTGATTTAGATGAACTAACTTTCACTGTGTCAACCTACATCAGATTTTGTGAGCAAATGATTATTCCCACAAAGACGATTACATTATACCCCAATAATAAAACCAGGGTGAGCAGATCACTTAAGCGCGTTCTTAATAAGAAAAAAATAGTTTTCCAACAGAATGACATGCATCAAAAAAAAGAGACTCAAAAGTTGGTGAAGAATGAAAAAAAATTGGCCAAGAAAAGTGAAAGATCAGCTGAAGAATGGCAATGCTTACTGTGCTTGGAGAGGGATTAAGGCTATGGTGGGAATGAGTGATGAGGAAAAAAAGGGGTAACTACATCTGAAAAACCTGACTCTGCCTTGGTGGAGGAGTTGAATCAGTTTTATTTAAGATTTGACTCCCATGAATTTAATCATAAACTGACTGAATTCAGAATTGAGTCTGAGGGAAGTCAGATTCTGATTGATGAGACAGATGTCTGGAAGACTCTTGAGCAGACAAGTGTAGCGGGGCGCCGCTCAAGGGGAGGCACTTCTCGACTACCTCTACATATGCACGACTACGCCACCCTGTTTAACAGGGAAATACTCATGAATTTAATAACCCACAAAAAGGACACACAGGACCGTTGTTATCGAGGAAGGGCCAGAGACGTGGATACAAAGATACAAAAATTTTATTGTAGTCAGCAACAATCTTAAGACAACATTAAAAGACTGGGTAGTCATGCAACACTCAATACTCAAGATGTCAAGGAGGAAGCCGAGGCTTAACAATGGCAGGTACACTACTTTAGTGAGCACAAGGCTCCTATAATCACTCTTACCACCCTGTGCACAGGTATCACACGCACACTCCAATACGGTCAAGCATGAACGCACAGCACTCTGTGACAAAACCTCCACCACAGCACGTGAGGGCCTACTAGCGGCCTGCCTTGAAGCCTCGGCTCCTAGAATAAGAGCAGAAATTACTGCACTGGTTTCAACATACAACAAGGACGCCAACTACAAAAGAAAACACACAAATAAGACATTTAAAATCAACAAACCAGAACATAACACAAATGATATTTAAGATTTTGTACCAACACAGAGTGTATACATGTAGTACAAAACTATTCTTCTAACAATACTTTCAAAAGCAGAACCGACATAAACAAACCAAAACATGCATAAATAAATACACAGAAAAATATATACAAACATCAAATCACACAAATTGAAAGACTAGTTGGAGAAACAACCCAGCGATCACAAGAAGGAGCGCTAGAGAGCAGGCGTCACACAAGACGCACAAGTCGAGCGCACGTGTTGATGAGAAATGTTATTGCCGGGAAGAATCCGGACGTACAAACAGCAGGAATCCGGGTGTATAAAGCAGCAGCGTCAAGCAGCGTTGCCCCACAGGTGTCACTGACCAGTCTATTCCTCCTAAAATATAAACATAAAACATATACTTGCAATCTAAAAAGGGAGCGCCACGCAATAGTGAAGGTTTTACGTACCTTCATTTCATAACAGTCGCCCGTCCACGTCACGCGCACACAAGACAACACCATGAGGAACGCCAAAGGAGAGTAACAACTGCCAACAGCCCACAGCCGCGATTTATCCTCGAAGCTAAAACGGAACAATTGTTTACATGACATCACGCATCTGTTTAACTAGTCAGCCAAACACATACCTCCAAGCGAGAACGGATGAGGAACCAGGAGGGGCAGTGCCCGGGCAGTGCCGCACCACGCAGACGACAGCCACAGGTAAACAGTGACTCGAAACCCTTTTTATATGGTCCCGCATCGTTATGATTGAACTCACGCCCGAACGCATTAGGTTAATTAGACGCAGCAGTACGTCCCACTACACAAGCATAAGGAAGAGCCAGGGGCCTGACCGCATCAGCGGCCGATTGCTTAAAAATTGTGCTCTGTTCTTGAGCAGTATTTTTACATTTATTTTCCAACTCTCGCTTATCACAAAGGAAAGTCCCAGGGATATGGAAAGAATCAGTAGTGGTTCCAGTGGCAAAAGTTATATCTCCAAAAGTGCTGAATGACTATCGTCCCATGGCTCTGACCTCTCTGGTGATGAAGGGTTTTGAGCAGTGTTGTGCAAGTTACTTCCAAACTGTAATACATTATACATTACTTGTTACTGTTATTTAAAAGTAATTCTTTACCTTACAATATTACTGTCTCAGAATTGTAATGCGTTACATTACTCCTGTATTACTTTTGAGTTACTTTCACCAAAATAACTACAGAAGTAGAACTTAACATTCTAAAATGACTAGGGCTGTAAAGATATGTGATATGAAACCGCGACACTCAGATCCACGAATCTGTGTCACGGTGCGCGGTGTGAGAAGGCAGAACTTCCCCTTCCAATTCCCAGAGTCCAAAGCTACCACATCTTTAAATTACTATTAGTATTATTTGAAATTAACATTATAAAATACGGACCTACACCACAAAACTAGTTGAGAATAAATTCTTTAAAATTGAGCAATTCCAGCGTGGACCTGACATTTGCTGTAAAAACATGAAATATAAATTCTCAGAAAATGCATTTAATACCAATATATTGAAACGACTGTTTATATATCCATAGGCTACTCCCTTAATAAAGGAGACCAGATATTAGAAAAATATCAATCTACACACATGCATTTTATATTTAATATGAGGGAAATAGACATGCGTGCATGCGTGACACAAAAAATCTTTAACTTTTAGGTAGCAAAATATTTTTTAGTAATTCTGTGAATTACGCTAAGCAAACCAAAATTAATACTACCCACCGGATGAAGAAGGGTTGGCTCTCCACAGAACATAATATATTCATTTTATTTTATTTTATTTATGAGGAAAAAACAATGGTCGTGTCAGTTCTCAGTTACGGACGTGAGCGCTCTGAAAGCGGCACTAAAAGACTGCTTTAAAACTTTCACAGAGACCTCAAACAGAAAGCACAAAGCCTTTCTTTAAATGAATTTCGTTTTGTATTAATTGTATCTTAATTTTTAATCAATGTTTCATCAACCAATTGCTTGGATTTAATAAATAAGATAAATAAATATAGTAGACGAGATAATCAGGGCACGGAGGCGCCCGCGCGTGAATTGAAGCGCGTCTCATAAATGAACCGAAACTCAGAGTCTACTTGCCTCACAGTCAGACATGTCTACTTTTAAACAGAACAATTCAAAATGAAAGAAAACATACTGCTCTCTGGTTAGAAAGAAAACACAGAACAAACAGAGTAATGCGCATACGTCCATCCCGCGATACAGTCTTCTTCTACCATATTATCATTATTAGCCGCTTTTCCACTGGCCAGCACGATCACAGAGACTGAAATCATGCCTCGCGGCACTCCTGCTAAACCTGTCCTAAACACGCTTTTACTGGACTATGTCACACACAATACAAAGGTACACCAGCAAGAGGGAGATGAATGAAATAAATCGCCATACAAATATAGCAGAAGCTGTCATTTAGTCGTTATTTACAAACTTGGACACCACACGCGGCTATTGACTGACCACGAACATGTAATAACTTAGGCATTTTTCATTCGGTTATGTCTCGCGGTCTGGCTGTTTTTCCCCCCGGTGTTTTTTTTTTTTTTTTTTTTTTACACTTAAATTTTGGGCTAAAAGTGTGTTGTAACGCAAGCATTACTGAACATGTACCGAGTAAAATATTACTGAAAATTGATTAGTAACAACAAAAAGTAATAAGTTACTGTAATACATTACTTTTGTAACGCGTTACTCCCAACACTGGTTTTGAGCGTATTGTAAAGAGGAGTTTACTTTGTATGACTCAGGGCATGATTGATCCACTACAATTTGCATATCTACCAAGTAAGGGGGCTGAGGATGCCACAGAAACTCTGCTGGACTTTGTTACTGGACATTTAGAGGGCAAGAAGACACACGCACGCTTGTGTTTTGTTGATTTTTCATCAGCGTTCAATTATATGCAGCCCCACATTCTTGCTCACAGACTATTGCAATTTCCTGATATTGACTTTGGTACAATATGCTGGCTGGTTGATTTCCTAACTATGAGGTCACAGAGAACCCGGGTAAATAACACTTTATCAAAGGGTTTTAAGGGCAAGATGGCTGCTGAAGGGTTGGGTGGTTTGTCAGGCTCCACTCCAATCCTTTCTAACTAATTTTTTCTGCTATTAATTGGCAGAATAGCCCTTGCCTTCAATCAAATAGTTACTGGTTCAAGAACAAAACAAAGAAACCAGTCAAATAACAATCATAGAGATGAAGGAAATGTTTGCGCATTTCTGCTTTGCTGTTGGCTTCTGCTGTTACCACTTGGACAACACCTAAGCGCAAACAAACAGATGTCCCAGGTTGACAACGACCAGTCAGTAAATATGAATGGAATACCGAGATTGAACTTTTTCGGACATGGATACCTTGCCATCTACTCGATCACCAAACAATCTGATCACTCCTGTCGCGGCACGCTGTAAGGTTTAAGGGTGACCCAAACACAAATGAATCTTCCAGGTGATTTGTTCAAACATAATTCCACACAGAACTCAACACTCCAGACCCCAAATCACCAATCCAGAACCATAAAATCCAGGCTCCAGCCAGTCTACGCTAAGAACTTTATGGCCATCTAAAGGAAGAACGTTGTCAATGTTAGATGGTTTGGAAAAGACTGATTGGTTCAGAGATGGCAAAGCTCAGGGCCCGACCAAGATAATGGCAGAGGTTGCTTGATCCCACGACAGATACAGTATACAAAACAGACCTCCTTCTTCTTAAGGAACTGTGAATGACCCAAGGTTGAAATCTCTTAAAACCACAGAGACTGAGACTTTACCTATAAAAATACATAAAATCATCCCAAAACAATTCTCGATGGACTTATATTCAAACATCGTGCAACTACATAATTGTATATTGTGTCTACAACCTATATGTGTGTCTAATATGCTTAGATCCCATATAAGTCATGTAATTGTTATAACTATTAGATGTTTGAATGAAAGTATGTCTTGTTTCCTATCAGTACGATCGTATGTTCTTAATTCAAAAGATGGCTTGATTGAAATCTGTGTAAAATGTTTCATATTCTTATAATAGTAATGATGTCTAAACTGTGGCCTCTGTACTCTCTGCTAGAGCTGGAGAGTAAGGAGATCACAGATAACGCATGATTTACGATGAGAAGTGAAGAAAATGCCACCTCTCAAATAAAGACAGTGTCTAATTGGTCAGAACTCATCCAGGAGGCTGGACAAACATTTGAGTTTAAAATCTTAGGACCCGAACAAAGCTTTGGGGGGAGAAGAGAAGAGTAGATTCAAAAACGATCATGGAGAAGCCATGACGGAGTAACAAGGCAGACGAGTAACCATGTAAACGAGCAGACGAAAGAACCCAAATCAAGATCAGAAGAACATGGGTTAAACAGCTTCATTCAAGCCATCTAACAACTCTTGTCTCAATTTTCTTTCTTTTCTTAGTTTTCTTTTCTTTTCCGTTGTGAGTCTCGGTTCTAAGTTAAGTTTTGCGGTAAAGTTTCGGTCCACGATTCGACTGCAAAGCCTGCTTCCAGCTTCAAAGACTTTCCATCCATCCGCCAGCACACAACGTGATTGGCCGCCCCATCTATCCAGGCACGAGGAGACGCCAGCCAATGAACCCGGGAAACCCCTTTTACACCAACAAAGGGAATCCCCAAAGGAACGCAAAGACAAGCAAGTAGCCTCCAGACTCTTAAACTGAACTGGTGCATTGATATAGATTTAATAACCCGTTGTTAATAACCCAAGTGTTACTTGTGTTATGTGCTTACGAATTTAATGTCTTAAACTGCTGATCTAAGTTACCTTGCTAATAAATAGTGTTTCACTATAGTTTGGATATTTATATCCGCTGCAGAGCTGATAGTTACGGCCGGTTCAAATGAACCCTGGACAAGTCATTTGCTCGGTCGTAATAAGTGATTCTTTTGAATTCCCTATAAATTAATTAATAATTCCTTTTGAGCTAAATTGACCTGTCAGTATCACTACATTACGTTACAACGCCGAGCAAACAAAACAACATTGCCATCTTCTCGAATCCCAAACAATTTGAGTTCACCTGTCGCGGCACGCCGAGAAAGCAGGACAACCAGAGAAGACCTAATTGGCATGGTTTCAGTGTTCTCTTGACTCTGATCTTACTGTCTGGGCAATTAACTTGTTGTTTTAGATTTAAAGAATTTTTATTTCCTTTCTTTTCTTGTGCTTATTACTTGTAATACTCACTATCACAGAGCTTTCATCCAGTTCCCAAACTCTCTCAATTCAGATAATTTTACACATATACATTTTTTTTTGTCATTCACTCATAACTACTTGTTCTGCTTCTGACAAAAATAATATAGGAAATGAGAACAGCTTTATTGGTAATTTGGTAATTATATTATATTATATTATATTATATTATATTATATTTAGCAGATTTTAGGGAAGGCATTAGCTACTTTCCTTTGAAAACAGTTGGCAACACTGGCTGAGAGGAGTTTCATCAAAGATGACCAAAAGTGATCGAGGATGGATCATTTCAACGAACTTGATGAATCCGTCATATCTTCTTCGGGGTGTAAAAGGAAAATAAAAGCTGAAACTTTTTCACGGAACCTTGCTAAAGCAGCACGTTACAGTGATGAGAGAAAAGCTCCCTGTATTATGTGTAATCACAACAACGAAGTTGCAGGACTCAGCACTCTATTATGTATCATAGCAATTACTTGGTTTTGTTTAACTCTGAAACATGAAATATGGAGTTATCTGCTTTTGCCAAAAAAACGATTGTTGGAGTTATCTGCTTTTGCTAAAAAAACAAACTTTTAATTTATAAAAAAAACATACAGATTATCAGATTATGAAATAAATGTTTTTCTCAAAAACACGTTGGCCACAATTATTGGCACCCCTAGAATTTTTTTATTTTTTATGAGTAAAATATCTGAAGTATATTCCCATTAAAATGTACCTTTTTTCATGACTAGGAACATGAAATTGTCTAGCTATGACTTCTTGTTTCACAGTAGTTTAAATATGAGGAAACACAAATGCCAAATTCCCTTAATTATCCATCACAATGAGTAAAACCAAAGAATATAGTTCTGATGTGCATCAAAAGATTGTTGAGCATCACAAAATAGAAAGTGGATGTAAGAAAATAGCTAAAGAATTGAAAATCCCCATTTTGACCATCAGGACAATAACTGAGAAGTTCCAATCAACTAAAGATGTTACGAATCTACCAGGAAGTAGCCTAGAAATCTAGACGCACCCTAGCGGCAGCAAAATGTATGGGCAGTCTAGCAACTCTCCATTGACTTTCGAGCTGCAAAAACCTAAATTGGGTCAGGCCAATCACGTTGTGTATAGAGTAGGCGGGGGCGGGCTTAACATAATGACGACAGAGTTGCGACGGTTACCTGCCACTTGAAAACAAAGAATGGCGGCTGCTGGAGAACAGTCTTTCGAATCGGCTTTGGCCGCGACTCTGGAGGACTTGGAGTTAGGTTTTTCTTTGAGAAAAGAGCATAGAACAGCACTTAAGTCATTCTTAAAAAAGGAAGATGTGTTCGTCGTTTTGCCGGCCAGATATGGCAAAAGTTGAATCTATAGCTCCGCTGTTGGGAAAACGCTCTGGTTGGTTGAAGCGCTGTCCTATTGCGTGCAGAGGGAATTTGAAAGACAGCCGTTTATCCCGCCCCTCGGATTGAGCCGTGTCTATGGTGAGTTGCCAGACCAAACATCTTTATGTAGGCTAACCAGGAAGAGGACGTGTGTCTATATTGTCTTAATGCACGATGAGGAGGAAAGATTGAGTGGCCAAAGACTCTCCAAGGATCACAGATGGAGAATTTCAGAGATCACTTGAGCCTTGGGGGTCAGAAAGTCTAAAAAAATGATCAAACAACCCCTACATCACCACATGTTGTTTGGGAGGGTTTCAAGAAAAATCCTCCTCGCTCCTCCAAAAATAAACTCAAGCATATTAAGTTGTCAGACATGACTGGAGCTTCAAAAGGTCCGCATTCTTAGGTCAGATGAAACAAAAAAGGGCTTTTCGGCAGCAAAGCCACCAGATGTGTTTGGTGCAAACAGGGATAAAAAGTGCATTTCTATGGTTGCAGGAGGTCCTGGACATCTTGTTCAGATACATGGTATTATTCTAGCAAATACCAACAGATAAAAAATCAAAACCTGACTGCCTCTGATAGAAATCTTATAATGGGCCGTGGTTGGATCTTCCATCAGGACAACGGTCTAAAACAAACATCAAAATCAACACAAAAAATAGGTAACTGAGCACAAAATGAAGCTTCTGCCATGACCGTCCCAGTCCCCTAAACTGAGCCCTATAGAAAATGAGTGGGGTGAACTGAACAGAAGAAGCACCAACATGAACTTGTGAATCTGAAGGATCTGGAGAGATTCTGTAAGGAGGAATGGTCTCTGATTTCTTGTCAGTTATTCTCCAAACTCATCAGGCATTATAGGAGAAAACTCAGATCTGTTATCTTGGCAAAAGGAGGTTGCAAAAAGTATTTAATAAAAGAGAGTCAATAATTATGGCCAGCGTGTTTTGGAGAAAAGCATTTATTTCATAATGTGATTTACCCCCCAGTTTCAATTATTTTACTTCAATGAAAGGTTAGATTTTTGCGAATTTATTGAATGAAAGATCAAAAGGATTAACAATGCAGATTTATTTTTTACAGCCATTTTTGATCATATTTACCAGGGGTGCCATTAATTCTGACCACAACTGTTTTGTTGAAGTTTTTGTATTATTATTACTACAGTCAAACCAGAATACATTAAAATAATATTAAAATAACATTATTTTTTAATAAACAATGTAACACAAATGAACAGGAATGCTTTATCACAGCTTAATCCACCTGGATCTGATTTAATTTCAACCCCTTATTTCAGTCTTCTGATTCAGTTTTGCTGCATGGTTATAGCCATTCCAGTTCATTTGTGTGTTTATAATTGTGTCTGTGTGAGTAGGTGTGTCTGTTTTGCACTCTTGTTTTAGAGTGTAACCCCTACCTTGCTGTCCATCTTTTTTTACTGCATTGTGGTTAAATTATTGATTTTATTTTACATACTTGTTCTGTTACAGTCACACCAGTTCATAGGGGTGGGTGTGCGTGTGTGTGTGTGTGTGTGTGTGTGCGTGCGCGCGTGTGTGTGTGTGGATAAGTGTGTACATGTATGTGTGTGTGAATGGGTGTGTCTGTTTTGCACTCTTGATGTTCTAGAGTTTCACCCCCTTCATTGCTGTGCACTGCTTTTTAAATTTCAAAATGTAAAATGTTTTGGTCAAAAGTGACCAAAGATCACAAGAGGGTTAAATGGTAATTCCATGTTACAATTTACTGCTCTTTACCTTCGCTATTTTACAGTCTTTCACCGTTAAAACTATAGATTTTTTTTACAGTATGAATGTAATCTGGACATACTAAATTCACCATGTTGTCATTATCATGTGACCTACCAGTATCAGTTGCGTCATTTCACTCTCCTGTGGCCTCATGGGATAGTAAAGTGTCCATATGCACACTTCAGAATCTTGCCGGAATAGGACATCCAGGTACTTTTTTCTACTCTTTTATGAGTACTGTGAATTTGGACATACTTCATTTGTGACATGCTGTTTTTCACCCACTATATAGGGAAGTATGCAATTTTGGATGCAGACTTTGTCTGCTGCTGTCCTCAACCTTAATGGATGTTATGTGTGCATTTGTTTTAGTTCTATTTGTGTCTGGATTCTGTTTTCTGCCTGGATTTACTTTTGTTGGGTTTGTTTAAATAAATGTGTCTGCTGCACTTGGATTTCATTACTAAACCAGCCACATTACAATCAGAAAATGTAAAAATGTTTGTTGCTGTAAATAATAAATAATCATTATGTAAATAACTTATAGTGAAGAAATATAGCCTATACATACATTTTGAACAACAAATTATTTAATTTATTCAATATATGATTTCTTCTTTATTGGCAAAAAAAAAAAAGAAAGAAAAAAATAATAATAAAAAAATAAAGGGATTTATCATCCTCTTTAAATGTATTTATATTTTTGATGAGCTTTTTTATTTTTTAAGATTGACACAAAAGTCAAATAATAAAATTATGCTTTTTGTTTACATTTTACATGATATAAAATGTTATAAATATTATATTCATATTATAAAATGATGCCTTTTACAAATGATTTTCAATATTGATGCACCAAGATTATTATTTTTTTTTTAATGTAGTTTTTATATAGACGAAACCAAGAATAAAGTTTATTTAATAATCAATAAAATGTATTAAATTTATTTAATAATCAATGATAATAAAACTGAGTTGTAATCTATATATAAAAAATAATTGCACAAGGCAGGGTTTTATATGAACTTTTTAATAATCTATTAATTTGTTGGGTAACACTTTATAATAACTGCATGCTATGAGTCATTAGTTAAGCATTAGTAAATAGTTAATTCATCAGTTATAAAGCATTAATATACATTAATAAGCAGTTTACAAATGCAGCTATATAAATGCTTTATTCGAGAAGTTAAGCGAGAAGTTATAGCAATGTTTGAAATTCAGCAGATCAACAGCCTTGAGCAAACCATCAGTTTTTAGTTCTAACATCCTTCTTTAAAAGGGGTAGGGATACTTAATGTATCAAATAATGAGACTAAGTTTGATACTTGCATGTCTCGCCCCTTTGAATAAAACTGTCCTGATGCAATTTGTTGAGGCTCCAGTTGATCTTTGCTGATGCTGTCTTGATGAGAAAGAACCAGTTGAAGTCAGAGGATCTTTGGTGAATGGAAAGACAAAGCTGCAGCCTGGCAAAAACTTAGGGGTCCTTAGAAGATTTCTAGCACAGCATCATCTTCACGTCAGAATTTCTCAGAATTCGAGGAAAAACCTGGGTGACCTTGTGATCAGTGATATTTTAACACAGAAATTTTAAATTTACCCATGGCTGTTTTTCAAATGTAACAGATTTTCAATAAAATATCCAAATCTCCCAGTCATTTACTTTTACTAAAATTGTGTTATTTACAATCCCCTGTTGTTAAAAATTATTTAGATAAAACCAGATCAAAAATGGGGCATTTACACCTATAAGTGCCAGCAGGTCAAGTTTACCGCCTTTATTTCAGCCCCACTTATGTTTTAACGCTCTGTCACTAGGCGACGCCTTTTACCCACTGAGATAGTGGTAATCCATTTTAGTCACAATGGATAATATTACACCACCCAGATATGTATTTTTTCCCTTCTAATTCTCGCTGTCATTGCAGGTTTAGCCTATATTCACCGTTAAGAAAAGTGATAAGTGTAGCCTGCTTAAAATAGGCTTGAACATAAAACAACAGGACAAAAACATAGTTGATGACTAAAAATAATCATTTCATGACTCTAGACATTTCTTTGTGAAGACAGTGGCATAATACAGTGACATAAATACGTTTTTTTAACCATATCAAAACAGTAGTCATGTGCATGCGTAGATTCAACGCATTCTCATCCTTGGGCGTCATAATACTGACGCTTTTGACATTTCGTCTACATCGAACGCACATGGCACCCTTTAGCGTCAATATGAGACGCACAGAGCTTTGTTAGGTTATGGGTAGGTTTAGGTCTGGTGTAGGGTTAGGGTTAGACCGCTAGGAGGCGCCTTCTGGCCCATTTCTATCTGCGTCTCATATTGACGCTAAAGGGTGCCATGTGCGTTCGATGTAGACGAAATGTCAAAAGCGTCAATATATGACGCCCTGGTATACAATGACCCCCTGACGGTTCTAGTATTAAAGTGTCATACCCTCTGGAGTTGAGCGAGTCAATAAGTTGTTCCTTTGGAGGGAAACTTTGCGATCCTTTGTCCTTCTAGCGGGGCATTTGCATATGTAATTTGATTGTCACTGAGTTAGCATTCAATTAACAAATAGGGAACAAAAATTGGAGGTCATAGATCCCAAACATGCTACACGT
This sequence comes from Abramis brama, assembly GCF_963993115.1. Lineage (NCBI taxonomy): Eukaryota > Metazoa > Chordata > Actinopteri > Cypriniformes > Leuciscidae > Abramis > Abramis brama. The sequence continues at coordinate 50,443,823 of NC_139965.1, read as the reverse complement.
GATTTTATTTAACCATAGTTTGCAATTCTGAAACATTAATCTAAAAGAGTTTGAATTAATATCTAGTCCAAACCCTATAAAAGGAAAATCGTGAGGTGGGAAAATTGGATACATGTTTATACATTTCTCAAGTGGTTATATATAGAAAATTTAGTATTAAAAGGGTTTATTTGTCCTTTTCAATGATAATTAAGTGAGAGTCACAACTCTCTGTAAATTCCTTCTGGTCATAAACAGTCTTATCAGTCTTTATGTGTCCTGTAACCAGACACCTGGTTCTGCCTGTGTGTTCGCTTCAATTGGGATAGTTGTAGTTTTCGAGGGATGGTTCCCACATATAGAATTCTTAACACAGTTTGTTAGGAGAGTGGGTTTGCCGGATTGTACATTAAATATAATGAAAAATGTGTGTGTGTCTGATTGATCCAGACGCTACATCATCATGTGTGTTGAATGTGTCCTGGTGAAGGATATGGCATCATATTGTGGGGATATACAGTATATATGAACATAAATATATGTACTGTATACAATATATTCACATATACATACACTTACACTGGAGATTTTAATAGGTCTGTGATAAACAAATGCATAAAAGTAATGATTTCATTTCTATATGTGTGTATAATATGTGTTTAACATACATTTCTTTCATATGTACATATTGAAGGAAAACGTGGAATGTGCCTGGGGAATATAGAATGCGCATGGGGACATAATACTATATTCTAATTCAAATAATGTCTATGGTAGATGCAAGAAGAACACGTAGTGTATGTAAACCCAAACATAAAAATCTTAGAATATTTTGTCCAATTAATTAATTATTTAAATTATTATTGATTTTAACATGCATGTTTTACATAATTATGAAAAATACAAGATTAACATACAGTTTATAAAGGTTTTACAGAGTTATTTATAGTACAATAATATGTACTGTATAGGCTTGGAAACAATATATAGGCCTATATATATATTTTTTTTATTCAAATGTTATGCTCTTAATGTTAATGTGTTAGATTCAGTTGTTTATATTGGAACTCAGCAGTTACAAATAATGCAGTGTTTCAATATGAGGACTTCAAATGCAAAAGCCTCTAAGTTCGTCTAAAGTTTTTGTTTAATATTAACATTTTTATCAGGCTCCTATGTATAGGTTTCTACCCAAGTACCGGCATTTCTGAATGGGCTGAGGCTGGGATTTAGTGAGTTTGAAGTGAAAGTGTTTGATTAACGTATACTATGTGCGGAGGGCATTCACTCAATATTATTATCTCATTTTTGACAGAGGTGGATTTTAGAGGCTTTTGCATCGGAGGTCTTCATATTTGCTTTCTATGGTGAGAAACCTGTATTTTATACCCCCCGACACTAACCCTACCCCTAAACCTGGACCATCACAGACAATGTTCTGCATTTTTAGATTTTTTTAAAACACTAAATTTAGTATGATTTATAAGCTGTTCTCCTCATGGGCACCAAAAAAAAAGAAGTCCCCATTAGGTCAAAGTTTACTATCCTTGTGGACACACACACACACACACACACACACACACATTGGGTTTTCATGGGGACATTCCATAGACATAATGATTTTTATACTGCACAAACTACATATTATATCCCAACCCCCCATTACAGAAAACTTTCTGCACTTTTCCATTTTCAAAAACATAATTTAGTATGATTCAGCTGTTTTCCTCATGGGGACCAACACATGTCCCTACAAGGTCAAGGATTTCAGACATAACTTTGTTTAGTTTTTTTCTGAAGAATGAGTATATTGGTGCAGAGTAGTTAAACAACATGACAAGACAAAATGTGTCTCAAGTCATCCAGACTGCAAGACAGAACAGCTCAGTTTGCGATGGCATGAATATGGAGAGACTGATGAGTTCTTAATGTCACAAAAATGCGCGCATGACAGTGAAGTGATGCCTGAGATAGAGGTAATAATTTATTCATCATCCTCATCCTCATCCTCATCATCATCCTTGTCATCATCATCATTATCCTCATCCTCATCTTCATCATCATCATCATCGTCATTTTCATCATCAGGGTTGATTTTGCCAGTCATCACGTCTTCGATCCAGGTGTCGAGCTCATCAGCGGTAGGCATGTCCTCTTCATCATCCATCTCCAGCCACACACTGTCAGCCTGAGAACCAGACAGACAAGATGAATCTGAGACAGTTACTGAGAAAGAGACAGACAGACCTTTTCCTTTCAAATCATAGTGCTTTAATGTCAAGTACGTCCCTCTTTGTAATGAAGGGAAACAATACATAATTATTAATGATATCACAGTGTTTTGTCGATTAGTGATGTTTCTCTTGTAGCAAGGCAAAAAACGGCACCAAAATTAATAAAATGCCCTCAGAATTGATTAGGTGGGGAAATGCCACTAGTATGAGTACTTTTTTTTATAGTTAAATAAATAGTTAAGATAAGTAATAGATAAGTAAATAGTAATAGCTAAGATATAGTTAAGTAATTCCAAATGTGTTTTATACAACAGTTCAATAAAAAAAGTTAATATTAAGTGACATTTTAGACATAATATTGTCAGTATTGTCTGTTTTTGCTCTATTTCTCCAACTAATATACTTCCAAACAAAGCAAAAAAGTTTGAACATCCTTTATTTTTAAGAGTCAGGATGTTTCCGTACAGGTGATTATTATTAGTGGAGAGTAGGCATGTGCCGGTATCAAATTTTCATGCTGCGATTAATTGATTGAGCTTTTATCACGGTAAACGGTATTATCACGATATTGTAATTGCACAAGAGAAACGGATGGATTGGGGGGGTAAAAAAAACAACTTGCATCACAATAGGTGTAATTGTGATTGTCAAAACATTTGGTAACTAAACAGAATTGTATTAAGTTTAGTGACAACATGTTACAATGTTTACATGGTACAGTGACTGGTAGGCTACTGTTTGTATTATTGCTTAACACAATTTTCACGATTTCAATTCAATTCTTGGATTTGATTTCAATGTTGATTCAATATTGACTCAACCTATTGACTATTTATGATTTGGATAAATATTAGGTAGGCTACAGCAGATAGCCTACATGTACATGCTTTTAGAAGGGGATAAATCGTCGGCAGCGTTCCTACTTCCGCCATGCTTCTTCTCCATGTGAGGATTGTTTACATTAGACTAGAGTGCGCACTGCGCCGCATGCACACAGTGCTTCATCATGTGGGGATTGTTTACATCAGAGAGCGCACGTGTACATATACGCAGTGTTTGTTTAAGCGGTTGATGGAAAATAAGCTAATGCGCATTCTAAAAATCTAAATTCGGATCTATTATTTTTCATGGTATTTTGAAGTGCCTGCGATAACAATACCGTGCATATTCATTACCGCGATTTATCGCATTACCGAATACCGGCACATGTCTAGTGGAGAGGTTGGAAAGAGGTAGTTGCCTCTTCGGCGGCGTGGTCGAGGACTCTGCCCAACAGTTCTCGGCCGCCCAGAAGCAGACTGAGGCGATCAAACATGTTCTGACTCCGCGGCCAGCTGCTGCCACCCAGCCGCCGGCTCAGACGCCTCAGTCCGCTCGCCGCCGGGGGCGCCCTTCTGTGACTTCCGCCCCTCCCGCCTGGCCCCAGCAGCAGCCTTCACCCGGGCCATGCCGTGGAGGTAGTTGCAGGAAGGCGCCACAGCCCGAACCAGCCCCGGAGCCTGCCGAACACCAGGCGATGTGGCATCCCGTTTTGGCCAGCTCAGAGACGGTTTTGTGGTCCTTTACAGGAAATGTGTGTGTTATTGATCGTTCAAGTGTAAAAGAGAACTGCCCAGCTAAACTGATTCTGGCGTGCTGTCTGTGCGCTCGATACTGGCGCGAGTCTTTCTGTGTGTTGTGTGTGTGTGAGTGTGTGCGTCAGGACATTCACAGACAGCACGATACCTGCTCATTATAACTTTCAGTGAGGTATTTTTAGTGTGTGCAAGCGACGTTCCTGGATGCGCTGCACGCATTGACACAGGCAGGCTCTCTGTGTCCTGCTCAGTCCTGCTCCTCCGTGATGATGATGGCATGCGGTTAAAAAATCATAACAAACTCATTTGAAAGTGGGGGGGACACAAACAGGATTTTGAAAAGTGGGGGGGACATGTCCTCCCTGTCCCCATAGGATATTACGCCCGTGGTTGTATGTAAGTGACTTCTCTCATGTCAATGTTTTGAAATGAATCGCGTTGATTCATGTGTTAATGTCAAACATTAAAATTCATAACGATCTTTTAATAATTGTTTCACTTGCTGTAGTGGTGTATGTTCGGGAGTGAAGAAATCACGCGCCGACATGCCTATGTGTTGTTCGGGACGGGAGTGAAGACCTATCTCGCGCCTAAATACAGACAGACTGGCTAGCCTAGCTAGCTTCTGCAGCAGTTCAAACACACACATTTGAGCATGTTTCCATCTGACAACCTTGTCTATGAGATAATAAACAACTGCTTGCATTAATGCAACCATTCTTGGCTTTGATTCACCAAGATACGGACAATATTTGCTTGATACAGAGAGCTTCAGGAGCTGCGTGAACTTTTAGCTAGATAGCTAGCTAGACTATGACTTCATTATAGATGAGAGAAACACTATGAACAACCAAATTAAGACAGTTCTGAAAACCTGTTTAGATGACGAGCTGCTCACAACATTTACCACAACGCATGATGATATACATGGAAGTCAAAACCATAGGCAGAGATTAAAGTTGACTCAGCCACTTGCTCATTTTTCGCTGACACACCAGTGCCTGCACCCGTACCGGTACGTACGTTTTGACAGCTAGTGAAGTGATATCAAAGAACCATAGCAAAGAACATAGTCTGAAGTACCAGAGAAATGGTACAGCCCAATGGGGAGTGAGGGTTTGAAAATCGTATTTCATTAGATTATTTCCTGAATTGTTGGTATGTGATGGTAGTACTGCATTTAAATACATACAAATACAATACAAATGTTGGATAGGCTAACATTATATTTTATAAAAAAAATTCAGTACCCCCCAAACTATTATTTTCATCCCTTTTGGGAGGGTCCAAGTCTCATCTAGGGGGGTCGGACCCCCCGTAATTCGAACTCTGCTCCTGGGGCATATGACGTCCGCAGCGGCAGCCCCGCTCGGACTGCATCATATGAGACCGCTTCAGCACTGGCTTCGCGATCGAGTCCCGAGATGGGCATGGCAACCAGGCATGCTCCGAGTACAAGTTACTCGTGCCTGCCATCAGACCTTCACCCCGTGGTCGAACCTCTCCTTTCTACGGGCCAGACTACCCTTAGAACGAGTTTCCAGGCATGTTGTTGTCTCAACAGATGCTGGGGTGCCATGTGCAAGTGACATACTGCCACGGGCTCCTGGACAGGACCCCAGCGCCTTTGGCATGTCAGTTGCCTCGAGTTGCTGGCAGTACACTTGGCTCTGCACCGACTCTGGGCATTGCTCAAGGACCAACACGTACTAGTCCGTTCAGACAACACGGCCACAGTTGCGTACACCAACCGATAATGTGGTCTACGTTCCCGCCATATGTCGCAACTCACCCGACATCTCCTCCTATGGAGTCAGAAGCATCTGAGGTCGCTTCGAGCCATTCACCTCCCGGGAAACCTGAACCGCGCAGCCGACGAGCTCTCACGGTTTCAGCCACTTCCGGGGGAATGGAGACTCCATCCCCAGTCGGTTCAGCTGATTTGGGAACAGTTCGGCGACGCAAAGGTAGATCTTTTTGCCTCCTACGACTCTTCTCATTGCCGCCTGTTTCAAAACAGTGTTTTGAACTCAATACGATGTTTAACTGGAAGCCAATGGAGAGAGAACAATACTGGCGAAATAGGTTCTCTTTTCCTTGTTCCTGTCAACAATCTAGCAGCAGCATTTTGGACTAGTTGAAGACGTGACAGTAGGGACTGTGAGACACCCAAGTATAGTACATTACAGTAGTCTAATCTTGATGAAATAAAAGCATGTATCACAGACTCCATGTCTCTGGGTGATAAAAATGCCTTAATTTTCGCAATATTCTTTAACTGATAAAAGCAACTTCTGACCACACCATTGATCTGTTTGTCAAAAGTCAGAGCAGAGTCAAAAGTAACACCCAGATTTCGAACATGTGTATGGAGATTGCCAGATAAAGGTCCCAATTTACTGGCAACAACCTCTGTGAACGTAGATGAGCCAAAGATTAAGACTTCCGTCTTGGAATCATTTAACTGAAGGAAGTTGGCAGACATCCACTGTTTAACGTCTCTCAAACAATCAAATAAACACTGCAAACTAGAATCACTTGCTAAAAATAGTATACAGCGGAAGCATGTATAAGGAAAATAAAACAGGACCCAAGATCGAGCCCTGCGGAACCCCATATAAAACTGGTGCACGAGGTGATAAGTAATTGCCCATCTCTACTGAGAAGGTTTGACTTTACTTCCTGCTTTGCTACTGGTCGGACGCTTTTGCCTACTGCTCCGCACTTTGCTCTATCGCTTTCGTTATTATTACATTTTATCACCTAATTTTAACTTCAGTGAATCAGCACAGTGCTCAGAACGCTTGGATTACTATAAAAAAGCAGAATTAGTTTCATTCCTTCAGAATTCACTGAAGCTTACATTCCGAGGAAGAGAAAACTGAACTGCTTACATTCCGGCGGAAGAGAAAACATTCACAAGGATAAGAGAAAATGCGTCCTTTTGATTCTACTTGCTGTACTAACTGCCAAAAACTTTTACAAAGGATTACAGTTCTTGAAACAAAGCTAATGGTAGGATCAAACCAGACGGAACCCACAACAGAGTTTCATCATGGACAAATACAGCGCACAGCCGGTGAGTGTCATGAATTTAATGCTCCTCAACAGAACATACCTAGTGCAGAGAAACAAGCCGATCGACCTACAAACCGTTGGTACAAAGAGGGGGCAAAACCCAAAAATAGAGGCATTAGACTCTCTCAGGCAAAAATAGTTTCATCTACACCATACACAGCTACAAGGATTACAAACACTGGTCGTCTTCCACAACCTATTCATCTTAAGAACAGATTTGAAGTATTATTGAATGAGGAATGCTCAAATTTGTTAAATGTGGATGAACACAGACAGCCAGGAGCTCACTCTGATACTAACAGGCGCTCAAGGTCAAGCAGACAGCGGCACTCAGCTCAGAGCGCAGCCGAGGTCAAAACATTGATAGTTGGGGACTCTACGATCAGAGATATCAGCTCGAAAGATACAACTACATGCTGCCTTCCACAAGCAACAACCTCTGACGTAAACAGAGAAATTCAAAACATTTTGATGAAACATAAGACAGCAAATCGACTCATCATTCATGTGGGGAAGAATGATATCCATAAAGAGCAGTCAGAACAGCTTAAGAAGGATTTCAATGAACTTTTTGAAACACTCAAAAGACTGAAAGTACAAACGTTCATCAGTGGACCACTTCCAGCTAGAGGAAGTAACAGGTTCTCACGGTTGCTTGGGCTTAATTCATGGCTGCAAAAAACCTGTAATATAAAAGGAGTGAACTTCATAGACAACTTTAATCTTTTCTGGAATCAGAGGCCACTGTTTCAACAAAATGGCCATCTTCCAAACAAACTGGGTTCAAGAGTGCTAAAGGACAATATCCTTTTCTCCCTTCATCATCCTTCTGCCAATCCAATCAACCAGAATGGCACACACTCACCTGGACACAGTTTGAATGACCACAGGACTTCACTTCAGGACTTGAATGGACATGCGGCTGACACATCTCACAAAGACAATGATAACACCATGCAGCCAAAACATCTTCTGCTCACGGACACAACTTCAGCTGAGCCCTGCCCACTGAGCTCACCAGAGTCAGACTGTGACATATTAGAAATGTCACAAGATTCAGCTCCCAAGGACAGCATATTACAGCCTCGAATAACAACAGATTCAGCACCCAAGAATGACCAGGGAAGCCAGGACAGCATATTACAGCCTCCAAAAACAACAGATTCAGCACCCAAGAATGACCAGGGAAGCCAGGACAGTACATTACAGCCACCAGTAACAACAGATTCAGCACCCAAACACGACCAGGAAAGCCAAGACAGCATATTACAGCCTCCATTAACACCACAGCCACTCTCACCGCTATCACTATCTCCTACATCCCCATTGATGTGTTTCTCAGAGAAAATGGAAAAACTAGTGTATGCTGGAACCCAATTCGCTGGAAGCCCCCAGATATCAACCAGAAAAACATCACTACCACCAAAGTCTATGGGCGCAGCTCGCCCTCTCCCCCCTCCCCCTCTTCCTCCTCCTCGAGCATTAAGGCCCCTTCCACAACGCCAGGGCCCACAACTTCCACCGTCTGCTCGAGGTGTTACAAAATCAACCAATACCAGCTCCAAGTGATTTGTGCCGGGTCCCCGCTGTGATAACAGTAACTTTCTCAAATGTTTACAGAACAAGCGGGAACCCAGTGTTCCTGTATCATCTGTTCATTCACATGTTAGAAAGTCTAAGGCCTTTAAAAGCCGTACAGCAAACCCATCTAATCTGGTGCCTATCACACGACAAACTAAGATTGTGGACACAAAAAGCAAGACTGTTAAGTTAGCACTTTTAAACATCCGCTCACTTAAAAATAAATCACTTCTAGTCAATGACTTTATAAGCACATACAACCTGGACTTTATATTTCTAAATGAAACTTGGCTAGAAGACAGCTGCAGTGCAACAATCCTCAATGAAACATCTCCTCCGAACTTTACCTTTATGAGTGTCTCCAGAGCTGGAAGGAGAGGTGGGGGTGTAGCTGCTCTTTTTAAAGATGTCTATCAATGTAAGCAAATATCATTTGGTAATTACCCGTCTTTCGAACATCTGGGTATTGTGTTAAAAGGTGCTCCACGGATTTTACTTATCACTATTTACAGGCCTCCAAAATACTCTTCAGCCTTTGCTGAAGACTTTACAGAACTGTTATCAATAATTTCCTCAGAGTTTGACAGTTTCACTATTGCTGGAGATTTTAACATTCACATAGATAATGCAGAAAATAATATGACAAAAGAAATCAATACTGTTTTAAAAACTTTTGATCTGATTCAACATGTACATGGGCCCACACACAATCGTGGACACACTCTAGATTTACTTATCAGTAAGGGTCTAAACATTTCATTGAATGATATTAAGGATGTCGCACTCTCTGATCATTACTGTATTTTCTTTGATTTATTGATCTCTCCTGCCATTGAAGTTAGATCTGTGTCTGTCAAGAAGAGATGCCTAAATGAGAACACTAGTGTACTATTTATGAAGGCCATATCCCTAAGACCGAGCATATCTGCTGACTCAGTTGATTCTCTCCTTGATTCTTTTAACTCAAAGGTTAAAAATGTAATTGATGATATTGCTCCTGTGAAAGTCAGGAAGAATGGTAAACAAAAAGCACCTTGGAGAAACTCAACAGCAGTGCAAATTATGAAAAGACAATGCAGAAAATCAGAGCGCATGTGGCGAAAGACAAAACTTATAATCCACTATAACATCTATAGAGACACCATTCGTGCTTTCAATATGGAACTAGGCAAAGCTAGACAGACTTTCTTCTCCAATATCATAAACAGAAACCTAAATAATACTCGAAATCTCTTCGCTACTGTCGACAGACTAACAAATCCCCCAAGCGAGATTCCCAGTGAAATGCTCTCCGACAGCAAGTGTAGTGAGTTTGCTACCTTTTTCTCTGAGAAAATCAATAATATTAGAAAGGTGATCAGCACATCCTTGAGTTGCGCTGGGGTCAGTCAGATCAGACTTCAACCTGAGAAAGTAGTTACTATGTCTGATTTTGAAGAAATTGATGGCAAAATTCTGAAAGAAACCGTTCAGCACCTTAAAACATCAACCTGCGCCCTTGACACACTTCCCACATCTTTTTTTAAAAGTGTGTTAGACTGTTTAGAAGCAGATCTCATAGAAGTGGTAAATGCCTCACTTTTCTATGGAAGTTTTCCAAACTCCCTTAAAACTGCTGTTGTCAAACCCCTCCTGAAAAAGAGCAATCTGGATAAGACTATATTAAGCAACTATAGACCGATCTCAAATCTTCCTTTCACAGGCAAAATCATTGAAAAAGTTGTCTTCAACCAGCTGAACAAATTCTTAAACTCAAATGGATACTTTGATAATTTTCAATCTGGCTTCCGATCGCATCACAGCACAGAGACAGCGCTCATTAAGATAATAAACGATATTCGCTTAAATACAGATTCAGGCAAATTATCAGTGCTGGTTCTACTCGACCTCAGTGCTGCATTTGACACTGTCGATCACAAAATACTTCTGGACAGGCTGGAAAACTGGGTGGGGTTTTCTGGGACAGTTCTAAAATGGTTCAGGTCATACTTAGATGGGAGAGGTTATTATGTGAGTATAGGTGACCATAAGTCTGAGTGGACGCCCATGACATGCGGAGTCCCTCAAGGCTCAATTCTTGCGCCACTCCTGTTCAACCTGTACATGCTCCCAATGAGCCAAATAATGAGAAAGAACCAAATCTCTTACCACAGCTATGCAGACGACACACAGATCTACTTAGCCCTATCGCCTAATGATTACAGCCCCATTGACTCTCTGCTTCAATGCATTGATGAAGTCAACAGCTGGATGTGCCAAAACTTTCTACAGTTAAACAAAGACAAAACTGAAATCATTGTGTTTGGAAACAAAGATGAAGTTCTCAAGGTGAACGCATACCTTCACTCTAAAGGTCAAACAACTAAAAATCAGGTCAAGAATCTTGGTGTGTCTTTAGAGTCAGACCTTAGTTTCAATAGTCATGTCAAAGCAATAACTAAATCAGCATACTATCATCTGAAAAATATTGCAAGAATTAGATGCTTTGTTTCCAATCAAGACTTAGAAAAACTAGTGCATGCTTTCATCACCAGCAGGGTGGATTATTGTAATGGACTCCTCACTGGCCTTCCCAAAAAGACCATAAGACATTTGCAGCTCATACAGAACGCTGCAGCCAGGATTCTTAGCAGAACCAGAAAATATGATCATATCACACCAGTCCTCAGGTCATTACACTGGCTGCCAGTTACTTATAGGATTGATTTTAAAGTATTATTACTAGTATATAAATCATTCAATGGCCTAGGACCTCAATACATTGCAGATATGCTCACGGAATACAAACCCAACAGATTACTCAGATCATTAGGATCACATCAGCTAGAAGTTCCAAGAGTTCACTCTAAGCAAGGAGAGTCTGCTTTTAGCTATTATGCCAGCCGCAGCTGGAACCAGCTTCCAGAGGAGATCAGATGTGCTCCTACATTAGTCACATTCAAATCCAGACTCAAAACACATCTGTTTAACTTTGCATTTAATGAATGAGCACTGTGTCACTGTTTGTCCGACTGTTTATACTGTGTCTTATTTTAGTCTTTATTCTAAACTGTTTTAATTATTTTTAGTTCTTTCTCGTTTCTTTATTTTAAACTGTTCTTTATTCTAAACTGTTTTAATTATTTTTAGTTCTTTCTTGTTTCTTTATTTTAAACTGTTTTGTATATTCTTATTTCTTCTGATTATTTTTAATAGTATGTAAAGCACTTTGAATTACCATTGTGTATGAAATGTGCTATATAAATAAACTTGCCTTGCCTTGCCTTGCCTTGCCTTGCCTTTAAATGTGAAGCAAACCAATTCAAAACACAACCTTGGATACCAATTTGCTGTAAACGCTTTAAAAGAATGCCATGATCGAGAGTGTCGAATGCTAAGATCCAGCAGAATTAAATTAGAACAGCACATTTACCAGAGTCGACAATCAGAAATAAGTCATTTAGTACTTTAAGCAGTGCAGACTCTGTACTGTGCTGTGATCTGAAACCAGACTGATATTTATCCAAAATACCATTTTCCTGTAAGAAGGAAGAAAGCTGATTAAACACAACCTTCTCCAAAACTTTTGATAAAAATGGCAATTTAGAGATGGGGCGATAGTTATTCAAAACTGTTGGATCAAAGTTTGTTTTTTTGAGCTGCGGCTGAACAATGGCATGTTTAAAATGAGATGGAACTATCCCACTAACTAAGCTACTATTGATTATTGACAATAAGCTAGGAGTAATAGAATCAAGTATATCTGATAAAAGGCGAGGATAAACAACATCCAGTGAGCAAAAGGTGAACTTCATTTGTCGAAAAATTTGTTGCAGATGACTATGGGACACTAGAGAAAACTCAGATAAATTTGTTAAAATCTGTGACGATGTTTACTGAAGTAGGTCCAAAGAGGAGTCCACAAAACATGATCTTATAGCATCAATTTTGTCGCAAAAAAACTTTAGGAAGTTTTCACAGGCCATAGGAGAGGGATCAGGATATAAATTAGAAATCGGATTCAGCACATTATTTCTAGTATTAAATAGTATTTTTGGGCTGTGTGCATTTTTAGCGATGAGCTCTGAAAAATATTTTGCTTTTGCGAACTTAACAACTTTTTGATATTGGATCATACAATCTCTAACACATTCATAAGATATTTGTAATTTGTCCCTCTTCCACTTCCTTTCTGCTTTTCTCCATTTGTGTCTAATAGCGCTAGTATCATCATTAAACCAAGGGTGTGCACAGCTTCTAGTTCTCTTCACTTTAAACGGGGCAACGACATCCAGTATGTTTGAACATAACATATTGAACATATTCACTAGCTCATCTGGGTTTGCTCCAATACAGTTTGACTCAATTTCGTGAGTTTTTGGGGAACTAATATAAGCATCCAGGAATTTATCAGATGTAGATGAGTTAAACGTGCCCTAGAATGTGTTGAAATAATATTTTAATTTTGTCTCTGATATCTACATAGAGGGTATGGCTTACTTAAGGGCATTTAAAATGTCCAGATATGGTTTTACAGGTCCATTTTCAACCCTAGAAATTGGCCCTAGAATGAAATGGTCTGTTTTTACCTTATTTGGAAGGGTCATGAATAGTAATGAGGAGTTCTGCTCTGATTGGCTGTTTCACTGCGGGCTCATAACAGTAGCTCAGAGTGACAGCAAAAAGGTCCCTGATGTCCAGCATGACAATGGAGAGATTAGGCGTTCAACCGTACATCAGAGTCCTGCACGGGTCCGATTTTGTAAATCCGCACCCGCCCGTGCCCGCAGTGCTTCAAACCGCATCCGACCCGTTTTCCGACAGCAGCACTAATTAAAATCTGCACCCAACCCGCTTAAAATAGAACCGACACCCGACCCGCACCCGAAATAAAATAAGTTTAGCCAATCACATTATAGACACAATTACAAAAATGTTTATTGCCAGGTCATACAGAAGTTATTACACGACAATTAACACAAGGACAACTTCAGCCAAAGCTGTAAAAAGGCCGGTACATGAAGAACATGGCTAACGTTACCACAAAACTGAGTAGCCTTATAACATTTTACTAATCGAACAGACGCGGCTACAACACTATATCTGCCACGTAGCCTACATCTGACAATGTTGGGTTCAAACACGCCCTGAACACCCCTATGTGCACACCACACATACTTAACAGTGTTACATTTTAAAAATACTGTTCGATAGAACTGCTTGGTTTGTTACCACAGTTATCTGCGTGCTTCCTCGGCGATGAAGTTCCACTTTTGTGGCTATCCAACACGAAAATGCATGCAGCAAATAAGCCTTTCACAATATTTTCTTCAGATAACTCCAAATTTCTCACACACACATGCATCCATCTCGACGACTGCAAGCAGATTGCGCGCGGTTATGATGAATTTTTAAAAGTGAAAGTAACCTAGGTAACGTTAGATCCTGGGAGGGCGCAGTTCCGCCTGGTATTGAACATGGGCTGGCATATGCAAATTTTTGGAGGCATACATATTACTGATCCCCACAGTCGGTGTTATGTGGAGATTCACCTATTTTTCAGGGGTGTTTTTCAAAAACGAGATTTAAATAAGAAGGAGAAAACAATGGTGTTTGAGACTCACTGTATGTCATGTCCATGTACTGAACTCTTGTTATTTAACTATGCCAAGATAAATTCAATTTCAAATTCTAGGGCACCTTTAAAAGAACGAGCATACCGGGCTACTGGCACATAGAGTGGTTCAGGGCTAGGAACATCTATATTAAAAGAAATTATCTTATGATCAGACAGAAAAAATTATTTGATAACTACGTTGCTAACTGAAAAGCCATATGATAAGATCAAATCAAGTGTGTGCCCTTGTTTATGAGTAGAAGCAAGAACAGACTGTGTAAGATTAAAAGTTAATAGTTTGTAGAAATTATTTAACCATAGGTTTAGAAGGACAACAAACATGTATATTAAAATTGCCCAATATCAAAATCCTATCTGCATTTGGCACAACAGAGGATAAAAAAATCAGAAAATTCACTTATAAAATCCTTATTATACTTCGGAGGTCTGTAAACTAATATACATAAAATTGAATTACAGCCATCCTTCTTAGATAGCTGTGCTTCAAAACTGGAAAACAATTCTGTGGCAGATAGACGGCATTTGAATTTATCTCTATAAATAGTAGCTAAGCCCCCACCATGACCAACTGACCGTGTCGTGTTAAAAAATGTATAGTCTATAGGACAAACTTCAGTGAGTGGACCAAGTTCACCGGCATTTAGCCACGTCTCAGTCATAAACAAAAAGTCAAGCCCAAGAGATAGAATATGTTCATTAATTGTGAATGTCTTGTTTGAGATCGATCTTACATTTAATAGCGCCATCTTCACTTCAGTGTAGTCTGTTTCCAGATATGTGGGTAGATGGTAGCGTACTTTAAGATTGTGTTGATGCTGCAATGGCAAGGAATAATCCAGTGAACGAAGGTTGCAGAGATTTGCTCCTCTTCTGCAAGCCCGTAGTCTAGACAACCTCCTTGACGATGGCACTGATCGTGGTTGTTCCGGGTAGACGAAGTCGGGACAGTGTTTAAAAGAGTACAAAATCCAGCCATGGTCACAGCTGGAAACCAGACCTAAACCTGCCTCCTCACGCGTACCAACACACCGCCACGTGTTCCCCGTCTTCTATACCGTTTCTTCCTCTGATGGTAATCGCAGGCCGGTAATCAACATATTTTAGATGGCAGGAAGGTCGAAAAAGGAGGATCAGGAATCTTGTACCCCCCGTAATTCGGATCAGAGAAAATTTCAACAGTCCTCCGTATATTGAGGAGAAACGAGCGATCATAAACAAGCGCTGTGGTAATTTTTTGTGCAGACAAACACACAAACAAGACGAATAAACTCAACAAAGAGGACATAGACAACAAACGACGGCTTGCCAAACACCACACTGGCGCCATCTTGCCCTACAAGATGAATCCTGCACTACAAGATGAATCCTGCACGGATGCACGGGGCCTCTGCAAGTATGTGTTTCCCCCAGTGAGCCTTCTTTGCACAGACACTGTGCAAGATCAGGGAGGACGAGAAGCAGGTCATTTTGGTTGGGCCTCTCTGGCCCACCCGGACCTGGTTCTCCGAACTTGTACTCCTCGTGACAGCCCCTTCCTGGCCAGTTCTTCTGAGGAAGGACCTCCTTTCTCAGAGACGGGGCACCCTCTGGCACCCTCGTACCGATCTATGGAACCTACATATGTGGCTTCTGGACGGGATGAGGCAGGTTTGAGTACCCTACCACCTCAGGTGGTGGCTACTATCACTTCCGCTAGGGCCTTGTCAACTCGACACGCTTATGTGTTGAAGTGGAACCTCTTCGTCAGCTGGTGCTCTTCTCGCTGAGAAGACCCAAGAAAATGCCAGATCCGGTCTGTACTCTCCTTCCTACAAGAAGGGTTGGAACGAAGGCTGTCTCCTTCCACCCACAAGGTTTACGTGGCTGATATCTCAGCTCACCACGACCTCCTGGAGTCGAAAACAGTAGGTCAGCATGACCTGGTCATCAGGTTCCTGAGGGGAGCCAGGAGATTAACTCCTCCTTGCACTCCCCTTGTACCCTCTTGGGACCTCGCAGTGGTCTTATCTGCCCTGCAGAGAGCTCTCTTTGAGCCTTTGCAATCAGTTGAGCTTAAGTTCCTGTCTATGAAGACAGCGCTCCTGGTTGCATTGGCTTCCATCAAGAGGGTAGGGGACCTGCAGGCATTTTCGGTTGACGAAGCGTGCCTAGAATTCGGGCAGGCTAATTCTCACGTGATACTGAGACGAGGATACTTGCCCAAGGTTCCCACCACTCCCTTTCGAGATCAGGTGGTGAACCTGCAAGCGCTGCCCTTGGAGGAGGCAGACCCAGCCTTGGCACTGCTCTGTCCAGTACGCGCCCTCCCTGCTTACGTAGACAGAACGCAGTGTTTCAGGACCTTAGACCAGATATTTTTCTTTTATGGTGGGAAGCTGAAGGGTAAGGCTCTCTCCAATCAAAGGTTGTCTCACTGGATAGTGGACGCCATTGCTTTGGCATACCAGCAGCAAGGTCGACCATGTCCCCTTGGGGTTCGGGCACACTCCACTCGGAGTGTGGCCTCCTCTTTGGCTCTAGCACATGGCGCCTCGCTAACAGACATATGCAGAGCTGCAGGCTGGGCGACACCTAACATATTCGCAAGATTCTACAATCTCCGAGTGGAACTAGTGTCCTCTCGTGTACTCGCTTCAAATTGCCGGTAACTAGGATCTGCTCAGGTGTCTTCGCTTGCTTGCCATTCCACTCCTCGGACTGGATACGTGCAATATTCTCCTCAGGTGAGTTCCTCCAGCACTGTTGACATCAACACCAGAGTTATGTCTGCGGCAGCTTTCGCGTTGGCTAGGTGCCTCCATGTGCATGGTTCTCCCCCTTGGGCGACCCCCACATGTGTATTTCCACTGTAAGCCTCTCTGAGCATGTGTCTATCCCTTGGCAAGCCACCTTGCCACCCCTGGGGTTGAAAGATTCTACCCTGCAGGCTGGATACCCGAGTGTTCTCCATATGCAGCCCACTCGCAGGTCAAATGTGTATTCTGTAAGTCCTCCCTTCGGGCAGGCATTGTGTTGCATATTTCCACTGATGCTTCCTAGTGTACCTTGGTATTCCTGTGTTAAGTAGGAGTCCTTCGTCTGTGCTAGTCTCACGACAGGGAGCTCAGACTTACACAAGTGCACTGGAAGACAGCCGAGGTGGCGTGATTAGACTGGGAACCCCATTCGTCAGTCACTGATGTAACTCGGAGTGACTGAACGAAAGGGAGCGTCTCAGTTACGTATGTAACCCTCATTCCCTGAGGAGGGAACAGAGACATTACATCTCCCTGCCACTTCTGCTGTACCGGCGCTGGAACCACCTGAGTTCAGTCTCGGCTCCTCAGCAGGAAAACATAATGCGAGATTGCCAGCGTTCCTCTTTATACCCATATTTCCTTGTCATTGGCTCGTTTTGTAAGAACTCGAAGGTGATAGGCTTTCTAAGCGAAACCCCATTTGTCAGTCACTGACGTAATGTCTCCGTTCCCTCCTAAGTAAATGAGGGTTACATACGTAACCGAGACGTTCTTCTATGACACTGCTGCAAAAACCCTCTTTTAGAAACTTTATTTCCAAAAACGTATAATCTAAATTGCACTTGAATGATCACCGGCATTAGAGACATTAAAGAAAATTATGTTCTCACATCCTCAACGTCCACCACACCGATTTGAGGGGACGAGAGGTCAATGCCGAAGGTCTTCTCCCAGTACGGCACCATCTGCAGGGAAAGAGAGGAGTCAAATGTCAAACCTCAGTTCATAAGATACAGTACAGTACTGGTACAATAGTTCATTGTGAAATGTCATATTTGTAAATGAGAGTTCACTCTTACTAAACTTTAAAAGGTGGTGACAAAAAAAGATTCACCACCTTTTAAATTGTAATTGTGAGTACGCCATTTTTTCATAAGGGGGAATGGAGGTTTTTTTTATGTTGAAATTACACTGCTCCATAAAAATTCCACAAAGATGAATACAACTTATTTGACTGGCTCTAAAAAAGGTTTTTAGAGCGGATGTGTGCTACATACAGTAGCTTACTCATTAAACTCATTCAGTGGTCACTTTTATCCTATAGAGGGCAGCAGAGTCAAACAAAGATCGGCAGAGTCATTTATAAGAGTTCATTATATTAGCATGGAATTTTAACAGCTGAACATATTATGTGTTGTATATTTTATATACGTGGCATGTATTGTGTATGCCATTACATTTATTTTAGGAATTATGAAAGTATGTATCCACTAAATCAACAATAGCACAGATGACAAATGTAAAAAATATAGCTCTGTTCAGATCCTACAGGAAAAAAAGAAAGAAAAAAAAATCAGCATTTTATCCAAGGTATCTTATGGATGTACTGTAAAAGGTACATCATTCAAAAACATGTTCTTGGAGTTATCAAAGGTATATTTAATGTTTCTGGATACAGCATTATAGTGATTTGTTATACCAGTGGAAAGTCGTCAGGATCAATCCAGATGATGCTCAAATCTGGGTTCTCTGTGTTTTCTTGAGCCACTTCCTTCAGGATCTCCAGGAACTCATAACCGTCTAGGAAAAGTCAACATTCAATTATTTAGAGTCATGAAAAGTCAGTATATGAAATCCTTCAAAAGGCTTATTATACTCAAATCAGTGTTTACCAGGGTCAGACTCCTCAGCAAAAGCAACAATGTGCTGTCCGTTAATATCATCTTCCTAAGGCCAACAGAAAACAGTAACGTTCATGATAATGATAATTACAGGTGTTACAGAAAATAAATAAGACATCAACATTTTCTGAGCAATCACTGGATGCTGCCATAATGACTCTCCACTACCCTTTTCTAATTAAAAACCATTATAAAAAACAGAAACATTACAAACCAGAAACATTTAGATGTAAGTTTTCAAACTGGGGTGCATTTTGTGACAAAAAAAAAAAAAAAAGATTTTAGGACAGTCAAAGATAACATGTACACTTAAGATATTAAATTAAAAAAAATAGTGTAACATAATAACTGTTACATTCACATTAATCAAATAAAAAATATTGTTATTTAAAGGTCCCATGACATGCTACTTTTTGTAGGCTTTAATATAGGCCTTAGTGGTCCTTAGTACTGTATCTGAAATCTCTTTCCAAAAATTCAGCCTCTGTGCAGAATTATAGCCACTACAAGCCAGTCTCAGAATGAGCTTCCTTCAGACGGGCCGTTTCGGTGTCTGTAGCTTTAAATACTAATGAGGACGAGAAAGGCGGAGCAAGGTGGAGGGTGGGTGTGGCCTTGACCATCTTGCGCAACGGTACCATGCACGTTTGTTTATGTTGGATATAGCCTTTTGCAATGGCACGAAGACACACAGTCGTTCAAGCATTTCAGTTTGACCCAGAATCTGATCCAGATGGAGAAGCAACGGATGAAGAAGTTGCAACTCCAGCAGGACGTTTCCGAATGGTTAGTTTAAAATATTATGTCTGGATACGGTACTTTATTCGGATGGTTTACAGTTATTATCATGTAGCTAACGCGAACCTACTGTTGCCTTTACATGAGAGATCTGTAACGTCTGTAATTTATCTTATCAAGCTCTGCGATCTTGAAATGCGGATATAACCAACAGGAGAATATAACAAAGAAACAGTGTGTGTAACTTGATGCTGTCTACCTTTAAATTAGCGCAAGTAACTGCATAGCTGCATAGCTAATGTGACAGCCACATTCTACGTGTAAGAAGCTAGGTAACCATAAACAGTAAAGCAACACACTTATATATCATTTGTTGACTTACTTGTCCGAGGTGTGTAGCTGTGTGTACCCTTCGGTGTTCATTTGTACATCCAATTATTGAGCAATTATTATGCTTCGCTCTCTCAAAAGCCACAATATCTCTCGTGGACAAACTAAAATCGCGCGCGCGTGTTCCTACTTCCTAGCTCATTTTCTCATGGGCGAGAAATATTATCTGGGCGGGCAAAGCAGAAAAAGGGGAGGTAACGTTTCTCCTTATAACGTCATAAGGAGGAGATTCAAGATCAGCCCGGTTGAGCTTCCATTTTCTCAAAGGCAGAGAAAAATAGCAAAAGCTCGATTTACACCGATGAAAATTTCTAGAAACTTTGGGACCATATATAGGCTAGGGGAACTCATATTAATGTTAAAAAACCTCAGAAAGTGGAAATTTCATGTCATGGGACCTTTAATAATATCAGTTCAGTTTCAGTTCAGTTTTAGTTTATTTAGCCTTTAGGAAATTAGTTTTGCATTATAAAAAATATTATAAAATTAATAATATTACTGTTTTGGTCTTCTTCCTAAAGACTGATCAGAAACCATGAGCCTAACTGACATTATTTTACTCTATAGACATAACTCGTTTATAATGGTGAGAAAAAAATGCATATAGTTTTGTACACACACACAAAAATATTAATCTAGAAAAATGTAATTCTGCATAGTATCCCACTTATTTTTTTCTCTCACATTAAATGGGTTTTACTGCTGCATGATTGTTGTTAGGACCGTGAGGTCAAAACCTTTTACAATGTCACTCCCTAAATATGATGTCAGTAAGATCAAAACATAATTTATGAGAAAGACTCATATTGCACATAAATGGCAAATAAGATCAAATAAACTATTTTGAATTCCCATATAGACTCTGTTGAAGTTAGTTTTGGATAATGGATTGACTTTGTCTTACCCAGATCTCATACATGCTGTGGGCCTCCAATTTTCTCAGAGTTGGTCTAAAATAAATACAAAAATAAGTAACAACAAGTAAGAAAAAAATATTTTATTCAAGCATCCTTCTGAGAGGACTTTTGAGGAAAAGTGTGATTTTATTTTGTTTTTCTCAGAGTTCACCTGTCGTGTTCCTCAATGTAGCTAATGATGTCCTGCTCCATGTAGGGTTTGCCAGGGATGGTGACAGGTTTGCTCATGAAGGGCTCATAGAAATCCACTTCATTAATCTGCAGTTTTAATTTCTTAGCAATCTGGATACATTCAGAGATTACACACACCAGACACAATTAATGAATAAAGGGCTCATTAAAGTAACCCTATTATGCTTTTGGGGTGTTACCTTTGTTTGTGAATGTAAAAGGTTTCAAAGATCAAAGTGCAGATAAATGGAGATATTGTCTCCCAAAAGAAAGAACCAATTCTGAATTGCCTGAAATGAGTCGTCAGTAATTCCAATCATAAGCCCTGTCCCAAATGGCACACTTTATGCACTTTCTTGTGGACTTACAAAGTGCAGACTCATGTAAGACCTCATGTAAGACCTCATGTTTAGGGTGCCATTTGGGACAGCGCCTTACTTCCTGCTTGAACCTTTATAACAAATTTGCATAAAGCCAGCCAATGGTCTTTACTAGCTGCCTGTGAACAGCGTCTTTGACCGGCGACCTACTTTGATCGAGTTTGGTTCATGTTGTCGACATGTCGAGAAGATGCTTTCTGCGCTGCCAAAGCAAATCTACTTTGATGCACTTCCAAAGGATGAGAACTTGGGCTGGAATTGATAATATAAATTTCACTCTGTATTTGAGCTGCATGATTAGTAGTTAAAAGATCGCGATTTCGATTCAAACACCCACGCGCTAAACACTGATGTCTATGGTAACAATCTAAAAAGAGTAAATCACCTTTTGAAACTAACTTGATGCTTCACCGTGCAGCTCTACTCTGCATAAAAGTGCTGATGAAGATCCGGAGCTGAAATTCAGATATGGGCATTTGGTTTCTGACTCAAGCTGTAAGCGGTAGGAACTTTTAAAATAGCAAAACAGGGACACTTTAAAGGTTTCTAGTCTGCTTTCAAGGGTTTATAGTTTCAAATTTTATGTTTTCCTACTTAATCCTAATAATAATTTGAATGTGTGTTGTGTTGAAGCCGACAGTCTTGTGGGAAGCTCTGTGAAACAGCAGCATTTATTTAAAATTTAAATCTTTTGTAACATTATACATTTCTTTACTGTCACTTTTGATCAATTTAAATTAATTAATTCGATTTTTACTTGCTCTTTAAGCATACTTTAATTACTTGTCATTTAATAAATGGGGTGTGCAGATACAGGCATCAAAGTCACATGTCAGTTTCCCTTTGTAAATGAATGAATGAATGAATAAATTAAATGAATGAA
Organism: Abramis brama; assembly: GCF_963993115.1. Classification (NCBI taxonomy): domain Eukaryota; kingdom Metazoa; phylum Chordata; class Actinopteri; order Cypriniformes; family Leuciscidae; genus Abramis; species Abramis brama. Next base: position 50,421,639 of record NC_139965.1, on the reverse strand, counting down.
TGTGTGAAAGCACCTACTTTTGGCTCAAAGGTGGCAAAGAACTTGATGAAGGGATGAAATTCCTCAGCAGCGTCATCATACTCAATGAAGTCTGAGAAATAACAAATTTGGCATTAAGGAAATTGCTTGTTAAAAATGAATTTAGAAAAAAGTATAACCTAAGCTGGGATCATATCTTGAAATTATCTGGAACTTTTATCAGTGTTTGTACATGGCAAACACTCAATGGCATACTAACGTGAAGATTTCTCGCTCTTGAAGTAGCCCATGAGTTTAATGTCCTCCTCGATGTTATGAAAGCCTTTGAGCTCTCTGTCATTACTGATGATCTCCACTGGCTCCTCAATCACCTGATAGAAGAACTACTGAATTACCAGTGACATTTAGGTGTGTGATCTATAATCATGATGTATAAAGCACTCACATCATAGAGGAATTCAAGCAGCGTGTCGGCTGCCAACTCTCCATCGTACTCTATGATCTCGTCATCAGCGAAGATGTAGATGCTGTCCACCTCCAGCATGCCTGCAGAAAACAAGTGTCTGATAAATGTTTAAGAGGCGATAGATGGATTGGCTCATTCAACAGATAATAGATGGTCTGGATACTATATAAACATTTGTGCAAAATGATTTGCCCAAGATGGTCTTTATTTATCAAACAATGATAGCCCTAATTTTACTTTTAAAATCAGAAGACAATGTTTTAATGCTTTAATGTTTAGGATAAGAGTGTTGTTCTAGAAACAAAAATGAATATTGATCAAGGAACATGTTCTACTTGTGCAAATTGCATTAAAGAAACAGATCCTTCAACTAACGTGACCGGGATGGGATGTGTTCAGCTCAATTCCTAGTTTTGTCATGGCCACAACATATTAACTCATGCAGAACATGATAATATGTTGTGGCCACAAGATATTAATTTGTGGAAATGTCATATTAACTCGTGGGAACATGATAATATGTTGTGGCCATGAGATATTATTTTGTGGGAATGTCATATTAACTTGTGGGAACGTAATAATAAGTCGTGGCCATGGGATAATTTTGCCGAGGTAACGACATCCTTATGTCGTGGCCACGCGATGTAAAGTCATAAAGGGAACGATAGATTTTTCTCGTGGCCACGACTTCTTTATGCTGAGGGAACGACATATATTTATCATGGCCACGAGTTAAATGCATAACCTGTGTGATCAACAGCTCTGGGGTGCGTTTCCCGTACAACTATATAGCTCGCTGCTTAACTACCATAGTACGATGCATCGTTGGAGAAATCAACTACTAGCTAGTCACGACTGTTTCCCGAAACCGTATGTCGCAAAGTATCGTTCAACCACGTTGGTTTATGACGTCTCGCACATGGTGGACTAATAACTTGTTTTAATTAATCTGTTTGAGATCGAATTAACGCTAGATTTTGGCATATAAGTTACAGACATGGCATCTGAAGACCATTTCTAATTTTTCTCAGTTATTTTGCTTTATTACCAGACTCAATATTTGGCTCGTTCTTACATAGTAGAGCACGTTCGCACATGTGCAGTCTTCAAAAACGGTGCTTTAAATCTCTTGACAAACTAAAAGACGTAAATTACATTTGTATGTATTCTAAATAAATAACACGGGTTGTACTGAATGTCAGCTTGCTTATTTTGCTCAAGATAAGGATTTATTCAGTCTACATCTCATGTAAACTAGAAACTATGCTTCTAACCACAGCTCGAGAGCTGTCGTTCCAACCACACAAGTTTGCGATGCTGTTTGCGAATGTTCGTTGGAACGATGGTTTCGGGAAACACCAAATCGTTGAACTATGCTGATAACGACGGAACTTGCGACCATAGTTGGCTAACCATGCTTTCGGGAAACGCACCCCTGGATAGGCCTATAATCAATTATCAATAAATTATGAAAGTATATGTAAGAATAAAATAATATAGGCCTACAAGAAATCATTTTTATTTATCTGATCTCACAGCCTTTTAAATCCATTCACTGATCGTTTTTTTTATTTAAGTGAACTTCCTGTAAAATTTCTGTGCACCTATAAAAAAGTCATAAGCCTATAATCAAAGCTTTACTTGCATGACGTCGGGCATTTATAGTATTTACAAAACACTGGCTATAATGGTACTGTATAAAATTGGTTAGTTCCAGTTCTATTATGTTAGTTCCAGTGACACTACAATCATTAAAGAACTAGGCGGTGGATTGTGTAGTAAGCTACAAATATCTTGGAACAGTCATAGGTTCTAAATTGACTTATGAAAAGAATTGTGAGACTCTATGTAGAAAGAGACATCAGCATGTTTTGCCTCAGAAAGCTGTCCAGATTTCACATTGTTAAATCTATGATGACCCTTTTCTATCGGGCTTATATTGAACCAGTCTTGTCATTCTCCCTTGTGTCGTGGTTTGATAATTTGTCTTTGAAGAACAAAAATTATTAAGTGGGCTAGTAAGACAACCACAACTTAACCTAGCAGGTCTTTACTCCAACCAGCTACAGCTTAAGGCAAGTTTTATTATAAGAGATTGTTCCCACCCTTTACATGCTAAGTTTCAACTCCTCCGCTGGTTTGTGGCCCCAAGGTGGAGAACTAGACAATATAGGAATAATTTTGTACCTGCAGCTATAGAATTAATAAATAAAAATAGCAGGAGATGAGACTCTTTGCTATGCATGGCACTTTATGTATTTTAGTTTTTTATACTTTTGGATACTTTTGTATATTTTATATGTTTACATTTTGTATGGCTTGTTTTAAGTATGGATTACTGAATCTCCTGTCTGCACAAAAAATGTACCCTTTGGTAGTAATAAAGACACCTTGACCTTGACCTTGAGTTCTTGATTCTGATTGACGATTTATTCACGATAAAGCACGGTTATGACCACTTCACCCAATGGTGTAGCCCACAGTTTCCTAAATGTGGAGGGAATATTACTGTATTTAATAGTTTTCTGTTTCATTCATGATACTATATGTCCATCAGTCCAGAGTTATATGGACTATATAATAAGGTCCCATTATTTAACATTAGTTTTCTGTGATACAGAGCATTTATTTGCATTTGTTGTTCACTAACAGCGTATACTTCAACAGACTGATGGCTACTGGAAGCCAAGAATTGTATTACAGGCTGTAAATGGAAGATTATGTATTTCAGATGCATTCATAGGATGGGATCAGAGATTACCTAGCTTCTTAGCAACAGCTCTGTCTTTCTTTGAATCCACCAGGCCGAATCCAATGTCCTCATCCTCAAGATCATCAAGCACCTGGGCGGCAAGCTGCAGGAACAGCAAAGAGTTTATTGTAACATATACGAATCTACATCAGAAACATAGACTACACACAGAGCGTTCAGTCCTTTACTAATTGCAAAAACCTTTAAGAGTAGGCCATTCAGCACTACAGCCATAAAACACAACCACAACCTCTCTCACACTCAATATACTCAAAGCCTAAATGAGACACAAGGCCATCAATGCAAACGCCAAGAGTGCTGCCTTTGCACCTTCTAAATCTGTATGAAATAGGACCTAGAGAAAGACAAGAGGATCTGACCAATGCAGAGTCTGATCAGGCATGTCAAAGATTGGACACATAGACACAGGTGCAAATGTATGTATGTTGTTGCTCAGGTCAACCACATACATAAACATCAAGAGACAGACCAGTGCACACTATGATTCTCAACACAACATAAGCATGTGACCATTTTATAATTTCAGCTTGTATACACACATGCTTGAAATAAGTGCATAAGTAAACATAATAGTAACATCCATTAGTTACATTAAACTAATAAAAATATCATAAATAACTATTTACCTTGAGGCGGATAACTACAATCTCAGTCGCACTGAAATGTCATTCACTAAACACTGAACTAATACATTTGTACTGAACAGCTGATTATTATATCTAATTCCTCCTCCTGTCAGCTTGATCAAATACCTACATACTTACTCAAACACTTTTTGTACCTATCCATCACACATTTTAAGTCCAATGCAGATGGAAATGGGCGAGGTAGTTCAAAATAGCATCATGGTTTGCTAAATAAAGTAAAATAGATATCCAAAAGGGTGCAAACAAAATGAAACTGCATGCATGGCAAAAACAACCGGAAAATTAACTGAATGAACTAAGAAACTTAGTAATACACAAGGATAATGAACTCGAGGATAATGAATACGAGCAGGTGTGCTAATTAATAAAAAATCTTAAGTTACTTTCAGACTGTCAGTTCAAATACTATTTTTGTGCATATCCGATTGAAATCTGATCAGATTTAGCAAGTGTGAATGACAAAAAAATCTTGAAATGCAAAAATCTTGAAATGCAAAATCTTATTCAAACTGCATTTCTGGAAGTCTGTTTCAGTCTGACTGCTCTCATTGGATGTCTCGTAGTTTGTGTGACTTTCTCATGAGGGAGCCTGGTGGAGCCAGAAGAACAGTGGACACAGGTGAAGTCGAGGGGGCGAGCAGCCAAGGCGGACCCGACTGGTCGATGAGCCAAGGTGAAGCTGAGGGCTCCACCTTGAGATGAGGCAGAGCCAGGGAATCGCCACAACACTGAACAGATTCTGGGTGAGGAAACAGGCTTGGTGCTGGACTGAACCAGTGGCGACAAAGACAACTCTATGCTGGACAGGAATAGTGGCGACAAAGACAACTCTGTGTTGAATGGGACTAGTGGTGACGAAGATAACTCAGAGCAGGACGGTCCCACCACAGGCAGAAGAGGTTCGTGAGTGGGAATCGATCAGTCATTCCCACTGGCACAGATGTTAAGGCCGGTCCATGGAAACTCCCCATTGGGGCAACGTCAATAGAAGTGATATCCATATGTTTTGGGTTTGGTATTTTGCCATGCTGTAGTGGATGTAGTAATCGCATGATGCAGAAGAATCCAAACAAACATTACTTTATTTATCCACACAGGAACATAGAGGAGATCGCTGGAGCAAACTAACACAACCACATAACGATAAATGATACCAGACAATGAAATAAAGAAAACTGAGGGCTAAATACACAGGGGAGTAAACAAGGTAAAACAGAAAAGGTGCAGGGACTAATTAATTACTAGGGAGACTAATAATGATCAGGAACACAGGCAAATTGAGAACATGGAAAGATGGGCAGGGACTAGCGAGGACCCCTTGGAGTCTCAAGGGGTGCTTCTCGATACTCAGATTAATGCTTCCTCATTCCCTCGTTCTTCTTTCCTCCAGAAAAAAAAAAAACAGAAACCGATCGAACTCAGCCATCTTTGAAGGGCATCTCAATTCTCCATTTGCACCCCAATGAGGTGATGAACGAGGAGTGAGAAAGCTTCCTGAGGAGTCATGAGCGAGGATACACTTCCCTCGCATCCTAAGGGGGTAGAGCTAGGAAGCGAGGAAAGGAAACGAGCAAGCACAAATTAGAAATGAGAAGTACCCAAAATATCCTCTTCCATTTCTTCCAAAAATTCAGAGGCCAGCTGCAGCTCACTCTCAGCGACAAGAGTGTGGGTAGGGCTTTCCTCCATGCACTTGTACTCCACAAGCAGTCCAACAGCAATGTATCTGGCAATGTATCTCACACTCCATGTGAGCCATGGGAGACGGCTGGCTGGGCTCTGGGTCTGGAGTGGGGCTGGTGACATCCTCCTTGGGGCAGATGTTGAAAGCTGATTCATTGTTCACCAGCACCCACTCCACAAATGCAAATCTCTTTGGGGACTAAAACCAGGCAGGTGTTCCTTGGATTGCTCGCTAAGGCTAGTATAATAAAACACACAAAGCGAGTGAGCGAGTGATCAGGAGAGTGCGCGAGGCACATCAGATCTAAATAGTCCTTGGTGTGGTTCTCTAATTATTGCTCATTCTGCTCTAGGCTGAGTTGGACGGCGGGTAAGTCCATAGTAAGGGGAGGGGAAAAGGAAAAGAACGCAGCAAAAAATCCTTTCTGTTATAGGTCAAGTTTTCTGTCATGTTTTAAGTCCAGTGAAGATGAAGATATAGTTCAAAATAACAGCGTGGTTTATTAAATAAAGCAAAACAGATATCTAAAGGGGTGCAAACACAACTAAATAGTTAGAACAAGCTACAAAAACCTCACTCCAGACCTGGATTGACAGAACTCAAAACTCATTAATTTAGAATAAGTTTTTGTCACGTGTCAGTGTATGTTTGGACTGTCAGCTGTGTTTTGATTTGTTCCTGTTTTCCTTTGTTCTTTTCCCACAACTCCTTCGTTTCCATGGTTACCGTCATTATCAGTTCAGTTGTATCACCTGTTTTGTCATCATCGTCATCTGTATCACCTGTGTTCTGTTAATCAGTAATCTGTGTTTGTATTTAAGTTTCTGTTCTGTCAGTCTTTGTCTGATCTCTGTTACATTTAGTGTGTGTTGCTACCTGTTCTGCTGTCCTGTGTTTAATTACATTAAACCTTTTTGGAAAATATATCCTCGCCTTCGTCTGCCTTCCTGCAACCACCCGTGACAGAAGATCGGACCAGCCCATATGGACAACAGGGCTATATTTGTTGCCATTGCTCAAGAGAGCACAGAATTTTTCACCTTTGTGGTGAACTTTGTTCGTCGAGCCATCATTAGCCCCCTCGACGATGAAACCCTCAAGCTGCTCTTCTGGACTGGGGCCAATTTCCACCAGGCCATTGACCTCCGATGGACTGAACTGGAGGAAAGCCATCAGCAGGTGTTTGGTGAGAGTCGCGTCCCGATCCAGAGAACAACCACCATCACCAGCAGCCACCGAGATCACCCTTCCAGAGTCTCGTCCTGCCGCGACCGCCCTTCCAGAGTCTCGTCCCGCCGCGACCGCCCTTCCAGAGTCTCGTCCCGCCGCGACCGCCCTTCCAGAGTCTCGTCCCGCCGAGGCCGCCCTTCCAGAGTCTCGTCCCGTTGAGACCACCCTTATAGAGCTTCTTCACGTCATGCCTATCGAGCCCTCTGCAAAGATGGCCGCCGCGTCACAGCCTGAGCCCTCGGCAAAGATGGCCGCCACCTGAGTCCTCAGCCACGATGGCCACCGATGCCACACCGCCTGAGCCTTCAGCCACGATGGCCGCCGCCACTTCAGAGCCTGTTCCTGTCCCTAGACCTGTTCCTGCCCCAATAACTGTTCATGTTCCTAGACCTGTTCCTGCCCCAAGAACTGTTCCTGTTCCCAGACCTGAGTCTGTCCCCAAGCAAGTATCTGTTCCTGAGCCTGTATCTGTTCCCGAGCCTGTTCCCGAGCCTGAGATGGTTCCTGAGCCTGTTCTTGAACTCCCACCCAGCCTCCCTCTCTCACCTCCTCCCATCATAATCTCCTCATCCATGCCTCCACTGCTTCCTGTCAGCCCCTCAGCTCACCCTTATTCCACCATCAGGGATGTGGGGTTGCCGCGGGTCTGCCAGTCTCCAGCTCCATCATGGTCCGTAGATCCCCGATCTCCGCGACCAGGACTCCACCTCGGCCCATCGGTCCATTAGCTCTACCTTGGCTCTCACCTCCCTCACTGTGGTCCATCAGTCCACCTGCTCCGCCGGGCTCCCTCGTCCCTCCGGCTCCGCCTTGGTTGTTCGTCGGCCTGCCCTCACCTCTGGCTCCGTTGGGCTCCTCACTCCCTCCAGCTCCACCTTGGTCCTCTGTCCCTCCGGCTCCACCGCGCCCTTCTGGATCCCCGCCTTGGGTTCCTCAGCATCGCCTTGGTCTGTCGGCTCTCCGGCTTCATCCGGATATCCTCTTCCACCTGCTCCGCCTCTGTCAGTCGGCCCCCTGGAGTCGCCTGCCCTGCCTCCACCATGACTCCTCCCTCCGCCTGCTCCACCCTGGCCCGCCTGCACAGCCTGCTCCGCCCTGGCTGCCTGCACCGTCTGCTCCGCCCTGGTCCCTCCTGCCTTCTGTCTGCCCTTCGTCCTCCTCCTGAGCCCCCTCCCTCCGCAGTTGGTCTATATACGGCACGAGGACGTGCCTACTGGGAGTACTGTCACGTGGCAGTGTATGTTTGGACTGTCAGTTTGTGTTTTGATTTGTTCCTGTTTTCCTTTGTTCTTTTCCCGCCACTCCTTCATTTCCATGGTTACCATCATTATCAGTTCAGTTGTATCACCTGTTTAGTCATCATCGTCATCTGTATCACCTGTGTTCTGTTAATCAGTGTAATCTGTGTTTGTATTTAAGGTCTGTTCTGTTTGTCTTCGTCCGATCTCCGTTACATTTAGTGTGTGTTGCTACCTGTTCTGCTGTCCTGTTTAATTACATTAAACCTTCGTTTTGGAAAATATATCCTGCAACCACCTGTGACAGTTTTATTAACTTATTGTTTAATTTCATTTTCAGATCCTTACTTGTCTTGGCTATTGTATGTTAAATGATCATCTGACTGTCTTTTGTTTCCTAATTGTACATCTGTATTATCTGTATTATGTGTGTTATTTGTCAAAATTATGTAAAGTGTTCTTGAAATATTGACCAGTGCTATATAAATAAAACTTATTATTATTACTTATTTTAATGTGTTGAATTACATATTAAAGCACATTTAAAATATGTGATTATAATTTAAACTTTAGTGTGTTATTCATTATTACATTTAAAGTTGATATATTTTAAAAGGTTAGTTCACTCAAAACGTCTCAGGTTACACATGTAACCATGGTTCCCTGAGAAGGGGAATGAGGCGCTGCGTCCCCATGGAGGGAGCTATGGGGAATGCCTCCGGCGTGACCGGTGTCTGAAGCATGAGTCTAAACACGTCCCTAAGGTGCATACCAGCAACGAGATCATAGACTGGAGCTTCTCAAGAAGTGAGGCCTCAAAAGTGTGACTCTAAAGAGAGGAACCCTAACTACGTTCATATTCAGGCCAGCTTCCAAGGAGGCTCACAGAGAGCCTAACGCTCTGAAGATCTGTTCAAGACAGCCCTGAAGAGTGAAGGCCTCAAACAAGAGGCCTAGCAAACTCTCCAACCCAAGGGCAGTACTGAGAAAGCTCAGAAAAAGCTAAAACTCGTTTAAACTATAAAAGACACTCTAAATCGAGAGGAGACTTAACAATGCCCCACGCTAAGGACATCTTTCAAGGAGGCTCACAGAGAGCCTACAACCTGCAATTGCTATCCTAGCGGAGGTCTCAATAAGATAACTCTCTAGCGAGAGGAGGTCTAGCAATACTCGCAGCAGACAAGGAGGATCACAAAAAGCCTAACAACTTAGCAAACATTAGCCGAGCACTAGGGGAGGAGGCCTCAGCATGACAACTCTCTAAATTGAGAGGAGACCTAATGACACCCCATGATTAGCATATCTCTACAACTCGCAATTGCTAATCCTAGCAGAGCACTGGGGAGCAGAGGCCTCAATAAAGATAACTCTCTCTAGCGAGAGGAGGCCTTAGAATGCCTGCGGTAGCCAAGGAGGCTCACAGAGAGCCTAACAACTTAGCAAACTGCTCTAGGAGCCGAAGCCTCAACATGGCGACTCTCTAAATCGGGAGGAGACCAAACCATGCCCCACAGAGAGCCTAACAACTTAGCCCTAGGCTGAGCTCAGAAGATGGAGGCCTTATAATAATGACTCTCTCTCTCTCTCTCTCAATGCTGCCCCAGACGGAACTCTAAGGAGCAATTTCTATAAAAGTAGAAGCCAAGGAGGCTCAAAGGGAGCCAAACAACTTGACAATACTGCCTACTAAAAAGCAGGAGCCTCAAAAGATGATTATCATAACGAGAAGAAGCCTAACAATGCCCCAGAGCTAAGAGACAGATAAGTAGGCTCAGAGAGCCCAAAACCGCTTCCTGAGGAGGCTCTGTGGAGCCTAATCAATTCGATCCGGATGCAGGTGAAGCTCAAAGAGTGGAGGCTAAAATAACTTTCTATAGCAAGTGGAAGCCCATGGTCCTAAAGACACTGACCAAGAAGGCTCAAAAGCCTGACAACTCAGCATTACTGCATGGTGGAGCTCTGCGGATGGAGGCCCCCACATGACAACTCTCTAAAGTGAGAGGAGGCCTAGCAACATCCTACACTCAGAACAGCTTACCAAGGATTACTTGATGACGCTTTCTGAGCAGAGCTCTAGGAAGCGGATGCCCAAAAATACTTCCATAAAATAAACAGTCAGGCAGTAAGGCAGATGTTGGAATAAAAACATACTGCCAAAAACATCATAGGTCCAGCTTCAGGGTCAGATGTAAAAGTGTGTCAGAGTCCCACCTGACCTCAGTCAGGAGACGGGCCAGCCCCCTTTGTGGCTTGAGGTGTAGATCTGGACCGGCTTGGTATAAAGGTCTTAAAAGTCGTGGAGTGCGCCGCCGCCTCCCAAAACGTCCTGACCACTGAATCTCGGAAGGCGAATCTGGTGCATTGAGGATAATTTTTTTTTTTTTTAGGTTTTAGCCAGGTAGCCATCTCAGGTTTACCCAGAGATGTCTCTCCATAGCTACCATGGATCGACCGATTGCGGCAGCAGTCTAATTTGTGCACTGATAGCCAAATCTTCAGGGGGGAGCCCCTGGCCCTGGTCCAGGTCCTTAAGCAGTTCATCCTGGTAGGCTTGTAGCACAGCCATTGTGTGCAAAGCCACCCCAGCCTGACCTGCTGCAACATATACTCTACCATTCAGACGTGATGTAACACGCAGTGGCTTAGTTGGCAGAAATGTCGTCTTCAATGTGGATGCCTCACCTACCCAGAGATAGCTGGCCAGCGACACAAAACCATATTCCTGCATCCTCTCCACATCAGCATAGTTTGCCTGTGCACGATGGATGCAAGCAGAATATGGCTTTCCCAAGATCTCCGCCCCTCAGTGTAAAGATCTGGGAGATAGAGAAGACTTGTTTGAGCTTGGTGGTTAAATCCCAACAGGAAGCGTTCATCAAGGCAGCTGCGAGGGAGCTCACACTTCTCACGCTTCTCTGGCAGATCTAATCTTTCTGTGGTGCGAGACATAACGTCCAACAGCTCATCATATGTGGGGCAGGGGGGCTGTGAGTACTCCTCGGTCTCAACAGCCTCATCCTGCTCATCTCGTTCTTGCCGGCGAGCTCCACTTGCGAGCCCCACAATTTCAGTCTTTTACTCACCTCAGCTGCAGCGGGTCCTAAACCACGAGGTAGAGATGGCTGTCCTGATTTCCTCGAGAAAAGGGACAAACGAGAGTGAAGCTTCCTCATGGAAGAGGGCTCACAATGCACGCATACAGCCTCCACAAGGATGCCCCTCGCCCAGGCACAAAACGCACATATCATGTGTGTCATCAGATGTCAGGAAACACTGACACTGATGAACACACTTCCTGAAATTCATAGTTCTATTGCTGGCTATAGTTTGCCTATTTAGACACGCTCAAACAGACAGTCTCCTGAAGACAAGAAAAAGGATGACATATTTCACAGGTGCCCTTTTCTACTCAAGGTTGCACCAATGGTGACTTCGTAGGCTGCCACCTGTCAATGTCACGTTCATTGTCATGTTTAGACTCATGCTCGTAGTGCCCTCTAGGGGATGCAGCGAGAGTTCCCTTTTGAAACGGAAATTAAAATTGTGTTGTTAATTACTCACCCTCTTGTCATTCCACACCCATAAGACCTTTGTTCATCTTCGGAACACAAATGAAGATATTTTTTATTAAATCAGAGAGCTTTCTGTCCCTCCATTGGGAGCAACGCAACATACACAAAACAAACAAAGCACTTGCGTCGCTTCATTAAATTGAGGTTTAAACCACTGGAGTCATATGGATTACTTTAATGATGTCTTTCCTATCGTTCTGGACCTTGAATGTTTAAGTTGCGTTGCTCCCAATGGAGGGACTGAAAACTCTCAGATTTCATAAAAAATATCTTAATTTGTCTTTCGAAGATGAAAACAATAAATCAGCACACAAATGTCAAAGTTACAGCACTCACAACAAGACACTTGAGCTTCATTCCGCCACATTTTTGCTACATCAGAGTTTGTCCCCATCTTTCTGAATGAAATCAACAAGGCTGTGTTTAACACAGCTCATGATGTAGAGGTTGGGACGTGGTGACAAGCTAGAGGGTGAGCAGCACATTCAAAAATAAATAAATAAGTGGACGGATGCATTAATGGCAGCAGCAGGTCACTTGTCTCTGCCTCACAGGAAGTGCTATCCTGTAAAAACTCACTGCGACATCTCACCGGCCACATCCAACACGTCTGAAGGAGCATCATTTGTTCTTTCCATGGTTCTTACAAACCGCTCATTTGTCATAAAACACCTTTAGAGTGGTTCTAGTGAGGGGGGAAGGATGCTATTCAGATATTTTGGATGGAGCTTTAGTGATAAGCCAGACTTGAGAAACACAGAGAAAGAGAGAACAGAACAAAACACAATCATTTGAGGGCTTGAACATACCTGGTAGGTCAAGGCGGCAGGGCTTGTTAGCAACTGCAGAGAAAGGTCAGGTGACTTTAGATTTGAGCATAAAATAACTAACAGAGCATAAAATAAACTATTCTTGCTCTTAGTCAGAGTTAAAGATTTAAAAACTAATTTATTTTAGAAATGAGGGAAATTGCTTTGTACAAGCCTCTCTGGACTCCTGCACTTCTGTTCTGTTATTTTGTCTCAGCATGTCAACAGATGTTCAGAAACTAATTCAAACAAACTCCAGGCTCATTGGAAATGCGTGACTGCTAAAACGTATAGGCCTACCTATACACACATTTCACTGCAGTTTACAGCTGAAATAAACACAAGTGGGCAGTAAAAAAAAACAACCAATTGTATTTATTTTCAAAATTATGATTACAGGTACAGATTATCGATAAATAAATTTTAGCAAGGTTCCTTGCGCAATCAAAATACTTAATAATAGTGCATGATTTGTAAACAGGTTTTTTTTAATGTTTGCACCACACAATCAACTCCATATGTGCACTTTACTTACACAGTGAGTACACACAGTACTCATTAAAGAGTAGGCAAAAAGAACCCAGATGACCTACTACTTCCGGTGAGATTCTGAAGTGCGCATCCGATGGACACTTTACTATCCCATGAGGCTGCAGGAGAGGATTTGTGAATGGCAGTGAAGCACACAACTGACGCTGGTAGGACACATGACAGTGACAACATGGCAAATGTAGTACATTCATATTCATACTATATATGACGTCACCATTGGTGCGACCGTACTACATACTTTTTTAGGGGCTCGCAAAGTAAGCACTTATTAAGAATAAGCGTTTCACTTTTTTTTCCCTTAACACATTCTATTGACTATAAGGGACGTTGCACCAACATCTACTAACTCACATTAGAGTGTTAGTCGAGTATTAGTAGACTGGTAGGGTTAGAGTTAGAATAAGTTGACATATACTTGCAAAGTTCCCTATCGTCCGGTCACTATGTCGTACGTCGTGGTGACCGACGAATAGGAATCTTGCTAGAGAGGCCAATCTACTTCGAGTGAAACTAAAACAAGCCAATACACATTGGCGTGCAATCATTTGCATCAGCTGTGCAGCCTCGCAGCGCGGGTATAATAAGCAGCTGGTAATGATTGCACTTCAGCTTTTTGCTTCGGAGCCAAGCACTTCGATGCTCTCTACTAGAGTGACTTCAAAAAAGACAAGCCTTTCTGGACCTCTCCATCTTCGGTGCGGGCGTGACAGCACAGCAGTGTGAGCGGTCTTTTCTCTCTCCCTCTCTCTCTCTCTCCCTCCCTCTCTCTCTCTCTTTCTTTTTTGTTTTTGTCAATTGATCAAAAAACAAAAAGCTGTTATCACAGCTGGTAAGGTGTGCCTGAGAGCGCTCAACGGCCGTTTTCACGGCTGGTAAGACCAGCAGCAGAGAGACAGCGCACAGACAGGTGCACATTCCTGTCTGTGTTCGTGGTGGCCATTCCCCTGCGTGCTTCAGCACCAGTGAGAGCAGTCCCTAAAAGAGCTTACACAGATAGAACGCGTCTTTTTAATGATGACATTCTATCTGTGTGTTTCTGGATGTGGTCGTTACCTGGGATCACGGGATGGTCACAATCGCTGCCTCGTGTGTCTGGGCATTGAACACGCTGAGGCAGCTTTTGTGGGTGAGTCATGTACCCATTGTGGGAAGATGATCATGGCGGAGCTACGGTCGAGACTCTTGTTCCTGCAAAGGGGAGGAGTCCCCGTGCCTCTACCTCAATCCAATCCCCCTCAGAGGGTTGCTTTGGGCAGTGACATGGGAGACCTGAGGATTACTGTGAGTGCGTCTCCTTCGGGGGAACCAACCCCCTAGGAGCCCTCACACCTCTCACGCTCCGCAGCCAGTTGAGCCGCCATTGGAGAAAGCTGGACCATCCTCGAGGTGTGTACGGTTGTCTCCTTTGGTGCTCCCCGCGAAGACCAGATGTCGATCGCTGTATCGGAGGGTGGGTCAGACTTCTCCACGGATGACGACTCGGCACCGCTACCTCCTTCGGGTGTGTCAGCGGTGCCCGAGACGTACCCAGAGATGATGGCCATGCTTTCCCGGGCCGCCAAACCCTCGAGGTTGGACGATTGGTATCTCGGGGTGGCACGCGCTGGTTCTCAGCAACCCACCCCAGTGCCTTTCTTCCCGGAAGTGCATGAGGAGCTTACGGGGATGTGGACGGCACCTTTTACTGCCAGAAACCGTTCCGGTGGCTCCTCCTCCCTCACCACCCTTGATGGCGGGGCGAGCGGCTAAGGGATACACGCGTATCCCACCAGTGGAACGGGCCATTGCTATGCAGCTGTGCCCTAACTCCACTTGGCGCGGAGAACCGTATCTTCCTTCCCGGGCCTGTAAGTACTCGTCCATTTAACCAGCAAGGCTTACAAGGCCTGCGGGGAAGCTGCCTCTGCCGTGCACGCCATGGCGTTGCTGCAGGTCCATCAGGCCAAGGCACTGAAGGTCCTACACGAGGGTGGTCATGATCCCCAAGTTCTCCAGGAACTTCGTATCGCGACGGACCTCGCGCTTCGTGCGACGAAGGTGACCACGCGGTCGGTGGGTCATGCGATGTCCACTTTGGTGGTCCAGGAATGCCCTCTCTGTCTGTGTCTGGCCGACATGAGGGAGACCGACAAGCTCTGGTTCCTTAACTCCCCCATGTCCCAGACCGGCCTCTTTGGCGACACGGTCGAGAACTTCGCCCAGCAGTTCTCGCTGTACAAAAGCAGACTGAGGCCATCAAACACATCCTGCCGCAGCGGTCAGCTGTTGCCTCCACCCCACCGCCTGCGGCTCCTCAGTCTGCTCGTCACCGAGGGCAGCCTCCTGCGTCTGCCCCTGCTCCCACGCCACAGCAGCAGCCTCCATCTAAACGGCGCCATGGAGCCAGTCGCAGGCAGGCTGCCCCGCCCGTCAAGGCCCCCGCCAAGAAGGGCGGCAAAGCCAGAAGCAAGCGTCCCTAGGACGGGCGACCCAGAGATGGAAGGGACTGCTCTCCAGGAGACGATTACCGCATTGTTCCATCCCCCGGAAGAGGGCCGGGTGGAAAATCCTCATTTTCCTTTTGTTTTTGTTCCGCCGCTGGCCTCAAAACCAGCGGTACCCAAATTTTCAATAAAAGAGCAGGTTCTTCCATCTCTGGGTCCGAAGAGGGCCCAGAGAGCAGTGGGGGGAGAGAATCCTCACCACTCTCATCTGCCTCTTCTATCGTCAGCAGGCAGCAGTGTGCAGTTCGAGAACGCAACCAAGCCGCCTCCTGCACCTCCTGCCTCGTGGAACCAGGAAAGTGTTGCACAGCATACTCAGACTCCGCTACGGGCCGCCTCCCAGAGAGAGCCTCCAGAGCCGAGTCCCTATGTTCTACCTCGCTGCCCCACTCCGGGTACGCTTGCACGGTCTCTGCGAGCCTGGTTAGCGCACCCCAGTCCGTCTCGCTGGCTCATTCGGACCATCAGGCTCGGCTATGCGATTCAGTTCGCCCGGCATACCCCCAAGTTTCAGGCCATCGACTCCTACTGGCAAAGGACACGATAGAGCTGGTCCCTCCAGCCGATATCAGGGCGTCAGGGCAATGCATTTTCGAATGCATCCGTCCCCAAGACTGGTTTGCAGCGATCGACCTGAAGGACGCGTACTTTCATGTCTCGATTCTTCCTCGACACAGGCCGTTTCTGCGCTTTGCGTCCGAGGGTCAAGCATATCAGTGCAAGGTCCTGCCCTTCGGGCTGTCCCTGTCTCCCTGTGTCTTCACGAAAGTCACGGAGGGGGCCCTTGTTCCCATGAGAGAACAGGGCATTCGCATTCTCAACTATCTCGACGACTGGCTCATACTAGCACACTCTCGAGATCAGTTATGTGAACACAGGGGTCTCGTGCTCAGGCACCTCAGCCAGCTGGGCCTTCAGGTCAACTGGGAAAAGAGCAAACTCGCCCCCCGTGCAGAGGATCTCTTTTCTCGGTATGGAGTTGGATTCAGTCGCACAGACAGTGCGCCTCACAGAGCAACGCGCTCAGTCTGTGCTGAACTGCTTGAACACGTTCAAAGGCAGGATGGCGGTCCCACTGAAATTCTTTCAGAGGCTCCTGGGGCATATGGCAGTGGCAGCAGCGGTAACTCCGCTCGGGCTGCTCCATATGAGACCGCTTCAGCACTGGCTTCACGGCCGAGTCCCGAGATGGGCGTGGCATCACGGCACTCACTGGGTGACAATCAGGCAGGAGTCCCCTTGGAACAGGTGTCCAGGCATGCTGTGGTATTCACAGATGCCTCTGCCACCGGCTGGGGTGCCACGTACAATGGGCATGCAGTGTCAGGGGTGTGGACGGCCCCCCAACTGCATTGACACATCAACTGCCTCGAGTTGCTAGCAGCACGTCTCGCTCTGAGCTGCTTAAAGAGACCGCTACAGGGCAGAGACGTGCTGGTCCCTACGGACAACACTACGACCGCTGCGTACATCAACCGTCAAGGTGGTCTACGCTCCCGTCGCATGTCGCAACTCGCCCGCCATCTCCTCCTCTGGAGTCAGAAGCATCTGAGGTCGCTTCGAGCCATGTATGTCCCCGATGTGCTCAACCGTGTGGCCGACGAGCTGTCATGAGCTGTGCTCCCAGGAGAATGGTGACTCCACCCCCAGGCGGTTCAGCTGATCTGGAGAGAGTTCGGGGAGGCTCAGGTAGACCTGTTTGCCTCCTCAGAGACCTCCCACTGCCAGTTGTTTTACTCCCTGACCGAGGGAACACTCGGCACAAACGCACTGGCACACAGCTGGCCCTGGGGCGTCCACAAATATGCATTTCCCCCAGTGAGCCTACTTGCACAGACCCTGTGCATAGTCAGGGAGGACGAGGAGCAGGTCCTTCTGGTGGCTCCCTATTGGCCCACCCGGACTTGGTTCCCAGAACTCATGCTCCTCGTGACAGTCCCTCCCTGGCCCATTCCTCTGAGGAAGGATCTTCTGACTCAGAGACGGGGCACCCTATGGCACCCACGTCCGGACCTCTGGAAACTCCATGTCTGGTCCCTGGACGGGACGCAGAGGTTCTAGGTGACTTACCCCCCAGAGGTACTTAACACCATCACTTCTGCACGAGCTCCATCTTCGAGACGTACGTACGCCTTGAAGTGGAACCTGTTCGTCGAATGGTGTTCCTCTCGCAGAGAGGACCCCCAAAGATGTTCGATAGGGTCAGTGCTTTCCTTCTTGCAGCAAGGGTTGGAGCGAAGGCTGTCTCCCTCCACCCTCAAAGTACATGTTGCCGCTATTTCAGCATATCATGACCACATAGATGGCAAAACAGTTGGAAAGCACGACCTGGTCGTCAGGTTCCTTAGGGGGGCGAGACGTTTAAATCCTCATCGTCCCCCCTCCATACCCTCTTGGGACCTTTCCTTGGTGCTTCGAGCACTTCAGGATGCTCCCTTTGAGCCTTTGCAGTCAGCAGACTTAAAGCTTCTCTCCTTGAAGACTTTGCTGCTGATTGCACTGGCCTCGATCAAGAGGGTAGGGAACCTGCAAGCATTTTCAGTCGACGAATCGTGCCTAGAGTTCGGGCCGGGTGACAACCATGTTGTACTGAGACCCCGGCCTGGCTATGTGCCCAAGGTTCCTTCCACTCCCTTTAGAGATCAGATAGTGAACCTGCAAGTGCTGCCCCTGGAGGAGGCAGACCCAGCCCTAACTCAAAGCGTCAGGACCTCAGACCAGCTCTTTGTCTGTTACGGAGGCCAGCAGAAAGAAAGGCTGTCTCCAAGCAGAGGATGGCCCACTGGATAGTGGATGCCATCGCCTTGGCTTACCAAGCTCAAGGTGTGCCCTGGTTGCATGGTTGCGACAGGTTGCGTCAGGTTGCATGCACACTCCACAAGAGGCGTTGCATCCTCCTGGGCGCTGGCACGTGGCTCCTCGCTAACAGATATCTGTAGAGCTTCGGGCTGGGCGACACGTAAAACGTTTGCTAGATACTATAGCCTATGTGTAGAGCCCGTGTCCTCCCGTGTTCTCACCCTAAATGGGTAGAAGCACTGTGAGTACCGGCTCTGTTGGCTTGCTGCACCCTACTGTGCATCCTTATTGCTCCAGAGTCAAACCTGTTGAGTCCTCCAACACCCTCGTCCCGGACATGGCGGAGTGTCCGGTGCCAGGCCTTTATCCGCTGAATCCTTGAGAACCGGGTCTAGGCTGGGTCCCATATGGTTGACCCTACGGGGATCCCATGTGTGTATATTCTCCACGGCTGCTCCTAAACGGAAGCTTGTGTCTTTCCCTTGGGCTAAGTCACCCACTATTCATATGAAGTACAACCCTCAGGTTAGTCCATATGTGTATTCCCACATAACTCTCCTTAAGAATGTGGCTCCCGCAGCGTTCCCCTTCCTCAGATCGGGCACGCTTTCCCAGTGTTATCCAATAATCTCACTGTATGGGTTATCATGGAACAACAGTGACAGATACACTCAGTGTAAGCCCTCTCCTATCGTCCTTCCAGGCAAGAAGGTGTGGAGGCTTACACAGGGCGCTGGATGGGGTGCAGCAGCTGTGGCGCTTTGGTAGGGATTTCTATTCGTCGGTCACCACGACGTACGTCATAGTGACCAGACAATAAGAAACGTCTCGGTTACATATGGTAACCCTCGTTCCTTGAGGGAGGGAACGGAGACGTACGTCCCGTCGCCACATCTGCTGCTGCCTGCCGGGGCGACCAGCTTTTCAGGCTTGGCTCCTCAGCAAAAAACTGAAGTGTAGTCATCACCAGCTGCTTATTATACCCACGCTGCGAGGCTGCACAGATGATGCAAATGATTTCACGCCAATGTGTATTGGCTTGTTTTAGTTTCACTCGAAGTAGATTGGCCTCTCTAGCGAGATTCCTATTCGTCGGTCACCACGACGTACGTCTCCATTCCCTCCCTCAGGAAACGAGGGTTACCATATGTAACCGAGACATTACTTATAGTCAGTAGAATGTCTGTTGGAGGACCATCACAATAAAGAGTTAGCAAATATTAAGCAGACAGTCTACTAATACTAATAGGAGTTAGTTGACTCCTGTAGTTGCAAAGTTACTAATAGTCAACAGAATGTGCAAAAGGGACCATCAAAATAAAGTGTTCCCAGAATAAAGTACCTACTCAAGAGAGTGTATGATTTCAGATGCAGCCAAGGTGGACAAGCTCGCATCTGCAATGGAGAGAAAAATTGTATCGCTTATAGCCTTTCTTGTGTATGTGTCACATGAAAAGTGCAGTGAAATATGTACCCAGAAAGCAACAAATTGTTCAATGTTCACAAATAGAGAATACATTTTTTTTTTTTTATCTTTTAAAGGTATTAAAGGAAAAATAAAATAGTAAAACCATTAAAAACAATTCTGTTGGATTCTGATAACTATCTTGCTTCATAAAATAAATGTTTTGCTGTACTTCTAGCAACAGATTGTTGATGTGAAGTATGCTTATTTGTGAGAATATGACAGCTGAAATGACTCAACTATGATTCATATCTGACAGCATGTGCTCAGACAGAGAAAGAATCTTATAAAACAAGAAAAAAAGAAAAAGAAAAAAAAAGAAACACATTTCTTTTAACCTTAGGTTGTGTTTGGATCATTTTTACCCGGAGAGGATTTTCCTGTACCCGAAAATGCTAGTTCATGTTATGTTCATGTTAGACTTTACTCACCCAGAGTCTAACAACTTCCCAAAAATGTTTTTATACTTTTTGTAATTCTTTGTGTGGTTTCTTCCACATTGTAACAAAAATTACCGGCCTAAAAAAAAATTGCTTTTAAATCTCTCATTATGCTACATCATCACCAAATATTGTAACATAATCCACTGGAAGCGAGCTTGAAGAACCCAAGTACATTTTTATTTAAATCCAATGTAAACAAATAATAAATAAAACTTGACTCGGCAGGGCTTGAGTAAACTTGACCAGGCTCAGAAACAAAACTCACCGAACAATGAGTTACACAAACATTACTAGACAAAGTAACAATTAAGGCAAACATAAGGTATTAAATACACAAGGACGGATGACTTAACAAGACCTGTAGACAATCAAGATAATGAACCAATGACAACATAACACAAACACATGAGACTTGGAAGCACATGCCATGATCACATGACGACAAGTGAATCACACTTGCATGTCAAAGGGGAGCATGTCAAAACAAAAGGCTTGTTTGAGATGAGCAAAATCTGCGCAGAACCGATCACCGGTGATCAGCGCGAGATGCATGCCGGTTAGAAATGTGTCCGAGTGCGGTCCGCCTTGCTCTGATGTCATGTTGACGTATGTCAAAAAATTCTCGCGAGTGCAAGGCAGACATGTCGTCGGATTTTGCAGTCGAGCGCAGTTGCTCTCCAACGACTGCGCTGATCAAAAGCACAATAGGCTTGTTTGAGATGCGCCTAGCCTCGCCTGAAATGTGTGCGAGAGTAGGCGGCTGCAGTGAGGGGAGGAGTGAAAAAAGCGCAGGCAAGACGGACAGTTCTCTCTTCTCGCAATGGATCTGACACCTGTGAGATCAAAGATGGATATCGCGGGATTCACGATATTCACGCTCGTGCACGGTGTTGCTAATAAACTGGATGTAATTTAAGTTCTGTTGCTTTTATATTAAAATAAATAAAATGAACAAGACACCCAAAGTACTTGTTATTTAATTCCATTCCAAATACATGTTTATCAATATTTTTTTCTTTAATACAGACATATGTGTTTTTATTTATTTTATTTTTTTATAAAAATTAAATTGCATAACCCAAAGAGATCGCACTGTCAGATAGTTTGGGAATATTCACACATAAAATATACACATAAAACATGATATTAGAGTTTTAAAATCAAACATTTTAAAAGAGAACAATACATCACAGTTGTTTAAACCAATGAGCATTAAGCTGTGTCGTCAGCAAGTCGTTTCCCATCATGCTTTTGATCAGCGCAGTCAGTGGAGAGCAACTGCGCTTGCCTGCAGAATCCGACACATCTGCCTTGCGATCGCGAGAGATTTTTGACATACGTCAGCATGACATCAGAGCAAGGCGGACCGCACTCGGACACATTTCTAACCGGCATGCATCTCGCGCTGATCACCGGTGATCGATTCTGCACAGATTTTGCTCATCTCAAACAAGCCTAATGTGAAACGACTTTCTGACGACACAGCTTAATGCTGATTGGTTTAAACAACCGTGATGTATTGTTCTCTTTAAAAAGAAATAAATAATGATTTTAAAACTCTGATATCATGTTTTATGTGTACGTTATGTGTGAATATTCCCAAACAGTGCGATGTCTATGGATTTATGCAATGTAATATATATATATATATATATATATATATATATATATAAACATTTATTGATAAACACGTATTTGGAATAGAATTAAATAACAAGTAGGCTACTTTGGGTGTCTTGTTCATTATATTTATTTTCATATAAAAGCAACAGAACTTAAATTACATCCAGTTTATTAGCAACACTGCACAAGCATGAATCAAGCGATATCCATATTTGATCTCGCAGGTGTCAGATCCACTGCGAGAAGAGAACTGTAGGCTTGCCTGCGCTTTTTTCACGCCTCCCCTCAGTGCAGCCGCCTACTCTCGCATTTCAGGCGAGGCAAGGCACATCTCAAAGAAGCCTAAAAACCACAAATGGTTTATCTTACTTTTCTTTCAATTAGGACAGGTTTTATTTCTTTTGGAATTGATCGATCACAGGCCTTATTTATCTGAGCTTATGTGGGCTACTTCAGTTTTTGAGTGAAAAAAAGTGTTTTGGATAATTTTGTCAATTTTACATAAAATATGTTTTTTTTTTTTTGTTTTGTTTTTTACTGTTAATCACACTAGTGTTATTTTAATGTTTAATCAGGAAATTTGTTTTGAAATACTTTTATTTTGTAGAAAATGGCACAAAGTCATACTTGTGGTGTTCAGGGTAAAAAATGACCAGCCTACAAAAAAATTGCTTATAAATCTCTTTTTATTCTATTTTTGTCACCAAATATTGGATTCAATCTTTTTGTCAAGTTGTTTTCTTTAAATTAGGACAGGTTTTGTATTTATTTTTGAAACTGATTGATTGTAGGCCTCATTGATCTGAGCTTATATTGGTAAAAAAATTATCACCCATTGAAAATGAATGGGGGAGTCGAAAATCAGATAAACAATTAGTATTCAGGAGTGTGCTCATCATGTTCATTTACATGTACATGTGGGCTTGTAAAAATAAAGGCCTCAGACCTGTACATGTGTAGATACATGCATACTTGTGCACCTGCGCGCGCACACACAGACACACACACACACACACACACACACGTTCATGTACACAAATAAACTATTTTGAGTATTACAGGCTTTCTTTTTCACAGAGATGAACTTTATCTTCAAATCAGTGTGGCTCAGATCGATGACAACTAACTGAAAGAAAACAAGTTGACAAAAAGATTGAATCCAATATTTGGTGATAAAATAGCATAATATATTTATAAGCTATATTTTGTAGGCCGGTCATTTTGGACCGGAAACACCACAAGTGTGACTTTGTGCCATTTTGTACAAAATAAAACCATTTCAAAACAAATTTCTTGGTTAAACATTAAAGCACAATAGTGTGATAAACAGTGCAATTTTTTTCCTATTTTATGTCAAATTGACAAAAATATCCAAAAATAATGTTTTGTTTTTTTTTTCACTCAAAAACAAAGGTACATAAGCTCAGATAAATAAGGTCTACGATTGACCAGTTCCAAAAATAAATACAAAACATGTCCTAATGGAAAGAAAACAAGCTGACACAAAGATTGAATCCAATATCTGGTGATAAGGTAGAGATTTATAAGCATTTTTTTTTTTTTTTGCAGGCCATTTTTGACTATGAACATCACAAGTGTTATAGGGTTTTCAACACAGCACAAGGGTTAAGCTGATTTAATACCAGAATCACTTGTGACACAACCATGGATGTGTGAAAGAATTGTAAGGTCGAAATTACTGTGTTTTTTTATGCTGAAGATAAACTGAATTGCCCATGCTAATTTTATCACCGGAACGTTTTATTCCTCTTGTTTGTAATGTTTAACATGTTTAGAGAGGTCTGACCTTCACTTCAGAACTCAATGAGTTCAGGAAATCAACAATGAGGAAAATAGTTCATTTAAATATCTAAACCTGCAGCAGAAAAAGCAAATTACATATTTGACCTTTGGCTTCAGAGGTGAGTTCATAATAGCTACTTTAACAAATAACAAAAAAGTAGCATGGTGTTTTTTGGAGTTATTTTTTTCCCTTTAGTACATGGCAAAATTGAGCAGTAGTCCTTAACTGGCTTTGCTTACAAGTGACCATTAAAAACAGTACTAAATTAGTTTTTTTATTGTTCAATCTATTGTTCTTTTTGTCTGTAAGGCCTATAAACCTTCAAACTTCAAGGCATTTTAAATGTTTTATCAAAACTTTCAAACAAGACTTTGTCAAGTCACATATATTTCTATAGCGCTTTTTACAATACAGATTGTTTCAAACCAGCTTTATAGTGATAAAAGGAATGCAAAGTTTGTTTTGGCTGTTCAGCAGCTCTAGAAGAAAATAGTGTCATTGTCCAGCTTAAGTAAGTTCAGTGTTGATTAATTTCTGTTGTAATAAGTTAGTAATTTAGTATATTTATGATACAGCATCTCTGGAGAAAACAGTGATGTCATCATCCAGCTCAAATCAGTTCTCATACAATGGTGTCAATGCAGGCAGATCGGTCCGTGTACTTTTTGATCATTTCATTTCCTGTTTGTAAAGGAATAACGAGAAATGAAAACGCCTCGGTTACGACTGTAACCTCGGTTCCCTGAAGAGGGAACGAGCGTTGCGTCGAGAATGACGCTATGGGGAACGCTTTGCGTGATGACGTCTTGAAGCACATGTAAAATCAGTCCAATGGTGTGGCGGAACGTCAGAGGCGGGTGACGTCACGTACCAGGAAACTATAAAAGCCGGCCCGAAACAGAAAACGAAAGCTTCGTAAAAGTCTGAAGTCGAGCTGACAGGCATGAAGGAGATATGGCAAGGCGACGCAACGCTCGTTCCCTCTTCAGGGAACCGAGGTTACAGTCGTAACCGAGGCGTTCCCTTTCAAGGGAACTCCCGTTGCGTCGAGAATGACGCTATGGGGAACGTCTATACCAACGCCTCCATAGCTACGAATGTCTGTCCTGTGTGTAATCTAG
Organism: Abramis brama; assembly: GCF_963993115.1. Classification (NCBI taxonomy): domain Eukaryota; kingdom Metazoa; phylum Chordata; class Actinopteri; order Cypriniformes; family Leuciscidae; genus Abramis; species Abramis brama. The sequence continues at coordinate 50,396,948 of NC_139965.1, read as the reverse complement.
AGAGCAGCACTAGGAAGACAAAACATGAGACCCTGGAGCAGAGTCTAGATCCAGAGAGTAAAACCTGACGAAAGTGTGCGGTGAGGACCAGCCTGCCGCATCACAGACGTCCTGTAAAGAAACTCCTGAAATAAGGGCCTTAGAGGCCGCCATACTCCTCGTCGAGTGCGACCGGAGAGCCAAAGGAGAAGGCTGCCCAGCCGCCTCATAAGCAAGTGAGATAGCCTCGACCACCCACTTGCTCATCCTTTGCTTAGACACTGGACCTCCTTTGTTAGGGGACCCAAAGCACACAAATAATTGATCACTTTTACGCCACAGGCTCTGTGGACATACGCGTCTAACGCCCGCACAGGGCAAAGCAAATTATTAGCCTCCTGGTCAGCATTTTGAAAGGGAGGAGGACAGAAGGCCTGCAGGACAATAGGTCTGACCACATTAGTGGGGACCTTGGGGATATAACCCGGTCTCGGATGTAGAAAAGCTTTCACCATACCCGGAGCAAACTCTAAGCATGACGGAGCAACCGACAATGCTTGAAGATCCCCAATTCTCTTGAGAGAAGAGATAGCCAGAAGAAAAAGAGCTTTCAAAGTTAGAAACTTCTCAGGAACCTCCTCAATGGGCTCAAAGGGGGCCAGGGACAGGCCTTGAAGTGCAATGGACAAGTCCCATGGTGGCACCCTAGAGCGAACTGCAGGCCTCAGCCTCCAAGTGCCACGAAGGAAACGAGATACCAAGGGGTCTTTCCCCACAGACATTCCACCCAAAGGAATGTGGTAAGCACCTACGGCCGCCACATAAACCTTTAAGGTGGACGGGGTCAGACCTGCAGTGAACCGGTCCTGCAGGAACTCCAGAACTGTACCAATTGGGCAGTTGACTGGATCCAACCGACGGTCACTACACCAAGAAGTGAAGACTCTCCACTTCAGGGCATAAAGTTTCCTCGTGGAGGGAGCTCTGGACTGTAGAATGGTCTCCACAACCTCAGTTGAGAGACCTGACTCTATGAGCTGGGCCCCCTCAGAGGCCAAGCCCACAGGTTCCACAGTTCTGGGCGGGGGTGAAATATCGAGCCCTCCGCCTGGGACAGAAGGTCCCTCCTGACGGGTAGCTCCAGAGGAGGCCCGTCGAGGAGCGACACAAGATCGGGAAACCATACTCTGCCCGGCCAGCGCGGGGCTATAAGAAGCAGGCAAACCCGGTCCCTGCGAACTCTCTCCAGAACTCCCGGGAGCAGAGCAACTGGGGGAAAAGCGTACAGACGTAGCCTCGGCCACGTCTGCACCATAGCATCCAGTCCCAGAGGAGCTGGATGCGTGAGGGAGAACCAAAGTGGACAGTGAGACGTCTCTCGAGACGCAAACAGATCCACTTGTGCTTGGCCGAACTCCCTCCATATCAGCTCCACCACCTCGGGGTGGAGCCTCCATTCCCCGGGCCTCGGCCCCTGCCTCGACAGAGTGTCTGCTCCTATATTCTGGACCCCGGGGATGTAAGCTGCCCTGAGTGACAGTAACTTCCCCTGGGACCACAAGAGGATATGGCGTGCCAAGTTGGATAACGGGCGCGAGCGCAAACCCCCTTGGTGGTTGATATAGGCGACTACCGACGTGTTGTCCGTGTGTACTAACACATGGTGTCCCCTGAGATCTGTGATAAAGCTCCTCAGAGCCCGGAAGACAGCTAACATCTCTAGGCGATTGATATGCCAGGAACGATGATGGTCTTCCCACAGACCTTGAGATGAGCGACCCTCCAGGATCGCTCCCCAACCCGTGAGGGAAGCATCCGTCGTTAGCAGTTTGCGACGACAAGGAGCTCCCAACACTGGGCCCTGGGACAGGAACCAAGGTTTCTTCCACATAACCAGGGCACGTAAGCATCGCCGCGTGACCCTGATTGTGCGAAATGGGTTGCCCCTCGGGGAAAACCCCCTGGTCCTGAGCCACCACTGCAGGGGCCTCATGTGCAGCAGTCCAAAAGGTATCACGTTGGAAGCTGCTGCCATGAGACCCAACAGTCTCTGGAACTGTTTGACAGTGAGTAGCTGGCCTAGCTTTACACTTTTCACAGCTGCAAGGATGGACTCTATACGTGGCGGTGACAGGCGCGCCTGCATCGACACTGAGTCCCAAACCACGCCTAAAAAAGTGGTCCTCTGGAGAGGAGAAAGCACACTCTTCTTGGCGTTCAGCCGTAACCCCAGCTCTTTCATGTGGGCGAGAACAACATCTCGATGTTGAACCGCCAACTGATGCGACTGAGCTAAAATCAACCAATCGTCGATGTAGTTCATGATGCGAATACCCTGGAGGCGCAGCGGCGCCAGAGCTGCATCCATGCATTTGGTGAAAGTGCGGGGTGATAAAGCTAGGCCGAATGGAAGAACACGATATTGGTATGCTTTGCCCCCGAAAGCAAACCTCAGGAACTTCCAATGACACGGACGGATGGAAATATGGAAATATGCGTCCTTGAGGTCTATCGTGACAAACCAGTCCTCGGACCTGATCTGTGGCACGATCTGTCTCAATGTTAACATTTTGAACTTGAGCTGCATGACTGACTCGTTCAGAACTCGAAGATCTAAAATGGGACGCAATCCCCCGTCCTTCTTTGGAACTATGAAGTACCGGCTGTAAAACCCGGTTTCCCTGTCGGAGGGAGGTACATATTCTATGGCCCCTTTCTCTAACAGAGTGTTCACTTCCTGTTCCATGACCAGAACCTGCTCGGGGCCCACCACTGTGGGCAGGACCCCCATAAACCGAGGTGGGCGTTTTTTGAATTGTATCTGATACCCTTTTTCCACGGTCTGCAGGACCCAACGAGAAACATTTGACAGTAGCTTCCACGCTGTCAAAGATTCTACTAGAGGTACCAGCCTCTCGAGACTGGTTTCTGGATTTTGTTGTTGTTGAGCAGTCAATTCGTCGCCCTGTAACGGCGCACCGGCAGGGAACGATCGAACAGACTGCTCTAACACCCTCCTCGGAGGGGGCGGGCATCCCGAGGCCACTACGTTTCCGGGTGGTCCTTGAGATATGTGCTCGCCGGAGACCGCTGCGCCCTGTAACACCGGAGGCGGCAGGGTTAGCAGAACGGTCCCCTGAGGGTACCGAAGAGAGACGGGCACCGTAAAAAGAGGTGTTAACCGCTCTGCTTCGGGGGGGACTACCCTCATTTGTCCTGAGCCCTCGGACGTCAGGATTTCTTCCCAGCAGCCTTCTTGGCAGTAATAACGGTCCGCAGATCCGCTCTACCCCTCGAAGACTGCTGGGTTTGAGCGCGCCCTCCGTGTCCCCGAGATTTTTGTGGGGGAGCACGGGAGGACACACTCTGCTTTTGAGTGGCACGATGATCAGCGCTCTTTTTAGAGGAGTGAGGCTGCTCCCGCTCAGCAGCCTCAATGAATGAGCGGCGGGGGAGAAGTTTCTGGAGTGCAGCAGCCTGTTTTGAAGCTTCTTGCGATTTAGCTACCGCACTGTTCACTGCATCTCCAAATAGCCCGACAGTAGAAACCGGAGCATCTAAAAGAACATGTTTTTCTCTATCTTTGATGTCACTCAGATTGAGCCACAGATGCCTCTCAGTGGCCACCAGGGCTGCCATAGACCGCCCGATTGATTTAGCGGTCTCCTTGGTGGCCCTGAGAGACAAATCTGTGGCTCTACGCAGTTCGGCTACTGTGTCGGGACCAATACCCCCGCCCTCCTCTAAATCACCCAGTAATTCTGCCTGATATGCTTGCATAAGGGACATCGTATGCAGACACGCTGCAGCTTGACCAGCGGCTGCATACGATTTATGAATCAGGGAGGAAGTGAATTTAACTGGTTTGGTGGGAAGTGTAGGAGCCTTCAGGGAAGATGCGGTTGCTGGAGAGAGATAGCTCGCAAGCGTCTCTTCCACCTTCGGCATCTCCCCATAACCATACTCTTTATATTTGTAGATGGAAGAGTAATGTGATGTTTGAGGTGTATATACTCTGTATGACATAGGTTTTCCCCACGATCTCGACACCTCGGTGTGGAGATCGGGGAAAAACGGAAGACTCCTACGCTGAGGCTGTGTACGAGATGGCAGGAAGCGTTCGTCGAGCTTGCTTTTCGAACGAACGTCCTGCCTATCCTCTGGCCACTCAAGAGAAAGTCTGTCAACTGCTCTTGTAACTACATCGAGCAGTTCTTCGAATGCATGAGACTGAGGTGGCGAATCCTCAGACTCAGCTTCAATACTCACAACATCCAACTCCTCAGAGCTGGATAGTTGCAGTATTGGTGCCTCTATCGGGGGGGAAGAAACCGCAGCGCGTGCTTCCACACCCTGATGAGAGGCACTGGATCTGTCAGTAAGAGGCTGAGATAAGGCAGAGCCCGTCTCAACATCCACTGACAGATCCATTTGCGAACCCCAGGTCTGAGATCGCCGCCGAGCCTCAGCCGCGGCGGGACCCGAGCCCTGGGGAACGTGGTCGGGATTGAACCGAGCCAACCGGGATCGGAGCGTCCGCAATGGAAGCGCACAGCAATGCACACAGTCACCACCCTCGAGTGCTGACTGGGCATGCTCCTCTCCCAAACAAACAACACAAAGAGTGTGTGTGTCACCTCCCGTTAAATAACGCGGGCAGGGATGGACACACACTCGATACTGCTGTTTGCTCGCCATATCTGAATAAATATATATATATATATATAGACAGACAACACCAAATAACAAGGACAGATTTCAACACAGAGCGCGACTGAAGACTCAGAAAGCTTTCGTTTTCTGTTTCGGGCCGGCTTTTATAGTTTCCTGGTACGTGACGTCACCCGCCTCTGACGTTCCGCCACACCATTGGACTGATTTTACATGTGCTTCAAGACGTCATCACGCAAAGCGTTCCCCATAGCGTCATTCTCGACGCAACGGGAGTTCCCTTGAAAGGGAACCAGTTTGTTTATTCGTTTTTTAAAACTAAACGAGCTGGTTTTCATTTCTCGTTTCATTTCTCCCTGCATTGACACCATTGTATGAGAACAGAGTTGAGTGGACGATGACATCACTGTTTTGAGATTTGAGAAATGAGATTTGAAATGAGAAATGAGATTTTGGCTCGATTTTTTATTTTTCGTTTGTGGTTTACAAATCGGCTTATGGGTTCGATATTTAATTTGCACACGTGGGCGGCGCTGAAACACCCCTTTCATCTGATTGGTCAAAACGCTCCGTCTTCAGTAGGCTACAAGCTTTTCTTTCTGTCAGGCAGAATAAGAGTCAGTACGAGTGTGGCACTGACAAATGCACTTTAATAAAATAATGTCTGAAACCACCACTCACTGTTAACTACGCACAATATTTGAAGCAGAAATATGTTGCTGGTCAAGTAATTCATGCTGCTGCAACTTGCAAGCGACCCCATTAATGTGAACCACAGTATATGCCAGATTATTTTAGCATGATGTATTTCCCATTGATAAATACAGTGCAAATAGTTCCGTCACTTTGGATAAAAGGGAAGTGGAAATAAAAATCAATAATAGGCTGAACTGTACCATGATAATTTCCTTACCATGAATTTCATTCATAAATAGGCCATATCTTTGTATCCACTCTCTAGTTTATTTTAAGATATTGTTAGTCACACTGGTTTTTGCATTTAATGTTTGTCCATCTGGAACTTTTATTTGTCATGAGCTCTATATTTTAAGATAGCCTACTAGAAAAAAATATGATTCAACAACACAAACTCTGTTTTTACGCGGCAAATTTGTTTTCCTTTCAAGTAGGCTATAGCCTACAAGTTATCCTGCTTTTTGCCATGGCTTGTCATACTGCCCAGAACAAACAATATTTTCTCCACACGAGATGTTTAAAAACTCTGCATGTAGTTTTTGTGAAGACAAGCGCATATCTTACAAAGGTTCCAGTTCTGTTTAGGCTATTGTAGTTTGTAATGCTTGTTATATTCCTAAATTTATATAGGCCTAACACATTTAAAGGTCCCCTATTATGGATTTTTGAAAATTACCTTTCATGTAGTGTGTAACATAGCTCTAAGTGAATGAAAACATCCTGCAAAGTTTTAAATCTGAAAGTGCACCGTATATAAAGTTATTGTCTTTCAAAAGTAAGAGTGGACTCTGAGTCAATTAAATGAATTGTTTTTCAAACGAGTCATGTTTCGTTGTGACGTCAAGACAAAACATTAGCATATTGCCCGCCCACTTATTGTGCACGCAGACACCAGGGAAAACTTGAACCTCAAACCTGCAGCTGATTCCTGTGGATACTGGATAGCATCATGTCAAGAAGACGCTGTGCTCTACAATGTGAAGGTAAAGCCAGTTTTTTTTTTCACTGCCCAAGAACGAGCATGTGAAGAATCAGTGATTAAAATGTATCTTTACCATGATATCACAGCAGTATAATGCTAAACTTTTGCTGTGTTCCCTTTATTTCACTGACGACGACTTCTCAAATCTCGGAGTTCAATGCAGGATTCGCAAACTGCTCGCTCTTCAAAATACTTAGTTTTGAATTTTATAATTGTGTAGGTCTCCTGCTAACTGGCTAACACACATTATTACTGTCTTACTTAAATACTTCTGCTAATCAGTTTGGGCCACTATTACCTATAACTGTGTCTATTAATGCAGATTGTCTGTCATTCTCACAACTTTGAGGAAAGGTTAAGTATGGAGCAAGATTTTTTTTACCAATGTTTGTGTTATCCGTCATTCACATCAGTAATTCACGCTAGAGCTCAGTTAATGTATACATTAAAAACATGCACTGTTATTGATACAGTTTCCACGTGTTCACCGCAATATATTACAAAAATACTCAGTAAATAAATTAGTACAAGTAAAATAATCGTTTTGTTGATGGACATGCACTTGTTAATGCTGACGTGAGGAATTACAGTTGCAACATCTCATAATGTAGGCCTACCTCAAACTGAGTAGTGTATCACTGAGAAACGTCCTGGTCGAGTCGTCCTTACGATGGAGGTTCGGGTTGAATAACTAGCTCTTCCATAATAACCAGTGTTTCATCATCGGACTCGCGCTCGCATTGATATGGTAAAATCGACGTCATTTTTCGTTACTGTCTTTAGTTTACGGTGTACAGTAGGAAGCCTCGGGACAGCATTTTTGTTTTTGACGAACACGCTGCACGCAGTAAACCAATCACAACAGACTGAGCTGTCTGGCCAATCAGAGCAGAGTAGCTCGGGGAAAGGAGGGATTTAGAGAGATTGATTCATTTGACGAGTCGTTTGAGAATCATTGAAAATGTGGTGATGTGCAAATGTATATTATGAGGAAATTAAACAGTTTTTTTTACCTTTGATGCATGTAAACCTGTTGTAGGAGACTCCAATACAACAATTAGGAAACTTTAAAATAGCATAATAGGGGCACTTTAAACTTCTATCTATCTATCTATCTATCTATCTATCTATCTATCTATCTATCTATCTATCTATCTATCTATCTATCTATCTATCTATCTATCTATCCAATACAACAATTAGGAAACTTTAAAATAGCATAATAGGGGCACTTTAAACTTCTATCTATCTATCTATCTATCTATCTATCTATCTATCTATCTATCTATCTATCCAATACAACAATTAGGAAACTTTAAAATAGCATAATAGGGGCACTTTAAACTTCTATCTATCTATCTATCTATCTATCTATCTATCTATCTATCTATCTATCTATCTATCTATCTATCTATCTATCTATCTGTCTGTCTCTCTGTCTGTCTCTCTGTCTGTCTCCAGAGGTGTCAAAAGTATTCACATTCATTACTCAGGTAGAAGTATAGATACTAGGGTTTAAAAAGACTTGTGTAGAAATTAAAGTATCAACTCAAGCTTTTTACTCAAGTAAAAGTGTAAAAGTACTGGTTTCAAAACTACTTAAAGTTTAAAAGTAAAAGTAATGTAAGGAAAAAAATGACATTAAGGACAAAAGCTTAGGCTGCGCCACAGGGGCCTATAGAGCACTACCCCACCCCACCTCCTTTCTAAAGGCCATAATGACTATAATGTTATATTAAAATGTTAATGTTGAAAAATCTGGGATGCACTAGATTACCCGTTTCAGCCGCATATATGCCCATTGAAAATATGAATGCATTTTAGTACTATGCAAATACATTAAAGAACCACATATATGTACTACTTAGCATTAACGTGTTTCATGGAGCGGAAGATATGATGGCTAGTTGCCTATAAGTATTGTAATGGTGCAAAAAATCAAACTTCAGAGGCATATTATCAATAACCTTTATTGGAATGTTAATGTACATCCAAGCTTAGCTGCAGGAATCTGTGAAGGCAACGGACAAGAAAATTGGTGTACCCAGGGCAGGCTTAGTAACAATTATCCTTGTATGGTTGTCTTTATACAATAAACATTAGTGCTGTCAAAATGAATGATTAATCCAAGTGATTCATCAAAAAAAAAAAAAAAACTCATAATCCTGATTGATACCTTCCTGATTGATACCTTCCTGGTTTGTACTATGCTCAATTCTATAGCATAGCATTCTACAACCCCAACACTGGCTATGTCCTTGCTGGAGTGTGATGTGATTTGTGTCCTGTGCAGAGGTGCGATGGATTGCATACAAACCAATAGGGTGTCGGAATGGTATATGTTTATACTTCTCATCCAACCACAATCAAATATCTGGATGGCGCGATTTATCTGGATAGGTTTTTTTTTTTTTTTTTTTTTTTTTTATGATGACAATTTGGAATGAAAACAAGCTGAAATGAAATAGGAGTAATGGGGCTATTTTTCAAATGTAAGGAGTAGAAAGTACAGATAATTGTGTGAAAATATAAGGAGTATAAGTAAAAAGTCGGCTGAAAAATAATTACTCCAGTAAAGTATAGATACCCAAAATTTCTACTTAAGTAAGGTAACAAAGTATTTGTACTTCATTACTTGACACCTTTGTCTGTCTCTCTGTCTGTCTGTCTGACTGAGCTTACTTTGTGAAAAATAGCAGATCACCTTTTTTAAACTGTTATTTTAGGTGGTCTGCTCTATTTCACAAAGGAAAGGTCATTGGCATTATACGAGAAGGACATTCTGAATATGAGCCTAGCCTACTGTAAAATTAGCTGGTTTAAAAATGCGGATTGATCATTTCAGAGTTATTTCAGACGCCTCCCGGTGCTATTCGTATTGGAATTGTGTAATCACAGATTTTGAACAGATGTTTTACACAACAAGGATATATTCCCATTGGGTTGTTGGGTTTTCATGTTTTATGGGAACTTTAGACATAATGATTTTTATACTGTACAAACTGTGTTATCCCCTAACTCTAATGTAACAGTTATTGGTAGGTCATCTATGGACATCTAATGTTACGGACATATTGTCATGGTACAGTTCAGCCTATTATTGATTTTTATTTCCATTTCCCTTTTATCCAAATAGACGGAACTATTTGCACTGTATTTATCAATGGGAAATACATCATGCTAAAATAATCTGTCATATACTGTGGTTCACATTAATGGGGTCGCTTGCACGTCGCAGCAGCATGAATTACGTGACCAGCAACATATTTCTGCTTCAAATATTGTGCGTAGTTAACAGTGAGTGGTGGTTTCAGACATTATTTTATTAAAGTGCATTTTTTAGTACCGCACTCGTACTGACTCTTACAGTTTTTCTCAGTCGCTTTGGTGCATTTCTCAGATCAGAAATGAAATTCTCAAAACTACTTGTTCAACCTCCACATCATTAAAGGGATAGTTCACCCAAAAATGAAAATTCTGTGATCATTTACTCTCCCTCAAGTTGTTCCAAACCTGTATGGCTTTCTTTCTTCTGCTGAACACAAAAGAAGATATTTTGAAGAAAGTCGGTAACCAAATGTCTGATGGACCCCATTGTCTTCCATAGTAGGAAAAAAAAATTCTATGGAAGTCAATGGGGACCAGCAACTGTTTAATTACCAACCTTCTTTAAAATATCTTCTTTTGTGTTCAGCAGAAGAAAGAAAGTCATACAGGTTTGGAACAACTTGAGGGAGAGTAAATGATCACAGAATTTTCATTTTTGGGTGAACTATCCCTTTAAGTCACTTGTGCACATCATAAAAGCAGTTTCTCATTCTTTTGAACAAGTTGCAATTGCTTTGTTGCATTCATGCAATTGATTATGTACAATTGTCTGTGGTTTCCTACATTATCAGTTGCTAATGCCATGTTGCTCAAAATGTATTAAATAGTTCTCTGTGCAATAGTCTTAGCCCTCAAAACATCTAGTCATTAGTTCATTGTATAAGTCAGTAAATGCAAAATGGTTGATCTAGTTGTCATAGGCTGTCAAGCATATTTTCTACACATTTCTATTGGACTTTTTGTAAATGTGCCATGAATTGATGAATTATGCAGGCGAATCTTGACTTTCACCAATGAAGAGAATGTAGATCAACCAATGAGAAACCAGTTCTCTGAAATAGCTCAAAGTTGCATCTCATGAACCTTCAATTGGCAAGCATATATACAGTGCTGCATGCAAAAGCAAAGTTCTGCCTAAGGGGTCTTTCCTGTGTTTGCCTTTCTAATGTTGTATTTTCGCCTATTTCTTTTTCTTTTCTATATCACAATAATATTGTAAATGTTTTTTTTTTTGTCAGACCACTAGTAAAGTTGTAACTGTGAATCCTATCCAGTCTCTTTCAATCAATAACTCACGTACAGTAGTGTGTAAATTTGTACTTTTGAAATGGATATATGGCATACAGAAGAAGCGCAGCTTTGTACATTTCGATACAGTAACTGTAATCCAAACTGCTGCCATAGTTTACATCAGGTAATAGAAACAGAGTGCAGTGTTTTAAATGGCTGCTGAGAGCTAAAATGTGCAGCTACTGTTTGTAATTTCTTCTGTTGCGATGCACAATACATTTTCTTGGTATTTTTATGAGTGTCTTGGTTTGGGCTGGTGGCTCAGCGAGTGGCACATTCACCACTGACTCATCACCACTGAGCTTGCAGATGCTTTCATCACACTAAACAACAGCGCCTGTTTTTGTCCCCTATAATCCAGCATCTTCCACCCTCCAAAACCTGCACAAACCACAATGGGACTTTCTGACTGCAGCTTGCTGTTTATGTGGACAGCAAAAGGCCAATAGAAAAGAATGATGCTTTTCATTTGATAAACCCAAAATTTAGTATCAACATTTTAGTGAAGCCTAATTTTCTATCTTGCCATTTGAAATCATAAGGGAAATATGAAACAGCTATGATTACAGAGCAAGACTATTAAAATCATAACTACAATCCTAAAGGCACCGATACAATATCTAATGAAACCTAATGAAACCAGTGATATTGAAGCACCAAATTTAGTACACAATATAGGCCTACCTTATTAATAAAACATATTTTATAGAGGCAAACAGATTGCATCAGATTATGAACAACATCCATAGAAAACCATTATAAAACGCTTAACGTGCAATAGCGCGTTGTATGTTCAATAAGGTGTATTGGCTACTGAGTTCAAATATCACCGTCTTACTGCATTGACGTTAAGCTTTTTCTTTATAATATGCTCTATGGGAGGAAAACTATATAGCCTACAGACAAGAGCCTACATGAACGCGACGCGCGGCGTTTCACGTTAAAGGTATTGTAGGTAGGATTTTTATAAAAAAACTTATTTTCCAAATTTGTTTAAACTTTATTTATATATCAAAACATAATTAAAATGTAAGTACTCTGAAAAAGAAAGTATAAAAATCGAGTGTCTGTAGACCTCTCACGACTGTTTTAAAGACAGCTCATTATTTCCATTCACTCCACCCCCTCCCTTCTGGGCTCCTTCCAAAGCCACGCCCCCAAAACACATGAACGCGCGACGCCGACCGCTGAGCTGAAGACGCATTATTTACCTGAGACGAGCAGAGAGGAAGGAGCGCAGTGCATGTAGTGACATCATGTCAGAATCACATGTAATAAAAAAAAATCTAACTTTATCATTATGAAGATAAACAAATACGATGCATTTTAGTACTCACTATCAAGCTAGCATATTGATATTGGTAAAGTTTAAAATATATATTTTTTGATTCGCTAACGAGCTAGTTATCTATAAGGCAAAGCTAAAAACAGGTTGCATGATACACGTTTTTCCATTACCATCATTTACACTGTGATGAAGATGAATTTCGTGTAAGATTCATAACATATATGGTGTTCTGCATGTAAGAGTTTCCATGATGAAAGCATTGTTGACTCTGATGAGGACTACACTCCAGAGACAAGTACCGCATCGTCAGCTCGAGGACAGGTCCGGGTCGAGGGCGAAGCAGAGGAGGTCGTGCAAGAGGCCGTGCAACTAGGGTCCGAGGATATTGACACGTGTTTTATTCAAAGACTTTTTGTTCATTACCTTTTCTAGTACTGTCTTCCTTTTTTGCCTTGTTTGCCTTCGCTAACTGCATATGCCGGTAATGTGAATTTTTGATTGCTCTTTCTCTGCCATTGTTTTGCTATTCCTAGGTTCCGTGCCTCTTGAATTCCTCAAATCAAACGGGTGCGCGCGCATATGGGCAGATCCTGTGTGGCAAAAGGGTGGTTGCCATGGTTGCGAGAGAGTGACAGTCACCTAAGCCAATCCTTTGTTTCGTCCCGAATGGAAATAATGAGCTGTGTTTAATACAGATTAAACGGTCTAGAGTCACTCGATTTTTATACTCTTTTTATCAGAGTACTTACATTTTAATTATGCATTGATATATATAAAAAGTTTAAACAAATTTGGAAAAAAGTTTTTTATAACAATCCTACCTACACTACCTTTAATGCCATTTTTCTTCCTGTTAAAAAAACGTGAAATTTCGCAGTTGCGTTCATATTATATGCTTATTTTTATCTGACTACACATTGTATACATAGTATACAAGCTTTGGAATTTGAAAATGTCTGTTTTTAAATGTTAAAGACGATTTTCGCAGTACATTTGTTTTCCCTTGACCCTTAAGCCACTGCTATATGCTATAGTATTAGTATAGCACGATGAGTTTTAACAATATTCAACCATTGTATATCGACATGAAATATTAATTGAAAATCAACTGGCCCTACTTGTGTAGGCGCTGCATATTTATATATGAGAATGCTTTGACGCGCTAACCACGGCTCATGATGCACAAGGGAACGTCTGCCAATTCCACTAACTGCGTTAAAACGTATAATTTGTTTTAATTCAAATTACTTTTAATATTTAAAAACAGACATTTTCAAATTCCAAAGCTCGTAGAAGGTTCCTGTAAGACTGACTTACAAGTAAAATTTGGACAATACTTCCCTTCATGTAGCCTATTTACAGTAAACAATTATTATTTTATACAAAAATTACTGTAATTAACCAAACAGGTTTTTGGTGACTTACTACAGGTGAATAATGCAAAATTTCACCTGACTTATCACTAGGAACGTACTACAACCTTTGGAACATGAATAGAAAAACAATTTACAGTAATTTAAAAAACTGTACTGTTCAATCGAGATATTGGCTGGACATACAGTAACAGTAGGCTAAGTCAGTCTGCCCACTAGGCATTTACTATAACCTTGGAAGTATGTTCCTTTGAATGAATGACTGGACGTTTATATTTTTTTGACTGTGAGTGGAATTTGCAGATGGTCCCTTTATAAAATGCGGCGAATATCAAACCTAAAACTTACTTCACTGCGCTCTCGGACCAGATGCTCTCCCATACACATGCAAAGTTAAACGCAACTGCAGAATTTCATGTTAAGCTTTTTCTTTTTAACAGGCTCAGGAAGGAAAATGCCATTAACGTGAAACGCCGCGCGTCGCGTTCATGTAGGCTCTTGTCTGTAGGCTATATAGTTTTCCTCCCATAGAGCATATTATAAAGAAAAAGCTTAACGTCAATGCAGTAAGACGGTGATATTTAAACTCAGTAGCCTATACACCTTATTGAACATTCAACGCGCGATTGCACGTTAAGCGTTTTATAATGGTTTTCTATGGGTGTTGTTCATAATCTGATGTAATCTGTTTGCCTCTATAAAGTATGCTTTATTAATAAGGTAGGCCTATATTGTGTACTAAATTTGTTGCTTCAATATCACTCTCATTATGCGTCTTAAATGGGGAAGAACGCTTGATTATGCTGCCGTTGTCTGTTTTAGCAGAATACTGCCATCTAGTGGTAGCAGTTTTTCTCAGACATCTGTGTGTGGATCTACAAGGCGAAACCCGCGAAATGAAAGTCTCAAAATCCAAATGAATCAAATAGGATCGACTCAGAAACGAGTCAATGAATGCACGTGTGTCACCTGATCCACAAATGCACATCTTACTTGTTGCATGCACAAATTCTGGCCTACATTAATACAAAATCGAGGTTTTGTATTAACAACTATGTCTCTATTTGTACAAAATGCTGCACATTCATGTGATTTTGGATTTTGCACACACAAGTTGTCCTCAATCCTCAATCCCCCAAATCCTCAATCCTCAAATGCCCAATCCTAAATCCCCAAATCCCCAAGTTGTATATGGAGGGATTATTGGGTCAGATTTAAAACTAAAAGTCTAAAACTAAAAGTCTTAAACGAAAACTAAAAGTCTAAATTTGAAACTAAAAGTCTAATTCGAAAACTAAAAGTCTAAGTCGAAAATGAATTTGGTATTTAGGATTGGGCATTTGGTATTTAGGATTGGGCATTTGGTATTTAGGATTGGGCATTTGGTATTTAGAATAGGGCATTTTGTATTTAGGATTGGGCATTTGGTCATTTAGGATTTAGGATTGGGCATTTAGGGATTTAGGATTGGGAATTTGGTATTTAGGATTGGGCATTTAATCATTTAGCCATTTAGGATTTAGGATTGGGAATTTGGGGATTTAGGATTGGGCATTTGAGGATTGAGGAGTGTATGCAAATAAGGAGGCGTGGCCCAAATACTGGAGGCTGGGTTTGAAATGGCTGGTGCGCAGAGGCACTTTATGGACAGCAGAGGGAGCTCCCAGTGCTAAGGAGCACTGTAATGAAACCAAACAGAGCAAGTGAGCAGGGCTGGAGCGAGGACTGTACTTTACAATGTGATAACTTCAACTTAATGACAGCGTTGTAACATTTATGTGGCCTTACACACAAAGTCACCAGTGAAAGGAGTGCTATCGGTCTGACGACGAGAATAACTATTATTATTATTATTATTAATAGTGAGTGCGCGCGCGCGGCCGGGGCTCTCTCTCTCTGCTCGTTCTTATATATGCCCTGTCAAGCGCGCCCTTGTTAAACTGACATGCAAATGATAAACTTTCACTCTATGATGGTTAAAAATCAGGGTATCTTCCGTCCATTTCATTTCCTATTTGAGATTTCGGCTTGATTTTTCGTTTTTTAGTTCACAGGCAAAAAACGAATAAATTACTTCAAAATTCGTTTTGCACATGTGGGCGGTCATGAGGCGCCCCTGTCAGCCGATTGGTCAAGATAATCTGAGCATGTGACGTCATCGGTAGTTCCCTAGGTTTATTCAACAAAATAATAGTCCTATGGCTCTGCGTACCACACATTAAACTGTTCAGGGCAGGTCCTGGGCTTACTTATGTGCAACTTAACGCGTTTCAGAGAAATATTTATATATCAGAAATATTAAATATTAATCTGCTGCACCCAGACGGTTTTATTAGCTGTGCGGAGTTAAATCTGTCTGGTGCTGCGCTAGGCAAGCAATGTTCAGTCAAGTGTAGCATACGCAGCTGTCATAACTCTTCTTTTAGACAATACGCTCAGTTTTGGACAAGGGGTGGTTATTATTGCAAATACTGTAATGAAAAACTGCTGATGGTGGTGGGTACCGCGATGATGGTAAATAAAATTGTACTGTAACTGTAGCCGCGAGAGTGAGACAGCGAGATGATTGACAGGACGATAGCGGAGGAAAAAGCACAAGATTTTGTTAGTAAAGAAATATTTATTTGTTTAATATAAAAGTGAGTTTGTCTTTGAAAACAACAACAAAATGGTGAAATAACAGTGTGATCACAAAACTGAGCGTTCGTTTTAAAGGGAAATTTCCAAATATATTTTATTTATTTGTTAGCCTAATGCTGTTGTTTTATGCTACAAGTTTAATACTATGCGGATGCGGGAGTTAAAACTGTGCTGGGCTATGTTGGTGACCCAGTGTAATTGTAGCCTACAGCGTAAAATACAACCACAAACACACGTAATATGTATGCATAGCCAAAACACAACACGAGTTTGTTTAAACTTGATTTTTACCATCCATATTTTCTTTTCTTCCGGACTCCACGCCAGAGGTCCCCCTCAGCACCCCTAACCCTTGTGTTATGTTGCGGGTCAATTTGAACCGTTTAGGGTGCTTTCACATCTGTAGTTCCATTCATTCCGGACCAAGGGAGAAAAATTATACTTTGTAGCATTTTTCAGGCGTTTTGGTTCCTTTTCACACCACACATTTGTGATGTTCCCGCCCGGGTCAATTTGTCCCTCAGCTATTCAAAAGCAACTGTATGGACACATGTGTTTGTATGACAGGGCACTTCAACTCCAGTTCTAAAGTGCAAGTGTCTAAAAGTGATCTAACCCTATCCAAACACACTTGAAAAAGCTAAATCACGTTGTTCAGAATTAATTGCAAATTACAGATGAAAATCTTTGTCAGACAAATAAGCTCTCATTTCTATATTCAAGATATCTGAAATACCTAGCTTTTAACCTTTTATGATTTTCAAAGGCAGCTTTACAGAGCCAATAAATAAATAAAAAACATTTATTTGATGTATGTTTTTGTTATGTTTTGTTTCTCACTCCCATGTGAGTGAATAATGAGCTTTCCCACAATTTTGCTTAGTGTGGCACAAGACTTTGGCATAGACAGCAGGAAAAATAAGCTCCCAAAGATTGACATTTATTATACAGCTACATTTAATTGTTTAGTTATGATGTTATAAGCATAAAATGTATAAGAAACAATGAAAGCGTAAAAAAAAATTATGCAAAAAAAGTCAGTAGGCCTATACTGTTTATAAAAAGAAAACGGTTTTAAAAATGGTTAAAAAACAATTTGACCAATTTGTCAATTTGACCCACTCCGTAAGTAGCCTAAGGAAATCGAACAGTGAACGAGGGTACGTTCAGCATATAGCGCTTATTTTAGATTTTTTTAATGTTTGACAACATCTTCCTCCACTCTTTGAACAATTTTAATTAACATTAGCCTATTCGTTAACAAAGCGAATAAGACGGATGAGATAACACAACTTATCTCATGGCTGCGGGCCGCCAGTTGTCGTTCCCTGACCTATGGATTAACCTTTCAAACGAATGCGGTTCATTGTTATTTTTTAATGAAAACACAACAACAATAAAATAGTAGGCTACAATAAAAAAAACTCCTGCATAGTATTAAAATTGAATTAACAAAACGATTAAGACGGAATAACAACAGCATAGGCTAACAAATAAATAACAAATAAATAAAATATATTTGGAAATTTTCCCTTTAAAACGAACGCTCAGTTTTGTGATCACACTGTTATTTCACTGTTTTGTTGTTGTTTTCAAAGACAAACTCACTTATATTAAACAAATAAATATTTTTTTACTAACAAAATCTTGCGCTTTTTCCTCCGCTATCGTCCTGTCAATAATCTCGCTGTCTCACTCTCGCGGCTATGATTAGCTACAGTTACAGTACAATTTTATGTATAGGCTACCATCATCGCGGTACCAACCACCATCAGCAGTTTTGCATTAGACCTACAGTAGGCTATTTGCAATAACCACCCCTTGTCCAAAACTGAGCGTATTGTCTAAAAGAAGAGTTATGACAGCTGCGTATGCTACACTTGACTGAACATTGCTTGCCTAGCACCAGACAGATTTAACTCCGCACAGCTAATAAAACCGTCTGGGTGCAGCAGATTAATATTTAATATATAAATATTTCTCTGAAACGCGTTAAGTTGCACATAAGTAAGCCCAGGACCTGCCCTGAACAGTTTAATATGCGGTACGCAGAGCCATAGGACTATTATTTTGTTGAATAAACCTGGGGAACTACCGATGACGTCACATGCTCAGATTTTCTTGACCAATCGGCTGACAGGGGCGCCTCATGACCGCCCACATGTGCAAAACGAATTTTGAAGTAATTTATTCGTTTTTTGCCTGTGAACTAAAAAACGAAAAATCAAGCCGAAATCTCGTTTTTCGTTTTTTGGAAAAAACGAAAAAAACGGATAAAGGCGCCATTTCTCGTTTCTGCTTATTTCATGCTTATTTCATTTCAAATAGGAAATGAAATGGACGGAAGATACCCTGATTGTTAAACTGTGCAATTAATCCGATAATGATAGGAACCACCTGTTTAAGCATACGTTGTAATAGACAGCACACAGCACAGGTATAGTAATAAAGAAGCTTGTCTCTTGCCACGGCTTTCACAATATCACTGTGTACTGTTACAATAGATCTGCGCGCGCGCACTCACTATCAACAACTGTTGTCATTGTCAACAAGCGTCAACAAGCTTCCCCGTACTTTTTGACAAGCGTCCTTGACAGGGCGGCCAGAGCTTCTTTGCAGCTCAATTCGGCTCAATTCGGCGGCATTGTGAACGTACAGTTACTGTTTCCTAACCTTGTTTTTTCTGATGCGTTGCATTAAAATATATATATATTTTTTTACTTGGCTTGGTTGAATTCCAATGTAGAATAACAGACCGCTGCGAATTATAACACACCGTTGCCATGAAAAACAGAGCGTTGCTATGGACGCGGAACGGACTATTTTCTTTAGCGGAAGCAATACAATCGTTTTTAAATCAATAAACTCCTTTTTAAATCAATATTTTGTGTCAAATTATTTATGTATTTTGTAGGTAGCCATGTAATAAGTGGAATAATGTATAGCGTGGCGGTTGTTATAGTGAATAACAACCCCGACGACAGGCTGATTCAAGTTCAGCTATACATTATCCCTTACATGAAGTACAGTCCTCGCTCCAGCCCTGCTCACTCGCTCTGTTTGGTTTCATTACAGTGCTCCTTAGCACTGGGAGCTCCCTCTGCTGTCCATAAGGTGCCTCTGCGCACCAGCCATTTCAAACCCAGCCTTCAGTATTTGGGCCACACCTCCTTATTTGCATACACTCCTCAATCCTCAATCCTCAAATGCCCAATCCTAAATCCCCAAATTCCCAATCCTAAATCCTAAATGGCTAAATGATTAAATGCCCAATCCTAAATACCAAATTCCCAATCCTAAATCCCTAAATGCCCAATCCTAAATCCTAAATGACCAAATGCCCAATCCTAAATACAAAATGCCCTATCCTAAATACCAAATGCCCAATCCTAAATACCAAATGCCCAATCCTAAATACCAAATTCATTTTCTACTTAGACTTTTAGTTTTCGACTTAGACTTTTAGTTTCAAATTTAGACTTTTAGTTTTCGTTTAAGACTTTTAGTTTTAGACTTTTAGTTTTAAATCTGACCCAATAATCCCTCCATAGTTGTATTGTATTAGTTTAAATGTAGTGACGCACATTTGTGAATTTGTCAAATAGATGGGTAGTTGTGCAAACATTAATAATTAGCACCAGGCCTATTCATTTGTAGTTGTTTGGGTGGGGGTTGTGAAATGCTTAAAAACCGCGAAAAGAAAGTCTCAAAATCCAAATGAATCAAATGAGATAGACTCAGAAAAGACCCTTACAGAAAAAACACATGAATTTCACATGTTATCACATGTTTTCCACATGTGATTACATGTGACCTCATGTGATCACATGTGTTCTCATGTGAACAACATGTCACCACATGTGAACAACGTTTCACCACATGTGAACAACATGTCACCACATGTGAACAACGTTTCACCACATGTGAACAACATGTCACCGCATGTGAACAACGTTTCACCACATGTGAACAACATGTCACCACATGTGAACAACGTTTCACCACATGTGAACAACATGTCACCACATGTGAACAACGTTTCACCACATGTGAACAACATGTCACCACATGTGAACAACGTTTCACCACATGTGAACAACATGTCACCACATGTGAACAACGTTTCACCACATGTGAACAACATGTCACCGCATGTGAACAACGTTTCACCGCATGTGAACAACGTGTCACCGCATGTGAACAACGTGTCACCACATGTGAACATAATGGAGCATGTGGCACATGTGGAAAACACATGTTAATTTTTAACATGTGAATCATCCCAGCTAACAATGACCTGGCGGTCCACCAGCGTTTTTTGGGCGGCACAAAGTCAGCAGTTTGACACGGTCGGACCTCCGGCGGCACACCATCGGCAACCCGAGCAATCTGAAAATCCCGTCGGTCTGCCAGCGTTTTTTGGGTGGCACGCCACCAGCGGTTTTCCGCGGCTGGGCCACCGTCGGCACACCAGTGGCAAGCCGATAGTCGGTCCACGTGTTTCTGAGCGCTTACAGGACATCTTTAATTTATAAATGTATATTTGTTTTAATTTATTTTTTACAGTTAAAAAGAATCTGAAAGCACAGAATTAAAAAAAAAATGGTGAAACTGACCTAATAGCTGTAGCAATAGGCTATCAAAAGCAAAGTGTTGGTGGTATAAAAAAATACTGCCTATGAGCATTTTTAGCACGCGTTCAAATGAAATATGGGGCTTGAGTGTTCGTAAAAACAACAATAAAAAAATTTGAAATTATAAAAAAGCCACAATTGTCCCACTAATACTATCACGTGCAGTAGTGGTAATTTGCACCTATGAATGGGTCATAGAACTTCAAAATGAGTTTTAAATTCATGATTTAATAATCCGCGACAAAGCACGTACGCGACAAATGACGTCAGAAAAGTGTCAGTACATTATAATCGGTTATGGTCTATTACTATACCGATACCGAATCGTCCTCGTTTGCATCGCGATGCATCGTTGAAACGATTAATTTCGACACCCCTAATGTCACGTTGTCACTTCACTGTACATTCGCTCCTTAGTGGTCAGCTGCTGCAGTGTGCCAAAATCGAAATCGTTGGCACTTTAAATCGTTGACGCTTTAAATGCCGTTTCAGTATTTTATATTTTGTTCCTGGAGTTCATAAAGTGTTTTGCGCTAAAAATGTCCAATGTTTGTAAATGTGATCATTTTCTAATCTCACCTCTTAAATGTGTAAATATCAAGAATATTTTGATTATCCATTTCATGACTCCTTTAGCACACAAAAATGTTCTTTTTCACGTCTCCAATTTAAAGAGAGGTCATACTCAAATGAAAATAATACTTTTGCACTTTTTGATGAATCATTGACATCTTTTTTACACAGTATGGATTATTGGATTATTTAGGCCCTCTTTGGCATTCCAAACTTGTTTTCAAATTTTAATGTTATCAATCTCATTTCTTACAGACCATGTCAAAAAGACACATCGGAGGCACTGAGATCAAGGTCTGCATGGCACAAAAGTTAAAAGATCTGAGGAGACGAGCAGAAAGGTAATCTTCAGATGATCCAACATCAGTCTATTCCTCAGTCTATTTTGTGATCTATTCACAAATTGTCAATAGTGCTTTTTATAAAAAAGATGCATCACTCTTATACAGTTGTTTAAGCCAAGATGAAAACGACATTGCTGTTCGCCAACATTTTTTGTTTCCATAGCATATTCACAAAACATTTAATGACTGACTAATAACAATACAATTACAAATTATTAATAATAATAATAATAATATCACTAAAAATATATAGGCTTAATAGCTAACGGTCTTTAGATCCGAACACAGCAAATAAGTCATCTGTGAAAATCAAAAGCAGCTTCAAACACTGCCTTAAAAGAAAATGTATATCATGAAATCAAAATGGACCCTATTTACTTTGTTAGCGCACATTACTTTGTCTTGAGGTGAACAATTAATCCGTTTAAGTTAATACACAGAAAACAAATTGTTTGTTGTGGTAATCATTAATCAAAATCTGAAAATTTGCTTTCGCCCTGGAATGGCGTCCCTTCTCTGATGACGTCTGTTCGACGAGTTGGGTTTGAACATCCTTAACCCTCCCTTCCAACCGTTAGTCTGCTATGAGCAGAGATGGAGAGGAGGAGCGCTAAAGTAAAACCCTGCCCTCTGTTCAATATTCCGTTTCACTTGGAAATGCTTCACAACACTGAAATAAAGTCGGTTGCAACTTCCGATTCACGCGGACTTTAATGAAGAGACAGATGCCAAAAGTTAGGACCATTTTGCTTTCACTTTTAGGGAATAAGAGCACGTTTACATCCATGTTCTTAATGCGATTATGAACTCATTATGAACTTATTGAACCAACTCATTAAGATCTTCAGAAATGCTTGATAATTGGGCACAGGATTGGGTATTGCTAAGATACCGATGACACTAAATCCATTTTAAGGTTTTTATCCAAAGGAAATTTTTAAGACCTTATATACGTTGTTGTTGTTTTTTATTGCTCTTTTATAGCATTTCAACTTACATGCCAAGGAACCTTGGCTGGCATGCCGTTAAAACACCAACCAACCTACAAAGATACTAATAAATGTGTAATCCTTAGAACCTTCTAGAGGGCATGCTGTAGGATCTGCTTGTTTATATATTTGGCTACAGCCAATATACAAAGACCAGTCATCACTTGACATTAACAGATACAATCCTGAAATCCAGAAAGAAAAGAAAGAAAATTTTAGTTTATCAGGATAGACTGATAGTGTTTGCACTGCCCTAATCTTTGATTGTTTTTCTATCCCAAAACAGGATGCCTGCTGAAGGAGACAGAGGACTGAGACAACACACGTTCACAAACACACAATACACACACACACACGCCCTTATACATCATCGTTTTAGAGGCTTTTTTTAATGTATAATTTTAATTTGGTTTTGCTTTGTTTTAAACATTCAATTTGTACTGCATATTTTGAAATGAAATAAAAGCTTAATTTGAATTATTTGTTTTAATGTTGGGAAACATGGCTATAGGCCCTACAAAAGAACATGGTAGGCCTACCGTTTTCTGTGGAATAGTGCTTAATGATTTTTACATGGGTTTCACATGAAGTTGCAGGTTTACATGGGGTGTAGGTTTAACATAGATTGTTGATGGGTTTCAAATGTTATTCCATGGGTCTCGCATGGGAATTTTACGTTTCACATGTGATTATAGGTTTCACATGTGATCTCATAGGTTTCACATGTGATTATAGGTTTCACATGTGATCTCATAGGTTTCACATGTGATCTCATGGGTTTCACATGTGATTATAGGTTTCACATGTGATCTCATAGGTTTCACATGTGATCTCATGGGTTTCACATGTGATTATAGGTTTCACATGTGATCTCATGGGGTTCACATGTGATTATAGGTTTCACATGTGATCTCATGGGTTTCACATGGGAATTTTACATGTTTCACATGTGATCACATGGGTTTCACATGTGATCACATGGGTTTCACGTGTGTTTCACATGTAATCACATGTGTAAATGTTCCAAAAGCACACATTTCCCATGTGCAAAACACATGTTTCACATGTGATCCACATATTTCACATGTGCAAATCACATGTTTTTACATGTTAAATTTCACATGTGCAAAATCACATGTGCAAAACACATGTGATCCACATATTTCACATGTGCAAATCACATGTTTTTACATGTTAAATTTCACATGTGCAAAATCACACGTGCATGTGGTCACATGTGACCACATGAGTTTTTGCACATGTGAAGTTCATGTGTTTTTTCTGTAAGGGGAGTCAATGAATGCACGCGTGTCACCTGATCCACACATGCACATCTTCTTTGTTGCATGCAAATTATGATACACTAATACAAAGGAAAATATTTGCTTCACATTCATTCAATTTTGCATTTTGCCCACGCAAGTTGAAAGGCATGGATAAAACATTTCTGCAACATGTATCAAGTTCATTGATAAGTGTGCTTGCACGTGTTAATCATTTTGATACTATATTCATCCCATAATGTTCTCATTAAATTATGAAAACGTTATTTCTGAACATTTTTCTGAACGTTCAAAGCATCCAGTTTTAAATGTTTTAAAAACTTTTTTTTTTTCTTGGTTATGTGATCATTGAGGGAATATTTCATTTTATTTTGTTGCAAACATTATGGGAATGTTACTTTTGAATGTTTTCTGAATGTTCTGAAACAAGTAGCAACATTTAAAAATGTTACACAAAAGTCCAACTAAAACGTTTAAAGGTACACTGTGTAGTGAAGTATTTTATTAGCTAAAATCAATGTGTTTATTCATAAATATGTCCTCATTGGTGTAAAATTACCTACGCCAATTATCTGACTTGGACTGTAACAGTGTTAATTTTGGCAGCCATTTTTGATTTAGTCTTAGTTTTCATCTTGAGACGAAAATACTTATTGGTCTTAGTCACATTTTAGTCATTTTGTCTTTCATAGTTTTAGTCTAGTTTTAGTTGACGAAAAGTCATTGCATTTTTTGTCAACTTTTAGTCAAACTGCAGTTACCGACATTAATTTTGGTAGCTATTTATATGTATTCTTTAGACAAAAATGTCCTATTTTTTTTTTATCTCTAGGCCAATTCAGTTAAGCTTATGAGAAATTTAAATTAAGGTAACAGGCTGTATTGACATTGCGCTCTTTAGCAGTAGCACTTGTGCAATTCTACATACCCCTTTTCCTTAGTTCAGTGGTTTTTAGAGTGCCCTACCCCCTGGCACCCCCTCTCTTCCACTTAGACTGCAGTCACATTTTTTCCATTAAGGGACAATATTTTTTAAATATTTTTTTTTACCGGTACTTTTAAAATATTAAATTAAAGCCAGTAGTAAGTCACTGTCTTTATGAGTGAGTCATGGAGTCATTCATTCATTCAGTAAGGAAGCAAGCTGCTATTTTTATGAACGGGTCATTGAATCTCACGATTCTTTCAAAGCAACAGATTCGTTCACGAATCACCGCTGTGTGCTGCAGTTCTGCTGTGGCTTTCGTTGCAAAATAGAGCAATAAGCCTAAATGTAGGCTAGTACATTATTTAATGTTACCCTTCTGTTTGTTGAACTGTTGTATAAAATGAATGCCACATTTGAAATCGTGTGGATATTCAGGAAACATTGCATTCTTGCTCGTATAATATGATAAACATTAAAACACTGCTGGATATCAGCCTATATTTTGATCGCAGATTTAGTAGCACAGGTAGCGCAAACGGCTCGTGGCAGAACACAGACCGACTGAAAGACACTTTAATTTAAGTAGAAAATCTCAAATGAAGATAGCTAAACTCCAGTTTACTCGTCTGTGTTTTCAGATCATCCGCGGTTCTTCAGCAGTGTCGAGAGCGCGCGCGCATGGTTGCCAGATACTATTGAAAAGACCGGGTAGAAAACGTGTTATATTAACAGAAAAGCTCTGACTGGGGTTTAATTATTGAAATCTGGCAACCGTAAGCATGAACGCTCGTAAAAAACAGTCAATGTGTTGTCGTCTCCTTTATTTGACACAAACTACAAGTGGTTTTGGTTAAGTTTAAAAAATGTTTAAAGTTTAAACACATTTCAGTCTCGTCTTTTTTCGTCAACGATATTGCATGTGTTCAGTCACAGTTATCGTTTAATGACGTGGGTGTCGTCTCTCATCGTCTTGTCTTAGTCAGGGAAAAAAAGGTCGTCAACGAACATTTTTCGTCATAGTTTTCGTTAACGAAATTAACACTGGACTGTAAGTCCAAGGAGGCTTCCATGTCGTTCCGCCATTTTGAAAAACTATAATAGCAGAGAGGGACAAAAACACTAGCCTACCTCAACGCGTTTCCACAACGTGTTTTCGTTCAGAGCCAGCGTCACGTGACTGAAACCAGTTGAAACGGACAAGGAGATCAGTGAGAGGCGCTTGTCACTGCCCCGGCAAATTTGAAAGGCTGCACTGCACGGTACTTCATAATGCAGGATCATACTTATGCCGAGCCACAGGAGAAGGAATCCTCGTGGCCAAAAAAGCAAAAAAAATAATTTAAAAAGAAATGTGACCAGCGAATTAAAAAAACTAGGGTAAATATCGGGATAGCTTTTCCCAGGTGGAAAGAGCTAATGAAGGAGAAAGACTTTGAAAGGGACACTGAAGTTGCCTGCTTTCTTCTCAACAGGTAAGTCAATGTTACGGTCTAAATTACAAGCTTTTTTCATTGCTTGGTTGTGTAATTCATTATATAGGCAGCATAACAGTACACTGTTAGCAATTGATGTAATTTTTACAATAAAATTTACAACAACATATTGTATTCATGTTTTTATTGTAAATACAAATGCATGACGGGAAATTTATGGACAGTCCTGTAATTTTGTTGTAACTACACTGTAGAAGCATTATTTTACAGCCACCGCATAGCATTGTGGGATTGCTGCGATTTGAATTTTGAAATTGCGCGGTACCGCGGCGGCCAACGGCACCAGAATCAAACACTTTTGGAAGAAGCAGCTTTTGGAAGGAACACATCTCAGGTATGAAACGTTAACATGAAATCTATTTTTATAAGTCTATGGATATATTAATACCGGTCATATGAGTGGTGATTGTTTCGTTTGGTATATTTCAGTGACATTAGCTTCTGTGACGTTCGCCCCGACTCGACTCGCTCACTCCCGGTAAAACAACACCATGAACTGACCGCGGTGAAGTGGCGTCTTCTTACTCAACCCATACGGAAAAAAGTTACCACATGCAGCTACAAGGTACGAGATATTCACAATTTTTCGCTTGGTATATTTCAGTAACATTAGCTAGAGTAATGTTAGATATAACGTTAGCTCAACTCGCCCCGCTCACTCCCGGGTAACGACGTTATAAACCTGAACTGACCGCGGTGAAGCGGCGTCGTCTTCTTTAAGTTACTCAATCCATAAAGAAAATGGTAACGTTACCACATGCAGATACACGGCACTATTTTCAATGGAAAAACAAACATGGTGAGTAGAATCGAGTAGAGCTGAGCTTGTAACGTAGCCTAACGTTAATGGAAAACAACCACCACAATCAATGACGATAGCTCAAATAACGTTAGCCCAGACTGTTAAAAATAAGCATTAACGTTAGCCCGATCAGTTAGCTCAGGTTATTATTGCATTGATTACACATGCTCAGGGATTAAAGTTCTCCGTCGCTACGACGGATTTCCGTTAATTGCAGTAAGTCTATGACGGATTTCCGTCAATAGGGTTCCAGTCTGTCCTTAATGTCTTAAATTCACTTTTCATAATTTTAAGGCCGTAAATAGGCTTTCATTTCTCAAATAGTGTAATAAATGTCTTAATTTTAGTTTGAATAGGTCTTAAATTAAGGAAAGACGA
Organism: Abramis brama; assembly: GCF_963993115.1. Lineage (NCBI taxonomy): Eukaryota > Metazoa > Chordata > Actinopteri > Cypriniformes > Leuciscidae > Abramis > Abramis brama. The sequence continues at coordinate 50,369,497 of NC_139965.1, read as the reverse complement.
GGTGTATTCACCCTGCTGAGGGGGATGTGATCAAAGCCTGGAGTGGAGCAAAAGCACGTTCCTCTCTCCACTCTAAGCATTCTGTAATCACTTCGCTCATGGTCCACTCCGGGTTTTCAATTACCGCTCACGGAAAGTGCATGTCAGGCTACAGTTGAGCGCTGAGGTAGAACTATATTTCAGTTACCATGGACACACTTAATGCAGGTAGGGCTGGGCGATACATCGATATAAAAAATATATCGATATATTTTTGAAATGCGATATGGAATTAGACCATATCGCATATCGATATAGTTCAAATTTGCGCTGTGATCCTTGCTCCCCCGCTCCTCCTTTTCCACTCTGCGTGCTTGTTTAAAGCACGTTATGTTATGAGAGGCGAAACATGACTACTGCTACTTCAGAAAACCCAGCACAATAGGAACTACCAGGCAGTGACATAAGTGTACGCTGAAATAAAGTTTTTCACCTCAGAAAAACTGACTTTCTTGTCCTGTCAGCCGTTATACTGTTCTCGTAGCACACACTCAATTGCACGCGCAAATGTAGCGGCGCGCGCTGTATCGCCTCACTGATCAAGTGCAAAAGAAACTACGAGCATGCAACGCCGTTACGTTGTAAATTACCCGAAATAAAAGTAATGCAGGGATGATTTTCATTCTATTCACCAGGAGCAGTTTCCATATTTCATTAACAGTTATTGTTAATATTGGGTATTCGGGTTGCCCACTAGTATTCACCATGGTAACTGTCGTTTACATATTAACCCCAAAATGCCACTATTTTTCTTTGTGTTATTTTTAATATTTTTAAATGACTGTAGTGGATCATAACAACATTGTATTAACACAAATTAGTTTGGGACTACTATTTAATAGCTTTAGCATAGACCTAATGTTTATTTATTAGTACTAGCTTTACTATTAGTCATATTCTTACAATTTATGTTAAGTAAAGGGGAAAAGTACTTGTGTGTGTTAACAAATTTTGTGTAAACGTGTTATAATTTGCCTAAATATAATATTTTCCCCTTTACTTAACGAAAGTTTAAGTAAAGGGGAAGGCTTAGTGAAATGGGGGGAGAATGGCAAGCCTTTTAGTTCGTGGACTAAAAAAAATCAAACAGCCAGGTACGTGTCTTTGCACAGTATGTCACAGGAGACTTCAATATGGCAATAATGGTAAACAAGTGCTAGGTCGCCATCAATCATAAGCTAGTCACAATGCTGCCGTTCGTGCTCTACAGTAGCCTAAATGCTCTCTGCCTGGTTTTCATAGAGTAAAATAGCTTTTAAAATACGCCTACTGGCAATATTAAAGCGGTTTAAAACGTCTCCCCTTAAAACGCTATTGGTCTCGACTATGTAAAAAGTTAAAGGAAAATGACTTGGCCTAAAAAAATATTTCAGTCAGAAGAATTTTTTTCACTTTAATCCATGCATGCTACTGGACAGGCTGTCGTAACATTATTAGGACTTCTGCTTTGCTGTCTTGTAATCGGGGGTCTTGAAGCCGTGGTTTGCACACTAGCATAAACGAAGTTTGTAGATTTTACGGTCACTGAATAAACACAAGCAAATTTTACTTGAAATATGGGCTTTAATTAAACGACAATGCTGGTATCTTTAATTATGCGAGTCAGCTATAACTGTGAGATAAGCTGAATATAGCATCTGGTATGCTCATATGTTATAACATTACTTTGTGCTTGGCAAACCAGGTTGGAAGAGCAGTCATGTAACTGTCTGTATCTAAAATAAACTGCGCGTGCGCAACTAAATCCAACCAGCATCGTCATAAAATAATTTTTTTTTCCGGAGCCTGGGTTCTGTTGAAAAGCTTTCAATGCTCTCTTTGTCTTCAGAAAAGGCAGCAAATTATCAGTAGTATTAAAATTAAGTTAACCATTGTGTTTGTCTCAAATTACATGTGGCTGCCTGGCAGACTATATGGACTAAAATAATAATCGATTTTTAATTTGGTATTTGTGTAATTGGTAATACATTTGGTAATGTTTGTTTTTTATTCCCTAGCCTAGCCCTCTGCCACAGCTGCTGATATCCAGAGAGAGAGAGACCTATCCAGCACACCTTGCTTAATTGTGCAAGGTATATTCTTCCCTTATTTTATAGAGTAGTTCACTTTTAAATGAAAATTACCCCATGATTTACTCACCTTTTATTATCATATTGTGTTAATGCATTTCAGGAGAGACAATAATCGCAACAAGTGTTCATAGAAGGAACAGTTGTGATGGGGCCCAAAACAGTCTTTTGAATGGAGTGGCTGAAACCTTCGCTGCTTACTGTGTTCAACATGCAGTATCCTAAAGACGCCTCAGGGACGTTATACAAAGGTATGTTTAAACTGTTTACACACTAATAAAGAAAATGAGGTAACACTTTACAGTATGGATACATTAATTATCATGAATTCATGTATAAATTCATGCATGAATTACGCATTCATTCATGCATTAATATCTCATGAATCATCAGGAAATAGCAGAAGTTCAACGTTTTTCATGCATGACTTCATGAGTGAACAACACTAAGTTAACTGAAAATTAACTAAGATGAGTACATCATCATGAATTATGATTTATTACGCATGATCGTGATGCTTTTCTTTGTTCACAGTTATGTGACCATTAGCACATTGTTCATCAGTGTTTCTAAGGACCAGTCACCACTTTAGTTGAGGGGCCACACACATGAAGTCATTGATAGATGATGCTTAGTTAATGATGACTACTGTATTTGAATGTCAACAGAATTTGTGTGCTCTGAGCTGTGATTGGTCTATTTTGGGGTCTGTCCAACTACCTGCAGGCTTTGAAGAAGACATGAACTGTTGACATTCAAATACAGTAGTCATCATTAACTAAGCATTATCTATCAATGACTTCATGTGTGTGGCCCCTCAACTAAAGTGGTGACTGGTCCTTAGAAACACTGATGAACAGTGGCATAACTGTGAACAAAGAAAACATCATGATCATGCGTAATAAATCATAATTCATGATGATTTACCCATCTTAGTTAATGTTTTAATTAAGGTGTTGTTCACTCATGAAGTCATGAATGAAAAACGTTGAACTCGTGTTAGTTCCTGATGATATGAGATATGAATGCATAATTCATGCATGAATTTATACATGAATTCATGATAATTCATGTCCCCTTACTGTAAAGTGAATCCATCATTCTCATATGTAACGTCCCATGAATTATTACCTTATTACCAGTATTGTTAGGTTCTATGATATATTCTATGCAATGATGTCAATAGATAGGTTTCCATCCAATCAAAACATAACTTTTAAGCGCATTCGTAAAAATTTGGCAAAAAAAAACTCTAATTGGAGAGCATTTCAATCAACTCTGTTATGCGAATTCTAAATGGTCACGCACCTAGGAGTCGTGAACAGCTGTGGGATCAAAACGTAAGGTTGACAGGGCAACTTGAAACACCTGATATAATTGCAAAAAATGCAAATTTGTCAATCCACATAGAAGTTTTTGTTCACATTAGAATATTTTATGTGAATTTTAACCGTTTCCAGTCAGGATTTCTTTTTCAAATGGTTAAAATGTGCATTAAAAAGTTGGATGGAGACCCAGCTATTGCTGTTAAGTGTCTGTTCTATAGTAGAGTTGGTTTTCCCCTGCAGGACATAATTTGTGTAAACAGAAGAGACTGACGGACAACAGTTTAACATTACAACTTTCATTAATTCATTAAATTAAATTGTATGGTTAAAGTTGTTAATGTTAAATAAATACATCAAAGTCATTTTATTTTATGAGCAAGTAGGTTACTTATGTTTTTTTATACAGTATTTGTCATTATTTAACAGATATGAAAACTTTAACTTTTTTCCTCTCTCTCGGTTTTCAGAGCTTTTTGTGGAATCCACTCCCAGACGGGCAGTAAAGCCAAGAAGAGACACAGGCTCAACGCACCTGTTTGCACCCTCCTAAGAAAACTGGACTTTGAGTTGATGGGATAGTAACATGAACGACTTCCCCTATGCAGTTCAAGTCTGGCTGGACACCTTTGTTCCATATCATCGTGTTCCCCCTGATGATAGGCTGCCTGGACGTCTGGAAGTGAGCTTCTTCATTAAAGGGATACTCCACTTTTTTTGGAAATAGGCTCATTTTACAACTCCACCAAAGTTAAACAGTTGAGTTTTACCGTTTTCGAATTCATTCAGCCGATCTCCGGGTCTTTAGAAGAATGTCAGTAACCAGACAGTTTTTGGTCCCATTGACTTCCATAGTAGGAAAAAATATATACTATGGAAGTCAATGGGACCAAAAACTCTGACATTCTTCTAAAGACCCGGAGATCGGCTGAATGGATTCGAAAACGGTAAAACTCAACTGTTTAACTCTGGTGGAGTTGTAAAATGAGCTTATTTCCAAAAAAAGTGGAGTATCCCTTTAAAAGTAAAATTTTGTTTATGTGTGATAAAGTGGATACTTTTGTAATATGTATTTTTGCACAGTTTGTTAATAAAAAAAAAAGAAAATATACCATTGTTGTGTTTTTAATTGGCCAATACGGAAAATGACAGCTTTTTACTTGTAATGTTTTACAGTATATTGATTTGTCCTGTGAAATTACAGGAAATTCCTGGCTACTGAGTTGCCGTAAATATAACATTTTGCTGTAATATTTACAGTGAAATTACAGGAAATTCCTGGCAAATACCAGTAAATTTACATGATTATTGTAATTAATTACAGTAGGGATGTTGTATTAAGTATTACAATAACAGTCCTGTATACTGTTTACAGTAAATTTACGGCAACTATTAGCCAGGAATTTCCTGTAAAATTACAAGAAATGTCTAACAGTGTAGAACATGTATAGTTAAACTCGATGAAGTGCTATTGGAAGACGTTGTCATAGCTTTTTGGTACATAACGGCTACCGTAGTTGCAACACGCGTTTGAAAAAGTGAGGCGCTAGAGAGCACTATTCGTTTGAATGCAAAATACAATTTCACCACTAGATGGGAGAAATTCCTACACATTGTACCTTTAAAAAAAAATCCATGAACGATGAATAAATTATTTTTTTTGTTCTAACATTTTTGACAACATTCATTTATTACAGATAACTTTGAACTAACACTCTATTAACGTTACTGGAAAAAGCTTGTCACAGAATAGAAGAATTCAATGTGAGTACTGAATTGAATGGTCTATGCTGAGATGCTCAACAGTTCGTATCTGTTGTAGATGGAGATTATTGCTGAATGGAGGACTGAATGACCACAGATAACAGAAGAAGACTGAAGAGTTTGGGAAGAGGATTGCACAGGTAAGTGTCTCAGAGATAGGTAGTCGGATAAGTGGTTCAGACTTGAACCACGAGACCAGACAAAGGTGAACTGATATGTTACTGCTTATATACAGTAGTGCATGGGTGATTAGTGAATGCAGGTTCTGCTAGTCAGAACACTGGTGATTGGGAATGAGTGGGTGGAGTGTAGAGATCTGGTGCTAAAGGTATGGCTGATTCTGTGACAGAGGGAACCTTGCCAGATCGTTAGCTAATGTTCTGAGAGCGTTCCCTATTAGCTGGGATATCTCACACATTTTAATTTGACAGAGATTGACTCTTTACTTTAAGGCCCCTTCCAGATTGTAACGACACACCACTACAGGAAACGTAGATGAACACAGGTGTGGTAGTTTATTCAACAAAACAGTTGAGTAGCTGGAGATGAGTATAGGCTACAGGTAATTGATAGCTTGTACCTCATGAAACTGATTTTGGACAGACTTCTGAGGCAGCATAACTGTTATAATCTTCAGAAAAATAGAGTGGGCTTTGCTGATAACTAAGCAAATATTTAATTACTACAATAGTAATTTCTTGTTAGAAATGAGATTGGTCAAAAACGTACATTTATACAAAAACTGAGCACCCACCACAACTTTCAGATGCCATCTTTTTTTTTTAGCTCAACTGTCACAGAATGGAAAGCACAGGATTGTGGGATATCAAAGGCAGCAAAGGATATGTATGCTGACACTTTGCAATATAGATGTTGTCTTATTTACAACGTGAAAATCTGAAGCCGATGTGCTGGATTACTGCGTCTTATGAGGCAGCAGCAGAAATTTAGGAGGCTGGTAGGCTATGCGTGGCTTTATTCCGAGCCGTCTTCTCCGCCAGTTTCAAAACATGTCTCTGTTATATTGTCATTTTCTGCTCATCTGGTACTTTGCATCAACTTTTTGCAGTGACTTTCAGTGTTTCCTACAACGTCTGACGTTTACATTTTACGTGGTGTGAGAAAGTCACATAAACCATGTGAAATCCAATCAGGGGTGCGTTTCCCAAAGCATCGTTAGTCAACTATGGTCGCAAGTTCCGTCGTTATAGGCATAGTTTAACGACTCAGTGTTTCCCGAAACCATCGTTCCAACGAACATTCGCAAACAGCATCGCAATGTTGTGTGGTTGGAACAACAGCTTTTGACCTGTGGTTAGAAACATAGTTTCTTGTTTGGATGACATGTGGACTTAATAAATCCTTGTATTAAGCAAAATAAGCAAGCTGACATTCATTACAATCTGTATCTTTTATTTAGATTACCTACAAATGTCATTTACGTCTTTTAGTTTGTCAAGAGATTTAAAGCACCGTTTTTGAAGAGTGCGCATGTGTGAACGAGCTCTACTATGAAAGAACGAGCCTATGATTGAATCTGGAAATAAAGCAAAATAACTGAGAAAAATTAGAAATAGTCCTCAGATGCCATGTTCGTCATTTATAGCAAAACATCTAGCATTAATTCGATCTCAGATCGAACAGATTCATTAAAAGAAGTTATTACCCCACCACCTGCATGACATCATTAACACACTTGGTTGAACGACCAATTTGCGACAATACGGTTTCGGGAAACAGTCGTGACTGGCTAGTTGATTTCTTCAACGATGCATCATATATGGTAGTGAACTAGCAAGTAACGTCGTTGTACGGGAAACGCACCCCAGATCAGTCAGAGACTTCGTTCACACTGTCCAAATTCTAATACTGTATGTGTGTATTCGATTGGAATCTCATCTAAAATTATTGACTGTCCACATTGTGTGTCGCAACTGTTCAGATCCGATTTGTGTGTCCATGCCGCTCTTTCGTTTTCCGGAATATCTGCATTGGTTTCTATGGGACTGGCTTTGCGTTGGTAGGTATATGCCAAAAACAACAACAACAGAAAATTCAACATGGAGGAGTTTGCAATACAGATGTTGTTTTATTTACAACATGACAATGTGAAGCTTCTGCACTGGACTACTGCATCTTATGAGGCAACAGCAGAAACGTAGGAGGCTGGTATGCGTGGTTTTCTTCTGTGCTACAAATGTTGCACGTATATGTAACAAGTATTTATCATAATGTACTTTAAGTAACAAGTAATGTCAGAAAGACATCAGTTCTGCTGTTGTTCATAAACACCAGTTGTGATGTTGTACAATGAGGACATGGCCATTTTGCTGGAAATATAATAATCAGTGTCCTTTATGGTTTTTACCAGTGCCCGAACAGGATATACTGATTCATGAACTTGGGAGCCAGGGAGCTGATTGAAACCTAGGTTTGAGAAATGCAAGTGCTTTTATGAGTGTGATTCAGCTTTAATATGAACACTGAAGTCTCAGGCTTCTCATTTCACTGTGCAAATCTCACTCTCCAGCAGCAATGATGAGAAACATAGAGAGAAAGTTAATGAAGCAAGTGAAGCTGTGCTTCATAAGTGATTACTCATTCATAAAGCCTCTATGGAGTCCAGATGCATCCAATTCATCTGGTTTGTAGCTATAATTTAGATGAATATGAAGACTCACATACAGATGCGAACAGGAAAAATACTAGCGGGTAAGAGCATTCGGTTAAAAGAAAATATATGACTTAATTGACAGGGGAATTATGTAATAGTCCTGATTGCAGCTAATTTGTCACAATGAAAAACGCTTTGTTAAGAAAAGGTGTCATTACACTATATACTGTCCATTTAAAAACAATTGTTAAAAACTGGGATTACAGGGATTTTTTTTGCATAATCAAACATATATTGCACTGTGTAACACACTGCTACAGAAAGCAGACACAGGACAGGAAGATGGCAGGTGAACAGTGAGGTTTATTTATAAAAGTGGGGTAGTGAAGAAGTGAGCAGATAAATGGAGTCCAAAGGATGATCTTGACGGATACTCAGAGGAAAGTAAGACGCTGGAGACGGGGAATTGTCCACTTTGTGAAAATGAGATCGGACCCTGAGTTGTGAAGTGTGTGCTTTAGTGGTAGTGATGAGGGTGATGATGAGGTGCAGGTGTGAGTGATTGGGAACGATGTGCAGGTGGGAACCGAGGAGAGTGATGGGAAATGAAGTAGAGTACCCAGCCAGGGTAGAGACGGCAGCTCAGGAGACCAGGGCAGAGCCAGCAGTTCAGGTATATATTTGGACGAGGCTCTGGAATGGTGGTGGCCATCTTGGGACGAGACTCTGCGACGGCGACGACCATCTTGAGACGAGGCTTTGGAATGGTGGCGGCCATCTTGGGATGACGGTCTGGAACGGCGGCGGCCATCTTGGGACGAGGCTCTGGAATGGCAGTGAGTTCACCATCGCTGGGATGGTCGATGGTGAACGGGGACTCACCGCTGGTCAACACCCACTTCACAAAAGTCTCGAAGTTCTCTAGAGGCCCCACACCAGGCAGGTGTGCCTTTGTCTCAGCATTGAGGCTTGTACTGTATAGTAAAATACACTCAATGATTGGTCTGGGTAGGAGATAAGGCACGCCAGATGTGGGCCTGTGGGATGTGGGCCACGCCATGGTGTGGGCCTCGAGAGAAAGCTGGTCCTGGTCAATGCAGAGGAAAAGCACAGCAGGATCCATCTTTAACGGTATAGGTCCAATCTTGTGTTACGGAAAGCAGACACAGGAGAGGAAGATGACAGGTGAACAGTGAGGTTTATTTACAACAATGGGGTAGTGAAGAAGTGAGCAGGTAAATGGGGTCCAAAGGATGATCTTGACAGAGACACAGAGCAAAGGAAGACGCTGGAGATCGCTGGAGACAGAGGGAATAGTCCACTTTGTGAAAACAAGAACAGACCCTGAGTTGTGGTGAAGTGTGTGCTTAAGTAGTGGTAGTGATGAGGGTGATGATGAGGTGCAGGTGTGAGTGATTGGGAACAATGCGCAGGTGGGAACTGAGGAGAGTGATGGGAAATGAAGTGCAGAGGATGGTGACTAGGTTGATATGTGACACACAATGATAAAACACTTGTTTTGCAGCAAAAAAGAAAGTATTCAGACTTCAAAAGCCACGCCTTCGAAGGCCCTGAAGGTCGGACTGAGCGTTGTTAAATGGGACGGTCTTGCCTACGGAGGACTGTTCTTGTCACCTAGCAACTGTGACAGCTGCTGTTGACGAGTGACAGTAACGATTGTACTAGACTTTTTCGAAAGTTATATTAAACTGTCTGAAAACAAAACAGGGTTCTCTTACGAGAGTACTCTCGTGTTGCGTAAGCTAGCTTACGCTACGGTAAAATCCCTTTTCTCGAGAATACTGAAGCCAAAAATTATCCTTAATTTTGTATTAATTTAAAACGCATTTGCTGCAGAGAGCAGACCTAGGCGAGGCAGCTCGCGCGCCTATTGGTCGCTCTGCGGCAACTGCTGCAACCTATCGAGAGGCTGCTCGTGACGTAGCACCAATGAGGGCGCGCACGCTCCTGCTGCGCCATCCGGTGCCTATATCCTTTTCACTTGCTTCCGTGTGTGTTCGCCGCCGCGACACACGTTTATCCGCTAAAAGAGCCGAGGTGTTGATTCAAATGCCTCGTTCTATGTGCGGCTCGTGCAGAGCCCAGCTCAGCGACAGGGACCGCCACATCCTGTGCGCTTCCTGCCTGGGACGAAACCATGTGGAACACGCGCTTTCCCAGGGCGGCTGCCCGGACAGCGACACCATGACTACGTCGACCCTGCAGGCTCGACTACCCATTTTCAACGTGGACCCTGCGCCTCCGCCTCTCTCGTCCGGGCCGTGCCGGAAAAAGCGGCGCCCGCAGAGACCACCGGAATGCGATCCTGTTCGCAAATGCACGCCGGTGGAATGCACGCCGGTGGAATCCCCGCGCGCATCTCTTCCTGAGTCTCACACTTCGCTCACGGATGGTCAGCGCCCGGCTTCTGCCACCGCTCCCACCGTGCTCGACGAGTTCGACGGGGACAACGCAGAAGAGGCCGGACCAACCTCCATTTCTCTCCTGGCTCTGGCAGCAGATATAAATTATACTGCGCTCTCCTCTGAGCTCGCAGTACTTTTCACAGGTGGCTGGAAACGCTTCGCTCTCGCAGTTCCCACAGCAGAGGTGACTCGAGGAGTGTATTTTGCAACCAACGAGCCCGTTATACAACCCACTCGCCTGTACCCAAACGCCGTTTTCACGGCAACCCAGATAAATCTCATTATGTCTGTTGGTCCGGCTCACGCCGATAGTGTTATAAATGTAGGGATTGTGCCCAGTGCTCACCCCTACACATAAGCACGGCCCGTTCAGTGACACTCACTCATTCAGGGCCTACATCAATAAAAATCGGCTCAGGTTGGTGACTAGGTTGATATGTGTGTCTCAAATGTAGGAAATGTGCCCGCTGTTCAGTGTTCACCCCTACTCATAAATACTGCCCGTTCAGTGACACACACTCACTTAGGGCTCCCATCAACAAACACCAATTGTGTTTTAAGTGTAAGAAGTGTGCCCGCTTCTCAGCACTCACGCTTACTAGTAAACACTGCACGCCCTGCGTCACATACACGTATAGGGCTCCCTTCAATAAAACACTTCCCGGTCCCCGTGGCAAGAGTGTTATGTGTGAATCGACCGGCCGCTATTCTCAGCGCGCTGCCCCATATAAGCGCTGTAAGCACAGTGTCAATGTATCAACCCGATCGTGTCTCTGGGTCCCTGACACACAGCGACCAGAGCCCAGATACCATTCTACCCCTAGCCATACGTGCAGAAGCATGGTAAATGATCCCGGGTGTGTCAGAATGGGTGTTGAACATTATAAAGCGAGGCTATTCGCTGCAGTTCGCTCGCAGACCTCCGCGCTTTCGAGTCAGGGTCAAAACTACGGTGAAAGGCGAAGTAGCCCATCTACTTCGCGCCGAGATAGCGAAACTGCTGAAAAAAAAAGGGGGCCATAGAAACCGTCCCTCTGACACAGAGCGAGTCGGGCTTCTACAGCCAGTACTTCCTAGTACCCAAAAAGGATGGCGGTCTCAGACCCATCCTGGATCTCAGGCATTTGAACAAAGCCCTTATGAAGAGATCGTTCAGAATGCTCACGACCAGACAAATCCTCGTGCAAATTCGCCCGAGAGACTGGTTTATTTCAGTGGATCTGAAGGATGCTTATTTTCAGATACAAATAGCGCCCCGTCAGGCCTTTCTTGAGATTCGCCTTCGAGGGCCAGGCCTATCAGTACACCGTCCTTCCGTTCGGCCTGTCTTAGCACCCCGTACATTTACAAAGTGCATGGACACGGCGCTCGCTCCCCTGAGACAACGGGGTATGCGAGTACTGAACTATTTGGACGACTGGCTAATTCTAGCGCAGTCAGAGGCGGAACTGATAACGCACAAGGCCTTACTACTCAGCCATCTAGAAGGCTTGGGTCTCAAAGTCAATTGGACCAAGAGTTCGCTGTCTCCCAGCCAGAAAATCTCTTTTCTGGGAACTCAGACTCAGTGTCAATGACAGCGTGGCTTACGTCACAGCGCGCTCTGTGAATACAACGCCTGGCAACGTCATTCAAGGTTGGCAATGTCACTCCTCTCAAAAGTTTTGAGAGGATGCTAGGCCTTATGGCCTCAGCCTCAGCAGTGCTTCGGCTGGGCTTGCTTCACATGCGCCCCCTTCAGCGCTGGCTGAAGACGTGCGTCCTGCATCGGGCATGGGCCTCCGGTCATACACGCCTCAAGGTAACCCAGAACTGTGTTACAGCTCTGGAGCCCTGGAAGCGGTCTGGGAGCGGTCTCGAAACTGAAAGTAGTCTCAACAGATGCTTCCAACTCAGGTTGGGGCGCCCTCTACGAGGGCAGGCCGACTTTTGGCCGGTGGTCAGGCCAAGAGAAGTGCCTACACATAAACTGTCTGGAGATGAAAGCGGTCGAGAACGTTTTGGGGTACTTTCTTCCACTCTTAAAGGGCCACCACATCTTAGTCCGCACGGACAACTTGTCGGTGGTATCCTACATAAACCGCCAGGGTGGTCTCAGATCACGAAACCTTCACACACTGGCAGAACACCTCCTTGTGTGGTCCCAGCACAACCTGCGCTCGCTGAGAGCGGCGCATGTGCCAGGCTGTCTGAACGTGGGTCCAGACATGCTGTCCAGGGACAACGTTCCCCCATGGGAATGGTCCCTTCACCCTCAGGTAGTCCAGTACACCTTCGGCAGAGCGGAAGTCGACCTCTTCGCGTCGCTAAACAACGCTCATCGCCCGATATTTTTTACGAAGTGCAGGGAAGCGCTGGCCCACAACTGGCCCAGCCGCCCGCTCTATGCGTTTCCCCCAATTGCGTTGTTACCACAGGTAATCAAACGAATCAGGGAGAACAAATGCTCTGTGCTCCTCGTAGCGCCGCTTTGGAGGAACCAATTTTGGTTCCCGGAGCTGATGCAGTTAATGAGCACGGCCCCGTGGCCGATTCCGGTGAGGAAGGATCTCCTCTCTCAGGCCAAGGGCGCGATTTGGCATCCACGCCCCGAGCTTTGGGCCCTGCTTGTATAGGCTATCAACGGATACCCGTTGACCTCCCAGTGGGAGTGTTAAACATGATCACGCAGGCTAGAGCTCCCTCTACTAGACGGCTCTATGCTTCCAAATGGTCAGTGTTCTCCGGCTGGTGCTCGGCCCGAAATTTAGATCCACAATGCTGTGGAGTGACGGAGATTCTCTCATTCCTACAAGAGCTTTTGGACGAGGGCAGATCCCCCTCCACGCTCAAAGTGTACGTTTCATCCATAGCTGCGTTTATAAAAACAACGCATGGCCAGTCACTGGGTAGGAACGACCTTATCACCCGCTTCCTTAAAGGGGCAAGGAGGCTGAACCCTCCTCGACCTCCTTTGGTTCCTGTATGGGACCTTTCCACGGTCCTCGAGGCCATGAAAGGTAACCCCTTCGAACCACTACAGTCTGTGGATATACGGTATCTCTCGCTTAAAACCGTTTTCCTGATGGCTCCCGCCTCGGTCAAGCGGGTGGGTGACTTGCATGCGCTCTCTGTGAGCGCCACGTGCCTTGAGTTTGGGCCTAATGACTCCAAAGTCATCCTCAAACCGAGACATGGCTATGTCCCCAAGGTGTTTTCCACCCCTTTCAGAGTACAAGTTATTTCCCTGTCAGCTCTCCCTGGGTCTGACAGCGAGAATGACGTGAATCTCCTTTGCCCGGTCAGGGCGCTGAGAATTTACGTTGAACGGTCTGCTGCCTTCAGACAGTCAGAACAGCTCTTTGTTTCTTTCGGTGGCCGCGCCAAAGGGCTAGCGGCCTCGAAACAGAGCCTTTCCAGGTGGATAGTTGATGCTATCGCGTTGGCTTATACGTCCAAAGGCCTTCATTGCCCTTTGGGCGTTAGAGCCCATTCCACCAGAGGCATGGCCTCTTCGTGGGCCTGGTCCAGTGGGGTATCACTTCATGATATTTGTATGGCGGCAGGCTGGGCCTCTCCGTCTACATTTGTGAGGTTTTACAACCCAGAAGTTCCTGCCCTACAGGCTAGGCTGTTATCAGTCTAAACGAAATATCTGCAGCTATGCCCGGCTCAGCCTTGACCAGACTTAGCATTCTTGTACAGAGCGGACTGTGCTCAGTCCAGCTGTCATTCTACAGCACAGGCTGACTAAGGTCTATCCTGTCTGTTATTCTGTGCTAAGCACCTATTTTATTCTACAGTTCAGGCTGACTGAGGTCCATCCTGACTGTTACACTGTGTTAAACACCTATTTTATTCTACAGTTCAGGCTGACTGTCGTCTATCCTGACTGTTATACTGTGTTAAGTACCATTTTATTCTACAGTTCAGGCTGACTGAGGTCTATCCTAACTGTTATACTGGGTTAAGCACCTATTATTCTACAGCTCAGGCTGACTGAGGTCTATCCTGACTGTTATACTGTGTTAAGCACCCAATTTATTCTACAGTTCAGGCTGACTGAGGTCCATCCTGACTGTTATACTGTGTCAAGCACCTATTTGTTCATAAAGCAACTATATTGCCTTCTGTTATTCTCATTAGGCCCACTCCTCGTCAGCCTTGATATTACCCACCTATCATGTGTGCCCCGGGCACATGCCCTTGGGACAATGTTGTGGATGATTCTAAGCACACACGGCGTTTTACATTGGGTTCCCGTAGCATAAGCTAGCTTACGCAACACGAGAGTACTCCCGTAAGAGAACGTCTCGGTTACTAATGTAACCTCGGTTCTCTCTAGATGAGGGAACGAGTGTTGCGTAACCCTGCCGTGCTTGTGCTACGATCTGGTTTCGCTTCAGTTATGAAAAACCAAAGAGCATCCTATCGGGACCTGGCTTATGGCGCGCCCTCATTGGTGCTACGTCACGAGCAGCCTCTCGATAGGTTGCAGCAGTTGCCGAGACGTTCACAGACTGTCTAAATATGTCCATGATGGTCCATTTCTGTATATATAAAAAGTATTTACTATACAATTGCATCTTAGTAAGATATAAGTCAACATTTGAACCTATTTAAAGTTTATTTCACTTTTACATTTGTATCAGATATTTGAGTGAGTTGAAACCCAATACGTACTTTTAAAAGTGTAATTTGGCAGTTTCTCAAAAAAAATCCTGTCGTCACTGGCGTGCAATGAATTATGGTAGGAAGGATCCATCCGTTGTATCCTTAATTTAACGAATGACGCATTTGGAGGCCGCATTTGAAGGAGCCTTCGATTTGGGACAGCCTTAGTCGCACTGCAGCGACGCAATTGGCCTTCGATCAGCCAAACAAATATTTTTCTATAGAAACAGTAATTAGCATATGTGCACATGTCTGACAGATTGGGCCACCCACATGAGTTTACTTACAAGATACAGAAAAATAAGATGAAGATCATCTTTTCCTCTGAAGTGTTATTGTGTGTCCTTACCATAGAGCTTAGTAATTCTGCATTTTAAAAATCCATTTATATTACTGTTGAATACATGTATATTAGTTGCTAAAAGTCAAAACTAATGTATCAGACCTTGCTAGCTGCCAGTTATCTGCAATATTAGTAAAATGTAATTTACACAACATGTCTTTACCACAGTTGTCACGGTTAAGACCTTGTGTTGTGGTAAAATTCATGGTTTATGTAGATTACACATCGGCCACAACATTAAAACCACTGACAGATGAAGTGCATATAATTTTTATATCATTACAATGGCACCTGTCAAGGTATGGAATATATTAGGCAGCAAGTGAACAGTCAGTTCTTGAATTTCTTGTGTTGGAACTGAACCGGCATCAGGGTCATAGACACCTAAGGCTCACTGATGCACATAGGGAGAGAAGGCTAGCCTATCTGGTCCAATCACACAGAAGAGCTACTGTACCTTTAAAAAATCTGCAGATGTAATGCAAAATGTAATGCTGCCCATGATAGAATTAGAAAAAATATCAGACCACACAGTGCACAGCAGTTTGCTGCATAGCCGCAGACCGTACAGAGTGCCCATGATGACCCCTGTCCGCTGCCGAAAGTGCCTTCAATGGGCACGTAAGTGTCAGAACTCAACCACTCGACCAAGAGATGGCAGCATGATGCACTGTGGGAAGAAGGCAGGCCAGTGGATGCAGTGTAATGCTCAGGGCAATGTTCTGCTGGGAAACCTTTGGTCCTGGCATTCATGTGGATGTTACTTTGACACGTACCGCCTACCAGAAGATTGCTGCAGACCATGGCAATGGTGTTCCCTGATGGCAGTGGCCTGTTAAAGCAGGCTAATGCACCCTGCCACAATGCAATTGTTCTGGAATGGTTAGCGGAGCATGACAAAGACTTCAAGGCATTGCCTCAGCCTCCAAATTTCCCATATCTCAATCCGAATGAGCATCTATGGGATGTGCTTGATGAAAAAAAATCTGATCCATGGAGGCCCCACCTCGCAACCTGATACCACAGGACACATTCAGAGGTCTTGTGGAGTCCTTGCCTTGACATTTCAGAGCTGTTTTAGCAACATGAGGGGGACATGCATGATATTAAACAGGTGGTTTTAATGCTGTGGCTGATCAAGTGTATATTGCAAATATTAAGTCTATTGTAAAAAAAAAAAAAAAAAAAAAAAAGTGTATCCCTTCTGAAAAATCTGAAAAGATGTGAGTGGAAGATAAACAAAAGAAATCGGAGGACAAAACAAAATACTAAGTACAAAAACAATAGAAATTCATAAATGTGTTCATTTTTGAAACATGAAAATGAGTTTGACCCAGTCTTTACTGCAATACCTCTACTATATTTTACACAATACCTTCTGTTTTTGTCTGTTACTATATTTCTCTACAGTAGCCTATTGTTAAGGTTACATTAACATGTGCCATTAACATTGTGTCATTAACAAAATGTCATTACCGCAGCAATGTTTTATTTGAATTATTATTCAGATTTTTATTTGCAAAAATTATTTTAACACTTAATATTTACACAGTAAAATTACAATAGCTGTCATGAAAAGCAAAATACTTCATCTTTTGCGTGTATGAAAACAATTGATATCCAAGTTTACTGTCTAAATTTTCCATGGCATAAAGAAAATCATAAAATCCCCTAATTTAAAAATATTTTTAATATCAGTATTTACAAAAATGCAAACATTTTGAAAACTATTTAAATGTCTTAGATTTGTATAAAAATTGAAAAAGAAAAGTGTATAAAATGTATGTTATTGTAATGTTGCTCTAAGGACATTTTGTAAGAAGAGATGAAAACCATGAAAAATAAACATGCTCCAGATTAAAATCTTAACGACTACATGCAATTGTGTATACATTTTATACTGTGTAATCAGTAATCAGTCTGTGATGGTTACAATTCACAGGGGTTGATTTTTTAATTTGGGAGAGTCAGAAGTGACAGTAGTTGCAGAAACACCCATATATAGAAAATTATTGCTGTTTATTAAAATATACTGATATATTAGTGTATATAATGAAAATATATAATTTTGATTGTGTTCATTTACCTTAGTTATTTACAATTATTGTATTTTACTTCTTTAAAACCAATAGGTTACATATGATACATCTGATTGAAAAATATTAAGAAACAATAATATTGTTTATCGCTCATCTCTCCCCATGAATCCTCTTATGCCAAATCCACAACAAATGAGAAATAAAACAGCCATGATTGTCTGAAATGAGGTATAAAGCTCTGTTGGTGTCTTGGAAAACAACCTATGGTGTGAGCCTGTACTTTCCGCATTAATAAGTCAGATGTGCCATGAAGCACACAAAGATTATTATGCAAGACTCCACTGGGCGGCCATAAAAAATTCACAGGGCTAGTCTATATATGCCAACTACAAGAGAACAACACACTCTCAGAAGAAAAGATACAAAAGCTGTCACGGGGTGGTGCCTTTTCAAAAGGTACACTTTTGTACCTTATTTACCCTTAAAGGTATGTAGTAGTAACTAAATGGCACATAATAGTACCTTTTGAATGGGTACAGACTACTTTTCCGTAGTCTTTCTTTACAAAGTGACATCGACAACTACTAACCTGGCATGTGCGGATCCACATGAATGGGGATCATTTTATCAAGTTGTCATCTGTACAAAGAAAAAACTTTTCCATTTTTAGTACATTGTTGTCATGTAAACGTACCCATAGACTGCATAAAAATAGCCCTCAGTTTCAGTTGATCTTTGTCCCTTATCAGAATTGATTCTCATCTGTACGGGAATGTGGTGGATTACCCTCTAGAGCCGGCTAACATTCAATCATGGGAAAAATGCATAGATTAAAGGTGGCGGTTAACTCCCACCTTAGGGATCCGCTGATTTTGGGAATGGATAGGCCTGCTTTTAAACAATTATTGGGAATTCTTTGTGTAGATGCCTCTTGGGCAAGAGGGCTGTCTGTTGCACAGACTGGGGAGGCTGTTGCTAGTGACGGTAGTTTCGGTAGAGGATGATCTCGGACCAGACGCGACTGTCCCAATCAATCCGCTCTCTCTGGTCCCAGGGGGAGATCACCTCTCGCCAGTGCAGCTTCACTGATGTGACAGGTCACGCAGACCTTGTACAGCACCATATCGAAACGGTCCCATGGGTGGGGGTGCGCAGCCAACCCTATCGTTTATGTTTACCTGAACGCAAGAAAAAAGTGGTACAGGAAGAATTAAAGGCCATGCTGGGGTTGGGTGTAATAGAAACGATTGGGCGAGCCCGATAGTTTTGGTTCCCAAATGTTTCTGTGTCGATTACAGAAAGGTGAATGCAGTATCGAAGTGCGATGCTCATCCAATGCTTCGGGTTGACAAACTGCTTGATCGTTAGGTTTGGCTTGATTTTATTCAACACTGGATTTGACAAAAGGGTATTGGCAGATCCTCTTATCGCCATTATCTAAAAACAGCTTTCACAACGCCATTTGGATTACACCAATTTGTTATTTTCTGTTCAGTTTGTTTGGGGCTCCTGCTACCTTCTAGCGTCTCATGTACAAATTCCTCTGGCCACATACTGCGTATGCCGCTGCCTACCTGGATGATATCAATATCAATAGTTATGATTGGCAGCGGCATCTGGAACATCTGCGCACTGTCCAGAGACCGCTGAGGGAGGACTCACAGCGAACCCGAGGAAGTGTGCTGTTGGAAGGCCAACCAGTTGGAGTGGAAAAGGGAAATGACGTGCTGTACAAAAAGTTGATACAAAATCCAAAAATGGTGTTTATTGGAAGGTGATAAATATTTACAGTGCAGGAGAAAACAAAAATAAATAAAAACTGTACAAAAGGAAAAGAAAATAGCAACAATGTGCTAATTTTGGCTAAACCAAATGGCCCAAGTTCGCAACGCTGCTCAATCTTAGAGTCCACAATCAGAACTCAAATCCTTCTTCTTCTTCTTCTTCTTCTATAATTTTTAATGGCAGTTTGCAGTCAAAGTGCATTACCGCCATCTACTGGGCTGAGGTGTGATCACATAGGGATGTCAAAAAAAAAAAAAAAAAAAAGTAACTAAATAAACAATAAATAAAGCTTCAGCTGGCGCTGCGTGTTCAGCTCCTCCAGCTTCCACTCTTATAGCTCCTCAACTTGTAATAATATTATTAATTAAATAAATAAATAAATAACTAAATTCTTCTTGCTAGTTGGCTTTCTTTAAGATAATTAATAACTGCCCTAACTGTGGACTGTGTGCTGGTTACACTCAATAAATTTAACTCAAATCCTTTCAGCCAGCAAGCCTATTTATAGGCTGAAGCCCCTCCTATAGAGCATACCAATCACATGTACAAACATTTTAGTTTGTAGTGATCAAATTAAATAATATAAACACCCAAAACAACACTTAAACCTTCCAAACAGGTTAAACAACAACCATTAACAGAGAAAGAGTTTAACAACAAATTAAATGGCAAAAGCAACTGTTTCTAAATCCCCTCCCCCTCTGACATCACACCAAAATGGTATCTTCCACAGGAAGTGATGTGGCTGTTTCTATAAAAAACAGATTAACCTGGATTATGGGTTTGGTTGTACAGAGTGTGAACCGGGAAGTTTAACTGCAATAAGGTTTGTGGAAATTATGTGGAAAAATAAAGGTAATTATTATATGAATTACTATGTGTTCTGGCATTCTGTTATTTTTAGAAAAATAACATCTTTAAAGGAAATTTATCAAGAGTTGAAAATTATAACAAAACACAGCAGCACCAAACTTTAGACTAAACAAAACAAAAACTCCATAACACTTTCCTGATGTGTACACAGATGTAACTATTGCCGGCAATGCACAGTATTAGTGAAATGGGTGTGTTTGTAAGTCCAAGTTTATAGAGTCACCAGGTTAACCTGTGACATACGGTATCTGTGCTTCCACTTGGAGCGTCCCCAAATTGACAAGACCGCCGCAATTGCAGCCTGCCCACGTCCTACGACTAAAAAAGGAGGTGAGACAGTTTCTGGTGATGGCGGGATATTATAGGAGGTTTGTACCTAATTATTCGGAGCTCACCAGCCTGCTGACTGATCTCACTAAAAAGGAAGCTCCAGATACAGTCCAGTGGTCGGAACTGTGCCAACAGGCTCTAACCAAAGTGAAGGCTGCTCTGTGTTGTCGGGCTGGTCTTGCATTCTCCTAAATTTGATCTCCCCTTTTTATTGCAGACAGATGCGTCAGACAGGGGTCTGGGGGCCGTCCTGCCCCAGGTGGTCGGAGAAGAGGTAGGGCCAGCCCAGTGCTGTATCTAAGCCGTAAGCTCTCTAATAGAGAGGCTAGATACAGCACCATTGAGGCTGTTCTCACCCTCCGTTATTACCTCCTTGTACAGGAGTTCACTCTCTGTTCGGACTACGCCCCCCTCAAATCTCCCCACCGTATAAAGGATACCAATGCGCGGATCACCCATTAGTATCTGCCTTATAAATTCAAGGAGTATGAACTGGGGGGCGCAAATGGTTGTGGCCGACTTCCTCTCTTGAAATTGGAGGGAGGGGGAGTGGCTGCAGGCCAGAGAGCTCCCCGGCCTGAGACGGGCAGTGGGGGTATGTGCCGAAGAAGGCGTGGTAAAGCTGTGTGTGTGGAGACGAGCGGTGAGCGGGTCAAGTGAATGATGATTAACACCTGTGTCTAATTACAGTAACTGGCGGAGAGATGGGATGAAAGTGGCCCACAGACCTGGGAATGGGAGAGAAACCCTGAGGACACAGTTTATGTCGTTTTAAGAAACCTTTTTTATTGTGAATGCGCAAGAGTGCTATTTTGGTTTATTTTCTGTTTGAGAGAGACAATAAAAGACACTGAAAACTCGCTGACCTTTTTATTTTTTAACCTTGTTACACTATAGTAAATTGTAGTAAATTGTAGTATACTTTATCATATCATAGTATTTACTACACTTTGTTAATTTATTCTACAGCATGCTTATTAACTATAGTGAAATGATAAACTGTACTAAATACTGCAGTATACTTTAGTATTTACTATATTGCATATATTATAGAATATTATAGTATTTACTACACTTTGTTAATATATACTACATCATAGTATAATATTAACTAAAGTAAATAAAATGTTCAAGCAAAAGGATAAAAAAATATATTGATCAAAAATGAAATAAACCATGTTTCACGTAATCATAGTATACTACAGAAATAGCCTACTACAGACATTTAATAAAGTAAATGTAAACATTTTAACTGCATAATCTAAACTGCATTAAATATAAATGATTATTAAAGTTACTCAGTGTTATGTTTGGTAAGGATCACACCGACACAGAGAGTAGCATCAAGTTATCATATCTTTTTACTTCATCTCACTGTCCTTCAGACCCAAGTAAACAAACGCATTCATTCGTCAGGCATAACATAATGCTTCCAGCACAATCAAACTCTATGCATCACTGAACACTAACTCAATGCATTATTAAACCCCAATTGAGAGAACACAACACTCAAGTCAAGAGCAGTGAATTTCTCTTTATCTTTGGTTGTTTGATTATCATGAAGGACACCGAATGCAGCAGGTTTATTAGGCTGTGTCACTTAAAGATCTGATGCACGGATCCCATATACTGACACATCCGACTTTCCCCCAACTGTTTATGTTGACTTAAAGGAGTAGTTCACTTTAAAATAAAAATGTCCTGATAATTAACTTATCCCCATGTCATCCAAGATGTCCATGTCTTTCTTTCTTCGGTCGAAAAGAAATTAAGGTTTTTGAGGAAAACATTCCAGGATTTTTCTCCATATAATGGACTTCAATGGCAACCAACGGTTGTCATTTGTCCATCAAATGTCAGTCTCAATGCAGCTTCAAAGACTCGACACGATCCCAGCCGAGAAATAAGGGTCTTATCTAGCGAAATAATCGGTAATTTATAATAAAAAAATTATATACTTATTAACCACAAATGCCCGTCTTGTACTACCTCTGAGATGTGCCACGCATTACGTCATCACGTTGGAAAACTTCACCCCTACTAAGCAAAACTACTTGCTTTCACCCCTGCCGTCGTCTTCAGGCAGGATATGCAGATTCTATTACCCTCGGATTGCGAGCTACGGATGGGGCCTACGCCAAAGAACTTTATAACTCAATATTTGCTTGCTGGGCTGTTAATAAATGTATGCTTTGCTACGTCCTCCCGAGTCTTTTAGTGTAAGTGTATACATATGTGTTTATTGCTATAAATTATAGATTATACCATGGGGTCTGAGATACAGTACTCAAATTTTAATTTATAACATGATAAATACTGAAATTAATGATTTTATTGACACTGTTTTATTATTTTGCACAAAAAAATACCAAAAAAGAAACCTTCTTAAACATTGATGTCAGTTGTCTCTAGGTTTACTTTTGGTAGAGAAACACCTGTTGATTACAATAAGAAATTGCAAACAGACCTTAATATCAATCCGCACGAGCGACAATCAGGTCATTGTCAACAGCTTGTATGCTTGGCCTTTACATTTCGGTAGAATTGCCTCTTATAGAGGATTACTTTCTGGAGGATGATGGTGATGACTAGAACTCTGAATATAATCGTTTTTCCGATTCATCACGATGCATGTTGATGTAAACGATTCTGCAACGGAGCTCCAAAAAAACAAAAAGAATAGGCCTATCATACATATTAATATACTGTTTTTTTTGTAGGCTAAATAAAGAATGCGTATTATATATTAATTAAAAAAAAAGTTGCGTATGTCCTTTTTCCATCTGATGTTTTGGTTTCGGTTTGTATGAAAAGAACAAGTATGAATGAGAAGGGCATTTTTTCCCTGTGTAGTCCCAGATTTACTACAAATGTTACACAATAGCCCAGAAAGAGATTAATGAGATTTTCTATGTTAAAAAAATACTATGGAAGTCATTAGAGTATATCAACTGTTTGGCTACCAACATTCTTCAAAATATATTACTTTGTGTTCAGCAGAAGAAATAAATTTATTCAGGTTTGAAACAACTTGAGAGTGAGTAAATGATGACAGAATTTTCATTTTTAAGTAAACTATTCCTTTAAGCGCAATAAGCAGCGAAAAAGAACTCAAAAAGAACAGAAGAACTTTAGTATGATGTGGATTTATGTGCATGCACTTTGGATGTGAGCAAAAAATCTGCAGGTAAAATTATGCACAATACGCACAGTCCCATACAGATATTCAAGCCCTATAACACCAACAATATTCATCCAGAGCAAATGAAATGAGTCGGGAATGGGGGTGGCGAGTTAATGTGTCAACTCGCTGTCAGAGAGATGAGAGCGCGAGAAAGCGCAGCTGGTGATGTGTATCTATTTTGTGGAAAATGAGTATTGGAAGTGTTTCAGATATTTCCGTATAGATATGCATCAAAAAACACTATTTTTGACAACACAACATTGCACTTATTTTATTATTTCAGATGCCTTTTTTAAAAGACTAAAATTGAAAAATTGACTATGTTACACGCCACTGCTAAAATCCACCCACATTTGGCAGGTTGGCAGGTGTTGTGAAGCCCTAGTTATCACCACAACACTTCTTATGGTTCGTGACCAACATATATGACAGTTGCATGAAATGTATAATCATATGCATGTAGTTCAAAGCATCAGGTTTGTTATGCAGTAGCTTGAGTCATATGTTTCTGGAGCCACAGCACCGGATAGGCCTTTCATTACCATGGCATCTGTGAGGCAGGGACTTTAAAGTTACTGTACATAACCATGGGGCAGTTACTCAGGGTCAAAATAGACCATGAATCACTTTGAGACTCCCTATAAGAAACCTAGTGTTTCCTGATTTAGAACAGGACAGAAAATACAGGCACTTTCCTACCCAATCTGAGTTGTTTAAATTCACCTGCACAATCATATTTGGAAAACACTTGCCTCACTTCCACTGCTATAGTTTTACTGCCAGCCCATAAGAAACATCCAAATCACGACACTAATGCCTTTTCAGTGATGGAGTATTAGCAGGTAGTGTCTCAGATGGTAACCATGACAGATCTGCATGTGATAATTTAAGAGATTAAACATGCAATGTTTTCAGATGTCACATCCTGATGAAGAGGCAAATCAGGAATAACACAATGAAGCACTGCAAGCGGCAAGAGAATTGGGGCTCAATGGGAATAAGGGGGCTGTAAAATAAGTACTATTTCCTTATTTATGAAGGCTGTGCCTTTTAAATTAACATCACAAGGGTTATCAAAAGATTTAAGGTAAGAAACAAGTCCAAAATCTGAG
Organism: Abramis brama; assembly: GCF_963993115.1. NCBI lineage: Eukaryota > Metazoa > Chordata > Actinopteri > Cypriniformes > Leuciscidae > Abramis > Abramis brama. The sequence continues at coordinate 50,344,941 of NC_139965.1, read as the reverse complement.
GGTAAATTCTCAAAAAATGTTCTCAATCTCAGTGGCAACTGTGACCCTGGACCACCTAACTAGTCACATGGGTAAATTTTTTGAAATTGAGATGTATGCATCATCTGGATGCTGAATGAATATGCTTTCCATTGATGTATGGTTTGTTAGGATATGACAATATTTGGCCGAGATACAACGATTTGAAAATCTGGAATCTGAGGGTGAAAAAAATCGAAACATTGAGAAAATCGCCTTTAAAGTTGTCCATTTATGTTCGTGATTGTGCTGTGTTCACTCACAAAAATAAATGTTTTATATATTTACGGTAGGAAATTTACAAAATATCTTCATGGAACATGATCTTTACTTAATATCCTAATGATTTATGGCATAAAAGAAAAATCAATAATTCTGACCCTTTCAATGTATTGTTGGCTATTGCCACAAATATACCCGTGCGACTTGTAACCGGTTTTGTGATCCAGGGTCACAGATATTAACTAGACCTTACTAATAGATCTTAGTCAGGGTATACAACCTAAAGTTTTTGCTATCTTAAATGACAATGCAATTGATGGAAGTACAGCCCATTAAAATTTTGTACCATTTTGATGCCAATATTTTGCAAGAGGGATGGGAAACCTTGGAGTTACAAGCACTGAAAAATAAAAAATAAATGACAGAGAGAGTCATAAAAGCACTCAACCCTTGATAGATTTTTCTTTTTGGTGGGTGCACTACAGTTACTCACTGAGGGACTAACAATAGCTCAGCTGAACTGTAAGAGGACACTTACAGCAGTGATCTAAAAACGCAACACCGACAACAGCTGAGAAGAGCTAGCTGATCTTCAGTTAGCATTATCACGTCTATCAAAAAATCACAGCAGGAAACACGTTTGTAAGTATATTAATAATAAATCATAGACCACATCAGAGAGATATCAGGTATAAATGCAGAGCTTTCATCATTCCAGGACAGGACAGAGTCCAGAGCCTCATTCATAAAACACATACAATTAAATGCCATGTATATTATCCTACATCAAAAAGGAGGAACATAATGGGATTTATAAAGGCAGAAACTGACATGAAAACGTTCTTATGTGTACATAAGAGTGTACATGTGAGTGTACATGCGAACTAAAGAGCATGATTTTTTTTTTATTTTTGTTTAAAAACTTTTTACATTACTTGTTAAAATGTAAAAATCTTATTTGACACTGATAGAATGTTCATACTAATCTTTTGGTGCTTTTATACCGTTAATTCAATTAATTCAACATTTTTTATGAAAATATAGATAAATGTAAAGATAAATAGGTGATCACAATATGCATTCATATAATTATATGCACAAATGAGCAATATATATATATATATATATAGTGAGTGCCGTACTTCTGAACCCAAAAAGATAATTTTGGCATCTGTAGCTGGTGCACTTGTACAGATTGGGCTTGAATTTAAGATGAACTTTGTTATATAAAAAGAGATTAATTCAGAAACATTTCATAGACGTTATCACAACTTAAAATTTAGAGTTAAAATAACTTTCCTGGATTTAACTTAAGATAACTAAAATAGCTGTAATACAACGTAATTTTAATACAACAACATTTTCAGGCAGCACAAACACTTACTTTTTTATTTGTTTATTTGTTTATTTGTTTGTTTGTTTATTTATTTGTTTATTTGTTTGTTATTTATTGTCATTTAACATTTCGAAAACTGTCATACATTCATATTTAGGATCATTGTTTGCACATCTTTATAAATGAGGCCCCAGAACCCTACTCGCCTCTCTGTGATTCAACCCCATCACCCAATGGTTCACTGAAGGTCACTTCATTCCTTGAATCTTTCCCAATTTTATTCCTTTCTCATAATTCTCCACGCACCTCCAAAGCAAGTTCTTCCACTTCAAACTGCTTTCTGGACATGCGGTCCTCGCCAACAGGTTTGTGGAAGTAGATCACCATGACATCATATTTCTTCATCACAGACTTGTAATTCTTGCTGGTCAGTTGATGGACACGGTCCTTCCCGTCATATTCAGGGAACTCCAGGCCCTTTTCGCTCCAACACAGATAAGCAAAAGATAGTAGAACCCCTAAAAGCACCCAACCCCACTTCATGTCACTGTTATGTCTCACTTGAAAAGGTTAAAAATTAGTTGCTTGTTTTTACTTTGTTCCTAACTAAAGTCAAAATATTAGGAACAAGGTCCAATCCATGTGCTCACCACCCAGAGAAGAGCAGGTCTCAGTCCCTACACTCCCTTTTAAAAAGGCACATGCACAAGCTGACTAGCTTATGGGGAGGGTGGGGATGTCACTCAGAACACGGGTAAGATATGGGTTGGAGCAACTAGTGTGAAACTCAAATTACATCCAGACCAGCCAAGCAATCCGCTTGTTAAGTCATGACGTAAGGACTGCTGTTTCCGGTTCCAAGCCTCTACTCATTTCACTTGAGAAAACTATCTCAACAGCGATTTATGAGCACTCACTCCTGCTTAATTTGTACTTTTTCAACACGTACATCCCTTAACAATAAAATACCATTATGACTAAAAGTTTTCAAAGAAGTATTTCCTTCGAAAGCATATCCCAAATATAAAAACTCAAAATATGACACTCCCATACTTAAAATATATTTCTTACAGTCATTGTTATGCAAATTGAAAACCACTATATTGTAATGATCATAAACAACTCAAATTAAGGCTCTCGGTGGCCCTCCTTAACAAAACTTAACATCTAGCACAGTTTATCTTTGGTAGAATATAAAATATTTCAATGCAAGTATTTCAGTCAAATATGATTTATGCAATATGCCAAACCTTTTAACCTGCAGGGAAGAAAATCAACCCTCAGCAACAGTTTAAAATTAGCCAAATTCCACTGGAAAACAATGAACTTGGCAACCCTGCAAGGAGGTTTTTGACTCTGGTAAGCATATCTATAGCAGACTGGTGGGACTGGCTTTGGACGGCAACATGCCCAGTGCATTATTGGCGTTGAAGTTTTCCTATCTATTCGGCAAAAGGGAAAAAACAGGCTTTATAATATATAGGCAATATAACTCTGTAACTCCTCCTTTCTACTGTATAAGCAGCCAAGTTTTATTGAAAGCCCATTTTGCCAGTGGTGAAGTACCCCTTTAAAGGACAACTCCGGTGAAAAATGAACCTAGGGGTAATTAACACATGGTTACCGAGTCGATCTTTCCCTGGGATGCGTTTTCATGAAAATCGAATGTAAAGAGTTTTATCTCTAAAAACAGTTTGGCTTATAACGCTAGTATATGGGGCACAGAGTAAGTAAAAGTAAATCGCTAGTTAACCCTCTGGGGTCTGGGGTGTTTTTGGGGTCCTTGAGATGTTCTGACATGCCCTGACATTTGTGCTTTTTTCAGTTGCTTATAAACATATTAATGGCAAAGGTGTAAATTCACTCTATATAGCACAAACAGGACTTCCATAATATGTGAGTCACATGTATGTACATGTTTTCATTTTTGAGAGAATAATGTTTATGCAAGGTTATTGAAAAAACTAAAAATCAAGTTTTTTAAAAAAAGTCACGAACGCCGTGCTAAGTGAGCTTGTTGATAGGAATTACGTTTGTGAAATCTAACGTAGCACGGCGTTCGTGACTCGATTAGTTGAGACTGTTTTCCAAGATGGATCCTGTCTGTAAACGCGTAATGTACTGTCTTTATAAACTATCTTCTTATTAAACTGTCTGTACACTAACAAAGTTCTCAATGCTTCGGTTTGCATGTAGGGACCTTCATTATGCTACCGTGTTAGTGTGAGGCTATTTTCAGCCTTGTTAGTGGTATTAACTAGCGATTTACTTTTACTTACTCTGTGCCCCATATATTAGTGTTATGAGCTAATCTGTTTTTAAAGATAAAACTCTTTACATTCGATTTTCATGAAAACGCATCCCAAGGAACGATCGACTCAGTAACCATGTGTTAATTACCCCTAGGTTAATTTTTCACTGGAGTTGTCCTTTAAGCTAAGGATTGAAAAAAATGATGGTATACACTACAATCTCCGTTTTCATGGCGTCTCCGATACAAATATTTTAATGATTTATAAAAGATAAATCATTGTCTGGCCATCTGGGATTTTAGTATGAGACAAAGTTTAGGTTCATGATTTTTTCAGTATTACATTATAGTGTGAGTGTATACAGAGTGTGAGGTGACACATGATATCAGACTTACTGATCGGATTGAAATGTTCATCAAATTTGATAGTTTTTACCTGCTGCTAAACTTAGGGTGCTTTCGTTGAAAGATGACAGGTATTAAAGTGGGCAACAGGATTCCATTGCCATATTAAGTTTTGCAGGGCTTTGACCCTTTCTAAAAATAAGATGATGTTTGGACACTGAGAACAAGATGGCGTTGAGCCATTGCATGGTCAAGCTGGCACAACTGAAATGAAGTGTCTAGTTTCACTCTGATTTTGTTGGCCAAGGCAAACACTCTCAAAGCTTGGGTTCTTCATGGTGACATGAATCTATAAAGGAATATGGGAGGAACTGTCTGAAAATACAAACAAATTGGCTATTTATGACTTATAGAACAATGTATTATAATTTTAGCATAACCTACATACAAATAACATTTACTTTAATGCATTGTAAGTGTCTGCCAAGTCCATTAATATAAAAGTAATGACAATTTCATGAACATAAATCATATAATTTTTTTTGCATATTGTAAAGATACATATTATTTTGATTTCTTTTTAATTTTGATTTATTTTGCATATTTTACGTTAATTTGCCTAGAATGAAATTCATAAAAAGCAGCAGATGGATAGAAAAAGAGATGTAGCATTGAAACAGTCCCTCAAATATTCATTTACAAAGTAAAATCATTCAGTTGGGATATTACTTAAGTTTGACACTTGACCTCAGTTCTTATATTTCATGTGTTTTTATTTCATTTATTTCATTTTTGGGCAAGTGAAGTGTAGCGGACTGTAAAGATTTATTTTTTCTTTATTTTTTCTTTTACAAAAAAAAAAAATAAATTATAATAATTATCAGCTGCCAATTATTTGAATTGCAGTGCTTTTTCTTTCAAGTAGACCACAGTATCAAAATCATATTTTGATCTTTGATTTTGTTTTGTAGATGACATTGTGTGCTGTGTATTTTTGTTTTGTATTAAAAGCTTTTTACATTATTTAACATAAAAGTTTGAAAATCTCATTTAACTGATAGAATGGCTACGTTCATATTTTCAGTTTTTGGGATTGACAACCAAATTTACTTACAGGTGTGAGTCTCGAAATGTTCTGTTCAAACAGCAACTTACAGTATAGGCCCTCAAATACTGTCAATTTTTTGCCACCGCATGCTTCTTAGCTTCCTGAAGCCTCTCAACGATGTCAACGACATAAGAAAGTATTTTTCCTTCTCCTTAATCAATGACAGATTTAGCCAAAGATGTCTCTCTGTGGCCACCAATGCTGCAATTAACCGACCTATAGCTCTGGCTGTCTCTTTGGTGGCCCTACGCAGTTCTTTAATAGCGTCAAGCCCCACCACCTCGCCTTCATTATCGATGAGTAGACTTGGGGACTGAACACAGGCAGAGAAAGGCTGGAAGGCCCCAATGTGAAGATTGCACTTTACTTGATAGAAAATGCTTATCAAGTTTCTTATTACTACAAGCTTTTCTTTTTTTATGTTGGCCTGTCAATATTTAGATTGGTCACAGCATGAGTGACAACCAACACCAACTCCTCATAAGCAGGGGAGGGAGGTGGTGAGCCCTCAATCTCCCCAGCCTCGATATTAGACCACATCTACCTACTCAAATCTGGATAGCATCAGCACCTGGCACTCACTTGGTATGGAGGAAACGGCAGAGCATGCTTCCAATTCCCTAGTGAAGGTGCTGGAACTAGGACAAAGCCCATATCTCAAGCTCCTCCACTAGATCAATTTGCGAACCCCATGATCTGAGCCACTGTTCTGCACGCAAGCCTGACCGGTCTCCTCGAAAACTGCCAGTTGGGAGCGGAGTGTCCACAGCGGCAAACATTCACAATGAACACAGCCAGCCCCCTTGAGAGCTGACTGTGCATGCTTCTCTCCCAAACAAAAACGCAAAGATCATGAGTATCTTAGTGCGGGCAGAGAGACACACACAATCTGAACTGCTGTTTACTCGTCATAATCAATCAATATAGTTCCAACGGGACCAAATATGTTTGGTCCGGGGATCCTTTATAGCTTCCTGTTTACAACGTAACATGGTACGCAATGATGTTCCACCAATGAGTGATTACACATTTGCTTCGGGCGCTATGACGCAGAGACATTGCCATAGCGTGATCTCTGATGCTGTGTAGAAGTTCCCTCAAAAGGGAACTGATGGAAGCAGTGGAGAACCGTGACTGTATCTAAAACCTTCAGATGACACACACCTCATATCGCCATCGCTGTAAGTTTCCAAAAGCAAAATCACACACGAAAACCCACAACACAAGGTAGACATGTGTTTGTGCATCGCAGAGCACTCCCTCACACTGTATGCGTGTCAGACAACTAGTTGTCCGGTCTGGTTCCGTTCATACAACGCAGGTTTTCCGAGAATGTGGTGGTGAATTCTGAAATGTAAGGGTGTGAGTTTGAATGTTATAGAATGCGTATGTCACTCCAGTAAGTAACTGAACTGTGTGTGAACGTAACCATTAAGGACTCAAATACAGGCCTGACAACCGTATTCTGCTGCTGTGTGAACATGGCCAATATAGCAATTCAAAATCAGTCCAGATCTCATAATGACTCTATAGTTTAATTGTAAAGCAAGAGAAAGAAATATAGGACATCATATATCCAAACTTTATGACAGTGCCCTCTTGTGGCATGGTCATTAATAAGCATTTACATTTGTACATCAATTTATATTTATGCATCTGACAAACATTTTGATCCAAAGCCACTTGCATTGGATCACTGGAAACCAAGGGCGTAGATTTGGTTTGAACATTGGGGGGGTTGAAGTTAGGGTATGCCTCCTGATGCCTCCTTTTCATGTGATCATGGTATAAATATTGGGGGGGTTGTAATGCATAGATTTAAATATTGGGGGGGGGTATCTCCCCCCCAACCCCCCCCACAAATTACGCCCCTGCTGGAAACACATCTTAATACCAAGTTGACCTAGGCCATTTTTTTATTTGACTAGATCTTCATTTTCATTTTCAATTTTCAATTTTTTTTTGTGTGTGATTTGATTTTGTTAATGTGAAATAATAATCCAGTTATTATTATATCATTATTATATCATGAAAACCTGTAGGCAGAGTGACAGAGGAAGATATTATTGCACATGTAAACATAACAAAACATGACAGCTATTCACTTACAAATCTGACTTACAAGATCCAGGCTTCCGTCTGCCATGGAACAGTCACGTTTTGCAATCAAGTACAGTAATGTCAGTCAAATGTACATTAAGCTACAAAAGACCTGCAATGCTTTTATACTCTCAAAAATCCTTTTATGGTGAATTTTGTTGCTTGGCAACTACAAACCTGACAGACTGGTGGTTATTGGTTTGAATCTCTTTCAGGATTCAAATTGATTCATTGTTTGAGGTGAGGGTCATCCAAACGTTTTCACATTTCAGTAGAGTGCATATGATTGAGTATTCAACTGACCATTGAAAAGACCAGACCCTTTTGACCTCTATTTAGAAAAATGTAGGAAGCAAAGTGTTGCTGCAATCAAGTCCAACATCCTAATGCCCTCCCTGTGACTGCTTCTCCTCTGCCAGTCTTTCAGTGCACTGTTGCTGAGTCATGCTTGCCCTTACCTACTTCTCCTGGAGATAATGATATTGCTCCAGTTCCTGTTGATGATGTTGATAAAGAAAGTGGCTGTGGATATTGTCAGGCCATTTGACACTGCTGCATCAGACTGCTGGTTTGCTATAACATTAACTGATTATTACAGCAAATGGACTGAGGTCTCCTTTTCTCTCACTGTCACTACTGATTCTGTGGTTATGTCTGTCATCAGTCTTCAGCCACCATGGAAATCCATTGAGTATTTTAACTGATAATGGTGTTCAGTTTACGTTATCTCATGTGCTTTATTGATGTTTACTAACTCCTGCCTGTGATAGAGACCTGAGTGGTCACCAGGAGAAACTCACCAAGATGTAAAAAACGGTGCAATGTTGGCATCCATAACAATGTTTATTCACAGGGATGTGAAAAATGTGAAAAAAAAATAAATATATATATATATATATATATATATATATATATGGTTAAGAGAAATTAAACAGGTTATCAATAAAAACAGTCTAAAAAATAGATCTGTTATGTACTAAAACAGTAAACTCTGCTCATCGACTATTGAGGCCAGCGTTACTGTAATGATTCCTGTCTGGTGTTTCCCTTGTCTTGTGTGGACTTTAGTTATTTCCTGTTCTGTGTCATGTTTTGTAGTCCTTTGTAGTTTTTCTAGTTTATTAGTATCCCCAGGTGTTTCTGATTAACCACGCCCTCTTGTTATCTTGTTTAGCTTGTTAGTCTCTGTATTTAAACCATGTGTCTTGTTACAGTGTTTGTGGGTTCATGATGTTGTTAGATGTTGGGTGTGCTGTTCTGTTTCCTATGCCTGAGATTTTGAGTCTGTCTAGTCTTTAGTTTATTTAATAAAAGTACTACTACTGCTGCATTTGGATCCTGCTTCCTTCTATGTTCCAGCCTGCCACGTTACAGATGAACCCACCACTAACATGGATCCAGCAGCAATGACCTCCAGGAATCCAGTAGCACGGATTATGTGTCTCCGTCAGGGAGACCGGCCCATTGAGGAGTATGTACAGGATTTTATTGATCTGGCAAATGTTACTCCTATTGACCCCCTGTGCCTCATGATATTTTTTAGAGGGGGATTATCAGAGCCACTTTGGTCAACCATGCCACTGCACCCTCCCCATGGCACTTTAGGATTTTATATTGGCTTGGCCCTGCAACTGAGTGATTCGGGATATGCTGTGGGGATCACGGAAGAGAAACGTGGTACTCCTACATTAGCCCTCATTCCGCAGACTTGTCACGTCATGTCTGCCGATCCAGAGACTGTTCACGTCACTTCTGCTGATCCAGAGACTTTTCACGTCACGTCTGCCGATCCAGAGACTGTTCACGTCACTTCTACCGATCCAGAGACTGTTCACGTCACTTCTACCGATCCAGAGACTGTTCACGTCACGTCTGCCGATCCAGAGACTGTTCACGTCACGTCTGCCGATCCAGAGACTGTTCACGTCACGTCTGCCGATCCAGAGACTGTTCACGTCACGTCTGCCGATCCAGAGACTGTTCAGGTCACGCACGCCGAGCCAGTGTCTCCGAACAAGATGGCCGCAGTCGAGCCAGTGTCTCCGGACAAGATGGCCGCCGCCGCCGAACCAGTGTCTCAGGACAAGATGGTCTCCGCCAAGCCAGTGTCTCCGGATAAGACGGCCACCGCCGAGCCTGTGTCTTCGGACAAGATGGCCGCCGCCCAGCCAGTGTCTCCGGACAAGATGGCTGTTCCTGAGCCGGAGTCTGTTCCTGAGCCGGAGTCTGTTCCTGAGCCGGAGTCTGTTCCTGAGCCGGAGTCTGTTCCTGAGCCGGAGTCTGTTCCTGAGCCGGAGTCTGTTCCTGAGCCGGAGTCTGTTCCTGAGCCGGAGTCTGTTCCTGAGCCGGAGTCTGTTCCTGAGCCGATTTCTGTTCCTGCCCATGATCCCATGGACGCCCCCAAGGAAATTTTGGGGGGGGGGCAATAAGGCCCTGCCATGGTCGGCCGAAGGGTCGCCTCCGCCCTGGCCGCCTGAAGGGTCGTCTGCTCCGCCCTGGCCGCCTGAAGGGTCGTCTCCACCCTGGCCGCCTGCCTGTCGCAGTCGCCGCCGCCTGTCGCAGTCTCCAGTCCCTCTTCCGTTCCACGGGCCTGGCCCTCCATCCCACCCCCAGATCCGCCTCCAACCCACCACCCTCCTGGACTATTGTTTTCTGAGGAGCGTCTGGAATCCGCTCCTTAAGTGGGGGGCTATGTAATGATTCCTGTCTGGTGTTTCCCTTGTCTTGTGTGGACTTTAGTTATTTCCTGTTCTGTGTCATGTTTTGTAGTCCTTTGTAGTTTTTCTAGTTTATTAGTATCCCCAGGTGTTTCTGATTAACCACGCCCTCTTGTTATCTTGTTTAGCTTGTTAGTCTCTGTATTTAAACCATGTGTCTTGTTACAGTGTTTGTGGGTTCATGATGTTGTTGGTTGTGCTGTTCTGTTTCCTATGCCTGAGATTTTGAGTCTGTATAGTCTTTAGTTTATTTAATAAAAGTACTACTGCTGCATTTGGATCCTGCTTCCTTCTATGTTCCAGCCTGCCACGTTACAGTTACAGTGTGCTTATGCAGCGCTTCAAAAAGCTTATGCAGCGCTTCAAAAAGCTTGTTCACTATCTCAAAAACCATGATCCGTCCCCCAAACCTCTTGTGATGGGTGCTTTATATACACACACAGTTTCTTGCTTGATAATTGGAACATACCATTTTATTCAAATTAACTCTTGCCTCACGATATGATTAATAAATAGATACACAAGATGATTAAGACAAAAGTTAAAACAAATAAATAAATAAATACAATAAATAGGATGGATAAAACCAACACATACATTTGCACAAACATTTCCATAAATAGCTAAAATGAGCACTCCCCTAAAGTTCACGCTTTGAATAAGGCCATGCCCTCTCCGCTAAAACAAACAAGAAATAAAACAGCAAACCCCATGTAAATATTATGCACAGGAACAGTAAGAACACAGTAAAAACAGTCATGGAAGACAAATTACAAGTCTCTCCATCACACTGCCACATACCAAACATATGTGGCTTACAGTGTCAGGATTATGTTCCTATTTAGTTGTCACATTGTTCCTGGGTTCCATTTCAGTTTGTTCACATTCAACGTGAGACGGATGTACCGTACTGATTGGGATCACGCTTAGGGAGCCTGTCATTTTCGAGTATTGATAAAACGAGCCAATGCACATTGGTGTGCGAGATCTGCATCTCGCGCTCCGCCCCGCAGTGTGGGTATAAAAAAGGAAGCAGATGCACAAACCATTTGTCTTTGGCTTCGGAGCCGATTGGTGTCGATGTCTCTGAAGAGTGTTGGTGTTTTCAACGAGCAAGTGTGTCGGTGCTCCTTCTCGAAGTTTCCTCTGGTACGGGTGTTGCTACAGCGTGAGTGCAGCGGTGGTCGCAAGCTTCTAAGCTCTCAACTGCTGTTTTAACAGCGTTTATTTGTGTGTTTGTTTGACGGTTGGTTAGAGGGCGAAGAAGTGAGTGTTTCACTGTAACAGGCTACACCATCTCCTGTCAGTGTTGCCGCGGCCATTCCCCTGTGTGCACCGGCACGAGAGAGAGCTATTTCCTGGAAGAGCAACACAGGTGTGTCTACATCTTTTTCAAGATTTCATTCCACCGGTGCATTTCTGGATGTGGTCGTTCCCTGTCCCCAGCTGACGGTCATAATCGCTGCATCACTTGCTTGGGCATTCAGCACACTGAAGCAGCTTTTGTGGACTGTTCATGTTCTCATTGCGGGAACATGACTATCTTGGCGTTGAGATCGAGACTCGCATACATCCGTGAGGGTGAAGTCCCCATTCCTATGCCCCGCTCTAGTGCCCCTTCTGGCCAACCCCAAAAGAGAGCTACTGCTCCATGTGGTATGGGTGATCTGAGGATTACAGTGAGGGCTTCCCCACCCCGTGGGCCTCTCACTCCTCTGTCATGCCGCAGGCGGTGGAGATTCCGACCGAACGTGCTGGTCCCTCTGTAGTGGACCGACCAGTCATTTTGTTCGGGGCTACTCCTGAGGACAGGATGTCGATCGCATTTCCTCCCTCTGGGAGGGTAGCGTTGCCTGAGCCGGATCCAGAAATGTCAGCTATGCTGAAACGGGCTGCCAAAACGGTCACCGTGTCCTGAACCGTCTCGGTTGGATGATTGGTATCTCGGGGCGGGCCGTGCTGGTCCTCAGCGCACCGCAGCAGTGCCCTTCTTTCCCGAAGTGCATGAGGAGGTTATGAGGTCGTGGACGGCGCCTTTTTCTGCCCGAAACCCGCTTAGTACCTCCTCCCCCCTCACTACCCTTGATGGAGGAACGGCTAAGGGGTATGTGGCTATCCCTCCAGTGGAGCAGTCTGTCATGATGTAGTTGTATCCAGCGGCCGCTACCTCTAGGAAAGGTGATCCGCGTCTCACCTCCAAGGCCTGTAAGTTCTCATCTGTACTCACGGGCAAGGCTTACAAAGCCTGTGGGCAAGCCGCTTCCTCTCTGCATGCCATGCCGTTGCTGCAGGTCCACTAGGCCAAGGCACTCATGGACATGCAAGAGAGTAGTCCAGACCGTGAGCTCATGAGTGAGCTCCACACTGCAACTGACCTCGCCCTCCGGGGCACGAAGGTTGCAGCTCGTGCAGTCGGTCTGGCGGTGTACGACCCTGCAAAGCCTTGCCACCCTGAGCCCCCTCTTGTATCGCCAGCCAGCAGCCAGGTGCAGTTCGATGACCCAACTACGCCTTCTCACGCACCCCCTGCCGAGCTATGGAGACAGATAAGTGCTGCACCGCACCCTCAGACCCCATTTTGGGCCGCCCCCAGGCCTTCCAAGTCGGGTCCCTGTCATCCACTTCGCTGCCCCATCCCGGGTACGTCTGTGGTGCCCCTGGTCCCCCTCGCTCAGTTTGTGATAGCCTGGAAAGCACTTCCCAATCTGTCCAGCGGGCTCCTCCGTACCATCAGACTCATCTATACGATTCAGTTCCTTCGGCACCCGCCTAGGTACAGGGGTGTTCACTTCACTTCAGTGTTGAGCGAACATGCCCCTGTCATGCTTCGCAGTCCTACTGGCGAAGGACGCGATAGAGCCAGTCCCTCCAGCCAATATGAAGCAGCCAATATGAAGTACTTCTACAGCCTGTACTTCATTGTACCCAAGAAAGAGGGTGGGTTATGGCCAATCTTGGACCGGCGTGTCTTGAATCGGGCCCTTTACAAGCTTCTGTTCAAGATGCTAATGCAGAAACACATTTTCGAATGCATCCGTTGCTGAGATTGATTTGCAGCGATCAACCTGAAAGACGCGTACTTTCATGTCTCCATCCTCCCGCGACACAGGCCATTCCTGCACTTTGCGTTTGAGGATTGAGTGTATCAGTTCAAAGTCCTACCCTTCAGGCTGTCACCTGTTGCGGAGGCGGCCATTGCTCCCATGAGAGAGCGTGGTGTTCGTATACTCAACTATCTCGACGACTGGCTGATACTAGCTCAGTCTTGGGAGCAGTTGTGCGAGCACAGGGACCTGGTGCTTCGGCATCTCAGTTGCTCAGTCGCCAGTTGGGTCTTCGGATCAACTGAGAAAAGAGCAAACTCGCCCCCGTGCAGAGGATCTCTTTTCTCTGTACAGAGCTGGACTCGGTCCAGCAGACGGCACGCCTCACAGAGGAACGTGCCCGGTCAGTGCTGAACTGCTTGAATACTGTCAAGAGAAGAACAGTGGTACCACTGAAACTTTTTCAGAGGCTCCTGGGGCATATGACATTCCCAGCCACAGTAACGCCGCTGGGTTTGCTTCATATGAGACCGCTTCAGCACTGGCGTGAAGTGCCCCTAGAACAAGGCGTGAAGTGCCCCTAGAACAAGTGGCCAGGTATGCTGTGGTCTCCACAGATGCCTACAGCACCGACTGCAGGGCCACGTACAATGGGCATGCAGTAGCGGGGATCTAGACGGGCCCCCAACTGCATTGGAACGCCGCTGCTCGGCAAGCATGGTCCGTACGGACAACACTGCGACCATTGCATATATCAACCAGCAAGGTGGTCTACGCTCCCCTCGCATGTCGCAACTCGCCCGCCATCTCCTCCTATGGAGTCAGAAGCATCTGAGGTCACTTTGTGTCACTTATATCCCCGGCCTGCTCAATCGTGCCGCCGACAAGCTCTCACGACAGCCTGTGGCCCAGGGAGAGTGGAGACTCCATCCCCAGGCGGTCCAGTGGATCTGGGACAACTTCGGGGCTGCACAGATAGATCTGTTTGCCTCTCCGGACTCGTCCCATTGCCAGTTGTTCTTTTCCCTGACCGAGGGCACTCTCGGCACGGATGCACTGGCACACAGCTGGCCCCAGGGCCTACGCAAGTATGTGTTTCCCCCACTGAGCCTTCTCGCACAGACACTGTGCAAAGTCAGGGAGGAAGAGAACCAGGTCTTGCTAGTTGCCCCTATTGGCCCAACCGGACCTGGTTCCCCGAACTGATGCTCCTCTCGACTGCCCCTCCCTGGTCCATTCCTCTCAGGGAGGACCTCCTCTCTCAGAGACGGGGCACCGTATGGCACCCGCGTCCAGACCTCTGGAAACTCCATGTCTGGTCCCTGGACGGTGATATACCACAAGCTGTTGTAGACACCATCACTTCTGCGAGAGCACCTTCTACGAGGCATGCTTACGCTGTGAAGTGGAACCTGTTCATTGAGTGGTGTTCTTCTCACTGAGAAGACCCCCGAAGATGGGATCCTGTATGCATTATCTTCATTGTTTTGTTTATTAAAACAAACATATAAATAAAAATTTGTTTACCAAACTGTTAAGTACAAATGAATTCAAAATAATGGTAATGCTTTACAATAAGGTCCCATTAGTTAACATTAGTTAACCAATATTAACTAACAATGAGCAATTCATTTGTAACAGTATTTATTAATCTTCGGTTCAGGTTAGCTCAGGTCCATTAAATAATATTAAGATATAAAAATGTTGTATATTAATATTGTGTTAGTAAATGTTAAAATAAACATGAACTAAGATTAATTAAAGCTTTAGAAGTATTGTTAATTCGCAGTTTATGTTATCTAATGTAGTTAACTAATGTAAACCTTATGTAAAGTGTTACCAAAACAACATACACTCACTGGCCACTTCACTAGGTAAACCTTGCTAGTACCGAGTTGGATCCCCTTTTGCCTTCAGAACTGCCTTAATTTATTTGTGGCATAGATTCAACAAGGTGCTAGAATCATTCCTCAGAGGTTTTGATCCATATTGCTGCAGATTTGTCAGCTGCACATCTATGATGTGAATCTCCAATTTCACCACATCCCAAAGGTGTTCTATTGGATTGAAATCTGGTGACTGTGGAGGCTTTTTGAGTATTGTGAACTCATTGTCATGCTCAATAAACCAGTTTCAGATTATTTGAACTTTGTGACATTATCCTGATATTGTGAGTTATCCTGCTGGAAGTAGCCATCAGAAGATGGGTACACTGTGGTCATAAAGGGATGGACTTGGTAAGCAGCAATACTCAGGTATGCTGTGGCATTTAAACGATATTCAATTGGTACTAAGGAGCCCAAAGCGTGCCTAGAAAATATCCCCCACACCATTACATCACCACCAGCCTGAACTGTTCATAAGGCAGAATGGAGTCATGTTTTCATGTTGTTTACGCCAAATGTTGACCCTACCATCTGAATGTCACAGAAGAAACTGAGACTCATCAGACCATACAATGTTTTTCCAATCTTCTATTTTCCAATTTTGGTGAGCCACTGAGCCTGTACGAATTCTAGTCTCAATTTCCTGTAGTTGAAAGGATTGACACCCAGTGTGGTCTTCTGCTGCTGTAGGCCTTCTTCTTCAAGGTTTGATGTGTGTTCAGAGATGTTCTTCTGCACACCTCGGTTGTAACAAGTGTTTAAGTTACTGTTGCTTTTCTATCAGCTCGGACAGTCTGGCCATTCTCAACTTACCTCTGGAATCAACAAGGCATTTTTGCCCACAGAACTGCCGCACACTGGATATTTTCTCCTTTTCGGAACATTCATGGTAAACCCTAGAGATGGTTCCGTACGAAAATCACTCAGACCAGCCCGTCTGGCTGGCAACAACCATGTCACGTTCAAAGTCATTTAAATCAAATTTTTTCCTCATTCTGATGCTCAATATAAACTTCAGCAGATCGTCTTGACCATGTCTACATGCCTCAATGCATGGAGTTGCTGTCATGTAAATGGCTGATTAGATATTTGCATTAAGGAATATTTGAACAGGTGTACCTATAAAGTTGCCATTGTGTATAAAACCTTTTGGTTCAAATCTATCATCATCATATACAGACCCTTTCCAAAAAATTAGAATATCATGGAAAAGTTTATTTATTTCCATAATTCCATTCAAAACGTTAAACTTCCATAGATTATAGATTCAGGGCCCACAACTTAAACGATTTCAAGTATTTAGTTGTTTATTTGTACATAATTTGGGCTTCCAGCTCATAAAACCCATGAAAACAGGATTTCAAAAAAATTTAATATTACTGTACATGAAATCACACAGTAATTACACAGTGATACCATGGTCATTGAACCAGGTTTTGGTTATTTTGGCAGTGTGGGCAGGTGCAAATCCTGCTGGAAAATGAAGGAAGCATGAAGTGCTCTGAAAATGTCCTGGTAGATGGCTGCGTTGACTCTGAATTTAATATAGCACAGTGGACCAAAGTCCTCTTTTCTGATGAGAGCAAATTTTGCATCTCATTTGGAAACCAAGGTCCCAGAGTCTGGAGGAAGAATGGAGAGGCACACAATCCAAGATGCTTGAAGTCCAGTGTGAAGTTTCCACAGTCTGTGTTGGTTTGGGGAGCCATGTCATCGGCTGGTGTTGGTCCACTGTGCTGTCCACTCAACGCAGCCGTCTACCAGGACATTTTCAGAGCACTTCATGCTTCCTTCAGCAGACAAGCTTTATGGAGATGCTGACTTCATTTTCAATCAGGATTTGCACCTGCCCACACTGACAAAATAACCAAAGCCAGGTTCAATGACCATGGTATCACTGTGTAATTACTGTGTGATTTAATTTAATATTCTAATTTTTTGAAATCCTGTTTTCGTGGGTTTTACGAGCTGGAAGCCCGAATCATGTACAAATAAACAACTAAATACTTGAAATCGTTTAAGTTGTGGGCCCTGAATCTATAATCTATGGAAGTTTAACGTTTTGAATGGAATTATGGAAATAAATAAACTTTTCCATGATATTCTAATTTTTTGGAAAGGGTCTGTAGTTGACTCTTGTCTGCCTTCACTTTTTTTAACCAACAGCTATTTAAAAAAAAAAAAAAAAAATGTATGAATGATATCGTAATAACAGTTTGAATGCTCAAAAATGAGAGATTTAAAACCAATGTTAGACCTAAACCTCCCCCATTTTACAAGTGAATGGATGACATCTGCCCTCACATTAGCAGTATTTTTTCCTGTTGATTTCCCTTTGTGTCTGATGAGGCACAGTTAAACTGTGGCTCGGCTCTGGGCCTAATTGGGTGGGTAATTATGGTTTGACACAAACGGACAGCCTAAGAGTTAATTAACCACAGTCTGGCAAATGACATTGAGAAGCATACTAGGAATAACGTTGCCTTCAAGTCATGTTGGAATTATGATATTTACGAGATGAGAAGCCATGAATGTAATTTCAAGTGGGAAACTCTGGATTTCCAACTTCCTGTGTTTGGGGCGTGTCAGTTAAAGACTCATGTCAGAAGCTAATTGGTATTGACCATAATAATTAATGTTGTCATTATGAATGTTGACAGTATAACTATTTTTGTGCACTGTTGATGAAGAATAGTGATAGAGTTTGCAGGCCATTTTTTTTTTTTCTTTTTTTTTTAGAGAAACATACTTCTGCATGTTGGCCTAAAGTAAAATATTTATTTGTAGGACAGCTGTGATTACCATACTTAGTTTGAGTTGCGGTAGTTTTATTGAAAATCTTTTACAGGGAAGCAAGAGAGTGAGAGAGAAACAGAGAGCGAGAGAGGTAAAATGACTCTGCATTTTCTTTGTTTCTTTGTTGACTCACACATACACTCACTCACTCACTCACACACACACACACACACACACACACACACACACACACACACACACACACACACACACACACACACACACACACACACACACACAAAAACAACAACCAGTTCCTTTCAGCGACATCACAGCATGAGTCCAGTGGAACAGAGCTTTCCAGAACCATCAGATGACACACAGGCATGTGCTCTCTGTCTGTGAATAGTGCTTTCCATAAATAGGGCACAAAACAGGGTCTCTTAAAAAGTGTATTCATTCGGGACTGTTTCTTAACACACTTCAGTACACTACTGGTTCTGTTTTCACAAGTAAGGTGTACATTTTAAAAACTTTTATTACAAAAATCCAAACTGATCACACTTGTTACACAGCTAGTCATTCTTTCAAGACCTGATCTCATGTCATTCAGTTATACACATTTTCAGTCCACATAATCATTGTTTCAAACACAATATTATTGTAATATGTAATGAGAACATTTGGTTTAATCTACGAAACACAGCAGTATGATCTTATTTCAATTTAGTACTTTTAACAATTAATTCATTTAATAGCAAACACTGCAAGATACAAATTTCAAATCCTTGTTGCTAAAATAATTACAGTAATACAGGCCACAGATACCACATTAGAAAATACACTTACATTATCTAATTTATGTAATTGAATCCATATTGTTTGTAATAGTATATATCCAGTGTGTTATCAAAAGGTGTGATGAAGTATGACACAGCAATGAGGTTTTAGGTAGAACAGAGTTTGCTGCCAATACAGCAAATGTTCTCACTGTACCATATGACTGAATCTATACTGTAGTCATAAGAGTGATATCCAGTAATATGGAAGTCTCTACCATGGTAATCTGTTTACAATATCACATGTGGCATACTGTAATATTTGATGCCATTTGTCTCCCTTCTTCTGATGCATCTCTCTCTCTTTCTCTCTCTCTCTCTCTCTCTCTCTCTCTCTCTCTCACTCTGTCTCTCTCCCTCTCTCTCTCTCTCACCCACACACACACACACACACACACACACACACACACACACACACACTTTTAATATAGTGGTAATAATCTAAGATAAATTGCTTTTAATGTAAAAAGAATTCATTACATTTTGGTTATCCATATCGGAAAACTATGTCTATAATCAATATCACTAGAAATCTATAGGGGTACAAAATGATTCATTGATTAACTTTATGAAAGACATGTTACTGAGAATGAAACGTTTATATAGATGAAACATATTTTGTTGTGAAAAGGTTACTTTGTGATTGTGTGTTTTTTTACTAAAGCACACTTTTGATAGCCTGGATGCCAGCCGAACTTAGCCCCGCCCGCAACATTTGAGGTCAGGAAGAATATGAGTATCTAGAATCTGAGTATGACGATGTCAGGCAACACTTTTGATGATCTGTTGTGATATTACTTTGAGTTTTGAAAATGTTAATGTCATTTTAATTGTCGAGAAGATCAAGACCTCAGCGGAGATGTAACAGCCTAAAATTCTCATTATAAGGGGAAATGTAGATTTCCATGTGAAATTAAATGACCTACTTTTCATGATGGGTTAGATTTATGTTACATAATAATAAGCACATCTAAAAAAAGTTTAGACCCAATTTTGGAAAGTGCCTAACAAATTGACAAGATCGAAAAACTTGTTTTTCTTCTCCAGTTTCCCTCCCTCCCTCTCTGCTTTCTCTTTGTCTCTGTGTTTCCTCAGGATGTTTTTAGAAGTTCTTCTATGAGTCTCTTTCTTCTCGGTTTCGTGAACGAGTCGGTCTTGTGACAGCGAGAAAGAACTTCCCCATGAGAGCGTTTCCCAGGGTACAAATACGCTGCTTTGATATGTCAGGTTTATGGATGTCAGGGTCTTGCTCTCATTTGCATGAACGTGTTTTTCTGTCTATGCACTTGAATTTTTGCATGTTCAGGACAAACTGAGCATGCACTCATGCATATATGCCTGAGGCTATAATAAATAATGAATATTATTACGTGGTCAACATATGACAAAGCAACTATTGTGCATATGAGGATCAGACCGACAGAAATATCCTCTGTGCATCAGATGCAGAGCAGAATCTGGTTTGCTTTTCTCTCCACGCAGCCGCACGTGTGTGATGTAAGTCAAAGCAAACTGGGTCATGGCAGCATGGCGGAATGCCACCGTCAGCACAGCGACTAAATCCTATTCTTCTGCACTTACAAATCCCTTTCAAAAAGCAAATTAAAAGCTAACATTGTGTTAACACTACACTGATACCAATGAACTTCATTCTCAACAGCAGGTATTTGCATTTTAATATGTTAGCTGCGAATAAAATTTCCATAAAACTGCCTCCTGCTGAAATATGCAAATATTAGGACTGATGCAATGCACTGTGATTAATTGGCTGAGGTCTCTTTCTCAGTTAAATTCATATATTTGTATTGGCTTGACAAAAATACATTCTGTATATTGCCAAAGCATTATAACAAAATAGAAAATAGCTTATAACAACTGAAATAGGATTAAAAAATGTAATAATAATAATAAAGAAATGCAATCATGTTCTTTATTAAACTTCAGTGCTTTACTCTATTCTCTTTAGATTTGCAGTGTATTATTTTTTTATGAATGTAAAGTCGATATTTGGATGTGTATTTTGTGGTAGACTCGACTCTCTCGAGAGAGCTGTAGGCTCAGTTTAATCATGTCATAGCATCGCAAGATCAAGCTGTTTATGTGGTGAAAAAAATCAATAAACAAACAAGCAGAGGCTCTGAAACGATAATAAAACAGACATATAGGCGACGGATAGATAGATAGATAGATAGATAGATAGATAGATAGATAGATAGATAGATAGATAGATAGATAGATAGATAGATAGATAGATAGATAGATAGATAGATAGATACTTCCTCTTGTGGGCAGATGCAGTACTGCAGGGCGCAGAACATTCCATTCTCCTCCCAAATGTAAATCACTGGTATTCTCTTTAAATTAGTATAACAATATTGTTGTCGTATTACACTGTAATTGTTTTTATTTTAAAGATCGCCAAGGTGGCTCTTGTCAGCGGATTTATCGCAGCGAGAGAAAGAGCGGGCATGACGATGTGGGATTGTGTGGAATAAAAAGGAGGAGGGATTATCTGACCGGATAGCAAAGTGACATCAGGCCCGAAAAATGTGTGTATGTGTGTGTTTGAGGTTTCAGATTCAGACAGTGTGACTGGTAAAGAGAGAGAGAGAGAGGGAAGGAGGAGGGGGTTATAGGGAGAAAAAGGCGTTTCCATTCTCAACCGGCGAGACGGTAAGAAACGCGCGAGCACGATCGAGTGAAAGGACGCTTAAAGTTTCCGTGGCGTCTTCGTTTATAACCACACTAACTTCATCATATTCGCACTCTAGTTTTGTTTCTTTTCGCTGAAGTTTTGACTGAACTGTGTTTGTGGTAAACTGGACTTTGAATTTGGGTGGCCAAAGCGCACAGCGGATCTCATCCATCACCACACCGAGTTCATCATCATCATCGCTGGATCCCCGAGCGCCCGGAGTAAGTCACTCATCTATTTGCCAAAACATTCTATGGTAGCATGGCATTCTTTGAAGTATATTGAAGCACATCCTTTGGCCATCATTCAAATGGTAGACTACGCGTACCACGGTAGCCTACCACAGTATGCTGTTATTTTGTGCTGTGTGTTAATTAATTTGGTCACATTTAATACGCCGCCATGCAACCAGACCGCTTTCATGGGCTCGATCCGGTCCGGCTGATTCCTCCGCGAAATATGTGCGTCTTTTAATAATTTAATTACAGTTGTGTCGATGAAACAGAATCCGAAAGCCTTCCAATTGTTTTAGAATAATGACTCAATTCCTGATTTTTAACTAAACGTCGCTTGGTTGTTCAGAGTGTCATGTTGAGAAATCATATTTCTTTTCTTTTCTTTTTTTTTTATTCAGCCATGGGGTTGCATAATGTATAAGTGATTACAATTTCGGGAATTAATTGAAATTCCTGTAGATTGTCTGCATTCACCACCGTACCTTTATTATTTTAACTAACAAAATCTGGCAGTCATTGAACACTTTTGGTTTTTATTAGCTTGGAGCTCAGTAAAACTGCTGTGGGAGCAATCTGGACTAACTCATAATGCAACCTCAGTCATGACAAAAACTCTCTTCCTCTTGGAGTCTAGTGCTTCCCTGTTCCTTTCACAGCCCATTTTTTTCTTCTCGCTTGAACAAAATTAAACCAGATCCAAGTGTGCAAGTGCATGACCAGATGCATTATCTGACAGTCACACAGGTGTGTGCGTTTCCTGCACCTGGAGAATGGTTTCTGCTCTCCTATCTCATATATTGATTTGTGTTTTGCCTGTGGTAAGGGAAGGAGGCAGCTCAGCAGAAATACACTTCCCTCATTGTCCTTTTGTGTGTGTGTGTGTGTGTGTGTGTGTGTGTGCGCGTGCAGAGCTTTTCAGGCTAGGATTGTTTGCTGGCCAAAGATGCTGGAAACCTTGTTTAACAGAAACTTTAGACCAACAACAAGCCAAACCCCAGCTATAGTGTTTTCTTCCGGTCCTGGCAGTCTTCAGTTGCACATTTGGTATGGAAAATGAATACAGAATTGAAAAGAATTTAAATTCTTAAATACAGAAATACATTTCCATTTTACATATTGCATTGTCATTTTGCATATTACATTTCAAATGGAATATTGCTACCCATAAGATTCCATATGTTGTGACCCAAAAATGAGTCGCATGTCTGTTCTTGGGGAAAAAACAAATCTGAATGCAAAATAATAATAATAAAAAATAATAATAATCTTTCATAGCTGGAATAGCAAGATACTTATCAAGGGAGAAGCAAAATGTCTTCCATATCTTTTGCTACTTATGTTAAGAAACACTTTTTTTTCTCTTACACTTACTTGGTAAAATCTAGTTGAATTAGGCAGTTAGGCACTAGTTGAAGCATTGATCTAAATTTTGTTAACTTATGCAGATGTTTTTTGTTTTTTTTTTGTCCTGCAGCAACCTGTTTTATTATCTTCACTGCTGTCTCTGGTCATTTGAGAAAAAGTTTGCTGCCTTTTCTTGGATATTTGACAGGAATAACTGGCATTTGCTCTTGTCCGGTCTTCATTTACATACATCTGGCAGATGTTTTTATCCAAAGCTGTGAACTTGCTTTCAAGTTGTACATTTAATCAGTTCATGATGGGAATCAAACTCATGATGATCTTGGCATTGCTCATACTATACTCTATTGTTTGAGCTACAGGAATTTCATTTTCCTCCTATAAGTTTTCCATTTATTCCAGCATTTTTTATAAAGAAAATTAACTTTTGGAACACTTTTCAGAATTCAGAAATTCAGAATTTGAAATATACCCATCTGAGTCAGGAGGACCAAGTTAATTCAATTCACCAAAATTCAACTTTCTATGTAGGCTGTTACATTCAAGTTTTTAGAAAGGCTGTCACTTGCTTTTGTTCCTGTCAGTTTTTGTTGGAATTCTGGAAATGTTATTTTGTCATAATACTGAATGACACTGGATTGCAAACAAAAGCATTTGATGAGGAATGTTCTAGTGCCATGCAAGTCTCTCTTGAGTACTGTTACATAAGATCCATTTGGGGTTTCAGGTTTACTGTAAAAGTGTGTGTGTGTGTGTTTGTGGTTGTTCTCTCTGGTAAATCTTAGTCCTGCTGTTCAATCTCCTGAGTGATAGAATGACCGTGCAATTTTACATCCGGTCCAGTCTCACTCACAAGGTCGAGCTGAATCTATCCTCTGCCGAGTGATTTAAATAGTCAAAGGTTCACAGCACATCTGATCTATAGCAATGTTTTTTTTTGTTTGTTTTTTAACTGAGTGGAATGGATGCTCCAACCAGCATTTTTGCAGTCGATACTGACCACCGATTTCTTGTCATCATGATCTGCCGATTGACCAGATCACTTGTTTGGATTGGTTTTTGGACTTTTGATAAAAAGGCTACCATGGTTCCAAATGCCATAACTTTTGATTGCTTTGAGATATCAACACAACATTTAGCCCAGATGCAGTTGACATCATGTCAAGCATGAAACCATTACTTTTAAATATGCCACTTGAAATCATGTGAAATCATTAAAAATGTCTTCAGGGGTTAAGGGGTTAATAGTATAGTTATCGTTATAGTTATCGTTCATGGTGAGTACGGCCTTTACACACACCCAAACATAATTTTGTTTTATATAAAGCAAACAACAAAGAAAATTAGAAGCACAAAGCAATTTTTGACAACATTAACAATATTAACTACGACAGCCGGACTTTAAATGAATACATTATTTTGGTTGGGTGATTTATGGTATAACATACTACATGTTCAAATAAAGTTATGAAAAAAAAAAAGTTTTATAAAATAAACCTCACATTTCAGCCATTCATATCAAAATGATAAATGATTATAAATATTTTATTTTATCCATGAATAATTCTAGATACCTTATTATCCGAATTGTTTCGATTGTTAGAATGAACATTAGTTTATTATTCATCAACAGGTTAAAATTTACAGCAGTGCATAACAAGTTCCTTCAGATTTTCGCATTGGTCTGAACAAAAAAGCAGACAGGTAAATCCACTCTCTGACTGTAAGTGTTGCCCTGGTAACGGCTGTACACAATGCATACAGTTAATTAGTTTAAAGATTTATTCCTATAATTTCCCTCAGCAGGTTGTAAAACTTCACTGCCTTCCACCATTTCCACACAAAGCGAAATCTGCGCTATATGCTGCACCTCTGTGAGACTGTTGCTAACTTTGCTTAACACTGGCAAATGTTTACAGTCAGTCTTTAAAGGGGCCTATTATGCAAAATTAATTGCAAAATTAATTTTACAAGGTGTTTGAACACCGATGTGTGTCTACAGTGTGTATACAACCAGCCTATAATTATACAAATCCACCCAATACTTTTTTTTTATAATCCCCATAAATAATTAACAAACTCTCCAAATGCGTGGTTTCAGATTTCCCCCTACTCTTATGTAGGAGTAGGGAAGCCCCGCCCCTGACTGGTGACGATCTGCCCTATTAGCATAGATCCCGCCCTGAGTGAGCCACAGTGACTGCAGTCACCATTTCTGTTTACTCGCTGTTGAGGATATACGATGTCTGTGCCAAAAAACATTACGTTCTGTTGCTGGATGTACCAACGAACATAAGAGTTTCCATAGACTCCCGGCATCTGAGTCACTGAGGACACCATGGTTGCTACTCGAGGATGGATCAGTACCAACTGTTCGTGATCCAGTTTACAGTCTCCGGAGCGATGGTCACGGCAGTAATGAAAGGAAGAGCAAACGCGCATTTTTTTACAGTTCATCAGAGGTTTTTTTACAGATATAAAGTTAACCCGTTTATTAAGCACCCCCTAAAAAGGCATAGCCTAAATATTTTTGTTTACTGTTAGTTGTAACAAGTGTTTTTGTGTAATTCGCTGTGTGTGTTGATGGTAATGCAAGGGAGAGAGAGAGTTTATGGATAATACTTTAATGCTCATTTCTTATGGCAAGCCGTTTTAACATTTAATCCTTAACACCTACTAGTATCTATTTTTATGCTACTAGTACTTATTTTTTTAGATAATAGTATCTATTCCATTAAGTACTATTGCTTATTCTTTAAGTGCTAGTGCCTATTCTTTAGATACTAACTTATACCTTTTTAAAAGATACTAGTAGTTATTCATAAGGTACTAGTTCTTATTTTTTTAGAGACGGGTTCTCATTCATTAGATACTAGTACCTATTAAATAGACACTAGTACTTATTAATTAGATTCTAGTGCCTATTAAATTGGTACTAGTACTTATTTATTAGATACTAGTACTTATTCATTAGTTACTAGTCCTTATTATTAGATTCTAGTACTACTTAATGGAATATATATACTAGTGCTAGTAGAATAGTATACTAGGGCTTATTTTTTAGGTGTCTACTAGTGTCTATTCGTTAGATACTAGTGCTTATTCTTTATGTACTAGTACCTTTTTAAAGATACTAGTACTTATTTGTTAGATACTAGTTCTTATTTATCAGATACTAGTTCTTATTCCAATAGTGATTTAATTATACCTAACTTGTTAAGAAAAAATAGAACTACAGTGCTTATTTTTTAGTTACTAGTAACATTTTAGATCAAAGATATCCTTACCTTAATAGATACTTGTACTATTTAAATAATCAGTATGCAAATAATATGTTGGATATTAATGAACCAACAACATATCAAAGAGAGATGTCACAGGAAACAGACTGAATTACAGAATGCCGTTTTTATAATAAATATAATAGTCTAATGAATAGGGGTATGCAAAATAGTGCATATATACTCTTATTTTGACATGACTCTCATTCTCAGATGCAGATTAATATTCCGAATTTTTGATTAAGGAATTATGAATGCTCTCTAAAAGTTCCAATCTTTGGGTATTGTGGTTGTTTGGTTGGTGGGTCTGAACCGGTTTTTGGATCTACTTAACTGTTGTTTGAATTTTATTATTGGCAGTTAAGTCTTTATTATAGCCTACTGTACATTCAAAACAATAAATGTCATTAAACATATATCTTTCCTTGTGTTCATGCTAACCAATTAGCTAGATAAACCAACAAAGCCAGTTACTTAAAAAAATTCAATCTTCTATAGCCTTAGTTTAGCCTATATTAAAATATGAACTCTGATTGGATGGTTGAGAGTATACTCATGTTTATGTAATGGTCTGTTAAAAGAAGATATCTCTTAATATTTTCTTACTAGTTCCTTATGAGGTTGAAGATATCTGCAAATTAATAGATACTAGTAGCTATTCTGTTTTGATATCATAATTTATGACTAGTAATTATTCCAATATTGACTAGTATATTTTTAAATATTACTAATAAGTATTCATTAGATGCTAGTACTTATTTATTGTATACAGTTACTTTTCATTCGATACTAGTACCTATTTAATAGATATTAGTAGTTATTCGTTAGGTACTAGTACTAATTGATTAGACACTAGTATATTTTTTTAATTGTAACTAGTAACATTTCTTATCTTACTAGTCACAACTGTTTTTTTACTCGTCTTATGTTATGACTAGTCAGAACGACCACTGTAGAGTTCAATTAAAAATCCTACTAGTTAAATAAAAAATCTTACTAGTAACATTTGGAATAAATACTAGTATCTAATAAATAAGTATCTATTGAATAAGTACTAGTAGCTAATTAATAAGTACTAGTATCTATTGAACAAGTACTAGTATCTAAAAAATAAGTACTAGTACCTAATGAATAACTACTAGTATCGAATAAATATTTACTAGTAGACACAATTGGAATACATACTAGTCAGAACTGAATAGTTGATATCTGAATGACAGATCCCCATAGAAGTCAATGGCAACAATTTAAAATGTGTTACTAGTATCAAAAGAATAGTTACTCACTATCGAAATAAGTACTAGTATCTAATGAATACGAACTAGTATAATGAATAAGAACTAGTATCTATTTAATAGGTACTAGATACTAATGAATAAGTACTAGTATCTAATAATAAAGACTACTAATGAATAAGTACTAGTATCTAATAAATAAGTACTAGTACCAATTTAATAGGCACTAGAATCTAATTAATAAGTACTAGTGTCTATTTAATAGGTACTAGTATCTAATGAATGAGTACCCGTCTCTAAAAAAAACAAGAACTAGTATCTAATGAATAACTACTAGTATCTTTTAAAAAGGTATAGTATCTAAAGAATAGGCACTAGCACTTAAAGAATAAGCAATAGTAGTTAATGGAATAGATACTAGTATCTAAAAAATAAGTACTAGTAGCATGAAAATAGATACTAGTAGGTTTTAAGGATTAAATGTTAAAACGGCTTGCCATACACTTCTTGTGCTGTTTTAATCAGCTCCTACGGTGATTTTATGGAGTAAAAACGGACGCTTCATCTTTTGTGTGATGTACAATAAACTTCATAAAGCTCATCAGTAAAGTTTTGGCCATCATTCGGACAGGGTCCACTACAACAGGCTTATACTAATAGTGGATAAAAGGAAGATGACATAATTATAACCATAATTAAACTAAACTATACCTGTTCTATCGCCAATGCAGCATATATTTTCTGGCTCCATAGGCATCATTGTCCGACTCCGGTTCGAACTGAACACTGCTGACAGTTTCTGACATTTTCAATGTGTGAGATTGTCCTGTTTTGTTGCCATAGAGCTCTTGAAGCTCTGCCTTCTTCTAGAAACAGGATGGGAGCACCGTCTCATTTGCATTTAAAGGGATACACACAAATTTTTTTTTTTAGTTTTTTAGTTTTTTTTTATCACGGTTTATCGTCAAACCGGTAACTGTTTCCTCTCCTAAGACGTCCTGAAAACTAAACCCATTTGAACAGGGCTTTTACCTGGTATGTGTTTTACATCTGTTTTTATGCTTTTTTTATTATTTTTTAACATTGCATTAAGAATCACTGGATGGAAAGACCAAGATGTGCATGCATTCGAAAAATGTGCATAAAAAACTTTGGAGCTCATTTGAGGCAAATAATTTTTTATCTAAAGAAGACATGCGCATAAACTATGATGGAAACACCTTTACCAAATAAATCCCTCAATGCGCAAACACGTGTGACTTTACCTCAACAGTGGATGTGATTGCATAACTGGAGAACGATCGCATCACACAGCATCTCAAATGTTGGTTTGGTCATTCTGAAATGCCCGAACCAAAGTCTGTCATCAAAATGAATTGGTTTAACTCCCTCCCAGAACCGTCTCACATGATTGCGTTCCCAAACACCAGGCATTTTCAGGTAAGATAACCTGAAAGCTTTTATTGGGTTTCGTCTGCACGCTCTGAGCCGCAACTCATTTATGATGGAGGAAAAAAGAGAAAGTTTCTTCCCATATTGCAGCAACATCCATTTTTTTTACAGATATTTATGCCAGTTCCCCAGGAAGTGATTTATTTTTTTTGTTCTTATGAATATGGAAACGGTGCTTTATTCACAAATGTTTTATGCAATATTACATTTTTTAAGCACAAGTTAAATTCTAACTTCTGATGGAAACATAGCTATAGTACTGTAAATGTGCATTGTAAAACATCTTTAGGAAGTTGTTCAGACTGCAAACACATCAAAGGATAAAAAAAAAAAGAAAAAAGAAAATCTGTGGACTAACGGTTGCTGAGTGGCCAACCAATCTGCCCTCTGCAATTTCTCTCACATTCACATACTGAGATGCTCGCAGGTACACACTCACAAACACATGCACACAGCACCCTCATAATTCTCTCCCTCTTCAGCCAAATGAAATGTCTCGCTGGGAATAATTGGATTTGATAAGACCTGATTCAGTTCAGACTTCTGCACTCAAATTGTGGTGCTACTGAAAGCATCTGCCAAGGACCGAAGCACAGTATGTGTGTTTGTGTTTGAGTGATGGTGGGTGTTGAAGTGGGAGTTATTAAGTAATGGCAATGTAATGTAACCTGTTTACAGCACACTGTGAGCTAATCTTTCCATTTGTTAATTTACAGAAAACTGAACCAATCTTTCTGATCAAATCATTTACAGAATACTTTAAACTGAACTTTTGTCATTTGTTAGTTTACAAAGTATGGTGCACTGATCACTGAATACAGTGTTCTGGGAGTTTTTTTTTTCACAAAAGCTTTTGAAATTCAGATAATTTTCTCTTCCCTGATCGATTAGATTGTCAAAATATTTACAGGGCTATTAACTAAAACTAAGCCTAACACAACAACAACAACAGTAATAATAATAATAATAATAAAACTATCAAGCAAAAAAAAAAAAAATTGTTACTTGAAATAAAATCAACTAGCTGCCAAAGCAACATTTCATTTAGTTAATGCTTAATGTAGTAAAATACTAAAAACAAAAAAATTAAAAATATTAAATTTTGAAGATTTGAAATATTAAAATAAAACTATAGTAGATTCTCATTGATACTAAAATAACACAGACATTTTAATACAAAATATGCAATTGAACAAATGGATAAAGTAATAGGTTTTTTAACAAGCTACTCTTAATCGAAGAATAATTATAAAATTGATATTTCAGCCAGAAATAAAAATTCAGTCATCATTTACTCACCAACATGTCGTTCCACACTTGTAGATCTATGAGTTTCTTTCTCCTGTGGAACAAAATAGTATTTTTTGCAAAATGTCTTGTTTTTTATCCATACTATGAAATTCAATGAGGTCCCGAAGAACATTCTATTGTATAGACCAAAACAAATAATATCATATTTTTTTGTTCCACATGATTGTTTCATTTTTATGTGTGTGAATTCTCCCTTTAGGCTTTGATCAAATTACCTGGTACTAGCTAGTGTAACTCACAGCAGATTTCATTTTCACAACACGGTTTAGATAAAGCGGATGGGAGTTGTCATAGCAACGGCTTTCCTATACACTCAATGATGTCATGTTTGATGATGTGTGGATTAATTGATCTTTAGTCTGACTCTGAAGGCACAGCATCTCTTTTGAAAGGACAGAACCATGTTAATCCTGACTGGGAATGAGTGTTACTAAAGATACCGATCTACATGAAATAACAATGAGCAATACATTTTTTTAAGCATTTATTAATCTTTGTTAACGTTAGTTAGTAAAAATCGAATTGTTCATTGTTCATGTTAGTTTACTAATGTTAACAGATACAGCATTTGTTTTTTGTTTTTTAAAATGTAGTAAATGTTGTATACTTCTGACCAAGATTAATAGATGCCGTATAAGTATTTTTCATTGTTAACTATGAAAATATTTTTCAAATGTGTTTGTCTTCTATGCTCTGTGCTGTTTTGTACAGCACTTTGGTCAACCCTTGTTTTTAACTTTTTTTTTAATTTTTTTTAATTTTTTTATGTGCTTTATAAATAAAAAGAAGTTAATGTTAACTAATATTAGTAATGTTAACAAATGAAACCTTATTTTTAAGTATTAAATAGAAAATAAATCATATAAGAATAGTCTTAATTGTGAGCCAAAGTGAAGAATGGTGAATAATAATATGGTAATAGTTGTCAGAGCAAATTTACACTCCTACTACAAATGAAAGCCTTTGATGGACAGTGAAACAAAATAAGACTCATGCAAAAATGAACTAGAAGATTATGAATGACACATTCATATTGTTTGTGTAGGTGTGCCATCCTTTGCTGTAAGTGTTTGTAGATTAAAATAATTCATGGTTTTGTGTAATAACTGTCACTGCTCTGACATACACTCTAAACTGTCTAACCTATAAAGCAGTATGACATCTCACTCTCTGATATCTCAGCACGAACCCTGAGCTGTGTGAAACTGACAGCCTACAAACCATCTGACCGAACGGCACACGACTCCCACTCAAACTACATTAACCACAATCCCCTGTGTGGCACTGAGTCAGAGAGAGAGAGCCATCAGGACACACAGTAGTGTCCTCTACAGGATCTGGCCTGAAATCATTCAGATTTTACACTTCATATGGGCAGAATTACTCTGAAACACAAAAACAGTTGGAGATGCATCATGCATGTCATGAGAAAGCCAACATACTGTTCTTTCATTTAAAGTCACCATGAAATCAAAATGGACAATTCTTATTTTTTTATGGAATAATATTGCAGTATTTATTATACATGATTTATCATCTGTGTACGCACTTATTATATACATATTTGTTTAATTCATATGCCTCATAATATTTAATCAAAATAACTTCCCCTTCCTCTTGCAACAATATCTCGTTTTCTCTGATGACGTGTTTACTGGTGTGAGGGTGGGACAACCTGTCCGATAGCAAACCACAACCATCCAATCAAATCCCCATTGACAAAATCAAGCCCCGCCCTACATTTGTTCTTGTTCCAGAAGCCATTTCACCTTGGATAAACGTCACATTAGGGAAGAAAAGACCATCACAATTTACGTTTCTGTCTGCTTATCTATCTTTTTAAACTTTAAACATTTACACTGTTTTCAGGCCAACATCAAAATGTCTTTACACATTGTACTATCTAGCTCCAAAATGTATTGCACAAAGTTTTAAAAAAAACCTCCAGATTTGGCTTAGTTAGATAGACTGTGGTACAATGCTTATCTGTGTGTGATATTAAATTATATAGAATTTTAGCTTTGATTTTAGGAATACAAATCGTAAGGAAATTCTGATCTTAATTCTAAATGTGATCAAGTTTGTTATTAAAACTAAATGAATATCTCTATATCATATAACAATATAAAATAATATAAATTAATATAAAAAAATCTCTAGTCATATAACCAACTCATGAGCAAATATTGTTGTGTGCAGCCAGAGTTTGGCAAAGTAGAATTTTAGCTCCCAATGCCTATTTCATCACTATTTGCGGTTTCTGCGAAGCTGTGACTTTGTGTGTAAGTTTAACTTTGTATGCCGCGGGTAGGTGTAATTGGCTGAAGACACAATATGTACCATCAGATAAAATGCAGCAGCATCCTAATGAGGAAAAAAAATCAATAATAAAATTGACTTCTGTATGTGTGCGGGAGTGTGTGGGAGTTTGTGTGAGAATACAGCGAAACTCAGCAACAGCCTCCAAAATATCTGCTGACAGTGTGGAGGTGGGACAGAGAGAGAAGGAGATTGAGAAATGAACAGAAGATGATGGCCCAGACTGGAGAAACACCAGAGATGAGTGAAAATAGACAATGAGGAAATTTGTCTTTCTTTGTCTTTGTCTGAAAGTTTAAAAGATTATGACTATCTGGAATGAAATGCTTGCACACTATAGCACAGTAGTTACTGCATACTGCCTTCAATAAAACAAAGTGAATGTATGTAACATAATAATAATAACAATAATAATAAATACTGACAAACATTTATGGTAAACTAAAATATACTTGTCATTTCTATTTTGTAATGTAAAATATAACTTTAAATGTAATACTGAATAATTGTACACTACAGTTACATTTATAATCAAGTACTTTACATGTCTTTGTTTGTTGTCATGTGTCTTCTTTGTTCAGATTCCCGCCATTCGTTTGTCTCCTTGGTTACCGTTATCATTAGTTCATATGTGTCAGCTGTGTGTGATCAATTATCCTCGTTTGCTTTCTCTAAGGCTGTGTTTACACTTGGCATACATGTGTTGTACGTCACACGCATAACACACATGACCAGCGTCGGCCAATAGTGAGCCTACGTGTGATGTACAACACAGATGCGCTGCGCAGTTATACTACGTGAAAAAACTCGAGGCCCAGAGAGAAGGAAATGAATAGTGGAATAAAGTCGTTATTTTTTTATTTATTTTTGCGCACAAAAAGTATTCTCGTCACTTTATAAACTTAAGATTGAGCCACTGTAGTCACTTGGACTATATTAACGATGTCTTTAATACATTTTCTGGACCAGCAAGTTATAATGCCTTAGAAGCCTATGGAGGAGTGATCCAGCTCTCAGATTTAATCAAAAATATCTTAATTTGTCGGGGTTGGAACAACATGAGGGTGAGTAATTACTGACAGAATTTTTATTTTTGGGTGAAATAACCCTTTAAGCAAGTTCATATTCAATACAATTAAGCACACGTTTTTGTTAGAGCAGCTATTCTGTGTGGTCAGGTGTGTTTTTTGTAGAAATATTAGAATAACTAGTCCCCACTAATCGACTAGTTGGTTGTTGCATAGTTAGTCGACCATCTTAAACCATTCCTACTTCTGTTGAAGTAACATGCTATTTGCGTGCTTACTGGATACCTGAGATGAGATGATCTCACTGTCTGAACGGAGATGCAAATGTGCTCTTATTTAGTCTCTTTATAACCCAGGGTGTGTAATTGCTGCACACACACATTCACTGGCACTATAGTTTCTCATTTCTTTGTCTTTTGAACTCTCTTTCTCTCTCCCATACACATCGAGCGAACGTCTGTCTTGTTCTCCCTGAGGCGGTGATATTTTCAGTGTTAATGAAGTAAAAGCTTTCTCCTCAAATATGCCGTATCTCTCTCTGTCACATGGACAGAAATGGCTCGATGAATTCGAGCCATTTATACTTCACAAAATAACACAAGATATAAGTAATGACATTCATTAAACAACCGCAGCTAAGGATATACGGTAAGTTTATTTATTTATGTTGCTGCCACAATTTACTTTTCTTAAAATAAAATGTGGAAAATAAAGAAGACATCTGTTCGATGAGTCATCAGAAGCAGAGCTTTGAATGAGCCGATGCCTGTGATCTAAGCTAGGTTTTTCTGGCAATGTAACTGATGTTTGCCTGTAAAAAAAAAAAAAAAACACCAGGAGAAGAGTGCTTAATTCTATTAAATGTGCACTTGTGTACTTCAAATATTAAAAGTATATTTTGTGATATTTTTTTATCCATGAAATAAGTGTACATAAAGATAGTAATATTTAAAGACTTAATTATTAATGAATACTTCATTCTTAACACACTTAAATGCTTTTTGTAATAATGCCAAATTATATGTAAAATATATTCCAATCTTAATTGGCTACTGTTGTCTGGTGACATCATGAGCTTTGTCTTAAAGGTGCTCTAAGTGATGTTGGGTGACGTCACTTCTTGTTGACGTTCGAAGTATTGTCAAACAAAACGGAGGCTAGCTCAACCCTCCCTCCTCCTCATCCCGTCCCCTCCCCCTCCCTTCCGTGCTTCCTGAAACAGGCTTTTCCGATGTAAATTCGAGACTTTGCGCGTTCCAAGGTCCTTCTCCTTTTTCCTCTTCTTTGCTATTTGTTCATCGGAACATTGTGTGTCGGCCATATCAAAATTCAAGAGAATATAATTCTAATGTTAGTAGTTGTCGTTGTCTAGGACATCTCTCCTCTAGCTAACTTCCCTCTTCATGCTTCTCTCGCCTCCACTCCCCACACCCCCCTTCATGTGCACACGCACTAATCCCCCAACCCCCACCCCCAAATCATTCTTGTCGGTTATTGGCTGGGACACTGTTTGTTATGTTTTGTGGTGCAGGTTGGCCCTGTTTGTTTTTGTTGCCGTTTGTGGAGCCTGGGCTTTCTACAGAGACCACGTTTTTTTACAGTGTGTTCAGGGGACAGGCAGCTAGCGGATAGTGAGGAGATGTTTGCTATACAGTATGTGACCAAAAATGTTTCATCTTAAACAACGTGTGACATCGCTTAGAGCACCTTTAAGGAAGCCATTTGTGTGTAAAGCTGAGTGTGTAAACTTTCTGTTTGTTTGTAGCTAGGAGTAAAAAATATGTCTAGCAAAGCAATCAGGAAGTATGTGCCGCCATATCAAAGCTGGTTGCTCTCATTGTGACCGCTTTACAGTGAGCAAGCTCCGCTCCCACCTGGCATTTTTCAAGGCGTATGTGAGCCAGGTGTCTGCGCCCTGCGGATAGGGTCATGTGGCTGCCGACCCAGACCGGGGTCTGCATTAACCCTATTAAACCAACTGTGTTGTCGCAGACATATCAAACCAAGCTGTTTTCATGTTACCTTAACTTCAACCGTTTGCACTATTAAAACAATTTGAATTGCTCCTGACAGTAGACAACATGTGATTTATGGTAATTTCTTGCTTTCCATCAGCAAATGATGGCAGATTTTTGGGAAAGTGGAAAGGAAAGATTTGTATGGCAGGTTAGAGAGTCTTGCTTTGCATAAAATAATAAAAGAAATGAACAAAAACATGGCGAAGAAGGATTACAGAGCACAAGATGTGATTGGGATGATATTTCATGAGATTTGGGAGGAGGCTAAGGGAGACTCTTTCGCATGTGGTGTGTGTGTGCGTGTATATGTGTCCGTGCGTGTATATGCTTGCATACTTGCAGACCTTATTTAGCTTCAGGTTCTAAAGGGTCAATCTGGGAATAAAGGAGAATTTGCTTGATTAAAAAATGAGTGAAGCGGTGGTTGAGGTTGTGTTTACTCCCTCCTGTATGAATATTTCGCCCCTCCAGACACTGATGATGAAATTCAGTAAGTCTGTTGCAGGGGTTAGGCTTCATTTGAATTACATCATACAAATTTAATACAAAAGTGAAGCATGAGCTCTCTCCAGCATTTAACTATGAGAATAAGAGATACTTTTTGTTGTGACTGTTCACTCTAAAAAAATCAGACAAGTGCAGTATTGGTTCAGATAAAAGAAATCAATTTAACTGTTCAAATCTGACATTTTTGTTTTTATAAGAATAATCACTTTTGAGAGAAGTCTCAATGTTGTATGTTGTAAACTCGTAGTTACAGAGATCACATGAATGCGTCACATAATTCACGGTATAAAACCTACAAGTCATTTGTTTTCCTTTTGTCTGACACACATACATTTGAACTCACTGTCTGTCCTTTTAGAACAGCCTATCAGTACCATCACACACACACACACACACACACACACACACACACACACACACACACACACACACACACACACACACACACACACACACACAGTCTGTTTTTGTCTGGTATTATTTATTGTGTGTGTCTGTGTGTTTGTCTCTGTGTTAAACAGAGGCTGTCTATGCACAGAGTGTGAGGATCCTATGTGTCTGTCTGGGCAGTTTCTTCACATGTGTTTTGTCTCCTCTCCGTGACTAAACTCTTAACACCCCTCCACAGGGCCCCAATCCACATGCGCGCGCGCACACACACACACACACACACACACACACACACACACACACATTTTGGGTTTCTGTGTTTTATGGCTACTTTCCATAGACATAATGATTTAATGATTTTTATACTGTACCAACTGTATATTCTATCCTCTAACCCTACCCCTAAACACAGCCCTCACATAAAACCTTACTGCCTTTTCAAAAAACATAATTCTGTATAATCTATAAGCTGTTTTCCTCATGGGGACCAAAAAATGTCCTGGTCCTTGTAAATACTGGTATATTACTATAGTTGTGGGGACATGGTCCCCAGAACGTATGATTTACCAGGACCACACACACACTTACAACGTGTACACCGGACGCGACCGTTGACGTGTCGCATCACGATGCAACGTCTAGAAGCTGTTTACACTATATAGTTATGTACTTTGTTGTGAAACCCAAACTAAAACCATAAAAAAATCTTCATCACTTGAAATAAAAATACATTTTAACTAAAATAATATATAAAAAGCTTAAACATTTAATTTTTGCTAGTTGCCAAGGCAACATTTCTCACTTTGATTTAGTTTAACTTTATGTACTAAAATAACTAAAACTGAAATTAAATCTATATAAAGATTTTTTAAAAAAATGAATAAAAATGACAAAACACAACAAAATAACTAAAACTTTTTGACAATTAAAACAGAAAATATAAAAATAAAAACTCAATTTAAAATATGGTGTCTTACTCTCTTTCATCTCACACATTCCCAGTGTCTCTTTTTTTTTTGCAGCCGCTTTTCACTTATCGTCATGGCGACACTACCTTTAGCCGGCGATGACATGTTCTTCAAGGACATAGATCCGTGAGTGTGTGTGAGTGAGTGTGTGTGTCCAAAATTCATTCACCCTCCACATGGCTGATGTCCCCATAACAACCATTCCCGCTTGCCTTTCAGCCTGGAGACTGTAACCTAGCAACAAGCAGGAGTTTTACCCCACCCCCACCCCCACATTGACTCTCCCACCAATGAGATCTCTTTAATAAATCTGTTGTTTCTCTTAGACACCAATAAGACTGAATGGAGAGAAATTCAGTTTCTCAGATGTTTCTTGTGAGGAAAAAGACCCCAGTAATCTCAGATTTAGGGTTTCAGATAACAATGCAACAATAATGGTTATTAGATATGGTATTTTCTTGTGATAAATTAATTATAATTGTTGAAGTAGACTTTTTTTTTTTCAGTGTCATCATCAGTGGATGATGAATTATTCTACAAAGGTTTACTGTCTTTAAAAGATCATTGCTCCTGACAAGGTCAATGATAGCATGCATAATTTTAATTATAAAGGGAAAGCAGGATTAGTATTTCAGTATTATTTGAGATTATTTTCTTCTTCTGGATTCATTTAGAAAAGTCTGAAATCAATAGCAAGTTAACATTACTGCAGATGACACACTACAATTTCAAAAGTTTGGGATCAATATTTATTTTTGGTTACAGTTGTAACAAAGACATTCCCTTTTGAGGGAACAACGCTGTGCCAGAATGTTGACGCTATGGGAACATTCATTCCCACTACGCCATACTGATCAAATGCCTGCCCAAACGTTGTGAATTATAACGATCACAAAACTTGAGAGCCTGGGGTAGCCTTCCATATCCAGGCTATAGAACCTGATGAAGGTGTGTGGAGAGGACCATTTTGCCGCATCACAAACAACTTGAAGGGAAACCCCTGACAACAATGTCTTAGAGGAAGTCATACTCCTAGTAGAATGGGCTCTAATGACTAAGGCGTCTGTCGTTAGCATCTTGCGAAAAGAGGCCCTCAGCACAGGAACCTGGGCCAAGAACCAAGGCTTCTTCCACATCACTAGGGTACGAAGGCATTCGCGCGTTACTCTGATGATGCGAAAGGGGTTGCCCCTCCAGGAAAACCCCTCAGTCTTGAGTCACTATTCTTCTTGGCAAGAGAGACATGTTATATTGCCTCTTTCGCCAAAAGAGACTGTACTTCCTGCTCCAACACCTGAGCCTGCTCTGCACTGACCAATTTGGACAGTACTCAAAATTCGCAGGACCCACAGAGACAAATTTGTCAGAAAGTAATGATAACGAGTCACTTCTGCAATGTTCTCATGTTTAGACCCAAAAGAATCACATTGGACACGACTGCCATGAGTCCCAACAGTCTCAGATTTTTTTTACAATGATGGCTTAGCCTGATCTTGCCTATGGCTGAGAGAATCGACTTGATACGAGTAGGAGACGAGGAGACAGACATGCCTGCATTGTAGTCGTGTCCTATATCACTCCTAGAAAAGTTGATCTTTTTAATGGAGAAAGCACATTCTTCTTAGAGTTTAATCTTAACCCCAAGCACCTCATGTGCTTGGACTAAGCAAGAATAAATCAGTCATAAATGTAATTCAGAACGCACACAAATGCCCTGGAATCACAATGTAGCCAGAGCTGGATTTATGCACTTTGTGAAGGTGTGAGGTGACAAGGGTAGCCTGAACGGAAGACAATAATTGGTAAGCTTTGCCCCTGACAGCGAACCTAAGAAACTTCCTGTATTGAGGAAGGATGGATTGAGAAAGCAAGCATCTTCTATTGTAACAAACCCCTCCTCTGACTTGATTTGGAACACAATGGTCTGGTTTTACAGACAGTGCTTAAGCCCAATTTATACTTCTGCGTCGAACTTACGCCGTAGCTACGTCGTAGGCTGTGTGTAGCGCGCGTACCCTTCGGCGTACCCTGACGTGCACCTCTCCAAAAATGTAACAACGCGTCAACTCTACGCGGACGCAAGCGCTGTGATTGGTCTGCTAGGACCGCTCCCTCGGGTTTCACATGCTGCAGTATACTTGCAGTATAAAACATCGGTACTCACACATGCCTGAGTTTGCAGATACTGATGCAAACAATTACCTCCATCCTCCCCATTACCACCAGGGTGGTCCCTTCCCCTCCATCCTCCCCACCACCACCAGGATGGTCCCTTTCCCTCCATCCTCCCCACCACCACCAGGATGGTCCCTTCCCATACCTCCCAGGGGGTCGGCTGCGCCCCTGCCTTCGTCTTCAGGCAGGAAATGCAGATTCCGCTACCCTCGGATTGCACGCTACGGACGGGGCCGTAATAAATATATGCTTTTGTTACATCATTTTATCTCCCGAGTCTTTCTTGTAGAACTGCAAGTTGCATTCAGTGAAGACAGCTCAAATATACATTTAGTCTGGGACTAGGCTTAAGTCTTGTCTGTGAAACCGGGCAAATAAGTTTCAGCGTTAGCATCTTGAACCTCTTGAAAAGTCCACAGAGTACCGGTTATACAAACCAGAGTCTCTCTCGGGAAGAGGGACATGTTCTGTAGGGCTGGGTATCGTTCAAAAAATTTCGATACCAATACCTTGATTTCGATACTGGTTCCTGAACGATACTTTTTTCGATACCAAGTTTATGAAATCCATTTTAACAAGATTACATAACACATTACCTCAGAAAAACTTTGGTTTTATTTTTTCAGTTTGACTCATGCTCCTTAGCCAGTGCACAAAGGAACACATTTTTTTTATTTTTTATAAAGAGCTCATGCTCACCAAAGCTGAATTTGTTTGATCAAAAATACAGTAAAACTTGTAACATTGTGAAATAGTATTACAATTTAAAATATTATTTGAATATATTTCAAAATGTAATTTATTCTTGTGATATCAAAGCTGAATTTTCAAAATCATTACTTCAGTGTCACATGATCCTTCAGAAAAAAATTCTGACTAACCAACACATTTTTGAACGGCAGTGTACATTCAGTTATTATTGCAAAACACTGTCAGAGTGATCAACAAGGTATCTCTTCATTTACCAGTCGAAGACGAAGCAACTTTCTGCTATTATGTTTACTCCATGCACTGTCAAGGGCTTCATCATATCTGTCGTGGTACCGGTCTTTGCAGCAATTATTTTACCGCAAATACTGCATCGCGCGCTTGGAGAAATGTAGCCACACTTTTGATCGACTTATCAACATGGGTATTGTGTGTGTCTGTGCGTCTCATATATGAGTATGTGCGCGGAGAGTTTGTGTGTGTGTGCTCGCGTCTCATTGAGTATGTGCGCGAGTTTGTGTGTGTGTGTGCTCGCGTCTCATATGACTATGTGCGTGGAGAGTTTGTGTGCGCGCGCGTGTCTTATATGAGTAACGTTATGTGAGCGGAGAATTCCGCGCGTCTCGTGTGTGTAGAGTTTGCGTGTATGTGGGTGAGCGACTTTAGGTGTGTCGTTGTGCATTTCATATGTATTTGTTTGAGCACTGACGTTGACGAGTTAACCCCTTAAGTATCGAAATCTGGTACCGAACAACAAGTCATTTTTCGATACTCGATAGTATCGAGGCAATTCGGTCGGTACCTAAAAAGTATCGAACTCGATACCCAGCCCTAATGTTCTGTGGCCTCTTTTGCCAAAATAGCCTGTACGTCCTGCTCTAACACCTGGGCCTGCTCTGCACTGACCACTTTGGACAGTACTCCAAATTTGCAGGACCCACGGAGACATATTTGGCAGAAGTTGCCATGCTACGAGTGCCACCTTGACCCTCTGTCTCTCTGAGGAGGGCCTCGAGTAGCAACATTCTGCTTCTATAATTTGCAAAACCCACAGAGTCACATTTGGCAGAAATTGTCATGCTGCCAAATAGGCTAAAAAAAATACCAGCCTACACCAGAGGTCAGTCTCGAAAGACCTGCTTGCCTGCAGGGTACAACCGAACATACTTCTCCAACACCCTTCTTGGAGGGTGTGAGCCTCCCAGTTCTGCAATATTTCCGGGAATGAAGACTGGGCCAAAAGCTCACTGAAAACCGCTGCCCCACGAAACACCAGAGGTTGTGGGGTTGGCATACCGGCCTCCTGAGGGCACAGCAGAGAAGTGGGCACATTAAAACTTGTATACTCTCAGAAAATAAAGTACATAATTGTACCTTTAGGGGTACAATGGCTTGTCACTGGGGCTGTACCCTCAAGGGTACAATATTGTACCTTAACCTTTAAAAGAAACGGTACATATATGTACCTTTTAATGCTTTTTGACCCTCAAAAAGGTACATATATGTACCTTGAGGTCCAATAATAAGCCCTATGCTATGGGGTACGTGTAGATTGTACCTTGGGGGACAGAAATGGACTCCTACTGTACCCCTATTTCTGACAGTGTAGCAGCAAATTAGCTTAGGGGAAATATGAATAATAAATA
The DNA here is from genome assembly GCF_963993115.1 of Abramis brama. Lineage (NCBI taxonomy): Eukaryota > Metazoa > Chordata > Actinopteri > Cypriniformes > Leuciscidae > Abramis > Abramis brama. The sequence continues at coordinate 50,303,008 of NC_139965.1, read as the reverse complement.
ATCTTATAACTAATTATAATTAATTTAAAATGTTTGGATTAGTTAATAAAATGATCTTGATGTAGCATAATTCATATTCAATCAATTAACCTGTTTGTCCAGTGAACACTCAGTATTAATCATCTATACACTGTCAGAAAGGGATATTTTTCATGGCCAACTCTTTCTTACTGAGTACAGTGCTACTCATAACAAGTAGCTGTGTTAAATGGGCTTTGTTTTGCAAGCAGTGACCACAGAATTAACACTGTGAATGCACAAAAGTTTTATTTTACGAAACCACAAACATAAGTAGTAAACAAACACATACACACAAATCACACATACATGGGTAAAATGGAAAGTGAAAGTAAATGAATGAAACAGAAACAGGGGAATGAAGCGTATGAGTCAGTTAAACACCTGAACAGAGCCATCAGCAACTTGAAAGCTTATACTAAACTCTGTTTAGTTAGTTCAATTTACATTATACTTGCAATGCCTTAGTTACTGAACAAGCGTCCGGATGCAGTCTCAGATTAAAGTCTTGATGGGTCAATACTTTGATAGTGGTGAAGTTTGGGCAAATGCTGGTGTGCCTTTGCTGCCATTGTAACCAGAGGGCTGGTAGCTTTGTTTCAAAGCAGCTTTATAGTGATAACAGGAAACACTATGATGCAACAATTAACTGATGCAAACAGTTAATTGTTCAGCAGAAGTCAGTTCAGTCTTTTTATTCAGTAATTATTGTAAATGTAGCGTAGGCAGGGAGACATACAGATCTCTTAAATTGCTGCTTTTTCGTTTTGTTTTAGTAAAATAATAATGGGACAAGCAACACAAAAAAGACAAACGATTCCCACAGAACACTTACTGAAGACACAGAAGCCGACAATGTTTGGTCTGGGTGTCCTTTATAGCTTCCAGGTACACCTCGACATCCTGGTTAGCGGTAGCATAAGCCATCAGGCAAGTGTTATTTAAATAAACTCCTGATGTACTTACAAACTTTCCAATGCCTTGATTTATGAGTACAGAATCTATTTTTACTACTGCAGAAGTTTGGTACCATTCTGGCCAATATAAGTGGGGTAATTTATGAGATACAACCTTGGATCCAATAGCTCCTGCACTAAGCCATTCGGCTGATATCTCTAAATAAGCTCTAACTTTAATAATGTTCGACCAAGGGAAAAATGGTTTCTGGGGGGGTGTTTGGCTCGAGGTCATGGTGCAAAGGACCCTAGGTTGATTTTACTCCGAACCATCCCTTTAAGGTACTGAGGGCAAGAGCAAATATAATTTAGAAAATTTCAATTAGTTTGGGATGTAGGGTTCTATGACATTTTTATTTATTTTTTTAAATACCTTTTCATATTCCCCAAATTACAACTTTTACACCATTCAATTTTTTTCTGGTTTCCATTTGAATAGTTTAATTAGATTTTAGTAATAAAACACGTCTAATTAAATGAATTCATAAACCTTAAATTTATTCAAATGTTTACAATGAGAAGGCCCCTTGAAATGTTTAATTTTATTTCTGGATTTATGATTTACAAATGTATTATCAAAAATGCTGGTAATTAAATGAAGGCATAAAACATTAAAATGCAATCAATTGAAATGGAACAATTCCTTTTGTTACAAAAAAAAAAATGCCGCACAACAGAAGTTTACTGATTAAACTAAAACATGGAAGAAAAAAATTATATTCCTCAAAAAAGATGTAATAATTGTATTGTTTTATTATTATTATTATTATTATTATAATTATTACTACCAGTACTAGTACTACTACTACTTTAATAGTACTAATTTATTTAATGTATTTATTTAAGTTTTTTTTGGTGGGCTGTAGTGAAGAGCTTTAAGTTTCTGTGCGTGTCTGATGATAGTTTTCTTAATGAAATGATGAATTAATGACTCAGCTCTGGAGATGAAGTTCATGTGTTCATGTCCTCATATAGTGAGACTCTGAAAACACCATGACTGTCACACATGCTTGAGTTTGTGTAGTAGACCAAACTGAGACAACATGCAGACGTCAATAGCAGTATTTAATATTTACAGACACTAATCCATTTCGCCATTTGATTAAGTGTACAGCCCTACTCTGATTTATTAATCTAAAATATTCAACGTATGTTCCAGACTGTTTGCAATCAGAAATCCTGAGTCATGACCCGCACACATCCATGTCTCGTCCTCGCTCTCTGACATCTCTATGCATCACACATCTGCCATTCATCGCATTCCTGTGCTCTGCATCGGCGTGATGCCAGACTGTAGGACGAAGCAGAATTTATTCACTGCATGCTGAACGCATGCATGCACATGGGGCTTGCATTACTCAAAGAGGTCAAAGGTCAAATACGGAAAACGAACACTATCCCATAGTGACAAAAGAGGAGGAGGATATCCTCTGTCCATAAACACAGCCGCGCCACTCATCCTTCCGTCCCTCGCCACTCTGTCTGTTCACTGCAACTGGAAAAAGTATGGTTGCCATGGAGACGCAGCTGTGAGTGGCCAGCCAGCCTTCACTTCCTGCTGTTACTGTGGTTTCACTTCCTCGCTGGGCTCAGAGGGCAGCGGAAAAAACAGCAGCTGGATACGGAAGCAAGACGTAAATTACTCCTTTTCCCCTCTTTCTTCTACCAACAATCACTATCCCTGCTGTTTATAGTTAAATGAATTTCATGTAAAGTACAGACCCAGTTAGCGCACATGCAGTTGCAAAACCATTTGCACTACAATTATGGTAATTGAAAAATCTATAATTTTGAAAAAAAACGATAATTTTGACCCATACAATGTGTTACTGGCTATTGCCACAAATATACCCGTGCGAAATGTGACTGGTTTTGTGATCCAGAGTCACATATATATATATATAAAAAAATATATATATAAGAAATACCAGTTTGAAGTATCAAGCAGCATAATGGACAGTTTTGCATGTTTGTATGTTTATGCAGACTGTGTTTGTGAGTTTTGTTGACCCCATAAAATTTTATGCACAGTTTATGCATAAATCAGGATAGATTATAGGTCAGATAATTCAAAATATCAAATGTTTGCATAACATCTCACATTTTTTCAACTATTCATTTTTGCAGTTACAAAAACAGTGAAATATAAACACAGATCTTTATGTTTCATCATTGTGTGAAGACTTGATAACACGTTGCAGAAGCTTTATTAAATCTGACTGACACCCAGTTGAACGCAATGAAATAATAATTCAAGAATGTAAATTAATAATTTCATGTCCTTTTCATTTTTAGTTAAAATAAATAATAAACATAAAATTCACCCTTTAGAATTTGACTGCCCGTGTTATTGTGTAAATTGCATAGCACCACCTGCATGCAACAATACTGATACAGTTTAACCGGTATAAGTATAACCGGTTTCAAAAAAGGGTATTATGCTAATTGTGGCAAGTCTACTTAAAATGTACAAAAGTGAGGATGATTTTTTGGAGCTGACATTTCATTCCAGTGATTTTGTCCCTATTTATTGTAGATATTCCTCTATACGTATGTGTCTCATGATCATGACTCAGGTGTGTGTGTTTTGTGTAGAAACGTGTGTATTAATAAGCACTTTGTTTTTGCATAAATGACAAATGGCTGCCAACAGCGTCAGGAGCTCAGCATGGCTGGATGGACAAGAACACAAAATAGATCTTATGTTAAAATTGTTTAGAGGCAGAGTCTTTTACTTTCTCTCATTCTTCTTTTTCTCCTTTCCATCTTGTTGTCTGTTTAACTCGTTCTCTTCAGCTTGATGAGGCCGTTTCTGGGAAAACATCACGTTCGCTTATAAACATGTCGATACATTTGCACACACATTGCACTGGCCCTGACCATCACTAGGACTGGACGTGGACGATATAGTTTACTACAATATATCTCCATATGGCTTGTTTCCTTAATTTTTAAGGAACAATGGGACCTTTTTACATTGTTTGGAACATATTTAATCATTCATATGCACCAATATAACAATATATAATAATAAACAGCAATATTTGCCTACATTATATTTTTTACTAAATCAATATATTATGAAAAAAACAAAAAAACATGGAGACTTCCATGAACATTTTTTAAATTATGACACTAACAGATAATCCTGTTTTTTTTAACCACAAAACAGATTATGTGAACTGATTTATGGAAATAATCAAACTGATACTCAAGGTTAAATAAGATTCTGTGCTCTGTTGTTGACTGTTGTTAAAACTCTCATACTCAGCGACAGCGGTTCTGTGAGACAGCGATGGACTATGAAACCAAATCTAAAGGCTGAAAATGATTAGCCAAAGTTTGACAATATCATGAAAATATTCACTATATCTTCCCCTCAAATTTAAAACACTCAAACAGAGCTTTCTCTTACACGTGGTTAGGATGAAAACATTACACTGGCGCTGATCTAACATCATCAGATGAGGAGAAAATGCTTATGGCTGAATTCACAGACACACACAGACACGTGTACACACAGACACAGACACACACACGTGTACACACACACACACACACAAATGCTTTAATAAAAGCTAATAGTTACTACGCAACCATTCTATAGCAACAAGATATGTAACAAGGTCATATTAATGAGTGTCCATCTGTTTGTGAGTGATGAATCTGTGTTGGAGAGATGTGATAACATATTAGAAGCTGTTTACATAATCTTAGTGTCATTATTTTATTTTACATTTAACATTTTATTTGGAAAGGAGGCATTTCTTTGTGGTGTGTGTATGTTTAACCATCTACCATCAACATCTATCATGGTTTGTTGTACACTGAACTAGTGTTTGAGATGTCCTTGGTGCAATTGCTGTTTTTGAATTTAGTTTTTAAAGGGATACTTCACCTCTGGGAAGATGAATGTGTATTTAAAATAGGTCATTTAAGTAGAAGAAATGTGAAGAAATTTTTTGGAGAAAAAATTTGGAGCTTTCTAGACTGAGAAAAGCCAGAAAATGTATTTTTGGCTTATGTGGATGAAAGACAACAACTCCCAGAATGCACTTGCTTCGCTGCCTTAGGAGGCCACGCCTACCGGTAAGAGTGCGCAGTTGAAAACAACAAGGCTAGCCTAAGTGATGAGTTTGCCAGGGATTTAGAGACCCAAAATGTCCGGGATTCGGCTTTTGCGTTCTACAGTCGCCATTCATTCATTATGTTTACTGTGGCGAGCAGGGCGAGGCTGACGGCCGCGGGAGAAAGGCGCGAGGCCGGTGGCGTCATTACTGAGACGTGCCGGGTCTCGCGTCTCTCACGGAGGAGCAGGAATTTTCTTAGCAATGGTAAAACGCACATCAACCGATCACTTGTTTAGCGTTCATGTAAACACTACATTCAGATTCACCAATCGGAATGAATTCAGTTAGATTGAAACAAAAGGTGTGCATGTAAACAATGAATGGCGACCGCAGAACGCAAAAGCTGAATCCCGGACATTTTGAACGATCTCGCCCGCCGGACAAGTCCGGGAAAAGGAGGATGGTAACCCCTAGTGTTGTCAAAAGACCCGGTACTTCGGTACCAAGTCGGTACTAATTTTTTTTAAACGTCACGGTACCAGGTTTTCTCAAACCCGGTACTTGATGCGCGTGCATGCCCGAGGCGCGTGCAGTTGCGTCCTCTTCATAAAAGCGCTGATGGCGATCGGCGGTGCTGCTTCTGATGTGGTGCTGATGGTTTTCCGCGTGCAGATCATTGGTGCAGATACGTTATTTCAAATGGCGCGCGGTAAGCGCGCTCATAATAGAAGCGGCACGCTCGTTTTTCCATGCGCGTTCATGGATGCATAGCAACGACAGACGCCACGGGAGTACAAACGCTTGTGGAACTGCACTCTCCATGACGACGAGGAAGTGTGACATAGGCCTATTAATTGATTTCTAGCCCTTGCATTAGCTTTACTACTAGATATATTTATGGAGATGAGAAATAAAAAGCCGTCATTAATATCAGTCCGTCAGAAAAGCAGTTCTAGTCTTATTCTTGGCTGGATAACTCTTAGCAGGTTTAAAAAGCCCTTTTAAAGTTAAATATGAATGCAGTTTTGGATTAAATAAAAGTATAGTCAAGTCAAATAAAACATATTTTATCTCCTGTATAGTTTGGTAACACTACAATAAGATACCATTCATTAACATCACTTAATGCGTTATCTAACATAACACATTGAGTGAACAATATATTTTTACAACATTAATTAATGATTGTGAAGGTTATTTAATACAAACACTTGATTGGTCAGGTTTGTTCACTTCATTCATTGTGCATTAAATAATGTTAACAGAAATAATGTTAACTTTTGATTTTAAAAATGTATTTTTAAATTAACCCCTAAAGGAGAATAATTGCGACAGTATATAGCCTAACTATTGTTTTTTTGTTAGGTCATTTTATCTAATGTTATCTAACAAATGGAATCTTATTGTAAAGTGTTTTTAATACTACAGTTTCCATCTTTGTAACTGATACACTTTAATATAATTATGTAAATTTAATCTAAATTAAGCTTTGGTACCGAAATTGGTACCGAGAACCGTGGATTTTCACTGGTATCGGTACCGAATACTGAAATTTTGGTACCGTGACAACACTAGTAACCCCTACTTACTCAGCTTTCTCCTACTATTCAGCTTTCTCCACAGAACAAGAGCCTGCTAGCTTAGCTTCCAAAGAAAGACGGCTGACACTGTGTACATTCTGTGAGTGAGATCCCTCCCTCTATGGGCGGGCTGAAAACATGCGGAACAACGCCATCTACTGGCTGTAGTCTTTAGCCTCTGGCCAGAAAATCCTCCGATGACGCAAAATGACGATTTTTGCGTCATCGGAGGATTTTTTCCAGACAAAAAATACATAAATCTCTTGTCTCAGGGGGATATGAGGGTGGAAAGCATGGTAATTCGAAAATACTACAGGTTTTCTACTAATACAAAGCTTAATGCTAAATCCTGAAGTATCCCTTTAATTACTTTATATATACATACTGTATATACACATATTATGTGCTGCTGCTGTGAATTTCCCACTTGGAGGATAAACAAAGTTATTTAATTTGTAATCGAATTTAATTATCTTTGTTGGCAACACTTAAAAATGGGCAATTACAGTTCATACAGATAAAAAAAAAAAAAAAAAAATTATGTATATGTGCTTGTTATCTGACTCTCGTTATTGATTTAGTTTTCTTTTTCCATCCATTGGGATGCCAGCACACCTTTTTACCTGTTTATTTTTTACATTACATAAGCAAAAGTATCTAAATCCATGTTTGATCTGTATTGCATTTAAATCACAAAGTCTGTAACATTCATTTCCCAGACCTCCTCATGGAAAACGTACTCAGTTTCTAACGTAACCTCGGTTCCCTGAGAGTAGGGAACGAGTATTGCGTAGCTATACACAGTGGGGGAAACTCTTTTCCTCAGATTATTGAAGCCTTTTTGTAAAATGCATTGCAGCTGCACAGCGAGCACAGTGAGTGTCTGGCTCACTCATTGGCTGTGCTGCAGCAACTGCATATCCAATGGCGAGGCACCTAAATGGGCGTGGCTACGTCTATAATAGTGCTCGAAATCGCCATTTTAGTAGTTTTAAATCGATTGAAGCGACAAACTTGCCATGTTACTATAGTGCGGTCGGCTATGCAATACTCGTTCCCTACTCTCAGGGAACCAAGGTTACGATAGAAACCGAGTACGTTCCCTTTCAAGAATAGTCACTTCGTATTGCATAGCTATACGCAGAGGGGACGCAATGTAAAACGCAGCACTATAAGTAACTGGTAACTGGTAAGTAACCAAGCGTGCCGCACAAGCCCTGAAAAGTGAAGCCAAAACGTCTCGATCGCCCCCCGGTGACTGGTCCTAGTATAGGTCATAAGCCCCGCCTCCCCGTGTTATTCAACGGGACGTGAGACCAACTAAACAATTAAATTACACTTCAAATATCTTTTTTCCAAAGGTGGTTTCTTTCATTTGCTGTCGTTTTTATCACGCTGATGTAAGTTCAAGTGTCTGTTTCAAAAATAAGCTGGTTTTTAGTTAGTTACGTGATGCGGTGGTGTAACGTCATGATTGACAGCTGTGATTGACAGGTTCTCTGAGCGAAGTAGTCACTGAAGCACCAACGAACATTTTTTTCTGGATCTTCGGAGGACTGAGGAGATTATATTTACTTTATTTTAAGAAGCATCTTGTCGTACTGCAATCAATTTTTAAAAAAGTGTGCAGAATCCACTCTCCCTGAGTGCATTCTGCGAGAGTGAAGGCGGAGCGTTGATTTCGCGGCTTTACTTCCTGCTCACTACTGCGCAGGTCTGGTCCCGAGATCGCTACTGCGCAGACTCAAGTTCCCAATATGTCAGCGCCATATCGGGACTCTGGCGGCTTCAGTTCTCATCAATGGAAGAGAGCGAAGGGGCGTCGTCCATCTTTTTTTACAGTCTATGCTCAGGACCCCTTAGCTCACAGAAACAAGCCAGAACCCATTATATATCGATAAGACCGGACACCGTCGGGTCTGAACATATATAGAGAGATGTCAATAAGCTCATACCCAAATATATATTATACCAATAAGACCGAACACCGTCAGGTCTGATTATGTATAGAGGAATAACAGAACCAAGCCAGAGGCGGGTTTCATAATAAGGGATAATGTGCTTATGAACAGTAACATGACACGTAGATAAGACCGGACATCGTCGGGTCCAGATCATACAGAAAGGATCTTCACCTGCAGGGAAGGAACCTCCATGTTATAAAACCTCACAAATGTGGAGGGTGAAGACCAACCGGCCGCCGCACAACTGTCCCGAATAGGAAACCCAGAGGACCAAGCCCATGACGAGGCCATGCCTCTAGTCGAATGGGCTCTAGTACCAATGGGGCAAGCCTGACCCACTGAGGCGTATGCCAAAGAGATGGCATCCACTATCCATCTGGACAGTCTTTGCTTCATGACTGGAGACCCCTTAGATCGGTCACCGAAGCAGACAAAGAGATGTTCTGATTGCTTAAAGGGCGCAGAACGCTCCAGATAGACCTTTAATGCTCTAACAGGGCAGAGCAGATTAGCCTCACCATCCTCTTCAGAAGGGGGAAGAGCTAATAATGTAATAACTTGTGCTCTAAACGGTGTTGAGAGCACCTTAGGTACATAACCATGTCTGGGTTTGAGAGTGACTTTGGAGTCACCTATTCCAAACTCCAAACAGGAGGGGCTCACAGAGAGCGCCTGCAGATCTCCCACTCGCTTGATAGCTGCCAGTGCCAGCAGGAGAGCAGTCTTTAGCAAAAGTGATTTGAGATCAACCGACTGAAGCGGCTCAAACGGCGGACCCTTCAGGGCCCCAAGGACCGTGGAGAGGTCCCAAGACAGTATGGAAGGAGGTCTGGAGGGGTTCATCCTCCTGGCTCCTGTTAGAGACCGTACGACCAATTCATTTCTTCCTAGTGATTGGCCAGCCACCGGAGCATGATAAGCTGCTATGGCTGCCACATACACTTTGAGCGTGGATGGGGAATGGCCCGCATCCAACAACTCTTGTAGGAAAGAGAGTATCACTGATACCTCGCATGACTGGGGTTCAAAGTGTCTATCCTATCTCTCAGGGAGGTCCCTGGGTACATGTTGAGGGGCCACACATGTAGAGCCCATAAGTCAGGGCGAGGGTGCCAGATCGTCCCGTTCGCCTGTGTGAGGATATCTTTCCTTAGTGGGACAGACCAGGGGACTTTGTCCATCATCTGAACCAGCTCTGGGAACCACGGCCTGGATTTTCCAGAGGGGGGCCACTAGGAGGACTGGGCATCTGGGATGGGCCAGCTCTTCGAAAAGAAAGCTGCGCAGTGAGTGTTGTTTCTCGAGGCGAAAAGGTCGACTTTGGCCTCGCCGAAAACACCCCATGTCAGACAAACCGTCCAAGGGTTTAGAGACCACTTGCCTAGGGGAGTGTTGTTTCGAGAAAGCATATCCGCACCCAGATTCTGAATGCCAGGATGTGCTGCTCTCAGAGAGCTCAGGTTGGCTTGCGCCCAGAGAAGGAGGTCTCTCGCCATGGTGTACAGGTTGCCTGACCTGAGACCGCCCTGGCGATTTATATGTGAAACCACTGACATGTTGTCCGCGCGGACTAAGACGTGGTGTCCTTTGAGGTTTGACAGAAATGCTTTCAGGGCCAAACCAACTGCTTTCATTTCCAGGCAGTTGATATGTAAGCTCTTCTCCGTGCTCGACCAGAGGCCAGAGACAGGCTTGCCCTCGTGCAGCGCTCCCCAACCTAGGTTGGAGGCGTCTGTGAAAACCACTTTCCTCCTGGAGGCCACCCCCATGGTCACGCCCTTGTAGTACCAGTCCTGAGCCCGCCAGGGAATCAGGGTCCGTAAACAACCATGATTCACCGTAATATGCAGGCTGCCTGACTGCCATTCATGGGCTGGCACGCGACGTTTGAGCCAGTGCTCGAGTGGGCGCATATGCAGTAGTCCCACACGGAGTACTGGCGATGCAGCTGCCATGAGACCAAGTTTCTGAAACTTTTTGAGGGGTGTACGCGTGCCTGCTCTGAAGGAGGCTGTCAGCTGTTGTACAGAGAGCTGTACGCGCTCTGGTGTGAGCCGCGCTCTAATAGTTGTAGAGTCGATAACTGTGCCCAAAAAGATTACACTCTGGCTGGGGGTCAGTTTGCTCTTGGATAAATTGATTCTGAGCCCTAGGCATTCCAAATGACCCAGGATCAAAGCTCTGTGTGTCAAAAGTTTGGTTCTCGACTGTGCCAGAACAAGCCAGTCGTCGAGATAATTCAACACGCATCAGGGGAGAAAGTGCCGCGCCCATGCACTTCGTAAATGCACGGGGTGCTAGAGACAGACCGAACGGCAGAACTATGTACTGATAAGCCTGCCCCTCGAAGGCGAATCTCAAGAATGGCCTGTGATGAGGGGCTATCTGAATGTGAAAGTATGCGTCTTTTAGATCCACAGTAAAGAACCAATCCCCCGGGCGAACTTGCGCGAGGATTTGTCTGATAGTTAGCATTCTGAATGGCCGTCTCATGAGGGCTTTGTTCAGATGCCTTAAGTCTAATATGGGTCTGATGCCGGCGTCTTTTATCGGTACTAGAAAATAGGGACTGTAAAACCCCGAGTGTTTTAGCGCGGGGGGTAGACTAATTCTATCGCCCCTTTTGCTAACAGATTTTGTATTTCAGAGCGAAGCACGTGACACACGCTGCTTCTCACTGAAGTCTCGACGACCGCCTGAAACTTTGGGGGTCTGCGAATTGGAGCTAGTAGCCTCGCTTTATTGTGTTTATAACCCAACTCGACACATCGGGAATGGCTTGCCAGGCCAGGGCCTTTGTGGCTAGGGTTTGGCACATATTCGGGGACGGGCCGCCTAACACAGGGGGACCTAATACCCTTGTATTGTGATTTGTGCACATACTTAGTGTTGGGCTGACTGTAAAGTCTTTCACCTCGGGCAAAGTCAGAGTGACAACTGGGAAGGGGCCACCTAGTGAAGGGGGACAGGGAACCCGTGTGTTGTGTGCTTGAAACATTCTCTTTATGTGCTTTATTTGGGTCGCTGTGAAAACAGCGTTTGTTTGTAGTGACGCGCGCAGTGCAGCGGGCCCAGTTTCTACAATATAAAATTCCCCAACCACCTGAGCTGAACAGGGAGCTGTGAGATTTTTCATGGGTTTCTTTGAGGGTGGTCCGGCTAGCGCGAGACTCGAGTCCTCTCTTTTTACCCCCTTTGCTAGGAGGTCTTCGGAGGCCTAGGGTCCAACACAATGCTGGGCCGGGGGCCCTGGCGCCGGGGCAGAGGGTAGCGTTTAGCTGGCCATGAGTGGCGGCGGGTATAAGCCGCAGGGCGGGGCTGAGCCATCGTGTGCAGGGCCGATGCAGCTTGGCCGGAGGCGGAGAAAGACCTGAGGTATTCCAGCACGGCTTGGTCGGGTGAACCGCTCTAGTTCTCCAACTAACAGCAGTGTGTGGGCCAACAGAAGAGAGCATTGCGGAAATAAGTGCTCGTGCGTGCAGAGTAGGGAGCGTGCCACGTCTTGGTTAGTTCTTCGTGTCTTCCAGACACTCACTGTGCTCACTGTGCAGCTGCAATGCGTTTTACAAAAAGGCTTCAATAATCTGAGGAAAAGAGTTCCCCCCACTGCGTATAGCTACACAATACGAAGTGACCGTTCTCGAAAGGGAACTAGTTCAATCTGAATGATTAAAGAAAAATTATTTTATTGCATTGTCTGAAATGATACCTGCTTTTCTAATAGCTGAAATTGTGTAATACTAATCTGTCATCTTTCTTTCTCCGTCATTAAAAAAGAGGATAGAAATGATCGATGTAGTTATTAGAGCTCTCAGAGTGCTTACCTGGAAACAAGCTTCTATTAACACCGCTGTATTTTGATGCTATTGAAAGCACTTACCCTGTCTCAGTGTGGAGTGCTTTAACTGCATTATTTTCCTCTATCATTAAGCATAACCCTTTAAACATTTCCCACAATACAGCCAAACTTCTAATTTCAGCAGAAAGCAGACGGCGTACACATATCAAACAAAGAAACAAACTCACAACATACAGTGAAGCCAGCACATGTAACTTGTGGCATAATTTAGTTTTCAACTTCTTTTATATTATTGATTATTTCAGTATGTAAATGAAATGATAAATGCAACTAAACCTTCAGATTTATCTTCAATAAAAGGTGGAAACTTTTCTAAAAATAATAATTCAACATCACTTCTAATTGGAAAGTGATTAGTTTTACTCCCTCAAGAAATTTGTATGATTCAAGCAAATGTCTCCATGGCAAATATAAAAATTGTTCATTCCATGCAGTGTTAAATAATAGCACAGGATTATAAATACATTGAGTTTGAACGTATAATGCAAATCCTGTCATTGTATTTTTTTTTTTTAATAGTCACCCTATTTATTTTGAAAATCAAATCATATTTGACCAAATTTATAACTGATGTATGATATACACAGATCATGCCACAGCATAATGTTCATGGAAGTCTCTTTATTGTTGTCTGTTTTTTGTTGTTGTTGTTTTTTCTGGTAAGTTCTGGTATGTAAGCTCAATGTTGAATTCATATTTTGTGCTTTCTGTTGAGAGATACACCTACACCTGTGCCCGCTCAATCTGTATTTTTCTAGTTTTCTTTTCTTTTGGATTGGTTATTGAGGTTGCCAGTTTGTCATCTATTTAGAGTGAACTACATTTCTTGTTTGGGGATTTGGTGAGTGCTGTCCAATAATAAGTGTATTTTTCTTGTGTTATAATTTGTTTGATGTTTGGGTTTGTACATCTTTAGGCTGTTTTTTTTTTTTTTTTTTTGTGGGGTTCTGACATGTGACTAAGTGAGTTTCCTTCTGGAGTGGATGAGTTTGCTGACGAGCTTCATTCAAGGTTCATCTCTTCGCAGTTTTATGCTTTGTGATAAAAGGATAGGAGATAACTTCTTCTGATTTGCCTCAAGAAATGGATGGCTCATTTTTGTATATGTAATGATAGTAGGGATACTTTGTGTCCAATCATTGTTTTACTAACTAAAACAGCTTGGGTTGTTACTAATCAAGATGCTGAACCAGTTTAGTTTTATACAAAAGTGTTTTGTAAACAAAAACCTGGAAAATTAAAAGTGTGGTAAACATGGTATTTAGCAGAATAATTGGCTGTATTGAATTTCCTTTCGGCGCGATGACACTCTTGAATCAAAACTATAGATCCCTATGGAGCTATTCACACCGGGCGCGATCAATCGCAGAGATTTATTTTTTTTTGACCAGCTTGTCGATTTCATTTTTTCCTGTCGCCCCTTGATAAAACAAACCATCAAAATAGAGTGGTGCAGGTATGACGTCACTTTGTAGGCCAACCGGCAATTAGCATCGATAATTGGTTCCCTCAACAAAAACCTAATAGGATTGTTTCCCCATAGGCTTTTGGATTATCGCTAAAAACAAGCTCAGTGATCAACCAAAGTTTATGATACTTGCATGTTTTTCCCATCAAGATAATTATCACAGATGAACACAACCTTAATGAATTTTGAAGTCTAAATGCAGTCAGAAGTAAAAAGCTAAAGGTAGACTATAAATTAACTACACCACACCATGAAAGTGTCTTGAGCTTGTGTTCGCCACAGACCTTATTTCAGCCATTTAACCAAAATCCCCCCCAAAAAAAACATTGACTTCAGGATGATGGAACCGGAAGTGCTAAAATGCTAACTCAATTCCGCGTTTTGGCCTATAAAGTGATGTCATACCTGCACTACTCTATAAACCCCTTTTGTGCCGACGTCACAATTACGTCACGGCGCTAGCTGGAGGCAAAACAAAGGGAAAACTGGAGGCGGCCAATACAAACCAGCACAGATTCGGCTACATAATAAGGAGCTTAAATTATTATTTTTATTATTAAATGTCATCTTGTTGTGTTGTTGGGTGCAAGAATCGATGAAAAATGAGTATGCTGTATCTGGAATTTTTATTTCTAGAAAATATTCATATCATTAAAATTGCACCGTAATGTCACTCTTTACACTGTCGTCTTTTTGGTGCTGGACTGCGGATAGTACCACACAAGTCTTTACATGACCATTCAGCACATAGTTATAGACATCTAAAGATTTATATGCCCTCAGTTTCTCTTTACGCTCAGTTTCTCTATCGGGTAGGTGTAGAAGTCAGGCCACTCAACCGGCGGTAGCGTTAACGCTAATCCTGTCAGATCGTCCATCCATTGACTGAGCGTGTACGGGTCAGCCAATCTGGTTCCGTCCGTTAAAATTAACTTTTGCAAATAACAATAGCGGTCCTGGACAGTGAGTGACCTTGCACATTAAGACAAAATCGGATTTTCTCCAGTCACTGTTAAAAAACAAGCTAACAAAACTTGCAAACTAACGTTAGTGAAGCGGCCAGAGGGATCGTTCTGCCTCCACCTAAGCTCCGCCCACAAAAAAACGTCACCATGTTTACCAACTGAAAAGGGGTCTATAGATTTGAGCTTACCCTAGCCACAGCTGTTGCACAGAAGTGTGAGAGTGGTGGCACTGTTTCAAAAACTTTCTTACGTGTTCTTTACAGATTATAATTTCTATTAATAATGCAGGGGTGACTTAGCGGCAATTGTTTCACGTTCAGTGTGAAAGCTCCGTTCATTGGCGATTCGTTACCTCAGGGGTGCCCAATCCTGTTCCTGGAGATCTACCTTCCTGAAGTTCAGCTCCAATTCTGATCAAACACAACTGAACCAGCTAATTAAGACTTGATAATTACAGACAGGTGTGTTGGATCAAGGTTGGATCTGATCTCTGCAGGAAGGTATATCTCCAGGAACAGGATTGGGCACCCCTGGCTTACCTTTATTGCGCCTTAAAGATTATAAAATGGAATTTAGGAATACAATTTGAAATGTTAATTATTGAGTGTTCACCTTTCAAAACGTAACAGGCAGTGATGAT
Source organism: Abramis brama (assembly GCF_963993115.1). Taxonomy (NCBI): domain Eukaryota; kingdom Metazoa; phylum Chordata; class Actinopteri; order Cypriniformes; family Leuciscidae; genus Abramis; species Abramis brama. The sequence goes on along the minus strand of NC_139965.1, from coordinate 50,287,488 downwards.
GTACCCTTACTAAAAATTAAGTGGCCTTTCGGTCGAATTGCAGTGCCCCCCGGAATGCGATTTCAACTGAGGGGGATCCCCTCGTTCGGAATCCAATTTCTCCCCTGCCTCAGCAGAGGTCTGGGCACGCCACTGCCCCCAAAGCTTGCACAGTCCTGGCTATAGCTCTTCCTTGGTTGACATTTCATTTATATTTCATGCTGTTTAATGTTTAATGATCACATTAGCTTACATGTGTGTAAGCGATGCTTTTAATGCTTGTTTCTGTGTATCCTTCGTCTGTGTTTTGATCTGGAGATTCTGTGCTCTTTCAGAAGATGCGTAATAGTGCCCCCTACCGTATAACATTGAAAACATTCTGTCAATGGCCAGGAAAGGGTTGTATTATAAATGAAGGAAAATTCCATCAATGGTGGGGAGAGTTTTAGTTCCCTTTCGTAGGGAACTCAACACTGCGTCATTGAAAAAAACGACTCTTTGGGGACGCTCCCTTAGCATGGGCCTCTGAAGTATGAATGAAACTAATCCAATCCTGATTGGTGTTGCGTCATGACGTAACGTGACGGCATAACCAGATGCATAAAAGTGATGCCGACACACACACACATTAGCTTTCGCTCTTCAGCAAGCGTTCTCTGTGAAACTGTCTTATTTGGTGTTGTTTGTCTGTTGCAAAAACCTCTATATTTAAATGGCGAGTGAAAAATACACTAAGTGTGTGCACCCCTGCCCTAGATTTCTCACGGGTGGGGACACGCATCAGTTGTGTGTACACTGTTTAGGAGCGCAGCACGCACAGGCGGCTCTCGAGGGGGCTGCCTGTGAACACTGTGAAGCACTCCTGATTAGAGTGCTGCGCTCCCGCTTGGCTATTTCTTCTGATGATGGCCAGGCTCGTGATCCCTGTGGTTCGGGTCCCGCGTCTGTTGAGGCGGCGCGGCGGCTTAGATCGTGGGGATCGCAGAATGATCTCGCGGATGAGAACGAGACTGCCGAGGCACTTTCTCGTTCATCATCCGCAGATTCTATAACGCTCGTCCACGACGCAGAAGCCCGCGATGTGGCTTCTTCTGCCCGTGACGAGTGCCCGATGCTCGAGCTATCTGCTTCTGAGGAAGTGGATGTGCTCAGCATCGGGAGCGAGGAACATGAGTCACACTTGCAGGCTCATGTTCCCGCTTATGAGGAGCTGGTAGAGGTTGTGACGCGTGCTGCGGCCAGACTCAACATCAGCTGGCCACAAGATAAGCAGGATGATACTCGTTGAAGCAAGGGGGCAAAGCATACCAATATCGGGTTAGCATAGCACTCTCTCCCCGCACGTTCACTAAGTGTATGGATGCAGCTCTGGCTCCACTGAGGCTTCAGGCCATCCGTATACTGAATTACATCGACGACTGGCTCATATTGGCCCAGTCTCGAGAAATGGCAGTTCGGCATAGGGATAAAGCTAGGCCAGGCCATCACTGTAAAGCAATTTCATAGACTGCTGGGCCTCATGGCAGCGGCATCCAACATAATTCCTTTGGGCCTTCTTCACATGAGGCCCCTTCAGTGGTGGCTCAAAGCCAAGGGGTTTTCCCCCAGGGGGAATCCGTTCCGTATAATAAAGGTTACGCGCAGATGCCTTCGTTCCCTATTAATATGGAAGAAACCTTGGTTCTTGTCCCAAGGGCCAGTGTTAGGGGCGTCATGTCGCCGGAAAACCATTTCGACAGATGCTTCCCTCACTGGCTGGGGCGCGGCCATGGACGGCCGCTTTGCCAGGGGTCTGTGGCAGGACCATCATCATTCTTGGCATATAAATTGCCTAGAGATGTTGGCTGTGTTCAGGGCTCTGAGGAGCTTCCTCCCAGACATCATAGGTTACCACGTCTTGATACGTTCAGACAATACATCAGTGGTAGCTTATCTGAACCGACAAGGGGACTCAGATCGCGCCCTCTATCCAGATTGGCGCATCAGATTATTTTATGGTCCCAAGGGAAAATATTATCTATAAGAGCAATATATGTCCCAGGGGTTCAGAATCAGGGAGTAGACATCCTGTCGAGGCAGGGGCTGAGGCCCGGGGAATGGAGACTCCATCCAGAGGTGGTGGAGTTGATATGGCAGAGGTTTGGACCAATGGAAGTGGATCTGTTTGCGTCTCGAGGGACGTCCCACTGTCCACTTTGGTTCTCCCTCACTCATCCAGCCCCGCTGGGGTTGGATGCCATGGTACAGGCCTGGCTGAGGCTTTGCCTGTACGCTTTTCCCCCGATCGCTCTGCTCCCGGGAGTCCTGGAGAGGGTCCGTCAGGAGGGCATCAGTCTTCTTCTGGTAGCCCCGTTTTGGCCGGCCCGAGTATGGTTTTCGGACTTAATTTCACTCCTGATAGCTCCGCCATGGCAGATTCTTCTGAGGAGGGATCTGTTGTCTCAGGTGGAGGGCACTATATTCCATCCTCGCCCGGAGCTGTGGAAATTGTGGGTCTGGCCTCTGAGGGGGCTCAGTACCTAAATGCTGGTCTATCATCTGGGGTGGTCGAAACCATACTTATCTCTAGGGCTCCGTCTACTAGGAGATTATATGGCCTCAAGTGGAATGTTTTTCCACTTGGTGTAGAGAACATGAGTTAGGTTCAGTTAACTGCCCAGTGGCTTCAGTTCTGGAGTTTCTTTAAGATCGTTTCTCTGCGAATCTCTCCCTGTCCACACGTAAGGTGTACGTGGCTGCCATTGCGGCATTCCATGCACCACTGAATGTTGGGCCTTTGGGGAGGCACCAACTGGTCATACTATTTCTCCATGGTACATGGAGGATGAGACCGACAGTCAGGTCCAGGGTTCCTTCCTGGGACCTGGTGGTGGTTCTCGAAGGGCTATCCCTGGCTCCCTTTGAATCCCTCCAGTCGGCTTCGCCTAGGACCTCACGTTCAAGATAGCCTTTCTCTCTTAGCTATTTCTTTAAAGAGACTGGGAGATCTCCAAGCTCTGGCATTAACGCCAGCTTGCTTGGGGTTTTGCCCCGGGGGAGTTAAGGCCATCCTGCATCTGAGACCCAGCTTGTGCCTTAAGTGCAATCTAACATGGCTAGGTCCATGGTCCTGCAAGCATTTCATCCTCCACCTCATGTGTCGGCAGAAGAGGAGAGGTTCCTTGCTCTGCCAGTCAGAGTTCCGAGTATTTACCTTGAGAGGTCCTCTTCTTGGAGGAGGTCGGACCTACTGTAGTGTGTTTTGGGTCACTTAATAAGGGGCTGCCGGCTAAACAAACCATAAGTAGGCCTACAAGGTGCGCAATTTGCCTTCACCTTTGGCTGTAAGGGCTCATTCTACTAGAGGCATGGCGTCCTCTAGGGCCCTCCTCTCGGGAGTGCCCCTCCAGGAGATCTGTGAGGCAGCCGGTTGGGCTACCCCGCACACTTTTATCAGGTTTTTTAGTCTGCACCTCCCTTGTACGCCTGGCGCACGTGTGCTCTCGTCCTAGCTGAGTGCCTGAGATCAGTTTCACTCTAGGGCAGGCCTTTTTCGGTGCGTGGCCTAGTGGGCATTCGTTCCCCAAAGAGTCGTTTTTCAACGACGCAGTGTTGAGTTCCCTACGAAAAGGAACGTCTCGGGTTACGACTGTAACCCTTGTTTCCTGAGGAGGGAACGAGACACTGCGTCGTCTTGCCACGCCCCTCGATGCCTAGGAGCGGCTTGCTTCATCGCGAGGCTAATTTGTGTGTGTGCCGGCGTCACTTTTATGCATCTGGTTATGCCGTCACATGTTACGTCATGACGCAACACCAATCAGGATTGGATTAGTTTCATTTATACTTCAGAGGCGCACGCTAAGGGAGCGTCCCCAAAGAGTCGTTTTTCAATGACGCAGTGTCTCGTTCCCTCCTCAGGGAACAAGGGTTACAGTCGTAACCTGAGATGTTTTTAGATTTGAAGTAAATTCCTATGTACACTACCAGTGAAAAAAAAAAAAAATGAATAGGATACTCAATCAAAAGAGTAAACTAGGGATGATCTGATCGATCTTTTGCAGAGCGGTATCAGCCTATAATCACATTCTATGACTCGATCGGTTGTCACTAAGGCCCTGTCCCAAATGGCACACTTCATATGCACTTTCGGTCTAGTGGACTTTCAATAGCTGTTGCGTGCATGTGTCCGTTATGTCCATGAGACCGTAGGGTGTCCCATTTGTCATTTTAGGTTTCAGAAGGGTGCTTGCATCATATGCGCCCTCGAACAGTGACATTCAACAGAGAGCTTATATATCACTCATATAAAGCTTGAATTATTGGGATCGGTATTGGGCGATCACGATGACAAGAAATTGGTTATCGTATCGACTGCAAAAATCTTGAACGGAACATCCCTAGACTAAACACAACTACAAGCCAATCCATACTTGTAATACTTAATTATACTTTTAAGTACATCTCGATCAAAAGATTGACTGCAAGTATAGGCCAAATATACCTAGACTTTTTACCTAGAGATAATAATGTTTACATTCTATCTTATGATCAGTCTTCTTTCCTAGATCTTTGCATACTGAATTTTAATTGTTCTTGTCTTTCTATTAATTATGTGCTGCACAAACATTTTTGTGTACAGTGTTAACAAAAGCAAGAGGCATGTTGAGTGTCATGATAACAGCTAAATTTAAACCCGTGCACTTACCTGAATCTCTAACACTATTCTTTGCATTGCTCTGATTTTGGATGTGACATGAGATATGTCAAACTACATTTGCATGGACTTTATACATTATTATTCTCTCTCTCTATCTCTCTCTCCTTATCTTTTTCTTATCTCCCTCTGCTGGTGGATCACGTAATTGCAGCGCTGTATTTAGGTCACCAGCAGATCAGTGCGGTTTACAGATACTGTCACAGACGGTAGCAAATAAACAGCAGCATGCCAACAGTGTTTGTACATATATTAAATTTGTATAAAGCGTGTGTTGGAGGGATGCCTTTGTTTGTTTCCCACTCTTTCTATTTCTTCCATCACTCACACACACTCACACACTGTATTATACCAGTGACATTGAGGGTGATGAATGTAGAATGTCTGCACTGTTAAACCGGCTGTCACACAGCACAAACAATACATTGTAAAATAACAGAGGCGTCCATCTTGGCTTTGGATCCTGCACAGTTTCCTCAGACCTCTGTCCTCATGTGGGCTGCCAACAGCAAATGCGTTCAGATTGATTTGTTTGCCATCACAGTAAATGTGGCCACATGGAGCTTGCAGTATATCGTACCACGTCTTGGTATTTTGACAACATGAAGGTGCTGATGATAACAGCACTGTTTGTGAGGCAGGAATTTCTGAGGAAGTGGGAAGATCTTGCTAATGTTAATTGTGATGGTCATAAGCTCCACTAGAGGGAGACAGAGAGCTGTGACAAGGGAAACTTTGACCTATAACCCTCAGGGTCTGTCCCATAGACTGTAAAAAAAGATGGACAAGATGTCTCCGCTTCCTTCCTCGTAGAAAAATGTAGCCAAAATATCCCAGAAATGGTCGTTGCCGATTATGTCATTCTGAGCGCCTCAGGAAATAAGTGCACAAGACTATCCCAGGTCTAAAAAATCCAAAACCTCTTCTCTTTTCAGGAAGTATTTAAATAAACAAAAAAGGATTACAAGCAAATGAACAAATGAAAATAATGAGATGGCTGACAAACATACAAAACACACAAACAAACAAAAAATGAATGAAGCAATGACAAAAGGTACAAAAAAGTAAAAAACTTAGGACATTGATACATGCATCTAGTACTAGTCCTAGAGAGGGATTTCTACTATTTCTGGTAATACTATTCGTATTGCAGAAAGACATTCTTAGGTTATTCTGATATTGCACAATGCTTTTATATGAAGCAGAGCTTACATATACGTTTTTGTGCTTATCTGTTCATTCTGTCCGTCTTTCCCAGAGAATGTCTGAATACAGCTCGTTGTTGAGTGATCTGTCTGAGAACATCACTAATGAAGACGTGGAGCAGCTGAAGTCAGCCTGTAAGGAGGACATCCCTGAAGAACAGAGTAACTCCATCATCTCCTCCAAAGAGTGGTTCAGCTACCTGGAGAAGAATGACAAACTGGCACAAGGTGAGACAGAGAGCAAAACACACTGGCCTCTTCAGTTTCAATCAACAGAGTGCATGAAGTAATCAAACCTTAATTTTCATTTAAAATCATTAGTCACTGATATTCTCCCTCTCTGCCATGCCTCTCAAATGCCGTGATTGAAAGCAAGAACAATCGATGTTTGACATAACCGCCCTTGTGAAAAAGAAGTACACTTTAACATACTTTTAATAAAATTATTTAATATACTTTAAAATAAAATATTTAAGTGTGAGTAATGTTTGCAGACACTTAATTGCATGTTAATTGCAATTAATTTAAAATGTATTATAGGTGAGTGCTTTAGAGTGCTTTTTTGGATCTGCTTCTTTACATGTAATTTCATAATTCTATTGTCTTTGCAATATGGCTTTTTAATGCACTTTTTAAAAGTGTACTTAAATGTATGGAATGATATTCCGGACGATATTCAAAGGGAATTGCAAATTGTATTTGCACTTGCATTTTCAATTTGTGCACACATATGTTGTGACATGGAAACACAAATGCGTGATTTGCATTTAAATATGTTTGGATTTTCGTTTCCGTGTATGTAACATGTTTGCCAAATTTCAAATGGAAATGCAAAGTCCATTTGCAATTGCATTTCCAATGTCTTACAAGTTTTGACCCTGCTATTTTGGAATAGCAATAGAAAATCACCCATTTGCTATTTCACTTCCTCCGCGTCCTGCCCCGACCCTCACAAAATTCAAATGGAATCGCAATCCCCTCTGCACTTGCATTTCCGATGCCCAAAGTCAAATGTCAATCAGTCTTAAAGGGTGAGGTTTATTGATATAGTTGAAAAGTATGCCATGCCCACAAGTGGTGGCTATTTTTGCAATAAAAACATGCCAAATTACTTAAATTCAATTTGATTTTATGTTTACCTGGCAACCAGAAAAAAAGAAGCAAAAAGAAAACCACAGTTCATGTTCGTAGGAGGATGCTCTGAATTCTGCTTCATTTCAGCATTTTATTTTTATACAAACTATATTTGTATCTTTATTTTGACATTTGAAACATTTTTGACATACAGTACCAGTCAAAAGTTTGGAAACACTACTATTTTTAATGCTTTTGCAAGAAGTCTCTTATGCTCATCAAGCCTGCAGTTAAAAACAAAAACAAAACAAAAAAAACAGTAATATTATGAAATATTATTACAATTTAAAATAATGGTTCTCTTTTTTAATATACTTTAAAATGTAATTTATTTTTGTGATGCAAAGCTGAATTTTCATCAGCAAGTACTCCAGTCTTTGGTGTCTTATGATCCTTCAGAAATCATTCTAATATGATAATTTGATACTCAGTTATTATCAATGATGGAAACAGTTGTGCTGTTTAATATATTTTTTTTGAATACTTTTTTCAGGATTCATTGATGAGTAAAACGTTAACAGCATTTATTCATAAAAACAGCATTTATTCAAAATAAAAACATTTCTAACAATATAAATCGTTACCATCACCTTTTATCAATTTAACGCATTCTTGTTGAATTAAAGTACTAATTTCTTTAAAAAAAAATAGTTATTGTTCCCAAACTTTTGAACGGTAGTGTATATTGTTACAAAAGATTTCTATTCTAAATAAATACAGTTCTTTTTTACTTTTTATTCATCAAATAATCCTGAAAAAAGTATCTCAGGTTATAAAAAAATATTCAGCAGCACAACTCTTTCCAACATTGATCATAAATCAGCATATTAGAATGATTTCTGAAGGATCATAAGACACCAAAGACTGGAGTACTTGCTGATGAAAATTCAGCTTTGCATCACAAAAATAAATTACATTTTAAAGTATATTAAAAAAGAGAACCATTATTTTAAATTGTAATAATATTTCATAATATTACTGTTTTGTTTTTTTGTTTTTTTGTTTTTTTTAACTGCAGGCTTGATGAGCATAAGAGACTTCTTTCAAAAGCATTAAAAATAGTAGTGTTTCCAAACTTTTGACTGGTACTGTACATGCTGCTTAGATGTGGGATTCCACAGATGTATCTTCATTTCTTCTTGGCAAGTAGCTTGCAACCAGAGCAGTCTTCTTTTGGTTTCATTTCTGTTTGTTTTGGTAGGTTTTTGGCTTTGTTTAAAGTGCAAAAAACTACACAGCAGTTTTACGACAATTGTTTTTTATTGTTGTTACAAAAATAGACACATTTATTGTATATTTTTCCTCGTTTTCCTTATAGGAATGAATAACGATGAAAACAGTGCTTTGTTTTCCACCACTTCAGGGCGTGGCATACTTTCCGACTATATCAATAAACCCTTACCCTCAAGACTGATTAGCCACATTTCCACTGTTGGGCCAAAAGTGAGCGTGCTAGTGCATGCCAGGGCAAGTCGCTTTTCCACTGTCACTTCCGGGGCTTGATCGGCCTCATCTGGGCTTTCTCGGCCAGGTTTTTTTTTGGCCCGCTGAATACCTTGCTTGATATTTTATCTATATTTTTCTGATTGTGTAAGCCATTTGACTTAAAAGCCTTAATGGAGTTCTATGCATTCCTGTGATCACAAATAAATGGAAGCAGGTGCAAATGAATAGGTATGTGTTCTCTTTTTATGTGAAATACTAAATACCAGTTTGATTCAGTATGATTGATGTGCACTCCTGACACAAATAAAAAAAATACTGTAACTGTAAAAAAAAAAAATATTGTAAAACATTGGTCAAATATCGGTGCTGGAATCTTAAAGACACACTATACAAGATTTGTACCTTAATATAACAGCTTCAAAACCATTTCGATGGTAAAGGAACTCGTACAAGAGTGCAGAGTGCAGAGAAGGCTCTGCGTGAGTGGTATTTGTAATGTTGCTGAGGAAGACAGACGAAGACGAGGATCTAAACGCAGGGTGATTTAATAAAGTAACACAAAACAGAGAACACAGAACTCAAAGAACAAAAGAACAAAACCTTGGGAATCACAGAGAGATACAACCATTACACGTACAACAACTGACAAGGTAACAAGTGAAACACAAGGGCTATAAATACACAGAGACAAACAAGCTTAACTAAGTAACAAGGGGGCGTGGTTAATAAGAAACACCTGGGGAGACTAATAAACAAGAAAGACTACAAAACATGGCACAGAACAAGAAATAGCAAAAGTACACACAAGACAAGGGAAACAGGACAGGAATCATGACAGTATTTATGACAGTAACGTTAAATACAAGTACTCCACAGCGACTCTAGGGGTCGCTGTTTGAGAAAAACGGAAACTGCATAGTGTGCCTTTAAGTAGGCCTATTTAAGAAAAGGCCAAACATTCGCTTCTGTTATGCTCATTTTGTGATCTAGCTAGTTTTCAGTCAGCTGTTTTCACTCAGGCTCAGTGCTTGAGGTCCGAGGCTTTTGTCCAATAGAATCTGTCTGCACCCTGCAAGACTTCAAGTTATGCCCCTTCAGGTTACGCCCACTTCAAGTCACGCCCCTTCAAGTTACGCCCACTTCAAGTCACGCCCCTTCAAGTTACGCCCACTTCAAGTCACGCTCCTTCAAGTTACGCTCACTTCCAAATTACCGCGAGAGGGATTAGAGAACAGTTCCCTTATGCTTTTGAATCGCTCAAAAGTACCGCGATAGCTTCGGTGTATGACATCAAATTACCCCGAGAACAATTAGAGAACAGTTCCGTATGCTTTTGAATCGCTCTCGCACGAGTTTAACATGAACTGAACATATTAGAGTTAATTAAACTGACTCTTAGCTGTTCAAGAACAGAAACCTCTGAGATGACATCTTCAAAATGCTTGTTTTGTCTGTATACAGTAAAGGAAGCTGCAATCTGCTTTAGTGCCAAATTATTGGTAATGTATTGCAAGAAACCATATTGCAATTATTTGTCCCACCTCAACTAGACTGTGGAACAAGCACTAATATATCCTTTTGGAATTTTGCTTTGTCTAAAACATTTTTTTTTTTAATAAATATTTTTAAACATCTTTTCATGTTGTATTGTATGCCTGATGTGCTGACAAATAATTTTTGACAACACTAATGAACAGCTAAATGCACCGCTGTCAAACACATCTTATGACACTGAGACAAATTAACAAGCACACTCATCACAAAATATTTTATTTGAAGGGCAACACAATGAGGGTTTATGCAAACCCAATCTATGTGTTCTGGCACTAATATTGTACATAGAAAATCAGATCGTGCCTCCAGCCGCATAAAAACAGTCCATGCTGCAGTATCCTGCAGAATAATTTTCAGAGTAGAACCCTTGAAGTTTTCATCTTTGTCCACATCCCCAGTATCCTTTTACAGTCTTTGTACATATAATTGCATTGAATGCAACAGGAGATCAGATAGGGAGGAAATCACAGAGGAAACTCATATGCTGGTTTAGAAAATAATAAATTAGGCAACATCTATGTACGACATGCATTTACATTTTAATAATGGCAAGTGACCACTCCAGGGGCCACCTAATGCGTTGTGTTGCTGGCATCTGCAGGACACAGATTGACAAGCTCCAAGTTCCAAACGCTTTGCTCTGCCCTTGCTGCAATGTAAAAAGCAGCAAGCTGGCATGTCCAAGTTGAGTGTACCATGATCCTGTGAGTGAGTGACTTTCACCTATAGCTCAGAAGTGCTTTACCTCTAAAAATATGTGAGGAGGGCAGAAGAAAGAGACAAAACTTACTGTCAACAAGCCAGCAGAAGTGTGCTTCCTTCAGAAAGGATTCCTCTCTTACTATCCTCCAGAAACGTGTGCATGTGAGTGCAAGTGTACGAATTGCAGGATCACCATCTTGTGGCACCACAAGGATGAAGATCTTGTGCAAAATGTCCTCTCTATTCAGGTCTCTATCTTGCCAACAACATCTCGTTCTGACATCTTGTGTGGCTCGGTGTGATTTGGACAACTTCAAGTTATGCCCCCTTCAGGTTACGCCCCTCTCTTGCAGTCCGCAGACAGACCCATCTCCTTTTGTCCTCTCCTAGCAAGTTAGCCTTAGCTCGCACTAGCCCGACAGTGGAAAATCTGCTATTGACATTTGACTGTGGACATCGGAAATGCAAGTGCAAATGGGGATTGCGATTTCATTTGAATTTTGTGAGGGTTGGGGGAGGACGCGGAGGAAGTGAAATAGCAAATAGGTGATTTTCTATTGCTATTCCAAAATGGCAGGGTCATAACTGGTAAGACATTGGAAATGCAAATGGACTTTGCATTTTTATTTGAAATTTGGTAGACATTACATACACAGGAAAGAAAATCCAAAACGCAATTGCAAATCACGCATTTGTGTATACAAATTGAAAATGCAATTGCAAATACAATTTACAATTCCTTTTGAATATTGTCCGGAGAATCATTCCATATAAGTGTGTTAAGAAACATAGTCATGAAAGTTTACTTTCTTTGGCCTTTATTTAATTAATTTTATATTATCTACAAGTACAGCTTTAATAAAAATAAATAAATAATAAAATAAAAAAATATAACAAAAAAATACTTTTAAGATTTGATTTTAAGAAGTACACTGCCAGTGCACATTCAATATAATTTAGTGCACTTCTTTTTCACAAAACAACAAAGGAAGTTGAATGCGTTAGAAACAGCATGAGTCCGAGTGATTTATGACAAGCATTTCCATTCCATTAAATAACAGTTTAATTTATAGTACAGATATGTTTTTATGCTTTTGATCTGTTTTACATGACACCTCTGTGATTTGTCTGTCTTGCATAGATGACCTATCCTACATAGAGCACATCTTTGAGATCTCACGGCGACCTGACCTCTTGACCCGGGTCATTGAGTACCGCACAACCGTGCTAAAGATCTCTGAAGACGACGAGATTGACACCAAACTCACACGCATCCCCTCTGCAAAGAAATATAAGGGTAAAGATCAGTTCCCTTTAAAAGTCTCTGTGTCTTTTACTTCATAAAAATAAACACAATCAACAGATCATAGCTGTTACATCTGTCAGCTGCAGCCTAGTCACTTACCATTTCCATAGACTCTGTTATTCCTGGACTTCATTTCCCAGAATCCTCTGCTCATTATTAGTTTATCTGTTTCAGCTGTGTCTTGTGTCATTTGATCATCACCCTGTCTATTTAAATGCCTTTTGCCTTCATTCAGGATGAAGTCTTGATTGTTCAGTTCAGTTCAGTTCAGTTCAGTATTTTGAGCAGTTCCTGGTTTCTTTATATTTTCCTGAGTTTTGGATTTCTTGTTCCCATCTGCCTCAGTGGATTGTACTTGTATTTGGACTGTTTACATGTGCTTGACCCTCTGCCCCTTATGGACTATGACCTTGGATTACATTTGTTAAGAAACTGCGTTTGAATTTTCATTCTGTCTGCTGAATGCTGTTTCACCACCACCAAATCATTACAGAAGACTTCATCATGAATCCAGCAGTTGAATTAGTCCGTATGCGTCAAGGTAAACGCACACTCGAATAACATGTTCACATTTTCCTTGACATTGCAAACCGGACTGTGCTCTCATAGACTTTTTCTGTCACAGACTTAACCCGCTTCTCAAGGATAAGTTAATTCATGATGCACTTCGAAGTTCATTCATTGACTTTCTGGACTATGCATTATTGTGGAGCAGGTCCCAGTTTACTGTGGGAGTGGTAGATAGTGGCGCTTTGCCTAAATTATTTGGGTGGGGGCTACATGAGACAAGCTCCGATGGCCACGAAGCTTGGCCAGCACTTTCCATCTGTGCCCACTCTAATGCTAAATACCCCAGTGCTTACAACCTTAGCCAGAGCTGTCATGTCAGAGCCACCAGTAGCCATTGCAGTCACGTCAGAGCCGCCAATCACCAGTATAGTCACGTCAGAGCTGCCAACCGCCAGCACAACCTTGCATGAGTCTTCAGTGGTCAAGATCAGCAACCCAAAGCCTCCAGTTGTGAAAGAAACCTTTTAGTCTTCAGCCATCACGGACACCATCCCTGTGTTCCTGGGTGTCGTTGATGCAGTGATTGAGGATGCAAAGGCTTCCTATCCACGTTGGGGTTTGATATCCAAGTTGGCAGATCTACCTCTGAGAACGGTCAGAACAGGCGGCTTACCAAAGCCGCTATCATTTGAATATTTTTGCTGATGCTTCTCTAATCCCAGAGTTCATCCCGTCTTCCTCTGTGCTTTCAGCGCTGTGGTGTGTTTGGTCGACGTTTGTCGAAATGGCTTTGAATAAGACAGCTGCACATAATTCAGAGCATGTTCCAGTATATAAGTCTGTTCCTGAGCCAGTCCTAGTCTGCAGATCTCTTCCTGAGGCTGTGTCTGAGCCTATTCGAGTCCATGAATCTGTTCCTGAGTTTCTTTCTGAACCAGTCCTAGTCTGCAAATGTGTTCCTGAGTCTGTTCCTGAGCCAGTCCTAGTCTGCAGATCTATTTCTGAGTCTGAGGCTGGGTCTGAGCCTATTCGAGTCCATGAGTCTGTTCCTGAGCCAGTCCTATTCTGCAGATCTGTTCCAGAGTCAGTTCCTGAGCCTGTTCGAATTTATGAAACTGTTCCAAAGTCTGTTCCTGAGCCTTTTCTAGTCTACAGATCTGTACTTGTTTTGAGTCTGTATGCCGTGTCAGCTTTGGGAAGTCTGTCTGGCCCTGGTTTGCTGCTGATCCACTTTGGGAGTTTCTGGTCCCCTCTGCCTGGCCCTGGCATCCTGCTCAGCCTGCTCCGCCCTCTCCGCCCTGGCCGCCTGCATAGCCTGCGCTGCCCTGGTTGCCTGTCCTACCACAGTCTTAAGGCCCTCTTCCTCTCCATGGCCCTGGCCCTCCTTCCTGCCCCAGGATCCGCCTCCGCTCCACCTCCCACCTGTGTTGGAGCGTCTGGAAGCCGCTCCTTTGAGGGGGGGCTATGTTACGTCTGTCAGCTGCAGGTGCCATCATGTGTCAACTGATGGCAGCCTAGTCCCTTACCATTTCCATAGATTCTTATTCCTGGACTTCATTTCCCAGAATCCTCTGCTCATTAGTTTATCTGTTTCAGCTGTGTCTTGTTTCATTTGGTCATCTCTTTAATCTCTTTAAATGCCTTTTGCCTTCATTCAGGATGAAGTCTTTTTTGTTTGGTTTGGTTCACACTCTGTCATGACCTTGGATTACATTTGTTAAGAAACTGCGTTTGGATTTTCACTCTGTCTGCTGAATGTTGTCTCACCACCACCAAATCATTACAATTGCATAATTTCTGACATTGCTCCACTGTTTCATCCTATTTACTTCTGAAGGAGTGAGTCTTACTGTCAGTCTTGCTGTCTACGTAGGCAGTAATTTACTCAAAAGGAACCTCAGATTACATAACCATATAAAGCCTACTGTATTATATTTAATACACAAATTTCCAATGCTTCTACATTATCAACATGATCAACTTTGCTGAAAAACTTGTTGCACACAATCTACTACATGCCTTCTGTGGTCTGATGGATAGTTTATAGTTTGTTTTGTTTTTTTGTTTGTTTTTTTAGCTAGTAAAAGGCTTAGTATAATTATAACTGTACATCTTCAGGTTGTGACATGTCTTTTTGCTGTGAAATCTTTACAGATTTTTATAACAAACACAAGAGTAACTTTTATATTAGCAATGTTTCAAGATGAGCACTGACTGAAGTAACTTAGGTTTACTAGATTATCCATACTTTTGAGTATCATTTATTTGATCATATCTTAATCATCATTGTATTGCATTATGTTTTAAAACTATACTAGAGCTTTGATCATAAAACTAAGCATTTTAATATCATCCCACTAAGACATATTTTTGGGAGATATAGAGTGACAACTGATATTTTTATTCATTTTATGAAAGTAGTCTGCTATTCTGTTATAAAGATCTCATTGTTTTACATTACAAGCTATCAGAATTTTATCTTATTTTTTGACCATACAAATATCAGCATCTGCACCAAATTGCATTTCCCTTTTAAAGTGGAACTTCGATGCTTTGTCTGGTATTGACACTATGGGTAACACCATCAGCGTAACCAGTGTCTGAGGTACATGTAAACAAAAGCCAATAATCATTGGCAGACGGCAGTCCACGGCGTCCCATACAGAGCACCCGTGAGAATAAAAGGATAAGGCCCTTTCACACTGAGCACAATTAAATGGCAAGAATGTACGACGTAATGACACTCTTGAATCAAAACAATAGATCCCTATGACCCTCCGAATGATGACATTGTGTTCATTTCCTCATTCCACACGGGGTACTACACATAAATAACTTAGAGAAATGTTTCTACAGTGGAAACATGAAGCCAATATATGATTACGACGATATATGTTATGTATGTGTTTTTCATGTGGCTTGGGGTATTTTTATAACAATAAAGAATAAGACATTTTTGCATGAGAAATGGTAAGCAGGTGTAGCGTTCAGTTTATAAAACACTAAATAATGCATGTCTGCCCATTATTTAATCAAAAATCACTTTTGATCACAGTCGATGATGGTTTCTGTGTAGTACCAAATAGGGGTGTAATGATACATCGTTATATTGACATATTGCAATATAAAATGTGACGATATGTATCATTGATGTAAATAGAGTTAGTTTTATCTAATACTTAGCTTACTGAATTTGTAAGGTACAATTCACCCAAAAATGTAAATTCTGTCACCATGTACTCACCCTCGTGTCGCTTCAAACCTATAGGATTTTCATTAAACTCCCAAACACAAATTAAGATATTTTTATACCTCAGAGATTTCTGTCCCTCCATTTAATGTCCATGCCTCTAAAACGTAAAAGATTCAAAAAATGTCATAAAGGCATCGTAACAATAATCAATCGAGTGTGATCTAATCCAAATCCAAGTCTTTTGAAGAGACACGATGACTTTATATGATGAACAGATTTACAATGACGTTGTTTAAATGCTTGCATGACTTAGAAAACAACATAGCGAGCACCGGGAGAGTCTGTGTGTGCATGGCTTGTCTGTGTAAAGCCCGGGACACACCAAGCCGACGGTCGGCCGTCGGGCATTTTTTGTGTTCGGGCCAACTAAGTTTTCTCAGTGTGTTCCACAGCATCATCATGTCGAATCGGCCGAAAAAAAGCAGACGAGGACCTATTTCTGCCGATTCGATATGTTGACTCGGCTTCGGGCCGTCGGTGAGAGAGAGAACTCTGATTGGCTGTTCAGCTTAGTGAACTAGTCAGTGCACGAGAATAATAGCAAAACAGCAAGCAAAGAAGTCAAAACGGTACCAATAGGCCTTTTTCACGGAAGTTAGAATGCACATCCGGTTTAGCGTTATAAACAGCAGCACACAGCAAGCCGACGATCGGCTGAATTTGGTCCTCGTCGGCTTTGTAACGGCCGATTCGACATGTTGAATCGGCGTCGGGCCGTCGGTGAAAGAGGGAACTCTTAACGTTAGCAGCTCATTGAACAAGTCAGTGCACGAGAATAGCAAAACAGCGAGCAAATAAACCAAAACGGCACAGACAGAAGGCTTCTAATCTTACTTCATCTTACCTGACTGTTTCTTGGCGAATATTTCAATATTAACACGAGCAGAGTGAAATAAAGAAAGTGTTTAGCAGGACTGATAACGTTATTCAAAATGGTAACGTTAACAGTTAAGCACGCACTGCTTTGTTTACGGTGTGTATATCTGCAGCGTAGGTTTTCCCTTTTTAAATGACGAATATATCTGCAGAAATAGACAGTTGTCTCATTTACAAGCAGGTGCTGAACGCGCATTCTAGCTAACAGTCGCTGTAAGTTAGTTATCTTGGTGTGTTTAAGTGCAGCTTTTTACCTCGACGCGAGGCGACAACACAGTTGGCTTTCATCAGCGCTAGTTCGTCGGCTTGGTGTGTTCCAGGCTTAAGACTCACTTTAGAAAAACGAATTCCTTCGTCAGACGCAGTTGAAGTAAAAAAGTGCCAGAGCTAAAAACCAAACCCAGTGAGCTGCGCGGGAAGTCCACTCTTCAACATTGTGCGCGCACGTGCAGAACGCGCTGCATTTCACGTCACTACTTAAAAAAAAAAATATAGTAAGGTATACAGACAGAGCAAATTATAATCATCTGACTTGGTAAAATAAAAGTGTATCTTAAGGGAAACTTTACTATTGTATCTGACGTTTAATTACCGTTACACATTTTAAATAGCAAATGCTGCGATAATCAGATAATAAAGAACGTGTAAATGATGGTAATGAAACGACGCAGATAACGTTACTTTGCCAAAAATACTTCACGAAATTACCAAAACATTATGAATAGATCTGATCTGACAACGTTGTGATTTGGTAATTTGATGGTAATTACGGGCATGCGACGTCACGTTGTCAGTTAGGAAGTCATGAAATTATCAAAAAGTACGAATACAATAGGCTATGTAACGTTGTGTGTTAGCTGGGATAATAAAAGTATTATGAAAATGTAAAAGTGGCCACGATTACGATACAATATACATTTTTGACCGCATGTCATGCAGGTGCTGCAGCAGTGTTTTACGGACACCATGCAGCACATAACATGTGGACAAAACTATATTTATCGTGGCCACTGACAACCCTGTGTTATATATGCATCTAGTTTACACTTAATTTAACAATCATTTTCATAAAAACCAGTTACGGAGTAAGACAAAAGTTCAAGCTTACCTCAGGAACTCTTGATCCAAAATGGAAGTTTCTCGTACTAGATAGATGCACGCGTTGTAAGGGCGTGGTCCGTGGGGTTTCCTACATATTTATGCAGGGGCCGCTCATACAACTAAGAATTCTATGTTGCCTGAACTACTTTGAATAAATGGAGTAGTTGGGCACAGGTAAACTTGATATCTTAAGTACGCTCAACATTTTAGTTGAGCTAACTTAGGAAAATGAGTTGAGGTAGCAAAAATCTCAAATCCTTTTTTACAGTGTAGTTGTGTAAAGCGACTTCCGGTGAAATGGAGTAAGGCGCGCTAATGTTACTCTTTACAACTTCCCTGAAGAATCTACCGGCAATTACATCAGCGGATGTTTTTCAACTTGTCGAGCTTCATTCAATCGCTCCGCTCTGCACTCAAAACAAAACAAATCTTTTTTTTTTGTGATAGTCATTTTAGATCATTTTAAGAATTTGTTTATCTTAATTTTATTGCTCAGTTGTGGCAGCATTATTTGGAGAAATAAAGTATGGTGATATCTTCCTGGAACAATAATCTGTGTCAGAATTAACTAAAATGATATTATGACTTGAAAGTGAAAGGACATAAATGTAATAAAGGCTTCAATAATAGATGTAATAAAATATAACAGGAAAGTTGCTTCATAATTTGTTTTCAGAAATGCATAAACATACCTGGAAGAGGAGTGACTGCATGGTCATGATCTGCTCCGGCTGTTACCTCACTAACTATTTCGTCGTCTTGAGTGTCGTCAGAGTAGGCCTACGGTGACGCATTGCTGCCACTTATTATTTTTCCACTCAATTATGTCGTGATAACGAGATGTTATGTCGTTAAAACAAAATATTTTTCTCGTAATAACAAGATGTTATGTCGTTTTAATGACATCTTTTATCTTAATAACGAGATGTTTTGTCGTTAAAACGACAAATGTTCTAGGCCTTATAAAGACATGTGTGGTCATGTACAAAATATGCCTTTATCCACATAAAATGTATATAGCCTATCATGTCTTTATCATAGCAGCCCCCAATGGACATTCATGTTAAAAGATCAAATTCTGTACACACCTTATTAATAAACCATACTATCCTACAAAAATCCTAGCAAATAAGTAGAATCAATGATTTATGAATAATTAGTTAAATGTTACTACCATTGTGAGAATAACATGTAATCATGTAAACAATAAAAAAAAATGTAGTCTGATTATGAGTATTTTAAAATATATAGGCTTAATATAATCTAATTACGAGTTCTTAATTTTTGGAATCTGATTATGTAATCCAGATTACATGTAATCAGTGACTACCCAGCACTCTGTGTAATGTTGTCTGTAACAGAGTTCTCTTTGTGTCTCTCTTCTGTGTTGTAGATATCATTCGCCAACCATCAGAAGATGAAATTATCAAACTGGCCCCTCCCCCTAAAAAAGCATGAGGTCAAAGTTCTTGACCTCTGCTCCTCATCCCCGGCACTTCATCTTGCCCATCATAGTCACCAAACCACTCCCACCACCCCGCCCACATCACCTCCCAATGAACAGAAGCCAAGCAGCAAATCAGATTGCCAAGATGCTTTACAGCCACGCCCATGCCACGGAGGCATGGAACACATGAAGAACTAGAACGGAAGACAAAGAAATGGACAAAAAGACAGCGACCAAAAGACTGGTTACAATTGTATAGTGAATGGGTCAAGTTGTGTGTCGGAATGAAAAACAATCATTCTGTGTTCACTGACACTTGTGTTGAATATTGTATGTGTGTGAGAGAGTTTATTTGGACTCTTGATAGCATTTAGTGGGATTGTCAGAAGTTGGTCAGACCAATGTAATAGGGAGTTTGCAGTTGATGTCTTAATGTGCCACTGGCCTAAGGTGTGAATCTAGTTGTGAAACAGGTTTAACCACTGGACCACTGTTCCTTTAGACACATTTATTCCCAAGTTAGTAATGTGGGTAGACTTGAGGTTGGTACATTCCCTTTAAAAAAGCTCATATCAACATTTAAAAGTGTTACAGAGAATTCATCTCTGAATTTGTGTGATTGCCACTTAGAAAGCCAATATTTGCCTTCTTTAGAAATTAAATGCATTGTTGCAGGGTATGCAATTACCTAGTAGAGAATTAATACTGCTTTTTATATTTCTGCATCATACTTCTATGAATTGTAGTTTATTCAATTATCAGTTATATTTTAACAATTGTCTATTATCAAACAACAGCAGTCTTATATATCATTATAATAGTGTTCTAGTACATATGGGAGACAAAATTAGACATTTATATCCTATATTAGATGTATAATGGGCCTAAAAACAGAGTCCATCAAAACAGAACATGATAGAACATGTGTGTTTAGTAACATTTTAACTCAATTTCTGCAGTATTTGCATCAGGAAATAGAAGGCATATATTTTTGTTAAAACTTTAAATTTGACTACTTCTACTGTGAATTGTTTATTCAGATGCCTCAGTATACCATTATGTGAAACATTAGGATGATATCACATATATTTTCTGTTTATAATTTGTATACTGATAGAGGGTAAGAAACAGCTGCGACTAAAACAGAAATATTTACGTCGAGGATGTGGTAAAAATAAATAAATAATTATGTTAATGAAATGGTAAATAAATATCCATAAATTGCAGCACTCTATGTGGCCAAAAGTCTGTATGGATCACATTGTGCATCCAAACAGCGCATCATTTTTTAGGTGTTTTCTTCTATTTGTACTCTAACTATTCTTGTTTCACAAAAGTAGGCTATATTTTAATAAGTATGACATTGATTTGAAAAACACACATCTTTGCCAATCGTTCTAACACAGAATATTAAGATCATGCTGCATTTACAAATATTAATATCATGATTATGATTGTGATATTCTTTGTGTTGGTAAGATTGCGCCTTTTATTGACACCATCTGCTGAAAGACTGTTCAAACACAACTCTAAATTTGCTTGATCACTGTGTTGTTGCTTAACCCCTGCAGACTGTTGTTTTCATATTATAAAGCCAAAACGGTTATTGAGGACATGCCATGTGTGTTTTTATGCGTCTGCATTTCCACCCACGCATGAGGGCAGGATGCATCGTTCAGTTACAGGCTGTTTCTGCAACTCTCTATTTATTATTCTGTTGTGTGATTTCATTGAATCTAATAAAACAAGTTCTAAGACCTTAGCAAAATCGAATCTAGAACTACATATTTGTTAAAGTCTGGAATATTTTGAAAAGATAGAGTGCAACTGGCAGTGAACATTCGTGGCCCTTTTAATTTGAAATAGTAACTGTGGATTTCTGAGGACTGTAAAGAATGTCCTGTCAAGTTTTAGATCAGTGAAATGTAAACTTTATTTCTGCTGTTGCCACCCAAAAAGGACAATTATTTATTACATTCCAAGCCTGTATATTTCTTCCAAATATACTCCAAACGAGATATTTAGTAGAATGTTCATACAATGAAAGTGAATGGGGACAGGTCAAGGCCCCAAATGGACAAAAAAGTGTATATACTTCTTTGTCCAATTGGGTCCTTGACCTGCCCCCATTCACTTTCATTGTATTTGTGCAAGAACCAATAGCATTTAGTATCAATGACTTCAAACCTGGCATGATGCCTCTTAATGTACTGTAACACATTTGAATGCACGCAAATCCCCTTGCATTGTATGCAACAGTTCTCTTTTTCGTTCCAAGAAATAATACAGATTTGAGGGTGAGTAAATGACAGAATGTTAATTTTTGTCATTTTCCAAAGTGTAAGATCCAGATATATGTGATGAGTCACAAAACATACTGTCAAAAACAGATTGTACATGATTCTATTTATTAGATTTTTTATGTTGTTGTTGTTGTTGTATTGATGTTTCTCAATTGTGTACAAATGTCATCTTGTGAATTTTGCGGTATGTGACGTGATGATGTTCCCCGTCTAGTGTCTCTCTGGACACACGGCCAAACGCTCAAATCAGTCTCATCGGACACACCATGATCAGTCTTTGAAATGATTTGTTTTTCTGTTTGTTATGTTCAGTAATGTTGTGGTTGTTTTTTGTTTTTTTTTGTTTTTTGCATCTGGTCCTGTCGTCCCTGGACTGAGTTCTCTGTGATATCTGATTCTAGATCAGCTCTCTATATGCTTATGCTAGTTTTACCAACCAATCAAAGACTTTAATAACGTCCCCAGACCAGCAACCAAGGGCTTCAGATGTCCTCACGTCATTTACAGTGGTTTTCATTTCACACCAGATGTGGTTCTGCCGTTCACATATTGTGTGCATGAGCACCTGTGGGTTAGCCTTTGTTCAATGATAGCTTTGTCTATATCAAGGGCATCTGTTAAGCACTGTGCTTTGCGCTTGAAATAATTATACCAAGTGTATTTTCAAAACAGCGCCTCAACTGGAGAACATTGGAAAAGCCATATTGCTATCGCTCTCCCTTTTCCATGTTTCCTTTTTGAATAATAGAGGCGTATTCAGATGAATTTCCTCTGCCAGCAGGAAATAATGCAGAGCTCAATGGAATAAGCAGCGTCTTTCTGTAGTTTAACGCCACTTCCTTTCCTCTATGCAGAGAATATATTCGGTACTGTGCACACGCGTCAACTCTAGACACATTTTCGATGTTGTTAATGACCACTACATGCAGTTCTCTTGAGTATTATGTGTTCGGCCAAATGATACAATACTGTAAGAACTAAGAGACCACTGAAGCCATATACACATAATTCATGTCATTTGATTGTCAGATTGGATGTCACGGTATTGAAACATATCAGCCTTGATAATGCTGCAAAAGCTTTGTAATGCTGAAGATTCATATTGGCATAACATAAATCACTGAATCTAGCCAAACAAAAAATTAACAACAAAAAATAAAAAAAAATAAAAAATTGCAAACCTTTTGGGTGAATTGTCAAGAAAAGTACTCAAAATAAATGTAATGAAAATATAATTTGCATAAGCACACAATATGTATTGATATAATTATTTCTCACTACTGTAATAGAGGTTTTTATTTTAATGTATTTTTTCCATTACAATAATGACAATGGGGGAGGATGTGCTTATTTGTCAAAATAATGCCACAATGAAAAAAAAAAAAAAAAAGAAAACCTAAAAATAGGTTTTGTTATCTTTAGCAAAATATCATTTTCTTTCTTCTTTTTTTTTTCTTTTGTTCTGACTAATGTTTTGTTCTTAAGTTGTACATACAAAAATATTGTGGATTTATAAAAGTGTTTTATTATTAATTTATTTAATGCAATTGTATCTTGTTTTGGTTGTACTGATGTATGTTTACTAATTGGACAAAATTGGAACGTCTATTCATAATTGTAAATGTGCGTGTGATGGCTCAGATTAGGTCTGTTATGTTGGTTTTAACATAGGGCACTGGGCTCAAGATCCTTTTCTATAATCTTCTGTTTTAATAACTTTACAGCATCATTTAAATGTGTTTTTGTCTTTTTTTCCCCCTTTTTTTATTGTAGTGTTGTTCCAAATGCTTGTTCTCTTTCTTAGTTATGCTTATCAGCATAATATGACAATTTTGACTGTGTGTGTACCCATGCTTGTGTCATGTTGTGAAATGTTTGTATGAGAGGCCACTGGCTGTAAATGCAAGAACGCCTTTAAGGTTCATTAATTTACATACGCATCAAATTCCTCGTCAGAATGTTAGAATGAGGTCTTGAGATATGTGGAATCGGTTTGCGTGGAGATTGCAACACTTATCATTATTTATGTGATGCTGTTACTGAGATTGTCAAAAGATTGTGAGAGTTGAAATATGGTGTAGTTTGAGGGAGTGGATTGTAGTACAGTGCTTTAATGAATACAGGAACATTGATCATCACAGAACTGAGAAAAGAGAAATATGGTGATATAACTTCTGTACGGTGAATCTCACAGAGAAATGTTAGGGCCAGTTTTAACCCAAAATGAAAACAATATATTCATTTACATTGTCAAATTTTGTCAGGTAACCATAATTGTTTTATTTTCTGAATTAAAATCAGAATTAATAATAATAGTTAATATTATTTATTTTTATTATTTTAGGGTGAAATATGGCCCAAAACATATTCTTGCAACTTTCTTTTTTTCTTCACTTCACATTTCTAAAATGTTCGGGTGTTCATGTAAAGTCATTGTAGAGAGTGTTTGAGCTGAATAGCTCATGATAAACAAGTTAATGTTACTGCAGAAACGGAAATGTGTGAAAAAAGGCAAATAGAGAAATGTCATATATTGGTAATGCACATTTGTAGCAGGAAAACACATTCAAATATAGAGCACATGCGAAATCGTGCACATAAGAGCTATTCTTGTAACGTTTACACTGAGGTTTAAAGCATGCTCTCATGCCATGACAAAGTGCCAACTGAATTCTTGTTTGTTCAGAAGCTTAAAACAGACGTTATTATGCAGAACTATTTATTAATCTCATGATAAGAAGCTACATACAATTTAAAAAAGAGCTTTCACCCTAGAAGTTTTTGCTGTGCAGTTGTGTTTAGTGTTTAGGCGCTCGGATTGGTTCTTTTGGAGGTGTAGTGGCAGGTAAACTGAAGTGGGATTGCTATGCTGTGCTGAAGTCGGGTAGAATAGCTGCTTGTAAATGAAAATAGATACTGAACTTTGGTCTGTTTTAGACTGTTGCTGAAAGACGACTTTGTTTGGGCATTTTAGGGTCATTGCATATTTATTTATTGATGTGTTGCAGTTGTTCTCTTTTTTCTTTTTCTAATTCAGCATAGCCAGTTATCGCTTCACAAGACAAGGCTTCACAAGGCTTGAAACGCTTTGCAAATCGCTGATGTTTAAATCTCATTTTTTCTCTTCTGACATTAAACATTAAACCTTCATGGGCAGTGTGCTGTTAGCATTTCTTCAGTATTCTTTTTGCTTTCTCTTTTTTTTTTTTACGTTGCAGTGAAAACAACAAAGTGATGGACAGTATGAAAAAATGTTAGATATACCTACAGATGTGGCTTCTCTATTGGAGTAAATTTAGCTAAACCAAAATGATGCTGTTTGTCATTGTGCTTAAATGAATATATAAATATTATATTATATATTAAAATATATTTGCTAACCTACAGATTTGTGCAAGACAGTTCTTTACCACACTCAGATAAAGTTCACAATGAAAAGTGTTTGCCACAGCAGAATGTTCTGATGTAAAATGCACAACATCACAAATGCATACATTCATGGTAATAATTATTTTTGCTTTCCAGGGTTGCTTTAAAAATGAGGATCTAACAGCAATTTTGCTGTGGATCTAAAGTGATCAGTTAGAGCTTATTAGCTAAAAAAAAGAAAGAAAAGAAAATTCAGTAATGCCCATCAGCACATGGGCAGGTCACATATCAGTCAAAATATTTATTTTTAATGTTTTTGACACAAAGGCTGCATTTATTTGATGAAAAAAAAACATTGTAAAATGTATTTTTTTCTTGTTATGGAAAGCTGAATTTTTTAGCAGCATTAGTCTTCGGTGTCACATGATCCTTCAGAAATCAATATTATGATTTGCTGTTCAAATAACAGCATGAGCTGTTTCATGAGCAGCAAATCAGCATAGCATAATTTATGAAGGATCATGTGATAATGAAGACTGTAATGATGCTGAAAATTCAGCTTTACATCACATTAATAAATTACTATCAGGGTTGAGGTTCAGGGATGAGGCGAGGACTCAATAATGCAGAATTGATGGGCTTTATTTAATAAAAAAAATAAGTAAGGTGAATTGAACTATATAAAAAGATTAATTATGGATGTTGATGAACCAGGTCATGCTAAAAATAAAAAAGACATTACTTTAACAAGGAGTGGGATACAGAATTCCTCTTCACAAACGTCATAGATAAAGCTGTATGCCTTATCTATGGAGCTATAGCATAGCGTTAGCCAAGAGACACAATATGGAGACACATTTTACCACAACCCACAAGACCTTCAATGG
Source organism: Abramis brama (assembly GCF_963993115.1). NCBI lineage: Eukaryota > Metazoa > Chordata > Actinopteri > Cypriniformes > Leuciscidae > Abramis > Abramis brama. The sequence goes on along the minus strand of NC_139965.1, from coordinate 50,261,723 downwards.
CTGTTATGCTCCAGGTACATCACTGAGAAAAGAAAAGGTTTGTGAGTTGAAAGCAACATTAAGTAGGCAGCAATAATATTTTACAAGACCCACTAAAAAGACACAGGCTGCATCTGAAGCTTCATTTAGATAGATCCATTTAGATAGACTCCCCAGCACTCGTTAAGAGTTTATCAAAATGGTATATATATATATATATATATATATATATATATATATATATATATACAGTGCAATGCATAAGTGAATACACCCATTCTAAAGTTGACTAAAAAGAGGAATACAAAATCATATTTTGGAAATTGAACTTAATGCCTTAATTTAAAAAATTAGGAAAAATCCAACCTTTAAGGACACCAATTTTCTTTGTGAATGAATAATGTATCGTAAATAAATAAATGTTCTTCCTTAAAATACATGGTGCATAAGTGAGTACACCCCTATGTTAAATTCCCATAGAGGCAGGCAGATTTTTATTTGTAAGTATTTTTTTTTTATTTTTTTTTAGGATACTATGCATCCTGATAAAGTTCCCTTGGCCTTTGGAATTAAAATAGCCCCACATCATCACATAGCCTTCACCATACCTAGAGATTGGCATGGGGTACTTTCCATAAGATCATCTCTCAATGCAAATCAAACTAGCTTTTAGGCTAACTGAAATAAAATCATGCCAATCTCTAGGTATGGTGAAGGCTATGTGATGATGTGGGGCTATTTTAATTCCAAAGGCCAAGGGAACTTTATCAGGATGCATAGTATCCTAAATTTTTAAAAAAAAAAATACTTAAAAATAAAAATCTGCCTGCCTCTATGGGAATTTAACATAGGGGTGTACTCACTTATGCACCATGTATTTTAAGGAAGAACATTTATTTATTTACGATACATTATTCATTCACAAAGAAAATTGGTGTCCTTAAAGGTTGGATTTTTCCTAATTTTTTAAATTAAGGCATTAAGTTCAATTTCCAAAATATGATTTTTTATTCCTCTTTTTAGTCAACTTTAGCATGGGTGTATTCACTTATGCATTGCACTGTATATATATATATATATATATATATATATATATATATATATATATATATATATATATATATATATACACACAGTCGTGCTCAGAATTAATCATACCCCTGGTAAATATGATCAAAAATGGCTGTAAAAAATAAATCTGCATCGTTTATCCTTTTGATCTTTCATTAAAAAAATTGGCAAAAATCTAACCTTTCATTGAAGTAAAATAATTGAAAGTGAAGGGGAAATCACATTATAAAATAAATGTTTTTCTCCAAAACACATTGGCCACAATTATTCATACCCCTAAAAAATTTTATGAATAAAATATCTCTGAAGTATATTCCCATTAATATTTACCTTTTTTAGCACACCAGGGTGACTAGGAACATGAAATTGTCTAGGTATGACTTCTTGTTTCACAGGAGTTTAAATATGAGGAAACACAAAGGCCAAATTCCCTTAATCATCTATCACAATGAGTAAAACCCAAGAATATAGTTCTGATGTGCATCAAAAGATTGTTGAGCATCACAAAATAGAAAGTGACAGTAAGAAAATAGCTAAAGAATTGAAAAATCCCCATTTTGACCATCAGGGCAATAATTAAGAAGTTCCAATCAACTAAAGATGTTACGAATCTGCCAGGAAGAGGACGTGTGTCTATATTGTCTTAATGGACGGTGAGGAGGAAAGTTTGAGTGGCCAAAGACTCTCCAATAATCACAGATGGAGAATTGCAGAGATTAGTTGAGTCTTGGGGTCAGAAAGCCTATTAAAAAAAAAAAAAAAAAAAATCAAACAACCCCTACATCACCACATAACCACGTTGTTTGGGAGGTTTTCAAGAAAAATGCTCCTCGCTCATCCAAAAACAAACTCCAGCATATTCAGTTGTCAGACACAACTGGAACTTCAAACAACACAGGGTTCTGTGGTCAGATGAAAAGAAAAAAAGAGCTTTTTGGCAGCAAACACGCTAGATGGTTTTGGTGCACACAAGGATAAAAAGTACCCCATGTGTACAATTTAATATACCATTGGATCTTTAATGTTGTGGGCATATTTTTTTCTGCTGGAGGCCCTGGACTTCTTATTCAGATACATGGCATCGTGGACTCTATCAAATATCAACAGATAAAAAATCAAAACCTGACGCCTTCTGCTAGAAATCTTATAATGGACCGTGGTTGGATCTTCCATCAGGACAACGATCCAAAACAAACATCAAAATCAACACAAAAATGTGTTAGGGAGCACAAAATGAAGCTTCTGCCATGACCGTCCCAGTTCCCTGACCTGATGAGTGGAGTGAACTGAAGAGAAGCGCCAACATGGATCTGGGAATCTGAGGATCTGAAGAGATTCTGTATGGAGAAATGGTCTCTGATCTCTTGTCAGTTATTCTCCAAACTCATCAGGCATTATAGGAGAAGACTCAGAGCAGTTATCTTGGCAAAATGAGATTGCAAAAAGGTATTTAATAAAAGGGTATGAATAATTGTGGCCAACGTGTTTTGGAGAAAAACATTTATTTTATAATGTGATTTCCCCCCCACTTTCAATTCTTTTACTTCAATGAAAGGTTAGATTTTTGCCAATTTTTTTGAATGAAAGATCAAAAGGATAAACGATGCAGATTTATTTTTTTACAGCCATTTTTGATCATATTTACTAGGGTTATGATTAATTCTGAGCACGACTGTATAATATATATATATATATATATATATATATATATATATATATATATATATATATATATATATACAGCGGGGAAAATAAGTATTGAACACGTCATCAGTTTTCTCAGTAAATATATTTCCAAAGGTGCTATTGACATGAAATTTTCACCAGATGTTGGTAACAACCCAAGTAAGCCATACATACAAAGAAACAAAAAAATAAGTTCAGAAATTAAGTTATGTGTAATAATGTGAAATGACACAGGGAAAAAGTATTGAACACATGAAGAAAGGGAGGCGCAAAAAGGCATGGAAAGCCAAGACAACTGCTGAAAACTTACAGTAATTAAAAAGCAATCCAGCCCCCTGTCAGTGGAAATTAATAACAGCTGGTTCAGTCCCAAATGATGGCCTACAAAAATGTCTCATTGCCAAGGTGTCACACAAGACACATCTCATGATGGGTAAAAGCAAAGAGCTGTCTCAAGACCTTCGCAACCTAACTGTTGCAAAACATAATGATGGCATTGGTTATAGGCGCCATTCTAAGCTTCTGAATGGTCCAGTGAGCACTTTTGGGGCCATAATACGGAAGTGGAAAGACAATAATTTCACCATAAATTTGCCTCGACCAGTGCTCCTCGCAAGATTTCTGATAGAGGAGTGAAAAGAATAATCACTGCAGAGCGTGCCATGTTTGCTGTGATGCATTTACATGGCTTTAACCAGGGGATGTCGCTATAGCGTGGCACGCCCTTCTGCTCCGCTGCTTTGCGCATGCGTAGAAGTGCAAGAAAATAAGTCATTATTACGAGAAAGTTTCTCATTATTACGAGATGTTAAGTCATTATTTCGAGAAAGTTTCTCATTATTACGAGATGTTAAGTCATTATTACGAGAACGTTTCTCATTATTATGAGATGTTAAGTCATTATTTCGAGAAAGTTTCTCATTATTACGAGATGTTAAGTCATTATTATGATAAAGTTTCTCATTATTACGAGATGTTAAGTCATAATTATGAGAAAGTTTCTCATTATTACGAGATGTTAAGTCATTATTATGAGAAAGTTTCTCATTATTACGAGATGTTAAGTCATAATTATGAGAAAGTTTCTCATTATTATGAGATAAGTCATTATTACGAGAAAGTTTCTCATTATTATGAGAAAGTTTCTCATTATTACGAGATGTTAAGTCATTAAGAGAAAGTTTCTCATTATTACGAGATGTTAAGTCATTACGAGAAAGTTTCTCATTATTACGATGTTAAGTCATTATTACGAGATCCCACATAGCAACATTGTGTCGGCCCAGATCCGGCCCACATCTGGCACACGTGGAAAGATGATCTGGCCCACATGCAGCGTGGAATTACGGCACTTGGGTGGGCCACTCCTGTTTGCCAGATCTGGGCCACAAGCAGGCCATAGCAATGCCACATCTCAGCCAAGAGCAAAGAAATAAACCAGAACTGGACCTTATCCGAGCCACAACATCTGTGTATATTAAATATGAAGTCATCTCAGCCTGTTAACAAAAAGAATCACTGAAAGAAAGAAGAGAACAGAAAAAAGAGACGAGCAGAAACACAAGAACTACAACTGACTTCAGCCACAGTCTTAGATGAAATCAACTGAAGATAAAAAACATTAAATCTGTGAAGATCTCAGCAGAGGAGGATTAAACAACTCCACAAACAGCATTACCAGCTTCACTTATTACTAACCAGACTGACTTTATTTCTGGCAGACGTCTACAAAAGTTTTTATTGAGAATTAACAGAGGTTTAACTCTAATGTGTTTCATTTGAAGTCACCATAACAGTGAATAGTGTTTCCATTAGTTGGGCTCTTAACTCGTATTATATCTTTTTTTTTTTTTTGGCCGCTGTGACAGTGTGTTTGTCAAACACATTTGCAGCAGCAAAGAAAGCTAAAGTGAAATGAGATCAGGTGATGATGGTTTTATAATCATCATGAAATAGACTGTTTCACTGAGGTAATTTGAATCTAACAATTGTGTTGTACCATTAATATATTCTCATCACAAACCCTGTGTTACTGCAGAAGGTCCAGCATTATTATAACAATCAGTTAGAAGATTTTAACAAACATGAGCACGAAAAATTACTTTTCGATGACAAACACAGACATCAATAATCAACGTATGAATCTCAACAATGGTGACAATCTAAAGTACCTTGCTGCAATGCATGCTGGGTACCATCATTGTACAAAACTCCCAGCATGCATTGCAACATGAATAAATTATGCAGCTGAATTGTCCTATTATTTTAATTCTAAATATGTGCTTTTATTTTTTGCTGTTGTTTTTTTTGGTGACATTTAGTAGCTTTTCAGTGATGTTCTGAATTAATCTGTTTATCTAAAAATATATATATATTGTCACCCTTGTTGAGATTCATGTGCTGATTTTTGATATCTCTGTGTGTCACCATGGATTCATTTTTCATGTTCGTTAATATCTTCTAACTGATTGTTATAATATTGCTGGACCTCGCGCTGCAGTAACACAGGGTTTGTGATGTGAATATATTAATGGAACAACACAGTTGTTAGATTCAAATTACCTCAGTGAAACAGTCTATTTCATGATGATTATTAAACCATCAACAGGTAACCATCATCACCTGATCTCATTTCACTTTAGCTTTCTTTGCTGCTGCAAATGTGTTTGACAAACACACTGTCACAACAGCCAAAAGAAACAAAAGATATAATACGAGTTAAGAGCCCAACTAATGGAAACACTATTCACTATTATGGTGACTTCAAATGAACCAGAGTTAAACCTCTGTTAATTCTCAATAAAAACTTGTGTAGCCGTCTGCCAGAAATAAAGTCAGTCTGGTTAGTAATAAGTGAAGCTGGTAATGCTGTTTGTGGAGTTGTTTAATCCTCCTCTGCTGAGATCTTCACAGATTTAATGTCTTCTTTTCTCTTCAGCTGATTTCATCTAAGACTGTGGCTGAAGTCAGTTGTAGTTCTTGTGTTTCTGCTCGTCTCTTTTTTCTGTTCTCTTCTTTCTTTCAGTGATTCTTTTTGTTAACAGGCTGAGATGACTTCATATTTAATATACACAGATTTTGTGGCTCAGATAAGGTCCAGTTCTGGTTTATTTTGTTGCTCTTGGCTGAGATGTGGCATTGCTATGGCCTGCTTGTGGCCCAGATCTGGCAAACAGGAGTGGCCCACCCAAGTGCCGTAATTCCACGCTGCATGTGGGCCAGATCATCTTTCCACGTGTGCCAGATGTGGGCCGGATCTGGGCCGACACAATGTTGCTATGTGGGATGTTAAGTCATTATTACGAGAAAGTTTCTCATTATTATGAGAAAGTGTCTCATTATTACGAGATGTTAAGTCATAATTATGATAAAGTTTCTCATTATTATGACTTAAAGAATCTTTATTTTTTTTACTCAATGTGGCGGAAACGGGCTTCCATAGCTGCGCGTCATTTTGTTGACACAATGGTTGCTTCAGAGCATGCCGTTGTCTGAGTCACGTGTAGTACACACCAAAGCATTGGCCTAGGACGAAGTTAGGAGACGCAACGCAGTGCATAATCAATTCTATAAATAAGGCCGGTGACACACTGGCTGCGTGGCGTGAGCGTGGCGTTTCTGTTGCGTGTCAGCTGCGTGGCGTTTCGGTTGCGTGTCAGCTGCGTGGCGTTTTCCATGTCTTTGCACACCAGAAGCGTGTCTGACGCGGCGCTGCTGCTGCTAGGTGACATATGATAAGCCTCATTGGTGATATATTTGACACATGGGGAGAGAGTTGTGGAAGGCCTATACTTCATGTTAAACATAAATATATAGCAGCAAAGACAACGTCGGCAGTGTTGACGGTAATATAGGCTATATAATATTTCGTTCTGTATTGACAGGTGCAGTAGGCTACTTGAAAATCTATAATATTTTTTTAAATTGCATTTATATTTGCATTTATGTCAAACCCTAGACACTTTCAAACATCAAAATGACATTTATTAATATATATATTCGTGTCAAAATGTCATATAAACATCTGTTCCTATTCAATTTTGCTTGGAAACGCTTCCAAGACGCTTACGTGTCGCGTGAAAAATAGGCGTCGGTTCTATTTCTAGCATGCACGCGTTTTCCGCGCGGCTCGAGCCGCGCCTGAGACGTGCGTGTCACGCAGGCAGTGTGCAAGCTCTAACCTGTTAACATGGAAGCCGAAATAAAAACGGACACGCCACGCATCCATGTGTCACCGGTCAACACTTGCGCGAGCCGCGTACTCGGAGTATGGCATGGACATAACTTATTCAGCCTCTCTTGCTCCTGAGTTTCAAAGGGCGAAGGAGAGAAGGCCTGGAGAACAACAGGATGAAACGATGAAAAAGGCACCGTACGGACGTAATCCTGTCTTGGGTGCAGTATCACCTTGACCAGTCCAGGGGCAAAATCCAGACAGGAAGAGGTGACTGACAAAGCCTGCAGATCTCCTACCCTTTAGAGAGAGGTAAAAGCAATAAGAAAAGCCACCTTAAGTGTCAGAAGCAGAGAGGCTGACTCAAGGGCTTAGAAGGGAGCAGTAGACAAAGGTTACATTAGTTAACTACTTTAGTTAACATGAACTAAGAATTAACACAACTTCTACAGCATTTATTAATCTGAGTTTAAGTTAATAATTAGTTAATACATTGTGAACTAACATAACCAATCAACAAACAGCTGGATTTGTATTAACATATTAATAAAGATGAATGAATACTGTAACAAATGTATTGCTCATGTTAGTTCATTTTAGTAAATACAAAACTAAACTAAAATAACTAAGTAAATGTTTATGTTCAGTATTTCAGCCACAAAACAGTTGATTTTTAAATTATGAAACTATATTTTATTTAACTTTTTTTTTTTTAACACCACCTCTTACAAAATCACTGAAAAATAAGTGCAAAATTAAGCCATCCCAAATTAACATCCATGTTAACATGCGCTACCCTGAGCTTTGAAACATCCCTGACTGGAAGATATCCAAGATAATATCAACATCACAGAAAAAGATTTCATCTACAGACTATGTCAGGTTCAACACACAACCCATTCTCATAAATATATAAACACCATGTCACTTCCTGTCAATTTTTTTTTTTTTGTAATCGAAATATCTCATGAAAAATCTTATATTCAATTTAAATAACAGAAAAATTTCAGCAAAACATCTTATTACAGGAACGACTACTGACTCTCAATACATGCGTCCACACACTCTTCAAATGCCAGTTCACTGAATCATCATTTAAGAGCAGATTATCTTCATCCAGCCCTTCTTCTAGTCTTCTTCATCATCTTCTTCTTCCTCCTCTGGGGTATATTCTTCATCTTCAGACTCCGTAAGGATCTGCTCTTCCTCCTCCTCACTCCTCATCTCCTCACCTTCTGCATCACTTTCATTTTCATCATCATCAAAACTTTCTTCATCATCATCATCATCCACCTCCTCCTCACCATCTCCTCCTTCAAATTCACCTACAAAAAAAGAAACAACAAAAATATGAGAACAATCACACGGACGCCTGCGCACATACGCATTTAAACGTGCATGCTTGTAGACTTAACACGTAATACGCATGTGTCTCCGTTTTCACAGATTCATGTTTTTTAAGGTTACACAGAGATGATACACGAACGGTATAGTTTTCAAAAACTTGCACTTTGAAACCCGTTTCAAAGTTTGTGTTTTCAGGCCACCAAAACGCTGTTGTGTAAATGAACAGCCAGAATACTCGGTTACTCGGGTAACTACTTAATTTAGGAAAATGAAACAAATGCATGTAAGAGTAGTTCGCAAAAAGGTCTATAACACGCATTTAGAATTTTCATTTCATGCCATCTATAAGTTATTGGATATAAGTTCTGGGCCCTGTTTACCCCTGTATTTAACACAAACCACTTGAGACTCACAAAGTGTGCTGATGAGTGTGCTGCCATGCTGCCGCAATTCAGCAATGAACTCCCCCATCTTTCCTTCCATAGTTTCATACAGTGGCTCAGTGTCGACTGTGGGCTCATCAGGGAAAAACAGAGGTTTTTTTAACTGTCTCTGGTACCTGACTCACACAGAGTTAAAAAAATAAATAAAAATACATTACCATGTGGACAAAAAGAATCCCCCTCACTGCAAATGTTTGAAAGCACCTCAAATCAAAAGTCTGTCTTACCTTTTCATAGATGAATTGTAATCCTGAAAGAAATCCAAAGAGAAACCACAAAGTGAAGATCAAATGTAAGTTTTGTTCAAACTGCCAAACAAGGAACACTTGGTTTAATAAAGAACTTGAAAAGAGGATTTTTATTATTATTATTATTTTTATTTTTTTACATTCTACAGTGCAGATCACTTACACTGTCCTGCAAATTTTTAAAAGAAATGGGTGGAAAATGTTTACCTCGTCATTTGCAGTGCAGTTGCACTTCGGGAATTAATAGGCATTGCCAGTCAAATAGCCAATGATATTTTTGATACTGCTTTCAAATGCATATTTGTATTTATGCTTTAAGTTAAGCTTTGTAGCCAACCACAGACTTTTGAGTGCATTAATGCAATGGCCAATCAGAGGTGTTTAATCCAATGGTTCAGCGATTGTTCATTAGCCGCTTTCCGACCAAGTAGTTACAGGAACTTAGTTCTAGGAACTGTCCACTTCTAAACAGTTCTAAGAACTACTCTCCCCCAAACTCGGTTTTGCTGTTTGCGTTCGCACTGGCCAAGTGGCCATAGGAACTGGTAGGAGGGGTAAGGGAGTGACGCAAGCACGATGACTTTTATTTTGACGCGCAACGGACCTTTATTTTGGCGGCGCTGAGAACGCCAGAACAAACAATGCTCGCATCCTCTGTGTTTATTAGTTAGCGATCTGTCTAACAGTGCTGTTTAATATGTTATTAGATAGAACTGTTATAGAAAGTAGACAGTATATGAAAAAAAGGTTATTAGCCTATGCCGTGTGGTTGATGTCCAGTGTTGCTAGCTGGGCAGATAAACATAATCATGTTTGGCTTGGTCCCCTCAAAGTTGCGTTGGATTTTCTCTTCAGCATAAAGGTTTAGAGACCCATCTATCACTGTTTTCCATGTTTGTATAGTTAGTTTATGGAGTAAATATATAGGCTATAATCTGTGTGTTTACATTATAGCTGTTTTAAAAATGGCGGGTGCTGGTGTTCCGCGTGTGTTCGGTCAATCAGCGTACACTAACGTCACGGGTAGTTCCTATAGTGCTGGTTTGGACCCTACTCTGAAGTAGGACCTAAATTAGTTCCTCCAAATGGAGTTCCTAGAACTAAAATCGTTCCTAGTTCCTGCGGTGCAAACACGCCGACATCCGGGTACTTTAGCCAATAGTTCTAGGAACTGTGAAAAGGTTCCTCCGGTCGGAAAGCGGCTATTGACTGCACCCTTGCAAAATGTCTCATAACCAACAAAGTATAGGCACATTGCAAATAAGAGATTCATGGTGAAGTGTAGTCAGGTTAGGCTATAACAGGAGTTTTCACAAGACTGTAGAAGTGATTTGCGGATCAGGTAACGGTCTTTATGTCAAATGGGTCGGGTACGGAATTAAATTAGCGCTGCTGCCGGATAACGGGTCAGTTGTTCTGTTAAATATTGTGGGTGAAGGTTTACAAAACAGAACCCATGATGCAGGACTCTGGTGTAGATGATACAAATAATGTACCATATTTGGAAACACATTTCGAAACATATAGAGAGCATACAGATTAGAGAATACTATACAGATAGAGAATACTATATCTATCCCCAGACCCCCTGCAGGATCTTTATAGACCCCTGGAAATTAATCAATAAAATTAGAGCCAGTGTGTAGGTTGCTACAAGGTGTTCTTATGAGGAAAAAACAATTACTAGGTCTGCCATAGTTTGTGGCATCAAATCTTTTGGGATTTGAAGAAATTAGCCACTTTGTGTAGTCTTTGTGATCAGACCAAAATTATTTCAGTACTTTCTGTAGAACCATTTGCATATTTTTTATTTCCACAACACATCCAACTATATTTGTTGTATCAACCATTTCAGATAAACCCGCCCCTAAATGTTATGTGAAAACAAAATGAACTGTAGTTGGTTCCTTTCCATGTCATTCAGGTGGTCTCTTCCTGTCTAAGTGGGCAGTTCTTGGCCAAAAAAAGCTTCAAAGTGGACCAGAATTTATGCTGCTCATCAACTTGTAAAACTACTATGGAGCTCATAATATGACAAAACGATTTGAATTTGAATTGTGTAAATTTGAATTATTTGCAAGTGTAATCTAACAAAATTGAATTTTAGGTGGTAGTTTAAATAGTTCTGAATTAGATTTTTTTTAAACGAATATTGAACATTTGAAATTTAACGGCTGAATTTTATAGACATGTATTTTCAAACAGCTATTTTTTTGTTCTGAATTCGTATACTGCAAATATTCAGTTTAAAAAAATACAGATTCAAGTTTTCAAGATGAAGAAATTCAGAACTTCAAATTCAGTTTTCTAAAATTCAAGTTCAAAAATTCAGATCTTACAGAAAGTAGGTCACAGGTCATCCACTGGGAAGAGTAAAGGATCTCAGATAAGTCGAACAGAGCATTTTGGCTGCACTGCAGTAGTTTTCTGCCGCAAACGCGGTGGTGGTTCAAGAGAATCCGTGTATCTTTCGTTCAGTCATTTTTTATTTAATATTAAGAGTAGAAAAATGAGAAAACAGCTTGAGTAGGCCTATTAGATTTCTAATATTCTAGTAATAATAGTCCGCTGCAGCAGTTGCACGGAGCTTACAAAACGCGTGTATTGCAACTATAGGCTACATTTAATTTTCTCATCAAACAACTAGACTAACGAATGGCTCGGTACAACAGAAGAGCCTAGAAAGGGCTTTTTCTCCGTGTAGACCAGCAGTAGGTCTGAATTTGCTATAACCTATAGGCTAGCCTATTTTCCGGACTGTAGCCTATCTAAGTCACGTTTTATCATGAAACACGCTGTGATTTATTCCAAAGTGACTCAGGCATATATAATGCAACGTTATAACGTTAAATAATCTAAATGTCGACTTTCAAAAGTAGGCGCACTAAGAAGGCTATTCTCTGTATTTTGGGTCATTTTTGGTGAGCGCCAGAAAGATCTAAAGAGACCGAGACGCCCTAAAGCAGCTCATCATGTTGTTTTATTTATTTTTCAATGACATGATATTTTGTAGTCATTTTGAATGTACACAAATAAAAATATACATTTTACCGTTTCGAATGATGTCATATTATCTGTATGACTCTAAATAACAGCAGTGGAACAAATCCAAGAGATGGCGCTCGCGCATCGCGCTCTCACACAACATAGTATCAGTTCTGGCGTTGCTTCATATCGCAGACTGTTCATTATAAAAATGAAACACAATCAACCAAACATATAAAAAGTTATTCTGCCTAATTTAATTGGTCTGTTGTACAATATAAAGGGCAAGCTGTGCCGCACACAGTCCTACTTGTTATTCCAAACATTTACCTTGCTGTGAAGACGCTGATTTAGCCTATATGCCTACGTGTAAATTGGGACTCGACTGAAGTATGACGCCTTTTTATTTGTATTATAATATAATATATTAAAATACAAAATCTTCTGGGTTTTATGATGTAGGCCTTGTGTGTTAAAATGTATTATAATTTACATCTCAAAAGGATGCGCTTTGTGCATTCTCTGACATTATATTTATTTATTTAATTAATATTGAGTATCAATTGATGTTAAACAAAACGGTGTGTTATTTTCTCTGGCAACTAAACTTCAAAAAAAAAAAAAAAAAACTTCCAAAGCAAAGCCATTGTGCGTTCTCTCTGCGCTCCACAGCTTTTCCACACAGATTTGAGAACGGCCAGCTAAAAAAAATAGGCCAAAGAAGTAGACTAACAGCTAGTGTCCGGGAAATGCGAGGTACGTTCATATTTATAAATAAACATAACTGATTTTGTCTACACCTAAATACATTTCCTAATAATAACAGTGATTAAGCCCAAATGTGGGTGGGGGTAATGAACACAATAGCCTATGTTTTTTTGTTGTTTTTTTTGCCCAAATGGTCTCCATTCTATTCATTTTGTAATAATACAGCAACATTTTTTAACTGACCGTATTTGCCAGAAAATAAGTCGCATGCACATGAGTGCAAGTCACACCGGATCATGTTGAGAGAGAAACGCGTCATAAAAAAAAATAATAATAATAATATTAGCCTATTCAGCAATAGTGTAAAAGACCTGTAAATAAAATACAACATTTACATGATAAACACTGTTAACGTAGGCTATGTGTTGCCTATTTTACTTTCCCTTACTGTATGACAAATGAATGCAGAAAACAACAAGAATGAAAAATAAGTAGCCATGTATAATAAAATAATATAGACTATAAAAATAGCCTATACTGTGCCCTTTATTACAAAAAACATTTAGCCTATTTTAAACGGCAAGCCTAAACAAATTTATTTAAATCGAAACGCATCTCTCATTCAGTCAAAAGTTTTCATATTTGCAATGTAACATGTGGATGCTAACTATTAATATAAAGAAGGCGTCATACTTCAGTCTAGTCCAGGCTAAATCAGCGTCTTCACAGCAAGGTAAATGTTTGGAATAACAAGTAGGACTGTGTGCGGCACAGCTTGCCCTTTATATTGTACAACAGACCAATTAAATTAGGCAGAATAACTTTTTATATGTTTGGTTGATTGTGTTTCATTTTTATAATGAACAGTCTGCGATATGAAGCAACGCCAGAACTGATACTATGTTGTGTGAGAGCGCGATGCGCGAGCGCCATCTCTTGGATTTGTTCCACTGCTGTTATTTAGAGTCATACAGATAATATGACATCATTCGAAACAGTAAAATGTATATTTTTATTTGTGTACATTCAAAATGACTACAAAATATCATGTCATTGAAAAATAAATAAAACAACATGATGCGCTGCTTTAGGGCGTCTCGGTCTCTTTAGATCTTTCTGGCGCTCACCAAAAATGAACCAAAATACAGAGAATAGCCTTCTTAGTGCGCCTACTTTTGAAAGTCGACATTTAGATTATTTAACGTTATAACGTTGCATTATATATGCCTGAGTCTCTTTGGAATAAATCACAGCGTGTTTCATGATAAAACGTGACTTAGATAGGCTACAGTCCGGAAAATAGGCTAGCCTATAGGTTATAGCAAATTCAGACCTACTGCTGGTCTACACGGAGAAAAAGCCCTTTCTAGGCTCTTCTGTTGTACCGAGCCATTCGTTAGTCTAGTTGTTTGATGAGAAAATTAAATGTAGCCTATAGTTGCAATACACGCGTTTTGTAAGCTCCGTGCAACTGCTGCAGCGGACTATTATTACTAGAATATTAGAAATCTAATAGGCCTACTCAAGCTGTTTTCTCATTTTTCTACTCTTAATATTAAATAAAAAACGACTGAACGAAAGATACACTGATTCTCTTGAACCACCACCGCGTTTGCGGCAGAAAACTACTGCAGTGCAGCCAAAATGCTCTGTTCGACTTATCTGAGATCCTTTACTCTTCCCTGTGGATGACCTGTGACCTACTTTCTGTAAGATCTGAATTTTTGAACTTGAATTTTTGAACTTGAATTTTAGAAAACTGAATTTGAAGTTCCGAATTTCTTCATCTTGAAAACTTGAATCTGTATTTTTTTAAACTGAATATTTGCAGTATACGAATTCAGAACAAAAAAATTGCTGTTTGAAAATACATGTCTATAAAATTCAGCCATAAAAACATTTCAATTTGTTAAATTTCAAATGTTCAATATTCATTTAAAAAAAAATCAAATTCAGAACTATTTAAACTACCACCTAAAATTCAATTTTGTTAGATTACACTTGCAAATAATTCAAATTTACACAATTCAAATTCAAATCGTTTTGTCATATTATGAGCTCCATAAACTACTGGATTCATCTTTCTTTAAGGGGCCGCTTACACAACACCATTTTCAACTAAAAATGGGGGGGGGGGGAATGTGTTTTGGCCATTTATTTACACAACAAAAATGTTTTGGAGGCATGAAAATGCAAACTTTTGAAAATGGGTTTCAAAGTGCATGTTTTTGAAAATGGTAGCATTATTGTCTACAAAAACATGCATTTGTGAAACTAGTGAAGTGTGACATTGCTAACTAACTACTGGCCTGGCATGCATAACGCAGTGTTTTTAATTGTTTTCGCAGATCCGTGTGAATGGGGACCCTTTTGACAGCATTGCCGTCTGTATGAGTAAAACACAAAGGAAAAACTTTACCATTTTTAGTACATTGTTGTTGTTGTAGTACCCTTAGCCAGACAATAAAAGCCTAACATTCTGTCAGAAACAGTCACAGATGATTTTCAAGAATTTTAATTCAGTGTATGTGTTTATATGTAAAATGTACCTTAATAAATTGGAAAGAGTCATTCTCCTGTAGAAGCCTCTCAAAGCCTGAGTGAACCTCTTGTAGACGAGTCTGATCTTGTGCTATTCGACTCAAGTTCTGCTGGATTCCAGAACAATGCTCACCATCATAGGTGCTGACACATTCACGCAGCGATGATAGAAAAGCATCCAGATGTGCGATATAAGTTTGTCGGAAAGCATCTAGGTGCTGTTCTGTGTCATCCCGGAAGACCTAGAACAGAACAAATATTTCAAACAAGATTTTTATATTTTCTGTATGAAAATGAAAGGGGTGCTTGCCCTTGCAAAAATGTAACTTAGCAAAAACAGACTTTTGTTTAGCAAAAGTCACAAACAAGAGAATAAATATTCATTGATAAATTGTTTAAGACTAAAAACAAAATGATATGGGATGTGAAGCAAAGACCTCGTGATTAAACTATGAATTGCAATTAACTAATGACATGACTAACTTCACCTTGTTAATCCGTTCAATCTCTTTTTGTTCAAGTCGATTTTTCTCTGCCTTTAGGATCTTCCTGTTCGTCTTGTGCAGCTGAATGTCAAGATAAACCTAGAGAAGACAACAGTGAGCGAAAAAAGAGAACAAGAGAGAATTTACTAACATGTGAATGATTCTGTTATTGAAGTGAACATTCATTATTGAAACAAGTGGATACCGGATCGTTTTCAGCCTTGTTCCTGAAGGTCCGTCAACACTGGACATTTTGTATCGTAGCATCTGAAATCACGTACTGCCAAATATTGTACAACCTTCCTTCACTAATTTTTTGTACTGCATTTCAAACACTACATTGGTAGCCAACCCTGCTCCTCGAAGACTACCTTCTTGCAGACTTCCAACCCTGTTCCAACACACATGGCTGTTGTTTTCAAGTAACAACGCAAGTAAGGAACGCAAGCTCATGAAAATTTCAAGTTTGGTGAACTCTGCCCTGTAAATTTGCATCATGTGAACACGTGACCAATTGAAGATTGATATGCCACGGCGTGACCTTAATTAGTTAATTTACAGAAGTTATTCTTCAGGATGAAGAAAAGAGTCTACAAGCATAGACCTCTGTATCTAAAGGATCTGGAGCGATTCTGTATGGAGAAATGGTCTCAGATCTCTTGCCATATGTTCATCAACCTTATAAGAGAGGAGCCAGAGCAGTTATCTTGGCAACGGGAGGTTGCACAAAATATTAAACAAAGGGGTGTCAATTATTGTGGAATACATATTTCAGAATTTTTACCTTTCAACTATTTGACTTCAAAGGTTTGATTTTTGTGAATATTTTGAATAAAAGACAAAGACGAGAAATTGCAAAGTCAAAGTCAGTTTTGCTCATATTTTCCAAGGGTGCAAATATTTGTGGAGCCCACTGTATTGAATTATGCTGAATTATGTTTTTAGAGAGACATAGCAGAGGTTGACCTCATATTACGTTGCAGTGTCTGTAGAAATTTTGTGTGCTAGTCTAGTGTGATCGTGGCTTAACAGTCTTCAGGGAAAATTAATCAGTCTTCACTTGATTAAAGGCAGGTGTGTTTGGCCCCGTTTACACCTGGTATTAATGCTGCATTCACATGCTATCGGAAAGGTCCTACTTCCCACTTCTAAAGTCATGGCTACACGAATAACCTAGTGTTCTCCATGACGACAAAGCATTTGAACGCGACGTTCAAATGCTTTGTTGTCATGGAGAACACTAGGTTATTCGTGCCTGTTTCTCTGGGAAATCTTATTAAAGCTAAAACATTGAAGATATTTAATTTTGAATAAAATACAGTGTTCCATTCATTGACAACCATATAAACATTCACATTCAATTCTGGAATTTCTTTCAAATACATGGTAAGTTGTGTTCAAGTTTTTAACTTGTATCCAGATTTCAACTTATAAAAAGCATCAATGTTCTTGTAGAGCTCGTAATTACAGCTTGTAAGGTGGGAATTTTCTTTGAGCTCTAACTTGTACCATGTGACCACTGTACCATCTGACCACTGCGCATTCATTTAGATGTTGAGTGTCGCCATATAAAAGTATAATTCCCAGTCCGAAGACGAGAACAGCTGCAAATAGAACATCACGTGTTGTCATCTTGAGCCTACGGTAATTACGACATGGCGTGAATGCAGCACTATTTTCACTGTGTAAAATAATGACAAGACAAAGCGATGTAGCTGTTGTGGGGAGAACAAAACACAACTTATAAAGAATACCAGTCACACCAGCAATTGTTCTTTCTTTATACCATGTTTAAAGTTTATGACTGAATTTCCAGGAAGTAAATACGACTTGAGAGGGCGTTCAAGTCCAATTTCCGACTAGAAAACTAGTTTTTACAGTAATTCCGATAGCATGGTCAGCCAAGCCACATTGTTGGTTACACCTGGTCTTAACATGCATATTAAATGTGTCTCCTGTGACCATACGACTGAATGAATGAAGCCATTACACTGCTTCAAGAGCAAGGGTGAAATGAGATGACTGGAAAGGATACCAATAATGGAAAGGATACTAATGGTATGGTAACAGCAAATTTGATCATAAACCATGTGTTTTGGCCCAACATAGTGGACAATATGTTCCATTGTTTTGGTGCACTCTCTCAAAACAGGTCCCATATAACGCACACGTGCTAAGTCATTGGGAGGCAAGTGGGCGGTCTTGTGTGTCTGTTCAAAAACATTCGACCACATGAGTGTCTACACTACGAAAGAAATCTGACAGAATGCGTTTTTGACTACTGGAAGAGGTTGAAAGTGGAATAGCTCAAAACATTTTAGACCCCTTTTAAACCTGTATCTGACATTGTCCACTTGTGATCAGATCGACAAAAATACATCTTAATACCAGGTTTAAACCAAACTTGCCCATCTTTGGAATACTCAAACCATATATCATCAAGAGTGAATGGGCCACATCAGACCTACCTTGAAATCTTTCATGGTGTTCTTCAGCGTTTTGATGCAGTGTCCATTGTGCGTTCCCTCTATGGTGCAGGCATTGCAGAGGAACAAGCGCTCATCCATGCAGTAGTACCGGAACATCTCATCATGTTCCAAACACTTCCTCTTCTTCATGTCATTGAGCGGCTCCACCAGCGGGTGCTCTCGGAAAGCCGGGAGCTCCAAATGAGGCTGAACATGCTTTGGGCACATGGACACTTCACACTTCAGGCAGGTTTTAACTGCCATGAGACCTTTACCATCTCCACTGCCATCCACTGGACAGTAATCACAGTGTACCTCAGCAGGTCTGTGAGATGGGTCACCCTGGCTCTGAGTGGATCGAACTGATTGGCCACGACGGCGGAAACTATCAGCAATGTTGGCCAGTTTGAAGTTCTTCTGCCAGTTGGCAGAGCTGCGGTGACTCTGACGGCACTCCGGACATCTCAAACGACCGCGATCTGAGCGGCTCTTGAGCCTCCGCAGGCACGGCAGACAGAAGTTATGACCACAGGGCAGCAAGTGGGGATCGCGGTAAAGGTCCAGACACACTGGACACGTCAACTCTTCCTCTAAAATGCTGCTTTCTCCAGCAGATGTCGCCATAACTAGATCTGTGAGAAGGACTCTGGGGAGTTGAACTGTAAAATATAGCATAAGTCTAAAGTTAACTATTAGCATTACACTTTGCTACCTATCTTTGCCAAATTTGGATTGTTGATACAAAGGTTTATAAAGGAGTAGTTCACCCAAAAATTACATCATGTTATTCTAAATCCACATTGTGTTATGTTTTTAAACTCTTCATATGAATATGATTGTCTTCTTGCCAATGCAAGAGGCCATGTTAACATAGCAATAACCAAAGAAATAGCAGTTATGAAAATAGATCATTAACAAATCCACATTTAAAGGGGTCCTATTATGACATTTTATGAAGTATTGATTTTGTTTTTGGGGTGTACTCGAATATGTTTTCATGCTTGATTGTTCAAAAAACACATTATTTTTCATGTATTTTTACATTCTAACAGCTCCTGTCTCCCCAGTCTGGGTGAACGTGCTGAAGCCCCTCCTTTCGAAATACAAAATGTACTGTGTTTGGTTAGCTGGCCCAGTGTGCTATGATTGGCCCAGTGTGCTTTGACACCGCTTAGCGCATGTTCGGGAAATGTCCCGTCCCTTTATAACAGTGAGCTCCACTCACTCAGATGTAAAAAGTGGCAATTTCAAACCAATGCAAGCCTGATTTAGATTTAATAATAGTAATAATAATAGTAATAATGTTAACAAACAAGAGGATTGTGCAGAACAGATTTCATTCACGGACTATGCAAGCACGGCATTCACATGATGTTTTAGAGTGGCATGTTTTGTTTTGTTTTTGTAATTTTCTTAGTTACTTAAGATACAATGTTATACACCATTTAATTGTGATATTTGTTGGAAAACTAAGGTAATCCAAACAGTAATCAACACCTTTTTTTGTGTATTCTATGGGCGTGGATTATTTAAATGAGGAACATTATGACTAAATAAGATCCAGAAAAATCGCATTGTAGTCCAAACGAGTCGTTTGTTGTAGTTCTTGAAAAGTGGATTCTGTTCATTAAAATATCTCCCTTTGGAGTGGACTTTAAGCTTTGTAAACTTGCTTATCTCTTTTATGCTCAAACAGCAACATTACAGACTAACTAAAGTTGAAAAAGTGAAAAAGCATAATAGGACCCCTTAAACATGTCAATATAAAGTTGTGATTTGTATTGATTGTGTATTTTTTTTAAAAATACATTAATAAACCTCAGATATTATACTGTTGTGATGTATATATAAATATTGTGACAGTAACTTGCAACTGACTTTATTAACATTCAGCAGGCAAAACAATCAAAATTGTGTTACATAAGACAAGACTAAACCTTACAAAAACACATTACAGAAAAAAAAAAAAAAGATAGAGAGAGAGAGAGAGAGAGAGAGACAAAAAGCAAATACTGACGACAACAACAACAGCAAATAAAAATATAGCTGCAAGTGGCCATCATCAGTGTC
Source organism: Abramis brama (assembly GCF_963993115.1). NCBI lineage: Eukaryota > Metazoa > Chordata > Actinopteri > Cypriniformes > Leuciscidae > Abramis > Abramis brama. Next base: position 50,241,518 of record NC_139965.1, on the reverse strand, counting down.
CAAGCACTAATAATTCACGATACAATTGCCATCTGCACTATGAAACAACTAGCCTACATGATTTTTCATCAGGTGACTTCAACAAGGCTGTGACTAATTGAAATTATGATGATAATAATTGGGATTTATCTATTAACTACATAATATCTATTAGTTTTGATGAAACTCAAGAACCATCACATCAGCATCTTATATATGTGTTTGTGTGTTATAATAAATTATAATATAGATGCATTTTCTCTCATTCAAACAGTATTCTTTACACTATTAATAGTGGTGAATGTGCAATAAACAAAACAATATGGATCAGAGATAATAAAAACATTAATATGTGTGACATAAGCCAATTCAATCATATTTTCTATAAAAAAATAAAATAAAAAATAAAAACTCTTGAGTTAGGAGGAGGTGATGGTGCGCACGGGGCGGGCACACACACACACACACACACACACACACACATAATCTGTTTTTGATTTTAGTAATGAAAATTGAAATGTTTGTTCAATTTCTCCTGTCATATTGTGACAAAATTGACTTAAAAAATACAAGCATTAACCACAACTTACCCTAGGATAATATAGTCGCAGCGATGACCTCCAGCAGAATATCCCTTATCTTCCGCTGGAGAAAAAACAAAAGTGAAAGTAAGTTTGACCAGGTCTGATGACTGGACAAAATATCATCGCAATAGAACAAGCTGTTTGGACGAGGTGTATTGGCCTGCTCGTCGGTATTCTGGCTCTACATTGTAGAATTATACATTTTAACACTGTTTCTCGGTGTTACTGTCCTGTCCATGTGTAAATTATTGTCCTGACCCAACTGACATAATAAAGCTCTCACACAAAACTGGAAAACCTGACGAGCACAATGAAGATCACATCACAACGCTTTGCATGTAACGTTACTCATTCATTAAGTCACAATACACACTATTCTGTTGGTTCCCCCGTGTTCTAGTCCCTTACTGAACATGCGTTGGTATAACAAACCTAAACAAACACGATTAGTAAATTGTTAAAATAAACAAAAACAAAAAACGGACCCGAGACTAAAGGAAACTAGCACTGACTGAAAGCAAAGCTCTGTGTATTGCTCTTAATTGGTTTAATTATCTTATTGACCCTTGGATTTTTTTTTTTTTTTTTTTTTTTTGAGGTGTAACGTTAACTGAAATAATCTGTACTGACTTTGATCCACTTGTTGCGTGAGTTACTTAACCTACTTAAATGTAAAACCTACTGATACATTTGTACAAACATTTGTGAATCTTCTATAACCGCGTAAACTATACGTACCTGAATTATTTGTTGTGTAAAGCCACCGGTGTTCTGGAACAGTTGATAATTCGTGATATTTTCTGTTTTTGTTAGGAAGAGCTGCCGCATTTATTCCCCTGTCCGCCCAGTCTCTTGCATTTCCGCAAACGGGATTTTAAATAACTATCAGTTACGACATTGTTAAAAACAAAATACAGGCTGTTTAAACACAGAATTTAAAAAATATAGCTGTGTATGTGTTTATATAAATATAAACTACAATGCCTGTTGCGTTCTGGCAATGCAGCGCTGACTAATTACGTTAACCAATAAGAAGACTTGTTTTGTACCACGTGACCGAACGTATCAGGAAGTTAGTGATGGGAGAAACGGTTTTTTTATTTTTTATTACGCTTCAACAACACAAACAAACAGGTACATTAGTGATCGTCTGCCTTAGGTTGAGCATAGCTAGTACAAAGAACAGGAAACTCACAATAGAACAAACAAATAATTAAATAAATAAAAAAAATAATAAAAAAAAATGAAAATAAATCAAAAGGGGCTTTTTAAATGAATTCAAACATATCCAAAAGACAAATCAATTTAAGGGCTTTCTTATTTTTAACACATTTTAAAGATTTGCACAAGAGTTTAACCTCGTTCATCCTCTGATTAAAGTTGGGTTTAGATTTAAACCATCTGCGTTTATGAATGAAAAACTTTCCAAAACATAACAAGAAATTAATAACAAAATCACACTCTTTGTTTTCCAGACATACACCAAACCTAATTAACTTCACAGTGAGGGGTTCAACCCTCCTAGATCTTAACCAATTCTGCACCTCAATCCAAAAGGGTTGCACAATATCACAACAAAAGAAGACATGTTCTAAATTTTCAATATTTGTTTCACAAAAAAACACAATTATTCACAGAATTATTTAAAAATTCATTAGTAGGATAAATTTTGTTTAAAATTTTGAAGTTCACCTCCTTAGCTTTAGAAGGGAGGGGAAAAGACAAATACATTTTCCTTCTTTTTTTATTTCAACCATATCAGTAGACCTCTGCACACTGGTGTTCTCTACATAGGTGGTGAAAAAGAGCCCATCTGTTTTAGCACAGTGTCACCCTCCAAACACAAAAGCCCCCCAGCTATATGGGCACACATGAATCCGGTGCTGAATTATCTACAAGCCACATACCCAGATGTATCTGTTCTACACTTTCTGAGTGATGGACCTTGTACCCAATACAGACAGAAAGGGAATTTCTTCCTTTTCAGCACAGAGCTTGCAAGACGAGGCCTGAAAGGTGGAACATGGAACTTTTTTGAGGCAAGCCATGGCAAGGGGGCCCCTGACGGTGTTGGGGGAACCTTGAAAAGAACAGCGGACAAGATGGTGACCAACGGCCACGACATACCCAATGCCCATGAGCTATATAAGGCCCTCACTGAAACATCTACAACTGTTAAGTTGTTTTATGTAGCATCTGAAGCAGTGGAGCAGGCAATGGAAAAGATGCCAGGCCAGATTCCACCAGTGCCATCCACAATGAAAACACACCAAGTGGTCACATTCACTCCAGGAGAAATCCTTTACCGGGAAATTAGTTGCATGTGCTCCACGCAAAAGCAGCTAAGATGTCAGTGCTTCACCACACAGCATTTCACTTTTAACAAAACAGCCCATAATGTGCCAACAGAAGCAATTGCTTGGGAAAATGGAGACCTCATTGGGAAGTGGTGCGTGCTTAAATATGACAGCGACCTTTATCCTGGGATCATCATGGAAACAGATGAAACACATGCCCTTGTAAAGTGTATGCACCGTGTTGGTGCCAATAGGTTCTTCTGGCCTCCAAGAGATGACTTCCTGTGGTATCTCTTCGATGATGTGCTCGAAATCATTCAAGCACCACAGCATGTGACATCCCGCCACATGGAAATACAGAGGGATGTGTGGATGCGACTCTCCCTGTCACTGATATGATGCTCTTTTTTTTTGTTTTTCAGAGCATTACCAATGTTTTCCATTAACTCTCAAATTGTAATGTTTCCCTCCCCCAGTTGTATAAAGTTTAAAACAAGCATTTCATATAGATCCATACCACCCTGTCACAGTCAACCAATCCGTGACATCAGTTACCACCCCGTCACGGGGGTCTTTTTGTTAAAAATGTATGTAAAAGAATTGAAATTTTACATAAATTAATGTTGAATGATGTTCTTGTTGTGTGAACTAATCAAATAAATGTAACTTTATTTGTATTTTTTAAGTGTATTTGTTTTTTCAGTACAAACAATGAGGCCACTGAAATGTCAAATTCATATTTCAAGATTAAAAAACTAAGAATAAAAAAAAAAAAAAAAAATACAGACTTTCTATTGATGGTATACAAAAAAGGGACAATTTACTATTAGGAAAACATTCGATTTTAAAAAAATATTTCTTGTTTTACTACTCTAATGGCATACATATTGTCCATGACGGGGTGGTACAAGAAAGACTCCCATACCTGAATAAAAAGGATAATATTATTTGGGATTTTGTGCCTGAGGTGGGAAAATATATTTTTTTGGAGGATTAAAATATCTTTAAAGTTGTTCAAAAATAAGTTTGTTCTTAATGAAAATTTGGAAAATTGCAAAGTGGAAATGGCACCCGTTTCGTAGAATGACTCAGGTGGCTGTAAAGCACCAAGCTGGTTTGCCAACCGCCAATTAAAACCTAAGAAGAAGAAGAAGATTTGAAACTCGTAAAGATTCGTATAGGTTTCGAAGCTAAACTAGTTTTTTAAGGGAAACTGGGCTTTATTATACTATAATAGGGAATTTTTTTTTTTTTTTTTTTTTGCCCCCTCTATCCCTAACTCATCGTAGAATTAGATACTTACTGATTGATCCAACAGATGGTGGCGATAATGCACAAATAATATGTATGCCAACCGCCGTTAAAGAAGAAGAAGTGCTTCATGAACTTCTTCTTATACTTACTTGCTGAGTCCCAATTCGCATACTATCCGTCCTAAATAGTATGCGAAACTAGAATTAGTACGTCCCAAATCGTAGTATGTTGAAATGAGTATTCCCAAGATACCCGGATGGTCTACTATTTCCGGTTAGAATTCGAAGTGCAGATCAATGCACACTCTTAACGGCTAATATTGCCCACAACCCATTGCGTGCGGGAGGGAGGAGCTTTGTGGTGATGGTGGTGATGATGTAAACATGACAGTCGGATGCAGCAGCGGAGATGCGCCCTCAGTTTTTAAAGGGACATTGTGTAGGGTTTTCTCCCATCTAGCGGTGAAATTGTATTTTGCATTCAAACGAATAGTGCTCTCCAGCGCCTCGCTTTTTCAAATGCGTGTAGCATCTACGGTAGCCGTTATGTACCAAAAAGCTATGACAGGATGTCTTATAATAGCACTTCATCGAGTTTTCCTTCGGGTGAACTGGTTTGTTATTTCAAACAAACTGCAACTTGACACAACGAACAAATGAATGTTACAGTTTTGAACAAACAAAACTTACAACCTTGTTTTTAGGGCCTTCTCTACTTTACTCAATAGCTGCTATTCATCAAAGAGCCTGTTTAACTTTTAACTATAAATATTCTACTCTATATAATAAAGTACACAACCAAGCAATGAAAAAAAGCTTGTAATTAAGACCGTAACACTGTAACTCGTAACCTGTCGAGAAGAAAGCAGGCAACTTCAGCGTCTATTTTGAAAGCTTTCTCCTGCATTAGCTATCCCGACATTAACCCTTGTTTTTTGTAATCTCCGGTCACGTTTCCTTTTACGGCCTATTTTGGACTTTTTCAACGACGAGGACTCCTTACCTGTGACTCAGCATATGTATGGACTCCTCCATTATAAATAACCGTACTTTTAAACTTGCCGGGGCAGTGACAAGCGCCTCTCACTGCTCTGCTCCTCCGCTTCTGCTGGTTTCAGTCACGTGACGCTGGCTCTGAACGAAAACGCGTTGTGTAAACGCGTTGGCCTAGTACTTTTTGTCCCTCTCTGCTATTATAGTTTTTCAAGATGGCAGAACCATAGATATCATATATAAAGGCTAGATGTCTCGTGCGCGCTGCTGGCCAATGGAGGTCGACGTCCGCACGTGGCGGCCATCTTGCCACAGTGTGCTCGCTCACTTGTTTAATGGTGCATGTACTTTTAAATAACCATAACTTGCTCAATTTTCTACTGATTTTCAAACGGTTTGGTTTGTTATAAACGTCAGAGATGTAGTTATGACACTGCATACATACACTGCATACATATGAATAATTATAACATACATGTTCAAGCATTCGGAATTATAGCCACGTTAATAACATTTGTAAGAAACCAAACCGTTTGTAAAATCCGTCAAGATTTCAGCGAGATAAGAGGATTTGTGTGCGTGCTGATCACTCACCTTAATTCACAGCTTCACTGTGACAAGATGGCCGAACGGTGATGCCGGAAGTGACTGCGCCATAAGACATCTAGCGTTTATATATGATATCTATGGGCAGAACATCAAAGCCTCCGTGGACCTACCCGTCCCATGTATATAAAAATAATAAACTCTTCGTTTACGAGGATAAGTCAGATAATTAGCAGAGGTATTTGTACACCATTGAGGACATATTTATGAATAAAAATATTGATTTTAGATAATAAAATACCTAAAAAACTATACATTGTCCCTTTAAGTGTAAGAATTCAAATGTTTAACCCTAATTAAAGCTATATTTAACCACACTGACTTATTTGTTGTAATACTGTGGCTGTACAAATGTTAACTTTATCAGTCCAACTAAAAGACACATGGTTACTACACTTTTACTATAGTAAAAGCATGGTTCATTTTCATCGGGGTATTTTTGAGTATTATACATAATTATGAAGTTTAATTATGATTAAGTTTAAAATATGTTAAACAATAGTTATACTATAAACTTTAAATATTTTAACTCAGAAAATAAGTAGCTTTCGTTAAAAACACATTGCACACGATTGCACATGAACGTCAGAACCAGCCGCCTCACAAACGACCTGCGTTTGGTTAATCCAGTGGTTCCCAAACCTGTCCTGAAGGACCCCCAACACTGCACGTTTTCTTTGTCTCCCTCATCAAACACACCTGATTCAACTCATCAGCTCATTAACCCATGTGATAATGAGCTGATGAGTTGAATCAGGTGTGTTTGATTAGGGAGACAAAGAAAACGTGCAGTGTTGGGGGTCCTTCAGGACAGGTTTGGGAACCACTGGATCTACGACGACGCCCTGCTTCACTCCTCAATTTGGTAGAACACATTGTAAATGTATTGTGGAAAAAACGATGAGGAAAAAAAGATAAAAAGATGGGAATAGTAAATAAAATTATATTGGATATGAATGAATGAAATGTAAAATGTTTTGTTAACAGTCGCGGTATGCGTAACTAGGCAACCACGTTCAAGTTCACGTTGCATGACGTCATCGAAGTATGTCCCAGAACGTGCATACTCTTTTGCTACACACTCAAAAGTATGTACTTTTTCCTCACAAAAAAAGTACATACTTTTAGGTCGTAGTATAAGTAGGCGAATTGGGACTCAGCAACTGTCTATGTTCATGAACCGTTTCCAAGGTTGCGTTCCAGTCCACTTTTAGACACGCACTTGCGAACTTCCTTAAGCACTTCCCCTCGGGGGAATCCTTACCACCATTTTGAAGTGCGTTCCACTTCGTGAAGTGGACGAGGGAAGTTTATATGGAGAGAGCCTCGTTCCCTCGATTTTGACCGAGGGAGCGAGTCTACTTCATATGTACACTTCAGGCACCTATATGTCCTACAATGCAGTACGATTGTGACGTCCCCACAGATCTCATCTAATCACCACCACAACAAACAACTCTAGCCTATTATATATTAATTCTATTTTTTTATTATTATTATTATTTAAAACAACTCAAACACACTTATAAACATTTGGATGCTGCATTAAACAAATTCTTAAAGGGAAAAATAAATAAATAAATACTCCATAGCTGATTCCAAGTGATCAAGGGCTTAGGACGTTCCAATTCAGCCCATTGCAGTTTCCGCCAGTAGTGGGCACTCGTGCAACGTAAGCAAAGCAATGACGTACATCCGAGTGAACGAGAAGGAGGGAAGTTAGCGAGTGAAGGGCATGACAATTTTGGATTGGAACAGCACAAATCGCCCATTCTACAGGAAGATGCGTCACGACTCACACGCCATCATCGTGACGAAGAACGCAGTTTCAAACGCTTGGTTCAAACTCGCGGCTTTTTTCGTTTTGTGCCTAAGTGTAACGTTATGCATATTTGATCAAGGTTTTATAGTGCTTTAAACCTGTTGGTAGACATGACAGATGTCAGAGCGCTGAGTGTTTTTCAAGAGCGGGTGAAATCTTTGTTCGGCTCGTTTCTTGATGTCCTGCTGGTTGAAATTACAGAAGCGTATAGAGAGAGTTTCGCAGACAGCATGTGCATAAACCACTGTAAGTGTCATATCCTGACAAACAAAATCTAATTTTTGACAGTTGTGAATATATTTAATTGTGGTTATTAATGAATGTAGTTGCCTACTTAGTGTATTTTGGTGGGAACTATGGTTAAACTGAAATGTTCTCAGTAAAAAAAAAAAAAAAAGAAAGAAAGAAAAAGAAATAATAAACTGTGTTAAAATTCCCAACAGGGAACAATAAATATGCAAACAATAGGCAGTGCCTAAACGTGATAGTTCACCTCAAAATAAAATTATGTCATTATTTACTCACTGTGATGTAATTTTAAACCTGTACGTTATGACTTTGTTTCTTTTGCGTAACATAGGAATGTTTTGGGTGTTTTTGTCCATACAGTAAACGTTAGTAGGGTCAAAAACAATGCTGCACCCCATTAACTTTCACTGTATGGGCAATATACTGAATTCAGAAGTTTTTTTTTTTTTTTTTTTGTTCGGTGATGCTTTATGTAAATCATAGTTTAGTTTATTTATTTATTTATTTATAGCACAATAAAACAACTGCTGCTGTAAAAAACAACACCAATCAAAACAGTAAAATAACATACAAAGACATTTTACATAATATGAAAAACAAGCTCAGATCATGCCAAAATATTTCATAAAACTCTAAACCATGACCAGTTGTTTCTTTATATAAACGATAATAAGCATTCGCATAATTTGGGTACGCACAAAGTCAAATTAGAGTAAATAAGGAGTCAGTATTCTCCACACTCATCAAAAACAGAGGAAAACATGAAAAAGTTGGCACAAATTGTGTATTAAAGGCAGGTGAAATCGTTGTAAATATTACTGTAGTGATATGTAAGTGTCTTTTGCATGTTTCATCATTTACTGATATTTCAAAATGCTTCCCAACATTTTGACAAATAATAAAAAAAGAGGTATATTGTTTTTTTCTGCTTAAGAAACATTCACACAGTAAATTATGCTATAAGGGGATTGGAGGTAAAAAAAGAAAAAAAAAGAAGAAATGACAAATTCACAAAAACTGCTAATGTCACCCATATTTTAAAACTCTGTAGACTCATTCAATTCAATCTATTCACATTTATTTGTATAGTACCTTTCACAACTAGAGGTACTCGATGCATATCGTTTCAAAGCAGCTTTACAGAAAATCCATGCGTCTATATTACAATTTAGAGTAATCTGTTGTAAATGTACAGTTCTAAGATAATACAAATCATTCAAATAACATCATTCAGAAAAGGTGAAAGATAAGAGAGAAGCAGTTGTTAGCATTACAGTGTTTGTTTCTGAATTTATGCTTTTGTTTGAAGAAGGTCACCTTAATGTTATCTCACAAACTTTTTTTAAAATTTACTTTCCGTTTTAAAAAGAAAGACGGTCATATTGCTTACCACGGTGAGTGAATAATGGTTGAACTTTAATTTTGGGGTGAACTATCGCTTTAAACATGATTGATCATTACTGAAATCTGAGTGAATTCAAGGGCTTCAATAAAATAAAATGAAAATAAACATGAAATTTTATGTTTTTTTTTTTTATATAAATGACATTTTATAAAATTTATACAATTATGTAATTTTATGTAATTCAAAATATTTCTGAAATTCTTGTTTTGCAGGTGAACAATGTGCCAGTAATCGGCTTGAGTGCAATGACAGTAAGGTAAATTTGTCCTGTTCTGACGCTGTTTTCTGTTTTGTGATAGTTGTTCATGAGTTTCTTGTTTGTCCTGAGCAGTTCAACTGCCCACTTTTCTTCAGGAAAATCCTCCAGGTCCCTTTTTTTGGACCCTTTCCAGTGGGGCTGTCACTAATGATTATTTTGGTAATCGGTCGGTTATTTTGACGATTGAGTAATCGAATTACCCTGGTAATCCAGAGTTCTCGCGAGAGTTGAATTTGCTCAGCGAGTTACTCTGGTGTCGAGTAATGGTGCTCATTAAATATGCCCCTCGATCTGAGCTGCACCAATCACATCGGGTTATCTGATATAGGCGGGCCAGAGGCGAGCTAAACAGATGACGACAGCGCTGTGACGTCGAAGTCATTAGTAAACATTGCAAGATGGCGATGGATGAATACCAGTTGTTTGAAACGGCTTTGGCTGCTACAATGAACGAGTTAGACTTGGCTTTTTATCTAAAACAGGAACAGAAGACGCCGCTCGAATCGTTCCTTTGAAAGAAGGATGTTTTTGCTGTTTTGCAACCGGATACGGTAAGAGTCTAATCCATACCTGTCAACATTTGGTTTTCAAAATCCGGGAGATTTGTGCGGGGACCGTTCGGTGCGGAGGGGGTTTGGCGAATAGCAAGAGGTAGGCTCATGCTGTTAAGTGTACTGCGGGGACACCGCCTTCACCTGCCATGTCTATCGGCTCGCTTTCGGGGGGTTAAACTTTACGCGACTGCGCAACTGGGTTATAGGTTGCCAGGTTGAGGTGACAAACGGGTTGAAATTGTATATGGTGTGTGGATTGTGTGAATATAATGCATTTAATACAAGATCTGGAAACTGGTCAACATTAGACAAACATATTGGTCCGATTACTCATAAAGGAGTTTGGGCCATGCAAATTACATAGAGAAATAACAAACCGGGAGGGGTCCGGGAGATAGGGCTAAAAAACGGGAGAAACCCGGGAAAAACGGGAGTGTTGACAGGTATGGTCTAATCTACCAGTTAGCTCCGCTGGTAGCTAAGCGTATGGGGTTTATTGTTGTGATTGGTCGTAGTGTTATCCTATTGCGTGCAGTGAGATTTTCAAATGCATGCTTGGTGCCGCCCCTCGAGCTGGCCGATTTTCATTAGTCGACGCCAGACCATTAATCTTTTAGATTTAGGTCTGGATTTCCAGGCTATAATCGAATAAGTGAACAATAGCCTTTAAAATGACTTAAAGTGTTAGTTCAGCCAAAAATGAAAATTCTGTCATCATTTACTCATGTTGTTCCAAACATGAAGACACAAATGAAGATGTTTTTAATGAAATCTGAGAGATTTCTGTCCTTCCATTGAAAGTAGGGCTGCTTCAAACTAAAGACTTTTGTAGTCGACTAGTAGTCCTTCTTTAAAGCCATTAGTCTAATAATCGTACGTTTATATTAATTTAATTACTTAAATCTATACCGCGGAGAATACTAAACCAGAATGAGCCTTTAATATTGGCAAAATTTAGACATTCAGCTGTTTGCAATGAACAAATCAAACAAAAGTAAGTAAACTATTTCAACACAACAAATGTGGCAATGGGTTTCCCAAAATTCAACTGAAAATGCTATGCTATATTATGATTTTTAAATGGTTAAATATATCGTGCAGCCGTAGAAAACGGTCTAATAATGCAGATCATGGATTCTCGTCCATGGAATGCATCACTTCCCGTATTTTGCCAGTTAATCGACACTGGTTAATTGTAATCAAGGATTTTTTTATTTAAAATTGAGCACTCGAATTTAATCAAAGAATCGTGACAGCCCTACTTTCCAGCAATGACTATGACTTTGAGATCCATCTTTTTGCACTGAGGACAATTGAGGCCCTTATACACAACTATTACAAAAGCTGCAAATATTCACTTATGCCTGGAAGGCAACACAATTCATTTGTGATCTGGGGGGTGTAAGATGTATAAACTTATACAATTAAAGTAGGCATTGATGGCTCCATGAAGAACCCTTTACATTTCTGGAATCTTTTTCTTTAGATGAATAAAATGTTCTTCATACTAAAAAATGGTGCTTCTTTTAAGACCTCCATTCTTAAAAATAAAGGTTCTAAAAGTTGTTTTCAGAGGGGCTTTCACACCAGATGAACGTTTTCGTAGTTCCTACAACTATTGGCGGAAGTACCTGCTTTTAGGCATGTTCGCACCTCAGGAACTGCAAATGATTTTAGTTATAGGAACGCCTTTTGGGGAGACTTAATTAGCTCCTACTTTAGAGTAGGGTGTAACCCAGCACAATAGGAACTACCAGTGACGTGTAAGTGTACATTGAATGGCCGAACGCATGCCATACGAAACACCAGCACCCACCATTTTTAAAAAGCTGCATATGGCTTGTCATTAGTTTAAAGAACTTTTTATACTTGATCTGACTCAATAAATTCACTTTTCTGGCTTGTCGTTGGTCTAATGTAATTGAGTTTAGTTGTCTTGAAGTAAAACAATTTGTTTGGGTGTAATTTAAACTAATTGCTTTAAATCAAATTAAAATTTTACGTCCACGTCCAAACCACGTGACTACTGACGTCATCAAGCTTGGGTCGAGAGAATTTTCTGTTCGGCCACCATCTTGTTTTGCTGTATGAAGACCGTTGCGGATACGCAATTTCCACAGTATTGGTGAGTAATCCTAAAAATAAGTTTTCATTAAGTTTTATCACCGCTGATATACATTTGTATAATATTAAAGTAGAAGTCAATGCATTCATGCATGTGTTTGGTTGAATATCTTTTATTTTGGTCAGAGTCATCTGATATTTCAAGTACAGTTAGCTAAATTATAACTGTCAGGCCTAATAATGATGGATAGCCATTAATAAATACTTAAGTAGTAACGTTAGATAATTTGTGGACTTTTAATTAGGCCTACATTATTTATTTGGGTTTTTCATGCATCGAAAATTACAAGGCGGCCGCCTCCGTCTAATGTCGTTCCCGATCCGGCTGTCCTCAAAACTCAGACAGGCTCAGATTAGGCCTGTCGCGATAAATAATCAGAAATATATATCTTTGTTACTCAATCATTCACAAATTCTAATATAATTATTTAGGTGGTGTAAAGCCATTTCATATCTTGTTGTGAGGGACAGAAGAAATTTTACATCGTTAAATTAAAGTTTACGCAAACTCGACTTCCCTCCGCTGCAGCTGTCAATCATTCTCCATTCAGCATTCAAACAGCGCGTCGTGGTAAAACTCCTCGTCTACCAAATTTAATAATCGTGACAGCCCAAGTTCAGATACCTATTTTCCAAGCAGGATTTTACCTCCTTCTACTCATTTTGATCCAGGAAAAACCCTAAAATAGTATATAATTGTTACTATCGGTAGAGATTGTATATAATACATTGCGTATCTGCATTTCGTTCATTGAGTGGATTGCATAAAGTTTCTGACATACGATTGATGTAGAAACATTGGTGAATGAGAAAAATAAAGTAGCAAGAGTGGTTAATACTTTAAAATTAGTCAAGCAACAGTTAAGTTGGTGTGATGATCATGCTTCAAATCAAATGACAAGTTTGCATTCTGTTTAAGCCACGTGACCACGGACAAAATTCTTATCGACCATCATCTTCTTTTGCTGCAGGATAACCTCATGGTGGACACAAAATTACATATGGTGAGTAATCTTACAAATTAAGTTAAGTTTGTTTCTATCATACATTTATAATCACATGAGGATCAGTTAACTGATTAATGCAAGTGTTTTATCAAATAATTAAAAGTTTGTATTCAAAGTGGACATCAGAGAATTTACACTTTATCAATATATTGCACAGCACTGAATTGAGTTCTTTTTAGTGTCATATGGCGTTTGAATGGTCATAGATATTTTATTTTAATTGAAAATGTCTACCTTGCCAAGTATTCAGAGAATTGTTTCTTTTTTTTTTGCTTGTGTGTCTTTCAGATTGGCCAGAAAGATGAAGCACAGAGAGAACTTGGACAGTTTTTGTGCTCTGTGAAAGTGATGGTCTAAGCACTCCCCTGGACATCAGCATTGTCATTGATGGTATTGAGGTTTTACATGAGTTGTCCTCAGTTGCATCTGCTTGTGCCATGATGTTTGGAATCACGTACTGAGAACGTGAGGTATCCTGAAGTACTTAAATATATCTTTGAGGCCTTTCAAAAAATTGTCATGGACATAGCGAAGATGCAAATGGATTTTAAAGGGTTAATTCATCCAAAAATGAAAAATTTTGTCAGTATTTACTCACCCTCAAGTTGTTCCATCCCCGTAAGACTTTTGTTCATCTTCTTGACGTGTTCACGAGAGCAACACAACGCATGCGCAAGAACTGAGAAGATGCCGCAGATGGGTCTCGATGTAGTGTTTAAAATGGTTGTAAAGTGTGCATTTACTGGATGTCCGAATCGTGAGAAACCAACGAGAAAACGTATAAGTTCCTTGCCAATGCTGCTAAATGAATGGCTTACCTTTCAACCTTTTCCCATCAAATGATCGTGAGCGTCATCTTCTCAGTTCTCGCGCATTTGTCGTGGCGCTCTCGTGAACTCACTCAGACCCAAACTCAAGAAAATTAATAGTTGAATAAAGTCGTAATTTTTGTTTGTTTTTTGTACACAAAAAGTATTCTCGTCCCTTGATAAACTTAAGGTTGAGCCACTGTAGTCACTTGGACTATTTTAACAATGTCTTTACTAACTTGTCTTGGCCGGCAGAATGAAATTACCTAGCAACCTATGAAGGAGTGAGACAGCTTTCAGATCTCATTAAAAATATTTCAATTTGGTGAACTAACCCTTTAAATGTTCCTGCATGTCATGTCTTTTAAGGAGCTTTCAATGTTTTTTTTTTTTTCAATGAATTGATGTTACACTGGATGATTTATCAATGCCATTTTAAGGGCTTTTCAATGTTTTCTGTTACATTCAATTAATGCAAGATAATCTGAAATGTCGAGTGACAATTTTACTGTAGCAAATGGAATTGATGTATACATTTATTGATGGATGTTTTTTGTTTGTTTTTTTGTACAAAATGACATTGTTGACGGTTTTATTATTGAATGTATTTTTTTTATTTATTAAGTCATGCACTAAAACGGTTTCAGTATTGACTTTTGTAAATCAAATGAATTCTTCATCAAATGTTTTTAGAACAAGTGGAAATTCTGGTTTCTGTGAGTTTGTTGGAAGATTGCACTAAATAAACAGTTAAATGTTTGATTCCAGAGTGTAAAAGGCTTATTTTTTCAGAAAAAATTTCGGTGATATTTCATGTTTGTAATTTTGTTTTGTATTTATTTTGATATTTAATATATAAAAGTTTTAAAAATGAAGTTAATCCAAATAATAATTTATAATTTAATGCTAATTAAACAAATCTCTTTGGTTGAAAGAGTATTTTTACTTTCAGTTGACTATGGAAATGTGATTTGAGTAAATGAATTTTTTTAAGTTGAGATAAAGTAAACCGATTACTTGTAACAAGTTGAAGTAATTTTTTTACTTTGATCCAACGACTCATTTTTTTCAGTGTGTGTAAACAAACAGTTACATATACCTACTCCTTGAACTAACTTCACGAACCCTTAAGTCCAGGCACTTCTCAACCTATCACTGCATACTCCATCCTCAAGTTGTTGATGTTGTTAAATGCCACAGTTAAATGATGTCACTGTCGACTGGCTTACGTTCCTCCTGGTGGTGTGAATGCAACCAGGAAAATGACCCTAGCGAAAAATGTAGTTCTCATGGGACCTCCCTGGTGGCTAGTTTCTATAACAGAGTTCCTATAACTATGGTGCGAAAGTCCCTAGTGATGCCATAGATAGAAGAACCATTTTTGGTTCCTCACAAAACCTTTTAGTGATCAGTTCTTAAAAGAAGTAAGTTTTTGTGTGTGTGTGTGTGAAACATTTTAATAATCTGAATCTTTATTCACTATAAAGAACCTTTTTTGCATTAGAAAGGTTCAATGAATGAATGGTTCTTCATGGATCCATCAGTGCCATTAAAGAACCTTTATTTCTAAGATATTGTTCACTGAAAAGTTATTTTATGGCATCAATTATATGTCAAAAAGCCTTTGAACCTTTTTTTTTGTGCAGTCTGGCTTAAATAATACTTGACTTTGCACAGTCTGCATTGACTTTTTACCCAATATCTAATTGGAATAATATTGTACCGTCAGCAGTCATATAGGTCAAGTGAAATCCATGTAAAGGGCCATTTGGCTTCACTTTTAACTTTACTCTGTGCATCTGGTTTAACTCCTTTATCCACTATGTTTGATTGCACAATAATTGCATCATCATAGTATATGATTTTCTTCCTTTTTTAATTCTTTTTAATTGTCTTTTGTCCTGCAGTCTCAGCAGAACAGTGAAGTCAGAGTGGAATCTGAAGAGTCCCAGCCATTAATGAGCTTTCAATGTAGTGACACAGTCACTCCATTGCAGTTGACGCACAGGGAATCTGAACAACCAGAAGTAGAACCAAACCAGTCAAACACCCTGAAAATTCTCAATCCGTATCCAGTTCAGGTGTCATCTCCTATATTAACAGCACAGTTAAAACAGGATGACATACAGATAGCCATTGTAGAAGATACAATGATACAAACTACAGAATCCATAAATGACAATGAAATGCAGACATTTCTGGAGATTCCCACCATACCCGTCGGAAAGCCTGAAGAAGGGCCGCCAACTGTTGATCATCAGCCAGAAACATTGGGCAAGACTGAACCAGAGCCCGAACAAGTCATTAAACGAGAAAATGAAGATGTTGCTGTGACGACTGAAGAAGAAGAACTAGAAACTGGATGTCAAGAGGAGACGCAACTGTGCCAGACCTCATGTGAAAATACTCACGCTCAGATGAAGCCTGAAGATGGTGAGCTTCTTGAACCAGTAGAGTTAGACCAGAGCACCTCTTTTCAACGAGAGGATTCATGTCTTCACTGGAATCAGTCTTCTTTTGGGGTTTATTTTGGCACTGTACGAAGCCAGACACCTCAGAGCCATCTTGTAAAAATGGAGTCACAGGAAATGCTTGAACCTTTACAGAGGCTGGACAACTATCAACTGTCCAATCGCTCTTTGACGCCTCAACTCAGGGGGTGTTTAAAACCTTGCTTTGTACAAATCCAGAAGGCTGAAATACTGCAAAAATCCATAAGCCAGTCTAGACAACTGCATGTTTGCAGTATCTGTAACAAATTCTTTATCTACAAGAGAACCCTAAGAAGGCACAAACGCTTCCACACCGGCGAGAAACCCTACAGCTGCTCGCTCTGCTCCAAGACCTTCATCCTACGCAAAACCCTCCGTCAGCACAAAAAACTACATTTAAGGAGACCGTACAGCTGCACTCAATGTGGCAAGAGGTTCAAACACTGGAGAAAGCTACGCATCCATTGGCGTTCTCATGCCGGAGAGAGTCCGTTCAAGTGTAGCCTTTGTGGGAAATGTTGCAAGACTCTAAAGAGCCTTGACCGGCACCTGGCTTATGTTGACCACACCTGACTTATCGAGAGAGGAATCAATTGTTTTAAAAAAGATGCAAGGACATCTTTGTATTGTCATTTGTGTGTGAATATTGTTGCACCATTTTGTCTCAATTATAACTAAGTGGAATAAATGGGTTGTATGTGTTCTTTATTGATTAATTGTTTCTTTTAAATGACAAGTAACAAAAACTTACATTCAGTAAAGAATGTTGGTCTGTAAGGGTTTTCTTTTCTTTTTTTCTTTTTTTTTCTTTTTTTTGTTAATGTATTGAGGATTTTCCTGGCCAGTCCACAGAATACACTCTAAAAACAAATGTTTTGGCTCAAGAAAAATAATAATAAATATAACGCAATGTTTTGCATCAATATTTTTGAGTTATAACAACTTCTGATTAAATTGTTCAACCAACAAACTACATTAAGTTAGAAGGAAATTAATTTGTTGCAATGCTCATAAAAATTAAGTTGTTCCAATAGTTTAGTTTCAACATAATTAAAATGGAGTGGTGGCCCTGGAACCCATTAATCTTACCTATTTTAGGTCAAATTAACAGCATAGCACATACTTTGTACCTTATTTATCATGCAAATTTTATGAACATTGCTTATTCTTTATATAAAAATGATTTTAGTTTAATCAACAAAAATGTTAGACTTGTAATTTAAATCTAATTCAAAATCATAAATTTAAAAACTAATTTATTATCTTAAGTTAACATAATGAGTGGATTCAACAATTTATAATTGTAGATGTGTCAAGATCAAACATACTTTTGATGTATTTTAACCCTTTGTGCACTGTTCGATTTCTGGGTACGGCCTTATTGGAGCGGGTCAAATTTACTAATTTACAAATCCTAATTGGATTCAATAAAATTGTCCAAAACTCACACTACTTACTTCTACAGTACTTTTCACACATTACAAAGAATAAATATCTGAATTTAAATGTTTTTAACCATTATTTTTAAGACTGCCCCTCACCCACATCTGTGTGATGTTTGCGATTACACATTTAAAACAATGCTATCTTGACTAACTATAGATCATTTGAAAGCTTTCAGACTAGTTTTCATATTTGGTGCCTGTTTTTTCAAAAGAAATGACAGCAATAGATACATTTCGATAGATCCTCCGTTTGTGATACGGTGCCAAACACGCTCTGTTCTTTACATATGTTTTAATGCATGTTTTAGAGATTGAATTTAATATTTATGTTACACCCCTACTCTTTTTCAAAGGGCATCCTGGACCAATTTGTCCTCTGTGCATCATCATGGCCTCCTTATTCATCCCCATATATTTATACTGATTGGCTTCATCACTCCGTCTCCTCTCCATCAATAATTATGCCCAAATTACTTCTGAATAGTATGTCTATAAATATTTAGAAAATTGTGGAAATATATGGTTCAGATCACTTAAACCATATATGGAAATCAAAGAGTCCTTATATGGTCACCAGTGAAGCCTGGATTTCATCTAGTGGGAAAGTTTGGGACTTGCCCAAAAAATCTTACTTAAAAGCATTTATTTTTAGATGTTGTGATGGATTTTTTAATGAATAAAATAGCAAACTGTGTATCAAACTAATCATAATTCTAACATCTAACCTTACTTCTCCTTTAGGCCTAACATTATAACACTTGAACAAAATGTAGGCTACTCTGAACCAA
Source organism: Abramis brama (assembly GCF_963993115.1). Taxonomy (NCBI): domain Eukaryota; kingdom Metazoa; phylum Chordata; class Actinopteri; order Cypriniformes; family Leuciscidae; genus Abramis; species Abramis brama. Next base: position 50,222,852 of record NC_139965.1, on the reverse strand, counting down.
TGGAAAATTCTGGTTAGATGCTGGCTAGACAATTTCAAAAATATAAGTCTAGAATATTCTCATGACATAGTGAGTAATCAACTGAACTTCTAACCTTTTCCATTTTATTTTATGATTTGAGATCTAAGTTGCTTCTACCTAGTAACAGAAGGGTTTTCGAACCAATCAATTTGTAGGGAAATGATGTAATGTCTCATGTCACTTTTTCTATGCTCCTATTCTATAAAAACTATTGTATTATTTTTGCTGGTTGGATTCTCTCTGAAATTTGTCTGAGATCCCCCGGCCGTGATTAAAGCATATTCGAAGGCATTGTCTGGAGTCTGTCTGCTGTGCAGCAAGTTAGTTAAGCTTACTAGACATTTTGATAGTGTTAGGAAAAGGGACAAGATGTCATCCAACTCGAAGCCAGTTGTCAACTGTAGACGCAGAGCTAGAATATAAAGATTATTGGGTGTCGATTGGAGATGCCCCAGATATAGATATTAAGTGTCGACTGTAGATGCTTGGGTGTCAATTGGAGACGCCCCAGGTAATTTTGAGTCAGGTGCAGAAAGAAGAAAAATCCACCACAATGTTAACCTAAAATTTGGCACAGAACTTGTTCAGATGTTTGGCTTTGATTTAGAGTTAAACATGCTTTGTAAAATACATATTTTGTAAAAAAAAAAAAAAAAAAAACTTTTACAACTTATAACTTTTACTTTTATAACTTTTTTTTTTTTTTTTTTTTACAGGTTTACAATAATCTGACATTTCGCCTTTAAAAAGATATACCAAACTTAGGTCTGTGCTCTGCCTGTGCTTGAATTCCGAAGTATTCAAGATTATTAACAATTTAGGTTGGAAAAGTAATTTTCATTTGCATGTCTATGCTCAAAAAGTGGGACTGAAAGTTAACAGGTTAAACAGTTTTGTTTTCACAAACTTTGAAAATAAAAAGTTGTTAAACTCAGCAAGACACTGGCACTTCAGGACTAGTTGAAGAGCTCTGACATACAACAAAGAAATTTTATTTTGTGTCTGTAGTTGCTGAACATCAAGATAATTTACAAATGTATGCATTTCACTACACATCAGCATGTTGAAACTTTGCATGCATGTTCATGGGGAAAGAGTCACGAAATTTCAGGAACATTTTTGGTATAGTTGCTATAAAACATTAAAATATGTGGGTCAAATTGACCCATGAACATCACAAATGTAATACAAATTTTGTGTGTATATGTCAAAACACATGTTCATGATCCTAAATGAGAAAAAGTCACAAAATGTCAAGAAAAAAAGAAAAGAAAAAAAGGTTAACCAGTATTTCCCACAACTCAAAGATCATAACTGGTACCATGAGGACAATCCAGCAATCAAAGTCCAAACTGGAAAATTCAACACTGAAGGTTAAGTGAGGAAGACTGGATGGGCAAGACCAGACCAGGCCTAGGTTGCTTTCAATATAATTTTATTGTTACATATTTCAAGTACTTATAATCTTTAGGATAATACAATTAATGTGAAAACCAGTGGCCTGAATCAAATCAGCATTTGAGTCCAGTTGAACAAGAACAGCTATATAAGATAAATTATGCACAATACTGATCTAATTACCATGAGATATACTTTTTCTTAATAACTCAGTTTGGACTTGGTGTACTGTTTTACAACAGGCATGCATTCTGCATGCAAAGTGACCACTTAAGATGTGCACAGCAAGTGATACTTGTAATATTATTTTATTGGAATAAATGTATAGATACTACAATGGATAACAAATACATCTTAAATGTCTATGTGAATAATAAAGTGAGTTTCCCACAGTATTTGTTTTCCCTAACTGAAGGAGATGAAAATGTAGAAGTCAAATGTCTTCAGCTTATCAATGGGGAGGTCTAGAATTATTTGTAAAATTATTGCTGTTAGAGATGGGAAACAGATTCAGATCACCCTTCACAAACCAGAAGGTGTGTACAAACAGTTGTCCTTCTACCTTGGCTTCAAAGTCAGAGGACCTGTTTCCTACAACATCAATCTGTAAGTTAAGTACTACTTTATATTTCAGACTAATAAAACAGGTTTCATATTTGCCAAACATTTGTCAGTAATGAAGTTTGATTGTGTTAAAAATGTATTATGGTATACTGTATCAATTTTACTATTCAGTGTAATAGTTATATTTGAATTGTATGATTTAACTGCTCGACTAGCTCAACTGCTCAAATGTCACATCCAGGACAAAACTTTCCTTGAAATCCAGATTGGCTTCATAATAAGCCTCTTTTGTCTCTTTTTTGAGAGGGAGAAAGAGACATCACCACTTTAGTATGAGTTAAATCATGGTAAATAATTTAGACATTTGAGAACATTGTCAGAGGAATGTAGAAGATGTATAGGGAAGAGAGATAAAAAAAAAAGTTAAAATATATTATTTATAATGCTGGTGGTGATTCGGCAAGTTCAGAATAGTTTTAATTGTGTTTACCATTAATATTGTTTCAGTTAGGAGCTGCAGATCAGTTTGACGTAGTTTTGAGTGAACCAGTCTCTGCAAACCTTTTCTTTTCCCAAAGAAGAACAGAGGTAGCGTTTGCAAAGGTATTTTAGATACTTCCTCTAGTATGGACACAGTTTTCAAGGTTTGGAGGGTTTGCGATTCCTGGCAGCACTTCATCAGGCCAAAAGAGCAAAATGATCAAGAGGTAAAACTCTGGGCTTCTACTTTGTTCTTCACTCTTCTATTTTTTTTATTTTTTTATTTTTGTTCATTATCAGGTTGTTGTTTTTTTAAATTGCACTTCAATTTTGTTCATGTATACTGATGTCAGATTTTTGGAAATCAAGTTGACCCCCAAAATACTTATTTTTTCCCCCTCTCTCATTCAGAATGCCTTTCCCAGCCTGCATTCCCTGTATAAACTTTAACTTGTAGCACTCTACAACATCATTATAAAGGTTCATTTTTATTGATCCTTGGTCTTGAGAATACCAGGTAACATTCAAAGAAAGACAATATCTTTGTATCCCACACCTAGTAGCCCAAGACTGGTTGCCCACTGAAGCTAAGTAGGGTTGAGCCTGGTCAGTACCTGGATGGGAGACCTCCTTGGAGAACTAGGTTGCTGCTGGAAGAGGTGTTAATCAGGCCAGCAGGGGGTGTTCACCCTGAGGTCTGTGTGGGTCCTAATGCCCCAGTATAGTGATTGGGACACTGTGATGGGGACATTTTGTTTGAGATTTGTTTTTTGACTTATTAAGGATGCCAAATCATAAATGCCCTTGCAAATCTGGAGAGAACCAAAATAGCCCATTATTGAAATTAGTGTCGTCTTCTGACTTCAGCTGTTTGATCTTCAGCTGTAAAAGCGTTAATAGCCGACCGTGCAATGTCCAAAACTGGGTCTATGTTTGTGCAAGTTCTTTTTTTTTTTTTTTTGACTTGGTGATTTTTGTGAACTTGTCCCAAAGTGTCCCTAATATGGGATTTTTGGGGATCTCTTTTAAAGGCACACTATGCATTTTTGTTTTTCTCAAACAGCGACCCCTAGAGTCGCTGTGGAGTACTTGTATTTAACGTTACTGTTGTAGATACCACTCACGCAGAGCAGTCTCTGCACTCTTCCGACCACGCTTTCTTCGTTTTCTTCGTCGACTCTGCCATGATTTACGTCTGAAATGCATGCTAATGTCTTCCATAGAGGCTTCTTCATATGTTGTTGATGTATGTGACGTCGTGCTGTAAAGCAAGTCATGATTCTCGCAAGATTTGTCGGGGCGCCACCTCTCAAACTTGCATTGCTGGTTTTGCCAAAGTCTTGACCTTAATCCAATTGAAATGTAGTGGAAGGACCTGAAGCAAGTGGTTCATGTGAGGAAACCCACCAGCATCCCAGAGTTAAAGCTATTTTGTACTGAGGAATGGGATAAAGTTCCTCCAAGTCATTCTGCAGGCAGGACTGATCAGTAGTAACCAGAAATGATTAGTTGCAGTTATTGCTGCACAAGCAATAAAAACTTTTTTTTTGTTTACTTTAGGACTGGAAATCTGATGTTTTGGGTCATATTTATGCAGAAATATAGAAAATTTAAAGGGTTAACAACCTTTCAAGCACCACTGTATAGTTTATCAACTATAAAAAATATATATATTTTCTGTGAAAAGAATATAAAACGAGCACATACTCTTAATTTTGGAATTTCAAATGTTACTTATTCTTTATGTTGAACTGTTTGTAGCATTGCTCGTTTGTAAGTTGTTATATGAACAAATGCAGCATTATAAACATTTATTATAAAACAAATATGCTAGGTATGCGTTACAGTACTTCAATGTCATACTTATTTTGGAACATTTGTAGTTTTTCTTCACTTCAAAGAACAAAACAATAGTTTATTATATCAAAATCAACATTTTCTCAAGCATATCTGGGTCTAAAGCCATCATGTGCTGAAATTTTAGGGACTAAAAGTGTTTAGGGACAAAAACAGAATAATTTTAAAGCAATTCTGAAGTCCATAAATGTCCATAAAAGTCTATGGCTTTCTACAAATTAGCAGTTATTGTGCTTCTTGATCTCACTGGCTTTCATGAGCGCTTTAATGGCTCTTGCCCTCATTTCCAGCTCCAGTAATTCCAGCTGTTGAGCAGACGGCTGCTCTGTTGGAGCTGCCGGAGCATTTTCTATCGTGGCTGATTTATCCAGTGATTCTGTCCTCAAATCTTTGCTGGGTTCAGAGGACGTCAGAGCCAGAATTTCACTGACGCTTCTATCAATGTCCTGCTGAAGCTCCACTTTCGGCTCAGCTGACTGCATGAATGGGGTGGGAGGCAGAGGTTCATCTCTGAGCACTGATTCTTCAGCTTTGATGACTTTATGACCCTCAATGTCACTGTCGTCAATTTCTGCATTGATGCTGAGAACATCACTGTCTTCTCCAGAACCCGCACCTGAGATACACACAAATGCACACTTTCATTAAAGCCTGATTTTCACTCATTAAAACGTTCAGAAATAATAGTCTAAAATCTATAATAGGGCTGCACGATATTGGAAAAAACTGGCATTGCCATAGTTTGTTTTTCTGCTATATATATATATATATATATATATATATATATATATATATATATATATATATATGCTGTCACTGTTGTCACTTTAAGAGCTAATGCACTGATCCAATATAATTATACACATCTGTTTTCTTTCTCAATTGCTTATGTAAGCCATAAGCAACTGAGTCTATGAGGATACTTGATTTAATTTTGCATGCATTTGTCCGTTCAAGGACGAATAGACGATAAAGAGAACGGAATTCTGTGTTTGCGGTGCTGTGTGTGCACAGAAAACAGTTCTCTTTCGCGTCTTTGTGCGCTCAAACAGTTTAAAATCGCTTGAATGTTTAAACTGACAGGCCCTAAAACACATGCTAATGATAAACTTTCACTATGATGGTTAAACTTTGCAATTAATCCGAGAATCACATGCGTTTCGAATCATGCTGTCTGGTCCGTACGGATCACGTATCAACTACGACCCCTATACTGGACATTGCACATGCTGTGATGGGACCATTATGCACTGTTGGGTAGACAGTGCTGGGTAGTCACTGATTACAAGTAATCTGGATTGCATAATCACATTTCAAAAATTAAGTACTTGTAATTAGATTATATTACATTTTAAAATACTCAAAATCAGACTACAGTTACTTTTCTATTGATTACATGATTACGTTGTTCTCACAATGGCAGTAAATTATTCATAATTCATTGATTCTACTTTGTTATATTTTAATTTTTCCTTTCAATTAAACTCTACTGCTTATATACATTCAGGTCTTCCAGGTTTGTGGAATTGCAAACACAGACCAGTCACTAGTCATGTGCCTATCACTGAAAGCTGAGATCCACACAGCATTTGATCACTGCATTTGCAGATATTTTTTTAGTAAGTGTTTTATTTTTATTTTTTTATTTTAAAAAAAAAAAAAAAAAAAGAGATTTAATTCATTAACTTTTCATTAAACTCACGAACCCCCACAGTTCCATCATGAACTTCAGTCTGGGAGACCCTGATGTAATGTAATATTTAACACACTTCATTTGTTGATAAAGAATTGAATATATTGTCTTTCTCTTTGTATTTTTATATCAATATGGTACAAGATGATCCTATTCAAATGAATGTGATTAACAAATTAGGTCAAACGTAATCTAAAATGTAATCAAAACGTAGTCAGAATATATTACCTAAAATGAGTAATCTAGATTACATTACCAACTACAATTTTTGTCATGTAATTTGAAATCAGTAACTGACTACAATTTGTAAGTAATCTACCCAGCAACAGTCAATTACTGATTCCAAATTACATGACAAAAATTGTAATTAGTAACATGATCAATTACATTAAACATTTAATATAATCGGACTACTTTTGACCTAACTCGGTTATCACATTAATATGAAGAGGATAATGTTATACCATATTGATATAAAAATGGAAAGAGATATAAAATATATTCCATTTAGGGCTGTCACGATATCAGGTTTTTCACACCACAGACAAAATAATTCACGGTAAAGATACATCACAATATCTATAGAAAATACTGTCAAGTTCAAGAGAATAAAAATAAATATAAATAAAAAAAAAAAAAAAAAAAAACACAACAAAACAAAACTAATACCTTAAGGCTTAACCTGTTAACTTGCGTCCCCCATTTGGAACACAAATACAAGAAATGGCATTACCAAATTAAAATGCATAGTTCATGAAGCTTTTGGACTTCAAACATTGTAGACTCTTTAAAAAAAAAAAAAACTATTTTTGTCATATCCTCAGAATTAATTAAATCAATGATAAAATTCTGACATTTATGAAACACTTTAAGACCATGCTATGTGAATTCATTTAGAGACAAAAAATGCTAACAGGTTTTTTTTTTTTTTGCTTAGCAGTGTCAAAATACAATTTACGGGAATAACTTTCCCATATTGTACTCCAAAATAGCGTTATAGTGTCAGTCAAATGATTAAAATAACTTCCTTCTGTAAACTGGTGTGGCTTCTCATCACAGAATGAGGAATAATTTATCATATTTTATAGTATTCTATACAGTGATAAAGGCTATGTCGATTAGCATTGCATCATAAATATACTTTTACTCTTTATTATTTACTAGCTTTAATGTTTTGAAGCTATATTTGTTTATTTAAAATTCTTATCATGCAATTGTTTTAATTACATTTTTAATGTGTAATTATTTTAAAAAGTACTTATAATTACATATGTCTTGCTGGCTGGGGTCTGACGAGTCATTTTCTCTAAATCTAAAAAACTCCCATACTGGCAAGCTTACTTTTTTGGAGTATGGGTAGAGACTCTCCTCTGTCTTATTGGAAGACATGATTGTGCATGCTAGTAGTAGCTGCACGTGCTGCGTCTTATGCTTTACCGCCACCTATTGTATATATTTGTACATATTGTCAATTAATTGAAAAAAATATGTCAACCAGGTACTGGCGCTAGATTATTTACGTGTCCTATTATCATATGTGTACTACTCATTTCAAATATTACATGATATGGTTATTGCCAATACCAGTATATTGTCACACCCTTAATTAACATGATATCGATATTTCATGCTTTGAATATCATGGTTATCACCAATACCGGTATATCGGGACGCCCCTAAATCCATTCTTTGTTATCAACAACATAAAGTGCATATAAATATTACTTTACGACAGGAGTTCCCAGACTGGGGTTTGTGAAGGAACTGTGGGGGTTTGTGAGTTTAATGAAAAGCTATTAAATAAATCATAAAAACTTTAACAATGATAATAATAATAATAATTTTAAAATAAAACAAATCAAAAATAAAACTTACTAAAAAGATTTTTTTTTTTTTTTTACCTGCATGTCATGTGACCATTTACCAACATTAGAGAACCGTGAACTTAATTTTATTATGTATTATTATTGACTTCATTTTATTATTGACCTAACTTTAACAAAAAACCTCAAAGGGTACTTCAAGTAAATATCTCAGGTCAAAGAGGTACAGCTGACAAAAAAAGTTGGGGAATCCCTGCACTACATGTAAATATGAAATTAAATATGAAATATGAAAATAAGTTTGAAAGACAAAAGCCTTCCAACAATAGTAATACATGGTTAAATGACTGATAATATATTCAAAATGAGTCATATTTAAAATAATAGTTAATATGTTCATCAGGAATTAATTAGATATGCAATGTTTAGAAAACATTTCTTAAAAGTGAAATGATTCTGTAAATCCAGTGATCATGCTGTATTTGTCTCAGTTTTCAGTGATAGGCACATGACTAGTGGCTGGTCTGTGTGTGCAATTAAACAAAGCTGGAAACCTGAACATATATAAGTGAACATTTATATGTAGTAGGCTATCTTAAAAAGGAAAATGTAAAATATAAAAAAGTAGTAGGTAGAATCAATGAATTATTAATAATTTACTGCCATTGTGAGAATAACACGTAATCAATAAAAACATATCTGGGTCTGATTATACGATTATCTTAAAAACGTAATATAATCTAATTACAACTACTTACCGTAATTTTTTGAATCTGACCACGTAATGCAAATTACATGTAATCAGTTACTACCCAGCACTGCCATTGCAGATGCACACATTGCGATATCAATGTTAAAATAATACAAAGTGCACCCCTAATCTATAATAAATTATTTACCTTGTTTTTCTTCCGTTTCAGGATTTTCTCTCAGAGAGGAAGTGGAGTCCACATTACTGTCCTGCCTGTAAATATTAATGAACACATGATCAAAAGTTCAATAACAAGAACTTTTAAGAGTTCTAAATAATTCTAAGAGTTCTGACTTACTGACTGTCTGTTAAGTTATTCCCTTCAGGTGCTGCAGTGACTGATAACTCTTTACCTTTACAAACAAAAAATAATAATAAAGCCTTCATCACAAGAAAAAAATATCAGACTTATGGTGCATAAATATCAGTAATCACTGTCTCAGACAGAAATTACAAGCAGCATTGAGAATGACAATCGAATCAAAAGTGATGGTACGCTACAACATAAAAATACTGATGTACATTCACTAGTTATATGCATACAAATAATGTTTTCAAAACTATTAAAAACATATATGAACAAATATATAATAAGTTTAGTGGGACCAACTCGATTATAACATTTTCAATACTTAAGTGAGTCCATGGAGAAAAGTGACAGTCTGTCCATTAATCTTCAGCATGTTTGCCATTAAATATTTGTTTTGGAAACATGTTTTTATTTGAATTCCGCAACTTAAATGCAACATTGAAAGCCGTTTTGATTAAACCTTCAAGCAAATACATACAGAACTTAAGGGTCTTCGTTCCTGTCTAAATGGTTTTAAAATATGTCCTACAAACACACACGTTTGTTTCACTATATTAGTGAGGACATTGCCTAGACTTATATAAACTTTTGTGATATATAAAATCACAAACATTTTGGCCAAATTGTGCAGCCTGATAAACAAGCAAAGCAAACCTGGAGTTTTAAAAAATAAACAAAAAAGCATATTTTGAATAATATGGACATTGATCTGACTGCAGAGAAAATAACGGGTTATATAGCCTACATTTCTGTGTGGATAATGTACTCACCAAAAATAATGTTATCATATATCCGAACAATAAGTCATATACAACTAAAGATCTTAATAGTCGGGGAGCCAAAGTCTCAAAAATGGGTTGAACCTGACATGGTCTGCCATACTTTTTATTTGTGTTTTTTTCTGTTAACTTTGACCCCAAGAACCAATAATTGGATGGTCTGCTCTGCCGGAAATATCGCGAAAAAAAATTGTGCCCATTTTAGTGTATGCACCCTTTATTTTTTATCCTCAAATCCTCAGTGGGTTGGGTAGGCTGTCAAATGCATCCCAGATACACAGAAAACATGTGCTGAAACGTCCACTGAAAAAAATAACTCTTAAAACACATTTCTACATGATTTTGCATTAATTTATAATTAAAAAATATAAGGAAAAAAAATATGGCATTTTCTCACTTTTTTCCAATATTTCCATCTTTACTTCATTGGCAATCAACTATTCCCCGAAGTTATGACATCAGTCAATATGCCATTCTTTTCACCAAACAGTATACTCACTCCACAGAAAAAAAATCATAAAAATCCAACCAAAATCAATGGATCTGTGATGATTTCACTACTAGTTGATCAACAGGCTCAGAACCTCAATAGAATTTTAGGCTACTCTCAAAATTCTGAAAAACATGCTGGATATTTAACATCATGGCACACTTACGCACACACACATGATCTTAGTAATTTGAATGATTTTGTTTGGAACAACCAACCGGACTTCGAAGCTGCTCATCATTGTCTGTGGTAAGTGACAGTGACTTTAGTGAATACCGGTAGGTCTGCCCCAGCGTTTTGGGAAAAGAATGGTAATATGGATATTGTAATGGTAATTAACTGAAAGGACCACGCCAGTTTTCAAACAAGTTTATTTCTGATGATTCCTCATCCCAAACGTATCCCTGTAGCAGCAGCATTCATTCTCTACTAGTTTACTTAGCTAGCTTTAGCCATTTTAGCTAATTTCTGTGGCATCTTTAAACGGCCATAACTCCTCACAGGAATGGGGTAGACTTTTTTTTTTTTAAATGCCCAGAACAGTGTTAATTTTGTTGACACTAATGTTCGACATTATTTGTCAATGACATTTTTTTGTCATTCACATTGACGTGATTGTCAATGAACAATTAAAGTGTCAATAAATTTCCCTCATAGTTGTCATTTAAAGCTGGTTTTTATTTAGTTATCGTCTCATTTTCATCTGTGAATTGTTTTTATGTCACTGCAGTTAAATCTGTGTCTGTATTGTATGTTCAAACTTTAAAAATTGTTCATATTAACAGGTTAATTAATAGATGTTTTTTTCCGGGATTATATAATGGGTTTGGAAATTTTAGAGAAATTCTAAATTAATGCATTACAATTTAACTAAACCCATTCGATTTTAGATTTAGTCGACTAAAATCTTATTGTATTTCGTCGACTAAAACTAGACTAAAACTAAAACAATTCAGATGACTAAAATATGACTGTTGGGGAGGAATCCTTTGTGGCACACACAATGTTGTGCAAAGTACACAAATCGTAAAACTGTTGACCAGAATAGGAAAAAAGTTGAAAAGCCAGAAGGCACTTCATTTGAAGCAGAATTTAATCCTGAGCCAGACAGCAGCAGGCCTACTAAAAAAACACGGATGTCAATGCCACAGCCCATCAAAACACAAGGAGTGCTTCATTTGTGGAAGAGCACGCACGACCAGGGGGAATAGATCCCTCATTTTGATCGCCATTTAAGCAAACAAAACTTGAAAAAGCAAACAAACTTGAAGATGAAGAGATACTACACAAGATTTGTGGTCCTGATGGAAACAGGTGTACTGATATGATTGTTGAGGACCTCTGATACCACAAGGAATGCATGACCAACTACCTGACAAAGTGTCTTTGTTTACAGGAAAAGACTAGTACTGCCACCACTCCATATGATGCTGCACTGAACCAACTCATATCTCGGATAGATGAGCCCCTTTTCAAAGAGAATGCCATATTCTTTGTTACAGCTTTGAGGGATGAATTCCGTAAATACTTGGAAAGCCATGGAGTTCACAATGTTACCTCATATAGATGTTAGTCCTTGATTGCCCGCCTTAGAAGGCACTATGAAGTAGGTGGCAATAGTAAAATAATGGTTGTGCCACAGAAAGGATGTTCTAGCCTGATTTACTCAGCAGAAATGAATGTTGGCTGCATGCTCTCAAAGTTGAAGGAACTTAAGGAGAAAACTGAAGAGGCAGAGTATGAAGAAGAAAGTGATGATGAGTTGACACCAGATGACACCATAGTCTCTTCCTACAACACTGCAAAGAGAATACAGAAGGAGCTCCAGGACCAACGTAAGCAGGCCCTGAAGGAAGCAAGAGAAGCCAGAACAGCTCAAGCCAGTGGAAGTCACCAGATGCCTGGAAGTATGACTGAAGACCCATCACTGCAGCTAGAGGTATCATACATGGAGGCATCCCGAAGAGTGAGCTCTAACCTGTATAACCACCTGGCATGGATGATAACAGATGCATCTCCAGAGTTAGGTGAGGACGGCTGGGTGAAAGTCAGTCCTAAGCAGCAAGAACAAGTTCTCAACCTTGCCTAGGATGACCCCACATCAACGGTTAGCTTACCTCTACTGAAAACTCGCCAAACAGCCCTGGAATCTTCTCAGCCTTTTCAAACCAAGGAAAGCCACCTCAGTCTAAAAGATTGTCAAAAGAGTTGCTCCCTGGCTGGAGTTGAAACAGAGCCTAAGCTTCCTGTGTGTCTAGCAGAACCTCTTGACCACCTGAGCATCCTCTGGCATTTAGTGCATAGCTGCCCTACTGTACTATTGGAGGACCTGAAACCAAGTTGCGCTGCTCCAACACGAGTTCATTCCAAGCATTTCTCATCCCATATACCATCCCTGCAACTGTGATCAGCTATGGTCCCTTCTTCCCAAAGTCACCAACAAACCCAGATGTGGTTGAACAGTCTGTTCAGTACTGCATGGATGTGTCGAGAAAACATAGTCAAGAGGATGCCATCATCACATGTGACCAAGCAATCTATGAGGTGGTTCTGAGTCTGCAAAAGAAGAACAAAGAGAAGTATGCCAAACTTATCTTGCGCATGGGTGGCTTCCATATTGCTCAGAATTTCCTTGGAGTCATTGGGCATTTAATGCAGTCCACTGGAATCGAAGACATCATGGTCGAAGCTGATGTCTGTCTCCGTGGAACAGCAAACAAAATCATCAGTGGGAAAGACTACTATGCAATGCTGCATGCCCACACTATGGTGTATGCAGCCATGTTTGCCCTACACTGGGAAGCATTTGCCAGACCTGGAGTACGTGTGTGCTTAGCAACAATGTCCAGCTACTCCTAGATGCCCTGTCAGAAGAGGATGTAGAGAAGGCAATTTCTGCGTGTGCTGATGCAACTGACCAACTGAAAAAGCAGACATGTTTGATGGCTGAGTTTGATGAAGCACATACCTCACCTACCACAAAGCTATGGCTAATGTACATGGATATGGTGATGTGGTAGACGGTTCATCCATGCTGAGCGTGCAGGTCTGTGGGAGGAACACCTGGCTGAAGTGGAAAAGATGTTACCATACCTTGTAGCTGCTGGCCACTACAAGTACGTATCCTGCCTGCCCCACTACCTAGAAGCTATGAGAAGCTTGTCTACACTGACTCCAAACATCTATAGGGAATTCAAGGATGGGAAGTTCACTGTACGTCAAACAGAAGGACGGTTCAATGGTGTCTGGACAGACATGGCACTTGAAAAAACCTACAACCGTGATGCCAAGACAAAACTCTTCACTGGCATCAGTCAGCAGCCAGCGGCCATGGAGAAATATTTGAAAGCTCTTCCAGTTCTGACAGCTGTGTCAGAGCAGACAAAGGCTATGGCACACCTGGATGCGGATGACACTAAACACCACGAGGACAAGGACAGCCAAGGTGCAAAGAAGGAATGAGGTGTAAGGAAAATAACAGATGTCATCAACAATCAGATGATCAATCCTTTCACATATGAAGAACAGGAGCTGATCAACATTTCAACAGGCCACAAAGCCACATCTGCTGACTTGATCTGCGCTCGTGAAAAAGGACTGGAGGCACTGGCTGCAGAAAGAAGAACAGACAGTTAGAAAGTAGCCCAAATTAAACTTTCAAACTTCGCAGCAAAGCCAAAGAAGTCAATGTCCATGGAATTCAAAGCCAAAAAGGTCTATGAGGAGGAGAGTGCAGTTGTCCGGAACCTGTACTTTGTTCAGGACTTAGAGGAAGACAGAAAGGTGGAAGTGTTTGGCCATGAATGGACAAGTTGCCCAGCCTCCCTGTTTGAGCCAGATCCGTCCCTTGACCAAAGTCACGCAATGCGTAAAGAAAACAAGGCAGACTACCTGGCTGCAATCAAGACAGCCCTTGGCAGCTCATGGGGGGAAGTGGACAAACTACCGCCATCTGACAAGCCTGTTGTAATGGTAGTAGATGCCATGGCGTTCATTCAACGTTACCAACATCTTGGGAGCAGCACCTTCCATGAATTGCAAGGAAAGTACCTGAGGCAGCTCCTTGGAATCCTCCCAGACAAGTGTGACTGCATCCATTTTGTTGGTGATATGATGTCTCCCCTGCTGAAAGTCTGAAAGGTGAGGAACGAGAGAAGAGGATGAAGACCTGCCTCAGCAAAATGAAGGAGTACAAGCCACATGATACTCTCCATATACCTGAATGGAAAGGCTTCATTCACAATCCACTGAATAAAGCTAATCTGTTGAACTACATGGTGGAAGCATGGGCAGCTCAGAACAAGTCACTTCCTGCAGGATGCACACTTATTCTTGGTGGAATCTTTTGTGATCCTGGTCACACTGTCCTCTTGTCAGTGGATTGTCAGGTTGAGCTTCCAGAACTTTCCTGTGAGAAACATGAGGCGGCAGATACCAGAATGTTTGCTCACATTGCATACTCAGTACAAATTCTGCACCACAAACGGGCTGTAGTGGTTGCAACTGACACAGATGTGATCATGATGTGCATGTACTACATCACACACATGGATGGGCTGCAGGAGCTGTGGGTGAAGACGATGGATATCTTCCTACCTGTTCATGCCATCACAGAAGCTCTGGCGGGGAAGTATGATGTTGCAGCTTCAGATCTTACATCCCTTCTCCTCAGCACCTACATACTTAACGGATGTGACACAGTGAGCTATCTGTACAGAAGAGGAAAAAGGCGGGCCTACACAACTGCTATTAAACACCTGACAGACCTTCTGCCACTGTGCAGGTACGGTGACCCTGAGGAAAGCCTGAATGTTCAGGAAGAGGTTATAACAGCAGCACGGCGATACATGGTGTCACTCTATGGCAGGAGTGACTTTGGTGGTACTCTAGATGCACTGCGAGCCCATCTCTTTGTGAGCTTCAAAGGAGACATGCGTTGCCTTCCACCAACTGAAGATGCCTTCCTATTACACCTTCGGTGAGATGCGCCGAGGGGTGCATTTTTTAACGTGCTTCTATGTAACCCACCCTGCTGTCTCCTCAGGTGGTGAGGGTGAAGGTCTGTCCCCAGAGCAGTAAATGCAGTGTGCCACCCTCCTGATTATCCCACCTCACAGGGACCTGCACCTAGTTAATTAAGTTATGTTAAATTATTTTGTTCCGTTAAAGTTGTAATAGTTGTCATCTGAGGCAATAAAATAATGAAAGTCATTTTGCTGTATTATATTTCTTGTGTGACATTTCCATTGGGAGAACAGGGTTATGTTGAAATTAAAAAGATGCCTAGGCCATGATGCTTAATAATGTGGACATTAAAAAAACATGTTAAATATCCAGTATGTCTTTCGGAATTTTGAGAGTAGCCTAAAAATCTATTACGGTTCTGAGCCTGTTGATCAACTAGTGAAATCATCACAGATCCATTGATTTTGGTTGGATTTTTTTTTTTCTGTGGAATGAGTATACTGTTTGGTGAAAAGAATGACATATTGACTGATGTTATAACTTGGAGGAAAAGTTGATTGCCAATGAAGTAAAGATGAAAATATTGGAAAAAAGTGAGAAAACGCCAATTTTTTTTTTTGCATTAAATTGATGCAAAATCATGTAGAACTGTGTTTTAAGAGTTAGTTTTTCAGTGGATGTTTCAGCACATGTGTTCTGTGTATCTGGAATGCATTTATTGACAGCCTACCCAACCCACTGAGGATTTGAGGAAAAAAATAATTTTTCACATTTTTCTGATAAAAAATAAAGGGTACATACACTAAAATGGCAACAATTTTTTTTTCGATATTTCCGGCAGAGCAGACCATCCAATTATTGGTTCTTAGGGTCAAAGTTAACAGAAAAAACACAAATAAAAAGTATGGCAGACCACGTCAGGTTCAACCCATTTTATTGAGCTTTTGAGACTTTGGCCTCCCAACTATAAGAACTGTATCAGCAGGAAAAAGACAGCGTTTATTAATCTTAGTTAATATTAATTTCAACATTTACTAATACATTATTAAAATCAAAGGTTGTATCTGTTAACATTAGTTAATGCACTGTGAACTAACATGAACAAACAATGAACAACAGTATTTCTATATTAACTAATAAATACTGTTACAAATGTATTGCTCATTGTTAGTTCATGTTAGTTAATACATTTACTAATGTTAAATAATGAACCTTATTGTAAAGCGTTACTGCTTATAAAGCATGCTCAACTAAATATTCAGAGGGCCATGAAAGTTTTGTTGAACTGATCAAAAATGCTGGCTTTGACTGGTAACTTTTTTTTTTAAAACGCTGGCAGGGAAAGAGTTAAAATAATATGGCAAGAAATACCAGTATGCAATATCAAACAGCATGACAAGCATTTATGAGATGACACCGGAAGCCAGACACTTTCAATTTACAAATGACCACACTCAATTACGCTATTCCAATTTTCTCCAAGTTGTGCTACACAAAGCAAATGATGACATGATAAATAAGGCAACCTGTGTTAAAACCATAGACTGTAAAACAATATGGACGTAGTGTTCGTGACGTCACCCGTAGGTTTCTAAAGAGCATTTTTGAAGCCAAAAGTGGGCGGAGCCGGCCGTCGGGTAATAGAAAAAGGGGAAAAAGCCGGGATGTGCATTTATTGCATGGACGGAGAAAGCACTGACACCTGGAGGGATTTCATCTGACGGTACTTTATTTAACACTAAAAAGTTAAATAAGCATACATCTGTTCCGTGAGATCAACGGTACCGCAGAACGAGCGTAGCCTCTATAGAAGTTTTTAAATCTGAAAAATCAACGAAATTGTCAGACATCCATTAGTGCATTTTCACAGAGGAAAACAACTGAAAAACAGCGCTGGTTGCTCCCTCAATAGTCGACAACAATGGAATCCAACGGCGTGGGCGAAGGTATAATGCGTTCAGCAGCTGGAATTAGCTGAGGTGACGTGACGGCTAACAGACAGCAGACAAACTCAAGTAGTGACAGCAGAGGCAATCCACCTGTCACTCAAGAGGACACGCCCTTAATTATGCAGAACTTTAAGGCTTAATATAATTTAAATGGATGAGTTATAAAACAATTAACCCCCCTCACAGTTGTCATGAAGGGCAAAATTAGTTATATAGACCAAAACCACTTTTTGCACCAGGCTGTAAACATTTTTTTTTCTGCTGGAAAGTTTGGCATTTTAACATGGGGGAGATACAGATTTGACTCCCTTTTGCATCCAGCCTCAAGCGGCCAGTCGATGAATTGCAGTCACTTCCGTGTTGGTTTCAAGAGAGAGACAGGGAGGCTGCCGCTCGGTTAAAACACAACAAACATGACAAGAGAATGATCAATGTTTGGTTTGTGTGTTCAGACACAGGTCAAAATTCACACATCGTGAAGATGAATCGGATATTTACCCTCCAAAATCTCCAGCAGATGAATCTCAGAGAGTTCCTGCAGCTGATCCCAGCACAGTTTCTTAATCTCATTAAAAGAACAGTCCTGCAGGAAACAACAAGGTGTTTATTATAACAGCCTATACAATTTAGTTATTTTTATGTTTTACTTTCACCCACTCATTTTCCAAAGCAAACTTAAATGTTTAATTGTAAATGCTTAAAAACATAACTCTAAAAACTGATTTTGTCTACCTGACAATGGTTTTGTTACCATGATTAGTGTTGTCTTTGGTTAAGTAACTAATCAAAATTTGACTGTTCCAGACAGTGTGACAAACAATTTCAGCTATTTGAGCTGTCAAAGGAATAGTACGAAGTAAAGTGAATGGCCTGCTTTTTAAAAATGATCTGGTTCCAAACTACGAAACTAGAAAAAAATATGTAGCGCTCCAAACAGGAAAAAAGTCCTGGTACTGCAGGTCCTTGTACTACAGGTGCGTAGAGCCAATGATATATTGAAGAATGAACAAAAAGGGTGGCTAACCGTACACTGACCCACTCAAGACTGGAAAAGTCTACAAAAACATTTTTTATTTTATAAATTGCATTGTGCAAAAAGTGCAAAGTGCACGTGAGTTAAAAACAAATAGACACCAGCATAAAAAAAAAGTTTTGTAGACTTTTCCAGTCTTGAGTGGATCAGTGTGCGGTTAGCCACTCTTTTTGTTAATTCCTGGTTCCAAACTACGCCATTAAACAATTCACATTTAATGTGGCCATATAAAATTGTGATGGATTAAATGACACGACACCTGTATCATACATATTACAATTTTTTTTTATGACAAATTGGGCTGATATCAGTCTCATAATATTGTCTATGGTCTTTGTATCGACACATTCTGACACACCTGGTTCTGACACTATATTCTTTGCCAACTCCACCAAAACAAACACATACAGGCTCATCTGATCAGAGATGTAATGATGCATTATGAATGTCAGCAAAATAAAGATACCTTAAGTTCATCCGGCAGCATCTTTTTGAGTTTATTTTCTCCCAGCACATGAAAACACTGTTCCAGCATCTCCTTGCGGTCCTGTATGTAGGCACTGATGGGTTTGAATGCCTTATTCAGGTCCAGTCCACCCTCCTCCAGATCACTAGTCTCACGAGGAACCTCGGGCTCCTTCTTCTCCTTTCTGGGCTCCTTTCATATTTAACAGAAAATTATTAAACCGTACAAAATTAATACTTTATAAGAAACAAATTAAAGAAAGCAACAGTGGTCATTAATATAATATGACTTTCTTGTCATGTGAATTTAAATAAAAAAGAAAGAAAGAAAGAAAGAAAGAAAGAAAGAAAGAAAGAAAGAAAGAAAGAAAGAAAGAATCTGCGTGAGATGTTTTACTTAGAGACTAAGGATGACGTGGGTTTTAAATAAAATACATACAATTGACCTCTAGTCATGTCACAACAGGCTTTCATTAGTGAAACTAAAGACACGCAGTGGTGAAAAGGCGTGGACAGGGTTATTTTGCGGCTGACCTTAATGCATTATGCATTTGTAGGACTCAGGAGTTTACCTTTCAGACACAAAATGTATGGGAGAGTATTTAAAAGTATCACGCAAGGTGATTTACTAAGGTTTGCTCAAGTCAATTTACTGGTATTTGCTCCACTATTTAACGCCCCAAAAAAGGTCTTAAACCAGGCGGTAATTTGCGCTGCTTTTGGCATTTGCGTTGGTCATTATGGAAATGATCCGGCTGCATTTGTGTTCTTCAATTTGCGCGTCAGTAGATCACGCACAGAACTTTCCACTCCCATCGGCGCTTTTTTTTGTTTTTTAATTGCTCTCACGCTAATTTGCCCTGTTTATTAAATTTGGCCCTATGTGTTAGCTACATGAACTGAAGGAAACTTTACCCGTAACGCCAAGTAGCCTATTAAACCGTAACCAGTCTCTCTTTCTCACCACCATGCTGGATTCAATATTCCTCCTCTTCAGCTCGCCTTCATTGTGCTCTCGATCAGAATATCCCCGTTTCTTTTCTTTTTCTCTTTTCTTTCCCTCCTGCATCTTCCCATTGCTGATGGAGCGCCGTCGCATAACAATGACGTCAACAAAAACCATAGTCCAATCAGAGAAACCGAAACAAGCACGCTTCAACTGGCAGAAATAAAAGCCAAATTTACTCAACAGGGTAGCCTACACGCAGACGCGAGCGTGCACACACACACACACATATATGTTTGTGTGTGTATAATATATGTGTGTAGTTGTGGTCAGAATTAAAGGCACCCCTGGTAAATATGATCAAAGATGGCTGTAAAAAAAATAAATCTGCATTGTTTATCCTTTTGATCTTTCAATAAAAAAAAAATATGCACAAATCTAACCTTTCATTGAAGTAAAATAAATGTTTTTCTCCAAAACACGTTGGCCACAATTATTGCCACCCTTTTATTAAATACTTTTTGCAATCTCCTTTTGCCAAGATAACAGCTCTGAGTTTTCTCCTATAATGCCTGATGAGTTTGGAGAATAACTGACAAGAGATCAGAGACCATTTCTCCATACAGAATCTCTCCAGATCCTTCAGTTTCCCAGATCCATGTTGGCGCTTCTCTTCAGTTCACTCCACTCATCAGGTCAGGGAACTGGGACGGTCATAGCAGAAGCTTCATTTTGTGCTCCGTGACACATTTTTGTGTTGATTTTGATGTTTGTTGTCCTGATGGAAGATCCAACCACAGCCCATTATAAGATTTCTAGCTGAAGCCGTTAGGTTTTGATTTTTTATCTGTTGATATTTGTCAACAGATTGATCTGGGTCTAGCTTGTGAGGCAGCAACAGATGCACTTTCTGAGCTGCTAGGATTCTATTCAGGGGGTTGACTAATTTTGAGAATGCAGACGTCATTAAAAATGACATTTTCAGTTGAATTTGGGGAAAACCACTCTCAACATTTGTTGTGTTGAGCTATTTCAATTACTTTTGTTTGATTTGTTCATTGCAAACAGCTGAAAGTCTGTAAATTTTGCCAATAAACCTGATTTGCAACGGGGTTGAATAATTTTGATTACAACAATCAATTCATTCTGTTATATCTTTCACAACATAGTTGAGAATCTTCTTTTTACAAAGTTTGGTTAAAAAAACATCCTGAAACCAAAATTGGTAAATTAACCCTTTCACGCATAGTGGTCACTACAGTGGACAGCTATTAAAAATGCATTTTCTTGAATTTGCACAGGTTTTTATGGCAAAGTTGCACATCAATCTCTTCATTGGACCCTTGTGCATCATCCTATAAATTGCAATCAAGTGGCAAGCCTTTGTGTTTCGATTTTTTCCCCCTCCAAACCAAGATGGCCAAGGGTCAGTCAGACATGCCAAGTTGCTCCGGAATATCCACCCATTCCTTCTAATCTAGGAGACTCTTGTAGGTAAAAAAAATATTGCAGCATCAAGCAATATCTAATGAGTCATATCACAGTAAAATTTTCCAAGTTTTGATTTTAGATTGAGAGAAAACTCTGATTAATCACATGTCCACTGTAGTGGACGTCATGCATCAACTGCTATATTTCAGCTACAATTCATAATTATAATGTGAATATTGTTTTTGAAATTTAAAACTTAAAAACTTAATCTGCAGTGACTTTTTTTACTGTAAATAAATGTACTTGTATTATTAGAAAGTAATTTTCATTGACATTGAAAAAAGTCATGTGATTACATATGTATGACACTTGTAATGCATTACTTTATTTGTTAGATCAAAAAGTAATCTGATTTCATAATGCACGTTATTGTAATGTGTTTTTTTACTCATAACATCAAAAAGTAATCTGATTACGTAATGCATGTTACTTGTAATGTGTTTCTTTACTCATAACATCAAAAAGTAATCGGATTACATAATGCATGTTACTTGTAATGCGTTTCCTTACACATAACATCAAAAAGTAATCTGATTATGTAATATGCGTTATTGTAATGCGTTTCTTCACTCATAACATCACAAAGTAATCTGATTACGTAATGCATGTTACTTGTAATGCGTTTCTTTACTTGTTACATAAAAAAGTAATCTGATTAGGTAATGCACATTACTTGTAGTTAATTACTTGTTAGATCAAAAAGTAATCTGATTAGGTAATGCATGTTACTTGTAACACATTACTTTACTTGTAACATCAAAAAAGTAATCTGAATGGGTTATGCATGTTACTTGTAGTGCGTTACCGTCAACACTGATCATTTCAGATGAGATTGAAAAAACGTATCGCTAGGTTTTCTCAGAGGAGGGCTATGATAGAAATGTGCATGTCCATCTTGAACATAATCAGAATTATCAGCTAATAAGGGTAAATCTCCATACTCTGGTGCACTGGAGGGAGCATCTGAGTGGTTTCCACAGTTGTACCTTGACAGACTGTAGAAAAATCTGATGGAATCACGTCCTCATGTTCTGATATCAAAGATATGCGAAGTGCAACTTGTATGAAGCTGTATGAAGCCTTTGCAATATTTTGCATTTATATTTTTTGTATATATTTTATAGTTTTCACATGATTTGATATAATTGTATTGATTAGTTCGTTAAATTCATATACTTTATGTGTTTGATTATTGTCTTATATTAAATCTAGTATATCTTAAGTTTAAACCAAACGCATGCTGTCCACTCAAGTGGACATCTGAAGATCTCTTTGAAAAATTTGTAAAAAAATAAAATAAAAATCAATTCTTGTTTTTCATGCCCTAAGAGCAATAAAAACACATAGGAAAAAAATCCTGACTGAGGATATCATAATTCATGCATGAAAGGGTTAAAAAAAAAAAATATATATATATATATTTAATGTAATTTTATTGTTTAAACAACTGATTACTGGTGTCCACTACATCAGTAGACATACAGCATAACCAACAACATATAAATAAAATATATTTTTCCAAAAATGTTTTTATATTTTCTCCCCATCTAAACAATGTAGCCTAATGACATTGGTAAAAAAAAATTTACTAAATTAAAAAATAATAATAATAATTCTGGGTCTCAGGAGGATATAATATATTAAACTATACAGGGGATAATTTACAAGAATTTATATCCGTTTTGCTTTTCTATTTCTTGCATATTTTAAGGCCTCAATATAATAAGTTCAGAGTTAAATAATACGAAGTTATAGGTTTATTATGTCCATTTTATTTGTGTATTATGGTATTTTAACTATTTATATAATCACCAGATTTTGCTCCAAACACTTAGCTAACTTACTCTTATAAAAAAAATATATATATCTTTACCAGATAGCCAAATCTTTAATTTTGAGAGTTTAAATATAAGATATGTCAATGTCGATCCAAAACAATGGGTAAATATACATTCACTGTATAGATGTTGGATTCATCCGCAGACGTAGCTTAGCCTAGGCTACTATATATGGGGGAGAGGCGTCCTGTAAGCAAATGTAAAAGGCATCCTTGTAACATTAACCGTCCTTTAGTTGCTGTTCTTAAACAACCGTATTAAAGTATCCTGATTACTGAGATAAACATGTCTGGAAGAGGAAAAGGCGGTAAAGGAGGCGCAAAGCGTCACCGTAAGGTTTTACGCGATAACACCCAGGGAATCACCAAACCCGCTATTCGTCGTCTGGCTCGCCGCGGGGAAACGCATCTCCGGTCTGATCTACAAGGAGACCCGCGGTGTGTTGGTGTTGAAGGTGTTTCTGGAGAACGTTATCCGCGATGCCGTCACCTACACCGAGCACGCCACGAGAAAGACCGTCACCGTCATGTGTGTGTACGCGCTGAAACGAAAGGGGCGCACCTTACGGCTTCGGAGGTTAAATAAAAAACTACACTAACCCAACAACGGCTCTTTTAGGAGCCACACACTGTCACATAAAGATCAATGTTTTAGCCATCAATACATATAAAACGCTTTGTTTTCTAGATCGAGATTCGAGAATGAATTTCACTATAGAGTTTGTCGATAACGTTTCACCCATCGATACCAGCATCGTTTCATTCTCTTTAACCGACAGAGACCCTAAATATTATAAGACCGTGTATAACAAAATGTTTATCCACTTACTGTGGCTAAAATGTGGTTGTGTGGAGAAAAAATACTAGGCTATTAGATCAGTGGTAGCCTACTGTGTTTAACAGAAAACGAAAAATATGTTATTTTACTCAAATGGGCATTCATTTCATGTAGTTTAAACAGTTCAACAGTTTCATGAATCAATGAAGTTCCGAAGAAATCTGTTTTAAAAGGTGTCTGACCGTTATTGGCCTATTTCCTTCCAAAGTCTCTCAATGGGTCTATAAAGGGTTTTAAAATTATTACACGATGGTGCACAATATTTGTCTAGAGCCGCTCGTTTTTTTTTAGTTTTTTTTTTATCAAACTACAATAATAAAAAGAGCGGGAAATGAAACAAAGGAAACTGAGTCAGGAGGATGTTGTTCAAACATGGGGCGGTAGGCGGGGCTGTCATCTAACCGCATGTGATTGGCCCTCCTTCCGCTCGTGATGCTTAGTGTTGTCCAATGAAATACGATTTTATGGGATTCGCCCATGAAAACAGACAATCAGAAGCTCCCATTTCTCTTTGTAAATTAGCATATGGTAGTGAATAAAAGCCCCTAATGTCTTTCAAGCTCACATTGCTTCGTCAGCTCTAAGAATACAACATCATGCCTGAACCAGCCAAGTCCGCTCCTAAGAAGGGATCCAAGAAGGCCGTCACCAAGACCGCCGGAAAGGGAGGAAAGAAGCGCAGAAAGTCCAGGAAGGAGAGCTATGCCATCTACGTTTACAAAGTTCTGAAGCAGGTTCATCCTGACACCGGCATCTCCTCCAAGGCGATGGGCATCATGAACTCATTCGTCAACGACATCTTCGAGCGCATCGCCGGTGAGTCGTCTCGTCTCGCTCACTACAACAAGCGCTCCACCATCACATCGAGAGAGATCCAGACCGCTGTGAGACTGCTGCTGCCCGGTGAGCTGGCTAAACACGCCGTGTCTGAGGGCACGAAGGCCGTCACCAAGTACACCAGCTCCAAATAAAGCCTCACCTGCTAATCTTAGCTACCCAAAGGCTCTTTTAAGAGCCACCCACCTTCTCTTTTGGAGAGCTTATAATGCTTGTAAAATGATTTCATTGCTTTATTTGTGGCAGTGGTGGCCTGTTTCAGCAGGGTGTGGTTAAAAATAAAAACAAGATTAAGAATCAAGCGTTTATTTATATAAAGTTAATCAATGTAAAAAAAAAGCTGGTAAGTATGGTATTGGTATTGTATGGTAGCTAGTATTGTCTTAAACAATTTCTGAAACCATAAGCTCATCTTTTTTTCAACTCTACACACAACCATCAAACGCAAAATGTTGTAAATAGCAAACCTCATTCAAAACTACTCTTACTTCAAAAATGTAGCCAGCAAAGATTAGCCATAATTCTGAACTGAATCTACTAAACTGACTTATTGAATAATGATATGTTTGGCTTGGCTGCTTTACTGTATAATTTTAATTTGTTTATTGTGAAGCTGCTTTGAAACAATCTGTATTTTATAAAGTGCTAGAGGTGACTTAACATGTATATTCAGTATATATTTTGCATTTAAACAGAAAAGACATGTTTCTCAAACATTAAGTTTTTATAAAAAGATATACAAGAGGGTAATTTTTTTTTCCTGAAAACACTGAGTTTTGATTTCTAATTGAACAAATTAGGTATTTAAACCATAAACAAAGGCAAGAGGGTAAAAATATTTTTTTCTGAAAACATTTCAATTTCTAAGTGAATAAATCAGCTATAAATGTTTTATTTTTTAAAAAAACATTGAGTTTTGATTTCTAAGTGAACAAATTGGGTATTTAAACTAAAAACAGAAATGCAAGAGGGTAGAAATATATTTCTGAAAACACGAGTTTCAATTTCTAAGTGAATCAATCAGCTTTAAATGTTTTGTTTTTTGTTTTTTTTTAAACATTGAGTTTTGATTTCTAAGTGAACACATTGGGTATTTAAACTATAAACAGAAATGCAAGAGGGTAAATATATTTCTTTCTGAAAACACGAGTTTCAATTTCTAAGTGAATAAATCTAAATGTTTTCACACATGATCATTGGGTGTAGGTTATCGGGAAATGATTGTGGCATTTGAATGGCAGTTTTTCCCAAACTAAACAAGAGCTGTTAGTTTTGAATGATGTCTAACAGAGAACTGTGTTTAGCATTTTGCAGTTTAGCCGACTTGGTCAAAAGATTAGATGAGTGAATGGTTTCACTGAGTGGCCTCAAGTACAACTTTTAGGAAGCGTTTAAAGAAAACTGTAAAAGAAGCAATATAAAGAGATGCATCTGAAATGCAAACTTATTCTTTGAATTATATATATACAGGCTCGGACACACTCTTAATTTCTAAAATTATTTTTTACCATGCAAAGCATATTAATTATGCGTGCTATGGCATGACTTTCAATTAATTGTCTGCTTCGAGGCTGAACGATATAAACAAAATCTTTAATTCTCTCACATACTGTGGTAGTGAAACATCTTAATGATTATGCTTGTCTACACCAAATTCTACAAAAACTTACAGATTCATAAATCCTCCATATATCACAGCATTACAAATTAACCCAAACTTCCAACTATAAGTATCTAGTTTTATCTGTATAGATGTACAGTTCAATCACATAAAGCGATATATATATGGAAACTGCTTGATTGTTTATATCGTTGTCAAATGTAAACTATATCACAGCTCTAAACTGCTCAATGCAGACAAACATGACTAACACACCAGTTTACAAACCTCATATTTCCATGTCAAACTCAAATATTTCAGTGGAATTATTTGTTCCATATGTGTCACAAAAACAAACAGCCAACAACATCAACAACAACAACAACCACAAATGTTGAGTTTAATCCTACTTAAACATAAGTAAAGTAATGTGTGAGACTACAGAACCAAGAGATCAGAATGACTTGTTGAGAAGTCAAAACACTAACTGCTCTTGTTCTTTATTAAAATATCTTTGGGTGAGACAATGTGCCAAGCAGCACATCCATCTGTGTTTATTGACACGGACAGGTTGCCAAATCAAACATTTCGATTACAATATGCATTTTCATATTTCATAACGGGACTCAAAGAACAATAAATGACAAAATATGTGACCCTATTCAGGGGCTGCATGTTTGTTTTCTTATAAAGAACTTTCTACTTCTGACCTGTTTGCATGTGCCTTTGCTTTTCCTTATATCTATAATGTAGCCATTTTAATCTGTCTTTGTGCTTTACATATGTGGACAAGCAAGTTTATATTGTATGACCTATACTTGAACTATAACATGAAGGCTTACTGCACCTTTTTGCCACACAATGCAGATCATACAAAAAATAAATGTAATTGTTGTTTTTAATAAACTAGTCAGTAAGAAATCTGACAGGCTGGCAGAGTTATTAGCAGTTAATAGGGACAGTTTCTAAAAAGTTCATATAGTAGAACATTTGGCTTCCATGGGTAATTTGCATTTTGCTCACTCCAACCAAAGCTAAGTTGGAAACCCTACTGTTAGTTTATGAATAAAATAATATCATTGTTCAACCAGTGTCAAGAACAAAATGCTATCCATTTAAGAACATCAATGTCCAAAGTACTCTGATAAAAATGAATCATTGTACAAATATAATAAGTACAATAAGAAAATCTCAACGCATTCTATAGGGCGTCATATACTGACGCTTTTGAAATTTCTTCAATATCCGACGCAAAGGGCACCCTTTAGCGTCAATATGAGACGCCGGTTATGGGTAGGTTTAGGTCTGGGGTAGGTTTAGGGTTAGACCGCTAGGAGGCGCCTCCTAGACTCATATGTATCTGTGTCTCATATTGACGCCTAAGGGTGCCCTGTGCGTCGGATATTGAAGAAATTTCAAAAGCGTCAGTATATGACGCCTTGGGATGAGAACGGGCTGAAAATCTTTATTTTTTAGAAATAAATCTTTGTTTGTTACTTTAATTGGATAATTTGAGTAGCTCACTTAATTTTGATTTGTAGCAAAACCATATTTTGTATAATTATATTATACATGTGGAGCTTATTTCTTTCTTTCTTCTTTTTTTTTTTTTTGCACTCTAAACATGTCCAAGTCTTTGGTACCCTGCTCAGCTTTAGACATGACTTGGAAGTGTTTTCGCTTGCATTGCTCAGATGTGAGGACGTTGTCTATCAACAGGCTTACCACAGTAACATCCTACAGGTGTCTTTTCAGAGGTTGCAGTGGTTGAGGTTGCTGTAGTATGTTACTGATTTAATAAGTCTTTCTCAATCCAGTAGATCTCTGCGCTCAAATGATAAATTGCTCCTCATGGTTCCGCGATCTCGTTTAAAATGTAAAGGTGATCGGGCATTCTCTGTTGCAGCTCCTATAGGCTCTGGAATGACCTTCTGTCTGTAAAATCTTCTCCTACATTGGGTGTATTTCAGAATGCGCTTAAAACTTATTTGTTTGCTTTAGCATTTGAAAATGCTTTGTAAGCATGCAGTGTATGTCATGTTTACATTATGTTTTAGTTTTTATTTTATCTTTTTCTGTACAGCACTTTGGTTCCACTTGTGGTGTTGAAAGTGTTCTATAAATAAAGTTGATTTGATTTGAGTTGAGTTGAGAGGCGTGGCAGAAAACCATTTACCCAACAGCTCTGGTAGTATCCCTGTTCTAATGAAGTTAACCATTAAAATATGCCTCATCAAAAAAAATGTACCATCAAACGGAATGCGCTGTATAAAAGGGTGTCCACACCACAAAATCACAGTATTTTACCTCTACTACACCCATTTGGGCCTGCATTTGATACTGTACATGTAATTGTGATAGCTGTGGGCTCATTCGCTCATCCTGTCACAATAACGAGTTCCAGATCCAAATGCAAGTTACTCAAGTTTATTAGACAGAGAAGATACTCAGATCAGACAAGATGCAGGAGACTGATGAAACTTGACAGACGAAACCATAAAGGAATACTCAGGGTGCACTACTAGAGACTGGTCGATGTGAATTCCCGAACTGGTAATCCAGCGCCACATAGGACTCAGAGGAGAACGTGGGGAACCAACACAGCAGGCAGCTCAGACGAGGTAACTGGCAACAAGAACAAGACATAAGTGACGAAACGACACCCAGCATTACTCTCTCCAGCTAGATATAGGCAGTAACTAGCTGCAGCTGAAGTGACTGATTGGAGTGATGAGCTGGTCACTAGGCAACAAACAAGCAACACACATAGACCCCACACCTAACACACACCAACAGATCCACAAAATGAACACAAGGATTTGTGAACCATGACACATCCATTGCAGCTGGGTTAATGATAAGCCCTGATGCTGCAACGCTGAGGTCTGCATGGAGACCCTGCATTGCCATCAGGTTCGGCTCTCAGTGTCCTCATTTTCTAGAAGTGAGTATTTCTGTATTTTGGAGTACAATTCCTACTAGCTTTAAATAATCATTTCTACTTATATTAGGGCTGGACATTTTTGGGGAAAAAAAAGTGCTTATTTTGACTAATATTGCAATTGCATTAAGATTTGCGATATAAGAGGAAATTATCATATTTACATAATTATTCTCATTTTAAAACATGTTTAAATGGTGATGTTTGCAAGGATCTGTACCAAACAAAGATGTTTTCTTAAGTATGAAGAACATGATGTGCCAGGACATATCTGCAGCACAACAATATATACCTGGATGCTTCAGATGAAAACTTTTAATCAAAGATGAAGATTTTTCTGTCCTGTCTGCCTCATGGAATGACGATGCAGTAACTCTTCCTGCTCTCTGATCGAACCACACTCTCTGTTCCCTGGTCTTTTCCTCAACTAAAAAAAAAAAAACACTTTTGAACTTATGAAAAAAGAACTGAACTATCAAAAGAGCTGTAAGCTAGTCTTAATGTATTAGGTGATGTTTATATAATAATAATTTGACATTCTTATCATAATAATATCTCTATTTGTGTAGCACTTTTCATTACAGGTACACTGTCAGAAAAAAAGTACAAAACTGTACCTTTTAGGGTACAAGTGATCATCACTGGGGTGGTACCCATACCCTTTTTTGCACCTTTAATGAGGTACAAAATTGTACCTTATAACGTTGTACCATTTAAGGTGCAATTTTGTACCCCAAGGAACAATTGTGCATACTGCAATGAAAGCACAACCTTATTAAAAGGATCCCCAAGGTACGCCCCAATGACAAAGCAGTTTTGATCCTATATGGTGCGCAAAAACAAAATATCTTAAAGAAACTGGCTTACAGATATGAAGATTTTACAGATATGCAATTGTATTTATAAACCTTCTTTTACAAAGATAATTACTCGGAATGTATTACATCATCTCACAGCAGCAGGTGTGAGTCGAGACAATTGATTGTTCATTGCACATAAAACTCATCAGACATTACTCAACAAATAATCAGAAGTATAAAGCAGTCATTTAAAACTGTAATGCCTTAAAAAACGATAACAGGAGTACAAGAAATTGTCTATACTGTAGAATACTTGCAAATCAAATCAGAAAAATAAGAGAACAGTTATACATTGATATACAGCTAATTCAACAGGCTATATCATGTACTGCACATTGAGGTTTACAGCATGGGGCCGTTGTTCTTCAGCAAGAAAACCTTGTGCTGATAAATAATTTGCCATCAATATTGTAGGTATCCACCTGGTGAGAGAACAGTCAATTTATTCTCATTTTTCACACAGTATGAATAACAATAACAAAAGGATTCAGGGATTAACAGCTTGCCACACAATAACAGTCTGTGTCCATGTTAGTTATACTTAATCTGAATCTTAAAAAAAAAAAAAAAAAAAAAAAAAAAAAAAAAACAATGGAACATGTAGCATTGGGCATGGGCATGTAGGTGACCCACAGTAAACACATATTTAACACAATATTTGACATCAATAATCTACTTCTGTTACTCGTTGAAGCTGTTTGTCTTCAAATCTTACATGGCTGTACTTCTTGAATAGAGCCGAAATTAAAAACTTAAATGGTGTGGGGACTGTAGGACTGAAGTTCTGGACATGCAAAATCCAAAATCACAATTCTCTTTGAAAAAAAAAACTAAATAAGAAATCAACATCCAAAATGTCTTGCTGCACTGACTGACTGAGGCAGGTGATTTTTTTTCTCTGCATTTCAGAACAAAGGCAAATAGGTCCTCTCTAAATTGCTGAAACAGCTCCTTCATGTTTGGGTCATCGTCCTCAGACAGAGGCAGAGGAACATCAGTCATAGTCTGTTGTAACATCGTATGTTTATGCTTTTGGTAAATATGACATCTACAGGAGTCCTACTTTGAAAACGTTCTCTGACAGTCATGAAGACCACAAGTTATTGAAAAAATTGCCTCATGTGCATGAATGAGACCAATGTGCTGGATTTTGTTGACAATTGTGATTGTTCTCCGAGAGCATTTAGGACAACAGAACAGGCAAGGGATTTTTGCAGATGTTACTTTAAGAGGTTGATTACTCTGGTAACCGGAAAGAGGCTTGTCACCATCCACCAGGGTGTTCTTCAAGTGAGACAAAATATCATACAATGCAGCAGGAACCCCTTCATCCAGATCTCTATCCCATCAACTCTGATGACTGAAGTGACTTTTCTTGTAAGCACATTTTTCCAGTCAGTGGCTTGCTGTACTTGAACAGTAGGATATGGTCAAGATGGTTCACTCTAAAAGACAAAAGCACAAAACAGATTTGATCTCAATCAAATTTTATGATCATGTGAGTTAACTGATGGAGAGAAAAAATATACATGCATAAGGAGTAAGATGATTATTATTCACCCCATTTGTGGGCAGTAAATATATTTCAAGAATTACAAAATGTATTTATGATAGACATTCAGGCCATAGACAGAGAAACATGCGCACCTCCCCAAGCACAATTAAGTGTTAAAGCTTCTCTCTGAACAAGGCTAGCAACATGAGAAGTGCATGCTTTAAAATCAATTCCTGAAACAAAAGATATTACATGATATTGACATAATATTACTACCTCTCTGGGCCTTGAAAGCGGTAGTTGTGTATGATGTCAATGTAGGGACAGAAAGCTGTCAGACTTCATTAAAAATATCATCATTTGTGTTACAAATATGAATGAAAGTCTTGCAAGTTTGGAACGACATGAGGGTGAGTAATCAATGACAGAATTATCATTTGTGGGTGAACTATCACTTTAAACTATACTAAGAGCAAATACATTCTACTCAGGAGAGGGTTTTTTTTGAATTTTCAAGTTTTTGGGTTGTTCTTATGACTGAATTTGTTCATGAATTGTTTTAAAATGCTGCAATATGAAACTTTTATGTATAAATGTTACTGCAGGTTTGGTAAAAACAGAGTTTGTGATGAAAACTGAAACTACAATCTGCAAGAATATTGAAATGTTATTTCAAGAATTACAATTGAACAATTAAAAACAAAATAAAAAAGTTACACTGTTGTCATTGCTGCTTTTTATTATTATTTACTGAGACCTGTTGAAATACAGTAATTTATCATTTGTACAGGAAAAGTAAAGTTATATACAAAGTATATATATATATATATATATATGTATATGGTATTTTCTCCAGTAATATATTTAAATATATATATATATATATATATATATATACAGTGAGGAAAATAAGTATTTGAACACCCTGCTATTTTGCAAGTTCTCCCACTTGGAAATCATGGAGGGGTCTGAAATTGTCATCGTAGGTGCATGTCCACTGTGAGAGACATAATCTAAAAAAAAAAATCCAGAAATCACAATATATGATTTTTTAACTATTTATTTGTATGATACAGCTGCAAATGATTTCTAAGTGGGAGAACTTGCAAAATAGCAGGGTGTTCAAATACTTATTTTCCTCACTGTATATATATATATATATATATATATATATATATATATATATATATATATATAATGAGAA
The DNA here is from genome assembly GCF_963993115.1 of Abramis brama. NCBI lineage: Eukaryota > Metazoa > Chordata > Actinopteri > Cypriniformes > Leuciscidae > Abramis > Abramis brama. Next base: position 50,190,225 of record NC_139965.1, on the reverse strand, counting down.
ATTGAACAGGTGTTCCTAAAGGATTATTAGGAACACCTGTTCAATTTCTCATTAATGCAATTATCTAATCAACCAATCACATGGCAGTTGCTTCAATGCATTTAGGGGTGTGGTCCTGGTCAAGACAATCTCCTGAACTCCAAACTGAATGTCAGAATGACATTCAGGCCATTTTGAGCGTGGCATGGTTGTTGGTGCCAGACGGGCCAGTCTGAGTATTTCATAATCTGCTCAGTTACTGGGATTTTCACGCACAACCATTTCTAGGGTTTACAAAGAATGGTGTGAAAAGGGAAAAACATCCAGTATGCGGCAGTCCTGTGGGCGAAAATGCCTTGTTGATGCTAGAGGTCAGAGGAGAATGGGCCGACTGATTCAAGCTGATAGAAGAGCAACTTTGACTGAAATAACCACTCGTTACAACCGAGGTATGCAGCAAATCATTTGTGAAGCCACAACACGCACAACCTTGAGGCGGATGGGCTACAACAGCAGAAGACCCCACCGGGTACCACTCATCTCCACTACAAATAGGAAAAAGAGGCTACAATTTGCACGAGCTCACCAAAATTGGACAGTTGAAGACTGGAAAAATGTTGCCTGGTCTGATGAGTCTCGATTTCTGTTGAGACATTCAGATGGTAGAGTCAGAATTTGGCATAAACAGAATGAGAACATGGATCCATCATGCCTTGTTACCACTGTGCAGGCTGGTGGTGGTGGTGTAATGGTGTGGGGGATGTTTTCTTGGCACACTTTAGGCCCCTTAGTGCCAATTGGGCATCGTTTAAATGCCACGGCCTACCTGAGCATCGTTTCTGACCATGTCCATCCCTTTATGACCACCATGTACCCATCCTCTGATGGCTACTTCCAGCAGGATAATGCACCATGTCACAAAGCTCGAATCATTTCAAATTGGTTTCTTGAACATGACAATGAGTTCACTGTACTAAAATGGCCCCCACAGTCACCAGATCTCAACCCAATAGAGCATCTTTGGGATGTGGTGGAACGGGAGCTTCATGCCCTGGATGTGCATCCCACAAATCTCCATCAACTGCAAGATGCTATCCTAGCAATATGGGCCAACATTTCTAAAGAATGCTTTCAGCACCTTGTTGAATCAATGCCACGTAGAATTAAGGCAGTTCTGAAGGCGAAAGGGGGTCAAACACAGTATTAGTATGGTGTTCCTAATTCATACGAAATGGGCAACTCGTAAAATATGTACGATTTAACAAAAACGTACTAATTCGTACAAATTAGCCACCTCGTAAAATACACATGAATTGCCGTGAGATCGGATAGGAAATTCACTGTAATCCCAATTTTAGAATGTTCTCCACTGATATAAAGTCCCTTTTTTCTTGTCAAAACCCTGCACGTGTATGATGTCACCGTTTTCACAGATTCACGTTTTTTGTTTACACCGAGTGTTGTTTTCAAAAACTTGCACTAAAACGCATAAAAAGTCTTCTGTTTTTAGTTGAAAACGGTGTAGTCCAAACAGCCCGCATGTCTCCCTATTTAACACTAGTAAGCAGTTAAATCAGGTGTTTTAATTAGTGGGACATCAAAAACTTTCTGGGAGGTGGATCCGACTGTAGTTGAGAAACACTGCTCTAACAGGTCCAATTTCAAAAACAGGATTACAAGCCTCAAAAGCCAAACCCAAATTACATCTGTTTCCTGACCCTTTAGTATTAATCATCGGGAAATCTCAGAGTCAAAATAAGATACATCAGTGTTTTGCCAGATGAGAAGTTTATTCTATGAATCATCTTTTTACTATTTTAATTCATTTTATTCTAATTCATTTTATAACTGTATCATTTATCTCGTTTAAATCCTTTTATAACTGTTTTAATTTCCTCTGCTTTTATTTTGTGTCTATTTTCTATGCAAAGCTCTATGAATTGCTATAGTGTGATTATTATAATTCCTTTCTATGTAAAGCTTTTGAATAACTGTTTGAAATTTCCTTGCTTTTATTGTGTGATTATTTTTATTCCTCTCTATGTAAAGCACTTTGAATTGCCATAGTGTGTGAAATGTGTAAAAAACTTACCTTGCCTTGCCTAATCCGGAGAGAGGAACGATTTTCGAAAGGAACATTTCCATCTAAAATGACAGGGCAAATGGTACAGAAGAAACCGGTTGCAGTGAACCCACATGTTGCCACTCTGCAAAGTGATGGATTTTCAGAGAGAGAGAGAGAGAGAGAGAGAGAGAGAGAGAGAGAGAGAGAGAGAATAATAATGTATAAAGTTCATGCAAATGTAGTTTGACACATCTCATGTCACATCATGACATGAGAGAAGAGAGAGAGAAGCCATGAATTATAGCTCACCTTACAGCTTATAACAGCCAAACATTAGCACTCACAACAACTGGCATGATAAATATCTGCACAGACACACAATAAACATAATTTACCTTTGATGAGTTTAACTAAAGCAGGAATTGCCATAACAAAAATAAATGAAGTATAAAAAATTACTTTCTTGCATCAAAATTTGTTTTTCTCCTCTAAAATCTGCTGTGCTGCCACAGGGCTCTTTCTCACATGGATTTTTTTGTATTTTTTTAAATAAAAAAATAAGGACTAAAGCAAGCATGTGTGAAGTGAATCAGGTGATTTGTAACTTGTTCCTAATTGGAGAAAATGAAAGTGTTAAAGTTAACCCGTGTTACAACCATCCCCGGTCTCCACTTGCAAATAATATTTTGTTTTAAAACATATCACTCTTATTGTTATGTCTGATATGTCGAAAATGCAAAACGTGTCTCGTCTTGTCACATTCAGTTATGAATTATATGAATCAAATGCAAGTTATAGCATATTTTATATTCAAAACAGTGAAATTTCATAAAAAGTTCAGTAGCCTATAGCTTGCATATTAATGTCAGTCATTCAATATTCCTCTCGTAAAACAGTTGTCAAATATTAATTGTTTTGCTGCTACTTTTAGCCACTCTTTTATTGGTAAAACAAGTGGCGCAATCCTCTTCTGTGACCAGTTAAACCTGCCTTCTTTGTTTGGCCAGTTAGTATGAGTGGTGCAGGTATGACATCACTTTGTAGGCCAAAATGCGGAATCGAGTTAGCAAATTTTACTCTTCCGGTTTCATCGTCCCTAAGTCAATGGGTTTTTTGAATGGGTTTTGGTTAAATGTTTGGTGAACTGTTTTTAGAAAAAAACTGAAAGAGTTGTCGGAAGCTTAGTGGTGGTGACGTTGAATTTTTAGGAACTTTATTTGTTTATATGCGACTGCATTTAGGCTTCAAAATTCATAAAAGTTCATCTGTGATAATTATTTTGATGGACAAAACGTGCAAGTATCATAAACTTAACCACAGAGCTTGTTTTTAGCAGTAATCCAAAAGCCTATGGGAAAATCATATTGGGTTTTTTTATCGAGGGAACCAGCGTGATAACTCCCGGTTTGCCTACAGCAGTGGTTCCCAAACCTGTCCTGAAGGACCCCCAACACTGCACGTTTTCTTTGTCTCCCTAATCAAACACACCTGATTCAACTCATCAGCTCATTATCACATGGGTTAATGAGCTGATGAGTTGAATCAGGTGTGTTTGATTAGGGAGACAAAGAAAACGTGCAGTGTTGGGGGTCCTTCAGGACAGGTTTGGGAACCACTGGCCTACAGCATACCTGCACCAGTCTATTGGGGCCATCTCAATCATTTTGATAAGTATAGGGCTGAATCCAAAATCACCCTCCAAAACCCTCATTCACCACGTTAGTCCAATATCATTGAGCGTACATCGGTTGTATACTCATTATTGCAGTGCAATGTGGATTAGAATGAGTGCACATAATGTTCACTATGGTTCCGGACATCTCTACAAATGGTTGTCCCCTCAAATAGTGCCCTATTTGTGGGGTATAGGGGGCGATTTCGGATTCACCATAGGTCTCTGCAGTGCAGGACAGTAATAGGAGTTACCAGATCAGTGGGCGAGGCCTTAAACAGAGGGGCGTTTTTGACCGCGTTACCTGATTTGCCTACGTCACAGTGATGGTAGGGTTTAGGTGTAGGGTCGGGTGAAGGGCAAATAGGGCATCATTTAAACTTTTCCGGAAAGTTTGTGTTGGCCAGCTGTTTCGAACTCCCAAAATTAACTCAAAACAAAGTTTGTATTGGCCTGATTTTATTTCGACATTACGTCACATCAGTTAATTCTTCGATTTCACTTTAAGTATATCGGGGCCTTAAAAGATTAGTTCACTTCAGAATTAAAATTTCCTGATAATTTTCCCACCCCCACATCATCCAAGATGTTCATGTCTTTCTTTCTTCAGTCAAAAATAAATTAAGGTTTTTGAGGAAAACATTCCAGTATTTTTCTCCATATGACTTCAATGGGGTACAATGTTTGTAGGTCCAAATTGCAGTTTCAATGCAGCTTCAAAGGGCTCTACACGATCCCAGCCGAGGAATAAGTGTATTATCCAGAGCAGGGTTCCTCAAACTCGGTCCTGGAGGGCCACTGTCCTGCACAGTTTAGCTCCAACCCTGATCAAACACACCTAGCTGTGAGTTTCTAGTGATCCTGAAGACATTGATTAGCTTGCTCAGGTGTGTTTGATCAGTGTTGGAGCTAAACTGTGCAGGACAGAGGCCCTCCAGGACCGAGTTTGAGGAACCCTGATCTAAAGAAACGATCCGTGCTGCTTTAGTAGCGAGTCGCGACCTGCTTCCTCGGAGCTTTACCATCGGTGGATTTACGAGCGGTCTGCTTGATTCTTGCCATTGCTTTAATTACTTCTTTCTCGCGCTGGAAACGCGGCTTGACTTCACACGCCTGCTTTTAAATTGCGGGGGCATGAGCTCATAGTGTCGAGGGGGTGCAGAGGCTTGTGATTGGCTAATGTGTGACGTGCATATATGACTGCTAGCCAATGATTGCGCGTTTCCTCTTTTCGAACATACGGAGAGTTTCCCGCTCAAAGTGCCGCTTTGTGCTCTTGAATTCTTCGCGCATCAAACAGTGTAGGCTATATAACATCCCCGTGGCCTGGATTTTATACTGTTGCGTTTACTTATTCTGAAATATTCACCATATTCCTTATGGTTGTGCAGATCTCAGATTCGAACAAAATCATTTTACCATTTTTATAAAAGCACTACAACCAAAGAATGATATCTATCAAACACATTAGGCTACAGCATGTTTAGCATGTTCATAAATAGCATGCACACCTTGTTCCTGCTGTTGTATTCGTAATTGTCAATATCGTACATGACTGTTCTGATGGTTGTTATTTTTTTTTAATCAACCACTGAGTTTACGGTATTATTAGATACTACCACACAGACAAAAGTGCTCTTTATGAGATAAAATAGGTGGCTCTTAAAAGAGCCTTTTGATCTTAATGAAACGTTTATTTGGATTTGGTGGCCTTTTCGGTCTTCTTGGGCAGCAGCACGGCCTGGATGTTGGGCAGCACGCCGCCCTGAGCGATGGTCACTCTTCCCAGAAGTTTGTTCAACTCCTCGTCATTGCGCACTGCCAGCTGCAGGTGACGGGGAATGATGCGGGTCTTCTTGTTGTCTCGAGCGGCATTGCCAGCTAACTCCAGGATCTCAGCGGTAAGATATTCGAGCACAGCCGCCAAATAAACAGGAGCGCCGGCACCAACGCGCACTGCGTAGTTGCCTTTGCGTAGAAGTCTGTGAACACGGCCGACGGGAAACTGCAGTCCTGCCCTGGATGAGCGAGTCTTGGCTTTTGCTCTTGTTTTGCCACCGGTTTTGCCTCTGCCGCTCATTTTTGGATGTAGTTCCTACAATCTCCTGATCTATATTTAAAGAAAAAATGATTGCAGTTCCTCCCTCTACAAACTGTCTTTAAACGAGAGTGCTAGTCGCCCATTGGTTTAGAGTCCGTAAAGATTCAAACCAATCACTGAACGTCTCTCCAAAGCCCAACCCCCTTTCTGGCGTGAGTAATTTATTTAGAAAGAAAGATGAATACAGAAATGGATATTATACGCTGTTCCTACCAAAACTGCTACACTTTTCACACACTGTATATTCTGCTTCTTTGTCGCTGCGATCTTCGTCTTCTTGGCCAATGATTGCGCGTTAATTTCCCCTTTTCGAACAGGAGGATTTTCCGCTAAAGGTGCTGCTTCCGTTTACTAGCCTACTTTGCTTGTGCAATCAAACATGACATCCCCGACATTTATACTCGCATTATTGCATTTACTTATTCTGAAATATTCACCGTGTTCCTTATAGCTGCGCAGATCTCAGAGTCGAACAAAATCATTTACCACCTTCATAAAAGCACTGCAACCAAAGAATGATATCTATCAAACACATTACAGAATTATCATGTTCATAAACAGCATGCTCACCTTGTCACTTCGGTTGTATTCATAATTGTGTACATGCAATCGTACATACAATTGTTTTGACCTTTTATTTTTATCAACTCACTGAGTTTATGGGGTTACTAGATATTACCACACAGACAAAAGTGCTCTCTGCAAGATAAAATGGGTGGCTCTTAAAAGAGCCCTTTGATTTTAATGAGACGTTTATTTGGATTTGGCAGCCTTTTCGGTCTTCTTGGGCAGCAGCACGGCCTGGATATTGGGCAGCACGCCGCCCTGAGCGATGGTCACTCTGCCCAGGAGTTTGTTCAACTCCTCGTCATTGCGCACTGCCAGCTGCAGGTGACGGGGAATGATGCGGGTCTTCTTGTTGTCCCGAGCGGCGTTTCCAGCTAACTCCAGGATCTCAGCGGTAAGATATTCGAGCACAGCGGCCAGATAAACAGGAGCACCGGCACCAACGCGCACTGCGTAGTTGCCTTTGCGCAGAAGTCTGTGAACACGACCGACGGGGAACTGCAGTCCTGCCCTGGATGAACGAGTCTTGGCTTTCGCTCTAGTTTTACCACCGGTTTTGCCTCTGCCGCTCATTTTTGGAAATAGTTCGTTCCTACTATCTCCTGATCTATGCTCATAAAAAATGAATTGCAGTTCCTTCCTCCACAAACGTCTTTAACGAGAGTGCTAGTCGCCCATTGGTTTAGAGTCCGTAAAGATTCAAACCAATCACTGAACGTCTCTCCAAAGCCCAACCCCCTTTCTGGCGGGAACTTTTTGTGAACATCTATTTGACTAAAACAGAAAATATGTTTTTTTTGTTTTGTTTTTTTTAAATACATAAATGGATAGCCTAGTATACGCTGTTCCTACCAAAAGTGCTACACCTTTCACACACTGTATCCTGTGGACATTTACCTTCTGATACTGTATTGTTATGTTCATTTCCTATTGTGATATTTGGAACTTCATCACTGTACATATTATTGTATGGGTGTTTGTATTGTCACAGTTCTCCAGTATAGTGTTGTGTGTGTATATTATTTTTGTACTGTGTTGTACAACATCATATTTGGACGGACTGCAATCACTGTCTGATCCCTCATAAGCTTTTAGACCATTTTTAATCAATAGGCTATCTTATGAATAAAATGGTTTTCTAGAGTTTTTCCTAAATTTGGTGACTTATTTGTTCAGATTGAACGAGTCTAGTGATCGAAAAACACATCATGGCTATTACTTTCAAAATTTAAATAAAATTAAATAAAAATTAAATTTGATGGATAGTTTTAATGGAAAAGTTGACAAAAGTATGAAGCATATTTGTTTCTCCTTAATCGACATTCATCTCAGTTTTCGGCATCAATGAGTTTTTCATTTACAGTAAGGCATATAACAATTGACAAAAACTTTATTTTTTTCAGCACTCTTATTTCCCTCCTTGTTCTATCTTGTACTTTTCTGGAAAATGTTTGAAACTCTGTATTGCTTGCATTTCTTATGTCATTTGCCCCCCTAAGATTGTTTTCCTCTATAGTCTCTTTTGCATCTGCTAAATGATGCATGCAAATAATAAAGCTCAGGTCACTGAATGTAATTTTGTTATATTTTGATTTAACCACTATTAAATGCTAATTTATAAAATAGTCATATGATTCACAGTATAGCCTATGTTTGATATATTTCCACAGATGTTGGAGTATAGGTCAGACATTATAGTTCAGCTCTAATGAAGGTGTTCAGAATTACACAGTCTGAAGGACACTGGAGCTGAATATGGAAGTAAAATAATGTCAAATGTTTTTGAAACAAAAAAGCTTATTGAATTGCACTACTGCATTGCATTAACCGTGCTTGCATTTTAATGCATTGTATTTTTAGGGCTTGCATTTTTATGGGCCGAAATTCAGCATGGAATATTTAACCCTCAAATCATCCTTCATGTAGCAGCCCTTAATTGATCCTTTGTGGAAGGTGTCAGGTGTGATCCCAATTATATATATATATATCTTTTTTTTTTTTCAAATAAACATCATATCACTATCTTCGATAAAATAAAAGTTATAAATGTATGCAATTTTTTTGTGATTTTTTTTTTGTTGGTATTTTTGAATACATTTTCCTCTAAAAGTACCATGTTATTTATATTATATTATTATATTTATATTATGTAAAATATGCTTATTTTTATGTTATATATAATATTTATTTTACTTCAGTAAAAAAAAAATAAAAAAAAAATAAGCTCATTCCATTAAGCTCAGACAGCCAAAATCTAAAAATTTGGTAACTTTGGTGACATCTGGTGACAGAAACAGGTAAGAATAAACAATAAACCTATCAATAACTCAAAAAAAAAAAAAAAAAGGAAATGGTATGGCCTAACAAACAGGTAAGAATAAACAACATATAACATGTTTTGTTTTGAAGCATCAACAAATCTTGCAGTACGACTTTGATCTGACTGACGTATGTGTGTGTTTTGCACAGTGGCTGATTGGCACATTTTTTTTTTTAAATTGCTCAGTTATTAGCTCATTCAATTTCTTTGTTTATGCATATGTGAGTGACTGTTTTTTTTTTTTTTTTTGTGACAAAATTAAAAAAGAAAAACGCTCTGTTATAGGCACATTCAATGGCTTTCAATGCAATGCTTTTGTGGATGTGTGTGTTTGTGTGTGTGTGCCTGTGTGAGTGTTTGCCACATTGAGAATGTTGTATAGGCTCACCCCTTCTTTTATGTGTATGATATGCTTTGTGTTGTATTTATTGATTTTTATTGGACAAATGTAAAAAAAAAAAAAAAAAAAAAAAAAAAAAAGCCCTGAATTATAGTGTTTTCCATTCATTTCCTATGGGTGCCCACTTTTGTCCACAGTTTTTTTTTATTCTTTTTTTAACCACTTACATTGTTGAACTGAGTCCAATTTGTTTGTATGTTCAGGTGGCAAACATAGGAAAAGTAGCCAGTCTTGTACTGGTCAGATTAATGATTTTTATCATTAATCTGATAAAAAGATTAACATCAGATAAAAGATTTTTCTGACGATAAATGATTTCGCCCACATTCGACCCGAAGGATGATTGAGAATTGTGAAAATTTCAATTTAAAACATTTCACACATATTTTCATCATTAAAAATTCAATAATCCATATTCACCTTTCAGATTTCACTTCCAAAAGATGCATTCTGTTTAAAAATACAACCTATAATATACAACAGGCAATTTTCGGTCCGTTTTATTTCGCTTTACAGATTTGCTTCCACAAATTCAGTGGCTCAAATTCGACAGAAAATTCAACATTTGACATCCTGGAACTGCAGGAATAGCAGTAGATACCAATTAACAATCTCCATAGCTGTTAGTCTACCTCACCAGCAGGTGGTGCAAGGGGCTGTTGACAAAGACTAGAGCATGGGTGAGAGACTCATTCATTCATAAAATGGATTTACAGAAAAGGAGCAAGCGGTAAGTATTTGTGATGAGATCCTCTTCTGGCTTCCTCGAACTGGAGCACACGACAAAGTCTCTTTAGAGACTGTTCAGGGCAGAGAGACCCCGTCTGGTGAACACGGCTGCGGCACAAGAACATGTGGCAACACACATCTGCCAACAATGTGGGAGAAATCCAGCTGCTGTTCGGTGTTATGATTGTCGGCCACGCCCCTTATTCTGTGGTGAATGTGAAGTCAGCATGCACACCAGAGACATCCACAACAGGGATGCCATGATTGCTGGATTCTTACAGCCATTGCCTCCAACAACTTTCGTGGTGGATAAGGCTCTTTCCCATTGTGGTAAGTTCTGGTTTGTCAGAATAGTTAAGCTAATAAGCTTACCTATTTAAATGATCTTGAATTTATGTGGATACTCTTTGTCAGTCAGCTTTATGAGCATATATTTCAGCAATATGCTTCATTACCACTGATCTATTACAATCTTATATTTCTCAGTCAAGACGTATAATTCAAATGTACTGTATGATATTTTTCAGTGTGGCTTGTACCTGTGGAGATGCCTGACAAAATCTGTGGTTGTTCATCAGAGTCATTGAGGGTCATCCCAGGAAAGACTGTTGCTGTGGTCAATTTGTGATTACAATTTACAAACAGCCGGACCAGAGAGTTTGAAGAAGTTTAAAGTAGTTTAAAGTTTGATAGATAGATTAGTTAGAAAGAAAGAATACTTAGAAAGAAAAATAAAGATTAGTTAGAAAGATAGATAAATAATAGATAGATAGATAAATCTAATTGATTTAACTACTGACACCCAGAATGCACTGCAACATGCTTTATAATTGTCACCATTGTTGAGATTCACAGGCTGATTCTTGATGTCTGTCTCTAAAAAACATTTTTTTTTTTTGTTTGTTTTTTTGTATAAGAACAATTTTTAAGAAATAATTTGGATTACATTGTATATGTTAAATTATGCTGTTCAATGACAGTACTGCTATAATCAATAAAGTAAAGCTAACTCAGATATTAGTTTCTATATGAGTTCAGTGATTCAGGTCAAATGATTGTAAAATTGTGAGATTGTTAAAACACAACAAACATCATCAGATCATCTTTTCTCTTTGTTCATCTAGCTGTTATAACTCAGTTAGAGCAGCCAAACTAGATCTAAAGTTAATAATTTAAAGGTCATGAGCCCAACTAAAGCAGACACTAAAATCTGTGATTTTCTCCTTCAGTGATTCTGCTTGTTAACATCAGGTGTCTTCAATAATGCTCAATCATCACTCAATTAATCATTAAATTATCTCATTAACTTTAACACTGCTTCAGTGTTACGTATAACACTATGAGTGTGGATTATATAAACACTGAGCAGTGTTAATTTAACACTGGGGATTTTGCTGTGTAAATAAAAAAAGTGTACAAAGGATCTTTGATTGCCAATTACAGTTTATGTTGCAGCATCACCGTAGACGACAAGGCTGAATCCAGTTACTTATTCGTTTGTTACTTATTGATGCATGGACCTCCCCTTTAAATGACGCAACGCTTCCTTAAGCACCCTGTGTGTATGGAATTGTTCGCACCAAGGTCTGTTAGAAATGAATGAAGACATTCTGCATTTCTCAGCCACATGTAAGGGTGCGTTAAATCTGACTAAAGGGATTATTAGATCTATATCTAGTTAGATTATATCTAGTGGAAAACGAAACATTGGCACAATTTACTATACCGATAAGTTTTAAATGTGACAATGCATTCAGAGCGGCCCATTGCCATTGGTCCTTTTAGTTGTGCAGTTTCTCGGCCGCCACAGAGTTAAAGTGGACATGTGTGCATTATAGTAAAGCTACTCCTTTAATTAAATCCAAATTTTAAGCAGTTTTTACTGTGGAATTATTTTTTTATGAAGCTTTGAACTTGACAATACATAATGCAAAATGATCAGCCTATGGCATTTTTTGCCGAATTCGTGGTGCTGTTTCTCAAATCATTTTTTTTATGAAGCTTTGAACTTGGCACATTACACAATGCAAAAAAGAGCCAATCTATTGAATTTGTCCATTTCGCGGCGCTGTTTCTCTGCAACCTCAGAGGGTGGGCATAAGTGGGCATAAGCTCGTTATAGTAGAGCTGCTTCTCTAATTAAATCCAAATTTTAAGCAGTTTTTACTGTGGAATTATTTTTTTATGAAGCTTTGAACTTGACACATTACACAATACACAAAGAGTGTATATCAAAGAGTCAATAGCATTTTCTGCACAATTTGCACAATCTGAGACGTTGCAATTGTTTTCTGACGGGTGATATGGATCATGTTAGGAGGGGTCAGGGGGCTTCTCCCCCTGAATTTTTTTTAATTCTGACTGCTAAACATACCATTTCAATGCAGTTTTGGAGGGACAGAAATACCTTAACGGAGCTAGCAGCAACCCTCCTCTATCTGAGGACTAAGTTAAAGTATCTATTTTGTAAGTTTATGTAAAAGACAGGTTGATGAAAGAACTGTAAGCTCAAATTCAAAAGCTTTTGAAGTCTACTTCATTAAAGCATGTTTACACACACACTTACTGTACACTTAGGCCTACTACACATGATTTTAAAAACAGTACCATTGCAGTTTTTATGTTATGATTTTAAATTGGTATGTGACCTAAGAACGATCTTACATTAAAGGTAGGCTACATAAAGGCGCTGAGGTCTGACTTTGTGGTGCTCTGAAATTAAGTTATTTTAATGCCTTGATAACGTTAGGTTGGATTTTGCAGTTAGCCTACAACAAATTTAACACCCTCATATCTATGAAACTGAAAACAATTGAACCAGCTGGAGACTTTGACACAAGACAACACAGAACAGATGTTTCAAAACCGATCAGATAACGTTACTATGGCTTTGTATGGCAGTAACGTTAGCCAACTCGTTTACGGTTAGACTAGGCTAGCTATCGATAACGTTACACTGACACAACTTAAGTTAATGCTCTGAATTCGCAGCTAATATCAAATCCATAACTTTTTGATCAAGTTAAAATTTCCAGGTCAACCACAAATAATCCCACTACCTTTTAATATCATCCAATAACTAATTCAATGCCGATTTGTTGCTTTGCCCACTTACCACTTCAAGACCATCTGTAAAACATTGCCAGCTCAACGTGCGAGACGAGTGAGTTGCTTGAACATACGCACCCGCTTCGGATACGAGTGGGCCGATAACCACTGATAATGTCCATTCAATCGGGTGATAACATCCGAAGCGGGTGCCATACACAGCAAAGATTCTAGAGCGCTACGCGATTTGATATACACAGACACCATATTAGGAAAAAGGGGCGGGCTGATGCTGACCGATTTATTACACATCCAGAAGAATACCATTTGAGTCGTTATAGGCTCTGGTATATTATGGAGCATAATAGGAATAAAGTTGTGACAAAAAAATTATCAGGGAGGAAAAATCTGAGGGGGCACGTGCCCCCCCTCACTTTGAATGGGCATGACGCCACTGGCTGAGAAATTCAAATGCAGAATTTCTTCATTCATTTCAAACACAGCTTGGTGCGAGCAATGCCATACACACAGGGTGCTTAAGGAAGGCCTACTATGATATTAGACTGCATAGCCTATAATAAAAGATAATGAATTTCAAACCTGAACCAAACATATTTTTATTCAAAGATCAACAGTCTGTCATTAGTCTTTAGTCTGCCACAAAAAAAGAACATTAAAATCATGAACTCAAATGTCATTGTGAAAAAAAAAGAAGAAAAAAAAAAGACTGTTAACAGTGCATAAATCAGACATTTCAGGCTATAGCCTAAAGCTAATAAGCCTTATGCCAAAATTATTATTACAACTAAATTGTTGGTCATTAAATAAGAAAACTAAATAATTGTGTAGATAATTTGCTTTGTGTAACCCGACATGAGACATTAGGCCGAAGTATTTTTTTGGACACAGTGCCGCGACCAATCAATCTCTCCTTTACGACTGGCTGCCTGCACATTCACTGTCCTCGCGGCTGCTGCAACTTGCGCTCGCTTATCAATGCATATAAATTTGCGCGGTTCGCACCTTTTGTCTCTTTGTAGAACTTCCAAAAAAGAAAAAAAAATGCTGCAGCCAATGAGCAGCCGGCGGGGGCTGGCTGCAGGACGACTCAAGTCACTCAACCTCCATGGACATGATGTTTTATCAGACCTACTCAAGAGATTTTGCTTTAGTATAATTTTCGGGACAATTAGGGCCGGATTCGGGACAACAGCTTAGATTGATTCGGGACTGTTCCGAATTTTTCGGGACGTCTGGTCACCCTATTTACGAGTGTTCTGCAGGCATCTCGGCTTTGTCTCGACCATTAAAAGTCTAATCCTTGGCATCTAGAATTCCGTGGCTCGCGTGATTTCTTCCAAAAAGAAGACTTTTTCTGCTACAACAGAACAATTGATAGCATAACATTTAAGAAATATATAGATATTAATGTGTAACTATACATTGAAATGTATTGAAATATACAATAAACTCAATTTATCCAAAAATATATTAGAGCATTTAAAAAATATATATTTTCTTAGTATATTTAGGCCTATCCGGCATATACTGCTTATAGTAGGCTAATGGCAATATATGATTTAGAGAACAAAAACCCACATAGTGCTATTGTAACGCAAGTTTATATTCGCGGTTATAAGCGTTAAACTGGATACTCTGTTTAGTGCAGTTTGGGTGGCTCTTAAAAGAGCCGTTGTGGGTTGAAGCAGATGCGGGTTTAAGCGCGCTCTCCGCGGATGCGGCGGGCCAGCTGAATGTCTTTGGGCATGATGGTGACTCTCTTGGCGTGGATGGCACACAGATTGGTGTCCTCAAACAGACCGACCAAATAAGCCTCGCTGGCCTCCTGCAGGGCCATGACAGCGGAGCTCTGGAAGCGCAGATCCGTCTTGAAATCCTGAGCGATTTCTCTCACCAGCCGCTGGAAAGGAAGTTTGCGGATCAGCAGCTCGGTGGACTTCTGGTAACGGCGGATCTCTCTTAGAGCCACGGTCCCGGGCCTGTAACGATGGGGCTTCTTGACTCCGCCGGTGGCTGGCGCGCTCTTACGCGCTGCTTTAGTAGCGAGCTGCTTCCTCGGAGCTTTACCACCGGTGGATTTGCGAGCTGTCTGCTTGGTTCTTGCCATTGCTGTAGTTTACTTATTTCTCGGTTAAAGGTTTCTTCTTGCGCTGGAAATGCGGCTTGATGTTACACGCCTGCTTTTAAGGCATTGCGCGGGCATGCGCTCACAGAGTCGAGGGGGTGCAGAGGCTTGTGATTTGCTAATGTGTGACGTGTGCTTATGACTGCTAGTTAATGATTGCGCGTTTCCTCTTTTCGAACAAGCGGAGGGTTTCCCGCTCAAGGTGTCGCTTTGTTCTTTACTAGGCTACTTTGCTTGCGCATCAAACATGACATCCCTGGGCTTTATACTCACATTGTTGTATTGACTTATTCTGAAATATTCATATTATTATAAAAGCACTGCAACCAAACAAGACCCAGGACCAAAGAACGATCTCTATCAATAACAATTATCATATGTTCATAAGCAGCATTCACACTTTGTTCCAGCTACTGTTGTATTTGTAATTTTCCATATGGCGTAATTTAAAATAATTTGACGGTTAATTTTCTTGATCAACCACAACCAAAGTTTATGCATGTAGATATTAACAGAGACAAATGTGCTCTCCACGAGATAAAATAGGTGGCTCTTAAAAGAGCCTTTTGATCTTAATGAAACGTTTATTTGGATTTGGTGGCTTTTTCGGTCTTCTTGGGCAGCAGCACGGCCTGGATATTGGGCAGCACGCCGCCCTGAGCGATGGTCACTCTGCCCAGAAGTTTGTTCAACTCCTCGTCATTGCGCACTGCCAGCTGCAGGTGACGGGGAATGATGCGGGTCTTCTTGTTGTCCCGAGCGGCGTTTCCAGCTAACTCCAGGATCTCAGCGGTAAGATATTCGAGCACAGCCGCCAGATAAACAGGAGCACCGGCACCAACGCGCACTGCGTAGTTGCCTTTGCGTAGAAGTCTGTGAACACGACCGACGGGGAACTGCAGTCCTGCCCTGGATGAGCGAGTCTTGGCTTTCGCTCTAGTTTTGCCACCGGTTTTGCCTCTGCCGCTCATTATTATTATTATTATATTTTTTTTAAATTAGTTTGTACAACCTTCTCAGTCGAAGTTTAAATACAAAAGTATTTTCTCCCGCTCCAGATACTATCTTTAAACGAGAGTGCTAGCCGCCCATTGGTTTAGAGTCTACAAAGATTCAAACCAATCACTGATCGTCTCAGCAAAGCCCAAACCTCTTTCTGGGGGGAACAGTTATGCACAAGTATTTGACTAAGACAGAAAAAATTAAACCTCAAGAAACATTTTTTGATTGAAAATTCAAATAAATACAAAAGTAGATATTATACGCTGTTCCTACAAAAAGTGCTACACTTTTCACACACTGTATATTATGTGGATACTGACCCTCTAATACTGTATTATGTTAACTTCCTATTGTAATATTGGGATCTTTATCACTGCCCATATTGTTGTATATGGGTGTTTGTATTGTCACAACTCTCCAGCATAGTGTTGTGTGTGTGTGTGTGTGTGTGTGTGTGTCTGTGTGTATTCTGTTTGTACTATGTTGTTTCAGTTTCAGTTTATTTATTTTTTTAAAGCACATTTAAAAGTCACAAGACTGACCAAAGTGCTGTACATGAGAAAAGTAAACAAATACAAAAGTATATAACATAGCAGAGAGTGACAATTAACATAATGTTAAAAGCTAAAGAAAACAAATTAGTTTTAATAAGATCCTATTTGGACTGTGAACACATCAATTTATTAGGAATAAAAATGGTTTACTTGAGTTTTTCCTAGATGTGTTCTGATTGCACGAGTGTAGTGGTCGAAAGTCACAGCATGGCTATTACTTGCAAAATTAACAGAAATCATTACATGAGTTTTGCTCTTTATTTTAAGTTAGTGGTGGCTCTTCAAAGAGCCGTTGAGGAACAAACTGTGAACTTCATTTCTTGGTAACACTTTACGGTAAGGGTACATGAATTATCATGAATTCATGTATAAATTCATGCATGAAATATGCATTCATTCATGCATTAATATCTCATGAATCATCAGGAACTAACATGAGTTCAACGTTTTTCATTCATGACTTCATGGATGAACAACACCTTAATTAAAACATTAACTAAGATGAGTACATCATCATGAATTATGATTTATTACGCATGATCATGATGATTTCTTTGTTCACACAAAAATTGGTCTTTACCACCCATTGTGGATACAGCTATGGTTATGGTACATGAATCATCATGAATTCATGCATAAAAAAGTATTAATTCATGCATGCAAGACTACTCTTCGAATTATTAAAGGAATGTACAAAAATCCACATTATCTAATGCATGCATACAGGCTAGAACAGTATATCAATTAATGTGAGAACTTTTTTTCTGAATTATGATCTGAGTTTCCAAGCATGTTCATGTCTTCTCATAGCCTGCAGGTAAATGGACAGAGCCCAAAATTGGCCAATCACAGCACATAACATACGAATTCTGTTGGCGTTCAAATACTAGTCATCATTAACTAAGCATTATTTATCTATGACTTCATCATGTGTGTGGCCCCTCAACTAAAGTGGTGACTTGATGCTTTGAAACACTGATGAACAATGTGGCATAACTGTGAAATGACATGAATATGAACATTCAAGTTCAAGTCTTTGCAAACAATGTACTGTGGACACAAATGGACTTTGATCTTAACTGTACTGCTTTATTCTTAAACGGTATAAACCAGTTAAAAACCATAAAAATGTTTTAAAAAAAATGTTTCACAAACAGCTTGATCTCTTTTTGGGTAAAGAGTCACCTTTAAGCTACTGATGTGACTCCTCCATATCATGAAATTGTAAAACAGCTTTATGGTTTTGTAAAGAGTTTTCAGATATAGCCTACAGGCACTTAAAATAAAGTTCATGGTGTATGTACTGAATTCCTTCTCAGCTCTTTCCAGCTGTTGATTTAACTGGTTTATACCGTTCAGAATAAAGCAGTAAAGTTACATAACATTATTACGATTTTACAGCTAAAAAATGTACGTTAAATTATTTACGAATATTTCATATTATAAAGATATCTGTATAATTTCCCTTTTACCATTTTATAGATTATAAATGTAAGATCCCTTACCCCTACTCCCACACCTAAACATACCCATTTTATAGACAATATTAAAAGGATAAAACGTAATGGACAGATATGTGTAGGGAAATGGCAGTTTTATTAACAATGTAGCATTAAAAGATAGTTTGAGCAACTAATCCTACCCCTAACGTTACCCCTAAACCTAACCATTTCTTAAAACTACGTAACTACAATTGTAAATTAAAACAACAGACAGACAATCACAATCATTTATTTATTGAGAAAATGTCAAAACCGGTACCAAAAGTCGTTCACATGACGATGTGTCGCAGTCCTCTCTGGTAGTAACGTTATATAATAGTTTTGTATGAGGTAACGTTACAGAGCAGAATTTAAGTTATTAATCCATGAAAATGTTAATCCGGTTCGGTTTGCTGTTCGCTCTGTGAAGGCGCGCGCGCTTCTCCATTTCAAATGTAGTACACAACTTAAACACGGCATGTCGCAATCTGTGACGAAGCATGCGAGAGCCAATGAGCGTTTGATATCACTGCCGTAAAACATGTCGTAACGCTTCGGGCGCAAATTTTGAATTTGAATTCACCACCACGAGCGCGGGATTTGACGTTGGTCTCTGAGAGAAATGGAGATGAAGATCACTGGATAAAGGGCTGCATTTGGATCTGTTTCTTGCAAACAAGTGAAACAACGTATGGATTATAAAGATTTGATCACATTAAGCGAATAAAATTGATTTCTTTTGTGAATTTGTGCTGTGTTTTAGTGTATTATGAGTCAAAACATTAATGCCACGATTTGAATATGCATAAGTTAAATAGGAATAACGTTACACCCAAATTTGTATAAGTTGTTTATAAGTAAATAAATTACGTTTTTGTGCTGTCCACTGTCAGTATTATACGTTTCTGTGTGTATAAAACCTAAATAAATGTATGTATGGTAGAACTACACTTTACGTAAAAATACACACGTATTCTCATGAGATCACGTTGCAAGTTAAGATCAAAGTCCATTTGTGTCCACAGTACATTGTTTGCAAAGGCTTGAACTTTCATGTTCATATTCATGTCATTTCACAGTTATGCCACATTGTTCATCAGTGTTTCAAAGCACCAAGTCACCACTTTAGTTGAGGGGCCACACACATGAGGAAGTCATAGATAAATAATGCTTAGTTAATGATGACTACTGTATTTGAATGCCAACAGAATTAGTATGTTATGTGCTGTGATTGGCCAATTTTGGGGTCTGTCCATTTACCTGCAGGCTATGAAGAAGACATGAACATGCTGGATAACTCAGATCATAATGAAAACACATTGTTCATCAGTGTTTCAAAGCATCAAGTCACCACTTTAGTTGAGGGGCCACACACATGATGAAGTCATTGATAAATAATGCTTAGTTAATGATGACTAGTATTTGAACGCCAACAGAATTCGTATGTTATGTGCTGTGATTGGCCAATTTTGGGCTCTGTCCATTTACCTGCAGGCTATGAGAAGACATGAACATGCTTGGAAACTCAGATCATAATTCAGAAAATAAGTTCTCACATTAATTGATATACTGTTCTAGCCTGTATGCATGCATTAGATAATGTGGATTTTTGTACATTCCTTTAATAATTCGAAGAGTAGTCTTGCATGCATGAATTAATACTTTTTTATGCATGAATTCATGATGATTCATGTACCATAACCATAGCTGTATCCACAATGGGTGGTAAAGACCAATTTTTTGTGTGAACAAAGAAAACATCATGATCATGCGTAATAAATCATAATTCATGATGATGTACTCATCTTAGTTAATGTTTTAATTAAGGTGTTGTTCATCCATGAAATCATGAATGAAAAACGTTGAACTCATGTTAGTTCCTGATGATTCATGAGATATTAATGCATGAATGAATGCATATTTCATGCATGAATTTATACATGAATTCATGATAATTCATGTACCCTTACCGTAAAGTGTTACCCATTTCTTTTTGGGAGCTGCCTTTTTAGGCATGGCAGCTTTAGGCTTTGCTGACTTAGGTTTACCCGCCTTGGCCTTTTTAGGGCTCTTGGCTGCTTTCTTAGCGGATGCTGGCTTCTTTGCCTTCTTGGGGCTCTTTGTTGCCTTCTTAGCAGCTGTGCTGGCAGGTTTCTTGGCCTTATAGGGTGATTTATTAGCGGCGGGCTTCATTGCCGCTGCACTCTTGGGCTTCTTGGCAGCAGCGGGTTTCTTGGCCTCTGGCTTCTTTGCTTTAGGAGCCGCTTTCTTTGCTGGTTTCTTCTTGGTCTCGGCTTGCTGCTTGTTGACCTTGAAAGAGCCCGAGGCACTGTGCCATTGACCTGCACCAGGGTGCCTTTAGTCACCAGGCTCTTGATGGCGATCATAATGCGGGAGTTGTTCTTCTCCACTTCGTATCCGCTGGCAGCAAGAGCTTTCTTCTGGGTGGCAAGGGAAACGCCGCTCCTCTCCTTGGATGCGGACACAGCTTTGACGATGAGCTCACCGACGCCTGGACCTGCTTTCTTGGCTTTCGCAGCTGACTTCTTCTTGGGCGCTTTGGCCGTGGCGGCACAGCACCTGGGGCAGGGTGGTTTCTGTTGTCACTACAAACACAATTGGAGTAATAATAAATAAAATTCTGGCTGTTCATAGCTTTGTAATGCCACTGTTGTGATCACAATTCAATATGAACTGCTTTTGTTAAATGCTACTCTGGCTGAGGAAAGGAAGATGTCGTACACCTAGGATGGCATGAGGGTGAGTAAATTATGGGGTAAATTTAATTTATGGTTTAACAATTCCTTTAATGCGCATGTGTTGAACTACACTACGCCAAATGTTGGTTCCCACAGTATGCCATTGCTCGTGTGTTCTGAATGACTCATAATTGTAATGAATGGGCAATTTTAACACAATATTGCAAGTGTTTGCCTCTGGGAATATTTTCTCTGGTGCGCCATGGAGAAATTCGATTTTAGGCTGCTGCAGAAAGCCATGCGGAATGGCTGAAGACCCTTAAGTAAACTCCAGCACATTCTCCAATATCAATGGTGTACATTCTTCATCTGTGTAGATATTCAGTCTAACAACTGTACTGTTTGTGCCATTCCAAACAAGCTGACAGTGTATTAGTGGTGGGTATCTTTCACCTTTTCAGTAAATAATTGTATACAAATAACTGTAAATAAATTATGCAATCATTCTCCATGTAACTCGTTAAAAATGGGATTAATTCAGGAGAGAAACCATGCTACTGTGCAATGTTTTGAGAAAAGCAATGGTTCAGTATTGACAGAGCACAAATGCAAAATTTGCAATAGTGTCTAAAATCTAATTTAGCATTAATACTGTTATTTAAGACAAGCAATGACATCTCTAACTGCTCTCTTCTTTTGGAACAGAGATAGAGGTAAGCATGTAATATAAAATATCTAACAATATTTGTGTGAAATGTCAGTTACATTAACATGTTGGAGGAACCACTTTATAAAGCAATATCACACTTTTAATCATATGTAAATAATTTGTGAATACAGAAGCTGTGTATAAAACTTTATAGTACAAAATATGTAAACTAATATTTGTAAATACCTTCAACATCAATGATCCAGTCTCTCCAGAAGCACAAGGTCCTGGTCTCTAGTTCTCTCTTACAGGTGTCTTGATCTGACAGGTTAACTGGAAAAAGTGATGTCAGGTCTGAATATCTCAGTGTTTTTTTGTTTTCAACAAATATGGTGTGAAACAGATCTGTGTGTGTCTGCATTTCTTGAAGAAGTCCAAGGGTATTAAAACCATCAACAAACCTGTAAAAACATGTAGAATCTACAAAGAACAGGGTATAAAAACAATTTCAACAAACAAGAAAGTTTTTGATAATACGTACTGTTGCAGTGCATCATTGCATCTCCCATCAACATAATCAGCTGACTGTATCAACATGGCCCGCTGCTTAAGAGTATGGATCTAAAGGCTCCAATTATGGACAGGCAATCTTCTGCCATTTCAATGGCAGCTTTGGCTTCTGGAACAGTTTCAGCTCCTTTTATCTAAACAACAACAACAACAACAACAACAAAACATACAAACTGTCATGTTGCAGCTACAATACAAAAACACTGTATTAATAGGGGTAGTCTTCCTGCATAACTTCCAAATTTTGCTCGCTGTAGTTTAAGAAAAATATTTACTTTGCAAAGCATTTCTTTAAAGGTCTCATCATCTACTTCATCCAAGGTTGCAGGACGGGTGGGTTTACCACAAACCTGGAGAAAGAGCTTTTCTGAAAAGAAATGTGGCCCCATTCCTCCATGAATTATACAAACTGATATCATTTGTGATATCTGCCTGTAGAGACCTCTATGCAAAGCTGTAAAGAAAATTACCAAAATATTTAAATTAACTTAATGTTATGAAATCATTTTAAATAGGACCTTTAGTTCAAATGCTTACCTTCACTGTCAAGCCACAACCTCTTACTATTTTCAGAGCCCGCAAATATGCTAGACTGTTGGACAGCCTTAAGGAGCAATCTGAGGTTCTCAGATGGACCACCACTGTCCACAGCCCCCATCTGCCGCTTTTGTATCATAAAAAAAAAAAAAAATTGCATCCAGTTTTGCTCCAAGGTTAACAACACTCCACAGCCCGTGCAAATAAGCAGTTTAAGCGTTTTCTTGTCATAGGTAAGTGACACTGCTTTAACTAAAGCATGCTGGATAACATATTTTTATCGGAGGTTGATGTTAATATAATATGCTACGATTGTGTTCAATTAATCAAAGTTTTGTTTATTTATTTATATGTATTGAATCCTCTAAATTAATAACGCTGACGTCACTGTTTGGAGCGATTCCAAGGTTGCAATTTTCCACGGTAAGTAGAATTGTTAATTAATAGAGATGGATACTATTCTTAACTCTACACATCAAAAACTGTTGAATCAGGACAGTAACTTGCATTTAGAACCTTTAGACGTGTAAGGTGGCAATTTATTATGACGGTAAATGATAGAAGACATTATTAAAAAATATAGCTTGCTACACCAAATGTGCAGGCTAGCAAAATTAGCTAATTAAATACTGAAAGTACTTTTTTGTCGCATATAATCATGCAAGGTACAATCATAGGGTAATGTAAGATTTTCAGTATTACATTAGCCCACAACTATTATCCAACATTATAAATGTTCAGAGGAAGAGCGGTGTTGCCCGATTGGTTTGTTTTACAGCCCAGTAATTATTTAAAATCCACACAAAATTATAAATGAAACACCCAAATAAATCTATAATAAACAATACAAATTCATTCATAACTACTACATTGTGGCTCATCACAATTTTTCAATATGAAATAAAACAATGAATGTGTATAATTAATGTAATAATAGCCTAATGCTGTCATAACTTATTGACTGATTCAGGTTCTGCTGTGACTTTGTTTGGAACTTTTTTTTTTTTTTGTGAAATAGAGCAAAACTTACCTTATTAACCATTTTTGTCTAAACTGTAATTAACAATATTAATTTCGTGTTTATTGAACTGTATAAAATCAATACCACATACACTCTAGTCCATTCTGGCAACACAGATTAAGAGAATACTGGTGTAATATGTTAAATTCTGTTTTTCTTTTCTTTATGTCCTTCAAATTTGTCAGCTTCAAAAATGATTTTTATTCTAACCCCTGCACCACACACACACAAAAGAGACATTACTGGAAATATTGTCTATGCAAGGCCAAGATCAAGCAGGAATTAGTCAAATAAGGGTCAGTATTGTTTTTCATTCAAGATATTTTGAAGGTCCACATTGTTTAGGCACTTATGAGCGAATCAAATCAAGGAATACATGTAGATTGATATGTCAGGAAAACAATCAAACGAAAACCAATCATTTTATTTTTTATTTTATTTTTTACATAAAAAGTAGATTTATTAAAGATGTCACTACTCTTGGATTAAGTGAAAGAGACACATTAAGGCAGTATAAACTACAAAGTTAACACATAAAAATTTGTTTAATTGTTGGCTGTATTGACATTGTCAGGAAATCTTGTCAATATGGTTATGTTAAATGAGCTAGCTTGGTTACCATCATTCTAAATCTCTTGCAAGTTATTGGTCTTGGCAAGGCTGTGTTGTCAATGGCCAGCCAGCTTGTTTCTTTTTAATCTGCTTCTATATAAGCATTCCTATTTGCTGTCATTATCACCCAATATGCAGTAATTGGACTGTCCCCATTAGTGTTTGGTAAATAAAAAGTGTACTAGTATTTCTCTCTAGCTATATGTTAAACAGTGAGCTTGCACCATTTTAGGTTGGTAACCAGGCCTTGGGACAAGTTGGAAATTTGAATGTTATAAATGTTGATTTGTGTTATTTTTATCCTCTACAGCTGATCACATTCAGAAGACTGATCCTCCCTTCATTGCTCCTGACACTAACTTTGAGGTGGCCTTTACTCCAGAGACTGTTGGTGTGTACTTCATTGTGTTTCCATTAGCCCTTGTATGTGTGTGTGTGTGTGTGTGTGTGTGTATGTATATGTATATATATATATATATATATATATATATATATATATAGCTGACAGTGGATTAGAATGTAAATAAATGTTTCAATTCAAAAATTTGCTAGAATACAGATCCTTTCACAGCCAAATGGAGTACACTTTAATATTGTGTGTGTGTGTGTGTTTGTGTGTGTGTGTGTGTGTGTGTGTGTGTGTGTGTGTGTGTGTGTGTGTGTGTATAAAAGGAGAAATCCAGATTCCGCACAGCTTCAGGAAAGTTTGATGAGAATGCCGCTTTCCTTTCTCGCGCTGCACTGGCGTTGTTGCCGGTTCTAGCTAACGCATTAAATCGGAAATGCGTGCATCTTTTTTCTGCTTGAGTGCACACAGGTGAGTGATAATTCGTTCTGCCTGACTGCTGACGAGAAGGGGCGTTCGCCGCGACACACACACACACACACACAAACATATATATATATATATGTGTGTGTGTGTGTGTGTGTGTGTGTGTATGTATGTATGTATGCATGCACATAGAATTAAATTATTGTTTATGAATATTCCATACCATTTACAGAGTGTTTTCTACAAGATCTCCAGTACTCCCTTATCCTCAGGTGATGAGGCATCACCTCTTGAAACCCCAAGAGATCCTCTTCTGGCTTCCTCGGACTGGTGCACACGACAAAGTCTCTTTTCAGAGAGGTGGAGGGCAGAGAGACCCCGTCTGGTGAACACGGCTGCGGCACAAGAAAATGTGGCAACACACATCTGCCAACAGTGTGGGAGAAATCCAGCTGCTGTCCAGTGTTGTGACTGTCAACCACGTCCCTTCCTCTGTGCTGAATGTGACGTCAGCATGCACACCAGACATGTCCTTCACAACAGAGATGCCATGACTGCTGGATTCTTCCAGCCATTGCCTCCAACAACTTGCCTCCCACTGTGGTAAGTTCTGGTTTGTGTGTGTACAACATATATCTCATTCTCAGAATAGTTAAGCTCATAAGCTTTACTATTTAAATGATGCCTTTTTGTCTCTTATTGTTTTATCATGAATGTATTTGGATACTCTGTGTCAGTTAGCTTTATGAGCATATCTTGAGTACTTTTTTCTGATTTCAAATGTGCTGTATGATATTTTTCAGTCCGGCTTGTACCTGTGGAGATGCCTGACAAAATCAGTGGTTGTTCACCAGAGTCATTGAGCGTTAGTCCAGGAAAGATTGTTGCTGTGGTCACAATGAATGGTAAGAATGTGAAGAACTTTATTTTGTCCTGTTTGAGAAGCATCTTAAAAATAAATATCTATCCATAGTCCATACGTGACTCCTTACAAGTTTGACATAGATATAAAACTTTTTTTAAAATATATGAAGTATACAAAGTAATAAATTGTACAAAGAACCCACACCCTGATTAATCAGCTAAGGTTTACATTACAGTGGATGTGTTTTTGATTTTTCCAGGACGACATGATCTAAGCATGCCTGAGTTAATCTGTGAGGCATGCCAAGCCACTTGGACTGCTGGAGTCGCTGACCTAAACAGAAGTGACTACTGGCCTGCAACCCTTCAATTTGCCACAGTTTATGCCACAGATATCTTTTGAAGAAATTAAGATGGCGGCACCAGGACTGTCCTGCCAAGCATTTTTAAGAATGCTGAATCAGCTAACTGTCCGCTTTGGTCGTGTGAGTATTGCATTTATCTATCCTGTATTGTTGATATCTTTGAGTTGTGAGTTGAAAAGCTGTTTGATGCTAATGTATTTGTTGTACATTATTAGCTGTTGCTTTCCTTATTTTTAATAGACTGGCAAGATCTCAGCAGCCAGTTTTCAGAAAAGTTTTTTTGAGTGGGAGGCTGTGCAATTTGAGGTGGACAATATATGCAAGGTAGAGCCCTTCAACTGTCCTGCATGCACCCCAGATATGCTTGCAATTTCAGTTGATGGAAACTGCAAGCATTACCGTTTCAAGAATGCTGCTAGGTACTCCAAACTGTGCTTCACAGTGTTTGTATTAATAAGAAAACAGCTCTTTAATGTGAACCAAGTAATTTCAGATTATAAGTTATCATAAATGGTTGTCCATCACCAATTGTTGTTTTTTGTTTTTTTTAGATCTGAGGAACAGGCCATCTTTGAAGGCATCTTCATAACCAAGGATGAAGATGTGAAAAGATTTGTGGACCACATTCACAACACAACCAAACATGTAAAATTCTAGATGATAATTAGACTACAGGACTATAATAACCTCTTTCTGAAGAGTTTGTTTAGGAGAGTCTTATTTTCATCAACCATTTTCCATATTGTAAGTCAGTGGAAGAGGTGTTTGTGGAGGTGAGTGGTCAGCAGCCAGAGAGACCTCCCAAAGATCTGCCAGCAAGGTAGACGAGGAGGGATTGGAGCTTGCGGTGTGTCGGCACGGAGTCCTGCTCTGTGCCTTATATATGTATAGGGGGGAAATTTTTGCCTATCCCCTGTACCTGCAAGAAATATATATATATACACCTTTCAAAAGGTGACACAAATATTCAGCAAGAAAATACACTATCTGTGACATCTATAGCAGGTAAGATGACCACATACTGCACTAGTTACATCCTTACATAATAAGTAGGGGGAATATGGTAACATCATATTTTCTGTGTTTGCAGGACGCACAGACATGCTGACTCTCATGGCCATGTGCTGGAATCAGCAAAAGTTCAACAGTTTGGCTATCTCATTGACCCGCCGATATCAAAAGGTAATGACATCAGTATAATTAATTTTAGATGTTCAGTATTGCATTTTAGCAGTGTATGAAGCTGTGCATTGAACATTTGGTTCTTGTTTCTTACTATTGTTTGTTATTGTAGACCACGAAAGCTCTGCAAAGCCAGTTACAAAACCTAGAGGGCCCAATTGACACTGACAGCGAGGCAATTTGAAGTCTGGGTCAACGATGTAAAGGAGTGGGCTGACGGTGAGGAAATGATTACTTGTAATACATTTAGTCACAAATAATTGTAATTGTTACTGGTATTGTAAAGTGCAAACCACACCTATTTCTTCTCAGCAGCAACAACAACTACAAATGATGCTGATGCCTTGGCCAGCAGAATTGACCTATGGCTAAGCCACGCCCCCAAACGCGATGAGCCAATCACAGTGCGCATAGCTAACCCATACACTCGGACATTCTCTGCTTCCACGTCCATTGAAATGCATTGCAGTTAGTCAGTTTTCATTCGTTTTTATATGTTTTTTCTTGTCATTTTAAGTTTAAAATGGTCAAACGGTGTGCATGGGGTACATTCAACTCCAACACTAGGTATCCTGAGAGGCTGGGCGACGGTGTGTATTTTTTACCCTTTCCCAAGCCACATTTCAACCGAGATAAGTGTCTGCTCTGGATTAAGTTATGCGGTAGACCACTAAACGCAATTAAACAAGGATGTCTACATCTGTTCTAAGGTAAGTAAACAACGTATTTGAACGTTATCTTTAACATCTCTAACATAACGTTAGCCTAGCTTCTAGCTGCGTTGTAGCTGCGTAGCCAGACACAATGTTGTGTTTTACACAAATATAAGTAGGCTAAACACTTTGCAGTTGTAATGATGTCCTGTATGAACAAAATGGAGTATGTTTTTATGTTTCCACTGTTCGATCGCGCCCGCGCCTCTCTCTCTCTCTGATACACACACTCATCCAGCATTGCAATCTTGACATCGCAGCCTGTTCATTATGCTGCGTTCACACCAAACGCAAATAGAGCGTCAAATTCGCGAGTATCGCGTCTAGTTCGACGCTTGAACATTTTTAATCCATTCACGCGTCCAAAGCGAATAGGACGCGCGTATAAAGCGAGCGTTTGAAGCGAAATAGCACCAAACTATAACGTGTAAGTTTACACTGTGACCTGTAAATCTTTGTCTGGAGCTGAAGCTTTTCATCGACCTTCTCAACAATGAAATTATTAATATAACCCTCCAATGTATAGTTAAGGCCCTTTTGGTGACTTCGAGATGATATATAATCTTTCTGTCTCCAAAAATCATCAATTGCCTCCTGTGAAATGTCTCCTACTGTGACAGCTACCGCTATAGCGCCTGTTACCAAATGTTGACTGTTTGTCCGAGTGAGTGGAGGGGGCGTGGCTTAGCCATAGGTCAATTGAGATTCCAGACTCTGTCAATCTAAGGACAAAGACAAGGGCGTTTGACATATCAGTAAGGAGGCTTGAGGAGGAGTAGAAAATTCTTGTTGCAGAGATGGACCACCATTGGAAATCTCTTTCAACTCGTTCCGATACCCTCAGAGAGATGTCCTGCTTGTTTTCTAGTGAGACAATGAAAAGTATGTATTTGTAATAAATTACATAAACGTAGGGTTGCCCCGACCAAAGATTACTATTAGGGGGCAGCCCTAATAAATACACAACAATGATGACTGTTTATAAAGTTTCTAAGGCTGGTCTTATATTCTTGTGTTCCTCTTTTAAGATTCGCAATGTTGCCTAAGTGAAGAGGGTTTGAAAGGTCTGCAGAGCATCATCCTCAGAAAGCGGCATCAAATCAGAGAAGGTGAAACTTGAGAAATGAAACTTGTACAATGCTTCAGCTGATGAGTACGACAGTGACTAAATTTCTGATGATGGACTGTAATCTACAAGACTGTAACACCTTTCATACTTCTGGACAATGACCTTAACTATGAATATAAAGTATGTAATAATCTGCTTTTTATCACCATATAACAGTGGTGGACGTACACATACCTTGTACTTGAGTTAAAGTAGAGATACCCAAGGTAAAATATTACTCAAAAGTAGAAGTGCTTCCTTTAAACATTCACTTGAGTAAAAGTACAAAAGTATTTGCCTTCAAATGTACTCAAGTATCCAAGTACTATGATTTTTTTTTTATGGCTATAATGTCCTATTATCATTTTTGTCACAAGACTTTTGCTTAACTCAGTCTACGTGAAGACTCTAATGTCACTTTTGGCACACCAATCTATTAATTTACATTTCAGCATAGGCTTAGTTAAATCACAGTCTTTGGAAGCTGAACTTTTGAAAATAACAATCCCTGTTAACAAGGAGCTCTTCACCAGTCAACTGTTTTAGCATCATACATGCACCAATGCAAAATTGTCTTATAATGTAATCATTATGTTCCCAACTTGTAAATTACTTTAATTAGCTCATTGTGAGCTAATAACAGCATGATTTGTATTATCTTAGAACTGTACATTTCTGATATAGATAACTTGGACACAGTCTATGATAACAGATCCTTCTAAATTGTAATGTAGACACATACTTTGTTCTGTAAAGCTGCTTTGAAACTATATGTATTGTGAAAAACGCTAATACAAATAAATGTGAATTGAATTGCTGCATGTAAAACAAGTCAAAATAGAATTTATATTCCAACATAAAATGTTAAAAGGAACCCCGACTATTAAGACACATAGGCCTAAATATGCTACAATTGCTCTCTCCTACAAAATATATAGTTAGAAATACATAAAATATTTTCGTTATTTAAAAAATCCTCACGGTGTTTTACAGAATTTGAACTACGAAGGCCTAGGGTGTCCTGGTGTACGTGTGTGGACGTTTCATCTGACCTGCGGCCGTATGTCTTGGACACTCGGGTAAAGAGAGGGGCGGAGCTGTCAACTGATCACCACCTGGTGGTGAGTTGGATCCGATGGCGGGGGAGGAAGCTGGACAGACTCGGCAGACCCAAGCGTACTGTAAGGGTCTGCTGGGAACGTTTGGCCGAGTCTCCTGTCAGAGAGATCTTCAACTCCCACCTCCGGCGGAGCTTCGACCGGATCCCGAGGGAGGCTGGAGATATTGAGTCCGAGTGGACCATGTTCTCCACCTTGTAGCGTTTATGGTAACAATCGTAATTAGGTCATATATGAAATATTAGCTCGAGCAGTAAGGAAATTTGGGGAAATATTAAAAATCATAACTCATAGTCATAATTCATAAATTTCACATATGCTATTACATTACCTGCTAACTATCAAAAATATTTCGTTCTATAACTGGTCTCTCATCAGTCATTCGACCAGCGAATGCTTTGATTATACCAGTTAAGAAGGAATATTTATATTATCAAACCTCAGACAGATTCTCTCCTGGCCGTGGATACAAATTGCTGGGTTTATGAATTAAAATAAAGAGCTAGTAGCTAGATCTTATCGCAATTTCATTGACAATTACATTGGTGGGATTGTAACACAGAGTCAGTCAAAGTATAACAGATTTATTTAATCAAAAATGACACACAAAGGATTATGCATATAGGAAGTAATATAGGCTAATCTACGTATGTAAAATTACACAAGACCCACGAACGTTTAGACAAACAAACATAAAACATGACTTGATCAAAATGAAACTAGGAAGAAAGTGAGGGAGAAAGTATGGTAATTTACAAACAGAACCTTTTAAGAGACAACTGTGAAAGCAGCTTCGAGAGAGATCATTTTATACGTTACTTGCGATTCTGTTCCTTTGTCTGTGTGAAGCTGGGCTTCGGGACCACGTGTGTACCTTGGCTGGACCGTGTCTCATCGATTTGTAGGCTTGCGTTTCGCGTGAAGTTCTTAAAAGCTTACTTGAAAGTAACATTACCGAGTGAAGACTTCTTTTCCCTGTACGGGAAAGGCGAGAAAACTTAGTTACAGGACGAAGCTGGATTTTTACATCCGCGGTTCGTTTGGATGAAGGCCCTGTGCCTTCTCCCGCTCCGCTGCTGGTGCAGGGAGGGGTTAGAGTTCAGAGTTCGGAGTCACGAGGGTGAGAGTGTATGAGAGCCGAGAGAGAGCTAAAAGCTAAGAGCTAAGAGAGCGACGTCTGCTTGTGTTGTGGTTTTAAAGCAGCGCGGGGTAACGCCCTGTTTGATGACGTGACCCAATGGAATCTTTCGGTTCTGAGGCGGGAGCGTTTCATTGTTTGTGAAGGAACGCCTCTTCTGATCGTACACAGAAAAATGCATTAAAACTTTAATACCACATTATGTCTAGGATAAACATTCGCGCGGAATATAGTTTATATTTCCGTATAAAGAAGCTCATTACGATCCGTAGGATACCAAACCCGATATTAATATCAGTTAATGAAACAGATACATCTCAAATGTATCAACACACGTGTCCATTACATCTGCCGAAGGGCATAAATATCTCAATTTATCCCATCACATCCCATAGACAAGAAAACTACATAAAAACATTTTGATAATGATTCATGCGTGTGTGTAACTTGTGTTTTAGGAGTTTCAGAGTGGTTTGGTGTGTGTGTGATTCAGAGCAGGTTTTCTGTTTGAGATCGGAATGTCAGTAATGTCTTTGAAGCTCACTGTGGAGAGGGGGAAGGGAGTCATAAAAAGGGTTTCAGATACAGACTTTGCCAAGTCTGTGGGAATTAGAAAGTGTCTTCACTTTTAATTAGTATATAAATTAAGAGTCCATTTTTACCCATCGAGCCATAGTCGCTACATTCCCCCTTTTTGTTAGATGAAGACCTCGGAGGGACTTCATCGAACAACAAATCAGCGCAATGGTCGATGGCAAGTGGCTGATGGACTGAGGACTCAGGTCAAATGAGGTATAGGCGAGCCCCGGATCGGGACCCCCTTTTTGCGGTTCCATAGGAAACCACCAGACACGGCTTTGTGAGCTTTGCTGTGGCTGCTCACATTTGGTAGGGTCTGGTACAGGGTGAAAGCCAAGACGGGAGTCAGGGCGTGGTCGGTTGCTGTGGAGGTACACAGCGCAGCGTCAGCTGCGGTCCAGGTATGGACACAGGTGAGGTGTTCAGGCTGGGCGGTTGCCCATGCTTGGAGGGACTGTGTTGAGTGCGAGTCCTGCCTTGGTGTTCAGGACTCAGGGTTGCTCTCTCCGTGCGATGCCGGATGCCGGACCTGGTGATGTCTGATTGTGGCTGCTTTCTCGCGAACCACCACAGCATCCTGTTAGAGGCAATAGGGAGAGAGAGAGAGAGAGAGAAGGAGAAAACAAAACAAAAAAAAAAAATTCCAGCGAGGGACGTCCTTGGTTGGCTTAGGACAGTCTTTTGTTTTCGCTGAGGTTGGGTTGCCGCATGCTTTTTTAGTGTCCGGTGTTCAACACATGGTGTGTTACTGGGCACGCTTGACCCCCCTCTTGTGCGCTGTGACCTTACAAGCTGTGGCGCTGTGATGGCAACATGTGCACAATGCGATTTGAGAGTCCGGTGAACGCAGCATGTGCTTGGACTCAGAGAGCAATCTGAGTTACTGGCTTTCAGTGTTCAGATGTCGTGCGAGGGTGGTAGGTGGGGTAAGCGGTGGCATTGGACAAGTTTGTTCTTTAGAGGCCCGCATGACCTTGTTTGTACACAGCGGAGGCCGCGTTAGTGGCTCTGAGGTGTGCAGTGTGTTGTTAAAGTTCGTTCGTGCTGTGTAATCACTGCAATCTTGAAGGTGTTAGGATGGTCGTTGTGTGACCATGTAAAGTGTTCGAACCACCCCCTTTTCGATCCGTTTCCTTAGGAACGTTGGCGTTTGAGCTGGTGAGGTGATCGGAGGGTGGCTCAGGCTGATGTCGGTGCTGTCACTTTGTGAAGTGCTGTCACTTTGTGAGGTGACAGTTAGCATTGTAGCCTGTGGATGGAAAGCAATGTTCTGGGTGCTTGTTTCAGGTTTTATGCTGAGGCATAAAATGTCAGGCCTGTTCTATTCGCCCGTCCTGTGAAGGAGCTCTTTCAGCACACTCAGGATGTCAGTTGTATCAGAAGTGGCTGCGCTGTCTTCATTGTGGGGTGTAGGTTCCGTAGGAATACTGTTCTGAAGGCGACATTTTCTTCCACGTCGGTTCTGCTGGATGTCAAGGGCTTGGAAAAACCCTGGGTCTGATTCTCAGCAGGTACAGTGCGTCCCAAGCGGTCGCGTTGGGGACAGTGTGTAAATGAAAGTCAATGTCTGAAAGGTACGTGTACATTGTGGTCTTCAGCAAACATAGGGATGTTTCTGGCCATCTTGTCAAAGCTTGTGGGGTGAGAGAGCTGTTTGTTGGGGGCCCAATCCGTCTGGGGGGATTCTGACCCATTACAGCTCTACTCACTTCAGCTTGTGATGTGTTGACAGGCATGGTGTGGTGCAGTGGGCTTGCGCCCGCCTTTTCAGCTTTGTGTGTGTGGCTGAAAGGCACAGACTCGCTGGAAAGGGGATAACAGTGTGAGGTGTGTTTCCCCTTCCCGGTCACCTTTAAGTCTGTCAAAATGTGCAAGTTCTTTGTGAGCAATGTCAAGTCCGTACCTGAGATCATGACTTAGCTGAGTAAGCTGATGGAGTTCAGCTCAGGCCATTCGTAAATGGGTTTTACGGGCCTTGATTTCAGAGTCTTTGTCTCTGAGTTCAATATGTGCTCTCTCTATGAGAGCTTCAGCCAGTCGGAGTCTTTCGTCGAGTTCCTTCCTGGTGTTGTCCTCCGACTGCTGGCTGCCGTCTGTGTGTAGACGGAGGTCGTCTAGGGCATTTTGAAGTCTTTCAACTTCCTGACGCAGTGTTGCGTTGGTCTCGTCCTCTTGCAGGGAGAGTAGCTGGTCTAGACGACTTTGGGTGTGGTCCCGGTCCTTCCGGGCCGCTGTGGCTTGAAGCCGTAGTGTGGCTGTCTTTTGCTGCAGGTCGGCGTTGCTCCTTTCGCTGTCCCGGGCCCTGGCGACGAGTTTGAGTGCGAGGTTTCCGAAGATTTTGGACAGCTGCTCGTGGCTGTATGTCTGGGCTGGATCATGGGACTCGAACTGGTCCAGGTCTGTGTCCCGTTGCTCTTGGCTCAAGATCGTCTTAGCGGACTGCAGGACAGGGTGAGCTCGACATCTCCGCTTACTGTTGGCGAGAGAGCACAGCACACACAAAAAGAAAACAAAATGCAAGTTTGTTTTTAGGTTAATGCGCTAGACTCATACGGGCCGCTGCCGTTATGAGAATTTGGGCTAACTGATGCTGACAGTTAGCGGAGCCAATTGCGTGGGTACGTTTTAGACCCACATTAGAAATTTTGGCAGGCGGTAGCCTGGTGGTCGCCTGGCGATGCCAACTTTGATCACAACCTCCATTGTCGAAGCGGCCGCTCGGAGCTGTGGCCGTGAGGTCTCCGGTGCCTGTCGAGGCGGCAATCCCCGAACCCGGTGGTGGACACCGGAAGTAAGGGATGCCGTCAAGCTGAAGAAGGAGTCCTTTCGGGCCTGGTTGGCTTGTGGGACTCCTGAGGCAGCTGACGGTTACCGGCAGGCCAAGCGAACTGCAGCCCGGGTGGTTGTGGAGGCAAAAACTCGGGCCTGGGAGGAGTTCGGTGAGGCCATGGAGAAGGACTATCGGCTGGCCTCGAAGAGATTCTGGCAAACCGTCCGGCGCCTCAGGAGAGGGAAGCAGTGCCCTACCAATGCTGTTTACAGTAGAGGTGGGGAGCTGTTGACCTCAACTGGGGATGCCGTTGGACAGTGGAAGGAATACTTCGAGGATCTCCTCAATCCCGCCGTCACGTCTTCCATTGAGGAAGCAGAGGCTAAGGGCTCAGAGGTGGACTCGTCCATCACCCAAGCTGAAGTCACCGAGGTAGTCAAGAAACTCCTCGGTGGCAAGGCACCGGGGGTGGATGAGATCCGCCCTGAGTACCTCAAGTCTCTGGATGTTGTGGGGCTGTCTTGGCTGACACGCCTCTGCAGCATCGCGTGGCGGTCGGGGAATAATGAAAAATTAGTTTTCAATACTGTTTTAAAAACTTTTGATCTGACTCAGCATATACATGGACCCACACACAATCGTGGACACACTCTAGATTTACTTATCAGTAAGGGTCTAAACATTTCACTGATTGTTATTAAGGATGTAGCACTGTCTGATCATTTCTGTATTTTCTTTGATATATTGATCTCTCCTGCCACTGAAGCTAGATCTGTGTCTGTTAAGAAGAGATGCTTAAATGAGAACACTAGTGTACTATTTATGAAGGCTATATCCTTAACACCAAGCATATCTGCAGACTCTGTTGATTTTCTCCTTGATTCTTTTAACTCAAAAGTTAAAAGTGTAATTGATGATATTGCTCCTGTGAAAGTCAGGAAGAAGAGTGGCAGACAAAAAGCACCTTGGAGAAACTCAACAGCAGTGCAAAATATGAAAAGACAATGCAGAAAAGCAGAGCGCATGTGGCGGAAGACAAAACTTGTAGTCCATTATAACATCTACAAAGACAGCCTTCATGCTTTCAGTATGGAACTAGGCAAAGCTAGACAGACTTTATTCTCAAATATTATAAACAGCAATTTAAACAACACACGCACTCTTTTTGCTACTGTAGAGAGACTGACAAACCCCCCAAGCCAGATTCCCAGTGAAATGCTCTCAGAAAACAAGTGTAGTGAGTTTGCTTCTTTCTTCTCTGAGAAAATCAATAATATCAGAAAGGTGATCAGCACATCCTTGAGTTGCCCTGGGGTCAGACAGATCAGACCACCTGAGAAAATAGTTACTATGTCTGATTTCAAAGAAATTGATGGCAAAATTTTTGAAGAAACCGTACAGCACCTTAAAACATCAACCTGCGCCCTTGACACACTTCCCACATCTTTTTTCAAAAGTGTGTTAAACAGTTTAGAAGCAGATCTTCTAGAAGTGGTAAATGCCTCACTTCTCTCTGGGAGTTTTCCAAACTCCCTTAAAACTGCAGTTGTCAAGCCCCTCCTGAAAAAGAACAATCTGGATAAGACCATATTAAGCAACTATAGGCCGATCTCAAATCTTCCTTTCATAGGCAAGATCATTGAAAAAGTTGTCTTCAATCAGCTGAACAAATTCTTAAGCTCGAATGGATACTTTGACAATTTTCAATCTGGTTTCCGACCGCACCACAGCACAGAGACAGCGCTCATAAAGATAATAAACGATATTCGCTTAAATACTGATTCAGGCAAATTATCAGTGCTGGTATTACTCGACCTCAGTGCTGCATTTGACACTGTCGATCATAACATACTTCTTGACAGGCTGGAAAACTGGGTGGGGCTTTCTGGGATAGTCCTAAAATGGTTCAGGTCATACTTAGATGGGAGAGGTTATTATGTGAGTATAGGAGATCATAAGTCTGAGTGGACATCCATGACATGCGGAGTCCCTCAAGGCTCAATTCTTGCGCCACTCCTGTTCAACCTGTATATGCTCCCAATGAGCCAAATAATGAGAAAGAACCAAATTGCTTACCACAGCTATGCAGACGACACACAGCTCTACTTAGCCCTATCGCCTAACGATTACAGCCCCATTGACTCCCTGTGCCAATGCATCGATGAAGTCAACAGTTGGATGTGTCAAAACTTTCTTCAGTTAAACAAAGACAAAACTGAAGTCATTGCGTTTGGAAACAAAGATGAAGTTCTCAAGGTGAACGCATACCTTCACTCTAGGGGTCAAACAACTAAACATCAAGTCAGGAATCTTGGTGTGACACTAGAGTCAGACCTTAGTTTCAGTAGTCATGTCAAAGCAATAACTAAATCAGCATCCTATCATCTGAAAAATATTGCAAGAATAAGATGCTTTGTTTCCAGACAAGACTTAGAGAAACTTGTTCATGCTTTCATCACCAGCAGGGTGGATTATTGTAATGGACTCCTCACTGGCCTTCCCAAAAAGACCATAAGACAGTTGCAGCTCATACAGAACGCTGCCGCCAGGATTCTGAGCAGAACCAGAAAATATGAACATATCACACCAGTCCTCAGGTCTTTACACTGGCTCCCAGTTAAATTTAGGATTGATTTTAAAGTATTATTACTGGTATACAAATCATTCAATGGCCTTGGACCTCAATACATTGCAGATATGCTCACTGAATATAAACCCAACAGATCACTCAGATCATTAGGATCATATCAGCTAGAAATACCAAGGGTTCACTCTAAGCATGGCGAATCTGCTTTTAGCTATTATGCCAGCCGCAGCTGGAACCAGCTTCCAGAGGAGATCAGATGTGCTCCTACAATAGTCACATTCAAATCCAGACTCAAAACACATCTGTTTAGCTATGCATTTACTGAATAAGCACTGTGCCACTGTTTCGTCCGACTGTTTGTACTGTACTGTATTTTATTTCTATTTTTCTAAACCGTTTTTAATTATTCTTATTTCTTTTTATTATTTTAATTTCTTCTATGTAAAGCACTTTGAATTGCCCTTGTGTACGAAATGTGCTATATAAATAAACTTGCCTTGCCTTGCCTTGCCTATGTACACTCGCAATAAAACACAACATTGTGCTTTTGTTTTCATTTCTTGTCCTCAAACAGAGCTCTAATCTGTTTATTTTTAAGTTACACTTAGATTAAAAAAGAAAATCAAATGTATTTTAATGGTAGTATTATTTTATACAGAAATAAATTATTTATAATTAAGATGAGAATAAAGTTAGTGTTAATTAAAATTTTAAGGAAAACAAATATCTGAAATATAGCCAATTAATTTTAAATTCATTCAGGTACAATTACCAAACATATCTCAAGGTCGTTTTGTCTTTTTATTAATTTATTTAATTAAATTATATAGCTCAATGTATCTTGCTAGTACTGTTTTGTATTTGTCTACAACCTATTAATAATGCTTTTATTGTCTTAGGTGAATCACTCCATGCGACTCAGCCAGAAGCCCCTACAGCCATGGGTCATACTTACAGCATGTGGGGAAGTGGAGAGCGCTCATTGCACTTGTATGGCTGGCGTGGCAGAGAAGTGCGCACATGTGGCAGCCCTCCTGTACAAGATCGATACAGCTGTGCATCTGCGGGGAAATGTGACTCCAACAGATGTTGAAGCGTACTGGGTGATGCCCTCCAATACAACCAAAGTGCAGGGAGTGCCTGGCCATACTATTGATTTTACAACAAGCTCAGCCCGAAAAAAGGCACTTGATCGGTCACTCTGTGGAGACACCAGCACAGCACCCAAGATCCGGACCCGCTCAGGTGGCACGTTTACCGCAGAAGACACTTGCCGATTTAAAACCACTCACAGACCTCATGCATGCACACAGGTCCGGACTGTGCTCTGTAATGGAGGAATTCTGCCACCTCTATGCTGATCGCATTCAGCCATGTGTCCTGCCCAAGTCACTGCTGCGTCTTCGCGACCCACGAATGGATGGCTGTGACTTGTCAGTCCTGCTTCAACACTGTGAGGGCCTGACACACCTTGTGGCAGTGACAGCCACAGAGGCAGCTGCACTGGAAAAGAACACAAGACAGCAGCACAAGTCTGACATATGGCACAACACACGGGCTGGAAGGATAACCGCCTCCATCATACACGCTGTTGTCTCAACCTCCATAACCAGACCAGCAAAGTCAACTGTGGAGAAGGTGTGCTATCCACAGAAACCTTCACTGAGACAGACTGACAAAGGCCCAGAGGCCATTAAATGGGGGAGAGAAAAAGAGGATACGGCAAGGGTCTCCTACATCACACAGACGGAGCTGCGGCACAGGGATTTATCAATCTGGATCACAAATGACACTTTTGAAGAACTGGGCCCATGGATGTGACTTTCACACCATACTTTTGTTACTGATAGCTGCTCCAAGTATTTCAAGACTGTTACATTAGCAAATGCCTAATGACCTCCTAGAATGACTGGCCTTTGGACCATTGGACATAAAATATATTGAGTCTACTTGCGTCTGTTACCAATATTTACCTGGGAACAAATGTGCTGCTTCATTCAACTCAGTCTCATGACCGGTGTGGACAGTGCCCGGCGATGGGGGTGGATTCACAGGACCTTCCATCTCAGTTGCAGGTGTAGTGTCTGACAGTAACAATAAAAAGAAATTGTGTCATATCACAACCTCCAGATTAGCTATACACAGGGGGCAACATACAGTACCGTTCAAAAGTTTGGGGTCAGTAAGATTTTTCAATGTTTTTAAAAGAAGTATCTTCTGCTCACCAAGGCTGCATTTATTTGATAAAAAACAATAAAAAAAACAGTAATATTGTGAAATATGACAATTTAAAACAGCTGTTTTCTATGTGAATATACAGTAAAGTGTAATTTATTCCTTTGATCAAAGCTGAATTTTCAGCATCATTACTCCAGTCTTCAGTGTCACATGATCCTTCAGAAATCATTCTTATATGATGATTTGATGCTCAAGAAAC
Source organism: Abramis brama (assembly GCF_963993115.1). Lineage (NCBI taxonomy): Eukaryota > Metazoa > Chordata > Actinopteri > Cypriniformes > Leuciscidae > Abramis > Abramis brama. The sequence continues at coordinate 50,150,440 of NC_139965.1, read as the reverse complement.
ATTTATGATTATTATCAATGTTGAAAACTGTTGTGTACAACATTTTCTCAAAATTCTTTGATGAATAGAAAGTTCAAAAGAACAGCATTTATTTAAAATAGAATATTTTCTAACATTATAAATGTCTTTACTGTAACTTTTGATCAGTTTAACTCATCCTTGATGAATAAAAGTATTGATTTATTTTATTTCTTTCCCCCAAAAATAAAATTAAAATTCTTACTGACCCGAAACTTTTGACCGGTAGTGTTTAATGTTACAAAAGCTTTAGATTTCAGATAAATGATGTTCTTTTGAACTTTCTATTCATCAAAGATTCCTGAAATAAAAATGTAAATAACTGTTTTCAACACTGATAATCATAAATGTTTCTTGAGCATCAAATCATCATATTAGAGTGATTTCTGAAGGATCATGTGACACTGAAGACTGGAGTAATGATGCTGAAAATTCAGCTTTGATCACAGCAATAAATTACTCTTTACTATATATTCACATAGAAAACAGTGGTTTTAAATTGGAATAATATTTCACAATATTACTGTTTTTGTTTGCATTTTTAATCAAATAAATGTAGCCTTGGTGAGCAGAAGAGAGTTCTTTTAAAACATTAAAAATCTTACTGATCCCAAACTTATGAACGGTAGTGTATATTGTATTCTTTTACTATTTACCTGGGTATAAAGGTGCTTCATTATCCATCTCAGCCTCAGGACAAGTGTTGTCAGTGCCTAGCGATGGGGGTTGCTGTTGCTCTTCTCCTAAACCGCTTGAACTGGTCTGTGTTCGTAGTTTGTAGTTTGAATTGTTTTGTTTAAAAGTAGACAATTCAAGCTTTCTGTAATTCTAAAAGTAGACAATTCAAGCTTTATGGTGCGCTCGAGTTCAAACTGAAAAGGCAGAACGGCAGACGTGTTCATCTCGCGGACTGTCAAAACTTAGCTAGCTGGAAAAACAATAAACAAAGCTACTACAACTGGCTACAACCATAGACAGTAAAAGAAAGGCTACAACCAATACACGTCACTACCCAGAATGCATTGAGACATAAATAACTATGGCGGCCTACGAGTGAACGGATTTTCGGCTCTTTTTAATAAAAACAAAAACATTTGGAGTGTTTTTGTATCACCTTTTTATACCTGACGCCCACGTTAATCTTATAGTTATAAGGCCAACATGCCGTACTAGTCGGGGTTCCTTTTAACATTGATTGATTGCCATCTCACGATATTCACAGAGCACTCAGCTTAAAAAGTTTCAAATACAAATACTATGAACTATGAAATACGGTGAAACAGCTAACTTAGCTGACGACATATACAATGTTCATGCTAACGTCACATAGTCTATATTTTAACATGCACAATAAAACAGTTTTCTGCAAGCTACTGTTAGATTTCTCATTTAAATAATTAGTGAAATGAAAATGGCTTACCTCTACGTGTTTCCTTGAGGCGGGCGTACACGGTGGGAATTCTGACGGTCGGAAGATTGTATGTCCACGCACACTTTATGAGTGATTTTATCTGAAAATCATAAGGACGCAGTGATATACGACATGATTTTACGACCTGCCGTAAAATCATGCAGCGTGGAATGACGGCCCTTGGGTGGACCGCTCCTGTTTGCCAGATCTGGGCCACAAGCAGGCCATAGCAATGCCACATGTCAGCCAAGAGCAAAGAAATAAACCAGAACTGGACCTTATCTGAGGCACAAAATCTGTGTATATTAAATATGAAGTCATCTCAGCCTTAATAAGCCTGTTAACAAAAAGAATCACTGAAGGAAAGAAGAGAACAGAAAAAAGAGACGAGCAGAAACACAGTCTAAGATGAAATCAACTGAAGAGAAAAGAAGACATTTAATGTGTGAAGATCTCAGCAGAGGAGGATTAAACAACTCCACAAACAGCATTACCTGCTTCACTTATTACTTACCAGACTGACTTTAAGCTCTTATTGAGAATTAACAGGGGTTAAGATGTTGATGATTGTTTCGTTTGACGTTACCATCATGGTGATCAGCGTTTACTTTAGTTGGGCTCTTGACCCTTGACGTTTGTTAAATTACTTTATACTTGAAACTGGACATTTTTAGGTTCTTGGAGTGTTGAATTGATTATCAAAATTAAGTTGAATGTTTGAGGAACATTATACCTTCTAAAACACGTTCCTCTAACGTCAAGAAAACTGGACATTTTTTATTTTTCTAGAACCAACCCTGAATATTTGGAGAACATTCTTGTAATAAAACTGTTAGCTGGGGAACTTCCACTAGCCAAAAAAAAAAAAAGAAAGAAATAAACTACATTAACTATGTCACAACTTTTATTTAATAAAATTTGGATTTCATACATTAATTTCGTATTCGAACCAATTCCTGTCATCCAGCATCTCCTCCCTAAGTAAAGCGCCAAATCGTTAAGTGATTCGACAGCGTTACCCACTACCGTTGATTTTTGCCAGCATTTGGCTGGTGTTAAATTCAAACCGTGGTTACTTCAGTTGTTGATCTTTGACTGTTTTGTCCATTAAAGGTAAACATGTGGCATCCTGTGCTGCCATGTATTTCACTGTTTTGTTTTTGTTGTGGTTTTTTGACTGTGTGATTCTGGTTGTGGACAGCAGGTGTGATAACAAAGGGTCAATCATCACTGGATTAATCATTTCATTATCTCATTGCATGTATAGAAAGTTCATTGCACTTAAATGATCTGTTGAGATTTAACATGTTTCTGTTATATGTGTTTTGTGGGCCACCATTATACTGAAGAGTCTGTGTTTAGGTCGAGGAGGAGAAGACGATGACGCATTGAAAATGTGGTGCATTTTGCATTATTTCAAGATCAATTTCAGTGTAGTTGTCAATGCAGTGATTAATTCATACATGTGTGCTATTGCTAATGGTTGGGTTGAGGTTATAAAGTTAAGTTGATATTCAAGTGGTTATATTTGGTTATGGGTTTGTAGTTTAAATTTATAACCAGTAGGGTTCCTTATTTGTGGACTCAAATTAAATTAATTGACAGTATTAATACAGTAACATAATATAAATAACATAACATAAATATACAATGTCATTGTTTTTTTTGTTTTTTTTTACAGATAAAATGCAGTATAATTTTACAATAATTTCACACTTTCTTTAGAAGTGTGGAATTCCATAAAATGCATTCATTTAGGCAAGGCAAGGCAAGGCAAGGCAAGGCAAGTTTATTTATATAGCACTTTTCATACACAGTGGCAATTCAAAGTGCTTTACATAGAAGAAATTAAAATAATAAAAAGAAATAAGAATAATTAAAACAGTTTAGAAAAATAAAAAATAAAATACAGTACAGTACAAACAGTCGGACGAACATTGGCACAGTGCTCATTCATTAAATGCATAGCTAAACAGATGTGTTTTGAGTCTGGATTTGAATGTGACTATTGTAGGAGCACGTCTGATCTCCTCTGGAAGCTGGTTCCAGCTGCGGCTGGCATAATAGCTAAAAGCAGACTCGCCATGCTTAGAGTGAACCCTTGGTATTTCTAGCTGATATGATCCTAGTGATCTGAGTGATCTGTTGGGTTTATATTCAGTGAGCATATCTGCAATGTATTGAGGTCCTAGGCCATTAAATGATTTATATACCAGTAATAATACTTTAAAATCAATCCTAAATTTAACTGGGAGCCAGTGTAAAGACCTGAGGACTGGTGTGATATGTTCATATTTTCTGGTTCTGCTCAGAATCCTGGCGGCAGCGTTCTGTATGAGCTGCAGCTGTCTTATGGTCTTTTTGGGAAGGCCAGTGAGGAGTCCATTACAATAATCCACCCTGCTGGTGATGAAAGCATGAACAAGTTTCTCTAAGTCTTGTCTGGAAACAAAGTATCTAATTCTTGCAATATTTTTTAGATGATAGTATGCTGATTTAGTTATTGCTTTGACATGACTACTGAAACTAAGGTCTGAATCTAGTGTCACACCAAGATTCCTGACTTGATGTTTAGTTGTTTGACCCCTAGAGTGAAGGTATGCGTTCACCTTGAGAACTTCATCTTTGTTTCCAAATGCAATGACTTCAGTTTTGTCTTTGTTTAACTGAAGAAATTTTTGACACATCCAACTGTTGACTTCATCAATGCATTGGCACAGGGAGTCAATGGGGCTGTAATCGTTAGGCGATAGGGCTAAGTAGATCTGTGTGTCGTCTGCATAGCTGTGGTAAGCAATTTGGTTCTTTCTCATTATTTGGCTCATTGGGAGCATATACAGGTTGAACAGGAGTGGCGCAAGAATTGAGCCTTGAGGGACTCCGCATGTCATGGATGTCCACTCAGACTTATGATCTCCTATACTCACATAATAACCTCTCCCATCTAAGTATGACCTGAACCATTTTAGGACTTTCCCAGAAAGCCCCACCCAGTTTTCCAGCCTGTCAAGAAGTATGTTATGATCGACAGTGTCAAATGCAGCACTGAGGTCGAGTAGTACCAGCACTGATAATTTGCCTGAATCAGTATTTAAGCGAATATCGTTTATTATCTTTATGAGCGCTGTCTCTGTGCTGTGGTGCGGTCGGAAACCAGATTGAAAATTGTCAAAGTATCCATTCGAGCATAGGAATTTGTTCAGCTGATTGAAGACAACTTTTTCAATGATCTTGCCTATGAAAGGAAGATTTGAGATCGGCCTATAGTTGCTTAATATGGTCTTATCCAGATTGTTCTTTTTCAGGAGGGGCTTGACAACTGCAGTTTTCAGGGAGTTTGGAAAACTCCCAGAGAGAAGTGAGGCATTTACCACTTCTAGAAGATCTGCTTCTAAACTGTTTAACACACTTTTGAAAAATGATGTGGGAAGTGTGTCAAGAGCACAGGTTGATGTTTTAAGGTGCTGTACGGTTTCTTCCAAAATTTTGCCATCAATTTCTTTGAAGTCAGACATAGTAACTACTTTCTCAGGTGGTTTGATGGTCTGTCTAACCCCAGGGCAACTCAAAGATGTGCTGATCGCCTTTCTGATATTATTGATTTTCTCAGAGAAGAAAGAGGCAAACTCACTGCACTTGTTGTCTGAGAGCATTTCACTGGGAATCTGGCTTGGGGGGTTTGTCAGTCTCTCTACAGTAGCAAAAAGAGTGCGTGTGTTGTTTAAATTACTGTTTATAATATTTGAGAAGAAAGTCTGTCTAGCTTTGCCTAGTTCCATATTAAAAGCATGGATGCTGTCTTTGTAGATGTTATAATGGACTACAAGTTTTGTCTTCCGCCACATGCGCTCTGCTTTTCTGCATTGTCTTTTCATATTTTGCACTGCTGTTGAGTTTCTCCAAGGTGCTTTTTGTCTGCCACTCTTCTTCCTGACTTTAACAGGAGCAATATCATCAATTACACTTTTAACTTTTGAGTTAAAGGAATCAAGGAGAAAATCAACAGAGTCTGCAGATATGCTTGGTGTTAAGGATATAGCCTTCATAAATAGTACACTAGTGTTCTCATTTAAGCATCTCTTCTTGACAGACACAGATCTAGCTTCAGTGGCAGGAGAGATCAATATATCAAAGAAAATACAGAAATGATCAGACAGTGCTACATCCTTAATAACAATCGATGAAATGTTTAGACCCTTACTGATAAGTAAATCTAGAGTGTGTCCACGATTGTGTGTGGGTCCATGAACATGCTGAGTCAGATCAAAAGTTTTTAAAACAGTATTGATTTCTTTTGCCATATTGGTTTCTGCATTATCTATGTGGATGTTTAAATCTCCAGCAATGGCAAAACAGTCAAACTCTGATGTAATTGTTGATAACATTTCTGTAAAGTCCTCAGCAAAGGCTGGAGAGTATTTTGGAGGCCTGTAAATAATGATAAGTAAAATGCGTGGAGCACCTTTTAACACAATACCCAGATATTCGAAAGACAAGTAATTCCCAAATGATTTTTGCTTACATTGATAGATATCTTTAAAAAGAGCACCAAATGTGAATTTTTTCCAGTTATTTAACTGATTGTGTTACTGAAAACAGTTATTTTTACCTTAAAATAAAGGCAATTGTTATGTTTTTTATGTGCAAAAATATAATTTTAATGGAAGATGTCCATAACGTATATACATGAATATAATTGAGTGATGATTGAGTATATTCTAAATAAAAAACTAATTATATATATATATATATATATATATATATATATATATATATATATATATACACACTCACCTAAAGGATTATTAGGAACACCTGTTCAATTTCTCATTAATGCAATTATCTAATCAGCCAATCACATGGCAGTTGCTTCAATGCATTTAGGGGTGTGGTCCTGGTCAAGACAATCTCCTGAACTCCAAACTGAATGTCAGAATGGGAAAGAAAGGTGATTTAAGCAATTTTGAGCGTGGCATGGTTGTTGGTGCCAGACGGGCCGGTCTGAGCCAATCTGCTCAGTTACTGTGATTTTCACGCACAACCATTTCTAGGGTTTATGGCAGTCCTGTGGGCGAAAATGCCTTGTTAATGCTAGAGGTCAGAGGAGAATGGGCCGACTGATTCAAGCTGATAGAAGAGCAACTTTGACTGAAATAACCACTCGTTACAACCGAGGTATGCAGCAAAGCATTTGTGAAGCCACAACACGCACAACCTTGAGGTGGATGGGCTACAACAGCAGAAGACCCCACCGGGTACCACTCATCTCCACTACAAATAGGAAAAAGAGGCTACAATTTGCACGAGCTCACCAAAATTGGAGAGTTGAAGACTGGAAAAATGTTGCCTGGTCTGATGAGTCTCGATTTCTGTTGAGACATTCAGATGGTAGAATCAGAATTTGGCGTAAACAGAATGAGAACATGGATCCATCATGCCTAGTTACCACTGTGCAGGCTGGTGGTGGTGGTGTAATGGTGTGGGGGATGTTTTCTTGGCACACTTTAGGCCCCTTAGTGCCAATTGGGCATCGTTTAAATGCCACGGCCTACCTGAGCATTGTTTCTGACCATGTCCATCCCTTTATGACCACCATGTACCCATCCTCTGATGGCTACTTCCAGCAGGATAATGCACCATGTCACAAAGCTCGAATCATTTCAAATTGGTTTCTTGAACATGACAATGAGTTCACTGTACTAAAATGGCCCCCACAGTCACCAGATCTCAACCCAATAGAGCATCTTTGGGATGTGGTGGAACGGGAGCTTTGTACCCTGGATGTGCATCCCACAAATCTCCATCAACTGCAAGATGCTATCCTATCAATATGGGCCAACATTTCTAAAGAATGCTTTCAGCACCTTGTTGAATCAATGCCACGTAGAATTAAGGCAGTTCTGAAGGCGAAAGGGGGTCAAACACAGTATTAGTATGGTGTTCCTAATAATCCTTTAGGTGAGTGTATATATATATATATATATATATATATATATATATATATATTACTTCTTTTTAGTTCCCTCTCACATACTGAAAGGCTCATTGAGCGGGTTGTTTTCTCAGTTGTGAATCACAGCATATTTCTGGATTATTCACACCCCCGCGCAAATATTACGGTGGCCGAGAGAGCTCAACACGCTGAAACTAAAGAAAACACATGCATTGCAAATAGAAAAAAACACCCGCAAATTAATAAAACATCTTAATCAGTTTCACAACACACATGTGCTCCAAATACTCACAACACAACCAAATACAGAAACGTGTTGCAAATAACATAGACCACAACGGAAATGTTTCCAGGGGAACCAAAGAAGTGACGAACCCGGCTGATGTTCCTTCATCCATGCGGAGATGTCCGCCAGACAGCTTGAGATCCGTTACTACCGCAGCTACTGTGGGATCATCTGGTTGAAATGAGAGGAAGAGCTGTGTGTCATCAGCATAGCAATGGTAAGATAAACCATGTGCCTGTATGATGTGTCCCAGTGATGTGGTGTAGATGGAGAAGAGGAGGGGTCCAAGAACTGAACCCTGAGGAACCCCTGTGGTCAGTTGATGTGCTTTGGATACCTCGCCTCTCCATGCGACCTTGAAGGACCTACCTGTGAGATAGGACTCAAACCAGTGGAGGGAAGTTCCTGTGATGCCCAGTGATGAGAGAGTGGACAGAAGGATCTGATGATTCACAGTGTTGAAGGCAGCAGACAGATCCAGGAGAATGAGAACTGAAGATTTGGAAGCAGCTTTTGCGATCCGTAGGGCTTCTGTGACCGACAGTAATGCAGTCTCAGTTGAATGCCCTTTCTTGAAGCCGGATTGGTTGACATCCAGCTGGTTGTTCTGAAACAGGAAGATGATACTTGGTTGAAAGCAACTCGTTCAAGTGTTTTCGCTATGAATGGTAGGAGAGAGACAGGTCTGTAACTCTCTTTAAGTGACGCATTTAATGTGGTGGCACAAACGCTCTGGGAAAACACATGAAATTGAAAATTAGTAACATTATGTGAAAAGAACACCATGGCTCTTTCGTGATGAAATAAAACTTAATTTTTAAATTAAAATTAAATCAAATTAAATGAAAATCATCCAACAATGGAACAAATACAATCATCATTGAGCCACTTTTAACACTTAAAACATGTTTATAAGCATTATGAAATCCAGGAACTCATAGATACTATCTTGAGGCTTTTTAATATGGCAAGTTCAATACATAATCATTGTTCTATTCTGTCAAACAACTTCATTTGCATAGTTTGGTTCAATCCATCTCTAAAGACGGGCATACACTGTGCAATGTCTGTGTGAATTCAGCAAGGTTACCTACTCACACTGAACGAGTAGATCGCATGCGATGTAAAGCCAAAGCTCATGATTTATGTGCTCACACTATACGGTCCGAACATCGAGCTGCGACTATACTGCTCACACTATACGTGTGAAATATGTGCGATAAACCCCCGTGCCAGGTAGCGCCAATAGACGATATCATGTATCCAGAGATATTGTCAAAACAAGCATCAGCTATCAATATCAAAATGATTTAGCATTTCCAATTTATGTATTAAATTATTATTATTATTATTGTATTATTATTATTAGGGAAGGCCTAGGCTACTTTTATTATTAACCCTAAAACTGGCAATGTGATCTGGGTGTAACATAGATTTTTCGTCTTTTTTGGGGTGTAAGAATGATTTTTTCATCAAATCCTTTTATCATTTATCACAGCCTGCTCTGTCTTGAGTATGCTGGTCACATGATTTGTTAAAAAAAATTTTTGATTAATTAGTCAGCCTGACCTAAATCCAACATGGCTGCCAGTGGTGCAGGACATTCAGATTTTGAGATAACTAAATATATATTAAACTTACTTTTCTTTTGAAAAAATAATACTAACATGGCTAACATTAATTATGAACATTGTCTTAACCCTCTGATGGTCTTCATTTATGTCCACACTCGTGTTCTTTGGGGTCTCCAGAGACCCCAGACAATAACATGTAATTTTGTAACAGTATAATAGTTTTTTTTTTTTAACAAATATATTTTTACTCTGTTTATTAATGTTTTTACTACACATTTGTGCAGTTTTTGGAGGATTTATGATATATTCTAAATTTATATAAATAAATTAAAAAATGTTTTTTTTTTTAAACAGGTTTTTATACAAAAACAGCGTTTTATGTAAAATTCACTTTATAAAAGACTCAAATTTCTAAATTGTATTTATAGGGATAGCATGAATAATTTTACATGGTTTAGTGTAAAATTGTTGCCCATATTTTGGAAAATGTAGTTTTAAAGTAAAAAATTATCATTTTAGCCACTAGATGGCTATAGAGCCCCATTATATGCTATTTGCTATTTGACTAACTAAAATATATCTTTTCACAAGTTTTTCCAGTTGGATTCATATCTAAATATTATGAAATCACAATTCTAACAATAAAAATGACTTTTTTTGTCTAAGTTTAGCATTTTTTGTACTGAATTTTTTTCCCCAATAATGTTACATTATGATTAGAATCAAACCTAAAAAAGATACAAGTTGAGTTTTAGAGTTTATCATTTATTTCAATCTTCTTCTTTTTTTCATATAATTGTACAAATGTAATCTACACTTCAGTTACTAACTGTAACAGAACAGATATGTACAGTTATATTATATATTGAGTACAAATACATGACGTGAACATCAAAATGCAATGAATTGAACAGCATAACAAATGAGCAAATAAAGCAGTAACTTTTGTCTCTTTCTCTCTCCCTCTTTCTGTGTGTGTGTGTGTGTGTGTGTGTGAGGGTTCACATTGTTGCAAATTTATTTTTGTGGTGGTTCCGCATTTTGGACTATTTTATGTGACAAATTATAAGAGAGCAGTATTTATAGTCTCACAAATGTATTTCTCTGTGTGTGTGTGTGTGTGTGTGTGTGTGTGCGCACGTACGTGTGTGTGTGTGTGTGTGAGCACGATAATTTTACTTTGTGAATGTTTTAGCACTGTTTTTATGTATGTCTATCTTTTCTGATTTTGATGATGAATTTTCTCTATTTTTTTATTCTGTTTTTCTGTTTTTTTTTTTCAGTACAAATTTTTTAAACTTTGACAAAAAAGTCATTTTTATTGCTAGAATTGTGATTTCATAATATTTAGATATGAATCTAACTGGAAAAACTTGTGAAAAGATATCTTTCAGTTAGTCAAATAGCAAATAGCATATAATGGGGCTCTATAGCCATCTAGTGGCTAAAATAAAATAAAAAAATACTTTTAAAACTACATTTTCCAAAATATGGGCAAAACTTTTACACAAAACCATGTCAAATTAAAGCTGCAAGAAGCATTTATCGGGGTTCAAGCAGTTAAGGCCTTTAAGGCATTTAAGCACAAAAGCATCAAAAGTTATTAAGATTTATTTAGCAAGCATGTAACCACTGACATAATAGATGGAAAAGAACATTTACAGCCAATACAGGCAGTTTACCATGGGAAATATATGGTTTTAAAGCTTTTTAACAGTTATAGTGCCACCTATGGTCTGATCTCCATAAAATTGAACCCATACACATGTGTACTGAGTTTGGTGAAGATACAGTGAGGAAAATCAGTATTTGAACACCCTGCTATTTTGCAAGTTCTCCCACTTGGAAATCATGGAGGGGTCTGAAATTATCATCGTAGGTGCATGTCCACTGTGAGAGACATAATCTAAAAAAAAAAAAAAAAATCCAGAAATCACAATATATGATTTTTTTAATATTTATTTGTATGATACAGCTACAAGCTTTATTTCAAAAACACAGTTTAACAAATTAATAAAAGAGACACGGTGTAGATAAATCGCAGGTGGCTTGGAAGACGTGGGTAATGTTTAATCCAACAATATTTTGTAGCTAGTTTGAACTACAGAACTTAAAGATCTCCCTCTTTTTTTTTTTTGCTGCAGATGAAATGGTTAAACTTCTGTTTTCGCACAGGCGCAGTGAGGGGAAAAACACTCAGTTTAGGGCAATCGGTTCGTAGCTCTGCTTCAAATGTGCGATATAGTCACGAGGAGCGACCAAAATTTCTGACATGCCAGAAATTCATCCGACCATCCGATTGCCGGTCGGGAGATGTTAATCGGTTAGGTTAATACACTGCACGAGCACTGAACAACAAACAACTCACGACAAAGCTGAAAATCGGCCCGACCCGAAAAAGAGTCACACAAGTCAGAATTCGGCTCAAAATCGGACGAAAATCGCAGTGTATGCCCGCCTTAACTCTCTCAAACCACATGAAAGCGCAATGTGACACTGCCTCCTACTGGCTGAATCTAGTTTCAGGATGAGCTCAATGAGTCCTTTATCCAGATTTACTGACGAAAAGACACTATGATGATTCAGGAGCAGTTTGTTCTTTAGCGTGTTTCTTCTGGTGGGTCTGAAAACCCCCTAAATAAGTGAATCTCTCGTCGCAGATGGAGCAGCGGTAAGGCTTCTCTCCTGTATGAACTCGTTCATGAGTCTTCAGGACGTCTGATCGAGCAAACGTCTTGTCACACTGAGAACACTTGAACGGTCTTTCTCCTGTATGTATTCTCTGATGCATAGCTAATTGAGTGTGTTGTTTGAAACTCTTCCCACATTCGCTACAGTGATACGGTCTTTCTCCAGTGTGAACTCTCAGATGAACTCCAAAATGAGCCAGACTAAAGAAGCTCTTCCCGCAGTAGGAGCACAGGTACGGTTTCTCTCCGGTGTGAGTCCTCTCATGGCAAATCAAATTAGATTTTTGACGGAATCTTTTATCACAGTGTGAACACTGATATGGTTTCTCCTCAGAATGTATTTTCTGGTGTGACTTTAGATAACTTGAGTTTGTGAAGGTTTTCCCACATTCCCTGCACTGGTAAGGCCTCTCTTTGGTGTGAATACGCACATGCTTCTTCAAATGGGATCCATACATGAATCTTCTATCGCAGTGAGGGCACTTGTATGGCCTTTCACCCGTGTGGATTCGCTTATGAACATTAAGATTCCCTTTGGTGAGGAAATACTTGTTGCACTCACTGCAGTGGAAAGTCTTTTCGCCTGTGTGGATTCTCTTATGACTTGAAAGAACTTGTTTGTTGCTGAAATACTTGTTGCACTCACTGCAGTGGAAAGACTTTTCGCTGTGTGTCTTTATATGAGCCCTCATACTAGATGGAGTGGTGAAAAAATCCTTCCCGCACTGTTCGCAGTGAAACTCCTTCTTCACGCTGTGCTCTTTTGAATGAAGTCTCTTCTCTTCTAAGGTAGGAAAGCTGATGTTGCATCTCTTACAGGAGAAGCTTTTCTGTTCGGTGTGTTTTCTCTCATGTCTCACTAAATGTCCCTGTGAGCTCAATGTTTTCCCACAGGTGACGCAGGAGAAACTCTTGACCTTCAGCTGCTCTTTTGATGTCGAGGTTGTTTCTTCATCAGTAGATGAACCTCCATTCACATCTGAAAAGATAAAAAGGTATTCAAATGTCTAACTTTAAATGAACACAAATAGATTTAATGAATCATGCACTTACCATCATGAAATTCTATAATATCTGCCTATATTTTTCTATAACTTCGAGAGCTTAAAAATTAATCAAGATAAATGTGAAATTGTGATGCAGCTAATGATACAGTGTTTTCAACACATCGGTTCACTGTAACTAATGTCTGCACCTGCTGATTTAGGAACACAACTAAATTTTTACACACATTCTGACTATGATTTGCCATAACACAAGATAATAAATGGAAGATACATACCTGAAGGAATAAAATCATCATTGTCATCATTTTGATTATCCTCATCCTCATTTTCTTCATCCTCAACATCATTTCCTTCATCATCATTCTGAACATCATCTTCATCCTCCTCATGGCTCTGTTGTTGTTCCTCTGCTGTGGTTTCTACTCCTCGTCTCTCTATCAGGTTCCTGCAGTCCTCCAGTTTGACGGAGCACATCTTCATCTGCTGTTCTCCAACGTTACAGTCAGAGGTTTGATCAGCGTATCCATGATCCTGAACGTCAGTATAACACAGTAAAGTGAGGCTGAGCTCTGAGTCCTGTGTGTCTCTGGATCTCCAGACTGAATCCTGAGCTTCTGTCCCATCAGTCACACACACTGAAACCTTCTCCAGATCCTGACAAACACATCATAGATAAACACAAATAAACAACAACCTGTTGATATTAGCCTCATTACTCAGCAGTTATCTCTAGTGGTTATATTGGTTATTTGTTTGCATATTTTGCTCAAACCTCTCTGTTGGGTTTGTCTCCTCTTTCTCTCAGCTTTGCCTCCAGTGACGCCACCTCTTTCTTCAGCTGACAGATTTCAGTGATGAAATCCTCAATATCCAGCATTGACAGATCAGTTCCTACTGATTTACAGCAGATCACATCCATCTGCGCTCTCATGGTCAACATCTGAAGACAAACACATCATCATTATTATAAGATGCATTTATCCACATTTATATCAATCTAAGTTGTAATGTGGACTCATGATTGTGAAAAGCACTATACAAGTAAATGTGAATTCAATTATAATGAACTTACACTGATTTAAACTCAAAATGACTAATGATTATGAAGGAGAACAGAACTACACAGAATAAGAAAATGATTGCAATTTCTTAGAATATTAATACACAGGTAGATATTAATTACAGATATAAAATAAACATAATAGGTGTGTTTATGTTTAAATTCACTATTGTAAATATATCATACAACACATTACCAATATCTAAAACTTAAATTTAGCTGCTGGATTTAAACACAGATTTCAGAAATTTAACATGATAATGTGATACTTGTTACTCGTTTCTAAGCATCATTTAAGTGTCCAACATTGAAAATTCATTGAGAATCAAAATTAAACAACGTGTTAACTTTGGTTTTATTACAAATATCACAGTTAAAACACAACTGCTGTAGTAAGCAACGGTAAATGTGTGTTTATAACTACAATCATACTATTATTTATTATTACAAATACCCAGGCTAAACTATGGTTACTGTGGTAAAATCATGGCTAATTCGTTTGTTTGTTTTTAATGATAAATGCGAAAAAATAGTTAATTGAAAGCACATTAAAACACTACAGACAGAAAATCAACATTCACACAAACAGTTAAAAACAACATAACGTTACCTCAGTCTCAGCGCGCCAGGCTTCCTCTTCTTCAGTGGTTTTACCGGCGGACTGAAGAGCGTCACAGCGACTCCTACAGGTTTCAAAAACACCTGCTGGTCAGTAGATATCGTGTCTACAGCAAACTTTCTCCGTCTTTTTCTATATCAAAAACAAGCTTGAATTCCTGTGGTGCAGCTACGAACGTGAATCATGTTTATGTTTTCTCTATGGTTAAAGTCATGTTCACGGCAACTTGATTTCCTAACGTTTCCGTATCGTGTATTATTATATTTGTGTGTCTGAATCAGTTCAGAGGGTACAAGCTTATTTTGGTTAGTCAGACTTAGTGTCGGTGATTTCTGTTTCATAAAGCAAACTTAAAATAGTTCAAACTCAGTTACCCTGGCAACTTATGCTGGGAAACTAGCCTGGTCCAGGGCAGGCTAACTGTCAGGCTAAGCCTCAGTTGTTACACAGATCCTCTAACACTGACCGATATTACCACTGACACTCTCTCACCATTATTGGACTTTATTAACCATTATTAGTCCAAAAATAAATACACAGTATACAGAAAATCAACTTAAATAAGGCTACAATGATAAATTAGACAATATAGACATATATATATATATATATATATATATATATATATATATATATATATATATATATATACTGTATATTATATATATATATATATATATATATATATAGATAGATAGATAGATAGATAGATAGGCCTAAATACAATATATATATACTACAGGTTTTCTTTTTTTACTGGCTGAATGTTTTGTGCCCAAGATTTAATTAGATTGTTTTAAAGATTTATGAATACATTTCTCTCTGGTTTTGTTTGGCAGCTGTAGTACATGTTTATGATTAGAAGAACATTAGAACACAATCTAAAAAAAGCTTTGTAAAGCAGAAGTTAAAATCACAAAATTAAAAATAAATAATTACAAAAGCACAGTATGAATTTTAACTGGTAAGATGAATCTGAGCTTAGTAATTGACAGTATATTAGCCTACATTTGATTTACCCCATTACAATAGTTCCTTTAGTTTAACATACAGGTAGATGGTGAAACCTGCTGGGCATTTCTGCCTGACGCACCTCCACCGGTGCCTAAGAGATTAAGGTGTACCTAAGGTGTACATGTTGGAGAACACTACGGAGGGCATTTATGGGTCATCAGCTGGGGACCACCAGTCACGGATGTTTCGCTCCTTTAACCCCAGTACATCTCATGGTGGCGGAGCGATGGCAGGGATTTCTCCCTGCCACCCCCTGCTGATGCCCTAGGTGGAGACTGGACCCCAACTCTTTGCCTTCCTTCTCAGCCACAGCCAGAAACTGCCTCTTTCAGCCTCTTCTGCCAGCTCTTTCATGGCTTTCCGGTGCCTTATGCCTGTTGCACCCATGTCGCGGAGCAGACGAGCGGTTGAGGAGCCCACAAACCCCCGACACCCCACCTCCACAGGGTATGTGACTGCCCTCCAACCAGCCTCCCTGCACTCTGCAGCCAGTTCAGCATATTTGGCCCGCTTCCGCTCATGGGCAGCTTCAAGTCCTCCTTCCCATGGGACTGTAAGCTCCACCATCAGGACAATCTTGCAAGCAGCAGACCACATCACAAGGTCTGGACGCAAAGACGTTTCCACTATCTCCCTGGGAAAATGGAGCTGCTTCCCAAGGTCGACTGCTAGTGTCCAACCCTTGCCTGGTGTGAGGAGTCTTCCTGTGTCCTTCTGGTGGTGGGTGTTAACCCTCTCCCCAGCCCTCGCGAACTGGATGGAATGTGCGGTTAGGGCCGGGGGCCTGCTATTCGCTTCCTGCCTGCATATCTCCACTATCTCAGCAAGCTTCTTCAGCACCAGGTCATGCCTCCACCTGTAGCGCCCTTGTGCCAACGCTGTCTTGCAGCCAGACATGATGTGTTGGAAGCTCGCGTTGGCAGAGTTACACAAGAGGCAAGATTCCTCGTTGCCAAACCACCGGTGGAGGTTGCGGGGGCAGGGTAAGGTGTCATATGCTGCTCTGACGAGAAAACTTAGCCTGGCCTGTGGCATCTTCCACACGTCAGACCAAGCCAGCTGTCTGTCTAGAAGGCCTTCCCACGACAGCCAGCCTCCCTGCTGGCCCTGGGACACTGCTTTGATGGCAAGTCTCTCGTGTTCAGCTCTCATCACCTCTGCTGCCACCATGGCCTTCCTCTCTTCTTTGGATGCGTTCGACCAGAAGAGGGGGGCCTGTCCCCAACCGAGGCCTGCCCGGCCATCCTGTACTCTGCCAACCACCTCCTTGTGTTGCAGCCTACTTATTGCCAGGTCAACCTCCTCCTTGGCCTTCCATTTTCTCCCGGTTAACACCTGGGCGTCCGCAGTTACAGTTATTGCTATCATAAAAATACACTTGTAGGTTTAAAATTCTAAATAAGGCACATCTAATGTCCAAATAACAAATATTTTAGCATATATATATATATATGTATGTATGTATGTATGTATATATATATATATATATATATATATATATATATATATATATATATATAAAATGTACTTTATTATGTCTTTCAATTCAAACACATTTAACACAATTATACAAATTGACAGTTCCTTTAAAGACATCATATTTTCCCCCAATAGATATTCCTTATTTTTCCTTCTACTTTTTTTCTTTTGTGATAATACCCACCAACACATAGCCTAAAAAACACATGATTAGAACAATAACCAAAAAGTACATAGTTAGACACTTTTACATATGATTTAAGGGGGAAAAGACAAAAAACAATAAATACATATTAATAAAAATTTAACATTCACATATTTATATCAAACTCTTATAATGACACATAATTCCTAATAGTTATTCAAGTAATATTATTTGAATATCAAATATTCAATATTAAATAAGCAAATAAATAAAATAACAAATAACTAGCCTAGAAATAAAAGGGAGGGAGGGTTATATAAAAATGTAGTTAATGTAGGCTAATATATATTCCTTTATTTTATGGAATATTCTTTGATTTTAGAGTTGCACATATCTTTTCAAAATCTATACATTTGCTCTTAATTTCATGTTATCCTCTCCATAATGTACTTTAGAAACTCATTTAAAACTGGGGATTCTTGCTTTCTCCAAAAAATTATTGCATTAAAAGCTGTAATTCTCAGCATTCTAAATAAGTATACATCATCTTTATTAAGTAGCATAGGTCCTATACCCAAAACTATATTTTGTATCTTTATATATTTAGTTTCTTAAAAAAAAAATCTTCCCTGAATTAGGCTACTTCTGTTCACTGAAGTACTTCTGTTCGCTATAAGTTCACTGCAACTTATCCAACATCCTAAAGATAAATTATTATAATTAGAAGATATTTCTAGTGTTATAAAATATTGCATATTAATTTTCCAAGCAAAATGTATATTTTAGTCAGAATTATTGCGCTCCTATTTGGCGCGCATGCGTGCAGCAGCGCTCGTTCAATATGAAGATTAGCAGCAAAATGTATATATTTGCATGACTTTCTAACATTTACAGATGGAGAATATAACTGTAAAATGTAAGTTTTGCACTGAGGGGAAAAAAAAACATGTCACAAACGCATAAAACAGCACAAAATATACGCTGTTTGATGGTGGATCGATTTGATCCACGATCGACCTCTAGGGCTGCTTCAGAAACGCGTGCACACGCAATTATCTAGACTTGATAAACCTGGATCAAATTAGTGAGATTGCGTGAACTTCAATTACCTTTTATGGAACCACTTTAGCCCCAACTTATTTGTTAGGCTCATTCAAGTCCGGTTTTGGAGTTTAATCCCCGCTTTTCTAAGCGTCTTTTATGGAACAACCCTCTGCTCTCTAAACATGAACTGTGGTAAATAACGTTCCTTTCTTGCCCTGATGTGGTACTGCCATGTTTTTAGTATTGCTACTGCTAAAAGAAACTGTAGCTGAGATTTCTGTTTACACGAGAATATATGCCAAATAAATAAAACTAGGCTATATCAGACACTGATCAGCACATTAAGCTGTCAAAAAAAAAAAAAAAAAATCAATCCAGAGAATTAATTTCTTTGCAGCAAATATCTTACCTGACATGGTGACACAAATGCTCTGGGAAAACACATGAAATTGAAAATTAATAACATTGTGTGAAAGGAAAACCATGTCTCTTTCTTGATTAAATAATATTTAAAATCCCAATGAAAACCATTCAACAATGAAAAAAAATGGTGCAATTGCCTTACAATCATCCTTAGTCTTGTCCAGAGTTTAAGATCCTAAGTAATACCATTGTTGAGATTCATACGCTGATTGTTGATAACTGTGTGTGTCACTGTAGGTACAATTTTTGTGCTTATGTTTGTTTGAAATATTTTAACTGATTGTTATAATATTACTGGATCTTATACGACAGAAACACAGGGTTTGTGATTTGAATATATTAATGGTACAACATACATGACATTATATTCAAAAGGCATCAGTGAATCAGTCTACTTCATGATGATTATAAATCCATCAACAGGTAACCATCATCACCTGATCTCATTTCACTTTAGCTTTCTTTGCTAATGCAAATGTGTTTGACAAACACACTGTCACAGCGGCCAAAAAATACAAAAGATATAATAAGAGTTAAGAGCCCAACTCACTGTTATGGTGTACAGTTATTTAATATACACATATTTTGTGGCTCAGATAAGGTCCAGTTCTGGTTTATTTTTTTGCTCTTGGCTGACATGTGGCATTGCTATGGCCTGCTTGTGGCCCAGATCTGGCAAACAGGAGCGGTCCGCCCAAGGGCCGTCATTCCACTCTGCATGTGGGCCAGATGTGGATCAATAATAATAATAATAATAATAAACTTTATTTTATATAGCGCCTTTAAAAGTTGCATCTCAAAGCGGAAAAAGAAAAGAAAAAAAATCCCATATTTTAATACTCTTTGCTTAGTTCATTGTGCATGCACCGAATTATTATTTTGGATTAGCCTAAGCAACGTAACGTTAGACCTAGCTTTACTGCTCCACTACCAACAATTTTTCATGGCTACTGTTCTCATCAATGACAACGCATTCACAGCGAAGTATAGCTTGCAGTCTTTAAATACAACTTATATGAAAAACATTAAGATATAGGGATGTATAATCATTGTAAAACAAATCTTACCTTGACGTTGTCTTGCCGAGATACACCGGTCTCTCTCCAGGTTGGTTTGTAGACTCATGGCTTCAGAATGAGGCCGGTTCAACGAATAACGTGATTGGCCAAATCAATTCAACAAGGTAACAACACAAGCTTTGATTGGATCTCACTCCAGCCAACGTTTGTGATCAGCTAGCGAAATGAAATCTATTTTTATACTTTAATGTGCAACAATTGCCGTTGGAAACAATCGGTAATCTTTTTGTGAATTATTCATACAGGCAAATTTAAAAAATGAGCCAGACAGAGCTGGGTAACTATCAACTATGAGATAGACGGACTCGGACCACTGTCTATCAGGGAGATGTTATGGGTGACTGTAGATGATTTCTACAAGTTACTGTCCCTGGTTGAGCCTTTCATTACCAAAACAAACACAGTCATGAGGAGGAGCATCAGTGCCAATAACAGACTGTCAGTGACATTGAGGTTTCTGGCCACAGGTAAGTTTGTAACATGTACAAAAAGTATGTACATTATATATATAGTTCTGGTTTATTTTTTTGCTCTTGGCTGACATGTGGCATTGCTATGGCCTGCTTGTGGCCCAGATCTGGCAAACAGGAGCGGTCCGCCCAAGGGCCGTCATTCCACTCTGCATGTGGGCCAGATGTGGATCAATAATAATAATAATAATAATAAACTTTATTTTATATAGCGCCTTTAAAAGTTGCATCTTAAAGCGCAAAAAGAAAAGAAAAAAAGATTGGGAGGAGAAAAAAAAAAGTTGCATCTCAAAGCGCAAAAAGAAAAGAAAAAAAAGATTGGGAGGAGGAAAAAAAACAACAATAGCTGCCAAAGAGCAACGTGACTGTCTTAAAGGTTACTTTGTCTCCCCAGCTGGCTGTGTACCATGGCAAGACCAGTATGTCTAATGGATAAACTGAAAACACTTCACCGTCAATATATATATTTTTTATTATTTCATTTTTTTTTTGTTCTTAGCAACATGTTCTATAATACATTAAACATTTTACAAAACATTAAACGTCAAACGTTTTGAACAAGTAAAAAAAAAAAAAAACTGTATAAGTTCATATTCAAATTATTCAAACCCAGACAAAACTTTGTGGCAAATAAAAAGAAAAATACATAAAAAATGAAGCATTCTGTGTTTCTTTACAGAAAAACTTTGTTGTTTTGGTAATAATACTTTTTCTGTATGTTTCTGTTTTTTCTCAAAGTATGTTTATTGCTTATTCCAGTAGTAGAACTATATAATCACACAACATACAAAATATGTAAAGTGCTCACAGCTCTTTTGAACAACCCTTTAGCCAAAATAGTTAATTAAATAAATAATTAAAGCTCTTGAAGCTGATTGCACCCTGTGTCATCTAGCTGATGCATTAAAGTGTAATTCGGCTGGGACAGTAAAGGCCGTGGGGTGGTGTTGGTGTGGGTGGTGGAATGCATGTTGGATGGGGAGATTAGTAAATTCCAGACATAGGGAAGCCTGAATGAGTATGCATTGGATGCACTGAAATTTCACTTGTGCATCATAAATCTGCAACATTATAGCTCTTTTTAATCTCAATACTAGGGCGGGATTTTTAATTCGCCCAAGTTGCTCCCCAACCTGTTTTCCAAAGGAATACTCCCCTTTGTCCTCTCTATTAGAAATTCGGTCTGCAACCTTGTTGAGTATTGCAATTTTTTGTAGCTCAATGTTTTCATTTTTTTTACTCCTGTACTTGGCCCGACACAAAGGATATCCAGAGGTAGGCGGTCCAGAGGCAGGTGGTCCAGAGGCAGGCGGTCCAGAGGCAGGTTGGTCATTTTCACAAGGTGTGTCACAAGAACTCTGCTCTAAACCAGGTGACAGATCAATTTAATTTTCCATATCACTGTCTTCTACTCCTTGAGCAGCAGTGTTGTCTTCCAGCTGTAAAAGATGCACACACAAAAAAAAAATAATAATAGCCAAACAATTACAATGTAAACTAGGAAAATGACAACTGCCTTCCCACTATCTTAATTTCTCCCACTTTGTCCTCCTGTTACCCTCATCTGCATATATATCCCTTGCAACTTATTTTTCCCTCCCATTTTTTCTCTCTCTCCCTAGTAAATCTACTTACTTCCAAACTACTTTGACTTGGTCTTTGCAAAAGAAAGGGCTTCAGGAACTGCAAGTATTGTAATATCCATTTCTGCCTTGCTGTTTGCTGTTTAAAGCCACTACCACTTGTTTTTTCCTTGATTAGCTTTCCAAACTGTGTCCTGAGCGTGGCCATTCTTGTTTGGACATTGTGTTGAAGGGGGTGGATTGGAATCCACTGCTGCTTCAATGTATATGTAATGAGTGATTATAATCAAGGTATTAATCAATATTTTGTTGAATTACTTCTCTGGAGATTTTATTGTGTTATTGAAGTTACCAGTGTGATTACTGAAATGTTCTTTTCATGTATTCTTTAATGTCTGTATTTGATATTTGAATGCAGTAATAGTGCTTGCCTACTTATCCCGGCTTCCAGAAATGAAATAGGGACTGGTTTTGTGTTTGAGAAAGGTCTTCAACGTTTTAAAACATATAGGGGTCATTGAAGCCAATAGTTTAAGGGACCATTTCTTTGTTAAATCCTTACTTTCCAGTTAGACTAAAGTGTTGCTCTCCTTGAGAGAAAGAATGCATTATCTTGATGTTTTGAGAGGACTCTCCTGTTTATAGTTAGAGCCTGGCCAAATCCAACCCTGGAAAAGCTGTGTGTCGGTGTGCGTGTTAGTCTTCTTGGTTGCAGGTTAAGGAACCACTGGCATTATTGGAGATTGACTGAGTTGTTGTTCTGGACATGCTGGCGCCCAGCAATCCAAATCTGAGAACTGGAAGGTCACGACATGCCTAACTTCAGGGTCCGAGTGTCAGCTGCATAATCAATGGAGATATGCTTCCATCTATCTGTATATGTGTGATTTATCTATTTTTTTAGCCAATCAGAAACTGCAACCTGAAGCAAGGATGTAGCTTAGACCTTTGTGAAGGGTATAACTGCTGTGATCTTTGTAACTGTAAGCGGGGCGGCCTACGAACTCCTGTGTGAGTCTTGAAGCTGACTTCTGCTGATGAAACTGCAAACTATCTTCAGTAAAACTTTTCTTCAATTTATTATAATTCTGACTCCGGGTCTTCTTTCAAACATCTGGTCCTTGGGTCCAAAACTGTTAACCCCTAACACTGTACTGTATAAACAATACCAGAAAACAAACAGCAACCTTAAATTATTCTGTCTTTAGGCTGTCTCTATTTATTTAGGGTGACCAGATTATTATTATTTTTTAATCCTTAGAAGGGCAGTGTTTAATAAACTGTTTATAGTATGTAGTACAGTTAAATATAACTGCTATCTCTCTCCCTCTCTCTCTCTCTCTCATAACTGCATATAAAATATTGATACAAGCCGTGGCTGTTTTGCTACAAATGCAGGCTCGTTTTCAGCCCCGGAAACAGGGACGTCTGGTCACCCTTTGTGTATGTGTGTGTGTGTGTGTGAATGAGTTAAAAAGCCTAGTTACACACTATAGCTAGCTATAGCTAACAATAGGTAGCTACCTAATACATATTACATCTCACCTGTTAACTGTAGCTCTTAGGCGATCTGCTGTAAAATATCATCTCGGACGACCCTGTCATGGTACACACTGCATGACACATCATACAGTGCTCGCTGTTCCTGCCAGAGTTCAGCGAGTTTATCTTCTTTTTCAATAGTCCAAATTCGCCGTGGCACTGCCATCTTCGTCTTTCTTCTTCTGTGGTTTTCCTCAGCTCCTGATTGGTCAAATTCAGATAGATTGACAAATCGGCTCATTCAACCGCACACACCTCACGAATTCAAACCGACAGCTCCCAAACTTTTTCGACATGCTTAAAAATTATCGGGAGGTCGAGAGGTGCTCATAAGGTACTCGGCTCGGCTCGTAATTTCTCGCACACGATAACCGATTTCCACGCGATTTCTCCCGATTGAAAAAACAGTTGCTCGTAAAACAGCAAAAAAATCACACCGTGTACACCCGCCTTTAGATTGGAAGGAGAATTATTGTAAGAATAAATTGTACAGGGCCGAGGCAGGCAGAGAAGGCACTTAAAAGTGAAGGACTCATTCTTCTTTTCAACTACTTAAAAAAAAATCGCTAACTAAGGCCATGGGAGTTGTGGCAAGTTAGAGTCAGTAGTTTCTTCCATCATTTATTAAGACATTGGCACTCAAAATGTTATGCTGTTGCACTGATGTGATGTCACGTTGAACCTTATGTTCGCCCTAAGTAGATACCGCCAATAATATCGTGTATCGCCGATCGAACAGGCTGACGATAGGACGATATGAAAATTGAGCATATCGCCCAACATATTTATACTGCATATCAGGGGTGCCCAATCACTTTTCTGAAGATCAACCTTCCTGCAAAGTTCAGCTCCAGCCCTAATCAAACACAGCTGAACCAGCTCATTAAGATCTTCAGAAATGCTTGATAATTGTGCACAGGATTGGGTACCCTTGCTGTAATGCTAAGATACCGATGACACTAAATCCATTTTAAGGTTTTTATCCAAAGGAAACTTTAAAGACCTTATATACGTTTTTTTATTTGTATTGCTCTTTTATAGCATTTCAACTTCTTGCATGCCAAGGAACCTTGGCTGGCATGCCGTTAAAACACCAACCAACCCATAAAGATACTAATTCATGTGTAATCTTTAGAACCTTCTAGAGGGCATGCTGTAGGTGTGGACAGGATCTGCTTGTTTATATATTTGGCTAATGCCAATATACATAGACCAGTCATCACTTGAAATTAACAGATACAATCCTGAAATCCAGAAAGAAAAGAAAGACAATTTTACTTTATCAGGATAGACTTGTGTTTGCACTGCCCTAATCTTTGATTGTTTTTCTATCCCAAAACAGGATGCCTGCTGAAGGAGACACAGATGACTGAGACAACATGCATTCACAAACACGCAATACACACACACGCCCTATATACATCTGCGTTTTAGACCGTACCATCTGCAAGCACTCAGGGAAAGTACTGGAATATCCAAACAGACATATGGTGTGGTCAGTGAGTGCCCTTTCACTGAGCTGAACTACTTTGATGTGACAAAAAACTTTCCCCCTGACTTAATGCACGATTTTCTGGAGGGTGTGGTGCCTCTTGTGATTACCAGAGTTATCCAGGCATTACATTTTTTGCACATTGTCTCATTAAGTCAGATAAATGCTGAATTGGATGCATTTAAAATAGGGAGTAATGAACGGGCTAACCTCCCTCAGAAACTTCCACATTCTGTTCTAAAGAAAAACACACTATCAGGGTCTGCTGCTCAGGTCTGGTGCCTCTTCAGGATTTTGCCATTCCTCACTGGACATTACATTCCAGAATGTGAGGTGCACTGGGACATTTACCTGAAGTGTAGGGATATAGGAGATGTGATTTTGTCCCCCACCATACAAAGGAAAATCATCCCTTTTCTAAGCCTTCAGATAGGCGAATTCCTGTCCTCCTTCCAAATCAAATCAAATCAAATCAAGTATATTTGTATAACGCTTTTCACAATACAGATTGTATCA
This sequence comes from Abramis brama, assembly GCF_963993115.1. Lineage (NCBI taxonomy): Eukaryota > Metazoa > Chordata > Actinopteri > Cypriniformes > Leuciscidae > Abramis > Abramis brama. The sequence continues at coordinate 50,125,035 of NC_139965.1, read as the reverse complement.
AAGCAGCTTCACAGTATTAAATTAAAATAAAATAATACAACAAGGTTTGTTTCTAGTGGAATTTATTGATTGATAAAATAAAATAAAATATCCCCAAAATATCCCCAACTTCCAGTCTGTATTCCCTGAGACTTTCACTCCGAAACTACACTTTCTCATTCATTATCCACAACTGATACTAACGTTTGGGCCACTAAAACAGCTGTGGTGCATGAGATTCGAGGGAAAGCACCAATACTTCAAGTGATTAGCCCACAACACGTGTAACTTCAAGAATCTCAGCTACACCCTTGCCAAGAGGCACCAGTTAAGGCAGTGCTGGGAACTGACTTCGCTGTATTCCCTGCGTCAGGACAACTACACAGAGGGTGAACGGGTAGTACCTTGGAAGAAGTGAGGCAGAGGATGTTCAGGGTGACGAGAGGCTTGGTGTGTGTAGCTCTCTTATGACCAACAATGTGAAATACTGTGTGGGAGACAACTTAATTATAGATCTTGTGGAGGTGGACATCCCAATATTTATGAAGATTGTGAAGATTTTGCGGTTCAGGGGTGCTTGGATGATCTTTGGCAAGCTGCGGATACCAATAACATTTGAAAGACATTACCATGCTTTCAAATTGGAGGACCAGAAGGAGTGGATTCTGGTGCAGCCAAGGGAGGAGAAAGAATTTCATCCTCTTGACACATACGTGCATGATGATACAAAGTATATTACATTATACCACATGTAATATGTCTCTCTCTTATTAATATGTCTCTCTCTGGCATGTCTCTCTCTTATTTATTATTTCTTCTTTAGAATATGAAAAATTTGTTTGTTTTTTTACAGAGCAGCAAATTGATGGGGAGACTCTACTGGGTCTCACAGAAAGGATGGTGGAAAGACTTTTTCCTGTAATGAAACATCAGGTGACATTTATGAAGGAGATTAATAAGTTAAAAAAGTAAGTCTGTGTTGTTAAACATTAAACATTATTGTTAAATATAAAACAAATTAATGCTTACCAAGCTTAAAATCCTCATCTTAATTTATATTTTTATATTTCTTCAAACAGCCTGGAAACTGAAGTGCCTCAAATATCTTGTACTCAGTATCATTGTTTTGAAGATTAAACAAACTGTATTGTGGCAAGTAAAATGAAATCCTGTATAAAAGACTTCAACATTGTATTCATGTTTACAGACGAGAACCCTGTGAGAATGAGGGCTCATTTGTTGCCCAACCTTGGCCAGCAGTATACAACCTGCCTGTCTTTCCCCCTGAATTGCAAGCAGCTTTGCAGAGGAAGGATCCCGGCTTTAAGAAGAAGGACAAGTCTCACATCCGTGCATTACTGATTCAAGTGTTGTTTGACAGCATCACTAAGCACACCTGGTACAGTATTGTATTTCATTGTATTTTATAACAGTTAAATGTATTTTATGTGAAACTTGTTGGTTGTTGGGTACTGAAATAATATATTTTATTATATTTCTTAGGTAACCAAATCATAAAATGTATGGAGATGTTCTGGGGAGTTTGATCACCCGCTTTCCATTTTTGAAGGATGGCAGCTCCTATGGTTATGTATGAACATATTGCAGTTCTTTTAATATTGTAAAAATATTGAGATCATTGCTCATTAAAAAAATCTCACACAGAAAAAAAAATCTATTTTAAAAAGAAAGTATAAATGTGTCTACAGCAAATGAAGGATAAGTATGTGATTAAAAGGAAGTGTGCTGGACAAACAGATTCTGAGGGACTTAGTCAACAACAAGAGGCAAGTTCAGTTCAATAAATTTGATGTCGAAGGCAGATTCAATTTGTCTTAACATGAAACACATGTTAACAATTATTTCAGAGTGCAAAATATAGAAGAGAACCATTGGATATAATGGCATATAAAGATTCTGCTTGTTCACAGGAGGTATTTGGTTTAGTGTTTCTTAAGTGATACATCAGTTTTTAAGATTTATGTTTCAATCTTAAATATTTTATTCTGTGACTTTGATTCATATTTACGTACTGCACAATACTGTCTTCCTACCTCAGATTGTGTTGGACCTGGAAGTAACGGGTGAGGATGAGACAAGTTTCCGGGAACACATTAATGCCATCACCCTGGAGTTGCGTAAAAACAATCCCAGTTACTCTGAGGTCAAGAACCGGTTAAGCGCACTCTTTTCAAAAGAGTACAGCTTATGGACAGGCCTGCAGATGAAGTAATGGAGCAGTTTCCTTTTCTTGGAGTGCCACAGCTTGTGAGTAAACATTGTTACATTTTGTGCCAGGCAGATAAGAAAAATCAGTGTAATTATATTTCTGTGAATTCCTATAGATCATTTGATAGAGCAATGTGTTAGCAATGCAAAAGGGTATCCCAGGGAACACATACTGATAAATGTATAGATTGAACGCAATGCAAGTCCCTTTAGATAAAAGCGTCTGCCAAATATGAAGTATTTTATTTGATATAAAGTTATTTTGTTTTATTCTTATTCTAATTTTATTATTTTAATTTTAGATATATACTGCTGTTAAAAACTGAGGTCATTTAGAAATGGGAGCTCTAGCGAAATTCTACCGGGAAGACTCTAATATCACATAGGGGTGTCGAAATTAATCGTTTCTACGATGCATCGCGATGCAGACGAGGACGATTCGGTATCGGTTCAGTAATATACCATAACCGATTATAACGTACTGACGCTTTTCTGACATCATTTGTCGCGTACGTGCTTTGTCGCGGTAGCATACAATGGCAGAGGGAGGTGAGACGCAAGTGCGAGAAAATTAAAAATGCTCCAACTACTTTAAAAGCCTACATATGGGCTCATGTCACGCACAAATAGAATATGCAGGAGGTAATACCACAAACTTGGTAAACCACATTAGCCGTTTTCACCCTGAGCTGTTAACGCCTGGCAGAGTCTGACTGCTTTAGAGTAAGCGGATGAGCTCCAACGTCACCCGAATCCGCAGCCAAAAACAAATCATCCAATAATCGCCCCAGTAATTTTCTCTGATTTAAGTATCCGCACCCGATGGTCAAATTACAATTATTCTGTGTTGTTACTCGTGATTATAAATGGATGATCGTCACCTTCAAGAGCGGATTCAGCGACGGTTGATGCGCGGATCTTTAATGGTAACATAATACACTGATTAATGAGCGCTGCTTTTAAATGAACATTTCTTTAAAACAAAATTTATTTGACAGATTTTCCTCTTCTTAATGGCATAAACAAGCTTTAATCCCTTGAAACTTAAACTGGAATGTCACTGCGACTTCCCGAACAGGCGAACACACACGCGTGCACATCACTTTTGAAGTAAAATGTACTTTTTGCAGTGCATCGTGATGCATCGTGATATCGAATTAAACTGAATCGTAATCGTAATCGAACCGAACCGTGAGTATCACACCCCTAATATCACGTCATTCTTTAACCACAGATCTAGCCAATCACCACTCGACATATGGAGTATTTAAGCCTGGTTGACACCCATTACTGCGTTCGCAGAAACTGACGCCGGCGTTCACTCATCCGCGTCTCGATTGCAACCATAACGACACAGAATCATTTCTGGTAGAAATGTCAATGTTTTAATGAAATTTTACAACAAATGAATTGCAAATTGAATAGAAAATATGATCTGTATTTCTAATCAAGTTCATGTTATTTTAATCAAATGCGATTCAACGCCTGTAGTCATTTTGATTACTTTATCACACCCACTATTTTTCTTATTTAACTTATTATTCTGTCTCGGAAAAACATCACTATATGGTAGTCAGTTGCAACCTCCAGTTCATGCTGACTTTAAGGAACTTGTTTGGCTGAAAGTGTGTAATTTGAATATAAGCACCTGAAGTAATTGTACTGTTTTGTATTTAAGATGCTGCATGAAATAACAATGAGGTTTGGGAACAGACTTGGCGAAGAACATGGAAACATCTCTGAATGAAATGGCCCCAAACATCATCAGGAGTGCAAAAGAAGGAAGTAAAAAAAAACCTCTACGCCAATCTCATTGGACCAGCAGAGGAAACCACAGAATGTAACAACACCATATATTTTTCCCCATCCAACCTATCTGTTCCATGCCCAGTGTAAAGTTGCATTGTTTGCATTGTCAGTGTAAAGGTTGTAGCTCCTATAAATTGTATGAGTGAAAACATGTATTAAAATAATGCAAACATTAAAGGAATAGTTTACCCCAAAATAAAAATTGTCATCATTTACTCACCTCTTGTCATTTCAAATCTTTATGACTTTCTTCTTCAGAAGACAGAAGAAGATATTTTGAAGAAGGATGGTAACCGAACAACGACGGTGCCCATTGACCTGCATTGGTTTGGTGTCCATATAATAGTAGTGAATGGGTACCAGCATTGTTCGGTTACCAACATTCTTCAAAATATATTTTTTTGTGTTATGCTGAAGAAGGAAAGCCATATAGGTTTAAAATGACAAGAGTGAGTTAATGATGACAGAATTTTCATTTCTGGGTAAACTATCCCTTTAATTGATTTCTGTACCTAATATACAATAATTTGTATCTGTTTGTAGGTCTCGTTAGGAATGCTGCACTCATTTTATTGCCAGCACTATTTAAAGAAAACGCCAGCTTCCTCTACTGTGTAGATAGTGTAAGTATTCTTCTGTAGTTTCATTAACATTTGATGCACTTGACTTGAATTAAAGGAACTGTTCATGCAAATATAAAAATATTAGTCAGTTTACTCACCCTTATGCCAAATTTGTAACATAAAAAAAAAAAAAAAAAATTACCCTATAATTTACTCACTCTCTTCCTTTAGTCATAAGCTTTGTACTGTTTGCACTGCTTTGTAATGTCATTGAATGGCACCCCAATTTAAATCATAAAATAAATCTGTACAACTCCAGGGGTTAATACTTGTCTTCTAAAGCAAAATGGTACGTACAAATGATCAAATCAAATCAAATCAAGTATATTTGTATAGCGCTTTTCACAATACAGATTGTATCAAAGCAGCTTCACAGTATTAAATTAAAATAAAATAATACAACATGGTTTGTTTCTAGTGGAATTTATTGATTGATAAAATAAAATAAAATATCCCCAAAATATCCCCAACTGAGCAAGCCAAAGGCAACAGTGGCAAGGAACCGAAAAAACTCCATCAAGTGACCTAATGGTGTCCTAAAACTCCATCAGGTGACCTAATGGAGAAAAAAAAAACCTTGGGAGAACCCAGGCTCAGTCGGCTCAGGCTCAGTCTGGCATTTATGAACTAGAGGCCGGATTATAGTTTGAACTGTAAGATTAAAAATATTATATGAATGCCTGGCCGAAAAGATGCGTCTTTAATCTAGTTTTAAACTGGGAGAGCGAGTCCGAGCAACGAACAGTATCAGGAAGACTATTCCAGAGTTTCGGAGCCAAATGTGAAAATGCTCTCCCTCCTTTGGTTGATCTGGATATCCTAGGTATGACCAAAAGCCTTGAATTTATTGATCTTAAAGAGCGCGATGGATTATAGGGCGATAGAAGATCCGTTAAATAGACTGGAGCTAAGCTGTTTAGGGCTTTATAAGTCAGTAGCAATACCTTGTAATTAATACGGAACTTTATAGGTAACCAATGCAGTGATGATAAAATCGGTGTTATATGATCATATTTTCTTGATCTAGTAAGAACTCTAGCGGCTGCATTTTGGACTAACTGTAGCTTGTTTATTGAGGATGCAGGACAACCAGCTAATAAAGCATTACAGTAATCTAGTCTCGAGGTCATGAATGCATGAACTAACTTTTCTGCATCAGAAACTGATAGCATATTACGTAGCTTAGCAATGTTTCTAAGGTGGAAAAAGGCTGTTTTTGTAACATATGAAATATGATTTTCAAAAGACAGGTTACAATCGAGTATAACACCCAGGTCTTTTACTGTAGAGGATAAAGTAACAGGACATCCTACGATGTCAAAGTTGTATTGTGAGAGGTTCTGTGGGTGGTTTTTTGAACCGATAAGTATTACCTCTGTCTTGTCTGGATTTAATAAAAGAAAATTACGCGTCATCCAATCTTTTATATCTTTAACAGACTCTGTCAATTTGGATAATTTAGCATTTTCATCCGGCCGTGATGAAATATATATTTGAGTGTCATCAGCATAACAGTGGAAACTAATTACATGTTTCCTTATAATATTTCCAAGTGGCATCATATATATTGAGAATAATAGAGGGCCTAACACAGATCCCTGCGGCACTCCATAGTTTACTGAAGTTATGATCGATTTTTCTCCATTCAAATACAAAATGGTAGCGGTCAGATAAGTATGATCTAAACCAGCTTAATGCTTGTCCTTGAACACCAGTATAATTTTGTAGTCGATCTAAGAGTATTGTGTGATCTATAGTATCGAACGCAGCACTTAGATCAAGTAAAACTAGTATTGAGATACAGCCTTGGTCAGAAGCTAAAAGTAAATCATTTGTGATTTTAACGAGCGCAGTTTCAGTGCTATGATGCGGCCTGAATCCTGACTGAAACTTTTCATAGATATCATTTTCTTGCAAGAAAGAGCCCAGTTGAGCGGACACAACTTTTTCTAGTATTTTAGACATAAATGGAAGATTTGAAATGGGTCTATAATTTGCTAGATTATTATGATCTAATTGTGGTTTCTTAATGTGAGGTTTTATAACTGCCAGTTTAAATGTTCTTGGAACATGACCTAAAGATAAAGATGAGTTAATAATATTGAGGAGAGGCTCTTCCACTACAGGTAACACTTCTTTCAGTAGTTTAGTTGGTATAGGATCTAATAAACATGTTGTTTTAGATGAAGTGATAAGTTTATTTAACTCTTTTTGTTCTATAGTTGTAAAGCACTGTAATTGTTCTTGCGGGGGGATAATTGAGGCTGAATTATAAGGCGCGATTGAGGATTGAACGTTTACAATTGTGGTTCTGATGTTTTCTATTTTTTCAGTGAAGCAGTTCATGAAATCATTACTACTGAACTGTAACGGGATATTTTGTTCTGGTGACGTCTGTTTATTTGTTAGTCTAGCCACGGTGTTAAATAAAAACCTTGGATTGTTTTGGTTATTTTCTATTAGTTTGCGGAGGTGCTCAGCCCTGGCCGCTTTTAGGGCCTTTTTATAACGTGACATACTGTCTTTCCTCGCGATTCTAAAGACCTCTAAATTAGTTTGTTTCCATTTACGCTCTAAATTACGGGTTTCTCTCTTTAGAACATGTGTAGTATTATTGTACCATGGTGCTTTAATTTTCTCTCTGACCTTTTTTAATTTAATGGGTGCAACAACATCCAATGTTCTAGAGAGAATGGTGCTCATAGTGCTAGTTAGTTCTTCTAGTTCATCTGTTTGTTTGGGTTCAGGCAGCAGCTGAGACAGATTAGATAAGCAATTTGAGAAATTATCTATGGTGGATGGAAGGATTGATCTGCCTGGTCGATAACGCGGCGCAGCATGACATATTACAGCAGTACGTAATATGCAAGTTACCAAGTAATGGTCAGTGACATCATCACTTTGTGGAATGATATCTATATCGGTTGGATCGGTTCCATATGATATAATTAAATCGAGTGTATGATTAAGACGATGAGTTGGTCCGGTGACGTTTTGCTTGACCCCAAAGGAATTTAATAAATCTATAAACGCAGCCCCTAACGCATCATTTGAATTATCTATGTGTATGTTAAAATCTCCAACAATTAATGCTTTATCGACATTGACCAATAGATCTGAGAGAAAATCTGCAAACTCTTTTAGGAAATCAGCGTAAGGCCCAGGCGGTCTATATACGGTAGCCAAGGCTAGAGATAATATGGATTTTTTTCTAACATCTAAGAGCGTAACATTTAGTACAAGTACTTCAAACGAAATAAACTTATAACCCGTTTTCTGAGTAACATTGAGAATATCTCTATAGATTGTTGCAACATTTGATCTCACTAAACGAGGAATAGACACAGTTTCTATGCAATGTTCTACACTAGTATTTATATAATTTAAATTGGTGCAGGAGAGACTATGATTTGGACTTTTGGTTACTAGTCATCTAATGGTATTTAATATTTTGGAGATGTTATCCGACAGAAGATCCACTCCGAATCTGCTTGGGTGTAAGCCATCGGCACGGAAAAGCCTAGGACGCTCCCAAAACAGATTCCAATTATTTACAAAGAGCAGTTTCTGCTCATTGCACCATGACATTAACCATTCATTTAGCGCGAATAGTCTACTAAACTTTTCATGTCCTAGTCGGTACGTGGGAAGCGGTCCTGACACAATGATCGTTATTTCAGGCGATGTGCTGCGTACCGTATCGATCAGATTCCTGAAGTCTTTCTTCAGAACCTCCGTCTGGCGCAGCCTGATGTAGTTCACTCCCACGTGCAGGACCACAGTTCCGACGCGCTCGTCACCGTTCAGAATCTCGGGAACGCGAGCAGCGATTTCAGAAACACGAGCACCAGGAAAGCAGTGACTGTGCACCTTACTTTTACCTAACGTAGCGTGTACGTGCCGAACGATGGAATCGCCGATGATCACAGCATCGCGTTCGGTTTCGCGAAGAGGGGAGAAGCGGTTTTGTGTGGATAACTCGAAAACCGGGAGGGTCGGAGAGAGTCTTGGTCTAGACCTGACTTGCGTCTTCCGCTGCGGAACCATCCAGGCTTCGTGGTGGCGTGTTGGAGCCGGAGTAAACGAGACCATGGCTTATCGCGACCTCGGCGCTCGGGACCGATGCTGAGTAACGCACGGAGTAGACGAGGTCGGAGTCAGCGGGTTAGTAACGTTAATCACTGATTTGTGTGCATCGGCGCGTGATGTTTCAAGAGCTAACCGCCGGTCTATCAGCTCGGCCTGTCTCACTAAAAGGTCGTGGATCTGTTTCTCAACAGCTTCCAGTTCAGACTGCAATGCGTGCAGCTCAAATGTGTCCTCACCTGCACCAAGAGGTAGACTACTTACATCTGATATATTCGCCATGTTTGTTTGTAAGTGAGTGTGGAGAAGACGCGTTCAGCCGTGATCCACGGACGTAACCTATAAGAGTATCTGGCGTTGGATCACTAATAGGCTAGAGACGCGTCTGCTCAACAGTCCGCGTTGTAACTATGAGGTTTGAGCAGTAGTGCTTCTCAGTGAGGAAAAGTAGAAAATGTTCGTTGTAAGTGAGTTTAAAGGGAAAAATCAAGAATTATAAATCAAATCGATAGAGCTCCAAAGACAACAACGCGTTCAGACGCAACACATGCGCATTCGAATTCGAACAGGAAGTGAGGTAAAATGATACGTTAGTGAGATAAAAAGATTAAATTTGCCAAGATAGGTTGCTATATAGACTATGTATAGATAAGGGAATAACATCCAATGGGGTGGCACATCAGCTCCACATCAATAATTATGAGTCTTGTTGGTTCTTGCGTGTCATGCTTAGCTGTCATATCTGTGTTGTGTCATGAGCGATTCAGTTACAAGAACGAAAGAACAATGAGATTCAAAGTAATCAAAGTGGAGCTGACGTGGTAGCATGTTGAATGTTCTTCAGTCATCAGTAATGTTGACATTCAAACACATTACAAAGTTTTTTATTATTAAATATATCTCAGATTGTGTTAAACTGAAGAAACAAAGTCATACACATTGGTTGGCTTGTTGGTGAGTAAATTATGGGGTAATTTTAAGTCTATTTGATGACTTCTGTTAATTGGTGAAAAGCACTCGAAGGGTGAAATGTTTGTTTTACAGGAACCCAAAGGTCCAACACCAACCATAGAGTTTAACGGCTCTCCTGATCCCCTCAAGGCTGAAAGCATCAGCATTATAATGGACAATGTGAACATCATAAGAGAGGCAGACATTGACATGACACAGGCTGTGGAATGCCTGTTTGCAGTCTATTTTCTTTTCAATGTGCAATACCCGGTTGACATTAAGCACACAATGACTTTTATTCAAAAATATTTGCTTAAACTTAGACAAGAGCATGACACAAGAACACCAATACCTGTACTGAAAATGTACAGTCAACTTGTGTAAATTGTAGTGCTATTTAATAGATGTTTTAATTGTTCATGTATTGATTTTTATCTGCATTGTCAAATATAAAAAATGATTTGTTTTTCCTCATTTCAGAGATACATGTAAAAGTGAAGTACTGTATATGTAACATAAACAAGCTTATGTATGTTTATTGCAAAGTGAAAATGCTTAAATGAATTAATTCAAACTAAATGGTTAAATGTAAATGGTTAAATGTAATTAAACATCTTAAATGTAAATGTGAAATTTGCTGTCTAATACAGTAGGTGAGTATACAGAGGTGCAATTTTAAATATGACACTAATATTTTTGTATAATCAGTTGAATAAATTTAAACTTTTTGAATTTTCTGGATTGTTTATATTTTCTTATTCAATAATAATTTACTTGTTTAATAATAAAGAACCCTTAAATGGTTCTATATAGAACCATCTAACTTGGATTCAAAGAACCATTTGGGGTTCTTTTTATGGAACCCATTAAAGGGGTTCTATATAGAACCATTTTGGAGTTCCATATATGAAGCGGGTGATAGAACCATTTCTGGTTCTAAATAGAACCATTTCTTTTAAGAGTGTACAAAAGAACATGGTAGGCCTACCGTTTTCTGTGGTATATTGCTTAATGATTTTTACATGGGTTTCACATGAAGTTACAGGTTTACATGGGGTGTAGGTTTAACATAGATTGTTGATGGGTTTCAAATGTTATTCCATGGGTCTCACATGGGATTTTTACGTTTCACATGTGAGCTCATGGGTTTCACATGTGATTATAGGTTTTTAAATGTAATTTTACGTTTCACATGTGAGCTCATGGGTTTCACATGTGATTATAGGTTTCACATGGAAATTTTATGTTTCACATGTGAGCTCATGGGTTTCACATGGAAATTTTATGTTTCACATGTGAGCTCATGGGTTTCACATGTAATCACTTGTGTTTCACATGTGTAAATGTTCCAAAAGCATACATTTCACGTTTCACATGTGATCCACATATTTCACATGTGCTTTTAACATGTTTTACATGTTAAATTTCATATGTGCAAAATCACATGTGCATGTGTTTTTTTGCACATGTGAAGTTCATGTGTTTTTTCTGTAAGGGTGTACACTGCCCTGAGTGACAGGAACTTCTCCTGGGCCCAGAGAAAAATCTGCCTCGCTATTCTGTTCACATTGCGTGAGCGCAGACCTCCCTGGTGATTTGTGTAAGAGACTGCTGCTGTGTTGTCCACCCACACTAGGACATGACAGCCTCTCAACTGAGGGAGAAAGTATTTCAGGGCCAGAAATACAGCCTTCAGCTCGAGGCAATTGATGTGCCAATCGAGCTGATGACCCTCCCATTCCTCGAGCTGGACGACCACTTAAGACCGCCCCCCAGCCCATCAGGGAGGCATCTGTCGTTAGCAGTCTGCGACGACAAGGCACCCCTAGAGTGGGACCAAAGGCGAGGAACCGGGGTCTGAGCCATAGAGAAAGGGTACGAAGCCCGAGGCACGTCACCTTTATTCGCCTTTGAGGATTGGCCCTTAGATGAAATCCTCTGGCTTTTAGCCACAGCTGAAATCGTCTCATGTGCAACAGTCCCAGAGGAATCACCGTGGATGCTGAAGCCATGAAACCTAACATTATTTGGTACTGACGAACAGTGCGATCTTGGCCTAGCCTGACTTTGCTCAGGGTATGCTGAATGGTCTCGATGCGAGCGGGAGACAGTTGTGCCCGCATCGTGATCGAATCCCAAACGATCCCGAGATAAGTTGTTCTCTGGGCAGAACGCTTTTCTTGGCGTTGAGTCTCAACCCTAGAGAAACTAGATGAGCCAACATGATGTGTCTGTGTTTGAAGCGCCATCTCTTGCGATTGTGCTAGTATTAACCAATCATCTATGTAATTCAAAATACGAATGCCCTGGAGTCGTAATGGAGCAAGTGCTGCATCCATGCATTTTGTGTATGTGCGGGGTGACAAGGCTAGGCCTTGCTCTCCTGGCTGGTCTTCCAGCTTGCTCTGTCAAACCTCTGCAACTGATCCAGAATGCTGCAGCTAGAGTGGTTTTTAACGAGCCGAAGAGAGCACACGTCACTCCTCTCCTCACAAAATTGCACTGGTTGCCAGTTGCCGCTCGCATCAAATTCAAGTCACTGACGCTTGCCTACAGAACAACCACTGGCTCTGCTCCCTTTTACCTAAACTCATTACTTCAGACTTATGTGCCATCCAGAAACTTGCGCTCTGCAAGCGAACGTCGTCTTGTTGTGCCATCTCAAAGAGGCACAAAATATCTTTCTCTGACTTTTACCATGACTGTTCCCTGCTGGTGGAATGATCTACCTAACTCAACCAGAGCTGCTGATTCCATAGCCATTTTCAAGAAACGGCTGAAGATGCAGCTCTTTCAGCAGCACTTGATCCACTAATACTAACACTTTCTCTTCTATTCTATTTAAAAAAACAAAACAAAAAAAAAACTTTTTTACATGTACTGCATTAGATTAAACTGAGAAGGGTCATAGTAAGTCGCTTTGGATAATAGCGTCTGCTAAATGAATAAATGTAAATGTAAACGTAGGCCAAATGGAAGAACCTGAAATTGGTACGCTTTGCCCCCGAAAGCGAGGGGACTTGTGGATCTGGTGATTGAACAAGCGATAGGGACGGACCCGGTGGTAATGTGGGTGCATTCTGGAAGTAGCTAAGGCGAGCACGCAGCATTTTAACAGTGAACAGCTCACAATGCTCATCAGTGTTGCCAACTATTTTCAAAGGAAAGTAGCTAACGCCTCCCCTAAAAGTCGCTAAATGTCGCTAGATGACGTCATACATCAATTAGCATATTCATGACGTCATCGCGGCGTACTTGCGTTCTGCCTGCCTAATGTTTTTTCTCATTAAAATCATGCCTACATACTGTATTTTAATATAACATAACATAACATAACATAACATAACATAACATAATATAATATAACATAATATAGGCTATATAGCCGAATGTCCAATAAAGCTGTTCTCATTTACTATATTTTTTTGTCAGACAATAACGAGTAGCTATTGAATGACTATTTTTTATATGTGTAAAATTATCTGAACTGAGAGAGTTCGGGAACTGGGTGAACTAAAGCACTGTGATAGTGAGTATTACAAGTAATAAGCACAAGAAAAGAAAGGAAAATAAAATGGTCAAACTAAATTCTTTAAATATAAAACAAAAGATAAGTGATAAGTCCGTCCGTGGAAACAACACTGCTCATTCACGTCTGTCAGCTGCCGTGCTGCTGCCCTCAGCCATTCACAGAACAGGGTAGACGCAGAGAGAGGTGTACGTGTGACGGCAAGGAGAAAGCAAATCTCGCGCTCGCAGGACTCATGCTGGCAACATTTGGAGGTTACTGAGGTTTGTTCAAAAAGTAGCTAGATTAGTCGCTAGTCGCTTTTTTGAAAAATTGTCGCTAAAGGGGTCTGAAAAGTCGCTAAAAATAGCGACAAAGGCGCTAAGTTGGCAACACTGTGCGCCTGCTCAGTGCTCAGTGCTCACCGACCGAGAGTAACGGACGTATTTTCAAATTTAAAATAGGCGCCACATTCTCATTGGACAGTTTCCTGGAAGACAGACAGATTAACCAATCACGCTCAAAGTAAAACGGCGAAACAACCAATAACAATAGTTTGCGCGAGTTAACATAGCGGTGTATTGAGTTTTAATTGCAGTCTGTATTATTATTTAATTAATTAGTCAAATGACATGACAGTGTATGAATACAAATGTAATAATGCAATGTAAACGGTTAGGCAAGCAGACAAAATTGTAAATTCACACAAAATCACATAAGGCAAAAGGTTTCTGCTGCACTGCTCTCTTGAGGGTGAAACTATTATTGTTAATAATGATAATTATATTTTAACATACAGAGCTGTTATATCAAAAAAATTATGAAATGCTAATTAATTGTCACAATAATGTTAAAAGGCAGATATTTCTGTTGTATGTTGTTTCAACGTACAGATCTTGTAAAAATGTCAACGTTGATTTAGAAGTGTTTTAAGTGTTTTAAATCTTTTACTTTTTTCTTTTCTTGTTTTGTGATACTTGTACTTGCTTAATAAAGTAACTTTAAAAGTGAACTACTGCTTTCTGTTCATTGAATACCTTTAACATTTTAGTATAGTTTAGTGGATTACATGTAATGATTGTATTTAGGGCGTTACTGTAAAATAAGGTAACCCAAACAGACAAATATGGTAGCCCATATATATACCCGTTGTGGCCCATAAGAGCCCTAGATAAGACCTATCTGGGTCCCATCATCAACCCATGTGGGCAGACTCCTGTAGGCCCTAAATGGGTGCTACCTAGGTTACCCATATGGGCCCGATATGGAGCCCATCAAGAGCCCATCATCAACCCATCTGGGCTAACACATGTGGGGCCTCCATGGAAACCGCGGCCAAAATTATCTGGGTTCCCAGTTGGGTAGCCCAGGTTGGCCCCGGATATCAGCCCATTTGCAGCCCGTTTTGGCCCCACATGGGTGTGTTGGCTGGGGATCTTGTAAAAATGTCAACGCTGATTTAGAAGGGTTTTTGTTCATTTTTTTCAACAACAAACTGACATTATTTCAACCATATTTCAACGTTAAAGATCGGTCATGTGCGGGCTGGGTATGTACTCATTTCCCATTAGTGAACTGACTAGGTCCCACATAGGGAGCCCATCTGGGTTTGCCCATGTTGGACCTACTTAGTTGACCCAAGTGGGCCCCAGATAAGATGCCCATTTTGAGCCCATGTCCACTCTGTACCCCTGTAGCCCATTTGTAACCCATATGGGCCCCAGATAAGAAGCCCATTTTGAGCCCATGTCCACTCTGTACCCCTGTAGCCCATTTGTAACCCATATGGGCACCAGATAAGAAGCTCATTTTGAGCCCATGCCCACTCTGTACCCCTGTCGCCCATTTGTAACCCATATGGGCCCCACATAAACGTGTTGGCTGGGGCATGTTGTAACACTGCGTTACAATGTGCCCCTATTAGAAATATGCTATTATATTCTATACTTTTATTAATTTTATTGAGAAAACGTGAGAAAAAGGTGAATAAAGACTGAGAGTCAATGTTCAGAAATTACTAAATATTTATTTGTTTTGAACTATGTTGTATAGCTGTGTTTTCATGTGTTCGTAGTCAAAACTCAAAAATGAGTTTATATTTAATTATTAAAAATTGCCATTATTTTATATGAAAAAGTTTTTTTAATTGTATTTTATTTAGAAAATATTTTAGTTTGTTTTGTATCTTTTTTTTATTAGATCAGATAACATTTTAAGCTGTCATATGGTCATGTTACAATGTGCCCCTGCACATGTTACAATGTACCCCACCTATGGGGCATGTTGTCACATTTCACTTCCATTCTTTCGGGGTATATCAAGAAAAAAGTATATACTGTATTGATAAAACAAAAACACATAATTGTACTAGACATGTGGGAAATGAATGTGGGAAAAAATAAATACTCTGAACCATAAGTAGATTTACACAAACTGAGAAAGTCAAAAAGCGTTACTTTGTGCCCCGCTCTCCCCTATATTTAAAGGGTGGAAAAATGCGGACAGATTCAGATGGTTGTGCTCCTTTAACCGCTCAACATGGGTGCAGATGTTTACCTGATGAGTCCATAACAGTTGAGGACTGTCTAATAGGGGATTATCACGCTTCCAGGTTTCATGGGCGGGATTTGTCAACTCTGTGCATGTCCACTTCCGGCGCAGTTCAACAATGGCTGAAATGAAGGCTAGATGTCACTGCTCTGTTCCACTTTGTAAATCTAACAAACAACGCCAACCCTACTTAAGTTTTCATGGATTCCCGACTGAATTGAGTCTAAGGAAGTATGGGGCGCCATTTGTAAAGCGGCTCACGCTGAAAATAACAGCAACATTTTGTCACATTTAGCTTCAAACAACGTTTAAAAAACTGGTATTAATTTTTGACGGTCACTTTTTAGCACATTTACAACAATATTTGTCAACTTAGAGATATTTTAAATAGTTAAATCTAAATATTAAATGTTACACCTAAATGTTAAATGTTAAATATAAATGCTAAATATAAATGCTAAATCTAAATCTAAATGTTAAATCTAAATGTTAAATGTAAATCTAAATCTAAATGTTAAATCTAAATATTAAATCTAAATCTAAATGTTAAATCTAAATGTTAAATCTAAATCTAAATCCAAATGTTAAATCTAAATATTAAATCTAAATCTAAATGTTAAATCCAAGAGTCCATTTCCTCGGATGAGATGGTTTTTATTCGTTATTTGACACTATAAACCATGCTATAAACACACACTGACCTCCTCAAGCTTTTATTTTGGCACTTCCGGTTACCGGCATTTTGAATATTCATATTAATTAAATATTTAGTTTCACCCGAAACATTTAGATTCAACATTTAGATTTAACATTTAGATTCAACATTTAGATTTAACATTTAGATTTAGATTTAGATTTAGATTTAACATTTAGATTTAGATTTAGCATTTAGATTTAACATTTAACATTTAGGTGTAACATTTAATATTTAGATTTAACTATTTAAAATATCTCTAAGTTGACAAATATTGTTGTAAATGAGCTAAAAAGTGACCGTCAAAAATTCATACCAGTTTTTTAAACATTGTTTGAAGCTAAATGTGACAAAATGTTGCTGTTATTTTCAGCTTGAGCCGCTTTACAAACGGCGCCCCATAAGGAAGAAGTGGATTAAAGCGGTTCGCCGGGATGAAGGGCCAAACTTTAAAATAAAACAAGGTAGCATGTTTGTTTGTAGCCGGCACTTTAGTGAATCAGACTACACTAAAGTTAGCAGGTTAGCGTTAGCTGACATGGCTAGCGTTAGTTGACATGGCTAACTTTACCAACCGGGGTCGCATCAAGCGTCTGAAAATCGGGTCTGTGCCCTCCCGTTTCCAGTGGAACAACTGGGGACTGCCAAGAAGGGAGTCCGCTTATAAAAGAGCATCAACTCGCTTAGGCCATGACGTTTGCCCAGCCCTTCCTCTGGAGCAGTCCCTTCCATGTGAGGAAGAGGCGATGGAGGAGGTCGCAGCTTCGGTGGTGATGACTGAACATGATTACGGTTCTGCTCCTAAACCAGGTATGTCATTGTTTGCCGCCTTGCCGGTGTTCTGAAATGTGGTTTATGAGGACATCTGTGTCCTCATAAACCAAACGGCTTAAAAAAACATACTAAATGGTGTTTTTTGAAATTCAAAAAAGGCCAAAAGTTTTCTGTGATTGGTAGGTTTAGGGGTAGGGTTAGTGTAGGGGGATAGATTATACAGTTTGTACATTAGAAAAACCATAACGCCTATGGAAAGTCCCCGTAAACCACATATTCAAGTGTGTGTGTGTGTGTGTGTGTGTGTGTGTGTGCGTGCGTGCGTGTGTGCGCGAGTGAGTGTGTGCGTACGTGTGAGAGAGATTGTGTGTAAGTGTGAGTGCAAGATAGCCTGGCAAGCCAGACCTACATCAAGATGTTGGGTCTGGCAACTCTCCATAGACACGGCTCAATCCGAGGGGCGGGATAAACGGCTGTCTTTCAAATTCCCTCTGCACGCAATAGGACAGCGCTTCAACCAACCAGAGCGTTTTCCCAACAGCGGAGCTAACGTTAGTTGATAGATTCAACTTTTGCCATATCTGGCCGGCAAAACTACGAACACATCTTCCTTTTTTTAAGAATAACTTAAGTGCCGTTCTATGCTCTTTTCTCAAAGAAAAACTTAACTCCAAGTCCTCCAGAGTTGCGGACAAAGCCGATTCGAAAGATGTTCGCCAGCAGCAGCAGCTCTTCTTTGTTTTCAAGTGGCAGGTAACCATCGCAACTCTGTCGTCATTATGTTAAGCCCGCCCCGCCTACTCTATACTGTCACGGTAGATGTATTCTCTGTTCCTTCTAGTCTTGTGTTTATGTTGTTGTGTGAGCGCGTGTGTTGTGGGCGTGAGTGTATGACATCACTTGATCCGCTCCAGCTGTTCATCATCACATCACCAGCTGCAAGCAATATCACGACTCCATAAATACTTACCGTTGTTCTATCATCCTTGTCAGATCGTTGTTTGATGTCGTTCGTGTTGGTGTTCCCGGTGTCCAGTTCCTGCCTTGTGTTCCTGTTCCAAGTCTTCGTTGTGGATTCATCCGTCGTCTCACCGTCACCTTCACTGCACTTCTTCATGGATCCTGACCATCGAAGTCCCTGCGTCACTCTTCACCACCGGCTTGTACTGTTGTCCTGAGATTCAAATAAACCACTTGCAATTGCTTCCTGTCTCGTATCCAGTCATTATGACAGAATGATCTGACCGCGGAATGGAAGCAGCGAGCGCGTCTTCAGGATCGTTTGAAGAATTCATTCATCACAGTATCCGAAGAATGGACTCACAGCAGCAAGAGATCGGTGACACGGGTCGTGCAGTACAAGCCTTGGTGACGCAGGTGTCCGAGCTCACCCAGCAGATCCAACGCATTCAGACTCCCGCTGCGCCGCCCACACCGGCCGTTCCTCCCACACCTCCAGCGAGACCCTCCCAGTCAGAGCCCCGCCTACCTGTACCAGAGCCTTATTCAGGTGAACCAGCTTTTTGTAGAGCATTTTTGACGCGCTGTTCAATGCACTTTGCTCTTCAACCACAGACTTTCAACACTGAACAGGCCAGAGTGGCGTTTGTACTAACGTTGTTGACTGGGAGGGCGGCACTTTGGGGAACGGCGGTGTGGGAGAACCAGAACCCATGCTGCGCCTCGTTCCAGACCCTCGCCGCCGAGATGAGGAATGTTTTCGACCGTGCGGTCTCGGGGAGAGAGGCCGCAAGAACATTGGCGGATCTTCGGCAAGGAGAAAGATCAGTTTCCGATTTTTCCATCGAGTTCCGGACCTTGGCGGCGGAGTGCGGATGGAACGAGGAGGCGCAGTGGGACATGTTCCTGCATGGGTTGGCTGACCACGTCCAGAGGGAGATCTACGCCTTGGATCTGCCGACCACACTGACCGGTCTCATTGATCTTGCTCTGCGGGTGGACGCTCGGTTATCCAGGATCGAGCGCCGAGCTCCGTCCACCCGTACCTTCGGAGGAATCGACGGTTCCAGATCCAATGGCAGGGACGTGGTCAGCCCCGTCTACGATCCCGAGCCCATGCAGGTGGGTCGAGCTCGGCTTTCCCGGGAGGAGAGGGAGAGGCGGAGGTCCCAGGGCCTTTGCCTGTATTGTGGAGGAGCCGGACATTTTGCATACAACTGCCCAGTAAAAGGCCAAGCCCGATAGTAAACTTGAGGCTACTATCGGGTGGGATCTCCGCCAGGAAGACCTCATCCACGACTACATCTACCTCCACGCTCCTCCCGGTAAGACTAAGATGGTCAGTCCACCAGCACGACTGTCGAGCACTTCTGGATTCTGGGGCGGAAGGTAATTTTATGGACCACACTTTTGCACAGCAGTTTCAGATTCCCCTCAAACCCCTCACACACAGAATCGCGGTTCACACACTCAATGGACAAGAACTCCCCACCATTTCTCTCTCCACTCAAGACTTAACTCTTATCACTTCTGGCAACCATTCTGAGACTATCTCGTTTTACATCATGGATTCACCTCTGGCACCCGTCGTCCTCGGACACCCCTGGCTCATCCGACATAACCCCCGAGTGGACTGGCATCATAAAGCCGTACTGGAGTGGAGCAAGGAGTGTCATAAGTCCTGTCTCGTGTCTGCCTGTTCGTCTGTGCCTGTTTCTGTTTTTCAGGAGGAAGCAGGGGATTTGTCTAACGTGCCCGCAGAGTATCTGGACCTGAAGGAGGTGTTCAGTAAGTCTCGTGCTGCTTCTCTCCCTCCGCATCGTCCCTATGACTGTGCTATAGATTTACTGCCAGGTAAGTCTCCGCCTAAGGGCAAGTTATATTCACTCTCTATCCCTGAGAGGGAGGCTATGGAGAAATATATTTCTGATTCTCTAGCAACCAAGTTCATTCGCCCTTCCTCTTCTCCAGCGGGGGCGGGGTTCTTTTTTGTGGGGAAGAAGGACGGTTCTCTGCGACCTTGTATTGATTACCGAGGGTTGAATAACATCACGGTAAAGAATACTTATCCTTTGCCGTTGATGTCTTCAGCTTTCGAGAGGTTGCAGGGAGCGTCCATCTTCACAAAATTGGATTTGCGTAACGCTTATCATTTGGTTCGCATTAGGGAGGGGGATGAGTGGAAAACTGCCTTTAACACCCCCAGGGGGCACTTTGAATATTTGGTCATGCCCTTCGGGCTGTCCAACTCCCCGGCAGTTATCCAGGCACTGGTCAATGACGTGTTGCGAGATATGATCGATCAGTTCATATATGTCTACCTGGACGACATATTGATTTTTTTCTTCTTCTCTCCAGGAACATGTGCAACACGTCCGACGAGTGCTTCAGAGGTTGCTAGAGAATGGTCTTTTTGTCAAGGCGGAGAAATGCGATTTTCATGCACAGTCAGTTCCTTTCCTTGGGTACATCGTGTCGTCTGAAGGTATGCGGATGGACCCTGAGAAGATTAAGGCTGTGGTAGATTGGCCAAGCCCGGATTCTCGCAAGGCCCTGCAGAGGTTCCTGGGCTTCGCCAACTTCTATCGGCGTTTTATTCGCAATTTCAGCCAACTAGTCGCACCTCTGACTGCCTTGACCTCCCCCAGAACGACGTTCAGGTGGTCAAACACAGCCGAGGCTGTGTTTACCAAACTGAAAGGCCGCTTTGTTTCAGCCCCCATCCTTGTCACCCCTGATTCTTCACGTCAGTTCGTGGTGGAGGTCGACGCGTCAGAGGTGGGAGTAGGTGCAGTGTTGTCCCAACGCTCCCCTATAGACGACAAGATGCATCCCTGCGCGTTTTTTTCTCACCGGTTGTCCCCGGCAGAATGCAATTACGACATTGGTAACAGAGAGTTGTTGGCAGTTAAGTTAGCGTTGGAGGAATGGCGCCACTGGTTAGAAGGGTCGGGGGTACCTTTTATCGTCTGGACTGATCACAAGAATCTAGAGTATATCCGAACTGCTAAAAGACTGAACTCCAGGCAGGCTCGGTGGGCACTTTTTTTCGGTCGTTTTGATTTTTCTCTTTCTTACCGTCCGGGTTCCAAGAACATCAAACCCGACTCCTTATCTCGCATATTTGATTTTTCCGAACGCCGACTACTCCCGAGTGCATTTTACCCGAAACTCTAGTCGTTTCCACACTCTCATGGGAGATCGAATCGAGGGTCGAGAAGGCCTTAGAAGGGGTAACGCCTCCGCCCGGTGGTCCACCGAGTCGTTTGTTTGTACCGGAGGGATTACGGTCTGACGTTATCCAGTGGGGTCATGGCTCCAACGTGGCTTGCCATCCAGGAGTTAATCGCACTAGTTTTTTAGTCAGGCAACGATTCTGGTGGCCACGTATGGCTCGCGACATTCACGATTTTGTTTTGGCTTGCTCGGTTTGTGCCACTGGTAAGACTTCCAATCGACCTCCAGATGGGTTACTTCAGCCGCTGTCGGTTCCTTCGAGACCCTGGTCCCATATCGCTCTAGATTTCATTACCGCCCTCCCACCCTCTCAGGGGAACACAGTCGTTTTGACTGTGGTGGACCGGTTCTCGAAGGCAGCCCATTTTGTTCCCTTACCCAAATTACCCTCAGCTAAGGAGACAGCGGTAGCGGTCGTAGACCACGTCTTTCGTTTACATGGCCTCCCGATTGACGTGGTTTCCGACAGGGGACCCCAGTTCGTGTCCAAATTTTGGCGAGAGTTTTGTAGATTACTGGGGGCGACGGTTAGTCTGTCCTCAGGGTTTCATCCCCAGAGCAATGGTCAAACCGAGAGAGCCAACCAGGATTTGGAGAGAGTGTTGCGATGTTTGGTATCCAAGAATCCTTCCTCATGGAGCCAACAACTTTCTATGGTGGAGTACGCTCACAACACGTTGCCAGTGTCGGCCACGGGCCTTTCTCCATTTGAGTGTAGTGTAGGTTACCAGCCACCTATTTTTCCCAGTCTGGAATCCGAGGTTGCGGTTCCCTCCGCTCACGCCTTTGTTCAGAGGTGTCACCGTACCTGGAATAGAGCCCGTGAGACTCTACTCCAGGTAGGGGCGCGCACCAAGGCCAAGGCCGATCGCCACAGGTCAAAGCCTCCCGTATACGTCGTGGGTCAAAAAGTGTGGCTTTCAACCAAGAACATTCCTTTGCGCACCGTCTCTAATAAGCTTGCACCCAAATTTATTGGCCCGTTTACTGTCACCAAGATCATTAGTCCGGTGGCAGTCCGCCTCAAGTTACCTCCAGCGTACAGGAGGGTCCACCCCACCTTTCATGTGTCTAAAATTAAGCCCGTGTTTCATTCTCACATTAATCCGCCTGTCCCGGTTCCTCCCCCACCGCGACTCGTAGATGGGGAGACCACATATTCGGTTAATCGTATTCTGGACTCTAGGCGGAGGGGACGCGGATTTCAGTACTTGGTGGACTGGGAAGGTTACGGTCCGGAGGAGAGAAGTTGGGTACCTGCTAGAGACATCCTGGATCACTCCCTTATCGATGATTACAATCGACAGGTAGGGGAGCCTGGGAACGCCAGGAGGCGTTCTTAGGAGGAGGGGTACTGTCACGGTAGATGTATTCTCTGTTCCTTCTAGTCTTGTGTTTATGTTGTTGTGTGAGCGCGTGTGTTGTGGGCGTGAGTGTATGACATCACTTCATCCGCTCCAGCTGATCATCATCACATCACCAGCTGCAAGCAATATCACGACTCCATAAATACTTACCGTTGTTCTATCATCCTTGTCAGATCGTTGTTTGATGTCGTTCGTGTTGGTGTTCCCGGTGTCCAGTTCCTGCCTTGTGTTCCTGTTCCAAGTCTTCGTTGTGGATTCATCCGTCGTCTCACCGTCACCTTCACTGCACTTCTTCACGGATCCTGACCATCGAAGTCCCTGCGTCACTCTTCACCACCGGCTTGTACTGTTGTCCTGAGATTCAAATAAACCACTTGCAATTGCTTCCTGTCTCGTATCCAGTCATTATGACATATACATGACGTGATTGGCCTGACCCAATTTAGGTTTTTGCAGCTCGAAAGTCAATGGAGAGTTGCTAGACTGCCCTGGCTGCAAAATACATTTTGCTGCCGCTAGGGTGCGTCTAGACTTCTAGGCTAAGTGCAAGAGTGAATTTTGTGTTTCTACACCTGCCGTTCCCGCACAGGATTGTAATTCTTAAATGTGACCTAACAAAGGTAAAGAGAAAATGAAGAGTTCAGATACAAAAATCTCTAAGTGCTATCTGAAATTTTCTTCTAGAATGATCATTTTTATCAAGCTTGTTTAAGTTCAGTTATTTCACTTAAATGGCAATTAATAGGTAATTTTCATTGCCATTTAAGTGAAATTACTGAACTTAAATATACGAGCTTCATAAAAATGATCATTCTAGAAGAAAATTTCAGATGGCACTTAGAGGCTTTTGCATCTGAACTCTTCAAATATTAACCATATATGCAGTTTATATTGCTTGTAATTGGGATGAAGTAAACATCTGTTGAGTATTTTTACATAAAATATTTGTGTTGAATTAAAAACCCAAACATGCAGCGGGTCCACCAGACCCACGAACACTGGCTGAATAACAAAAATATGAACACCACACAAGGGTTAAACGCAAAGGTGAATATTGAGCTATAAAAAGCTATTTCATGTTGCTTTAGAGGTCCAAACTACTTCCAATATGCAAGTCAAAGACAAAATAAATAATTTTTTTCTCTCATCTCATACAGGTGCACTGGATGCTGCTGCTGCACGCATACAGCAATTGGAAGACGAAATCAAGGAGCTGACAACAGAGCTGTCACAGCTGAAAGTGAGTCAAGTGCTTTTTCACCGATTTTGTGTCTCAGACAAGGACATCCTTTTTTTACACAAGATTCACTTCAAGATATGTTTTTTTGTGACTTCTGGAAGGCTATTCAACCATCTGCCTCCATGGTGGTTTATTGGTCGAAAGCTCAGAAAAAGGGACAAACATTTGAACCCCTTTCTCCCAGTCCAACGCATAGACTGCAACTGGTTGATGAGTTTTTTCTTTTCTGCTGCCGAGTTGCTGCAGGCCTGCAAGAGAAGGTGCTGGCTGACATGTTTCAGGTCAGTGTGTCCACTGTCTTCAATGTTGTTATAACGTGGGCCAACTACCTTTACCTGCTCCTTGGCTCCCTTCCCATCTGGATGAGTAAACAGCAAGTCAAGAACACCATGACAAGCTAATTTGTGCAGTACAGTCCAGATGTTCGGGTAATCCAGAATCCATCATCCCTCACTCTCCAGTCAGAGGTTTTCTCATCGTACAAAAACATGACAACCTTGAAGGGATTAATTGGGATTGCCCCATGTAGTGCTGTGACTTTTGTGTCAAGTCTTGTGACTTTTGTGTGAAACCCTTGTCTGCCATGCAGCCATCTCCTGGCTCCAGTAAGTCGAGCAGTCCACTTCGTTCAGTCAGCTCTCGGTCAGAGATGGAGTCGGTGAAGGCTGCATGGCAGACAAGGGTTTCACCATCGAGAAGCTGCTAGCTGACCGTGGGGCAACGCTGATTATACCACCCTTCAAGATGACAGGTAGGCATGAAAGGAATGAACATTTGGCCAAAATGACAATCATTAAGATTTGCAGACAAATGTTTATAAAGTACTGAGGCACTCACTGAAATAATAGAAATTAACTTATTTCATCTCTAACCACAGCACAGTTCACCAAAGAGGATGCTCTAAAAACAAGCAATCGCCCGACTTCGAATCCTCGTGGAAAGAGCAATATGCAGAGTCAAGGAATACCGCATCTGGCAACACACTGTCCCTCTAACCTTGTCTGGGACAGTCAACCGGTTGTGGACTGTCTGCTGTGTGATGACCAACTTCCAGGGACCACTTGATTTAAAAGGCTACATCCCTGTTGAATAGTGTTTCCCCCGATCACATGCATTTAACTGTATACTGAAAACATTGTATATATTGAATGAGATGTATACAATTGAATGAGATGTATATAATTAAATGAGATGTATATAATTTAATGAGATGTATATAATTGAATGAGAAGTCATTCATCTATAATCAATTCTAAAGGTCAGTCCGTCCTGAAAGTATTCAAAATAATGTAAATATGTAATAATGTTGTAAATAATGTACTCAGAAAAAGGGAATTAATAAAATCCTTTATTCATTCAATTCCTTTATTCATTCAGTTCATTTCACTTTCTGTTGAAGATACACATTCATATATGTACCAAAGAAGTACAGGTCCACCTTCTTTTTCATCTCTTTTATCATTTCATCATCCCTCCAGACTCTTTCAACGGTGAAGTCTCCCTCAGTGTCTGTTATAAAATCACACCAACTCAATCCAGTTACTGCCAATTGACCTTGAACCTGCCAGTGGTATTTATGATTCTGCTTCAGTTTTGCCTGACCATTCACCATTTTTACATGTCCTGCCTCAGAAATGCTAGAGATGTCTGGGCATTTAACTTCAGCAAGCCCAAAACAGGGAATGGCACTAGGGTCATATACCCTTGCATCGGGGCTAGCCCCGAGGTGAGGACATTAGGATAGATAACAAACGTGAGACATTTACATTGAAATGTTTTGAATATGTTCCAGCACCTGTGGCTCGCGTTCAAGGCCCCTCTTCATGGCGGGAGTTTGGCCTACTCCCTTAAGTATCTGCCCTGCCAGGGTCTGACCAGAAGACGGCCCTTTCACATGGCTAACCTCGTAGAACCTACTAGCTGTCACTCTAGGCTTGCGTACAGCTTGCCATAATGGGCACTCAGACTGCTCACGTGTCTGCTCCTCTCTCTCAGCTGCCATCTCGTGTGTCACAGTTAAGCTGTCCAAATGGAGAAACTGTTGGGAGTTTGGGTCAAAGTTTGGAAAAGTAGTGGGAAATGTTGACCCCTCTAAAGGCAGTTTAGGGAATGTTGGTGCATCTGGTTGTTGGACATAATTTCCGCGTTTGACCACAGGAGGACACTGGTAGGACAGGGGTGAACCTCGCGGCACAGGTCCGAACCTGGAGTCGACCATGGAGAGTTGAGACAAGCCATGCAGCACTGAGGATATTAGTGGTTGCGGCCTGATGTTTTTCAGTCCTTTCCCAAGAGACAAGACTTGCGGGTCAGGGAGGGATCCTGAAACGTAAAATGAAAAACAGTAAGAGTTAAATTATCCACACATCTCTTGCAGCTTGTTTTGGTTTTCAATTCTGATGTCAAGAGTCTTTCTGGAGAATTGCTCACTGCAGTGTTATATGCAGTGTTATATTTGCTACATAATCTGTGTATAAAAGTGGCAAGATACAATTATGCATTATACGGCAGTCAACAGTATGATATTAGTTACAGTAGTAACATAACCTGTGTATGCTTGATAGAGTGTTGATTTGCATACACTCCTGGCGGATGGCTTTGGTCTCCTAACAACCAAGTCCTGAACTGGCTCTGCATGGATCCCCTGGGAATGATATTAACAAGTAGCCATGATTGTAATAGTATCTTGCTTGTAATGGTGTAAACACACTGCTCGCGGTACCCACACACTGCACCGCTTTGAATAGACTTCCAGTCTATTTTTCAGCTGCCGCGCGCACCACGCTTCGCTCCGCGAACAGTGTGTCCCAGGTGTAACGTTTGGGACACACTGCTCGCGGAGCGAAGGGTGGCACGCGGGGCAGCTCACGCCATGGCTGAAAAATAGACTGGAAGTCTATTCAATGCAGTGCAGCTCCGCGCGGCTACAATCTTACCTTTGTCCTTGGTCGATGCCATGTTTGCAGAGAGCTTGTGCAGGCCACAGGTGGTGGTATAGCTCTCACCTGCAGAACAAGAGATAGAACAGCAAACTGGGATTGAGGATGTGCTTGTTAACAATCAAAGGTAGACCTCTAGAACCAGTGTCACTCCAATCAACCTGCCCATGTAAACATCATCCCAGACCACAGCCCTCACCTGCAACATGCTGTAATGGGCACATTGGAACAACAAGGCCACTAGATGGTTGCACAGAACCTTGCCTGCTGTACAGCTGCATGAGGTTTCTTGAAATTCGACTGCATCAGCTTGGAAAACAATCTACATTAAAGACACAACACTAATAATTTTAGTTGATAAAGTTAAACTAAAATGAAAATCTTGTTGCAAATGATATAGAAATGTAAGGAAGAGCATTTCAATTAACCAAAAATGCTAGGAAATCTGCAACCGCAGTAGAGTAGTTAACCCCTTACACCATTGTTGGATTCAACAAACAGGATATTAAAGAATTTAAATGCAAAGTTACATTATCATGATATTGATATTTGCATACTGTACGTATGTCACAAAGGTATAGCAATTTATTGCACATGCTTCCTCTCGCTTCCTCATCGACCTGTAACACCTAGACCTGACAACCACCGCCCTGCCAATGATGTTGGACACTGGTTAGTCTCAGCTTCAGACGTCACGCCCACGGAACGTTGGCTAAACGTCTGATGCATATGGTACACTTAACTGGAAACACTTCAGGAATGTCGAAGTCGTCATCTGATTGGTTGAATTTTATCGGATTTCCGGGGGGCGCGAGTGTCGCGTTTATTTTCGGTCCGCCGGGAAACAAAGCGCAGACGTGTGATTGCGGAAGAAAAACTGTTGTGTTTACATGAGTGACAATGAGCATTTATCAAGATCAGCTAAACGTAGGATTCTCAAAAGTATGCGAGGTTCACGGCATAGACTCTTTAAGAGATGTCCAGGAGTTTTGTTTGAGGCACTTAGTGGAGACAAAAAGAGATATTTTAGCCTGTTTGCCGACGGGATTTGGGAAGAGTATTATTTTCCAAGCCTGGCCGACCCTTTGTCAGCATTTAGAAGGATTCCCAGCAGATCCAATTTTACTAGTTGTGTGTCCCCTCCTATCTATCTTGTTTTCTTCTCCTTCTTTGATTTTCTATGCTGACTGACTTGTTGCACGCCGGTCTGTTGTTGTTGTGGGGATATTTCCACGCCCCGAAACGTGACGCTGAACGAAACTAACTGTAATTGGTTGTTTGACATGTCGGTCAAACGGCCTTATGGGCGGGCCTTGGCCAAAGAAAGCTGCTATGAATTCCAGACCTTCAGCCGTCAGTCTGAAGGTCTGGCTACGCGAGACTAGACACTGGTAGACAAAACTATAATTAATGCATATACTGTGGATTGTTCTTTCTAGCAAAAGGGACACTCGTATGCTGACGTTAGCTAGCGGACACTGACAGAGACAGAGGCTAACGTTCTTCCTATCAGAATACAAATGAAATGGATGAATAGTACGGAGCCCGGGAAGTCACCTGTCGGAGAAAAAAAACACAATCCCTGGCGACGGTTTTGCAATCCGTCCGCTCAGTTTATAAACCGTACTCACAAATTCTCAAACTGTTCTCTCGGTTTAACAAATCGTGCCCACGGATTAATAAACCGTATCCACGAGTTTATAATCCGCGCTCTCAGATTTGTAAACCGTGCCTTCAGTTTTTTGCAATCTGTACCC
This sequence comes from Abramis brama, assembly GCF_963993115.1. Lineage (NCBI taxonomy): Eukaryota > Metazoa > Chordata > Actinopteri > Cypriniformes > Leuciscidae > Abramis > Abramis brama. The sequence goes on along the minus strand of NC_139965.1, from coordinate 50,096,332 downwards.
ACAAATTCATAAACCGTGCCCACGCTTTCGCAATCCGTTCCCATGGGTTTGTAAACTGTACTCACGGATTTGTGGCTCGCCCTCATCTTAGAAGAACTCCAGGAGGTATACGTTGTTAACGAATCTTATTGTATATTGTTTTATTGTGTATTAAGACAAGTGGAATACATCAAATTTTCTTAACTGCATCTGCATTCTTAAAGTGATTCTCAATTGTAGCGGGTATGGGGTGGAATATACGATTTTATGTATTTCACTTAATACACAATAAGGGGTAACGGATTGTGACGACTTCCCGGACTCCGTAGTATTGACTCAGCCTCATAATGTGAATAATCTTACTTTAGTTGGGTTTAACGTAGATTAAACACCTTATAACCATACGAACATCTGAGCTGATGCCAAACTGACGTTAGCATAAGCTAACCTACCTAGCTAATGTAATGTTATGTTAGCTAGCTAGTAGCCACTCACCTTCGTAGTCGTAGATGAAGTTCTCGAAAAAGAAACTGTATCCCTTATCCACTTTGCAGCGGGCTGTGATGGAGTGTTGTTCAGTTAGTCGATGTACGTCAGAAAAAAGTTATTTTGGGTAAATTTACCAGGGATGCAGTATAAGTAAACTTAGGGTCGTCCATTGTGGGTTCGCCAGAGTGATGAGTGATTCACCGGAAGTGGCAGTGCACAAAGATCACTGAATGCGGAAGTACTACGTATCAGCGTGATAATGGCCTATTGCGATCAGCAGCGAAGTTGGTGCTTGTAACATTGTGTCAGCATCAAGGATGAATAAAGCTGTTGTTGTCTTTTTGAGAGAAGTCTCTTTGGTTCAAGAGTTGAATTTGGTTTATCCGTTAGAGATACTTTTTTATCAGTTTTGCGTTGTCGAATCCTTCTATGAAGATTATCCTTTCAAATGTGCCCCCATTCATTTATAAAGATTCACCCGAGCATTTGATGCTATTGTAAATTAGTGGGGCCGATTAAAATGATCCCTTTAAGATTAAATAATCCAGAACTCAAACATGTGATGTAATTTAGACATCAGACTTTCATGATCCTGAATAGCTGAATTTCAATCTTTGAATATGTCAGCGAAAACCACTGTGCTGGGTAAAGACTATACCATTTACATCAGTACTGAATCAATGAGGTGTTTCACTTGTGGGAAGTATGGTCATACAAACCTGGTATGTTCACTGAATGATGAAGCTAATATTAATGTGACTGAGCTTAATCCTTCTACGGAACAATTGCCTTCTGCTCCAGTAAATAATGAAGGTGAAAAAAAATAACAGTGACATGATTGATCAGAGAATTCATCGTCTTCTCTCTCTAAAGATGGAGAAAGTGCTAACAAGTCTATGATGAACAAGCACACTGACGATGTGGTACATTCTCCCGTGAATACTGTTGAAAGTGTAAATGATAGCACAGTGCAGGATGAAGTAGAGCGCGCTGACGCAGATCCCGGCGCAATCGGTGAATCGAAACGACCAGTAGAGCGGTCTGAGCTTGTGATGCCTAGTGGCGAGTCAATCGATTCGCAGGCATCAGGACTTAGCCTGTCTCAGGGCTATGCTGGTATATTGATAGAAGGAATTGAAGTTCAGTCTATGGATTCTGATAGTGACTCTTCCCATATAGCAGAAAATATTACTATTGCAAATTCTCAGGGAGGTTCTGCAGAGAGTGGTCACAATCTTAAATTAAAACCAAATTTTGCCAAGTTTGCCAAATTAATGATTTTCTAGACAATACCTTTAGCCAGCGAAGACCAGAATTTGAAAAATACTTTCCAGATTTACAACTTTTTGTTGATTCTTGTACATTGGCTATGGGAAAGGCAACACTGGAGGAGTGGGAATGCTATAGGCTCAAAAAACACATGAGTACTGTTAAAAAAATATATTTTTTTGGCTCTTTGGATACCCTAGCATTATTTTTTTCCATGGCATTCATAAATATTGGATCTTTTAACATCAATGGATGTCGGGACACAACAAAGAGACTTGCTCTGTTTAATTATTTACAATTAAAAAAGGCAGACATTATTATGCTTCAAGAGACTCATTCTGACTTACAGGCTATGGGAAAGGCAACACTGGAGGAGTGGAAATGCTATAGGCTCAAAAAACACATGAGTACTGTTAAAAAAATATATTAAAAGCTCGTTTTAAGGACTATATATGGGGTCATGATTGTCAGTCTATTTTTTTGGCTCTTTGGATACCCTAGCATTATTTTTTTTCCATGGCATTCATAAATATTGGATCTTTTAACATCAATGGATGTCGGGACACAACAAAGAGACTTGCTCTGTTTAATTATTTACAATTAAAAAAGGCAGACATTATTATGCTTCAAGAGACTCATTCTGACTTACAGAATCAGATACAGTGGACTTGTGATTGGAAGGGAAATATTTTAATCAGCCACGGGACTAAACTTAGTGCTGGTGTTGCTATACTTTTTTCTCCATGTGTCTGTAATCAACCAGTTTTGTTTGAGCAGATATTATGGTTGGACAAATAAGGTTTTCTTTTTTTAATGTATGTACAGTATATGCTCTAAATGTTGGACAAGAGCGTAAGATATTTTTTTTAAAGTTGTCCAATGCCATGTCACAGTGCCCACATGATAATGTTGTGGTAGTATAGGAGCCTGAGGTGATTTTAACTGCACTATAAACCCTGATTTAGACAGAAATCATGATGAACCTCACTCAAGTTCTGCAGAAGTTTTAAAAAATGCTATTGGTTATCATGATTTTGTTGATTTATGGAGAGACAAATACCTGGTTAAAAACTAACTCGAGACTTTACCGATTTTATGTTGAGAGTAATAGTGGTAGGTTTTATAACAACTTAATAGTACCATATTTTCTATCTGACCACCACTATATCTCTGTAGCTGTTTCTGTCCTGTCTTATAAAATCCACAAATCACACTGGCACTTTAACAACAGATTATTACAGGATCACTCTTTTGTTCACTCTTTTGGCCTTTTTTGGCAATCTTGGAGAGAGGAAATATGTAGCTTTCCTTTATTAAGTCAGTGGTGGGACATAGGCAAAATGCATAATAAGTTGTTTTGCCAACAGTATACTGCCCATAACACCAGAACTCTCAAAGAAAAAATGAGATCACTTGAAGAAGACATTCTGAGAGTAACCATGGTGACTATGCTGATTCCATTGAGAGGAATATATTCATTTTAAAGACATTGTTGGAGGAGCAAGGAAAGACAGCCCTCTTAAGGACCAGATATTCTCAACTAAACGAAATGGATGCTCCCTCTGCATTCTTCTTCGGTCTTGAAAAAAAAACAAAAAAAAACAAGAGAACATAAGTATTTCCATAAACTGAATTTACCACAAGGTGGTGTGACAACTGACCAGCAGGAAATCTGTACTCATGCACTTTCCTTTTATGAGGACCTCTTCTGTGCTGAACCATATCCTTTGCTGAACTTTCTCTTGCTCTGACCTGATCTGTGACACGACTGGCTTAAGAGTAAGCATCTTGATTTTTTTGTTAAGCTTCCCTACAACGCAGTAACCCCCCCATCCTTCCTTGGGACCATGAAGTACCGGCTGTAAAACCCAGACTCAATATATATTGCGGACCCATATTCTACTCTGCCTCGGCAGAAGCGGGACACGAGCCACGAGGAACGCGAGCCGAGGCACCCTCCTCAAAAGAGCGAACGGTGGGAGCGCAGCGTTCTCAACTGTCTCACAACAATGCTCATATTCAGCCCCCTCGAGGGCTGACTGAGTGTGCTGTGCTCTCAAACAAACAACACACAATACATGTGAATCCCCACCCATTATATGGGTAGGGATGAACACACTATTGAAATGTTGTTCGCTCGCCATTTATAAAAAAAATTTTTTTTAATATATATATATATATATATATATATATATATATATATGGCTGAAAACGTACTCGGTTACCTAATGTAACCTCGGTTCTCTCTAGAAGAGGGAACGAGTATTGCGTAAGTTGCTTACGCTATGGGAAAGTCTTCTTTCTTCGAGATCTGAAGCCAAAAATTATCCTTAATTTTGTATACATTGTCAACGCAGTGCGGCAGCCGGCAGACCAAGGCAGGCTGTATAAGCGTGCTCATTGGCTGCTAGGCGGCAACTGCTTAAGCCTATCAGTGAGCCTCGTGAAACGTGGCCTCCAATGAGGGCGCTTCGCGCCCTCCACACCCTTCTAACCGTCAAGATGGGTGTGGCCAGTGTGTATATAACGAGGGCTCACAGGCTGAATATCTGATTTTCTAGTCTTCAGCGAAGCTCTACGCATCGCTGGATCTTGAGAGCCGCCGCCGTTGAAACCAGCGACCAGCAAGCTTAGGACAGTGCCTGAGGAAGCCGGCCGCCTTCAGCCATCCGTGCCTGCTACGCTATCCGGCGACATATCCTTTTATTACTGCTGTGTGTGTTCGCCCTGCGACACACACTTTCTCTCACTGTTCTAAAAGAGCACGAGGCGTTTTTGTCAAAATGCCTCGTTTTTCTTGCGGCTCGTGCCGCGCCCCGCTCAGCAACGGAGACCGCCACCTCATCTGCGCTCTCTGCCTGGGCCGCGAGCACGCCGCCACCGCACTCTCTACGGGCGGCTGCCCCGAGTGCGAAGAACTTTCAATGTCGACCCTGCGGGCTCGACTTGAAGTTTTCGACCAAGCTGTCGCTCCGCCTGTCCCTGCCGGGCCGCGCAAGAAGCGCCGCTCGCAGAGACCACCGGAGACTGATGTGACTGAGGAGCTCGCCGGAACCTCTCCCTCGAGCTTCTCTCTTGCCCTCTCCGCCCCCCCTCCCGGCCGCTCAACCGCCGGCTCTCGCCCGCGCCGCCGCCGCGTCAGGGGATGAGGCGAATGAGATAGACACCCTCCCTCTGTTCGAGCGGCACTACTGCGCCGCTCACAAGGGATGGCAGAAGCGGACGGTCTCGGAGCGAGCTTCCTCTCCCTCTGTTCGAGCCGCGCAAACTGTGCCGCTCACAAGGGATGGCAGAAGCGGACGGTCTTGGAGCTCTCTTTACGTTACAAGAAAGCTACTCCGTCCTCGCGCGTCACTCACCGGCGAAAAGGAGAACAGAGTGTTTTCGTCCCGCTGTGGCCGGACCTACCTCCATTCTCACACATTTCTCAGTCCCCTCTTAAGTTCAGGCGACTGGAATTGTTCATATCGCAGTATACGAGCCTGTTATAAATACACGCACGCCTGCAAGCAAACGCCGTCACAAGACATGATGACGCTCTCTTATATCCTCGCTCTAACCAAAAGCTATTGTATTCTCCCCTGTGGCTCAGTGGCGGAATCTTAGGCTTTCGCGCCAGAGACCCGTGTTCGATCCCGGCTCTCGTGGCAATTAAAAATTTATGCTGTTCGCTTCTCCGAGCTCGCGGCCAGCTTTTCTTACATACAGAAAGCGAACCCGCTCTCCCCCTTGTTGGGCCGCGCAGATTGCGCCGTTCACAAGGGATAACAGAGCAGACGGTCACGAGCAACGTTCAGCGCGCGCGCCTCACTCACCGGCGAAAAGAGGAGAGAGTGTTTTAGTCCCGCTGTGGCCGGACAAACCGCCAATTCTCACACATTTCTCAGTCCCCTCTTAAGTTCAGGCGGCTGGAAATATTACTATTGCAGTAAACAAGCCTGTTTTTTATACACGCACGCCTGCAAACAAACATGACGTCGAATGAGCATAATGTCTGGTTGCACGGCTCACGCCGTATGTGTTTCAAATGCAGTGAATGTGCCCACGTTTCCGTGTTCACCCCTGCACACAAGCACTATAAATCCCGTGTCTCTCACAGAGCCCACTCTCATAAAGCAGGCAGAAGCCGGTCGAGTGTTAAAAGTAGGTCACGTGTCCACCTCACCGTGCCCACACCTACTCACTGCCCGCTCTGTCACACGGCCTCTCACGACTGGTCATGTTTTAAATGTAAGTCCTGTGCCCGCCCTCGAGCGCTCACACATACTAACGAACATTTCGCCCCCGACGCCGTCCTCGCGCCTCACACTATATGTTCCCCGTCCAAGCCACCGGGACACTGTGTGTAAAACGGCCAGCTATCGCTGCGTGCGATCCGCCGTATCTAAGCACCAAGAGCGCGCGCGCTGCGCCCACCCCTCCGTTTCGAGCTCTTGAGCCCGCGACGCATGGCGATCAGAGCCCGGAGGCCATTCTGCCCCTGGCTTCACACTCAAAAGCGTGGGAAGCTATTCCAGGCGCATCAGAATGGGTGCTAAGCACAGTAAAAAAGGGCTATACTCTGCAGTTCGCTCGCCGCCCCCTGTGCTTTCAGGCGCGTACCGAGATGGGAGTGAATGGAGAAGTAGCACATCTACTTCGAGCAGAAATAGCTACACTTCTGTGCAAAGGGGCTATAGAACCGGTTTCCCCTTCTATGAGCGAGTCGGGCTTTTACAGCCGTTATTTCCTCGTTCCCAAGAAGGACGGAGCTCTCAGACCAATTTTGGATCTAGACGTTTGAACAAGGCTCTTATGAGAAGACCGTTCAAAATGCTCACAACCAGGCAAATTCTCGCGCAAATTCGCCCGAGGGACTGGTTTATATCTCTCGATCTAAAAGACGCGTACTTTCAGATCCAGATAATACCCCGTCACAGTCCATTCTTGAGATCCGCCTTCGACGGTCAGGTATATCAGTACACCGTCCTGCCTTTCGGCCTGTCGTTTTCTGGGTTTGGATCTGGACACTGTGGCAATGACGGCCCGCCTGTCGACACAGCGCGCGCGCTGCATTCGACACCTGGCCGCGTCCTTCCAGCCGGGCAGCACCGCACCTCTCAAAACATTTCAGAGGATGCTGGGTTGTATGGCTTCAGCTGCAGCAGTGCTTCAGCTGGGTCTGTTACGTATGCGCCCGCTTCAACGCTGGCTGAATGCCCGAGTGCCTCACAGAGCCTGGGCTTCCGGCGGCATTCGAATCAGAGTGACTCAGAGCTGCGTTTCAGCACTGAAGCCCTGGTTAGCGGCCGACTGGTACCAGCGGGGAGTGACAATGGGAGTCATCTCACATCGCAAAGTTATCTCGACGGACGCTTCCACCTCAGGTTGGGGCGCTCTTTTCGAGGGCAAACCGGTCTTTGGCCTGTGGTCAGACCAGGAGAAATGCCTCCACATAAACTGTTTGGAGATGATAGCAGTCGAGAAAGCGCTCAAGCGCTTCCTCCCATTTATACAGGATCACCATGTGCTAGTCCGCTCGGACAACATGTCAGTGGTATCCTATGTGAACCGACAGGGTGGCGTCAGATCCAGGAACCTGTGCAAGCTGACAGAACGCCTTCTCGTGTGGGCTCACCGCTCGTTGCGCTCGCTGAGAGCCACGCACGTGCCGGGCCACCTGAATGTCGGTCCAGACAGACTGTCCAGAGACATCATTCCCCCGGGAGAATGGTCCCTGCACCCCCAGACAGTCCAGTTTCTCTGGCGCCTATTCGGCAGAGCGGAGGTCGATCTCTTTGCGTCAAGAGACAACGCTCACTGCCCGAAATTTTTCTCGAAAAGCGAGGATGCGCTGTCCCAGACATGGCCCAGCCTCCCGCTGTACGCTTTTCCCCCGATCAGTCCAGTTTCTCTGGCGCCTATTCGGCAGAGCGGAGGTCGATCTCTTTGCGTCAAGAGACAACGCTCACTGCCCGAAATTTTTCTCGAAAAGCGAGGATGCGCTGTCCCAGACATGGCCCAGCCTCCCGCTGTACGCTTTTCCCCCGATCTCCCTGTTACCACAGGTCATTGCGAGGATCAGGGAAACGCACCACCCAGTGCTTCTTATAGCCCCGCGTTGGGAGAACCAAACCTGGTACCCAGAGCTGGTGAGGCTGTCGCACTCATCCCCATGGCCGATCCCCGTGAGAAAGGATCTCCTCTCTCAAGCCGGTGGATCGATCTGGCATCCCCATCCAGAACGATGGTCTCTGCATGCATGGGTAATCAACGGATACCCGTTGACCTGCCAGAAGGGGTCGTGAACACGATCACGCAGTCTAGAGCCCCCTCCACGAGACGGCTCTACGCTTCTAAGTGGTCGGTGTTTTCTAAATGGTGCGCTACTAAGAGCTTAGATCCACATGCATGTGGGGTCCCACGGGTGCTCTCCTTCCTACAAGAGCTGTTGGACAAGGGCAGGTCCCCTTCCACGCTCAAAGTGTATGTGCTTATTGCAGCGTTCGCTGAGACGACGCGCGGCCAGACATTAGGAAGGAACAAGCTTATTATCCGCTTCCTCAGAGGAGCCAGACGGATGAATCCCCCGCGGCCCCCCTCGGTTCCTATTTGGGATCTGTCCTTGGTCCTGGAGGCCCTGAAGGCTTTTCCCTTTGAACCGCTTGAATCTGTGGATTTAAAGTACCTGTCGCTCAAAACCGTTTTTCTGATAGCTCTGTCTTCAGTAAAACGCGTGGGGGATTTGCACGCGCTATCTGTTAGCCCTGCATGTCTTGAGTTCGGACCGAACGACTCGAAAGTCATTCTCAGACCGAGACACGGTTACATCCCCAAAGCGATTGGAACCCCTTTTAGGGCACAAATTATTTCCCTTTCGGCTCTGCCAGCATCCGATAATGGGGACAGTGATAACCTCCTATGCCCTGTCAGGGCGCTGAGAGTTTACATCACGCGCTCCGCCGCTTTCAGGCGTTCCGAGCAGCTCTTTGTTTCCTTCGGCGGGCGCACCAAGGGTCTCGCCGCCTCGAAACAGAGCCTGTCCAGGTGGATAGTGGACGCGATTGCAGCAGCTTATGCCTCCAAACACCTGCAGTGCCCTCTGGGTATCAGAGCCCACTCTACTAGAAGCATGGCCTCTTCGTGGGCATGGTCCAGTGGAATTTCTATCCACGATATTTGTATGGCGGCGGGCTGGGCCTCCCCATCGACATTCGTGAGGTTTTATAACCTGGAAGTTCCCGCCTTACAGGCTAAATTGCTGTCAGTATAAGGGACATGTATGCTCTGCCCAGTCGCTCATGTGCAGACTACGTTCACATGCTGACGATATTTCTGGCATGTTACTTAGGGTGAAGTGTTTTATACTCAGACCGGCTGGTCCGCTCTGTTTATCATTCCCCGTTACGCGCTGTTTACCGGTGCTGGCCCGCGCTGCTGGCCGCCCGTCTTCCACTCTGCTGCGCGGGGGGTTACTCTCTTCGTAAAAGACCGATGATGTCGCTCTTTTCTTCCCCTAATGTGTGCTTATGTACTGTGTGGGCTCGCGCTGCCGGCCCCACTGTTTTGCACTGATATATGCTTATAGACCGGCGGCGCCGCTCTATTTTATACACTGAGTGAAGTGCTTTGTACTGTGTTGGCCCGTCCCTCCGACCGGCCACCTGTTCCAGCAGAATGTTTTCCCCGGTCTCCCTGGGTTTCAAGTGCTGGATGCTCGGCGCGCACGGCGTTGACAATGGGTTCCCGTAGCGTAAGCAACTTACGCAATACGAGAGAACCTCTCGTAAGAGAACGTACTCGGTTACCTAATGTAACCTCGGTTCTCTCTAGAAGAGGGAACGAGTATTGCGTAACCTGCCGTGTCGCGCCACGAGCTTTTGCGCTTCAGACTACGAAAACCAGATATTCAGCCTGTGAGCCTTCGTTATATACACTCTGGCCACACCCATCTTGACAGTTAGAAGGGTGTGGAAGCGCCCTCATTGGAGGCCATGTTTCACGAGGCTCACTGATAGGCTTAAGCAGTTGCCGCCGAGCAGCCAATGAGCACGCTTATACAGCCTGCCTTGGTCTGCCGGCTGCCGCACTGCGTTGACAATGAATACAAAATTAAGGATAATTTTTGGCTTCAGATCTCGAAGAAAGAAGACTTTCCCGTAGCGTAAGCAACTTACGCAATACTCGTTCCCTCTTCTAGAGAGAACCGAGGTTACATTAGGTAACCGAGTACGTTCTCCATATTGTGTGGTTTGATTGTGGTTTGCTGCTTATAACATAGGTAGCCTTTATTATTATTATTATTATTATTATTATATATTTTTTTCTTTTCATTTGTTTTCCTCTAGCCTGTTGGCTATAGCTGTTATTGTATGTGAGTGCATGAATTGTACGTTGCAGGCTAGAGTGGGTTTATTTATTTATTTATTTATTTATTTATTTATTTTTGTATTATTTCCTTTATTCCCAATTCTCCCTTTTTTTTTTTTTTTTTTTTTTTTGTAAACAGCCTCGGTGTGGGCGGAGCCAGGGTTGTGCAAGAGACTTCACTGGAAAGTGGGTTTTGTTTCTTTCTTTTTTTTTCTTTTTTTTTTCTCTTGCTCAAGACGTTTGCAGTGCCATGTAGTGTGAACCTTAATGTCTTTTAACCATATTTATTAGAGTGCTGTGAGTTTGCAGTGTGTAAACATTGAGCTCTAGTGTGTACTACTTAAAAGGTTCTGTGCCTCTGTTCACAGGTGGTAGTGAGAACTTAGCCTTCTCTTAGTGATTTCTCAAACCGCTCTACTGGCTTCCACGCTGATGGCCTGGTGATTTCTAGTTATATTTATTTGTTTGATTTATTCTTTGTTTTCTTTCAGGCCAACCAACACCTTCAACTATTTATTAATAAAGATTGTATTTTTATACTTTTCTACGAACCTGTGTTTGTACATTTTATTGGGGCAGAGTTCCCCTTGCTCTGACACTTGCACTAACCATCTAAGCTCAAGGGGTGGCGTAGTCAGTTGTACAATAGAGGGCGCCACATGTGTGTGTGTATATATATTTTTTTTATTTGTTGCATTTTTAGACACTTTGTTTGTCAGTTTTACATTGTGACTTCATGCTGAGGACTGGTTAAATTGCATGTATTTTCCAAGTATAAAGCAATTTAAAATAATACTAACAATAAAAAAATAAATAAAATAAAAATAAAATAAATGAAAGCAATGAATGAATGAGGCTTTTATAAAATGCTTTATATGTACTACTGTACACCCACAGCGCTTTACAATTATGTCAGGGGATCAACCACCACCAGTGTGCACCAGTGGATCTATATCCATATTTCCTTTAGATGTAGGCCTAACTATTTTTATTTTGATGAATTTATATATTATGCTTTACTTTCAGTATACAATAAATAAATTGTATTCAGCTGAAGTGATCATTTTGTGCTCGTGTCCCTTTGTCCATGATTTTTCCATTATTTGCAGAACATAAAATGTTCTAGTTGGTTCATGGCGCCATCGTGTGGTGTGTAAAAGCATCCAGTCCATCACAGGGACTCTCAACCTGCAATTTTTACTCTCCAATTCAACTAACCTGCATGTCTTTGGATTGTGGGGGAAACAGTACAACCTGGAGGAAACCCATGCAGACACAGGGAAGAACATGCAAACTCCACACAGAAAGGCCTCCTGGCTGAGCTGGGACTCATGACCTTATTTCTGTAAGGCTATAGTTCTACCCAATGAGCCACCGTGCTGCCCACAAAAAAAATTATATTGAGGGCATAACAATCGGTCGAGATCGACCAATAGCAAACCACAATCCCATTCCCACCTCCTCCCCCTATCTAGAAGACTATCTCAACTTCTGTTTCATGCTGACTTTAATGACATCTATCCACAAGGATACGGCTACGTACCACAAAATAAGCTCATATTAGTGGAGAGACTATGGAATATTTGTACTTCTAAATATAATTAAGTAAATTGTAATTTGAAAGGCCATTTAAAACTAGATCAACTCTGATCTGAAAAAGTCTGGCCTTAAAGTTTAAAAGAGATTTAAAAGTTTGAGCATTGGAGATTTTACTGTTAGATAGACAGAGGGAAAGTCAGATGAAGACAGGAAAACTAATTCAGTCAGGACCACTCTTTGATTAAAATTAAAGTAGAGGCTCTGATAGCCTACTGTCCAGAGCTTCTGGATACAGAGTTTCCGAGCTGTCCACAGCAAACATTGCTGAGGTTTGAACCACCTGAAGCCCAAGGCAATTAACCAGAAATTTATAAGCAACAGTTACATAAGTCCACACGGAAGTAATACAAGAACTGTAATGAGTTTGGACAAGAATGAGTAACAATAAGCTGGATAGATAGATATATCTCCATGCACAAGCAACTAAACAATCATGCACATGCATAAGGATGAGCTGGGGATGGAGGATGTGTAAGCACACGTGTGTGCGACAGACTAAGGCAAATAAGTGTATGGATGAACTTATGTCTTGCTTAATTGGTAGTGGGTTGAGTTACGGATCAGCTGAGTGGTGGGTGATGGCTGGCTGTCTAGCCGTAGTCTGCCTGAAATATGCTTGAACTCCATCAGTCGCTAAAACAACATTAAAAACTAATTAGACCATTCAGAACCCGACTCCTGAAAACCCAGTCCCACCTTAAACGTACAGGAGCTTAGGAATTATGGGCTCCACAGCTTCATGAAAATGGTTGAGAACCATGGCAGTAAACCATAGGTAATTCATAAAAAAGATACACTTCCAGATCTGGTGCAAAGCAAAAATGCTCCAGCAATTAAAATATCTAGTTTAACAAATATTTGTAGATGCAGCAGTATATTTTATTCAGCAGTATATTTTTATTTTATGGTTTCACGTTATTTTTGATGGTCCCTTTAACACATTCTGTTGACTAAGTAACGTTGCACCTACATGTCTACTAACTGTTATTAGAATGTTAGTAGAGTATTAGTTGATCGGAATCAGTTGACATGTAGTTGCAAAGTTACTTATAGTCAGTAGAATGTCTGTTGGAGGACCATCACAATAAAGAGTTAGCAGATATTAACTGGACAGTCTACTAATAGGCTACTCTAATGAGAGTAAGTTGTAGTTGCAAAGTTACTTATAGTCAACAGAATGTTCAAAAGGGACCATCAAAATAAAGTGTTAAACTAAATTAAATTATATTATGTAAAGAATCATTAAAGCTTCAAGAGTTTGACTCTCTCTCTGTGTGTGTGTGTGTTTGTGTGTTTGTTTCAGTAAAAAACAAAAAAACAACAACAAACAAATTATGATAATTTTGAATATGTGCCCAAAATCTCTGAGTAAATGTTTGGAATTTAACACACACACACACACACACACACACACACACACACACACACACACACACACACACACACACACATACACACCAAACTCACTCCATCATGACGACATCAAGTACTGGCTCATTGCTTTAATGCATTTAAACATCTTCAAAACATCATAATTCAGCCTTTAAAAGATTGTAAACAGACACGCACGCACATATCTTGTGGAGGGAGTTTGATTCTTGACCCAGATGCTTTTGTGATCAGGAGTCTCATTTATACAGTGTAATTTTCTTCACGCGCCGTAAATGCAAAAGTTGACTATCCCTTAGGCTTGCCACTTGCCGCAGACACGTGACACATAGGCTATAGCTGCCAATCACACACACCACAGTCTTCAGAACAGACAAATTATATATAGAGAGAGAGACAGATATGGAGGTGGGTGTTTGGAGTGTCTCTCTGCTTGTTGACTGCAGATTCTGTGTTATTGGTGCTAAATTGCTCAGATTCATCATATTTATAATTATACCGGGTGTTTGTGCTGGAACTGGGCCAACAGAGTTCTACAGCATCAAGAATCTTCATTAACCAAAAACTCTCAAACAACGTTAAAAGAACTTGCATGTCAAAACCTTTTTCCAAACACAAATTACATTAGTTAACATGAACTTACAATAAAAATACTTCTACAGCATTTATTAATCTTAGTTAATGTTCATTTAAAATGTAGACATGCATTACCAAAATCAAAAGTTGGACTAACATGAACTAACAATAAACAGTCATATTTTATTAACTAACATTAACAAAGATTAATACATACTGTTTATTTATTACTAACAATTAGCAATAAAACAAATGTATTGCTCTATGTTAGTTATTAATGCATTAACTAACATTAACTAACGGAACCTTATTGTAAAGTCTTACCTAATAATTTTTTTAATATACAAAATATAAAATAACCCAACTAAAATAAAATATCTTTTGTAAGATATTAAATATTCTGTAAATGTTAACAAAGCTTGCCATTTCAAGCCAAAATGAATACAGTTCAGTATGTTTGGATATGATTATGCCTTCAGAATGGTAACCTGGTTGATGATAACATTTTGCTGTTTAATTTTCGATATACCTTGAGCTCAAGGTTGTCAAACTGAAGCATGCTGAAAACTGAAAAAAATAATTAAATAATTATTCTACAAATATAAATTGGTTCCTATTCAAAATTATGGCAAGCTGACTTAATCACAACAAATGAATAGGAAATTCTAGAAAATCATTAAAAAAATAGTTGGCTGATTATCTAACAAACACAAGGACAAAGCTGTATTTTTTAAATAACGTACAAAATACAAAAAGTCTGTGAAGCCAATATGACCATTTATGTGAACTTAATGACTGAAAATGTGCACAATGTGATTTCAAGTTCAGATTGGAGGGCCATCATTTTAGACATTAAAGTGCAAAGGAAAAGAACAGACTGCTTTGCCATTAAATTGCTGATTCAAGCAGAAGACTAGCCTGGATGCCAGACGAACTTAGCCCCACCCACAACATTTGAGGTCGGGAAGTTCAGTCTGGACTCAATCCGTTGTGGAGCAACTATGCTCGAACCAGAGCTGTTCGGACCAATCAGACCATAATAGAGAGTAGACGCCCTATTGGCCGCTAGGCGCAAGAAATGCGGCCGCCATCTTGAACCGGTCATACTCCCAGTTGCGTAGCAGCAGAATAAACAAAATACCGAGCACTGTGCAGCATATTCCTGCTCAAATCGGCGGACCATCGCAAACAGGGCTCGGGGGATTACTTTTCACAAGGAAGATTTAACATTACCGTACTATTGGTTGTATTTTGTGAATAGAATATTACTAGAGAGTTGAGAAGGAGCAAGGATCTTTCATATAACTGTACTGAAATTGTAGCCAGCTAGCTAGGCTGTGTTTACTGCACCGGCCAGTGTTCACCCGGCTATGAACTGAGACTTGATAAGTCATATTCCATAACACTGACTTAGATTACAACTGACACAAGAATGCTATTGTAGAAATAAAACATTTTATCAGTGTTGGGTAGTCGCTACTTGTAGCTTAGCTAGTAACTTAGTATTTTGGTGGTAGCTTCACTATTTCCTGAATCAAGTAACTTTTCAGTAGCTTAACTCCTTAATTTACCAAGTAGCTTGGCCACACAAGCAACACTTTTCTTGTCATGTGAAATTAGCGCAACTTAAAGCTTCCTATGTAGTGAACTAGCCTATTTGACTGGGTGGTAGCTTTTGTGTAGTGAAGCTTTATTCATGGCAGAGTAACTGATAGCTTAGCTCACTACAATTTCCAAGTAGCTTGCCCAACACTGTGTATTATTCACATGTAATTCACCCTAACAAAAGTAATAATAATATAATCATATACTTTATACTTTATACTTTACTGCCACTATCTGATTCTGCTTCTCTATAATATTTATAGTGTGTGATTTGCAAAATACCTATCATAGCCTATGTAGTGGGATGTAGTACTGCGTTTAATTAATCTAATGCGTTCGGGCGTGAGTTCAATCATAACGATGCGGGACCATATAAAAAAAGGGTTTCGAGTCACTGTTTAGGTGTGTCGTCTGCGTGGTGCGTCATGGCCCGGGCACCGCCTCTTGTTCCTGTAGCGCTTCCGCTTTGAGGTACGTGCTGTTTGAGCTAGATAGTGAACACAGATGTGGGATTTTGTGTAAACTATTGTTTGGTTCATAGCTTCGGGATAGTTCGCGGCTGTTGGCGGCTCCGGCTCTCACGTTACATGCCTCTCTTGCAGTCCCGTGTCATGATGCTTTGAGGTAACCTTATGTGTGTGCGTGGGCTGCTTAGTTAATACACAGGTATGTGATTTGTCGTAACGACTGTGTGATTCATAGCTGTGGCGTGAGCTTTGAGCGACGGCTGCTTCCCCTTTGCATTCCCGTGCTTCAGGGGATGTTGTGTCCCGTTTCCTGTGTATGCGTGGCGCGGATGGGCGACGGGTTTATGAATTTAAAGGTATGTGAAACGTCCACTTTTGTACAGCGCTCATTCTTTTATGTATTGCAAGTATGCTTATGTTTGTATTTTTAGGAGGAATAGATGTTCTGCGACGCCTGGTGGGCAATGCTGATTTGACGCTGCTGCTTATATTAAGTTTATCTCGATAACAAACTCTTCCAACACACGTGTGGGAGCGCAGTCAAGCGTCTTGTGTGACGCCCGCTCGTTCTCCAGTACGTGCCACTGTGACTGCTGGGTGTTCTACACTATGTCCAATTGTTTTGTATTTGGTTTGTCTTTGGTATTTGTTTTTTTGGTATTTATTTTTCTACCTTTTCCAGTATATTCATTTATCATTGTTTGTGTTACTGACTTTTCTGATTGGTTTATTTTGAGTGTTTTGCAGTGTTGTATTTGTTTGATTTGTGCATGTTTGGAGTGAGTGTCATTGTTGTAATTTGAGACCTATAGTAATTTCGTGCTCTCGTTACAGGAGCCGAGGCTTCAGGGCAGGCCGCTAGTAGGCCCTTACGCGGTGGTGGAGGGCTTGTCACAGAGTGCTGTGTGGCTATTTCTTGACTTTAGTGCAGTGTGTGTGCTGATACTTGTACACGGGGTGCTGAGTGATATAGAAGCCTTGTGCTTACTGAGTTTGTGCATCTGCCGTCAAGCCTCGGTCTCCTTATCTCGTGGTCTCTTTTGTATGGTGAATGTTGATGTCCCAGCTTTGATATCTTTTAAAATTATTGTGAGTATTTAAATAAAGTTTTTTGTATTTTTGGTATCCACGTCTCTAGCCCTTCTTGACAATCACGTTCCTGTGTGTCTTGTGTAAAATCTTAGATCCATAATATTTCCCTGGTAAACAGGGTGGCGTAGTCATGTTTAAGCTAGAGGTAGTGTTTCTATACTTGCTCCTCGTCTAAAAGAGGGCGTCCCGCTACACCTACATCACATATCATAGGGTGACCAGAAGTCCCCGGTTTCAGGGGACAGTCCCTGTTTTTGGTTGCCTGTCCCTGGCTAAATACAGAAAAAAATTACCTCTGTCCCCGTTTTGTTTTTGAAGACACAACATTAGGTTTTTCAATCAGATTGATGGTCAAATATGTTCCTAGTTTTGATCTCGGGCGTCTGGTCACTTTATATCATATATCAGAATATTCTATTACTGTTAAGCCCACTATGAATATTAAAATATGCTGAACCATGTGTCCTGTATCATAGCTACATGTATGACCTTTGCAACAAAAAAAAAAAAAAACGTGAAAATCAGTTCGGTATTCATTGAGGTATGATTAATTAAATGCGCTGACAGCTCATTGCACCTGCCAAACAGAATGCACTGAGTGGAGCGGGTGACCGGTCCAAGATGGCAGCCCCACGGCTCGTCAGCGCCAGTAGGCAGTAGCGGTCAATGCGGCGTCTACTCTCTATTATGTCTATGGTTGCGATAAGATTTGTTTGCTGTCGAGTTCTAATCCTTAACGGAGAACTTGTACGTATATGCATTCACCTTTACTATTTCTCTGAAAAATGATGATCGTGTTGGTAAGTACTCCGTGTATCCTTAAATTCTTTTTACAACACCGGCAAAGATCGTTTACACTCATCTTCTACTACTTCCAGTGTGCGTGCATTTGAGTCACTTACTCCATTGCTCTGATTGGTTGTAGGTCTATCCAATTGAGTGCAGAGGCATTTTCTTTCCTGGTTCAGTTGAAACACGCCCCATAATCACAGCCCAATGGAGCAGTATCAGACTCATATTCTGACTAGAATCTGAGTATGACAACGTCAGGCTAGCAGAAGACATCTTTTTAGACATTGTTTGTTCATCCAATGTTTTGATGAGTAAATGAGTTTTCATTTACCATATTTGTTGAGCTCTATGTGTTGATCAATGTTTATATGTGAATAAAAGCCTAAATCAAATCGGTTCATCATATAAAGTGATCATGTCTTTTCAGAAGACTTAGATTAAACCACTCAATTCCTACACTGTAAAAATTATCTTTCGAAATTGTAAACAAAACAATGATTGTTAGAGTATGTTTTACACATCCAATTTAATGTGTTAGCCTACTTGTCTTTTCTTTGTATTTGTGTAATTTACTAGAAATATAAGTGACAATTGTAAGTAAATCCTATACCATATATGTTTCAGTGTATGGATTAATGTTACAATGTCTTTATGAACTTTTTGAAGTGTAACTGGGCCTACTCGGTTCACTCCGAGCGAGATTCAAACCAGGGTGTCTGGCGTGGGAGGCGGCCGTGCTAACAAAGACGCTAAAGACCGCAGCCTCTAGCATCAGTCGCTGGTGCACCTCTTGGGGCTTGGGAAGTGAGGTTTACACTCTTACTTTCCTACACCTGTTACAGATGCATCAATGTTATTGAGTTAATGGACTTTCAATGGAGGGACAGAAATCATTACGTTTTATGGGTTTGAAACCATGTGAGGATGAGTAAAAGATACATCATTTTCATTGTTGGGTGTCCAAAACTGTCTCTTTAAACTCTTCAATCACAAGAGAGTCGGATGGATATGTATGTATGGATGGATGTATGGATGGACAAACCAATGAACGATGTATGAATGGACAGATTGACAGAGAGGATGGATGTTTTGCTCATACATACATTCTTTCATTCTGTCAGTTCTGGTTATTTTCAGGTGTCTTTACAGCATGTCCTTACTTTCAACAGGAAGTTGAAGAATACAGGGACAAATAATCAGCCAAAACAAAGGAGCTCGTTGCACACCGGCATTTCCCCGCTGAGATCAGACTCCGGGGTCATTACAGCACACTAGGAGAGTAGCAAGATGGAAAATGCTAAACATTTCATTAAGACGAGAATGCTTTTCCCCACTCTGCCTAGTGGCCCGGAGAGTCAATACATCAAAACCAGTGCATGCCGGAAAATATGCACGAGTTTAAGATGAAACTAATTACGAGAGACTTTAATCTCCTCGCCGAGAGCTTCACCTATAACTCTGATAATCTTGCTCTGTTTAATGTGCTGGAGAAAAAAAACAAAACAAAAAAAACACTTAGGAGACATCTATCATTCTGAATGCCTCCAGGCAAGGGCTGGTGCCAAATGTTTGAAAACACAATAAAATTAGAGTGTTTCACAGTCAAACAGACGTTGGTGGCTGTAAAATGGATTGTCTCTAAATGGTTATGTGGTTCAAATGCTATTTGGTGTAAGTTAAACTGGCAAAGTCATTCAACACGATGGTCAATTCACATTCATGTCATTCTTCTTGCTTCTTCACAAAAACTAGTTGTTCCAGAGCTGCTGTGCAACATGGAACATGACAAATGACAATTTCCAGCAATGCATAATGAAGAACAAATATAGTGAAGAATAAAAGACTGTACAGTGAGGCTCTGTAAGCTGCCTACCTAAAAAGCATTTATGACATCATAGGTGCCATAAAAGGCAAACATTTCTTTAGGCCGCTGTCAGTAGCCTAAAAGAGGCCTAGAAATAGGGTTTCGTTCCACCAAGTGGGGCACTAATTTTTCTTTTGCTCAATATGTTCAACGTTAATAAAAGGTATCCAAGCAAAAAGTTCTCCACGCATTTTCCTGCAGTTAATGAGAAAAGTGTATTTATTGGCGCACTATATTGACTGCGTATTGAGACGTCTAAAACGGTTGAGCTCGATTTTCAACCAATCAGCATCGAAAATGTAAGTAGGTCACAGCCGAAATCAAGCCAATATCACTACGCACATGTAAACAGAGGAGGACGTAAGCAGCGCATCTTCATCTGATAGCGGCGATCAAGCTCGATTAACACCCGTAAAGTGTGTTCTTCATGTCGGAAAAGATGGTGGGAAAGGTCCGCAGCCCTTTACTGAAGTCCGATGGGAAAAAATCAAGCAATGTGCGTAGGAATGGCTCAAAACGTCGGACACTACGGAGCTAACGTTAGCTATTGCTAATAAACATGTTGCCCTCCTGGACAAACTGGTCTCTGATGTCCCAACAACTACGGGTTTCACCCGGCCTGATATCGGCGTTTTATAGACGCTTGACTTGTGTGTATGTGCGTGATGGGTAGGTTTAGTGGTCGGGTCAAGAGTGTGTGTGTGAGAGAGAGATAGGTCGCTGTCAGTAGCCTAAAAGAGGCCTAGAAATAGGGTTTCGTTCCACATATTTAAAATCAGAAAATATATAACGTTAGAGATTCCTTAGGAAAAAGTTCTCCACACACAATCTTGCAATTTTTGAAAAAAATTATGCTAAAGGTGCCCATTTTGAAAAAAAGGGAAAACATAGGGAATTTTGCACTTTCAAACCTGTTTATCATATAAACCCAAAAATGCCAAATTACCACTTGAAGTACAAAATAAAATTTTGAAATTTTAAAACAGTTTGAAATGTGTGATATACCTGAAGTTGCTATCTAGGGACAGTAAACATGATAAGATTATCAAGAAAACTTCTACTGTAACATTAACATCCCAATTACTTCTCATTATGTTGTTCCAATTCAAAGGTAATATTTGAGGTAAAATCTGAATAACAAATAGAATCAAGCCAAAATATAATAACAGAGCTCCCAACTCTCACGCATTCACCGTGAGACTCACGCAATTGACCCTTTTCACACGCTCTCACACCACACATCCATTCTCAGGAAAGCCATTTATTGACCATAATACAGGCACGTTAGTTGGCTAGAAAAAGAGCTATAGAGAGTATTTTGCTAAATATGTGTACTATATTACATATTTATTATGACCGCCGCTAGCGTAGCTAGCGAAAGCGGTCATATAGGGATTGTCAAAGTTTTTTTTTTTTTTTTTTTCGTCACCTTACTGAATTTTCCGTCAACGATACCAGGGACACCGAAACACCGGGGAACATGAAATTTGGTGGGCATGTAGCCCCACTAGACTTGTACGGAAAAATTTCGTTTGGTCCCCGGGGGCCACTCCCCCCCCGCGCTGGGCCCCCCCAAACCCCAAAAAATGCAGTTTTTCCTAAATAACTACCTGAACCGTGGCACCGAGGATGAAGAATTTTTTATGGTATGTTGGTCTACTAGACTTTTACGGAAAAATTTCGTTTGGTCCCCGGGGGCCACTTCCCCCCCCGTGCTGGGGCCCCCGTGAATTTTTCGTCAACGATACCAGGGACACCGAAACACCGGGGAACATGAAATTTGGTGGGCATGTAGCCCCACTAGACTTGTACGGAAAACTTTCGTTTGGTCCCCGGGGGCCACTCCCCACCCGCGCTGGGCCCCCCTAAACCCAAAAAAATGCAGTTTTTCCTAAATAACTACCTGAACCGTGGCACCGAGGATGAAGAATTTTTTATGGTATGTTGGTCTACTAGACTTTTACGGAAAAATTTCGTTTGGTCCCCGGGGGCCACTCCCCCCCCCGCGCTGGGGCCCCTGTGAATTTTTCGTCAACGATACCAGGGACACCGAAACACCGGGGAACATGAAATTTGGTGGGCATGTAGCCCCACTAGACTTGTACGGAAAAATTTCGTTTGGTCCCCGGGGGCCACTCCCCCCCCCGCGCTGGGCCCCCCCAAACCCAAAAAAATTCAGTTTTTCCTAAATAACTACCTGAACCGTGGCACCGAGGATGAAGAATTTTTTATGGTATGTTGGTCTACTAGACTTTTACGGAAAAAATTCGTTTGGTCCCCGGGGGCCACTTCCCCCCCCCGCGCTGGGGCCCCCGTGAATTTTTCGTCAACGATACCAGGGACACCGAAACACCGGGGAACATGAAATTTGGTGGGCATGTAGCCCCACTAGACTTGTACGGAAAAATTTCGTTTGGTCCCCGGGGGCCACTCCCCCCCCGCGCTGGGCCCCCCCAAACCCAAAAAAATGCAGTTTTTCCTAAATAACTACCTGAACCGTGGCACCGAGGATGAAGAATTTTTTATGGTATGTTGGTCTACTAGACTTTTACGGAAAAATTTAGTTTGGTCCCCGGGGGCCACTTCCCCCCCCGCGCTGGGGCCCCCGTGAATTTTTCGTCAACGATACCAGGGACACCGAAACACCGGGGAACATGAAATTTGGTGGGCATGTAGCCCCAATAGACTTTTACGGAAAAATTTCGTTTGGTCCCCGGGGGCCACTCCCCCCCCCGCACTGGCCCCCCCCAAACCCAAAAAATGCAGTTTTTCCTAAATAACTACCTGAACCGTGGCACCGAGGATGAATAAATTTTTATGGTATGTTGCCATAAAACGCCTTAACGCCCACTGTCGCGAATTTGCAACAAACCCCTTCCATTCAGACTGCAGGCGAGATCGCGTGTGTTTTCCCCCAATGCCTGTTTGTGCACATTCGATACATACCTAGGAACATTTTGCACGCACTGGTTTTTTTCTTTCTTTTTTTTTCCCACAAAAAATAGCATGTTAGGATATAACACTATAAGAATATATAATGTATGCACTGGAGAAACAAGGAAAGAGTTAAACAGAGTGTAACATAGAATGTATAAAAACTACTGTCATACTGTCAATGTTAGGGAGTAGGAGAGTGTTTTGTTTCTTGCTGTTGTCAAGATTCATTAATATGTCAATTAAAGTTTATAAGTTCTAACAACTTTGTGCCATGAATAAAATCTGCATACCTGAGATGGGAAAATGTGTTTTATTAACCATTTTGTAAAAAAAATTACCCTAAATGCCTGTTGTCGCAAATTTGCAACATACCAAAATTTCTATTTATTTGTTGTGCAAAAGTGAAATTGATAATCTCAACATTATTTACCATCTACTTAAAGGCAAAAACACACATAATTTTTTTTTATATATACAGCTATATAAATTCAGGCGTTAAGGGGTTAAGGGCCCACATCAACCTAGCCCATAATCACTCATTTGTGATTTGCGCCCCTCCCATAAAAAATGAAAATGCAATATTATTCTGCTATAATCGCCCCTATCTTCAGTTGAGATGTTCAGAACTGCACCATATTTCATGTGTATGATTAACTTGACATCCTCTGGGGGTATGTGAAGTTTCGTAGAATTTCATCCATGGGGGGGGTATAAAATAAATTCATTTATGTGCACATTTAGTGACTGTAGACTCATCGGCCTGTAGATGGTGGTGTTGAGCGAAGGGTTGCTGGTTTAGGATGATACTGTCACACACACACATGCAGGAATACAAACAAACGCAAGCATGCACACACACTGACATCCACACGCACAGACACACACCCATACACACACATACAAATCCACATGCACAGACACACACACACGCGCACACACATGTACGCACGCATACATACACGCACAGACACACACAGACAGAGACACACACGTACACAAACACACACACATACACACACACACAGACACACACACACAGACAGACATGCACATACTACTACTTTTTTTAGGTATATACATAAACACGCAATACAGCCAAATTGCTCCACGTCATTTATTTTTGTGGAAAGCCAGTGCAGGCCTGAGCGGCGGTCATATTTTGTACCGCCATGCGGTACATCTAGTTATATTTGTACTTATATCATTAAATAAAGTTGTTATTATAATAAAAAACGCATTACATTTAATTTGAGTTATTTTTAACCTTAAATAATACTACCAGCTGATAGGGCTGTCTGTGTGTAGCCTATTTTTCTTGAGAAAAATGAACGCCTATCTTGTGTACCTAATATTTATCCAAATGAGTCAACATTAAATCAAATCACAAGAATTGAATTGAAATCGTGAAATTTCTTTAAGAAATTTGTAAAAAAAAAATAACAACGTAGCTTACCAGAAATTGTACCACATTGTAACATGTTGTCAAAATTCAGTTTAGTTCCTAAAATGTTTTGACAATCACAATACACTTATTGTGATGCAAGTTTTTTTTTTTGCAAACCCCCCCTAATCTCCCCAAATCTCACTCCAAGTTAAACTCAAAAGTATACAAAGAAAAACACTTTTAAAAATAACACATTTAATGGTGAATTGTTAATTTGCATACACGAGCAGTAACTGCACTACATATACATATTCACAGAAATGATTATTGTAAACAAGATTTAATTTTGATTTATTTATTTACCTACCCATCTCTCACACACACACACTAAACCGACCCCTAAACCTACCCATCTCTCTCTCACACACACACACACACTAACCTGACCCCTAAACCTACCCATCTCTCTCTCTCACACACACACACACACACACACACACACACTAACCCGACCCCTAAACCTACCCATCTCTCTCTCTCTCTCTCT
The DNA here is from genome assembly GCF_963993115.1 of Abramis brama. Taxonomy (NCBI): domain Eukaryota; kingdom Metazoa; phylum Chordata; class Actinopteri; order Cypriniformes; family Leuciscidae; genus Abramis; species Abramis brama. The sequence goes on along the minus strand of NC_139965.1, from coordinate 50,071,994 downwards.
CTCTCTCACACACACACACTAACCCGACCCCTTAACCTACCCATCACGCACATACACACAAGTCAAGCGTCTATAAAACGCCGATATCAGGCCGGGTGAAACCCGTAGTTGTTGGGACATCAGAGACCAGTTTGTCCAGGAGGGCAACATGTTTATTAGCAATAGCTAAGGTTAGCTCCGTAGTGTCCGACGTTTTGAGCCATTCCTACGCACATTGCTAGATTTTTTCCCATCGGACTTCAGTAAAGGGCTGCGGACCTTTCCCACCATCTTTTCCGACATGAAGAACACACTTTACGGGTGTTAATCGAGCTTGATCGCCGCTATCAGATGAAGATGCGCTGCTTACGTCCTCCTCTGTTTACATGTGCGTAGTGATATTGGCTTGATTTCGGCTGTGACCTACTTACATTTTCGATGCTGATTGGTTGAAAATCGAGCTCAACCGTTTTAGACGTCTCAATACGCAGTCAATATAGTGCGCCAACAAATACACTTTTCTCATTAACTGCAGGAAAATGCGTGGAGAACTTTTTGCTTGGATACCTTTTATTAATGTTGAACATATTGAGCAAAAGAAAAATTAGTGCCCCGTTTGTCGGAACGAAACTGAACGATACAGCTCACGTACAGCGGCCTACTTGCCTTAAATTACAAGAGCAGTGCGATAAGCTCATCTCAGTACTGCTGTACCTCAAGAATCCCTCCAAGTCATGTAACAATGAAGATGAGGAGGCAGAGAGGCAGTGCAGATGTAATTACAGCTAAAAAATTTTATTATCAAAACAAAATAATGAAATCTAAAGAATAAATGAAACAGTATGTAGTAACAAAAATAAAAGAATAAAATGAACTAAGAGAACTGAAGGCATTATTTATACAAGATAATTGAGCTCAATATGAAACAGGTGTGAACTAATCAATGAAACAATGAATCACCTTGACAACAAAATGTAAACAGAAAGAAAACTCAGGAAATGATTACAATCTAAGGCTGTGTCCGAGGTTGCCCCCATACCCTTAAATAGGGCACTATTTGAGGGGACAGCCATTAGTAGTGGTGTCCAAACCATAGTGGACGTTATTGAGTGCACTCATTCAATCCCACAATGCACCGCAATACAGGTGTACAACCAATGTATGCTCAACGATTAGAGAATACCCATAATGCACTGTGAGAGTCGTGCGCTGAATGAATTCCTGTGTCTCGCCAGGAGATGGCACCACAGCTGAATAAATCATCCATTCATTTTCCAAATAGCGCTGGTCCAGCAAAATATCATATAGGTATACATTCCTTTTTAATTTGTTTATAAGTTTATATGCTAGTTTCCATGCTACAGTAATTCAAGATAAATATTTTCATTACTACTGGAGCAGCCAGTTTGCTACGTTTCAAATGATTATTAAGCAAGCACAAAATTGGCAGCCCTTCTAGCACACTCAGTGTCCGAATTCACTCACTCGTTTTCATCAACTACTTCAAGTGGACTATATTAGTGGAGTAATGTAAGGAATAGTGAATGAGGGTATAGGGGGCGATTTTGAACACAGCATAAAAAGTCATTGAAAACAAAACCAAAACACCAACATAACGTGACAGTCCAATTCACCCATCGCCGGGTGTTTGATTGACAGGCGATCTGACCAATCATAATCCGCCATCAGCCGAACCTGCCATTTTGTCCGACAAAGCAGTCAGGAGAGTTAGTAGATTAACGTCTGTGAACTTGAACTTCAAAAACGGTATGTACTGACGTCTTTCCGCGGTTGAAACACCATTCCTCCTGATGTTCACACGTTTATTTGATGCTATAAATTAACTAGAAGGAAGAGATGATCGGATCACGAGCAGTTTTAACTGAGGCACTACAGCGATCTGTTAGACACATTAAAGAGCCACAAAACGGTATTTACTGTTTAAATTTGTTAAAAAATAAAAAAAAATTAAAGTTGAGACTGTTTCATTTAAAAAAAAGTAACCTGCTCTGTCCTGTCTGTCGGCCCATTGTCAGTGTCCTCTTTGCTCCGTGATGTATTTTTCGCTGCGTGAGAACATGAGGTGTGGCGTGAGAGCGGCCATGGCTTGTCAGACGTAGCAACAGTAACTAAAGGAGGCGGGTCTATGTGAACGGTCAATTATGTTACTGCTGCTATTTAATTACATAACTTTTTTTATATACAGCACTGTACACACATCATATATACTATTGCATTCTGCTAAAAAGTCACTTATTATAGTCAGTAGAATGGGGGGATTTTTGGCCTCCCAAATTAAAAAGCTTTCCATACCCACATGCAGTGGTCTAAATACACAATTTTGGTGTCATTTTACAGGAAACCATTTGAAGTTACATAAAACAGTGATAAAAGTGATGAAAGTAAGTATATGTTGTCTGAGCTATAATAAAATAAAAATAAAAAAAGAGGCGCTTTTTGATTTTTTTGGTTATAAATCCTTTTTTTTTATATATATTGTTTTTTGGGGGATTTTTGCCTTTATATTGTGACAGGACAGTGTAGAGTGGACAGGAAGCGAGGTGGGAGAGAGACGGGGGATGGGATTGGGAAAGGTCCATGAGCCAGGACTCGAACTCGGGCCGCCCGAGCGCAACGGCATTACATGTCGACGGTTATAAATTCATTTTTGAAAGTGTATAACTCAGGCCCTGTGTGCTTTAGCACCATGCAGACAGTTTTGACTGTTTCCACTAGATGTCAGCAAACACTGGAAAAAATATTTTTTTCTGTTTTTACTGTTATAAGAAAGGACATGTGATCGCCGACTGTTTTTCTTTGAAGCGTAAACAGAACTTTCAGAGGAAAGAAATTGCATGTGTGAACTCTGTGAATTCATGTTTGCTTTCTGAAATGCCAGACCCTACTTACTTGCCTTTTTTACTTAAATGATTTCTTTCTTAAATGATTTCTTTCATTAACAGGCAAAAAGGAGGACCAGGTTGAAGTCAAGATGTTCCGTGACACAGGGGCTGCGCAGTCGTTTGTATGTGCTGATGTGTTGTCTTTTTTCAGATCAATCATCAGTAGGATCTAGTAGGTTAGTGCAGAGTTTCAGTATGGAGGTGATAAGGGTACCCATACATCACATCCATCTACAGTCTGACTTGGTGACCGATTTGGTGACCGATTTTGTGGAAGTAGGAGTATGTCCATTATTACCAGTGAAAGGTGTGTCTTTCATTTTAGGTAATGATTTAGCCAGGGGCAGGTAATACCTTTGCTGGAAGTGGTAGATACTCCACTGATTAATCTTAATACAGACGAGTTGTTTCAGAAATACCCGAGTGCATTTCCTGCATGCGTAGTTACACGGGCCCAATCTAAGAAAGGGAATGACATATCTTTATCTGCCTCTTTCTTGTGTACAGATGGGGAGACTGAGGAGGTTGTGGAGACCAAGTTTTGACCATGACCAGATGAGGGAGGTTATAGTGAGTGATCCTTTGTCATTAACCGTAACTCATGAAAAACTCATCGAAGCTCAAAAAAGTGATCCATCGTTAGCAAAGTGTTTTAAGTCGGTGAGAACGATGAATGGGACAATGTTTCATTCATGGTTAAGGATGGTTTACTTATGCGAATATGGCACAGAAGTAATACTATAGAGAACGAGTGGAACGTAGTTTATCAAGTGGTAGTTCCCACTGTTTTTCGCCAGCAGGTTTTGTCATTGGTGCATGATCACTTGTTGTCAGGACATTTAGGGGTAACAAAAACCTACAACCATGTCCTTCAACATTTTTTTTGGTATGGTCTTAAGCGCGATGTGATTCAGGATTGTAAGACCTGTCACGTTTGTCAATACGCAGGAAAACCTAATCAGGTGATTCCACCGGCTCCTTTGATTTCAATTCCTGTGTTGGGCGAACCCTTTGAACACGTGATAGTGGACTGTGTGGGGCCATTACCAAAGTCAAAATCTGGCAACCAGTTCCTACTTACGATCATGTGTACCGCTACCAGGTACCCAGAGGCCATTTCACTTCGGAAAATTACAGCCAAAGTGGTTGTTAAAACTTTAACAAAGTTTTTCTTGACTTTCAGTTTACCAAAGGTTGTTATTACGATCCGTCTAGGTTAAATCGTAACAAAAATACTTAGACATGACTCCCACGCCCAGTCGTCAGACCAAAAGATACAAAAGAGTACAAAATTCAAGTAAACGTTTTATAAAGATAAGGAAAATAAACATAAATAAGATTGAATATTGTCAGAGTAACAGAAACCAGTAGGTGTATAAACTTCAGGAAGACCCAAGGACCAAAATAACAAATAAAACGAATAATAAACAAAATATCAAACTAACTTCCCTCAAAGTATCCAAATCAAAATCCAACTAAATAACCTCAATACTCTAACAAAACAGAACGAACGTGATTTCAAAAGAAAAGGGCAGGTCAACCCTACAAAACACCACTGAAAATAAAACAAACATAACACAATCTAAATCAAATACAATAATGGTCTGACGGCTGGAGAGGAGACAGGAGAAGTGCGACCAGCTCGGAATCGCAACAGCTTCCTTCAGAGAGCGGAAGCTCTAGTTTTAAACCCACGCCAATTAGGGGTGGAGCCATCCCACAGCTGATCGGAGGATCCTGCTGAGAACAAACAGCAATAACAAAAAAACAAAAAAAAGACAAAAATAACAATAACGAAGAATACAAACAATATACAAAATCAGAACATTTTATACAAAATTACACATAATTCCGTAACACCCCCTCCACTAAGAGTTAACGTCATTCCTATACAGAGCGTGACAGCGCATCTGCTAGCACATTCTCTTTTCCTTTCTTATAACAAATTTCAATATTAAACTCTTGTACAATCAATGCCCACCGCATAATGCGTTGATTAGAGTTCTGCATTTTTGCAAGAAAGGTTAGTGGATTATGACCAGTAAAAACTCTGACTGGCAGCGAACTAGAACCCACATACACTTCAAAGTGTTGAAGAGACAGTAATAGTGCTAAAGCTTCTTTTTCAACAGTGCTATAATGCAATTGATGTTTTAAAAACTTTTTCGAGAAGTAACACACGGGATGATCCATGCCGTGATCGTCTTCTTGCAGGAGTGCAGCACCATCTCCATTAGCACTGGCATCCACTTCAATTTTGAAAAGCAATGAAAAATTTGGGGCTTTTAACACAGGGGTGCTACATAGCAAAATTTTAACTGAATCAAAAGCTGTTTGACAAAGATCAGACCAAACAAAGTCTCGAGATTGACTGAGCAAATTTGTATGAGGCAAAACAATATCTGAAAAATTTCTGCAGAAACCATGATAATAACCCACCATGCCTAAGAACCGTCTCAGTTCTTTTTTAGTTCTTGGCATAGGGAATTCTAGGATAGCTTGCACTTTAGCAGAAACTGGGCAAACTTGTCCCTGACCCACCTGCTTTCCCAGGTAAGTTACAGTGGCTTTACCAAACTCGCATTTTGCAAGATTAACGGTAAGCGAAGCCCTTTGAAAGCGATTAAAAACATTGTGAAGAGTTTTCAAATGATCATCCCAAGTGGAGGAATAAATCACAATATCATCTAGGTATGCCTCACAATTAGAAACACAGGCTAATACAGAATTCATAAGGAGCTGAAATGTGGCCGGAGCATTTCGAAGGCCGAAAGCCATAACGGTGTATTCTAATAGGTTGTCAGGAGTGACAAACGCAGAAATTTCAGCAGCGCGGGGTGTTAAGGGTACCTGCCAGTATCCCATAAGCAGATCTAACTTAGTAACAAACACAGCAGAACCAACTTTATCCACGCAGTCCCACAAGGGGAAACGAATCTGCTTTCGTAACTGCATTAACCCTTCAATAATCAGTACAGAAACGAACTGAACCATCACTCTTGGGAACTAGAAGACAAGGTGAACACCGGGGACTGTTACTAGGAACAGCAAAACCGTTGTCAAGAAGATACTTTATCTCAGATTGCATTAATTCACGTTTGGTGGGGTTTAAATGATAAGCATGCTGCTTAATCGGAGTATGATCTCCTATTTCAATATCATGACATGCAGCAGTAGTATGAGAAGGCACATCTGAGAACAGAGCATGATGAGACTGTATTAACTCACTTACATCATTTCGAGACGAATCGATATGACAGAAATGATTCTAAATCTGCCAAAATTTGAGAATTCTGCAAACGCACGCTAGTAACGGATATTTCGTAGAGTCAAACCATCTTCATCGGGACAATATGTCACATGCACAGAAACAGAAGCAACCGGGACAATAGGGTTATTAGACTCTTTTTCATGGTCTCGCGTCACATATGATTTTAGCTTATTAATATGACATACGCAAGTCTTTCTTTTCCTGTGAGGAGTACATATCACATAGTCAGTTTCACTGAGCTTAGACTTGACAACATATGGACCATAGAAACGTGCTTGCAGAGCAGACCCCAAAATTGGGATTAAAACTAAGACTTTGTCGCCTTTGCCAAAACCGAGAGAAACAGCCTTTTGATCAAAATGGGCTTTAATTATACATTTATAAATAATAATATCATTTGTATGCCTACCGTAATTATCGCATATTCTCAAAAGATAGGCTATATTTCCATATCCATTCAACATAACTCAGAACAAGATAATAACAACTAAAAGTAGGCTATCTTATTTAATTATAAAACATTTTATTTTAATATAATAACAGAGAAAATAGGCTAATAGAAAAAGCTGGAAACGAGCTGATATAATATAAAACTACATTTTGCGTATATAAAATGTAGAAGTGCCGGTAGCCTACTGCGTACTGGTGAGTACCGCCCCACTTCGAGCACTGAGAAAAACACACAGCGCAGGACAGGGCAGCGGAGCTCACCAGGATCATCCGACATGAACGGAACATCTGGATCCGCCGTGTCTGATGATAGCAGCCGCCTCTTTTTCCTTGATGTGGACTCTGACTCTGAATCACTCTCTGATGAGGAGGAAATGTTTACGTGCACCCAGGAAATGTCGCTGTCACTTTCCACCTCCGATTGTTCCCCTGCATCCGAATCATCACTCTTCAAGTTCAACCGCGGGAAATGTAACAAAAGAATACTGCGAAATTCAGTGCGGTCAATATGACCGTCTATGGCCGATATAGGTAAAAATGTTCATTTGTTTTTTTGCCTTGTGTAATTTATATGAAAAACATTTAAATGAAAATACAGACATTTTTAGGAAAAGTCAGGTACCAGCAGGATTTTATTTATTTTTTCAACAAAGTTATTGCAGATATAAAATTCAAAACGGTCAAAATGACCGTCATGGCACTTCTAGTGTTAAGTGTCTAGAGAAGGCATCCCTTACACTTAATCTTGCTAAATGTGAGATTGGGAAAGCAACAGTGACCTATTTAGGTAAACAGGTGGGTCAGGGTCAGGGTCAGGTGCGCTCTTTGTCAGCAAAAATTTCAGCTATTAGTAAGTTTCCTGTGCCAGCTACCAGACGTGAGTTGCGTAGGCTTTTAGGCATGGCCGGTTATTACCGTTGTTTTTGCCAGAATTTTTCGTCTGTTGCAACTCCATTAACTAGGTGTTTCTCAATGTCAAGGATACTTCCTTGGCAGGACTGGTCCTTCCAAGTCACTTACTTCAGAGGCTAGGCGAGGCTCCTCTTTAGCATTCGGAGAACACGTAAATGGAACAGGCTAGCAAGTGCACGTCATTGCATCATTACGTCAGTGAAAAGGTCCGCTTTCGGCGCTGAAAAATGGAAGTGGTAACGTTACTGGTTTGGTTGCTGTACAGCATTTTTTCTGATATGGAGATGGAGATGGTGAGGCAGCATCAGCGTCAGGCTCGCAGGAGGAGAATTTTAATTTGTCGCCACCTCTGCCGTCAAAGACGTGGGATGGTAAGTAACGTTAACGCTCTTATCATTCATTTAAAAATAATTACATCCATTATGTTATGGGTCAAATTTACCCGCACTGTTTAAACACACTTGACAGTCAAAGAATCAATATGATTAAAAAGGAGTTTATTGATTTTAAAAACGATTATATTGCCTGAGTGAACAGAACTGCGTCCATAGCAACGCTCTGTTTTTCATGGCAACGGTGTGTTATACTTCGCAGTGGTCTGTTATCAAGATATAACAGACCGGAATTCAACCAAGCCATGTAATAATATTTGATATTTAAAAATATATATAATTTAAGAACTATTTGTTAAAGACTTGTCTTATATCACAAACAAGATTTGTTTTAATTTCCCGAACTAGGCTTTTTTTTACCCTATTGAGCAAAATGATCCCTTCAGTCTTTCTCTCCACATTTGGAACATAATGTATGTGTGTGCGTTCTGCATACTGTATGTATTTATTGCATTCAGCACAAGTGGTACTGGTTTTACTGTCTTGTCAAGAGCTGGCATCTTTTCCATTGACACTTTTTATTTTGAAAAAATAAATTGACAAATTGTCAAACTGACCCACAACATAATAGGAGTGTTAAGCTTATTGACTGGTAACATTCTAGCTGTTAAATATGGCCAGAATAGCCGTATTCTTCGGGCTCAGACAGAGAGAATGGAGGTAGGTTGCTCACCAGCGTAAATGTTCTCTTCGGGGCTCAAGCAGAGAGAATGGAGGTAGGTTGCTCACCAGCGTAATTGTTCTCTTCGGGGCTCAGGCAGAGAGAATGGAGGTAGGTTGCTCACCAGCGTAACTGTTCTCTTCAGAGCTCAGACAGAGAGAATGGAGGTAGGTTGCTCACCAGCGTAACTGTTCTCTACGGGGCTCAGGCAGAGAGAATGGAGGTAGGTTGCTCACCAGCATAACTGTTCTCTACGGGGCTCAGGCAGAGAGAATGGAGATAGGTTGCTCACCAGCGTAACTGTTCTCTTCGGGGCTCAGACAGAGAGAATGAAGGTAGGTTGCTCACCAGTGTAACTGTTCTCTTCGGAGCTCAGGCAGAGAGAATGAAGGTAGGTTGCTCACCAGCGTAACTGTTCTCTTCGGGGCTCAGACAGAGAAAATGGAGGTAGGCTGCTCACCAGCGTAACTGTTCTCTTCGGGGCTCAGGCAGAGAGAATGAAGGTAGATTGCTCACCAGCGTGACTGTTCTCTTCGGGGCTCAGGCAGAGAGAATGGAGGCAGGTTGATCACCAGCGTGACTGTTTTCTTCGGGGCTCAGGCAGAGAGAATGGAGGCAGGTTGCTCACCAGCGTAACTGTTCTCTTCGGGGCTCAGACAGAGAGAATGGAGGTAGGTTGCTCACCAGCGTAACTGTTCTCTTCAGGGCTCAGGCAGAGAGAATGAAGGTAGGTTGCTAACCAGCGTAACTGTTCTCTTCGGGGCTCAGGCAGAGAGAATGGAGGCAGGTTGCTCACCAGCGTGACTGTTTTCTTCGGGGCTCAGGCAGAGAGAATGGAGGCAGGTTGCTCACCAGCGTAACTGTTCTCTTCGGGGCTCAGACAGAGAGAATGGAGGTAGGTTGCTCACCAGCGTAACTGTTCTCTTCAGGGCTCAGGCAGAGAGAATGAAGGTAGGTTGCTAACCAGCGTAACTGTTCTCTTCGGGGCTCAGGCAGAGAGAATGAAGGTAGGTTGAAACCACCGTTGCTTCAGCAATGCATTCACCACACTTGTATTCACTACAATCCACACAGGTAAACACACATGAATAAATACTATAAGATACTGTGAATCACTCCACTCACAAAGGTAAGGCTACAGCGCGGCGTCTCATCCATCACTCATCAATATAATCCTGATCGCGACAATGAGGAAGTGTAGGTCACTCACTGCAACGTCAGCTTCACGTCATAGGTTTTTGTAACAGTTACAAGAATCGTCAATAATGTCATAATCCAACTCAGAATATCACTTATCTCTCTCTCCTTGATAAACCCCACTCATGGCTTCCATTCATCTGCCGCATCTGCAACCCGGAACCAACCCCCTTCGCTGAGCAACGACCTCACCGAGCAACAACAACGTCCTTCTGACTCAATGTGATGCCCTTTTAAACTCCACTCAATCCAAGCGCTCTCCAATCGGGACCTCGCGGACCATCCTTACGCACCTGTTTCTGATTAAAACATTAGAATAGCCGACTTTTGCGGGTTTATCCGAAACCGGAAATTCAGTGGGTCCCACGCTGAAAGCGCTCCCCATAGGAACCTTAACTCTGAATATTCGTTCCGTCTTCTCCGCGACTAGTCACCCGTGACATTATACTTAAACCTTCCTCTCTTCTTCATGTTGTACAGGCTTGGCACTACTGTGCCATCAATGCCACAGTGCCAGTACTGCAGCGGTACTATGGAGGGGAGGACACTCGGCCAGACTTCAGGCTGGGCAGAGAGGCCATGCAACAGCTGATGGTGGCCCTAAAGACTGACAGGCAGCACAGATGGGGCCCGACCCTGGAGACACTCGTGTTCTTGTTCTGGCTGGCAACCAGTTCAGCCTACAGAGTTGTCTCCTGGGTCTTTAGCATGCCTCTTCCCACAGTGCACAGAGTTGTCCACAAGATGGTGGATGAGGTGGTGGCTGTGCTCCCCCAATTTGTGCACTTCCCTCGCACACAGGAGGAGCTCCAAGTGGTTGGGGATGGTTTTGGTCGCTTGGCTAATCTCCAAGCATTTGGCAAGGCAGCAGGGGCAGTAGACAGCCTGGCGGCAGTAGACGTCCTGGCGGCTCTGATGGTCACGATTACAACAACAGAAAGCTCTTCCCTTCAGTGGTGCTCCAGGCAGTCTGTGATCATCAGGGTCACTTTATTGACATCTTTGTGGGTTACCCAGGTAGTGTGCATGATGCACGCATCCTCAAGAACAGCCCCATCTACACTAGGGGGACTTACCCTCCGCCTGGGTATTTTCTCCTAGCTGACGGTGGCTACCAATGTCTACAGGAACCCCTGGCCCTTATTAAACCATATAAGAGGCCAGTGAGAGGCATGGCAGAGCAAAGGTTCAACTATCATCATTCCAAAGATCGCACAATCATTGAGCGTGCATTTGGAATGATGAAAACCCACTTCAGGTGCATATTTTTAGAAGCACTTGAAGTACATAAACTGTTTGTCCCTAAGGTAATAAATCATTGCAATACTTCTGTAGTGAATTTCTTAATAAAATCATAGTATCCTACTCAAAATAACAGTTAATGCTTAACCCCCTGAGGTCGGCAATCACGCCGGCGTGATCTGCTCGCTTTTTTTTTATCAGTGTAAAAGAGACTCATAAATACTCTGTTGACTTTGATTTTCCATAGGAGTTTCATACATCAATCGATCCTGTTAAGTGTGTATTTTTTTTGTGTATACTCACAATAAAAACAAAGTGTTGTGCTTTTTGCCAAATAAAGAAAAATAAACACGAAGCGAGTTCTGCCTTCTCTCTGTCAGTTAAGTCCATTCTGAAACGCATCCGAAAATGAACCATAACTCAGCGAATACTCAGTCAAACAGTCACACAGGCACACAGGCATGAAGCTTGAATTCTCTTCTTTTAAATGAAGTAATTTTTATAAAAAAACAAATATTCTCAGTTTATGCAATCTGTATGAAAAGAGAGAGATGTCAGTCGTTCTCATCTCAGCTAATTATTTTTAATGTGACCCCGCCCACGGAGAGCGCGCGCTATTCAAACGCAAATGACTGAGGCAATCCACGCAAACCTGTGAACGCCCCCATATCAGCTCGAGAAAACACATCAAGCTTATTCAGATCATTGTACTTGTTTACACCGTCTCGCGGCACTGTGAGGAATAATACTATCGAAATAATAATAATGGAAAATGTACCTCAGAAGTGCTGGTATTTCGAGGACAATGGATCCTGAGCTATGGAATACTGTAATAAGTTTTTTTTTCATTCTCAAGTGAATCGCGTTTCTGTGTGTGAATGAATGAACGGCAGAGATGCGCGCTATTTACCACAACTGGCAAAAAGACGGTTTAAATTTGAATCGCGTTTCTGTGTGTGATTGAATGTTTAGCTTTTAGCAAATTGTATTGCTATACTGAGTAAAAATCGACTGAAATATGTTGAAATAAAATGTATTTGTATAAGCAACGTATTAAACTGCAAATTAACATTTATATTTCTTATAATAAAAACGAAAGACCTATGTTACAGACATATGAAAGACAACATTTCGTTGATTAGTTTTGGATAGATTATACATTTTTACTGTAAAATATCTGCCACATCAAATAAGCTTTTGTTTGCCAATTTTTGCTCATATGTTAAATATAGTATGTTTTGTCAAAAATAAAGTAATCAAATAATATGTTATAGTGTTTATTCCAATGTAGCCTAGGCTATATTCAAGTAATGAATCCTTAACTTTGAAATATGTATGATAAAATGTATACTTTAGTTTTTACAAAGAAAGATTACACTTGAATTGTTGTTGTAATTGTAACCTTTTTAATAAAAAAAATATATTTACAAGGTAGATGTAAACAAACTATTAAAAGGTAAATATAAGCCTTTTCTTTAAATAATTTTTATTGTGTTTTATTAGTGACAAATTTGGGGAGAGGATAAATATTCCAAAACTGAAAATACAGTATGAGAATTAACTGCACAATTACTAGACATGTTTTCCTTGGATATTATAGGCCAATTTTGCAAGCACAATTTGTGGAAAAATAAAAAAAATTGAGATGCTTCCAACTGTTGCTCTTGCATTCTTTCTTGTGGTTTAGTCAAACACCTGAATGAATGGCTCATTAAGTATGCGGGCCCCATTGTCTCCTCAGGTGCGAACCACTAAATATGCATGATGGTGTTGGAGTGTTGACGCCCACTTCGCATATTGCCTTTCCAAACAGAAAGTGTTTTGCAAAATTTAAATCAATGTATTGTGTTATGTGAATGATTAGGGAGGATGATTTTCACATCATTTTGAAGAAAAAACTATCCATTAGTCAAAAGTCTTATTGACACATATTTAGTATGTGTTTTGTGGCCTTATTTCAGAAACTTTAGTTTTTAGTTTTTTCAATAACCATGCATAAACATTATTCTCTCAAAAATGCAAACATGTACATTCATGTTGCTCACATATTATGGTAGCCCTGTTTGTACTAAATAGAGTGTAATTACACCTTTGCCATTAATATGTTTATAAGCAACTGAAAAAAGCACAAATGTCAGGGCATGTCAGAACATCTCAAGGACCCCAAAAACACCTTAGACCCCAGAGGGTTAACAGCTGCTAAAGTCACACTATCTTCTGTGCTCACATCTCAACAGTCTTGTATCCTTTTGCTCTGCCTTGTGCACAGGTGGTGATGGCATGTGTAATTTTGCACAACATTTGTGTTGGTGTCGGGGATGTGCTGGAAGAGGTTGTGGAGGAGGAGGACAACCGGAGTGATGGTGGGGACAGCCGGAGTGGAGCTGCTTGGCGGGCTGCGCTGACCAACGAGGTGTCTGCACTCCACGAGGCACCTCTTGACCATGACTATTTTTGCCAGGTGAATAATTAAGTGTGGACTATGACCTGCTGCGCTTACATCCAAGTACATACAACAACACCATTGGTAAACACCCATACAGTCAAGAATTGTATGATTTACCTTCAGTGATACAATATTAAATATACTGCAACTGTTGTAGAATCAATTATCATCTTACATGACAGATTGGATTACCACTGGACTAACCTAAACTTTCTTCTTCTGTCTGCAGCCTTGAAGCAACAACAGCAGCACCGGCGGTGCTGTAGGCAGTGTGGCTGATGGCCACTTGTGTTCTTCTCGTCTTGTTGTATACAGTTGTAAATGTTTAAGTTGTTGTGTATAGTTGTAGATATGATAATGTTGTTTAAATGAATTTGCTGCTTCATGTATATAGTTGTCAATATAGAAATATTTAAATAATTTTTTTTTATGTAACAAAGATGAAATTAATGCTTATTGTAGAGCTTGGAATACCGAATCACAAAACGTTGTAAATAAGGGTGAAGATTTTGTTCAATACATTGTTTTGTTTTTTCTATTGCAGTCTAAAGAACAAGGTTTTTAAAAAATGGATATACAGTTTATATTAAATAATTAAGGGGCAAAGACAAAACCAGTTCAATTTAATGGTATTTAATATCCTCCTTTAGTAGCTGTAGGATTGGATCCTCTCGCTCCCTTCTCCTTTTCTCTCCTCTGTGCCCTGCTTTCTCTTTGCTGCTGTCTCTCACTCTCTCCTCCTCCTCATCCTCACCTCTCCCTTCATCTACCTCTTGTGCAGTGCTTGGCCCTGGTTTTTCCTCTTGGATCGAGGCAATAAGGCAAGGGGGCAAGACTGCTGCAGACTGCCCTAATGCCTCGTCCATGAGGGCAAACCAGGGCCAATTTGCTGCCGTTGCCTTGCCATCCTCTGTCCCTTGACCTGTGGCAGGACACTTACATTCCTAAACAGTGAAGATCAAAAAGTTGTGATGCTGTACACTACCGTTCAAAAGTTTGGGGTCAGTACGATTTTAAATGCTTTTAAAATAATTCTCTTCTGCTAACCATGGCTGCGCTTATTTGATTAAAAATACTACAAAAATCAGTTATAGTATTAAATATTATTCCAGTGTAAATCAGCTGTTTTCTATGTGAATATACAGTAAAGTGTAATTTATTCCTGTGATCAAAGCTGAATTTTCAGCATCACCAGTCTTCAGTGTCACATGATCCTTCACAAATCAGTATAATGTGAGGATTTGATGCTCAAGAAACATTTATTATTATCAATGTTGAAAACAGTTGTTGGTCTGTCAGTTGTACAGTTTTTTTTTTTTTCAGGATTCTTTGATGAATAGGAAGTTCAAAAGAACAGCATTTGTTTGAAATATAATCTTTTGTAACATTATAAATGTCTTTACTGTCACTTTCGATCAAATTAATTATTCCTTGATAAATACAAGTATTGATTTCTTTCCTCCAAAAAAAAAAAAAAAAAAAAATTCTCACTGACCCCAAACTTTTGAACGGTAGTGTATTAGTACTATTGTACACTACACTGCATATACTTACTGGAAGCAGGCCCAAGTCTGTCAGGTTTACATTCAAGGCTTACTTCAAAAATCACAAGTTACATTAAAATGTGTATAAACAATTATTTACATACTTGTCTCCCACCTTGTACTTGGTTTTTAAATGGTCCCACTTTTTTTTTTTGCCTGGGCGTGGGAACCCCTCCCTTCGAGCCCCATCTTCTCCAAAATAAGCCTATGTGAATGACGGGGGGAGAAATAAAAAGATTACACAGCTATCACTTCTGAACATTAAATAATTTGCTTCTCACCGATATCTGTTCGCCGTGGTGTCTCTCCCCCCGGTAAACAGCTGCTTGTGTTCTACACGGAGACGTATGAATGCCTCCGTTTGTTCCTTGGTCCCTGTTAAAAAAGACGAGGTGGTCTTAATGGTATAATATTAACGTTAAATTACTTTGTACAACTTAACTAGTTATTTATAAAAGAAATGCCGGTGAGTTAGCCATCAATAACGTAATTTGTATATATTTGTATAATTTATAATATCAATACGGTAGTAATTTGTACTGGCATTTAAACGTTAAACTTTACTTATATGTACTACGGTTATAACAAATGTTTGGTAACGTAATATACTTACATTTGAAAGCATATTGCCCCGTTATTGCTCCGACTCCGCTAACGTCCGACATTTTGTATTTTTTGAACAAGATAGCAAAGCTGCGCGCTTAGGATTGTGGGAGATTTGAGAACGCGAAGGCTACACATATGCATCCTTTCCTGTATATGGGATATTTTTCGAACGAAGGACTCAGTCCTTGATGAAATTCCGAGGATCCTCAACATTGGAACAGTCCTTCGACGGATGTCGATGACGTAACATCCTCGAAATTCTGGCTTCCGAGGATCCTTCCTTGACATTGAGAAACACCTACTGCTTTACTTAGCCCTTCAAATCAGTTTGTATGGTCACACGAGTGTCAGAATGCTTTTGACAATGTCAAAGCCTTGTTGTGTAGTGAACCAGTGTTGTCTTCTCCTGATTTTTCCACGCCGTTTAAGTTAAGTGGATGCAAGTGAGGTGGGAGCTGGTACTCTGTTATTGCAGGAGGGTAAGGATGAGATCAATCATCCTGTTTGTTATTTCTCAAAGAAATTTAATAAACATAAGCGTAACTATTCTACTATCGAAAAATAACCTCTAGCTTTACTGTTGGCTCTTCAACATTTTGATGTGTATGTCAGTTCTACTGTCCTTCCTGTAACGGTTTACACAGACCATAACCCTCTGACTTTTCTTCAACACAAGTACAACCAGAACCAAATATTGATGAGATGGTCCCTCATTATTCAGAATTATAACCTGGAAATAAAGTATAAAAAGGTGTGGATAATGTGGTGGCAGATCCTCTATCCCAGGTTTAAAGAGGTATGAGTTGACCATAATTTGGGTTATTTTATCAAACTCTATATTATGTATAGAAGTTTGTTTTTAAGGGGGTGGGTGTTAAGTCTGTGTCGTATTTTGGTTACGTTTTCTTTTCCCCCCTTTCTTTTGTTCTGGCCTGTCCTTATTCTTAGGTCTCACGATTGGTTGGTCCTCGTGTCAATCATTATTAGTCAACGTGACGACATCCCCCTAAAGAACCAATCCGAACTCACCTTCTCCGTATAAAGACCTGGAAGTGACAAGAGGTAAGGAGGGATGTGTTTTCTCTCATTTGACTGGTGTCTTGTTGTTTGTTACTAGCCTTGATTGTTTTTCTTATTTTATTTCTCAAGTTTGTATTGTTTTATTATTTCGGTACGTGACTTTGTTGGTCTGTCTTCGATCTTCCCAGACTCAGAGAGGAGGGATAGTTAGTCTGTCACGTGACCTACACGATGCAACACGTTAGAGTTTGAGTTTGTCATGCTACCTCATGTATTTATGTTTGTTACTTACTGTAGTTTAGTTGGCGATCCGTTGCCAATGAATTGTTTATTTTCATGTTTTATTTCTTTGTTAGTTTAGTAATATTAAAGGGGTTAAGTTAGTGTGTTTTGTTATGTTTATTTCTTTGCTTTAGCACCGCTCATTGTCCCTCTCTTCTGTGTTCTGTATTATTATTTGTACATATTCTGTAAATATTTCTTTATTCACTTTGACACTGTAAAACAATCGGGTGTATTATTTTGGCCTACTAAAAAGTATTTAACCATATCTGTCTCTGTCTGATTCATCTAAAGTTATCAGAACCTGATTTCTTTTCTTTTTTATTTATTTATCTAAATTTAACACTTATATGTTACTTACCCTATTACCCCTAGACCTCTTTAAAAGGGAGACACCGGATCTGAGACCGGATGATGAGCTGGGGTGAGGTGTCTGTATTTATAGAGGCAGTAATGAGGGTGATGATGAGGTGCTGGTGTGAGTGATTGGGAATGACATGCAGGTGGGAACCAAGGAGAGTGATGGGAGATGTAGTGCAGATCTGTGACAATGTTTTCTAAAAATTGTAATTGTAGTGTACAGACTTTTATTATAAGGGGGTAAAATCCGCAGCTAAGTACTCACTACTCATTAGTACTTTTAAATAAGCTACTTTTTTACTCTTTTCAAGTAGTTTTTTGGACAAGTACTTTTTAATCATATTTATTTTGTCCATCAAAAGTGTGCTTTCACTTTAATTGAGCGTGAGCAGCCAGCAAAAATAGACTCAGCGCCGAAACCCTCCGCTTCACTAGGCTACTGCTCACGCGACGCTCCTGCTTGACGCTCATCACGCGCTGCTCCTGCTCGCGGTGTGAATGCACTCATTGAACATGCACGCCGAAAAAAATTTGCGCTGCTCACGCGCCGCTCGCACTTGCGGTCTGAAACGTCCGTAATTCACAAGGTTTCCTACATGTGTGTTCCGTGTGCACGTGTGATGCTGATGTTGCACGATGTTAATCATGCGGCGCCCGAGTGCATTTGACCGGCATAAAATCGGCATATGTCAGTCTGAAAATCACATGAAAATCGGCCAATTCCGGTCACCAGCCGATCAATCAGTTCATCTCTAAAAGATTAGCATTAAAAGTATAATGTTCAGATAGGCTATGCAACAAATTATTATAATGATATTTCATAACAATACTCATATTAACAATGTTTTAACGTTTTTTAACGTTTTCTAACTCTCTTTTTTTTTTTTTTTTTTTACTTGCTGCGGCCCCCCGGCGCCCCCTACTTTGAAAACCCCGGTTCTACACTATCCTGCAATTTTCGCTGGTTTCAAAAAACAAAAAGCTGCATATTACCTGCTATTCATTTTCACTGAAATGTAGACCTAATTGTTTGACATTTGGTGACATATATACAGTATATCCTCAGTAAAACTAACGCCAGCGCATTGCCATTGTGACTTACCTATGATGACTTGACAGCTGAGCGTGGCCATTTCACTCACATTGATATTGCCCTTGTGAAAAAGAAGTGTGCTTAATTATACTGAAAGTGTAGGCTACTTTTTGTGTACTTCAAATTTTAAAAGTATACTTTTTAAAAAGTGCACTTACAGATAATGTAATATAATTAAAATTAAAAGGCCACTTATGTGTGCTTAAAGAGAATACACTTTAATGGGAATATTTATAAACACACTTAAGTGCACTTTTTAAAAATGCACTTGTATTAATGTCTTATTTACATTAATGTCTAAATAAGTTTTACTTAAAACAAGTACACTTTAATGACAATATTTTTAAACACACTTAAGTGCACTTTTTAAAATGCACTTTGTAATAAATCTTACTTAAGATTTACTTAAAGCAAGTACACTTTAATGACAATAGTTTTAAAAACACTTAAGTGCACTTTTTAAAAATGCACTTTGTATTAATGTCTTAAGTTTTAATTAAAGCAAGTACACTTTAATGACAATATTTTTAAAAACACTTAAGTGCACTTTTTAAAAATGGACTTTGTAATAATGTCTAAATAAGTTTTACTTAAACAAGTACACTTTAATGACAATATTATTAAACACACGTAAGTGCACTTTTTAAAAATGCACTTTCTAATAATGTCTACTTAAGTTTTACTTAAAGCAAGTACACTTTAATGACAATTCTCATAAACACACTTAAATGTACTTTTTAAAAATGCAGTTTGTAATAATGTGTAATTAAGTTTTAAGTAAACATACTGTACATTTTAAGCCATTGGGCCCTATATCTTGCACCCAGCGCAATTGACCTATGGCTAAGCCACGCCCCCAAACGCGATGAGCCAATCACAGTGCGCATAGCTAACCCAATACACTCGGACATTCTCTGCTTCCACGTCCATTGAAATGCATTGCAGTTAGTCAGTTTTCATTCGTTTTTATCTGTTTTTTCTTGTCATTTTAAGTTTAAAATGGTCAAACGGTGTGCATGGGGTACATTCAACTCCAACACTAGGTATCCTGAGAGGCTGTGCGACGGTGTGTATTTTTTACCCTTTCCCAAACCACATCTCAACCGAGAAGTGTCTGCTCTGGATTAATTTATGCAGTAACTTAGACCACAACACCAACTAAACGTGGATAAATTAAACAAGAATGTCTACATCTGTTCTAAGGTAAGTCAACAACGTATTTGAACGTTATCTTTAACATCTCTAAAGTAACGTTAGCCTAGCTTCTAGCTGCGTTGCAGTTTGACTGTAATATAGGCTATAATATAAGTAGGCTAAACACTTTGCAGTTTTAATGATGTCCTGTATGAACAAAATGGAGTATGTTTTTATGTTTCCACTGTTCGATCGCGATCGCGCCCGCGCCTCTCTCTCTCTGACACACACACACATTCCAGCATTGCAATCTTGACATCGCAGCCTGTTCATTATGCTGCGTTCACACCAAACGCGAATAGAGCGTCAAATTCGCGTGTATAAAGCGAGCGTTTGAAGCGAAATAGCACCAAACTATAATGTTTACACGTCTTTTCCCTCCACAGACGTACGACGGTAAATTAGGGAATGAACTTGTGCTCCTGGGGGCAGTTCAGTGAAAAGAGGAGGCGTGTTCTGGCGCAAACGTTCCCTGGTGCTATTTTGCAGTTCCAGAAAACAATTCCGCCACATGCCAGGAAAAACCTAGTCTAAAGTCAGTGGCGCATTATTCAGATGCTATTTTAAGGGCGCATGCTTGGCCATAATGTAGTGTGTGCACAACACGCATACACTTTGCTTCTCTCATCTACACAGACGCAGCAGTTCCATTTTTGCAAACCATACATAATTACAAGGAAAAATATTCCACACGAGGGAAATCATTGTGGTGTCCATGAAGATGTGAAAAAATAGGCATAAATCTAGCTTACACATTTATCCAAATTATTATACGCCTGTTTAACCGAAGCTTATTTGGGTGGGTTTCTCCCATCCCCATACAGTGTCACTTCTCTGTCTTTTATGGCCCTGACAAGAACGTCGGTCTCCTCAGCTGTGTACCGCTCCTGGCTTGCGCCTGACAAATCCGCCGTTAGAATAGCAATCAGCCATGGAACAAGCGCGCCTGCTTTTAAAGGGAATGTGAGATGATGCTCTGATTGGTTTATTTCACGTTACGCCCAAACCACACCTATGAGTAATGTAGCTACTTCAGACCAACCGGGTGCAAGAGTCATTTATACCGCCGGTATAATAGCAACAGTGCCCGAGATCCTAGTTACCGAGATCCAAGTTACTTGCGTTTCGCGTTTGATACTTTTCGTTTCAGATCGTTAAAATAGGGCCCATTATGAAAGAAGTACACTTATTTTGATGTATTGACTAATGCTAAAGAACATTAAGTAACAGCAACTTAAGTGTGCTGTCCAAAATTACATTTGTTAATGTATTTTAAATGTTTACTCTTTAATATATATGGTGTGCCTTAATGCACTTGAAAGTGTCAGTTTTCTGCATAATATTTGACATAAAGTGTCATTGATGAGAGGAATATTTGTACTTAATGTAATAGTAATGTAGCCTACTGTACTTTACATCTGTGTACAGAACACTGTGGAAAATAAAAATGGTAAATGGACTGCATTTATATAGCGCTTTCACAGACCTATGGCCACCAAAGCACTTTACATAAAGCCTCACATTCACCCATTCACTCACTCATTCATACACCGACGGCAGTGTCAGCCATACAAGGCGCCATCCAGCTCGTCGGGAGCAGCTGGGGTTGAGAAAATATTTCATATTTTTGTAACATATTACAATATTTCTTACATTACAGACCACTTAGGTGTAATTTAAGAGAGTACACTTTCATGTTTTTTTTTAAACACACTTATGTACATTTTTAAAATGCACTTTGTAGTAACATCTAATTGAGTTTTACTTATACATAATTTAAGTTTTAATAAATGAAGTTTTACTTAAACATACATCATTGTTTTTGTAGTACTTTGTAACAATACCCGTAGTATATTGAGAATTTCACATCAAGATAAATAATAAATCTTTTTAAGGAAGTAATCAAAGGAGGCAAAAATAGTTACACACACACACACACCGTTCGTTCAAGCAGGGGCGTTTCTAGGCTTTAAAAACCTCAGGGGCTGAGCCCGAAACATCAGGGGCTGGGGATGAGTAATAAGATAACATGATTCGATACTGAGAATAATGTATATTGTAGGCCTATATGCAGGGGGCACTGGTTCAAAAATTCAGCCCTGGCACTGTAGACACACCAGCCCACATTACCACACAGACACGCGCATTCAAATGTGAGGTAGTTAGGGGGGATCGGGGGAATGCCCCACCGAGAAAATTTGGCCCTAGATATGAAACACCGGCCCTAGATATGTGCATTTTAAGGTGTTTGAAGGCCAAAAAATTGGATAACAATAGCTTTAAAAGCATGTCAGTGGGCAGTAGCATAAATTATTTGTCAAGCAGATTTTTAAATATAATTTTTACTTTGTTTATATAGTTTTTCTTTTTTACCCAACAAACATAAGGATACTGATAAACACAAGGCACATGCATTTTTACTTCTTGCGTACTCAATCTATGGCAAATTTTTGTGAAGGAAGACAAGCATGTGAAGTTTATCTGGTTTCAACTGAAGCCAAACACTGTCTGAAGGTTTCCTGAAGAACTGAAATGCTCTTAAACCTATTGTTGCACCGGCGCCAATAAAGTCATGCAGATAGCAGATGAGTAAAGATGAGTAAGATGAGTAAAGAAAACGGGGTTCTTAATTTTAATAATCACCCTTTATTAAATATGAACACAGAAACCCCCTGTTAACAGTTAATGTCACGTTTCCCATTCCATGACTAGTAAAATAATAGCCGCATCGCATCTATGACAACTCGAGGTATCGCACACCGGATGCGCGCACTTTCTCAGTTTATGGCCAGCAATATCATTATGTTTAAGGACATTATGGAATTGAGATAATGTCTGTACTATGTTATGATTATACTGTACTATGTTATGATTATACTGTACAATTAAATACAATAGTTGCTGAGTCTGTGATCTGAACACTTTACCTCAGAGCATCCGTTAACTGAATGAATTGAGAATATCACCTGAAAATCCGATAATAACATCAGCAATTTTCATTCAAGCAGCTGACTTCTGTAAATTAAATGTATTGCAGCACAGGGTGAAATCATTTACGATGATTTGAGACAAATATAATGTACATTTAATATAAAACGATGTAAACGGCGCTCTGTGTCGCGGCAGGATTTTGAACAAGGTCCTGAGCTGTTGCTGGGCGCCGCCGGTGTGTGTACACTCATACAGAATGTGTTTGAATTTTAAAGACGTGGCGCTGCGCTTCTCGTCCGGTGTGCGACCACCTTTAAGGTGCTGTTTTCTTTGAAGCCGAAGAACTCTGTTCTTAATACTGGCGAGCTTACTTTTTTCGGGTGTGGACAGAGTGTTTCACTCTAGCTGTGCGGGCGCGGACGAGCACTGCGTCGTCTTCTTATTTGATAGGTGTCCGCGGGTGCAATACTGCCACCTGAGAGGTCAACCAGGTACTGGCGCTGTAGTATTTACGTGTCATGTTATCATAAGAGTCCTATTCATTTTAAACATTGTGGTTACTGCCAATACCGGTATATTGTCACACTCTAAATTAACACGATGCCGATATTTCATGCTTTGAATATCATGATTATCGTCAACACCGGTATATTGTGACACCCCTAATTAGCAATAAAGATTGGTTTCAGCAACTTGTTTCTTTCTTGAGTTAATCAATGTTTTTGGCACTAATCAGTTCAATTAAAGTTCAATTGTTCACTCATAAAGACACTTGTCGCCACCTACTGGCTTAATGATGCGAGTTGCGCAAACACAGACAAGCGGAGTGATACAAACGGTGAAAAGGCTGATGCTGGTGAAATATTCGAACACATTCGAGGACCATACAAATATATATATATATATATATACATTTTATAAATATATACTTATGAATTTTGCTTATAGTTTCTGTAATTAGCAAAGAACATCTGTGTTAAATAGGAATACATTGTAATAATGTTAATCAAGCTGACTAAATCACACAACTGCGCAGCAGTTCACACTCACAATAAAAATACTGATTAGGTACTGATTGGGGGAAAAAAATTGGGTTGCTTATAGTTAAAAGAATGTCATGACCGATAATTTAGGCTAGATGTATTTTTCACATTTTTGGTCACAATTTTTTTTTTTTATGACATGAGTCAGTTTTGATGACTTTGCAATATTGATAAAATGTTAGAATATTAATAATGAAAAATGAGTAGGGCTACGCCAAAATGTGTAACATTTATGTAGCCTAAAAAGGAATACAAAAGCCCCGACATAGAGTTTTGACGCAGCTTTAATCTCCCTTTTGGTTCTTTGAATACTTAATTGACGACAGAAAACAACGTTACATGCTCGTAGTTTCTTTTGCGTGATACAGGGTGCGCCGCATTTGCGCGTGATATACATAGTTCCCACAGGCCAATTAATGTCACGTGACCTCCCCGGAGACGCCATCTTTGAGGGCATAAGCTGCTGTGTTTACAAGGTTTTACAAGGAAATTTCGAAGATTTCTTCCTATTTATAATGTTACGAAAATCATGAAGAGACAAAGTGACAGAGATTATAAAGACACTCTATTAACACAAGACAGAGAGAGGTACAATGCGACAATTTCAGTCATAAATGGTGTTGATCCGTATGCGCTAAACTGAGCACTGATTTTGCAGCTTTGGCTCAGATACTGTATTATCCATGTGTACCATTATCTGGTATTGGCTAGGAGTTTTAACACATGTAAGCAATTCCGAGCCTGGAAATATGTGCATGAATATGAATATACACGGTATGAAAATAAATAAAACTCGCGTGCAAATTAATGTAACAGTTAATGCGGAACTACTTTATACGCGGGTTCTTTAGGGACATAATCTGAGATTGCAAGGCTGGAATGTGTGTGTGTGTGTGTGTGTGTGTGAGTGAGAGAGAGTCGCGGGCGCGATCGAACAGTGGAAACAATGTTGTTTTTGTATGTTTTTAATACCTCGTCATTTTGTACATACAGGACATCATTCAAACTGCAAAGTGAAAAAATCCTGGGGTTTCTGATATAAACGTGCAAACAATTGCTACCCCATGCCGGTCTGTCTCTGGACCTCCCCCACACTAAGGATGGGATAGGATGACATGTTGATGCGCTAAGCGAGGTAACCCTCCGAATCTCGCGAGAGTTCCTCACAGAGTTAAAGACCCATACACATAAAATCAACATCCCATGAAGACATTACAATGATGGTATAAGGACACAATATAAATAACCTAGCCCTTTTGAGGTGTAGCTACATAGACCCCACCCCCAGCTGACGGCAGCAGGATAGAGCGGCCGTACCAGCGTTTAAGATTAACAACATTTATATTGTCTGTTTTTGGAGGGATGCCCCACTGAATGGTATAATTTATTGGCCCCAATTTCTTTATTATCTCGGCGGGACCCTCCCACTTGGGCGCTAGCTTAGCAGAGTACTTGTTTGTAGCGGACGAAAGGGGATGAGTCTTCACCCAGACAAAATCCCCCGGCTGAAACTGCGTGTCTTTCCTCCTGGAATTGTAGTACCTTGCTTGTCTGTTCTTTTGAACTTCGACTCTCCTCTTGACTTCCTCCGCCATGATCTTCTGAAGTTCAATTAGATCATAAGCAGTTTGGTTGGGTGAGGGGGACCTATGAATCATTCTTTCTAGTGGTCCCTGGAGCTGTCTACCAATCATCAATTCGGCTGGGGTTTTGCCCGTTGTCTCCTGATAAGCAGAGTTAATAGCAAAACGGAACTCAACAAGCCACTGATCCCATAACTGATGGTACTGTCCCACATAGGCAGCTATCATGGTCTTTAAAGTTCGGTTTATGCGTTCAGTAAGATTGGTTTGTGGATGATAACTTGTGGTTAACTTTTGGATACTTCCCCATGTCTTACAGAGATCGGACATCAGACTGGATGTAAACTGGGCCCCCCGGTCGGACACCAGGTATTTTGGCACCCCCCAGCGGGTAAATATTTCGTCCCTCAATATCCTAACTATCTTTGGAGTTTTACTATCTCGAAGGGGAAATAATTCTACCCATTTCGAGTAATAATCCACGATGACAAGCAAGTAAGTATTTCGTTTTTTGCTACTTGGGAAAGGTCCCATCAAGTCCACACACAACATTTGCCCAGGCTCTGTTACTTCAGTGGTTTGAAGAAGACCACTGGGTTTAGTATTGTCATGTTTGTATTGTTGACTGTTATTACATCCTTTCACATACTGCCATACATCTTTACGCACTGTTGGCCACCATGACACTTCCAACAACCTCAGCAACGTTTTCAGTTGACCCATGTGTCCACCCAGAGGGTTATCGTGAAAGTAATGGAGAAATCCAGGAATTAATTTTTGAGGTACTACAGCCTGGAATTTGTTCCCATTATTCTTCATCGGCACTTTATGGTATAAAACCCCTTGGAGGACTTGGAAGGTAATTTGTGGGGCTTTTACCTTTCTCGTTTTTGTTTCAGACTGCAGACGAGTAATGGTTTCATCTTGTTGTTGGGCTTGAGCTATTTCGTCCATGGTGTGTGGTATGTCAGAAGAATGTTTTGGAGTTATTATTGCTAAACACTGTGCTTCCTCTCCACTCACCGGTTCAAGCGATCTGGACGATGCATCAGGGCCTAGGTTAAGACATCCTTTCCTATGATGAACATGAAACTCAAACTGCTGCAGGCGTAGGGTCCAACGGGTCAGGCGTGAGCTGGTCTTGGGACAGTTAAAGGCCCAAGCTAGTGCAGCATGGTCTGTATATACATCAAACCTCCTACCTTCCAGGTAGCGCCTCCACTTTTCCACTGCCCAGACAACTGCCAAGCATTCCTTTTCAGAAGTAGAGTAGTTGATCTCTGCTCCTCGCAAAGTTCGTGACGCATAAGCAATCACCTTTTCTCCGTTAGAGGTTATCTGACTGAGTATGGCCCCTAGGCCCATGTCGCTTGCGTCAGTGTGTACTTGAAATGGCTTTGTAAGATCAGGTTGTGTTAGTACAGGTGGATTCTGGAGAGATTGCTTAAGGTTATCGAAGCTGGCCTGGCATTCAGGGGTCCAGTTCCATTTCACATCTTTTTTCTTTAGATTGTTGAGTTGAGTTGTGATATCTGCAAAGTGGGATTTTGAATTTATTTTACCAACCTGCCAGTCCAAGAAATCTTTGTAGCGTCTTCAGGTCTGTGGGAGGAGAATACCGAGCGACGGCTTCTGTCTTTTCTCGGTCAACCTCCACTCCTTTTCCAGAGATGATATGTCCCAGGAATTTAAGTTGTCTTTTGAATAAATGGCATTTCTTCATGTTGAGGGTAAGGTTGGCTTGCGTGAGTCTTTGGATAATTATATTAAGATGATTGAGGTGTTCTTCCACTGATTTGGAGTAAATTATTATATTGTCGATGTATACGAAACAAAATTGTCCTCTCAACTCTGCCAAAACCTTTTCCATGAGTCTCTGGAAAGTGGCAGCTGCATTTCGCAGCCCATAAGGCATAACCCGGAATTGAAATAGCCCTTTGGTTGTAATAAAAGCTGTTTTAGCTTTACTCTCTTCCTACATCTCTACCTGCCAGTAGCCAGACTGCAGATCTAAGGTAGTAAACACGGTTGCACCTTCCAAGGACTCAAGGATGTCGTGAATGATTGGCATTGGATAAGCATCCGGAACTGTTTTACTGCTCATTTTCCTGTAATCCACACAGAACCGGTACAAACTATCAGTTTTGGGGACCAGGACGACAGGGGAGGCCCAAGGTGAGAAGGAGGGCTCAATGATATTGTCTTTGAGCATTTGGTCTACATGGTCTTCAATTATATGTTTCTTGAAAGGCGATACCCGATAGGCTCTGGATTTAACTGGCATTGTGTCAGATAACACGATTTTATGTTTCTCCATTGCAGTCCTTCCCAAGATACTGGAGGTTGTACGAGGCCAAACGGCCATCAGCTTCTGCAGCTCCTCAGGTTTATCTGAGTCCAATACTGGTAAATCATCAGATATCAGTGGATTGAATGGAGGTTCCCAGGAAGGAGGCAGGGCATAATAAAGGTTTGTAGTGACAGTTTGGATGGAGGTTTTATCAGCAGCAATGTTAGAAATCCCTGGAGCACTCTGATCTGGTAAGAAGGTATAGTAATCATAGCCTTCATCAGTTTTCAGGCCATATCTGTTTTGGCCAACCTCCAAGATGGCTTCTGCAGCTCTTAAAAAGTCCAGACCTGTTATCAAGGGGAAGGCCAAATGAACATCTTTCATAATATACGTGTTCAATCGACATACCTGATTATGCCACGTATAACTGATGCTTTTTTGATCAATCGCTTGGTGCACTTGTCCATCGGCCAATATGAAACGTTGTGGATGTCCCGCCAAGCACCACAACACATCTCCTCCTAATGATCTCCACAGACTTTCTTGCATCAAAGTAAATGTACATCCTGTGTCAGCAACTGCCTTTATCTCTTTATTCTTTACCGTTACAGGGATCAACAAGAGGGATGACACTGAATGAGGTTGTGCTATGTTCAGTCCAGCCAGATGTTTTGAACTACTACGTTCAGGTTGTTTCTTATCAGTTTTTTCTTTACTGTTATAGCTATCAACTTTTTTCCAATAGTCTTTAGCCCCCAGGCAGTCCTTTTCCACCATAGAACCCACCTTTACCAACTGTTCAATTGTCTTCACTGTGCCTCTGAGACATCCTGCCACCTTGGGGTTAATGTTATTCAGAACCCGACTCACTATTTCATCCTCTGAGATATCTGATTTCCACTTCAGACAAAGGGCCCGGTAATCATAAGCAAAATCCCTCAAACGTTGTCCAGGTTGCTGAACCATCGATCTCAGCTTATCTTCCACCTCAGTGAGGTAATCCTCAGTTAGAAATGCTGTCCTGAACGCGTTTTTGAAGGATTGCCAATCGGAGACCTTCCTTTTCCCAGCTTTCCACCAGCTCAGGGGCCTCATTTATAACCGTTGCGTATGCACAAAACAGGCCCTGAAAAAGGCGTACGCCACTTCCGACGCATAAGTTGTGATTTATAAAAACAAACTTGACGGGAAAATTTGCGCACCTGCACGCAAACTCTGACCCATGCGTACGAACATTTTGGAGACGGAGCAGTTTGGCGACACCGATGGTGAGTTGGAGTTAAATGTCTTTTTTGTCACTTTTAGAATTTAGAATTAAAATTAAACATAATACAGAAAGATAATACAAATATAATTTCACTCACCAAGCCTGTCACTTGAAGCAAATATCCATCCCTTCTTAAATGTCCGCGCCAGTGAGTGCCTTGGGCCGTTTAGTGAAACTGACGCAACAGTTTAAATAAATAAAATAATGATTTAAACTATGTTTTACTTCTGATATAAACATTTAGATTAAATATGCCATTCAAATTAATGGAGAACGCTTAAACATGAAATCATTACTGAGAAGTTACAACATTTTTTATATTCAAATTCAATCAATAGAAATATTTGTTGTGGATGCGATGTTTTTGAACACTTTTCCTGTAGCGTGCTGTGTTTTAATGTTTTAACCACAGAGATAAGTGCTTATCATGATAATACAAGATTGTCTGAGAAAATAGTTTCGTGCAAATAATGCCCAAGGCCTATCTGTTTCCATTAAAAATATAAATCAATTAAAAATACTATTCGGCCAGTGGAAAAGATGAAATGTATTTTACACTATTTGATTCATGTATTCAAAAACAAGACAAGGATAGGCAAGTACATGATTTTTATTAATGTAATGTGTCTTGTACCGTTGAACGTTATCACGTGGATGAATAATCATATGCAAATGATATGCAGATGAGGATATGCATAGTAAAACTAGGCGTTGTAAGCTCCATATATGGTTATTTCAGGGTGGAGAGCATGTGCGCACAATCTTCCGCTGACTGGGATTTATAAAGTGAATTCTGCGCAGGTTCTGGCGTACGAACGGTTTTATAAGTCTGAATATTTTTTTGCATACGTCATTTTTGGCTTTCAGGCGCACGTACACTTTTAGTAAGGTTCCTACGCACAATTTTATAAATGAGACCCCAGAGCAGGACCACGCAACACTGTGCTCAGGGTCCCAATGAGCTCTAAACTAGGGAGGGGTTGGATTTCTAAGTAAGTTTCACACTGTTCAATGAAGGTGAGTACATCAGCAGTCTCACAAGCCTCATCAAAGGTGGGAAATTCCAGACGAATCGGTGGCTGGGCACAAAATGAAGAAACCGCTGTAGGGTTATACACAGTAGAAAGTTGAGTATCACCCGGTGAAACATCATACGTAACATTGATAGGTTTTCTGGGAGGGTGTATGCCTCTAGTGGCTGTAATTGGGGTTTTCGGAACCTCGACAGATGACAAGGAAGTACCTGGAGTATAAGGTTGGTTTCGGAAGAAAGAAGGTGTACTTGTCAATCACAGCCTTTTTAATTGATCTTCCCACCTCTCGTCTCTCCTCAGAAAACAGTCAGCCACCACTCTTTCCAACTTCTCCAGAGATTTCTGGAAATATTCATCGAACTCTGCCAAGCTAGCGTCCACAGCAACACGAAAACTAGTTTCTCTATTTAGTGCACTCTCCACAGATTGTTTAAAATCATGTTCCCCCACCTGAACTCGATTACCAAGAGCCAATAATTACACCCTCAATTTGTCTAGATCTGCTCTCATCATTTGCATGTCATTAACATCATATTCATCTTTCTCTACATCATCAACTTCATCTTCACCATCAGAAATGTAAAGAGAACTTAACATGGATGTTACTTCAGCGGTAGGATTGCGTCTTGTAACAAATGGACCAGCCAAGAAATCTATATTAGGTGTTGCCCCAGCAATATCCACCACTTCATCAACATTATTACTGGAAGCCGATGCCCCTTGGTTGCTAATACAAGTAGCATCTTGAACAATTGGCATTGGTGTGTCACTCTCTATTTCCTCCATTATGACAAATCCATTGTATCCCTTAAATTAAAACAATAGAACCTCCCCGTACGGGCCACCACTATGTAACAATTCCCGTAGTATATTGAGAATTTCACATCAAGATAAATAATAAATCTTTTTAAGGAATTAATCAAAGGAGGCAAAAAGAGTTACACACACACACACCGTTCGTTCAAGCACCAAAGTGTATTTACACAGCGTACCAAGACAAAATAAACTCAGGGTATGGATGTTTTCATATGAGTGCAGATGAATGGGCTGATAATAGTTCTTAGTCCATAATGTATACAAAGTTGAATCAGTCTCACCGTTAAGGCAGATAATGTCCGTGAACAACTTTGAGAAGGCAGATAATGTCCGTGAGCAACGTCGAGAAGGCAGATAATGTCCGTGAACAACTTCGAGAAGGCAGATAATGTCCGCGAACAAATTATTATTATTTTTTTTTAATTTTCAATAGGTGTTATAAATATAATATAATAATATAATTACAAATATTGGCAAAACCACACACATGATACAAAACCCAAACAAAGTGTAAAAGACATAAAACGTACAGCATACAATGATTATTTGATATTATAAAAAAGTATATATAGAGAGCATGAATCACACATTCAACATGAAACAAATAAGAACAGTAATTGACAAGACAATAAAAAAAAAATAAAAAAAATAAAAAAAAAGATTTTTTGGGATAGATTACCATGAGGGTGGAGAAGGAAGGCTATGTGTGTGTGTGTGTGTGTGTGTGTGTGTGTGTGTGTGTGTGTGTGCTAGAATAAACATTACTGTGCGTGTAAGTTTGTGTATGATTGAGTGTTTTGTGTTTAAATATTGAAATCAGCAGGACTGGTATAGTATGAATTGATGTAATTAACCCTTAAAGACCTAGAACATTTGGGGCACCTGACTCACCTGTACTTTTCTTTGTTTTTCTAACCCATTCTAGCAGAAGGCATTAAGTGCCATATATCATTTTAAACAGGAGAACCTAAAGTTTCCATCTAGCTCATTTAAAGTCCCAGTTTTACATTTATTTTGTCAGAGAATTTATGAAATTAACAGAATTTTAAGAAAACCGGCAGCAAAAAATGTGGTGTTTTCAGTGTGAACTCAAACAGAACTTCCTGAAGTTTTGTTTTGTTTTCTTTAGAAAGTTAGACTTGGTTGTTTTAGACTTCCAGATGCAATTTTGTCTACATGTAACAATCCCTCAGCAAGTTATAGCAATTTATAATAATATTATTCTAGGCGTTTTTGAGTAAAAACAGGTGTATTACATTTACTGACAATGTAGATGTGTCCAAATAAGTTCTGGGAGTAAAGTAAATTGAAAAGTTGTTATATTACAACAGAACACTGAAGCAAACATTTTTCTTCAGAAAATTATATTATAATTTGAACATGAACAACAAATGCAAACAATATAACAAGTAGTGACAACTGTGCAATATAAATACTAACAATACAATGTACAGAGTGCAAATTAACAAATGGTTCAAATAATCTTCACAAACTAAATACAAAAATAAATAAACAGTGCAAATGAATAAATGGTTCATTGAGGGTAATTATACAGAGTGCTAATGAACAAATAGTGCAAATAATATTCACAAACTTAATACAAATAGATAAATAAAGTGCAAATGATTCAAACAATCTTCTCAAACTGTATACGTTACATAATATAATAACCAAACTGGATTGCGTGACGACAGTCCTAAGGTTTATGTGCCACCTTGTGACCCCCTGCTCCTATGCCACTGACTGAAGCAGTTTCTGTGGGCGACAAGACACAGGGCCACATCACAGCGTGCGCACTTCCAAATAGTGCGCTTCTTGCAGAGCACGCAGCACCGCCGGCCCTTTGTTGCCGTGTCTGCTGACCTCAGTCTCTCAAATGAGGAACTTCCCTCCTCCTCTTCCTCCACACAGGCCAATGACTCAGGTAGGCACTGTGGCGCTCTGGGTGGCACATCACTGCCTTTTGGGACTCCACACAGCTCTGCAGACAACTCCTCCATGAACTGGCTGTGAGACATGAGCACAGTCTCTGATGTCCGACACATCTCTTTGTACAAAACATAGCTGTTGGTTGCAGCCATGTCAATGAAGTGGTACAGCAGTGTCCTGTACCACCTGTTGGACCTTTTAAGAACAGAGTAATACTGGAGGAGCTGGTCAGAAAGGTCTACCCCTCCCATGTATTTGTTGTAGTCTAGCACACAGCAAGGTGCTGTGATGCTTTTTTTCTGCCACCTCTCAGTTTCCTTGCTGCGCACGTTTCTGGTGACAGTGCCTCCATCAAAGGCTTGGTGTATAGTAGAGCAAACTGACACTTCTCTCGTGTCCATCCATTTCACAAACAACAGTTCCTGATGTCTGATCCATCGGATTGAACCCCTGGGGCTCCGTGATGTCAGTGCATTGTTCTTGGTGTTAGGTGTATTCCTGCGTGAATCACGGAATGTACCACATACAACAAAACCATTGGCATACAAGTCACTAAAAAGTTTTGGGCTTGTATAGAAATTATCAACATATAAATGATAACCTCTGCCCAAGAATGATGAATCCATGAGGCTGCTGACAACATCGTATGAGAGACCCTGCCCTGAAACGAATCGGCTCTTTCCAGTGTAAATGGAGAAATCGCAGGTGTACCCATTGCTAGAGTCAGCAAGCACAAACAGCTTAACACCCCACTTAGTTGGCTTGGCCTTCATGTACTGTCTGAGCCCAATTTTAGCTTTTGTGGCCACCATTCTTTCATTGATGGCAATTTGCTTTCTAGGTTGCCAAAATGCCTTGCATGCATGCTTTATAGTTGTGTAAAGAGGCTGGAGACGCTGGAGAGGATCATACTCAGGGGTGCCCTTTTTCTGGTCATTTACAACGTCATGTTCTGGGTTACTCATGTGAACAGTTCTGCTAATTGCCATGAACCTATCTCTGGTCATGATTGTAGCAGGGAAGTGTACACTTAGCTGCGATCCCTTCCTCCAGTAGTCTCTAACTTTTGGGAGTTTTACAAGTGCCATATAAATCATAAGGCCCACATACACCAGAAAATTGGCAGGCTGCAGCTCTTCCCAAACAAACTTCTTCCCCTTGGCATGCTCCTTTTCTGCATTCATATTGGAGTTGTGACAGATTATCTTGACAGCTTTGTCACTAAAAAAACTGTCTGAAAATTTGTGCAGGAGAGTATGTCACACCCACAAAACCCTGTAATCCAGGGGTTCTTTTTGGGAAAAAGGATGGAAGCTGCTGGACATTATCTGTCACCTCAGGTCCATTCCACTCAGCTCCTGGCTCATGAGATGTTGTGTCCCTTTCTGCTCCACTGTCTCTTCCCCTTCCTCGCCCCTTTCCTCGCCCCTTTCCTCTCCCTCTCCCTCTCCCTCTCCCTCTCCCTCTCAGGGGGGCTGCTATGGAGGGAGGATTTGGTGTGACCCTCTGTCTCCTCTGCTGGCCCTCTGGAGGCCTATTCCACTCAGCTCCTGGCTCATCTGGGGCATGAGGTCTTGTGTCTCCCTGTTCCCTTCCTGCTCCACTGTCTCTTCCTCTTCTTCTCTCTCTGTCTGTCAGGGGGGCTGCTATGGAGGAAGGATTTGGTGTGACCCTTTGTCTCCTCGGCGGGCACTCTAGAGGCCCATTCCACCCAGCTCCAGGCTCCTCTTGGGCATGAGGTGTTGTGTCTCCCTGCCACCTTTCTGCTCCATTGTCTCTTCCTCTCCCTCTTCCCATCCCAGTCAGGGAGGCTGGTATGGAGGAAGTATTTGGTGTGGCCCTCTGTCTCCTCTGCTGGCCCTCTGGACCCTCCTGGACACATCTTTCAGCCCCAGTGTCTGCAGGAAGCATGCTGATGGGCAGTGCATCTCTTCTCTCGACTACAATAAAAAGGGAAGAAAACATATGTATAAAATATATAATAACTATATATAACATCTGAAAAAAGGCATTCATTCATATTGTGAATTTTTTTAATCCTTTATATTAATATTATTAATAATAATAATAATAGGGGTGTAACGATACCCTCGTGTCATGATTCGATACACATCACGATTCTGAACTGAACTAATACTATTGTGATACTCCAAGACATATGGTAAAAGATTAACCAAAAAAATGTACTGTTGATTAAAATGCTAAATTTCATATTACATTGTGGGTGTAAATGAATAATGCACAAGACAATGGTGACACCAGAATAAAAATATTCATGATTCTGAAGCTGAAAACAGAATTATTTTAGACAAATATACTTGCACTGTGTCATTGACTAAGATATATTTACTGGCCACTTCAGACATTTGGCAATATCAGGACCCACAAATATTCTCCCATTGCATTATAATACTTTATATATTGTATTGTATTATACAATACTTGAAAACTTGATTTTTTTTCCTCACACAGTAATTGTTATTTTGGGTGAACTACCCACGATACATGATGCATTTTTGTATTGTGATTTATTGTGACACGATATATTGTTACACCCCTAAATAATAATAATAATAATAATAATAATTAAAGCTGCAAGCAGCATTTATCGGGGTTCAAGCTTTTAGGGTCTTTAAGCACATAAGGCAGTTTAGTGAGTTGTCTGAGTTTTCGTTTAGGATTTACAGGCTTTTGAGTGTTTTTTGCCATACCCATTTTCTAAATGATCCTATTATGGCTACCCAATGGGTAAAGTTTAAGTTTTTTATATAATTATTGTTCTAGAGAGTCCAGAGAATTGTACTGCACTGGTATATTTCCGATCGGGTGAAAAACATAGGACTAGTTCGCAAAAGTAGGTTTTTAACATAATCGCAAGTATTTAATGAACAAATTAATTGACAGCAGTAGTTTTTGAGGCAAAGTTGTTCAGTATGAGGAGATCTATTACAAAGCCGTAAAACCTGTTAGCGTCAACTAGTGGCTGATTTCTTTCAAAATTCTTACAGACCTCTAGGGCCACGAGTCGAAACATGCCCACCGAGTTTCGTTCCGATCGGCCTTCGTTAACCTTGTCTAAGAGGTGCACAAACTTTATTGGCCTAGAGCGGCATAGACATACATGGCACCTTGGACCAAGACACTGCATGCCAATTTTAAAGTCAATCGAACTAATGGTCAGGTGGTTATAGCCCTTTTCATGTTTTTGTGATGTTATGGCCTGATCTCCATTTTAAATAATTATTTTAAAGGTGCCGCAGAATGCATTGATATTTTTTAAATTGTTCTCTGATATCTCTGAAACAGAAATGTCTTCAACAGTCAAGTAGTGGATAAAATCACTAATGTTACTTTCTGCTTGCGGTAGGGGTTGTAATGGAAATATAACATTAGTTGGAACTGCCCCCTTCTTCAGTATCAAACGATGAGCGAAACCTGCTTGATATTGTCCCAGGTTAGAAAAACTGTCAGTGGTGAAATGGGCAGAGCTTTGAATTAAAATGGTAAGGTATCCTGTTGTAAAAATCAACCATGCCTGTTGGCAGTTCTCTTTTGTGGGAAGGGAATGAAAAGTTCTGAAATCCGCAGCACAGCCTCGAACATAACATTTATATCCATGATCTGACATTTTCACTATTGTCCTTGCTTGCTTTTTCACAATACCTGCAGAACTTCTGATGATTCGGCTGTGCAGGTCCACGTTAACACTGCCTGGCCTAGAACATGGGCTGGTATATGCAAATTGGGGGGGTATAAATATGAATGATCCCGACTCCAACGTCACAGTCGGTGTTATGCTGTAATTCACTCATTTTTCAGCGGTCTTTTGCAAACAGGAGATTTACACATGAAGGAGGAAACAATGGTGTTTGAGGCTCACGGTATGTCAGTTCCATGTCCAGAACTCTTACCATTCAACTATGCCAAGATAAATACAGTTTTCAATTGTATGGCACCTTTAAAATAGTTGATCAGTAATATAATGCTTACTTGTAGTCTGAAATGGCTTTAACAAAAGAAGAAAAATATTCTTAGATGTCTGTTCATTCTAATCATGTACAAATAAAGTAGCACAGTAAGATTACATTTATTTGAATGCATTAGTGGGTGTGTGATTGCGCTGTGTGTGCAGCTTATCAATATTAAAAGTGAAGGTGTAGTTGATATCTTTGTTGATAATATCTGTAGTAATCAGAAAAAAACAATTAAGAAATAAAGAATTAAAATTACAAATAATATTCTGTTAAGATATGAGTTACAATAACATGATTTGCAATAGTAATAATATCAATACTATATGCACAATACACAAAGATTAGACTATCAGGTCTGTGTCTTTCAAAAACATTAGTATTGCAGCCAATGTGAGTCTGTGGGATTTATAAACAGACAAAATATGATTTGAAATGTTATTTTAATGATTTTATAAAGTTTAAACAATATTTCAAATGGAAACTAACTGGGAAATAATATTTTAGTAAGCAGAATGAAGCAATGAGTGGTCTTCTGGTGGTTAAAATGTAAATGAAAACAATAATACTTAAACAATAATACTTAATACACTAACCATGCTTCAACACACACATGCAAACACATTTGGTTGTAGATGTAGATATTTTAAATAAAAGATAGGTAACAAAATGATAATTGCAAATCTCCTCTGTATAACACCATTTTCAGATTTCAAATTAATCACTGAGAGGCAGAATTGTTCAAACTGAGAGCTCAGTACAAATGAAGTGATAAACTGACAAAACATGATTGTGTTATAATAGGTGATTTTCATGCAAGCAATTTTATATAGTCTAAAAATGTATGCAAAAGCACAGGTAACAATATTTTTATAAGTAGAATGTCCTGCAGAGGGCAGTAGAAGACCACTAATTGACTCACTTTCATTTGAAAGACTTCTTTATCCACCAGTAAAACAAAGCAGTTTCTCCATGTTCTTTCCATTAAGCATGCTTACACACACAGACACACACACACACACACACACACACACACACACACAAAGACAAATATGTTTTCAATGTTTTTGGGATGTTATTGTGAAAATATCTTTTAATGGTCTAACCATTTCACATATTTCTTTGTGATCTGTATTATCAGTCCATAATAATAATAATAAATAGCTTTAAGCATTTGCTTGTTGGCCAAAGCTGAAAGCTGATAAAAAGACTGCTGCTCCCTCTAGTTGAGTGGCCTAAATGGCGGACAAGGTTTTACTTTCGTTTTCTAAATGTAAAACAATTGTCAATAGTAACACTCCAATAGATGCATTTTGACAAAATGTGATTGTAAATGTTAAAATAATGATTTTATAAAGTCTAAATATAAATTATATAACAATATTAGAGAGTAGTATGATGAAAAGACAGCAGGGGGCAGTACAATACCACTTATTGGCTTAATATGCCATGTTATATCATTTTTACCTTTTTAACTGTTATAGAGGCAAATTTTGTCCGATCTGTCTGAAATTTTTCATGCTTGTTAAGAGTAACATGTTCTGACTAGATCTGAAAGATATTTAAAAGATATAGGCTTTTGGGGACACTTGGTCAAGGCTACATACCGGTATTGAAGTGACCCTATTATAGCCATCCAAATGAAGAAGTTATACTTTTTCTGATAATTATTGATCTAGGGAGTCCAGAGAATTGTACTGCACTAGATTTGAAGATTATGATTTGAAAATTATAAGATCATAAATGGAAAACACCATTTACAGCCAATACAGGCAATTTACCATAGAATACATATTGTTTTAAAGCTTTTTAACAGTTATAGCGCCACCTATGGTCCAATCTCCATAAAAATTCCCATGCTTCTTTAGCATGTTATGTCACATGTGCTCATCAATTTTTGTAAAGTTCTGAGTTTTTATTTATGATTTATAAATGTTTGAGTTTATTTTGACACGCCCATTTTCTAAATCATCATGTTATAGCCAAACAAAAGCAAAATTTCTACTTTTTTTCGATAATTATTGATCTAGAGAGTCCAGAGAATTGCCCTAGACTGGTCTGGTTCCGATCGGGCGAAAAACCTAGGACTAGTTCGCAAAAGTAGGTTTTTAACATGTTCACGAATATTTAATGAACGGTTTGATTGACAGCAATGGTTCTCGAGGCAAAGTTGTTCAGCATGAGTAGATCTATCACATGATATGCATAATGTGACTATAAGTGTAACACCACGTGATTACAGAGCCATAAAACTCGTTAGCGCCAACTAGTGGCCGATTTCTTTCAAAATTCTTACAGACCTCTATGGCCATGAGCCGAACATGCCCATCGAGTTTCGTTCCGATCAGCCTCCGTTAACCTTGTCTAATAGGTGCTCAAACTTCATTGGCCGATGGCGGCCATGTTTTTTGAGATACGTCAATGTCCTCATAGGCATACATGGCACCTTGGACCAAGACACTGCATACCAATTTTCAAGTCAATCGGACAAACGGTCAGGTGGTTATAGCCCTTTTCATGTTTTTTTCAAGTTATAGCGCCACCTACTGTTCAATCGTCGCGATTTTTTCACTGTGACCTCAAATTGAACTATTACACATGTGTACCGAGTTTGGTGAAGATAACTCATTTATTTCTCGAGTTATAGCCGTTTTAGTAAAATAGGCTCCTCCCACAACGTACGTTTTGGCACCCCCTAGCGTCTGTGAATCGAAATTTCAACGTTTTTTCGATAATTATTGATATTCAGACTCCAGAGAACATTTCTGCCCTGGTTTGGTTCCAATCAGACGAAAAACCTAGGACTAGTTCGCAAAAGTAGGTTTTTGAGAAAATTCAAAATGGCGGAAAATTTTCCCAGGCGGAAATGAAATCGGAGATATACGTTTTGACCGTCTTGAGCCAAGGATTACAGTGATATAAGACACTTGATTCTATGACAAACCGTCTAGGAGTTATGGCTGATTTCATACTTTTGCTTGCTATAGCGCCACCTATTGGCCAATCGGGGTCATACTTTGATAGGTTCTCCCCAAATTGAGGACTACCATCTGGCTGAGTTTCAAGTCTCCAGCATTTACGGTTTGGGCTGTACGATGCGTTTTAGGGGAAAATAATAATAATAATTAAAGCTGCAAGCAGCATTTATCGGGGTTCAAGCAGTTAAAGCCTTTTAGGCATTTAAGCACAAAAGCATCAAAAGTTATTAAGATTTATTTAGCAAGCATGTAACCACGGACATAATAGATGGAGAAGACCATTTACAGCCAATACAGGCAGTTTACCATGGGATATATATGGTTTTAAAGCTTTTTAACAGTTATAGCTCTACCTATGGTCCGATCTCCATAAAAATGTTTACTGTGACCTCAAATTGAAACCATACACATGTGTACTGAGTTTGGTGAAAATATCTCATTTACTTCTTGAGTTATAGCCATTTTAGTAAAATAGGCTCCTCCCACAACAATTTACCACATTCTAGTATTATTTACTATGATTCTAGCCTGATTTGCCATATTCTAGCATGATTTACCATGATATACTACATTCTAGTAGGATTTACCATTGTTTACTGTGATTGTATACTCTGACAAAATATGATTTATGAGTGATAAACTCTGACAAAATATGATTGTGCTACAATAGTAATTGTTATATACGTTATTTTTTAGTGTCTTATTGTTATATAAGTGATTTTTAGTGTATAATGAATGCCAAAGCATATGTGAGTAGACTTCATTAATACGTAGAATGGCCAGCAGAGGGCAGTAGAAGACCACTTATTGGCTCACTTTGACTTTAAACTTCATGATTTTCACCATTTTTCTGTACTAAATCAAACCAGTTTTTCCATTTTAACTCCATAATGCATGTTTACACACACACACACACACACACACACACACACACACACACACACACACACACACACACAAAGACAAATGTTGTTGTTTTTTCAATGCTATTGGGATATGTCATTATGAAAATATATTTCAATGGTCTATAAACATTTCACAAAGTCTTTGTAAGCTATTAATCAGATGATTCAGAATTTATTCAGAAACCTAAGACTACACACACACATTATGTTGTAGATACAGACATTTGAAATATATAATGTGATCAAACTGTCAATACTAATACTTTAACAGATGGATTTTGACTAAATGTAATTGTAAATGTTAAAATAGTGATTTTATAAAGTCTAAATATGAATTATAGAACAATATGACAACATGACTATTTTAAACAGCAGGGGGCAGTAAAAAACCACTTATTGGCTTAATATGCCATTATATTCATATCATTTTCACCTTTTTAACTGTTATAGAGGCAAATTTTGTCAGATCTGTCTGAAAATTTTCATGCATGTTCAGAGTGATATTTCACATGTTCTGACTTGTTTTTAAGAAGGTTTGAACATTCTTTAAAGAGATATAGGCTTTCAGGGACAATTGGTAAAGGCCACATTTTGAAGTGAACCTATTATAGCAATCCAAATGCAAAAGTTCAACTTTTTTTTGATAATTATTGATCTAGAGAGTCCAGAGAATTGTCCTAGACTGGTTTGGTTCCGATCGGGCGAAAAACCTAGGACTAGTTCGCAAAAGCAGGTTTTTAACATATTCACAAATATTTAATGAACGGTTTGATTGACAGCAATGGTTCTTGAGGCAAAGTTGTTCAGCATGAGCAGATCTATCAAATGATATGCATATTGTGATGATATGTGTAACACCACGTGATTACAGAGCCATAAAACTCGTTAGCGCCAACTAGTGGCCGATTTCTTTTAAAATTCTTACAGACCTCCAGGGCCATGAGTCGAACATGCCCATCGAGTTTCGTTCCGATCGGCCTCTGTTAACCTTGTCTAATAGGTGCTCAAATTTATTGGCCAATGGCGGCCATGTTTTTTGAGATACACCAATGTCCTCATAGACATACATGGCACCTTGGACCAAGACACTGCATACCAATTTTCAAGTCAATCGGACTAACGGTCAGGTGGTTATAGCCTGTTTTATGTTTTTGTCATGTTATAGCGCCACCATGTGGCCGATCGCCGCGATTTTTTTACTGTGACCTCAGACTGACCTCCTACACATGTATACCAAGTTTGGTGAAGTTTACTGAATTACTTCTGGAGTTATAGCCATTTTAGTAAAATAGGCTCCTCCCACAACGTTAATTTTGCACCCCCTAGCGACTGTGAATCGAAATTTCAACTTTTTTTCGATAATTATTGATCTTCAGACTCCAGAGAACAATTCTGCACTGGTTTGGTTCCGATCGGGCGAAAAACCAGGGACTAGTTCGCAAAAGTAGATTTTCGACAAAATTCAAAATGGCGGAAAATCTATCATGACGGAAATAAAATCGGAGATATACGTTTTGTTCGTCAGGCGTCCAGCTTTCCAATGATATAAGACACTTGAGGCTGCGACATACGGTCTAGGAGTTATGAGCAGTTTCGCGCTTTTGGTCGCTATAGCGCCACCTATGGGCCAATCGGGGTCATAATCTCTGAACCTCTCCTCGATTTTTGTACTACCATCTGGCAAAGTTTCAAAGCTCTAGCCCTTACGGTTTGGGCTGCACGATGCGTTTTACGGCAGAATAATAATAATAATAATAATAATTAAAGCTGCAAGCAGCATTTATCGGGGTTCAAGCATTTAAGGCCTTTAAGCACATAAGCATTTAAGACATTAAGATTTATTTAGAAAGCTTTTAACCACTGAAAAAATAGATGGAAAAGTCCATTTACAGCCAATACAGGAAATTTACCATAGGAAA
Source organism: Abramis brama (assembly GCF_963993115.1). NCBI lineage: Eukaryota > Metazoa > Chordata > Actinopteri > Cypriniformes > Leuciscidae > Abramis > Abramis brama. The sequence goes on along the minus strand of NC_139965.1, from coordinate 50,029,773 downwards.
TATATGGTTTTCAAAGCTTTTTAACAGTTATAGCGCCACCTATGGTCCGATCTCCATAAAAATTTCCATGCTTCTTTAGCATGTTATTTCACATATGCCCATCAATTTTTGTGAAGTTCTGAGTTTTTATTTAGGCTTTATAGACGTTTGAGTGTATTTGGACACGCCTATTTTATAAATGATCCTCTTATAGCCAACCAAAAGCAAAATTTTAACTTTTTTTTGATAATTATTGATCTAGAGAGTCCAGAGAATTGTCCTAGACTGGTCTGGTTCCGATCGGGCGAAAAACCAGGGACTAGTTCGCAAAAGTAGGTTTTTAACATATTCGTGAATAATTAATAAACTCTTTGATTGACAGCAATGGTTCTAGAGGCAAAGTTGTTCAGCATGAGCAGGTCTATCAAATGATATGCATTTTGTGATGATAAGTGTAACACCACGTGATTACAGAGCCATAAAACTCGTTAGCGCCAACTAGTGGCCGATTTCTTTCAAAATTCTTACAGACCTCTAGGGCCATGAGTCGAACATGCCCACCGAGTTTTGTTCCGATCGGCCTCCATTAACCTTGTCTAATAGGTGCTCAAACTTCATTGGCCGATGGCGGCCATGTTTTTTGAGATACACCAATGTCCTCATAGATATACATGACAGCTTGGACCAAGACACTGCATACCAATTTTCAAGTCAATCGGACTAACGGTCAGGTGGTTACAGCCTGATTTATGTTTTTTTAATGTTATAGCGCCACCATGTGGCCAATCGCCGCAATCTTTTTACTGTGACCTCAGATTGACCTCTTACACATGTGTACCGAGTTTGGTGAAGATACCTCATTTACTTCTGGAGTTATAGCCATTTTAGTAAAATAGGCCCCTCCCACAACGTACGTTTTGGCGCCCCGTAGCGTCCGTGAATCGAAATTTCAACTTTTTTTCGATAATTATTGATATTCAGACTCCAGAGAACATTTCTGTACTGGTTTGGTTCCGATCGGGCGAAAAACCTAGGACTAGTTCGCAAAAGTAGGTTTTTGGCAAAATTCAAAATGGCGGAAAATCTATCATGGCGGAAATGAAATCGGAGATATACGTTTTGTTCGTCAGGCATCCAGCTTTCCAATGATATAAGACACTTGAGTCTACGACATACGGTCTAGGAGTTCTGAGCAGTTTCGCGCTTTTGGTTGCTGTAGCGCCACCTATGGGCCGATTTGGCTAAGTCCGTGTATCTGAGTAGCGAGCAATACTACTACCATTTGACCAAGTATCACGTCTCTAGGCCTTACGGTTTTGGCTGCACGATGCGTTTTAGGGAAGAATAATAATAATAATAAAAATCAGGGCAATTACAATAGGGTTTCAGCACTTCGTGCTTGAACCCCTAATTAAAGCTGCAAGCAGCATTTATCGGGGTTCAAGCATTTAAGGCCTTTAAGCACATAAGCATTTAAGACATTAAGGTTTATTTAGAAAGCTTTTAACCACTGAAATAATAGATTGAAAAGTCCATTTACAGCCAATACAGGCAATTTACCATAGGAAATATGTGGTTTTAAAGCTTTTTAACAGTTATAGTGCCACCTTTGGTCCGATGTCCATAAAATTTGGCATGCTTGTTAATGATGTTATGTGACATATGCTCACCAATTTTTGTGAAGTTTTGAGTTTTCATTTAGGATTTATAGGCTTTTTAGTGTATTTTGCCACGCCCATTTTATAAATGACCCTATTACAGCCATCCAAATGCAAAAGTTCAACTTTTTTTTGATAATTATTGATCTAGAGAGTCCAGAGAATTGTTCTAGACTGGTTTGGTTCCGATTGGGCAAAAAACCTAGGACTAGTTCGCAAAAGTAATTTTTTAACATGTTTGCGAATATTAAATGAACGGTTTGATTGACAGCAATGGTTCTTGAGGCAAAGTTGTTCAGTATGAGGAGATCTATCAACTGATATGCATATTGTGTGGATGTATGCAACACCACGTGATTACAGAGCCGAAAAAACTCGTTAGCGCCAACTAGTGGCCGATTTCTTTCAAAATTCTTACAGACCTCTTGGGCCATGAGTCGAACATGCCCATCGAGTTTCGTTCCGATCAGCCTCCGTTAACCTTGTCTAATAGGTGCTCAAACTTCATTAGCCGATGGCGGCCATGTTTTTTGAGATACGTCAATGTCCTCATAGGCATACATGGCACCTTGGACCAAGACACTGCATACCAATTTTCAAGTCAATCGGACAAACGGTCAGGTGGTTATAGCCCTTTTCATGTTTTTTTCAAGTTATAGCGCCACCTACTGTTCAATCGTCGCGATTTTTTTACTGTGACCTCAAATTGAACTATTACACATGTGTACCGAGTTTGGTGAAGATACCTCATTTATTTCTCGAGTTATAGCCGTTTAAGTAAAATAGGCTCCTCCCACAACGTACGTTTTGGCGCCCCCTAGCGACCGTGAATCGAAATTTCAACTTTTTTTCGATAATTATTGATATTCAGACTCCAGAGAACATTTCTGCACTGGTTTGGTTCCAATCGGACGAAAAACCTAGGACTAGTTCGCAAAAGTAGGTTTTTGAGAAAATTCAAAATGGCGGAAAATTTTCCCAGGCGGAAATGAAATCGGAGATATACGTTTTGACCGTCTTGAGCCAAGGATTACAGTGATATAAGACACTTGATTCTATGACAAACCGTCTAGGAGTTATGGCTGATTTCATACTTTTGCTTGCTATAGCGCCACCTATTGACCAATCGGGGCCATACATTGATAGGTTCTCCCCAAATTGAGGACTACCATTTGGCTGAGTTTCAAGTCTCCAGCATTTACGGTTTGGGCTGCACGATGCGTTTTAGGGGAAAATAATAATAATAATTAAAGCTGCAAGCAGCATTTATCGGGGTTCAAGCATTTAAGGCCTTTAAGCACATAAGCATTTAAGACATTAAGATTTGTTTAGAAAGCTTTTAACCACTGAAATAATAGATGGAAAAGTCCATTTACAGCCAATACAGGCAAGCTTTTTAACAGTTATAGCGCCACCTATAGTCCGATCTCCATGATATTTTGCATGCTTGTTAATGATGTTGTGGCACATATGCTCACCAATTTTCGTGAAGTTCTGAGTTTTCGTTTAGGATTTATAGGCTTTTGAGTGCATTTTGCCACGCCCATTTTCTTTATGACCCAATTATACCCATGCGAAAAATGCAAAAGTTCAACTTTTTTTCGATAATTATTGATCTAGAGAGTCCAGAGAATTGTCCTAGACTGGTCTGGTTCTGATCGGGCGAAAAACCAGGGACTAGTTCGCAAAAGTAGGTTTTTAACATATTCATGAATATTTAATGAACAGTTTGATTGACAGTGATGGTTCTTGAGGCAAAGTTGTTCAGCATGAGCAGATCTATCAAATGATATGCATTTTGTGATGATAAGTGTAACACCACGTGATTACAGAGCCTTAAAACTCGTTAGCGCCAACTAGTGGCCGATTTCTTTCAAAATTCTTACAGACCTCTAGGGGCTTGAGCCGAACATGCCCATCGAGTTTCGCTCCGATCGGACTTCGTTAACGATGCTCAAACCTCATTGGCCAATGGCAGCCATGTTTTTCGAGATACGCCAATATCCTTTTAGACATACATGGCCCCTTGGGCCAAGACACTGCATACCAAATTTCAAGTCATTCGGAAAAACGGTCAGTTGTCTATATGTTTTTATTTGTTTTATAGCGCCACCATGTGGCCAATCGACGCAATTTTTTTACTGTGACCTCAGATTGACCTCTTACACATGTGTTCCAAGTTTGGTGAAGTTTACTTAATTACTTCTTGAGTTATAGCCATTTTAGTAAAATAGGCTCCTCCCACAACGTTAATTTTGCACCCCCTAGCGACCATTAATCGAAATTTCAACTTTTTTTCGATAATTATTGATCTTCAGACTCCAGAGAACAATTCCGCACTGGTTTGGTTCCGATCGGGCGAAAAACCAGGGACTAGTTCGCAAAAGTAGGTTTTTGACAAAATTCAAAATGGCGAAAAATCTATCATGGCGGAAATGAAATCGGAGATATACGTTTTTTTCTTCAGGAGCTCTGGATTTCAATGATATAAGACACTTGAAGCTACGCCTTACGGTCTGGGAGTTCTGAGCAGTTTTGCGCTTTTGATTGCTATAGCGCCACCTATGGGCCGATTGGGCTGAGTCCGTGTATCTGAGTAGCGAGCAATAGTACTACCATCTGGCAAAGTTTCAAGTCTCTAGGTCTTACGGTTTGGGCTGCACGATGCGTTTTATGGCGGAAAAATAATAATAATAAAAATCAGGACGATTACAATAGGGTTTCAGCACTTCGTGCTTGAACCCCTAAAAATCAGAGCAATTACAATAGGGTTTCAGCACTTCGTGCTTGAACCCCTAATAATAATAATAATAATAATAATAAAAATCAGTACAATTACAATAGGGTTTCAGCACTTCGTGCTTGAACCCCTAAAAATCAGAGCAATTACAATAGGGTTTCAGCACTTCGTGCTTGAACCCCTAATAATAATAATAATATTGAATTGTATTGCCTAAATAAAGCATATTCTGATTGTTGCTCCAGTTGGTTTGTCATCCTCATATTCACAGACTTCTAAACTGTTGATTTGACACACACACTCTATCCCCCTGCCAAGATCACTAGCAAATTTGATGGTGTGACCAACAGACTTTTTATGCAATGCATATAAAATAAACGACCGAATGGCAAACTACAAAAAAGGGTAATTCTCACCAAGTACTAACTTACACACATAACGCAATACTTGCCATGAATTTTACTGAAAATGTTCGTTGGTGTGCAGGGATTAGAAAACCTAAGGGAATTATGTCCTCATTGTACAGAAATAGCAAGCAATGAATGATACACAAACTGCACAGTAAAAAAAAAAAAAATTAAATAAGGTTACTCACTTGTCTTCAAATGGATCAATCCCTTGAATATAATCATCCTCACTGCACCACGTATCTGCGTCAGAATCGGAAGATTCCACCAGGTCATCGTCTAACGTCTCGTTAAAAAAAAAAAAAACACATCCTACTTTGTGTACTGCTGTTTTGACATAATGTTACTCGTGCTCTTTCGTGTTTTATGCTCTTTCGTGTTTTGTGCTCTTTCGTGTTTTGTGCTCTTTCGTGTTTTGTGCTCTTTCGTGTTTTGCGCTATGGTCAAAAACTTTGCATCCGTTAGTTTTCATGCATCCAATCAATTTTGAACAAACGCAATGCATTGAAGTTTGAAAACTTTCAAACTTCAATGCATTGCGTTTGTTCAAAATTATAAAGAAACGTGATTGGTTTGGAAATCACTATGTTTATTGGTTGAGTTGATGACCGTTTGGACGAATCTGGGCATGGGGGTGGGACTAAGCATCAACAATCGTTCCTGTTTGGCTTAGAGAAAGAAACCACATGTGTTTCCTTGACGAATCACTGCTTCAGATTTTGATGATTAATCCAGAGGCCCTCGGTGCCAGAACCCCTCTCCACTTCTGCCCTCCCCTGCCCCCGCCGTCAGTTGTTGTCCTACTGACGGGCCAGCTCATCTACACACCCCACTATCCCTGTGTTATGTCTTCTAGGGTCTAAATGAAGTCTAAGTGCATTAAAAGAGGTGCGGCGCAGGGGGTAGAACTTATTCAGAGCCACCTCAAGCACCACCCATTTCCCTACCTATTGATTGATTGTGTGATTGAATGTGTGATATGAGATGCATTAAAAAGAGGTGGGGGGCAACAGTGCAGGACCTCTTCAGGCCCTCCACACAGCACACCTTAATTCTTAAATAGGAATGTGAATGTTGGCCATCTAGCATGAGGAGCATTAAAAAGTGAGGTGTACAGAGTAGAGCCGGTCCCAGCAGTTGCAGTGGAGGAGGAGGTCCATGGAGGCGCGGTGAAATGGGAGACATGTTCTCCCTCAAGATAAACACCCCCCTCCAGCCCATCCACCCTGGTGGATAGAATCCTTGTAACCTTTTCCCAGAGTTGTTTTATAGGGGTGCAGTGCCAAAGTGCATGAATATATGTGTCCCTGCAGTTTTGAGTGCAGTGTGGACAGATGTCTGAAGTGGAGCCCATATGAAATAATTTCCGTCCAGTGAGGTGAGTCCTGTGGATAGTCTTGTATTGTATTAGCTGTAGGTTAGTATTTTTGATCATGAGAAAAGTATTTTTGCAGACTTGAGTCCAGAAATCGGCATCAGTGTGAATAGATAAATCCGATTCCCATTTAGCAGTGGGGAGACTTATGATAATGTCTGTTTGTATCACTATTTTGTAGATTTTGGAAAGTAGTTTTTTGGAGGATGGAATATTAATTAGTTGTGAGATAGGTGGGGCGAGTTCTAAATTTACCATTGGGGTGTTAGTGGTTGGTTTAATTGATGATTTAATTGATGATTTAATCTGTAGGTATTGTTTGTCGGTGATGCCAAATTTCTGTACCAAGTCCTCAAATGTAGAGAAATTGCCATTGACGAAAATATGTTGCAGATGAGTAATACCTTTATCTTTCCAGGAATTGAAATTGAGTGTTTTATTATTGCAAGTGAAATCAGGGTTGAAAGTTGAAATCCACGAACAACTTTGAGAAGGCAGATAATGTCCGTGAGCAGCCTCGTAAAAGCAGGTAAAGTCCGTTTTAAATCATCAAAGGCGAACCATCAACATATTACAGCCCCAACCACTAGCACACTCAAAAAATCCCGGGGTTTCTGATACAAGCGTGCAAACAATTGCTACCCCATGCCGGTCTGTCTCTGGACCTCCCCCACACTGCCTTCCTATAGGATGACTTGTTGATTGTTGAGTTCCTCACAGAGTTAAAGACCCATACACATAAAATCAACATCCCATGAAGACATTACAATGACGGTATAAGGACACAATATAAATAACCTAGCCCTTATGAGGTGTAGCTACATAGACCCCACCCCCAGCTGACGGCAGCAGGATAGAGCGGCCGTACCAGCGTTTAAGATTAACAACATTTATATTGTCTGTTTTTGGAGGGATGCCCCACTGAATGGTATAATTTATTGGCCCCAATTTCTTTATTATCTCAGCGGGACCCTCCCATTTGGGCGCTAGCTTAGCAGAGTACTTGTTTGTAGCGGACGAAAGGGGATGAGTCTTCACCCAGACAAAATCCCCCGGCTGAAACTGCGTGTCTTTCCTCCGGGAATTGTAGTACCTTGCTTGTCTGTTCTTTTGAACTTCGACTCTCCTCTTGACTTCCTCCGCCATGATCTTCTGAAGGTCAATTACATGTTTTATTTTAACATATTTATTTGCTCAATGTTTCTGTATCAAAACAACCAAATTTTAAACAAGTTGTACTGGAGTATACTGTAAGCAAGTATAAAGTTTAGATGCAAAATACATTTAGTGCATTAATGGTTAATAGTACAAACACTATAAATTATAAACTAAACAAATGTAAAATATATTAACATATTAACAAATGTAATTTTACACAACATTTAAGTTGAAATTAAAATCAATTATTTTACATGTGCTTTACTAGGGCTGTAGTACTCGAGTCCGGACTCAGGACCGCTTTTCTATGGTCTCGGACTTGTCTCGGACTCGCTGGTATTCGGACTCGGACTTGTCTCGGTCTCGGCCACTGGTCTTGCCAAATATGGCTTTTGGTCTCGACCGAGTCCAGGTTTCTTTATTATGTTCCCAGTAATCACACATACGTCGCCGCGATATTAAAACAATATATTATTGGAGGGAAAGTGAAACACTGGCCACCTAATAAGTATTTCGGCTCTTTTTCGTGAGCCGGCTCGTTTCACTCAGCTCACTGAAAGAGCCGGCTCTTTTGACTCACAAACAGCTCTTTAAAAAATAAATGTTTAAATAAACTCGCTGAAAGTCCACCGCTAGTGCAACGTGAATATTCACATTTTTAATTGTCCATAACAACCCGAAAACTAGCCTGCTTGCCTTGCACATCTAATTAATGGGCAAAGTTTTCCGACTTTTTTTCTTACCTTTCTTTCTTTGCCTATTCCATGAGTGGTAGGCGCAATGACTGGCTGTTTTAAAATATAGCTAATATCGAAACAAAATAACCCAGCTCATAACTTGCAGGTTTGCTTAGTGGCAAACTTTTTTCATTTGATTGCTTCAGCCGCCACCCGCCCAAATTTAATTAAAATATTATTTTTCGTCACGTCATCCGCATCCGGTTTATCCGCATCTCTTGTGTGTGTGTGTGTGTGTGTGTGTCTGTGAGTTGGCTCAGCCCTCCCTCATGCAGTTTAACTGGTTGACATTGCGTGTATGATTGACAGGAACAGAATGTAAGGCTGATCAGACAGTCGAAACGAATGTGTTAGGCCTAGGCTTTATAATTATAATTTTTTTGTTGTTCTTTGAATTAGTCAATTATTTTAAATAAAATTAAAATTATTCATTATTTCATTATTACATAATGATTTAATTTCTATAGGCTAGCCTATATTTTTTAGCAGACTTTTTTTTCCTGTCCTGGACTCGGTCTTAACTCGGACTCAAACCTTTTTGGACTCGGTCTTGACTCGGACTCGAACCTCTTTGGACTCGGTCTTGACTTGGACTCGACTAGTCCTGGTCTTGGACTTGTCTTGGACTCGACAAAGGTGGTCTTGACTACAGCCCTATGCTTTACTACTGTATATTAGTCAATACATCAATATAAGTGTATTCTTGAAGTTGTAGCTACACCTCATAAGGGCTAGGTTATTTATATTGTGTCCTTATACCGTCATTGTAATGTCTTCATGGGATGTTGATTTTATGTGTATGGGTCTTTTTCAGCACGTGAACAGTCTTTTCAGACCTTTAAGCTAATGTTCAAGCAGTGTTTTCCACAAACATATTCCATTGAAGTACAGCTGCAACTTGAACTTTAAAAAGTGTATGCCTATGAAAGTAAGTCCTTAAAGGTACAATATGCAAGATTTTTTTGCCGCTAGAGGGCGCTACATTCCAAACAACAACAACGGCGTAGCTTGATGACGATGTGAAGGAGCGTGGAATGATGGGAACTGTCGTTTTAAACTCCACCGTGGATGTAAGTCAGTCAGACGGGAATCGAAAAATCATGTTCATGGATGAGGTAAAGTTCTATTTTTATAAATGTTGCGTTTAATGACATGCTTTTTGTGGTGAGGGGGGCGTGGTTCAGCGCGGTCTGTAACGGGAGAGAGAGAAACGAGACGAGGGGGACGCAAGTAGGTCAAATGACGAACACCTGTGTCTTATTGCAGTAATCGGCGTGGAGAGACCGCTTATAAGCCGCGCTAGAGAGAGAGAGAGAGAGAGAGAGAGAGAGAGAGAGAGAGAGAGAGAGAGAGAGAGAGACTGGAGACAAACTTGGACGCAGAGAAAGAAAACCGGTGGATCCGAGCTCTCATTTTTGAACTGTTTTGTGCCGTTGCGGTTGCCACAGTGAATGCGCGTTGTGCGCGACTTTTGTTTGTTTTGTTTTATTTTAATAAAGTACGAGTCCCAGTCACGCCGACCCCTGTCTTCTTCCTTCCTGACTCTTGAACCTCATCACACTTTTATTTAATTAAAATGAATTAACCGCAAGAAAAGTAAGGTTTAATACTACATTGGTTATCCTAGATGTTACCGTATGTCGAATTCATTGTTGTAATAACGCTGCGCAGTTTTACGTGTTCTAAACAATTGTAAAAGTACATTCGAACATACCCACATCATTTGCCAAAATACTGATTAATCTTTATGTATAACACATACTATATTTATTTACATGGCCATAAACACCAGACGTGATAAACAATGTCAATAAACTAAACACAAACCTAAAGCAATAATACTTTCCTTACATAAACATAACTATTACCGAATGCTACATTTGGAAAATATAAAATTAAGCATGCTTTGTTGACGGAACCAGCTGCAATCGGTAAAGAATAATTGTGTTCCATAACGACTGCACGAAACAAGCTAAAGTTTGTTGCTTGATAGACGCTACAACAACTTCCGCATTTGCCCAGGACTCCACGCAGTACAAGCGGAAACCGAGGGTGTGATGTAGAGGCTGAGGCAGTTAGATCCATTTGCAGAAGTTTATTTAAACAGGTAACAAGCGAGGTAAGCTGACTTAAACTCAGGCAGACATCAGTAATATACTCAGGCAGGAATAGTATGAGGGCAGTCCAATAATCAGAGTGAAACACAGGCAAAAGGGCAGGGCAGGGCAGGCAGCGGAGGTTCATGATATAATTACAAAGTCCAGGTCAGAGATCAAGGTTCAGAGATAACAGGAACGTGCAGCATAGACAGGTTGGCAAATCAATACTTCACAAAGAACAACAGAGTGAGCAGTCCATATAAAGGGAAGATGATGAGGAACAGGTGATAATACTGAAGATAATCAGGGAATATGGCAGGGCTGGATGGAGATGAGTGCAGAGAGGGTAGATGGGAGATGAAGTCCTAATAGTCAGGAGAGAGGGATCGAATGATGCCAGAGGGAGGCGTTGTAGAGCGTTCTGTGACAGAGGGTAACGCGGATATGACGCAATTGACTGGCGACTCCCAGCTCACCCCTGCTCTAACGCCCCGTTTCCTTGGTTAAAATCGCAATTTTCTCACGATTTAAAAATAGTTGGAAAAATTTGGGATATTGTAAGTAATCTACTTAACAAAATATATAACACTGGCCTTGAGATTTTGGGATATTTTAATGCAAAATTCTTACATATTGTACCTTTAAGTTTGTATTGTGTGTCTGTATTAAAATGTGTGTATCACCTGCAAGGCCTAGGAAATTAATTTGACTGATGAATGCCTTTAGGTTTTTTTTGACTGAGTAACGTTAGCCCTAATCATAATAGTAATATTTTTGACTGAAAAAATTAATAGTAGTATTTATTTGTTGAGATCAAAGTTGTTTTATAGGAATGAGTACATTTTCACTAAGCTTACATACTTTGTTTTATCACTACCAACAAGGAACATACAGATGTGAAATGTCATGAAGTGATAAGTGATTAAATTATGCCCTATCGATTCAGTAATCAGAAACTGTGATGCAACCTATCTAACAGTGCACTGTTTACATGTCAACTGCTTCTAATTAAGGTTCTCTTCAAAACTTCACGTATGGAAGCCACAACGTTATAAACTAATCCAAAGAAATCAGCAAAGGTATGCACATTTGTGAATACAGTTCATTTGAAATCAAAACATTATATTAAAGCAATATGCCCTTCTTGAATTAAAAGGATTTGCAAATCTACAGTTTATTAATTGGTCTTCTGAAACTATTACTATAAGTATTAACCTTAGATGTTCACCATACTACATGAGTAGTCAGTTGATAGACAACTAGATAATTAGATGACCTTAATGGCACCTCTCTAGTCATGTGAAAAAAATTAATCTACTTTGATTAATAATAGGTATTCTTTTCAGAACCTTACATTTTTTACATTTCAGGCACTTGAACTGATGGATTCCACTGCTGGCGCTGAACCAAAGCAAACACAGAAGAGAGACTCAAGATCTGTAATTATTATTATTTATTTTTTTTGGACCTAAAATTTTACAAACCAACAGCTGAATTTATGAGATTTATCACAGGGTTACGTCACAATGATACAGATTAAATTATTTGTACTTAGCATCATAGCTATTCCTTTCAATACAATAGCTGTAGATAGTGCTTTAACTTAAAAATTGGATACAGAAGTATGACAGCTTTTGCCTTTCTGTGTTAAGTATTCTTATAATGATACATTGCCTTGAAATCTTGACCGTTGCATTGTTTTTTGTGCTAAGACTCTGACAAAACAGGCAGCAATACACATGATAGATACTCTGAAGAAGGACCTGAAAAAACAGCCCCACCACTTTATGACTCTGACTCAGACTCTGACGCAACAGCCATCGAGGCAGTCATCTCCCATGCAGGAACCACTAAGTAATGTACAAATGTAAGTATTGCAATAAATAAATACATAACATTAAAGTAATACTTTCATATTAAAGCAAATGCTGAAAACTTTTACAGCTAGAGACAGAAAGTGAGGATGGTGAGTCACCCCCCCCCCCATAAGAAAATATTTTCTTTTCCAGACTATTGCCCCTATTTAGTTTTCTAAAATATAAAATTAAGAATTTAATGAAAAATAAATGTATCATTTATCATACAAGAAGTGTGTTTTCTAGTGCTGTAGCGGTGCGTCGATGACGTCGACGCTTCAACGTCAGAATTACGTCGATGTCATATTTTTGCGTCGACACTTCTTTATTTATTCATTTATTTATTTTTTGCACCATTCCCGGAGGTACAGCTCGCCACACACACCGCCCGCCGTGTTATTCTGTCATGTTTTCTCCCTTTCTTTCCAAACTGCGACAAACGCCAGTCTCCTTTCTCTGCAGAATGCGATAAATCCGCTCAACCAATCACAGCGCACCATTCCACGCATTGTAAACAAATCCTAGTTTTCCTTATCTACTTTGTACTTTTTTATCAACAAACATACAAAAAAATGAATACATTTGACGGCATTGATGAACCTGGGGTGGTTTCTGCCATAGGGAAGAAACGTAAGCCATCGAAATCTAATAATTTATGTGAGGAGATTAAGAAGATGAGGCACGCGGGAGGAAGAGAAATGCCGACTGTTGCTTGTTCTCACACGACAGCATCAAACTTCTGTCACGCTGACACGTTAACCCCAGGGGATCTTTTAAAAAACGTTCAATTCTTGTACTCAAAGTCAACGAAAACCGAGCAGGACCAAGCCATTTTACAGCTGATCGCCGTCAAAAAAGTTCAGGAGGTAACGTATTTCTTAGCGATGGCTGATTGAATGTATGTTTAGTCCAGTACGTGCCTGTATTCACCTTTTTCCTCACTTCTCCGTGGGGGGCACCATAGCGGTGAGTGACTTCCGGTAAGATGCTCTCAACTTCCGTTTAGTAATTGTCATCAGCTAGACGACGTTACTCGTGATGGCAAATAGTGGAGGCTCTGGGAGAATTTGTTCCGTTAAAGGCTGTCACAACAGCTACAGAAAGCTAAAAAAAACTTCTAGATAATGAGTGTTACGACCACAAGCCAGCAACAAGAGCGGAATGTACATGTCCAAAACCGTTTAAATTCCACAGGATGCCATCCGACGACGAGGGCAAAAGAAAATGGCTCGCAGCACTTAATTTGAAATTTCCGCCCCGCAACATCCATGTATGCTCATTCCACTTTGTGGACAGACAACCAACAACGGAAAAATCCATATCCTGAACTTTGGCTTGGATATGATCGTCCATTAAGGAAGAAGAGAAGACGACGAACTTGTCCGGACGAAGGTGAGACTATTCATTAATGTAATTTACAAGGCTAACGTGTGGATCTGCACAATTATCGAAATGTGGCTTATGATACAGATACAGTATTTTCAGTACAAAGTTCTCATGGCGTGACGCTGTGCTTAAACGTCTTTCAGCACTTCAGTATGTAAACTTTTAGCATAAGTGTGTTCATTTAACAAATGACTCTTTAGCATCGGCTCTTTAAATGAACAATTCTGACTCCCACACTCGTGTGTTATAGTGTTTTGATTCAGAATAACGAATCGTTCAAATGAGTCAACTATACGCTCCACTTTAAGTGTCAATACAGCGCAGTTTAGGCATATGATGTTTTTAGTCAAAGAGCAGCTGCAGCAATAAGAGAGCTTAAATAGCAATGTTTGACAAAATAATACCTATCAGTGATTGTCAGTGAAGCTCATTACAGAATGTGGGAAAAACTCAGCATTTGGTCCTTCATACATGCCATTAAGTGTATTAGTGCTAAACTAAAATTCTGCATGATTATATTCTAAAATATATTATTTTATTGATTGACTAACTTTTTTTATTGTACACAATTTTCAAAAAATCACTCAAAATATAACATGATGATCCAGCTAATCATAGATTAAAATGGTTTGTCTGTTTAAAGGAGCTGGTGTTTACCAAGAGCACACTGAAAATGATGAAGGGAGGCCTGGAGAAGAGAGTCTTGCATCAGTCCCCACCCCCATGCAATTAAATGTTGATGACCACGCCTGTACATCTATAAACTCTGCCTCTGTTGGTACACAATGGGAAGACCACATCTTCGAGGAGCATTGTTATATCAAGAGTAAAAAACCAGTGCCCGAAATCACTCAGGCTCACGCACAGAACCCACCACCTCCGGAATGTCCGCTCAATCGAACCTTTGTTCCCCTAGGACTACGAGAAAAGGTAATCCACTGGGTTCACTCCTCCACAAGCTCTGGCCACCCAGGCATCACTACCACAGTTAGACTATTAAGAAACCGGTTCTGGTGGGAGACTTTACAGACAGACACCAGCACGTTCGTGAACTCTTGTCACACCTGCGCTGCAGAAAAGACCCCCAGACAACTACCAGCAGGACTACTACAACCCCTACCCTTCCCACAACGACCATGGTCCCACATCGCTATTGACTTCGTCACCGATCTACCAGTCTCTCAGGGTAACACCACCATACTAACTGTCATTGATCGTTTCTCCAAAGCGTGTCGACTAATACCACTGTCTAAGCTCCCATCAGCCTTCGAAACCGCAGAACACCTCTTCCACTTTGTATTTCGCTATTATGGTCTTCCGGAAGACATTGTCTCCGACAGGGGTTCCCAGTTCACATCAAGGTTTTGGACAGCCTTCTTTCGATTACTTAATGTCAATATAAGTCTCACTTCAGGTTACCACCCCCAATCCAACGGACAAACGGAACGACTAAACCAAAAGCTCACCAAATTCCTCAGAATTTATTGTCAGCAGAATCAGTCCGACTGGAGCCGCTTTCTTCCCTGGGCAGAATATGCACAGAACTCAATTCTCAAACCCTCCACAAAATTAACACCTTTTCAGTGCGTTCTGGGGTTCCAACCCCCACTTTTCCCATGGTCCGGAGAGCCGTCCGAAGTACCTGCTGTGAACGACTGGTTTCAACGAAGTGAGGCGGTTTGGAACCAAGCGCATGTCCACCTACAACGTGCCATAAACAGGGGTAAAGAGCAAGCTGACCGCCATCGTCGCCCCAGTCCCAACTACACTCCTGGACAGTGGGTGTGGCTTTCAACCCGAGACCTCCGTCTTCGATTACCCTGCAAGAAACTCAGTCCCAGGTATGTGGGTCCTTTCAGAATTTTGAGACAAATCAATCATGTGTCATACCGCCTTGAATTACCAGCCACTTATCGTATTTCTCCTACTTTCCATGTCTCTCTGCTGAAACCTGCCGGTGGTCCGAGGGTGGAGGAGGAAGGCGGTGACTCAGGCCCCCCACCCATGATCGTGGATGGCGAGGAGGCATTTCAAGTGCGAGATTTGCTAGATTCCAGACGTCGGGGACGCCAGATCCAATATCTGGTAGACTGGGAGGGGTACGGTCCGGAGGAGAGGTCCTGGGTCAATGCGGATGATATCCTCGACCCCAATCTCATCTGTGAATTTCATAGGACCCACCCGGAGAGACCGGCCCCACGACCTCGAGGAAGACCCCGACGTCGAATGTGCTCTCGCGTCAGGAGCCGCTCGCAAGGGGGGGGTTCTGTCACGAACGCCAGTGAAGAATCCTCTGTCGGCCACCGGAGGTCTCACTCTCCTGAATTTTAGTGTTGGTTTTGAACTACATTTCCCAAGAAGCCACATACTGGGACTGATTACTGCACACCTGATCTTCATCACCAGACTATTTAAACCCTGCCTGTTCATACACAAATTGCGAAGTCTTGTTTGCCCCGGCTGCATTTCTGAGCATTATCTTCTGATTGTATCTTCTGCCTGTGTTTTGGATTACCGTTTACAACTCTTCTCTGCCTGCCCTTGATATGTTTCACCTGGACTCTCACTTCTGTTGTTAGCTGCCTACCTTTTGCCAGTTTTGACCGTTTGTTGTTCTGTCTCTGATATTGTTGTTCGCCCTGGTATTTTGACCCACGCCTGTTTGTACACTGAGCTTGCACCTTTGTTAAATAAAACTGCACATGGATCCTAATCAGTCTGAGTCTGCGTCACAAGATGCTAGCCTTTCTCCCTCCCTTGCTGATGACGCACCATATACTTCCTCAGCTCTGTGATGTTTAAATGTTATGTGGCTGATTCGTTTCTGTTCATGTTGTCTTTTGGTTTTCCATCTACGCTGCTCCATCTGCATTCCATCTACGGTGCTCATCAGTGCAAGATATCCCTGTCATACCATTGACCACTGCATTCTGCACCTTTCAAAAATCACAAAATATTAACTTTTTCACTTATTGCACAGTACTATCACATTAGCACTAAAAGCTAAATAATTGTATTGTATTTTCATTTATTATTGTTTAAATATTGCTGTGTAAAAATAAATTTTTCACGTTGAATCACGCTGCACATACAGACTATTTAAGTGTATTTACTGTACTAGCAATGTTGCTCTATTTATTTGATTTGATTTGATTCAACTTTATTGTCATTACACAAGTACAGGTACAAGGCAACGAAATGCAGTTAGGATCCAACCAGAAGTGCAATAGCAGCAAGTGCAAAAGGTTGCATAAGTGCAAGACATAGATATGTACTGAATATATATATTCATATATGTACAATGAACATAATATACAGACGGCTATTGCTATAAACAAAATTTTACAAATAGATATATACTATATACTATATTTATAAATAACCACCTTCCACAACACAGCAGCAGCATGGCTACAAGACCTACCAGGGCCAGCTACGCAAGAGCATCCAGCTGTTTCCACTACTCCGTTATTTTGTATCATAACCCACGCAATGTGATTGGATTTATTTATGGTCTGACTCGGCTCTACCTCCGCTTTTAAGAATGTGAACTGCTGATGAGTATGGCAAAGAATTCGACCAATTTTGTTACTGTGTAAATAGTTGTATGCTTCCGTGCTTTTATAATTTCTAAGCTCCTCGCCGTCGACACCCTCAGACAAAACAAGATAACTGAATATGTCAACATATATGACTGCTGGCCATTGTTTCATATCATCAATCCAGGAGGTGGCGCTTGTCAGCTTCTTAGGATGAGGGACAGACAAAGTTTCGTTTTTTACGGTCTTCGTTAAGTAGTATAGTCCGTGCTGCCACCGCAAACTAATGTTGACATTGCTTGTTGCCATTATGAACATTAAAATTATGTAAAACAGTTTACAACTTTAGTTTGAGATCTGTCCAATAACGGCTACTTAAACGTGTCAAGGCGCGAACCAGAAGTTCCGAGCATCCTGCCTACGCGCACGTGTAAAGCATAACGGGTATTTTCGCGTTCCGTGAAAAAGGTGAATATAAGACCGAGTTCAGAGGCTGTCATACAGTATGTGGATCAACTTACTTTGTTGTGTATTTTCAACAGTTTCAATATGAAAAATAACTTTTATATTGATTCAATGGATTAATTGCATTTTGAAAAAAAAAGTGTCATGAATTTATTGCATTTTTGGGAAAAAATAATCAGTTTTTATAATAAATCTTTGAAAATCTAAATCTGGATTTGAATTTTGTATGTTATTATAACCTAAAGATTCATCTTGCCACTTTCTTGGTAAAGAAAACACATTTTTTACTCAAATTAATCAAAATGGATTTATCACGTTTATACTACAATATTCAGAAGTAAACATTGTAGCTGACAGAGTGTTTATGTCAGAATGTTTATTTTTAAACCACAACCTTCTTGGGGCTTCTTTGACTGATTTATTTTTTATTTTATTTTTAACCTTTATTTAACCAGGAAAAGTCCCATTGAGTTACAGTAACTCTTCTCCCAGGGAGTCCTGGCCAAGATAGGCGGCCAAAAAGTTGCAAAGAAAAAACATTAAAAAAGACAGGACAAAAAATTACATACTACACAACAAATATCTATACATAGACTATACATATACAAACAAGACATTATGTTTAACTTAAGTAAATACAAACATATAATTTAAAGGGTACCTAGTTAAAAACAATTACACCGTTCAGTCAGAGTTGACTTTAAAAGGTTTCTAAAAATATTAATAGATGGAAGTGATTCTAAATTTAAGGTGTTTTGGATTTCATTCCAGACATTTGGTGCATATGATGAAAAAGCTTTTTTTACCAAATTCTGTTTTTGTTGATGGAATAATTTTTTTTTTGACGACCTTGTTCTGTCAACACTGTTTTGGTAAGTAAGTAAATTTGAAATGTAAATGGGTAATTTACCCATTAGTGCTTTGGCAATAAAAATCAATAAATTTAATTTTCTTCTGAGAGAGAGGGAGGGCCATTGTACAGTTTCATACAGAGTGCAGTGGTGAGTCCTAGCTGTTGCATCTGTAATGAAATGTAAGGCAGAGTGATATAATGCATCTAATTTTTTAAATAAAAATGAGGTAGAGTGCATATAAAATAAATCACAGTAATCCAAAACTGTTAAGAATGAACTCTGCACCAACCTTTTCCTTGCTGAATAAAGAAAGCACCTCTTTAATCTAAAATAAAAACCTAACTTAGGTCTGAGTTTTTTAAAAAGGCTCTCAATATGGACCCCAAAAGACAATTTATCATCAATCCAAATACCTAGGTATTTGTAAGAAGTCACTCTCTCTATTGGAGTACCACTATGTGTTAAAATAGTGAAATCCATAGGAGAATGTGAATGTGTAAAGACCATTAATTTAGTTTTTTTTAGCATTTAATACCAACTTTAATCCTACCAAAGATTTTTGTACCTGACTAAAGGCAGACTGTAAATGATAAATTGCTTCCTTCAATGATGTAGCAGAGGTGTACAAAATAGTGTCATCTGCGTAAAAATGAGCCTTTGTTTGATTCAGATCTACACCTAAATTATTTATATAAATAGAAAATAAAATAGGACCCAAAACTGATCCTTGGGGGACACCCATTTTTACTTCTAGTGTAACGAGGTTAAAATGGTTTTATTTATTTCACAAGATTTTTCTGTTATTATACATTTAAGACTGTTCTACTATTATTTAAACAAGTGTTTATATTCATTAAATTCATTAAAAAGGGTCTGTAAAGAGGTGATGGTTCGACCGTTTCCTCCCCTCCTCTTAACAGCAAAGTGGTTCGGTCCAGGCAGCTATATCCGCTGTATTGATCATTGAGCGGTCTTTTCTGCCTTTCTCCCGAACTGAGGTATGCTGTATTCCATGCTACCGATTAGGTGTTAGCATTGGTTGAAAATAAGTCACACACACGATGTTTAAGTTGTTTTTATTTATTTTATTCACAGATGTAATATATGTATACAATATTTGGGAATGTTATTTTTTGTTTGGCAGTGTCACTGTGATTGAGCTGAAGCTGGCGTGACGGCCTGTTAATCAAAATATATTCTCTTATACAGGTATGCATTGACAAACCCTATTTTTGTGTTTAAGTTTATATTATCGGGTTTCATGTTTAAGTGTATGGAGTTACTGCGTTTTCTCCGTCTCTGTGCTTTTTCTTTCCTTGTGCTTTTTCTTTCCTTGTGCTTTTTCCTTTTCTGCCTTTCTCCCGAACTGAGTGTCACTGTGATTGAGCTGAAGCTGGCGTGACGGCCTGTTAATCAAAATATATTCTCTTATATAGACCCAATCCGGCGTTCTCCTGTCTTTTGCACTTAATACACAACACAACGCAGACAGAAGCATACGGTTACACTAGCAATGATGAGGTACAGTTATCTAATGTCACACACTGTGTTCTACCACTCAGGTAATCAGAAAACCAGTTTAGCACAGTGCTACTAAAACCTATGTTTTGCAATCTTTGCAGAAGGAGATTATGGTCAACGGTGTCAAAAGCTTTAGATAAGTCAATGAGTGGAGCAGCACAAGACTTTTTGCCATCTAAAGCATTAACAATACCATTTGTAACCGAGGTTACAGCCGTATTTGTACTGTGTCCTTTCCGGAAACCAGACTGAGTGGAACTTAAAATACAGTTATCAGATAAAAAATGTTTTAGTTGCTCATTTATAAGAGACTCAAATAGTTTAGACAAGACAGATAATCTGGAAATTGGCTGATAATTATCTAAGGCCGACGGGTCTCCACTTTTTAATAGTGGGAGGACAAATGCAGATTTCCATGATTTGGGGATAGAACCACTGTATAAACTAAGATTAAAAATGGAAGAGATGGGTTTAGCAATCAAATTTGCAGCAGTTTTGAGAAAAAATGGCTCAATCTGGTCTGGCCCAGCAGACTTTTTACAGTCCAGGCCTAACAGAGCCTTTTGCACTTCAGAGACAGATATTGAAGTAAAGTTAAAATTATTCAAATTTACATTAGACAAGTTTGTGATAGAAGTTACACTATCTGTGGGGTTGGTTGGGAGTGTTGACTGAGTATCTATTCCTGCATTAATAAAATGCTTGTTGAATGTATCTACTATATTTTGTTTACCCCTTACTTCACCCTGACTTGCTATCATAACTTCTGGGATAGTTGGAGGGGGTACGTCTCCCGAAGAAGATTTAATTACTTTCCAAAAATGTTTGGGGTCATTAAGGTTTTCATTTAATAAATTTAGATAATATTCACTTTTTGTACTTTTTATTAGTCTTGTGCATTTGTTTCTTAATACCCTATAATTTACCCAGCATTTATCATTATTATTTACTTTTGCTTTAATCCATGCTTTATTCCGTTCTCTAATAGCTGTTGCAATAGTGTCATTAAACCAAGGATTGTCTCTACCCCTCACTCTGTATCTTCTGATAGGGGCATGTTTTTCAACTATGGCTAAAAAGGTCTTTTTAAAATAATTCCAGGCGAGCTCAACGGCATCCATATCACAAACTAAGTTTAAATCACTCTGATAGATTTCATGAAGAAAAGCTTGCTCATTAAAACATTTATAATTTCGTTTAAAAATATACCGTGGCTTAGTTTTAGTCAATTTGCAGTTTCTAACACACACAACCATACAGTGATCACTGATATCATTACAGAAAACTCCAGTAGCCGAATACTTATGTGGAGCATTAGACATAATTACGTCAATTAATGTCGATTTGTCCATTCTTTTTTGATTTAGACGTGTAGGTGACTGTACTAGTTGTGTCAAATGTAAAGCATCACATATGTCTCTTAACGCTGATGAAGGTGATAGCCAGTCCCAGTTCAGATCTCCTAGGAGAATATACTCATTGGACAGTTTATGCAAAAAGTCAGACAGTAGAGCAGTTGACTCGGCTCTACCTCCGCTTTTAAGAATGTGAACTGCTGATGAGTATGGCAAAGAATTCAATCAATTTTGTTACTGTGTAAATAGTTGTATGCATAACATATATGGCTACTCCCCCTCCTTTACCCATACGATCCGTCCTAAAGAGATTATACCCTTCGATATGAATCATATTGCTCGTGATTGATGGTTTGAGCCATGTTTCTGACAAGACGATTATGTCACTTTCTGTCAGTTTAGCCCACAGACGAAACGCAAGCCACTGCTATCTTTTAAATCGTCAGGGCTCAGAAGCTCAAGTAGTTTTGGGCCTGGGTTTGGATGGACATTACCTGAAAGGAACAGGAGTAGAATAATCCAAACTGATCTTGCCGGGCGGCTGTTGCCGACTCAATGATTGCGCCTGCAGGAGTTAAACTGGAACCGCCGTACTTCTGCAATGAAGCCATGAGGACTGATGTAAAGCCATCGGCATCAAACAGCATAGTCACATAATTTGGGAGAACAATCCGGGAAGAAGCAAACAATCCATCTCCAGATGATCCCAGAGTATTTACAGTCCGTGAGCTCAGCACCAGTGGTGGAGGAAGTACTGAATCTCAGTACTTAAGTAAAAGTACAAATAACCAGAGACATATTTACTTTAGTAAAAGTAAAAGTACCACAATGAAAACCTTACTTAAGTAAAAAGTAAAAAGTACCTGATTTTAAATGTACTTTAAGTATTAAAAGTAAAAGTACTTGCATAACAATTTATTCTCTTAATGTCTAATAATTAAGGCTGTAACAATATGCAATATGAAACCGAAATCGCGACACTCGGAGCCACGAACTTGTGTTGCGGTGAGTGTGAGAAGGCTGAATCGCTACACACCCCTTATTTGAAGATAACATTATACAATACGTAGATACCACAAAACTAGCTGAGGATAAATTCTTTAAAATTGGGCAATCCCAGCGTTATGGACATGACAATTGCAGTAAAAACTTGAAATGTAAATTCTCAGAAAATGCATTTAATACCAATTGAAACTGTTTATATATCCATACTCCCTACTCCCTTAATAAAGAAGTCCAGACATTAGAAAAATATTAGTCTACTACAGACACATGCGTTTTATATTTAATATGAGGGAAATATAAATCCATAACGGACGTGACACAAAAAAAATCTTTAACTTTTAGGTGGCAAAATATTTTTTAGTAATTCGGTGAATTTCACTGCGCAAACCAAAAGTAATATAGGCTACCTACCGGATGAAGAAGGGTTGGCTCTCCACAGAACATAAAATATTCATTTTATTTTTTGTGTTCACATTTATGAGGAAAAAACAATGTTACGGATGTGTCAGTTCTCCCTTGAGCACGCGAGCGCTCTGAAAGCGGCACTTAAAGTGAATTTCGTTTTGTATTAATTGTATCTTAATTTTAATCATTTTGGATTTAATAAATAAGTAAATAGCAGCAGACAATAGATAATCAGGACACGGAGGTGCGGGCGCGTGTAGGCCTACTGGTGAAACGCATGAACCGAAACTCAGGTCTGTACTCGCCTCACAGACCTGAGACGTATATATATATATATATATATATAGAGAGAGAGAAAGCTTGAAATGTGTACTTTTAAACAGAACAATTCAAAACAAAAGAAAACAGACTGTTCTCTGCACGTAATCCTTATGAAATGTGCATTTCTCTCTGGCGCGTTCACTTCACTGCAAAGATCGCGCGTCAGCATAGTCAACTTCATCTTTGCTGCTGACACTGACACAGCAGGAAACACTTTTTTATTAATAAACAATTAAAATGTCTCCCTGTTATATTTTACATATTCATAATCATTACTTTTGCCGGTTCTTTGTGACAGCTTTTAGATGCTTTATTGGCAGCGCCACAGTTACATGTTACATGAACGCGTCAGCAGCGAAAACATGGAGATTTTTTTCAATCCCTGTTTTGGCAAGGGGAAAACTGATCAGAAAATGTAACGAAAATGTAACGAAACGTTGTAGAAATGTAGTGGAGTAGAAAGTATAATAATTGCTGCAAAAAGTAACGAAGTAAAAGTCAAAAGTATGCACTATTGATTCTACTTAAGTAAAGTACAGATACGTGAAAAATGTACTTAAGTAAAGTAACGAAGTATTTTTACTTCGTTACATTCCACCACTGCTCAGCACACAAGCGAGCACTGCGAGCAGCAGGTAAACTGGTAGCCTCATGTTGTTGTTGCAGCCAGACCAGGGGCCCGTACTTCGTACGTCGCTAACTCAGTTAACTGGATTTGATTGTTGGCGATTTGGCATGATCTTGGATTGTTTGGTTGTTCTTCAACGCTCATCCTGGATTTGCTGTCATAGTAACGTGCGCAAACTTAAACCTGCTCGGGAGCAGGTTTATTTCATGTTAACAGGATTAGATCCCGGCTTCATAAGCGGAGCTGATTCGGGAAGTCCAGCGCAGCGCAGCGCGATAGTGCACTTTCTGAGATATATATTTTTTCTCGTGATTTGTGAGATTGTCGTTTTTTGTCGCTTTTAGGTTTAAAAAACAGTTTTAGTTTTTTTTGTGGCATTTCCATGCCTCTTAAGACCCAATGGTGTAAAGCAGTTTTTTTTTTTTTTTTTTAGGCTATCATAATTTTTTATGAAGATCATACAATCATGCCGATTACAGATATGTCACTCAGGCTTCACTAACGTGATTGGTGCCATAGACTATAGGCTACCATAGACTGCCATCAAGGCCTCAATGAAGGGGATTATGTGAACAGAAAGGGGATTCACAATGTAAATGTGCAGCCCAGTTACTATTGTGATTCTTAATATTCCAGATTAGTAATATTATATCAAATAAAAAAAAGGCAGTTGACTAAAATCTTCCATATCACAAATGTGAAAGCAAAATGTCCAGGATCTGTGCATGACTTAAGAATTTTCAGAGATTCACATTTATGCACATTATTTGAAAGTGGTAAGGAAAGTTCCACAATTAAATATCAAGCTCACTGTATTACATACACTTATGCTGATCCTAACAGAACTGCATTTTTTCATAGGTGATTATGACATGTTCCTGCCTGCAGACAGGTGTTTTATGACCCCATTCCCTGACCCAAACCAGTTACAATGCAGCTCCAGGACAAGGGCACACAATGAAATTAACTTTGGCTAACTAAAGGGAAGATTTCAGTGTTTGAAAAGTCTGAGGGTTGCATACCTAACATTGTTGCATGTGCCATATTACACAACATTGCCAAAAAAAACCACTTTTTATTAAATGTTTAATAAAAGACAAATATGCTTAGTTCCTTGAGTTTTATTTCAATTGTTCTTTGTAAAGAAAAGCCAGTGGTCAAGTGCCTGCAACAAGAGATATTAGACACATGCCTCATGCAACAAATAAAAAGGAAAAGTTGTCTATACACTGCCCACCTGTAGGCCTATGTCTCCTCTGTCTGTGCAGACTCTTCTGTAGGCCTTTCTGTAGATGTGGAATCCTGCAACTTATATTGCAGCCATAAAGCATACAAGTATAAATTAAGTAAAGTTATTTATGCACTTGCAGGTAGGCTAGTTCCTCCATATGACCGTTATCTGAGAGGGTTTATTCACTGTCCAGTGCAATGGAAACAAATGGACATTACAAAGTCTTATACTTTCTTTCCTTTGGAAAGTTAGAAAATGTCCACTTACTGCACATATTTCAGCCACCACTTTCTTGGGAACAGATACAAGTGTTGGTGTATTATGTAAAAGTGCACAAAAGAGGAAAACACAATGTCATTACAATGAACTACACTGGGGAAAAAATGTGATCAATAACTCATGGCAAAATATTTTTACATTAACATAAGTTTATCAGTTTTCACTTTCACAAGTCAAAGCAATTCATCATTACTCAAGATTTAACAGTTGAAATGACTATACGGCCTTAATTTAATGCAGCAAAAATTATTTTACAGTGTAGGCTACTAAGATCTTTTCTATTTTTTTCTCAGCCTTTTTCTTGGTTGCTTTTATAAACAGAACACCATTTATTTAACAGTGCCTTTTATAAAAGAGACTATAATATAACTAAAAATTACCATTATGTAGAATATTTTTGTACTTCACTTTTATTTGTTACCATGTTCTAGTGTGGTGACTGACATTACAATGCACAAAGTAATTATGCAGTTATTAAAATACAAAAATATAGGCTAATAAGTGATAAAAACATCTAACATGGCCACTTCTAACAGATTTAAATTGTCTGCTACTTTTTGCCAGCCCTCTCTCCTGGCTTTTGTAGACTTTGAGGTGTTGCCTGGCGTTTTGATTAAACATAAAAATTCCGAATAAACTTCGACTATTAGTTCTTGCTCTGCTGAGGAGAAAAACTGAGCGCGCTCTTTGGCCACACTGAACAGCCAATAGCAGCGTTGCTGATCAATGTTTCTACTATCGATACATATCCCCTTTTAACCAGCGCATGAACGCGCAATTATCTCAGATAACTCAATCCAGCGATACTAATCATATCCGGCAAGTGTGTTCGAAGAACCGAGTTAGCCAGATCATGATTTGCATGATGATATCATCTTGGATGTGTCATTTGATCTCGGATGTAATAAGCAACGTACGAAGAACGGGCCCCAGCTTGTTTCGTTGATAAAGTGGGCTATATTACTGTTTACTATAAAGTTTGTAAACACAGTTCTGAGACACAGGATGAAATTTATGAAATTTATTCCAAAACAGGTAACCCGTTTAGCAAAAAACAAAAAAAAACACTGATACAAACACAGGGAAACTGCGCAGACAAACGTGTAAACACCGGCGCCGCCATCTTGGATGAAATGCTTCACTGATACAACCCTCTTAATGTCAGAATGTTTATTTTTAAACCACAACCTTCTAAGTGCTTATTTTACCGATATATTTAACGATATCTTTTGCATTTCTCATCCAAACAACGTCGAACTTGGCACTGCACTTACTCGTGCCCATAGCAAGACACCTGTCGAGTTTGAAATCCATCGGACTAACGGTTCCAGAGATATGCGAATAACAGACAGGATAATTAATTCCAATTAGTCGTTAGATTAGTCGACTAATCGATAAAATAATCGCCCAACTAATCGTTTAATTAATAATCGTTTACCCCAGCCCTAGTGTTTTCATGGCAGCTGATTAGTAATTATTTAGTGATTGTCAAACAGGACTGAATGCACTTCTTCATTATACAATAATCTAGGTTATAAGCGTTTTGTGTTTCTTTTCATTATATTCTTAGCACCATATTACAGAGCCTCTAAAAGAAACTTTGCAAGCAAAAAATAAATAAATTATATATATATAGAGAGAGAGAGAGAGAGAGAGAGAGAGAGAGAGAGAGAGAGAGAGAGAGAGAGAGGTTGCCAAAATTATTTGATCGGTAAGATTTTTTAATGTTTTTAAAAAAAGTATTTTCTGCTCACCAAGGATTCGTTTATTTGATCCAAAATACAGCAAAAACAGTGATATTGTGAAATATGTTTACAATTTAAAATGACTGTTTCTATTTGAATATGTTTTAAAATGCATTTTTTTCTGTGTTGGTAAAACTGAATTTTCAGCATCATTACTCTAGTCTTCAGTGTCACATGATCCTTCAGAAATCATTCTAATATGATAATTTGCTGCTCAAGAAACATTTATGATTATTAACAGTTGTGTACAATTTATTTTCAGTATTATTTGATGAATAGAAAGTTCAAATGAACAGCATTTATCTGAAATATAAAGCTTTTGTAACAGTATCACTACCGTTTAAAAGTTTGGGGTCAGTAAGAGGTTTTTTTTTTTTTTTTGTAAGAAATTAAAGAAATTAACACTTTTATTCAGCAAGGATGCATTAAATTGATCAAAAGTGACAGTATAGACGTTTATAATGTTGCAAAAGCTATCTATTTCAGACAAATGCTGTTGTTTTGTAAAAATATTTCACAATATTACTGTTTTTGCTGTATTTTGGATCAAATAAATGAAGCCTTGTTGAGCAGAAGAGACTTCTTTTAAAACATTAAAAAATCTTACCATTCTAATAAATTTGGCTACCACTGTATATATATATATATATATATATATATATATATATATATATATATATATATATACACACACAGACTTTCGTGTGCCAAACCATTAAACTTCAGGAGTGCACACTGAGCCCATTTCATTTCATTATAGACATTATTTTCATATAATTTTATATCTTTAACTTACCGTGTGTATTTATGAAAACGAGTAGCCTTTATGTTACCCTTGCTTTATCAATATTAAGATTCTTTTTAATATGGCAATAAAAATAGTGCAGGCTTTCTTCAGGTTATCACTTTATTAAATTTAATCAAAACAAATGGACACATTTTTACTTTCACAAATTATGTATTTTTGGGAATCTCTTAAAGCTGTAGTCTACGATGTTGAAAATCGGTTGGGAAGTTTTAAAAAACTCATCCCGCCCCTCCACACACACCCCCCTCCCCTCTGTGCTACCTGATCCCTCCCACCGGGAAACGACCTGAACAACATCACTCAGTCAAGCTGTGATCACCGGTAGTAAACATCGGCGCATCTTGTTCAAATTCCGATCGGCTCGAACAGAAACCTGCTAGGCCTACTGAAATATATTCAAGCACTTCAAGAAATATAATTACTTTGACCCGTGATAGGCGATGCTAAACGGCTAACATTCCAATGCCGACCGGCAGCATAAGCATGTTGTCAGAGTGATAAAAAGCTATTTATGTAACGCCTCACACCATAAAAGTATAAATAAATGCTTACCTGCTCAACAAAAAGTCAGCCGTGTCAGCGTCGGTTTTTTCGGTTTGTTTTTTCTCCATTGCTGAGCTGATGCTACTTTGCTAGCTACCATAGACTGTCAGCTGCTTGCCCACGAAATTTCATGTCGCAGGAGGGGGGCGGGGCGGGGTGGGGTGCGGTGGGGTGGAGACGCCAGCGTCAAGTGGAGCGGGGGATTGGATGAGAGCAGTTGACCAATGTAAGCTGTCCGGCCGGACAGCTTACATTGGTCAACTTCTCTGCAGCTGTACACCCAATAGAGTGAATGGATTTTTTTCATTATTTTTTCTCTTCATATTGTTAGGATTGTACTGTAGAACCATAACCAGCATCTAAACGAGGTTATTAATAATGAACAATCTTTGAAATCGTAGACCATAGCTTTAAGTGAGAACTAGCATTTTACCCATGTTTTTTTATTTAGAATACATACAAATGTCATTTACGTCTTTTAGTTCGTCAAAAGATTTAAAGCACCGTTTTTGAAGACTGCGCATGTGCGAACATGCTCTTCTATGTAAGAACGAGCCAAAGACTGAGTCTGGAAATAAAGCAAAATAACTGAGAAAAATGAGAAATAGTCCTCAGATGCCATGTCTGTAATTTATATCAAAACATCTAGCATTAATTCGATCTCAAACAGTTTCATTAAAATAAGTTATTACTCCACCACGTGCGTGATGTCATAAACCAACATGGTTCGTACGGGTGCTTGAAATCCTTGAAAATGCTTGAATTTTGATGTTGTGTTTTCAAGGTTTGAAAAGTGCTGAAATTTTGGATAAAATGCTTAAAATTGTAACTGTTTTTCTTTAATACCTATCTGACTGAATAGTTTGTTTATTAAATGGAGAAATAAAATGTAGCCCTTCAGATACAGAGCGATTTGCACTATGCTGGCCAGAGCAAAAGTAGGCGGAGTTTTCATTTTGATTTCCACGCTTGTTTGGATGCCCTGTTCTTATTGGCCGTGCGGGTAATCGTCACAGAGCGCAGCGGCAAAAGTTTACCTATTTTTAACTTTGACCGCGGCGTGCGCGCAAGAACGCTGCGCTCCGCTTTGGTCGACGCAGCAACAAAACATCCTCGTGCGGCGCAAGCCATTGAAATAAATGGGTTTCATAGTGCAGCGCATTCCGCGTCCTGTCTGAAAGGGCCATTAGTGACTGAGAGTACTTGGTGTGATAATGTAACGTTAGTATTGCATGTCCGTTATGGCACGTTCATTAGTGGAATATGCAGTGAACATAGCCAAAGTTACAGCACAGTAACTGTAACATTAACTACCCGCAAATTAAAGGGATGGTTGAATGTGATTTCACTTTTTTAACTTTAGCTAGTGTGTAATGTTGCTGTTTGAGTATAAACAACATCTGCAAATTTACAACGCTCAAAGTTCAATTCAAAGGGAGATGCTTTTAAAGAAATCAATATCTAAGGACTACAGCAAACGGCCGGTAGGGACTACAAGACATTCCTCCAGGGTTAGTGATATCACTAACCCCAACATTTACATAAACCCCTCCTCTGGGAACACAATAAATAAAGGGGGCGTGGCCATTTTATGTTGTTTTGGAGAAGAGTTGTTGTGGTAGTAGAGTGTCGTTACCGCCATGCTGTCGAAACGCTGTTATTTTCACCTAGATTGCAGGTCCACTTTGTTCAGTCTTCCTAAGGACGGTGGAGTTAGGGAGCAATGGTTACAATTTATTTTTAACTCGGTCCCTCATAATTATAATCCAAATGTCGCTCTCTGTGCTGCACATTTTCTGGAGGAAAGCTTCCTCAATCTATGCGAGTTCAATGCAGGGGAGCTGGGTGTGTGAGGGAGAACCAAAGTGGACCGTGCGTCGTATCCTGAGACGCATAGAGATCCTCTCATGCCTGGCCATAAACCCCCCTCCATTACCCGGGCCTCAGCCCCTGCCTCAACAGGATGTCTGCTCCTACATTCTGATGCCCTGGAAATAAACTGCTTTCAGGGAGAGCAGCTTCCCTAGGGACCACAAGAGAATCTGGTGCGCCAGTTTGCACAGTGGACGAGAACGCAGACCCCCTGCTGATTTATGTAAGAGACCACCGATGTGTTGTCTGTACGGACAAGCACATGATGATCCCCCTCAGGTCTGGGAGGAAATGTCTCAACGCATTGAAGACTGCCATTATCTCCAGGCAGTTTATGTGCCAAAAAAGATGATGACCCCCCCACAGGCCCTGGGCTGAGCGACCTTCCATTACCGCTCCCCAGCCGGTGAGGGAAGCATCTGTCGAGATAGCAACTTGATGGCAAAGAGCTCCCAACACCGGACCCTGGGATAGGAACCAGTATTTCCTCCATATAACCAAGGCACGGAGACACTGCCGCATGATCTTGATCGTACAAAGTGGGTTTCCCCTCGGGGAGAACCCTCTGGTTCTGAGCCACCACTGTAAGGGTCTCATGTACAGTAGGCCAAAGGGTATCACATTGGACGTGACTGGCCTAGCTTCAACTGTTTTGTGGCTGTGAGGATATCAGCTACACGAACGGGCGATAGCAGCTACTGCTCCGCCCAGCAGCCCCATTTACGCCTTACCCACCAGTGCCAAGAGTTTCTAACTGGCCTGGAGAGTAATGCGTAAATGGGGCAAATTTTTAGAACTGAAAATCCAGACTGAAAGGGTTGATCCGGGATCTCATTTTTTATTAGTGGAGATCGGGAAAAACTGGAAGGCCCTGACATGGAAGTTATAAACTCCAAAACTCATTGTACACAAGGGATTGAGATGGAGAATCTTCAAATCCCTTAGCTCGATGCTCAGCACATCCATCTCCTCGGAGGTGGACAGCTACAGTACCGAATTATACCATTTAATTCCTCAAAATTAAATGTAGTAAAAGATCAACCAGACAAGTTAACAAAGTCTGGATGAAAATGCATTTTTGTCTCAGTGCATGCATTGTTTTAGTTTGACAGGGTCGGCGCTAGCTTAGCTTAGCTTAATGAATGGAATCCTTTGTTGCCAGCTAGCATGTCCTGAGTAAAAGTGATAAAAAAAACAAAAAAAAACTAATTACTTCTTGTGGCCTGCGTATTCACAACAAGTACAAATAGCGATGCAGATTAACACGATTTCCTAGGCGATTTCCTAAGCAGATATTGACTTGGGATTAGGGGGGGAAGCACAGGCGAAGCACTGCTGCTTAGGCGAAGTACTGCTACTTGGGCGCAGAGATATCATGCAACACATGAAATACCACGACTTCCGTCAACACACCGGCGTGAATAGTAGCTGGCTATTTTTCCTACAGTACATGAATGGCAATAAACATGGCTAATTTTGTGAGAGACGAAGAGGGTGACTTCTCAGACAGTCAAGAGCCAGAGCCAGAACCATACCTAAGTTTTCAGAAGATGAGCTGCGTGCTTTGGAAATAGAATGACAGGAGGAGGAGGTTGCGATCGCTCAACAGCCTGAGGACGTGAGGATGAGAGCCAACACGAACTGGTGGTGTGAAATATGGGGGAATATGCCAATCTATCCCGACTGAAATAGTGTCTGTGCTGTGGAGAGTGGGACAAGTTTCTGTCATCGATGACCAGGCTCAGCGCGTCAGATCAAGATGAGCGTGCCCGCAGTTGTGTCACAGCTACCGAGGATTTCACGGCGTTGATCCATCCTGCAGTAACTTTTACTCTATTTTTTTTCCCGGTGTGATAAAGTGAACTGGAAAAAAAGCCCCACACCGAATGGACCACTGTCCACTGAGTAAGTGATTATTTTAAACATGTATAGATCGACCCATATTATACCTGTATTCACATTCACATATTATACCACATATTCACATTTCATGTGTTGCGTGATATCTCTGCGTCCAAGTAGCAGTGCTTCGCCTAAGCAGCAGTGCTTCACCTGTGCTTCCCCCTAATATAGTCCCAAGTCAATATCTGCCTAGGAAATCGCCTAGTGTTAATCTGCATCGCTATTTGTACTTGTTGTGAATATGCAGGCCACAATAAGTAATTAGGTGGGGGTTTTTTTTTTACACTTTTACTCAGGCCATGCTAGCTGGCAACAAAGGATTCCATTCATTGTGCTAAGCTAAGCTAGCGCCGACCCTGTCAAACTAAAACAACGCATGCACTGAGACAAAAATGCATTTGCCCACCTATCTAAATGTGGGAAAGAAGGTGAATAAGCCCTATTTCAAAAAACGGTGGAGTGTTCCTTTAATAGATGAGGATGGTGAGTTTTTATTCCCCTGCATCGATGCT
The DNA here is from genome assembly GCF_963993115.1 of Abramis brama. Lineage (NCBI taxonomy): Eukaryota > Metazoa > Chordata > Actinopteri > Cypriniformes > Leuciscidae > Abramis > Abramis brama. Next base: position 49,997,393 of record NC_139965.1, on the reverse strand, counting down.
CAGCACCTCTACCTCCTCAGAGATAAACTGCTGAAACACCGGGCTCTCTAATGAGGGTGGAAGAAGCTGCGGCGCGGACTTCCAATCCCAGAGAGAGAGCGCTGGATCCCCCGGGTAAAGGCAGAGAAAAGGCAGAGCCCATCTCTAACCCCTCCGCGAGATCCATTTGCGAACCCCACAATACCAGCTTCCGTGCTGCCTCGGCAACAACGGGGCCGGTACTGCGAGGAACGCGAGCCTGAACACCCTCCTCAAAGAGTGACAAGCGGGAACGGAGCGAGTAAAGCGATAGTAACTCGTAATGCTCGTAGGCTGACAGATCATGCTCCGTTCTAAACAAACAACACATATCCCCACCCGTAAAGAAAGAGGGCAGGGAGGAACACACGATCTAAGGTTGTTTTGTTCGCCATAATATATATGCTTGTGACTGATATAGTGACAGACAACAATAAATAAGACAGACAGTATGTAACACAGAGCGCTTGCTGAGGCACAGAAGCTAGCGCGGTTCTATTCCGAATGTGCTTTATCCTTTACTGGTCGTGACGTCACCCATCCCGTGACGCCCACTCTCGCCATTGGACTAGTTGACACAAGTGCTTCAGACGCAATCACGCAGGAGCGTTCCCAAAGCGTCATCGAAGCATCACAAGTTCCCTCAAAAGGGAACATTACATTTAATTTACACTTAAGTGTGTTCTTTAAAAGTACATTATTTGCACAATCAATACACTTTTTAAAAGTATACTCAAGTGTACTTTTTTTTCACAAGGGTGGCTATGCGTCAATATTACATTTGCACAGTATGTACTATTTGAATTTGTGATTGGTTGACTGCCAAATTAAAATATTTAACAGAATGATAAAATAGCGTTAATAACCGGTTAATGGCCATTTCAAATAAGTGTGTCTGTTCAGAACGATTAAATTTGATTTTGTTTCCGTTTCTGGTTATGTTCCTGTCAAAATTTCGTTTGTTTGTTTTCGTTCACTGAAGATTCGGAGCCCTAATTGCTGCTACATTTTAAACTTTAAAGTACAATGTTTACATTTGGCATTTTATTTATCAATATTTTATGTTGGGCCTGTAATCATTTGTTTTTGAAAACTGTTTTATATTTCATTAATATTTCATATTTCTACATTCTTAATCAAATATTTGCCCAGAAGTTCTAAATAAAGGGAGAAAAATAACCACAAGTGAATGAGTACATTTTTGAGTATACAGTATAGGCTACTTAATATATACTCAATATATATATATATATATATATATATATACACACATATATTATCCTTTTATTTTATATATACTAAAATAAAGTATTTTCCATGTGGTAAATATATATATAAACTATTAATTGATTGAATTTACAGAAAAGTTACTATATCGTGAATTAGAGGTCTGCGCGGGACTGTTTTTTAAGTCCCGCTCCCGCCTGCTCCCGCTGGGGTTATATCCCGCACCCACCCGTTCCCGCTATATATACACTATTTGTTCACCCGCTGTCTGCTTAGAATAATTTTCTTCCCGACCCGACCATCCCGCTTAATATAGATCTCCCAGAATTTCACATGTACATTTTCACAGAGAAAATAAAAATGTAGTCTGCACAAACATTTTTTATTATTATTTTATTCGCCTTGTCAATATACAAAATTTAACATTTTGCTGCAGACAGTAGGGGAAAAAATGTCGCAGCGAAAAAAAAATGAAGTGTAGGCTATTATTTTTATTCGTATTATCAAAATTCGTAACATTTTGCTGTCAACACAGGAAAAGTGTCAGAGAAAGAAAGAAAATATGACATGTCATTAAGCAAAATATGTAGGCCTTAACCGAACAATATGTAGGCCTTAACCTTCTCATCCCTGAGAAGAATGTGCTGACGTACGTCTCTCCAACAAAATATATAAATTCAACAATAACTAAAAAAAATATTAACAACTCAAAATTGTAGGCAAAATATGTAGGCCTTCCATCGCGAAATTAAATCACTTTTTAACCAAACAATTTAAGAAAAGAATATGCCGACATCGATTTCAACGTCTCCCCTACAAACGAAATAAATTCAACAATAACTAATAATAAATTAACAACTCAAAATTGTAGGCCTTCCATCGCGAAATTAAACCACTTTAAAACAATTTAACATCCCTGGGAATGTGCCGACATCGGTTTCAAGTCTCTCCTACAAACAAAACATAAATTAAATTCAACAATAACTAATAATAAATTAACATCTCAAAATTGTAGGCAATATGAAATGAACGAAAGCCGTTTACTTACTTGAAAAAATCAGCTTTTTCCAGACTATTTTAAATATCCATGCAAGAAAAGAATGTCATTGACAAATGATCCAGCAAATACAATCAATGAGAAAGAACCGTTACTGGACCAGCGTGCAGCGCGTGCATAACGGTCCTGAGTAGGCCTACAGGGCAGACTGTAGCCTATACCGGGTGGTCGTTAAGATTAAGATTAGGTAAAGCGAAGATATGCTGTTCTGAAAGAACGTCGGCGTCAGGAACGTGATATTGAATGACCGACCGCTCCCGTTCAAATTACACCAGAGTTACCGACCGATACCGTTTTTTAGTCGGAAATTTAATCCCGCTGCGCAAAATATCTGGTCGGGTCCCGCGGGACAGCCGCGGGAATGCAGACCTCTATCGTGAATATATATCGTTATTGGGATATGAGATTACTTATATTGTGATATGAGATTTTGGTCATATCGCCCAGCCCTACTCACATGAATCAAAAGTCAGCTGCAGTTCTTCCTTCAGTACTGTATTTGAAGCCTCTGAGGACAGTTGAGAAGAAAGTGTCTGATTTGTCAAAAGGGAATACATTAACAACTAAAGCACACTAGCTTGACTAATATTAATTAATAAACGTGAGTATTTAACTAATAGCTAACTTCTTAGAAATGTATGTTGCAGTTGCTAAGTTACCAGTTAGCAGTTACCAAACTAGCTAAGATAGCTAGACACATTTTTCAACATAAACACACTCAATTTAAATCAACAATACTTAATCTTATGTTTTGGTAACTCTATTTAAAAAGGTTTTATGAATTTGCATTTACCTTAGTCTGATATAAATCTCTGAAAACGCAGTAATTGAAGGCAGTGGGCTAGAAGTTATGGTTCAGAAAAAAACATGACATTGAAAAACTTTGCTGTTGTGTTATGGTAAACATGTTATTTACAAAGATTTTATGAATTCACACTTACCTTTGTCTGATGTAAATCTCACAGAAAATACCGGATGCTGTCAGCACCCAAGATTTGAATGGAGCAGGAGAGGGAATAAACGGCTCGAAAACAACATCGGGCTGGAAAATACAGTTTAAAAAAACTGTTACAATATTGAACAAATGTTGATGTTATGTTCTGGCAAACATGTTATTTAAAATAGTTTTATGAATTCACACTTACCATTTACGTTTTCTCAGCCTCAGAAACTTGCCCTACTGGGCAAGAACTGCAGTCAGTGAGGCTGCGGGCGAGGGGAAACAACAGGCTCCAGAGTAGAGACAGTAGTCGATTCAAAAAACAAATAAATTTAGAGGCGTCAGGAATTGAAAGTCTCCTGTGATTCAGCTCCAAATGCAAGGCCTGAAATGTCTGTGCGTGATACACCATAAGTTTCACTGAAATGTCCAACGTCAGATTTAACCCCGAAATTACTGTTTTTACTGCCTGCTCCCTGCATCAGCAAATTCACAATGACCAAAAAAATACAGCCTTGTGTATCGACCAATCAGCAGGGTTGTCAAGGCAGAATTTCAGGCAAGACCAATCATATTAATCAGAGACATAGCAAATAATTTAAATAAATGTAAATTTTGTGTTCATAACACTTTTTAACAATCTAAGTGCATGGTCTAAAGTGCAGGGCGCAAGTTCACTTAGAACGTGTCCGCATCCACTTTTTCTAGTTTAACGACGGGAAAAATGGTCAGCGCGCATGGTCTAAAAGGGTTGTCCCTATTCTCTTAATGAGTAATGGGTGTGTTTTGGGATTTACGTGCGTTAAACCAATCAGAGTGTCATCTCCCATTCCCTTTAAATGCCAGTTGCGCTCGTGCCATGGCAGATTTGCTATTTACATGACGGAATTTGATAGTGGAAAGACCGAAGCCGTCTCCAGAGCGCAAACAGAACTGCTCGTGTGCGAGGTAAAAGTGTGCAAGCAGACCATCTACGGGACAAGCCGGATTCCACCATATCTTTATGTACACAATAATATCGATTACTCCTGTCTGCCTTGTTGCAGCTGCTGAATTGGCTTGCGTCTGTAAGCTTTGTGTATATCTTTCTGTTTTGAATATATCATTCCTTGTTGTTTATACTGCTAAATATAGCTTACTCAACATCACACATTAAGCTGACATCACTAGCTTCAATCTAAATCGTTATTGCTTGCACAACACGCTATTAATTCGCTAGCCTGTTAGCGTGCCATCCGTGCGCTCTTTATTTATTTTTCTCTTGCGCGCTCGCGCCTTTTACGAGTTCCTCAAACCTTAGGTGAGTACGATCAGTCAACAAACACGGTGAGTCACTCTTATTGTCACTTGCACTTCATGTAACATGTATAGCATAGCCTTCTCTGCCAGCACAGGATTTACATGTGATGAATTCAGGGAGATAGTCAGGCTGGCAGAGAAGATTTCAGAACTAGAGACACGCATCCAAACTTTAATCGACTGTAGATACTGCTTTGGATGTGACTAGCTTACTGAACTCTGTACATTGTTCGGTTCCAGCTGAAGTAGAGCCCGTGCAGCAGGGCAACTGGGTGATGGTGAGGCGCTGTAGTCGCGGCACAGAACACTGCTCTTCCGTTCCAATTACCATAACAAACAGGTTCTCCCCTCTCAGTGAAACACCCACTGTGAATCCTGTTGAATGTGCCCTAGTTATTGGCGATTCTATTACACGGAACGTGAAAATAGAGACACCAGCCACCATAGTCACAAGTTTGCCGGGAGCCATAGCACCTGACATCAAAGCAAATTAAAAAGTGCTGGCTAATGCTAATCGTAAATTCTCTAAGATTATTATTCACGTCGGCACTAATGATGTTCGACTCCGCCAGTTAGAGATCACCAAAATTAATGTTAAAGAGGTGTGTGAACTCACAAGTACAATGTCAGCCACTGTAATTTGCTCTGGCCCCCTTTTGCTTTTCCACTGTAATTTGCTCTGAGTGATGAGATACTTAGTAGATTGTCCTCACTCAATGGCTGGCTGTCTAATTGGTGTCCGCAAAATAATATAGAATTCATAGACAATTGGAAATGTTTTTGGGGCAGACCTGACCTGTTGAAAAGAAATGGTATTCATCCCTCCTGGGATGGTGCTGCTCTTCTCTCTAGTAATATGGTACATATTCTTAGAGCTCAAACTTGAATTGGGGCTCAGGTCAGGAAGCAGACAGATTGGCTAAACTGACCGTCTGTCAGCTGTCTCACGTCACCAAGGTCAGATAAATCCCATCACATCGAGCCTTTTTCACCTAGATATCATCATATAGAGACTGTGTCTGTTCCCCGAATTAGGAAATACAAAAAACTTCCAAACCCATCTCAGGGTAAAATTTTATTGATGTTCAACAAATAAAAAAAAGATATAATACAAATGACCAATTGATAAAACTTGGGTTGCTGAATATTCGATCCCTTACTCCAAAAGCACTTAGTGTTAATGATATGATTACAGACTATAACCTAGATGTGCTGTGTTTGACAGATACCTGGCTAAAACCAAACGATTACATTACTTTAAATGAGTCCACCCCACAAGATTACGGTTATAAACATGAACCTCATCTGAAAGGCAAAGGGGGAGGTGTTGCTGTAATTTATAGTAATATTTTCAAAACTATTTAGAAGTCTAGTTTCAAATATAATTATTTTGAAGTGTTGGTGCTTAATGTAACAATATATAGTGTAATAGATAAATCACGTTTGAGATTTGTGCTTGCTACTGTATACAGGCCACCAGGGCACCATACATACTTTATCAAAGAATTTGCTGATTTTCTATCAGAGTTAGTACTGGCTGCAGATAAAGTCCTAATTGTTGGTCATTTTAATATACATGTAGATAACGAAAAAGATGCATTAGGATTGGCATTTAAAGACATTCTTAACTCTATTGGAGTTAGACAACATGTGTCAGGACCTACTCATTGTCGTAATCATACGCTAGATCTAATATTATCACATGGAATCAATGTTGATGCCGTTGAAATTTTGCAGCAGAGCGATGACATCTCAGATCATTATCTAGTCTCATGTAAACTTCATTTAGCCAAGGCTGCAAAGCCGACTCCATGTTACAAATATGTTAGACCAATCACTTCTGCCACTAAAGATTGCTTTATTAATAATCTTCCTTATCAGTTTCATCATCTCAGCATCCCAGATAGCTTAGAAGAACTCAATATTGCGACAGAAACTTTTAACTCTCTCTTTTCCAGCACTTTAGACACAGTTGCTCTGTTGCGCTTAAAGAATATTAAAGAAAATAGTCCAACGGCGTGGTACAACAAGCACACTCAGGCCCTTAAGAGAGCAGCCAGAAAAATGGAGTGCAACTGGAAGAAAACAAAACTAGAGGTATTTCCCATTTCATGGAAGGAGAGCTCGATTGTATACAAAGAGGCCTTAAAAGCTGCTAGATCTGCTTATTTTTCAACCCTATTAGTAGAAAATAAACAAAACCCTAGGTATTTATTTGAAACAGTAGGGCTAAACTAACGAAAAATAAAGCTTCAAGCCCAGAAGTTTCCAAGCAGCACAGCAGTAATGACTTTATGAACTTCTTCACTTATAAGATTGATAATATCAGGGAGAAAATTATAACTATGCAACCGTCTACTACAGTATCGCATCAGGGAGTGCATTGTAGTCTCCCTAAGGAAAAAATTCGATTCATTCATTGCTATAGGAGAGGAAGAATTTTCTAAACTCGTTAAATCATCTAAATCGACAACATGTATGTTAGAACCTATACTGACTAAGCTACTGAAAGAGATGCTTCTGTAGCAGGTTGATTGGTCGCCATGGTTTCAATTGAGAAATGTAATATATGTCAATATATGTAAATTACATATATAATGTTAGTGCCCATGTATGTCTGCTGCATATATGAGAATATATGCAAAATTCATATATGTAAAACACATAGACATATATGAAACATATATTTCAAAACATATCAAAAATGGCCGTTTTCATGTAAGTGCCATATATTTTCCCGTATATGCACATAAATGTGAAATATATGTAAGACGCATATATGTATACATGCATATATGACGCATACACGCATATATGACGCATATATGTATACATGCATATATGTACTTATTTCTATAGTACATACTTTCACATATATTAGGGATACAAATCTTATATCTGAATGCCTTGAAATTAAATGCCTATAGTTGGAGATTTTGTCTATTGTGTGAATACCAAATATAGTATTTTAATACAATAATGCAGTGTTTTCTTTGTCATTTTTGACAAATACATCCACAAAGTACCATAACCATATGCCACAGCTTTAAAAATGCATCAGTATCACATGCATGTCACTGTAAAACTTTTCACTGTAAATTTACAGTTAAATACTGGCAGCTGGGTTGCCATCCACATACTGTATTTTTACAACACTACTACAGTAAACAGCATTTACAGTACTCCACTGTAATTACCAAATACAGTATATACCACATTTTACATTATTAAACTTGCCGACAGCAATAAATTGTATTTTTACAGGGAATACTGCTTTTATTATTACATACCTTTAAGGTTTCATAAGAGTAGTCACACTAGGAAAAAGAAAACAACATTTTCTGGGTTTTAAAACATTTATTTAGTTAAAATGCCATCTGTGAACATGTTGGCTGAATTACTTTTTAAACATAAAATGCAATTTTAACACTTAACAACAAACAGGTAACAGTTAGCACTTAATTAAAGGAATAGTTCACCCAAAAATTTTAATTAGCCCATGATTTACTCACCCTCAAGTCATCCTAGGTCTATATGACATTCTTCTTTCAGACGAATACAATCAGAGTTCTATTAAAAAATGTCCTGGCTCTTCCAAGCTTTATAACGACAGTGAAATGCTGTTTCTTTTTTGAAGTCCATAAAAGTGCAAACGAAATCCCATTCAAAGTCTGCAAGGTTTCGCAGAAGTGAGGACACCTGTAGGCTTACAGTGGTGTTCTTGTTTTGCACAACTTGGCCAGTTTTCTTTGAAGTTACTTGTCCTTTCTTTGTTTTTGATCCACGTTCAGGATTGATGTCAAGAAAGTGTCTAAAAGGCAGAAAAAAACAACAATTAAATATTATTAACTGAGTGTATATATTTTGACAAAGAGAGACAGCACAAAAGCTGTCTAAAACTGAACAACATGAAAAATAAATAAAAAAAATGCAATGTTGGATGTTGTGAAAAAAAAAATGCAATGTTGGATGTTGTGAAAAAAAAAAATGCAATGTTGGATGTTGTGATCAATAACTGATATTTTTTCTGCCCTGGTAAAATACATCAACTCAATGTGTCTGTTTACATGCACACTGTCAACTAACTAAATTTTTGGAAGTGGGGTTGCCAGATTTAAAGTTTTATTCTACAACTTTTGTCTACTCATCACCCAGCTCATTAACAATATCATCCCCTCATCCGGTGCCATCAGAGTATCAGTGGAAAAGGCAGTCTTTAGACTCTCCGTTTATATAGAGCACACACTGCCAGAATCCAGCCCAAACCTTTGTGACAGAAATAATTTAACTTAATTGCAAGCCTTGCAATGTTTATTGCATATATGACAACATGATTTACCAGACTAAAATGCATGTTTGCACCCAAAAATTTAAATTCTGTCATTATTACTCACCCTCAAGACTTTTGTTCATCTTCATGGCACAAATGAAGATATTTTTGATGAAATCTGATAGTTTTGTCCTTCCATTGATATCAATATCATTGCAACTGTCAAAGCCCAGAAAAGTGGTAAAAACATTGGTAAATATATAGCTACAGTGGTTCAACCTAAATATTATGAAGCAGGGTTTCTGCACATTTTTTAAAGTCAAATTTAAGGATTTTTAAGACCTGAAGAAATCAAAATTAATACCATGCATTAGGGGTGTGCAATATTGACAAAATATGTCTCGATCGATATTTTCAAAGTTTTCTTGATAATAATTAGATAACATTTTACTGATTGTGTTTCTGTGCTTGGTGCCATGGCTTGTTTAGGCCTGTTGACAGCTGACTGACAAAGATATTCATATTTTTCATATTCTATGCAGTGGTCAGTTTACAGCAGTGACAGAAATTAACATTTTTTATTAAGGGGTAATATTTGCCACCTTAAATTGATTTCAAGGGGCATTTTCACCTATATATGGACATTTGTAGATGTTTCAACAAGATATCTTTCACATCTACTGCAGTCAGATTCACCCGTGTTCACTCTGAAGGAATCACTCACATGACCTGTGCACTTGTAATGACACATCAAGGATGTTAAGAGGCTAAAAGCAGGTTTAAAACTTGCCCCATTGAAGTCAACAGGGTGCAAATTTTAAAAAGAGGATAACACGGTGTAGGCAACACCGATTTTTGTCGTTGTTCTCTGTATTGACAGCACTCCAAATTTACAAAAAAATGAGCTCAATGTTAAAACTGACCGGAGTTCTCCTTTAAGGTTGCACTAGTTACATGGATTATTTAAACAATGTTTTTACTAGCTTTCTGGGCCTTAAAAGTTGCAAAGACGTTGCTGTCTATGGGTGGTTCAGAAACCTCTCAGATTTCATCAAAAATATCTTAATTTGTGTTCTGAAGATGAACGAAGGTCTTACAGGTTTGGAACGACATGAGGGTGAGTAATTAATGACAGAATTTTCACTAATCCTTCAACTGAAAACAACTTGCACTGACATATATTAAAATATATGACTGCCACTGTTTTATCTCAAGATGCACACCAGTAATGTTTTTTATTTTATTTTTATGATACATTATTATAAAAGCTGCTTAAATACCGTAATTTTATTAAGGCCTAGACCTGGCTTAAGCTAAGCCCTGTATGGAAACCAGGGCCATATTGTTCATACCAGTAGTCAACATAATAAATACTGTCAAGTCAAGGTTAGTGACACAATTCAGTCTAATATATATATATATATATATATATATATATATATATATATGAATGGCAAATATGCCAATGACTAACCTCTGAACAAACTCAAGGTGCTGCCTCTTCCTGGTACTGCAAGCTGAAGTTATAGGAGGAGGCAAACAGCGCTGCCAGGCCAGTGATGAAGAGGCTGTGATCCTTCACACACACCTTGACCTTCCAAACTTAATATCCAGCACTGGTTGCTTAGAGATTGACCTGTAATGGAATAAAAAATAAATAAAAAAAAGAATAAATAAATAATATTAATAATTAAAATAACTACTGTGGGTTCCACTGTGGTTCGATGTAGTTGTCTATTCATAGTTCTATGAATTAAATTTTTCAACTAAAAATTAAAATTGGTTAGAAAGCTAAAATGCACTGGCATATAATTTTGTTTGTTTTAAGCATAAACTCACTTAATTTGGACTTATTCTTTCAGAAAACAAGACAATTTTTACGTGTCTATTAAATGCTTCTTCATGTAAGAATTGTAGATATCTGGACTGAAAACAAAATAAAAACACTAATTAAGAAAAACATATTTTGCAGTGGGGTGAGTAAATGATGGCTTTTCATTTTAGGTTTCATCTAGGCTTCCCCTTTAATGTTTACATACCAGGAAATAAGTCGTGGACTTTCTGGCAAATGTAGATTGCTGGACATCAGCGTTGCAAATTCCTGAAACAATTTTTAAAAAGGACAGCACAACCTTGATCAACAGAACCAAAACATAAAACATATTACAAATTAATGAGATTTGCGGAATAATCTCTACTTATCTGCTTGAAGGATAACACCGTCTAACTTCTTTGAATTAGGGAGTAGTTGTAGGACCATGGGATGGCAATCAGGAATAGGCCTACTACATTTGAAAACAGCATTAGGAACATGGATTTTCATGTGCTAGCAAAATTCTGACAACGATTCAAAAGCACGATCACAGAACTGACAGAATTTGACAGCATTTTTTTTTTACCACATAGACTATAACTGTAACACTACTTAAAAACACTTACATTAACAATGGCCATCAGATTACAAAGCCTAAAACGAAAAAAATATATATCAAATGCACGTCATGCAAATAGCATGGTAAAGGTTGCCTATTATATGAAATGTCGAATTTAACGTTACTTGGTAAACAGGTGAACAGAGTCAGTGAATTGCTTGCGCGGCCACGGTAGTAAACCGCGTTCGCAAAATCAAACCAAATACGTGAAAACAATGTAGAAATGCGAACGCAAAAAAATAAAAAAAAATAACTTATTGGCTTAAGTTACTGTATCACTCAGCTGAACAATTCTCCATCTTCTCAAACTCTAAATCCCACTTATCGTCACGCGCAGGTTAGATTATTCAATGACAAATTCTTCCATCCGTCTTCAGGTATCTGCTACCGTTAACGTCGTCCATTTTCTGCTGCGTCAAAGGCAACTAATGTTTGAAACACGAACCGAACCGAACCTCAAAAAAGCTTTAAAATTGCTCACAGATTCGCAGACATTGATAACAGGAATGATTATTTGTTCAGTTGAATCCCGCTGACAAAACAAGTTTGCCTGTTGTAGCTGCCTAACGTTACTGTCTGCTCGCATGACGCGTCACATTTGAACTGAATTGAGCGCGAAAGAAATCAATCCCACAATGCAATGTCTTTTCAGTCAGTATGATGGTATGATCCTATGTAACGAATTTATCAGGACGAAAACAGAAATGTGCTGTATATTTACAGCTGTTCTGTAAAAGATACAGCTTAATACTGTATTATGGAAATACAGTACAATTCTGTAAGAAATTCGTTGTAAATTTACAGTAAAGGGTTACAGTGTATGTTTACATACATTTATTAAATATGTGGAAAACAAATATGTATGTCACATATTTATAATTAATGTTGTCCATATATGCGAGAAACCAATACTATAATGTAATATATGCAGATATATGGTATCATATATGGATGAACTCAAATATTTTCTTCACATGTTTGGACACATAAATGTTCATATATGTTGCAGTCATATATTGTGTTCTCAGATAAGTCAAATATATGTATAGATATATGTTGCAGTCATATATTGTGTTCTCAGATAAGTCAAATATATGTATAGATATATGTCATGCTATTTAAAATATAAGTACATATGGCCATATATTACATTTTTGTATGGGAATCACACTCTCTCTCTCTGGACCAATCAGGACGTAACTGCATGCTATATAGGCCCTCTTGATACCCCTTACTCTTTGTTGCCGGAGGCACATTTCCGCTCTGGATCCTTTCGCGTCCGCGGTGCAGTTACGGTAATTCGACAGGTAATACAGTGTGGCTAATTTGTTTGTTACCTATAGGCCTCGTTTGTGTTAGGATGGGCATTACAGCGTGCAGTGTCTTTTGCAGTGTCTCCCTGTCACAAACCCGATCCTTCCTGTAACGGAACCGGGTTGAGTTTTGCTGCTGGTAGGTTGGTCAAATCTTTTTCCTCTTTAGATATTTTTTTGACTGAGTGTTTAAGTAATCAGCCGTTTTATTGTAGGCTCTGTGTAGCTGTACTATCGGCACTATTGGTGTATTGGTGTGAAGCTCCCTGACGGGTATGTATGTACACTAGTTGGCATTGCATGTATATTTTGTTTAATCATAAACCGTTACTGAATTTGGTTTGTTTGTGTACGTCAGGGTTGTAAACTGCTTCGCTTATGCTGGTTTCTGCACTAGGGAAGGGAGGGGCCCTTCCCCCGCCACGCTGCTGTTTTGTCTCAACCGATTTCTGTTTCAACCATAGACTGTTCAACGGGTTGTAGCTACATGAGCTCACTCCAGGCTTTGAACACCTCTACGTGCCTTTCAGCGCCAGAATCTGTTGCCCAACTGGGTGTCTGGCAGGGCTGTATTTGAGTGATTGTGACACGGACGATAGCTTTGCCTTTCTTTGGCTCGCCCGTGCTTATTAATATGTGTGTGGAGATTGGGGTTTATGTTTATGGGTTTATTTGTTAAATTATGATTAAGTGATTTTTTTGGTTAATTTCTATTTCTTTTGTTTAAGTTTTGGATAAAATTACTTTCATCTCTGTTGAAACTTTATGATTTGTTGTTAATTTTGGTTCTTTTTGTTAGGCTCTAGGCAGCTATTAAGTCACCTTTGCTGCCTAGATTTGCCTTAGATTGAAGTTGTTTTCATTTATTTTTGGTTTATTGATTGATTTCTGAATTTTCTGCTCCCACAGTTGCTGAGTGCCGAAGGTGGTGGTGTCAGTGTCCTCGGTGGTGGTGTCTCCCCCTGTGTGCTGTGTTTTCCCTCTTTTGTTTATTTTGAGGTTTTTTTACCACTGTGTGTGTGTGAGTGTTCACGTGTGATTGGGGAATCCTTCCTTGAGATCCCACACCCCTTGACCCTGTCCCTCCACTGGTAAGGCCTCAGCACTCATTTCCCCTATTTTAGTGAGTATGGTACTTTATACTTGATGTTTTTTTAGTAATTGTATAAATACAATTATTGTCTTTTAACGGAACTACGTCTCTGGCTTCGTGCATAAGTCGAACATGTGTGCTTTCTGTATTTTGGTGGTTTAACTATCGAACTAGTCAAATTCTATTCTCGGGGTGATATTCCCCGGGTGGCGTAGTCTGTGTTTTCCTTGAGTCTGGGCGTTGAGCGGTCAAAAAGGCGCTCAACGCCAAAAAGAAAAGTCCCCCTCGCCACACTTCCAGAGGTCATAGATCCTCTTCTTAATATCATTAATTCATCTTTGTCATTAGGATACATACCAAAAACTTTTACGCTGGCTATTAATAAACCGCTTGTTAAAAAACCGCAACTTGATCGTACAGAATTAGTCAATTACAGGCCGATCTCGAATCTACCTTTTCTGTCAAACATACTAGAAAAGGCGGTATCCTCACCACTATGTTCCTTTTTAGAAAGAAATTATATCTGTGAGGATTTTCAGTCAGGATTTAGACCGTACCATAGTACTGAGACTGCTCTCATTAGAGTTACAAATGATTTGCTCTTATCATCTGATCGTGGTTGTATCTCGCTATTAGTGTTACTCGATCTTAGTGCTGCATTTGATACTATTGACCACAACATTCTTTTAAATAGACTCGAAAATTATGTTGGCATTAGTGGAATTGCATTAGCATGGTTTAAATCATACTTATCTGACCGTTATCAGTTTGTAGCAGTAAATGAAGAGATGTCTCATCAGTCACAAGTTCAGTATGGCATACCACAAGGCTCAGTACTAGGACCGTTGCTTTTCACTCTGTACATGCTACCCTTGGGAGATATCATTAGGAAGCATGGAATTAGTTAGGGGTTCAAGCACGAAGTGCTGAAACCCTATTGTAATTGTACTGATTTTTAGGGGTTCAAGCACGAAGTGCTGAAACCCTATTGTATTTGTAAGGATTTTTATTATTATTATTATTATTCTTCTCCGCTAAAACGCATCGTGCAGCCCAAACCGTAAGTGCTAGAGACTTGAAACTTGGCCACAAGGTAGTACAAAAATCGAGGAGAGGTTATCAAAGTATGAGCCCGATTGGCCTATAGGTGGCGCTATAGCGCAAAAAACAAAAAAAATCCACTATTTTGCTCATATCTCAATAACCATTTGTCCCAGCTTCAAGTGTCATACATCATTGGAATCCTTGGATCAAGCCGAACAAAAAATATAGGAGGTATTTCATTTCCGGTATGCAAATTTTTCCGCCATATTGGATTTTGTTCAAAACCTACTTTTGCAAACTAGTCCCTGGTTTTTCGCCCGATCGGAACCAAACCAGTGCAGAAATGTTCTCTGGAGTCTGAATATCAATAATTATCGAAAAAAAGTTGAAATTTCGATACATGGTTGCTATGAGGTGTCAAAACGTTCGCAGGAGGCGGAGCTAATTTTACTAAAATGGCTATAACTCGGGAACGCAATGAGATATTTTCACCAAACTCGGTACACATATGTATGAGCTCAATCTGGGGTCACAGTAAAAAAATCGCGACGATTGAACACTAGATGGCGCTATAACATGAAAAAAACATGAAAAGGGCTATAACCACCTGACCGTTAGTCCGATTGACTTGAAAATTGGTATGCAGTCTCTTGGTCCAAGGTGCCATGTAAATCTATGAGGACATTGGCGTATCTTGAAAAACATGGCCGCCATTGGCCAATGAAGTTGAGCACCTATTAGACAAGGTTAATGGAGACCGATCGGAACGAAACTCGATGGGCATGTTCAACTCATGGTTCTAGAGGTCTGTAAGAATTTTGAAAGAAATCGGCCACTAGTTGGCGCTAACGAGTTTTATGACTCTGTAATCACGTGGTGTTACACTCATCCACACAATATGCATATCATTTGATAGATCTCCTCATGGAGAACAACTTTGCCTCAAGAACCATTGCTGTCAATCAAACCATTCATTAAATATTCGGAATTATGTTAAAAACCTACTTTTGCGAACTAGTCCCTGGTTTTTCGCCCGATCAGAACCAGACCATTCTAGGACAATTCTCTGGACTTTCTAGATCAATAATTATCAAAAAGAAGTTGAAATTTTGCTTTTGGTTGGCTATAAGAGGGTCATTTAGAAAATAGGCATGTCCTAATACACTCAAACGTCTATAAATCCTAAATAAAAAGTCAGAATTTCACAAAAATTGATGAGCATATGTGACATAACATGCTAAAGAAGCATGGACATTTTTATGGAGATCGGACCATAGGTGGCGCTATAACTGTTAAAATGCTTTAAAACCATATATTTCCTATGGTAAATTGCCTGTATTGGCTGTAAATGGTGTTTTCCATCTGTGCTCATATAATGTTCATATAATAATGTTCAAAACCAGTGCAGTGCAATTATCTGTACTCAATAATTATCAGAAAAATTATAACTTCTTCATTTGGATGGCTATAATAGGGTCACTTCAATATGTAGCCTTGACCAAGTGTCCACAAAAGCCTATATCTCTAATATGAATGATCAGACCTTAAAAACAAGTCAGAACAAGCATGAAAAAGACAGATCGGACAAAATTTGCCTCTATAACAGTTAATAAAAAAGGTGAATATGAATAACATAGCATATTAAGCCAATAAGTGGTATTTTACTGCCCCCTGCTTTCATTTCATCATACTACTCCCTAATATTGTTCTATAATTCATATTTAGACTTTATAAAATCATTATTTTAACATTTACAATCACATTTTGTCAAAATTAATCTATTGTTGTATTACTATTGACAACTGAGTCACAAGTGAATACTGAAACCGAAAGTAAAACGGCATTTACGCCACGTCCCCGAATACAAATTAACTCATAACTCGAAAACGGAAAGTCGTTGCGCGCTCAAATTTTGATGGTAAGGTCCTCTCCAGGCTCTTGATCGAAACGTGTTGTCACGGGCCTGAATGATAGTCTCATTCAACAGGGCTCCTCGAGCACTATCTATGCTCTGAGTTTCAGAATTTTTTGCGTTCTGGTTACCGAGATATAAGTGAAAAACCAAATTCCCATTCATTCACTCATTCATTTAAACACTTCAATTGTAAAATGTAAGCTATAATACCACTTTTGTCCACTTGAGGGAGCAGCAAGATTACATATGATCTTTTCATTAGCTTTCAGTATTGGGAAACAAAAATAAATTGCTTTAAAAAGCAATCTTTTTTATTATGATAGGGCTGTAGCTATCGATTATTTTAGTAATCGAGTATTCTATTCAAGTAATCGGATAAAAAAATGTGGTAAAAAATAGATTCAAGTTAACAACAGCCTTTAAAATGACTTAAAATACAAATATATAATAACAAGCAATAATGATTGGTTCAAGTAAAGTATCAAAGTAAGTAATTATATGGGTTTTATTGAACAACACTGTTAAAATATACCCATGTAAAATAAATGATATAAACTAATATAGAGATAACTTATGTACATGAATAACAAATGCCTGCAGAGGGCACCAGCGGCCTGGTTGTTGTTACACTACTAAGGCATTATCAAATCCTTGTTTATTGGCCAAACAACATTAAATTCAAATGTCAACTTAACCTTTAATATTTGGCCACTTCTGTACGATAGAAATGCTACAGCCACTGTAATTTCTTGAACAAGAACATGTGCACATCAAAACATGCAAACTCAGAGCGAGAGTTTAAACTTTTATTTTGAAATCGCGATGTTTAAACTTTTATTTTGAAATCGCGATGAACAGCAGTTTGAGAAACCCAGATGTGCTCCACAAATGATAACAGTGCAACTATGAAACACAAACTGCGTCCAACTTGCGTTCCCATATTTGCACGTTATTGGAAACGTAAACAAACAGCACTGCAGAGACTGAGTTTGCTTGGAGCAGCGTTTACTGTGGACGGAGCTGAGGTAATTTTAACATGTAGGCTAATCTGCACTCATGTAATTGAAGTGTCTTCTTTGTGAAAAAAACAAACAAACAAAAAACAGAGGATATATTTATTTAACTGAATCACAGCCTTTGTGATTTCACAATGGCACTATGCTATATTATGACTGTAAATGGTGGGCTCCAGACTGCGACCAATTGGTCGCATTTTGCGACCATTTTTCCTGCCGGTGCGACCAAATATTTATTCGATTTATTCGACCACAACGTTGCCGAGCAGCGAATCCAAACAAAATGAAAGCGGAACGAAAATGCGCTAACTTACTCCTTTATGCTTCACAGACCGTTTATTAGTTCGAATCAATAATAGACAGCGCAGCCCATAGATATAATATATAAACGCGTTTATATATGATATCTATGGCGCAGCCTATGAGCGCAGCAGCCCGAACTTGCCAGTCACGGGCCGATCTCGATCACGCAACACTGTTACTAGGAGATCCAGACTCTGGAGATCCAGTGAAGAAATCCATTGAATTCGCCTCAGAATTAATAACATAATCAGATATCAGATCAAACAGCGCTGATGTGGAAACCAGGAGAAACACTGGGCTTTCAGACCACAAATCAGCGACATTCACCATGGATTTAATGTAGTAACTGTAACCATAATGTGACAGAAATAGTCAAACGCTTAAAAGTACTAACTGTTAGGCTACTCATCTTTTTCCAGCACTTCAAAACTACCATATATAAATGTCATTTTTAATGTGATGACCAACACATTTTTTTTGTTCATCCTTCAAAAATGGTCTTATTTAAACTCTTATTTATACACTTATTTAAAAATAATAAAATAAATAAATTACCATTGTAAACAGTAGGATGCTTATTGGCTATTTTCACTCCCTAATATAATTTATTTCACTCGGTTTGCTTTTTAATTAATATTAAGACATTATGAATGATAATAATTAAAGTTAATTTCATCTACACCCTAAACTAAGCTTAGTGCTTTATTGTCAGCCCCAGTGCTACCAGATATTTTTTTGTAAAACTCAGTGTCTGCGGTGCCGCTGCCCTCAGATGTTAGTCTGGTGCCTGTGAACTTAAAATAAAACTGCACATTGTAATATCTGTACATTAAGTCTATTTATTATTAAATAATAAATAAATAATTTGTCACTAGGTATTTTGGGGGAAATTTGAATAATTGCATTGCAAGTTGATTTAAGGTGTGCCCCTAAATTTTCTGCTTGTGCTCCTAAAATTTTCAGTCAGGGGCTACAGCGCTCCTAGTAAAAAAAGTTAGTCTGGAGCCCTGTTTAAATATCGCGTTGTCCTAGAAAACTGTAATTCTGCGGTTGTTGGATTCTCGTCTGTGGAATGCACCACTTTCAGTATTTTGCCAATTAAATCGAGTACTTGACTATAATCGAGGAATCTTTACAGCCCTATACTGGTAACATAGTTTTATATTATTAGATCACAAAGAAATGCCTATTTTTATACAATTAAATATATTTTCTCAATAACATATCCAAAAAACATATTTGTGTGTGTGTGTGTGTGTGTGTGTGTGTGTGTGTGTGTGTAAGCATGCATTATTGAGTTAACATGGAAAGACTGGTTTGATTTAGTGCAGAAAACTGGTGCAAATCATGAAGTTTAAAGTAAAAGTGAGCCAATAAGTGGTCTTCTACTGGCTTCTGCTGGCCATTCTACTTATTAATGAAGTCTTTTCACATGTGCTTTTGGATTCATTCATATTTAGAGTAGACACTAAAAAAAATCACTTGTATAACAATAACTATTATAACACAATCATATTTTGTCAGTGTTTATCACTTCATTTGCACTGACACTTCACATAATTGCTAGTAATGTGGTAAATCATGGTAAATCACGCTAGAAACATGGTAAGTCATAGTAAATAATAGTAGAATCTGGTGTATCAAGGTAAATCATGTAAGAATCCTAGTAAATCATTCTAGAACGTGGTATATCATGCTAGAACATGGTAAATCATGGTAAACTATGCTAGAACAGGGTAAATCATGGTAAACCATGATAAATCATGATGAACTATGGTAAATCATTTTAGAATGTGGTATATCATGGTAAATCATGCTAGAACATGATCTTTTCCATCTATGATGTCAGTGGTTACATAAGCTTGCTAAATAAAACTTAATAACTTTTTATGCTTTTGTGCTTTAAGGCCTTAAAGGCCTTAATTGCTTGAACCCCGATAAATGCTGCTTGCAGCTTTAATTATTATTATTATTATTATTATTATTATTATTTTCCCCTAAAACGCATCGTGCAGACCAAACCGTAAGAGCTGGAACCTTGAAACTTGGCCAAATGGTAGTCCTCAATTTGGGGAGAACCTATAAAAGTATGAGCCCGATTGGCCCATAGGTGGCGCTATAGCAACCAAAAGCGCAAAACTGCTCATAACTACTAGACCGTATGACATAGACTCAAGTGTCTTATATCATTGGAAAGCTGGACGCCTGACGAACAAAACGTATATCTCCGATTTCATTTCCGCCATGATAGATTTTCCGCCATTTTGAATTTTGTCAAAAACCTACTTTTGCGAACTAGTCCTAGGTTTTTCGCCCGATCGGAACCAAACCAGTGCAGAAATGTTCTCTTGAGTCTGAATATCAAAAACTATCGAAAAAAAGTTGAAATTTCGATTAACGGACGCTAAGGGGCGCCAAAACGTATGTTGTGGGAGGGGCCTTTTTTACTAAAATGGCTATAACTCCAGAACTAAATGAGGTATCTTCACCAAACTTGGTACACATGTGTAAGAGGTCAATCTGAGGTCACAACAAAAAAACCGCGGCGATTGTCCACATGGTGGCGCTATAACATGAAAAAAACATAAAACAGGCTATAACCACCTGACCATTACTCCGATTAACTTGAAAATTGGTATGCAGTGTCTTGGTCCAAGGTGCCATGTATGTGTATGAGGACATTGGCGTATCTCAAAAAACATGGCCGCCATTGGCCAATGAAGTTTGAGCACCTATTAGACAAGGTTAACGGAGGCCGAACGGAACGAAACTAGATGGGCATGTTCGACTCAAGGCCCTAGAGGTCTGTAAGAATTTTGAAAGAAATCGGCCACTAGTTGGCGCTAACGAGTTTTACGGCTCTGTAATCACGTGGTGTTACAAATATCCACACAATATGCATATAATTTGATAGATCTCCTCATCCTGAACAACTTTGCCTCAAGAACCATTGCTGTCAATCAAACCGTTTATTAAATATTCGCAAACATATTAAAAACCTACTTTTGCGAACTAGTCCTAGGTTTTTCGCCCGATCTGAACCAGACCAGTCTAGGACAATTCTCTGGACTCTCTAGATCAAAAACTATCAAAAAAAAGTTGAACTTTTGCATTTGGATGGCTGTAATAGGGTCATTTATAAAATGGGCGTGGCAAAATACACTAAAAAGCCTATAAATCCTAAATGAAAACTCAGAACTTCACAAAAATTGGTGAGCATATGTGACATAACATCATTAACAAGCATGCCAAATTTTATGGAGATCGGACCA
This sequence comes from Abramis brama, assembly GCF_963993115.1. Lineage (NCBI taxonomy): Eukaryota > Metazoa > Chordata > Actinopteri > Cypriniformes > Leuciscidae > Abramis > Abramis brama. The sequence continues at coordinate 49,976,194 of NC_139965.1, read as the reverse complement.
TAGGTGGAGCTATAACTGTCAAAAAGCTTTAAAACCATATATTTCCTATGGTACATTGCCTGTATTGGCTGTAAATGGTCTTTTCCATCTATTATGTCAGTGGTTACATGCTTGCTAAATAAAACCTGATAACTTTTGATGCTTTATGTGCTTAAAAACCCTTAAAGGCCTTAATAGCTTGAACCCCGATAAATGCTGCTTGCAGCTTTAATTTTCACTGTTATGCTGACGATACTCAGCTCTATATTTCTTCACGCCCTGACGAAACTTACCAATGCACAAAATTAACGGAATGCATAGCTGATATAAAAAATTGGATGACAAGTAATTTCCTACTACTTAATTCAGAAAAAAACAGAGATTCTAATTATTGGACAAAAAACTTCCTCACGTAATAACCTAGAATACTGTCAAACACTTGATGGCTGCTCTGTCAAGTCTTCGTCGTCGGTTAGGAACCTGGGTGTGCTCTTTGATACCAATCTTTCATTTGAAAGTCACGTGTCTAGTATATGTAAAACCGCATTTTTTCCATCTTAAAAATATATCTAAATTACGTCATATGCTCTCATTGACACAAATGCAGAACAATTAGTTAATGCGTTCATGACATCAAGGCTAGATTATTGTAATGCTCTTATCCAGATCTGATGAAGGACCTGTGCCTGGACGCAACAACAACGACAACGCAGTCCTGAAGTGTCAACTAGTCTCTCCCCTATGAAGGCCTCCCTCCCCTCCCTTTACCTCTCTACAGATAAAGCGTTGTCGTGATAATTCCGGTTCGCATGGCTACGCGGAAGCGATAAAATTCTGTATTATACATTTTAAGGCCAGACAAGTAGTTTGTTGAGGGTTGGTTTGTAGGGAGGGACTACACGCCTGCGCACACATATATTAAAACGCGCATACCTATAGACTGAACTCATAATACGCATGTGCATGCCATCAGCGTTCTCACAGGTTCACATTTGTGCAGAGAGTTAAACTTAAAGAGAACTTATAAAGCCAAAACAATCTCTGTTACTTTCATTTCCTATTATCACTGTTAAGCCGCTTTGGAACAATCACCATGGTTTAAAGCGCTATATAAATGAAGATGACTTGACTTGACTTGACTAATAATCTTTTACATTGTAATCCTTTTAATTTTAATATTTTGCATGTTTGTGTGCTGCTGTGCATCCCTGTGTGTTTAATAAGCAGAATGTACACGCATTGTGGACCCACCTATAGGTGCACATTACTAACATGCTCTTTAAATAACAAACAAAAAAATTGCGCCATTGACTTTAGACCAGGTTTCAGTTGGTCAATGGCGCAGTCTATTTCTGTTGCCTCAAAATAGCAACGCGCCAACAATGCGCCAGAACACACCTCATTTTCAGACCAGCATGCCCATGGGAGCACAAATGGGCGCAAATGCATTTGCTATTTAAACAACATGGCACAGGACGTGAAAATTAGCCTAGAAATCTAGACGCACCCTAGCGGCAGCAAAATTTATTTTGCAGCCAGTGTAGTCTAGCAACTCTCCGTTGACTTTCGAGCTGGAAAAACCAAACTCTAGTCAGGCCAATCACATCGTGTATAGAGTAGGTGGGGAGGGCTTAACATAATGACGGTTCCCTGCTACTTGAAAACAAACAATGGCTGCTGCTGCTGGCGAACAGCGGTCTTTTGAATCGGCTTTGGCCGTGACTCTGGAGGACTTGGAGTTAAGCTTTTCTTTGAGAAAAGAACAAAGAACGGCACTTAAGTCATTCTTAAAAAAGGAAGATGTGTTTGTAGTTTTGCAGACCAGATACGGCAAAAGTTTAATCTATCAACTAACTCCGCTGGTGGGCAAACGCTCTGGCTGGTTGTAGCGCTATCCTATTGCGTGCAGAGGGAATTTGAAAGACAAACGTTTATCCCGCCCCTCGGATTGAGCCGTGCCAATGGTGAGTTGCCAGACCTAACATCTTGATGTAGGTCTGGCTTGCCAAGCTACGTGAAAATGATAACTGCGTAGGACTGAAACTAGCAAAAAACACTTGCATTGCGCTTGGAGCTGCATTGCGCCGGGTGTAAGATAGGGCCCTTAAAATCTTAATTTGAAAGATTTTTGCTGCCAAATGAGTACATTAAACTAACCTGTTTAATTTTTGATGCCAAAACTTTAAGTAAAACTGTAAGTAATGTTAAGTTATGATAACTTGATTTATTTATTAATGACAACATTGGGGTTTACAATGCAGGTGTTGGGGCATCTGAAGTCCTCTCAGGAGTTGGCGCCGTCTCTTCATAGGTGTTGGGCTTCTGAAGTCTTCATAAGAGGCTGGATCCAAATTGGAGCTGACATACTCTTTAGTTACCTCAATTTGGGCATCCCGAGTCGAGATAAAGCAGAAAAGCAAATAAATGATAATCACGTGCATTTGATCTCATATAACTGTTGTATAAGGTTATGAGATGCATTATGTGAATGCTTTGCTAAAGAGATGTGTCTTTAATCACATTTTAATCACAATTTAACTGGGAGAGTGTGTCTGAGCCCCTAACATTATCAGGAAGGCTATTCCAGAGTTTAGGAGCCAAATATGAAAAAATGCTCTCCCTCCTTTAATGGACTTAGATATTCTAGGTACTACCAGAAGCCCAGAGTTTTGTGATCTTAAAGAGCGTGATGGATTGTTGGGAGATAGAAGATTTGTTAAATACACGGGAGCTAAACCGTTTAGTGCAGGGTTCACCAATCTCGGTCCTGGAGGGCCGCTCTCCTGCAGAGTTTAGCTCCAACCAGCTCCAACACACCTGTTTGAAAGTTTCTAGTATGCCTATGAGACCTTGATTAGCTGGTTCAGGTGTGTTTAATTGGGGTTGGAGCTAAACTCTGCAGGACAGCGGCCCTTTAGGGCTTTATAGGTCAGTAGCAAGACTTTATAATTGATACAGAAACTTAATGATATGATATTTATGATAGATGATAAAATTGGTGTTATATTTTTTATTTTTTTTTAAAGATGTCTATCAATGTAAGCAAATATCATTTGGTAATTACCCGTCTTTCGAACATCTGGGTATTGTGTTAAAAGGTGCTCCACGGATTTTACTTATCACTATTTACAGGCCTCCAAAATACTCTTCAGCCTTTGCTGAAGACTTTACAGAACTGTTATCAATAATTTCCTCAGAGTTTGACAGTTTCACTATTGCTGGAGATTTTAACATTCACATAGATAATGCAGAAAATAATATGACAAAAGAAATCAATACTGTTTTAAAAACTTTTGATCTGATTCAACATGTACATGGGCCCACACACAATCGTGGACACACTCTAGATTTACTTATCAGTAAGGGTCTAAACATTTCATTGAATGATATTAAGGATGTCGCACTCTCTGATCATTACTGTATTTTCTTTGATTTATTGATCTCTCCTGCCATTGAAGTTAGATCTGTGTCTGTCAAGAAGAGATGCCTAAATGAGAACACTAGTGTACTATTTATGAAGGCCATATCCCTAAGACCGAGCATATCTGCTGACTCGGTTGATTCTCTCCTTGATTCTTTTAACTCAAAGGTTAAAAATGTAATTGATGATATTGCTCCTGTGAAAGTCAGGAAGAATGGTAAACAAAAAGCACCTTGGAGAAACTCAACAGCAGTGCAAATTATGAAAAGACAATGCAGAAAATCAGAGCGCATGTGGCGAAAGACAAAACTTATAATCCACTATAACATCTATAGAGACACCATTCGTGCTTTCAATATGGAACTAGGCAAAGCTAGACAGACTTTCTTCTCCAATATCATAAACAGAAACCTAAATAATACTCGAAATCTCTTCGCTACTGTCGACAGACTAACAAATCCCCCAAGCGAGATTCCCAGTGAAATGCTCTCCGACAGCAAGTGTAGTGAGTTTGCTACCTTTTTCTCTGAGAAAATCAATAATATTAGAAAGGTGATCAGCACATCCTTGAGTTGCGCTGGGGTCAGTCAGATCAGACTTCAACCTGAGAAAGTAGTTACTATGTCTGATTTTGAAGAAATTGATGGCAAAATTCTGAAAGAAACCGTTCAGCACCTTAAAACATCAACCTGCGCCCTTGACACACTTCCCACATCTTTTTTTAAAAGTGTGTTAGACTGTTTAGAAGCAGATCTCATAGAAGTGGTAAATGCCTCACTTTTCTATGGAAGTTTTCCAAACTCCCTTAAAACTGCTGTTGTCAAACCCCTCCTGAAAAAGAGCAATCTGGATAAGACTATATTAAGCAACTATAGACCGATCTCAAATCTTCCTTTCACAGGCAAAATCATTGAAAAAGTTGTCTTCAACCAGCTGAACAAATTCTTAAACTCAAATGGATACTTTGATAATTTTCAATCTGGCTTCCGATCGCATCACAGCACAGAGACAGCGCTCATTAAGATAATAAACGATATTCGCTTAAATACAGATTCAGGCAAATTATCAGTGCTGGTTCTACTCGACCTCAGTGCTGCATTTGACACTGTCGATCACAAAATACTTCTGGACAGGCTGGAAAACTGGGTGGGGTTTTCTGGGACAGTTCTAAAATGGTTCAGGTCATACTTAGATGGGAGAGGTTATTATGTGAGTATAGGTGACCATAAGTCTGAGTGGACGCCCATGACATGCGGAGTCCCTCAAGGCTCAATTCTTGCGCCACTCCTGTTCAACCTGTACATGCTCCCAATGAGCCAAATAATGAGAAAGAACCAAATCTCTTACCACAGCTATGCAGACGACACACAGATCTACTTAGCCCTATCGCCTAATGATTACAGCCCCATTGACTCTCTGCTTCAATGCATTGATGAAGTCAACAGCTGGATGTGCCAAAACTTTCTACAGTTAAACAAAGACAAAACTGAAATCATTGTGTTTGGAAACAAAGATGAAGTTCTCAAGGTGAACGCATACCTTCACTCTAAAGGTCAAACAACTAAAAATCAGGTCAAGAATCTTGGTGTGTCTTTAGAGTCAGACCTTAGTTTCAATAGTCATGTCAAAGCAATAACTAAATCAGCATACTATCATCTGAAAAATATTGCAAGAATTAGATGCTTTGTTTCCAATCAAGACTTAGAAAAACTAGTGCATGCTTTCATCACCAGCAGGGTGGATTATTGTAATGGACTCCTCACTGGCCTTCCCAAAAAGACCATAAGACATTTGCAGCTCATACAGAACGCTGCAGCCAGGATTCTTAGCAGAACCAGAAAATATGATCATATCACACCAGTCCTCAGGTCATTACACTGGCTGCCAGTTACTTATAGGATTGATTTTAAAGTATTATTACTAGTATATAAATCATTCAATGGCCTAGGACCTCAATACATTGCAGATATGCTCACGGAATACAAACCCAACAGATTACTCAGATCATTAGGATCACATCAGCTAGAAGTTCCAAGAGTTTACTCTAAGCAAGGAGAGTCTGCTTTTAGCTATTATGCCAGCCGCAGCTGGAACCAGCTTCCAGAGGAGATCAGATGTGCTCCTACATTAGTCACATTCAAATCCAGACTCAAAACACATCTGTTTAACTTTGCATTTAATGAATGAGCACTGTGTCACTGTTTGTCCGACTGTTTATACTGTGTCTTATTTTAGTCTTTATTCTAAACTGTTTTAATTATTTTTAGTTCTTTCTCGTTTCTTTATTTTAAACTGTTCTTTATTCTAAACTGTTTTAATTATTTTTAGTTCTTTCTTGTTTCTTTATTTTAAACTGTTTTGTATATTCTTATTTCTTCTGATTATTTTTAATAGTATGTAAAGCACTTTGAATTACCATTGTGTATGAAATGTGCTATATAAATAAACTTGCCTTGCCTTGCCTTGCCTTATATGAGCATATTTTCTTGACCTGGTAAGAACTCTAGCAGCTGCATTTTGGACTAATTGTAGCTTGTTTATCGAGGATGCAGGACAACCAGCTTGTAATACATTACAGTAATCCAGTCTAGAGGTCATGAATACATGAACTAACTTTTCTGCATCTGAAACAGATAGCATGTTCCATAGCTTAGCAATGCTTCTGAGGTGGAAGAAAGGCTGTTTTTGTAACATATAAAATATAATTTTAAGTTGCTACACCCAGGGCTTTTTTTAATATATTTATAGGTCTTTTTTATTTATTTATTTAATCTGATACGCTCAATAAACAAATAGTTTACATTAAAAATGTTTTATGTTTATTAGAGTAATATGCCATTTGTTTAGTAACATGCAAGTGCCAAACTCAGTCACTATTATGACACAAAGAGTTGCTATAGAGCGTTCCAAATCAGTCACTTACAAGGTTCTGTTTAATTTAGGATGCTTCTGAGAAGATAGCCTCTATATATAATATAGACAACAGCTCAGTGCTTGGGAACAGAGCTTGTTTTTCTTACAATAGCAGCAGATGGAAACACACACACCCTGACCGTGCCCTGGTTAATTGATAGAGTGTGTGTTGCATCTGTCCAAAGATGTGATTTTTTTTCTCCATGTGTTGCTCGTCGCCCCTCCATCTGTCAGGTTAACATGGTAATTACTTTCCTCTCTGAGATAAACTGTTTTGCAAAAATGAAACAAGATGACACTGTCCTGTATAAACCTGACACACATAAACATAAACCTGATTTTACGAGTAAGAGCTCAGTTTGTGATAAAGTCTTGTCTAAAATCAGCTTATTATGATTAAAGGATGAATGCACAGATAGATGCACATGAAATGTATTTATTAAAAAATATATATTATCAGTAAGTCATGGCAACATATGTTTTTCCATTACTTTAACTGATCAAAATAATTTAACCAATTTCTACTTTGTTTTTATACGAGATTCAACAAGACAATATATTTTTTTAAATGACGGTCAGCAACTGAAAACAAGTTGAATTAGATGTATGATTTTTTTTACAGTGTATTTATTTATCTCTCCAGCTAACAGAAATAATCTTTTGCTAACATTCCCATTAAGTTGTAAAAACACTTTAATGATAAATCCAAAATGTAACACTCAGGGGATCACAAGGAGGACTATACAGTGGGGAGAACAAATATGTGATACACTGCCGATTTTGCAGGTTTTCCCACTTACAAAGCATGTAGAAGTCTGTAATTTTTATCATAGGTACTCTTCAACTGTGAGTGACGGAAACAAAAATCCAGAAAATCACATTGTATGATTTTTAAGTAATTAATTTGCATTTTATTGCATGACATAAGTATTTGATACATCAGAAAAGCAGAACTTAATATTTGGTACAGAAACTTTTGTTTGCAATTACAGAGATCATACGTTTCCTGTAGTTCTTGACCAGGTTTGCACACACTGCAGCAGGGATTTTGTCCCAGTCCTCCATACAGACCTTCTCCAGATCCTTCAGGTTTTTCGGGGCTGTCGCTGGAAAATATGGACTTTCAGCTCCCTCCAAAGATTTTCTATTGGGTTTAGGTCTGGAGACTGGCTAGGCCACTCCAGGACCTTGAGATGCTTCTTACGGAGCCACTCCTTAGTTGCCCTGGCTGTGTGTTTCGGGTCGTTGTCATGCTGGAAGACCCAGCCATGACCCATCTTCAATGCTCTTACTGAGGGAAGGAGGTTGTTGGCCAAGATCTCGCGATACATGGCCCCATCCATCCTCCCCTCAATACGGTGCAGTCGTCCTGTCCCCTTTGCAGAAAAGCATCCCCAAAGAATGATGTTTCCACCTCCATGCTTCACGGTTGGGATGGTGTTCTTGGGGTTGTACTCATCCTTCTTCTTCCTCCAAACACGGCGAGTGGAGTTTAGACCAAAAAGCTCTATTTTTGTCTCATCAGACCACATGACCTTCTCCCATTCCTCCTCTGGATCATCCAGATGGTCATTGGCAAACTTCAGACAGGCCTGGACATGCGCTGGCTTGAGCAGTGGGACCTTGCGTGCGCTGCAGGATTTTAATCTATGACGGCATAGTGTGTTACTAATGGTTTTCTTTGAGACTGTGGTCCCAGCTCTCTTCAGGTCATTGACCAGGTCCTGCCGTGTAGTTCTGGGCTGATCCCTCACCTTCCTCATGATCATTGATGCCCCACGAGGTGAGATCTTGCATGGTGCCCCAGACCGAGGAAGATTAACCTTCATCTTGAACTTCTTTCATTTTCTAATAATTGCGCCAACAGTTGTTGCCTTCTCACCAAGCTGCTTGCCTATTGTCCTGTAGCCCATCCCAGCCTTGTGCAGGTCTACAATTTTATCCCTGATGTCCTTACACAGCTCTCTGGTCTTGGCCATTGTGGAGAGGTTGGAGTCTGTTTGATTGAGTGTGTGGACAGGTTTCTTATACAGGTAACGAGTTCAAACAGGTGGAGTTAATACAGGTAATGAGTGGAGAACAGGAGGGCTTCTTAAAGAAAAACTAACAGGTCTGTGAGAGCCGTAATTCTTACTGGTTGGTAGGTGATCAAATACTTATGTCATGCAATAAAATGCAAATTAATTATTTAAAAATCATACAATGTGATTTTCTGGATTTTTGTTTTAGATTCCGTCTCTCACAGTTGAAGTGTACCTATGATAAAAATTACAGCCCTCTACATGCTTCGTAAGTAGGAAAACCTGCAAAATCGGCAGTGTATCAAATACTTGTTCTCCCCACTGTATAGGAGGAATACAACCACATAAACTAAGACAACACTGAACACTGAACAAAGGGAACTAAGGGCTTAAATACACAGGGTAGATAATCAGGAGAACATGAAACAGGTGCTGATTAGAATAACTAAATCAGAAACTTACAAGGAACAAAAACAGGCATACGGAAGGCGCATCCTCGTGCTAACATAGTTTAACAAGTGGAGGGACAAGGCTCAGCCGAGGGTCCAGAAGTTCATGGGGTAGGAAGAGCGACAACTGACCAAGGAAGAGCCAGAGGGATGAGGGAGCCCAGTGGAGCCATAAGGACGATGGTTCCAGGTAGAGCCGAGGGGAAGAGGAGCCAAGGTGGAGCCGACTGGTCGATGGGCCGAGGTGAAGTGATGGGCTCAGTGGCCTGAGGCGGAGACAGGAGATCCAAATACCAAGGCAGAGCTGGAGACCAGAAGGCACAAGGAAGATCTAAACAGCAGAGTGGAGCCAACAGAGGAGGATCTGAGGGACTGAAGGGAGCCAGCGAAGGTGGAGCCGAGGAACTGGATGGCTTAGATCAGGGATGGGCAACTTTGGTAATGACCAGCATTTGCATGACCAGAGGGCCAGCATTTTTTTTGTCCTTTATAAGAAGGGGCCAGATTACTAATCAAAATCAGAGTACAATTAGTGCAATACGTTTTTAAAGATTGTATTAACAATAAATGTATGCAAAATGCAAGCAAATATAAGCATCTCAATTGCATTGTCTGTAAATTTTCAAACAAATTTACAATTTTGTAAATCCTATTTTTGATAAGTATCCTACAGAACATTCTCAACCCACCCTCAAAGAACATTTAAAAAGTGCTTAAATCCACATATTACCAGGAATAAAAATAATATAATAACATTATTTTTTAACAATAACTGAATATAAGAATATAACAATTCAGTGAATAAATTACTGTAAAATAAGAAACGTGTGGCCTCTCCTGGTGGTGCACAATTGACTCAGACTTCAGAGGGCCATATTTAAAGATATTGCGTGCCGCCAGTTGCCCATCCCTGGCTTAGATAGAGGAGGCAGGAGAGGGAGCTGGATGGTAACAGCGTAGAGGTAGAAGACTTGGAGCTGGGTGGGACCAGCTGCAACAGGAGACCTTGGGTTAGGGTTAGGGTTAGGTTAGGTTAGGTTAGGGTTAGGGTGGGTTAGGGTTAGGGTTATTTTGTTTTGTAATCCTTTATTTTGGTTCGGTGTTCTTTCATGGTATGGTGGTTGCAGTAAATCACACAACACAGGAGACTGGAACAAAATGATAAATACAAAAGGTAACATTCAGGAGATTGATCACAAGGAGAAATTTAGCACAAACTAATATGACACCAAACACTGAACAAAGGGAACTAAGGGCATAAATACACAGGATAGATAATCAACAGAACATGAAACGGGTGAAATAAATTAAATGAATCAGCGACAATAGAAACTAACTATGAACAAGAACACAGGCAAACAGGATCAAGGAAAACGAAACCAAAACACAGTGAGACTGAACAGAAAGGGGTGGAATTACAATCCCTCTTCTTGTATTATATAATGTTTTGGAAAACATAGTTTTCTTAACACTAGAACCGCCATGGGCTAAAATTTACCTAAAATGTTTTTTTTTCTTTTTTTTTCAAATGTACATAACAGATTTTCAGTAAAATAGCCTCCCAAACTCTCCCAGTCATTGACTTTTACTAAAATGTTATTTACAATCCTCAAATGTTAAAAAGTGTTTAGATAATACCAGATTAAAAACAGGGCATTTATACTTATAAGTGCCAGCAGGTCAAATTTACCTATATAATGCCTATATAATGAAATTTATTTTCATGCTGTCATTTTCACGCCTCTTATGTTTTAATGTTCTATGTTACTAGGCAAACACTTTCACCCACTGAGATAGCGGTAATCAGTTTTAGTAACAATGGATAAAATAAGTCAATTTATCGATGCCAAACAGGTATTAGAGACACTAAATGCCATGAGTGATGGTGAGTCTGATGGTGGGGAGATATCAGGGGTGAGTGATGCATCCTGGGTTGGCACAGCCTCTGACGGGTCATCTGTTGAACATAGTCGATGACTAAAAATATTAATTTCATCTAGACATTACTTTGTGAAGACAGTAGCATAATACAGTTACATAATACATTTTGTAGCCATATCAAAACGGTAGTCATGTGCATGGGTAAATTTTACCAGCTGGCTGTTTTAGGTATATAACGACCCCTGGTGGTTCTTTTTTGTACAAAGCTTGTTCACATTTTCTGGTCTTGGTGCCTTCAGAACAGCATTGATTTTATCTGAAGATTTGTGAAGGCCGACTTCATAAATTTTGTGTCCACAGTATTCAATTGAATCTTTAAAAAAAAATCACATTTGCTTTTGTTTGTTCATAATCAGCAAGTCTTTCAAGCCTTTCAATCAGCAAGCCTTTCAAGAACATCATTAAAATTTTCCAGGTGAGTATTATCGTCATGGACAGTGACTATAATACTTAATATAAAATATAAATAAATATAAAATAATCTAAATAGCATTGTGTGCCTGGGATGCTTTTTCGAAGATTCTTTCATTTCCATTTTTAAGTGTACCTGGGCAAGATTAATTTTTAAAAAGTGCAGCCCACCTGATAGGTGATGGAAAAATCTCCTCAATGTGAGGCAATAGATACTGGTCGGCCTACAAGTCAACACAGATTCTTACATCACCACTTTTATTGATAATTAGAAATATAGGTCTAGCCCAGTCAGTCCGGCTTACTTTAGACAATATTCATTGATCTTCTTGTCATTTTAGCTCAGCCTTCACATGTCACTCTCAATAGTAAGCCTTGATGCGTTTCCACATTCCAATTCCATCTTTGAAAACTTGTGCGGATTGCACTAGCACAAGGTTACTTTGGGGGTAATGGGTTCTATGGACTGCCAATCGTGATGAATGCTCCTTAGACATTCACGTCCAAATAAGGGTACTCCACGCTTCTTAAGAACATAAAGGTCCAAAATGTGCCTTTCATTTTCACATTTTACTCTGACCTTGAGTTTTCCCATAGATGCAATTTTCTTAACTGTGTAGGTCTTGAGCATTACCGAACTGTACTTCAGTTTGAGTTTGTCCAAATGGTCTTTGTAATCATTGTGTGATAATGAGCTGTCATTATCACACAAGGATTACAAAGACCATTGACCAACTGATCCTGTGTCAAGTTCCTTCTACAATTTTACCCCTTCAATTGTAGGACTCACCCAGATCATTTTTTGGTCTGTCTCTTAAAGAGAATGCAGCTCTATGAATGTACACCTGCTGTATCATAGTTTTGAGATTATGATTCATCCAGGTAATTGCTTTTGCTTTGCTTTTCTTCATGTGTCCTTTTCTGTGACATTGTCTGCACTCTTTCTCTTTAAATCAGCATTCAGTAGGTGTCACGGTTCATGGGTTCACTGACTCGCCCTCGCTATGTGTGTGCGTTTTTGTGTGTATGGGCGGGGTTCATCAGCGCGGCTGATTAGCGCGGCTGATGAGCTGATCAGCGCCAGCTGTTTCGAATGTGGAGTCCTATTTATTGTCTGTTACCTCGTCCTGTCTTTGTCAGATCGTTGTTTGAGGCTCTCCAGGGATATTCTCACCGCTCACCGTCCTGTCTCCTGTGTTCTCAGTCCTGGTTCCTGTGGAGTTTGTTTCCCGAGTTTCCTTGTGGATTTGCTGTTTTTCCAGTGACTACTTGACTACTTGCCCATTGCGTCCCTGCGTTACCGAGCCCGGATTCTACATCTGCCCACCTCGACTCTGAACAGCATCTCTTCTTTCTGTTTTCCTCAATAAACTCATTACTGTCCACTCGCATTTGGATCCTTCTGACTTTTTCCTTTAGAGTTATGACAGAAAGATCTGACCAAGCAATGGATTCAGCGAGTTCGCCTGGACTAGAGGAAATTCTCGCGAACAACCGTGCCCGAATGGATCGGCAGGACAAACACATAGTCTAGGGTGACCATATGTTCTCTTTTTCCAGGACATGTCCGGCCGGGATTTCAAGATCGCCCAAAATATCCGTGATTCGGCTTTTGCTTTCTCGTCGCCATTCATTTTGTTTATGCACACCTTTTGATTCAATAGGACTGAATTAATTCCGATTGGTGAATGTGAATGTAGTGTTTACATGAACGCTAAACAAGTGATCGGTTGATGTGCGTTTTAGCATTGCTAAGAAAATTCCTGTGTTTTCGTCTCGATCGGGATCCGTGTGAAGCAGAATGCATGACCTGCAAAGCTGGCACGTATGTGTCAGTGTCAAATAATGTAATAATGTAAACATAATGAATGGTGACTGTAGAAAGCAAAAGCAGAATCCCGGGCATTTTGGGCGATCTCGAAATCCTGGCCAGACATGTCCTGGTTAAACAGGACGTATGGTCACCCTAACATAGTCACCACTGGTCTGTCTAATCTCTGCAGAACCTTTTTGACCAAGTGTTCCATTTTCTTCTCTCTCCAGCCGGTGACCTTCGCTTCTAAGCAGTCTAAAGTGGCATTGGTGATGACTTTGTTTTCTGGACGCACGACTCTGTGGGGAACGGGGGTGTGGGAGAACCAACATCCCTGCTGTTCCTCGTTCCACGCACTCGGGGAGGAGATGAGACGGGTTTTCGACCACGGGGTTGCGGGTCGCGAGGCAGCCCGTCAACTCGCCGACCTTCGTCAAAACAACAGAACCGTCTCCGATTACTCGCATTCCGGACTCTAGGACTGCAGATGGAACGAGGAGGCGCAATGGGACATGTTCCTGCATGGGTTGGCTGACCGTGTTCAACGGGAAATCTACACACTGGAACTACCCAGAAGTCTCGACGGACTGATCGAATTGGCCTTGCGCGTCGATACGCGTCTACAGCAAAGGGAGAACCGATCACACCAGGCTCTGGTACACGAGTTCCCTGAGTATTCCAGCTCCAGGAGTGTGAACACAGTCAGCCCACCGATCGATCCAGAACCCATGCAGGTAGGTCGAGAAGAGAGGGAACGTCGGAGAGCGAGGTGATTTTGCTTCTACTGCGGCGAGGCCGGTTACTTTCTTGTGACCTGTCCATTAAAAGACCAAGCCCGGCGGTAGAACGGAGGTTACTGTCGGGCGGGCTTTCCATGACCAAATCCTCGTCTACCACTCACCTCCCGGTAAGACTGCAATGGGCAGACCGTTTCCACAGCTGCCAGGCGCTGGTGGATTCGGGAGCTGAGGGCAACTTGATGGACTTTTCTTTGGCCCGAAGACTTCAAATCCCCATCACATCCATGGAACACGTCATCTCCGTCAACGCACTCAATGGACAAGAACTTCCGGATATCAGTCACTCATCACCCTCACTACCTCCGGCAACTCGGCCTGGAGTGTTCAGTAGTATGCCTCATGTCTCTTGTCTGCCTGTTCGTCTGTCTCTCGTTCTGTGTTGCAGGAGGAACCAGTGAACCTGTCAAAGGAACCTGAAGGAAGTGTTCAGTAAGTCCCGGGCTGCTTGTCTCCCTCTGCACCGTCCCTATGACTGTGCCATAGATTTACTGCCAGGTACGTCTCCACCTAAGGGCAAATTATATTCACTTTCTGTTCCAGAAAGGGAGGTCATGGAGAAATATATTTCTGATTCTCTGGCAGCCAGGATCATTTGTCCTTCTTCGTCTCCCGCGGGTGTGGGGTTCTTTTTCGTGGTGAAGAAGGATGGCTCTCTGCGACCATGCATTGACTACTGAGGGCTGAATAACATTATGGTAAAGAATACTTAACCTTTGCCACTAATGTCTTCAGCCTTCGAGCAGTTGCAGGGAGCATCTCTTTTCACGAAACTGGACTTGCGCAACGCTTATCATTTGGTCCGCATAAGAAGGGAGGATGAGTGGAAAACGGCGTTTTATACCCCCAGGGGGCATTTTGAATATCTGGTTATGCCTTTCGGCCTGTCCAATTCCCCCGCCATTTTCCAAGCACTCGTCAATGATGTGTTGAGAGACATGGTCGACCAGTTCATATATGTCTACCTGGATTACATATTGATATTTCCTTCTTCTCTCCAGGAACACGTTCAAAACGTTAGGCGAGTGCTCCAGAGGTTGCTCGAGAATGGGCTTTTTGTCAAGGTGGAGAAGTGCGTGTTTCATGCACAGTCAATCCCGTTTTTGGGGTACATCGTCTCGTCTGAGGGAGTGCGCATGGATCCTGACAAGGTTAAGGCTGTGGTTGATTGGCCAATTCCAGATTCCCGTAAGGCCCTGCAGAGGTTCTTGGGATTCACCAATTTTTACCGACGTTTTATTCATAATTTCAGCCAACTAGCCGCTCCTCTGACCGCCTTGACCTCCACCGGAACGACGTTCAGGTGGTCTAATGCTGCGGAAGCGGCATTTACCAACCTCAAGAGCCACTTTGTTTAAGCTCCCATTCTCGTAGCTCCTGATCCTTCACGTCAGTTTGTGGTGGAGGTCGACGCATCAGAGGTGGGGGTAGGCGCAGTACTTTCCCAGCGGTCTTCTGCGGACGACAAGATGCACCCTTGCGCGTATTTTTCTCATCGCTTATCGTCTGCTGAACGTAATTACGATATTGGTAACAGAGAGTTGTTGGCAGTCAAGTTAGCATTGGAAGAATGGCGCCACTGGTTAGAGTGAGCGGGGGAACCTTTCATAAGAACCTTGAATACATCAGGTCCGCCAAACGACTGAACTCCAGGCAGGCTCGTGGACACTTTTTTTTCGGTCGTTTTGACTTTTCTCTCTCGTACCTCCGGGTTCCAAAAACATCAAACCCGACGCGTTGTCTCATATTTTTGATCACTCCGAATGCCCATCTACTCCTGAGTGCATTCTACCTGAGAGCCTTATTGTCTCTACACTCACATGGGAGGTCGAAGGTCCGCACGGCCTTAGAAGGGGTAACGCCTCCGCCCGATTGCCCACCGGGTCGGTAATTCGTGCCGGAGGAAGTCTGGTCCGATGTTATCAGATGGGGTCATGGTTCCAATGTGGCTTGTCATCCAGGAGTTAGTCGTACCAGATTTTTGGTCAAGCAACGATTCTGGTGGCACATTTTATTCCCTTACCCAAATTACCCTCAGCTAAGGAGACAGCGGTTACTGTCGTAGATCACGTCTTTCGCATTCATGGCCTCCCGACAGATGTGGTTTCTGACAGGGGGCCCCAGTTTATATCTAAATTTTGGAGAGAGTTTTGTCGGTTGCTGGGGGCGAGTGTTAGTCTGTCTTCTGGGTTCCATCCTCAGACTAACGGTCAAGCTGAGCGAGCCAACCAAGATTTAGAAAGAGTATTACGATGTCTGCAGTCTCAGAATCCTTCCTCCTGGAGCCAGCTAATCTCTTGGGTTGAGTACGCTCATAACTCGTTACCAGTTTCATCCACGGGCCTCTCTCCGTTTGAGTGTAGTCTAGGTTACCAGCCACCTATTTTTCCTAGTCTGAAATCCGAATTCGTGGTTCCCTCTGCTCACGCCTTCGTTCAGAGGTGTCGTCACACATGGAGAAGAGCCCGTGAGACTCTACTTCAGGTGGGAGCGCGCACCAAGGCTCAGGCCAATCGCCACTGGCTGAAGCCTCCCGTATACGTCGTTGGTCAAAAAGTGTGGCTTTCTTCCAAGAACATTCCTCTTCGCTCCGTTAGCAATAAACTGGCCCCCAAATTTATCGGCCCGTTCTCTGTCACTAAGATCCTTAGCCCAGTGGCAGTCCGCCTCAAACTCCCCCCTGCGTACAGGAGAATTCATTCCGTTTTTAATGTTTCCAAATTAAAACCCGTGTTTCATTCTCACATTAATCCGCCTGCCCCGGTTCCCCCCCGCCGCGCCTCGTAGATGGGGAACCAGCTTATTCGGTTTGTCGTATTCTGGACGCGAGACGGAGGGGACGCGGATTTCAGTATTTGGTGGACTTGGAAGGTTACGGTCCGGAGGAGAGAAGTTGGGTCCCTGCTAGGGACGTCCTGGATCACTCCCTTAGTGATGATTACAATCAACGGTTAAGTTCTCCTGGGAGCGCCAGGAGGCGCTCCTAGGAGGGGGGGGGGGTACTGTCACGGTTCATGGGTTCACTGACTCACCCTCGCTATGTGTGTGCGTGTTTGTTTCCCGAGTTTCCTTGTGGATTTGCTGCTTTTCCAGTGACTACTTCTGCCCATTGCGTCCCTGCGTTACCGAGCCCGGATTCTACATCTGCCCACCTCGACTCTGACCAGCATCTCTTCTTTCTGTTTTCCTCAATAAACTCATTACTGTTCACTCGCATTTGGATCATTCTGACTTTTTCCTTTAGAGTTATGACAGTAGGGTCATGTGACTTTTTGCCACATCTGAAACATACCAAACATTTTTTTCATTTTGTTTTGTTGCAAATTTGTTTACATGACATTCAGCTGTCACCCTCATTTGCAGGCTGTTTCGCGTTTGTTCTCCACGGTGACCGGGAGAGGACATGTTCGATTAGCCTCGATATATTAACTGGTGGGAATGTGATAATAAGTGGTGGCCACAAGATAATTTTGAGGTAAGACATCCTTATGTCGTGGCCCCGCGATGTAAAGTCGTGGCCTCGAGATCTTATGTTGAGGGAACGACATATTCTTCTGGTGGCCACAACTTCTTTACGTTGAGGGAACAATATCTATTTATCATGGTCACGAGTTAAATGCGTAAACAACCTGTGCGACTATAGCAACCTGAAATAATCAGAAATGAATAGGCCTATAATAATATTTAGTTTTAGTTTTATTTCACAAAATAAGGGCGGAATTATGAAATTAATATATTATAGCCTAATATATTGTGCGTGATGTTGCCTATGACAACATTCAAATGAAGTTTGTTATTATCAATAAATTCTAAAAGAATAAGAACATAAAATAATATAGGCCTACAAAAAAACATTATACTGTATATATATATATATATATATATATATATATATATACAGATGTGGCCTTTAAAAACGCGCGTTTTCTCCCGCGGCATTCGGCAATTCGTCTCGCAGAGTCTCGCAGAATACTTAAAAAATCCCTTAATGTGTTTCGCTTCACAGAATATCCACCAGGTGGCGCATAAAAAACAACTTTACATTAGATTTTTTTTATTTTACTTCACATTACGTCATGATTGTGAGAAAACGTCCACAATAAAATATAAATTATAAATAGTAATAGACACAAATATTTACAGTAGGCTACTGTATTATACAGACATTTGAAAATATTTGTAAATGCAAAAGGTTCATCAAAGTTGTCTTAAGACAAGAAGGGGTATTGGACAATGTTTACGAATTTTTATATGCTTTGTCATTGCTGTGGTTTCCAGGAGATGAGTGCATGCAGAATATTTAACATTGCTTTTATTAAAACAGCAAAGTGACGTTCTTGCCAGCGCATAACTTTTTTGTACAACTATTAAGATGATTGTGCGTGCAATGCGCATTTATATAAGTGCAACAGAGAATTTAGTGTGAGCATAATACACGTGACTCTGCCTGTAAAAACCCAGCAGTATTTTTTTATATATACACAAAATCATCCTAACATAATGAAAGGCTTAAATAATGCGACTTACCCAGATTCTTAATTCGTGCAGATATTTCTTGTGTGATTGTTCTTGTGCAGATATTTCTTGTGAGGTAATGTTGCAGCACAACGCGTAGCATTTATATTTTGGGCGCATCTGATTTGCCATTACATTATTAATAAATATTTTAATTGAACTGTCTTAATGCATTAAGCATAAAGATTTTTCCACGTTAGTCTCAGAATGTCCGGGGTTGGTTTGAGGTCTTGCCGACAGTTTGTAAATCTTTTAAATATTCATATTCACAAATTCCATATAAAGGGTGATCAACAGTTATGACTTCTAAAATAAAATAAAAATGACCAGATAAGAGGTATCTGATTGACAGTTTGACAGATGTTGTTTTAAAAAATAATTACAACATTATGGGGAAGTGGTATTAAATATTTGGTAACACATAATACAATTATTTTAATTACGCATTTTGATCAGTGTTGCTTTTACAAAATATTCCCTGTTTTTTATATAATTAATTTAACCTGAGATGTGCTATATATCGCTTTTTTATCATTCTTTGTGTTGTCGAATTTTGACACAGTTTCATTATTTGTTCATAATAATTTGATTCATAATTATGTAATTTTTTTCTAAAAGTAGCAATATTCTAAAGAGATACAAAGACAGTGTACCCACCAGATTTCGTCATTTTGTACCCACCACTTTTAACTTCCGTTGACCGTTTTCAGTGGTTATGAGGAGCAATATGAGAGAAAAATTTGGTAATCATTGTCTGACACAACAAAAAAACATTATAATATTCATTTTATTTTGATTTTCGTGTTCGCATTTATGAGGGAAAAAACAACGTGTCAGTTCTCGGTTACGGACGTGAGCGCTCTGAAAGCGGCACTAAAAGACTGCTTAAAAAATTTCACAGAGACCTCAAACAGAACAGCTGCCTTTCTTTAAATTGAATTTCGTTTTGTATTAATTATATCTTAATTTTAATCAATGTTTCGTGAACCAATTGCCTGGATTTAAGAAGTAGTAAATATAGCAGACAATCACGACATTGGAGGCGCCGGCGAGTGAACTGGAGTTCGTCTCATAAATGAACCGAAACTCAGCATATAATGCACATTCACAGCGTAGTTAGACTAATGAACTAATGAAATTAATGCTCCTCGACAGGTAGAGAAACAAGCCGATCGACTTACAAATCGATGGCACAAACAGGGAGCGAGACCCAAAGGCACTCGAGACATCAGATTGTCACGAGCAACACATATTGCCGCAGTAGCATCCTCTACCCCAGATACAGCTCTGACAAGGATTGCAAACACTGGTCTACTACCACCGCCTATACATCTTGAGAACAGATTTGAAGTACTAAGGAATGTAAATGAGGAATCCCCAAATGTGATGAATGTGATCGAACACAGACTGAATGGGCCAGTAGCTAACACTGATGCTAACTGGCGCTCAAGGTCGAGCAGACAGCGGCACTCAGCTCAGAGCGCAGCCGAGCCCAGGACTCTGATAGTGGGGGACTCCATAATCAGAAACATTAGCGGCAGGGATACAACTACGTGCTGCCTTCCACAAGCAACAACTTCTGATATAAACAGGGAACTTCAGAACATTCTGATGAAACATAAGACTGCAAATCGACTCATCATTCATGTGGGGAAGAATGATATTCATAAAGAGCAGTCAGAACTCCTTAAGAAGGATTTCAATGAACTTTTTGAAACACTTAAAAGACTGAAAGTCCAAACATTCATCAGTGGACCTCTCCCAGCAAGAGGAACAAACAGGTTTTCACGGTTACTTGGGCTTAATACGTGGCTGCAAAAAACCTGCAATATAAAAGCAGTGAACTTCATTGACAATTTCAATCTTTTCTGGAGTCAGAGACAACTGTTTCATCGGGATGGCCATCACCCAAACAAACTTGGTTCAAGAGTGTTAAAGGACAATATCTACTTCTCCCTCAATCATCCTTCTGCAGTGTGTGCCAATCCACTCAATCTGAACGGCACACACACACCTGGATACAGTATGAATGACCACGGGACTTCACTTCAGCGGCAAAATGGACATGATAACACCACTCCACCACAACAACCTCTGCTCACGGACACAATCTCAGCTGAGCCCTGCCCACAGAGCTCACCACAGACAGACATATCAGAACTGCTTGAAGATTCAACACCCAAGGACGACTTCCTGGAAAACAGCCAGGGAAGCCAGGACAGCATATCACAGCCTCCGATAACACCAGAGCAACAGCCCCTTTCACCAGACACGTTAACCCTCTCCCCAGCATCGCCACTTCTGTGCTTCTCACAGAAAATGGAAGAACTGGTGCATGCTGGAACCAGACTATCCCACTCTTTTGCTGCAAGCCCCCAGATACCAACCAAAAAAAGACAGGCACCATTACCACCAAAGCCTGCGGGCCCAGCTCGCCCTCCCCCTCCTCCTATGAGAGCTCTTCGGCCTCTGCCACAACGCCAGGGCCCACACCCTCCTCCATCTGCTCGAGGTGAACCAAAAACAACTGATACCAGCTCTCAGTGATATGTGTCGGGTCCCCGTTTTGATAACAGTAACTTTCTCAAATGTTTACAGAACAAGCGGGAACCCAGTGTGCCTGTATCTTTCTCTATTGCTGTTCTATTACAAGATAGAAAGTCTAAGGCCTTCAATAGCCGTACAGCAAACCTAACTAATCTGGTGCCTATTACACGTCAAACTAATATTGCTGTGGGGAAAAGTAAGTCTGTTAAGTTAGCACTCTTTAACATCCGCTCACTTAAAAATAAATCACTTCTAGTCAACGACTTAATAACCACAAACAACCTGGATTTTATGCTTCTAAATGAAACCTGGCTAGAAGACAGCTGCAGTGCAACAATCCTCAATGAAGCAGCCCCTCCTAACTTTACTTTTATGAGTGTCTGCAGAGCTGTTAAGAGAGGTGGGGGTCTAGCTGCCCTTTTTAAAGATATCTATCAATGTAAGCAAATATCATTTGGGAATTACTTGTCTTTTGAATATCTGGGTATTGTGTTAAAAGGTGCTCCACGCATTTTACTTTTCATTATTTACAGGCCTCCGAAATACTCTCCAGCCTTTCCTGAGGACTTTACAGAACTATTATCAACAATTACATCAGAGTTTGACTGTTTTGCCATTGCTGGAGATTTTAACATCCACATCGATAGTGCAGAAAACAACATGGCTAAAGAAATCAAAAGTGTTTTAAAAACTTTTGATCTGACTCAGCATGTACATGGACCCACACACAATCGTGGACACACTCTAGATTTACTTATCAGTAAGGGTCTAAACATTTCATCGATTGTTATTAAGGATGTAGCACTGTCTGATCATTTCTGTATTTTCTTTGATATATTGATCTCTCCTGCCATTGAAGCTAAATCTGTGTCTGTCAAGAAGAGATGCTTAAATGAGAACACTAGTGTACTATTTATGAAGGCTATATCCTTAACACCAAGCATATCTGCTGACTCTGTTGATTTTCTCCTTGATTCTTTTAACTCAAAAGTTAAAACTGTAATTGATGATATTGCTCCTGTGAAAGTCAGGAAGAAGAATGGCAGACAAAAAGCACCTTGGAGAAACTCAACAGCAGTGCAAAATATGAAAAGACAATGCAGAAAAGTAGAGTGCATGTGGCGGAAGACAAAACTTGTAGTCCATTATAACATCTACAAAGACAGCATCCATGCTTTTAATATGGAACTAGGCAAAGCTAGACAGACTTTCTTCTCAAATATTATAAACAGTAATTTAAACAACACACGCACTCTTTTTGCTACTGTAGAGAGACTGACAAACCCCCCAAGCCAGATTCCCAGTGAAATGCTCTCAGACAACAAGTGCAGTGAGTTTGCTTCTTTCTTCTCTGAGAAAATCAATAATATCAGAAAGGTGATCAGCACATCCTTGAGTTGCCCTGGGGTCAGACAGATCAAACCGCCTGAGAAAGTAGTTACTATGTCTGATTTCAAAGAAATTGATGGCAAAATTTTGGAAGAAACCGTACAGCACCTTAAAACATCAACCAGCGTTCTTGACACACTTCCCGCTTAATTTTTCAAAAGTGTGTTAAACAGTTTAGAAGCAGATCTTCTAGAAGTGGTAAATGCCTCACTTCTCTATGGGAGTTTTCCAAACTCCCTGAAAACTGCAGTTGTCAAGCCCCTCCTGAAAAAGAGCAATCTGGATAAGACCATATTAAGCCGATCTCAAATCTTCCTTTCATAAGCAAGATCATTGAAAAAGTTGACTTCAATCAGCTGAACAAATTCTTATGCTCGAATGGATACTTTGACAATTTTCAATCTGGTTTCCGACCACAGAGACAGCGCTCATAAAGATAATAAACGATATTCGCTTAAATACTGATTCAGGCAAAATATCAGTGCTGGTACTACTCGACCTCAGTGCTGCATTTGACACTGTCGATCATAACATACTTCTTGACAGGCTGGAAAACTGGGTGGGGCTTTCTGTGATAGTCCTAAAATGGTTCAGGTCATACTTAGATGGGAGAGGTTATTATGTGAGTATAGGAGATCATAAGTCTGAGTGGACATCCATGACATGCGGAGTCCCTCAAGGCTCAATTCTTGCGCCACTCCTGTTCAACCTGTATATGCTCCCAATGAGCCAAATAATGAGAAAGAACCAAATTGCTTACCACAGCTATGCAGACGACACACAGATTTACTTAGCCCTATCGCCTAACGATTACAGCCCCATTGACTCCCTGTGCCAATGCATTGACGAAGTCAACAGTTGGATGTGTCAAAACTTTCTTCAGTTAAACAAAGATAAAACTGAAGTCATTGCGTTTGGAAACAAAGATGAAGTTCTCAAGGTGAACGCATACCTTCACTCTAGGGGTCAAACAACTAAACATCAAGTCAGGAATCTTGGTGTGACACTAGAGTCAGACCTTAGTTTCAGTAGTCATGTCAAAGCAATAACTAAATCAGCATACTATCATCTGAAAAATATTGCAAGAATTAGATGCTTTGTTTCCAGACAAGACTTAGAGAAACTTGTGCATGCTTTCATCACCAGCAGGGTGGATTACTGTAATGGACTCCTCACTGGCCTTCCCAAAAAGACCATAAGACAGTTGCAGCTCATACAGAACGCTGCCGCCAGGATTCTGAGCAGAACCAGAAAATATGAACACATCACACCAGTCCTCAGGTCTTTACACTGGCTCCCAGTTAAATTTAGGATTGATTTTAAAGTATTATTACTGGTATATAAATCATTCAATGGCCTAGGACCTCAATACATTGCAGATATGCTCACTGAATATAAACCCAACAGATCACTCAGATCACTAGGATCATATCAGCTAGAAATACCAAGGGTTCACTCTAAGCATGGCGAGTCCGCTTTTAGCTATTATGCCAGCCGCAGCTGGAACCAGCTTCCAGAGGAGATCAGACGTGCTCCTACTGTAGTCACTTTCAAATCCAGACTCAAAACACATCTGTTTAGCTATGCATTTAATGAATGAGCACCGTGCCACTGCTCGTCCGACTATCTGTACTGTACTGTATTTTATTTTTTTATTTTTCTAAACTGTTTTAATTATTCTTATTTCTTTTTATTATTTATAATTATTATTTATAATTTCTTCTATGTAAAGCACTTTGAATTGCCATTGTGTATGAAATGTGCTATATAAATAAACTTGCCTTGCCTAGACACATTTAGACGCATTCATAATCATTACTTTTACCGGTTCTTTGTGGCAAGCTTTATGCGTGCGGTCGTGCGCTTGAGTGCGGCTATATTATAGTAAACGCTCATTACTTAATACAAAGCATAAGCCTCTTACTGGCATGCAATCTAATCTACTAGGCTACAATGTCAGTTGGTTATATCAACATATGTCAAATTAAGTTACGCGATATCAACAAATGAAGTTATAAACATTAATTTGAAATAACTTAAAGCGTATGTATAGTAGATTTGCTTAAATAGCATTTAAACAAAGGAACTGCAAGGGATTAAAACCCCGCCCACGCGCTGGTGAAAACAGGAAAAAACGGTTTTCTTTTGATTCCCTGAGAGGAGATCGATTAGCATTGGGGGTTGACAAAGAATCAGCAGACCTGGGGGGTGGGTGTTTTGTAATTTATTGACTCTGTGTCAATTGGTAGCAGCTAAAACAAGCAGCTAAAACAAAGACTGTGCAATTAATTACATTTTGGAAATAACTTCCTTCATGTCGTTTTATTTATACACTGTAAAAACATTTTTTTTTAAATTTGTAAGTAAAGTATTAAATATGTTTTACAAACAATTGGTTTACAAACTCTTGGAGGTTTGTGGTTACCATCATTCAGAAGAGTGGTGCTTGTGTTTAGACTTGTGTTTTACGTGATTAAATCAGGAAGATTACATTGGTTTCTGTCCACACGGAGACGCATTTAAGACGATTTAATCAGGAAATGGAGGCACCGGCGCGATATAACTTGCATTGCTCGTGAACTGAGCTCGTCTCATAAATGAACCGAAACTCAGAAATGTATCTAGAAAGCTTGAAATGTCCACTTTTAAACAAAACAATTCAAAACGAAAAGAAACAGACAACTCTCTTATGTAATCCGTATGAAGTGTGCATTTCTCTCTATAGGCACGTTCACAATATCTGCGAAGATGACGAGTCAGCATTGTCAACATCTTTGACTGACACATAAAACACTAGCTTATTAATAAACAATTAAAATGTCTCCTTGCTATATTTGACACATGATTACTTTTGCCGGTTCTTTGTGGCAAGCTTTATGCATCCGCTAACTATCGAATATCGTGACTCATATTTTGTACCAGACCATTTATGGTTGTTCATATTGTTCAACAAAGTTCTTGATAAAAAAAAGAAAAGAAAAAAAGAAGCTACTGTGCCTAATATTATTGTTGTATACAGCGCGCAAGGTTTATGCGCATGCTTTAAGTCTTCTTCTCCGTTTTTAGTGTATGTCTGTGGCAGAATTACAGCGCCTGGTCTGGTATGTATACTAGGCTACATCGTTTTGAGTCGGTTTCAGTGGTTTCGTGTGTACGCAGATATTTCTTGAGACGACGCCATGTTTACGGAATTTTTTTTTTGAACGGGAAAAAAAAAATATCGGATAGGGAAAGCTCTGGCTTCGTGTGGATTGTGGCCTCAGTGTAGGTCAACAAAATGCAAAAAATAAAATAAAAAAATAGTATATTTATAACCATCGCTAAACGTGAATAAGAATTTAAAAAGTAATGCCGTTTTTTATGTTTTTATGCACTTTTAGTTTTGTTGCAATTTCACCAAAAGCTTATAATTAGTAAATACACACAACACGCTAAACTTATATTCTTTATATGTTAAAAATGTTGTAAAAAAAATACGTATTATTCTTATATAATAAGAATAACAATATGATACATTTATTGCGCTCAAAATTATTTAGATATGGAAAGAGGAATTCTTCTCAACTACCACCAATAAAGTTTTAAAATTCTTCTTTAGAAAATATTATATTTTGATGATTCTGCGCAAGTTCAGCAGACAGTGAGGTTCAGGTTTGTTCCGATCAGAGCTCGTGAGTGGAGAGCGCATTTCTGAATATTCCGCTCCACTCGTTCCTTCCGCAGGGTCCCTCGCTCAACACAGATGTCCTGTTGCCTGGTTCGAAAATATGTGGAATAAGGGCTGCTTCCGACTAAAAGTTTTTTTTTTTCTAGTCGACTAGTAGGCTAGTTGTTCATTTAAGTAATTCGTGGACAAATCGCCCCTTTATATTAATTTAATTAGCCTACTTATATAGCCTACAGGATAATGAGCGTTTACGTAATATAGCCGCACTCAAGCGCACGACCGCACACATAAAGCTTGCCACAAAGAACCGGTAAAAGTAATGATTATGAATGCGTCTAAATGTGTCTAAATACGCTGTGAATGTGAATGTGCATTATACGCTGAGTTTCGGTTCATTTATGAGACGAACTCCAGTTCACTCGCCGGCGCCTCCAATGTCGTGATTGTCTGCTATATTTACTTCGTAAATCCAGGCAATTGGTTTATGAAACATTGATTAAAATTAAGATATAATTAATACAAAACGAAATTCAATTTAAAGAAAGGCAGCTGTTCTGTTTGAGGTCTCTGTGAAAGTTTTAAAGCAGTCTTTTAGTGCCGCTTTCAGAGCGCTCACGTCCGTAACCGAGAACTGACACGTTGTTTTTTCCCTCATAAATGCGAACACGAAAAATAAAATAAAATGAATATTATAATGGTTTTTTTTGTTGGGTCAGACAATGATTACCAAATTTCTCTCTCATATTGCTCCTCATAACCACTGAAAACGGTCAAAAAAATCGAACCAAAAGTCAAATTAATATGGACGGAAGTTAAAAGTGGTGGGTACAAAATGACTCATGACGAAATCTGGTGGGTGCATACCCACCGTCCCCACCGAAATCGACGCCTATAAGGGAAACATGATAATATAAAAAGTACTGTACAGTAATGCAGAAAAGCGCATTACAACCATGTTAAAGCTATTTAAAACGTTAAGATGCAAAAAGGAACTAAATGTAAAATTAGATAATGATATTGCGCAAATGCTCTCGGTCTCTTCAAAGGTCTTCGCAAATTATTGTGTTATAAGACTCACTTATCATACATCAGAATCAGAATCAGAATGAGCTTTATTCGCCAAGTGTGCACAAACACACAAGGAATTTTTTGTGGTTTTTACAGGAGCTCTTGGTACATACATACATATATGACATTAGAACAGGCATTTAAATGGGAACATAAATAAATAAACAATAATAATAGTTTTAGTATACATCTGAAACACAAGACTTATGTACAGATTTGTGCATTGTGTGTACAGCTCTATAAATAAAATTTGTATATGTATTTACACAAAAAAAACAAAACAACCTCTTCTCTCTCAAGTACTGAATGAATTATACAGCAGGTGTTAATTGCTGTTTTAGCCGTTTAAGCTGGAGATAGCATGGGGGAAAAAACTGTTTTTGTGCCTAGAAGTTCTAGTGCACAGAGATCTGTAACGTCTGCCTGACGGCAGAAGTGCAAACAGGTTTTGGCCGGGGTGGGAGGGGTCTGTGATGATGTTCCCTGCCCGTTTCTTCACTCTGGCATTGTACAAGTCCTGAAGGTTGGGGAGGTGTACACCAATGATCCTTTCAGCTGTCCTAACAGTCCGTTGTAGTCTTCTTATATCTGATTTGCTGGCTGACCCAAACCAGACAGTTATAGAAGTGCACAGAACCGACTCAATAACAGCTGAGTAAAACTGAGTCATCTGCGCTTGTGGTAGGTTGAACTTTTTCAGTTGACGAAGGAAGTACAACCTCTGTTGGGCCTTTTTGACAATGGAGTCAATGTGATTGTCCCACTTCAGGTCCTGAGAGATGGTAGTGCCCAGGAACCTGAATGACTCCACTGCTGTCACAGTGCTGTCCATGATGGTGAGAGGGGGGAGTGCAGGGGGGTTTCTCCTAAAGTCCACTATCATCTCCACAGTTTTGAGCGTGTTCAGCTTCAGGTTGTTATGACTGCACCAGACAGCCAGCTGTTCAACCTCTTGTCTGTAAGCAGACTCGTCACCGTCCTGGATGAGGCCAATGACTGTGGTGTCGTCTGCAAACTTCAGGAGCTTGACGGAGGAGTCTTTGGAGGTACAGTCATTTGTGTAGAGGGAGAAGAGCAGTGGGGAGAGAACACACCCCTGGGGGGCACCAGTGCTGATGGTAAGGGTCCGAGATGTGACTTTTCCCAGCTTCACTAGCTGCTACCGGCCTGTCAGGAAGCTGATGATCCACTGACAGATGGAGGAGGGCACAGAGAGCTGGGTTAGTTTATTCAGGAGGGTATCCGGGACGATGGTGTTGAAAGCGGAGCTGAAGTCCACAAACAGGATCCTTGCATAAGTCCCTGGTTTGTCCAGATGTTGGAGGATGTAGTGCAGTCCCATGTTGACTGCATCATCCACAGACCTGTTTGCTCGATAAGCAAACTGCAGGGGGTCCAGCAAGGGTCCAGTGAGGTCCTTCAGGTAGGCCAGCACCAGTCTCTCAAATGACTTCATGACCACAGATGTCAAAGCAACAGGTCTGTAATCGTTAAGTCCAGAGATTTTAGGTTTCTTGGGTACCGGGATGATGGTGGAGTGTTTGAAGCAGGAGGGGACTTCACACAGCTCCAGTGATCTGTTGAAAATCAGTGTGAAGATGGATGACAGCTGGACAGCGCAGACTTTGAGACAGGCTGGTGAGACACCGTCTGGGCCTTTGGCTTTCCTTATCTTCTGTTTCCTGAAGACTCTGCATACATCCTCCTCACTGATCTGAGGTGCAGGCTGAGAAGCAGTAGGGGGGAGGGAGGGGGGTGTTGATGGTTGTGTGTAGAGACGGTCAGAGCGGGTGTGGGGTGTGAGAGCAGGCTTTTCAAATCTACTGAAAAATACATTGAGATCGTCGGCCAGTCGTTGATTCTCAACAGTGTTGGGGGATGGTGTCTTGTAGCTGGTGATGGCTTTCAGGCCTTTCCACACTGATGCAGGGTCGTTAGCTGAAAACTGGCTTTTCAGCTTTTCAGAGAAGCTCCTCTTAGCTTCTCTGATTTCCTTTGTCAGTGTGTATTTGGCCTGTTTGTACAAGGCTCTGTCCCCACTCCTGTAGGCATCCTCTTTGGCCTGACGAAGATGTTTTAGTTTTGCAGTGAACCATGGCTTGTCGATGTTATATGTTAAAAAAGTCCTAGTGGGGACACACATGTCCTCACAGAAGCTGATGTAAGATGTCACAGTGTCAGTGAGCTCATCCAGATCAGTGACACTGTGACACATCACGTCTCTTCTACTGTAAGTACACAGAAAAAAAAAATAAGACAAATGATGCGCGTTTGAGTCGGATTTTTATGAAGAATATGTGACTGTTTATGTAACTGGCAAAAGAAAACATTGTCTTCGACATACTTCGTCAACTCAGTATGGCCACATGAAACACGACTGCCATCTACAGGTTTTAGTATTTCCTGCGTCCAACACCTAATCCCCCTTCTGCACGATCCCGCAGAATTTCGGAAGTGCTCGCGGCATTCTTCTCTCTGAGACGCGCATTTTTAAAGGCCACATCTGTATATATATATGAAGAGTTCAGATGCAAAAGCCTCTAAGTGCCATCTGAAATTTTCTTCTAGAATGATCATTTTTATAAAGCTTGTATATTTAAGTTAAGTAATTTCATACTTATATATGAAATATATGTGGGGTATTGAAATCGCTTTTGAATGCGTGCTCACTTTTTACTTTCGCTTTCTCATGATCTTGCGTAGCCTACTCTGTGTATAGGAAGCGATACTGACCACCACACATTTTACAAGATTAGATATTTGCCAGTGATTCTCAGGATCTGTTGCGCACCAAATCCTCTGATGTCGTCCTGTCAGTCATCTCTCCTTACTATCTTATGTACTGTAATGTAACCGACTAATGCAGCCTAACCATGTCCCTTTAAGGGCTCTGTAAAATGCGTTATTCATTTTCCATGCCTTTCTACATTAGGAGTTAGGCTTTGGGCACATTCCTAATCCTGAATGCACCCCATGTAGCTTAATCGAGGCCCACCACCAGAAAAAAGTTACAACACCAATGTTGGAAAGAAAAAGAATAAGCCAGGATTTTTTCAGCGTCTGTAGTAGCAACATTTTGGGCTGCACAATCCAAACCTGTACACACACACATACAAACACAGTGTCACTAATGAGTTTCAGCAGCTATTTATCAACTTCAACCAAGAGTTTCCTTTTTAATTTCCCAACACCCTCCATTTCCTCTCGTTCTCTCTCTCATTGTTGAGTGATTGAAGCTCAGAGCAGATAAGCCGCCACTATCTGTGGGGTGAGACATCAGAGGGATTGTTGGTAATCATGGTGTGGTGGTCAGTGGTTTTGGACATCTCCTGCTGTCAGAACTTTGATTTTAGAATAAGGAATACCCCAAAATAAAAGTTATGTGGATATTTACTTGTTTAATTTAAAATGAATACAATGGGGCTTTTTTTTTTCCATCGATAACACAAATAGAATATTTAACCCCCTGAGGTCGGCTACCTTATGAGTGCAAAAAAAAAAAATCGAAATACTAATATTAATTTTTATCTTGTATGCCTGTGTCATACATCGATCGATCCTGTTTAGTGTGTATTTTTTTGTGTATACTCATAATAAAAACAAAGTGTTGTGCTTTTCGCCAAATAAAGAAAAATAAACATGATGCGAGTTCTGCCTACTCTCCATCAGTGAAGTCAATTCTGAAACGCGTCCGAAAATGAACTGTAACTCAGCGAATACTCAGTCAAATAGGCCAACACACAGGCATGAAGCTTGAATTCTCTTCTTTTAAATTAAGTATTTTTTATAAAAAACAAATATTCACAGTTTATGTAATATGTATGTAAAGAGAGAGATGTCAGTCGTTCTCATCTCAGCTAATTAAGTTTTAATGTGACTCCGCCCACGGAGAGCGCGCTATACAAACGCAAATGTGAGGCGATCCATACAAACCTGTGAAACGCCCACATCAGCTGGATAAGGCCGGTGACACACTGGATGCGTGGCGTAAGCGTCTCAGGCGTGGCACGAGCCGCGTGGAAAACGCGTGCATACTAGAAATAGAACCGACCTATTTTTCACGCGACACGCAAGCGTCTTGGAAGCGTTTCCATGCAAAATTGAATAGGAAAATCTGTTTATATGTCATTTTGACACAAATACATATTAATAAATGTCATTTTGATGTTTAAAAGTGTCTAGGTTTTGACATAAATGCAAATATAAATGTAATTTTACAAAATATTATCGATTTTCAAATACTGCTGTATTGAATGAACAGCTTTTAGCAAACTCTATTGCTATACTGAGATGAGGAATATATACTGTATGTGTTTTGTCAAAAATAAAGTCATCAACTAACTAATGAATCCTTTACTTTGAAATACGTATGATAAAATGTATAGGCCTACTTTAGTTTTGAAAGACGTTGACTAGTTTTGAATAGATTATAAAGTTTTTACTGTACAATAGACTGCCACATCAAATAAGCTTTTGTTTGCCAATTTTGCTCATATGTTAAATATAGTATGTTTTGTCAAAAATAAAGTCATCAAATAATACGTTTTGTATACTTTAGTTTTTACAAAGAAAGGTTACACTTGAATTGTTGTTGTAATTGTAACCTTTTTAATAAAAAAATATATTTACAAGGTAGATGTAAACCTACTATTAAAAGGTAAATATAATTTTTTTCTTTAAATAATTTGTATTGTGTTTTATTAGTGACAAATTTGGGGAGAGGATAAATATTCCAAAACTGAAAATACAGTATGAGAATTAACTGCACAATTACTAGACATGTTTATATTATACAATTTGCAAGAAAATAAAATTAAAAAAAATTAAAAAAATTGCGATGCTTCCAACTGTGAACCAATTTGGTAGTATATATATATATATATATATATATATATATATATATATATATATAATGTATGTATATATGAAGAGTTCAGATGCAAAAGCCTCTAAAAGCCATCTGAAATTTTCTTCTAGAATGATCATTTTTATGAAGCTTGTATATTTAAGTTAGCTATAGGTGACACACCTGAATGAATGGCTCATTAAGTATGCAGGGGCATTGTCTCATCAGGTGTGAACTACTAAATATGCATGATCATTTACGCCCCATCCGCATATTGGCTTTCATAACTAAAAGTGTTTCACAAAACTTAAATCAATGTATCGTTTTATGTGAATGATTAGGCAGGATGATTTTCACATTATTCTCTCAAAAATGAAAACATGTACATACATGTGGCTCACATATTATGGTAGTCCTGTTTGTGCTAAATAGAGTGTATTTTTTTTTTGCCATTGATATGTTTATAAGCAACTGAAAAAAGCACAAATGTCAGGGCATGTCAGAACATCTCAAGGACCCCAAAAACACCCCAGACCCCAGAGGGTTAAAGAACATTCATGCTGCTGTTTTCCGTATAACAGCAGTTCACAGTGACCATGACAGTCAAGCTCCAAAAATGAAAAAAAAAAAAAGATATCCCTGAATGCACTTAAAGGAGCTGTATGTAAGAAATGTATTTCAATTAATCATAAAATCGCCCTGATATGTCACTAGACATTAAGAAATCATGTTCATTTCAAATACTTATATCACTGACAACAGTAGTACGGCCAGGATATTGTCATTTAAAAAGTGAAGTTGCAGCCCTCAACTGATGTTGATGTTGTCATCTTGTGTTTTGGCCTGAAGCTCCACCCTCCACCTATCTACCAATCACAAAGTCAGTAGTGTTTCAGCATCCGGGTTGCCAGCTCTGCTCTAGTTACCACAGCTGCAGCTACAAACGTTCCTGCTGGATCCTGCAGCCTATCTGGCAACCTCGAGTCATGGGAAGGGGGAGGGGATACACCGCTCTATACAGTAATTTGAAAGTGATTGCAGTACCAGTTTTGGCCACAATCTTACATACAGCTCCTTTAACCCTGAGTCCATATGATGATGATCCTGAATTTAACCCTGAATGCACTGATACCAGCCCTTTCTGATTTTTTGTTGTTGTTATTTTTTTACAGTTTTTAGTTGATTTTTGTTTTATTTCTTGACACAAATATTTAGGCTTACCTCTTCATTTATTCATTAATTTGAAAAATATATATGCATACATGTAAAGCAATGTAACAGTAAAAAAACAACAACAACAACATGACTTGGATCGTTTCTGAGCAGTAGTACCAAGGAGGCAGTATAATTGTGTGATAATGCTAAGGAGGCTCACAGAGAGCCTGACCACTCATAGGAGAGAGGAGGCCTTGGTACACCCAATGCCTTTCAGGGAGGCCCAAGGAAGGCCTAACGTCTTGACGCTAAAATAACATCTGGAGCTCAGGGGGGGTACTCCCAACCTAGATCCACCAGAGGAGGCTCAAAAAGGAGACCATTACTGTCAAATTCTGGCTCCAAGAACAGAAGCCTCATTATGCTGACTCTCCAAAACGAGAGGAGGCCTAACTACATTCCATACCCAGGGCAGCTTTCAAGGAGGCTCAAAGAGAGCCTGCAACTGAGAGCCTGAAAGAGAAGCTGAAATGCAAAAGGGTGGAGCTCCGGGTGGAGGCCTAAATGAACAATACTTCTCAGAAAAGAGAAGGCCTAACAACTCTTATCAAAAGTGCAGCCAAAGAGGCTCAAGAGAGCCTAACAACTCAGCATTTTTACCCCGTCATGCTCCCATCAAGGAGGCACGTATTGCACCTAACAACTTGATGTTGCACCAGGCGGAGCACTGAGGAACAGTTTCTATAAAAGCAGTAGCCAGGGGAGCCTCAAAGGGAGCCTAACACCTTGACAACACTGACTACTAAAAAGCAGGAGCCTCATAGGAAGATTCTTATAACAGGAAGAAGCCTAACAATGCTCCAGACCTAAGCAATAGCTAAGGAGATTAATTATTTTACTGTCGACAGCGCTGTGGAAGAAGGATACGAGACGATTCCACCCCTCGAGGAAGCTGTGGCCGCGCACCTTTGCCCGCCTACCGCCATGGGATGAAAAGCTAAAGCAACTCACCCATCCAAGCCTTGCCGCGTCACATCAGTTATCGCCGGCCGAGCCTATGCCTCAACAGGCCAAGCTGCTTCGGCGCTTCCCCTATCTCCACCACCGGTCTGTTCGGCCCAGCAGTCAAGGGTTTCACGGAGCGTCACACTGAGGCTCAGAAAGCGTTGCAGGCTATGCATCACTTCCTCCCTAAACGCTCCAGCTCTGCTTCGGGCCACCACAAGAAGGCGCCACTCCCTCAGCCATTAAAGCCAGCTCCGCCGGTCTCCCAGCCCCACCCAGCGGCTGAGGTCTGCCACCGCTCTCGTTCAGCGAAGCGTCAGCAGTTCCCAGAGCGAGGGGGACCTCGACCCAAGATTGTGTTGGACCCAGAGCCTCAAAAGCCTTCCTAACCACGGCGACGGGAAGGAAAAGAGAGTGTTTGAGTCCCGCTGTGGCCGGACCAACCTCCAAAAAGTCTCTCACACATCTCCCAGTCCCCTCTTCTCAGGCGGCTGAAAATGTCAATATTGCAGTAAACAAGTCTGTTTTGAAACATGTTCACCTGCAAACAAACGCTGTTTTTACCCCGACCCAAATAAAACACGAAAAGAGCAATTTTCTGTCTGTTCTCCCTCCGGCTCACACTGGAAAGGTAATAAATGTAGGTTGTGTGCCCACTACAAAGTACGCACCCCTGCACATAAGCACTGTCCCCACAGTATCAGCTTTCCCTCCGGCTCACGCTGGAAGTGTAATAAATGTAGGTCGTGTGCCCACTATAAAGTACGCACTCCTGCACATAAGCACTGTTCCCGAAGTATCACAAACACAGTACAGCTGGGAGGCCGGGTCCCTATCACAAAGCGGCCTGTACCCAGACATCATTCAACCCCTAGCTATGCGGGCCAGGGCCTGGGAAGCCATCCCGGGATATCAGAATGGGTGTTGAACATAATAAAACGAGGCTACTCGCTACAGTTTGCTCGCAGACCCCCCTTTCTAGCCATGGTCGAGACAACAGTGAGAAGTGTCGAAACTGTTAGCAAAAGGGGCTGTGGAACCAGTCCCGTTATCACAGAGCGAGTCGGTCTTTTAGTCACTACTTCCTCGTTCCAAAGAAGGATGGCGGTCTCAGGCCCATCCTAGATCTCAGACACCTGAACAAAGCGTTGATGACACGCCCGTTCAGGATGCTGATAACCAAACAAATCCTCGCACAGATTTGCCCAGGGGATTGTTTTTTTCTCAGTGGATCTGAAAGATGCTTACTTTCACATTCAGATAACGCCCCATCACATGCCATTTTTGAGATTCGCTTTCAAGGGGCAGGCTTATCAGTACACGGTCCTATCGTTCGGTCTATCTCTAGCACCTGCACATTTACGAAGTGCATGGATGCAGGTCTCACCCCCCTGAGACAACGGGGAGTGTGAGTGTTGAACTACCTCGACGATTGGCTGGTAATAGCCTAATCAGAGGCACAGTTAATAACTCACAGATCCTGGCTCCTCAGCCATCTAGAATGCCTAGGTCTCAGGATCAATGCTTCCAAAAGTGCATTGTCTCCCAGCCAGAGCATTTCCTTCCTGGGAACAGTCATAAACTCTATACAAATGAGAGCGCAGCTTACGTCAGAGCGTGCGCTCACCATTCAACGCCTAGCGGCATCGTTCAGAGCGGGTGCTTGCGCACCTCTCAAGAAATTTCAGAGGATGTTAGGTCTCATGGCCTCAGCATCATCAGTACTCCAGCTGGTTCTACTGTATATGCGTCCTCTTCAGTGCTGGTTAAAACCCCGTGTACCGGCTCACACGTGGCGATCTGGCCACTTACGCATCAAAGTGAACCATGGCTGTATCAGACCTGATTCTATGGCGAAAATGGGGGCTTATATAGCTATAAGTCACGCCCATTCCGGCAGGCTCTGACGTGCATATCTGATTGGTTCGCGCGCATGAGCCACCTCGCCATAGGTGCGTGCAGTGCGCGCTAGACGCTCAGCTAGCTGTCTACTGTGCAGCTGCACTGCGTTTTAAAAATTTGGCTTCAATATTCTCGAGAAAAGGAGTTTTTCCTATAGCGTAAGCTACTTACACAATACTCGTTCCCTTCTCTCAGGGAACTGAGGTTACGTTAGTAACCGAGACGGTTCCCTTTCTAAGTGGAATGAAATGCTGTGTCTTGGTTTTGACACTATGGGGAACAGTATCAGCATGACTGGTGTCTGAAGCATGTGTAAACAGGCCAAATTTATTGGCAGATGGCAGTCCATGTCTTCACAGTGCCCGTGTATATAACAGGCCGTCGTCAGCTCTTTTGTCTTTAGGAGCCAATTGTTTGTAGTGTGTGGGAGACAAAACTATAGCAAGCAGCAAGAGTTTCAGGAAGATGCACTTCCTCGTTTCACACCTGAGGACACTCATGGGCTCTCTGTTGTCTGCTTGGGAGCAGAGCACGCAAGTTCAGCTCTCAAGGGGGCAAGGTATGCATATTGTGACCTTGAGGTTGACGCAGTCTTGACTCCAGCCTAGTTCTGCAGTCACTTAGTGCTATGCCCACTTTGTTTGTGCATATTCACAGCTTAGTGAAACAGGCATTTATTCAGCATGGTGAAGTGGGTATTGAGTTCCCCATAGCGTCAACACCAAGACACAGTGTTGAAGTTCCACTTCGAAAGGTACCATATCAGGCTTGCTTCATGCTTGCCTGCATATCTTCTTCAGACAAAAGAGTTGATGACATGTAACTCAGGCCCCCTTTTATATGCATGACGCTCCGTGTGTAACATCCTGGACCGGCGACTGCCAATGAATTTGGCATGTGTTTACAGATGCGTCAGACACTGGTCATGCTGATGCTGTTCACTATAGCGTCAACACCAAGACGCATCATTTGGTTCCCCTCAGAAAACGTCTCAGGTTACGACTGTAACCTATGTTCCCTGAGAACAGGGAACGAGACACTACGTCAGAATGACGCTATGGGGAACGCCTCAGGCATGACAGGTGTCTGAAATCAAATATCATCTCACAGCAATCATGCTGACCGGCGACAGCCCGTGAATCATTAACGTGAATGATTAACGTGCAACCTGCAAGTATAAAAGGGCGCTTTGCAAACATGACAACATCCTATCGTCTGAAGGGACTGTTGCAGGCAGGCCCCGAGGCATGGCAGGAAGACGTAGTGTCTCGTTCCCTGTTCTCAGGGAACATAGGTTACAGTCGTAACCTGAGACGTTCCCTTTCGAAAGGGAACTCTACACTACGTCAGAATGACGCTATGGGGAACGATATGCCAACGCCACCATGCTAAGGGGAGTGCATGCCAAAAGGCAGTGACAACTGTCAGAACCGGCAATTCAAATGAACGCTAGAACCACTCACCCCCAGGTCACACTGAGCTGTCAGTGACAGCACTCCCTACGGTCATAGCCCAAGCTATATGACACCACAGAAAACCTCCATAAACATAGTTTAGTGAAAGGTCTACCTGGGCCTGCTCAAGGGCCAAGGACCACAACTTCAACTTCTTAGAAGGGGTCCCTTCTAGGGAATGTGGCTAGGGAACCTGAGGAACCCCAGCCAGTCACTATTCAAGGGAACGTGCCGCCTGAAACGCCACCAGGCAGGCCTGACCTGGTGTCACTATATAAGACACTACAGTCTGGCCACTTCCTGTCTGTCCGAAGACAGAGCCTCTGGACACTTGCCTTTAGGAAGGCATCCAACCCGAGGGACTGTGAAGCAGGCAGTGAACCACTCGGACCGGATCTCAGAGACGGGATATCCTGGAGAGTATGACTCAGCATAGTGCTTTACAACCCTTGCCAGCGAGGGGAGTTTCTCTACTCAATCCACGGATCAACCCAGTGTTTGTGTTTCAAAACACTGAGGAGGCCTGTGAGGGCCTAAGGGCTGATCTAACTGGGAGGCCTCAAGAGAGGCCTACGACCGACTGACCAGACTTAGGAGACCACATACTCATACTGACCCTCAGTGAGGGGAGCATTAGATCTACCTGGTAGGCAACCAGGCTGTAGCAGGAAAAAGAGGTTCCAGGAGGGAACCCGTAGCAGAGAATAAAAACTTGAGTCGAGCCAGGGCGCAAGCTCACCTTCGCTAGCTGCCTGATAAGGTCTGCTAAACTGAAAGTAAGCGGCCACTAGCTTACAAAAAACCCAGCACCACTGTGAAACTACTCTCAGGGAGACCTGGAGAGGCCTTACTACCTGACAACCACAGTATGTGGGAGCTCACTTTCAGAGAGGCCTGGTGAAGCCTACTATCTGATAGCCACAGAACGTGGGAGCTCACTTCCAGAGAGGCCTGGAGGGGCCTACTACCTGACAACCACAGTATGTGGGAGCTCACCTTCAGAGAGGCTTGGTGAAGCCTACTATCTGATAACCACAAAACGTGAGAGCTCACTTACAGAGAGGCCTGGAGAGGCCTACTACATGACAACCACAGTATGCGGGGGCTCAACTTCAGGGAGGCCTAGTGAGGCCTACTACCTGATAACCACAGTGCATGGGAGTTCACTTACAGAGAGGCCTAGAGAGGCCTGCTACATGACAACCACAAACGTGGGAGCTCAACTTAAGGGAGGCCTAGTGAGGCCTACTACCTGATAACCACAGTGCATGGGAGTTCCCTTACAGAGAGGCCTGGAGAGGCCTACTACCTGACAACCACAGTATGTGGGAGCTCACCTTCAGAGAGGCCTGGTGAAGCCTACTATCTGATAACCACAGAACGTGGGAGCTCACTTACAGAGAGGCCTGGAGAGGCCTACTACCTGACAACCACAGTATGTGGGAGCTCACCTTCAGAGAGGCCTGGTGAAGCCTACTATCTGATAACCACAGAACATGGGAGCTCACTTACAGAGAGGCCTGGAGAGGCCTACTACCCGTTACCAGAAAAACCACATTAAGTGGAAACTCAAAGTATGTTGGAACTCAACCCCAGGGAAGCCTGGTGAGGCCTACTACCAGAGAACCATGACATGAAGGAGCTTACTTTCAGGGAGGCCTGGAGAGGCCTACTACCTGAAAACCACAGCTGACAGTGGACCAGACTGGCAGTCCAGTTGACTGTCTATGGGGCTTTGCCTTCAGGGAGGCCTTATGAGGCCTACTACCTGATAGTTCAACCTCAGGGCCACTTAGTACCACAGTATGAGGGATTCAGCCCTCAGGGAGGCCTAGTAAAGCCTACTACCTGATCCCCACAAAAAAATGTGGGAGCCCATCTCCAGGGAGGCCTGAAGAGGCCTACTTCCTGAAACGGTCTAATCAGCTGGATGTGTACTGCTGCTGGGGACTCGCCTAACAGGGAGGCCCGGTCGAGCCTACTAGCTGATAGCAAGTCTTTCTGCTACTTTAATGAACACTGCTGGAACCATACTAATAAAAAACTTTCCTAAAGTTTTGACCTAGTGTATGCTCCACAATGTTGTGACCCACCTCCGAGGAGGCCTGTTAAGACCTACTACTCGGTAGTGAGTCTTCTGCCCGAACTACCAGGGCCAACCAACAAAGGTGAGCTGGCCTAGGAGCCCTATCTTAGGGGCTACCCGGTCAAGGAGGCCTGCTGGGGCCTACTACCTAACTGTGCAGCCTTCAAGGCAGAAAAACTGTTACTACAGCGCTTACAGCATCCTGGTACCTAACCACATCGCCAAAGGCAGTGTACTCAGCACAAAGCAATACCCTCATAGCAGGGGAGTACAACATACGCCACTCTGCCTAGTGGAGGCCCCATTTCAAGGGCCTACCTACTAAATGCATGGGCGTCAGCTCATGGCAATGCCCTGGCTTCAAGGGAGCGGAGTTCAAATACCGGAATGAAATGTAGTTAGAACTCCCTGCTCAACCGGAGCCATCGTGGTGTGAGGTAGATAATACAGAGCTGAGAATGGATTACTCAAAACTACCCCGCGTTTAGCGGGGGAGTAACACCATATGCCCCTGAAATGTTAGACAGGGAGCGGGCCTGCAAGTGGCTCCAAAGGGTAACCGGGATTTGTCCTGTGCCCAGCCTGGGGAAGCGGGGCTTGCTTGCAAGCCAACCAACCTTCACCCCTCGTTCGAGTGGTTCAGCTCAACGGGCTGAGTGGAGCCAGCTCTAGAGGCCTAATCCAAGTAGCTCTGTTCGGCAGGGTCTGGCAAACTATCACATCGCAGAGCGAAAGACAGCCTAACCCTGCCTGAAGGATCATACCTCAACTACCACCCTGCATTACTCTACCACCCCTGAATGCAGTGAAAGGGGCGGGCCTTGGCCAACAACTCCCATTTAAGGGAGGAGGCTGAAATCTAGGGGAGGAAGCCTAACACATAATGAATGTGGCAGCTATACTTAGCAGAACGCCTCCAACATCCCAAACCTAGCCTAGGCCAGCTACAGAGGCGGCCCGGGTTAGGGCCGACCTACAAGCATAGATCTACCTGAGAGCTCGGAGGAGCCACAGCCTACTTGATTGAGAGGCTGTAAAACACTCACCTACTGACACCTTCCAGCGCACAGGGGAGCGAAGTACTCAGGATACCAATGTCACAAACCGATAGGTAAGACATAAGATCTATCTGAAGCGCCAGCATCAGTCTAAACCTAAAGCAAAAAAGTTCTTTTTTTTTTTTTTTTTTAGGAAGACCAACTACTCTACCCCAGGGTGGCTAACAGCCCTGCGGCTAAAAAGAAATGAGCGGTGGCCCACCACCAACTGGGGAGGCTTCAGGGCCCTGAAGTCTCCATACTTTACCTTTTAATTCTAAGAATGACCCCTAGGTCTATACAGGGAACAAGGCTTCTGTAGAGAGATACAAATAAGTGTTAGTTATATACACAAATTCTCCAAAAACCAAAAAAGTTCACCTGCGGCGTGCGGAGTGAAGACTTCACCAGAAAGGTCTCAACGAACCTGGGGTCCACCACTTTTACATGCCTAAAAGAGGCGCTCACATCAACCAGTTGCTACGGCGGGCCATCAGAACATAGTTCTCATCATAGGCCCAACCCCAGGACTGGTGTAACGCAAACGCCTGG
Organism: Abramis brama; assembly: GCF_963993115.1. Lineage (NCBI taxonomy): Eukaryota > Metazoa > Chordata > Actinopteri > Cypriniformes > Leuciscidae > Abramis > Abramis brama. Next base: position 49,935,226 of record NC_139965.1, on the reverse strand, counting down.
GGAGTAAAGAAGAGGGAGAGGGCCGGTAGAAAAAGCCCTCCAGGGAGGTCATACCCTTACTTCCGCTGAGGGCTGCTCCGCTTGCGCTGAATGACCTCCCTTAAGTCCCTCTTCTTGCGGGAGGCTCGCCTTCTCTGCGTCCTACTCCTCCCTGGAGGGGGCGCACGAGAGGCAACACTAGACCTCTGGTCCTGTCTATGGTCCTCGGACCAAGACGGACCAGGTCCTCCCGCCTGCCTGGGCCGGGGGCCGGATCTCAGCGGTATACAGGTTTAAAATGCGGCTGAGCGCGCCTTCGCCTCCCTAAACTTTCCAACCACCGCCTCAACGGAGGTGCCAAAAAGTTTAGTAGGCGAAACTGGTGAATCAAGGAGAAGGGCCTTTTCCTTCTCCCCGATATCAGCCAAGTTGAGCCACAGATGCCTCTCCGTGGCCACCATCGCCGCCATCGACCGGCCGATCGCGGCAGCAGTCTGTTTAGTGGCCCGGAGAGACAAATCTGTGGTCCGGCGCAACTCAGCGACCGCCTCAGGGGACAGCCCCGTCCCCTGGTCGAGATCCCGCAGCAGATCAGCTTGGTAGGCTTGGAGCACTGCCATGGTGTGAAGGGCAGCACCAGCCTGACCTGCTGCCATGTACGCTCTGCCATTCAAGCGAGCCGTGACTTTAAGAGGCTTGGATGGCAGAGTCGGAGCTTTTAGTGTCGACGCCCGCCCAGATACGAGATAGTTCGCAAACGTCTCGTCAATGGGCGGCATCGACACATAACCATACTCCCCGATCCCCTCAACATCAGCGAAATTACCCCGCTGATGTCGATGAATACGGGCCGAGTATGGTTTCTCCCATGCCCTCTCGATCTCAGAATGAAGATCTGGAAGGAATGGGAGGCTCCGTTGAGCTGGTGGTCTATGTTCAGGGAGAAATCGATCGTCCAACCGGCCGCGAGCGATCTCTCCCTGAGCGCGCCGCCATGGCAACTGCAGTTTGTCAGTGGCGCGCTCCATAACTTCCACCAACTCAGCGTACATGGGGCAGGATGGCTGACGAGGTTGAGGATCTGATTCATCCTCCTCAGCCATCTCTTGCCCAGCCTGAAGAGCACTCGCTGCAGTATCAGTAGGAGAATCTTCTCCGTCATCCACCTGCAGCTCACTCTCGTCAGCCGATGACTCGTCCGAGAGGTGAACAACCCTCTCGAGACTGTCAGCGAGCTCCATCTGGGAGCCCCATGAAGCGCGTTGCCGCTCTGCCTCGGCACGAGCGGGACCCGATCCGCGAGGACCAGATGCTGAACTCTCTCCCCTCGAGAAGAGAGCCAGACGAGAGCGGAGCGTTCTCATAGGAAAACACTCACAGTTTGCACAGGATGCTCCCTCGAGAGCATCCCGTGCGTGCTCTTCACCCAGACAGTACACGCACATCTCGTGAGTGTCACCCGGCGACAAATATCTTGGGCACGGGTCAACACATTTCACAAATTTTTTAGGACTTGCCTTAGACGTGCGTTTCATTTTCTTGCTGTAGCAGACGTTTTAATTACAGACAAAAACAGTCCCTGAAGACGAAAAGGATGTTGTCATGTTTGCAAAGCGCCCTTTTATACTTGCAGGTTGCACGTTAATCATTCACGTTAATGATTCACGGGCTGTCGCCGGTCAGCATGATTGCTGTGAGATGATATTTGATTTCAGACACCTGTCACGCCTGAGGCGTTCCCCATAGCGTCATTCTGACGTAGTGTAGAGTTCCCTTTCGAAAGGGAACCAGGATGCATATGCAGGCTAAGACATTAACTTTATTTTAAGGTGTCCTTGTTTCAGTGTAATTAAAGGACAAATCCAGTGAAAAATGAACCTAGGGGTAATTAACACATGGTTACCGAGTCGATCGTTCCCTGCGATGCGTTTTCATGAAAATCGAATGTATAGAGTTTTATCTTTAAAAACAGATTAGCTCATAACAGTAGTATATGGGGCACAGAGTAAGTAAAAATAAATCGCTAGTTAATACCACTAACAAGGCTCAAAATAGCCTCACACTAACACGGTAACATAATGAGGGTCCTTACATACAAACCGAAGCATTGAGAACTTTGTAAGTGTACAGACAGTTTAATAAGAAGATACTTTATAAAGACAGTACATTACGCGTTGACATGCAGGAGCCATCTTGGAAAACAGTCTCAACTAATCGAGCCACGAACGCCGTGCTACGTTAGATTTCACAAACGTAATTCCTATCGACCAGCTATCCTATCGACGGCGTTCGTGACTCGATTAGTCGAGACTCTTTTCCAAGATGGATCCTGCATGTCAACGCGTAATGTACTGTCTTTATAAAGTATCTTCTTATTAAACTGTCTGTACACTTACAAAGTTCTCAATGCTTCGGTTTGTATGTAAGGACCCTCATTATGTTACCGTGTTAGTGTGAGGCTATTTTGAGCCTTGTTAGTGGTATTAACTAGCGATTTATTTTTACTTACTCTGTGCCCCATATACTACTGTTATGAGCTAATCTGTTTTTAAAGATAAAACTCTATACATTCGATTTTCATGAAAACGCATCGCAGGGAACGATCGACTCGGTAACCATGTGTTAATTACCCCAGGTTCATTTTTCACTGGATTTGTCCTTTAAGTGAGTAATATTAATTAACTACGTGTATAATTACGATAGAGTTATAATGGGGTTTGGTTTTTATGGTCAGTTGCATGAAATTGTTTGGAATTGTAAATGTAATCTTGTTTTCCAAAAAAAAAACTAAAAAACTAAAATAAAATAAGAATAGGCTTAAAGCAAGAAATACGTACCAATAGAGTAAGAAATATAAATTTAAATTAAAAAGGAAATCAAATTTATTTTTCGTTCAATTGGGTCTAAAGTATTTTGAAAACGTTCATGAAAATATATTATTTTGTGCTCCACAATAGAAAGAAAGTCATACAGGTTTGACATAAGGGTCAGTAAATGACGAGAAATTATGGGATGAACTATCCTTTTAACATGTTCAAGACCTGAGATGTATAGGATTTTATTTTTGATGTATACAAAGGATCAGGAGATAAACTCTTTGAATGTCCATGATTGTGCTCATTCTCCTAAAGGACCAATGCTGTGTCACCTGCAAGTTTGACCAAGTATCTTCTCGGAAAGGAACTTGTCCAGCTGTTAGTGTTCAAAATAAACTACCTTTTGAGAGGAGATTACATTATTAATCATTTTATCAGAACAGCCCACCCATACTTGCTGAGCTTAATAAGTTCAGCAACCATTAAATATGAGGCTGGATGGTATTAAAAGCTGAGGAAAAATCAACAAATAAAGTCATAGCATGTGTTTCAGAGACAAGATAGTTCTGCCCTTGCTAAACTGGGCAAATTGATAGTTGTCCAATAAATTGTTGAAATTATGTACCTTTATGTGCCTTTCACAGCACTTCACTTCACAAAAGGCCGTATTCGCAAAACACAAGCTCCTTATTTGCCGATTTAGGAGAAACTCTTAAAAATAATGGGCTAATGGGACTCCTAAATGTTTTGCTCTAATAGTATTTCACAAAACATTTTAGAACTAAAGCCAGCTCCTAAATCCTTGAAAAGTTAGGAGTAGTCAAGAGAACTCCTAAATCACTGAGACCAAATCACAAAAAATCCAATCCACCTCAGCAATCCACCCAAAGATGCTGTACACTTCACTTCCTGTCTACTCACTGTCCTATCATAATAAAAAGGCAAAAATGCCCAAAAAATAAATCTTTAATAAATAAATAAAGAAAAAAAGAAAGAAAATAATGTTTGATTTCCTGTGGCAGTTGTTTCACAAGTTCACACTTAAAAATTATCGAATAGAGTAATAGAGTAAAATAAGCTTATTTGCTACACTGTTCAAGGGGATCAAGGGCTCCGAGCTCGGAATTTAGCCCAAACCCAGAGTACTGCCCTGGGCATAAGAACCAGCCGAGAGTGTGGAGTCGGGGTAGAGGAGGTGAGTATGCTGTGTATACTGTATGCATCCTCTCGAGATTATTAGACAGTGCTCCTCTTGAACTTCGTTTATAAAACATAATTTGTCTCTCGAATTCTGCATTCTCTTCGAGATGCAGACATGTAAGAGGCTGACAATTAGCGAGTGACATTTCGCCTACTTTTTTAAATCTTTGTCTGAATATGGCAACATTTTTATTTTAAAATCTTTATTTGAATATGGAAACATTTTTATTTTTAAAATAAATTGTATTTGAATATGGCAACGTAATACCTCGTTCTACAATTTCTATGATTAAATCACTGACAGAGACCCCACCCCTATAGCAAATCACTGTGGGCATATTTATGTTGACATCATCCATAGCAACGAGTAGCTTACTCACTACTCTGGAGAGAAGATCTCAAAGAAAGAGCATAGGACACCGCCTTGCCCAAGCATCTCTCTTTGCTTATGCATCCCCCTCTCCCTACTCTAAGAATGCCGTTATACCACATATGATGTATCTTGTGAATCTATATTTTTTCCCTTTCATGTTTGGTATCATTTTAAATATCTCAGTGTGATTGGTAAAATGGTCTCAATTTCACTGCAGTCAGTGATATTACAAGAAAGACTGAAAAATTAGGAGAATTCTGTTCTCCTTTTTGTGTGGTGTCTTTTCAAGGTATCTGATAATCCTCTCCTCTCACATAAAACCAGGTGTTTGTGTAGTAAATATTTACAACCCTTTTGTTCTAGTCTGGGTATTTAAGGGAAAGTGGCAGAGCAGCCGTTTGGGAAATTCTGTAGCCAAAAGAACCCCATGCAGTGCGGCCATTTAAAGGTAAATAGTTCACCCTGTATCCTGTGACTAATGTCAGAACTGACGAGTTTGTGTATGTGAGTGCACGACCCGGCCCGAGTGTGACTCTAAGCGATACCGGGTCCCTAATGAATGAAAATGTGAAAGTATGGAATACCCAGAATAATCAAAGATCTAAATTAATACTTATGATTAGTTCCTAATGGGAAACACGATCTAAATTTAATTATCATTTGAAATTGGAGTCAGATTAAGCGCGGAGCTTAAGTAAAATTGAAACAATATTCTAATAAATTAAGTGAACTTCAAAGAATTGCTGAAAAGTCCTACAAGCATACCTTCGCCAACGACGTCAGATTCCATCGTTGGGCCGACAGGTGATTCCCTACGGTGTATATATTGTGTTTGAGTTTCTCCTGGTCAGTTCTCACTCATGTTATCAAAAAAAAAGTGGTTATGTAATTCTATTCATGTTTTAATGGTCTGTTTAGTTTTATTAAATAAAGACTTTATATTTTTGGAATATGACTTTTGTCTTCACCATTGTGATTGTCTGCAACTATACTGCCATGCAAAGGCAAAAGACCGTAACTTCGTTTTTGGTCGAAAATGAGTTATTTATATTTTTGGCACATTCAAGACCTCCTTTATCATGTGGATAAGTATCTTGAATCAATTCCGTTGTTTATTCGAGAAAATAATGAGTCGTCTTAACCGTAACTTCCAAAAGCCCACGAGAAACAAAGGCAGAACACCGTAACATCAGTTCTGTCAGGTCCATTAAGTCAAGAACACACAGACAATAAAAATAATTTAAGAATTTTTATTGAATAGATTGCAAACAAGTTGATGTTCCTGAATTGAAATTTGGCGGTATGGCTCTGTTCAGGGAGTCCCCTCTGACCTTTCATGAGCACCATGAAATAGCAGAGAGTCAGAGGACAGCAGCAGCAGCATTAGGGAACGCTCACACAGTTTAGGACTGTGAGAGCTAAAATATCCCCCCTGTGAACAGAGCAGGCAACATGACATAAAGCAAATGCCACGTTATGCATGAGGAGGAGCTGGGGAGGTGGCGGGCAGCAGAAGCGAGCAGCAAGCATGTATGAGCAAACTGAATGTGCTTTAAATAGGGCGCCTTGTTTGAGCTTTGGCCATTGAGCAGCGAGGGGAGTTAACCAGCTAATGCAGCTCAGCTGAAGCAGATCAGCTGACGGGACAGTGTTGTTAGCAAATAGCATTAGCAGGGGGACGGGGGGTCCGGACCCCCCCATCTGAGGGTTGTCCCCTCCTAAAAATATAATTAAAATATGTGTATTGTAAATAATATAATGATATATACTTAAAATAATTGTTTAAGTAGTAAAACAATAAAAATGCAAACGGGGCAACAAATAAAAAAACCTTTTAACATTTTGAGTCCCCCTCCCTTCCCTCACAGTGCTTTGGTCCACTGCCTGCTCCCCTTTTACCTCATCACAAATATAGTGGGAGAGAACAAGGTTTTTCAGTTGTGAAACTCCAGTAAGTCAAGGCTATTTTATTATTATTATTTTTTTTATGATAAGCAATGTACTTTTGTCACCGATGTAGTCCGCCTCGCTATGTTGGCGATTATAACCTTGTTTTATACAGTCTGTGCGTTTACCGCGATTGTTTAAAACCGTTCCCTCACACACACCCATAAAGTGTACGCATACACTATGTGTAACGTTAGTCTTGTAGATTAACTGTTAGACAAGTGCGGGTGCGCATTTAGATTTTCACGCTTTCACTGTGTGATTTAGTCAGTTTATATCATTTAATATAGTTAATCTAATCTAATATCACACAAAGAGTGCAGTTTTTCTCCAGATATTAACATGATAATAAATGTGATTTAATAAATTGATAAATGAAAAGTTTACTTTTAGACACCATATTGCCTGTTTTAACTCTATTTCGCCAATGAAAATAGTTGAAAACTAAGCCATAGCACTGTATTTGCGTCTCTGAGAAACACACAAGGTATTTCCTTACAGAATTATGAATCAGCTTTTTGAACGAATCAGTTGAATCTCAATGACTCACTCATTAACAATGAATTGCTGCCACCTACTGGCGGTTTTAATTTCACATTTAAATAATCTTTTCATGTTTTAAATCATTTTATATATCAATATTCAACGTTTTATGTTTTAAACAAAACATTATGTCTGTGTAAAAGCATCTAAATGCCATTTCAAATGCAGCTTCTGTGTTTCCTCTCCATTGCAAATATTTTGTTGATACTTATTTAATTTGATTGGTAACAGCCCTATTGTGTCTTATTATTATAATTAAATTTAATTAAATGTATGAAATTGACACAAAAGATGATGCATGCATATAATTAGGTTTAAAAATACATTTATAAAGGTAAAAATGCCAATGAAGGTAAAAATCTATTGAAACTTATTGGAAAAATGATTTCTGTCACTGCTGTGAACTGACCGCCACACAGAATATGAAGAATATCAAAAACTTTAGGAGTCGGTTGTCCACGGCAGTCCTAAACATGCCAAGTTACCAGCACAATAACACACTCAGCAAAATATCGTTATCGATAAAATCCCTGAAAATATAGAGATCATTTTTTGTCAATTTCGCACAGCAATGAAGAATATTTTGGTCAATTTAGTCAGCTTTTTCAATGAACCAGAGAGAAACTTTGAGAAGAAGGATAATGGCACGGTCTCCATGCTAGCTACACTAATAATAGTAGTAAGGCTTTCCTCTGTGTACTACACTGCCCTACTAAGGCAAAAGACCTTAACTCACCAGAGTGTGAAACTGAGAAAAATGACTTTAAAGTTATCTTAATGTCCTGGCAATTGAGTTATAGGTATAATATTGTAATTTTCACATGTTGTAGTGTATACCTTTATTAACCCATCTACAAAAAAATGTTGAACTCAAATTTGACCTTTGACCCTTTTTCGGAAGTTACTGTATTCTGCCTTAGCATTGCCCACAAAATGACAATCGGTCATACCAAGGCAAAAGACCTTAACTTCTATTTTATAGCCAATGTTATGCTTAAAATGTAAGCAATATTAAAATTGGACTCACTATGATAAAAATGGCTTTACATGTATCAAGAAGAAGTTAAAGTAGTGAGAATAGTTGGAAAAGTATGAATGGTTTTAATTAACATGAATTTCATAAAACAAAGTTGATTAACATCACTAAAGTATAAAAGATGTGGAAAAAGTTTTTTTTTTGAAAAACTGACTCTAAAACTGAAGTGTGTGTGTGTGTGTGTGTGTGAGAGAGAGAGAGAGAGAGGTGCGGGCGCGATCGAACAGTGGGATCGCGTCCGCGCCTCTCTCTCTCTCTTTCTCACGCACGCACGCACGCGCACACACACACACACACACTTCAGTTTTAGAGCCGGTAGCAAGTTTTAAAAACTCGTGGTGGATGTAATGGATTTGCCTTCTTGTCGGTTGTTTGACATGGATTTTAACCAAGGTTCAACAAAAGGTATAGGCTCTAAATTATTCCTGTTGTGATCAATGGTATAAACTTTGGGGACAAAAAATGCAATAACCGGTTGCTGAGAAAATTGCTAATTGATGAGATCTATCCTGGGTCCTCTAAAAGAACATATTATTTAAAAAACTTGAACAAACAAGAAATTAGATCAATTAGAACTAAGTTTTTGAAATTTCCTATTCCTCCTAAATTTAAAGAAATCCATTTTAAAATGGTAAATGAAATTTATCCTTCTCAAGAATTTATTCAAAAAATATTCAAATTTGAAACGGAGAATTGTTATTTTTGTAAATCATTGTCGGAATCAACAGAACATCTTTTTTTTGAGTGTGAGATTGTACATAATTTGTGGAAGGAAATACATAGCTGGCTGATTATTAAGTCTATTCATATGGATTTTTTTTCCTGGAATGGGATCAAATATGGACTTTTAATGAAGAACAAAAAAGTTGAATTTTTGATAAATAATATTATATTGTTTGTTAAATTCTATATCCACAAATGTCGTTTCACAAAATCTCTTCCAAATGTGATTGCATTAAAAAATGACTTTTCTTTATTTTGTAAATCCTTAAAGAAAATTGATACAGTCCCTGCTATTAACTTCTTCTCACTTATATCTGAATATCAGTTGATATAAACCCCTATGTTAGGGTATTTGAATTGTTCTTAAGTTTGCTTATTTATTTTGGAGTTATATTTCTTTGGTTGAGATGTTCTCGTTTTATGTGCTTATTAATTTACATACATTATAGATGATAGGGTCAAACTTTTTTGTTTAGATATCTGTTGCTTACTGTATTTTAGTTAGGGAGGATTCATTCCTTCTCAGATTTTTTTTTGTAAGAAGGTGTAATGTGAAATGGTCGTTTGTTATTTGGTATGTCTTTGTGTTTTGTATGATTTGAAGTTTAAATAAAAAAAAAATAAAAAAATAATAATAAAAAAAAAAATTATTCCTGTTGCTGGTGTATAATGGGTGTGTCGTTGCGGCTCCAACCAACCAACTCGCGTAGTTTTCAGTCAGTGGACTGTCATTGGCAGACGAGAGCTAGCTATGAAGCATATTTTATTTCAGTTGTACATGTAGCTTTGTATTACGGGCTGTGAATTAAGATATCATACAAGCCTGCTCTATTCAGCGCTTGTTACTGGATAAATTGTTGATTATGGCTCGAAAAGTGTTTGTGTCTAGTTTGTGAAGTAGTATCGCTAGCTTAAGGCTACCGCTAGCTATTATTGGATGTTAAAGATTCAAAGCCATCTCCACCATCATTTTCCCCCGAGAGTATGCCATTCTTCAAACCTAACAAAAGCAATCACTGTGAAAAATGTACGTGTGTGTCTGAGGTGATTTAATTGCTACATCATAACCCCGTAACTCCAGCGCGGCAATACTTTGATGGTCGGTTAGAAGGCAGAGTGCCGTAACTTCACGGCAGCGCACCCGTAACTTCATTCGAGTGTTCAGGAGCAGCGAGAAACGAAGGCATAAAGCCGTAACTGACGTTACGGGCTTCTACCATAGTTTCCCCTTGGCTTTTTGAAGTTACGGCAAAAACATAATCTTATTCCACCCAAAAAACAATCGAATTGAAACTTGATGTTTGTCTACATGATAAAACTTATGTTTATCCCAGCTAACAAAAAGACGTCCCTAGAACGTCCCTGAACGTCCTCTGCGAACGTCCTCTGGACGTCTTCGTGTAGGGTTCTTTAAACGTTAGCAGGACGTCGCGGGGGACGTTCGCAGGACGTCGTGGGGGACTTTCGCAGGACGTTTGCAGGACCGTCGTGCGACGTCCCGAGGGACCTTCGTGGGACGTTTGGAAAACATTCGGGGACTTTTACAGAACGTTCATTAGAAGTCCTTTTAACATCCTTTTATCATTTTATTTTATTTTACTTCTGGCTAACCAAAGAAAACAGACACGTTGTAAGGAACAAAGTATTTATTTGAACAATTGTAAAGGTGTTGTGCTCTTTCCGTGTGTGTGTGTGTGTGTGTGTGTGTGTGTGTGTCTTCAAACGCGCTGGCAGCTGTGTGTGTGTCTCGGTCGGTCAGCTGTGGGGTTAGTCCGTTGGCAATTCTTCCCCTGGCATCTAAAACAACAAAATTAACACATTCAGTAGTGTTATGATTTTATATGTCTATATATGAATATGTGAAATATAACGTCGTCTCATTTCAGCAACATTTAGCAGCTAACGTTAGTTTCGTAACGTTAGTGTTAGCATAACTTAACGGTTAGCAGTGGTACACGGCGGACAACTTCAGCAAACGTTTTAAAAAGTCAAATTTTCATAATACGTAATGATGTATAGTGGTTACGATAACTAATGTATACTAATCTAAAAATTAAAAATACCTTTTAGACAGACGAAAGGGAAAACACAAGGCCGCGTCTGAGGAGGACCGTTAACTGTCACTACGCAGCTGAGCGTTGCCATGGATACATGGATACATGCTGCGTGGCGTAATGAATGACGTCACTCGCTTAGGTGCATTTGATCGTAACTTGCTGGTGTGTTATATTCTGCCAAAATTATAGTGTGTAGCTATATGACACTTTTTTTTTTGTTATTTGAAATGCAATGTGCAATCATTCTTAAGTGCAATAATTAGAATAATATTTTTCCTAAAATAACTTATTTTGAATAAAACCAGTCCTTCGATCGCCCTGACCAACATTTTTACAGGTAGCCTAAATTAGGATACATTTGTCTTACCTGTGTTATTTTCCACTTTCTTTCCAGCATGTGCTTTTCCATTCTTCACATTTTCCTTGGCTGCAGTCATCATGTGAAGTCCATGCATTATTTTAGAGCTCCTGAGATTCAACCTTATTTTCTAAATGCGGACTAATAAATTGTAGGCTATTCAATTGACTCAATTCTCATGTTTTTGATGTTTAAATTATATTGGCTGAAAACAGACTCGTGATTTGATTACATCTTTAATTAGTGATAGAAGTTATAAGTAACATGAAAGTTATTATCTTAACATTACAATTAAAACACTAACATTTTTAACATTAACTTATTTTACAATTAATTTAAATAATATTTTTACTATAGTTTATTTTCAGTTAATAAACTATAACGTCAATCTGCAAAACAAAAAACATGTTTTTTAGATAAAATCCATTATCACAGTTAATTTAATGGATAAAAAAATCCCCTTTTAAATCCAATATGGGTTTTTATTTTAGTTTAATCATTCATTTGTCTGAGTTGCAAGATGTCCGGTCTAATGATACAAATCAAAGGCATGGGCGACTGGATTGTGTTGTCATGGAAATGGCATGTGAGGGAGACGTTCGCAAACTGGCACGGACAAATGTCCTCAGAACGTCCATCAGCGAACGTTACAAAGCGGACCAGATGCGGACGTCCCCCGAAGGTCCGCTCGGGAACGTTACAAAGCGGACCAGATGCGGACGTCCCCCGAAGGTCCGCTCGGGAACGTTACAAAGCGGACCAGATGCGGACGTCCCCCGAAGGTCCGCTCGGGAACGTTACAAAGCGGACCAAATGCGGACGTCCCCCGAAGGTCCGCTTGGGAACGTTACAAAGCGGACCAAATGCGGACGTCCTCCGAGGGTCCGCTCGGGAACGTTACAAAGCGGACCAAATGCGGACGTCCCCCGAGGGTCCGCTCGGGAACGTTACAAAGCGGACCAAATGCGGACGTCCTCCGAACGTCCGCTCGGGAACGTTACAAAGCGGACCTAAGGGGACGTTCGAAACGTCCGGGGGACGTCCCCTGTTTGCTGGGATTGTCCTAAAAATTACAATAACTCATTTTCGCCAAAAATTGAAGTTACGACCTTTTGCCTTAGTGCGGCAGTACACATATCCATATAAAGTACAATTTTGCCTGTATTATTGGTGTCCCCTTAAAAAATTGCTCTTGAGGAAAGTTATGTTAATTGTCCCCCCCAACATTTAGATGAAATTTACGCCCGTCTCTGACTGCCTTTGTTTAGCCGCGCATCAATATGAAGTTACTGTGCCGGTGTTCTATCAAATAATGCTACCTACCAGATTGTATGGTTATCTGCCGATGTCCTCAGAGCTTTGTTCTGCACAAATGCAGTCAGAACATTTAGTATGGTCTGAACCCGCGCTCCATCGACAAACGTGCGATATCGATCGCGAAGGATTATGCAGAGTTGACAGAAAAACGTTACACATTGCCGTATCAGATGAATACAACCAAGAATTAAAGCCCCGCCTCACTCATTTCGGGTACTGGACCTGGTTGAAACACTCATACATCTAGCTGGCAGAGTGCCCAAAACTTCGCCGGCGCCTTCAGCCCCGCCCTAAACGCGGTCGAGCCAACGCTGGACTAATATACTGTATCTATGGAGGTATTTTGTCATGTCAAATGTATTAATAATGCCATCAGAATGCAACCAAAGCACAGGATAGCAATAAGTAGATGGCTATAAATAATTGTAAATCATACAAAATAAATGCCATGATCACTAGATTTTATACAGGTGTTACTATAATGATTTTGTTAATGGTGATCAGCAACCAAATATTGATAATGTGGAAGTTACTGCCTTTTGCCTTGGCATGACTTCTCACTTTTTGCTGACAATACAAAGGCAGAGTACAGTAACTCTAAAATAGTGGTCAAAAGTCAAGTTTGAGCTCAACATTTTTTTATGTATATAATTTTCATTACATTCATCTGTTTTGGATTAAACTGAACTTTCAGCGACACTTACTGGACATTTCACTTAAGTGTCATACAATGTGCAAGAAGCAACATAATTTTGGAGAAATATTGCCACAGGTATGCGTTTTTTAATGAGCCTGGGTTGCAATATTGATATGTGATTACTTGCAATACATTTGATTACATTTTAAAACACAATTACACTACTTGTTTCTATTTGAACCCTTTTACTCGTAATTTTAAAATATTCTAACCCCCCCCAGAGAGAGTTTTTTCAAGGTGACTGTTATTTTAGAACATTTCCCCTTGTTTCCATGGCGACGCGTCATGTTGGTCACGTGACACACCGCAGCCAAAATAACACTGTATGACAGATGTATCATTTTTATTTTGTTTTTCCTTTTTTATTCAAAATATTCACAAACACACTTACCAACATCATCAACTTACCATAGTCATCAACTATCTGATATTCCGATTCTCAAATACGTATAAGTAATGTGTTTTGTCGTTTTAAAACCTTTATAAATTATCTTGATCTATAACGTGAGATAGGCTCCGCCATGTTTGTTTGCGCTGCAATTCAGAGTCCTCTCAGTTGGATTTACAGCAAGTGAATTCATCAGTTTCTCTCGAAATAGAAGAAGCGTGAAAGCTCAGTTTGAATCTGGCAGTTATGTGACGTCACTGAACATTCTAATTCCCATATGTGTACCATATTCTCAGGGGCACAGAAATTAAAATCCCATATATGGGGCCGTATCGTGCAAAAGATTAAAGGCAAGACACTTCAGGCAAAAACATTATTCTTTCATATACTGATCAATTTTAAGATTGTGGGCTATTTGGCTTTTCATAAAGTGTTTCAGACTAGCGGAAAGAAAACATCAAAAATACTCATTTAAGTGTTTATTTTATTACAATTTATCTATTTGCATTTGTAGCAGGGGCGGTTCTACACCCTGTTTGGGGGTGCTTCACCCCCTCTGTCTGCCCCTAAAACTATAATTACCTATCTATCACCCTTCGGACCATATCAGTTGTGCGCTCCTTAATTTTGTCATTGATTTTCCGCCATACAAACTCCACAAGCAGCCCCACGGGAATGGCCGATGTAGCCAGCACACTATACATTAGTAACCTAGACATTCTCCTATATTTATTTTTGCTCCATTCAGTTCAAAGTCTCCAGAGTCCCCACCCATCTGCCCTCTCCAATTTCTTCTACTAAGGTCAGCCAATGCTTCGGTCCCACCTTAGCTGGTCCCCTCCAGCTCCCCTACTCATCCATCCACCCCACTGCGCTGCATAGATACACATTTGAGCTTCCAGTCACCAGCTCCGTCCTGGCTGGATCCCCTGGATCCCTGTCAGTCCTCCGAGCCCTTGACTCCACCTCAACCCGTCTGACCCCTCACCATCTCCTTGGAAAATACGTAATTTGAATATTCAAACATAACATTTCAGAAAACTTGTAATACAAAAAATAAAATAAAAAAATAACTGGGAAGTATGTGGTATCTATTAGTTATTTTTTCCCCTATTCACATGTGGTGAAATTCAAAGCTGGGAATTTTGAATTCTGAAGAAAGCTGTTATTTTTTTGGATGCCAGTGACTTCCGAAACTAACAATTCCGACTCAGTGGATTGCTTTAAACAGCAGAGATGTTAGGAATTTTCCATTGTGCATGATGAATGCTACATAAGCATGTCGTCCCTGACACGTCTGCCGTTTTGAGACCCTGTGCTCTGATTAAACTGGCAAACACTCGGCAAAACATTACAACACCTCGATTATTGTGTTTTCTCATTAAACACAATCTCACTCCAGGCCTGATTACTATCATCTAGTAAACATATGCTAATTAATGAATGTCTGTTCATGCCCCACTGGAGCACATGCTTTCTTAAGGAAATTAATTCCAGGAGTCAACAGAAACAAACACAGATGAACTAGCATTGCCTGGGTCAAAGGTCACCATTGCAGAGTTGTCATTCATTCTTTCGATGGAAGGATGATGGTCATTTCTGTTCTGCAGAACCTTTCAAAATCTGTAGCCTTTAATCATGAATATTGTGTAACCCAGTAGAATATAATTATTCATTTAATGGGTTATCTCAATTTATTAGTTTGTATTTAGTTCTAATCCAGAGCTAAAATGTGAATGAAATATACATCTCAGTAGTGTGTATAAGGTGTTTGTTCCTTTAAGAGCGTTCGTGCATCTTACAAGTTTGATTGATGTGTACATGTGGAAAACGTGGCATTAGCCATCATGTTAGGTGTTTCTTATTTTATTGGTTTATGTGAGTTAAGTCCCGCCCTCGCTGGTGTTTTGTGTAACTTGAGTGGTTGTTCGAGAGGGATGAGAGAGTTGAGATTGACAAGTGCGGGAGTTGAGAGGGAGTTGTGAATGTGAGAGACGTTTTTGCGGTAAGAGAGTGATTTAATTGACGATTTACAAGTTTAAAAGATCTTTAACTGTAATGTAGATCAGAGGTGAAGCACTGACACAGAGTTGAATCGCTTGTGTGTGCTTCTTTGAGATTGCCGCGAGTGTTTTACGGCCATTTCCAGTGTTGTTAATTTGCCGTGCAGCCGCGAATACAGACTGTTTAGGTGAATTATCAATGCGCATATCCGCGCATCTGAATGCGTAAGCTAAAACAACAGTTACCAGACTAAAGACAGTTATCGCGTTTGTTTCCTCTTCAACGACGGAGACCTTGAGGACCAGATAGCGCCCCAGATACCCGAGTTATTTGGGGTTCCTCTGGCGCCGTGGGAGGTGCGTTTCGTTCGGCTGACGAGCGAGAGAGAGGACGAGGAGCTGCGCGAGGCCTGCTTCAGGATTCGCGGAGTGCTGTATTGTCTCAAGTGGAATTTGAGGTATCTGTTTGATTTGTTTTGTGCTCAGGAGAGTGAAGGGGCCATTTGTCAGTTTCCCGGCCACCACGAACACGAGCCACGTTTCAGGCCTGCAACGGGGTGGGTTGTGTGAATGACTGGTGTGTGTGTGGGCCCACAGCATTATATATTGGTTTATTTAGTATTATTCAGTGCACTGAAAATAATATGTGAATACTCAGAGTATATGTTTTATAATCTGTGAGTTATTGTATACATTCATTCTATTAAGTTCATTGGTTGAATCTATACTGAGTGTATTTGACCTAGAGATTAATTTCCGTAGGTCTGGCATCAGAGATATTGCCCTTAAGGGGTAAATTTGTGTCAGATTTATATGCAATGTGATTGTGTGAATACTTCACATTCTGAAATTCATTGTTTGAGCCAGTTACCATTTGATAATTCTTTTCTAATTAAATTCTTTATTTGTTTTGTACTCCTAACAGTGTGTTATTCTCTCAGAAGTGTTTATGTTGACTTCATCAGTTAAAGGGCGTAGGGATTTATTCTGAGTAAATTTCCAAAAGAAAAGTATTTATTTCAGTGACATCAGAGGGGCCTTGTAATACAACATCTCTTAGGCATTAGTTTATTGAACCTGGTGCTGTCCCTTACTGAACCGTTAGAAAAGGAGGTAGGGGGCGCTACATAATTTGGGGGCTCGTCCGGGATCTCCCTCTGCAAGTCACAAAATAGTTTGCTGAAAGAAGAAGAAGAAAAAAGAAATTAAGCTCAACACACCCCTGTAATTACATCAAAATTAACTGAAAAGTGCATAAAGTGTCATCATGGCTCTATCAAAAGACCCCAGTCTCCAAGCAGAGTTGGCCAACTGGTGCAAAGATGCTAGCATTGATGAGACTCATGCTTTAATGCTGTTAAACGTACCTGTTCACACAGAAGTGGCCGAAATTGAAGAGGTGATGGAAGCAGTAAAAGCCCTAGGGAGAGTTCGTGTCAGAGACACGAGAGAAGGACCTACCTCAAGTTCTCTGTTGGTGTTGTGTGAGTGCAGACAAGCAATTGACCACACACACCTTCCTCCGGAAGTGTTACCTGGAGAGAGGAAAGAGCCATGGACAATCATAGCAGTCCAACCAAGGGAATCCGTAACTGACACTGCCTCTGGAGATTTTACAGAGAGACTTGCTAAGTTCCTGATTGAAGAAGGTAAATCACTCAGTGATGTACAGACACTGTTCACTCCCCGCAGCACAGCTGACAGTTCTCCTGAGTCCATCATACGCGCCATGGGTGAGGTCCTGGAAAAAACTGTAAAACAACCCAGTGACGCCAATGCATACCGACGCCTGCGCACGTTTTCAGCCATAGTTCCTACCCCCCCAGGAGAGGAGAATATGGAGACGTGGATTGAACAAGCGAGGCTTATGATAACTGAGTGTGAATGCTCTGGAAAAGAAAAACGACGACGGATTGTAGAAAGCCTGAAGGGACCTGCATTGGAGATCATAAGAGCAGTCCGGTTTTCTAATCCTGAGGCTAGTGCACTTCAGTACTTGGAAGCATTAGAGAGCACATTTGGATCATCTGAGTCTGGTGAGGACTTGTATTTCAAGTTTCGTCTTATGCGCCAGAGCGCTGGAGAGACTCTCTCTGAATTCCTGAGAAGGATAGAGAAGATACTCAGCAAAGTAGTAGAACGTGATGGATTGTCTCCAGGACTCGTGGATAAAGTACGAATTGAACAGCTTATTCGAGGGGCAGTAAACTCGGACATGATGTTGCTCCAACTGCGACTAAGAGAGAGAAAGAACCACCCACCTTCTTTTCTGAGTCTGCTGAAGGAGATACGTGAGGCAGAGGAGAGTGAGGCATCTCGACACAGAATGTCTGCTAAAGCCAAAGCCATACATTACTATGAAGAGGAAAGAGCCAGCACCTCTGTCATCCAAGAACTCAGGGCCGAGATTCAAGAGTTAAGAACACAGATATGTGGAGGTGAGTCCAAAACAGTGTCTACTTCATCCCTGGTAATTAAACCTAAAGAAAAGCAGATAAAGCCGAATGAAAAAGCTGACAATGCTGAAGTCCAAGAGTTACGAAAACAGGTCCAAAACCTGCAGCAGCAGTTGGTCATGATGAGTGTTAGCTCTACTCACCTCTCACCTCAGGTTCCAGACATGCGGCCGAAACCCTCCACTTCTTCCACATCCCTGAAAGTCAAGTCATCAAGAACAAGAGAGGATTACTTTTGTTACAGATGTGGAGAGGACGGACATATTGCAACGAAATGTCAAGCTCCACCAAACTCTGAGCAAGTCATTCAGAAGCTGATTCGTTCTTTGCGGCAAGCAAAGAGTGAGAAGTATGAGATTGACGACAACAGCAGAAAAGCCCATGATCAAGTCTGTTTCTCCAAAAAGAGTCACACAGACATTCCGGAGTTCAGCAGTCTTCCCAAAGGCCTAGTTGGACCGGCATCAACCGTGGAAGTGAAGCTTAATGGACAGGTATGTCAAGCCCTGTTAGACACTGGATCACAGGTGACGATCGTGTTTGACAGCTGGTTTTCCAGAAATCTTCCAGATGTGCCCATCCACCCCCTGACTGGATTGTCAATATGGGGGCTCAGTTCAACTAGTTACCCATATAAGGGGTATATAGTTGTCGACGTCACCTTCCCTGCTTCTGTTACTGGTGTGGAAGAGTCACTGTCCATTCTGGCCCTCGTGTGCCCTGATTCTCAAGGTCCTCCTCAAGTGCCAGTTATAATTGGTACCAATGCCAGTTTCTTCAAACGACTATCTGCGCTCAGTCAAGGTATGGAGGGATCCAGTGTTGCACAAGTTTTGAAAATCCAGACCCGACACACTGCTATTCATCTGCCCCAGCTGCGAGAGAATGAGAAACTCTCTGACAAGCCTGAAGGAAAAGTGCGGTGGATAGGACCTGGTGATTGTGTGGTTCCACCTAGAGGGGAAGTACATGCTGTCTGTCAAATGGAAACTGACAAGCCTCTGGGAACTGAGATCTTCATTGTAGACACAGCTGAGGAGGACAGTCTTCCAGCTGGAACATTCATTACCCCCCTAGTACTTCCGTCTTCCGCAGTAGATGGGAATACTATCCAAGTCCCGGTCCATAACGAAACATCTAAGGAAATTTCTATTCCTTCAGGAACCGTAGTCGCTCATGTGTATCCTACAGACACAGTCACAGTGCCTTCCGTAGACTCCAACAGTTCCAAAGTAATAGACCCAAAGTTATTTGATTTCGGCGAGTCATCTATTCCTGAGGCCTGGGAACAGAGACTGCGTCGGAAGTTGTCTGCCCGAGGAGATGTGTTTTCCACCAATGAGTGGGACGTTGGACTAGCCAGCGGGGTCGAGCATCACATCAGACTACAAGACAGCAAGCCATTCAGAGAACGATCCAGACGCATTGCTCCTGCGGACATCGAGGATGTACGACGCCATATTAAAGAACTGTTAGCGGCAGGAATCATTAAGGAGTCAAGGAGTCCCTATGCATCGCCCATAGTAGTTGCACGGAAGAAGAGTGGGGCAATCAGGATGTGCATTGACTACCGCACTCTAAACGCTCGTACAGTCCCTGATCAGTACACCACTCCCCGGATCGATGACGCCCTGGACTGTTTGGCTGGTAGTAAATGGTTCTCCGTACTGGACCTCCGCAGCGGATATTATCAAATAGCCATGGCGGAGGAAGATAAAGAGAAGACGGCGTTTATCTGTCCCCTTGGTTTCTTTCAGTTTGAGCGGATGCCGCAAGGGATTACTGGAGCTCCAGCCACATTCCAGCGGTTAATGGAGAAAGCCGTTGGTGACATGCACCTCCTCCAAGTAATAGTCTACCTCGATGACATCATTGTGTTTGGACGCACCCTTGAAGAGCACGAAGAGAGATTATTAAAAGTCCTAGACCGTCTGCGAGAGTGTGGCCTGAAAGTCTCGATTGACAAGTGCCAGTTTTGCCAGTCCCAAGTCCGTTACGTGGGGCACATTGTGTCAGCTGCTGGAGTATCACCAGACCCAGCCAAGATTGAAGCAGTAACTCGCTGGAAGATGCCCACTGACCTGAAGTCACTGAGATCTTTCCTGGGTTTTTGTGGGTTTTATCGGCGTTTTATAAAGGGTTATTCAGCCATTGTGAGGCCGTTGACCGAACTCACCAAAGGATATCCGCCAACCTCAGGTCACAACAAGAAGGCAAAGAATGGAACGAAGTACTTCAAGGAATTCGAACCATTTGGAGAGCGCTGGGATGACGCATGTACATCAGCCTTCCACAAGATCATTCATCCCCTCACACATGCACCAGTACTGGCTTTTGCCGATACAACCAAACCATATATCCTTCATGTAGATGCCAGCATGAATGGGTTGGGTGCTGTACTGAATCAGGAACACCCGAATGGTTTAAGACCTGTGGCTTACGCAAGCCGAAAACTGAGTACATCCGAACAGCGTTACCCCATTCATCAGCTGGAGTTCCTGGCACTTAAATGGGCGGTTGTGGACAAGTTCCATGACTACCTGTATGGTTCCCAGTTTGTGGTTAAAACCGACAACAATCCACTCACATATGTCTTGTCCACTGCCAAGTTGAGTGCAACAGGTCATCGCTGGTTAGCTGCTCTATCAACCTATAACTTCAGTTTGCAGTACAAGCCCGGAAGTCACAACATCGACGCGGATGTGCTGTCCCGTTATCCCTGTGAATCCAGCCATGATTCTGAATGGAAAGAGATACCTAAATCCGGGGTGAAGGCTATCTGTCAATTAGCCATAGCTGAGGATAGCGAAGAGTCATCCTTGCGATTGGTAGACCAGCTAGGGGTGTCACCTCAGAGCGTTCCTGAGGTTTTCTCTTGTCCTACAGCCCTTGGTATTTGTCCTATGGAACAGCTGACTCATGCTGAGTTAAGGAAAGCACAAGAGGAGGATGCTGTAATTGGTAAAGTGAAGAGAGATGTGGAGTGTGGGAAAATACTTACCGTCGCTAAGAGTTCCGATTCCACCGTTGCGCTGCTACAGCGTCAAGGTCCCAAGCTGATGATCCAAAACCAACTTCTGCACCGTGTCACAAAAAGTTCCTGTGGGAGGGAAAAGAAACAACTCGTCTTACCTGAAAAGTACCGGTCTCAAGTCCTGCGTTCCCTGCATGATGATTCAGGCCATTTAGGAGTAGAGAGAACTACAGAACTCATGAAGGATCGTTTCTATTGGCCTAGAATGTCTGCGGACATTGAACATTATGTCAAGAATTGTGGCCGTTGTATAGCCCGCAAGACATTACCCAAGAAGGTTGCACCTTTACATCACGTGACCAGCAGTGGGCCTTTCGATTTAGTGTGCATTGATTTCTTGTCTATTGAACCTGATTCAAGAGGCCTGGGTAATGTCCTAGTAGTCACAGATCACTTCACTCGTTACGCCCAAGCTTTTGTAACTAAAGATCAGAGAGCTCTAACAGTGGCGAAGATACTGTGCGACAAATTCTTTGTTCACTATGGCCTACCATCCCGTATCCATTCAGACCAGGGGCGGGATTTTGAAAGTGGTCTCATAAAGGAGCTGCTGAGAATGCTTGGGATACGAAAATCAAGAACTTCACCCTACCACCCCCAAGGCGACCCACAGCCTGAAAGGTTCAACCGAACGCTTCTTTCCATGCTTGGTACGCTGGATCCTGCAGAGAAGAGCAGATGGAGTCAACACGTTAATCGATTAGTACACGCCTACAACTGTACTAAGAACGAGGCCACTGGGCATTCGCCATATTATCTACTCTTCGGAAGGGAGGCTCGTCTGCCAGTGGATCTGTGTTTCGGGACGTCGCCTGATGGGGTGGGAGCCAGTAACCATCATCAGTATGTGGAGAGAATGAAGTCAGAGTTGCAGAGAGCATATCAGTTAGCAACTGAAACTGCCATGAAAAGTCAACAGAGGAACAAACGGTTGTATGACAAACAAGTGAAACATCATACTCTGGAAGTGGGAGATCGGGTGCTGATAAAAAATCTGGCATTGATTGGCAAGCACAAACTCGCTGATAAATGGAATTCTGTACCATACCTGGTGATAGAAAAGCTGATGAACTTACCTGTATATCGTCTGAAACCTGAATCAGGGATGGGAGGTGTAAGGACTTTACACAGAGATCATCTCTTACCTGTTGGGGGTGAAGTGAGGTTGTCCGTTCCTGAAGTCTCAAGGAAAGTTTCTGCGCCACAGGAGACCAGGCCAAGACCTGCGGAGAGAAAACAAAGAAAAGAGTTAAGAGGAAGGAATGTGACACAGAGTGAAGGTGCACCCAGGACTGAGTCTGACAGTGAGGAGGATGATCTGTGGTATTGCTACCCGGATAGGATAGAAAGACTGCCCTGGCCAGAGAGTGATGCACAAGATGGATCTGCTGGGGAGGAGGACACAGTTGACCGTGAAGGTGAATTGGATAGACCCCATACAGAAGCTGCGGAGCCGACGTTCACTGAAGAAGGACATGGAGAACTACCAGATCAGAGTCCAGAAGGAAGGGGAGATCCTGGTACAGTTAATACTGCCAGAGAGGTAGTACAGCCTGTCCATTCCCGCCCCAAAAGAAATAGAAGACCTGTAGTCAGACTGAGCTATGAAAGTTTGGGCCGGCCCATTAACCGACCTCTCACCCTAGTTCATAGAGGAATGGTCATAAATGTTGAAGGTGGGAAATCAGAAAAGAAACCCTGTGGCACAGTTTGGTGTCACCCTATGGCACAATGTACTCAGTGTGCTCGTGTGAGTGCTCATATGGAGCCCAGAGTCACCGTTAAAGTGTAGAGAAGTAATCTCATGGGGTCATGAGATGTTTTAGAAGGGGGAGCATGTAACCCAGTAGAATATAATTATTCATTTAATGGGTTATCTCAATTTATTAGTTTGTATTTAGTTCTAATCCAGAGCTAAAATGTGAATGAAATATACATCTCAGTAGTGTGTATAAGGTGTTTGTTCCTTTAAGAGCGTTCGTGCATCTTACAAGTTTGATTGATGTGTACATGTGGAAAACGTGGCATTAGCCATCATGTTAGGTGTTTCTTATTTTATTGGTTTATGTGAGTTAAGTCCCGCCCTCGCTGGTGTTTTGTGTAACTTGAGTGGTTGTTCGAGAGGGATGAGAGAGTTGAGATTGACAAGTGCGGGAGTTGAGAGGGAGTTGTGAATGTGAGAGACGTTTTTGCGGTAAGAGAGTGATTTAATTGACGATTTACAAGTTTAAAAGATCTTTAACTGTAATGTAGATCAGAGGTGAAGCACTGACACAGAGTTGAATCGCTTGTGTGTGCTTCTTTGAGATTGCCGCGAGTGTTTTACGGCCATTTCCAGTGTTGTTAATTTGCCGTGCAGCCGCGAATACAGACTGTTTAGGTGAATTATCAATGCGCATATCCGCGCATCTGAATGCGTAAGCTAAAACAACAGTTACCAGACTAAAGACAGTTATCGCGTTTGTTTCCTCTTCAACGACGGAGACCTTGAGGACCAGATAGCGCCCCAGATACCCGAGTTATTTGGGGTTCCTCTGGCGCCGTGGGAGGTGCGTTTCGTTCGGCTGACGAGCGAGAGAGAGGACGAGGAGCTGCGCGAGGCCTGCTTCAGGATTCGCGGAGTGCTGTATTGTCTCAAGTGGAATTTGAGGTATCTGTTTGATTTGTTTTGTGCTCAGGAGAGTGAAGGGGCCATTTGTCAGTTTCCCGGCCACCACGAACACGAGCCACGTTTCAGGCCTGCAACGGGGTGGGTTGTGTGAATGACTGGTGTGTGTGTGGGCCCACAGCATTATATATTGGTTTATTTAGTATTATTCAGTGCACTGAAAATAATATGTGAATACTCAGAGTATATGTTTTATAATCTGTGAGTTATTGTATACATTCATTCTATTAAGTTCATTGGTTGAATCTATACTGAGTGTATTTGACCTAGAGATTAATTTCCGTAGGTCTGGCATCAGAGATATTGCCCTTAAGGGGTAAATTTGTGTCAGATTTATATGCAATGTGATTGTGTGAATACTTCACATTCTGAAATTCATTGTTTGAGCCAGTTACCATTTGATAATTCTTTTCTAATTAAATTCTTTATTTGTTTTGTACTCCTAACAGTGTGTTATTCTCTCAGAAGTGTTTATGTTGACTTCATCAGTTAAAGGGCGTAGGGATTTATTCTGAGTAAATTTCCAAAAGAAAAGTATTTATTTCAGTGACATCAGAGGGGCCTTGTAATACAACATCTCTTAGGCATTAGTTTATTGAACCTGGTGCTGTCCCTTACTGAACCGTTAGAAAAGGAGGTAGGGGGCGCTACAATTGTATGTAATTTAAATAGGTATTCTTGTACAAAAGACTATAACAGACTTTATTTTAAAGTGGATTTAGTTACTCTAAATGCTTTATTATCTCCATGGACACTTAAGTTTTACCAGTATGTTTTTGGATCAATAAATTAATTTACGACCCTCTCTGGGCTGATGATGATCAATATAGTATTTGCAAGAGTGTTTTACCACAAATTTTGCTTTTTTTTCTTTCTAAAACTAATGTCACTTCCTGTATGAAGTCACTTACATTTGTTAGTTGAAAGGGTTTTACTAACAGGACAACAGTGAAATTGAGGACAGAGGAAATATTATGTCTAAAAATTAAAACTATATTCACAAGAAAACACGGTTTGTTTGAAACATTTTGATTCCACATGTGGCCTAGTAGTATAAATATCATAGACAGTAAAATAAATGGACACAGCGACCCCATAGACTTCAACAGAGAAAAGTGAAGTCAATTAGAAGCACTCACTTCCTGATGGCTGAGCGTTCTGCGCAGCCTCAAACTGAGCTTGACAACGTAGATGTGACGTGAGTGTAATGGTTATGAGAATGTTTACAGTCAGAAAAGTTCATTATATGTAATTCTGTGTGTTAAAAAGAGGAAAATAAGCAATTTGCTTTAATTCATAGAAGTACTTAAAAAAAAAAGGGTGAAGAGCACATCATAATTCATGTCCATAAATAGAATACTGGTAAGAGTAATAGCACTGTGATTTCCTGATTGAATGATCTATTAGCGATTACTTTGGTCTTCAAGTTAAAGAGTCATAAGATGATGCATTAGCACAATAACGTGTCAAAAACGGCATTATTTAAAAGTTACTCTGAACTCCCACCCACTCACCCACATGTAAACAACAAAGCACGAGACTAGAGAGAGACATTGGATCTATGAACCGTGACAGTACTCCACCATAGAAATTTGACAGTACTCCACCACCGTAACCTTCCCAGTCCACCAAGTACTGGAATCCGCGTCCCCTCCGCCTTGAGTCCAGCACACAATTGACCGAATAAGTGGGTTCCCCATCTACGAGTCGCGGCGGGGGAGGAACCGGGGTTGGCGGATTAATACGAGAATGAAATACGGGTTTAATTTTGGATACATGAAAGACGGGGTGAATCCTCCTGTACGCTGGAGGAAGGTTGAGGCGGACTGCCACCGGACTAATGATCTTAGTGACAGTAAACGGGCCAATGAATTTGGGAGCAAGTTTATTAGACACGGAACGGAGAGGAATGTTCTTGGTAGAAAGCCACACTTTTTGACCAGCGACGTATACGGGAGGCCTAGACCGGTGGCGATCGGCTTTGGCCTTGGTGCGCAACCCCACCTGGAGTAGAGTCTCACGGGCTCTAGTCCACGTGCGGTGACACCTCTGGACGAAGGCGTGAACAGGGGACCGCGACTTCAGAATCCAGACTAGGAAAAATTGGTGACTGGTACCCTACGCTACACTCAAAGGGAGATAGCAACGTGTTGTGGGCGTACTCCACCATAGAAAGTTGTTGACTCCACGAGGAAGGATTCTTGGAAACCAAACATCGTAACGTTCTTTCCAAATCCTGGTTGGCTCTCTCAGTTTGGCCATTGCTCTGGGGGTGGAACCCTGAGGACAGACTGACAGTCGCCCCCAGAAGCTTACAAAATTCTCGCCAAAATTTGGACACAAACTGGGGTCCCCTGTCAGAAACCACGTCTGTCGGGAGGCCATGTAACCGAAAGACGTGGTCAACGACAATCACCGCTGTCTCCTTGGCTGAGGGTAATTTGGGCAAGGGAATGAAATGGGCCGCCTTCGAGAACCGGTCCACCACGGTCAAAACTACCGTGTGACCCTGAGAGGGTGGGAGGGCGGTAACAAAATCTAGAGCGATATGGGACCAGGGTCTCGAAGGGACCGGCAGCGGTTGGAGTAACCCATCTGGGGGTCGATTGGAAGTCTTACCAGTGGCACAAACTGAGCAAGCCAAAACAAAATTGTGAATGTCACGAGCCATGAGAGGCCACCAGAATCGTTGCTTGACTAAAAATCTAGTGCGACTGACTCCTGGATGACAAGCCACATTGGAAGAATGCCCCCACTGAATGACGCTGGACCTCAGACCCTCAGGCACAAATAAACGATTCGGTGGGCAACCGACCGGGGGCGTTACCCCTTCTAAAGGCCTTCTTGACCTTCGATTCGACCTCCCATACGAGTGTGGAGATGAATAGAATCTCCGGTAAAATGCACTCGGGAGTAGACGGGCGTTCAGAACGATCAAAAATGCGCGATAAAGAATCGGGTTTGATGTTTTTAGAACCCGGGCGGTACGAGAGAGTAAAATCAAAACGACCGAAAAAAAGTGCCCACCGAGCCTGCCTGGAGTTCAATCTTTTAGCAGTCCGAATGTATTCTAAGTTCTTGTGATCGGTCCAAACAATAAAAGGTACCCCCGACCCTTCTAACCAGTGCTGCCACTCTTCCAATGCTAACTTGACTGCCAACAACTCTCTGTTCCCAATGTCATAATTGCGTTCGGCAGGAGATAGACGATGAGACAAAAACGCGCAAGGATGCATCTTGTCGTCTGAGAGAGAGCGCTGGGATAACGCTGCTCCTACCCCCACCTCTGACGCATCGACCTCCACCACAAACTGACGTGATGGATCAGGGGTTGTCAGAATGGGGGCTGAAACGAAGCAACCCTTCAGTTTGGCAAACGCAGCCTCAGCTGCGTCTGACCACCTGAACGTCGTTCTGGGGGAGGTCAAGGCGGTCAGAGGTGCGGCTAGTTGGCTGAAGTTGCGAATAAAACGCCGGTAGAAATTGGCGAACCCCAGAAATCTCAGTAGGGCCTTACGAGACTCTGGACTTGGCCACTCTACCACAGCCTTGATCTTCTCAGGATCCATGCACATTCCCTCAACCGACACGATGTACCCTAGGAATGGAACAGACTGTGCATGAAAATCGCATTTCTCCGCCTTGACAAAAAGCCCATTCTCTAGCAACCTCTGAAGCACTCGTCGGACGTGCTGCACGTGTTCCTGGAGAGAAGAATAAAAAATCAGTATGTCGTCCAGGTAGACATAAATGAACTGATCTATCATATCTCGCAGCACATCATTGACGAGTGCCTGGAAGACCGCTGGACTGTTGGAAAGCCCGAAAGGCATAACCAAGTATTCAAAGTGTCCCCTGGGGGTGTTAAACGCGGTCTTCCACTCATCCCCCTCCCTGATGCGGACCAAATGATAAGCATTACGTAAATCCAATTTTGTGAAGATGGACGCTCCCTGCAACCTCTCGAAGGCTGAAGACATCAACGGCAAAGGATAAGTATTCTTTACCGTGATGTTGTTCAACCCCCGGTAGTCAATACAAGGTCGCAGAGATCCGTCCTTCTTCCCCACAAAAAAGAACCCCGCCCCCGAGAAGAGGAAGGGCGGATGAACCCCGTTGCTAGAGAATCAGAAATATATTTCTCCATAGCCTCCCTCTCTGGTGTCGAGAGTGAATATAACTTGCCCTTGGGCGGAGCCGTACCTGGTAATAAGTCTATGGCACAGTCATAGGGACGATGCGGAGGGAGAGAAGCAGCCCGAGACTTACTGAACACCTCCTTCAGGTCCAGGTACTCCGCGGGCACGTTAGACAGATCCACTGCCTCCTCCTGCAACACAGGGACAGAAACAGACGGACAGGCAGACAATAGACAAGACTTATGACACTGATTACTCCACGAAGACACAGACTTGAGCTGCCAGTCCACTTTAGGGTTGTGACGGGTGAGCCAAGGGTGACCAAGGACAATGGGTGCAAGGGGAGTGTCCAGGATATAGAAAGAGATGATCTCGGTGTGGTTGCCTGATGTGATGAGGGTGATGTCTTCTGAAGGAGGGTAGATGTTGATGAGGTCTTCTCGGCGGAGATCCCACCTGATAGTAGCCTCATACTTACTATCGGGCTTGGCCTTTTACCGGACAGTTGTAAGCATAGTGTCCGGCTCCTCCACAGTATAGGCAAAGGCCCTGGGTCCTCCGCCTTTCCCTCTCCTCCTGGGAAAGCCGAGCTCGACCCACCTGCATGGGCTCGTGATCGTCGACGGGGCTGACCGCGTCCCCGCCTCCAAATCGTGGACCCTCGGCTCCTGCCAGAGGGCGTCTACTCATAGCGTGACCTCCAACTCGGGATAGTCGAGCATCAACTCTGAGGGCTAAAGCGATGAGTTCATTAAGAGATTGAGGCAGGTCCAAAGCATAGATCTCTCTCTGGACGCGGTCAGCCAGCCCATGCAGGAACATGTCCCACTGCGCCTCCTCGTTCCATTTGCTATCCACTGCTAGGGTCCGAAACTCGATCGAAAAGTCTGACACTGATCTCTCTCCTTGACGTAAATCAGCCAGCATTCTTGCAGCTTCTCTTCCGCCGACCGCCCGGTCGAAAACTCTTTTCATCTCAGCGGAGAGCTCCTGGAACGAGGCGCAGCACGGATCTTCATTCTCCCACACCGCCGTTCCCCATAACGCCGCTTTCCCAGTCAGGAGGGTGAGTACGAAGGCGACCTTGGATCGCTCGGTCTGGAAAGTCTTGGGTTGGAGAGAAAAATACATGGAACACCGGGTTAGAAAAGCTCTGCAAAATTTTGGATCACCTGAATAGGGCTCTTGGGCTGGTAGGCGTGGCTCCGACTGGGATGGGCTCTCCGATGGTGTGGGGGGAGCGGCCGGTGTGGGCGGCGCAGTGGGAGCTCGTAGCTGTTGGATCTGCCGGGTGAGCTCGGACACCTGCGCCACTAACGCCTGAACAGCGCGACCAGTATCGTTTAAATTCTTCTCTTGAATGTCCAGACGAGCCATACTGTTACTCAAACAGTCCTCCATGGTCGGCGCTGATGTACTTGCTGTATCCATCTTTGGTCAGATCGTTCTGTTACGTCAGAAACGAGGACACAATATGCAAGTAAAAGCTCTTTATTTATAGTCAATAATGATGATGATGATGATGATGAATAATCCGGGTGATGCAGGCGGTGGCGCAGGGACTTTGATGGTCAGACACGGAGTGATGGATGAGTGCTGCGGAGTGCTGCGTGCTCTGATGAGTGATGACGTGATCCAGACATGAAACATAATCCAACAAGACGCGAAACCGGAACACAGGAACTCAAGACGGGACACGAGGCACGGGACCAGGATCAGACAACACAGAGACTTCATGCAACGATCTGACAAAGGAGATGAGAAAGTTGTGAGCATTTATAGGAGATGAGATGAGTGGCAGCTGGTGATGATGAGTGATTGCAGCTGGATACTGATCAACTGTAACGATCCGGACACACCCACTCACACACTCACACACATGTAAACAACAAAGCACGAGACTAGAGAGAGACATTGGATCTATGAACCGTGACAAAAAATGTTTTGTGATGACCTTCTATAAAGGTTTAATCATAACATTTTTAGAACATTATCCCTTTACATTATTATAAAGTTTTTAGCAGGAAGTTTTATTTTTATTCTTAGAATGTTCTTCTAAAAGTTAGGATAACATTCTCTAAAAATACTCTTAAAAATACTACTTAACATTCTTATAAAGTTTTTAGTGGGAAGTTTTATTTTTGTTCCCAAAATGTTCTCTTAAACATAAAAAATGCTTAGCTATAACATTGTTAAAACATACAATTTTATTAATCTCAAAAATAAAACATAAAAATCTAACAGGTTTATTAATGGCATCCACATAAATTATTAGAAGTTCTGCGTACAGTAGATGCCCAACATTACATGAAGAACTCAGTAAAGTCCAATGTGCAATCACACTTCTTGACTGCTGTTTGCTCAGAGCGCTCATCATCAGTCTTTGCTTCTCTTGGTTCTTGCAGAAAAATAATAGAGTCATCTGCATTAATAGGTGTTCTACTGTTCTTCTCTTCTTGTTTTTCAGCTGCTCTCCCAGTTAGCAGAATTGAGCTCCTTTCTCTGTGTGCATGGTAGAGTTTTTCCTCATAGCCAAGAGGAAAGTTAGTTAGTTTTTCAAACAGTGTAAACAGAAAGAATACAAATACATATTACATATTAAGATCACAAGCAATATTGACTAAATTAGCCAGCCTAATTAGTAATCAGAAGGTATGTAAAGATTAATTTATTTAAAAGTATAAATATAATACCTTATGAGTATCTATTTTTGTTTCTGTAATTTAAAACATATACTTAATCCATTATATGCATGTTAATAACACAACTAGAGGCTAAATTATGTGAACAAACTACAAACTTGGCTTGAGAACTGTGAACCTCGAACTCAGGTCGCCTTGAGCACAGCTGCAGCATGTTACAGCACTGCCCACGATGCTTTTGCTCTGATGTAACAGCTCATTTTCATCAGTTATATTGTCTATGGATTGTTACATTTCTTACAGATTTCTGCTTGTTTTATATCAGAAACAGATAAAGTAGCACTGCATTTGAATGCATTGGCGATATAACAATTTCTAGTGTGATTTAATCATACCTGTGTATCGTCTCTTTGCTATTAGCTAAGCTATAAGTTTTAGTTACTTCAAAAGCAGAAAGAAATATATGCTATAACTTCTGTTTCTACGCAGTTTCTTATTGAGAAATCACAGGACAGTGTTGACACTAACTTTCTGTGCTCCAGTAGGTTTCTGTGTGCGCACAATCTGCACATTAAATGTGAGCTACTGTCTGTGCATATGAAAGCTTGTTTCCGCCATGGAATACAATTTTTAAAAAAGGTAATTGCGACTCACAATTCAAACTTTTTTTTATAAAGATATAAACTCGCAATTGGCTGTTTGAAAATCAGAATCACAGGATAAAGTAAAACCTGAGAAAAAAAAGCAATTCTTTTCTCAGAATTGTGAGATATAAAGTTACAATAGCAAGTTATCAAGTCCAATAGGCCCTTATCTCCTTTCCTGGTTTCGGAACGTTCAAAATCGCCAAGCAGTGTACTCGCACTTCCGGTGGTTGCTTAGTTACACCTTTAGGTGAAAAGTAGGTTAGTAAACTTAAATAAAATCGCGATATAGACCAGTGTCTGTCAATATTAAACCGCATAAAGACCATTTAAATAGGAATCGTGCATGTTCTGTGTGTCTCTGTGAATGAATGGCACAGACGCGCTATTTAATTTACCACACACACACTGAGGCACGCATGACGCTCGCAATGTTTTCAGCCTATATGAGGACATTAATGCACTTCATCAATACAGCCGCTCTGAGAGTCACTTCAGCAGCATTTTAGCTTCATTTGAGAAAAACTATCATCATATCATAAAACACAGAGAGACTCAAAGGTCTACACGTCAATCCGTCAAAATAAAAGTTTGGTTTAACCTTTGAAGAAAGTTTTGCTTAAATCATAACATTTTAAATAATTGACCTATGGCTAAGCCACGCCCCCAAACGCGATGAACCAATCACAGTGCGCATAGCTAACCCAATACACTCGGACATTCTCTCCTTCCACGTCCATTGAAATGCATTGCAGTTAGTCAGTTTTCATTCGTTTTTATCTGTTTTTTCTTGTCATTTTAAGTTTAAAATGGTCAAACGGTGTGCATGGGGTACATTCAACTCCAACACTAGGTATCCTGAGAGGCTGGGCGACGGTGTGTATTTTTTTACCCTTTCCCAAGCCACATCTCAACCGAGATAACGTTAAGTGACTGGATAATTTATGCGGTAACTTAGACCACAACACCAACTAAACCTGGATAAATTAAACAAGGATGTCTACATCTGTTCTAAGGTAAGTCAACAACGTATTTGAACGTTATCTTTAACATCTCTAACTTAACGTTAGCCTAGCTTCTAGCTGCGTTGCAGTTTGACAAGAGTACAGTTTGACAAAAGCACAATGTTGTGTTTCACGCAAATATAAGTAGGCTAAACACTTTGCAGTTTTAATGATGTCCTGTATGAACAAAATGGAGTATGTTTTTATGTTTCCACTGTTCGATCGCGCCCGCGCCTCTCTCTCTGACACACACACACTCCAGCATTGCAATCTTGACATCGCAGCCTGTTCATTATGCTGCGTTCACACCAAACGCGAATAGAGCGTCAAATTCATGCGTATTGCGTCTACTTCGACGCTTGAACATTTTGAATCCAAAGCGAATAGGACGCGCGTATAAAGCGAAATAGCACCAAACTATAACGTTAAATCTTTGTCTGGAGCTGAAGCTTTTCATCGACCTTCTCAAAATAAAATGATTAATATAACCCTCCAATGCATAGTTAAGGCCCTTTTGGTGACTTTGAGATGATATATAATCTTTCTGTCTCCAAAAATCATTAATTGCCTCCTGTGAAATGTCTCCTACTGTGACAGCTGCCATAGCGCCTGTTACCGAATGTTGACTGTTTGTCCGAGTGAGTGGAGGGGGCGTGGCTTAGCCATAGGTCAATTGGTTATAGCAATTTAATTAAACCATTAAAATGGAATCAAGAAAACAAAAAAAAACTTTTGGGAGATGCGGGAGCGAAGTAGTCCAGTGATAATTAACAGGCAGCCATGGTTAATGCAATTTGCAAAGACCCGCCCCTTTTAGTTACTGTTGCTATGTCCAACAAGCCATGGCGCTCTCACGCCACACATCATGTTGTCACGCAATGAAAATTACATTGCGGATCAAAGAAAAAACGCTGAAATGTCTAAACGCCGAGACAAGACAGAGCAGGTTACTTTTAATATGAAACAAAGTCTCAACGTTTAATTTGTGTAATTTTTGTAAAAAAAAGAATTTTTTGTAAAATAGAAATGTAAAAAATAAATACCTGTCAATCAAACTCCCTCGAAGGGTGAATTCTGAGGGGAGTAAAAAAGCCAGCTCACAATTCTGATATTTTCTTGCAATTGTGTGTTCCTGCCTCACAATTCTGAAAAAAAAAAAAAAAAAAACTGTAATTTTACTGATGGAAACAGACAGTAAAAAAGTGGACTTCAAAGATTTCTTATTCTGTAGCTCCCTGTGGGATTTTTTTGATAAGTCCATAAAAATGCATCCATCCATGATAAAAGCACTCCACACGGCTCTGGCAGGTTAATAAAGGCGATAGGTGAAGTGAAGTGATGCGTTCGTGTAAGAAACATATCCATATTTTAGGGCTGGGAATCGATTAAAAAAAAAGCAACTAATTACTTGCACAATTTGCTGTAATTAATTGCAATTAATTGCATTTCCCCCAAGCTTGTAATCATCAATATTTAAACTTAGAATAACCTAATTAAACAACACAGGAAAAATGGAACAGAAATAATGTAGAAAAAATGTATTAAAATAATATTAAACATCAATATATCAATATATTATTATTTTTCAATAATCAATCAACATAATCAATTTAACTTTTTTTTTTTATTTTTTTTTTTTACTAAATATCAAAATAAAACATAGTCCTACAAAGCTATTATTACAAGAGCATGTGATCAGAGCAGGTAATTTTACCATTGTTGCCAGCATGACTATACCAGCTCAGTAGGGCTATTTCACAGAAGTCTACTACTGAGAAATTTCACGTTATTTGACTTTGCTTTTCCAGTGCGTGATCGGTACATGATTGGAGCGTTTGGGCCGTTAACGACAGAGCAGAACACGCAGCGCAAACACGGAGCAGAACATTGAGCAAAGATCCGTTAAGGACAGAGCAGAACGCGCAGCGCAAACACGGAGCAGAACATTGAGCAAAGAGCTCAATGTTTGCTCAATGTTGTGTGTGTGTCAGTGCGCCGACACACACACACGGAATGGAGAGCGTGGCGCGGAAAAGACCCGCTCATGAAAGCTGCGCGAGAATGAAACCTGATCGCCGAACACGGAGGGGCGGGACGGCATATTTTCAGCCTTTTCCGCAACAGGAAGTCATTAAAACGAGGCAAAAAAAGTGCTGCGTTAATTGCGTTATTATTTTTTTTAACGCGTTAAGCATCTCAAATTAATTGCAAAGATTAACACGTTAATTTCCCCAGCCCTACCATATTTATTAGGGGTGTAACGATACACGTATTCGTATTGAACCGTTCGGTACGAGGCTTTCGGTTCGGTTTCCGGTACGCATTTTCAAACCGAATGGTTCGTTGGACCATTTTTCCTGCCGACCAAAATTTTGTTATTTCAAATGTAGGCGGGTCGCGCATGGCAAGCGCGTGAGATGCCGGCGCGACCACAACATTCCCCAACTTCAAATGGCAAATGTAATGTAAGCGGAACGAAACTGAGCTACTCGTTATTGTGTGGTTGAAGGACCGTTTATCATTTATTTGGACCAGTGCAGCGCGACCTGATCGTGATCATGCGACACTGTTACTACACAGCGCTAATAAGAGATCCAGTAAAGAAAGCATTTGAATTCGCCACAGAAGAAATAACATCGCTGCGAGATCTAGTGAGAAACATTCACATTTCTCCGTTATTAACGGATCAAACAGCGCTGACGTGGAAACCTGGAAGAAACATTGTGCCATGAATGAACTATCCAGTGTCCACAGATCAGCAACATTTACCATGGATTTACTGTAGTAACACTAACTGCAACCATGAACGTTTGGCAGGAATAGTAGGCTATAATGCCTTCAAGTAACATTACGTCGGTTTTATTTTGACATTATGAATACAATTGCTGCCCTCAAATGCTAATCTGAACTAAAATAAACCCATAAACTACTACAATATTACATTTAATTTTTTCCAAGGAGCTGTTTTGTTTTATATGCTTCTTAGAAGAGTCAATTATAACTCTAGAATTGCTCAAAGTAAAAAAATATCATACTTTATGATGTTAGTTTTAATAAAAAAAAAAGAATAATTAAAAAAATTAAATCAAGGAAATTTCTCTGGCATTTCTTTCTTTTGCTGTATCAAAAACGTACCGAACCGAACAGTGACACAAGTGTATCGTATCGAACCGAACCGTGACACAAGTGTATCGTATCAAACCGAACCGTGAATTTTGTGAACCGTTACACCCCTAATATTTATAGCTTTATCAACTTAAATAACTACCTTCCGGCAGACAGCCATATGCAAGTCAAATTACGCCCAAAGAGTAACTCTTGTCAATGTACGACGTAGGAGTAGCGTAAGCTTTGACGGCTCTCGCGGTTCAAACAAACAGGGCTAGGCAATAAATTCAAGCTCCTCCCACATTTCTCTTTATATGATTCTCTTTAATGATCATTTTTCTAAAAATCTCTCTGGAAAGAAAGTCAGATATACATCTGGGATGGCACGAGGGAGAAAAAAAGAGATCATTTTTATTTTGGAGTACATTGTGCCTTTAAAATTGACTACGGTTTTATAAACTGCAGTGGATACTTACTAGTGATGGACTTGTTTCTCTGTTGGTGCCTGTTCTGCTCTGTAAACATTGTTCCAATGCTTGGAAAGAAAACGTAAAAAGTGTGTTAATGTGTGTTAACAGATTATTGATCTGGGTGACACAGGGCCATTTTTTATGTGTTCCTTAAATGTTATCTAAATCTGGAGAACCCTTACTAACATTAACCATGGTTTTGCTACACTAACTAAATGGTAATAAATTATTGTAATCAATCCACCATAAAAACATGGTTTCTACACTTTTACTATGATAAAAACCATGGTTAATTTAGCAAAGGACCCTGGGAACATGTCCTAAAAAGAACAGCTCATCCAAAAAATAGAGTTCTCTCGTTATTTACTCCATGTTGTTCCAAAACTGTATGAATTTATTTTGTAACCTTAATTAAGATATCTTGAGAAATCCCTTCACTGTTTTGTTTTTTTCCATAAAATGGGTTCCAATGTTATAGGCTCCAGTGTTGTTTTATTCCCAACATTCTTGTGTTTCGCAGAAGTAAGTCATACAGGTTTGAAAATAATTTCATTTTGAAAGGACATTTATGTTTGGGTCAGCTAGGCCCGTAAACTCATATCAAGAAGACAGGTAAAATATTGTCTGGAGGGTTTGGACCAGTGTGCCTTCACTGGTGCTGGATGTGTGCGCGCAACCAGAGAAGCCATTTTCACTGTACAGAAGAGCTCCATGTTGTTGTGTGTGCATCGATCTGATTTACTGCTTTACACTATCGTCTTTCTTGGTAAATATTACTCCATTATCTTTAATATGCACAAATATGTTGTGAAGCAGAGTTTAAAAGAACATTTGATGTGTACATTTCTTGTAGATGTATTTGGATCGCATGTGTGACGAGTGAACCTTGTGGCAATTGGCAAAGGATTGGGTACGTAAGTTTCGTGATTTATGGGGTAAAATGCTGATGCCATCTTTACTGATGCCAGGTTTATTTGATAAATCTGTTAATGATTTTAAGCTATGTTCTGTGACAGTATAACTGTATGGTTCGATTAAAATTTCTGGTACTGCATGGTTAATATGTGAAACAGGGGTGTGGCTTTGCTAATGTGCTTTTATTTCTCTTGTACCTCAGCCACTGCCATATTCCAGTCTGTTTTGACGTATTTCAATTAGTTGTACCATATTTTGGTTCGGTATTGAGTAATTGATTTAAATTTAACCTATTGCAGTGCATTACATTGTATTTCAGTGTGAATTGAGTTACGCATTTTGTGGATTTGGCATTGATCCACTGGTTACACTTTTTTGTGACATTTGATTGTCATCTTCAAATGTACTGTAAACTGTTTCTACAATTTCTGTTTTGTTTTTTGTTTTTTGGGGGTTTTTTTTAGCCTAACTAGTGAAATCAATTTTTTTTTTTGTGAAATCTCTTCAAACAAGTCAAACGTTTTTCTTAATTAGACTTCTATCTGTCTAATTGTGCTCCCATCGACCGCTGTCACTTATTTAAAACAGCAGTCAGAATAAAACCCCAATTTCAAAAAGCATAGGCCTAGTTTGCTTCCGGTCTGTATTTCTTCCATTTCACCTGGTTACACACAAAAAAACCTATGAATATTCTTTAGTTCACAAAAGTGTTTTATTGCATCTTGGGATTGCATCAGACCATAAACACAAACCATTTAAATCTGCTGTCAGCACAAACTCAGGATCAAACCTGTCTCCAATTTGCATGTCAGATAGAAAATTCCAAGGGTAAACTTTCTCATTTCAGCCAGCAAGGATCAATTAGACATTCTGAGATGTGAGAAGACATTTAAATGGAGTCTAATATGTTTCCATGTATCCTGTCATGATAATGGTGAGTCATTTCAATCGTATATTCATGCCAATGATCTACAAGATTACAGGTTTGTCACATTGACAGTCTCTCTCTCTCTTTCTCTCTCTCTCTCTCTCTCTCTCTCTCTTTCTCTCTCTCTCTCTCTCTCTCAAAGTGAATTTCAGCTGACGTTGTTTTGGTCCTGTGTGACTAACAGCTAAATGTGTTATTGGGATTTTTTTTCCTCTTTGCAACATAATGAATGTCTCTGGAGCTGAATAGAGGGCTGGAATTCTGTAATCCCCAAAAACAATTTTTCTTCCAAACTAAAAATGTGTTCTCTCTCATTTTTTGAAGATAATTAATAGGAAATTGTAGCTTGGTCGTCTGGTGTTTTTGTTAATCCGTGTGTCTCGGCTCTCTTTGAAGCTCTCAGACGGATGTTCAGGCCGCTTTCTGCCTCACTTGTGTTAAACTGGTTTTGTTGAAATTAATGGTTTTCTGTATGCTGCTAATTTTCTCACCTATTCATGTAAAATGCTCTTTGTTTGAAAGCTTTGAAAGAAAATGTGCAACTTCAAATGCAGAATAAATGGTAAAGTTTTGGTTCTCCTTAAAGTAAAAACTTTTAGCTCATTGCACATGGAAATATTTATTTACTTATGTATTATATTTTAAACTGAATCTGCAGCATCCTTAATATTGAATTCAGTCATAATGTGACTTTAAAGAAAAATTATCAAAATATGTATTTTAGCTCATTGGCTTTAAAGTCTCACACACACATATTTGAAGAATCTTTGCACCAAACTCTCATTTGAGTTTCCACACAGAGGAAATTAAGTTTTTTTTTTGTTTTTTTTTTTTTTAAGGTTTGAAAGCTTCATGTCTTAAAATATTAGAGTTATTTAAGGAACTTGGCAGAAAATAAACTACACATACATGAGTAGTCAGAGACCCTGTAATGCCAAAGTCAGTTTCAAGGTATGTCTGTTCACTGAGTACACAGGGGGGCTCACTTTACTCAGGAAACTATTTTCAGTGAAGTACACCTCCTATCTAACTGAATTGGGAAATAAAAATAATAATAAAAAAAGATATTTCAAATCAGCATTAAAATCTGACATGAATTGCATCATAAATGGCATTGTACTAAAAAAATAAAAAAAGACGCTAATGTGCCACACCGGTCTCGATTCTCACAGAGGAACTCCGGGAGGATAAAAGGAGAAGTGACAACAGTCCAAGACGAGAGGACCAGGCCTGGACATTGCGTTTATGTTTCTATGCAGCAGCCGTCCATAGATGGGCTGCCACTTTACTTCCGTTTTGTTTTTTGTCCACTGTTACGGACAGAGAAGGGCCCTGCCATAAAATTGGGCCCAGGCATGTGCTGTTCCCTACACATATCACGTCTTCAAAGCTGAAAATCTCAGCTTTCCAATGCCAAATTTGCGCCAGTGTGCAGCCACCCTAAAACCAGGCTTAACAGTGCATGCACACTGGCGAGGAGCAAAGCAAGCGTTTTCAATTAATTGCTATGGAGGCTGAGATTCACGCTCGTGCAATGTTGTGGAATTGACCACGGACCAAATACCACGTTGAGAGAGCAGCCGAGACCGTCAAAAGGTTGGGCAGTTCTCGAACTTATGCAAATATCAAGCGAAAAATGTGGTTGGCAGCCAATCGCTGTGAAGTTCAGGTAGGGACGTCTGTCTTGCGTGTTTAAAAATATGTAGGTTGTGCATGTATCATATTGTTTACACATTAGACGCATTGCAGTTTATAGCTTGTATACTGTTTTGATTTCTAAAAGGGCATATGGAGAGGGAAAAGCACTGATAGACACGATTATACCCTTATTTGACCAAAATATTCATCCAAACATACACTTCTATATACACTGAATTGATAATAAATTGTAAATGTGTTCAGCATTCTGCAACCAATATTTTTCGGATTTTCTAGAATATTTTAAGTCGTTAAGTGAGCAGGATATATTAAAATGTAGTGCATGGCCTTGGCAGGCATGTATCATGATGCAAAGCGGGGCAGTCAGTCTTGGAGCCTTTCCCATCTCTACAGTGCCCCACAAATTTTCAATGTATATCTGTGGTGAAAAATTTCACTGCAGCACGCTCTAATGGAGAGCCATTGGGGCATATTTCAGACTGCCCCGCTTATTTTCAAGTTGCCTTACGTAAACCTCGCTATCAGAAGATGATATCAGTCAGCTTCAGCTATGTGTATATAGTATGCATTAGGTCAGTAACTAGTTGGCATGTCTGTTCTTCCTATGGGGAGTAGCAAATCAGATTAATGAAAGTGAACATTTTTAGTTTAATCGTGCTCATGTAAGCTAGTTCATTTAGCTAGTTCTGTTGTGTTTATTTTATGTTCTTAGAAAATAAATGACTTTGTTTTCCTCACTGGAATTCCTACACACCTCTAAAACAACATTCAGAGGCAATAAATACTACATTAAAGCAATTCTAAAATTGCATTCTATGCGTTTGTTGTGTGCACTAAAGTCTGTCAGTCATAATTTGAATGCCACTCTCAGGCTGAATACAATTACAATTTACTAAATGTTTATCATAAACTTGCGCTAAGACCCAGAATCTGCCCTACTTAAATATTCAGCCAGGAGCCACTACTGCTTGAAAGCGAAAGTGATGATTCATCGGACAAAACTACAGCTTGCTTTTCTCAACAGAGAGGAGAGGACCCTGCCTTTGACTGGTTGATAAGC
Organism: Abramis brama; assembly: GCF_963993115.1. NCBI lineage: Eukaryota > Metazoa > Chordata > Actinopteri > Cypriniformes > Leuciscidae > Abramis > Abramis brama. The sequence goes on along the minus strand of NC_139965.1, from coordinate 49,895,062 downwards.
TCATATATTCCTCCTGCATACAATGCTAATATATATATATATATATATTTTTTTTTTTATGGATTTAATTATTCTTTTCATATGGGAAAGCACAGCAACTACTACGCCAATAAACTATTATTTGACAAAACATTTTGAAACTGCATTTACTGTAGCATAAGCAAGGCTGCTTGCACAACAGGCAGCAAATATGCAGACTTGAATAAAATTAACATTTGAGTAAATGTAGTTAGATTTTGATGTTGTGAAATGTGTATTGTACTGTATATTATTACGATGCAAACAACTAAGTGTGTGCATAGACAATGATTTCTTTGCTCCAGATGGTGAGATTATGGCACCAGCACATAGAGGCAGGCAGGCTAGAGGAAGGTGATGCTCAAAACAGGGGACAAAATATGTGATGCACATGCAATGAACTGATATAAATGTGTAGGATGTGGATCCTGTTCTACATTGTAGGCTAATAGACCACATACATTTTATTTTAAGATACAGAGCATGGCTATTTAATTGGCGGCTCGCTAATCATCTTCATCCGGCAACAGCAGTACCGGATGAAGTCGAACACACATATTGACACAGTATGGGTTTTAATTAAACCAATGAAGACCTGCAACCTCTTAATCTGTACCAATCACATTTTCCCTACACCCTACAAGGTCACTGTATAACCTGTTGACCCCCACCTGCGTGACAATCACGGAGATGTTGGTGAAATGTATATTTGTGCACACAAAGCAGGTTTACACATCTAAGATAACTATTATTAATTTGAGTAGTCAATTTTAACCTTTAATAATAATACTATATGATAGGGCTCCCTGTATGTTTACAGCATCCGTTTTTTTTTCCTTGAGAAAAATCAACATGTAGCTACTGTACCTCATATTTATCTAAATTAATCGATATTGAATCAATATCGGAATTGAAACACAAGCTTATAAATTGAAATTGTGAAATTTGTTATTGCACCATTTAAACATTGTAACTCCAAGCTAAACTCAAAAGTTGGCAACCCTGCTTAACGCCACCAAAAATGAGTCTCCACAAGATAATTTTTGTCCAAAAAAAAGAGAAAGGAGATTCTTATGATTACTGTGTAAAGAATTTATGAAACTCAATGGAACATGGAGTTTTAATCCAACCCAAGCCAATCTGAGAAAGCAGTGGCTGTTAAACATATGCGATTTCACCACAGGGTGTCAGTGCTTGTCTATAGTGCATAGGGTGTATAGTGACCGTGATGCTGAAGTGTGTGAGACCTGATGAATACAAACCTGTATTTATTTGTGTTAAATATTTTAATCACCATAATGTGTTTTTCATTGTCTAGAATTTTACTGTATGTAATTTACATCTTTACCCGAAATTCTTAATATTCAAAGTAGTTGACTGTCATTCATGTGTGTGTTACTGTTTAAGATTAATTAAATATTTAGCATCTTTAAATTTGCACTTTTGCTGAGACCGCAGTGATGCGAGCTCCACAGCAGACTTCTTCCCGACAGTCAAAGCGCCGTTACGTCATGAAAGTGTGGATTCATAGGAAGACTGCGAGTGTTTAGGGTGCCATTTGGGACATGGCCTTGTAATAAGTAGAATGCGGAAGTAGTTGTGCAAGTAGTACATATACTAGGTGTACTGAAGCCCCAGGGCCAGACCAAGGAGTGGGCCCATGATTGGCTGTGTGGGCCAATCGCCAAAACTCCACCACGCCCCCGCATATTAAGCTGTTATTCGTGAAGCATGGGAAACGAAGAACAAAAGCCAAGCAATAAAACAGTGCTATGTGATTAAACCGTGCGCACATCCAGCAGTCGCAGTGTATGAGCAGCTGGGCCGTCTCCCGCACAGCTCTGACGAAAGTCGCTGGTCTCATTTGAATGCAACACAAGCGCAACATCATGATATGTAAACATTAAAGGTTCTGTGTGTGAACCTGAAACTCCATGTAAACTGAACTGAAGTGTCAAGGTAAGCTGTTCACAATAGTAATTACAAGCTTTTCAGTACACACCACACCACCACTATAAAAATTACCATGCAGTGAATAAAACTGTAGAAATAAGTCATTATGGTATTTATTGTTAATATTACTATTATGAGCCTTACATTATATATAGGGTGATATAAGGGCAAACAATTTACTTTTATAGTAGTTGATGTATATAGATTTTAAGGTGTTTTTCATTACAAATACCAGTTTATTATTAGTAATGTTGTTGTTATAGAAACAATAAATCTATGGTAATGAGGAGCTTGGTTTTTGCCGTGTCTTGCAGTTAAACTCTGGACTTTATGCAATAACTATGGTAACTTTTCCTTATGGCAACTACAAATTTATTATAAATGTATACTTATTTATTCCAATTTAAAGGACTTTGTAGACTGTATGGGCTGAATTTGAGCCCCAGTCCATCCCTAATGATTCTCCTCTTCTGACAGTCCTGCATTACCCTCAGCGAGTTGTACGCTATCCACCATTTTCTCCGCGCTGGAGCAGCTGTAGCGACAACGTCTCGTAAGCAATCCCGGTGTTCTGTTGTTGGATGTAAGAGTGAACATAAGAGTCGTACGAGCAACGAGAATACTTTTTGTGTGCAAAAAACAACTTTTGTGCACTGCGCTGTTACACTACGTGAATTCACTCAGGCCCACACAGAAGAAAATTAATAGTTGAATAAAGTCGTTATTTTGTTTGTTTTTTGCGCACAAAAAGTATTCTCGTCGCTTGATAAACTTATGGTTGAGCCACTTTAGTCACTTGGACTATTTTAACGATGTCTTTACTAAAGTTTCTGGCCCAGCAAGTTTCGATCCCATAGAAGCCTATGGAGAAGTGATCCAGCTCTCAGATTTCATCAAAAATATCTTCATTTGTGTTCCGAAGATGAACGAAAGTCTTACGGGGTTGGAACAACATGAGGGTGAGTAATTACTGACAGAATTTTCATTTTTGGGTGAACTAACCCTTTGTGCCTGGCTGCAACATCCAGTAAGGAGGAGTTCAATTCGTCACACATATAAAAAATAATCAATGATTAAACTAGTTTTAAATTGGATGAAACGGCATCAACATTGAAAGAATATTTTAATTTAAGCCTATAAATAATAATATAATAATTATAAATAAAATTATTCTTACCAATAGTTTTACTGTAAAATGATATGACCAATGGGTTATAACAAAATAGATTTTACATTACTTTAACTTAAATTATATTAAACTGACTTAAAAAAAAAAATTAGTTGAATCTTGTATAACTTACAAAAAAAGTGGAACATTTCTTAGCTTATTTTAATGAGTTAAAGTAAATTAAATAGGCAAGTTGATTGTACAAGCTTATACAATTCATATATTTGTTCCAAAGAAATATATCTTATATCTGGTCTTACGGTCTTATATCTGCATACTGTATCACGTTTCTAATAGAATACTTAAGTTTACTTTAGCTTATTTATTGAAACTGTTGTATTTTTAAAGCTTTATGTGAGCCGTCTGGTGTGGAAATTTATCCCTAAGTTATTAATACCGTTTTACCTACCTTTTCTTTACAAATTAGGTGTTAACGATTGTTAATGCCAGTAAAATGTACTGCTGAATAGACAAAATATTGTTGATATTTGTGAAATTAAATAATAATGTAATTATTAGTAGTTTCTGTTTTTTAATGTTTTCCTTTTATAGACTTTATGTGCCAGAGAAACAAGTGCACGGCAACCTTTAGAATTTTATTTTTGAACTTCCATTTTTGCGGTAGCTCTGTATATTTCTATGACATTGCTGTCAAAGTGTAATTAGCTGGAGAAGTAGATTTACTAATTGTAGATTTAATGAAAGTTATCATGAGCATTGTAATGTTTGAAGTGGATGAAATAACAAATGTCATTAGACCGAGAAGATTTTAAAACGAGTAGTTTATTCATAAATACATAAGATATTACCTTCATGCTGTGGAAATACAACTGGAAGAAAGAACACAATGAGCGCAGCGCTAAAAAAGGTGTGGGGCTACACAAGAAGGTACATTTGAATTTGAACTTACTTCCTGACTGTTAAAAAAGTATGTTCTGTATAGTATGAATGTGTGTAGTATCAATGTAATCTGGACATACTGCATCCGCCATGTTGTCGTTGTCATGTGACCTACCAGCGTCAGTTACGTCCATTCACAAATCCCCTCTTGTAGGCTCATGGGATAGTAAAGTGTCCATCGTATGCGCACTTCAGAATCTCACCGGAAGTAGTAGGTCATCCAGGTAGTTTTTGCAAACTGTTTTTCGAATACTATGAATTCTGACTTACTAGTCTGTTGGCATGTTTTTTCCGCATACTATAGTAGAGAAGTATTTAGTTTTGGACACAGCGACTGTCTATAGTCCCTCCGGAAAGAGGGCCCAGCCCAACCCACCCCCACCCCCACCCCATGCACATACTGCAGTCCGCAACCTATTGGGATCAAACAAAATAATCAACAGGTCCTTAGAGCCAACAGAACCTAAACGATTTTCAACCACGGTGTAGCGTCTGGACGAAATCACGATGACTTATTCATTCTAAGCTTCAGAAAGCTTTTAACCTATTGGAGTCATTCATGTAAATCACAGGCCTAGTGCCGATGAGTCTGGATCAAATTGCCCCATTGTCACTTTAGTGGCATGGCAGAGGCTAAACAGAAACACCTCCAAACTCTGTTGTGAGCTTCAAAAAGATCTTAATCAACTCAACTCCCCTTCCACGGCAGGCAGGTGGCATGGACGGACAACTGAGAAATGCACCAATATACATACACAAACATTCTTTCCATTTAACTCATAATATTCCAGTCATTCCAAAATGTATATTATGTATTCCTGTGTGTATATGTATGTTTCCCACCTCATATTAGCCTAGTTATGACTTTCTAATTGTGTTAGTTGAACTCTGAGTGCTTATATTCAAGTGTAAGAATGTATCTCTACTTTTGTATCTTCCAGCCATATCTTTCTTGGTACTGAATTAAACCTCTCGGTTAGCTAAATATATATATATATATATATATATATAGTAGGTTACAATAAAATGTATTAAACTATTTTTGCCATCCTTTGGAGTAAAAATGACCAATTCTGACACCATCATAAAACATGCAAATTAGGTTGTCAGAAGGAGACAAAGAAAAAACTATTGGTCAGGTCACCCAAAATAAGTTTTCCTTAAAGGACAATGACGATGGCTCATCGCTATCTTAGTTTGATGTCTTACCTCTGTTTCTTAGTCTTATGTTCTTAGTCTTATTCTGTAATCTCTTGTTCTTAGCTTTTTGTCTTAGTCTTATCTTTGGCTTCTTGCCTTGTTTTAGTCTTGTGCTCATTCATTTCTATCTCCAGGTGAAATGGACTTACCCTGAATTTCCGGCAACTTTGCTTTCAAGTAAACCTTTTAAACTTCCCCCGAACAACGTGCTCTCCGGAAGAACTGAAAGAAATCTTCAAACTCACGGACACAGCGAGGATCCACACACACACACACACACACACACACACACACACACACACACACACACACACACACACACACACAAGTATTATTTCTATCGAGATTTAGAAGCGTTTAAGATTGTTTGCCCCTGCTTTAAGGTGATTTGATTCTTTGCTGGCTCTCAAAGGTTAACTGTTTGTGATATTTGCCATTCTGTGATCTGCTCTCTCTTTCTTTCTTTACTTTTCGTTATGTATTCTTTGTTTAAGTATAGTCGTATGTATTTGTGGTTTCATTTATTATAACCCATTATACGCTTGATTGTCTCTGTCTCCTGCTCACCTAAGTCCCTTAAATGTGTGATCTGAAGCTACAAGCTTTTATATTGTTGAGTACTTTATAGTAATCTAATAAAACAGGAAAGTTATTCTTCATGGCCAGAAGAATAACCTTTCTTGAGAGTTGATGAGAAGATTGTTATGTCGGTTCGGTGGACGAACAGATAATTCGATGTGAAATTAATTATGTTAAAGGTTATTCTGAAAATTGATCTAGCCTATCTATACATTCATAATTAATTATAATTTGTTGTAATTAATTATCCATATATATAGATACAAATGAGGTCGGAGGTTAGTCCCGCCTCCTGGAAGTGAGTTTGGAGTACAGCGCGAAGAAATAAAACAAGAGCAGTAAAGACCAAGCCCCCAATGTTTCGGAAAACATTGAAGCTTCCCCGGGCGCCGCCATTGATTAGCGGACCACCACCTGCTGTTAGCATTCCATTGACTCCCATTCATTTTGGTGTCACTTTGACAGCGAATAACTTTACATCTGAGGCGTTTAAAGACTCCATTTGTCCATTATTTATTTCTAAAGAAACACGAAAATGTATAAAAGGCTCCATTACCTTGTATCTTACGTTATGGCCCCGTAGAAGCCGTTTTTGTAAAAATAGGCTAACGATTGTGTCATAACCACGCGACTCTCTGTCGCACAGTAGAGAGATTACCGTATGGACGGGAGGAGAAGCTCGCGGGCAATCGGGGGGACGTGGAGGCAAAATGACAAAATAATTAATGAGAATACTTAGCAAAAGTTTCTCCTGCTCCTAGCTCATGGACACCTCCTACTCACACTCTCCGTCTCTGTAAGTTTCGGAAGGGAATGATTCAGATTTCTCTTGGTACAGCTACTAGAAGACAGACGGGTTGCTCACGTCACATCTACGTCGTCAAGCTCAGTTTGAGTCTGCGCAGTACAGTCAGCCATCAGGAAGTGAGTGCTTCTAATTGACTTCACTTTTCTCCGTTGAATCCAATGGGGTCGCTGTGTCCATTTATTTTACTGTCTATGGTAAAGACAAAGCCAGTAGACGACAAGCCTGCAACCTTTAGCCAAAAAAAGTGTAACGGCTAATGCTAACGCTAGTACGCAGGAAAGGGGAGCAGATGCCGTTTTTTTATGAATGGATGTCAATGGAGAGGAGGCTTCACTACACCGAATAAACTGATTTTGTGAGGAAACACCTTGTCATTTAAGTAATCGACAGCCTGCATGCTAATCTTCAACATGTTTTACGCTAAACAATACTTTTGTTGGGAACGATATGTATATTTTACTATGATAAAAAGGTTATTTTATAAGAGAAGGTAATGTTGCGACAGGCAGGACACATTTACGGCATTACCATAGTATTTAATAGTAATATTGAGTGATATTGTATATTGTCTAAAGAAAGTAAAAAATACCTACGTTTTCTTTCTTTGGCTTTCAGGTTTTGATAAGACTTGAATATGACGCTGATATTTTGTACTTTTGTATTTTGTACTCGAAGCCGACAGAAAGAGAGATCGAGACGAACGGGAAAAGTTAGAAATGCACATGAAAGAAGACGGAAACTATCTAGATTAAGGCCAAACCAAAAGAAACCAAAAATATTTTATTTTCCTCTTTCACTTACCTTTAAGGTGAATACCATTTTCACTATTATATATATGTGGCAAGATATGTAAGGCGGAGAGAAAGATGATAACTAAGATGAGCAACAATGAAACTCACATTGAGATAAAACTCAAATAAAGTCTTAACTGTACCCAACTACGCCACCTAGGGACTTTCACCCAAGGATATACCAGCAATCAAAGTAAATCAATAAATCACAGGTTTGTTCTACCCAGAGAAGAGGACTGAGACAGTTATGCCAATTAAAACCAATTTTTATTACATTAAAATATAGTTCACATGACAATCACACAACATTCACTGATGAGTACTGTTGTAAAGTTTTCTTTGATCAAAGCAGAGACCAGTGAGACAGTCGGGATCGCGTTCAACAGAAGTTATTCTTTATTGAGAACTCTGCTGTACGCGGCTGTAGAAACTTCCAACATGATCTAATCTAACATAACTTTACATGGTATCTTATAGGCATTTTAGGAGGAGGGACTTTTGGGGGTGGAGACAAATTCAAACAAAGCATGTAAATGAGTATACAGGTTAAGGTAACACTCTAGACTGAGGGTCTAGCCAATCCTAATTCAATCAGCATAAGGCTCCAAGGGCCATTTGGGTCCAAAAGCCATTTGCAGAACAAAAGGTGAGATTCTCAGTGAATCATTTGTGTGCTAATCCCATCAGTTCTGAGTGATACTGGGACTCAAAGAGCCATTAAAGAGAAAACAGGAAAGGCAACTTTGCTGAACAGAATCATTATCTTACCCTTAAACACTGAATACAATATTCTTTACCGTGATGTTATGTAAGGAAGCATATTTGAAATAGATTCTTAAATTTGAATCCTTCAGTACCTTCAATAAATTCACCTCTTAATTATCCACAAATACAGAAAAAGGTACTTTAAATAAAAAAAAAGAAGAAAAAAAAAGAAAAGAAAATAAAGATTCAAAAACTGAGAGTGACACTCATGTTGTCGAAGACACTAACAGGGAAAAATAATACCCTGACCCACCCCAACAAGTAATCACTCACTACAACCACACACTGGTGTTCCACATTAGACAGGCAATGAGAAACTCACACTCAAGTGTTTAACACTACACCCCAAAAAGTAGGTGGGCAAAGTACCCTTTTACCAATGGCCCCAGGAGAACCCAAAGCGCTTACCTCAATTACAAATACAAAAAAAAAAAAAAAAAAAAAAAAAAATTATATAAATCAACCCCAAGGGAAATATATAGCCCCCCGTAAATGATTGTTCATACAATTGATCGTTCATCAGCAAACTTCCAATGTATGAAGCACTTCGTCCATAGAATACAAATTATAAAAAAGAAAAATCAAATAACACAGATCTACAAACAATTACTAATAAAGGAAAATAATACCAAAAAAAATAAAAAATAAAAATGGAGACAAAACAGCAGCCTAGTCCGGGTCCGTGTGTCCTGCCAATTAAATATACGCTTACACCGCTCAGAGCTGGAAGAAAGCCTGTTAGGCCAACCCCCCAACTGCGTTAACAATGATTATAAAACAACTGCACACGCTCTCGCTGCACTCAAACTGTGTAGCGACTGCAGATCACAGGCTTTAAATTACACATGTTACATTCCACTCATTCACATACCTTAGATTCAATGAACATAATAAATGCCCCGAACCACATGACTCCACTAGGAAAAGGCAAAACAGGACGCAAGGAGTAAAGCACACAAAGCGATTTGCACGTTCCATTTTTATTAGAAGCACAATCATGGTAATGATTAACCAGCAGGTTACCCGACACAGCTAAATCTGCAGGGCAGATACTTCCAGTTCTCCACCAGGGGGAGTTATAGAGGAAAAATCCCAATCTGCTACAATCCACCCCACCCACTTGTATCGTCATTCTGGCGATGAACCACTAACCCATGAATCTCCATGAGCTCCAGGGTCTAAAAAATAAAGTGGCGTTAGGCATATTGATCTGGAATTCATTGCCCCTCTCTCCCTACCCTGCACTGCCGCAGGCAAACAGTGAAGGTTGGAATGTCGTCCAGCAGTAACACGGGTGGTCCTCCTCAATCCATCATCCCCCCGCCTGATCTTCCACTTCTGAATTGGGACAAGGTACTGAGGCCACTGGTTGCCCCAGCCTGTTGGTACAGCCTAACGGCTGTATGGCCTGACGGCCTGCCATTGAATTGGCTTGAGGGCGAAATTAAAGGGGTGGTAGATGTCCCAGGAACAGGGGTCATAGGGGAGTGGGAACAGCTTGAGTGAATTTCGAGAAAATGTCAGTCATGATGAGCACATTCTCCATTCCATTTTGGGCCGGCTCAAGAAGGGTAAAATCAGTAGCCAGTATTTCATTTGGACGGGACGCAAGGAGGTGGTTCATAAAGGTTTGCACCACTGGCTGAGAGTCCTTAGAAACCTGGCATCGGTCACACTCCTGGCACCACTGTTTCACCTCTGAAGACGACAACGCAGTCCTGAAGTGTCAACTAGTCTGTGAAGGCCTACTTCCCTTCACCTCTGTACAGATAAAACATTGTTGGGATAATTCTGGTTCACGTAGCTACGCAGAAGTGATACATGATTCTTTATTATAAATTTTTAAGGCCAGACAAGTAGTTTGTTGAGGGTTGGTTTGTAAAAGACTACACGCCTGTGCACATATATATTAAAACATGCATACCTATAGACTAAACACGTGACGCGCATGTGCACGCTGTCTGCGTTTTCGTGGGTTTGCGTTTTTGAGGTTTGCTCAGAGATAACCTTTTTTTTTTTTAAATTCAAGGCTTGCACATTGGAATCTATTTCAGGGTTTGCGTTCTCGAGCCACCAGGCACTGTTTTATGCGGATGAGCAGGCCGGAGCACGTTGAGTGTTTTCTGTTAGAACAGTGTCGTGTTAGCGACCCCTAAGTTAATAACTAATGATCTTTGCAACGGAAGTGAATCAATCAAAACTAACTTTAGCAGGACAATAACTTTTATTCTAGAGCTGCTGTAAAGCCAAAACAATCTCTGTTACTGTAATGTCCTATTATCACTGTAAAGCTGCTTTGAAACAATCTATATTGTTAAAAGCGCTATATAAATGAAGGTGACTTGACTTGACGACATGCCAGGCCAGTAACACCGCTGGCGGACCAGCTCCTGGATTTGTTCCACCCTCTGATGTCCATGCCCCTGGTGCAACTGAGTGAGCACTTCTTCCTTCAATGACATAGGAAGGATCAACTGTAGCACTTCCTCACCCCCATCAGGATGTAGTATGCGACGGTATAACACTCCCTCCTGCTCCACAAGACGATCCCACTGTCTCAGTAGTGATAGCACTGGCCTTGTAAGCTTCTGTCCCTCATCAGATGTCAGCTGGCATTTTTTGGCATTGTCCTCTGTCTGCAAAGCACACAAACTAGCAGGGGCATAAAATGGCAAAACAGAAATGGCTGCTTGTATTACCTGAGAGGCAGGCTCCACAGGAACTTGGTGAAAAGACGCCAGCTCTGGCCGTAAATAAAATCATCGGAGTGATATTTTTACGAACTGCTCCGAGACACGAAGATCAATCCAAATGCAGCTTTTAATAAGGAAGGTCGCACAGGCAAGGGTCATACACGGATAGGCAGTCCAAACAAAGAAACAAACAAACAAACAAAACAGGCAGGGACCAGAGGCAAGAGAGTAATCCAGGGACCAGAGGCAAGATATCCAAAAACCAAGAGACAAGAAAACCAAGAGAAAGCTCAGAAATGCAGTGTGACACAAACAAGACTTTGCGGTGAGTGAATGAATGAACATGATATAAATAGACTGAGACTAACAGGATGATGAGACACAGGTGAATGCAATCAGTGAATGAGGTACAGGTGAATGTGATCAGTGATAAGTGATGATGAGTCCGGGCAGTGAGTTATGGGAAATGTAGTTTGTGAGTGATAATAGTCTTATGTGTCACAGCTGGTGACCGTTACAGATATGTTATCACTTGGGAGTGGCAGCGGGCAATCAAGAACCATCCTGAATACAGGGATTTCAAACAATATCACCTTAACATTTGGCCGTTCTTATTTGAAAGAATATCAAAGATGTGGGAACAGAGGCTATCACTTTAATTTTTATCCTCAATTTACATTTAAGACAGAGCTTCATTTACATGCTGAGTGGGAAGACGGATGTAATACAGTATAAAATGTTTGAGCAGAGAATATTCTGCGTTCTTTTTGACTCCGCTGAATCTGAAGTGCTGTCTGTACTTTGTTACTGCTATGCTATAATAAATTTCATTTTTGAGATCTTCGACGTCCACATAATACACTTATGACTCCTCAGGAAGCCTCATTACTCCTCGATCCTTGCCTCCTCTCGGTGCAATTAGAGAATTGAGATGTCCTTCAAGATGGCTGAGCACGATCAGTTTCCGGGTCATAGGATGGAGGATGGAGGAGCGAGGAAACGAGGAGGGATATTGAGAAGCACCCAGAGAGTGTGAAGAAGAAAAATGACAGATTGATGCGAGACAATGCATTCATGTTCATTCGTGTTCACAGCTCTTCAAAGATAATTTAAATAATCTAAAAATAGATTATTTTAGTGAAAAATATCCTCAGAAGTCACGCTTTAAGGGTAATCGAAGCCGACGGAAAGAGAGATCGAGATATATATATATATGGTTCAGTGGTTCTGAAATATGGAGAGTTATCATTTGAAATGTAATGTGACAGAAATGCATTTGAAAATGGTAATCTAATCTATATTTTCATGAAATCTGTAGGCCTAAATAATGTTTAATTGTTCAGAATATGTATATTTGTTGAAGTAGTTATTTTATTTATGAAGAAATGTGTTACATGTGACGCTAGCTTTGCTGGCTGTGTGCATAGGTTTCAATGAACTAAAAGTGAACGTGGTTGAGTAGCATGTATGTTAAGTGCATAGGAAATTGAGTGATGAAACGAATTTAAACAGTTTACTGAACAGCTGAATAATGATTAATTTTGGCTTTGTTTCTGCAAGGCTGTTATGTATTTTATTTTTTTCTTGTTTTTCTTTTATTTCTTATTTCATCTGAGTCATTGCCTATTGAATCCCGATCTGTCCCTGCCGTGGATGCTCTGTCTGTGGCTTGGACATGGCGAGCCAATCATCTACTTGAACGTACCTGGAAGTAAAAAGAACAATCATGTTGCTGAAGTGGTATGACAAAACATACTCAGCCTTGAACTGTGCAAATTTTTTTCTTTTTCTTTTTTCTGGATTTCCCTGGATCACTCGTTGGATTGAACTGAAACAGAACTAAAATTCAGTGACATCTGGACATTGAATCTGATTCATATTTTTTTTTATTTTTTTTTACTCTGGACACTGATTTTGAACTATGAAATCTGGTTTTGAATCTTATATACAGATTTTGAAATCTAAAATTCTAAATTGAACTGAGGTGTCAATTGTGAACTGAATTACTGTTTATTATTGCTGTTTTATTTGGGTTTATTCATATTATTTTATTTGTCAAAAGATTCAATTCATTTAATTTAAAATAATAATACATTTAATTTCCTAGTATTCAACAGTTACCTTTGCGTCTTTCTTTCTTTAGTTTCTGTTATAAATTCCCTATACAGTGAGTCGAACCCACCTGCCACCTTCTGTAATCTGGTCCTAGACATAAATAGATCACATGTACCCAAGTTATTACGCCCTAAACGGGTAGCTGCGGGTTACAATTACAATCTGATTTTGTTATTTTAAATTTCTTTCACTGTATGTTTGTAGGGTGAACAATCTGAACACTTAAACTTATATGTCAAATTCAGACCGAAATCCAAAATATGCCCCAGAGTGGAAGGGGTTAATTTGACATTTAAGTTCACTTTTTATAAGTGTAATTAAGTGTGTTAAGAAGCAGTCATGAACTTTCTAGTCAAGATTTGGGAAATTTAAGAATTAGACACAGACAGAATATAGGCAATCTTATCAGCTGACGTCATTCATTCATATAGCCATAGTGAATTCAGTAGTGAGCGCAATGCACATCACTGATGAAGTTTAGGTCTTTTTTTAAGTATTTAAGCTTAAAAGGGTAGGGTATAGAGAATATCCATAGACATATAGAATAGGACCATAGCAAGTATATTAAAATATGCAGGAATATACAGAAATACACAAAAAAGGAAATCAGAAAGCGCATGGTTTGAGTAGAGTGCAAAACATTGCAGTCAAAAATAAAATAAAAACAAATGCACTGAATTCTGCTTGCATGTGTAACGTGCAGATAGATAAGGCGCTCTTTAAGATCACTAAATTCGAGGCTTCTGGTCATTCCTAGGATATCTAAGTCCACTAAAGGAGGGAGGGCATTTTCACATTTAGCTCCTAAACTGTGGAATGGCCTTCCTGATATTGTACGAGGCTCAGACTCGCTGTCCCAGTTTAAAACTAGATTAAAGACGCATTTCTTTAGCCAAGCATTCACATAATACTTACCTTTTATATTACAGTTGAATCAGATTGAATGCATTATTGTTATGAACAGCAGCTACGCTAATTATTTCCCATCTGCTTTTCTGTTGTTATCTCGGGACGCTAGTCCCGAGGTAAACACAGATTGTCAGCTCCAGTTTGTATCCAGCCTCCCATGGAAACTACAGATGCCCCCACACCCGTGCAGAGACGACTCGAAGCCTGTGAAGAGACGACTCGACGCCTGTGAAGAGACGACTCGACGCTGGCGATATGTTTATGCCCTAAATTAATGTATGATTAACTAACTGTATTTTTCTATGTACATTTCTGAAATGCACTTTCTGTAAAGCTGCTTTGAAACAATATGTATTGTGAAAAGCGCTATACAAATAAATAAATTTGAATTTGAAATAAATAAATTTGAATAAGGATCACTAACAAATAAAAAACTGGACTGAATTTGTCACTTTGTGATTTTCAGAGCTCTCAGGTTGTGACTTTTCAGCAACTAACTCCTCAGAAACACAGACACATCAATAGATGTGCTCTCTCAACAGAGCCGTCACCTCACGCACTCTGCAATCAAAGCTATCCAATCAGACTCACTCATTCCGCTTGTCACTCATGCTCAGTTTCGCCTGATTGGACGGCTGTGAGCTCATGCCGTCGGCACAATGAATGCAGTGGTGCGGCAGAGACAGACACCCACGGCGGTCGGCGGGTATCAACTCGGCTTTTAATTGTGCTCCAAACTGCGTGAAATCAACATTTTCTGAGGCTTTTTGATCGGCTGTCAGATAGCAGCTCAAAGAGGGTGTGGTGGGGCGGAGCTTATCAGCAGGGGTTTATGGGTAAAATGGACATGACTGTATGTCACTGAGCAATTATGATTGTGAGAGTCAAACTGAGAGAGGGGTTCCTGGGGGGCCTCAGATGGGGGACCTGACCCCCCAACCCCCCGTGATTTCCAACATGTGTATAGCAGAAGAGTAGACAAGCTTTGGGATATACTATCACGTCATAAAATAGCGTCTTTAACGGATCGTGTAGTTACATGTATCATGTCATGTAATGTAAACTGACCTGTCAATCATCTTTCAGATAAATCAGACCAATCAGATAAAATCCTCCATATTTAATTGAATTTAATTTCCTACTGTATCAGAGAGAAATGCAGTAGCACATTGATCTGCAAGTCACGGGTCTTTCATGCAGAGACTTTCCTCATATTCATGCATAATGATACGTTTAAAAGTTAATGGCCAAACGGATCTTTATAAAAGTTCACATTGTTGTTGCATATGAAATATAACATGGATAACATTACATAAATATTTTTTTATCAGCTTAAATGTTGATTATTAGTCACTCAAACCCCTTTATCTAAACCTCTCACCGTCGGTCGTGCACATCTGCCAAGTTTTGTAGTTTTCTGAACACTTGTACACGAACACGAGTAAACACTTATTCATGTTTGTAGTTCTGGGGCCGTATTCACAAAGAATTTTAAGGCTAAAAGTAGCTCCTAACTGGCGAATTTAGGAGCAACTCCTAAAAATAATGGGCGTGTCACTCGTAACTTTAGGACTCCTAATTTTTTTGACTAAGAGTAATTCACGAAGCATTTTAGCCCTAAAAGTAGCACCTAAACCTGGGACAGCTTAAAAGAAGTCGAGAGGACTCCTATCTCACTAAGACCTATTCACAAACCGCTTTTTGTGGCATTTCACGTTGCAATGTTTTGAAATGTGTATATGCGGCGGCTACAGGAGCTTCCAATCGTGAGGGAACAATTTTGCATTGTAGGCATAACTAGGGATGCAATAACGCCACCAACAACAACCAAAACTAGGCTACTCATTGCATGTAAACTAATTGTAACGTTTCATTGTGAATCAAATTAAAATGTTCTTCTCTTTGCAAACGTAGGCAGAGGCATATAGTGACAGATTAATTCAATAATGTTGCAAATATATTGCATTAATCCACATGTTTCATTAGGCTATTTGTTTTGCCTTACTCTTTATTCATTTAGGCTATTTATTCAGTTATTCATCATCTTCCGTCCTTCGCACTACTTGTGTAGCGCACGCATTCTCAGACCTGTCACCTGTCACTCATCATCGTAGGGGAGGTGTTTGAAATCATTCCCGCGTTACAATCATCAGCCAATCAAGGTGGTCACTTCAGTCAAGCTCGTGCATGAGTAATGACATCATCCATAGCAACGAAGACTCACTCTTAGTTTAGGAGTTGTCATTTTTCTTTACTAAGAGTAGGTCTGAAAGGCGTTGTGAATAACTTTTAAGAGAAAACTCCTAGCTAAAATCTTTTAGTGCGATTTAGGAGTACTCCTAGTGGTAAGATAAAATGCTTTGTGAATACGGCCCCTGAGCTGGATCCTCCTCCAAAGCGCAATGGGTTGTGGGCAATATTTGCTGTTATAGTGAGCATGGATCCACATTGATCCACCGGAAATAGTAGACCATCCAGGGTCATCTGCCATACTCTTTTCAACATACTATGCTTTGGGACACACTTATAATCTATAAGTAAGGACATTGATATGCAGGGAAAGTTTGTTTCAACAGGCCATCAGAACACAGTAATTCTAATTATTATTAGTTTGTTACCCTTAGGCTATGTCACTATTTTTTTTCTGTGTAATTTAAAAGTAGGATTTTTTGGATGAATCTTTACACCACTCCAAAAAAGTAGTCCATAATACTTATGTGCTTTACTCATATATAGTTAGGCTACTCATAGTTTTGTGTGACAGAAATTATAGAATTTTTTGTTTTTCGATGATAATCTTCCTCAATCAACTGAAGCATAGGCTACTATGGAAGCCCTGAACCGCATGGTAAAACAACAACAACAACAACAAAAAGTCCCATTGACTTCCATAGTAGGAAAAAAATATACTATGGAAGTCAATGGGACCCCGAAACTGTCTGGTTACTGACATTCTTCTAAATATCTTCCTTTGTGTTCAGCAGAAGAAATAAATTCATACAGGTTTGAAACAACATGAGGGTGAGTATATGATGACAGAATTTTCATTTTAAAGTGAACTATTCCTTTAAGTCGTTATTTTGACATAACAAGTTATTTCGACATAATTAGTCGTTATTTCGTCATAATATCTCGTTATTTCGACATATCTCGTTATTTCGACATTTGTTATTTCGTCATAATATCTTGTTACTTCAACATAATATCTCGTTATTTTGACACAAGTCGTTATTTTGACATAATATCTCGTTATTTCAACATAATAAGTCGTTACTTCAACATATCTCATTTCGACATAATATCTCGTTATTTCGACATAACTTGTTATTTCGACATAATAAGGGGACATTCTAACATGCATTAAGCCACATTTACTGTAGCGTATAATGGTTTTCTATGGGAGGAAAATGCCTAACGTGAAATTAAACGCGTTGTGTTCATATTCTCATCTGATTTCTTTTGTAGTATACTTTATTATGATTTTAGTATCATAATGATTAATGAATGCATGCACAATTATCTGTGAACTTGATAAATGTTGCAGATATGTTTTACAATCCACAAACAAATTGCTTTCAACTTATGTGTGCTAAATTCAGAATTCAACGAATGTGCAGCAATTTGTACAAATAGACATTTTTGTGAATAGAATGTTTTGTTTTGTATTAGTGATCATAATTTGCGCATGCAACAAAGAAGATGTACAGGTGACGCGTGCATTTATTGACTTCTTTTCTGAGTCGATCTCATTTGAGTGTATTCGGCAATGCTTAAAGACCCACTCCGATGAAAATCATGTTTTTCTAGGTGTTAACATGTTCTTGTGGCATTTTTCTGATGTTAGAGGACATATCTTGAGAAAAATAAGTTCAAAGTTGTATTTCTGAGTATTTCTGCATTCAAATGGCTGTGAATCAGTAGCAGACGCTAAAATGCCAGCTAAAATAGACTGGAGTTGTGACGTAGTAACTCCACTGGGCGGTGCCACAACTCATACTCCCCTCCGCCCCCGCGGCTCAGGTTCTGAGGAGTAGAGAAGACGATGGCGGATTAACACCTATGTGCGGTAGCGGGTTGCAATGCTAACTGTACGTTCACACCGCCGCCGACTTGAGCGGCAAACAAGCTCTGGCCGCCCTGTCAAGGACGCTTGTCAAAAAGTACGAGGAAGCTTGTTGACGCTTTGGCCGCTCTGACGTAGCAGCATTCTATGTTCGATCATGGGAGAAGAGAAGTGTCACACCATGAAAAGTAAACAAAATAAACAAGCAATACATTGACACTAGAAACCTTTTATAATGACAGCATTTGTATAACCGTTTTGGTCACATTATTATTTATTATTATTAATAGTGAGTGCGCGCGCGCGGCCGAGGCTCTCTGTCTCTGCGTTCTTATATGCCCTGTCAAGCGCGCCCTGTTAAACTGGCAGGACTTAAAAACACATGCAAAAGATAAACTTTCACTCTGATGGTTAAACTGCAATTAATCTGATAATGATAGGAAACCCAGCAACGGCGATGATCAGCTTCTCCTCCGTTTTCTCGGAAGCTCAAGTCGGCGGCGGTGTGAACGAGGGGGAGGGTCGTCTCCGTGCCAACGGCTCCCCCCACAACGCAGAGGCGAATTGCTAATGAGCTACTGCCGCTCTGCTGAAGCAAAGTCCCAGAAAACGGCACAGGTTTTGTGATTTTGGCTAAAAACGGCATAATCATCATTTAAAGACCACTGAGAATGTTTAAAAATAGCTCAAAATATGATCGGAGTGGGACTTTAACGTGTAATTAAACGAGTTTATATTCTGGGCTCATCAGATTTTTTTGTACATAGTATACTTTATTAGTTTGATTTTTACTGTGTTTATACTTTATTAGTTTGATTAACAACACTGTCCATCTCTTTATGTTAAGGTTTGTATTAATTGCGATATGCCACTAGAGGGCAGAAAAAGACTTAAATTAAGTCTTACGGAATTAAAGAACGCATTGTAGTTCCTTTCTGATAACGTTACCATTAACACAATCCATGTAACACATCCCACACAATATGGATAATTAAATGAAAATGTCTGATTTAATTTTTCTGTTAAAGATTACATTTTTCTATTAGGTAGGCTACTGGAGTTTGGCTACCTAATTGTCTATTTAAACGTAGCCTATCTAACACAGTTTAACAGATAGCCTACACTATACCTCGCATTATAAATTTTATTTAGACATTAATACAATACATTAATATAAATATAATGACTTGAACACAATATATAAAATTTAAAGAAGATATTTATTGAAAGATGAATAGATATTTAACATTAGGCTACATTTTTGTCTTAACTTCTTGACTGCATTTTAGGCTCGATGGTGTTTTAAGCCCCCAATGGCTCCTTAGAGGCAGCTAACCCTACCCTCAACCTTAAACCTACCCATCCCCTCGCTGCCTGGAAGGCACTGTTGGGGGCTTAAAACCCCAAACACCGCATTTTAGTGGACTGTCTACAATAATCAAAAACGTCTCGGTTACCATGTGGCGTAGGCTAATAGCAAGCAAGCAATTTTTATTTATATAGCACTTTTCCAGACAAGTCAATGCAGTTCAAAGTGCTTTAATATGATTAATATGGCGTATGATTTGGGTCTGTCACAACCTTCTGTAAGCAGAGTGATCACACAAACAATTACAGCACTTTCAGAACCTCTTATTGTGTCTTATTTTGTCTTTTCCTTGCTCAGAGTTGCTCTCAGATCGGTCCTGAATCGCTCTTAAGCTAAGACTATTGCTTAGAAGTTTTTAAGCTAAATTATAAATTTTCTGAGAGGATTCTTAGAAGCTTTAAGAATATGGGCCCCGGGCCCGTATGTATAAAATGTCTTAGAAATGCTCTTAAGAATAGTCTTAAGTTTTGACTTAAGTGTAACAAAAAAATCTTAGTAAACAGTAGGATTTGTCTAAGAGTAGGAGACTTTTATAAAGAAGCTAAAAGCAACTTTCAGTAAAGTTAACAGACTGAGTCTTAAGTGCTGACTGACGTGACACTTAAGTGTTACAAAATACGGACTACAATGATGTCAACTCAAAATGGCCACCCTCAACCTCTGAATTAGCAAATAGTGAGCCTGCAAGGGTGAGGTCACTGCAGCATGACACCAATCATTTCACCTAATTATAATAAAGACATTCAATTAAGACACTAAAACTGTAATATTTACATTTATTTTTAAAAATTGCTTTGCATTGTGCAAAATTATCACAAATTAGTATTTAAGCTGTGGAATCCTTTTCTCTTGATATATGTCTCCTCATTTACATTTGGACCAATGATGTGAACATGAGTTCTATCAATGGATCCAACAACTTGGGGAAGCTTGCAATCCTCATAAAAGTGTCTTGATTTTGCCGCATGGTTTGAAGATCAGTTGGAAAGTCATATGGCCGAAAGTTATTTATGCCATAGAAAAACTGACATATTCACCCTTTATTAAAATATTATTAAAAATGTTTTAAAATAAGTATATTGTTTACTTGTGCTTGGACTCGGTTGTTTTAGTTGTAATTATATAACACAATGATACATGCAAAATTGTGCAGACACAATTTCTGGCTAGGCTGTCACACAAAGAAATTATGAACACATGCAAAACAAGAGAGGACCAATTAAATAATAATAACTGATTATGTTGCAGTAAATGTTTTTTTTTTCTTCTAAAACCTGCAGTTGTTGTTTGCCATTTGAAAGTGTGTGTTCAGTTCACCTCCTCTTTGCTGCCATCTTGTTACTCCTAACTAGGTTAGTATACCTCTTCAGCTCTCTTAAATAATTTAGGAGCTGAGACCTAGTCTTAACACTTAGGAACCTTTATGAATTACACTTATTCTTAAGTCTAGGTATAAGAGTAAAAGTATGTCATTCTTAGAATTACACTTACACTTAAGACTAAAATTTTACTCTGAGTGGCTTTATACACATGGCCCCTGGTTCAGAAAGTAAAAGTCCTCCTCAGTATTTTGTTCCAATCACCTGGATTTGCTAATTAGCACCGTTTTTCAGCCAGGAGATATAACTAATGGGTGGGTTCATGGGTGGAATAAACATATGGCAGGACTTTTACTTTCTGACCCCTGGGCCCGTATGTATAAAACTTCTAAGAATTGCTCTTAAGAATAGTCTTAAGCTTTGACTTAAGTGTCAACAAATTCTTAGTAAAAGTAGGACTTCTCTAAGAGTAGGAGACTTTAAAGAAGCTAAAAGCAACTTTCAGTAAAGTATAAGACTGATTCTTAAGTGCTGACTGAAGTGGGACTTAAGTGTTGTAAACTAAGGACTACAATGATGTCAACCCAAAATGGCCGCCCTCAACCACTGAATAAGCCTCACGTCTGCAAGGGTGAGGTCACTGCAGCATGACACCAATCATTTAATGTAATTATAATAAAATAATTTAAATAAGACAGTGAAATTTTAATATTTAAATGTATTTTTTAAAAATTGCTTTGCATTGTGCAAAATTATCACAAATTAGTATTGATGCTGTGGAATCCCCTGTGGAAAAGTGAGGCAAAGGAAAATTGTCAGATTCACCCTTAATTCAATTAATATTAAAAATGTGTTAAAGCCACACTAGGTAGGAATTCCGTTTTGGTCAAACAACGACCCCTAGAGTCGCTGTGGACTACTTGTATTTAACGTTACTGTCGTAAATACCACTAACGCAGAGCAGTCTCTTCACTCATGGCCTGATACCCTCCCCCTGTATACCGGTCCCTGTTCAGTGGGATGGAAGCTGTAACGAGTGGAAATAAGGTGTGTCCCCTTTAAGAGCTGCGCGCGCCCTGTTTAACTTTCGGCAGTCTGTATTGTATGTGCGCCTCGAGCGGATTGTTTCTGTTTGATGCTCATTCTTGTCCTATTTTTGTCTATCAAGTAATGCTGTGGACGGTAAAACGTGTGATAGACAGTTACACGAGTTCGATTGGGGAATAAACACAACACGTTACAAATCGTCGGACATAGAACAAGCACAGCTAGCCTCCGAAGATGTCGAAGTTACTAATTCATCAACAAGAACGCCAGGTGCCTTTTAGCTCACACCAACGAGAGAAAGCTTGTCCGAGTGATATACAATATAAGCAATATACGTACAAGTCCAACAGCATGTGAGGACGTGTTGGGGGAAGTGAGGTAGCCTATGCCGTAAAGCAGTCGAATTTTGTAGTTCTTTCTGTGCTCGGGTTACTACCCGAACCCCGAAGTTTAAAAGTACGATTAAAAACGATACAGACCCTGTAAGGCTATGGCAGACGTGTCATTCAACCTATTGTAAGTCGATGTACCATCACAAGAGTCTTGGAAATATATTATGAAGGTTGAAAAGTTACCTGGTGCTGCTTTAAAGATTTTGTAAGCGTATTGTGTAGTTGTGCCTGGAGTCAATTGTTTATTTGTGATAACACAATGAAACATTCCAAATTGTACAGACATATTTTTTAGCCAGGCTGTCATACAAATGTAGTAGTATGGGATTTTCCCTTAGCTTTGGTTACCCTTATATGGGAATATGTAGATGGTATAATTAGGGCCTGTGTATAAATGCGTAGACAGGAGGCACTAGAATGTAGGCTTTGTCATACCCTCCCCTCTTCCGGTCTCCAATGTCACTATGGTTGAGGGAGGAGGAGGAGGAGGAGGAGGAGGAGGAGGAGGAGGAGGAGGAGGAGGAGGAGGAGGTGGTGGTTATGCGCGGTTTTGTGTGTTTTAAACTGTCTATAGCATGTGTTCTTTCTATTTTGAAGTGGTTGCTGTAGCCATTCCGGTGACGTATCCTGGGAGTTGCATCGAGCGCTCAGTGAAAGCTTTTAGGTACGTAGGCTATCGCAATGTGTTATGTTGTTTCTATTTTGCTTAGTTGAATTTAATGTTTGTTATTGTGTGTTTTTAGTGGAACATTCGTGATTGCATGCTAACACCTTGATATGCTTGATTTTCATAGGGTATGTATGAGTTAGTGCTTACTTTATATTCCTTGATTGGAGCATTTCTTAGATCATTATGTTTTGTTTTGCAGTCTCCCGCGTATCACGCGGTGGTTAACTGCAGGTCGCGCTGCTATTTTTCTTAAAGGACAAATTCAGTGAAAAATGAACCTGGGCTTAATTAACACATGGTTACCGAGTCGATCGTTCCCTGCAATGCGTTTTCATGAAAATCGAATGTATAGAGTTTTATCTTTAAAAACAGATTAGCTCATAACAGTAGTATATGGGGCACAGAGTAAGTAAAAGTAAATCGCTAGTTAATACCACTAACAAGGCTCAAAATAGCCTCACACTAACACGGTAACATAATGAGGGTCCTTGCATACAAACCGAAGCATTGAGAACTTTGTAAGTGTACAGACAGTTTAATAAGAAGATACTTTATAAAGACAGTACATTACGCGTTGACATGCAGGATCCATCTTGGAAAACAGTCTCGACTAATCGAGCCACGAACGCCGTCGATAGGATAGCTGGTCGATAGGAATTACGTTTGTGAAATCTAACGTAGCACGGCGTTCGTGGCTCGATTAGTCGAGACTGTTTTCCAAGATGGATCCTGCATGTCAACGCGTAATGTACTATCTTTATAAAGTATCTTCTTATTAAACTGTCTGTACACTTACAAAGTTCTCAATGCTTCGGTTTGTATGCAAGGACCCTCATTATGTTACTGTGTTAGTGTGAGGCTATTTTGAGCCTTGTTAGTGGTATTAACTAGCGATTTATTTTTACTTACTCTGTGCCCCATATACTAGTGTTATGAGCTAAAATGTTTTTAAAGATAAAACTCTTTACATTCGATTTTCATGAAAACGCATCGCAGGGAACGATCGACTCGGTAACCATGTGTTAATTAACCCCAGGTTCATTTTTCACTGGATTTGTCCTTTAACTTGGGTTATTTTTCCTATTTTGAAATTATATTATGATTGTCTTCATTTGGTTAATTTTGTATTGAAGTTTGGTTTGATCAGTGTAACTTGGGCCGTAAGGGCCGAGTGGTGCGTCCATCTATCAGTTTGTAGTGCGTCCATCTAACAGTCACTCCCAGTAATCTGGGGGTTTGCCAGCAAGGTAGGATGTGTTATTCATGTACCAACTGACTCTGTCAATCATTATATTTAGTTTCTTATGTGAATGATTTGATTATTTTATATTTGTACCGGACCCACTAAATTTTTTCTTTTTCTCTAGTTTGAGCCAAGGCTGAGTGCGCTGAGAGGAGGGAGGCTAGTCACCTGGGTGAAGCACATTGCTGTGAGTTTGGAGCACCAGGGTTTGAGCACCTCTTCCTATTGTTTGCTGTGCACACATATGTGGTTGAGAGCACAATTTCTTCCAGCTAGTTTGCTACCCCTAAGGTAAGCTTTACCTTTGCAGTTTCTTTCTTTTTGATAAACTATTTTTGTTATATATCTTTTGGTGGGGAAGGTACAGTATTTTCTTTCATTTTTGAGGTTGGTTTGACTTGATTTGTACGGAAGAGGATTAGGGCCAAGCAATAATAAAAAAATAAAACCATCTCAAGATTAAAGTCATTATAATGTGAAATTAAACTTAAAGTTAAATTTCGAGAAAAAAAAGTCGAAATACAATCTTGAGAATAAACTCATTAAATACCGAGAATGAAGTCGTTGTGTTTCGAGAAAAAACTCGTTAAATTTCTAGAAAAAACTCGTTAAATTTCGAGAAAAAACTCGAAATACAATCTTGAGAATAAACTCATTAAATTTCGAGAATAAAGTTGTTGTGTTCATTGCATAGCCTACTGATAGAGGACATGGCAGAGTTGGATCACTTAGTCAAGCTATATTTTAGACTTTCTTTCAGTAACAAAGAAATACTATCAACTTTAGCTAATTATGACAGAATAATAATTAGCATATGAACTTTAAAGAGAATTTGCAAGCGGCTAGGTCTTTTTAGAACAAAAAATCAGTCTAATTTGTGCGATGTACTCACTTTTGTCCAACATGAAATGACAACCAGTGGACAAATGCAAGGTTATCGCTGGCTTCACCTACGCGCGATTCATCGTGGTTTCCCAGGATACCATAAGACGCATTATTAAACTTGTTGATCCTCAAGGTGTAGAATTTCGACAAAGGAGATGCTTAAGAAGATTCTCTATTCTCTATTCTCTACTTGCGCTGGCCCAAATGCACTCTGGCATATGGACAGCTATGATAAATTAAAACTGTACGGCATTGCCATTAATGGAAATTTAATGAGCTTATTCTCAATTCCGGAAGTTGTCACTTCCGGAATTCGAATGCGCATGCGTCGCGTCTGAACGCGTTGTTGTCTTTGGAGCTCTATCGATTTGATTTATAATTCTTGATTTTTCCCTTTAAACTCACTTACAACAAACATTTTTTTTACTTTTCCTCACTGAGAAGCACTACTGCTCAAACCTCATAGTTAGCCTACAACGCGGACTGTTGAGCAGACAGCTCAAGCCTATTAGTGATCCAACGCTGGATACTCTTATAGGTTACGTCCGTGGATCACGGCTGAACGCGTCTTCTCCACACTCACTTACAAACAAACATGGCGAATTTATCAGATGTAAGTAGTCTACCTCTTGGTGCAGGTGAAGATACATTTGAGCTGCACGCGTTGCAGTCTGAGCTGGAAGCTGTTGAGAAACAGATCCACAACCTTTTAGTGAGACAGGCCAAGCTGTTAGCTCTTGAAACATCACGCGCCGATGCACACAAATCAGTGATTAACGTTACTAGCCCGCTGACTCCGACCTCGTCTACTCCGTGCGTTACTCAGCATCGGTCCCGAGCGCCGAGGTCGCGATCAGCCATGGTCTCGTTCACTCCGGCTCCAGCACGCCACCACGAAGCCTGGATGGTTCCGCAGCGGAAGACGCGAGTCAGGTCTAGACCAAGACTCTCTCCGCCCCTCCCGGTTTTCGAGTTATCCACACAAAACCGCTTCTCCCCTCTACGCGAAACCGAACGTGATGCTGTGATCATCGGCGATTCCATCGTTCGGCACGTACACGCTACATTAGGTAAAAGTAAGGTGCACAGTCACTGCTTTCCTGGTGCTCGTGTTTCTGAAATTGCTGCTCGCGTTCCCGAGATTCTGAACGATGACGAGCGCGTCGGAACTGTGGTCCTGCACGCGGGAGTGAACGACATCAGGCTGCGCCAGACAGAGGTTCTGAAGAAAGACTTCAGGAATCTGATCGATACGGTACGCAGCACATCGCCTGAAACAACGATCATAGTGTCAGGACCGCTTCCCACGTACCGACTAGGACATGAAAAGTTTAGTAGACTATTCGCGCTAAATGAATGGTTAATGTCATGGTGCAATGAGCAGAAATTGCTCTTTGTAAATAATTGGAATCTATTTTGGGAGCGTCCTAGGCTTTTCCGTGCCGATGGCTTACACCCAAGCAGATTCGGAGTGGATCTTCTATCGGATAACATCTCCAAAATGTTAAATACCATTAAATGACTAGTAACCAATAGTCCAAATCATAGTCTCTCCTGCACCAATTTAAATGATATAAATACTAGTGTAGAACATTGCATAGAAACTGTGTCTATTCCTCGTTTAGTAAGATCAAATAATAATTCTACTGCAGGATCTAGGAAAAATCTAATTGTTATTAAAACAGAAAATGTTGGTATTAGTAAACAAAAACAATTTTTAAAGCTAGGTCTTCTAAACATTAGATCACTCACACCTAAGGCAGTTATTGTAAATGAAATAGTGCAGATGGGAGTTTTACTTACTCAAACATGTTCTGAGGGCAGAAAGGAAAATGATTGGTTTACAGCTTCAACCAATGAAACTGAAGCAAGGGCGGGGTTTAGACGTTTGAATTTGAGATGCGCTGCGGAGGGATTTCTTGAGGAATAGTCGGAATAAAAGACATGTTCGTGGGAGAACGCATTTATTGCAAGGTAAGTGAATTTACAACTATATTGTGTTACAATTCAACATCCTCTAACGTTTACTAAGATAATAAGCGAACATTTAAAAATGCACAGAACTAATCATCGTCTAAATATCGTATTGTATGCATTTTGATTTGACTGTTTCATCAGTCGACCAAAACAAAGCAGCTTATGGGGTAACTGGTGTAAAACATGCTTTTCCAATGCTACCTCGCTGTCTGTTAAATTGATATGCGAGAACAGAACTCGTTCAAATTTTCCGCGATATTTCAACGGTCAAAATGATACATCTCCCACGATCGCGCTGCTCTCAGGGCAGGAGTACTCGATAGATTCAAATTGCTGTTATTTTTAGTGTATTACGAGCTCTCAGGGCAGGAGTATAGATTCAAATTGCTTTTATTTTAGTGTATTACGCGCTGCTCTCAGGGCAGGAGTATAGATTCAAATTGCTTTTATTTTAGTGTATTACGCGCTGCTCTCAGGGCAGGAGTATAGATTCAAATTGCTGTTATTTTTAGTGTATTACGAGCTCTCAGGGCAGGAGTATAGATTCAAATTGCTGTTATTTTAGTGTATTACGCGCTGCTCTCAGGGCAGGACTACTCAATAGATTCAAATCACTTTTATTTTAGTGTATTACGTGCTGCTCTCAGGGCAGGACTACTCAATAGATTCAAATCACTTTTATTTTAGTGTATTACGTGCTGCTCTCAGGGCAGGACTACTCAATAGATTCAAATCACTTTTATTTTAGTGTATTATGCGCTGCTCTCAGGGCAGGAGTACTCAATAGATTCAAATCACTTTTATTTTAGTGTATTACGCACTGCTCTCAGGGCAGGAGTACTCAATAGATTCAAACTGCTGTTATTACGCGCTGCTCTCAGGGCAGGAGTACTCAATAGATTCAAACTGCTGTTATTACGCGCTGCTCTCAGGGCAGGAGTACTCAATAGATTCAAATCACTTTTATTTTAGTGTATTACGAGCTCTCAGGGCAGGAGTATAGATTCAAATTGCTTTTATTTTAGTGTATTACGCGCTGCTCTCAGGGCAGGAGTATAGATTCAAATTGCTTTTATTTTTAGTGTATTGCGAGCTCTCAGGGCAGGAGTATAGATTCAAATTGCTGTTATTTTAGTGTATTACGCGCTGCTCTCAGGGCAGGAGTATAGATTCAAATTGCTGTTATTTTTAGTGTATTACGCGCTGCTCTCAGGGCAGGAGTATAGATTCAAATCACTTTTATTTTAGTGTATTACACGCTGCTCTCAGGGCAGGAGTACTCAATAGATTCAAATCACTTTTATTTTAGTGTATTACGCGCTGCTCTCAGGGAGTACTCAATAGTTTCAAATTGCTGTTATTTTAGTGTATTACTCGCTGCTCTCAGGGCAGGAGTACTCAATAGATTCAAATCACAGTTATTTTAGTGTATTACGCGCTGCTCTCAGGGCAGGAGTACTCAATAGATTCAAATCGCTGTTATTTTTACTGTATTACGCGCTGCTCTCAGGGCAGGAGTACTCAATAGATTCAAATCGCTGTTATTTTTACTGTATTACGCGCTGCTCTCAGGGCAGGAGTACTCAGTAGATTCAAATCACTTTTATTTTAGTGTATTACGCGCTGCGCTCAGGGCAGGAATACTCAATAGATTCAAATCGCTGTTATTTTTAGTGTATTACGCGCTGCTCTCAGGGCAGGAGTAGGCTACTTAATAGATTCAAATCGCTTTTATTTTAGTGTATTACGCGCTGCTCTCAGGGCAGGAGTACTCAATAGATTCAAATCACTTTTATTTTAGTGTATTACGCGCTGCTCTCAGGGCAGGAGTACTCAATAGATTCAAATCGCTGTTATTTTAGTGTATTACGCGCTGCTCTCAGGGCAGGAGTACTCAATAGATTCAAATCGCTGTTATATTACGCGCTGCTCTCAGGGCAGGAGTACTCAATAGATTCAAATCGCTGTTATTTTTACTGTATTACGCGCTGCTTTCAGGGCAGGAGTACTCAATAGATTCAAATCGCTGTTATTTTTAGTGTATTATGCGCTGCTCTCAGGGCAGGAGTACTCAATAGATTCAAATCGCTGTTATTTTTAGTGTATTACGCGCTGCTCTCAGGGCAGGAGTAGGCTACTTAATAGATTCAAATCGCTTTTATTTTAGTGTATTACGCGCTGCTCTCAGGGCAGGAGTACTCAATAGATTCAAATCACTTTTATTTTAGTGTATTACGCGCTGCTCTCAGGGCAGGAGTACTCAATAGATTCAAATCGCTGTTATTTTTAGTGTATTACGCGCTGCTCTCAGGGCAGGAGTACTCGATAGATTCAAATTGCTGTTATTTTTAGTGTATTACGAGCTCTCAGGGCAGGAGTATAGATTCAAATTGCTTTTATTTTAGTGTATTACGCGCTGCTCTCAGGGCAGGAGTATAGATTCAAATTGCTGTTATTTTTAGTGTATTACGAGCTCTCAGGGCAGGAGTATAGATTCAAATTGCTGTTATTTTAGTGTATTACGCGCTGCTCTCAGGGCAGGAGTACTCAATAGATTCAAATTGCTGTTATTTTAGTGTATTACCCACTGCTCTCAGGGCAGGACTACTCAATAGATTCAAATCACTTTTATTTTAGTGTATTACGTGCTGCTCTCAGGGCAGGACTACTCAATAGATTCAAATCACTTTTATTTTAGTGTATTATGCGCTGCTCTCAGGGCAGGAGTACTCAATAGATTCAAATCACTTTTATTTTAGTGTATTACGCACTGCTCTCAGGGCAGGAGTACTCAATAGATTCAAACTGCTGTTATTACGCGCTGCTCTCAGGGCAGGAGTACTCAATAGATTCAAACTGCTGTTATTACGCGCTGCTCTCAGGGCAGGAGTACTCAATAGATTCAAATCACTTTTATTTTAGTGTATTACGAGCTCTCAGGGCAGGAGTATAGATTCAAATTGCTTTTATTTTAGTGTATTACGCGCTGCTCTCAGGGCAGGAGTATAGATTCAAATTGCTTTTATTTTTAGTGTATTGCGAGCTCTCAGGGCAGGAGTATAGATTCAAATTGCTGTTATTTTAGTGTATTACGCGCTGCTCTCAGGGCAGGAGTATAGATTCAAATTGCTGTTATTTTTAGTGTATTACGCGCTGCTCTCAGGGCAGGAGTATAGATTCAAATCACTTTTATTTTAGTGTATTACACGCTGCTCTCAGGGCAGGAGTACTCAATAGATTCAAATCACTTTTATTTTAGTGTATTACGCGCTGCTCTCAGGGAGTACTCAATAGTTTCGAATTGCTGTTATTTTAGTGTATTACTCGCTGCTCTCAGGGCAGGAGTACTCAATAGATTCAAATCACAGTTATTTTAGTGTATTACGCGCTGCTCTCAGGGCAGGAGTACTCAATAGATTCAAATCGCTGTTATTTTTACTGTATTACGCGCTGCTCTCAGGGCAGGAGTACTCAATAGATTCAAATCGCTGTTATTTTTACTGTATTACGCGCTGCTCTCAGGGCAGGAGTACTCAGTAGATTCAAATCACTTTTATTTTAGTGTATTACGCGCTGCTCTCAGGGCAGGAATACTCAATAGATTCAAATCGCTGTTATTTTTAGTGTATTACGCGCTGCTCTCAGGGCAGGAGTAGGCTACTTAATAGATTCAAATCGCTTTTATTTTAGTGTATTACGCGCTGCTCTCAGGGCAGGAGTACTCAATAGATTCAAATCGCTGTTATTTTAGTGTATTACGCGCTGCTCTCAGGGCAGGAGTACTCAATAGATTCAAATCGCTGTTATATTACGCGCTGCTCTCAGGGCAGGAGTACTCAATAGATTCAAATCGCTGTTATTTTTACTGTATTACGCGCTGCTTTCAGGGCAGGAGTACTCAATAGATTCAAATCGCTGTTATTTTTAGTGTATTATGCGCTGCTCTCAGGGCAGGAGTACTCAATAGATTCAAATCGCTGTTATTTTTAGTGTATTACGCGCTGCTCTCAGGGCAGGAGTAGGCTACTTAATAGATTCAAATCGCTTTTATTTTAGTGTATTACGCGCTGCTCTCAGGGCAGGAGTACTCAATAGATTCAAATCACTTTTATTTTAGTGTATTACGCGCTGCTCTCAGGGCAGGAGTACTCAATAGATTCAAATCGCTGTTATTTTAGTGTATTACGCGCTGCTCTCAGGGCAGGAGTACTCAATAGATTCAAATCGCTGTTATTTTAGTGTATTACGCGCTGCTCTCAGGGCAGGAGTACTCAATAGATTCAAATTGCTGTTATTTTTAGTGTATTACGCGCTGCTCTCAGGGCAGGAGTACTCAATAGATTCAAATCGCTGTTATTTTAGTGTATTACGCGCTGCTCTCAGGGCAGGAGTACTCAATAGATTCAAATTGCTGTTATTTTTAGTGTATTACGCGCTGCTCTCAGGGCAGGAGTACTCAATAGATTCAAATCGCTGTTATTTTTAGTGTATTACGCGCTGCTCTCAGGGCACGAGTACTCAATAGATTCAAATCACTTTTATTTTAGTGTATTATGCGCTGCTCTCAGGGCAGGAGTACTCAATAGATTCAAATCGCTGTTATTTTTAGTGTATTACGCACTGCTCTCAGGGCACGAGTACTCAATAGATTCAAATCACTTTTATTTTAGTGTATTATGCGCTGCTCTCAGGGCAGGAGTACTCAATAGATTCAAATCGCTGTTATTTTTAGTGTATTACACGCTGCTCTCAGGGCAGGAGTACTCAATAGATTCAAATCGCTGTTATTTTAGTGTATTACGCACTGCTCTCAGGGCAGGAGTATAGATTCAAATCGCTGTTATTTTTAGTGTATTATGCGCTGCTCTCAGGGCAGGAGTACTCAATAGATTAAAATCGCTGTTCTTTTAGTGTATTACGCGCTGCTCTCAGGGCAGGAGTACTCTCAAATCCCTTTTATTTTAGTGTATTACGCGCTGCTCTCAGGGCAGGAGTACTCAATAGATTCAAATTGCTGTTCTTTTAGCGCAATACTCCTAGCTGTCAGGGAAGGAGTACTTAAGAGATTCTAATTGCTTTGCATTTTGCTAGAAATGAAGTCCTGTAATATTCCTGTATCACACAATGTCATATTTGCATTAAAAATGTCATAATTGAGCAAATGACACTTAATGACATTTGTCATAAACATGCATAAAACCTCCTTCATATTCATGACATGTGTCATGTCATGATTATGACGGTGTCATGTCAGTCTTATGCACACCCCTTCAAGTAAAGTGTTACCTTAACTTGTTCTTGTATCTCATTCTTCAGTTACCTGAAAGAGCTGGCAGAAACTGGATGAATAAAAGGAGCCAACACTGAAGATGCCTGATGCTACCCAGTCTATGATTAAGGCCTGGATGCAAAGATGGAGAGCGTTTGGTTCCACCTGATACAAGCACACAATCTCAGTGTTGACTTTGTGATGCATAAATGTGATTGCAAAATGTGGATCTATGTTCAAATACTTAATTTTCCACTGAGTATTGCAGAGAAACAAAGACACTTAATTTCAGGGTTCCTAGGCAATTTGGAAAAGTTTGGCATTTGATTTGAGTAATTTCCAAGTATGGAAAAATATTTTTGTTTCCATACTTTTCCCACCATTCTGTTTTCCAAAATATAAAATTAAGATTTTCTAAAAATACATTTATCAAAAGCCGATTGAATTCATGGCAAAAGTTTAGTGATCATTTAGAGATTTTGTTTGTCTTTATCATAAGCGAGTCTCTTTTGAATGTCACTAAATTAATGTGCATTTACCCCTCTACCAGCAACAGATAAAGGATCAGACTACCATTTAACTCATGCAACATCAAACCACACAGGTTATAAAGCATTTTAGGTTTCTTCTCATCCTGTTAGTGCTTATCACTTCCAGAAAACTTTTGTACTGATTGTACTGTATACCAAAAATTTAATGTTTTATGAATCATTAATGTTTAATATGGTTAGAAAAATCTAGAGAGAGGATTGCAATTTTAAGTCTGTGTGGAAAAGTGTAAGATTGAAAATAATTAAAGATATTTGAAAATGAACAAAAACATTTTCTTTTACTGTTTCAATTCCCCTTTCTTACCCCAGGGTACCATTTGGAATTCCTAAAGGCAGAGGTGCTGATAGTGCTCAAGGCCTGTAGGTCAAAATGTGTGTACTTCGGGGGTCTACGAATTGTCACACCTTTTACAATGGGGGAAATTGTAATTATCTGATTAGTCGATTTGAACGTCTCACATTTGGGTTACAGACACATGGTCAAGGAAGGCATCAAAGATTATAACAGTTTCTCTGTCCCTTTTATTCTCTGGCTCTATTTGTCTCTTTCTACACTCTCTCCCTCTCTTTATATCTTTCAGGAAACACTTTACATATATGGGGGGTACAATTAATGGTATTTTGGGATGGGATAAGTTTTTATCATCACATTTTGTAACTTTAAGTGTAACCATATATAGTGTCATTAGACCCTTTCAATTACATATAATGTGCTAACTAGTTTTGATTAGTTATTGACTTTGAAGTGCTACCTATTGCAAAACAATATCGTCACTCTAGCAGCAATCTGCCACATATTTAGCTGTTGTTACAACTTGTAACTACTACTTGTAACAACTTATTTCCGTTGTTGATATAAGTAGCAGTGGGTGGTAATGGACAAGAAATCTACAGTTTTCCACCATCTTACTGATAACGTTTCTTTAGTCATTCGGCAGTCTAGCAGCCTGAACCCCTGTAGGAAATCCATCCTTACAAAAGTATGGAATTTTGATTTCATTTAATGACTGAACAAAAATTGATTGTAAATAGTTTACTAATTATATTTTTATTGAACTGTCTTTTGGTCCAATTGTGCAAAATAACCAATTCAAGCATAATTATGACTTTCCTTTTTTATAGTATTACAAAACATTTCCAGTGAATTAAATGTATAAAACAGAAACGTATCACAAAAAAAATGCAGAGCAAAGATGTAGCCTATCATTAAACTGTTGTACTTTTAACTAGCTCATATCATTATTCTTAGAGGTTTTTAATTGCTTTATTATTTTTCTTTTAGACGGGTGTCATTGAACTTGAATGGGCTTCCTGTTAAACCAGGCCCAACGCTACGGGTCGCCTGGTCAAATGTCTGTCAGTTCCTCCTTAAATTCTCCAGATCTGTAGGTCTTCCTGCAAATGAATTACATAAAGATGTTGGTTTCAATGTAAGCTGATAGTCATAAAAAAACAAAACGTAAAATGTATTTCACCTGAAAGCTTCAGTTTCATCCTCATTTTAAAATATTTCCTGGACTATTTCTTTTGTGGAGTAAACTTGGTGCAAGGGACATTAATGAAACCTTATTGTAACGTGGTACCAATGTAAACAAATAAAATTACTTTCTTTTACTGATCTTTAAGCTAAAATACATTTATAATGCCCTCAAAACAGCACTAAAGACACAGTTATATTGTGCTTATCACAGTTAGTGCATGTTGAAGTCAATTTGAATCGGAGTAATCCTGCCCTAAGAGCAGTGCGTAATACACTAAAATAAAAGTTATTTGAATCTATTGAGTACTCCTGCCCTGAGAGCAGCGCGTAATACGCTAAAATAAAAGTGATTTGAATCTATTGAGTACTCCTGCCCTGAGAGCAGCGCGTAATACACTAAAATAAAAGTGATTTTAATCTATTGAGAAGTCCTGCCCTGAGAGCAGCGCGTAATACACTAAAATAAAAGTGATTTGAATCTATTGAGTACTCCTGCCCTGAGAGCAGCGCGTAATACAGTAAAAATAACAGCGATTTGAATCTATTGAGTACTCCTGCCCTGAGAGCAGCGCGTAATACACTAAAAATAACAGCGATTTGAATCTATTGAGTTCTCCTGCCCTGAGAGCAGCACGTAATACACTAAAATAAAAGTGATTTGAATCTATTGAGTTCTCCTGCCCTGAGAGCAGCGCGTAATACACTAAAATAAAAGGGATTTGAATCTATTGAGTACTCCTGCCCTGAGAGCAGCGCGTAATACACTAAAAATAACAGCGATTTGAATCTATTGAGTTCTCCTGCCCTGAGAGCAGCGCGTAATACACTAAAATAAAAGGGATTTGAATCTATTGAGTACTCCTGCCCTGAGAGCAGCGCGTAATACACTAAAAATAACAGCGATTTGAATCTATTGAGTACTCCTGCCCTGAGAGCAGCGCGTAATACACTAAAAATAACAGCGATTTGAATCTATTGAGTTCTCCTGCCCTGAGAGCAGCGCGTAATACACTAAAATAAAAGGGATTTGAATCTATTGAGTACTCCTGCCCTGAGAGCAGCGCGTAATACACTAAAAATAACAGGGATTTGAATCTATTGAGTACTCCTGCCCTGAGAGCAGCGCGTAATACACTAAAATAAAAGGGATTTGAATCTATTGAGTACTCCTGCCCTGAGAGCAGCACGTAATACACTAAAAATAACAGCGATTTGAATCTATTGAGTTCTCCTGCCCTGAGAGCAGCGCGTAATACACTAAAAATAACAGCGATTTGAATCTATTGAGTACTCCTGCCCTGAGAGCAGCGCGTAATACACTAAAAATAACAGCGATTTGAATCTATTGAGTACTCCTGCCCTGAGAGCAGCGCGTAATACACTAAAATAACAGCGATTTGAATCTATTGAGTACTCCTGCCCTGAGAGCAGCACGTAATACACTAAAAATAACAGCGATTTGAATCTATTGAGTTCTCCTGCCCTGAGAGCAGCGCGTAATACACTAAAAATAACAGCGATTTGAATCTATTGAGTTCTCCTGCCCTGAGAGCAGCGCGTAATACACTAAAAATAACAGCGATTTGAATCTATTGAGTACTCCTGCCCTGAGAGCAGCGCGTAATACACTAAAAATAACAGCGATTTGAATCTATTGAGTACTCCTGCCCTGAGAGCAGCGCGTAATACACTAAAATAACAGCGATTTGAATCTATTGAGTATTCCTGCCCTGAGAGCAGCGCGTAATACACTAAAAATAACAGCGATTTGAATCTATTGAGTACTCCTGCCCTGAGAGCAGCGCGTAATACACTAAAATAAAAGTGATTTGAATCTATTGAGTACTCCTGCCCTGAGAGCAGCGCGTAGCCTAATACACTAAAATAAAAGTGATTTGAATCTATTGAGTACTCCTGCCCTGAGAGCAGCGCGTAGCCTAATACACTAAAATAAAAGTGATTTGAATCTATTGAGTACTCCTGCCCTGAGAGGAGCGCGTAATACACTAAAATAAAAGTGATTTGAATCTATTGAGTAGTCCTGCCCTGGGAGCAGCGTGTAATACGCTAAAATAAAAGTGATTTGAATCTATTGAGTACTCCTGCCCTGAGAGCAGCGCGTAATACACTAAAATAAAAGAGATTTGAATCTATTGAGTACTCCTGCCCTGAGAGCAGCGCGTAATACACTAAAAATAATAAAAGTGATTTGAATCTATTGAGTACTCCTGCCCTGAGAGCAGCGCGTAATACACTAAAATAAAAGAGATTTGAATCTATTGAGTACTCCTGCCCTGAGAGCAGCACGTAATACACTAAAAATAACAGCGATTTGAATCTATTGAGTTCTCCTGCCCTGAGAGCAGCGCGTAATACACTAAAAATAACAGCGATTTGAATCTATTGAGTTCTCCTGCCCTGAGAGCAGCGCGTAATACACTAAAAATAACAGCGATTTGAATCTATTGAGTACTCCTGCCCTGAGAGCAGCGCGTAATCCCTGTTATTTTTAATACACTAAAAATAACAGGGATTTGAATCTATTGAGTACTCCTGCCCTGAGAGCAGCGCGTAATACACTAAAATAAAAGGGATTTGAATCTATTGAGTACTCCTGCCCTGAGAGCAGCACGTAATACACTAAAAATAACAGCGATTTGAATCTATTGAGTTCTCCTGCCCTGAGAGCAGCGCGTAATACACTAAAAATAACAGCGATTTGAATCTATTGAGTACTCCTGCCCTGAGAGCAGCGCGTAATACACTAAAAATAACAGCGATTTGAATCTATTGAGTACTCCTGCCCTGAGAGCAGCGCGTAATACACTAAAATAACAGCGATTTGAATCTATTGAGTATTCCTGCCCTGAGAGCAGCGCGTAATACACTAAAAATAACAGCGATTTGAATCTATTGAGTACTCCTGCCCTGAGAGCAGCGCGTAATACACTAAAATAAAAGTGATTTGAATCTATTGAGTACTCCTGCCCTGAGAGCAGCGCGTAGCCTAATACACTAAAATAAAAGTGATTTGAATCTATTGAGTACTCCTGCCCTGAGAGCAGCGCGTAGCCTAATACACTAAAATAAAAGTGATTTGAATCTATTGAGTACTCCTGCCCTGAGAGCAGCGCGTAATACACTAAAATAAAAGTGATTTGAATCTATTGAGTAGTCCTGCCCTGAGAGCAGCGCGTAATACACTAAAATAAAAGTGATTTGAATCTATTGAGTACTCCTGCCCTGAGAGCAGCGCGTAATACACTAAAATAAAAGAGATTTGAATCTATTGAGTACTCCTGCCCTGAGAGCAGCACGTAATACACTAAAAATAACAGCGATTTGAATCTATTGAGTTCTCCTGCCCTGAGAGCAGCGCGTAATACACTAAAAATAACAGCGATTTGAATCTATTGAGTTCTCCTGCCCTGAGAGCAGCGCGTAATACACTAAAAATAACAGCGATTTGAATCTATTGAGTACTCCTGCCCTGAGAGCAGCGCGTAATACACTAAAAATAACAGCGATTTGAATCTATTGAGTACTCCTGCCCTGAGAGCAGCGCGTAATACACTAAAATAACAGCGATTTGAATCTATTGAGTATTCCTGCCCTGAGAGCAGCGCGTAATACACTAAAAATAACAGCGATTTGAATCTATTGAGTACTCCTGCCCTGAGAGCAGCGCGTAATACACTAAAATAAAAGTGATTTGAATCTATTGAGTACTCCTGCCCTGAGAGCAGCGCGTAGCCTAATACACTAAAATAAAAGTGATTTGAATCTATTGAGTACTCCTGCCCTGAGAGCAGCGCGTAGCCTAATACACTAAAATAAAAGTGATTTGAATCTATTGAGTACTCCTGCCCTGAGAGGAGCGCGTAATACACTAAAATAAAAGTGATTTGAATCTATTGAGTAGTCCTGCCCTGGGAGCAGCGTGTAATACGCTAAAATAAAAGTGATTTGAATCTATTGAGTACTCCTGCCCTGAGAGCAGCGCGTAATACACTAAAATAAAAGAGATTTGAATCTATTGAGTACTCCTGCCCTGAGAGCAGCGCGTAATACACTAAAAATAACAGCGATTTGAATCTATTGAGTTCTCCTGCCCTGAGAGCAGCGCGTAATACACTAAAAATAACAGCGATTTGAATCTATTGAGTTCTCCTGCCCTGAGAGCAGCGCGTAATACACTAAAAATAACAGCGATTTGAATCTATTGAGTACTCCTGCCCTGAGAGCAGTGCGTAATACACTAAAAATAACAGCGATTTGAATCTATTGAGTACTCCTGCCCTGAGAGCAGCGCGTAATACACTAAAATAACAGCGATTTGAATCTATTGAGTATTCCTGCCCTGAGAGCAGCGCGTAATACACTAAAAATAACAGCGATTTGAATCTATTGAGTACTCCTGCCCTGAGAGCAGCGCGTAATACACTAAAATAAAAGTGATTTGAATCTATTGAGTACTCCTGCCCTGAGAGCAGCGCGTAGCCTAATACACTAAAATAAAAGTGATTTGAATCTATTGAGTACTCCTGCCCTGAGAGCAGCGCGTAGCCTAATACACTAAAATAAAAGTGATTTGAATCTATTGAGTACTCCTGCCCTGAGAGCAGCGCGTAATACACTAAAATAAAAGTGATTTGAATCTATTGAGTAGTCCTGCCCTGAGAGCAGCGCGTAATACACTAAAAATAACAGCGATTTGAATCTATTGAGTTCTCCTGCCCTGAGAGCAGCACGTAATACACTAAAATAAAAGTGATTTGAATCTATTGAGTTCTCCTGCCCTGAGAGCAGCGCGTAATACACTAAAATAAAAGGGATTTGAATCTATTGAGTACTCCTGCCCTGAGAGCAGCGCGTAATACACTAAAAATAACAGCGATTTGAATCTATTGAGTTCTCCTGCCCTGAGAGCAGCGCGTAATACACTAAAATAAAAGGGATTTGAATCTATTGAGTACTCCTGCCCTGAGAGCAGCGCGTAATACACTAAAAATAACAGCGATTTGAATCTATTGAGTACTCCTGCCCTGAGAGCAGCGCGTAATACACTAAAAATAACAGCGATTTGAATCTATTGAGTTCTCCTGCCCTGAGAGCAGCGCGTAATACACTAAAATAAAAGTGATTTGAATCTATTGAGTACTCCTGCCCTGAGAGCAGCGCGTAATACACTAAAATAAAAGAGATTTGAATCTATTGAGTACTCCTGCCCTGAGAGCAGCACGTAATACACTAAAAATAACAGCGATTTGAATCTATTGAGTTCTCCGGCCCTGAGAGCAGCGCGTAATACACTAAAAATAACAGCGATTTGAATCTATTGAGTACTCCTGCCCTGAGAGCAGCGCGTAATACACTAAAAATAACAGCGATTTGAATCTATTGAGTACTCCTGCCCTGAGAGCAGCGCGTAATACACTAAAAATAACAGCGATTTGAATCTATTGAGTACTCCTGCCCTGAGAGCAGCGCGTAATACACTAAAATAACAGCGATTTGAATCTATTGAGTATTCCTGCCCTGAGAGCAGCGCGTAATACACTAAAAATAACAGCGATTTGAATCTATTGAGTACTCCTGCCCTGAGAGCAGCGCGTAATACACTAAAATAAAAGTGATTTGAATCTATTGAGTACTCCTGCCCTGAGAGCAGCGAGTAGCCTAATACACTAAAATAAAAGTGATTTGAATCTATTGAGTACTCCTGCCCTGAGAGCAGCGCGTAGCCTAATACACTAAAATAAAAGTGATTTGAATCTATTGAGTAGTCCTGCCCTGAGAGCAGCGCGTAATACACTAAAATAAAAGTGATTTGAATCTATTGAGTAGTCCTGCCCTGAGAGCAGCGCGTAATACACTAAAATAAAAGTGATTTGAATCTATTGAGTACCCCTGCCCTGAGAGCAGCGCGTAATACACTAAAATAAAAGAGATTTGAATCTATTGAGTACTCCTGCCCTGAGAGCAGCACGTAATACACTAAAAATAACAGCGATTTGAATCTATTGAATTCTCCTGCCCTGAGAGCAGCGCGTAATACACTAAAAATAACAGCGATTTGAATCTATTGAGTACTCCTGCCCTGAGAGCAGCGCGTAATACACTAAAAATAACAGCGATTTGAATCTATTGAGTAGTCCTGCCCTGAGAGCAGCGCGTAATACACTAAAATAAAAGTGATTTGAATCTATTGAGTAGTCCTGCCCTGAGAGCAGCGCGTAATACACTAAAATAAAAGTGATTTGAATCTATTGAGTACTCCTGCCCTGAGAGCAGTGCGTAATACACTAAAATAAAAGTGATTTGAATCTATTGAGTACTCCTGCCCTGAGAGCAGCGCGTAATACACTAAAATAAAAGTGATTTGAATCTATTGAGTACTCCTGCCCTGAGAGCAGCGCGTAATACACTAAAATAAAAGTGATTTGAATCTATTGAGTAGTCCTGCCCTGAGAGCAGCGCGTAATACACTAAAATAAAAGTGATTTGAATCTATTGAGTACTCCTGCCCTGAGAGCAGCGCGTAATAACAGCAGTTTGAATCTATTGAGTACTCCTGCCCTGAGAGCAGCGCGTAATAACAGCAGTTTGAATCTATTGAGTACTCCTGCCCTGAGAGCAGCGCATAATACACTAAAATAAAAGTGATTTGAATCTATTGAGTACTCCTGCCCTGAGAGCAGCGCGTAATACACTAAAATAAAAGTGATTTGAATCTATTGAGTAGTCCTGCCCTGAGAGCAGCGCGTAATACACTAAAATAAAAGTGATTTGAATCTATTGAGTAGTCCTGCCCTGAGAGCAGTGGGTAATACACTAAAATAACAGCAATTTGAATCTATTGAGTATTCCTGCCCTGAGAGCAGCGCATAATACACTAAAATAACAGCAATTTGAATCTATACTCCTGCCCTGAGAGCTCGTAATACACTAAAAATAACAGCAATTTGAATCTATACTCCTGCCCTGAGAGCAGCGCGTAATGCACTAAAATAAAAGCAATTTGAATCTATACTCCTGCCCTGAGAGCTCGTAATACACTAAAAATAACAGCAATTTGAATCTATCGAGTACTCCTGCCCTGAGAGCAGCGCGATCGCGGGAGATGTATCATTTTGACCGTTGAAATATCGCGGAAAATTTGAACGAGTTCTGTTCTCGCATATCAATTTAACAGACAGCGAGGTAGCATTGGAAAAGCATGTTTTACACCAGTTACCCCATAAGCAGCTTTGTTTTGGTAGACTGATGAAACAGTCAAATCAAAATGCATACAATACGATATTTAGACGATGATTAGTTCTGTGCATTTTTAAATGTTCGCTTATTATCTTAGTTAAAGTTAGAGGATGTTGAATTGTAACACAATATAGTTGTAAATTCACTTACCTTGCAATAAATGCGTTCTCCCACGAACATGTCTTTTATTCCGACTATTCCTCAAGAAATCCCTCCGCAGCGCATCTCAAATTCAAACGTCTAAACCCCGCCCTTGCTTCAATTTCATTGGTTGAAGCTGTAAACCAATCATTTTCCTTTCTGCCCTCAGAACATGTTTGAGTAAGTAAAACTCCCATCTGCTGAAATAGTCACAGATACAGTGAGGAAAATAAGTATTTGAACACCCTGCTATTTTGCAAGTTCTCCCACTTAGAAATCATGGAGGGGTCTGAAATTGTCATCGTAGGTGCATGTCCACTGTGAGAGACATAATCTAAAAAAAAAAATCCAGAAATCACAATGTATGATTTTTTTAACTATTTATTACTATTGATATAGCTGCAAATAAGTATTTGAACACCTGAGAAAATCAATGTTAATATTTGGTACAGTAGCCTTTGTTTGCAATTGCAGAGGTCAAACGTTTCCTGTAGTTTTTCACCAGGTTTGCACACACTGCAGGAGGGATTTTGGCCCACTCCTCCACACAGATCTTCTCTAGATCAGTCAGGTTTCTGGGCTGTCGCTGAGAAACACGGAGTTTGAGCTCCCTCCAAAGATTCTCTATTGGGTTTAGGTCTGGAGACTGGCTAGGCCACGCCAGAACCTTGATATGCTTCTTACAGAGCCACTCCTTGGTTATCCTGGCTGTGTGCTTCGGGTCATTGTCATGTTGGAAGACCCATCTTCAATGCTCTAACTGAGGGAAGGAGGTTGTTCCCCAAAATCTCGCAATACATGGCCCTGGTCATCCTCTCCTTAATACAGTGCAGTCGCCCTGTCCCATGTGCAGAAAAACACCCCCAAAGCATGATGCTACCACCCCC
The DNA here is from genome assembly GCF_963993115.1 of Abramis brama. NCBI lineage: Eukaryota > Metazoa > Chordata > Actinopteri > Cypriniformes > Leuciscidae > Abramis > Abramis brama. The sequence continues at coordinate 49,852,613 of NC_139965.1, read as the reverse complement.
ATGCTTCACAGTAGCGAGCAGTCGCCCTGTCCCATGTGCAGAAAAACACCCCCAAAGCATGATGCTACCACCCCCATGCTTCACAGTAGCGATGGTGTTCTTGGGATGGTACTCATCATTCTTCTTCCTCCAAACACGTTTAGTGGAATTATGACCAAAAAGTTCTATTTTGGTCTCATCTGACCACATTACTTTCTCCCATGACTCCTCTGGATCATCCAAATGGTCATTGGCAAACTTAAGACGGGCCTTGACATGTGCTGGTTTAAGCAGGGGAACCTTCCGTGCCATGCATGATTTCAAACCATGACGTCTTAGTGTATTACCAACAGTAACCTTGGAAACGGTGGTCCCAGCTCTTTTCAGGTCATTGACCAGCTCCTCCCGTGTAGTTCTGGGCTGATTTCTCACCTTTCTTAGGATCATTGAGACCCCACGAGGTGAGATCTTGCATGGAGCCCCAGTCCGAGGGAGATTGACAGTCATGTTTAGCTTCTTCCATTTTCTAATGATTGCTCCAACAGTGGACCTTTTTTCACGAAGCTGCTTGGCAATTTCCCCGTAGCCCTTTCCAGCCTTGTGGAGGTGTACAATTTTGTCTCTAGTGTCTTTGGACAGCTCTTTGGTCTTGGCCATGTTAGTAGTTGGATTCTTACTGATTGTATGGGGTGGACAGGTGTCCTTATGCAGCTAACAACCTCAAACAGGTGCATCTAATTTAGGATAATAAATGGAGTGGAGGTGGACATTTTAAAGGCAGACTAACAGGTCTTTGAGGGTCAGAATTCTAGCTGATAGACAGGTGTTCAAATACTTATTTGCAGCTGTATCATACAAATAAATAGTTAAAAAATCATATATTGTGATTTCTGGATTTTTTTTTTTTGATTATGTCTCTCACAGTGGACATACACCTACGATGACAATTTCAGACCCCTCCATGATTTCCAAGTGGGAGAACTTGCAAAATAGCAGGGTGTTCAAATACTTATTTTCCTCACTGTAATAGCTTCAATGTACTTTGCCTTACTGAAACCTGGCTTAAATCAAATTATTATTTCGGTCTAAATGAGTCTACTCCATCTGGATACTCCTATAAACATGAACCCCGTCTGATTGGTCGTGGCGGCGGTGTTGCAACAATCTATAGAGATATTCTCAATGTTACTCAGAAAACGGGTTATAAGTTTATTTCGTTTGAAGTACTTGTACTAAATGTTACGCTCTTAGATATTAGAAAAAAATCCATATTATCTTTAGCCTTGGCTACCGTATATAGACCGCCTGGGCCTTACGCTAATTTCCTAAAAGAGTTTGCAGATTTTCTCTCAGATCTATTGGTCAATGTAGATAAAGCATTAATTGTTGGAGATTTTATCATACACGTAGATAATTCAAATGATGCGTTAGGGGCTGCGTTTATAGATTTATTAAATTCCTTTGGGGTCAAGCAAAACGTCACCGGACCAACTCATCGTCTTAATCACACACTCGATTTAATTATATCATATGGAACCGATCCAACCGATATAGATATCATTCCACAAAGTGATGATGTCACTGACCATTACTTGGTAACTTGCATATTACATACTGCTGTAATATGTCATGCTGCGCCGCGTTATCGACCAGGCAGAACAATCCTTCCATCCACCATAGATAATTTCTCAAATTGCTTATCTAATCTGTCTCAGCTGCTGCCTGAACCCAAACAAACAGATGAACTAGAAGAACTAACTAGCACTATGAGCACCATTCTCTCTAGAACATTGGATGTTGTTGCACCCATTAAATTAAAAAAGGTCAGAGAGAAAATCAAAGCACCATGGTACAATAATACTACGCATGTTCTAAAGAGAGAAACCCGTAATTTAGAGCGTAAATGGAAACAAACTATTTTAGAGGTCTTTAGAATCGCGTGGAAAGACAGTATGTCACGTTATAAAAAGGCCCTAAAAGCGGCCAGGGCTGAGCACCTCCGCAAACTAATAGAAAATAACCAAAACAATCCTAGGTTTTTATTTAACACCGTGGCTAGACTAACAAATAAACAGACGTCACCCGAACAAAATATCCCGTTACAGTTTAGTAGTAATGATTTCTTTAACTTCTTCACTGAGAAAATAGAAAACATCAGAACCACAATTGTAAACGTTCAGTCCTCAATCGCGCCTTATAATTCAACCTCAATTATCACCCCGCAAGAACAATTACAGTGCTTTACAACTATAGAACAAAAAGAGTTAAATAAACTTATCACTTCATCTAAAACATCAACATGTTTATTAGATCCTATACCAACTAAACTACTGAAAGAAGTGTTACCTGTAGTGGAAGAGCCTCTCCTCAATATTATTAACTCATCTTTATCTTTAGGTCATGTTCCAAGAACATTTAAACTGGCAGTTATAAAACCTCTCATTAAGAAACCACAATTAGATCATAATAATCTAGCAAATTATAGACCCATTTCAAATCTTCCATTTATGTCTAAAATACTAGAAAAAGTTGTGTCTGCTCAATTGCGCTCTTTCTTGCAAGAAAATGATATCTATGAAAAGTTTCAGTCAGGATTCAGGCCGCATCATAGCACTGAAACTGCGCTTGTTAAAATCACAAATGATTTACTTTTAGCTTCTGACCAAGGCTGTATCTCAATACTAGTTTTACTTGATCTAAGTGCTGCGTTCGATACTATAGATCACACAATACTCTTAGATCGACTACAAAATTATACTGGTGTTCAAGGACAAGCATTAAGCTGGTTTAGATCATACTTATCTGACCGCTACCATTTTGTCTATTTAAATGGAGAAAAATCGATCATAACTCCAGTAAACTATGGAGTGCCGCAGGGATCTGTGTTAGGCCCTCTATTATTCTCAATATATATGATGCCACTTGGAAATATTATAAGGAAACATGGAATTAGTTTCCATTGTTATGCTGATGACACTCAAATATATATTTCATCACGGCCGGATGAAAACGCTAAATTATCCAAATTGACAGTGTGTGTTAAAGATATAAAAGATTGGATGACGCGTAATTTTCTTTTATTAAATCCAGACAAGACAGAGGTAATACTTATCGGTTCAAAAAACCACCCACAGAACCTCTCACAATACAACTTTGACATCGTAGAATGTCCTGTTACTTTATCCTCTACAGTAAAAGACCTGGGTGTTGTACTCGATTGTAAGCTGTCTTTTGAAAATCATATTTCGTATGTTACAAAAACAGCCTTTTTCCACCTTAGAAACATTGCTAAGCTACGTAATATGCTATCAGTTTCTGATGCAGAAAAGTTAGTTCATGCATTCATGACCTCGAGACTAGATTACTGTAATGCTTTATTAGCCGGTTGTCCTGCATCCTCAATAAACAAGCTACAGTTAGTTCAAAATGCAGCTGCTAGAGTTCTTACTAGATCAAGAAAATATGATCATATAACACCGATTTTATCATCACTACATTGGCTACCTATAAAGTTCCGTATTAATTATAAGTTATTGCTACTGACTTATAAAGCCCTAAACGGCTTAGCTCCAGTCTATTTAACGGATCTTCTATCGCCCTATAATCCATCGCGCGCTTTAAGATCAATAAATTCGAGGCTTTTGGTCATACCTAGGATATCCAGATCAACCAAAGGAGGGAGAGCATTTTCACATTTGGCTCCGAAACTCTGGAATAGTCTTCCTGATACTGTTCGTTGCTCGGACTCACTCTCCCAGTTTAAAACTAGATTAAAGACGCATCTTTTCGGCCAGGCATTCATATAATATTGTTAATCTTACAGTTCAAACTACAATCCGGCCTCTAGTTCATAAATGCCAGAGGAGAACTGGCCCCCGACTGAGCCTGGGTTCTCCCAAGGTTTTTTTTTTTCTCCATTAGGTCACTTGATGGAGTTTTTTCGGTTCCTTGCCACTGTTGCCTTTGGCTTGCTCAGTTGGGGATATTTTGGGGATATTTAATTTTATTCTATCAATCAATAAATTCCACTAGAAACAAACCTTGTTGTATTATTTTATTTTAATTTAATACTGTGAAGCTGCTTTGATACAATCTGTATTGTGAAAAGCGCTATACAAATATACTTGATTTGATTTGATTTGATTCTCACGATTATTTCGACTTTTTTCTCGAAATTTAATGAGTTTTTTCTCGAAACACAACGACTTTATTTTTGAAATGTAATGAGTTTATTCTCAAGATTGTATTTCGACTTTTTTTAATCTTTAGAGTTTAATCTCGCATTATAATGACTTTAATCTCGAGATGGTTTTATTTTTTTATTATTGCTTGGCCCTAATCCTCTTCCGTAGATTTGACCTCTGCCTGGAGAAATCCCAGGGTGGAGTAGTCAGTGTTGTCTGGGTTTAATTATACTGAAAATACCGCTCTGGTCACACAAAGAAATTATGAACACATGAAAAAACAAGAGAAGACAATGAAATATTAATAAATGACTATGTTGCAGACAATGTATGATTTTTTTTTTTTTTTTTTTTTTTGAGCTTTTTAGTTTTTCTAAAACCTGTAGCTGTAGTTTGCCCTTTTTTGTCACTTAATATTCAACAATATTGCTGATCTGCCTGCATTGACACCATTATATGAGAATTGAGCTGGATGATGACATAATTTATCTATATAGCCGCTCTGGAGAAATCAGTGAACTAAATAGATAACTAATGATTTTTTACAATGGAAATGAAAGCTTTAGCGTAAGTTCCAGGAAGACTAAATTGTTACGTCACTTATTACCTTCTCATCTATCCAATCGTGTTCTAAAGATCGGTACTTGCACGTCTGAGTTTGCAGATGCTGACGCCTTCACTAAGTTTAGTGTTTTGTTCTTCCCTCATATTTTAAAATATTAAAAAAAATATAAATATAAACATTTTCCTCATAATTTGATGGTTTAAGCAAACTTGTAAGGTCATAAAAAATAAAAAAAATAAAAAACTCTGCACATCACTTTTGGCCACTACTGTATTATTGGTGTGGTCAGTGCCACTATAGTGCAATTCAAGAGCCTGCTAACTGTAGACTGAAGGGCCCGAGTCATCACAGGTGCACTGCTGCATTTTTCCAGTCGCCAAAATTATAATTATTACTTTCATTTCATTGCTGTAAAATTTCTTAAAGGCAAGTTACAAAAAGAATACCTTGATTAAACTTTTTTTTATCGTTTGATCAACTCCGTCATCATTTAACTCCAATACATCAGCCGTGTCCTCTCTGCTACCATCTTGTTACTCCTAACTAGGTCTCCAGCTCTCTTAAATAATTTACGAGCTGAGACAAAGTCTTAACACTTAGGAACCTTTATGAATCACACTTATTCTTAAGTTTAGGAATAAGAGTAAAATTATGTCATTTTGACAGACTTGAGACTAAAATGTTACTCTGAGTGGCTTTATTCATACGGCCCCTGGACTTTACACCTCTGCTCCAGTGTTTGCGCTCTGGACTCAACACGTCAAATGTTTCTAATTAGGCTACAACGTGTTATTTGCAGCGGTGAGCAATGTAGCCAATCACAGACATAGTTGTTGATCTCTAAAACGCAATGGCCAATCAGAGAAGTTTAAGTTAGTCAGACGCACATTCACTTTCTCACGCAGTGAAAAAAAAAATCACGAAGCAAAGAGGACAGACACCGACAGACAAGACAGAGCAGGTTACTTTTTTGACATGAAACAAAGTCTCAGCTTTCAAATTCTGTCAATTTTATTACAAAATTCAAACAATATCATTTTGGCGCTCTTCAATGTGACATGACAGATCAAGGGGCAGTGTGCATAGGCTTAAATTTATTCAGTATATTTTATAGATTTATTTAAACCTAAACAACAACAACAACAATAATAATAATAGCCTGATAATGATAATTTATAATAATAATAATAATAATATGAAGAAGAGGATGAAGACAGGAGGAGGAGAAAACTTTTAAACTGTCACGAAACTGCCTTGCGATCACATTTGTGAAATTTTGGTGAAATTACACAGGCAAAAAGGTCCATTGATCATTGTCATGCTACAGTGTAGTGACGTAATGTATGAAGCCAGCTTGCACAGGAGTCACTTTCAAGCAGCTTTCTGTTGGTCAAATCAGGCATTCGAGTGACCAACTTGGACCCATAGTGGAACTTTTTTATCACACACGAAACTGCTGATCGTGTGGTTTATATTGAAATGACTGGAATTCACCTGTGAAAATTTGCCGAACAACAGCAAATTTTACTGAACCTAAACTCTGTTATAAGGGAAAATGTTATCTGCTTGTTGTGATGTAGGAATACTGTTTCTGGGTCGAAGCCTCTACTCGTTTATGGTGAGAATACTCAAAAGTTTTTTTATGAGCACTGTTGATTCAAGTCACATATTTAAGCTAAGCCTTTCAAAAACCATGATGTATGCATAGTCTCCAGTCTTACGGCATCTAATACTTCAATATTTTGATAATTTAAAAAAGCTGAATAACTGTGAATATCTGAGATTTCGGTATAGAGATAAAGGTTAGGATAATAATTTTCAGGAGTATTACAGCACACTGTGTATGTATTAGCACCGTTTGTTGTTTGCTTTTGGCATCTGATAGAGCTTTTGTTCCTGCAGTGACGTCAGGCTTAACAAGCGGATTGAGACATGTTTTAAAGTTAAGTATACAAAATATATTTGATGCACATTTTTAATTAGGGTAGTGAAGATGTTAATGTAATTGTTTTACATTGATTTATTACATGGACATGTGTTTCCATGGATTTTGTTGAGAAATCCTTTTTTTTCTTCAGGCCTACCTATGGTATATATTTGGTTGGTTATTCATGTTGCTTAATGGTTGGTTATTCATGTTGCTTATGTAGGCTATTATACTATTTTTTAAATTTGTATTCATTGATATTAACATATTACTATCTTTTTTCCAAGTACATGTAAGTGTATGTATTAAAGTGGATCTATAATCATTTCAATAAACATTTCTTATTTTGTATTTGGTTCAGTTTTTGTGTTTGTTTATTGTAATAGAAGTCATTGATAACCATAGTACCAACATGATAAAAAAAAAAAAAAAAAAAATTGGTTCCTGGAGGCACCCAAAGTGGTTCTACACTGTGCTTCATAGTTCCTCTGGAAACCTGGGGTGCGTTTCCCGAAAGCATCGTTAGCCAACTATGGTCGCAAGTTCCGTCGTTATCAGCATAGTTCAACGATTTGGTGTTTCCCGAAACCATCGTTCCAACGAACGTTCGCAAACAGCATCGCAAACTTGTGTGGTTGAAACCTCTCGAGCTGTCGTTAGAAGCATGGTTCCTTGTTAGTTTGTTGTGTCGACGTCATTGATTTCGCAGCAGCTGGGTGTGTTCTATTCAGAGCTATCGACCCTATAGCCTATTTCTTTCGAAGCTTTCACCATTCACTTTAAGTGATTTGGATGACTTAAAGTCGAGGTGCTCAGGTTTTACACAATTTGATTTCTTCATTACAAATTATTTGAAACGATATAATAGCGTGACGATTGCAATTATTCTCCCTTCGAAGTGCCCTCCGAAATGATTATTAATGCCGGTTGGGACGCAGTCTTGGTTTCGTTTGTGCAAAGAAACGGTGAGTGTGCAAGTGAGTAGCTTTGTTAAATTCCCAAAGACAAATAGTCATATAACAATATTTTACAAAAATGATTTTAGGGGTTTACCCTTAAATATTAAATTGTATCTGTACTGTAGCCTACACATACGCAACATATGGAAACGTAGGCTAATTTACATACGTTAACATAGGCTATTTAAAATATTACACACTCAAATCACAGTATTTTTTATATATAGTCAAAGAATGAAGTACAATTTTATAAATAAGCAGTTTTGTGTTGTAGAATATAATATTCTCATGGCGTTATAAGAAACAAATACATATTTATTGTTTGCAAAAGTATTTATGTGAAGTCTGCTGGGGGGAAACATAGGCAAATAAACAACATTATTTATTAACACAAGTTATGTCAGATTAAATTAAACAAATAATAGAAAACACAGTATCCAAACTGTAAAATATTAGCCTACCATCCAAACATATTCTGAATTAAAAGTTCTCTGACTTCTGCTCCTGCAGGATGCATTCTGCCTTGATGTGGGTTCAAAGGATCATCATCATCATCATCATCAGAAACAGCATCTTCCTCACCATCGGCTCCAACAGCACCAACTTCCTCCTCAGGAAGCTGGACATTTTCCCTGACTGCAATATTGTGGAGAATTGCAGTAACCACAATAACAGAACAGCTTTTGGTGGGGTTTAGCTTCAGGCCACCACTGGACTTGCTGATGCAGCGAAAACGTTGTTTCCACAGTCCTATAGTCCTCTCCACTATAGAGCATGTCCTTCCATGGGCCTGATTAAACCTTTCCTCTGCAATGGTGGCTGGATGCTGCACAGGTGTCAAGAGGTAGGGGCGAAGAGGATATCCACTGTCTCCCAGGAGCCAGCTATCACCAAAGCCACCTTCTTCAGCCATCTGGCAAATTGCAGAATTGGCCCATGCAAAAGAGTCATGTGTGCTTCCAGGCCATTTTGCCACAATGTCAGTGAACATTCCCTGGTGATCACACACTACTTGAACATTAATGGCTGGATAGCCCTTCCTGCAAATGTACAAGGGCTCATTTACCTTAGGGCTTAAAACTGGGATTAGGGTGCCATCAATGATGCCAATCACTCTGGGGATGTTGTCAATATCATAGAATTGTTGATTGGCCAGCTGTATTTCCTCAGGAGTTTTAGGGAAAACCAGGATGCTCTTCATCAGCTGTAATAGCAAAGGTGTTACTGTTGTCACAGTTTTGCTGACTGAAGACTTGCTGAGCCCCAGGCCATCACCCACCACCTCCATAAAACTTCCAACAGCAAAATAACGCAGTGTAGCTAACAACTGCACCTCTGGACTTAAGGCGTAGTTTCTTCTTGTTGCCCTCTGAAGGTGTGGTTTCACTATCTGAAATAATTCAAGGATCTTGGTCCTTGGAAGACGGAATTTTCTTAAAATTGCATCATCAGATAGTGAGTCAAGAGGGGTAAAATTTGTCCTTATGTGGGCATTTATATAAACTGATTGACTTCTCAGTCGCCTTCTGTGCTCCAGCTGTAAGAATCTTTGTAAAGCTGCCATTGTTGAGCACTTGAAACACACATACACACTGTTTTATTAGGATAGGCATTAGTACACCTGCTTTTGAGTTAATAGAAACACCTTAGCTAATAATCATTCTAAATTAATTTAATTACTACAATGAATTATTACCATCTTCTACCATCTAAAATAGGCTGTTGTCATTCTGTTATTTCATATTTTTCATTCTTCTCTTAAGAAAGCACTTAAGAGTGTTTTGTGTTATGTTTGGCTTATATTGTCATTGATGATATTAATGTTGTGAATTAACAAAATTTTCATTTACTTTATGGTTTATGTGATGGTGGCTCACCACTTCAAAATAAAAAATAAAAGTTCCATTCCATATGTTTCATTATCAGGCTTGGTCACATTATTCAGGTATTTAATAAAGGATGACATGGCATGGTAAACATGCTTCAGCTTCACTCAGTAATGCCTGCATTTTTATATGGCATTAATATACTACTTTGAGTCAAGTCACAATAGTATGCTCTTTTCCTCATATTAAACTGAATGCCCAGTGTATTAGAAAAGCACTTGAAATACATATTACAGAAGAGTATATTTGGCCATAACATTTTTTATTTGTATTTCAGTTCAACTGGTGAAGGTTTTTAACTCAAAAGGTTTTTAACTCACTGAAAAACAAATTGAATGTCATGCACCACACAGCTTCACCAGAGCCCCATTTGCCAGAAGGGAGGCATGATGGCCAACAATGTGTGGATCTGAAAAAAAAGAAAAAAAGATTACATGGCTGTCATCCACACATGATTTGACTTTCCATACTGAGTAAATAACACAATTTTCACTTACTGTCGGTTGGTAGAAACATGGTTAAAGAGGGCTTGCTGGCTTGTTGTTGCAGGAGTTCCAATTTAGCCCTCCTATAGGCCATAACCTCCTGATGATGTTGGTCTTGCTGCTCCTTCAGGGCTCTCAGTTCTCTCCTGATTCCCTGGAGTTCAGATATCTTCTTCTTCTCCGACTGAAGCAGCTTCTCACTGCAGCCACAACGTCCCCTGTTTCTCCTTTGGTGGGAGATTAATGGCTGGGTTTCTGGAATGCCAGAACGACGTTGCCCAGCACATGAGGAGGCCTCAGACTGAGGGGAGTCAGAAGAAGGGAGCAATAGCCCAAGACCAGGACTCATTGCTGATGTTCCAGGGGCAGGTGGAAGGGGTTCTGATGTTCCAGGGGCAGGTGGAAGGGGTTCTGATGTTCCAGGGCCAGGGTGGAGGGGGCCTGATGTTCCGGGGCCAGGGTGGAGGGGGCCTGATGTTCCGGGGCCAGGGTGGAGGGGGCCTGATGTTCCAGGGCCAGGGTGGAGGGGGCCTGATGTTGCAGGGCTCAGCTTTGAATTCAAAAGCCTGGTTGACGCACATGCATCTATGCCTCCAGGGATCCCTTCCAAGGCCTCAGGCCCCAGGATGGCCAAAACTCTCTCTTCCTCTGCAGTCAGAGGAGGAACGGAGTTGATACCCCCACCAGTCTTTTTTGCTTCCCTTCTACGTGCTGCAGCCCTCCGTTTGGTCACACTTGCGAAATCCGTCCACTTTTTTCTAACTTCTTCTGGGCTTCGCTCATAACCATAGCCAGCAGCATTTATTTTTTGGGTGATTTCTGCCCAGGATTTTTTTTTATCAGCATTTGTAACACAATTTTTCAGCTTTGAAAATAGCTGTATTTTTTTAGTCTCCACCTCCTCCAAAAGAACTGTAACTTCATTTTTTGAAAATTGTGGTTTTCGCGTCATTTTCAGACAGGTCATATGAACACATAGCTGTATGGCAAGGGGACTTAAATAGGAAGGCTAATGATCTTAAGCAAAATATGCAACAGGTGTACACAATAGTATAACAATCACAGTGTTTTTAAAACCCATCATTTATTTTCATTTTAATTGTGCTGATCTATCAATATTCAATAAGAAATTAATAAATATGAAATTGTGAAATTAATAGTTATAGATTTTGGGATCAGAGAAGACAACATTGTGTTTATATATGTATATATTTTATTGTGCAAAGAATGAATGTTGAGTTGTTAACGTAATTACTCCACATCGTCACTAAGAAAGCGCAGTCGAAAAGAGAAAAGAACCAAATTTACAGCAGGTGGCGATATGTGCTCATAGCACCAGTCCGCCATTAGAACGAAGAAGAAGAAGAAGAACGTCATAACGACAGCTCCAACCAATGTGGTTCAAACCATGGATCTGCGACACAGGTACCATGGTTTCGGGAAACAGTAGTGACTAGCTAGTTGATTTCTTTAAAGATGCATCGTACTATGATGGTTAAACCAGTGAGTTGCATCGTTGTACGGGAAACGCAACCCCTGAGTGGTTCCTCAGAGAACCGCCCCTTTTGAAAGGGTGCCACAGGATCTACAGACGGTTCTGCCGGTGTGGCAAAGTGAAGAACCCCAAAAGGTTCCTCCAGGATCGTTTTATTTTTACAGTGTAGGCAGAATTATATTTTTATCCGGGCCTGGGCAAAAGCCTACTTATTTCTTATAGCCAAAAGCAAACTAACAGACTCAGTATTAAGATTAGCCTACTTCAGTCTTCATTTTTTTTAATTTTTTTTTTTATAAACTGGTAGAACACACGCATGCACAGTAAAACAACAGCAACAAATATGTCTTCGTCACAAACACATTTTTAATAATTAGGCCTATTGCATTAATATTAGACTTTTTAAATCAATTTCATTAATTTTGCCTAAACACCTTAAACGAAAACTAAACAAAAACAGCACTTATTTAATAAATTAGTTAAGCAAAGTTATTTAATAATCCACACTCCAATAAAACATTTAACAAAAGCAGCTTTTATATCAAGTTTTTAATAAAAGAATTCTTTCCGAAAAAAATAATTAGTAACTGCGGGCTGATGGCGTTCTCTCCCGGGTCAATGCAAGGTTTTTTTAAATGATTTTTAATAGAATTTTGTTTAGACATCGCTGCTAGTAAACACATAACTGCAAAGTAATGGGATGCGTGAAAACACAAACTCGCAGGCATGAATTGGCTCAGGCAGGATAACCGTTAATTGCCTAACACAGATGTTAATCAAATTTGTCAAGCATCATTCAAAACCACATTTTATTTATTTTAATATTTGAGATGACACAATCATGTTTGTAATTATATTAAACACAATTAAATAACAATACTTAAAGGGATAGTTCACTTTGAAATTAAATTTTGGTATGTTTTAGCTTACCTCAAGGGAATCCAAGATGTAGGTGTCTTTTTTTCCGCAGTAGTTTCAATTTTGATATTTTTAGGTCAAACCGTTCTTGTCTGTCAGTCATTTAATGCAGGTCTATGGTCACTGTCTCAAAGAGCATGCACAGAGTCCAAATTAAAACAATTCCCTGTCGTCCAAATTAAACAATTCCCCATCGTAAGTACACATTGATGGCCCAAGACACGAAACGAGCGGTTTGTGTGAGAAAACGAACAGTATTTATATCGTTTTTACCTCTTATACACAGCCACATCCAAGTGATCTGATCTGACGTGTACGCAGACTGGTGCATAGATATATACACTAGATGTCGCCTTGTCTACGGCAGTTCATTGGAACGAATGTCTTTAAGGCGACATCTAGTGTATATTTCTATGCACCAGTCTGCGTACACGTCACACACCAGGATGCGCGCGCGCCCTCAGATCACTTGGACGTGGCTGTGTATAAGAGGTAAAAACGATATAAATACTGTTCGTTTTCTCACACAAACCGCTCGTTTCGTGTCTTAGGCCATCAATGTGTACTTACGATGGGGAATTGTTTAATTTGGACGACAGGGAATTGTTTTAATTTGGACTCTGTGCATGCTCTTTGAGACAGTGACCATAGACCTGCATTAAATGACTGACAGACAAGAACGGTTTGACCTAAAAATATCAAAATTGAAACTACTGCGGAAAAAAAGATACCTACATCTTGGATGCCCTTGAGGTAAGCTAAAACATACCAAAATTTAATTTCAAAGTGAACTATCCCTTTAAGTAAATTAGCCTAAATATTTCTGTAATAACTGGGTGGGCCTATTCCTATAAGTGGGCAGGCCTGTGCTTTAACTTTACATCTGAGGCGTTTAAAGAGTCTATTTGTCCAGTGTTTATTTCTAAAGAAACACGACAATGTATAAAAGGCTCCATTACCTTGTATCTTACGTTATGGCCCCGTAGAAGCCGTTTTTGTAAAAATAGGCTAACGATTGCGGCATAACCACGCGACTCTCTATCGCACAGTAGAGAAATTACCGTATAGACAGGAGGAGAAGCTCGCAGGCAATCAGGGAGGACGTGGAGACAAAATGACAAAATAATTAATCAGAATACTTACCAAAAGTTGCTCCTGCTCATAGCTCATGGACATCTCCTACTTACGCTCTCTGTCTCTGCAAGATTCGGAAGGGAATGATTCAGATTTCTCTTGGCACAGCTACTAGAAGACTTACAACTGTCAGACAGGTTGCTCACGTCACATCTATGTCGTCAAGCTCAGTTTGATGCTGTGCAGTACGCTCAGCCATCAGGAAGAGAGTGCTTCTAATTGACTTCACTGGTCTCCGTCGAAGTCTATGGGGTCGCTGTGTCCATTTATTTTACTGTCTATGATCGTAACGGTAGGTCTACAGGAATACTACGGCAATATAGGCTGTAGCATTGATGGGCTACATAAATTTAACCTCAATAAAGGTTAGCCTGTAATTTTATTTACAAAAATGTCTCTATTTGTACAAATTGCTGCACATTCGTTGAATTCTGAATTTTGCACACACAAGTTGAAAGCAATTTGTTTGTGGATAGTAAAACATATCTGCAACATTTATCAAGTTCACGGATAATTGTGCGTGCATTTATTAATCATTATGATACTAAAATCATAATAAAGTATACTACAAAAAATCAGATGAGTCCAGAATATGAACGCAACTCGTTTAATTTCACGTTAAGCATTTTCCTCCCATAGAAAACCATTATAAGAACGCTAAATGTGGCTTAATGCATGAATGTCCCCTTATGTCGAAATAACAAGATAGTATGTCGAAATAACAAGTTATTATGTCGAAATAACGAGATATTTATGTCGAAATAATGAGATATCATGTCGAAATAACAAGTTATGTCGAAATAAAGAGATATTTATGTCGAAATAACGAGTTATTATGTTGAAATAATAAGTTATGTCGAAATAATGACTTAATATCTCGAAATAACGAGTTAAGTTTTTTTTTTTTTTTTTTTTTTTTTTTTTTACCGTGCGGTTCAGAGCTTCCGTAGCTTACATCTTGTTCATGACCAGAATCAAAAATGGCACATTGATGTATGCACGTGTATTAAAAATGTGACACACATTTAATTATTACCATTTTATTATTATTATATTAATTTTTAAATTATGTTAATTTATAAATAGGCTACAAATGTTAAGCACCTTTTAAAACATACAGAGATTCATTTTCACAAAAACTGAACTTGTAATCCTCTTCTCATGTGTGTGTCTGAGTGTGATCATGGATGAGTATTTAGGCCTACTCTCTCTCTCTCTCTCTCTCTCTCTCTCTCTCTCTCTCTCTCTCTCTCTCTCTCTCTCTCTCTCTCTCACTCTCTCTCTCTCTATCTCTCTCTGTCTCTCTCTGATAGGGAGTGTACCGTGTTTTGATGCTGGATTTGATAGATTTGTTTGTGGCCATATTCATTTGCCGTGGATCAGAAAGCTGACGGGCCGTAAAATGAAAATTTGCCTCCAGATTTTGGGAGCGCTGTGTGTCGCTCGCTGCTCTCGCAGGATTACAGAAACACAACATGCTGCAGTCAAACACAACGCTTTGTGTTTGTCTCCGGCCACTGCTCCACCACACATTCTGTTGTTCCCCTGAAATGTTCTATTATAGTTTTATTGCTTGTTTTTCCTTCTAACATTAATATTTTATAACCATGAAAAAGAAAAAGAAAAAAAAAAAACTCAGAAATGCATACAAAGACAAAATAAGCACTCAAATACGTGACACTATTACATAACTGCTGCATAAATGCATAATAGCAGAACACATGTAGGCTACTGCGTTATATTGGCAGCTGCAGTCTACAGGTGCTGAATGTCAGTAAGCTCTATTCACGCTTCTCTCTCCAATGACTGGAGCGACAGTAATGGAGGAGCTGCTGTGGGAGATAATTAGATTAAATGAAAATGCATGTTGTCTGGGAGTGACGTCCTAAACATCTAATTAAAATTAATTTGCTGCAGCACAGGCGGGACAGAAGCTGTCCTCTTTACAAATAACAGCGGCCAAACCACACAACTCAAGAAAACGAAGGATGCAAAACATTCAGACAGTTGCTGATAAGAGGCATTCTTGAAATAGGCTATGACATGGTTCTGTACATATTCAGTGGCGTAGCGGATGGGCACACATGGCACGGGGGGGATGGGCGCTTGTTGTAGGTATTAATATTCCACGTCTTGCGGAAAAACATTCTAGCCGCAGCTACTTCTCTCTGTTTATGTCTATGACGAGTCATGCAGATACTGGGCTACTCCGTAGTAGTTTGGGTCGTACCAGTCTAAAATAGTCAGAATATAAACACGTAGTGTAGTGATTCAGGATAAGACAAAAACACTGTTTGGAAAATGTTTTCATGATGTACTCGCTTATTATATACATTTTGTAAATTTTGAACCAAAAAAAGTTATGGACTGCAGCTTTAATGCAGCGTCAGATGTCAAAAGCTCAGTCAGTTTTTACTTTCACTTTCTGTAGTGAATAATTGTCTGGGGTTTGAGACTTCTTCACCGCCATAACTCTAAAGCAAAGTTTGTACATTACTTGTGTGATATCCACTGGGTCGCCTTCATGGTTTAAAATTTATTTAACAACAATTGCTTGCAACATGATGGACAGTGATTTAGATTTTGCACGTGCCATTTCCTGTGACAAAATAAACAAGTACGCTAAAGTAGGCCTGTCTAAATCACATGTGGGCATTTTTTGGCAAAGATGCAGGGCTTACAGCAATGTGTAATCTGAATGTGAGCCTAAAGTGGTCCATATGATAAATAATGAATATGGTCCAAATATCACAAACAAATGTGAGCCACCTTTGGCAAAAATGTGGCACAATCGACAATGGCTAATCTGGGTGTAAACCATATATGGCCCACATATGTTGCAGCTAATGTGGCCCAGTTATCTTAAAACATATCTGGGCCAGTCTTGGCAAAGATGTGGGACAGTAATTACTGGTGAATGTAAATGTGAACCTAAAGTGGCCCAGACATGGCATAGCAAATATGGTCTGAATACATTTCACCAAATTTGGACCAAATTTACGGCTAAATGTACCAGATGGCATACATATCCAGGCCTCATCTGGGCCAACTATGGCACATATGGCTCAGTTCTGGCAGCGGCAAATATCATATGGGCGTTGTCTGGCCAACAAACATCAAGTCAGTTTTAGTGTGAGTTGTGGCTTGCTGTGTGTGGCCTAGATGTGGCCTGGATATGTATGCCATTGCCAGACACACTCAGGTTGAGTCATCGCCGTCATTCAATGTGGTATGTGGCCCAGTAGAATGTGGGATATGTGGGCCACAACTTGGCCATTTGCTATCTGGGATTCCATGTGCTTGGTGGGCCAGAGCAAGGTATTGGATCTGGGCTGGATCTGGGCCAGAATTAAAACAAACTGTTTCCCAGATGTGGGCCAGTTCTGCTTCATTTGTTTTGTTCATGGCTGAGATGCGGCATTGCCATGGCTTGCTTGTGGCCCAAATCTGGCAAACAGGAGCGGACCGCTCAAGGGCCATCATTCCATGCGGTATGTGGGCCAGATGAAAGTGTGAAGTGTGGGCTGGATCTGGGCCACAGCAATTTTGCTATCTGGGTGATGTCAATATATACAAATCTGTAAAGGATCCATCCACCATCAAACCCTCCATACAGTTTCCTTGAAAGTAAATGTGGTGATGCGATCAATTACGAGAGTGATTAGGGGCGGATACAAAATTCAGTGAGTATAAAAGGAGATGAGATTGACATCTCACTAAGCGCGTCTTTCTGGGTCCTGGGAAGTGACGCCATTTCTGGCGCACCGTGTTTATGTCCAGGAGGTAAGAGCTACTAGTGGCATTCTCTGCGTGAACGTTTTGTGTGTAAGGGTAATTTGAGACGCATTTGATTTAACAGTGTTTGGCTGAGGAGTACGTTAGATATGTCAATGTGAGGCTACAATTAGCACGCCATCGAGTACTGGGCGGTATGAGTTACCATATGCAGGTATGTTACACTTATTTTAATGTTAGGTTCACAAGATAGTGATTTCTTAAATTGAAATGTTGTGTATTATATTTTAACAGTGACACGGGGGCCAGGAGGTGTTGCAGCCGGCTTTGTGGGCGCTGTTAGGCTTTTTTGTGACCCATTGTTGGTCCCGTGAATTAGGATTGCCTGCAGGTAGTCATTATTCGAACTGGAGCACTTCGGAACGGAGTTGTATTCGCCTCTGCAAGCTGTCTTCGACCATTCCTTTGCCTTTTACTGGAACGACGCATTTACTGCCGATCTGTACTTTTACTCTAATTACTTGACGATCTCATTTCAGTGAACGAGGGCCTCGACGACCGGAACGACGCATCTGTTGCTTATCTGTACATTTATTCTAATTGTTTGACGATCTCATTTTAGTGAACGGGGGTCTCCTTGACGACCGGAACGACGCATCTAAATTTATCTGTACATTTATTCTAATTGTTTGACGATCTCATTTCAGTGAACGAGGGTCTCCTTGATGACCGGAACGATGTAGATCACAGCCTGTAGTGACGCATCTAAATTTAGTCTTTTCCAGAATTGACATTAAGACTTGAGTAACTTATAGTGGTGAGAATCTACTGGTTTTTGTCACTACTATTGTGTTTTATTTCGAATATTATGTCTCGTTGAATGTCGGTTGTTTGTGAATGTGCTTTGAATATTGTAGTCTGAGAATATACATTTTTATAGGACAGCGCTGGGCTGACAGAGTTAACTAGTATCAGCCAGTGAACGATTGCATCTTTCTGATAAACCGGTTCCTTCTGGCAGCGTGTGATAAGTGTAATTGACAGACCATTACATGGAATGTGTATTTGTGTGTTTGTTTGTATCTGATATTGTCTTCTCTTCCACTCAGAATTGGGGTTCCAGATTAGCCAGAGTGCTCTGTGTGTGGTGGTGGTTCGGCTATTGATCTGCAGTGTTTACAGCGGGTGAATTTGGTGTTGTGTGAGAGCACGAGTAGTTGCTGTGTTTATTGGATAGGCAAGATGAACTCCCCAATTCTGAGGTGGTAAAGTGTGTGTGTCTGTGATTGATGCATTCTCCTTTTTAATGTTTGTATATTCAAAAGACATCAGTTTGTATTTTATTGTATGTATCGAATAAAATCTGTGAACCGTTATCCATTGTCTGATATCTGACTCAGCCACTGCGAATCTGTGTGCTTTACAGTTTATGTAACTGTGGGTCCCCGGCCCATTTCCGGGGTGGCGTAGTCGGTTTAGTGCCATAATTTGCATTGTAGTAGACACTTGAAACCCAGGTTGCCACATAAACATGAAGAGAAAGAAGACCAAAGTGTAACATTGATTTGGCAAATTTACATTTGTATTCCTTCCATTCTAGTGTTCATCACCAACTTTTCATCATCCAGTCAATTTCTGATAAGAAAATACCAGTCCCTTCTGGGCAACAGGATAGTAGACAGGATGTGTAGCGACGATATAAACTCTCCGACAATATTATTTCAATCTTGCAAATGAAAGAGATGTTATCTGTGCCATAATTCAGAGGCTGCATTTCGAAGGCCAAATGCGTCACAGCGGTGTGACAAAGGCAAATGTGTCCTTTGTTTCCCGGGACACGAAGGATAGAACGACTGGATCCTCCACATCCTAGCCTATCCCAAGATTTATTGCGCCAGTAACCACTGGATTACATTTTTAAATGTAAGTATTATTTTATAAGGTAAAAAAAAAAAAAAAAAAACTTTTTTTTGAACAACTTCTACAGCTGTTCAAATGTTGACATATCTTAATAAAATGTGATTTTAAAGATAGGTTATACTCTTTATTATGTACCTAAATGATCAATGTGAACATATTCAGACAGGTTGTGAACCCTGTTTTGTTTACAGCTAAATATAATAATAAAATAGTCCAGTACAAACGTTACTGCTGCTCTTCAACGGCAGCTGTCACAGTTTCTAAGCGATAAGAGCAATCTTGCTTAGGCTAGACCATCCCATTTGATAATGCTCAGTTCAACCTACTTTGAAGTCCGCATCCTTTGAAATATGCAGCCTCTGAATTGGGACACAGCTGTTTTCAGCCATTAGGTGCCGATATGGATCTTCATTGTGACGTTTTACCTACAAGTGTACAAGCCAGATTATACAGTCAAATGCAATCAGCTAAATATTTTTAAATTGCCGTTGTTGTGTAAGAAAAGTTGTGAAACATATGAGAGTAATGTCATTAAACAATCAGGTTACACACACATTTAAAGAATAGAGCACTGAACTCTCATATTTGATGTTAATCAGAATTGGCAAACACTTGCGGCCATAACATTGACATACAGCACCAATGCATGATATAGTTGTGTTGGTTTTTGCTGGTCGAGTAAGTGTGCACGGTTTAATAAAATAAAATTGTGTTCAGATACTGAATCTATATGATGGTAACGGACACATTTATTGTCTACCTTGTTTGTACGATGTGAGTGGTATGTGTTGATGGGTCTTCATGTGTGCTCATACACTGAGTGTCTAATAACCAATTATTCCCCCCACACACACCTGTGATCTGAGCAGAGTCTGACATCTGACACACAAAATACACTTTCCATCTATCTTCTGTTCATTCATTCTGTCTATCTCTGCCACGTCTGTAATCATTCCCTCATGAGTTGCACCATTCGCTCCTGATGCTCGAATCAAAGCTTGAACTCTCAGGACAGAAACACTTTCTTAGTCACTTTCTTAGTCAGACGTACCAACAGTGCTGCAATTTAAATAATATACTTTTTTTTTTTCTTTTTTTTTTTTTTTTTTTACAAATATACTTCCTCTTTCTTTTCTTTACAGACACACTTACTGACAAAGTGCAATGTTAGCATCTTTATGGGCAAATTCAATTTTTATTTTTCAACCAGGCCACTGATTTGCATTTTACAAACCTTCAAGAAATGTTGTCACGGTTGAATTGAGAGTCGATTCATGTTTGCCGTAATTGAATACAGTATGTTAAAAGTACAATTTCAGCATTGCTTGTTCAGACGCATGTCTGCATTAGACACATTGAGATGGCTGCTTTTCCATAAGATTCTTGAATGACCGCACAAATAGTTTCATACAAGAAAATAATCACACAATGGCTACTGCTGACGGAGCTGCAGGGTCAGACCATAACGCAACACATGCATCTGATGAACATTTCGTGCTTGGAATGGAAACTGAAAACATGGCCTTTTAGAATATTTGTTTTCTATGTAGCATCAGGTGAATAGTGTAAACATGAATATTTATTATTTATGTATTAATTTGTTCAGTTAAAAAACAACATAATGTATGTATATTGTATAATGTAAATATGAGCTGTTCACACTATTCCAAATTTTCTGAAGTCTGTGATTTGAAATTTCAGTCATTTTATAAACAGAGTTCTGACTCTGAATTCTGGTTGCATTGCAATTCAGATACTTTCATTTTTGTTGTATACTTGATTTTATCTATTTATCAATTTTATCAATACTTGATTGACTTGCAGTTGCTAAATTTGGGAGGAGTTTGATAAACTTAAGACAAAATAAAAAAGGAAGACATGAAATTGATGTGTTGGCAGCACCTCTCTTCCCATTCTATCAACTCTGTTTAGGGCCTCTGTGAAGCCCCTCCTTCTGAAAAGCACAATGTGCTCTGATTGGTCGGCTGGACCAGTGTGTTGTGATTGGTCAACTGCTTTGAGCGTGTTTGGAAAACACCATACTGTTTCAACACTCAACTCAACTCAACCATGGCCCGCCCCTTTATTTTGCATATGCCCTGAGTGGGAAGTATTTAAATAAGGAATATTGTGATGTGTATTTTCCCGGAAGAAATCTCTAGACTACAATCAAGGCGTTTCAGGGAGTTTAGAAACAGTGCTTGCTGATACAGAGAATAGCTCCCTTTGGAGAGACTTTGTGCTTTGTATCTTTGCAGACTTTTTTCATGCTCAAACAGCAACTTTACACTCTAAAGAAAGTTGTATGACACTTGTAAAAACATGAAAACAGAAAACATGTATACGCTTAATAGGACCCCTTTAAACAGACTGTGAGACAATTGTTGTTTTCAGACCAACAACAATCATGATTAGGCTATATGAAAGTAAAGTGAAAGTGACATGTGAAGGCCAAGTATGGTAACCCATACTCAGAATTTGTCCTCTGCATTTAACCCAGCCAAGTTAGTGCACACACATTAGGAGCAGAGTAGTGATTAGTGAACACATACACACAGCAAACCGTGACACACTCGGAGCAGTGGGCAGCTATTATGTTGTGGTGCCCGGGGAGTGCCTTGCTTAAGGTATATAAATATATATATATATAACAAAGTGACTTGTGTATGTTTGTTTTAAATGGTATAGCAGTCTGAATTTTTTCACTCAAATCCAAAAGTAGATTGGTCATTTTCAAATTGTACATTTAACTTTCTCTGACTGTCTCCTATTGGCTGATGTACTGCAGCAGTTCTGGGCAGTTGAGGTTTTATTTTATAAAATTATCTGCAGATACAAACTGAGGCTGTTGGAAATAAATTAGCACATATCTATTTAGATTTATAAATAAGGACATAACATATGGTTTCTAATCGAAGATCTCCCCAAAGGTATTGATACTTTGCACGTGACGTCATAAGTACTGGCTGGCGGGCAAGAACGTCGTTCTCCAGCAACGAAACCCAGTAAACAAATCAAGGGTCGCCAGTTTTACTATACAAAAGTTGGTGTTTTGAGGTGTAAACGACATGCCAGATAGTTGTTGTGCAATTGGATGCACTAACCGCAGATGAGATAAGCAACCTTCACAGTAAACACACGTCTGTGCATTACCATCGAAGGTAATTTCAACATTTGTTTGAATACAATGGGTGTATGATCATGTAATTAATCGTGCCTTTAAGTTACTGTAGTTTTGGCAATCAACACCACCAGTATTCACCAGCTGGTTCGGCGAGTCAGCTGTTTGTGTTATGAGTCTAAGCTAGACTCGTTCACACCGCCGCCGGTGAGAGCGGCAAAATTCATTGAAAATGAATGATTTCCGGGCACTTTGACGCTCTCGCCGGTGGCGGTGTGAACGCACAGTAACAGCTGTCGTCTTTTGCTAACAATAACAGAAGTGTGTGATAGGTTGTTTTGAGGTTTGCGATATCTATGATTTTCAATGAGAACCAGAGATGACCCAACAGTAGAGCTAGATTATTTACGGAGGAATTATTACTGCTCGATTATCTTAAAAAAACTTGTCTGCTTTACACAATTTATCTACCTTGGAGTTAATCCTAGTCCATAGTTATGCAGCTAGCTCGCTAACAGACTTGATAACTACTAGAAAGTCCTGGAACTACAGGACTCAACGTTGAAAATACCCGTTTGTTGCCCGCCAGGTATCCGTGGTAGTCACGTGACTGCAAAGTATCAATATGTAGTCATATAGATTTAAATCCTCTTATGTATTGTTATTCATATGTTTTATTATCATTATGTATTGTTGGTTACCATTTATATAGATGTCTATGTTAACATCACTTAAAGGGCATATTGCAGGTTAGAGTACCCAGTGAGCCAATGTATAGAAAAATAATGTAGGAACTAGATTTAAAATATAAACATATACTTATAAAACGCTATTTAGGCTTCTGGAGTCGTTTTTGTGAGAAAATTTTACTTTCACATTTGAAAACCGCCAAACCAGAAGTGACGTAACGGGAGGGAGTGCGGTCAGAGTAAACAATAAGAAAGCAATGGAACGCAATGACAGTTCGGACGCTGAGGAAATTGTAGCCTAAATGTTTACTCGTATGACGGGCCTCAGCCATATAATTATGAGCCTGCTATGCGGCCAAGAGAGCAGGGACAGGCCAGGATTAGACAAAACAACGATCAGAGGAGACACATAAGTTGTGTCCCAATGTAAAGGCTGCATCCTTCGAAGGCCGCAGACTTCGAAGGACGCACCATGTAGCCTTCGTAGGATTTCCTAATTGCGCAACCAGGTGTTCCCGATTACCGCTCCTGGCGCCAAGCAATGGTGCGAGAGGACAGCTGCAATCCTGATAATTCATTTGATATAATTGCGTAAACAGCTATGGAGCCAGAATTGGCTATTGTCATTTTTATGTTTTACATTTTACTGGAGGACATGGTGAGGATGTTTCAGGCCCAGTGGTGCCGGGTCATGTATTTTCGGCTTAGCCAAGACCATGGCCAGATTTTTTATTTATTTTTTTTCTCAAATGTTCACTTATATCTTGTATAAATGCGAATTTGTAGGCTAGTGTATTATTTTTATTATGTACACAAATGGACCATGGTGAGCATACAGGTTCTCAACCCTGTTTGAATATAAAACCCAGTTGAATATAAAAAAGTCCAGTGCAAACATTACTCCTGCTCGTCATCGGCAGCTGTCACAGTTGCCAGGCGACAAGAATAATTCCTCCATAGGCTAGACCAGTCCGAGCGCTTCAGATGCGCCCTTTGATATGGAACGCAGCTGTAGTTGGCAACAGTTTGTTAATATTGTGACAATAAGCCTACATTTTGTTACTTGAATTTTCGGAACTACATACTTCGTTAAGTATTCACAAACAAATGTGAAGTAAACCTACTGAAGTACTTTTTTTCCCTCACAGGACAGCAACACTACAAAATTATGTTCTTTTACAATACGATGAATTGTTTTACATTAAACTACACAAAAGTATATAGTTTAAATGTAACAACCTTGAAAATATTCAGAAGTAAAATGCAACATACGCAGTAATGCTGTAGTAGCCTAATATAAATGCAAAACCACCATAAAAACCACAAAACCACCATTTTTTTTCCTGCAGAATACATACCTTTAGTTTTACTCTTGATATCTTAAGTACATTAGAGTATGCAAGATAATTTTGCTTAACTAAGGTTTGAAATATATGACTAGTAGTTTTTCCCCAATGCGGAATTAGTAGTTATTGAAAGTACTTCTTTCAGAAATATACTCTTTCTGAAAAAAATCTCAGTGACATGGCAGCCGTCAATTGAGTCAGCCCTGCAAACCTGTTGGTAGACAACTTAGTGGATGGTGGAAATATGCACTCAAACACTCTGGAGACCATCCCAGATGATGTCCCACCAGCAGGAGGCCTTACCAGGGTCTCTATTGTGGCAGCCCATCCCGGTCCAGCAGCAGCACCAAGGTCTCCCTGCTCAGCTCAATAAGTCTACATCATTTTTTCTTATTTATGTACTGTAAATTTAAATGTTTATGTTGATTTTGATATGTTTAACGTATGTTGGAAAAAGTACTTTTATGTAGCCTAAAAACAAATGATTTTCATTTACCAATTTTATAAAAAAAAAAAAAAAAAGTATAGAAGAATTTGTTTCATGTAGAAATTATGATTGTCATTACAAAAATCAACAATGTCCAGAACAATTCATTCTCTTTTATTTACACATTTAAAGTTGCATAAAAATAATGTACAGAATTTTTCTTTCCTTTTAAAAAATAAAAGTGAAAAAAAGTTCAACAAGAATATGTAGAAAAAATATATATTTTTCAATCATTCTCTCAAGAAGAGAAAAAAGCCTATCCATCTTCTCCCTACTTTCCTGTGCTCT
The DNA here is from genome assembly GCF_963993115.1 of Abramis brama. Lineage (NCBI taxonomy): Eukaryota > Metazoa > Chordata > Actinopteri > Cypriniformes > Leuciscidae > Abramis > Abramis brama. Next base: position 49,827,495 of record NC_139965.1, on the reverse strand, counting down.
CCTTGCCTCTGCCTCCCTCTCTAGTTGCATGTCTTCTCTGATCAAGTCCAAAAACTCGTCCTCTCTGCCTCGCTGCTGCTGCTGGTGCTGGTGCTCCTGCTGGTGGTGCTGCCCCTGGCTCCTCCTCACTGTGGGCACCCACTGCTGAACTCTGCCCTGGTGTGTCCTCAGGGATTGAGGCAATGAGGACAGGGGGTTGGTGCAATGCCTCTGTCCCAACATCTTATCCATGAGGACAAACCAGGGCCAAGTATCAGCAGTGGGTTTCCCACTCACACCCTCACCTGTCCCAGGACACTTGCAATTCTAACGCAGAGCAAATTAACCATGGCTTGTTAACAACAACAGCACAATAAATTTCAGCAAAGATGTGTGTATTAACTTTCTTACTTAGTATTTTTTTTTTTTTTTTTTAGTTGTCCCAATTTTTTTTTCCACATCTCTGAGTTTACAAGAAGAGATTAAAAATTCACTGTTTAAATCCTTTTTGATCACTGCTGAGCACCGTACGTAAGATGTACACTTTTATTACTGAAATGCTGGAAAGTATTTACAAGAACAATATTTCATCGCAGCTCCACCTCAGCGAACAAAAATGGGAAAGAGAAGAAAGCACGTAAAAATTTGAAATCGTTATTATGGCAGCAATATATCATACAATTTTAAAATATGTAGGCTAGGCTATTATAGTTCGGATTATTTTTTATAATATCCCATGAGTCCTAATAAATGGAATTTCAACTATTTCTTAAGTGCTTCTTTTATAAAGAACACCGCTTTCTCACATAATGCTGTGAAGCAGCCCCTGCACGAGAGAATAATTGATTCTCAATCCATCGATATCAACCAATTCAGCACCATCGCCACGGACAGCACCCGGTAACATTGCATGTAATAAGGTATATCTTAAGCAGCTTCCTAAGGTATGGTTCGGGGAACACGCCTAGAAATGGTATACCTTTAGTTAAGTTATACCTTAAGAGTCTTCGTAGTGCGCTAAGAGACAACGTTATCGGGAAACGCAGCCTTGGGTGAGAGTTGGCTTGGTCTAGAAACTGGCAGTGAAACACAAATTCAACCATTTAAAAAGATTAAGAGTTTTTTATTATACAATTAACAAATACACTTTAATATAAAACATTTATTAACAATGAACAAATATAAACATTTAACACCACACTTTTTAAACCAAGTATTACATTTATTGTAAATTATTAAGAATGTTCTTTAATTGTATAGCGCTTTATACAATACAGAATGTTTCAAAGCAGCTTTACAGTGATGATCAGTGATGCAGAGTTCAGTTTTGCGTGTCATTGTTCAGCGGAAGTCAGTTCAGTGTGGATTCAGTTCAATAACTGTGTTAACTTGCGTAAAGAGTTCAATTCAGCTATAAAGCAACTCTGTAGAAAATAGTGATGTCATCGCCCAGTTCAATTCAATTATCATCCAATAGTGTCAGTGCAGTCAAATCAATAATATTGCTGAATATTAAAGCCCAAAGTATACTTCGGCTTTAAAGGTAGGGTAGGATTTTTATAAAAAACTTTTTTTCAAATTTGTTTAAACTGTCTTTATATACCAATACATAATTAAAATGTAAGTGCTCTGAAAAAGAGAGTATAAAAATCGAGTGACTGTAGACCTTTTAATCTGCAATAAACACAGCTAATTATTTCCATTCGGGACGAAACAATTGATTGGCTTGGGCGACTGTCACTCACTCTCGTAACCATGGCTACCACCACTGCCCATATGCGCGCGCACCCGTTTGATTTGAGGAGTGCAAGAGAGGCGCGGAAGAGTAAAATTATGGGAGAGAAAGAGCATTCAAAATTCAAAGCACCTGCATATGCAGTCAGTGAAGGCAAACAAGGCAAAATCTACTTCCTCGGACCCTGGTTGCCCGCACTCTTGAACGACCTCCTCTGCTTCGCCCTCGACCCCGGACCTGTCCTCGAACCGACGATGCGGTACTTGTCTCCGGAGTTTAACATTAGTCCTCATCAGAGTCAACAATGTTTTCATCATGGAAACTCTCACATGCAAAACACCGTATATTTTATTAATCTTACACTAAATTCACCTTCATCACAGTGTAAATGATGGTAATGGAAAAACGTGTATCAATGCAACCTGTTTTTAGCTTTCCCTATAAATATAGCTCGTTACCTATAGCCTAAATATAGCTCGTTACCGAATCAAACAAAATATATTTTAAACTTTACCAGTATCGATATGCTAGCTTGATAGTGAGTACTAAAAGCCATCTTATTTGTTTATATTTATAGTGATAAAGTTAGGTATTTTATTACATGTGATTCTGACATGATGTCACTGCATGCACTGCGCTCCTTCCTCTCCACTCGTCTCAGGTAAATAAATGCGTCTTCCAGCTGAGCCTGAGCGTTTGGCGTCGCACGTTCATGTGTTTTGGGGGCGTGGCTTTGGAAGGAGCTCAGAAGGGAGGGGGTGGGAGTGAATGGAAATAATTAGCTGTGTTTACAACAGTCGTGAGAGGTCTACAGACACTCGATTTTTATACTCTCTTTTTCAGAGTACTTACATTTTAATTATGTATTGGTATATAAAGACAGTTTAAACAAATTTGGAATGTTTTTTTTTTTGAAAAATCCTACCTACCCTGCCTTTAATGTATACACGAGTGTTCAAGTACAGTGCACGTGACACATATTTCGTCACGAGAATAGTATGTGGGTTATTTTGTAACCAAGTGTATTTTGTACGCATTGCTCAGCCTCAGCCTCATATAATTAAATATACCTAAAAATCCCCTAAAAATACAAAGCTTCCGAAACAGGCGCTGTACGCAGTAGACCAATCACAACAGACTGGGCCATCTGGCCAATAAGAGCAGAGCAGGCTCGGAGAAAGGAGGGATTTAGAGAGACTATATCATCTGTCAAGTTTTTTTGAGAATCATTGAAAAATGTGGTGATGTGCAATGTATATTATGACACTGTTTTTTTACCTCTGATGCATGTAAACCTGTTGTAGGAGACCTCCAAAACAAAATTAGGAGCCTTTAAAATGGCATAATAGGGGCACTTTAAAGTGTTTTAAGAAACAGCCATGAAAGTGTACTCTTTAAGTACACTTAAGTTTCCTTTTATTTCATTAATATAATATTATAATACTTATTTTTGTTGTTGTTGTAAATATACTTTTAAGATTAGAAGTACACTACAAGTGCACATTCAATACAATTAAACAAACTTATTTTTCTTGGGATATGTTTGTGTAGTTACGGCATCTAACAGCAGCTTTAACTGGACCATCTTGTACTTTGGGTTCAAACCCTTAAAGACTATTCTAACTGTCCTTTAGTGAGACACCAACCAGTAGTGGCTCCTGGCCATAAATTTAGGTAGGGCAGATTCTGGGTCTTAGCGCTAGTTTATGATAAACATCTTATAAGCTTTATATTCTAATCGCTGAACACATCAGGCACACTTTTGTGTATATATGGGAACCACCCACAAAGTGTTAGTTCAACACTTTCAAAAGTGTTGCCTCTCGCAACACCGACACAGTGTTACAATATGAACACTAAGAGAGTAAAATATTAACACCAATGCAGATAACAACAACACTGTTACAGAGCTGGGTGCAGCTTTGTGGCAAACACTGGTAGAGTTAAAATTCTACATGGCTCTGGTGTTGACCTAACACTTAAAAAAAAATGGATATCACAATCTTCTAAACCTTATAGGAGTCAAATATTACACCATCCTGGTGTTGATAGAACACCTTTTTACAAATAAAAACACTAAGGGAGTTACCAGTTCTAGGGTTCTGCATTACCTACTTTAAATAACTGTAAAATAAACTGACAAATCATTTAATCTGAAAAGAATAAATTCACTTTGAAATAAACACATCACTCTATATTACTCTTTCAAAACTTTATTTCAAAACAATCCAGAAAGTTAAATTGTAACCTTAGTCTGGGATCATACTAGAATTCTGTTCATTGTGAAGTTAAAAATAAAGGCAAAATGTTTAACAAACTAGTTTTTTATTAACGAACAAGCCCCTTTACATCATAGGTTAACTTTTAAAACAAATGATGAAGGCACAATATAGGCATTTCTGTCTATATGAATGTATAATTCTGTAAGTGGATTACAGAATTATCTGTAGTCCCCCTTCCCCTTGCCCTTCCAGGTGGGATCTGGCTCATAATCATAAAGTCCCACTCAGGGAGGAGGAGAACATTGCCCCTCAAGATCAAGTCCCCTTTGATATTGAGGAGAAGGATGTGTTCCGGCTATTTAGCCGGGAAAGCAGGTGGCCCCCGATGGGATTTCGCCTGCCACCCTGAAGCACTGCGCTAGTCAGCTCGCTCTAGTTTTTACAGACATTTTTAATCAGTCAATTGTCTTATCTAAGGTTCCGGGTGGTTTTAAGTCATCAACCATTATTCCAGTACAGAAGAAAAACAATGCCGTGGGCCTGAATGACTACAGTGACCCTTACATCAGTGGTCATGAAATGTCTTGAGCGGTTGGTTCTGTTCCATCTCAAACCCATCACAGCTCCCCATCTTGATCCACTGCAGTTTGCTTACAGGGCAAACCGCTCAGTGGATGATGCAGTCAACTTAGGCCTGCATTATGCTCTGGACCATCTCGACTCTCCTGGCTCCTATGTAAGGATGTTGTTTGTAGATTTCAGTGCCGCCTTTAATACCATTCTACTCGAGTGGCTGCGGAAGAAGCTGTCACTGATGGGGGTGGAACCCTCTATCTGCTGCTGGATTATGGATTTTCTCAGCAACAGACAACAGCATGTGCGGCTTGGCCAGTACATGTCTGATCCTCGGACCACCAACATTGGAGCACCTCCGGGGTGCGTGCTGTCACCATTTTTCTACTCACTGTATACCAATGATTGCACTTACAACAACCGTTCCATCAAGCTGATTAAATTTGCAGACGATACCACCTTGGATACCCCTGCCTCTCTTCCACCCCTAACCATCAAGAGCTCTGTTGTTAAGGAGGTGGAGTCATTCAAATTCCTAGGCACTGTCATAACAAACAACCTGAAATGGGAGGAAAACAGTTCCTCCATTATTAAGAGGGCTCACAGTGGAATGTTTTTCCTAAGGCAGTTAACCAAACTGAACGTTTCCAGCTCTGTTCTGTCTAAGTTTTACAGAGCCACTGTGGAAAGCCTTCTTTCAACATCTATTACTGTATGGTTTGCCTCAGCATCGGCCCAGGCAAAGAACAGACTGCAGCGCATTGTGCGCACAGCAAAGAGGCTGACTGGACAGAGGCAGCTGTCAATCAATGACCTGTATGAGGCCAGAGTCAGGAAGAGGGCAGCTAAAATTGCTACTGATCAGTCTCATCCAGCAAGTGACATTTTTAGGCTGCTTCCCTCAGGAAGAAGGTACAGGGCGATGAGGACAAGAACCTCACGCCATCTCAACAGCTTTTTTTCCAAGAGCCATTTCCCTCCTGAATAGCTGATCCAGTGTCAGTGAATGTAAGTCCTGTGTCAGAGAAGTTGATTCAGTACCTTCGACTTTGCAACAGTACATCAGTGCTTGAGTCAACAAAACATTCAGCAGATGAGAAACAGTTGCAGGATATGAGTGGATCAGTTGTGTCCAGTTGCTAACAGTAAAGTTCAGTGCATAGTTGTTTCACAGAGCAGGAAAGGCTGTGCAGATCCAACTTTCTCGAAAAATCCTGGAGTGCTGGTTCCCAAGTAAATTAAAGTCTTAATTCATCCAAAAATTTTAATTCTGTCATTCATTATTCACCCTCATGTTGTTACAAACCAGTAAGAGTTTTGCTCATATTCAGAACACTTAATGAAGATATTTTTAATGAAATCTAAGAAATTTCTGTCCCTTAATCGACAGCCTATTCCAATAACTACCACTTCCAAAGCCACGGAAAGGTATAAAGGAAATCATAAGTGACTCCAGCGGTTTTGTAACGATGAGGCAAGGACGAAGCGGAGAGAGAATCCACATGCAAGCACTACTTTAATGAAACAAACAGGTAATCCAGGGCAAACAACAGAACATGGAACTCAGGACAGGAACAAGGAAAAGTTAACAGCAAACAGCTACAACGACCGACCAACAACAACTGAAGCACAGAGGTTTAAATACACAGGCAAACAAGCTAAACAAGGGGGCGGGGCTAATTAGAAACACCTGGAGAGACTAATAAACAAGCACAACTACAAAGGACTACAAAACATGGCACAGAACAGGAAATAACAAAAGTCCACACAAGACAAGGAGAACACAAGACAGGAATCATGACATAGCCCCCCACTTAAGGAGTGGATTCCAGACGCTCCTCAGGAAAACAGTCCAGGAGGGTGGTGGAGCGGAGGCGGACCCGGGGGCGGGATGGAGGGCCAGGCCCGTGGAGCGGAAGAGGGCCTGGAGACTGCGGTAGGACGGGAGGCCAGGGCGGAGCAGGCAGTGCAGGCGGCCAGGGTGGAGCAGGCGGCCAGGGTGGACCAGACAGTCCGGGCGGACCAGACAGTTCGGGAGGCCATGGTGGCGCGGCCTCCATGGTCCTATCAAGGGACACACCAAGACAAGGAGAACACAAGACAGGAATCATGACAGGTTTAACCTCAATTTTACGACTTTTTTTATGACAATTTTAACTCAACTTTATTTACAAAATATTAATCTTCAATGCACGTTCACGCAACAACATCTGCTCTCGCATCAACAACATGCACGAGTTGTAATGTCCTCATGAACGCATGTTGGAAATTAATATTTTATAAATTAAGTGGTAAATGTTTTTTTTTTTTTGCTGCAAACACAGCACTTGCGTAGTTTACAAAAATTGATGTTAAACCACTGGAGTCGCATGGAGTACTTTAAGGCGTGCATACCCACTGTGCGATTTTCGTCCGATTTTGAGCCAAATTCTGACTTGTGCGACTCTTTTCCGGGTCGGACGATTTTCAGCTTTGTCGTGCGCCGTTTGTCGTTCAGTGTTCGTGCAGTGTACAGGGGGATTAACCTCTCCCGACCGGCAATCGGATGGTCGGATGAATTTCTGGCATGTTAGAAATTTTGGTCGCTCCTCATGACTATATCGCACAGTTGAAGCAGAGCTACGAACCGATTGCCCTAAACTCAGTGTTTTTTCCCTCACTGCGCCTGTGTGAAAACAGAAGTTTCATCTGCAGCAAAAAAAAAAAACCCTGCAGAGTTCAAACTAGCTACAATTTACTGTTGCATTGCCTCCAGTTTGTGTTGCAAAATGGATTAACCATTACCCACGTCTTCCAAGCCACCTGCGATGTACACTTTGCCTCTTTTATTAATTTGTTAAACAATGTTTTTGAAATAAAATTATATTATCGCTCCGCTAAAGATCCACTGATTCTGCTAATCCGCTCCATGTTTTCCTGCACGCTCCGCAGCATCACTCACAGACAAGCATGTGCCCGCTCTCCGACGACAGTTTCAGAATAGAATGTCGTCCCATTGACAGGTCGATTACAAATTACAATCCACATTACAGACAGTGGTTGATCCACGAAATTAGTATTTTGGTAATTTGTTTTTGTATTTCTGTCTGTAATGTTTTGCTCCTGGTCTTCAAATAGTAACAACATGTGCAAAATATCCATGTTCTTGGAAGAAAATTAGAATTCTTGTTCAATCAAATTATTTTACCTGATCGGTAACACTTTACGGTAAGGGTACATGAATTATCATGAATTCATGTATAAATTCATGCATGAAATATGCATTCATTCATGCATTAATATCTCATGAATCATCAGGAACTAACACGAGTTCAACGTTTTTCATTCATGACTTCATGGATGAACAACACCTTAATTAAAACATTAACTAAGATGAGTACATCATCATGAATTATGATTTATTACGCATGATCATGATGATTTCTTTGTTCACACAAAAAATTGGTCTTTACCACCCATTGTGGATACAGCTATGGTTATGGTACATGAATCATCATGAATTCATGCATAAAAAAGTATTAATTCATGCATGCAAGACTACTCTTCGAATTATTAAAGGAATGTACAAAAATCCACATTATCTAATGCATGCATACAGGCTAGAACAGTATATCAATTAATGTGAGAACTTTTTTCTGAATTATGATCTGAGTTTCCAAGCATGTTCATGTCTTCATAGCCTGCAGGTAAATGGACAGACCCCAAAATTGGCTAATCACAGCACATATTATACGAATTCTGTTGGCGTTCAAATACAGTAGTCATCATTAACTAAGCATTATTTATCTATGACTTCATCATGTGTGTGGCCCCTCAACTAAAGTGGTGACTTGGTGCTTTGAAACACTGATGAACAATGTGGCATAACTGTGAAATGACATGAATATGAACATGAAAGTTCAAGCCTTTGCAAACAATGTACTGTGGACACAAATGGACTTTGATCTTAACTTTACTGCTTTATTCTTAAACGGTATAAACCAGTTAAAAACCATAAAGCTGTTTTAAAAAAAAAATGTTTCACAAACATCTTGATCTCTTTTGGGGTAAAGAGTCACCTTTAAGCTACTGATGTGACTCCTCCATATCATGAAATTGTAAAACAGCTTTATGGTTTTGTAAAGAGTTTTCAGATATACAGGCACTTAAAATAAAGTTCATGGTGTATGTACTGAATTCCTTCTCAGCTCTTTCCAGCTGTTGATTTAACTGGTTTATACCGTTTGGTTTCAGAATAAAGCAGTAACATAACATTATTACGATTTACAGCTAAAAAATGTACGTTAAACTATTTACGAATATTTCATATTATAAAGATATCTGTATAATTTCCCTTTTACCATTGTATAGATTATAAATGTAAGATCCCTTAGCTGCTAACCCTACTCCCACACACTTAAACATACCCATTTTATAGACAATATTAAAAGGAAAAAACGTAATGGACAGATATGTGTAGGGAAATGGCAGTTTTATTAACAATATAGCATTAAAAGATAGTTTGAGCCACTAATCCTACCCCTACCACTAAACCTAACAATTTCTTAAAACTACGTAGGCAATTATAAATTAAAACAACAGACAGACAATCACAATCATTTATTTATTGAGAAAATGTCAAAACCGGTACCAAAAGTCGTTCACATGACGATGTGTCCTCTCTGGCAGTAACGTTATATAATAGTTTTGTATGAGGTAACGTTACAGAGCAGAATTTAAGTTATTAATCCATGAAAATGTTGATTCGGTTTCGGTTCGGTGTTCGCTTCGCTCTGTGAAGGCGCGCGCGCTTCTCCATTTCAAATGTAGTACACAACTTAAACACGGCATGTCGCAATCTGTGACGAAGCATGCGAGAGCCAATGAGCGTTTGATATCACTGCCGTAAAACATGTCGTAACGCTTCGAGCGCAATTTTTGAATTTGAATTCAGCACGAGCGCGGGATTTGACGTTGATGGTCTCCGCTGAGAATGAGAAATGGAGATGAAGATCACTGGATAAAGGGTTTCATTTGGATCTTGCAAACAACGTATGGATTCTAAAGATTTGGATGACATTAAGCTAATAAAATGTATTTCTTTTGTAAATTTATGTTGTGTTTTAGTCTATTATGAGTCTAGGAGAAAACGCCTTTTGTGTCTCACGGTAAATAAACCAAATATTACAAAATGGTTAAACGATTAAAGGAGGTATTTTTATTATATCATACATGTATTATGTGTATTCTTGTTTAACACCATGTAGGCTAATCCTCCGAAACGAGTTTGCAGCAGAAGGCACTAACAGAACGAAATGTTATTATTTATGAGTAGCCTAACGTTATTATAACGTTAAACTGTATTAATAAATGCGACTGAAAATGCAATTGATAAGACAATTGAATGCAATAGAGTCAAAACATTAATGCCACGATTTTAATATGCATAAGTTAAAGGAGCTGTATGTAAGAAATGTATTTCAATTAATCATAAAATCGCCCTGATATGTCACTAGACATTAAGAAATCATGTTCATTTCAAATACTTATATCACTGACAACAGTAGTACGGCCAGGATATTGTCATTTAAAAAGTGAAGTTGCAGCCCTCAACTGATGTTGATGTTGTCATCTTGTGTTTTGGCCTGAAGCTCCACCCTCCACCTATCTACCAATCACAAAGTCAGTAGTGTTTCAGCATCCGGGTTGCCAGCTCTGCTCTAGTTACCACAGCTGCAGCTACAAACGTTCCTGCTGGATCCTGCAGCCTATCTGGCAACCTCGAGTCATGGGAAGGGGGAGGGGATACACCGCTCTATACAGTAATTTGAAAGTGATTGCAGTACCAGTTTTGGCCACAATCTTACATACAGCTCCTTTAAATAGGAATACGCCCAAATTTGTACGTCGTTGTTTGTATAAGTTGTTTATACGTAAATAAATTAGCCTACGTTTTTGTGCTGTCAATACGTAAATGTTATATGTTTTAGTGCTGTAAATACGTCAGTATTATACGTTTCTGTGTATAAAACGTAAATAAATGTACGTATGGTAGAACTACACTTTAAAAAATACACACGTATTCTCATGAGATCACGTTGCAAGTTAAGATCAAAGTCCATTTGTGTCCACACAGTACATTGGCTTGAACTTTCATGTTCATATTCATGTCATTTCACAGTTATGCCACATTGTTCATCAGTGTTTCAAAGCACCAAGTCACCACTTTAGTTGAGGGGCCACACACATGATGAAGTCATAGATAAATAATGCTTAGTTAATGATGACTACTGTATTTGAATGCCAACAGAATTCGTATGTTATGTGCTGTGATTGGCCAATTTTGGGGTCTGTCCATTTACCTGCAGGCTATGAAGAAGACATGAACATGATGGATAACTCAGATCATAATGAAAACACATTGTTCATCAGTGTTTCAAAGCACCAAGTCACCACTTTAGTTGAGGGGCCACACACATGATGAAGTAATAGATAAATAATGCTTAGTTAATGATGACTACTGTATTTGAATGCCAACAGAATTCGTATAACATGTGCTGTGATTGGCCAATTTTGGGGTCTGTCCATTTACCTGCAGGCTATGAAGAAGACATGAACATGATGGATAACTCAGATCATAATGAAAACACATTGTTCATCAGTGTTTCAAAGCACCAAGTCACCACTTTAGTTGAGGGGCCACACACATGATGAAGTCATAGATAAATAATGCTTAGTTAATGATGACTACTGTATTTGAACGCCAACAGAATTCGTATAACGTGCTGTGATTGGCCAATTTTGGGGTCTGTCCATTTACCTGCAGGCTATGAAGAAGACATGAACATGCTTGGAAACTCAGATCATAATTCAGAAAAAAGTTCTCACATTAATTGATATACTGTTCTAGCCTGTATGCATGCATTAGATAATGTGGATTTTTGTACATTCCTTTAATAATTCGAAGAGTAGTCTTGCATGCATGAATTAATACTTATTTATGCATGAATTCATGATGATTCATGTACCATAACCATAGCTGTATCCACAATGGGTGGTAAAGACCAATTTTTTGTGTGAACAAAGAAATCATCATGATCATGCGTAATAAATCATAATTCATGATGATGTACTCATCTTAGTTAATGTTTTAATTAAGGTGTTGTTTATCCATGAAGTCATGAATGAAAAACGTTGAACTCGTGTTAGTTCCTGATGATTCATGAGATATTAATGCATGAATAAATACATATTTCATGCATGAATTTATACATGAATTCATGATAATTCATGTACCCTTACCGTAAAGTGTTACCAAGGTAATATACTATAAATTATCTAAATGAGTTCTAATCTAAATGAATAGTACCTTAGTATAGTAGGTTATAAGGTGGCTAAAGGCACACCCTAAGAAACATTTGCTTTTCACTACTCCCATAGTGTATGATTGCAGAAAAGTATATGTTTGAAAATTGATGAGCAACAGATTTTGTGTGAAAATAAATTATATAGGTGGTTTGTTAGTTTAAAAATTGTATTAATGTATGAGGTGGTAAGGAGGTACACACGGGGTAAAACCAGCACACTACAAAAGACACACAGTATTGATACAAATACTTTAGCTAAATTAAAATGCTTTTAATAAAGCATAAGTTGATACTTGTTCAAAACAATCACTTTAGCAAAGTTTATACTATTTTTTTTGGGTTATTTTGATAAATTAAATAATTAATGTTTGTTCAATAAATATACTGTCATCAAAATGTATTTAAAAATATACAGAAACAAAATTATTTTAAAAACTAAAAGATTCTTGAGATCTTTGTATTTAAATTGCTACATAAGTCTAAAACATTTTAAAAAACTATTAGATCAAATTAGTACAGAATCAACTTTGCCGCGATCAAGTCAAGGATCAGCCAAATTTCCAAGTCCATCATCAAAAGCGTTTATGAAAAAAAGTGCTGAGCTGAATTTGTGGCATCTAGTGGTCTAAAAGAGAATTAAGTAAAATGTGCATTTTACCCCGGTGTGAGTTTATAATTGTTGTTACCTACTATCATTTCAATTTATACTGTAACTGTATAATATTAAAGGGCAAGTTCGGTATTTTACACTTAAAGCCCTGTTTACAGATCGTTTCTGATGAAATAGAACGGTTAAGATTAAAATTTGGACACATGCTGCTGTCCCGAGAGTTTTCGGTTTCTTTCGCTCCCCCCCAAAGCATCTTTTGCAGCGATTTTTGTGTGAGCATATCAGTGAACACCCCTGACCACTCGGTGAGTTTCACGTCTTTGTAAACGAAAGTTTAATGCGTTTTAGGAAGGATTGTTCCAGTGCACATATGCAGCCATTCTGGAGGTGGGGGGGTGCTACCACAGAAACCGAAAATTCTCGGGCCAGCAGCATGTGTCCAAATTTTTATCTTAACCGTTCTATTTCATCAGAAACGATCTATAAACAGGGCTTTAAGTGTAAAATACCAAACTTGTCCTTTAAATTAAATGTCTAATACTTCCATTTAAGATGAGGCAGCTCAGAGAGTGCGGGAGAGCCCACTGAGCATCAGCCAAATCAGACAGTTAAACTGGCTGACAGTAAATAAATATGCTAGAGTGTGATAAGAAAGACAGACATTTAATTATTTAATTGGAAGTGTAATTATAACAGCATAAATTGATTTAGCACTAAATCCTAATTGTAATCTAATTGCCCATGATTATAAAATAGTTGTTATTAATTCTCTATATTAAGATGATACTGCCTCAGAGTCTAACTCCTTATAGTGCCCCCTTTTTTGGTTTAAGCCACTGCCCCTCAAAATGTCTGTGCACGGCCCTGCTTTTAACAGTGAAAACACAGAGTAAGTGTTTTAACTCATTTACAATACGTGTTTTATAATGTTATATTGTTTTATGACAATATTTGTGATGTGCAAATATCACAAAGTATTCATAATCCTCAAACCAACTTTTACTCTCGTTTGCCAGCACACCTGATCTAGCGTATAACTGAAAAACAGAAGAACAACTCCACAAACTGCGGACCAACAATGCACGTGAAATTGTCACTTTATTTCCTTATTTGGAGGACCAATTTTCTTAGAATGGGTAAGTAATTCTTTCAGATTAAATATTTATGCAAAATGTATTTATCAGATTAACATTTGGTTGATGTTTGGATATGCTTTCATGTTTAAATGTATTGATTTTGCTATTTGTGTTTGCATTTCTATGATGCACCAAGTGGCTAAGGGTACCAGGCTAAAAACAGACTAAAACCTGGTGATGGTAAGATTTAACAGATAGCATATGATAGAAAATTAAAAATAATCATACGTAGCTTTGTTACTATAAAAGCAAACTCCATGTCTGCACTGCGTCACAAGTCAAAGATGATGTATGGCCTAGTCTGTGAGAAAGGTTTAGGCGTGCACATCACATAAATATCATTACAAAACAATAGAATTCCATGAAATACATGTTGTAAATTAGGTTAAAAACACTAACTTTCTATGTTTTCCGTTAACGTTAAAAGCAAACCTCCTCATCGTCAGCTCAACATCGAGTCAAAGATGTCGCCTTTGAGAAAAGTTTCAGCTCGTTTAAGCATGCAGAGCATTTAAATATCGCTATAAATCAATGTTATAAAATATATATTGTAAATTAGATAAAACACTTACTTTCGTCGTTCCCCTGTTAAAAAGCAACCTCATCCTGGTCTGCTCCGTCAACGAACATCTCTCTCTGAGAGCGGTTTAGCCGTGCACAGCACATAAATACTGTTATAAAACAATATGATGTTATAAAATGCATATGAAGAGTTCAGATGCAAAAGCCTCTAAATGCCATCTGAAATTTTCTTCTAGAATGATCATTTTTATCAAGCTTGTATATTTAAGTTCAGTAATTCCACTTAAATGACAATTAATAGGACATTTTCATTGCCATTTAAGTGAAATTACTGAACTTAAATATACGAGCTTGATAAAAATGATCATTCTAGAAGAAAATTTCAGATGGCATTTAGAGGCTTTTGCATCTGAACTCTTCATATATAAATGTGATAAAACTCTTAATATATGCGTTTTCCCTCCTCGCATGCCTTGCATCGCGAGTAAAAGAAAATGGCGTCTGTGAAAAAAGTTTCAGCTCGTTTCGTCGCGCCCAGTGCGTAAATGTCTCGGATGTAACTAATTACACTCTCTCAGTGTTATTTAGATTTAACTCTACATATTTTCACCAGCCAGAGGGTGCAGTTTACACTAGCAGTGTTAATCCCTTGAAATTCAACACCAGAAAATTAACTCTTTACTCTAAGAGTCCTTAACACCAGGATTTCAACACTGGAGATTTTACTGTGCAGAAGGGGAGAAACAGACATTACTGACCTGATGCAGACACATAGCTGAAGAGGACTGAGAGCGTCTTGTTCTGTAGCGAGGTTTACATAAGGTTGCGTGGAAATAAGCGGTGCAGCCAGAAATCTTCCCAAATTACTCTCTATGAGAACGCGCTGCAGTTCCATTTTGTTGACCACAGATTTACATTGGAAATTTGTGGGGCACTGTAGAGCTAGGGAGAGCTCTGAGACCGGTTGCCCCACTAGTATCATAAATACATGCCTTCCGAATCCATGTTTAACATACCCTGCTTACTTTACGACTTAAAATAGTCTAGAACATCCGAAAAAATATTTGTTGCAGAATGCTGAACACATTTATAATTTATTATTAATTCAGTTCATATAGAGGTCTATGTTTGGATTCATATTTTGCCCATACAGACGAGCAGTGGCTGACACTGACCCTGAAGAACCAGATCTGATTTGGTTCTTTCTGAACAATGCTCTGTTGACGGGGTACTGTTGATCTGGATGTCTCTGACCTGTTATTACCTGGAGACAAGGGTTGATGTCAACATGTCTACTGCGGTATGAAGAACTGACGCTCGGTGGAGCTGATGAACTGCCTGTGAGAAGGAAGAGGGAAATGTCACTTTTGTGCTGGATCAAACCGGCTTCTTTCCTCTCAAAGGTAATGGAACTGTCATCTTTTCTCTAGCCGATAACGATCTGCTTTATATCCCCCACAAACTGACTGCCTCCCTCTCTCCATCAGTCGTTCTCTTCTCTGCTCTGCTCAGGTCATGCAGGAAAAGCAGGTGTTTCAGAAGGTTTGGTACTGAAATCTGCCCTGTTCTCAGTCAAGGTTATTATACGCCCCTTTCATTATTACTTTAGCTTGATAAGAAAAGCATCACTCTATTGATTATATGGGTAGGATTAGTATTTTGACAACATAAACTTTGTTGGAAGTTTAGTCCTCGCATCCTATACCACCCAGAACACCAAAGCAACCACATAGCATCTCAGATCACATTATTATCCACACATCCTGGCAACATTTCCACAATGCCCATGAGTTGGAGTATGGAAAATAACTGTTTCACAGTTATTGACATTGTAAATCTAGCAAATAAATAAAAATAAATATAACATTTAATGCACGTTTATAACACTATATAATAACTACTTTGTGTTATCTTTGAGCTGTTTTAATTAAAAACAACTTGCACTGATGTGTCTTAAAATACATCAATGTCAGTGCCATTGTTTTGTCTCAAGATGCACACAAGTAATGTTTTTTTTTTCTTTTTTTTTTAAGGAACATTTATGAAAGCTACTTAAATATCCAAATTGAACTAAGGCCTAATCCTGGCTTAATCTAAACCCTATCTGTGAAACCGGACCTTTGAGTATTAGTAGTTTGTTAAAGCCATAATATACGTTGTGCAAATTTGATAAAATTGTAGTGTTGTTAGTGTCACATTCACCGTCTGTCTTCGTCCTGCTCACTACAGTTCCCAGAATCCTCCTTGTCTCCACACCTGAACTCACTCCCTCAATTACCCACCTGTTCATCATTATCATCATCTGCATCACCTGTCTTGTGTTCATCTGTGTGTGTGTATTTAAGTTCCTGGTCTTCACTCGTCTTTTGTCGGTTATTGTTTGTGCACCAGCACAGTGTTTCTAGTTTGTTTTGAGTTTTTCCCTGCTAATAAACCTTTTGTTATTTTGGTACTTCGCTTGGCTTCTCTCCGTCCTCACCCGGACCTTACAGAATAACCGACCACATCATGAGCTGGGAGCTCGCCGAACAGATCGCGGCTTTGGCTTGGGATAAACGCGATCTGTTGCATCACGCCATTCCAGCCGAGCCTGCACTTCACGCCAGTCCAGCCGCGCTTGCACTTCACGCCAGTCCAGCCGAGCCTGCACTTCACGCCAGTCCAGCCGCGCTTGCACTTCACGCCAGTCCAGCCGAGCCTGTACTTCACGCCAGTCCAGCCAAGCCCACACTTCACGCCAGATCTGCCGAAGCCAAGGCAGTTTGTGTCATGCCCGCCGCGCCTGAGACTGAGAGCGTCATACCCGCCGCATGACGCAAACTGCCTTGGCTTCGGCAGATCTGGCGTGAAGTGCGGGCTCGGCTGGACTCGGAACTGGACTCGGAACTGGATCTGGCCTCTCTGGGCCAACAACTGTCTCAGGCTCGGCGGGCATGATGCGAACTGCCTTGGCTTCGGCAGATCTGGCGTGAAGTGCAGGCTCGGCTGGACTCGGAACTGGATCTGGCCGCTCTAGGCCAACAACTGGCTCAGGCTCGGCGGGTATGACGCTCTCAGTCTCAGGCGCGGCGGGCACGACACGAACTGCCTTGGCTTCGGCAGATCTGGCGTGAAGTGCGGGCTCGGCTGGACTGGCGTGAAGTGCAAGCGCGGCTGGACTGGCGTGAAGTGCAGGCTCGGCTGGAATGGCGTGAAGTGCAGGCTCGGCTGGAATGGCGTGAAGTGCAGGCTCGGCTGGACTGTCGTGAAGTGCAGGCTCGGCTGGACTGTCGTGAAGTGCAGGCTCAGCTGGACTGGCGTGAAGTGCAAGCGCGGCTGGAATGGCGTGATGCAACAGATCTGGCACTTCACCCCGGCTATCCCGAGCCAAAGCCGCGATCTGTTCGGCGAGCTCCCAGCTCATGATGTGGTCGGTTATTCTGTAAGGTCCGGGTGAGGAAGGAGACAAGCCAAGCGAAGTACCAAAATAACAAAAGGTTTATTAGCAGGGAAAAACTCAAAACAAACTAGAAACAGTGTGCTAGTGCACAAACAATAACCGACAAAAGACGAGTGAAGACCAGGAACTTAAATACACACACAGATGAACACAAGACAGGTGATGCAGATGATGATAATGATGAACAGGTGGGTAATTGAGGGAGTGAGTTCAGGTGTGGAGACAAGGAGGATTCTGGGAACTGTAGTGAGCAGGACGAAGACAGACGGTGAATGTGACAGTTAGATTATTACTTATTGTACTTGTATTTTTATAAAGATTAAGAATGTTTATACTATAATTATTTATGCTTTTGTTATGTCCTTGCTAACTGATGAGGAGATTAAGGCGTCATATCCGTGTGGTGGACAGTAGCAAGTGACGGAGCGATACAGTTTTTGACCGTCGTTCCATATTGTGTTGTTATACAAAGTTAAAAGGTTGTTCTTGCTTTTAAGTACAAAATAAACAAGAATGAAAAAGGAATATATAACGACTTGGATGAGTTTGTCGCGTCAGACGAATGGTACATATTCTAGAAGGAGTGCCATTACATCTAGTCAAAAACCTAGCTCTCGAAGGACGATCTCTAAAACTTTGCTTTTGAAGGACGATCGCTAAACGGATTATAGACTTTTGGGACTACTGTTTTTACTAACAAGGACTACTTGATGATCGTCAACATCAAAGGATTAAGTGATCATATGGATGCGCTTGGTGGATGCACATCCATCATGGAACTACGCGTGTGGAGCGCACAAGACATTTAAAAGTTTATGTGCATGGTTCAGTCTGTTGGGATATCCTGTTTGAGGGACATTGTTCATGAACAGGTACTATTTTAACAATTTGCGGTGCTTATTCATTTTTAAGAGGCTTGATGACTGTTTCATATAGTTGTTTGTGCACTGATTCTGCAAAATGGATGACGATGACGCAACACATTGCAGTACCGATTTTTGCCATGAGGTGGCAGCAACTGCATTACAAATGGAATAAGCTTCCAACGTCAGATCAAAAAGGACACTTCATTTAACTGAAAAGGCATTAGAATTAAAGCTGCACAATCTCATAAAGGACAGAAGATCAAAACATGGCAAAATTACCAAGTTAATGAACAAAATTTATATTCTTAAAGATGATGAGAGGAATCTAAAAAATATTGAGGAAAAGCTTCAAAAGGACTTTTCAGAGTTGAATAAAGAATTCAATTGCCTCAATACTGAATTAGGAGTGCTTCTGTCTGAGGAAGAAAGAAAGGCAGATCATGACAACTGGTTACAGCATAAAGCTGCATATATTGAGTAGTTTGTAAAACAGACTCAAACTTGGATTCTTACAACCAGAGATAAGATAGAAGCTCACATTGGACCTGAAGACAGTGTTTCTGTTGCTTCATCACAAAGACACAAAAAGAATAATGGGTCCGTTGCTGGACGAATGTCAAATGTATCCAGTCGCAGTTCAAGTTCTGCAGCTCCGCTTAAACAAGAAGCAGAATATACAGCATTATTAGCGCGTTCTGCATCTTTGAAAAATAAGCAATCCATTGAGCAAGAGATGGCGAAATTGAAGGCAGAACAAGAGCAGTTGCTCTTTCCTTGTGGAACAGCATAGTAAAAGAGATGTGACACTACCACCTTCTCAGAGAACCCACAGTACAAGATTTAGAAAATAACTTGTTAAAGATAGCAGTTCTGGAGAACTTGAAGGTAATTTATATAAAGTGATGCAATGACAGAATGTGATCACTGAGATGTTTGTTAAACAGCTAAATTTGTCTCATTTGCCACAAAGAGACATTCCAATATTCACAGGAAATTTGATGGAATACAGAACCTTTGTCAGAGTTCTTGAACATGCCATCGACACCAAAACAGAGAGTGCAAGAGACAAATTGTACTATTTGGAACAGTACACTGGGGGAGAAGCCAAAGATCTTGTCCGTAGTTATGTTCATATGGAACCTGACAAAGGCTACAAAAAACTTGGGACCTTTTGCACAAGGGGTTTGGCGACGAGCTGGAAAGGCATTGAAAACTTATGAACTTTTTCTCATTGGATGTCGAAATGTAATGGAAGATCTTGAGTATATGGATGAAGTGGACAATCCCACAAATATCAGAATTGTCATCTCAAAGCTTCCATTCAAGTTGAAAGAGAAATGGAGAGGTAGTGCCTTTGAAATTCAAGAACAATGTGGAAGGAGAGCAAGATTTGCAGACCTTGTGGGCTTTATAGATAGAGAAGCTAAGGTAGTCACTGATCCATTTTATGGGGAAATTCAAAGCTTTTCTGTATGCAGTGAAGGCAAGGCAAGGCAAGGCAAGTTTATTTATATAGCACTTTTCATACACAGTGGCAATTCAAAGTGCTTTACATAGAAGAAATTAAAATAATAAAAAGAAATAAGAATAATTAAAACAGTTTAGAAAAATAAAAAATAAAATACAGTACAGTACAAACAGTCGGACGAACATTGGCACAGTGCTCATTCATTAAATGCATAGCTAAACAGATGTGTTTTGAGTCTGGATTTGAAAGTCACTACTGTAGGAGCACATCTGATCTCTTCTGGAAGCTGGTTCCAGCTGCGGCTGGCATAATAGCTAAAAGCGGACTCGCCATGCTTAGAGTGAACCCTTGGTATTTCTAGCTGATATGATCCTAGTGATCTGAGTGATCTGTTGGGTTTATATTCAGTGAGCATATCTGCAATGTATTGAGGTCCTAGGCCATTAAATGATTTATATACCAGTAATAATACTTTAAAATCAATCCTAAATTTAACTGGGAGCCAGTGTAAAGACCTGAGGACTGGTGTGATATGTTCATATTTTCTGGTTCTGCTCAGAATCCTGGCGGCAGCGTTCTGTATGAGCTGCAACTGTCTTATGGTCTTTTTGGGAAGGCCAGTGAGGAGTCCATTACAATAATCCACCCTGCTGGTGATGAAAGCATGAACAAGTTTCTCTAAGTCTTGTCTGGAAACAAAGCATCTAATTCTTGCAATATTTTTTAGATGATAGTATGCTGATTTAGTTATTGCTTTGACATGACTACTGAAACTAAGGTCTGACTCTAGTGTCACACCAAGATTCCTGACTTGATGTTTAGTTGTTTGACCCCTAGAGTGAAGGTATGCATTCACCTTGAGAACTTCATCTTTGTTTCCAAATGCAATGACTTCAGTTTTGTCTTTGTTTAACTGAAGAAAGTTTTGACACATCCAACTGTTGACTTCATCGATGCATTGGCACAGGGAGTCAATGGGGCTGTAATCGTTAGGCGATAGGGCTAAGTAGAGCTGTGTGTCGTCTGCATAGCTGTGGTAAGCAATTTGGTTCTTTCTCATTATTTGGCTCATTGGGAGCATATACAGGTTGAACAGGAGTGGCGCAAGAATTGAGCCTTGAGGGACTCCGCATGTCATGGATGTCCACTCAGACTTATGATCTCCTATACTCACATAATAACCTCTCCCATCTAAGTATGACCTGAACCATTTTAGGACTTTCCCAGAAAGCCCCACCCAGTTTTCCAGCCTGTCAAGAAGTATGTTATGATCGACAGTGTCAAATGCAGCACTGAGGTCGAGTAGTACCAGCACTGATAATTTGCCTGAATCAGTATTTAAGCGAATATCGTTTATTATCTTTATGAGCGCTGTCTCTGTGCTGTGGTGCGGTCGGAAACCAGATTGAAAATTGTCAAAGTATCCATTCGAGCATAAGAATTTGTTCAGCTGATTGAAGACAACTTTTTCAATGATCTTGCCTATGAAAGGAAGATTTGAGATCGGCCTATAGTTGCTTAATATGGTCTTATCCATATTGTTCTTTTTCAGGAGGGGCTTGACAACTGCAGTTTTCAGGGAGTTTGGAAAACTCCCAGAGAGAAGTGAGGCATTTACCACTTCTAGAAGATCTGCTTCTAAACTATTTAACACACTTTTGAAAAATGATGTGGGAAGTGTGTCAAGAGCACAGGTTGATGTTTTAAGGTGCTGTACGGTTTCTTCCAAAATTTTGCCATCAATTTCTTTGAAGTCAGACATAGTAACTACTTTCTCAGGTGGTTTGATGGTCTGTCTAACCCCAGGGTAACTCAAAGATGTGCTGATCGCCTTTCTGATATTATTGATTTTCTCAGAGAAGAAAGAGGCAAACTCACTGCACTTGTTGTCTGAGAGCATTTCACTGGGAATCTGGCTTGGGGGGTTTGTCAGTCTCTCTACAGTAGCAAAAAGAGTGCGTGTGTTGTTTAAATTACTGTTTATAATATTTGAGAAGAAAGTCTGTCTAGCTTTGCCTAGTTCCATATTAAAAGCATGGATGCAGTCTTTGTAGATGTTATAATGGACTACAAGTTTTGTCTTCCGCCATATGCGCTCTACTTTTCTGCATTGTCTTTTCATATTTTGCACTGCTGTTGAGTTTCTCCAAGGTGCTTTTTGTCTGCCACTCTTCTTCCTGACTTTAACAGGAGCAATATCATCAATTACACTTTTAACTTTTGAGTTAAAGGAATCAAGGAGAAAATCAACAGAGTCTGCAGATATGCTTGGTGTTAAGGATATAGCCTTCATAAATAGTACACTAGTGTTCTCATTTAAGCATCTCTTCTTGACAGACACAGATCTAGCTTCAGTGGCAGGAGAGATCAATATATCAAAGAAAATACAGAAATGATCAGACAGTGCTACATCCTTAATAACAATCGATGAAATGTTTAGACCCTTACTGATAAGTAAATCTAGAGTGTGTCCACGATTGTGTGTGGGTCCATGAACATGCTGAGTCAGATCAAAAGTTTTTAAAACAGTATTGATTTCTTTTGCCATATTGGTTTCTGCATTATCTATGTGGATGTTTAAATCTCCAGCAATGGCAAAACAGTCAAACTCTGATGTAATTGTTGATAACAGTTCTGTAAAGTCCTCAGCAAAGGCTGGAGAGTATTTTGGAGGCCTGTAAATAATGATAAGTAAAATGCGTGGAGCACCTTTTAACACAATGCCCAGATATTCGAAAGACAAGTAATTCCCAAATGATTTTTGCTTACATTGATAGATATCTTTAAAAAGAGCAGCTAGACCCCCACCTCTCTTAACAGCTCTGCAGACACTCATAAAAGTAAAGTTCGGGGGGGCTGCTTCATTGAGGATTGTTGCACTGCAGCTGTCTTCTAGCCAGGTTTCATTTAGAAGCATAAAATCCAGATTGTTTGTGGTTATTAAGTCGTTGACTAGAAGTGATTTATTTTTAAGTGAGCGAATGTTAAGGAGTGCTAACTTAACAGACTTACTTTTCCCCACAGCAATATTAGTTTGACGTGTAAGAGGCACCAGATTAGTTAGGTTTGCTGTACGGCTATTGAAGGCCTTAGACTTTCTATCTTGTAATAGAACAGCAATAGAGGAAGATACAGGCACACTGGGTTCCCGTTTGTTCTGTAAACATTTGAGAAAGTTACTGTTATCAAAACGGGGACCCAACACATATCACTGAGAGCTGGTATCAGTTGTTTTTGGTTCACCTCGAGCAGATGGAGGAGGGTGTGGGCCCTGGCGTTGTGGCAGAGGCCGAAGAGCTCTCACAGGAGGGGGAGGGCGAGCTGGGCCCGCAGGCTTTGGTGGTAATGGTGCCTGTCTTTTTTTGGTTGGTATTTGGGGGCTTGCAGCAAAAGAGTGGGATAGTCTGGTTCCAGCATACACCAGTTCTTCCATTTTCTGTGAGAAGCACAGGAGTGGAGTTGCTGGGGAGAGGGAGAAAGTGTCTGGTGAAAGGGGCTGTTGCTCTGGTGTTATCGGAGGTTGTGATATGCTGTCCTGGATTCCCTGGCTGTTTTCCAGGAAGTCGTCCTTGGGTGGTGAATCTTGGAGCAGTTCTGATATGTCTGTCTGTGGTGAGCTGTGTGGACAGGGCTCAGCTGATATTGTGTCCGTGAGCAGAGGTTGTTGTGGCGGAGTGGTGTTATCATGTCCATTTTGCTGTTGAAGTGAAGTCCCGTGGTCATTCATACTGTGTCCAGATGTGTGTGTGCCGTTCAGATTGAGTGGATTGGCACACACTGCAGAAGGATGATTGAGGGAGAAGTAGATATTGTCCTTTAACACTCTTGAACCAAGTTTGTTTGGGTGATGGCCATCCCGATGAAAAAGTTGTCTCTGACTCCAGAAAAGATTGAAATTGTCAATAAAGTTCACTCCTTTTATATTGCAGGTTTTTTGCAGCCACGTATTAAGCCCAAGCAACCGTGAAAACCGGTTTGTTCCTCTTGCTGGGAGTGGTCCACTGATGAATGTTTGCACTTTCAGTCTTTTAAGTGTTTCAAAAAGTTCATTGAAATCCTTTTTAAGGAGTTCTGACTGCTCTTTATGAATATCATTCTTCCCCACATGAATGATGAGTCGATTTGCAGTCTTATGTTTCATCAGAATGTTATGAAGTTCCCTGTTTACATCAGAAGTTGTTGCTTGTGGAAGGCAGCACGTAGTTGTATCCCTGCCGCTAATGTTTCTGATTATGGAGTCCCCCACTATCAGAGTCCTGGGCTCGGCTGCGCTCTGAGCTGAGTGCCGCTGTCTGCTCGACCTTGAGCGCCAGTTAGCATCAGTGTTAGCCACTGGCCCATTCAGTCTGTGTTCGATCACATTCATCACATTTGGGGATTCCTCATTTACATTCATTAGCACTTCAAATCTGTTCTCAAGATGTATAGGCGGTGGTAGTAGACCAGTGTTTGCAATCCTTGTCAGAGCTGTATCTGGGGTAGAGGATGCTACTGCGGCAATATGTGATGCTCGTGACACTCTGATGTCTCGAGTGCCTTTGGGTCTCCCTCCCTGTTTGTGCCATCGATTAGTAAGTCGATCGGCTTGTTTCTCTACCTGTCGAGGAGCACTAGTTTCATGGGACTCACCGGTATGCTGAGGGTGTCCATGATGAAGCTCTGTTGTGTGCTCCGTCTGGTTTGGTGGTCCCGTAAGTAACTTTGTTTCAAGAACTGCAATCCTTTGTAAAAGTCTGTGGCAGTTGGTGCAGCAAGTAGATTTCAGAAGAGGCATTTTCTCTTATCCTTGTAGGCAGTTGTGTTTTCCTTTCCCGGAATGTAAGCTGGTCGGGTAAAAGAATTCTCAGTTTTTGTAGTAATCCAAACTTTGTCGTCTGAGCACTGTGCTGATTTGCTGAAGTTAAAATTAGGTGATAAAAGGAAATAAAATAAAGGAAATAAAATATTAGAAAATAGGAGATAAAATGTAAAAGCGATAGAGCAAAGCGCGGAGCAGTAAGCGAGAGCGTCCGAACAGTAGCTGAGCAGGAAGTGAAAAAAAAGTGAAGGAAAAGGAAAGGCCACATCTGTCAATATTAAAGTTCCAAAGAAAATTCCACAAAAAGGTAGCAGCTTTGTCACAGCCATTAATCCTTTTGAAAAGGAAGCATCTGACTCTACTGCCAAAAGAACCTCAGTAGTAACTGCCAGTGCATTTGAGAAACCCTGTTTGTTCTTTCAGAAGAACCACACACTGGAGTCTTGTGGTAAATTAATAGAGTGCTCTTCCAAAGAAAGAATTACTTTTTGAAGTCAAAATGCTTTGGATGTCTGACATTGGGTCATCTTAGTAAGGACTGTAGAAAAATAATGATATGCCAACAATGTTCACAGAGACACCCTAGCATACTTCACAGTGATAAGAAGGATGATCAATTACACAAGCAAAAGAAAGAGGTCAGCACAGAGGAAAAAAGTGTATCCTCAGCTCTGGTCGCACTTGAAAAAGAATCATGCGCTGGTACTGGGGCCGGAGAAGGTGAGTCCAAACTTGCCATTGTGGCAGTAAAAGTCAAGTCCATAAAGAGTGAGAAAACTTTGGAGATGTATGCCTTTATGGATCCAGGTAGCTCAGCTACGTTTTGCACTGAGACATTGATGAAACGGTTGAATGTTAATGGAAGGAAAACAAAAATACTGCTTCGAAAGATGGGACAAGAAAGGCCAGTGGATAGATCTTCCAAGAGTTTACACAGAGAAAATTATTCCAGTAAGAAGAGAAAACATTCCCTCACAACGACACATAGAGAAGTGGCCTTACTTGAGTAAAGTGTGCCTTCACACTATTAATGCAGAAATTGGCTTGTTGATAGGAACCAACATTCCTACAGCACTGGAACTTTGGCAGGTCATTAATAGCAAAGGAAATGGTCCCTATGCATTAAACACTGCCTTGGGTTGGGTAGTAAATGGACTCAGCGAAGAAACTGATAGCTGTTGTGTAGAAAAGGAAATGCAGCCAGCTATTGCTGTCAACTGAATTTCTGTAGAGATTATTGAATATCTGTTAGTACAGCAGTACAATACAGAGTTTGCAGAACGCTGCAGTGAAGACAAGCCTGAGATGTCACAGGAGGACCGGCAATTCATGAGGTTGAAGTTGTTGGAAACTTCTTTTCCTTCATCGAAGCAGACCAGGAGACGTTGGGATCGCGTTCAAACAGAAGTTATTCTTTATTGAGAACTTCGCTGTACGTGGCTGCAGTACTTCCAACAATCTCTGACTGACGTAACTTTACATGGTATCTTATAGGCATTCAGTGGGCAGTCCTTAAAGGTGCTGACCTTACACACAGCCTTAGGGAAGACCACTAAATCTAATCATCTAAAGACAATAGAGGCAATTACCCCCAACTGAGATAATGGTACCCCCCAAATTGTATAAACAACACATGGTCACGAGAACTAAGACTAGGTAAACATTCACACACAGTTCAACTCTCAGTAGGAAGATCAAAGACTAACAAAACCCCTTCAAAGGAAACTATGTTAAATCTAATCAGTAAATGGATGCTCTCATGTTCACCTTGAATGCCCAATACAGTATAGTCCACCTTAGTTTTTTATGTGATGTTATGTAAGGAAGTAGGATCAGCAGATCTAAAACATATTCTTAAATTTGTAATCCTACAGTCCCCTCTTTGAGAGTTCTAATAACTCTCACATAATATACAAATTTAAACCTTCATAAGTCCATTCTGTAGCTTATGTTAGCATAAGCCCATCTTCCAGTCATATAACTTGAAAAAGTTACAGGCACATATAACATGATCTGTGTTGATTTTCTGTAATTGCATGCTGACACAGAATCAAACATGCAATTAGGGTCCGTGAAGTCCTTACGAGTAATAGTCTTTTCTGGTTGAAACTGTAATTTCCTTGTGCTGGACGTGGTTGACACATTTGATACTAACAGGTTTCCGAACCATGAAAAGTTATCTTCAGTCATCTGGTGTAATTTTGTTGAAAGATCAAGAATGTCTTGTTGTATTTTGTTCAAGTTCTCTGATGGATGACTGAAGTTCCCGTAGGTGAGTCTCTGCGTTGTGTATTTTTCTTTTTCTTTTGTGATAGTTCATTCAGCAGTGGGTCTAGTTGTCTTCTTGAGGTTGTGGCTTCATATGCAGGTGAGACGGTCGTTGCATATGGATATCGGAACAGCCATCAAGTGGTATCTGCACAGAGGAAGAAAGAAAACAAAAGACGACAGAGCAGTATTTGTTCAAACACGGGTTGTATCGTTTTCAGAGTCTGCTGTTGTCGTTTCATTCTTTCCCTATTTCTTAATTGATTTGACACCTATGGACCAGTGAGGTGGGGATAAGAGGGGGAATGAGGAAATCTTCACCACATGGCTGACCCCCGAGGCCTGTTGCACTTCGGTTCTTCCATGGGCTCCGCACTGGTCTGTGTGTCCTATTCTGTCCCTGTTGTGTGCACACTGTACAGTGTGAGAAAAATTGGCACATTTCCATTCTCCAGTGAAACATCAGTCATAATAGACATCATAATAGAGGATGGGTGTCTGACTGGAATATTCTGTGGTATAACATTTAAGGCTGTGATTCTACTTAACCAGGGTCCCCCAAAGGAAGGCTGAGAACAGTCACTTTCCTTTTGTTCTATTAAACAAAAATCAGTCTTTCGTCTTTGTTGTTGTTTCTGGGGAAATTAAGCACTCACAGCCTAAATGGTTAACACATTATCAAGTTGCCCCACGAGTTTAATGAGGAGGGGAGGGGCTGCTTCAGAGTAGCAAGCAAGCTGAGCAGAAGCTGAGTAACCTTGTTAACTTCTTTAAAGTTCTTTTTGTTTTTCCTACACTCTTTCATCCAGTGCCCCGGTTTACCACAGTAATTACAGCTGCCCTCTCTCTTAGGACGTTTGCGTTTCTGTTGCTTCTCTGAGTTGACCTTAAAAGAAACTGCTGCAATTCTTACTCTCTCTTTAACATCAGAATCTCTTTCCCAAATAGCTAAACTTTCTAGGTTACTTCTGAGAGTTCTGTTAGCCCACGTAATATCTAGGAATGGCAAGGCTGTTCTGTACTCAGCTACAAGACCATCTGCCCAAATTCGGATTAGAGCTCCTTTGTCCACTAGCACACTTTCGGAATCATCCACTATTCCACTGTAAGTTACGGCTGCCTGACAAAACCTCTCAGTATATTCACTCACAGTTTCTTCTTTCTTTTGTACACAGCTAGTAACTCTAGACCAATTTATTTTGGGTCCTAAGATATTCTTTAGGATTTTCAAAACACCTTCTCTCAAATCGCCTTTACTGGCATGTTGTAGTTCAGACGTAACAGCAGACTCAAAACTGTTGAATTCAGATTCAGTTAGAATTTGTGATATCAGCTGTGTAACTTCTGCCAACGACATGTCATAGAGACGCATTTTACTGATCAATGCTCTTCTAAATTCAGAAAAATTTGTGTGGACTGAGGGTAAGCTCTGGGATAGTCTCTCTACATCTTTAGGACCTAAAGATGTTTTGACTGCTTGTAGCTGCAGTATGGGGGTTGCAGATGGAACTGGTTGCAGATGGAACAACCCCTTTTCCCCTACTCTGAGCCTTTTGTCTTGCTCCACACACTTCAACTGCATTTACATCTTTCATCAATCCAGCATTGACATTGTCCTCTATTCTATCAAAAGACTGTAAATCAGGATAGCTTTCATCTGACTGTTGGTTTTCTGAGTCACATTTGGTTGAGGCCTTATGGCCTACCTTTTTCTTGAGAGAGGACACTTGAGTGTGCAATTGTTTGTTCTGTTCTTTTAACTTACCAATACACTGAGCTTGTTCTTGTGCAATGGATAAGCTAAATTATCTGTGACAACAGATAATGGCTTTCAAATTGTTCTTGCGAATACTTTCTCCAAGCACTTTTTTACAATCTTCAATTGACCATACTTTTTCTGGGTGAATGCCAAATTTCTTTGTCAAATTCAATCTGACTGACTCAGTCACTGTAGAGTCCATGTGCTGTCCTAACAATGACTTGAATTCACTGTCTGTCCATAAAGGTGTAGCTAGTCCAGCTTTCTCAGTTGTGGGAATCAGCCTAGCATTCCTTCTAACCATTTTGTGAGTTTCTTTGTTACCACACAAACAAACACTAAAACTTCTCTGATCAACATAGGGTACACGTTAACACAGATCAACTATTGTTAACCTTCCTTGCCCAGAGCAAAGGATAACACAAATTACTAGCACTTTACGCTAATCTTCCCTGCCTGAAAACAGAGATATATTTCATCTCTAAAAGACTTTAGAGCTTTAGAGTACTTTAGAGTATAACTTAGTTAACAAAACCCTGCAGCTGTTTGTTAACTTCTTCTCTGTCGGCGCAGAGGAAAACAAATTTGTACTGGTCTGCATCGGTTCTTTGAATAGAGTGAAACTCACCGAATCGCTGGTTGTACAGAAAAATTTCGCCTGGAACTCAGTCTTTGAGATCTTTTTGGAGCTTGAAGTTTTCAATCTGGATTCAGAAGATTCAGTCTGGAACTTAATCAGATCTTTGTTGGGCTTGAAGTTTCAAGATTCAGATCTTTGAGCTTGAAGTTCTTTGTTGAGTTTCCTTTTTTTCCATCCGGGTCACACGGCACCAAATTGTTGGAAACTTCTTTTCCTTCATCAAAGCAGACCAGGAGACGTTGGGATCGCGTTCAAACAGAAGTTATTCTTTATTGAGAACTTCGCTGTACGTGGCTGCAGTACTTCCAACAATCTCTGACTGACATAACTTTACATGGTATCTTATAGGCATTCAGTGGGCAGTCCTTAAAGGTGCTGACCTTACACACAGCCTTAGGGAAGACCACTAAATCTAATCATCTAAAGACAATAGAGGCAATTACCCCCAACTGAGATAATGGTACCCCCCAAATTGTATAAACAACACATGGTCACGAGAACTAAGACTAGGTAAACAGTTTTTCCGTTTTTTTTTTTTTTTTAGATTATGTCTCTCACAGTGGACATGCACCTACGATGACAATTTCAGACCCCTCCATGATTTCTAAGTGGGAGAACTTGCAAAATAGCAGGGTGTTCAAATACTTATTTTCCTCACTGTATATATAATTGGTTCACAGTTGGAAACACAGTTGTTGTTTTTTTTCACAAATTGTGCTTGCAAATTGTATAATATCCAAGGTAAATGTCACGGGGTGACTAAAAGCGGAACCTTATTGGCAGAAGTTGTGTACGGGGAGCGCTTCCGGTGAGACACGGGGCCGGTTCCGGGAAAACGCGGAAGCAGGGAGAAACAATGAGAGAGCTGACGAGCGCGATTGCTGTCAGCTGTGCGGCGGAGAAAGATCCCGAAGGGCGAATGGACCATGAGGAACATAAAAGAGGTTGATGTTGAGAGGAACGGGGGCTGTTTCCGGAACGCGCACGCAGTGGGTGAGAGAGAGAGAGAGAGAGAGAGAGAGAGAGAGAGAGAGAGAGAGAGAGATAGAGAGAGAGAGAGAGAGAGAGAGAGAGAGAGAGAGAGAGAGAGAGAGAGAGAGAGAGAGAGAGAGAGAGAGAGAAGACTTCGGCTGGATTGTGGATGTAAGCCTTGGTTGCACCGTGAGTCTGTTGAATTGCAGTTTTATTGTGGAAATGAGCATTAGTGAAACCTTGCAGTGTGTTGGTGAATATACGAGTGTGGGAATTGTGTTTCTGCTGTTCACTCGCAGTCACAGCTGTTCGTTCCTCTCCCGGCCTGAGCCTTGTTGAAGGAGAATGCTGAAGCTGCTGAGATACGTTCATATTATGTTAATTTCTCTCTCTGTCTGAGACCCGAAGAAGAGAACGCTGAAGAAGAGAACGCGGAAGCTGTGAATTATGTTCATTCCTCTCTCTGTCTGAACCCTGAAGAAGAGAACGCTGAAGAAGAGAACGCGGAAGCGGTGAATTATGTTCATTCCTCTCTCTGTCTGAAGCTGCTGAGATGCCGTTCATGTTATGTTCATTCCTCTCTCTGTCTGAGCCCCGAAGAAGAGAACGCTGAAGAGGAGAGTGCGGAAGCTGTGGGCTGTGTTCATTCCTCTCTCTGTCTGAAACTGCTGAGGTACGTTCATGTTGTGTTCATACCTCTCTCTGTCTGAGCCCCGAAGGGGAGAACGCTGGAGGGGAGAACGCGGAGGCTGTGAATTATGTTCGTTCCTCTCTCTGTCTGAAGCTGCTGAGTTACGTTCATGTTATGTTCATGTCCCTCTCTGTCTGAGCCCCGAAGAAGAGAACGCGGAAGCTGTGAATTATGTTCATTCCTCTCTCTGTCTGAGCCCCGAAAAACAGAATGTTGTTTTTATTGTTTAATAAAGAACATATTTATTTTTAACTGTGTCCGCCTCCTTCGTGTCCACGGTCAGCTCCTCAGGGGCGGTAGGCAAGCTAGGGGTGGGCGGCCCGCTGGCGCTCGCCCCGGCCTGTGACATAAACATTTATAGTAATTGTGCAGTTAATTGTTCTCATACTGTATTTTCAGAAAGTTTTGGAATATATTCTCTACTCAAATGTGTCACTAATAAAACACAATAAAAATTATTTAAAGAGAAGGCTTATATTGACCTTTTAAGAGTTTGTTTACATCTATCCTTGTATATATATATATATATATATATATTTGCTATTTTATTAAAAAGGTTATACAATTACAACAACAATTAAAATTTTAACAACAACAATTTTCCAGTGTAATCTTTCTTTGTAAAAACTAAAGTATACATTTTATCATATTAACAAACACTATAACATCTTAGTTGATGACTTTATTTTTAACAAAACACACACATATATATATATATATATATATATATATATATATATATATATATATATATCGTCGCTGTCGGGCGGAAACCTCGTATGTCCAAATTTGGTCAATTTCATATTTTTTCACAAATCGATGCTATTGGTCCCCACGTGGTTCTGTTATTTTTACAAATTTTTAACCAATCTAAAGTGTTGAAAATAGCTTGAGAGCAAATCTCGTAACTCCATTGGACACTTCAACTGTCTGAGAATCCTCGTAACTCCACCTCTTCTTCACTCCGCGGCGGGAGCTTACGCGGCATAATCCGACATTTTGTCTCCTCAGGATTGAACGTCGCAACGATAAGAAATCCTCGTCGAGCAACACGTAAAGCAAGCCTTAACTCTGATTTTATCTGTGTTAAACTATGATATCAGTTATTGATGTATTTTAAATGTCTACGTATTATAGGCTTATTATTACTAGGCTTATTATACGTGTGCATTGTTTAAAAATGTATCTAATATAATACTTGAATTGAAATAAATGTTTTGAATACCAGCATTAAATTATTGTTTTTATTATTATTTTACTGACTCGAAGTTGGCACTGTGCATGTAAAATACCCCAAGTAGCAGGTTTTATTTATGGGAGAAAAAGGGTCTGTCTAACGTTACTGGCGCCAGTAAGCCTATCATTGCATAACTCTGTCTGTTTTTTTAGACAATAACGAGTGAAAATAGTTAGGTTAGATACATTTGAGTAGGCTTGTTTTGTTAAAAATCGATTGCTGTAATGCTTTGGTGCAGAAGGAAGCCTGTGAGCCACGGTAAATTTGCGTGCAGATTAGGCAAATTTCCGCCTATTAGACAGCCTAGTTACCTCATCGTTTTTTGTTCTGCTTCACGTATAGCTCTTAAACCTTTAAAATAGAGTTTAGGAAGATGTATGTAACCACAATCATTAGATATGAATAGCTCTTAAAGCCTTATCTCTTGTCAAAAGGCTCATCGTGACCGCAGACTTTGATGAACACTGCTTGCAGCAGCGACGTCTGTGTCCGTACCATTCTAATCAATGACAGCGTAACCTCGTATCTCCCTGCTCCCAAGTCATAAATCTCGTATCTCTGATTAAACATGATTTTGGGGAAATGTTGTGTTAATGTTGGTATACAACAGTATATGATAGCAATATAAGTTATAATACCAACTTTAATGATACAATGTTTAATAATTAAAAAAATATGCAGTTTTTTTAATTTCCTGAAAAATAATGGTTTTGGAGATACGAGGATTCCGCCAGACAGCGACGATATATATATATATATATATATATATATATATATATATATATATATATATATATATATATATAACATATATGAACAGAAATTGGCAACATTATAAGCTTATTTGATGTGGCAGTATTTTACAGTAAAAACTTTATAATCTCTCCGATTTTTACTCATCTCAGTATAGCAATAGAGTTCGGTAAAAGCTGTTCATTCATTCACACACAAAAACGCAATTCATTTTGAAATAGTATTTTTACCAGCTGTAGTAGCTACACAACAGCGCGCATCTGTGCGTTCATTCATTCACACGCAGAAACGCAATTCATATATACAGTCTTTTTGCGTGTACAGACACTATTGCGATTAGAACAAAGCAAATATATAACTGACCTATTCCTCATCTGGATCTGTTGCTCCTCGAAATGAAACTTCCAGCACTTCTGAGGTAAATTTTCCAGGATTATTATTAAGATAGTATTATTCCTCACAGCGTCGTAAAGTACATGAGTCTGAAAGTGAACTCGCGGTGTGTGTTATCCAGCTGATGTGGGCGTTTCACAGGTTTGCGTCCTCAGATCATTTGCGTTTGAATAGTGTGCGCTCTCCGTGGGCGGAGTCACATTAAAACATAATGAGCTTAGATGAGAACGACTGACATCTCTCTCTTTTCATACATATTACATAAACTGTGAATATTTGTTTTTTATAAAAATTACTTCATTTAAAAGAAGAGAATTCAAGCTTCATGCCTGTGTGTCTGTATGCCTGTTTGACTGAGTATTCGCTGAGTTACAGTTCATTTTCGGACGCGTTTCAGAATTGACTTCACTGACACAGAGTAGGCAGAACTCGCATCATGTTTATTTTTCTTTATTTTTTCAAAAAGCACAACACTTTGTTTTTATTGTGAGTATACACAAAAATAATACACACTTAACAGGATCGACTGATGTATGAAGTTTGTAAAATCAAAGTCAACAGAGTATTTTTGAATCTCTTTTGAACTGATAAGAAAAAAAGCGAGCTGGTATCGCCGGCGATACCGCCGACCCCAGGGGGTTAAACAAACAACTGCTCCAGGGACCTGATCTCACTAACTTTCTGGTAGGAGTTTTGATTAGGTTCAGACAAGAACCAGTGGCCCTAATGGCAGACATAGAGTCTATGTTTTATCGAGTAAAAGTTCCAGACAAAGACGCAGATCTGCTACGTTTCTTATGGTGGCCAGAGGGTGATTTGACACAAACCCCTTGGGAATACAGAATGGCGGTGCATTTGTTCGGGGCCACATCTTCCCCAAGTTGTGCGTCCTATGCTCTTAACTCTTCTTGGGCTATTTTGGCCGTTTTTGAGTACTTTTTTATTTTGCTACATAAACAAATGTTTACCATACCAATGTTTGGTATAATTTTTTTTCAGCACAACATCACATATATGACCAGACAATTGGTTTTACACTTTGATGTACTGTATCAACATACTGGACACAAAATCACACAAAAAACACAAAATCCGAATAGAAAAATGATAGCTTTTTTACTACAAAAAACACAAACATGCTCAATGAAGCATTTTAAAAGGTTTAAAATGTAAACACAAGTTGTAAATGTCAACATATACAGGCACAATTCAGATATAATCAAGCTATGTAAAAAAAAAAAAAATGATTTACAAAAAAAAAGCGGGTGTGGCCATAGGCTTTTTTTTCTTTTTATCTTTGCCACTTTTTAAAACAGTTTATGCACACAATTATACAGAAAGCTATATTTAAGGCCTTGCATTCCCAGAGTATGAGGGTTCCCAAATAGTGCAAATACAACATAAAAAAGGTAAAATTGAGATAAAATCAAACTATATACAGCAAAAAGCAGGTGTGGCAATAGGCGTTTTTTCTTTTCTTTTTTGCTTAGAAACTCTACAAAACACTTCATGTACAATTACACAGACAGCTACATTACAGGGCTTTCATTCCTTGAGTAAGAAGGGTTCCTAAATAGTGCAAATATACCATACAAAAGGTAAAATTAACACAAAATCAAACTATACATACAACTATTTACAACAAATATCAGGTGTGTTTTTTTGTTTTTTTTCTGTGCCACTCCTCAAAACAGTTTCTGTCAACAATGAGACAGAGGGCTACAGGAACATGGTCGGTGCTCCTCTGGATGGCAACTCCTGTCTTGTCCACTCCACACAGCTGGGACACCAGTTCTACCAGGAAGTTATTGTGTGTCATGTGCTGAACCTGTTGTGTGTGGCTTATCTCACAGTTTAGGATGTAGGCATTTGTTGTAGCAATGTCCACAAAGTGAGAAACATGGTACGGTACCAGCGAGCAGTTCTGCGATGGGTCGAGTAATACTGGAGAAGCTGGTCTGACAGGTCAACCCCTCCCATGTTCTTGTTGTAGGCAATGATGGGGGTAGGGCAGGGAATGTCTTTTACTGCCCAGTGTCCAACTCCACCCTTCACTCTCCTCTGGACAGCCTCACCAGAAAACGCTGGATGGATTGTGGAGCACAGCGACACCTCCTGTGTGTCCATCCACTTCACAAAGACCAGGGGGCCCTCTCTGATCCATCTTACGCTGCCTCTCTTGGATTTTTTGTTGAGGGCATTTGCTCTGCTACTAAGACACCCTTTCCTGTTGTCCCTGTAGGTACCACAGGCTCCTAAGTTAATGTTAGCCAAACCAAGAAACAGTTTGGGGCTTGTGTAGAAGTTGTCCATATAAATATGGTATCCTGTCCAGGCTGCTCATCATCTCTGTACATGTCAAGACACATGTAAAAAGATTAAAGATTGTACATCAAAGTTCAAGATGCTCATTGGCACATATGCACAACAATTACAGTGAAGCAGTCATTGGCAATGAAATTCTTGTTCACACAACCACACACACACACACACACACACACACAGAGACACACACAGACAGACAGAGAGACACACACAGAGAGACACACACACACACACACTCAGACAGACAGACACAGACAGACATACACACACACACACACACACACACACACACACACACACACACAATATAATATACAATAAGCTAAAAGAAAGCAATAAATGTTCACAAAAAGTTTGTCTCACCTCTCACCACAAAAGCCGAGTCGTCAATCTCATCATCGCCACTTTCTGATACTGACGATGAACTGTAAACAACATCGTCCAATCGATAGAACAAGTCGAGGGCTTGTTCAACCAAAAACATTCGCTTCATTTTCCTTCCACAAAACACTACCTAAACTACCTAAACTATCTACACTACTCCTAAACTACTCTCAAAATCTACTCAAACTCTTCCAAAAACTAGCAATAATCTCTCTCTCTCTATATATATATGTCTCTCTGTCTACTCCGTCAATCTCCCACCTTTCAATTTCGCTTCTTTGCTCAGTTGGCTTTTCCTCCACTCCCTAAAATGTACAGCCTGAAGAGCAGAGTCTTCAAAAACAGTATCTCTATTTTTACTTGGTCTATCAACACAAAACAAAAAGTAGAATAGAGTTTCAAGCCAGCACTTTCGACAGAAGTGGACGGCAGCACTCAACGTGACTTTGTTTTTATGCTTTGACGTCTTAAACTGGTCATGTGATCAACTGATCATGACTTGATCACGCCGGCGTGACCGACGACCCGGAAGAGTTAAGAGAATGGCGGAAGATGCTAGAAATAAAGTACCTCAGGAAGTAGTGGACACAGTGTTGTAGAACTTTAATGTTGATGATTATCTGAATTCTGAATACCTATGGAAAGAGCTCTAGGAGTCCAGTGGTCCACTGAAAAGGACATGTTCACATTTAAAGTGCAGAGACAAGCAAAACAATCAACCAGACGAGGAATTCTATCTGTGGTCAACTCAATATACGACCCTCTTGGGTGTCTGGCACCTGTCATCTTACCAGCTAAACAACTACTGAGGAACCTATGTAAGGATGAAAGTGTCTTACCTATGGAAAGAGCTCTAGGAGTCCAGTGGTCCACTGAAAAGGACATGTTCACATTTAAAGTGCAGAGACAAGCAAAACAATCAGCCAGACGAGGAATTCTATCTGTGGTCAACTCAATATACGACCCTCTTGGGTTTCTGGCACCTGTCATCTTACCAGCTAAACAACTACTGAGGAACCTATGTAAGGATGAAAGTTGGGATGAAAAGATACAAGATGATCAAGAACAACAATGGTGCTTAGACTTAAAACAACTTTCTAAGTTTGCAGTGCACAGATGTGTCAAACCAGCAAATTTTGGATCCACAAAACTGTCTCAAATGCATCACTTTGCTGATGCCACTGAAAAGGAATAAGGAACTGTGACTTATAGTTTGCTGAAGAATGAAAGGGGTGACAAACACTGTTCTTTTCTAATGGCCAAATCAAGGGTGGCACCTTTAAAACAGATCACAATACCCAGAATTGAATTGGCTGCTGCTGTTGTTGCCGTCAGAGTTGACAAAATGATGAGACAAGAGTTATGGTTGAATCTTGAAGAAGCAGTCTTTTGGACAGATAGCATGACTGTGTTGAAGTACATTGAAAATCAGAATACTCGGTTTAAGACCTTTGTATCTAATCGTCTAGCAGTCATTCAAGAATCAACTACACCAAACCAATGGAGGTACGTCAACACAACACTGAATCCAGCAGATAATGCTTCCAGGGGCATGAGAACAGAAGCATTAATCAGATGCGAGAATTGGATACAAGGACCAAATTACTTGTTGGAGGATGAAAATTAATGGCCAAAAAGACCAAATGACATTGGAAAGGTTGTTAATGATGAGGCTGAGGTCAAGAAACCTACTTCAGTTAATGTAACAGCTGTGGATAAGAGTGCTGATGCTGTGAACGTGCTTATCAACAACTACTCAGTAGCCTGGTTTATGCGGTTAAAAGAGTTGCTGCTATGCAAGCAAAAAAAGAGAACGGAATTTAAGGATCCAATACAACAAAGTGAAAGTAACCCTGATAAACGCAACATTCTCCTCAAACAAAAGATGTAAAAACACAAAGAAGCATGGTGGAGTAATACTCTTACTGTGGATGAATTAGAGAGAGCTGAGATGGAGCTCATTCGTTTCACTCAAAAAGAAAAGTATGCCGATGAAATTGCAACTTTATAAAAGAATAAAGCTCCAGTTAAAAAGAGTAGTTCTATCTACAAACTGGATCCAATTCTTCTAGAAGGGGTGTTGAAAGTAGGAGGTAGATTGTTTCTAGAAGAAAATTGCATCATCATCCACCTTAAAGGGATGGTTCGGAGTAAAATCAACCTACACTCTAAGAAATATCTGTTTATTAACAGATGTATTACTGTATATTTTTACAGAAATTGTCCATAGAATGTCATTTACGGGTGTATTTCTGTTTATTTACATTTCGAATTGCATTATGGGACTTTGATCTCTGCTGCAACTGCCAACTGCCATGGCCAGAGACGGACGTTTTAAGCAGAACGTCAAAAAAGAATTTGCAACAGTCTGCCTTTCAGCGGCAAGTAATTTTTTTTGGAAAAATGTACGTTATCCAAGTGACTGTTTTATTTGCAGTAGTTTTAAATGTTATATTGTCTGGGTTCATTGTGTGTATACCATTTTGAATTTCCGTTGGCTATTGCT
The DNA here is from genome assembly GCF_963993115.1 of Abramis brama. Taxonomy (NCBI): domain Eukaryota; kingdom Metazoa; phylum Chordata; class Actinopteri; order Cypriniformes; family Leuciscidae; genus Abramis; species Abramis brama. Next base: position 49,788,873 of record NC_139965.1, on the reverse strand, counting down.
AACTTTAACGTTAGCTAACTTAACGTTCGTGAGCTGCTGTTATTAACCAGCGCTTGGTTATGGAGATTAAAGAGCTGTTTTTTCTCAGAAGATTTAAAACTGACCAGATTTGTGTGAGTTGTTTTTTGTAATATTAGGTCAGAGCAAATTATCATCCCTTATTTGGTCATGTCCCGCTTCTCCATTCTTTGTGGCAGTGGGTCTGTTAATTTCCGGAACTATTGTCAGTATTTTTATTTGGAGCGGGAGATTTTGACTGCTGTTTGAAAAAAAAAAAACACCACATCTCCTCTGTATGTGAACAAGCTGGCTGTGAACGAGCAAAAGCTTCATCTCCAGCTCCACTTTGCGTGTAAAAAGGTAATTTTGAAATGTCATAGAAGTTAACGTTAGTGTTTTCTTGGTATTGTTGTCAGAACCAGGACTTGAACTCGGGTCTCCGGTGTGAGAGTCAGACTCTCAAACTTTGAGCCACTGGAGGATGGTGAACCCAACAGTAAGACGCACTATGGAGAACTTGAGATGCAGAAAGTCTTTTAATAAGAGTTCAAGCAATAGTCCACAGCTGGAGCAAAAAACAGCAAAAAGTAGTTCTCAAACAAAATAAGTCCAAAAAGGGTATTCCAGAAAATATTCAAAAGATTCAAAAAATCTTAAAGCAAAAACCTCCAGAGGAGTAAGTCCACAAAAACAAATAAAACTGATAAGGAAAAATCCACAGGCAAAAGAAAAGACAAAGTCTCAGAGTTAGAGAACACCTACTCAGGCAACTGGCTTCAAAACAAATAAACACCAAGCAAAGAAGCTATGAGACAGAGTCACTTAAATACACACGGCAGAACGAGACACATGTGAACCTAATAACATCAATTACAAGCTGAGTAAGCTGGGCAGGAGGGCACCATGAGGACCTCTAGAGGCCAAAACACAACATGACAAGCAAAATACTGACGATTGTAAGCTGCAAACGTTAACTGTTAAATGTTCGGTCGTGGTTAAGATAGTGTTAGTTAACGTTAACGTGTTGATGTGCGACATCAGTGGTGTCTTTTTGGGGGCTGAACGTTAAATGAAGGCTCTCTTTTAACGTAATTCTGAGCCATTTTGAGTGAGCGAAAACCCTAACTTAATCCAACATTCACGTTCGTTAGTAAGGTTAAATTAACTGTTGCTTGCTGCAGGCAGGTCTGCCATATCTGTGTGTGGCTGTTTAACTGTCACCTTCCCTTTGTTTTTTAAGTTTACTTCAATATTTTACTACTAAATCCTAATCTAATCATGGCAAACTATATATCGTTGGAAAGGTCTAAGACTCAAGAATACATATTTGTTGATGATTTTGTTGGAATGTTGGAAGAGTAATGGATTAATATATGACAAGAGTGCGCATCAAAAAATCTGTATCATTACAGGAGTTTTCACCTTTGTAACAAAAATTCTTGATTACATCCCACTCAGACACTACAGCAGAGGTGGCAGACTGCTGGTTGCTCTTAAACACAGTCCACCATGGAGTCTGTAAGGGAGAAGATCAGAAGCACACTGCATTCACTGGAAGAAGAGCAACTGGAAACTACTATCACAAAGTTGACAGATTTTGGAGTCACAAATCTGGAAGACTGCACATTTTTAAGTGCAGCAGACTTGGATGGGATTTTATCATCTTAAAGTCCAGGCGGCTGATCAGTGCATTTTCCTCAAGTATGTTATGGGCTTGATCAGACATTGAACAGTACACTAATTTCTTTAATTTAGTTAAATTCAAATAAGCTTTATTGCCATGATAAATCAGAAACCTATATTTTGCAGCTAATACTACACACTGACTTTTCTCCCCACATAAATATGGCAGTATCTGAGGATGAGGGGGGTGGATAAACTTGGGATATGTTATTTCTTTTTTCAAAGAAAATCAATCTTTCTCTCTCTCACAATCAGCTCGATTATGGCAAAAATCATAATCAGGATTATATTGGTCAATAATGACATCATGATGATTTAACATTACTCAAAGATTTCGGAAACATGAATTTATTGAACTTTTTAACAGTGGATTTCCTTGATCTTTAAATATAATTTAATTGAAAACAAAAAAAAGCTACAATTATCGGTAACACTTTAGAATAATGGTCCGTAGTTAACAAGTAACTATGCAGGAAGTAATAGGTAGTACTGCATTAACACCGAACTTAATACTATTAACTAATATGGAAGCAATATTAACTAAGCAGTAAGTAATATCTAAATTAGTACAAAGGTAGTTCCTTGGTAGGTATTTGATTATTACTAAAGAAATGTATCCTCACTGAGAACTACTTGTGAACTAAGAAAGAATAACCAATTAATTACTAATCACAAAAGTAACATGTCTAAAAAGTGAACAATTGTGGGGTTTTTTTTTACTCTTAACATGGTCATAACATTTCAGAAGCTTGTGCCTCAAATGAGTTCTTAGTGGAAACCAGTTTATGAATATTATATTCCCCCAAATACATTAGCTACAGGTTGAGATTGTGACTACTACTCTTGCCAAAGGATGGACGCATGTTCTCTGTTTATTTCAAACTTAAACATAGAATAATACTAATAATGATAATTTGTTTAAAATTTTAAACAATTAGGAAGTGATGCTGACACTCATGATTGGATTAGTTCACTATTATGAGCTCTTGAGTGTCAGTTCAATATGTCTCAGACTCCAAAGACCTACCTTTATGTTACAGTAGCCGCCAGAGGAGGACTTCTCTTTAGGATATGAATATAAACATTGATGTTCTCTTGTCAAAAACAATTTGCATCCTTAATGAAGAAATTGGCTGCATTTATGTTGCGATAATCGCAAAACCACATCTTCCAGATTACAATGTTTGTTAGAATATTACTAGTGCCTGTACAGTATGTGTTAAATATAAAATTAAATAACTTGTATTACTTGTGAAAAACATGCTAATTCCTCACTAATTACTCAAGCGTTACCTTGCCAGCAGCCATATCTCCCTGTAGCCCAAGACTGGTTGCCCACTGAAGCTAAGCAGGGCTGAGCCTGGTTAGTACCTGGATGGGAGACCTCCTGAGAAAACCAGGTTGCTGCTGGAAGAGGTGTTAGTGAGGCCAGCAGGGGGTGCTCACCCTGTGGTCTGTGTGGGTCCTAACGCCCCAGTGTAGTGACGGGGACACTATACTGTCAAAGAGCACCGTCCTTCGGATGAGACGTTAAACCGAGGTCCTGACTCTCTGTGGTCATTAAAAATCCCATGGCATTTCTCGTAAAGAGTAGGGGTGTAACCCCGGTGTCATGGCCACACACCATTGGCCCTTACCAATCATGGCCTCCTAATAATCCCCTTACATTGAATTGGCTCTATCACTCTCTCTCCTCTCTCCACCTATATCCGGTGTGTGGTGAGCGCACTGGCGCCGTTGTACTGTGGCTGCCGTCGCATCATCCAAGTGGATGCTGCACACTGGTGGTGGTTGAGGAGAGATCCCCTGACATGATTGTAAAGCGCTTTGGGTGTACAGTAGTACATATGAAAGCGCTATATAAATGCCCGATTCTATTCTATTCTTGTTATCCCGCAGGAACTACTAGTGATGTGGCCCATTATTTTAAAGTGAAAAACATGCTAACTCCTCACTAATTACTCAAGCGTTACCTTGTTATCCCGCAGGAACTACTAGTGATGTGGCCCATTATTTTAAAGTGAAAAACATGCTAACTCCTCACTAATTACTCAAGCGTTACCTTGGTATCCCTTGTTAACTACTAGTGCAGCCTGGTCTCATTGTAATACGTAGGTATTAATACGTAATTTTCTCAAAGATAGAAAACATACTTTTTTGTACGTTTCGATGCTGAAACGTATAACGGTAATATGGACGTATCTGCAACGTTTAAACGTAACATTATTACGATTTTACAGCTAAAAAATGTAAACTATTTACTAATATTTCATATCATAACGATATCTGTATAATTTCCCTTTTACCATTTTATAGATTATAAATGTAAGATCTCTTAACCCTACTCCCACACCTAAACATACCCATTTTATTGACAAAATTAAAAGGATAAAACTTAATGGACAGATATGTGTAGGGAAATGGCAGTTTTATTAACAATATAGCATTAAAACATAGTAAAACTAATCCTACCCCTAACAATTTCTGTAAACTAAGTTACGTAGGCTAGAATTATAAAGAAAAACAACAGACAGGTATAATCACAATCATTTATTTATTGAGAAAATATCAAAACCGGTACCAAAAGTTGTTCACATGACGATGTGTCGCAGTCCTCTCTGGCAGTATTGTATGAGGTAACGTTACAGAGCAGAATATAAATTATTAATCCATGAAAATGTTAATCCGGTTTCGGTTCGCTGTTCGCTCTGTGAAGGCGCGTGCGCTTCTCCAGTTCAAATATAGTACACCAATTTAAACACAGCATGTCGTAATCTGTGACGAAGCATGCGAGAGCCAATAAGCGTCTGATATCACTGCCGTAAAACATGTCGTAACGCTTCGGGAGAAGCGTAAATGGAGATGAAGATCACTGGATAAAGGGCTGAATTTGGATCTGTTTCTTGCAAACAACGTATGGATTCTAAATATTTGGATTACATCAAGCTAATAAAATTGATATATTTTGTGAATTTATGTTGTGTTTTAGTGTATTATGGGTCTTGAATGCAATAGAGTCAAAACATTAATTTCGATTAATTAGTGAGGAGTTGGCATGTTTTTCACTTTAAAATAATGGGGCACATCACTAGTAGTTCCTGCGGGATAACAAGGTAACGCTTGAGTAATTAGTGAGGAGTTAGCATGTTTTTCACTTTAAAATAATGGGCCACATCACTAGCAGTTCCTGCGGGATAACAAGGTAACGCTTGAGTAATTAGTGAGGAGTTAGCATGTTTTTCACAAGTAATACAAGTTATTTAATTTTATATTTAACACATACTGTACAGGCACTAGTAATATTCTAACAAACATTGTAATCTGGAAGATGTGGTTTTGCGATTATCGCAACATAAATGCAGCCAATTTCTTCATTAAGGATGCAAATTGTTTTTGACAAGAGAACATCAATGTTTATATTCATATCCTAAAGAGAAGTCCTCCTCTGGCGGCTACTGTAACATAAAGGTAGGTCTTTGGAGTCTGAGACATATTGAACTGACACTCAAGAGCTCATAATAGTGAACTAATCCAATCATGAGTGTCAGCATCACTTCCTAATTGTTTAAAATTTTAAACAAATTATCATTATTAGTATTATTCTATGTTTAAGTTTGAAATAAACAGAACATGCGTCCATCCTTTGGCAAGAGTAGTAGTCACAATCTCAACCTGTAGCTAATGTATTTGGGGAAATATAAACTGGTTTCCACTAAGAACCCATTTGAGGCACAAGCTTCTGAAATGTTATGACCATGTTAAGAGTAAAAAAAAAACCCCACAATTGTTCACTTTTTAGACATGTTACTTTTGTGATTAGTAATTAATTGGTTATTCTTTCTTAGTTCACAAGTAGTTCTCAGTGAGGATACATTTCTTTAGTAATAATCAAATACCTACCAAGGAACTACCTTTGTACTAAATTAGATATTACTTACTGCTTAGTTAATATTGCTTCCATATTAGTTAATAGTATTAAGTTCGGTGTTAATGCAGTACTACCTATTACTTCCTGCATAGTTACTTGTTAACTACGGACCATTATTCTAAAGTGTTACCCAATTATCTTGTTTTCATAATCGTGATTGAAAATACAATTTTACAATTTTATTAATCGCCCAGCCCTACTTACAAGTGACATTTTGTTTGCTATTGTTCACCTTTTGGAGTCCACTTTTTAATTGTTTTTTCCCCCCTAGTGTCTCAGAGCAACTTGGATGTGTCCTGTACTCCCAACCTGTGTAGTGTTACCAAGGATCAGATGGAGATGCCAACTGTGACGCATCCAGAGATGTTTCAAATCCCATGGCAGAAGTTTCCAGTTACAATGATGAATGCGCTGAAGGAGAAGAGGAGGCCACTACCAAAAGATAGAAGACACATGATCAGGATCATCATGGAAGACTTGATGGCTAAGGACACCAGACCAGGCAGAAGCAAGCTGAAACAAGTTGCACAAAGCTGGTTGAGAGATACCCCGATTCCTTTTTGGATAAATGTGGCACAAATGTAGTGGGTCAAGGTTTTGCCTCGCTTGTTATGCAAATGGAGAATCGAGTCGAGAACATCAGGCGACAATCAGGCTGTCGTCAGTGGCAACCTGAGTCCCCAAATGACTTTGACAACCATGAGGAAAAAAAGAAAAAGCTGCAAGACGCCTTTAAAGGAAATGTTTTACCTGAGAGCGACATTAAAAGATTAATGGCTGAAACATACTGAATACCGAAGACAATGTACTCAAACTCATGGAAGAATGGCCAAACCTCTTTGAAGCCACCTGTCTGCTTGACCACACAGAGAAATTGCTGGGATTTTCTGTCCAAACCAAACTTGTGAACCAAATTGAGGAGAAGGGCAAGACCATCACAGAGTTTCTTGTGAGCAAGGGAATCACAGGAGTTACTACAGATCCAATAAAACTCCTCCAGGGCCTGATGGAGTACTTTGCGGAGGAGCCAAAGGTGCTGCTGCTAAACGAAGAAGTAAGCACACAGCATAAAAAACTCATAATTTTATAGGAATTTGGTTTAGTAGGTAGGGAAGGTAGTGACACACTGATACCAATGTTACCACTGCCAATACAGAGTCCTGAGCATTGCAGGGAAATTCCACAGAAAAACAAAATTTTGTGATTCAGATATAGCAGAACTGCCAAGCAACCCGTGCATCATAGTTGTGGGTAAGGATATTCATGTCTGCTCTTAAATATTTGAAAGTGCTGTATATTTGTTTCATTGATTAAAAAATGTATTGTCGTTATTTACATGTTTTGCAGATGAAGGAAGATACAAAATATCAGTGGATGAAGTCACAGTAAACCACATCATCAGCTGTTCTCTGGTTGCTGTCAGCTATGTGTTCAGCCTCTTCTACGTGCTGAACATCATGTACCCCAAGGAAGCAGCCCTGACTCTGGAATTTATCCAGAGGTAGGCCTATGTTTTGACAAAGTTCTTTGTCCATTTTATAGTATACTTAGTTTTGCAATGCCATGCCAAAATGACATGATACATTTTTTTGTTTTTGTGTTACCACAGGAGCCTGCTGGGTATCAATCCAGAATGTGGGTCTAAAGCAGAAAAAAAGGGCACAAAACAGTACAACATTCCACCAAAACTGCTTCGATTCCTGTCGGACCTGAGTGACTTCCAGAATCCTTGGAAGATTTAAAGGTCATTACACAAACTCCTTTGTTACTCACACTGTCTTATTCTGTTGAAATCTTGTACATTTGGCACAACTCTGTAAACTCAGCTGCTGGCTGAGACAAACCGGCCGCTCCTCTCTACCAGGTAACGTTACCTGCAGGCAGGAAATAACAGCAGAGAGAGAGGAGGAGGAAGGACTGATGCCCGAGTTCTTCATTCTTTTGCAAATGTTGCCCAGTATTGTGATGTCAGATATTGAGTTTGTATAGTGACTTTGCTGTTGTAAACTGTATCGTTGCTGCTCTAGCAAGTTATAATTAAAATATGAAATTCTAGTCCTATTCTGAATTTAAAAACAACCACGGAGCTAATATGCACACCTTAGTATTTGTTTATTTATGGTAAGTCATATTGTCATCTCAATATATCAATGTTATCGCACATCGCAGATTTTCCTTCTAACATGCAGGCTGTCCTTACACCCTTGCTTGCTTCATTTCTCATTTGGTCAGTTGGTTGTTTGCTAGGATGGCTGAATGTTGCGATGCAGTGAAAGGCTTGGCTTAATTTGACTAAAGTCAAAGATAAGGAGGAAGTGAAATGCCATTTATGTTCCAAGTTAATTTCTTGGGATACATGTTCAATGCTATTTAAAGCACCTCAGCAAGATCCATTTGCTAATTAATATTTTGTTTTTGTTTTACAGCCATAGAAGTAGCATCTGGAATGGAGAGAAAGGAGTGTGGTGTGTTTGTGTGTCTCAGTCTCAACAGGCATGCTATTGTACTCCCATCACCAACTAGGCACTCAAAACGCTGGAATTGTTAAATTGTGTTTTGTTCTTAATAGTTCATTCCATTTACTGTGATACAACAAACGGTTATAGTACAAACATGTCTTTTGGCAGCATATTGATTATTTTTCACACAGTAGCTGTAGAATGCATGTATCACTTTTTTCTCGCTTAATCTGCACTCTGTTCCTGAACTGGGTTGGGTTTGTTTCATTGCTATTCTGGACAACAGGGTCAATTATTTTTTAATATTTATATGTCAACTATGACGTCAAGTGTCATTCTTAAAAGAAAATGTTTATGCGTGTTTCATGTTTATGTTTATGTTTATGTTAAACTGTGAAATTGGTCATTTTGACCCAAACTAGTGACAATCTAAAACAATGATTCAAAAAAATATATTTTTTGAGAGATGTCCCAATGTTGTTGTTTTATCTACACTACTTTACTGTTTAATACAACAGTGGTTTGACAAAATATTGGATATGAATAAATAATAAAAAAATGAATTAATATTTACCATTTTATGTAACAGCATTTATTTCAGCTTAGAGAACAAAATATCACTGTGTCTATGACCAAACTGTCCGAACAAGCCCTCCGTATTGCATTACATCTCCAAGATGACACCAAGAGCTTTAGAAGGCCAACCCCTCACCTCCAGGGAATATAGACCATATTTCTGTTTGGAATGTTTTCAACAAGAGTTATTATCATTATAGGTACACTGTTAACTAACAGAAAAGTAAAAATTCTATTTGCTGTAGGTATATTGCCTAAATTCATAAAGTACAGTACAGTTTTATCTGGTTTTTTTTTTTACTATAGATACACCATTAAATGACAGAACGTGTCCTGTTTTTTTTTACTATAGATACACCATTAAATAACAGAAGATTTCTGTTTTATTTACTGTACCGTTTTTTAATTACGGGACAAAGTCCGGGTAATGAGCTGCTAGTACTTTTTCTGTTATTTTACGGATTTATTTCTTAGAGTGTAGGGTCCTTTTTTCACCATGACCTCGAGCCAAACACCCCCCCAGAAGCCTTTTTTCCCTTGTTCGAACATTATTAAAGTTAGAGCTTATTTAGAGATATCAGCTGTATGGCTTAGTGCAGGCGCTAATGGATGCTAGGCTGTATCTCGTAAATTACCCCACTAATAATGCCCGGAATGGTACCAAACTTCTACAGTAGTACAAATAGGTTCTGTACTCATAAAACGAGGCATTGGAAAGTTTGTAAGTACATCAGGAGTTTATTTAAATAACACTTGCCTGATGGCTAATGCTACTGCTAACCTGCATGTCGAGGTCACTTCAGTGATTAGGGAAAAGCACGTAAAAGTCTTCTCTCTCTCTCTCTCTCTCTCTCTCTCATCGTATTTATAGTTTGTGAGGAGCCCATTTCTTGGTTATCAGCGGAGTTAAGAAAAGTTTTACCGGTCACGCACCAGCCCAGTGAACAGGTGAAAAGGTGTACGTGTGCATTTGTCCTGAAAACCCCACTTTTTCAATGTTTATCATCTGTACACCATTATTTCTCTTCCTTCAATTTTCCTGTCTGAAATAAACAGTAGATAAGTGGATACCACAGCCGATGAGCCAGAGCTGTGCATTTAGAATAATATGTGTCTTGTGTGTGTGTGTGTGTGTGTGTGTGTGTGTGTGTCTGTGTAACTTGCTATATTTTGGGGACAAGTTTGTCCACAGAAGAGAGCTAAACCTAACAAAAACTTCCAAAATCTCATTTTAGGGACGTTTATAAAACGGCATAAAAATAAAGTAAATTCAGTTATTTTTAAATTGTAAAAATGCAGAAGGTTTTCTGTTAGGATTAGGCTATAGTATTTATATCTAGCTGCATCTAAAAAATTAGTTTAAAAATTCCCCATTTAGATAGCTAAGAAATGTGCTTGTAAACATGTTTATGAAACAACATTTTTAAGTAATTTCAAATGATCTAAAAACAATTTTGTTTTAGAAGGTTATGGGTAAGGAATATGGTTAGCTAAATAAGAATAATAATAATAATAATAATAACAATTACTCCCATTCAAAATCTGCATAAAGCATGTGTTTGTGTTGGATTTTTCATATATTTTCTATTAGGGCTGTTTAACACAGAGCCTGCGCCAGGGCACATTAATAGTTGATGGTTAGTTTAATGTTGGTTGACCTTTGCATTTGTAGTCATGTGACGTCATCGACCAGGAAACTATAAAGCATGCCTGGAACAAACAGTAACTATGCAGGGAGTATGGCAGGGCGACGGAGCCAAGGGGACTCGAGCTGTGTCAAGACGCTGTGGGAACACTATACCCACGACGCCATAGTAACAAGTGCCTGTTCGTGTGAAATCTCTGCGCACACTAAGACGAAAGCACCTGCGCCCCTGGAGTGGAGCCGAGGTCAAGGTCATAAAACCTCACTAATGTGTGCGGCGAGGCAACATCCCGCCACATCACAAACATATTGGCGGGAAACTTCTGACGATAATGTTTTAGAAGCAGCCATACTCCTAGTCTCTTGGTACATGGTAAGCAGCTAAGGCCACCATGTACACCTGTTGTTATAGATGGGATAGACCTGCGGAGGAACGCTCCTGCAGGAACTCCAGCACTGCACCCACTGGGCAGATAACTGGGTCCGACTGGTGCTCTCCACACCAGGAAGTGAAACAATATCCACTTCAAGGTGTAGAGTTTCCTCGTGGAGGGAGCTCTGGAGTGGAGGATGGTCTCAACAACCTCGGTTGAGAGACCTGAACTCATCAGAGGCCAAGCCCAAAGTTTTCTGGGCGGGGGTGAAGGATCAACCCCCTTGCCTGAGAGAAAAGGATTCCCCCTGAGCGGAATCCCCGGAGGAGAGTCGTCGAGAAGAGACTCTAGGCCCGAGAACCATACTCGGGCCTGCCAAAATGGGGCTATTAACCCCCCGGGGTCGCCTGTCACGCCGGCGCGATTGTCTCGCTTTTTTTCTTATCAGTGCAAAAGGGATTCAAATAACTCTGTTGATTTTTGTCATACAGGCAAGTGTTATACATCATTCAAAACTGTTAAATGTCTTATTTTATTTGTGTACACTAATAATAAAAACAAAATGTTGTGTTTTTCGTAAAATAAAGAAAATAAACATGATGCTCATTCTGCCGTCTCTCTCAATGTGAAGTTCATTCTGAAACGCGTCAGAAACTGATCTGCAACTCAGTGAATGCTTGCCACACATACATGAAACAAAGCTTGAAGTCTCTTTTTTTAAATTATGTAAATCATATCAAAAACAAATATTCTGTTTAAGTAATCCGTATGAAAGCAACGACATACAGTTTCTCCAGTCCGAGCTCATTAGCTCTAATGTGACCACACCTACGCGCACACGAGCGATTGACATGCAAATGGTCCACGTGGAGAAACGCTGACCTGTAAATGCCCATTACCTCAAAAACAAAGAATCAGAGACTTCAGTATTCCTCTGCTCTTCACTGAGTTTGGAATACTGTGTTTGTGCTGTGTCGTTTACCTTGGATTTACCTCGGAACAATTAGAAGAACACGATTTGATTGTGAGAAAGATTTTTAAGGTAAGACATGATCACTCATAATAGTAAGCATGTTACTGTTGCATAAACTTTACATTGTAGCTACTAGTTAAACTGGTGCCAGACTAAAATGTATGTATATAATAATAATAATAATAATACATAAGTCTTATATAGCGCTTTCCAAGGAACTCAAAGACGCTTTACAAATGAAACAAACAAACAAAGATGAGAATGCTATTATAGATTGTAGGCGAGCTGAAACAGGTGAGTTTTGACCAGTTTTTTGTAGGTGGTCAGTGAGTCCGAGTTTCTGATGTGGATGGGGAGTGAGTTCCAAAGGGTGGGGGCAGCGATGGCGAAGGCTCGGTCCCCCAAAGTTCGGTGCGTTGATTTGGTGATGGGTTTGAGAAGGTTTAAGTCGGCAGAGCGGAGGCGTCGGGAGGGGAGGTGGTGCTGTAAGAGGTCTGTGAGGTATGGAGGGGCCAAGTTTTTGAGGGCTTTGTAGGTGATGAGCAGAACTTTGTAATGGATGCGCTGTTGTACAGGAAGCCAGTGAAGCTGTTGAAGGACGGGGGTGATGTGGTCTCTGGAGCGGGTGTGAGTGAGGAGGCGGGCAGCGGAGTTTTGAACGTATTGCAGTTTTTGTAAATCAGAGGAAGGGAGACCATATAGGAGGCTATTGCAGTAGTCGAGTCTTGATGTAATGAATGCATGGATGAGAGTTTCAGCAGCAGATGTGGAGAGGGTGGGGCGTAGGCGAGCAATGTTACGTAGGTGGAAAAAGGCAGTTTTGGTGATATGACGGATATGGGGCTTAAATGTGAGTGTGGGGTCAAAAATGAAACCAAGATTTCGGATCTGGGGAGAGGTGGTAACTGTATGGCCATCGACGGAGAGAGTGAAGTCTTGGGAGGAGGGGAGGAGTGATTTGGGACCAATTACAATGATTTCCGATTTATTGCAGTTGAGTTTAAGGAAGTTGGCGTTCATTCAGGATTTTATTGCAGAGAGGCAGTTTGTGATGGTTAATACTGTGGCAGGAGTGATGGATCTGGTGCTGAGGTATAGTTGTGTGTCGTCTGCGTAACTGTGGAATTTTAGTCCGTGATTATGAATGATAAGTCCAAGGGGAAGCATATACAGGATAAACAGATGAGGACCTAGCACCGAGCCTTGAGGGACTCCGTGATTGACAGGTATGGTGTGAGACGTACAGTTGTTGATGGATATGAATTGAGATCTGTTGGTGAGGTAGGAGGTGAACCAGGAGAGAGCTGAGCCAGAGATGCCAAGATGTTGTAGGCGTTGTAGAAGGATGGAGTGGTCAATGGTGTCGAAGGCGGCAGAGAGGTCAAGTAGAAGGAGAATGGAGAGGGAACCAGAGTCAGAGGCGAGCAGGAGGTCATTTGTTACTTTGAGTAGTGCAGTTTCAGTAGAGTGATGAGTGCGGAATCCAGACTGAAATGTTTCGTAGAGCTGATTGGAGAGGAGGTAATGTTTTAGTAGAGAGGCGACCGAGCGTTCCAGGATTTTATACAGGAAAGGTAGGTTGGAGATGGGGCGGAAGTTGTTGGGGTTGTCAGGATCCAGGCCAGGTTTTTTAAGTATTGGTGTGATGGCAACAACTTTGAGGGAAGAGGGAACTGTTCCAGAGGTGAGAGAGGAGTTGATGATGACCATGATGAGTGTGCTGAGGCAGGGGAGGCAGTGCTTGACCAGTGCAGATGGAATGGGCTATATATATATTGTAACGGACAAAAAGTTACTTTTTGTAATTCTGTATTTTTTGTATTTTTGTTCTTTAAGTATTTTTGTTAAGACCCTGTTGTGATGTATTGGAGTCACGGGCAGTAACAACAGGAACAGTTAGAGGGCGCTATTGCCTGGAGGTAACTGGGTATATAACCACTGACACCATAGAGTAAGTTCGTTTGGTAGAGGGAAATCTGAGGATTGATCTTGTGCTACCTTCTTTCTCATCCAAAGTCCTGTGTTGAGAACTCTTTGAGTTTCTGCTCAACTGTGAGTATGGTTTGGTTTATATTTGATGTTGTGTTTGTTTGAGATCACTAATGTTAGTTATTTGATTTCTTTCTAGAAAGGACTTTTAATTATCACATGTTCTTTTGTGAGCACGGATTGGATTCTAGAGACAGTGAATCCAAGAGTGGTCCACACCAGCATCAAGGCTACAGCACATGGCCTTGCACATGGTCAGCTATGTGGCGCTGAGGACAGCTATTCACTGAGCATCTTCATCTCAAGCGATCTTTTCTCGTATGGAGGATTATAGGATTTGCATCACACTCAAATAACCTTGGGGATTTGTGACTCATTTCATCTTCATCATCACTTCATCATCACACACCTTATCAAAGACAGGACATGCCAAGTTTTCTTCATCTCATTGACTCTTTATTGAAGAGACAAAGACCTCCAAGATCTCTGACTTTATTTCTATTGTCTTTTTGACACATTTATTAAGCACTGGTGAAGAAAATAAAATTTAAGCAAATGATCATTTGTTTTGTGAAGAGTTATTTTTATCAGTACATGTCAAAATTCTGTTGAACCCCCTCAGAGTAACATCTTTAAAAGAAAGGAGGTGTTACCCCTCCCTTTGGTGTCAAAAATTTGACATATGGCAAATTTTTAAGTTTTGGGTATGATAACTGTCAATCTGGGTAGGATCAGATAACATTGTCACCTTGTAATTTACTGGACCTAGCCTTTTGACTACTTTAGCTGGACCTCGCCATTTTGGCGCAATTTTAGCCATGAAACCATCATCTGCATGAGATAAAGGATGAGTACGGACCCAAACTAGATCACCCTCCTGGAAGTCTTGAGTTCTTCTCTTGAGGTTGTAATACTTTCTGTTTAGTTTGTGCTTTCTCAACATTTTCTCTAACAGTTTCGTACAGTAGTTTCTGGCGATCAATGGTACTGTAGCTTGGTTGATCTGGATCTGGCGGACTCTGTAGAGCTCTTTGTAGTGGTCCTTTTAATTGACGTCCCAGGGCCACTAAAGCGGGTGAAAATCTGGTGCTGTCATGCCATGCAGTATTCAAAGCAAACCTAAATTCAGAGATCCACTGATCCCAAGTGCGGTGATTATTGTCAACATAGGATGCGATCATGGTTTTTAGATTACGGTTAATGCATTCAGTCAAGTTTGATTGTGGATAAGCAGTTGTGAGTTTTTGGGTTACCTGCCACTGCTTGCACAACTGATCCAGGAGGTTTGAGGTGAATTGAGTGCCTCTATCAGAAACAATACAGGCTGGTGTTCCCCACCTTGTAAATATCTCTTCGATGAGAATACGAACGATGATGGTAGATTTGGCAGATCTCATGGGGAAGACCTCTACCCATTTAGAGAAGTAGTCTACCACCACTAGAAGATATTCATTTTGACGAGTACTCCGTGGGAATGGTCCCATAATGTCCATGCCAAGTATGTATCCGGGCTCAACAATGGGCACACTTTGGAGGCCTCCTGTTGGCTTTAATCCTATGGGGTCGATAAACGCGCCCGCGCGTTTTGCTGGAATTTTTCCACATAGCAGCAACATAAACTTAAAATACGCCGTCATTTATGGTCATACAGAAAAAAGAAATATGAAAAAACAATCTGTGATATTTCTACTTTTGTATGTGTCCACTTACAATCAAATCAAAACATTGTGCTCTTGTAAAATAAAGAAAATAAACAGGGTGTGCTTTCTGCCTCTCCGTCGCGGTGAACTTTTTTTTCTTGAGCATGTCTATAAACTGAAACAAAACTCAGCGAATACTTGTCACACATTTATGAGCCATATACCTTTATAAACATTTAAGTGTGTACTTTTAAATGATCGGATTCAAACTGAAAACAAATATTCTCTGTTTAAAGGGTCATGAAACCCTAAACCAAAATTTCTGAGATTTTAACAGAGGTATGTGTGTTGAACACCATTGAAGACAATGTTAGCATCTGTTAGATTTAATAGTAGGGGGAAAATGGTTAAATTTTAGTTTTTATATGCTATTTTCGTCTTCCGGGTTTAAAATCTTCATTGTGTCCACGTCACAGGCTGTGACGTGGCAGAGCACTATAGTACTTTGATGACTCATCGGTGTCTCATAATTATTAATGAGACTGAGTTTTTTATCCAGTGAGAAGACACTTTCTCTTAATTATTCATGACACCACGTGGAACTTTCCAATGACAGACATGTCAAACTATGATATCGCGTAGTAGATGAGAGAGGTAATGATGGGACGCGCGTTTGTTTTCGTGGTGCAAAAGTTCCAGTGCATCTTTCCCCGCGATGCTGCCCGGGATGGACTCTGACTGCGGGCGGCTGGTTGGCCATCAACCACGGACACATCTAAACTATGTGTGTATGTAGCAACCATTCAACGGGAGAATGGTGGACTTCGGCCTTGTACACCAATGCAGGTTTCGTCTTGCGAGTGATGCGGTCCCGAGGACTTTTCTATCGCTTCAGAGGTGTGTGTGTGTGTGTGTCTAAAATGTAACCCTGACCGTTTTACTTGCCTTCTGTTAAATTACTCATTATTAAAATTTAGATATTTCGATAATACCTCAATTGTATGGAACGTATGCTTAATTTGTGCAAATTTCTATGTCACTGTACATCTTTATTATGTGGGTTTAGGGGGCGCGTAGATCTAGGATATGTAGGCTACTGAACGGTTTTTTTTTTAAGCGTTTTTATTTATTTTCAAATATATGCATTTATAGTGTGTATATAAACAAATATATATTTTATAATGACATAATTATACATATACATGTGCATTTATATGTTTTAAATACAATTATAAGGTGTCAGTGTATTTCATTAGACTATAACTTTGCCAGCTATAAAAAAATCTAGCATTTCCTCACGTTTTACCACTGATTTTTAGTGACAGTCGATGACAGTTTCCCCCCTCTCCCCTGCCGTGCCATACCACACCCTCTCCCCTCCCTTCTTCTCACAGCCACCACGCCCAATTAAGTTGCATTTTTCGAAAAGATTGTGAGCTAGACTTGAGCTGAAAGAGGGGGGTGTCGTGACCCTTTAAAGTAACAACATGTAACTTTTCAACCTTCATAATATATTTCCAAGACCCTTGTGATAGTACATCGACTTACAATAGGTTGAATGAGACGTCTGCCAGAGCCTGACGGGGTCTGTATCGCTTTTACTGGCACTATGTAACTTCAGGGTGCGGGTAGTAACCAGCGCTCAAAAAGAACTACAAAATTCGACTGCTTTACGGCATACGTCACTTCCTCAAATGTGGCCAACCAGCGCGTTTGTTTTCGTACGTCTGTTTTCGTCATGGCTGAAGCAGCAGCGAAACGTAAGAACTCCAAGGTTTTGTCGGAGTAGAGTCGGAAGAGGAAAAGGGAGAGTGATAAACTGAAAGGCAGGACGAGGATCAATATTGGTCGAGCGTTTGCTCGCTGGCGTTAGCTTATGGAGGAGGAGAGTTACCAGACCGATGCTGACTTGGCCGTCATGCTGTTGAACTAGTAAGTAACTGTAAATTGCTTGCATACTATCTTTAGTTTTTCTAATCTGTTGTCTGCCTGGCTACGTTACGGAAACTATCTGGTCCTCCATTTATTTATCTTCATGAATCAGCTAGTAGATAAGCGAATTATCAATCTGGTAACGTTAGCTAGTAAACACTAACATGGTAGTTTTAGATGGTTAGGATGCTATCGCTATCATTCTCGTTCAGATTTGAGCATTGCAATCGACATGCAAATCGCAAATGTTTGAGTTAAAATGTTTAGTCTACTAAACATGTATAAATTATGAAAGGGGGAAGATTAATAATATTATCATTGCCCATATGAAAAAAACCTGCATGCTTCATATACAGTAACCGTAAATCATTTTACGACAGCGGTAATGGACAATTCCGCTTCCAACCTGTAGGGCGACCGCAGAGGAAAAGTTCCATGTTGTTGCTTTAAGTAATTTGTATAAAACCAACAAGATGTCCAGTTTCTCAAACGCTTGCTCATTATTTTTAATTTGACCACGCCCCACGATTCACATGCAAATCTCCACATGGAACGCGATCGCGCTCATTACCTCAAAAAACAAAACACCACACTTCATAAGTCTCTGCTTTTCGTCGAGTTTGGAAGACACGCAGTGAGCTTACATTGGATTTACCTCAGAAGAAGAAGAACGCGATTTGAAGACAAGAAAGATGTAAGGTAAGAAATTCTTACTTATTAGTTTATGTTATTGTTGCATAAACTTCACATTGCAGTTGAACTGTTGCTAGATATATGGTGAATATTATAATATTTAGACCCGTGTTTACTGTTACTGTGTTTGTGGATATCTGCTCAAACGTAGATATCGTCGCTGTCTGGCGGAATCCTCGTATCTCCAAAACCATTATTTTTCAGGAAATTAAAAAAACTGCATATTTTTTTAATTATTAAACATTGTATCGTTAAAGTTGGTATTATAACTTATATTGCTATCATATACTGTTGTATACCAACATTAACACAACATTTCCCCAAAATCATGTTTAATCGGAGATACGAGATTTATGACTTGGGAGCAGGGAGATACGAGGTTACGCTGTCATTGATTAGAATGGTACGGACACAGACGTCGCTGCTGCCAGCAGTGTTCATCAAAGTCTGCGGTCACGATGAGCCTTTTGACAAGAGATAAGGCTTTAAGAGCTATTCATATCTAATGATTGTGGTTACATACATCTTCCTAAACTCTATTTTAAAGGTTTAAGAGATGAGGTAACTAGGCTGTCTAATAGGCGGAAATTTGCCTAATCTGCACGCAAATTTACCGTGGCTCACAGGCTTCCTTCTGCACCAAAGCATTACAGCAATCGATTTTTAACAAAACAAGCCTACTCAAATGTATCTAACCTAACTGTTTTCACTCGTTATTGTCTAAAAAAACAGACAGAGTTATGCAATGATAGGCTTACTGGCGCCAGTAACGTTAGACAGACCCTTTTTCTCCCATAAATAAAACCTGCTACTTGGGGTATTTTACATGCACAGTGCCAACTTCGAGTCAGTAAAATAATAATAAAAACAATAATTTAATGCTGGTATCCAAAACATTTATTTCAATTCAAGTATTATATTAGATACATTTTAAAACAATGCACACGTATAATAAGCCTAGTAATAATAAGCCTATAATACGTAGACATTTAAAATACATCAATAACTGATATCATAGTTTAACACAGATAAAAGCAGAGTTAAGGCTTGCTTTACGTGTTGCTCGACGAGGATTTCTTATCGTTGCGACGTTCAATCCTGAGGAGACAAAATGCCGGATTATGCCGCGGAGTGAAGAAGAGGTGGAGTTACGAGGATTCTCAGACAGTTGAAGTGTCCAATGGAGTTACGAGATTTGCTCTCAAGCTATTTTCAACACTTTAGATTGGTTAAAAATTTGTAAAAATAACAGAACCACGTGGGGACTGACCAATAGCATCGATTTGTGAAAAAATATGAAATTGACCAAATTTGGACATACGAGGTTTCCGCCCGACAGCGACGATATGTATAATATGGTAACCATGATGTTTCATATTTTGGAGCGTGCTGTGCGTTTGAATGTTTCATATTTTGGAGCGCGATCGCGTTTGAATGTTTCATATTTTGGAGGGTGTATTCTGTGAATTGTAAAAAGCAATTTTAACCAGAAAAATCTAAAATTTATTCCCAAAATCGTGCAGGCCTATATTTCTCTTGATATCAGTATGTTCACTTTTTTTTTTTTTTTTTTCAGTGACCAGATGCCACTGAGTCCTGCTGACTTCAACATTCACATGAGTCTCTGTATATGAACATGGTAAAGTGAAAATCAAACACCTTGGAAATGAAAGGTATGTACAATGTTTTTAGGAATGTCAGAAAGGTCTCTGTCTTTGGGTCATTTTTTCAAAAATGTGCTTTTTTGTCATTTGTTGTGTATCTTTGGATTATGTTGTGTTGTAAATAAATCCAAACAATCAAACAGCCATTCTTTTTTAAATCTCCTCATTCTTTGTGCAAGGTTGTTCAGAATGACAGGGCCTGATAGCTCCTAATAGGGCCATTAGGGAGGGTCTTTGTCTTTCTCAGGTGTGAAAACAATACATATTAATGATGTCATCACACCTCCTCGCATAAAGCTTTCTTACACAAAACACGTCTTACAAATTTTAAATCAATATATTGTCTTATCTGAATGAGCAGTCAGGGTTATTTTCACATAGTTTTGGAGCAAATATTCTAGGCTACGTGATACAATTTTCAAATGTCTTGTGAATAAATAATCAGTATGGGTTTCATGACCTTATTTCAGTGACAATTTTTTTTTGTATTTTCACAAACCACGCATAAATGTCATTATCTCAAAACTACAAACTTTTACATACATGCTGCTGATATATTATTGTAGCAGAGTTTGTGCTGAATACAGTGTAATCAGACTTTAGCCATAAAAATGTCACAAGTAACAGAAATAAGCACAAATGTCAGAGCATGTCAGAACACCTCCAGGGCCAGAAAACACCTCAGACCCCAGAGGGTTAAGTTTGTAGACTTATACTGCTGACATTTTTCACACTGTTTGCAGTGTTGCCATACATCAGTACGCATGGAAGGCCAATAAGCAAATTCTAGGAGTCTCATTAGAGTTTTAAATTTGCCTAAATGTCCACTGAGTGGGCTATCATGGGCATATGTTAAAAACTCTTCCTTCAAGCTAGCAGGTACAATAATTTGGAACTTTCGACCTCCTTTGGAGACTGGGACTCTCCTGAATGAAATATCATTTTTCAAGTTCTCATAAGATCAGTGGTATTTTGGCTCTTACCATGATTTCTTGGCACTCTGAATCTTTCTTCTGCTCAGCAGCAATCTGGGACAGGTCCATTGGCAGTTCACAAGTGATAGGATTAAGAACATGTTTTGCAGGTGTGTGCATCAGCATGGCTGTTGGTTCAGCTAGATATCTCCTTGACAAAACATCAGCAACCACATTACATTGTCCTTTTCTATAACGTACTATGAAGTGATAGCCTTGAAGTCTGATAGTCCATCTTTCCAAACTAGATGAAGGCTTTGGGTGCTGGAAAAGCCAAACCAAGGAAGCATGGTCAGTGATTACTTCAAATGCTCTGCCCTCAAGATAATGATGCCACTTTTCCACAGCCCAGACTACCACTAGACATTCTTTCTCTGATGCGGAATATGATCTCTCAGCACCTCTCAGTAATATAGATGCATAAGCAATCACTTTCTCTTGTCCATCCACCTCTTGTGTCAGCACTGCTCCCAAACCAACTCTGCTTGCGTCTGTTTGCACTTTAAAAGAAGAATTAAAATGGGGTGTGTTTAACACAGGGGCTTTAGTCAGGTCATCTTTGAGGAATTCAAACGATCTCTGACACTCGTCTGTCCATATCCATTTAGCTCCTTTTTTCTTTAGTGCATGTAAGGGTGCTGCTTTAGTGGAGAAATCTTAAATGAAACGGTGGTACCAAGCCGCAAGACCTAGGAACCATTGTAATTCTTTTATGGAAGTTGGTGTAGGGAATGATTTGATCGCGTCCACCTTGTCAGCATTCACTTTGACTCCATCAGCAGTGATTGTGTGACCCAAGTAGTCCAGTGATGAACAGATAAATTTGCACTTCTTGAGATTGAGAGTGAGACCGGCAGTGTGCAGACTGTTGAGTACTTGATTAAGATGTTGCAGATGTGTTTGAATGTCTGGTGAGTATACAATGATGTCGTCTATGTATATCATACAACACCTGTTTTTGTGCTCTTGGAGAACTTGTTCCATTAAATGTTGGAAAGAGGCAGCTGCATTTTTAAGACCAAAGGGAAGACACAAAAATTCATATAACCCTGAAGCGGTTACAAATGCAGTCTTCTCCACACTTGCAGCATTCATCTCTACTTGCCAGTAGCCACTCTTCAAGTCCAAAGTGCTAAACACCTTGGCTCCTTGCAAAGAATCCAGTATATCTGTAATTTGGGGCATCGGATAAGCATCGAGGTGAGTTTTAAGTTGAGGTGAGTCAACGCATAACCGAGATCCACCATCCTTCTTATCTACTACCACAACAGGGGAAGCCCATGGTGACGTGGAAGGTCTAATGATTTTTTGTTGAAGCAATTCTTTGATTTGTTCTTCAATAAAATCATTCTTGACTCTTGATACTCGATAAGGTCTCTTTCTTAGGGGAAGTTCATCCATTATTTTTATTTCATGTTTGATGCAGTTTGTACGTCCTAGCTTGTGAGTGAAAACTGATGACCAATCATACATGAGAGATTGATTCTTTACCGTGAAGGAGGCATGATAATTTTCCACTGCTTGTTCAATGAGCTTCGAGTCTTCCTTTTTTTGAGATCCATTCGGCATCATCTTGTGCAGCATAAAACTGAATGGCAGCATTCTCATGAAGTTCATTAAAACAAATGGGGTGACCGGCATTGGAATCAGGTAAGTAAACACGTGAAGAATTTAAATCAATGGTGACTTTTGCTTCCCTTAGGAAATCCAGTCCCAGGATAACAGGAACAGCCAAGTCTTCATCATTCATTACGTAGAATGTGACAGCAAGTTTCACTCCATATATTTCACGTTGCCAGAGAACCTTTCCCTGAGTTCTCTGACTCTGCTGCATCAAAGAGAAGGTGCTTCCAGTGTCAATTACAGCATTAAAGTAAGAGTGATTTAAAATTATCGGAGTTTGCAGCACATTATTATATTGAGAGCTGCAAGTTGGATCAACGAGCATGAGGTGATTCTGTTGCCCTCTTCCACCAGCAGATTTCTTCCTCTGCTCCTCTTCTTTTCCTTGATTCCATCTCTTTTTACTCTCCACCCAATCCTTCTATATCTGAGTACCGAGACTGACCAGATCATCAACTGTCTTCACTGTTCCCCTTAACAACGAAGCCAATTGAGGGTTGCAGTTTCTTAAAGTCGCTTGAACGATCTCAGTTTCAGACATTTCAGGATTATTCTTCAGGCACAGCGCTCTGTAATTGAAAACAAAGTCTCTAATGTTCTCATTAATCCCTTGACGATAGTTTGCTCATTTTTGGGCAGCAACTTCTTTATGATCTTCATTTAAAAAAGAGAAAAGAAACTTTTCTTTGAAAGAAGACCAGTCTCATATATTTTGTTTCTCCGCTTTCCACCAGCTCTTACGGTACCTTTCAGACTCACAGATAATGATGCTAACAGCTCTTCAGGATACAGAGGTCTCAGCTCATTATATTCTTAAAATCGATCAATAAAATCAATTGGGTCTTCTGCATCAAGATTACTGAAGGTAGGCAGTTCAAGTTTAACTGGAGGATTAGGAGATGAGGAAAGATACGTTACTTGCTTTGAGCCGTGTTGTGTAACTGGGTCAATCTTGGATGGGTATTGAGACATCTTATGAGTAGTAGAAGTACTGGTGTGCATGGGATTAGACATAAGAGGTTTGAAGGTTTTAAATTGTTGCTCTAATTGTCGGTCTCGTCGGTTTAAGCAATCCACAATACTTTGGCCCATATCGTCGATTTTGGAAAGGAACAGCTGCTTAACACGATCCAACTCTCTTTGCAAACTATAGTTCATTTTGTCTTCACATGCTTGTAACTCTGCATTCATAGTTTCGATGGTAACCAGTCCACTGATACGATGCTCGAGATCAGCAAGATGCTCCTCAATGCTACACATGCGCTGGGCAGCCTCTCCATTTTCAAATTGCAGTCTGTCTTCATGAAACTCAGGTGGTGGAGGAGGTAATGGCACGTCAATGGGTTTAGAAATAAGGTCACCTATCTGATCAGTGGACACATCTCTAAATTCTCTCTCTTCTTCAGAGTCTAAATATAACTCACTTAATGTATCAATGAGATTAGCTACAGGGACTCTGTGCTGAACAAAAGGTTCATCTGAGAAATCAGTGACAGCTGCGCTCTCTGCCATTGCAGCAGATGATTCTTTGTTTGTGAAGATTAATCAGTAGTCAAAAATTTTTTTTTTTATAAAAGGGACTCCACAAAGTTCAATTCAGGTCCCTGTTCGGGAACCATTCTTTAACACCTCCTTTCTTTTAAAGATGTGACATGTACTGATTAAAAATAACTCTTCACAAAACAAATGATCATTTGCTTAAATTTTATTTTCTTCACCAGTGCTTAATAAATGTGTCAAAAAGACAATAGAAATAAAGTCAGAGATCTTGGAGGTCTTTGTCTCTTCAATAAAGAGTCAATGAGATGAAGAAAACTTATCTCTTGGCATGTCCTGTCTTTGATAAGGTGTGTGATGATGAAGTGATGATGAAGATGAAATGAGTCACAATATATATATATATATATATATATATAGGCTACATATACAGAAACATGTTAAAATATGTTCTCTGCACGCGCTGTGAGTTTGAGTTAGGCTTCATGGTTTCATTTCATAACGTCATAACGAATGGAAACTATAGGCTATATGAATATAGGCTATTGTTATTATTCTATGCAGCCCTACACGTATATGCCTACAAGGCACGCAATTTTAACCAGAAAAATCTAAAATGTATTCCCAAAATCGTGCAGCCCTATAGTTTCTCTTGATATCAGTATGTTCAGTTTTTTTTTTATATTTTTTTTTTTTATACAGATGCCACTAAAGAGTCCTGCTGACTTCAACATTCACATGAGTCTCTGTACATGATCATGGTAAAATGAAAAATCAAACACCTTGGAAATGACAAGCATTTACTATGTTTCAGGAATGGCACAAAGTTATGTGACTGTTCAAGTCTGTCTTCAGATCAGTGTGTTCAATAATGTCCTTTTTTGTCCTTTGTTGTGTATCTTTTGATTATGTTGTGTTGTAAATAAATCCAAACAATCAAAAAGCCATTCTTTTTTAAATCTCTACTCATTCTTTGTTTAAAGCTCTCTCACAGCCCCACTTGATAGGGCCAGTATGGGAGGGTCTTTGTCTTTCTCAGGTGTGAAAAACATCAATATTCATGATGATTCACGCCTCCTCGCATACAGCTTTCTTGCACAAAACATGTCTAACAAATTTTAAATTAATATATTGTTTTATCTGAATGAGTACGCAGGATGATTTTCATATAGTTTTGAAGCAAATATTCTAGGCTATGTGATACAATTTTCAATTGTCTTGTGAACAAATAATCAGTATGGGTTTCATGACCTTATTTCAGTGACATTTTTTTTTTTTTTTATTCACAAACTACATATAAACGTCATTATCTCAAAACTACAAACTTTTACATACATGCTGCTTACATACTTTTGTAGCAGAGTTTGTGCTGAATACAGTGTAATCAGACTTTAGCCATGACATGTTACAAGTAACAGAAATAAGCACAAATGTTAGAGCATGTAAGAACACCTCCAGGGCCCAGAAAACACCTCAAACCCCAGAGGGTTAACCCTCGTTTTTGGGGTCCTTGAGATGTTTTGACATGCCCTGACATTTGTGCTTATACAAAGGACAAAAAAAGCACATTATTGAACACAGTGATCTAAAGACAGAGACTTGAACAGTCACACACCTTTGTGCCATTACTGAAACATAGTACATACCTGTCATTTCCAAGGTGTTTGATTTTTCATTTTACCATGTTCATGTACAGAGACTCATGTGAATGTTGAAGTCAGCAAGACTCATCCAGTGGCATCTGGTCCCTGTAAAAAAATAAAAAAATAAAATAAACACCTGTGAACATGCTGATATCAAGATAAACTATAGGGCTGCACGATTTTGGGAATACATTTTAGATTTTTCTGGTTAAAATTGCAATTTAAAATATACAAAATACATAGCAATATATGTATATATATATATATATATATATATATATATATATATATATATATATATATATATATATAATGAACACCAAGTTTGTTGTGCCTTGTAGGCATATGTGTGTAGGGCTGCATAAAATAATAACAATAGCCTAGATAGCAGGCAGCCTATAAATCATTAAAAAGGAACACTTCAGTAACACTACACTAGAGAAAAATATATGGATTATCATGTTACTTCAAATGTTTCCATTCGTTATGACGTTATGAAATGAGTTTGGAGTAAAAACATGACGCCTAATGTTTGGCGCGTTTTGCTTTTCAAACGCACAGAGCGACTCAAACTCACAACGTGTGCAGAGAATATTCACTGAAGCGATCAAGGCGCCCCATATGAAAAAAACCTGCATGGTTCATATACAGCAACCATATATCTTCCTTGCATAAATCGACCAGAATTACCTTCTGTGTTTCATGTAAGGCCCATACATGTCTTATACAAAATCAGACCGATTATGGCCACTTTCATACTAAATAGCACACATACAACTT
The DNA here is from genome assembly GCF_963993115.1 of Abramis brama. Lineage (NCBI taxonomy): Eukaryota > Metazoa > Chordata > Actinopteri > Cypriniformes > Leuciscidae > Abramis > Abramis brama. The sequence continues at coordinate 49,762,800 of NC_139965.1, read as the reverse complement.
GTATGGGATTTTTGCGTTATATATGACTACTGTTAAAAGACTTATATGAGTTTTACATGACAAAAGTATGCAAATGTGTATGGTATAAGTAGAAATATATAAAACTCATATAAAATTCATATATAAATCATTTAAAGTTCTTATATTGAATCATATGCTAGTCAAATTAAAGTCATATAAAATTTATACACATTTTGTGTCATTTGTTTATGTGTTTCATACAGATTTCATGTTTTGATGACCAACATCTGATTCACTTATATGCAGTTGGCAAAATTTTTAAATTGTACAGTGCAGAAGCCGGTTTGAGGATTACAGTCAGAGTATCACTGACCTTTATGAAGTTAATTTTCCTAAAGGATTTGAAAGAGCAGTTGAAAAGCAATGACATTGTAACTTTGTGGATTTACATTAATTGTGAACTGTCTGGGCCTGTTGTTTGTGAACAAAACAAATCATAACATATTATTGCAAATGAACAAAGTTGAGTCAAACATGTTTCTAGAACAGTGATTAAAATGTTGAAAATTAGCTGGAATATGTTTTTGTTATGTGACATGAACTCTGGTGGTGATGCACTAAAAACTTTTAATATGATTTACTAATTTTTTTGGTGAAACATTTTTACACTTAGAATACTGATTAGCCTAGATTAAGCAGTGAAATCCATTACATACACTGTATTAACAGAGTAAATATAAGTAAAACAAATTAAATAGATCCGAGTATAACAAGTATTTATGAGTACTATTAACTGTGTTTATATGCCAGTAATATTAACTTTTTTATTTCCTCTAAACCTTTGTAAAAATATTCCATACAACCACCGGTATAACTACATGACATTGGCCTTTATTGTCGATGAGTAGCCTACAGCAATACAGCATTTTTTATACTATTTTTAACACATATACAATATTGCCTACATTTAAACTCATGTAACAAACATTTTCGAAGTAAAAATTAAACATTTAGGCCTAAACATTCAAGCAATTCAAGTGTAATCAACCGGTCTGTTATCCAATATCCACCGGATCAGTGTTGGTTGCCGTGCCGGAGACGGACTCGCCTCTGCGGGGGAACCTCTAACTTTACACCGCCGTCCTGCGTCACTCAAAGCCGAAATATGCTGCGACGCGACTGACACCATAACCTGCCAATAAACAAACAGTGCACAGTTCTGAGGACATTTTATCATCCAAATTAGTTATATTCATTATCTTTAGGAATATAGTCGTGTGTTTTTTATGCAAGTCGTTACAATCACGGGAAAAGGCATGCGCGAGTCGACACTCGTTTAACTCGTGAGTAACATTGCGTCTCTGTATGTTCTTCCGCATTAAATAAAATGATTTAAAGCACATTAATGATTATACAGATAAATAAAAACATACACACACCTGAATTTCACAGAGGAGTTGCACCAGTTCAGCGACGCTGAGAAGAGAAGAGGAGAACTCTCTGAAGACTGGAGAGAGCTCAAACAGCGCGCGCACACTCAACCGCTGAGTGTCGTCAGAGGGTGGGGGAGGGGTGCATTGTTTTAATTGATTTAATTTTATGCGTGTTAAAAATTAATAATATTGATTTTAAGTAATAGGCTATTTGTGGTTCTTGAAACAGATCAGTTTAATTATCCATTCCCAAATAATGTGATGGAAATTTCACAAATATATTAGAGCTAATATAGGCCTATTTGTGAAATTTCCATCATTTCTTAGCTCTAAGCGTATTTTAAATAAATAATTGCTTAGTCAAATACTAAATTATTTTAGTGAAAAACTTCAAACTGTAAATTTCAGACAAAATTAATTGTTGGAGTTTTAGTCAATTATTTCGGTATGTTCAACTCAAACTATCAAGTAAATGATATTCGGAGATTTTATTAAGTTAATAAAGTTAATTATTACTGTGATATTTACTAAGCCACTGCATTATTTTTTAGAGTGATACGCATAAGAATCACTTCGACATTTAGGAAAGTTTTATGTTTGTAGGTTAAGAATAGAACTGTTGTATACCATAGTTGTTCTGTGATAAAGTTTAGAGAAATTGTCACAAATGAAAATAAAATCTGGTGATGCAGGATTTAAAATGAAAACTATTGATATGTGAAATATGCAAATGTATCTTTTAAAATATACTCTAATAAATAATTTTGTAATTAAAATGTGTGCTTGTGTAGTTTAAATGTGTTTCATCTAAGGCTGATTATACAGTATGATTGACTACAGGCATAGGGCTCGACTTAGGACAAGATAAGAGCAAGCATGAGTGAAGTACAGCCTTATACTCATTGGTAAAGTGCACTGTGTTTTATACACATCCATGCTGGACATTCATATTAAATTAGCATTATTTTCCTATGTTTTTACATCATGAAAATGTATATGGCTTTAGTTGTATGTAGGACATATATGACATAATATGATTAAAAATACATTAATATTATGCAATTTATATATGTGGTTTTTGCAGCATATATGTCCCTTACAATATTCTGTTGGAACATATAAGAATCACAGATGTTTTTGGCAAACCTTTTCCATATGGGGCTCCAAACTATGAAACATTATTGTTACCACATTATAAATATATACGTTTGAGCAGATATCCACAAACACAGTATTTAACAGTAAACACGGTCTAAACATTATACTATTCACCATATTAGAATAAACACTCATACTAGCCTACTTTTATATCATACTGTGTTTTATTATCGAACATAAAAACATCCTCGTGTTGTACATGTATATACTGTACATTTAGCATTAGGCTTCATGTTTTTACTCCAATCTCATTTCATAACGTACATTTTAGTCTGGCACCAGTTTAACTAGTAGCTACAATATAAAGTTTATTCAACAATAACATGCTTACTATAATGAGTGTCTTACTTTAAAAATCTTTCTCATAATCAAATTGTGTTCTTCTAATTCTTCTGAGGTAAATCCAAGGTAACCAGCACAGCACAAACACAGTCTTCCAAACTCAATGAAAAGCAGAGAACTGAAGTCTCTGATTCTTTGTTTTTGAGGTAATGAGGGCGTTTACAGGTCTGCGTTCCTTCATGTGGACGATTAGCCTGTCAATTGCTTGTGCGCGCGTGGGTGTGGTCACATTAGAGCTAATGAGCTTGGACTGGAGAAACTGTACATGTCATTGCTTTCATACGGATTACTTAGAGAATATTTGTTTTTGATATGATTTACATCATTTAAAAATGGAGACTTCAAGTTTTGTAAAGACATGTTTCATGTCACAGTGACAAGCATTCGTTGAGTTACAGATCATTTTCTGTCGCGTTTCAGAATGAACTTCACATTGAGAGAGAAGGCAGAACGCGCATCATGTTTATTTTCTTTATTTTATGTAAGTTGCTTTTAGAGAGAGCAAATTTCCCTTGGGCCCACAGGAAGATCTGGTGAGCCAGTTTGCATAAGTGACGTGACCTCAGACCTCTCTGATGGTTGATGTAAGAGACCAACGATGTGTTGTCAAGAAAGTAGATGGTCCTGTCACAGACCTTGCGCTGAGCGACCACTCATGATCGCCCCCCCAACCTGTGAAGGAAGCATCTGTCTTTAGCATTACGCAATGACAAGAAGCCCCCAACACTGGACCTTGGGCAAGGAATCCACATGACTAAGGCACGTAGGCATCACCGTGTGACCTTGATCATGCGAAATGGATTTCTTCTCGGAGAAAATCCTTTGGTTCTGAGCCACCACTGCAAAGGTCTCATGTACAGGAGGGCCAAAAGTTATTACGTTGGACGCAGCTGCCATGAGACCCAACAGTCTCTGAAACTGTTTCACAGGAACCCGATATTGGTACACTTCGCCCCCGAAAGCAAACCTTAGGAACTTCCTGTGATGATGATGGATGGCTACATGGAAGCACGCGTCCTTCAAATCTATCGTGACAAACCAGTCCTCGGACTGAATCTGTGACACGATTTGTTTGAGTGTAAGCCTCCATCCTTCTTTGGAACAATGAAGTAACGGCTGTAAACCCCTGATTCCCTGCTGGGAGGAGGAACCCTTTCTATAGCCTCTTTTCGCAGAAGAGTCTGTACTTCTTGCTCCATAACCAGAGCCTGCTCGGGGTCCACCACCGTAGGGAGGACCCCTAGAAATCTAGGCAGACGAGAACCGAACTGAATTCTGTAGCCCTCTTCTATTGTGAGCAGGATCCAACGAGATATATTTGGCAGTAGTTTCCACACTGCCAGAAAATCTGCTAAGGGGACCAGTCTCTCGAGACTGGCCTCTGGTATTGGTCGAACAGCCTCAGAGGATCGTTGCGGATTGCAGACACATCAACGCCCTGAAGCGGCGAACCGGCAGGGAACAACCAAACTGACTGTTCTACGACCCTCCTCGGAGGATTGTTGGGGAATGCTGACAACTCGGTGCCCTGAAGCGGCGAACCAGCAGGGAACAACCGAACTGCAGCACTGTGTCCCTCCTCGGAGGGTCACCCCCTAGAGGGCGCCGAAGAGAAACGGGCACAGTGTAATGAGGTGGAATCTGTTTCTCCCCGGAGGGGACTGCCCTCAGAAGTCTGACGTCCTTGACGTCAGGACTTCTTCTTAGTCTAAGCCTTCTTCGAGATAATGACTGTCTTTATATCGGTCTTATCCCAAGATGACAATGGCTGAGACTACTAAAGGAACCAGCCTCTTGAGACTGGTCTCTAGTATAGCTTGAGAAGACAATCCAGTGTCCTGAAACGGATGACCGCCAGGAAACAACCAAACTGACCCCTCTTAAACCCTCCTTCTGCGAGTCAGAGACTGAGACTAGAACTCGCTGGAGACCGCTGTGCCCCAAAGCACACAAGGTTGTGGGGTTGGCAAAATGGCCCCTGAGGGCACCGAAGGGAGATGGGCACCGTATAATGAGGTGTTCTCCATTTCCTCCCGGGAATTCACCATTTATTTCCTCAGAATTAAATGACTCCTCAAAGATCATATGAGTACATATTTAATTTTCTCAAAACTTAAATGCAGCCAACTATCAACCAGAGAAGTAAACACGGTCTGGATGAAAAAGCTGAATAGTATATTAATACAGACATCTAACTCATCAAAGATGAGATGAGTTCATGTTTAATTTTCTCAAAAATTAAATGCAGCCAAATATCAGCCGGTCTGGATGAAAGGCTGAATATAGTGTATATATAGACATCAAATCGGAAGAATTTAATCCGATTTAACATTTACATTTAACATTTAACATTTACATTAACATTTAATTTCATCAAAATTAATTGCAGCCAGAAAAAAGCAGACAAGAATACATGGTCTGAATGATAGGCTGAATATTCATATTATAATCTCAAACACAAAAATAACCATATACTAAATAATAGTATGCAAATACATGTGATTAGTTTGCACACAATCATAAGAGAAGAGAGAAAGGGAAATTCCTGTATGCTCAGTTCCCTGCGCATATTGCGGACTCATTATCTACACTTTGCCTCGGCAAACGCAAGATCTGAGCTACTAGATTCTTATTGCAGAGATGCAGATGTCACAGGTCGGGGTGGGCTCTTAATGACCGGCCGTCACCCCTGACTTACACACCACCGTGAGGAGCTACACCGCAGGACACAGCAGACAGGACAACCAAAGGTAAGTACAAAAGTCTCTTTATTTAATTAAAACATCTCTTTAAAAGAATTACTGTAGTAGCTTCGACGTTCGCCTCAACAGGATTCGAATGGAGGAAGAGGCGGATATACTTCACAGCTTTAGTGTGTTCTTCACTAGACTCAGACAGCGAGAAGGGTATGTATACTTCGCAGCTTTAGCAGGCTCTTCACTGGGCTCAGACGGAGAGAAGGGTACGTATACTTCACAGCTTTAGCGGGCTCTTCACTGGGCTCAGACGGAGAGAAGGGTACGTATACTTCACAGCTTTAGCGGGCTCTTCACTGGACTCAGACGGAGAGAATGGAGGTGAGTATACTTCACAGCTTTAGCGGGCTCTTCACTGGACTCAGACGGAGAGATGGAGGTGAGTATACTTCACAGCTTTTAGCGGGCTCTGCAGGCTTTTGCAGACTCTTCACAGGACTCAGACAGAGAGAAGGGTACGTATACTTCACAGCTTTAGCGGGCTCTTCACTGGACTCAGGCAGAGAGAATGGAGGTGAGTATACTTCACAGCTTTAGCGGGCTCTGCACTGGACTCAGACAGAGACGAAAGTACGTATAACTCACAGCTTTTGCAGACTCTTCACGGGACTCAGACGGAGAGAATGGAGGTGAGTATACTTCACAGCTTTAGCGGGCTCTGCTCTGGACTCAGACAGAAAGGAAAGTACGTATAACTCACAGCTTTTGCAGACTCTTCACGGGACTCAGACAGAGAGAGAGAAGATAAGTGTTCCACAGCTTAACTGTTTCTTCACAGGGCTCAGACGGAGAGAGAGAAGGTAAGGATTCCAAAAGCTTAACGGTTCTCTTCACATGGCTCGGACGGAGAGGGAGAAGGTAAGGATTCCACAGCTTAACGGTTCTCTTCACAGGGCTCGGACGGAGAGGGAGAAGGTAAGTATTCCCCAGCTTAACTGTTTCTCACGGGGCTCAGGCAGAGAGAGAGGAGATAAGGATTCCACAGCTTAACTGGTTCTCTTCACGGGGCTCAGACAGAGAGAGAGAAGATAAGTGTTCCACCACTTAACTGTTTCTTCACAGGGCTCAGACGGAGAGAGAGGAGGTAAGGATTCCACAGCTTAACTGGTTTTCTTCACGGGGCTCAGGCGGAGAGAGCAGGTAGGTATTCCACAGCTTAACTAGTTCTGATTACAACAGAGAGAATGGCACGTCGGCTTAACTGGAACCACCAATGCTTTAGCGATGCACTCCCACACTCGTGTTTCACTGCAACCCACACAAATAATCACACGTGAATATATCAATGTACAGCACTGCAAAGTCTCTCCACTCACAGAATAGGGCGTTGGCATGGGGTCCCGTCCACCACTCGCCGATGGAGTCTCATTGGTAACAGCAGTGAAGCGTGGGGTATCCAATAAACTATAAACTCCTCCCAAAAGACAATTTCAAATGACATGAAGTTCCATCCAGTTCCAAGAGACATCAATTATGTCACAATCCAGTTATCTCTCATCCTTGTCGATTCTCCTCTCCAACCCTTCAGTTATGCCTCAGCACGTTAGACTAGCCCTTTGCCCGGCTTCCGGTCTCCTACCACGTCTGGAACACAAGACTGGCTGCTCAAACACCGCTCAACTCGACTCCACTCCGCTGAACTGCTGAACTCGTTTTGGTTTGAATGTAATACCTTTTTATGTTACCCCCAATCAATGCGCGCCCCAATCGCTGTTCCGCTTACTCTCCTCCCGCACCTGTTCTCAATCTTTCATAATAATCTCCATCATTGCCCGGTGTACCCGGAACCGGAGTCTTTGCGGGTCCCACACCGGAAGAGCTCCACATAGGAAACTCCGGCCGGAATCAAAGGTTCCGCCTCCTTCATAATCGTCACCTGTGACACAGACTCAAAATCTACGTGCTGCCTCGGCAAACCCGAGATCTGAGCCACTAGATTCTTATTGCAGAGATGCAGACCCATAATCTACGCGCTGCCTCGGCAAACGCGAAATCTGAGCCACTAGATTCTTATTGCAAACCCGTAATCTACGCGCTGCCTCGACAAACGCGAGATTCGAGCCACTAGACTCATGCAGCCCCGTAATCTATGCGCTTGCCTCGGCACACGCTAGATCCGAGATCGATTCACAGAATCTTTATTGCAGACCCGTAATCTATGCGCTGCCTAGGCAAACGCGATATCTGAACCAAAGAATATTTATTGACTTTGTTCCCTCGAGAAGAAAGCCAACAGGAGCAGAGCTAAAACTCTCGATAGTGCATATGTTACACGTTGGGAATTATGAATGAACACTGTCAGCCCCCTTTTACTAGAGCTGACCATGCATGCTCCACTCCCAAACAAACAACACATAAATCGCGTGTGTCCCCACTGGTAATGAAGCGAGGGCAGGGAAGAACACAAAAAAGCCACTTGCGATCCAAAAAAGCTGTTTGCTCGCCATTGTACTCCTGTCTAGATATATACTGTAGCCTATATATTATGCTTGTGTACAAACAACAATAAATAGACAGAGACAGTTTAACACAGAGCACTTGCTGAAGACACAGAAGCTAGTGACTGTTTGTTCCAGGTATGCTTTATAGTTTCCTGGTCGATAACGTGACATGACGTGCCGTCACACCATTGGACTGATTTCATACGTGCTCCATGCAATCACACAGAGGCATTCCCACAGTGTCTCTATGCAGCTCGAGTTCCCTTGAAAGGGAACTGCTTTTTTGAGACGTTTAACAGATGTTTTGACACAGCAGATACTTTCCAGATTAACAGATCTTTAGCAGACATCTTAGAGATGTACCTGTGCTATCTGACACAACATTTGGATATTTTCATGTCAAGGAAAAAAATTGGGATTAAATGGGTTTGTCCATATTTGACCCAAACATGGGTTAAAACAACCCAGCAATTTTTAGAGTGTAAAGAGCTAAATTATCTTTCTCAGCAAGGAGTTGGTAACATCACTGTTTTTGAAGCAGTTAAACTCACATCTTAACTGTAAAGAAATGTGGCACAGACTGAGGCAATTCATACATGCACAATCTCTCTCTCTCTCTCTCTCCCTCTCTGTCTCTCTCGATCAGGCCTGTAAATGAACACAGACTTGATTTACAGGTATTAATTTTTTCTATGAATAGAATATTGAACTGGAGATCGTTAAACTGCAAGCTTACCAGTGTTTTCAGAAAGCCAGAGCTTTTATTCACAGTGGAAACAGAGCGCGGGCACATGGTTGACACAGTACAAGGAAAATCAGAGATGGAAAGAGTACTGAAAATTTGTACTCAAGTACAAGTACCGTTACATTGCTGAAATAATACTCAATTACAAGTAAAAGTACTGGTGTCAAAAAAGTACTTAAGTAAAAGTACAAATTACTCTTCTCAAAAACTACTCTAGAGTACTAGTTACTAGTTACTTTTTAGCTGGCGATAGTTCATGTATTACCAATAAATATTCAACCAAATCATAGATTTATGTAGAAAATAGCTACTTTTAACACGTTTTTACCTTATTGTCGAAGGACATTAATTAGTGGTCATGATACTGGAATTTCTAACTTCAATATGACACCGTGAAATATGTCGGTATTCAGTAGGCCTATAATTTGTAATACCATCGGGAAAACTACCACATACTAAATATTTTAATATCTACATTTTTGTCCATCCATTTGTCAAGGCAATCATTATTTTCAAGCATCGAAAAACACAACACTCATTGTAACAGTAATCTATTTGAATGGAAAAGTTTAATTCAAGTCTTCTGAAGAGACACGTCCACTTTATACTGTGAGATTTTAATTTAGGCTTTTGTTTACATATTTAAACATTGATCAATAACCATTACAATAATCTAACTTAAATATTTACTCACTCAGTGTATTTGTCTTTACAATAGGGTAACATCGTTTACTGTTGCAATAGCTCACACACAGCACAAGGAAGCTTGATTTCAAACTGAATTTAATTTGCAAAAAAGACTAGATTTTTCATAACTTTTGACAACGTTTAATTCAAGAGCATGGAGAGATTGGAGCTGGACGTCATTTGAGTCTGCAGTGAGAACCACTTGGAGAGATTCGCGATTGCACATGATATGACACAGTCCGAGAGCGCACACTCAATATCCGAGTCCAGTAGTTCATTCGTACATTTGAGAGCTCGCGTCCAGTTTTCTGCGATTACATGAATGTGCCCTCGCGTTATAATATTGCACTCGTGACATTTGCCATTAAAATATGCCATAGAAACTTGCAGGTATAAATAAAATTATGCGTAATAGGCCTACCTGCAATCCCGCGCTGAGAGGAGGCGGGTGTGTCAAACTCGCTGTCGTTGAGATGAGAGAATGAGAACGCGCAGCTGGTATCGTATCGGTGTATTGGCCAAAATGAGTATTGACAGATATTTCAGTATTGATATGTATCAAAATATAGATATTTTGACAATACTACTATGTAGACTGTTGTTTCTCCAAACTTTCAGTCCAGCCATTCACTCTGAGCTCCTCGCCTCCTTCACTTATGATCAGCTCTTCAAAACCTGCTGCGACTGCGGCGGCTTTAATTCAGTCCAAATATCAGGGGTTTTATTGATCCGTTTACGATCAAATATTTTTATTGGCTACCGAAATGCCGGTCAAAGATTTGAATATCAATTCAAATTGTACTCAGTAACGAAATGTGATTTTACAAGTAGCGAAGTAGATTACTTAGTTTAATATGTACTTCAGTACAAGTAAAATTACAGATTTAAAAATATACTCAAAAAAGTACAAGTACCCAAAAAAACGACTTAATTACAGTAACGTGAGTAGTTGTAATTCGTTACTTCCACCTCTGAGGAAAATAAGTAAATACTTACAGTAGCAGATATTTCCGTATTGCGCACGTGTGAAGCTCTGATTGGGGATTACGTCTCTTAGGCAAGCCCAGTTATGTTCCTCTGTGGACCAAATTAAACCTTGTTCTAGCTTATGTATTATACTCTATTCATTAATTTTAGCATATAATCATTCCGTTTTAAACACTGTTCTTGTATTCAAATTAACTGTGGTCCACTGCTGCGCACGTGCTGCGGAATCTATACAGATGCAGCTCTAACGCTACTTGTATCGACAAGTATGTGACCATACATCGCATCATAATATTGCGCATGCACCAGTAGTGGCTCACAACTGTCATGACTGGCAACAGAACCCGCTGTCAGAGATGCACGGATCAGTTCTAACGTTAGCCAAATTCGCTGTTTATATAAATCATCCACCCACACCCACTCGAACCTAAGATTTTTTCTGATTTAGATATCCGCTCCCGATTGTCACATTACAATTATTCTAATTATCAGTGGTAAGCGTGATGATATGGTGATGATAGGCTGCTTCTAAAATTTAATTTAAAAGCAGCCTACTTCAGTGTAATATGTTCCTTCTTTGGCAAAATTGCATTTCCTTTTATAGCCTAAACACAGGCTTTATCCCTTCAAACTGAAATTGTCGCTGTTTCTGTCACTGCATCTTCTCAAACACAAACAAAATAAATTAAATATTTTCATCTCAAGCAAAGGCTGTATATAGTCTTTATGAGTTTATTGTCATATTAACAGCCGTTACATATCACATACCCATCACTTGATTCGCCCTGATTAACTATTTCAGTAAAATTCTCCTACACTGCACTTTTCTTGCTTTTTTGTTTTTGGCCTTAGTAGAGTATTAAGAGAGAGAAAGAAAGAGAGAGAGAGAGCATGTGATTACCTGCGTCTGGTAGCTTTCATTCTCTAGGTGAAGTCATAAATTCATAGAAATAATAAATCAATTTGCCATGTCCATGTGCGCTGATGAAAGCAGTATCTTTGTCATAGCATCCTTTCACATGACAGGTGTCGATGTAAGCCAATACATTGATCTCTATGAAGTGAAGTGTGATAGGTCTTGCTGTGGATATTCCTTAAGGTTTTTTTTTTTTTTTTTTTTAAGTATCAGCTGTATGCAGAGTGACCCACATATGGGTTTTGACCACTGAAAATGTGCACAGTTTACCAGTTTACTCATTGAGCTGCATTAACATGTCCATATCTCTGGGATTGAACCATATATATGGCCTTTAAAATGAAGATACCAAAAGAAAAGTTTGTTAAGAACCAGAATCTAAAAGTATATTAAGATATCTTTAATACTTCTTGAGTTACAGGCATGCAAACTTGAGGCAAAAAAAAAACAAAAACAAAAAAAACACAAGACGTGCTTTTTGCCATTTTTGAACTGTTACTGTTGGCATATAATTAAACAAAGATTGCTAAAGTCAACATATTTTACTAATATATCTTCCAATCTCTGTGTAAAAAATAAAATAATGATCCTGCCATCTTTCTAAAGTCATTTTTACACCCTTCTAATTTGGCTCCAAATCTCAGGGGAAAATTGTCATTCTCTGACCCCCCTCTGCAAAATAATGCAATACTGTTGTAATACTGATATACATCTGTCACATTTAATATTTTGACTTTTATCACTATTTATGTTTGTATTTCTACAGATTTTTTTTTTTAACAAAATCAAAAATTTGAGTCGGGGACCCCTGGTTGAGTTGACACGGAATTACCCTGTTTGAATGATTCTTGTATGAATCAGTGCTTTTGAATGGTTTATGCTGAATATTATTTATTAAACATTAAATTGTTTTATTAATGAACAATAACAGCCATTATACAAGCATAAGAAGTTTGTTATAGACAAGTAAACAATTCAGTCAAAAGTAGGCTATAAAGGCAGTACTCTAGTACAGCATTAACCCTTTAATGCATAAATGTTTCACCAATCATTATTACATATTTGATTGTGTTCAGTACTTGCTTTGCAGTAAATCGCTGAGCCATTTCAAGTTTTGCTGATGATACTTCGCCTGCGGAACTATATGAAACGTCACTTTATCATTGTGTATCAGACATTGCTGCCTTGTGGAATAAAGGTGAATTACACTTATTCAGTCATCAAAGATTCAATTGTTGTGCAGAAGAAATATACTTACAACACTGTTGCACACCTCGGTCATTAGCGACCCTTTATTTTTTACAAAAAAATGAATGGGAAAACAGGCATTCTTTTATAATTGTATATAGTTATATTGTTTATAATACTAAGAAGGCTGATGTCATGAATGAAGAGGAGGGTAGTGAATGAGGTATGCGTTTAAGGGTTAAAATTAGTTATAAAAACATAACTTTGACCTCAGTCAAAATGATTTGCCCAGGAACAATTAATAGATTCATAAGATCAAAGGTTGTCCATAAAATATAACTAAAACTAATTATATACCTTGTTTAACCACTACAGAGGCATCAATGTTAGCGACAAATGTCAGAAGGACTTGCCAAGGTAAGGCTGTTATGGGCAGGGTACATGAGCACTGACTAGATTGCCAGAACCTCACAATCTGACAACGTCGGAGCAAATTTTCAAATGTCTTCAAATAACAAGAGGAGTGATACAAACGGTGAAGAGTCACCATGCTGATACTGGTGCAATATGGCACTCCTGGAAAGCCTCTCAGCCAATCAGATTTGAGGACCAGTACTAACTACTAAATATATAATATAATATAATATAATATAATATAATATAATATAATATAAGTTATCCTCTCTCCACACGCACACACACACACACACACACACACACACACACACACACACACACACACACACAGCTATCTAAATGATAGGGATAAAGTCCTAGACTTTTATTGTTTTTATTTACAACTAGTTATAAACACTATTACCTAACCCCTTTTTTTTTTTTTACAAATGAAGACGTCCCCAAAAGGAGGTTTTGAGAGATTTTGTCAGGTTTAGCTCAATTTGTCCCCAACATATCAGTGAGTGTTTCTGTGTGTGGTTTGTTGTAGCTAGGGGGCAGTGTTGTCCTGTATCTCCTCATCTCTCTCACTTCTGTCTGCTCTGTCTCTCGTTTAGCCCCATGCCATATTCAAATGCAACTTGATTAGATTTTTGCCCTTCCACTAAAGAGGGATAACAGCATGAGAGAGAGAGAGAAATAGGGATAACAGCATGAGAGAGAGAGAGAGAGAGAGAGAGAGAGAGAGAGGAGGGAGGAGGGAGGGGGTGATAAAGGGAAGAAGAAAAGAACAGGACAAAGATGAAAATGAAAAGTGGAAATATCAGGAGGAAGGAATGAAAGAGCAAATAGACAACTGAATGTGGAAAAGAAAATAATTTTAGAGAGAAAGAGAATGAGAGGATGTTGTTTAGGAGTTATATTTATTATTTGATGTTATATTATAAGTATATTATAATTCTTATGAAAATAATAAAATGCAAAAAGGTTTTCAGGCTTTGATTTTGGGGAAAGAAAATATCATTAGCTCAGTAAAAATGCAATAGAAGACAAAGAAACTAAGGAACATAATTATGGAACTTGGTCTATTATGATTGTGTGTATATGCGTGTGCATGTATTTGTGTGTGTCCTGGTGAACCCTGTGTTACGGATAGTATGCTTCATATGCATCCCAGAATAGTAATACAATATTTGGTTTCACTTTATTTTGATGGTCCCTTTAACACGTTCTGTTGACTATAAGTAACGTTGCACCTACATGTCTACTAACTCGCCTTAGGGTGTTAGTTAAGTATTAATAGACTGGTAGGGTTAGGGTTAGATTAAGTTGACATGTAGTTGCAAAATGACTTATAGTCAGTAGAGTGTCTGTTGGAGGACCATCACAAAAAAAGTGTTTGCCAATATTAAGCAGACAGTCTACTTATACTCCAATGAAAGTTAGTTGACATATAGTTGCAAAGTTACTTACAGTCAACAGCACGTTCAAAAGGGACCATCAAAATAAAGTGTTACCTTTTTTTTTTTATGTAAAAATGCAGTGTTTTCTGTGATGATTGTGTTTAGGGGTAGATATTATAGGGGATAGAATATGTACAGCAAACAAATCATTGTGTTTATGGAATGTCTCCATAAAACATGGAAACCAAACGTGTGTGCGTGTCAGTGCAGGCAGAATTATAGTGTAGTGGTGTCTGGTTCATGAACGTCTTTTCAATCAATCAACAATCCAGTTCACAAAAATCGGTCTGAACATTTCGTTCATGAACCAGACTGCATTTATTTGCAGTAATATTTTGCATATATTTCTAGTAAAAACAATAGTCTAAATGTACTAATACATTATTACAAGTTGTTAATATATTATTAATCTGTTAATATTATTTAATGGATTTTGAACTAACATGAACTAACAATGAATTTGCAATTGTACTTTCATTAACTAAAGTTAACAGATTAATAAACACTGTAACAAATGTATTGCTCATTGTTAGTGATGTTAGTTAATGCGTTAAAATTACCTAATGGGCCGTATTCTAAAGTGTTACCATATCTTACCTTAATAGGCAATTAGCAGAAATTATAACAAATAAATAATCAAGAACACATTTAAATGACTAATTTAATTTGTCAATCAACTTGTTATTGACCTTTGAAATGTTAAAATTTGTATTGGTAACAATAAGGTTTCATTAGTTAACATGAGTTAACAACGAACAATACTTTTACAGCATGTATTAATCTTAGATAATGTTAATCTCACCATTTACCAATACATTTTTAAGATCAAAAGTTGTATCTGTTGAAATTAGTTTGAACTAACATGATCATGATTTTTTTTTATTAACTAACATTATCAAATGTTAATAAACGCTGTAAAAAATGTATTGTTCATTGTTATTTCATAATAATTAATGCATTAACTATTGTTAACAAAATGAGACCTTCTTGTAAAGTGTTACCTTTTTGTTTCTAATAGTAATTCGTTATGAACGGTTGACATTAGTTCTCAGCAAATGCTATACTATTATTCCTAACCTCATTAATATTCATAAGATGAATTTTGTTGTCAAAACCAGTCAGACGCCCACACACAACTTGTTCATTCTGATGGTGTATCTTCTCAGTTTTGTCTATTACTATATCTGTCTGTCTCTCTGCACTCCAGGCACGTTATATTTCACCGGTGACTTTTGATCTTATAAACAATTCATCATTTAGCACAACAACCGCACTTGTCTGTAAACATGCACCATCTGTGTGAACCTGATAGACAGACAGGCACCTGGCCAGAGTGACAGCGAGACACTCTCAGCCCTGCGGCGACAGACACATGTGGCGCCTTAGTTTTGCTACAACTTCAGCGCTACCTTTTGAGCCAAAGCCTCCATTGCTCCAGAACCAGGAGCTTGTCATCGCTGCCAGCTGCGAAAGGCAGAGGTGGAGGGTCAAAGATCACGCACGTCAGAGGAAATCGTCGCCCACGGCGCTGCCGTAGCATGCAGGTTTTGCGCATCTGTCGGGAGGAAAGAAGCAGCCAGACGTGTGCGTCTTTTGTTAGCAGCGTTTGAACGGATGGTTCTTCCCTCAGGCGACTCGTTGAGAATATTACTGAATCGCTTTATTAGTTTCCTCATAGTAAACGCCTCTTTATAGTCTCTAGTGATTTGATACTGGAAAAGAAGCTACTTTCAATTCAGAGTGTACAGATGGAAACACATTAACCATCAACATGCTGTTATGTAACATATGTAACATTCTACAGTATAATTTAGGGGGTAAATTTCATGTCCATTGATGATAATTTAAATGTTTATGTTTACATTTAATCATTTAGCACACGGTTTTATCCAAAGCAACTTACAATTGAGGAGAACAATATAAGCAATCAAACCAACAATATGCAAGTGCTGTCTGTGACTAGTACCAGTTAGTCTAGCACAGTATATGTAGTAGGGCTGGGACGATACACCTATCTCCCGATTCGATATTATCACGATACTTGGGTGCCGATACGATATGTATAGTAATTTTTTTAAGAATTGAGATTCTACAAGTATTGCGATTTTTTTTCTTTTTTTTTAACACTAGACCATGGGGAAAAGTTAAATCATACACTTCTACAGACTGTATATGATGTATAAGATGAGTCATATTTACAAAAACAATTCATCACATTTTTCTGACTTATTTTAGAAGCATCATAGAGTACTACATTCTCTTTAATAAATGATTCAATAACAAATTAATTTTTTAACAGTCACTTGTCGCCACCTTGTGGCAAAACAATGTAATCAATAAATGCGTTATTTTAAGCACCAAGTTTTTATCAAAAGCTGATTTACTCTATAGAGGGTTTTCACCGACGTCACGTTCTGGGCGGTAACCCGGATGTGCGGCCATTATGGAGGCACTCGGATGTAAACAACAGCATAGATTGCACAATTTATGTACTACTGAACACACTGTTACACTAATAAACCACGGAAAAAACACGTGGAAGCTGCAAAATCATATAGAGAAGAACTTAGTAAGCAGGAAAGAGTGCAAAATTTTGCCAAACTAAAGTTAATATGTGGTACAGATCTGAACGGGCTAGCTTCTCTAGCCCTTACTGCAATTCTTCCTTCTATTTCTTATCCCGACATAGGCTACGTTCAGATAGTCAGTCCAAAAAAGCACATGAAATCCGTTTCAAGCTACATCCATATGTGGTTTGAAATCCTATTCAAATCACATATCAGGAAATCCGCTTCAGTCTGAACGCTCTGATCGGATTTTGCGTGGTATGTTAGTTTCTCACGCCACGTAAAATGTAAACGTCAGACGTTGTTATAGGGAACATGCTGAAAGTCGCTGCCGAAACAAAGCTGTGTTGTTGCAAAGTGCCGGACGAGCAGAAAATTATTATTTTTGAAACCGGCGCAGATAAGAGCGCAGAAAAAAAGCTGTGCATACCAGCCTCCTACAGTTCTGCAGCAGGTTCAAGACCAATGCTCAAGACGCAGTAGTCCAGCGCGGCGGCTACACATTTCCATGTTGTAAAATTTAAATAAGACAACATCTCTATTGCAAATGCAAACCCCTCCAACAACGCAACGTCATTGCCATATTGCCAAAGAGTTGCATGGACACACAAATCGTATCTGAACAGTTGCGATACACAGTGTGGACATCATTTTAGATCACATTCCAATCGGATACAAAGATAATCGGATTTGGACTGACAGTGTGAATGTAGCCATAGTTAACTACGTCAACATTTTAGCCATAGTCAATGCTTCATTTACACATGTGGCTGATGCTGTGCCTCTCTCAACCACAAATGCCTTCTTTCATCAGTTTTTTGCACTCTTCTCTTTAACTTCTGACAGTCTAAAGAACTCGAAATGTTTTTTCCCGGTGCGACCGATTAGTACAGTCCAAAACTCGACCATTTTCAGCAGCAATAATCAGCCAAATTTGCGAGTCCTTTCAGTTCAGTGGCATTGTTTACGTTCAGTGCCTCCAAAATGGCCGACTTCTGGATTGATGACGTGTAGTGAAAACCCTCTATCGCTATCGTAGACATCAGTGTTTATATTTGAACTTTAAACTTTTATCCCAGTACTTCTATGATAATTTGATCTATTGTATCACATAAATAATTAGGAAAAGACTGCTGTTTCATGACAACTCTCTCTGGGTCAGTGGCAGCACCAACACAGATTTGAACATTGCGATATGATTTTGTCAAAGGTTTAAAGTCGGCATGAAACGGAAGTTGAGATTGTCATTTTTTCCTTGTTGTGACGTATATCTGAGTGAAACGGCTTCTGAAATTAGAAAAAAATGTAGGACGGGCCTTGATTTCGTCCTTCGGGATTGGATCGTTGGAGGCTGGGCGTTGCAAACAAAATGGAGGCAGATTTGAATGCCAGTTTACATTCCCCCACCGTTACCCTCCCATGAAAGATTTTTTTATTGAGGAGCCCGGCGACGAGAACGAGGACGAGCAGCTAAATTTTCAGGCAGGAATCAGCCCATATTTATATGAGCCTCCCACGAACCAAGATGAGCGGTGCAGAAACGAGACAGACGAGACAGACACCGATAGCCGCACCCTCATCGGCTCTGGCCGCACCCTTTCGCCATGGCATGTGACCGAAAGAGAAGAGAGGTCGTTTCGAGGGGGGAGGGAAGGGTAATATATTTGATTAAAGATTATAAGGGTACATGAATTTAAAAAAAATAATGAAGTGCACAGATAAATCATTTATAATAAACACTACAATATTACATATAAAAAGAAGATTTGTCAAATTTGATTTCATGCCGACTTTAATAGACGAAATGGAAGAAGATCGCGTGGGTGTTTGAATCGAGATCACAGTCTTTTAAAAATAAATCGTGCAGCTCTACTGTCTTATCTCTCTCACGACGCTTTCACGCATCCACTTATATTACGTCACTCAACACTCAAAGACAACGACACATTTCATCCTCTGTTGAAACTAAAGTGGCTAACTTCTGTCAACCTCATCTATAAGCAAGGGCAAAAATAAAGCAATTTAATCTGAATTAATATCAATTCTGTAATATTTTTTTTTTTACAGATCTCTATTTTAAAATCGTAAAAAAAAAAAAATTGCGATAACTAGGTGAATTGATTTTTTTTCTCCCAGCCCTATGTAGCAAGGTTTTTTTTTAAAATAAGTATTAGTATTAATTGGTCAAGTGTGGACGAAAATGCGTCTTTATCCATTTCTTGAAAAGCTCGGTTTGTTTTAGGCTGTCATTCCAACAGCATGGAACAGTCAAGGTAAATGTCAGTGAAAGTGACGTTGTGCCTCTTTGGGATGGCGGCATTGTTTTTCTAACTTACTTTTCAAATTTTCTTCAGAAATATATTTAACCCAAAAAGAAAATGCATACTATAATGCATACTTAAATCACAAATATATGTTCTAGACTAAATGTGAGCATGCATTTACTCATGTCAGATTCAGTATTCCTCAAAATGAATAAAACAGTGAAATTCAAACTCTGAATATTATGCAATCCAGAATGGCAGCAAAGATAAAAGGTTTGTTTGAACTGTGCCCTCTGTTGTACAGGCGTGAATTTGTATTTCCTTTACACTGAGGCCTATTTATTTCACTTTTGGTGCAAAAGGGCCTTTACATTTGCCAAAAATATAACTTTATACTGTCCATGCAAGTGATGTACAGATTGCTCTGTTAAACATTTTAAAAATCATTGATGAGTTTCAGACCCCTTTAGTGCCTAGCGACAAATAAATGCCCCATTCTGCAGATCACTGATTCCCAAACTTTTTTGTCAGCCGAAGCTCTTAATAAAGACATACAGTATAATATTTTCTTGAAGTCTACCTGAGATTTTAAGTTAATATTTCAATAATTTAACAACACATTCACATGTTCACAGTTCTCTGATATCGGTTATTGGTCATATGACATGCAGGTCAAAAAATAATATTTAAGTAGTTATTGCTATAACAACAGTTCATAGTGACCATGGCTGTCTAGCTACAAAAAGGAGTGAAAAAACTGCGCCATCTGTCTGCTTTCTCTCACGTTCAGTTTCAGTGTCAGATGGAGGGATTGTTTCCTCTGATCATGGCACATCAGACCTCTGCTGCTCTGCACATGGAAAAAATATTTATGTGCATATCTTTCCTGACAGGTCATAGATCAGAGAGAATGAGGGAGACTGATAAGTATGAGGAGTTGCCTGCTCTTTCATTGGGGCTAATGGACACCTCATGACTGTAAGCTGTCTGTTTTAAAACAGCACTTTAGGAAATTTGTGTGGCCAATATGTGAACATGGACACAATTAAACTTTACTGATGAAACAGAGATAGAATGTTTTGTGCTTATGGTCAGGGTTGATAGCAGAGGCGGACAGAGTACACAGCTACATTACTTGAGTAAAAGTACAGATACCCCTTGCTAAATTTTACTCAAGTACAAGTAAAAGTACTACAGTCAGATGTCTACTTAAGTAAAAGTACTAAAGTACTTGTTTTTAAATGTACTTGAGTATCAAGAGTACAAGAGTACATTTTCTAAATATTGCATTACTACTGCCACAGTGCTTACATTGGTAAACACAGCAAACACTTGCAGCGAAAACTATCATTAACTTGTTCAGAAAATTGAAATAGTCTGGCGAGGTGGGGCCATGGCTTGGCACATTCCCGGGATGCGATATTTTTTTCCCCAGGATGGTAGGGGAAGACTCATGAATATTCATTAGGGAAGTCATCCCTGATTGGTCTGATGACCTACCCCTAAACCTACCCGTCACTGGGGGTCTTATGACCTCCCTAACCCCGCCCCTAAACCTACCTGTCACTGGGGTTAAGACCAATCAGGGATGACTTCCCTAATGAATATTCATGAGTCTTCCCCTACCATCCTGGGGAAAAAAATCACTCCCGGGGTGGACCTGCTGCGTCTTCATCCATTGTTTCGTCCATGGTTTCGTCTCTTATCTAAATCTGACCATGGAGTTGACTTTGGCGGAAAGCTGAAGGTGATTGCTGATAGGCTGTCCCAATCAGTGGCGCCTGCACAATCCAATCACATTTGAGAGGGAAACAACAAATTGAGGGTTTCCGAGATGTTTCTTTTTTCCTTTTTTTTTTTTTTTCTTTTTTTTTTTAGAAGAAGTAACGGGTACTCACAGTTATGGATAGAAATGTAGTGGAGTAAAGAGTACAATATTTGCCTCTCAAATGTACTTGAGTAAAGTCATGAGTACTCCCCAAAAATGATACTCGAGTAAAGTACAGATCCCTCAAAATTGTACTTAAGTACTGTACTCAAGTAAATGTACTCCGTTACTGTCCGGCTCTGGTTGATAGCATATTTAGTTTGATGTGCATGAAAACAGCTGTATATGTCAAGTCAAGTCAAGTCAAGTCATCTTCATTTATATAGCGCTTTTAACAATGTAGATTGTTTCAAAGCAGCTTTACAGAGATAAGCGTATAATTTAAGGTAACAGAGATTGTTTTGGCTTTATAGCAGTTCTTTAATAAAGTTATTTTCAAGCTAAAGTTAGTTTTGATTGATTTGCTTCCGTCGCAACGATCATTTGTTATTAAATTAGGGGTCGCTAAGACGACACCATTCTCTCTACACAGACTTTAAACGCGAACCTGTGAGAAACGCTGATGGCGTTCACATGCGCATTTAGAATTGGTTCTATAGTTATGTGCGTTTGAATATATGTGCGCAGGTTTGGAATTCCCTACAAGCCAAGCCTAAACAAAGTACTTGTCTTCCCTTATAAATTTTGATAAAGAATTTATGTCAGAAATACTGAAATATGTCAGAAAAACTGTGTGTTGAATTGTGTAAAAAGGTTCAGGTCGTACTAGTTCTGCGAACACAAATACACACAGAGCTGCTAGAGAGCCAAAAGAGAGGAATCAATGAATCTGTCAATCCAGTTCATAAAACCAGTCTGAGTAATTAAATTGCTAGCTTATTTTGACTCCTAGCCCTGTTTTTTCTCTGATATGTATTTTTTTCTCAATTGATTATCCCTCATCCTTCCCTCGCATTTGTAGTTTGAATTTTGAGCATTTTTAGGTTTTTCTATGTGTACTGAAGCATTCCACGCATTCCATTTATTCCTAAGGGGGTAAAATTGACCCGCGAGGGAAGGATTTGTTACTTTTTTTAATTTCAACCACAAAACTCTTCGAATTCATTACATTTTTATTGTGTGTATTCAATCCAGTGTTTTCATTCGGGGCTCCAGCTGATGATGTCATGTCACTCACAGTATCACAAGGCGGGCTTGATTCCTCTGGAAATGAGGATTCGGCTGTGTTGCCTCCCTCGGGAGTGCCATCGTTAGCCGAGTCAGATCCAGAGATGACGGCCATGCTTTCCCGGGCAGCTGAAAGCATCGGTTGGAGTGGCGCTGCCCTCCCCCAGGCGCTATAGGCTGGACGATTGGTTCCTGGGCGCGGCGCGTGCTGCACTGCCAGCACTTATGGCGCTCGAAATGTTTCATTCGGCGACGAGACTGACAAGCATGACAGATAACACACGTGTATACGTGCGTGTACGTCTCCATTTGTTTTATATGGAGACGTACACGCAAATATCACGTCACGTAGACACATCAATAACGTGTAGCTGTTGATCGTTACAGACGTGACGGCGGCGTCACGTTAGAAGTTTATGGAACGCCAAAAGGGTCAAATTTCGCCATTAACGAAACGCCTTTCATTCTCAAAACGCTGGTGTTTACGCCGTTTAAGACGAAAAGACGCCGCAGAGTACGGCGTTCTGTGGTACAAACGCCGCAAATTACGGCGTTTGCAAAGCAAAATCGCCGTCATTATCGCCGTTTTTTTGATCCAGTCAACAAACAGTCGGTGTTTCTGACACCGCAGGCCATCCACAATGCGCCGTAATTTGCGGCGCTTCTGTCTGACAAAGACGGCGTAAAAAGTGGCGTTTTGTATAATATTATAATCAGCCCCTCCCTTTTCTTCAAAGTTCAGCCCATCTAATGAAGCAAATGGAAAGACATATGTAGTAGATTGTCGATCTGAATGATAGGGTTCTGTTTTTCTAACGTTGTTAGGACTAGTGTTTGGACTTTTATCGTGTCATATTTTTTATTTCTTCATTAGGCGCGTGTATCCCCCTTTTTCCTTTATCATATGTGGGCTGATTTTAGCCTCTGTTTACATTCATGTCTGTGAAATACATTAGATTTCCCAGCAAACTTACTACCTTCAATAGGGCATTGGTCTGCGTGCACGGGCAGTGGTGTTGTTTTGCTCTTAGTGACAGGGGTTCGAATCCAAGGTCCGACCGTATTATTTTCTTTCCGTTTCGTTTCTTTTGTATTGGTCTGTTGCTGTATGTCTTTTAAATTTTGGAAGACTACCCGGTAGCTGACAACTGATTGAATAGCAGGCGGTATATGCTACTTTTTACGGAAATGACAGCTGGTAGCCTATAATAATGCTTTAATGCGTGTAGCAACTGTTACTGTATGCCTGCTTTGTGGGTCCGTTTGTATTGCTGATTATAATGATTTAGATAGGCCTAGATGCTTCACGATAGTCCATCTCGCTTTTTAAGATCATAAAATGCGCAACTTTTTTAAGCCTTCTTACAGTGGCCGTTGTGGGCCTGTTTCTATTGCTGATTATAATGATTTGGAATGGATAGGCCTAGGTAGATTCTTCACGATATAGTCCATCTTAGAGCTTAGATCGGGCCCAAAAAATCAAGCCTGAGTGCCCGACCCCACCCGAGCCCGTGCACGTTGTGTCCGAGCCCTGCCCGGCCCGACACAAAACTGTAATTATGAGCCCGAGACCGATTTAAACTCGACCATTTTATAACCAGGGGCGGCGCCGGATAATTTTTAACGTGCTGAGGGGGTGCTAGATATATTAGGCTATATAATACTATTAATAAATGAGCAAACATTGGCCACTTAATATTTAATATTCAATTATTTTAATGATCACAATTATTGAATTGAACAGGCACAACATTGAGTATTCAATCAAATATTCTTAAAGATTTATTATTAAAGGTGCTGTATGTAGCTTTTCTACCAAAACGAATCCTTTTTTTATTGCCTGTGTGTGAAAGGGTTGTAATCTCACATTAAAATTATTCACTTTGCGGGTTTTGCTATTACCTCTGAAAGCAAGTATTCTTATTTTTATGTGAAGGTCCCGGGTCGGATTTACCGCCAGTGACGTCACCTGCATGCGCGCTCCCGAGCCTCTCGACTCGTCTAGCCTACTGACTTTGCACTCAACAGCGACGACACTGCAAATTATGACATGGACTTATGACTTATGCAACTTATGACATGTCTGATAACACTAAGAAACGACCTGCGCCCAGCAAAACACAGACTCCAACACAAACTCCACATATTGATAAAAAAAAAAAAAAAGTTTTTTCTGCTGAAGCTCGTAAGGCCAGACGTGAATCGGATGAACTTCGGGTAAAAAACACGGATCAGCATCGGCAGGGCATTTGAATCATGGAGAAACCTTATCTACAAACCTAGAATGTACATTTCCTAAAGAAAATGTGAAGTGGTGTTTGCAGTGGCAAAATTCGGCACGGTTGATAGGGTTCCATAGCCTACTTATCATAGTACGAGCATGGAGCATTAGTTCAACGTCAAGCTGATAAAAGTAGCCTATTATTGTAACGTTGCAGTGGGAGTTTACCTGAGTTTCCAGCATGTTGTGGGATGCTTTCTCCCGTGTGTTGCGTGACGCGTCTCAGTCTGGCCAGTACCCCACAGTGCTCGCTCATAAATTCGAGCACGCGAAGAGCACGCGCTTGTAAACTTATTGGTTGCAATCTGAAACATCACCGCTAGAGGCCGCTAAAAACTACATACAGCACCTTTAATAATGTTATTTCAACATAATATATCATTATTTCAACTTAATATGTGTGCGTGAAATAAACAAGATGTGCATTTGTAAATCCGTTGACACGCATGCATTGATTTTTATTAATAGTGTTTTCTGTCAGTGGCTGCAAAGATGAAGTTGACGATCGCCATCTCTGAAATGCACATAATTGATTACATGACCAGAGATTTCTTTTCGTTTTGAATTGTGTCTTTTAAAGACATTTCAATTTTTTTTTTTTTTTTTTTTTATATATTTCTCATGTCTGTATGGGCATACACTGAGTTTCGGTTAATTTATATGATGAGATGCGCTCCAGTTCACGTGCAGTGCAATGACCGCGCCGGCGGCTCAGTCAGGATTATACTGACTGCTATATTGGCTGCTTCTTATTTATTAAATACAGGCAATTGGTTGATGAAAAATGTATTAAAATTAAGATACAATTTATACAAAACGAAATTCACTTTAAAGAAAGGCTTTCTGCAAAACAAAACTTAATGAAGTGGTCAAAATCATGTCTGACCCGCTCTATGTCTCCCGATATATTCCGCATCATATTTTGGTCCTGCTGTTCACTTTTCATAATCAACATAGATGGAAAAAATAACATTATAATATTTTAACAAATATGAAACTAAACGCGCTAATTGAATGGCTATAGTAGGCCTACATACTCAATTTGTACAAATTGCTGCACATTCATTTACTTCTGAATTTTGCACACATAAGTTGAAAGGCATTTGTTTGTGCATAGTAAAACATATCTGCAACATTTATCAAGTTCACGGATAAATGTGCGTGCATTAATTAATTATTATCTTAATGAATAATGCAACAAGGACGAAGCATGTAAACTGCTTTGTTTATTCAGAATGGAATGTATTGCAAATGGATCCGAATAAAGAAAACAATGCAGAACAATGCAGAAAATTAACAAGAATGAACTTTGAATGGCCGGAGTACGCCGGCTACTCTAATATAATTCAACAAGGTTTTAGAATAGAATATTTTTTAAACAAAATAAATATTTTTAAAGCCTAGTATCCCACCCCGGTGTGATGCGTGCTAGTGGAGGAGATGCTGCACATGACACATGACGTGTTGCATTTTGTAACAATTCTTGATCAAGGGCCCGGCCCGGCCCAGCCCGGCCAGAGGATAGTGGCGGGAAATATCCAGTAGACCTGGCCTTTATGTTTCTGCATCGGGATGCCCGTCGAGATCCATCATCTTATGAAGACTGTAGATGAACCATTACCAGTGAGATGACGCCAACCCAAGCAAGGACTACCGCTGCTCTTGACCATCATACAAGACTGTAAAATATTTCACGTATAAATGATTTATTATTACGCTGCCATTGCCTTAAAAAAAGTTTGTTTTTTGAAAGACTTTCTTTAAAGTGAATTTCGTTCTGTATAATTTGTATCTTAATTTTATTCAATGTTTCATCAACCAATGGCCTGGATTTAATAAATAAGAAGCAAACCAAGAAGATCGGGTTTGGATTAAAGTAGGCCTGTAACAAACGAACCATGTTTCTTGGGCCTTAGTTTGAGGCCGAATCAATAGCATTTGTCTTTCTGATTTTATTGAATTTCTTGCATGTCTCAATTATTGTCAGCCTAGGAAGTTTATTTGTGGCTTTAAAGCAATATGATGTATTGTATAAAGTGGTATAAATAAACGTGGTGTGACTTGACTAGGCTATAGAGTGCTGAACTGCAGAGATGGTCCACATCACTATATGATCAGACCAGACTTTTTTTTTATTTTTGTATGGCTTGAACGAGACGTTCGCAGATCCCGCTGCTTCAAGGTATTTAAATAATAGCCTAATAAAAAAAAAAGTTTTTAATTGCTCCAGTAAATAGGCAATTCCAAATGTGCTGAGTTCAAGTTTGACTGAAACAATTAAATACAAGATTTTATTTTAGAAAAATACAATACAATTATTGTTTTTAAAATACACATTTAAAAGAAAAACCTAATACATACCATTATGGAAATACAGACATCGCACAACTCTTTATTTTTACAGTCCATAAAAATAGGGCATGTATTAGGCTATAATACGAGAAGATATTTCTTACAGTTTTCCCATGTATTTTTACTGAGGCATTGTATTGTGTTGTGTTTTAAGGTTAACGGAAAATTCCGTAAAATTACTGAATAAAGTCTTGCCAAAAAATGACCATTACATTTTCCATCTCTAGCCCCTTTTTCCACAATGGTCCCCTAAAAATAACGCCAGAAATTCTGATTCTGATTCTACAGAAAACGAATAATTTATTGTTAGGACTACAAAAAACAAAACAAAAAAAACAAAAAAAAAACAGCCTTAATCATTATATTATATGACATCAGAATGAACCGTTAAAGGTACAAAATATATTATTCAATGTTAGCAATATTAATGTCCATTTTAAGGCAATGGCAGCGTGATAATAAATAATTTATATGTGAAATATATTAGTCTTGCATGATGGTCAAGAGAGCAGCGGTATAGTCCTCGCTTGGGCTGGCGTCATCTCTTGTTTTAATAGTTCAATCGTTTAGGAAGGCTCTACCTCCTTTCGTGGACTTAGCTATCCTGGGAACTGCTAAAAGTCCAGAGCTTTATGATCTTAAAAAGCGTTTCTACAAAACAGTTGAGCTTAAAATGAGCTTAAAGTATGAGTTTAAAACAGTTGCTACACCTAAAGTCTTATACAAGCTGTCATTTCCGTAAAAAGTAGCATATACCGCCTGCTATTCAATCAGTTGTCAGCTATCGGGTAGTCTTCCGAAATTTAAAAGACATACAGCAACAGACCAATACAAAAGAAACGAAACGGAAATAAAATAATACGGTCGAACCCCTTGGATTCGAACCCCTGTCACTAAGAGCAAAACGACACCACTGCCCGTGCACGCAGACCAATGCCCTGTTGAAGGTAGTAAGTTTGCTGGGAAATCTAATGTATTTCACAGACATGAATGTAAACAGAGGCTAAAATCAGCCCACATATGATAAAGGAAAAAGGGGGATACACGCGCCTAATGAAGAAATAAAAAATATGACACGATAAAAGTCCAAACACTAGTCCTAACAACGTTAGAAAAACAGAACCCTATCATTCAGATCGACAATCTACTACATATGTCTTTCCATTTGCTTCATTAGATGGGCTGAACTTTGAAGAAAAGGGAGGGGCTGATTATAACATTATACAAAACGCCGCTTTTTACGCCGTCTTTGTCAGACAGAAGTGCCGCAAATTACGGCGCATTGTGGATGGCCTGCGGTGTCAGAAACGGCGTTGTTGACTGGATCAAAAAACGGCGATAATGACGGCGATTTTGCTTTGCAAACTTAAACGCCGTCTTTTCGTCTTAAACGTCGTAAACACCGGCGTTTTAAGAATGAAAGGCGTTTCGTTAGTGGCGAAATTTGACCCTTTTGGCGTTCCATACTGTACAAACGTGTGTGAAGTTTCCAACCAGGCGAAAAGGACGCGTGAAATATGAGTTAAAATCAGTTTGAACGGGTCAGTGTCATTGGCTGCTGAAGGCTTGGGTCTTACCATTTCTGTGGGCTTAGGGGGGTTTAGCTACTGTTCATAGACTAGACTACCACCATTTAACATGCCATAGATCAGGTTATTCAGCCTATCTATTTTGTCCTTTTTTGTAGAACTTATAGAAATAATATATTTAAATTGCAGTTTTATCAAAATTTAGATAAAAATAAAATTGCCTTGTTTTTCTTCGCTCATGCCTTTTTGTAAATAAACACATTAGTGGTCATTCTAGCTCTAACATGAAATCATTAACATTTGTGTGGGAAAATCAGTTACGGTGGAGGTAAGCAATCAATGCAGGTTAATCAATATCTGTCTTTAGAGAACAACGTGGACTTTTGTTTAGCTTACATTTGAAGGTATCACAAGCAGGTGGCGCTTATTGAAACCTTTTTGTTCAAATATTGTGCGCTCAACACAGACAAACAGTAATTAAGTACACAAGTGATATTATCCATTTAATTTTTTTAAGACTTAGTGTTTAAATAGGGTATTTTATACTTTATAGAAGTATTTAAGATTTACAGGATTAGAATGAGAGCTTGTGCTCAGGGCAGGACATATATAAGAACTTAATTAATTTGTCCCTATATTTTTTTCCATTTTCTTTTTCTTGTGTAGGCCAAAGAAAATATCTAGATTGCAATTTTATGAAAACATTTTTTTTTTACCAAGATAAGATTGCCTTCTTTTGCACATTAATACCATTCTAGCTGTATATCTATACCTCAAGTTTTCAAACTTTAAAAGTTAACATTTGATTGGGGAAAAGTGTACAGATGTGGTTCTTGATCGATGCAGTTGTAATGAAAATTTGTTAAGCAACATAACCTTATATATATATATATATATATATATATATATATATATATATATAATGACTATAAAATGTATCACTATTGCGAGCAGGGTGCCATCAAGATCCTTTACAGGGACATGCACAAGTCATCTAGCCTAGAAATCTAGACGCACCCTAGCGGCAGCAAAATGTATTTTGCTTCCAGGGCAGTCTAGCAACTCTCCATTGACTTTCGAGCTGCAAAAACCTAAATTGGGTCAGGCCCATCACGTCGTGTATAGAGTAGGCGGGGTGGGCTTAACATAATGACGACAGAGTTGTGACGGTTACCTGCCACTTGAAAACAAAGAATGACAGCGGCTGGAGAACAGTCTTTCGAATCGGCTTTGTCCGCGACTCTGGAGGACTTGGAGTTAAGTTTTTCTTTGAGAAAAGAGCAAAGAATGGCACTTAAGTCATTCTTAAAAAAAGTAAGATGTGTTTGTTGTTTTGCCGGCCAGATATGGCAAAAGTTGAATCTATCAACTAGCTCCGCTGTTGGGAAAACGCTCTGGTTGGTTGAAGCGCTGTCCTATTGTGTGCAGAGGGAATTTGAAAGACGCCGTTTATCCCGCCCCTCAGACTGAGCTCTGTCAATGGTAAGTTGCCAGACCTAACATCTTGATGTAGGTCTGGCTTGCCAGGCTACAAGTCATCCTAATTTTTAAGATTTAACATATGCTTTTTATTTATTTTCTTAAATGTGAGCAATGGTAACAGAACTAATTTACATCCTGGGATCAATCAATTATATTTTTTATCCAATTTATTTTCTACAAATGTGATGCATCTTACCAGGTTTCAAATATAAATAAATACTGTCTATGTTATAAGGCTTATGTTATGAAGTCTTCACCTCAATTAGCACCAAATAAAACCAGTCAACCCATTAACATGGATAATCCATCTCTACATCTCTAGATAGATGGATAGTCATCTACATCTAGATCGATAGATCTTTCATATTCCACTGTATGTGTTTTCCAAACAACCCTAAATAGCCGACTTCCTGTTGGGTGGAGCTAATAACATAGAGTGCGTAAGTTGTTCGGCCCGATGAGATCTGTATGTGTACCGAGTTTCATATGATTACATGCAAGCATGTTTGATTTATGGACCAAGTTTTCGGACCCCGTTCCAGGGGGCGCTAACGAGCCCCCCTGCCACGACCGGGTACCAGCTTCAGCCCGGCCCTGATGGCCGCAGGTTCTGACCTGTGTGCAAAGTTTCAAGAGTTTTCGAGCATGTTAAGGGCCCCAAAAGTACCTGAATAGTCGTAAGAAAAATAGTAATAATAATAATAATAATAAATAATCCTAAGGAAAACAATAGGGCCTTCGCCCTTTCAGGGCTTGGGCCCTAAAAATAATCAATCCGAAAACAATAGGGCCTTCACCCTTTCAGGGCTTGGGCCCTAAAAACATGGCACATAAAGTTAAACTAATGATTTTTGGGTGTGTGTATTGTAAGTTGTATACCATTTCAATTTGTTGGGTTCGTCTGCAGCATGCTGCAAAGCACACAGTACTCCTCTGCATTACCTATACATTTGTTAACATTAAAAAGTTAAATGTGAATTCTTTGGGCAATCATAGTGTAGCCTACTAAATGTCAACATACACGACATGAAAAATACTATCTCAGAACGGTTCTGAAATTACATTAAATCATTATTGCATTACTTTTTGCAACCTTCAAGTTATTTTGATGTATATCTGGATTGTATTTCTGTATATTTGAATATTCTTACTTGATTAAATACATTTTTAGACTGAAGATAGCATCTAAAGAGGTGTAATATGACATACTGTACATTAAAATACTGTACATACATTACCATTACAGAATTAAAACTAAATTAAAAATGGAGCACCCCAAACAAGTAATTATCAAAATAAATGACCAATACCAATAAATAGATAAATACCAATAGATTCTTCATTTGTGATGTGGAGGCAAACTATAACTCGGGCTTTGATTCTTTCCGTACATTTTTATATGTGTTTTAGAGATTGAATTCAAATCAAATATTAAGATTACTGCCCTAACTATTTCTGAATAGGATGTCTACTTCATACATATTTGGAATAGTATGGAAATATAAGGTTCAGATCACTAAAAACCATACATGGAAGTCGAAGATCTCATCGGTGGAGTCTGGATGTCATCTAGTGGAAAATTTTGGTACTGCGCACAATACAATCTGTCCTAAAGCTCATTTATTGAGACATCAACCTAAAATCTGGCCCAGAACTTGTCCAGATATTTAACATTGATTTTCTTGAAGTTTTAGGGTTGAAAATGTTTTGTAAAAAAAATAAAATAATAATTATATATATATAAAGGTTGAAATGAAATTTGAAATTAACATGTAGAAGTGCAGTTCATTATTAATTCATGTGAACTAATGTACTTAAATAATGTATGAAGCCTTTTTGTAAAATGTTACCAAAATTACAATTGGAAAAAAAAAAAACTGTGTTTTTTCTCTCTTTCTTTTTTTAACTTAAATGATAACTATTGGATTATAATAACTCACCAATTACAATCCCTTCCTCTGTAAAATTTGCCATCGATAATTCCATGCTGTTTTGCTTGGGTTTAATGATAATACAAGAGACCTAAACCACATAGGGACAAATGCATGAGCGAAGAAAAACAAGGCAATTTTATTTTTTATCTAAATTTTGATAAAACTGCAATTTAAATATATTATTTCTCTAAGTTCTACAAAAAAGGACAAAATAGATAGGCTGAATAACCTGATCTATGGCATGTTAAATGGTGGTAGTCTAGTCTATGAACAGTAGCTAAACCCCCCCTAAACCCACAGAAATGGTTAGACCCAAGCCTTCAGCAGCCAATGACACTGACCCGTTCAAACTGATTTTAACTCATATTTAAACCCTCCTTTTACAATTTCAAAATTACAGACCTTAAAAAATATTGGAACAGCATTGAAAAAAAAAAAAAAAAGAACAACACATTAAACAAAACAATCAAATTATTTCATTATTTTAACTTTAATGCATAAGCAGACCCCTAAGTGTTTTTCATTTATGTATCTATGTGTTTTGTTATTTTATTTCTATTTTATTTCGGATCTTTTCCTGTCTCTTATTTTGTTCACCTTGTTAAGATCAGACATATGAAGCTGTATATTGATTCAATTTCGTATACGTGTTAAAATTGTACTTTGACAAAATGTTAATAAAATTTGTGAAAAAAAAAAGAAAAAAAAACTTGTATTTCACGCGTCCTTTTCGCCTGATTGGAAACTTCACACACGTTTGTACTGCCTGTTTGGGTTAACTGTTTACACGTCAAAAGCGTGCGTTTTGTCCTAGTCAAAACACACGTTTTCAACACCCATTTTTGTTATTATAACAGTTTTCGGTGACCCCAAAGCGCACGTTGCAAACGTGCGTTTTAAATAGCAGATCACACGTGGAGGACGCGCGTTTTGATGCAAAAACCACAAAGCGCACGTTAAGTGACCACAAAGTGTCGTTAAGTGTCGTTAAGTTAAGTGTCCTTTTCAGTGACCACAAAGCGCACGTTAAGAACGCGCGCTTTTATGGCAAATCGCGCGTCAGGGACGCGCGTTTGTCTGTCAAAACGCACGCTTTTGACTGTCAGTGTGCAATCAGACGCCTGACCAGGCGTTTATGAATACTTTTATGGAACGCCTAATGGGTCATATTTCGCCACTTTCCTACGTCGTTTTGTTAAAAAAACGCCGTAAAAAGCGCTGTTTAAACGGCCAGGACGCCGCTTTTTACGCCGCCGAAAAGCGAAACGCCGTAAAAAGCGCCGATGAATTGTGTAAACAATGGCGTATTTTTCGTCGGTTTGGAGGCGGCGAAAAAACCGACGCTCTATATGCCCATGTAACGCCGCTTTTTACGGTGCACAGTGTCCCCAATGACGCGTATCATAACGCGTCACAAGACGCATAGTGTTAAATGATAATGATCTCCACCCTGTCTTTTCCAAAGCCAATAAATTTGAACTGGTATCACCCAATCAGTAAAGAACAAGAACAGACGACATTAATCCAACCCAGCACAAGGATGAGATTCGATCCATGCTTCAGCTCACTGAATGTTGCTGAAACTGAGGTAGATGGTCTAGCTCACTGCTAACGTTATACCGCCTTGTAAGGCAAGCATATTTTATTTATCATTATAATAGGCCCACTTTAATCTGTTATTTTTCTATGTTCTTTTATCGCACATTCTCGATTTTTTTCATCTGATTATTTGTAAAGCACTTTGCATAGCCACTTTATGCATTGTGCTTTAAAAATAACCTCTTGCCGCTACTCCCCTTACACATTTGTTTGTGACAGTGTCATTGCTTGGGAACAATGATTGTAGACAGATAAACTGTAGCCAGTCGTATTGTTTCCCCCAACATATATTAACATCCAGTTGATTTGAAAAGCACAATCCAAACATTACGCAAGATCTCCGCTAGGTGGAGATAATATAATATTCTCGTATTATATATAATATAATCGTATGCCCTATTCTATGGCCTATAGCCAAC
Organism: Abramis brama; assembly: GCF_963993115.1. Classification (NCBI taxonomy): domain Eukaryota; kingdom Metazoa; phylum Chordata; class Actinopteri; order Cypriniformes; family Leuciscidae; genus Abramis; species Abramis brama. Next base: position 49,728,905 of record NC_139965.1, on the reverse strand, counting down.
AATTATATTGTATTTTTATAAAATAAAATCTTGAATTTAATTATTTCAGTCAAACTTAACTGTAATAACGGAAATTAGGATACAATTCATAACATGAAAAACAGCCCCATGCGCTTGATTGCAATGTTCGATGTCTAACTTCACAGTCAACTGAAACATGCAGTTTAATTTTAATAAATAAAGTATATAGTCCTATCTATAATAAACAATTTATTAAACTGAATATATAAATAAGTCCTGCTGCACAGGTTTTTGTAATTATTGCAGATCATATAAAATAAATAATTAGGCATACTGATTGACCTAGGCCTACTTGTTAAAAGAGCTTTGCGTTTTCATTTATTAGGCTATTCTACTGCTAATAGAAAGAATGAACGAATTTATTTAATAAATAATAATATTGAATATATGAAATTCTCTCTCTCTCTCTCTCTCTCTCTCTCTCTCTCTCTCATAACTGCATTAATAACGGCATAAAGCCGGGGATACACTTAACCCTCTGGGGACCAAGCTGTTTTTGGGGCCCTTGAGATGTTCTGACATGCTCTGACATTTGTGCTTTTTTCAGTTATTTATAAACATGTTAATGGCAAAGGTGTAAATTCACTCTATATAGCACAAACAGGCCTACCATAATATGCGAGCAACATGTATGTAGATGTTTGTATTTTTAAGAGAATAATGTTTATGCGTGGTTATTTAAAAAAATAAAAATGAAAGTTGCTGAAATAAGACCACAAAACTCATGCAAAATATGTGCCCACAAGACTTTTGACTAATGGATGTTGTCTCTTCGAGTTCTAGCTTCAAAATTATGTGAAAATAGTCTTGCTTTATCGTTCACAAAAAAAAAAATACATTGATTTAAATGGTGTAAAACAGGTTTTGCTTGGAAAGCCAATATGCGAGGGGGAGGAGTAGTTTACACCTTAGATTACCCAGTCCCACCCACTCTGCATAATGACTCTGCATAATTAGCCATTCATTCAGGTGTGACACTGACTGAGCCACAATGCAAGGACAAAATATATATTTTGAAGAAGACTTATATTGACCATTTAAGATTTTGCTTACATCTATCTTGTAAATATGTTTTGCTATTTTATTAAAAAGGTTACAATTACAACAATAATTACAATTTCAGCAATATTTCTGCAAAAAAGTACTCTTTCTTTGTAAAAAAAAAAAAAAAGATTATAGGCCTACATTTTATCATATGTATTCATTAGTTTGAATATAGCCAACATTGGAACATCTTAGTCTATGACTTTATTTTTGACAAAATAGTATTTTTATATATATATATATATATATATATATATTTGATGTGACAGTCTATTCTACAGTAAAAACTGTACCCAAATCTAGTCAACAAAATGTTGTCTTTCATACTTCGCCTGACTGTAACGTTGTTTTTATGAAATATTAGGGCATAGCCTATAAATGTTAATTTGCAGTTTAATACGTTGCTTATACAAATACATTTTATTTCAACATATTTCAGTCGATTTTTACTCATCTCAGTAGGCTATAGCAAAGCAGTTTATTCTTTCACACACAGACGCGCGATTCATTATAGGCTAAACAGTCTTTACAAATATGTACCCTTCATTCATCTCACAGAAACGCGATTCATATTTAGGCTAAACAGTCTTTACAAATATGTACCCTTCATTCATCTCACAGAAACGCGATTCATATTATAGAAACGCGATTCATCTTTTTGTTTACATAGGCCTAACGTTATTCCATAACGTTATTCCACATTAACACTTGAGAAAGGATAACTTAGCCTACCTCACTCCTCAGCGGGATCTGCTCCTCATATTGCTCCTCATATCAGCACGGAAACTTTTCTCCATAAGGTAGGCTATATTATGCCTCTTTGTTTACAGCTGATGTGGGGGCGTTTCACAGACTGAAATGGTTCTCAGAATTTGCGTTTGAATAGCACGCGCTCTCCGGGGCGTGGTCAAATTACTTTTGAATGGCTCGTAATGAGCTCGACTGGAGTCGCTCTCTTTTTATACAGATTACAGAAGCTGATAATATTTGTTTTTTATATAAATTACTTCATTTAAAAGCTGCGATCTCAAGCTTTATGCCCGTGGGTCTGTTTGCCTGTTTGACTGAATTTTCGCGGAGTTATAGATCATTTTCGAACGCGTTTCAAATGGGAGTTTACTGACAGAGAGAAGGCAGAAATAGCATCATGTTAGTTTTTCTTTATTTGTCAAAAAGCAAAACACTTTATTTTTATTGTGAGTATACAGAAAAAAAATAGAAACTAAACAGGATCGATTGATGTATTACACGAAAATGAAAGATCAAAATTAACAGAGCATTTTGTGTTTATTTTTCATTGCTAAAAAAAAAAACGAATAAAGTGGACATTTCAAGCTTTAGCCTATAGGCTATTTTGTTTCAGTTCTCATGTTCCAGTTCACGGAGATAATGAAAGCGTGTCTTGTTTTATTTTATTTTACAAATGCAAAGTTTTATTGTTATTGTAAGTTTACACAAATAAAAGTAGTTGATAATAATGTATTATTATTATTGTCTGTATGACCAGAAATGATAAAGTTGTTTCCAATGTTGATAAGAAAATTGTTGAAGGTGAAAAGTGTTCACGCCCGCGCCATGCAGTCCGCGCTCAATCAATATGCCTAATTATTTATTTTATATGATCTGCAATAATTACAAAAACCTGTGCAGCAGGACTTATTTATATATTCAGTTTAATAAATTATTTATTATAGATAGGACTATATACTTTATTTATTAAAATTAAACTGCATGTTTCAGTTGACTGAAGTTAGACATAGAACATTGCAATCAAGCGCATGGGGCTGTTTTTCATGTTATGAATTGTATCCTAGTTTCCATTATTACAGTTAAGTTTGACTGAAATAATTCAATTCAAGATTTTATTTTATAAAAATACAATATAATTGTTGGCTATAGGCCATAGAATAGGGCATACGATTATATTCTATATAATACGAGAATATTATTATAGCAGATCCACCTAGCGGAGATCTTGCGTTATGTTTGGATTGTGCTTTTCAAATCAACTGGATGTTAATATATGTTGGGGGAAACAATACGACTGGCTACAGTTTATCTGTCTACAATCATTGTTCCCAAGCAATGACACTGTCACAAACAAATGTGTAAGGGGAGTAGCGGCAAGAGGTTATTTATAAAGCACAATGCATAAAGTGGCTATGCAAAGTGCTTTACAAATAATCAGATGAAAAAAATCGAGAATGTGCGATAAAAGAACATAGAAAAATAACAGATTAAAGTGGGCCTATTATAATGATAAATAAAATATGCTTGCCTTACAAGGCGGTATAACGTTAGCAGTGAGCTAGACCATCTACCTCAGTTTCAGCAACATTCAGTGAGCTGAGGCATGGATCGAATCTCATCCTTGTGCTGGGTTGGATTAATGTCGTCTGTTCTTGTTCTTTACTGATTGGGTGATACCAGTTCAAATTTATTGGCTTTGGAAAAGACAGGGTGGAGATCATTATCATTTAACACTACGCGTCTTGTGACGCGTTATGATACGCATCATTGGGGACACTGTGCGCCGTAAAAAGCGGCGTTACATGGGCATATAGAGCGTCGTTTTTTTCGCCGCCTCCAAACCGACGAAAAATACGCCGTTGTTTACACAATTCATCGGCGCTTTTTACGGTGTTTCGCTTTTCGGCGGCGTAAAAAGCGGCGTCCTGGCCGTTTAAACTGCGCTTTTTACGGCGTTTTTTTTTACAAAACGACGTAGGAAAGTGGCGAAATATGACCCATTAGGCGTTCCATATACTTTGGCTTGCCATAGAAATGACACAAAGCGAGCGCCATAGCACTCGCCCCCAGTGCCTTTCTTCCCGGACGTGCATCAGGCCTCCGGGTTGCGAGAGTTCCCGTGACTTATCGCGGCACGCGGGCGTCCTCAGCCTTCACTGCCCTCGTTGGTGCGGCGATCATGGTCTGTACACACAGAAAAATAGGGGTATCGTTTCTGTACCTTAAAGTAGATTTGCCACAAAAGTACCCTGTAAGGTACAGGGAATGGTCCTTAAGGTGACAAATGTGAACCTTTGTTTTATTTTAAAGGTACAAAATCAGGTACAAAAGTTATGCAGCAAATCAGAGATCACAAAATCTTAATTTAAATAGAGTTGTGTTTAAGTAAAAAGGTTACTGGTAAATTTCCTTCCAATTCTTGATCAGTATGGCCTACATACCTTGAATTAATAACTTTCAGCTAGTCATTGCATTGCATTGTTTTATGCAAATTATAACTGGATAGATTTAAAATACCATATCAATGTAGGATCATGATATGGTCTATTCAAATACCAAGAATATAATCCTTTTCACTCACTGGTAAACTCCCTGTAAATTACCTGTGAACAGGACATACAAAAATACTGGTAAATTGGTTCTGGCAATCTTGTGTGAACAGCACATTTACAAAAAAAAAGAAAAAAAGAAAAAAAGTTGTTTACTGGCATTACTTAGTGAAAGAGGCTTATCAATGGCACGTCATTGTTTTTGAAAGAACACTGTTTCCATAGCACCCAGAGTTTTTTAACGGCAGCTGTGATGACGCGATATCTTTACCAATCAGCGATTGGCTGATTTGAGAAGGCGCGATATCAAGTCGCCATAATGCGAGTTGCACTTTCTCTCATGCACAAGTAGTCATAGGAATATGTGAAATGAGTGAAAATGTCGGTTAATTGTCCATTTTTGTCGAGTTTGTCCACGGATGAACTACTTCAAAAAATAATTGAAGCTGGAATACAGATCTACGAAGAAGAGGCAAGGAAATTCAGGGGTAAGTAACCATATCTTGATTTTTCTGTTCATGCTACTGTTAGCTATTACAAGCATGACTTAAACTATTGTAAATTAGCTAACTACACTGAGTAAGTTATGGCTTGTTGGGTTACATAGTTATTTTGTTGATTTACTCAAGTAAGTCGCGTAAAATATTTCCACTTGTCATCGCCATTTAATTATTTTATTAAAAGCAAGAGCCCCTGCAGTCTTGGGCAGTGCAATCCATTTTTTCCCGCATCGCGCAGTCTGCTGTGGAATGACCTCACAGGATGAGGGAATCCTGATTTCTCAAAAACTTTCTGAAGTTTGTCAGCTGCAACTGTGCAGGGGACTGTGACACTCTCAGGTGCTGCTGTAAAAAGCAAGGCGTCAAGCGTATTTCTGTTTGTGGGAACTGTAATGGTAACTCTTGCCAGAACATCAACCAGCCAGATGATAACAGAAGTGAGGGAGATGTAGGGGAGTTGGATGAGGTTTGTTAAATTTTAAACTGTTTTAGTAAGTTTTCACGAGTTCACACTTACATACAATTTAAGGGGGTAAAGTTTAATGCGTATTTGGCGTGCTGTCCGGAGGGAGGGCTCCGAGCTCGGAGTTCGGCCCGAACCCAGAGTACTCCCCCCGTATGTAAGCGTTTTAGGACTAGAAGTGTGGAGAAGGGGTGGTGGGGGGATGCTGCAAAACTGTCAATGGATTGAGGTGAGACTGCTGAATGTATATATACCTCTTACCATTGATTGCTGAGTGCTCTCCACTTGTGTTAATTATTATGAACGTGCTCCTCCCAAACTTTGTTAATAAAACCTCATTTGTTTTGTAATTGTTCAATAAAACCACTTTTTATGGACTTGGAGTCATTTTTACTCAAAACTAATGGCTGGGATAGATTCAGCACCCCTAAAAACCCCTAGTTAGACATCTCAAAATGTAATATTGGTAAAAAAAAAAATGTTTTTTAAAAATGCATAATTTTTATCCAGGCCGTCTGGGCACCCCAACTTTGATTGCCTCTCCAGGCGTTTCCCCGAGGATTTGGCCGTGGATAAATTGGGAGGTGTTACTAGACACCTATAGGAAGGAAGAATTTACTAAACTCATTAAATCATCTAAATCTACAACATGTATGTTAGACTCTATACCGACTAAACTATTGAAAGAGATGCTTCCAGAGGTCATAGATCCTCTTCTTACTATCATTAATTTGTCTTTGTCTCTAGGATACGTACCAAAAAACTTTAAGCTGGCTATGATTAAACCGTTTGTTAAAAAAAACGCAACTTGATCCTACAGAATTAGTCAATTACAGGCCAATCTCGAATCTACCTTTTCTGTCAAAGATACTAGAAAAGGCAGTATCTTCACAACTGTGTTCCTTTCTTGAAAGAAATGATATCCGCGAGGATTTCCAGTCCGGATTTAGACCGTACCATAGTACCGAGACTGCTCTCGTTAGAGTCACAAATGATTTGCTCTTATCATCCGATCGTGGTTGTATCTCTCTATTAGTGTTACCCGATCTTAGTGCTGCATTTGACACCATTGACCACAACATTCTTTTAAATAGACTAGAAAACTATGTTGGCATTAGTGGAATTGCACTAGCATGGTTTAAATCATACTTATCTGACCGTTATCAGTTTGTAGCAGTAAATGAAGAGATGTCTTATCGATCACAAGTTCAGTATGGCGTACCACAAGGCTCAGTACTAGGACCGCTGCTGTTCACTCTGTACATGCTACCATTAGGAGATATCATTAGGAAACATGGAATTAGCTTCCACTGTTATGCCGACGATACTCAGCTCTATATTTCTTCAAAACCTAACGAAACTTACCAATTCACTAAATTAACAGAATGCATAGCTGATATAAAAAATTGGATGACTCGTAATTTCCTACTTCTAAATTCTGAAAAAACAGAGATTCTAATTATTGCACAAAAAACTTCCTCACGTAATAACCTAGAATACTGTCTAACACTTGATGGCTGCTCTGTCAAGTCTTCGTCGTCGGTTAGGAACCTGGGTGTGCTCTTTGATACCAATCTTTCATTTGAAAGTCACGTGTCTAGTATCTGTAAAACTGCATTTTTCCATCTTAAAAATATATCTAAATTACGCCATATGCTCTCATTGACAAATGCGGAACAATTAGTTCATGCTTTCATGACATCAAGGCTAGATTATTGTAATGCTCTACTGGGTGGTTGCCCTGCACGCTTAATAAACAAAGTACAGCTAGTTCAAAACGCAGCAGCTCGAGTTCTTACCAGAACCAGGAAGTATGACCATATTAGCCCAGTTCTGTCAAAACTGCATTGGCTCCCTATTAAACATCGCATCAATTTTAAAATATTGCTGATTACTTACAAAGCACTAAATGGTTTAGCTCCGCAGTACTTGAGCGAGCTCTTAACGCATTATAGTCCTTCACGTCTATTGCAATCTCAAAATTCCGGCCAGTTGATAATACCTAGAATATCAAAATCGACTGCTGGCGGTAGATCCTTTTCCTATTTAGCACCAAAACTTTGGAACAATCTTCCTAACATTGTCCGGGAAGCAGACACACTCTGTCAGTTCAAAGCTAGATTAAAGACACATCTCTTTGACCTAGCATTCACATAATACATGATAGACTTCTATAATTCAATGTTAGGCTGCATAGATTAGGTCAGCCGGAACCGGGAACACTTCCCATAAATCCTGATGTACTCATTACATCATGAGAAGAATGGCATCTACGCTAATTTTAGTGTCTTTGTTTATCCCGAGGTTTTCCCGCAGCCTGCCGGATCCAGGCTGTATCCAGATCTGACGAAGGACCTTCGCCTGGACCCGATGTCAACGCAGTGCTGAAGTGCCAACTAGTCTCTCCCTATGGAGGATCCCTTTACCACTCTACAGATAAAGCGTCATCGGGAAAACTCAATTTGCCTATCTACCCCGAATTGATAAAATAAAATAAAATTCTGTATCAAAACTATAAGGAAACACCAGTACTTTGTTTAGGCTTGGTTTGTAGGGAATTACAAACCTGCGCACATATATTCAAACGCACATAACTATAGAACCAATTCTTAATGCGCATGTGAACGCCATCAGCGTTTCTCACAGGTTCGCGTTTAAAGTTTGTGTAGAGAGAATGTTGTCGTCTTAGCGGCCCCTAATTTAATAACAAATGATCGTTGCGACGGAAGCGAATCAATCAAAACTAACTTTAGCTGGAAAATAACTTTATTAAAGAACCGCTATAAAGCCAAAACAATCTTACCTTAAATTATACTTTTATCTCTGTAAAGCTGCTTTGAAACAATCTACATTGTTAAAAGCGCTATATAAATGAAGATGACTTGACTTGACCTATATAATTAAACAAAAAGTAGTCAAAACACATCTAATCTAAGGATTGTCACCTTATAAACAGTCCTTTGTGTGGTGGAATAAGCAATGCTATATAGAAATATATGGTTACTATCTTAATTTAAACTTTATTTTATTATTTTATTAGTTCATTAACTAATTATGCTAACTTAACTAATTTAATATAAAGAGCTGGATACTAATTACTAATTAAATAATGTCAAATATTAAATGTAGGCTATTGATTAGAGTTGCCATAGACTAAAGATTTTTATAGCCTATATTCCGCGTTCAAGCGCATGCATAAAACTTGCCGCAAAGCACCGGCAAAAGTAGGCTAATGATAATAAATGTGTCTGAAAAAAATAACGAAGCATTTTAATTGTTTATTTATAAACTAGTCTTTTCTAAATCAGTGTAGGCTGCCTGCAAACATATATCCATTCATCTCCGCTGTAATGTAGCCTAGATGAGCCTTTCATACGGACAGGATTACATAATCAATTGCTACCGTAGGGGAGACCGGGGACAGTTGCAACACTTTTTGCATTTATCTCAGTTACTCAGAGACTATTTGGACTAGACCAACCAAATTTGTATATATTAAACTTGCATCTGTCTGCTAATTACCCATACCATTTAAAGATGATTATATATGACATATCGTTCACAGTATTTATTATGACCGCCGCTAGCATAGCTAGCGAAAGCGGTCATATAGGGATTGTCAAAGTTTTTTTTTTTTTTTTTTTTTTGTCATCTACTGAATTTTTCGTAAACGATACCAGGGACACCGAAACACCGGGGAACATGAAATTTGGTGGGCATGTAGCCCCACTAGACTTGTACGGAAAAATTTCGTTTGGTCCCCGGGGGCCACTCCCCCCCCGCGCTGGGCCCCCCGAAACCCCAAAAATGCAGTTTTTCCTAAATAACTACCTGAACCGTGGCACCAAGGATGAAGAAATTTTTATGGTATGTTGGTCTTAAGGGCCCACATCAACCTAGCCCATACTCACTCATTTGTGATTTGCGCCCCTTCCCATAAAAAATGAAAATGCAATATTATTCTGCTTTAATCGCCCCTATCTTCAGTTGAGATGTTCAGAACTGCACCATATTTCATGTGTATGATTAAATTGACATCCTCTGGGGGTATGCTAAGTTTCGTAGAATTTCATCCATGGGGGGGTATAAAATAAATTCATTTATGTGCACATTTAGGGACTGTACACTCATCGGCCTGTAGATGGTGGTGTTGAGCGAAGGGTTGCTGGTTTAGGATGATACTGTCACACACACACATGCAGGAATACAAACAAACGCAAGCATGCACACACACTGACATCCACACGCACAGACACACACCCATACACAGACATACAAATCCACATGCACAGACACACACACACACACACAGACAGACATGCACATACTACTACTTTTTTTAGGTATATACATAAACACGCAATACAGCCAAATTGCTCCACGTCATTTATTTTTGTGGAAAGCCAGTGCAGGCCTGAGCGGCGGTCATATTTTGTACCGCCATGCGGTACATCTAGTTTGAATGGAAAAAGCCAGATGTTGCAACTGACCCCAACCCAGGGGACAGTTGCAACACAACCCAGGGACGGTTGCAACATGTTAAAAATACCTTAAATTTCATTAAAGGCAGGGTCGGTACGATTTTTATAAAAAACTTTTTTTCAAATTTGTTTAAACTGTCTTTTTTATACCAATACATAATTAAAATGTAAGTGCTCTGAAAAAGAGAGTATAAAAATCGAGTGACTGTAGACCTTTTAATCTGCAATAAACACAGCTAATTATTTCCATCCGGGATGAAACAATTGATTGGTTTGGGCGACTGTCACTCTCTCTGGCAACTAGGGATGTCCCGATCCGATCACGTGATCGGAAATCGGGCCCGATCACGTGTTTTCAGACTCGATTGGAATCGGACGTTACCTCCCGATCAGGACTTGGATATATATGTATATATTCTCATTATTTTTTAACACATCTATAGTTATGCGGTGGCACAGAGTTACGCCGGTTTCACACTGCACGCGTTAGCAGAGCGTAAGCAGCGCAGGAGCAGTGCTAATGGTGAGCAGGAGCAGGACACGCGCGTTTTGCTTTCACACTGGCAGCGTTTGTCACGCGCGGCTGAACCGCGGGTTGTGTACAGACAGAGTACTCTATAATGGTTAAGTTGGCATTGCTTTATTTCGTTATCAAATACATTTAAGAGAAAATACTTGTCAAGACGCTTATTTTATTAATAATTTCATTTATATAACTTTTGGTTCATCTTTGTTTTTATTGTTCTGGCAACAAGTTTGTTTTTGGACATTTGTTTTCTTTTTAAATTGCTGTTGGTCATTTGATTGACTGTTTAAAACACAATAGATATCATCAATGCACTTTTTGGATAAAACTGCGGTGTATTTTGGCCATGACAAAAAAAATACGCGCTGCTCACGCGCCGCTGACGCTTGCGGTGTCAGCGGCGCGTGAGCAGCGCATATTTTTTTCGGCGTCCATGTTATTCAATGAGTGCATTCACACCGCACGCAGAGGCCGCGGCAGCGCGTAGCAGGAGCAGAGCAGGAGCAGCAGTGCCGCGATCGTTTCTGCGCCGAGTCTATTTTTGCTGCGCTGCTTACGCTGAATTAAAGTGACAATGCATTGATCATGGCCAAAATACACTGCAGTTTTATCCAAAAAGTGCATTGATGATATCTATTGTGTTTTAAACAGTCAATCAAATGACCAACAGCAATTTAAAAAGAAAACAAATGTCCAAAAACAAACTTGTTGCCCGAACAATAAAAACAAAGACGAACCAAAAGTTATATAAATGAAATGATTAATAAAATAAGCTTCTTGACAAGTCTTTTCTCTTAAATGTATTTGAAAACGAAATAAAGCAATGCCAACTTACCCTGATTATAGAGTACTCTTGTCTATACACACGCCGCGGTTCAGCTGCGCGTGACAAACGCTGCTAGTGTGAAAGCAAAACGCTCGTGTCCTGCTCCCGCTCACCATATGCACTGCTCCTGCGCTGCTTACGCTCTGCTAATGCGTGCAGTGTGAAACCGGCGTAAGAGTTAGGAGTGCAGTTCCTAAAAGCACATTACTGGCTTTGCAAACACTGTGGCACTTTTATTTTTTATTTGTTTACATGCCTGCCGGGTATTTTAAGTTGAGGTGCTATTTGTTTATATATTAGACTTTTTTTATATTTACTGTTGCACTAAAGTCCAAAAGTGAAGAATTTATGTTATTTATTACTTGATTGTTCAAGCTACCTCACAGAAGTGCTCTGTTTGTTAACAGAGTTGTTGAATGTTAAAATAAGGTGAATTAAATAAAAAATAAGGAACATCCTGGATCTGTTTTTTCGCTCTTCTTTATTCTTTTTTTATGTATTATAGAAGTATCGGATCGGGACTCGGTATCGGTAGATACTCAAAATCAAATGACTCGGACTTGGACTCGAGGGCAAAAAAACCTGATCGGGACATCCCTACTCGCAACCATGGCTACCACCCCTGTTGCTACAAGATCTGCCCATGCGCGCACCCGTTTGAGTGCAAGAGAGGCGCGGAACCTACGAAGAGTAAAATTATGGCAGACAAAGAGCATTAAAATTTCAAAGCACCTGCATATGCAGTCAGTGAAGGCAAACAAGGCAAAAACTACTTCCTCGGACCCTGGTTGCCCGCACTCTTGAACGTCCTCCTCTGCTTCGCCCTCGACCCCGGACCTGTCCTCGAACCGACAATGCGGTACTTGTCTCCGGAGTGTAACGTTAGTCCTCATCAGAGTCAACAATGTTTTCATCATGGAAACTCTTACATGCAAAACACCGTATATGTTATGAATCTTACACGAAATTCACCTTCATCACAGTGTAACTGATGGTAATGGAAAAACGTGTATCAATGCAACCTGTTTTTAGCTTTGCCTTATAAATATAGCTTGTTACCGAATCAAACAAAATATATTTTAAACTTTACCAGTATCGATATGCTAGCTTGATAGTGAGTACTAAAAGCCATCTTATTTGTTTATATTTATAGTGAAAAAGTTAGGTATTTTATTACATGTGATTCTGACATGATGTCACTACATGCACTGCGCTCCTTCCTCTCCACTCGTCTCAGGTAAATAAATGCATCTTCCAGCTGAGCCTGAGCGTTTGGCGTCGCGCGTTCATGTGTTTTGGGGGCGTGGCTTTGGAAGGAGCTCAGAAGGGAGGGGGTGGAGTGAATGGAAATAATTAGCTGTGTTTACAACAGTCGTGGGAGGTCTACAGACACTCGATGTTTATACTCTCTTTTTCAGAGTACTTACATTTTAATTATGTATTGGTATATAAAGACAGTTTAAACAAATTTGGAATGTTTTTTTTTTTTTTGAAAAATCCTACCTACCCTGCCTTTAATTAACTTAAGCTTTTTGTCTCAATGAGCATATAATTCTGAAAATATTAACTGTTTTAGGCCTACTATCATATTATAGTATTATTTATTTCAATAATATTATTGTAGCCTATTATTTATTTATTTAGTCATATTTATCAAATAACAGTTATTGAGTTTTGTTTGTTCATGTGTAGAACATAGGCCTACATATATTCAGTGTGCAGGTGTTACAGATGCTATTCAATCTCTCCATATTTCAGTGTCAGACAGGAAGCATTGAACAATTTGCAATGCAAAAAACTTTTATTAAACATGCAATTTATAACTTGTTGCAACCATCCCCAACCCTATCAGCCATGACAGAACATCATGTGCCTGCTAGACACACTGACTTTGACACATGCTAACCATGTCACTTAGAAGTGAACAAAACAATAATTCAAACTAAGTAAGTTTTGATTAATTCATACAAAATTTCAGGACAGTATGACAAAAATATATCTCATGAAAAAATTTACTTTCATGCCTCCAAAACAAGTTTTGTTCAATAAATGCAGCAGCAGATGTTGAATATGTCTACTGTCTCTTTGGTGGGGGGAGGGTCTAACTGTGCATGTGCAGTATGAGTGTCATCACTCTAGCTTGTTTCTGATTGGAGAAAAATTACATGTTGCAACCATCCCCATGTTGCAACTGTCCCCGGTCTCCCCTACGTATTTGCTTTCGATTGGATTTTTTTCGTTGGTGGACATTTTTTATAAGCTTTATTTAGCTATATTTCTCATGTCTGTGAGGCTTGTCTATACACTGTTTTTCGGTTCATTTTTGAGACGCGCTCCAATTCACAGAGATCATGAAAGCGCGCCCTGTTCGTTTTATTTTATTTTACAAAAGCACAATGTTTTCTTGTTGTTGTGAGTTTACACAAATAAAAGTAGTTGCGACTGATGCATTATTCTTTTCTGTATGACCAGAAATTATGGAGTATTTTAAGTTGTTTCCACTGTTGATAGGAAAATGCGAGTGATGGCACCAGCGCCTCCGTGTCATGCAGTGCACGCTCCACACTCCGCAGAAACACTTGGATATGCGCTTAAAGGGATACTTCACCTCTGGAAAGATGAATGTGTATTTAAAATAGGTCATTTATGTAGAAGAAATGTGAAGACATTTTTGAATTTGTAGCTTTCTAGACTGAGAAAAGCCAGAAAATGTATTTTTGGCTTATGTGGATGAAAGACAATAACTCCCAGAATGCACTTGCTTCTCTGCCCTACGAGGCCACTCCCAAGCCACGCGGCCACGCCTACCGGTTAGAGAGCGCAGTTGAAAACAACAAGGTTAGGCTACTAGCAAGTCTCCGTGATGAGTTTGCCTGGGATTTCGAGATCGCCCAAAATGTCCGGGATTCGGCTTTTGCGTTCTACAGTCGCCATTCATTATGTTTACTGTGGCGAGCAGGACGAGGCTGACGGCCGCGGGAGAATGGCGCAAGGCCGATGGCGTCATTACTGAGACGCGCCGGTCTCGTATCTCTCACGGAGGAGCGGGAATTTTCTTAGCAATGTTAAAACGCACATCAACCGATCACTTGTTTAGCGTTCATGTAAACACTACATTCAGATTCACCAATCGGAATGAATTCAGTTAGATTGAAACAAAAGGTGTGCATGTAAACAATGAATGGCGACTGCAGAAAGCAAAAGCCGAATCCCGGACATTTTGAACGATCTCGCCCGCCGGACAAGTCCGGGAAAAGGAGGATGGTAACCCCTACTACTCAGCTTTCTCCTACTACTCAGCTTTCTCCACAGAACAAGAGCCTGCTAGCTTAGCTTCCAAAGAAAGACGGCTGACACTATGTGTACATTCTGTGAGTGAGATCCCACCCTCATATGGGTGGGTTGAAAACATGCAGAACAGCCCCTACTACTGGCTGTAGTCTTTAGCCTCTGGCCAGAAAATCCTCTGATGACGCAAAATGACGATTTTTGCGTCATCGGAGGATTTTTTTCCAGACAAAAAATACATAAATCTCTAATCTCAGGGGGATATGAGGGTGGAAAGCACGGTAATTCGAAAATACTACAGGTTTTCTACTAATACAAAGCTTAATGCTAAATCCTGAAGTATCCCTTTAATAATAGCGAACATTTATCTAGGTTAACGTTAGAGCGAGCGGCCATGCCATACGAATAAGTCCTCTTCATGTTTAACAAATCAAATTCTGTTGCATTTTCTTGCGCCAGTTTGAAAAGGGCGGCTGAAACACTTAGCCTATACATATAAACGCTCAACGCTGGTGTTTTTCTTTAAATAAATTCGTTTAGGCTTTAAAATAAATATTGTTTGTGGGCTAATTAATGCCACAATAATTTGTTTATTTTATTGGCTACTTATATTTTTCATTTTTGTTTTGCATTGAATACCATTTAAAGGATTTGCTGTGCACCGCAATGCCATCCTCCCATAGAAAGACACGTTAAGAGCCACCTTTATTTTCTTTATAATAAAGGGTTTCTATGGGAGGAAAACACTTAACGTGTAATTAAATGCATTGCGTTCATATTCTGGGCTCATCTGCTTTTCTGTAGGATAGTATGGTTTATTAATAAGGTGTGTACAGCATTTGATCTTTTTCACTGAAGTAGCCTATTAAGCCACATTAAGCTTTTTCTTTATTATAAGGGTTTTCTATGGGAGGAAAACGCTTAGCCTAATGTGCAATTAAACGCAATGTTCGTATTCTGGGCTCATCTGCAAATCTAGGCTACACATGCTTTATTAATAAGGTGTGTACAGAATTTGATCTTTTAACATGAATGTCCATGGGGGCTGCTATTGCTTCAGCTTTTTGAATGTATAAGTATGATAAAGACATGATTGGCTATCAATTTTATGTGGATAAAGGCATATTTTGTACATGACTACACATGTCCTTATAAGGCCAAGAAAATATGTCGTTTTAACCACATAACATCTTGTTATGAGAAAAAGATGTCGTTTTAACGACATAAAGATCTCGTTATTACGAGAAAAGATGTCGTTAAAACGACATAAGATCTCGTTATTACTAGAAAATATGTTGTTTTAACGACATAAGATCTCGTTATTATGAGAAAATATGTCGTTTTAACGACATAAGATCTCGTTATTACGACATATGTCGTTTTAACGACATAAGATCTCGTTATTACGAGAAAATATGTCGTTTTAACGACATAAGATCTCATTATTACGAGAAAATATGACGTTTTAACGACATAAGATCTCGTTATTACGACATAATTGAGTGGAAAAAATAATATGTATGTGGCAGCAATGCGTCACCGTAGTGGAGGATGTACTCAAAAAATATCCATTCTTAAGAATGCCTGCTGGAGTGAGTATAGTGAAAACACCTGAATGTTACAGGGAAGCAATATATTATAATTTTGGAAATTGTGAAATTGAAGACATGTCGATTGCTGTCACTGAAAACAAGGAAAATAACAATTTCTGAAAATATTTTCTAAAAGCTACAGTATAATAACCTAATGCTTTCAGTGATAAGAATGAATCCCATTGCATGGATTATTTTATTATTTTAGAATGTTTCCTAATGTTAGTGTGTTTTTTTAGATCAAAAGTTGAAATAAAAGGCATATTTCCTAGCCTGATTTTAGCCTCGGATTTGAATGCTCTGTTTGAAGGGGCGTGACTGCTGTGAGACTTCAGTGTAAACGCCCACTGCTCTGATTGGCTGACATGCTTGCATATGAAATATCTAGCATTACATGTGGAACTCTCTCAAAAACTTTTACTATTACAGCTATCGAGATTAACGAGTCGTGAGAAGTTTTTTTAAGTATTTAGATCTATTCCCATCACATAAAAGTTTGCAGTGATGAGCATTGAGCAGATGACAGCCTGTTGATCGCGTGAATGAAGATCTTATCATTGCAACTTATCATTAACCAATGCAAACATGAGGTAAGTACAGTAAGAGCTTCGTTGTGCAGTGTAACAGCGTCATTGATTTCATAACGAGTTTTGGCAAGTGTCCAGATAAACTTGCGCTGTGTGATTGACAGCTTGGGCGATTGGAAAGGGATTGTTCTTTGATCGCTTTCTGTATATATATTAATCACAGTTTAAGTAAGATTATTTTCATACTAGTAAGAGAAACAACGTGAAGTTGATCGTTTAGTCACTGGCTTGATTTACTGATGCATAAACAGTATTGAACGACTTTGAGAGAAAGATTATCTGTCTGAACTTGAACAATTACACATCAGAAATTCACATAACCCACTGGTTCTTCAGAGGCTCGGATGAAGGAACTAAAAAAATACTTTTGTGTTCATTTGTACATCCAAACACTGAGCAACTGCTATGCTTCGCAAGTTTGCAAGCCATGATGTCTCTCGAGGAAAAAACAATATCACGCTTGCGCAGCTCATTTTCTCATGGGCGGGCCAAATTCTTTTTGCGGGCAAAGAAGAGAAAGGGGAGGTAACCTTTCCCCTTATGACGACATAAGGGGAAGATTTCTAGATTCGCCCGTCTGAGCTTTCATTTTCTCAAAAATACCCAGGGCTTGGTTTACACCTATCAAAACATCTAGCCACTGGGGGACCATAGGCAGGCTAGGGAAACTCATATTAAGGTTAAAAAACCTCATAAAGTGAAATTTTCATGCAATGGGACCTTTAATCATGACTTCATGTATATTCTACAGTTTTTTGATGAGGTTGACAGAATCCATCCTTCACCAACGAGCTTCTGTCATCGCTTTAGAGAGGGTTTCGTCAGTGTTCTACCTAATGTGCTGAAACTCGCCAAGACCAAATCCCCCCTAGCAGTACAACAGTACACCGAAGCAAGACAAGATGCCCTGGCTTAAAATATACCAGGTAGAGACAGTCACCTTGCTAGTGAACCTCACAATAATATCTGTAATTTACTTTACCACATTGCATGTACTGTCCTCCCTTCATGTATTATCTTTACGAAGTTTGACAGCAAGTTAAACTCCATCCATTATAATCAAAAGAAATGCAAGTTGAAGTTCTAGCATTTATTAAATCTTGATGTCACAACATTACGATGGATCAGAGTGAAACTAAAAGAAAGAAAAACAATCTCAATTAGACTCATGACTAAACATAGCTTCAAATAACACAAATAATAATATACAGATTACAGTAATACTGTTGATATCAAACAATTTGCATATTAAAATAGATTACTTGTGTATTTCCTACAATATTTACTATTTGCATTGAAAACTTAAGATAGCATGTCACATGCTTAAATTACACTTTCTAATAACTTTACATTAATGTCAAAATATACTTTTGAGTTACCCAAAGCAAGTACATAAATAAAACTTACAGCTATTGCTCTTCAAACTTCCAAAAGCAAGGATTGATGAGGATTATCCATGGGAAAAACACTCAGACAGAGCAACATGCATCAGCCATGTGCCTAGCTGCACTTCCTGCTATTAAAAACCTGTAGTTTCTTTAAGGTCCACTAGATGGCAGTTCCGGAACAAAATTAACTTAGACACATACTGTGAAACGGGTACAGAACACTCCCCGCCTGATGTCATTAGACATCACTATAACTAATAACATTTCAGTCCTTTTTAGAAAGAAGCAAAATTATCTGTGAGATTGGTCTGTAGAACCTTTTGGTTGTACCTTGAGAAGTCGTTTTAACCTCTACTTTTCTTACATGTCCATCTGCACTTGGGAATGTATGGGTGACCATTGCCATTGGCCAATCATTGCGACAAAGGGTACTATCTTTCAAGAGAACAATATCTCCAACTTGAAGATTGGTGCGCGATTCAGTCCATTTGCATCTTTGTTGCAAGATGGGAAGGTACTCTTGTCTCCAGCGGGTCCAGAACTGATTTGCAAGGGTCTGTACCTTTTTCCATTGACATCCATAAAGATCTTTCTCTGAGAAGTTGCAGGTAGGAATTCCAAGAGGAAACTCAGTCTTTTGGGTGAGCAGAATGTTAGGGGTTAGTAGCAATGGCATCTCTGGGTCAGAGGAGACTGGAACCAGTGGTCTGGCGTTGATTATTGCAGACACTTCCGCCATCAAAGTACACAGAACCTCATGAGTAAGCTGGATCGATTTGTTTTCCAGCAGCACACTGTCAAGGATTCTGCGTGTAATCCCTATCATTCTTTCCCACGCACCACCCATGTGTGATGCGTGAGGGGGGTTAAACTGCCATGAACAGCCTTGTTCACTTAGATACTTCTGGACAGTGAGTTCTTTACATGCTCCGATGAAATTTGTTCCACAATCGGATCTTAGCTGTTTTGCTGGTCCCCTTATAGAAAAGAAGCGACGTAATGCATTGATACAGCTAGATGTATCCATGGACTCTATTACTTCCAAGTGCACTGCTCTAGTGCTCATGCACGTAAAAAGGATTGCCCAACGTTTACTGTTTGCTGCACCTCCTCTAGTGCGTCGAGTCAGAACAGTCCATGGGCCAAATACTTCCAGACCCACATAGGTGAAAGGAGGAGACATGTCCAGACGCTCTGGTGGAAGATCCGCCATTTTTTGCTGTGCAAATCTACCCCTTAGTTTTCGACAGGTTACACAATGGTACAGTATGGAACTGATGAGCCTCTTGCCATTTACAATCCACAAGCCTGCAGTCCTTATTGCTCCTTCCGTGAATTGACGACCTTGATGTTTCACTTCTTGATGGTAGTGTTTCACCAACAGGGTTGTGACATGGTTTTTCTTGGGAACAATAATCGGATTCCTCTCATGCTGATCCAGAGGAGCATTTTTCAGACGTCCACCTACACTAAGCAGGTCATTGTGAATCTGAGGGTTGAGTTTCTTAAGCGCACTGCTTCTCGGGATGTTCTTTTGTTCTGCAAAGGCACTGAAATCATCGCGGAATGTTTCTTTCTGCACAGATTTAAGGATAACAAACTTGGCTGCTAAGAGCTCTTCAGGAGTTCTGGCCTTTTTGCATATGTGCCAGCCTTTGCATTCATTTGTGTGAGTATTTGAGTTCGGCTTGAATGAACGAACTATGTGGATAAGCAGTGCGATAGCTCTCAGGAGTGCTTTCCAGGAAGAGAATCGTTTAAAGCGTTCTGAAGTAAGATACCTTTCTTCAGTGAGAGTTGCAAAACTTGTGACATGAGGCCGTATTTCTCCATCTAGTTCTGGCATTACCAACTCAAATGTCTTTTGAGTTTCTTGTTGAACTGTGAGAGGTTTGTGCAGAAAGTCTGGACCAGTAAACCATTGTGTGTTAACAAGCTGTGATGCAGACACTGACCTGGTGGCAATATCAGCTGGGTTCTGGTTTGTTGGTACGAAGTGCCACTGTTCTGGAACTGTACTTTGACGGATTCGCTGCACTCTGTTGTGTACATACACAAAGAAACGCCGGGTCTCGTTGAATATGTAGCCAAGAACTACCTTACTGTCGCAGTAAAACTTGACTGCATCTGGAACGAAATCGATTTCCTCAAGTATTATTTCTGCCATTTCAACAGCTAATACAGCTGCACACAATTCAAGGCGTGGAATGGTGGGCTGTAGACGAGGGGTCAGTTTAGCCTTGCCTAAAATAAATCCTACATGACTTAGTCCCTCTTCAGTAAGGACTCGAAGATAGGCCACTGCAGCTATAGCCATGTTGGATGCGTCTGAGAACAGACATAGCTCTCTGTACTTTGAACTGGAAAGTGAGAGTGGGACATATGTACGTGGTATATGGAGATTTTCCAGATCTTGTAAGTAATTTTTCCATAATTCCCATTCCTCTTGTTTGGACTCAGGGAGTGGGATATCCCAGTCGCTTGTGTCATGAGATATTTCCCGCAGTAAAGCTCTTCCTTTTATAGTAACTGGTGTCACTAAACCGAGTGGGTCGTAAAGGCTGTTGACGACAGACAACACTCCACGACGAGTGAAAGGCCTCTCAGAATTTGTGACATGAAAGGTGAATGTATCTGACTCCATTTCCCAGCATAGTCCAAGACTCCGTTGACTTGGAAGAGTTTCTTTGGTAAGATCCAGGTCTTTTATGCCTTTGGCTAAATCCTCTGGAGGAAAGGCTTTCATCACTGTGGTTGAATTTGAAGCTATTTTGTGGAGTTTTATATTTGACTGTGCAAGAGATTTCTGGGTACGCTTCAGTAGGCTGATGGCATCCTCTTCGGTTGGCAGAGATATCAGACCATCATCTACGTAAAAATGTCGCTCAACACATTGGCGAGTATCTGATCCATGTTCACGTTCACCTTCCTGTGCAGCGCGTCTCAGACCATAGATTGCAATGGCAGGAGAAGGGCTGTTTCCAAAGACGTGTACACGCATCTGGTACTCTGTGATCTCTTTTGACATGTCATTGTCTCGGTGCCACAAGAACCTTAGGTACTTCCTGTGATTATCCTGTACCACAAAGCAATAGAACATTTGCTGAATGTCAGCAGTCACGGCTATGGGTTCTTTTTGGAAGCGCAACAACACTCCAAGGAGGGAATTGTTCATGTCTGGTCCTGTGAGAAGGATGCTGTTCAAAGAGATACCATGGTACTGTGCACTGGAATCGAAGACTACCCTTATCTGGTCAGGTTTTCGTGGATGATAGACTCCAAAGGTTGGTAGATACCAGGATTCCTCATTCTCTTTGAGTGGAGGAGCTAGTTCGGCGTGCTTGTTTTCTAACATCTTTCCCATGAATTCTTGAAAGTTTTCTCTAACAACCGTTTTTTTGTCTAGAGTGCGTTTCAAGGAGAGAAGTCGCGAGAGTGCTTGATCTCGATTGTTAGGGAGAAGTGGTCGGGGTGATTTGAAGGGTAGAGGAGCGACCCAGAAGTTTCTCTCATCTTTGTGAAAGTCCCTCTCCATGATCTTTAGAAAGGCTTGATCTTCAAATGAAAGAGCACACTTGTTGTCATCTTTAGTTCTCTCGAACACTGAGTGACCAATGTCATTAGATGACTTATGTACCTTTGTAACTGCGTTTAGATGATTACGTTGGTTGGACTCCCCGCCATGCTTTGTCCTCTCTTTCAAAGACATGTGACTTGCACAAGGAGTAAGGAAGGAAGGTCTGCCATTTTCTAGCACATTCGTCCTAAAGCTGCTTACGTTCGGCTTATGAGCATTACCGAGGCAGACTTCGCCGATCAGGACCCAGCCTATAAGTGGGGGAAGATCGATGCTCACACCTCCGCTAAATGCTTCTATCTGGAATCCATATGCTTTCCTGCCCATCATCTCCATGACACCTGCACAGGTTCTGAGTGAGTAAGGACATGGACTGCTTTGAACGTCAAACAAGTCAAAAACTTCTGAACGAGCCAAGGAGCAATTACTTTGGTCATCAAGGATTGCATAGATGTTGACTGCATGCTCTGATTGTCCTTTCTTATATACTTTCACTAAGCATATTTTCGAACAAGAACGAGCTGAATGGTTAGTACCACATACCTCTGTGCATTGGGAACTTACAGCAGCTGAGTCACTGAGGTTCTCTTCCCTTTCGATTTCATGTTTTGTACGCTCTTGTTCTGCTGGGTTTGAGGTCCAAGGAGCCGGACCTGGATGCATAGCTGTGGAGTGGAATTCACTTTCACATTCTCTGCATTTCAGTGGCATTCTGCAGTCTCTGGCTAAGTGAGAGGTTGATGCACAACATCTAAAACACACATTATTTTCCTTAAGATAGATTCTGCGTTCCTCCATGGGCTTCGCTCTGAATCCTCTGCACTTTGCAAGGGGGTGTGGTTTGTTATGGATAG
The DNA here is from genome assembly GCF_963993115.1 of Abramis brama. NCBI lineage: Eukaryota > Metazoa > Chordata > Actinopteri > Cypriniformes > Leuciscidae > Abramis > Abramis brama. Next base: position 49,706,459 of record NC_139965.1, on the reverse strand, counting down.
GACAGATTTTGGTTAAATCGTCTCTTTTCTCCCTTTTCTCAGTTTGACATTTCAGTGAAGTGGTTATGTCTGTCTTGTGTGCAGAAATGAAACCTTTGGACACAGTGTTCCTAAATGAGGGCTTCTCATACCTGGGAGTCGTGGTGTTGCTGGTAGACAGCTTGAAGCTGGGGTCATTTCGTGTCCTGGCTTCGCAACATACAAATTGTGTGAAGAAAGAGAACGGAGGAAAGGGCACGTTGTTATCATCTTTGTACCTTGATCCAATGGAAACCCACCTCTCCTGCAGATTATGTGGCAATTTATCCACTATTGGGTTGATACCACGGGCAGTGTCCAGGTAGGTTAACCCTGGGAAGTAACCTTCCTCTTTGGCAGACTGTAACTCCATGAGAAGATCTCTGAGTTCTCTTAATTTGAAATTGTCTTTGTTGGATATGCGAGGAAAATTGTTGAGCTTACTGAAAAGTGCACTTTCTACAATCTCAGGAGCTGCATAACACTGGTTGAGTCTGTCCCAGACCATTTTCAAGGCTAATTTGGGGTTGTTTATGTGCACAGATCGGAATCTCTTGACATACTCTGATGACTCTTTGCCAAGCCACTTTGCTAATAGGTCTAGTTCCTCACCTGCTGTCAGATCCAGTCCTTCAATTACATTGATGAATGAAGCTTCCCACGCTCTATAATTTTCGGGACAATCGTCAAATTTGGTAAGTCCAGTGGTAACAAGTTCTCTGCGTGCAAGATATTTTGCGAAGTCCGTCATGCTGGCTGCTTGGGTATGATCTGCTCGCGGAGTATTGTATGGCGGCGTATGTTCAAAGGAATGCTGATGAGAAGCATTGATCGAATGAGGTGAAGGTGGCTCGCTCTTGAAAGGAGATCGTTTAATGGTGTGAGTGTTTTGGCAACTGGACACAGGAATTTTTAATTCAGCTGGTTTCGTGACCTCGCTCCTCTTCAGTTGTTCATCGGTTACAACATGTGAAGTTGTATCATCGTTGCGTGAATGATTCACCTGAGTGATATCATGTATTGCTGATGACTGATTCGTGTTGCCTTGTGATGAACTTCCAGAGATGCAGTCTGTGACAACCCATTTTCTTTGATCCTCAACATACTCATTTGTTCGTTCTTGGACAGTTAGAGGTGTGTCTGAACTGCTTTTAGAATCGCTGTGATATTCACCCACCTCTGCTGCAGCTTCTAGAATTTCAGCCTCAGCCAGCGCAGCTGCCACCTCCTTTTCTGCTTGTAATGCTTCCAATGTAGCCTCCAATGTGGTTTTCTCCGCTTCTAATCTTGCCTTTTCCTTTTTCATGTGCAGCTCTCTTTCTGCGAATGATGCACGAGCTCGTGCCGCTTCAGCCACAGCTCTTGCTCTTGCCGCTGCTTCACTGGTTGAAGATCTTGAAGAGGTGCGCTTAGAACTGACCAACGAAGGTTTCCCAGATTTGCTGGATTTATCCTCCATATCTTATATTGATGCTTGCTTTTCAGTAGCTCCTTAATAGCTTTTCACTGTACTGTCCTCCCTTCATGTATTATCTTTACGAAGTTTGACAGCAAGTTAAACTCCATCCATTATAATCAAAAGAAATGCAAGTTGAAGTTCTAGCATTTATTAAATCTTGATGTCACAACATTACGATGGATCAGAGTGAAACTAAAAGAAAGAAATACAATCTCCAATTAGACTCATGACTAAACATAGCTTCAAATAACACAAATAATAATATACAGATTACAGTAATACTGTTGATATCAAACAATTTGCATATTAAAATAGATTACTTGTGTATTTCCTACAATATTTACTATTTGCATTGAAAACTTAAGATAGCATGTCACATGCTTAAATTACACTTTCTAATAACTTTACATTAATGTCAAAATATACTATTGAGTTACCCAAAGCAAGTACATAAATAAAACTTACAGCTATTGCTCTTCAAACTTCCAAAAGCAAGGATTGATGAGGATTATCCATGGGAACAACACTCAGACAGAGCAACATGCATCAGCCATGTGCCTAGCTGCACTTCCTGCTATTAAAAACCTGTAGTTTCTTTAAGGTCCACTAGATGGCAGTTCCGGAACAAAATTAACTTAGACACATACTGTGAAACGGGTACAGAACATTGCAAAATACATGTGATTGTGAAAGCAAGATATTTTTTCAATATTGCAGGAATTGATTTGAGGGCTGGGCTTAACCTCTTGCCATCCATCTTCAGAGAAAAGATTGAACACTACATTACTATGAGAGAGGTAGGCTTCTGAATTATGGTTGTGACGATAGTATGGTATATCACCGATAGTCAGAGATAATGCTGATGGCTGATGCCTTTGACGATATCAATACGATAATTGGCTCGTTTTCCCATTAATCTATAATTATTATTATTATAAGGCTAGTATTGTTATTAAATTAAAATTAAGACCTACAATTAATTTGCCTTGCCTAAATTCATAAAGACATCACCACATAACCACACTTGCAACATCACCGTATGAGGATGGTGTTTTTATAACACTACAAAACTACATCCCACATCAAAATTGTATTGCAAGGTGATCCAATCACAAATTGTCAAGAGTGCTTGTTATAACAGACGCATCATTCTATACAGTTGTTGTTTGAGCCAAGATGAAAATGGCATTGTTGTTTCCATAGCACATTAACAAAACATTTAATGACACTAATAATAGGGGTGTAACAATACATCTATATGGAGAAATGAAATAGACACCTGACAAGATTGACTGAACCCTAAACACGTTTTGTCACAAAAGCCAGTATTGTCCACTGTTAAGGCATCGCGAGTTCTATTTTAGCCCATCTGTTACAAATCTTAAAATAATGGTTTTTGAAAACTCATATAATGTGAACTTTACACATTAGCCTTCCAATTGCTTTTGCAGTTCTGCACTGTATGTAGCTGTACTGTGTGTGCCATGAAAGAGGCAACTATGACAAGTGCTTGCAATAAAAATGCCAATAAACTAAATTTACTTGTTTGTTTATTTTAATTTGAAAACCCTGCTTCACCCTTTCCAACCATACAACTGATGGATAAAGACTGGAAAACGGCGATCATTGGAAGAGGGCTCAGTGTGGTGAATGTAGATGGAATAGATGTGTGCCAGTGCACCAGCCTTGATGAAGCCTTCATAACAGCCTTCTGTATGTACTTTACTTTCAACATTGCATATCCACCATACCTGAAAAACACACTGACTTTCCTTCAGAGGCGCATTGTCAACATTGTGGAAGAGGGAGACAAGCCACTGCCAGTAACTTTACTCCGGATGATTAACCTTTTGTATTAGATCCTCATCATGCCTCAACTGTACCATTGCCCAAAGTGTACTCGAAGGACATTCACTCTTGTGAAGTTAATCCAGCATGTTGGAGTTGTGCTTGCACATGAGCCAAATTTTAGTATCACCTGTGGAATAGATCAGTGCCAGTCAACTTTTTCACGGTTCCATTCTTTTAGAAAACGTGTACAGGAAGCACAGATGCTTTGCTTTTGGACAATCTGATAACAAAAATGACTGTCCCAGTGAAGAGTCAGCAGTACAGCAACACAGCTTGAACCTGGATCAGCAAAATTCTGAAACTGATCCAAATTCTTCTGATCCTCAAATAGTTACGTCACTTTTAGATAAACAATTAGAAGATTTCAGAGATAATATGTTTGGATTCATTCTTAAATGCAGAGAGAAAAATCTTCTATATTTGTCAGTCCAAGACATTGCAGATGATGTCAAATTTCTCTTTTGTTTTTTCAAAGAGAACTATGATTCTTTTATTTCTTATCATATACATACCATATACACACTAGGAACTATATTCTCAGAAGGCGAATCACTGCTACTTATGCGAAGTGATTTACTCCAACTCTGAGCGAACTCTCTGCTCCTCACCACGGGGCTTCTCAGGTGCTGCGAGCAAATCACTCCACAGAAGTAGCAGTGCTTCGCCTTCTGAGACTATAGTTCCCAGTATGTATACGGTTAGAAGATGGCTGTGTCTCATGTGACCTTGTTATTTGTACACGCTGTGACATTACAAATCACAACATGTAAATAGGAAAATGTTGGCGTTATTTTGTCACTTATTGGGAGCAGTATGCTAGCTGGAGCCGTTTACCTCCAGTCTTTGTGCTAAACTAGGCTAGCGGTGGGTGCGTCAGACAGAGTTACGGCACGCACGGAGATGAAAAGGGTATGTGTGGAGTGGACTTGTCTAACTCTGGGGGATACGGTGAATAAGCTAGAGTCCCCAAAAGTCGGCGTGTTCCTTTAAACTGATTAATGAACTGGTCATTGGGCATGAAGCTTCCAGTTTTATCTTAAAGTTATGAAGGAATTGAGATATTCTACATTTTAATGAATTGTTAATATTGGGTACAGAATATTGTGATGGATTTTAATTAATCAACTTTAATTAATCAACTAACATTTGTTTTTCTTGCAGGAATGACATTCATATGCTTTTAATGCTTCCAAACTCTTTGGGGAAAACTTGTGACTTTGAGTGTGTATGTGTGTGTGTGTGTGTATAAATAACAGAAAGAGGAAGTGAAACTAGACAGATGACTAGTTCTCAAACCTTGTGCTAAGTAATCATAAAAACAGAGTTTGCTTGTGCCAGTGACAGAGGGAAAAGGTTGGGGCTTTTGAACCAATTGAACCAATCATATTGAAGGTGACATGTTAGTCTTATTTGTTTTCTCGATTCTATAAGAACTGTTGTATCTGTGTTTTACGGGGGGATTCTCAATGGAATTTGTCTGAGATCCTCCGGCCTTGCTTCTTGGGAGAGATTCCCTGAGAACTGCTCGGGAAGATCTCCTGGCCGTGATTAAAGCATTTAAAGGACATTTGCAGGTCTGTTTGTCGATTTATTCCTGCGCAGGAAGCTAGTTTAGGAAGGAACCTAGTTTAGGGAAGCAAGTTAGTTAGAAACTCGGCCAGTTGTCGACTGAAGACGCAATAGCTAGAGTATAAAGGTATTGGGTGTCGATTAGTAGACGCCCCAGTTTAAGGAATTGGGTGTCGATTTGTAGACGCCCCAGATAAAGGTTTTGGTGTCGATTTGGAGACACCTCAGGTAATAAGATCAAATGGGTGTAGATTTGGAGACGCCCCAGATAGTTAGATTTAGGGAAAAATCTACCACAATATCCAGTATATGAGTTATAATTGAATTGTTACAATATGAATTGAGAATGTTTTGTACTTTATACTCAGAATTTTGTGACTTTTGTGATTAAAAAAAAAAGTGAAACATGCACTGCCTCTGTTTTGTATTTAAAACTGGTTAACAAAATACTCACAGTATAGTGAGAAATAAGTACAGTATTTCGTTTCTTTTTTTCTTATTTTTTTCTTTTTCAGGTACAAATTCCAAACATGAAGGTGCAACCGACAAGGCTTGCAAATCTCCATTTCTCTTGATAGAAAAAATAGCGAGAATAAATAAAGTTTTTAGAGTGAGGAACTTTTCTGAAACCTCTTCAATGGGCTCGAAGGGATCCAAAGCCAGACCCTCAAGTACAATGACCAAATCCCAAGCCGGTGCTCTAGAGTAGAGGTCTCAACCTCAATGTACCACAGAGAAAACGAATAATCAGAGGATCTCTCCCAACAGAAGTGCCCCCCAGAGGGGTGTGGTAGGCCGATATAGCCGCCACATATACCTTTAAGGTAGAGGGAGATAATCCAGCAGAGAAATGGTCTTGCAAGAAATCAAGAACTGTACCAACAAGGCAGTTAACAGGATCTAGGTGATGTTCACCACACCAGGCAGAGAATAATTTCCATTTCAATGCATATAGTTTTCTCGTAGAAGGCGCTCTGGATTGGAGAATGGTCTCAGCGACCTCAGTTGAGAGACCGGATTCTATGAGCTGGTCCCCCTCAGAGGCCAGGCCAACAGTCTCCAGATTTGATTTGATTTATTGGTTAATTTAAAAGGGGACAGTGCAATTTCATAAAACACATGAACAAACATGGTTAAAAAAGCCAGAATTAGCCAAAAGGCTATTTTTCATCTGTAGTCCCCTGGCCAAGATGTAAAAAAGCATTAAAATACGAACAAGAAAATACATTTACAAGTCCATGGCAAAGTGACTACAATATAACTGCAATATAAATGACACTGTAAAATAACTTAAGGTACACTGTACCTGTTACAATAATAAGACACAAAAAAACACATTTTCAGAAAGGCTATAGTAAATCAAATATATAATATAATACAGCTCAAAAGGCTCGGCTTTTAATGTTGGCAGACATAATTATTAATGAGCCAAATTTTCAATTTTTTTGTAAAGGCCTTATAATTGTTGAGCTGTCTAACCTCCTCAGGTATAGAATTCCATTCAGCAGCGCCCCTCACTGACCAGGCCGAGCGACTGAAAGCGCTCCTGCGCAGAGGGATGACACAGTCCCCTCTGGCAGAGCCTCGAGTGACACGCTCAGAGCTGTTTCTTTGGCTGATGAACTCAGCCAGAGGAGCTGGGGCCAAATCATGTGTCACTTTGTATATGAGACTCAAATCTAAAAACTTATGAATACTGTCCCATTTTAAAAGGCTGTGTTTTTTTAAAATTGCACAATGATGATAGTGCCTTGGTTTTTTGTCCATGATTTTAATGGCTTGTTTGTATAATGATTCCAAAGGTCTTTTTGCGCTCTGACTTGCTTGAGACCAACTTATTAAGCAGTAATTGAGGTGGCTGAAAATCATGGAATGTAAAAAAATTAGTGCAGCTTCGGTTGACATGTCATTTCGAATTGAGCGGAAATTTGCAAGATTAAACTTGATTATTTTACATAATTTTTCAATATGGGCTTTAAAGGAGAGATGTGAATCTATTACTAAGCCAAGATATTTGTATTGATTTACGATTCGTAATTTTTCTCCAGCAACTATTATGTCAGAATTAAATGAAGTTCTATTGGTTTTACTGAAGAACATACCTACAGTTTTCGATATATTCAGCTGCAGGCAGTTCTCCTGCAGCCAGGATACAACACGAGTCATTGCTTTAGTGAGTTTATCTGCAACAATGTTTTTAGAGTGACCATGAACAAATAGAACGGTGTCATCCGCATACATTAAACATTCTACTTCAGAGCAAACATTAGGCAAGTCATTGACATAAAGGCTAAATAAGAGGGGCCCTAATATTGAGCCCTGAGGAACCCCGGTGGTTAGCCTAAGAGACTCAGAATTGCAGTTGTTAATTAGTACAGATTGTGTACGATCATGCAGGTAGGATTCAAACCATCTAACAGTGTCACGAGATAATTTAAATTGTGAAAGCTTGTTAAGTAGAACTGAGTGATTCACTGTATCAAAGGCTTTCTTGAGATCCAGGAATACCGCCCCTACTACTCCCCCCTTGTCAAGAGAAGATTTTATTTTCTCAATAAAAAGGCACGTAGCCGTTTCAGTGGAGTGTTTTGATCTAAAACCATACTGCATGGCGTGAAAAGAGGGGGAGCTACTGTTTAAATACTGGACAATCTGCTCAACCACCCATTTTTCTGCAATTTTAGAAATGGCCGGGAGAATGCTTATTGGTCGGTAGTTATTCATGGAGGTAGATAGACCAGACTTAAAAACTGGCGTAACAATAGCAGATTTCCAGGCCTTTGGAAAATAACCACTGGAAATTGAAAGATTAATAATAGAAGCAATGGGAGTAGCCAGAGCGGATCCTGAATCTCTTAGCATGTTCGTGTCCATACCAAATACATCCCTGTCCTTAGATGATTTTAGCGTTTTAATTATGTCAATGACTTTAGTCTCAGTGATGTTTGCTATGAAGAAAGACTGTGTTGCAGACACTAAGTGTTCTTTTTTTTGTTTTATTGTAAAGTTCTTCGAGATTTCTGCTACCGATTTAATAAAATAATTGTTAAATGCATCAGCTATTTTCTTTGGTTCTGTTGTAAAGTCTCCATTTAATTCAATTTGCATTTGTTTTGACTTATTTTTGTGGGACTCACCTGTCAGTTTTTTTATATAATGCCAGGTTATTTTAGAATTTCCACGTGCACTATTCAAAGCAGTAATGAAAAAGTCAGCTTTAGATCTCCTTATTTCTCTCACTACTCTATTTCTTAAAGAGATAAATTGATGCCTGTTATATCCTGATTTTACAGCCAGCTTCAAGGAATGATCTCGTGCTTTCATCAATTTCAGAACAGATTCATTTAACCATGGAAGGAAATTTTTTTTAGCTCGTAATCTAATTTTCCGTGTAAATTGAGTAATAATTTGCTGTATTTTATTAGAAAATAGAGAACAATCCTTGTCCAAGTTTATGCCAGAGAGTAATTCATCCCAATTTACATCATCGATTGAATCTATGAAGTTTTGTTGTTCCTGCTTTGGTATCCTAAAGGATTCTGTGGCTGGCAAAGGTTTAAAACGCTTTTTATTTAATTTTCTGGTGACCATTATGAGATTGTGATCAGACAATCCAGTAAGCATATTATATGATTTCAAAATCCTATCTGGCCTGTTTGTAAAAGCTAAATCAATTTGAGTGCTCGTGGAGTTTGTAATTCTCGTAGCACCATTAATCACCTGAGCCATATCCATTTTATCCATTACCTTTTTCAAGTTTTTCCTGATTTGCTTAACTTCCCAATTAACATTCAGGTCACCTAATATTATAAGTTCTTTTGGAGGATTAAGTTGTTTTAATAAAATGTCCAGCTTTTCATAAAAATCTGCATTTGATGAAGGAGGTCTATAAATAACCACAAGAATGTAAGACATTTGCGGTGACAAAGTTACATTTAAACCAACAAATTCCAAATCATTCTCATCTGTGACATGAATTTCATTACAGTTAAAAGTGTCCTTGGCATAAATCATAACCCCCCCTCCTTTGGAACCCTGTCTGTCTTTACGAAACATTTTATAACCAGGTATAGTTATTATTGCAGAGGGTGAAGTTTCCTTAAGCCATGTCTCAGAAAGGCATAAGAAGTCAATATTAGAATCAGTAAGTAGGTGGCGAACTTGATCACTTTTTAAATTGATACTTCGTATATTTAAATGTGCACATAGAATGCCCTTCGGTTTAGATCTTGAGTCCCAAATTAGTTTGGAGTTATTAACTGTCTGAAATACCCTAAGTTTCCGGTGTTTTATTATCGTTGGATTTGGCAGTTTCCTGTTTCTATTGTTGACGTTATTCGTAGTTAGCTCCACAATTTCTGCGCTGTCACCCGTTGCACGGCTCCCAAACCCAAAAGAAAGAGAAGATGGGGCTCGAATTTTACTTGCCGATGTAGAAAGGGTCTGACAGCCGCTGACGGAGGCCAGCGAGCCGGCCGCTCCGGTAAGATCCGTATCAGCTTGTGGACTGCCAACAACACTCCCCCGCGTCGACCCCACCGAGGCCCCCACGGCACAGCTCAATGAGCACGATGGACTCCGGTGAAACGGCGCTCCTCAGCCATCCCGGAAGGCGCCCCCGTCCAGACACCCAACCAATGGGGGCATCCCATACGGCGGAGGGGGCAGCGCAGCGAGGTCGGTAGACCCGCCGCTGCCGCCAACCCCCGACGGATCCGCCCAACCGGCGACCACATCCGCTCCAAACACCGATCCCTCCCCGCTCGCCGGAGAAATAGTAGAAGAACCGAGGTGAGTGCTTAGCTCAAACGTGTCGCTTGTAATATAATTGCGTACCTGTAAATTTCTTGGGATGCTCCTGCAGTAGTTAGATGTGATGATATGGTGGCTATCTGATGTTGGTGACCATTATGAGATTGTGATCAGACAATCCAGTAAGCATATTATATGATTTCAAAATCCTATCTGGCCTGTTTGTAAAAGCTAAATCAATTTGAGTGCTCGTGGAGTTTGTAATTCTCGTAGCACCATTAATCACCTGAGCCATATCCATTTTATCCATTACCTTTTTCAAGTTTTTCCTGATTTGCTTAACTTCCCAATTAACATTCAGGTCACCTAATATTATAAGTTCTTTTGCAGGATTAAGTTGTTTTAATAAAATGTCCAGCTTTTCATAAAAATCTGCATTTGATGAAGGAGGTCTATAAACCAGGACCATTTGAGGACCATTTGTCGGACCGGGGCATTGATGGATGTCCCCGGACAGCAAAAGGCAGATGGTGATTATTAATGCGAGGCTCTGTTGCGGCTTGAGTGCCGATTTGGTATGCTTTCTCTTTTCGCTATACAGATGTGGATGAATGAAAGTAGCAGCCAGGACGTGTTTTCCAAGTCCAAGATGTTTGGTGACTTTGATTATCACAAAGTCCACTGATATAGGTTTAGTTATGCTGTTAGAACTATAAAAGTCATTCAGAATATGACTAGTTTCTATGTAAAAAAAGGTGTTTGTAAGCAGTGCATAAGCAAAGAGTGCTCCAGCTATCCCTGCCACCCCCGGCGCGGCCATCTTTCCCGGCCCTGGAGATGAACTCCAGATGAGGGTGAAATATTATGCCCCCTTGCTTAGGACAGTAGGTCCCTCCTGACCGGAATCTCCATGGGAGAGCCATCTAGAAGGGACACTAGGTCCGAGAACCACACTCGGGCTGGCCAGTAAGGGGCTACTAATAGCAGACGGGCCCCTTCCCGGCGAACTCTCTCCAGAACACCCGGAAGCATGGATATTGGGGGAAATGCATACAGGTGTAGCCTTGGCCACACCTGCACCATTGCATTCAGTCCGAGGGGAGCTGGGTGCGTGAGGGAGAACCACATGGGACAATGGGTTGTATCTGATGATGCGAAAAGGTCGACTTGAGCTTGACCAAATTTCTAACAAAGGAGCTCCACCACCTCGGGGTAAAGTCTCCACTCCCCGGGCCTCAGCCCCTGCCTCGACAGGATATCCGCTCCCAGATTATGATGCCCCGGAATATATACTGCCCTGAGTGACAACAATTTCCCCTGGGCCCATAGGAGGATCTGATGGGCCTGCTTGCATAGGTGATGTGACCTCAGACCCCCTGATGGTTGATATAGGAGACCACCGATGTGTTGTCCGTGCGGACAAGCACATGGTGACCTCTCAGGTCTGGCAGGAAATATTTGAGTGCTCGAAATACCGCCATCATTTCTAGCCGATTTATGTGCCAAGAATGTTGATGGTCCTGCCAAAGACCTTTCGCTGAGCGGCCACTCATGACCGCCCCCCATCCCGTGAGGGAAGCATCCGTCGATAGCATTACGCGTCGACAAGAAGCCCCCAGCACTGAGCCCTTGGCAAGGAACCAGGGTTTCTTCCACATGACCAAGGCACGTAGGCATCGCCGCGTGACCTTGATCGTGCAAAACGGATTTCCCCTCGGAGAAAACCCCTTGGTCCTGAACCACCACTGCAGAGGTCTCATGTACAGAAGGCCAAAAGTGATTACGTTGGACGCAGCTGCCATGAGACCCAACAGTCTCTGAAACCGTTTCACAGTGAGTGACTGGCCTAGTTTTAACCCAATATACGGCTGTGAGAATCGTAGAAATATGTGCAGGAGACAGACGTGCTTGCATTGTTGTCGAATCCCATATTACACCTAGAAAAGTGGTCCTCTGTGCTGGGAGGAGCACACTCTTTTTGGCGTTGAGCCGCAACCCCAACATCTTTATGTGAGACAGAACGACATCTCAATGCCGAACTGCCATCTGCTCGGACTGAGCTAGGATCAACCAATCGGCGATGTAATTTAATACGTGAATGCCCTGGAGACTCAGAGGAGCCAGAGCTGCATCCACGCATTTTGTAAAGGTGCAGGGTGATAAACCTAGGCCGAAGGGAAGAACCCGATACTGGTATGCTTCGCCCCGGAAAGCGAAGATTGTGGAGGAGTCAGAGCGGCGATGCTCTGTTTCTGTTGCACTCTGTGCTGCTGTGAGGAGCTCGTAGACTGTTCGCAGATTGTTTTATTGATTCTTGAAACCTATCAACGACACAATTTATAGCGTCGCCGAACAGACTTGTAGGCGAAAGCGATGCATCCAGAAGAACAGACCTGTCTCTATCTTTAATATCTGACAGATTCAACCATAGATGACGTTCCGTGGCCACCAGGGCTGCCATAGAACGGCCCACAGATTTGGCCGTTTCCTTGGTGGCCTGGAGAGATAGATCTGTTGTGCAACACAATTCTCGAATTGCGTCAGCGCTAACTTCCTCACAACTGTCCATGTCCCTCAGCAGGTCAGCCTGGTATGCTTGGAAAATAGACATGGTGTGTAAGCATGCCGCGGCTTGACCTGCTGCCGAATACGCTTTACCCACCAGCGAATATGTAGATTTTAAAGGCTTGGTGCGTAACGTCGGGGCTTTCAGTGATGACGCTGACTCGGGGGAGAGATAGCTCGCAAGCGTCTCTTCCGCCCGAGGCATTGTCATATAACCATAGTGTGATATACCCTTAACATTACTATAGTTGGATGTTTGTGGGTTATGAACTCTGAAAGATGCCGGTTTATTCCACGATCTCGACACCTCTGTGTTGTAAAGACCACCCATTGGCCCAAAGACGGAATCCAACGGTCTGGGCGAAGGGATAATGCGTGTATGTCTTTTCAGCGCTCCAGTGAAGTTCACTTAATTTATTGGAATTTATTTTAAATATTACTTTAGCTCTACGCTTAATCTGACTCCAATTTCAAATGATAATCAAATTTAGATCGTGTTTCTTATTAGAAAGTAGTCATAAATATTATTAATTAATTTAGATCTTTGATTTATTCTGAGTATCCCATACTTTCAATTACTCATTCATTAAGGGACCTGATGCCACACAGAGTCACACGCCCCGGGTTTACGTGGATTTCACGGACACAGCCTCGCCAGTCTGATCTTGGTCAGAGGGTGTAGGGTTTGCTAATATCTCTTAAGTCGGTTGCCTACTGCTCACTCATACAAAAAAGTGTAGTTTATTTAGCCACTTCCTTACAACTTGCCAAGTCAGTGATAGACAGAAATCAAAAGGTCTTCAGATGACGTGCCTACTGCTCCATTCATATGCGCCTTTAGTTTGACCTATCCTGGACACAGAGCTGTGGTAGCACCAGCCTCCTCATAACCTACTAAAATAATGATTTCAGAAAACTTCAGAATAAATCAAGATGTAACATTTATTTGTCAGGTAAAAATGTACCATGCCAATTACACAAGTAAATGATTAAAAGCCAATTCAGAAATAATAAATACATAACATCAGTTACTCAAAGATGACTCTAAAAGTAAGCAATGCATTCCTGACAGAGACACACAGTGGTGTGTGAGTGTTTTTCAACAGGAAAACACTGAAACAGCACTGTATGGGGGATGTTCTTGGTTAACCCTCTCTGGGGTCTGAGGTGTTTTCTGGGCCCTGGAAGTGTTCTGACATGCTCTGACATTTGTGCTTATTTCTGTTACTTGTGACATTTGCATAGCTAAAGTCTGATTACACTGTATTCAGCACAAACTCTGCTACAATAATATGTCAGCAACATGTATGTAGAAGTTTGTAGTTTTGAGATAATGACATTTTTGCGTGGTTTGTGAAAAAACAAAACAAAAACAATTGTCACTGAAATAAGGCCATGAAACCCATATTGATTATTTCTTCACACGACTTTTGAAAATTGTACCACGTAGCCTAGAATATTTGCTCCAAAACTATGTGAAAATCATCCTGACAACTCATTCAGATAAAACAATATATCGATTTTAAATTTGTAAGACATGTTTTGTGTAAGAAAGCTTTATGCAAGGAGGGTAAAGGGCAACACATCATTAAAGGTTTAGTTCACCCAAAAATGAAAATGATGTCATTAATGACTCACCCTCATGTCGTTCCAAGCCCGTAAGACGTCCGTTCATCTTCGGAACACAGTTTAAGATATTTTAGATTTAGTCCAAGAGCTTTCTGTCCCTCCATTGAAAATGTATGTTCGGTATACTATCCATGTCCAGAAAGCTAATAAAGACATCATCAAAGTAGTCCAAGTGACTACAGTGGCTCAATCTTAAGTTTATAAAGCGACGAGAATACTTTTTGTGCGCAAAACCCCCCAAAAATAACTACTTTATTACACTATTCATTTCCTTCTCTCTGGGCCTCGAGTGAGTTCACGTAGTATAACTGCGTAGCGCTTCTGTGTTGTACGTCACACGCATCACACACATGACCAGCGTCGGCCAATAGTGAGCCTACGTGTGACGTACAACACAGATGCGCTATGCAGTTATACTACGTGAAAAAACTCGAGGCCCAGAGAGAAGGAAATGAATAGTGGAATAAAGTCGTTATTTTTGTTGTTTTTTGCGCACAAAAAGTATTCTCGTCGCTTTATAAACTTAAGATTGAGCCACTGCAGTCACTTGGACTACTTTGATGATGTCTGTATTACCTTTTCTGGACATGGACAGTATACCATACATACATTTTCAATGGAGGGACAGAAAGCTCTCTGACTAAATCTAAAATATCTTAAACTGTGTTCCGAAGATGAATGGAGGTCTTACGGGCTTGGAACGACATGAGGGTGAGTCATTAATGACATAATTTTCATTTTTGGGTGAACTAACCCTTTAATATTGATGGATTTCACACCTGAGAAAGACAAATACCCTCCCATAATGGCCCTATTAGGTCCTATCAGGCCCTATCATTCTGAGCAACCTTGCACAAAGAATGAGGAGATTTAAAAAAGAATGGCTTTTTGATTGTTTGGATTTATTTACAACAAAAACATAATCCAAAGATACACAACAAATGACAAAAAAGCACATTATTTAACACTCTGATCTAAAGACACAGACTTGAACAGTCACACACCTTTGTGCCATTCCTGAAACGTACATACCTGTCATTTCCAAGGTGTTTGATTTTTCACTTTACCATGTTCATGTACAGATACTCATTTGAATGTTGAAGTCAGCAGGACTCATCAGTGGGGCAGCTGGTCCCTGTAAAAAAAAAACAACAACAACAAAAAACAGCTGTGAACATGTTGATATCAAGAGAAAATGAAGCTCTAGCATAAGTTCTGCCGGGAAGACTCAATTGTTACGTCACTTATTACCTTCTCATCTATCCAATCATATTCCTATACTTGTGGTATAAAAGATTGGTACTTACACACGTCTGAGTTCGCAGATGCTGACGCTTCAATTCACCTCCATCCTCCCCACCACCACCAAGATGGGTCTTTCCCTCCATCCTCCCCAACACCACCAGGATGGTCCCTTCCTATACCTCGCAGGGGGTCGGCTGCGCCCCTGCCTTCGTCTTCAGGCAGGATATGCAGATCCGGACCCTCGGATTGCAAGCTACAGACGGGGCCTACGCCAAAGAACTTGATTGCTTGTTGGGCTGTTAATAAATGTTTAATTGTTACAGTATTTATTCTCCCGAGTCTTTCTGGTAGAACCATAGGGCTGCACGATTTTGGGAATACATTTTAGATTTTTCTGGTTAAAATTGCTTTTTAAAAATCACAAAACACACACACACACACACACACACACACACATATATATATATATATATATATAATGAACACCAGGTTTGTTGTGCCTTGTAGGCATAGGCTGCAGTGCTACATAAAATAATAATAACAATAACCTATAGCAGGCAGCCTATCAAGCGTTAAAAAGGAACACTTCAGTAACACTACACTAGAGAAAAATATATTGATTATCATATGTCACTTCAAATGTTTACATTCATTATGACGTTATGAAATGAGATTGGAGTAAAAACATGAAGCATAATGTTTGGTGCATTTTGCTTTTCAAACGCACAGCGCGTTATTTACTAACGTCATATCTACGTTTGAGCAGATATCCACAAACACAGTATTTAACAGTGAACACGGGTCTAAACATTATAATATTCAGCATATATCTAGCAACAGTTCAACTGCAATGTGAAGTTTATGCAACAATAACATTAACTAATATAATTCAGAATACATTTCTTACCTTACATCTTTCTTGTCTTCAAATCGCGTTCTTCTTCTTCTGAGGTAAATCCAATGTAAGCTGACTAAGCTCACAGCGTGTCTTCCAAACTGGACGAAAAGCAGAGACTGATGAAGTTTGGTGCTTTATTTTTGAGGTAATGAGCGCATTCGCGTTCCTTCACGTGGAGATTTGCATGTCAATCTTTTTTGCGCGCATGGGCGTGGTCAAATTAAAAATAATGAGCAACGGTTTGAGAAAGTGGACATCTTGTTGGTTTTATACAAATTACTTAAACAGCGATCATTTAAAAGTACACACTTAAATGTTTATAAAGATACATGGCTCATAAATGTGTGACAAGTATTCACTGAGTTTTGTTTCAGTTTATAGACGTGCTCAAGAAAAAAAGTTCACCGAGACGGAGAGGCAGAAAGCACACCCTGTTTATTTTCTTTATTTTACAAAAGCACAATGTTTTGTTTTGATTGTAAGTGGACACATACAAAAGTAGACATCTCACAGATTCTTTTTTCATATTTCTTTTTTCTGTATGACCATAAATGTCGGAGTAATTTAAGTTTATTGTGCTACTATGTGAAGAAAATCCAGCAAAATTCGCTGGCGCGTTTGCCGACCCCAGAGGGTTAAAGGGTCCCAAAGACTGCTCTGTCACCTAGCCTTAAATACCCAGACAAGAACAAAAGGGTTGTACCAATATTTTTGGGTCAATTCATGTACCCCAGGGGGTAGCACCTGGTTTCGGGAGATATCTTGAAGAGACATCACCCAGAGAGGAGAACAGGATTCTCCTAAGTTCTCAATCTTTCTCATTAAACCAATGACTGCAATGAAATTAAGACCATTTTACCAATCGCACTGAGACACTTAAAATGATACCAAACATGAAAAGGAAAAACAATAGATTCACAAGATACATCATATGTGATATATAGACATTCTTAGTGAACTTTTGGTGACTTGACTCAGGGGGAGAGGAAGGGTGGAGGGAGAGGGGGATGCAGAGATAAGGAAGGACAAAAGTTTGGACAGGACAATGTCCTGTGCTCTGTCTTTGCTATCTTCTGTACAGGGTGCGTTTTATGGCTTTATTGCAGGGTGAGTTTTGTCTTAGCAGGAAAATCAGTTCTTACAGTGTGGAGATCGGGAAAAAACGGGAGTTCCCAACGAGGAGGTCGTGATCTAGATGGCAAATATCGTTCATCTAATAGACTCTTTCTTGATTCAGTTTCAACATCATCGGCTGGCCAGTCAATATTCAATTTAGCTACAGCACGAGTCAAGACCTCCATTAGATCCTCATCAACAGAGGTATGAGCTGGCAAAGACTCATAATCCTCTGTATCAACACTAAGGACATCCAGTTCCTCAGAACTGGATAGCCGCAGCATTGGTGCCTCAACCTGGGGAGGAGAAGCCGCAGAGCGGGCTCCTTCCTGGGCAGAGGCACTGGTTCCAGCAGGTAAGGGCTGAGAAAGGGCGGAGCCCGTCTCAAACCCCGCTACTAGATCCATCTGCGAACCCCAAGATGTAAGCCGCCGCTGTGCCTCGGCAGCAGCGGGACCCACAGCTTCTCGAGGACTGACTGGGCATGCTCCACTCCCAAACAAGCAACACAAAGCTGATGTATGTCCCCACCCGTGATGTAACGGGGGCAGGGAACAACACAACGCTTGAAGTCTTGTTTGCTCGCCATTTATAATGATATATATTGAACTTGACAGACAACAATAAATATGACAAGGACAGATATACAGAGAGCGCTTGCTGAATGCACAGAAGCTAACGCGGTCTGGTTTCAGGGGTGCTTTATAGTTTCCTGGTCGATGAAGTCACCCGCCTATGGCGTCTCATCTTTCGATTGGACTGATTATACACGTGCTTCACGACGCAATCACGCAGGACGTTCCCACAGCGCATCAAACGCAGCTCGAGTTCCCTTGAAAGGGAACTAGGATGCTGGGTGTATTCAAAGCACCGCCGTTACTGTTTACAATGCATGGAATGGTGCGCTGTGATTGAGCGGATGTATCGCATTCTGCAGAGAAGGGAGATTTGTCATTTGCATTTGTCACGGTTTGGAAAGAAAGGGAGAAAACATGACAGAATAACACGGCGGATATCGCATTTTACGTAAAATTAAAAATTGACTTTTCAATACCAACCAGATACAATATTGATTTTTGCGGGAACTAATATTTTTTTTTTAAATGGTGTTTATCGCGTTTTGGAACCAAACTCTTCATCTGTAACATGTTTTGAATGAAATATCTATCTATATATTTGATATTTGTATATATATATATATATATATATATATATATATACAATTAAATCAATTAAAATAATAGAACATCTAAAACTCCTCGAAGACTGATGCTTATTCAGCATTTAACTCAGAGAGCTTAATGACCAACCAGACAAGTCTGGATAGAATAGTGTCAGCTACTGACACAGCATCAAGTGTACCTATGAAAGGGAACCCTAATGTACATAACTGATGACAAACAAAAAACTTAGAAGAAACATAATTATTAACATGGAAAACCATCTAATGTGAAGTGTCACAAAGGGATATCTAGAAATGACAATTTACAAGTTTTCCATTGTATAATTATATTTATAAGATTACTCAATCGTTTTTATTTGTAACAGTACATTTAACAGTAGTTTACTACAAAATTAAAAGAAATGCTCCATTATAATTATTTGTTTTTCACTATATATAGTAAAGAAACTTACCGTTAATCAATTAATAGGTGTTTACATTTCGGTAGTCTTTTAAAATTAAAAATACAATATTATAAAAAACAGTAGTAAACAAATAATAAAATTCATGTGTTTGCGTGTGTATAATTCAGATGTTGTTTTCTGGTTTTCATTATGTTTCCACGCAATCTTCTATATGAAAAAGCCACAAAACGCATTTAGAGGCTCCAATCAGCAAAGTTCATTAACCTTTATGGACGTCTGAGCAATGGGTTCCACTGACTCACCGCAAGATCACTGCAGTGTGATAATGAAGAACATTTAGATGTTAGATGCTAATGGCTGAGGAAGGATAACCTTCCCTTGATCTTTTACCTCTGAGAAAACTTGAGGCCAGTAATGATAGAGAGAGAGATATTGAAAACAAATAAAGATGAGTTTGATTAGCAGCATTAAGGGAAATGTAAAATGAGTTACATACTGTGCATCTCTCTAATAACAAAAGACATATTAAAATAAAATTAATACAATAAAATTAATACAAGCAGAAAAGTATATTCTATTTTATACAGTATAGTATAGTAGTATTTTTTTTTTGGAGGACATGTAAAAGCCATCCATGGTACATGAATATACAGTAATATCAGTCATAATAATCAGAAAATAAAATGGCTTAGAACCAGTCAGAATCAAATATTGAGTTGTGCAATAATTTACAATAACAACGTTACTAACGTTAATAACAGCATGCAAGTATAAGGGAACAATATGTAAAGTTTGGGGAATAATTGTTGCTGCATACCCCTCTGACACTGTGTAGTTGCGCCCCTGGGTAACAAGCACCACTACATGGATCAAGAGTATCTTTTTTAAAAATAACCATTATTACAAAAAGGTACTGATGTATGTTCTTGCTGAATTGCTCCCAATTGTAAGATTGTTGTATCATAATAGCAGAATAAGTACCCCTTAGTTCTATAATACTTACAGTATAAATATTTTAATTCTCCTGGTTGTTACCCTTTTATTCTCTAAACTACCCTTATACTTACATGTAAGTACTTTATAGGTAGACTATAATTAACAAAAGTTACACTTTAATTACGCAGTACTTTCCGGGATGTAATCTAAAGTGTTACCCAAACATATGCCTGATCACTACAGTCCTTCCTTTGATTTATGTAAATACATTTCCATGTAATATTTCTCTACTGCTTCTGTTATGACAGGACTTTTCACTATGACCACTTTTTATGAGAAGTAATTGATATTATACAGTAATTACTCTCATAGTGTCAGGATATATGCACGGAGACAGAGGTAAGTGAATCCAAACACAGCTTTATTCAAGTTGACAAGAGTGCAAGGTGAGTATTCAGTGAGTTCAAGTGCAGATTCAATGAAGATCACTCGGTGCGGGGCAGACAGCAGGTAAGCATGTTCACTTCAGGTTTGTAGATACCAAACAGTCACAGTTCATAAATACTTGTCTTTTCTCTTTCAGATGCAGTCGATAGCAAGCAAGCTCGGAGGAAACACAGGAATCTCGAGAGGAAGCAGGATCACAGGTAACATGGAATCGAACAGGATTTCTGGAGACAGCAGAACAATGATACAGAGGTTAGTGTTTCACAGGTGAATATACGTTACTTTTCGGAATCTTGATGCATCAGAGACTCAGGAGACAATGGATCATGGTCTGTTCCGGTTGGAGGCTTGACAATGAACTGAGGCTGTGGTGAGTGTTTTATAGAGCTTGCTGATGAGGCTGCTGATTGTGAACAGGTGCAGGTGATTAGTAATCTGGAGAGAGTGAATGCAGGTGTGCCAAAGAGGATTCTGGGAATTGTAGTGTAGAGACAGATGGTGAATGTGACATAACTGGCGTGAAGTGCAGGCTCGGCTGGACTGGTCTGAAGTGCAGGCTCGGCTGGACTGGCGTGAAGTGCAGGCTCGGTAGGACTGGCGTGAAGCTCTGGCTCGGCTGGACTGGCGTGAAGTGCAGGCTCGGTAGGTCTGGCGTGAAGCTCTGGCTCGGCAGGACTGACGTGAAGTGAAGACTCGGCGGGACTGAGGGTGGAAACGTGGCTCAGGAGAGGATGGAGCTGAGGTAGCCGACAGGGAGGCATGTGCGGCCCAGACACACATAATAGCAACAAGATACAGAGAAAGGGTGGTCTCTTCAACCTCAACTGGACAGACATGAAGAGCAGACTGCTCAGGGGTGGCCTCCAGAATTTGGGAAATGCAGGAAGTCTTCTTCCTCCTCCGTTTACGAGAGCGAGGGAGCGCTGCAGCGAATGATGGCTCTGGGTCGGCAGGATTGACGTGAAGCTCTGGCTTGACTGGGCAGACAATTGGTTTGGTGGGTTTGGTGGAGCGTGGAGCAGACCTGCGAGCTCCCCGGACGGACATCAAAGCGGGGTCAAATAACTTGGACGTCAGGTCGGCACTATTGGAAACCAGTTTTTCGGGCTCTGGGCCAGACGGTTCCCGCGTCTGGTCCAGGACGAACACAGAGTTCCTGCTCAGTGGATTTGACTGGGCTGATGAGGTGAGCGGGCTGGACGTGGAGATCGGACTGGACATCTCCCACGGTGAGTGAGGAACCACACACCCACAGCGTGCGGTCAATGAATTTGATGAGAGGTAGGTTGAGATCATCTAACAGCAGTATCTGGGCGAGTGGATATCTAACCCGCTCCAGAACTGCTGCTGAAGGAAATCCTCATCCCAGCTCCCATCCTGGTAAAGGCGAAGGAAAACTTTAGCAAATTCCTCCAGAGTACTACCGTTCTGGTCGAACATAGTGGATTCCTTGGGGTTCGCGGAAGCGCTGTCTGCGGGCTGTGTAGGATCCATAGCGGTATAGGGTCAAGCCTTTTGTCAGGATATATGCACGGAGACAGAGGTAAGTGAATCCAAACACAGCTTTATTCAAGTTGACAAGAGTGCAAGGTGAGTATTCAGTGAGTTCAAGTGCAGATTCAAGGAAGATCACTCGGTGCGGGGCAGACAGCAGGTAAGCATGTTCACTTCAGGTTTGTAGATACCAAACAGTCACAGTTCATAAATACTTGTCTTTTCTCTTTCAGATGCAGTCGATAGCAAGCAAGCTCGGAGGAAACACAGGAATCTCGAGAGGAAGCAGGATCACAGGTAACATGGAATCGAACAGGATTTCTGGAGACAGCAGAACAATGATACAGAGGTTAGTGTTTCACAGGTGAGTATACGTTACTTTTCGGAATCTTGATGCATCAGAGACTCAGGAGACAATGGATCATGGTCTGTTCCTGTTGGAGGCTTGACAATGAACTGAGGCTGTGGTGAGTGTTTTATAGAGCTTGCTGATGAGGCTGCTGATTGTGAACAGGTGCAGGTGATTAGTAATCTGGAGAGAGTGAATGCAGGTGTGCCAAAGAGGATTCTGGGAATTGTAGTGTAGAGACAGACGGTGAACGTGACACATAGTCACTTGCAAATCAGGGTTATTTCTATTATTAAGTAAAACTATTTTAAAGACATAAACTAGCTGTGAAATAATTAATTTGAATTGAAATAAATGCCATGACGCACTACGCTACTTCCGACGTCACAAGTTGTGTAAGTTGCGCTTTAGGTGTAAGTGGACTTTAAAAAGTTTTAAATATGGATATTTTTCTTACACAAACGCATCGCTTCACTTCAGAAGGCCTTTATTAACCTCCCGGGCCGTGTGGAGCACTTTTATGGTGGATAGATGCACTTTTATGGACTTCAAAACATAAACGGCCATTCACTGCCCTTATAAAGCTTGAAAGAGCCAGGAAATTTTTTAATATAACTCCGATTGTATTCGTCTGAAAGAAGAATGTCATATATACTGACTTGAGAGTGAATAAATCATGGGCTAATTTTCATTTTTGGGTGAACTATCCCTTTAAGAGTGCTTTTGACCAGCTGAAGTAGGACTTGAGTAGATCTTTACTTATATCGCAAAAATATACTTTAATGTTATTTCTTTTGAAACTTGTATATGTCATGTAATTAAATCCATTTGTAATGATGAAGTTTTAAAATATATTAACTTTAAATGTAATATCAAATCACACACGACAGTTAAAATTTTAATCAAGTACTTTACATGTCAACACATCAATAAGTATTCTTCTTTAAAGCCCGACAAAAGATTAAAACAATGATTTAAAATTTACTTTAAAGTAAACATTTGATATTAGTAAGTGCACTTTTTAAAAGTGCACAGAATCGTGTTAAGAAACATAGTCATGATAGTGTACTATCTTTAAGTACATAAGTGGCCTTTTATTGTATTAGTATTATATTATCGTTAAGTACACTTTTTTAAAAATACAAGAATTTTGGTTACACTTTATTTTTAGGTGTCATTGTTACAGTGTAATTATATATTTAAGTATTAAGTATTGAGTGATTTGGTTGAGGGTTAGTTGCATGTAGTTATGCATAATTTACTGTTGTTACTATGGTAAGTACATGTAATATGTAACAAGGACACTGTAAAATAAAGTGTTACCAGATTTGTTTTTAAAGATTTGAAGTACACTTCAAGTGCACATTCAGTACAATTAGCACACTTCTTTCTCACAAGGCAATTCCAAAACTAACTCATCTGAACTCTGAAGACCCCAGACTAAAACCTGTATGATAAAACCAGGGAGTCTGTGGGCAGCAGTGAACTGACATAAGATACTTCTGACCAGTAGACCACAATTGTAGAGCTAAACCAGAAAGCACATAGTGATCTTCTCAGGCTAACTGAAATGGGACAAATGTTCTATCTGTGACAACTCTGTGGCCCTTCGTTCTATCACGAGCAGCACAATTTCCCACATGTTCAGGCCCCCTCCTGTGTTGATGTTGTAGGAATGTGTATTAGTGTGAGAGATCAAATGCTAGAGTTAGCTTTGAAGTCTCCATGCGAGTTGGCAGAAAATGTTGTTGGTCTGTGGAAACAAGCAGAAAATTGCATGCTGAGAGACTGTGAGTTCAGGGAGGAAACATTAACTTTTCATTTCTTATTTTCAGGACAAGCTCGAATATAGAGTAGATCAGTGTAGAAAAACTAACCTCATTAGATTCATACTGTCATCCGAGTTTTTCTTGCAGCCATATCTCACCAGTGCTGATCAATAAGTCCCCTGCGAAATCTTGAAAAATGATTGTTGTCACAGTATAATATCGGACAGTCAGAAAATGGCATCGCTATCATAAGATTCATCAGCATCCTGCTCGCTTAGGTGTAATTTACGAATCCACCAGCGATTATCCATCAATATGGTTAGGTGAGAATCAGCATGTTCTTCTGTAAATCAGCTCCCTCTAGGTTTGGATGAGCATTATATTATCTATATCATGGACAGTATGAGTAATTGTATGCCATCATAATAGTATATCATATTTTAGCTGAAAAAAATAACAATGTGGCAATGCTACTTTGGCATTGGTTAATGTTTATTTTCAAGTACTGAGAATGTTTTGTTTTGTTTTTTCAACATTTAAATTTAGATTAATCAAATGTCATAGGATGACAATTTCAAATGAATGTAAAGATATCATTTGCAGCTCAAAACTTTCTGAAGCATTTATCTTTAGGCCCTTTTAATTTTCATAATTTATTTCTATAATATGTGTAACTTATGCTTGCAGTTTAAGTGTTTGTTTTATTATTCATACCACAACAGTAAATAAGTGTCTTTATAGAAATGTTATAATATATTGGGCCCTATTTTAACGACCTAAGCGCATGGTCTAAAGCGCAGGGTGCAAGTTCACTTAGGGCGTGTCTGAATCCACTTTTGCTAGCACTTAACGATGATCTAAAAGGGTTGTCCCTATTCTCTTAATGAGTAATGGGTGTGTTTTGGGATTTACGTGTGTTAAACCAATCAGAGTCTCATCTCCCATTCCCTGACAATGTGTCAGTTGCGCTCTGCCATTTACATGACGGAATTTGATAGTGGAAAGACCGAAGCCGCCTCCAGAGCGCAAACGGAACTGCTCGTGCGCGAGATAAAAGTGCGCAAGCAGATCATGTACGGGACAAGCCGGATTCCACCATATCTTTATGTACACAATAATACATAATACTCTTTTACATTGTAATCCTTTTATTTAAAATACTTGGCATGTTTGTGTGCTGCTGTGCTCCCTGTGTGTTTAATAAGCAGAGTGTACGCGCGTTGTGGATCCACCTAAAGTGCTTTATATATATATATATATATATATATATATATATACAGTGCAATGCATAAGTGAATACACCCATGCTAAAGTTGACTAAAAAGAGGAATAAAAAATCATATTTTGGAAATTGAACTTAATGCCTTAATTTAAAAAATTAGGAAAATTCCAACCTTTAAGGACACCAATTTTCTTTGTGAATGAATAATGTATCGTAAATAAATAAATGTTCTTCCTTAAAATACATGGTGCATAAGTGAGTACACCCCTATGTTAAATTCCCATAGAGGCAGGCAGATTTTTATTTTTAAGTATTTTTAAAAAAAAAAATTTAGGATACTATGCATCCTGATAAAGTTCCCTTGGCCTTTGGAATTAAAATAGCCCCACATCATCACATAGCCTTCACCATACCTAGAGATTACATATACATATATTTCATATATTTCCAAAATATGATTTTTTATTCCTCTTTTTAGTCAACTTTAGCATGGGTGTATTCACTTATGCATTGCACTGTATATATATATATATATATATATTGTCCATTGACTAGGCCAGGTTTCAGTTGGTCAATGGCGCAGTCTATTTCTCTTGCCTCAAAATAGCAACGTGCCAACAATGTGCCAGAACACACCTCGATTTCAGACCAGCACGCCCATGGGCACACAAATGGGCGCAAATGCATTTGCTATTTAAACAACAGGACATGAAAATGATAACTGCGTCGGACTGAAACTAGCAAAAAACATTTGCGTTGCGCTTGCCGCTGCATTGCGCCGGGTGTAAGATACACTCTAAAAAATAATTATGTCGCTTAGTAAATATTACAGTAATATTTAACTTCATTAACTTAATAAAATCTCTGAAAATCGTTTAATTGATTGTTTGAGTTAAACATACCAAAATAATTGACTAAAAATCCAACAGTTAATTTTATCAAAAATGTACACGTTTTTTTTCACTAAAATAATTTAGTATTTGACTAACCAATTATTTATTTATAATACACTTAATATATTTGTGAAACTTCTATCAAAATATTTGAGAGTGGAGAATTAAACTGATGTTTCAAGAAATTCAACTTAATTCAAATCAATATTATTAATATATTTAACAATGTTTGATTTCTCTCCAGCCCACAACAATTCTCTCCAGGGACGGACTGGGACTAAAAAACGGCCCTGGACTTTGACTAGGCCCGGCCCAAAGCAATCGGCGCGCGGAAACTCGACAACAACAACAATAACGCCTGGCATGAGTGCCACAAGACTTTAATTGTGGCTCATGATACTATACCATCCAAATTATAGCAATAGCACTGATGTTGACTAGATGTTGTGTTAAAAGCATATTATTCTAGATTAACTTGAATACTCACATATAAATGGACTTGGTCTAAGCTCAACCTGAATAAACAGATCGAATGGATTTAAAAAAAAAAACAGGTTTTATTCAAAGATAGCATGGATGGAATAGATTATATAATATGCTGTTATAACAGCATATTATACAATCTATTCCATGCTGTCTTAAAATGAATTTATTACTTAATAATCTTAATTAATTTATGCAGTAATTAATCTTACTGCACAAATAATAATACCACATCTAAATGAAAATACACCATTACAAATGTAACCAAAGTTTGTAAGCATTAACTGTAACGTTACCAACATTTTTAAAAGTAAAAGCACAACATATATTAATATTGTTGTGCACAACATATATTAACACATTCTTAATATTAGCTACTGCATGTGGCATTTTACAGCTAAAATATTGAAGTTTAGCGGTTTTAACTACTGTAATCATTAAAAACGTAGCAACCTGAATATCACTTCCTAACATCATCCCTAGCAAGTAACTCTCTTTCTCCTCTCATGTTCCATACTTACTTGCCCTGGATCTGCCTGTGGAACCAGCTCATCTTTCTGTCCCTCATCACTGGTGGCATGTTGCTGCATAGCTGTCTGGCTCACTTCTTCACTGCTGCTAATATTTAACTGCGAGGTGCTGCTGCTGGCTGTGCTGCTAAATATTTCAGTTAGTTTGCGATATTTAGCGGCTTCAGTATCTAAATTCCGCAATTTTTTTTTTCTCTCGCCTTCTCAGCCACACCCTTTTCTTTCCGTTTTTTACCCGCGGCCGCGTTGCATATTGTTTGCTTGTTTCTATGCTTCTATCTAACGTCTTTGCTTTTCCTTACTTGGCGGCCACGGCCAGTGCAGCTGGCATCCAACTTAAAGGTGCATTGCTGCCACCTACAGTACTGGAGTGTGAAACAGATTAGTGGGGGAAAAAAACAGGTGATGACTGCGTGCGTGGCGGGTGGTGGGCCGGCCCGCTGGCCGTCCTGGAGTACCGGCCGTTCTGTGATTCTCCAGATCACACAGATGGCCAGTCCGCCCCTGATTCTCTCTTCTCAATGTCACAGAATTGGTGCATTTCCTCTGTGAAAAACAGGTTTGTGTATCGTCGCTGTCCGATGAAAACCGCGTATGTCCATTTTGCCGATTTTGAGATTTTTCGACGGATAGAATGTCCAGGTTCATTTCCGTATACAGTATGCTTCACATCTAAATGACCAATGAAAAGTTGTGAAATCATGTCATTTGATTTTCACATATATCCATTTGGTGATTTATCACGTATATCCATCTCCCGCCCTGTGGAGGCATCTTGCCGGTCTAAGCGTCTCTGGTAGCTCAGCATTGGATAGCCGAATAACTGTGAGGTAAAGTATCAGCAAACGTTTGTTTTTGACAACTGTTCAAGTTTATTATATATTCGCAATATATTCACAACTGTTATTTACCAGTAAATGGTCAAGACGAAGTAATTGTCACTGTTTATTGTGGAGATGTTAACGCACGGGTCTGTTAACTTAAGCAATACTTTTAAGGTAGTCTAATATTTTTCTGACTAATAAATTACTGACACAGTAAAGGGTAGATTTAAATAAAGAATAACGCATTTTAAATAAAGAAAAACAAAATTTAAATAAAGAAAAAAAGAAATTTAAATAAAGAAAAATGAAATTTAAATAAAGAAAAAACGAAAATTAAATAAAGAAAACCCCGAAATGTAAATAAATAAAAAAAACGAAATTTAAATAAAGAAAAACGAAATTAAGTTAAATTAAAAACGAGATTAATTTAGATTGATAACGGGTAAAAAGGCTAATAGCCTACATTGGGTCCATGTACTTTTTCGTTCATTCATTATTCTATTTCGGAATGAAAGATGAAATGTAAAAAAAAGGGTGCAGCTTGTTTTTGTTTTTTTTTTAAAGAAAAAAACAGAAATGGCTGTATTTTTTTGTACATAGCATAGCCTACTTTGTTATGATTTTAGTATCATAATGATTAATAAATGCACGCACAATTATCCGTGAACTTGATTTGAAGCCTTTCAACTTGTGTGTGCAAAATGCAGAATTAAATGAATGTGCAACAATTTGTACAAATAGAGTCTGTAGGTCTACTATACTGTTGAAAGTATGAAAAGTGAACAGCACGAGTAATAGGATGCACAATTTGAGACGGGTCAGACATGATTTTGACCACTTCATTAAGTTTTGTTTTGTAGAAAACCTTTCTTTAAAGTGAATTTCGTTTTGTATAAATTGTATCTTAATTTTAATCAATTTTTCATCAACCAATTGCCTGGAGTGGATTTAATAAATAAGAAGCAAATATATAGCAGACAATATAATCATGGAGGCGCCCGCGCGGTCACTTGCATTGCAGTGAACTGGAGCGCATCTCATCCTAACTCAGTGTATCCCTCACACAGACATGAGAAAGACATCAAATACACAAAGCTTGAAAAGTCTTTAAACGAAATAATTCAAAACGAAAAGGAAAAGGCTACTCTCTGATTATGTATGATTATATCATAGAGCCTAGCCTATTTTGTGAATTGTTCATTCCCGGCACACATTTTGCTGCCCTTACAAAAGTGCCGCTCTATAGGCAATTGCCTAGTTCGCCTATATGGACGCGCCGGCCCTGGGGTCAGCAATGAGTGTATTGATTCATTGTCCCTTCATAGTTTGCAAGAGACATTTAATAAACTGAGCGTAGCCTATTCATCTGTCAATATGAAACGCGACTTGGCCATTCTAATTAATGATCGGAAGAACGCGTATCGACCACCGTTATTCTGTAAAATATGCACGTATGTCCATTTAAACTCGATTATGGTCAAATGTGGATCATTACACTGGCAAGAACATGGTTACATTTAAAGATGCCGTACCAAGTATGACAACGCTACGTTCAACTGCTTTTGAAATTACGGTGTTTTTTTCACTTCCTGAAAAGTAACTGTTTTGGACATACTTTCATCGGGCAGCATGGCTGGACTGGCCATTGGGCATACCGGGCATTTTCCCGGTGGGCCGACGTGCTTTTTGGGCCGATACATCTCATACTCATACATACTTTTTATTATTATTATTTTATTAACGGCCCATAAAATGTGTACATCGGCGGCCCATTTGTTTTGTTTTGTTTTGCTTAATTGGCGGCGCTGGGTTTAGTGCTGGTGTAATGCATTGGTCAAAAAAAGTCAGTGTTAGTTTTTTTTTTTTCTGACAGACCAGCCCATGAAACACGTAGATCAGCGGCCCATTGGCTCTTTTCTTGATTGACACTGGGCTGGCCCAATCACAATTTTAAACGAGTGAGCGAGCGCAGCAGTGTCAGTGTGTATCTGTCAAAATAGTCAGCGAGATGGAGAAGAAACGCAAGGAATGTGCAGAGAAATAGTGTGAAAAAATAGAAACAGGCCCTTAAAACAGACACTGTAAAATGTGTCAAAATATATGTTTTCTGACCTTCATCAGCTCCTGTGGCAGATGATGATGATAAGAGGATCAGGAGAGAGATGAGAGAGTGTAGAGTCCGCGGTAAGCAGAACTGGAGCTTTTAATTTTGAACTCTCAAAGTGCACCAGATTGATGAATTTAACATTAAAATGCACAAAATTTTCTCACGGGGGGGCATGCCCCCAAACCCCCCTAGAAGGACAGAGGTCCACCCACCACAGTTTTAACAAAAATCCTGTGAGAAACACTTGTATTGCTATGCCAATGCAGTTTATAGCTTGTTTCAGGATTCATCACTGTGTAGTATAGTTCAACTGTATTAATAAATGTCAAATTTTTACTTATTTCATCTGTTAACTCTCACTCGTTCCTATACTCACTCATTACATGGCATTAGTGGTTTTAATGAATAGGAGTTGGTATGCATATAATTAAGGGCGTGCAAAGATGGGTGGTGTTTATGATCATATAGTGGGCCGGTCTGGCGGGCCAAAATGCCCGGGACGATTTTTTGTCCCAGTCCAGCCCAGTCCAGACATACCATCACTGCGACGGGCAGCGACGGTATGTTTTATTTTATCTATAAAATCATTACTGTGCTTTAAATCATTTTATTAAATGCAAAACAACATACAGAGGCGTAATGTGACATCTAAACGAGAGTCGCGCCTGTCTTTTCACGTGATTGAAATGCCTTGCATAAAACACACAACTTTATTCTTAATGATAATAATTAATTTGTATGATAAAATGTCCTCAGAACTGTTCACTGTTTGTTTATTGGCAGGTTATGGAGTCAGTCGCTCGCAGTATCTTTCGGCTATGAGTGAAACGCAGGATGGGGGTCTGAAGTTCGAAGTTCACCCGCAGAGCAGGAGTCCGTCTTCGGCACGAGAACCAGCACTGATCCGGTGGAATTTGCATAACAGACTGGTTGATTACACTTGAATTAGGCTACCTGAATGTTTAAATGTTTCATTTTTACTTCTAAAATGTTTATTAAATGAGTTTAAAATGTAGGCAATATTGTATACATTAAAACAGTGTAAAATATGCTGTATTGCTGTGCTCATCGACAATAAAGTCCATTGTCATGTATACTGGTGGTTGTATGGAATACTATTTTACAGAGGTTTAGAGGAAATAAAAAGTTAATATTACTCATAAATAAAAACAGTTAATATTACTCATAAATATTGTTTTTTAAATGTTTAAATGTTAAATTATTTC
This sequence comes from Abramis brama, assembly GCF_963993115.1. Classification (NCBI taxonomy): domain Eukaryota; kingdom Metazoa; phylum Chordata; class Actinopteri; order Cypriniformes; family Leuciscidae; genus Abramis; species Abramis brama. The sequence goes on along the minus strand of NC_139965.1, from coordinate 49,675,490 downwards.
TACTCAATTTTATTTGTTAATGTACCAGATGCAGTTACTCAGATGTACTTATTTTTTTACTTGCATTTACTCAAATCATACAGTATATTTCATTGATTTCACAGCTTTAAAATTTACTAAATTTTGAGTAAATCATAGTTAAACTTTTTAGAGTGTAGGGCCCATTATCTTGAAAAAGACAAGAAAAATTGTCTCTTCATTTTAAATGGACAGCAATATATTTAATCATGTCTGGCAACTTATTTTTTTTTTTTTATTGGGGTCTATAAAATAATAATAATAATAATAATGATCTATAAGCATTTCACATATTCTATGTACATTAATTATATACAGTTGTGGTCAGATTTAATGGCACCCCTGATAAATATGATCAAAAATGGCTGTAAAAAATAAATCTGCATTTTTTATCCTTTTGATCTTTCATTTAAAAAAATAGCAAAAAATCTAACCTTTCATTGAAGAAAAATAATTGAAAGTGGGAGATAAATCACATTATGAAATAAATGCTTTTCTCCAAAACACGCAGGCCATAATTATTGGCTCCCTGTTATTACATATTTTTTGCAACCTCCTTTTGCCAAGATAACAGCTCTGGGCCCGGTTCCCCAAAACGTTCTTATCGCTAAGTAGTTCTTAACCTATTCCTTAACCTCTCTCTTAACGTTATGGCACGATTCCCGACACGTTCGTACGCTAAGTATATCTTCTGTAAGTCACACTTTCGTAAGGTTGATCTGGACCACTCTTAGCTTTACCTTATCACTGTTGCAGGTCTATACGAATATAATTCTGAAGTTTTAATACACCCAGACAGTGTTCAATTAGGCTAATTCAAGTGTTTTCATGCAAAGAATAAAATTGTCATTACACTGATTGTTGTTAGATTTTTAATTATATTATTATACAATATTATTAATTTAATTAAAAAGCGCTTTTAAAGGCCAGTGAAAGCATAGGCTACTGTCAGTTAAGTCCTATTCGGATGCTAATATTGTTTCTCATGGGCTTGTATGATATTTTAAACATTTATAAGGGTGAGTCGGTGATTTTAGTGCAAATCCCTGGCCAAATTAGTACCTACTGTTTTTTGACAAACAGGTCGTGTGGTAATTTAATTTCCGCCTGAATCCACATCTCTGAGTTTACAAGAAGAGATTCAAAATCCACTGTTTAAACCCTTTTTGATCACTGCCGAGCACCGAGATGTAGGCCTACACTTTTATTACTGAAATGCTGGAAAGTATTTCCAAGAACAATATTTCATCGCAGCTCCACCTCAGCGAACAAAAATGGGAAAGAGAAGAAAGCACTGTGGTAGACTTTTTCCCTAAACCTAACTATCTGGGGCGTCTGCACTCGACACCCAACTGATCTTAATATCTCTGGCGTCTTCACTCGACACCAATACCTTAATATCTCTGGCGTCTTCACTCGACACCAATACCTTAAACTGGGGCGTCTACAAATCGACACCCAACTCTGTACCTGGGTCTCGTCTCCTGGCGACGTCCCCACTTGGGTACCTGATATCTGAGTCTCGTCTCCTGGCGACGTCCTCACTTGGATATCTCACCTAGTCTAACTTGTTCCCCTGAACTAACTTACTTCCTAAACTAGCTTCCTAAACTAGCTTCCTGCGCAGGAATAAATTGACAAACAGACCTGCAAATGTCCTTTAAATGCTTTAATCACGGCCAGGAGATCTTCCCGAGCAGTTCTCAGGGAATCTCTCCCAAGAAGCAAGACCGGAGGATCTCAGACAAATTCCATTGAGAATCCCACCGAAAAATACATATACAACAGTTTTTATACACTCGAGAAAACAAATAAGACTAACATGTCACCTTCAATATGATTGGTTCAATTGGTTCAAAAGCCCCATCCTTTTTCCTCTGGCACAAGCAAACTCTGATCTTGTGATTACTTATCACAAGGTTCTAACAGACTGTCTAGTTTCATTTCCCCTTTTTGTATTTAAACACATACAGTCATAAGTCACAAGTTTTTCCCCAAAGAGTTTTGACACATTAAAAGCATATGAATGTTGTTCCTGCAAGAAAAAACAAATGTTAGTTGATTAATTAAAGTTGATTAATTAAAATCCACCACAGCACGTACAAATTTGAAATTGTTATTATGGCAGCAATATATGATACAATTTAAAAATATGTAGGCTAGGCTATTATAGGCTATTATAGTTTGGATTATTTTTTATAATATCCCATGAGTCCTAATAAATGCAATTTCAACTATTTCTGAAGTGCTTCTTTTATAAAGAACACCGCTTTCTCACATAAACAGCCCCTGCACGAGAGAATAATTGATTCTCGAGCCATCGATATCAACCAATTCAGAACCATCGCCACGGACAGCACCCGGTAATGTCGCACGTAAGAAGGTATATCTTAAGCAGCTTCCTAAGGTATGGTTCGGGGAACACACTTAGGAACATAAACAACTTTGTTAAGATATATCTTTCGAGTCTTCTTAGCGTGCTGAGAGTGAGCGTTATCGGGGAACCGGGCCCTGAGTCTTCTTTTATAATGCCTGATGAGTTTGGAGAACAACTGACAAGAGATCAGAGACCATTTCTCCATACAGAATCTCTCCAGATCCATGTTGGTGCTTCTTCTTTTCAGTTCACCCCACTCATTTTCTATATGGTTCAGTTTAGGGGACTGTCATGGCAGAAGCTTCATTTTGTGCTCACTTACCCATTTTTGTGTTGATTTTGATGTTTGGTGTGGACAGTTGTTCTGATGAAAGATCCAACCATGGCCCATTATAAGATTTCTTGCAGAGGCAGTCAGGTTTTTTATTTTTTATCTGTTGGTATTTGCTAGAATCCATAATATCTGAAAAAGATGTCCAGGACCTCCAGCAAAAAATAGGCCCACAACATATAAGATACAGCAGTATATTTAACCGTAGGCATGGGGTACTTTTTATCCCTGTTTGCACCAAACACATCTGATGGGTTTGCTGCCAAAAAGCCCTTTTTTCTGTTTAATCTGACCATAGAATCCTGTACCTTTTGAAGTTCTAGTCATAAGCTTTCCTGTAGCTCAAACAGTAGAGTGTTGGTGCTTGCAATGACAAGGTCATGGGTTTGATTCCCAGGAAAAACAAGAACTGATAAGAATGTAAGTTGCTTTGGATAAAATGTCTGCCAAATGCATGAATGTAAATGTCTGATGACTGAATATGCTGGAGTTTTTTTTTTTGGAGGAGCGAGGAGGATTTTTGTTGAAACCCTCCCAAACAACATGTGGTGACGTACGGGTTGTTTGATATATTTTTTTAGGCTTTCTGACCCCCAAGACTCAAGTAATCTCTGCAATTCTCCATCTGTGATCCTTGGAGAGTCTTTGGCCACTCAATCTTTCCTCCTCACTGTGCATTAAGACAATATAGACACACGTCCCCATCCTGTCAGATTCGTAACATCTTTAGTTGATTGGAACTTCTTAAAGGGGTGGTATAATGCCCTTTTCACAAGATGTAAAATAAGTCTTTGATGTCCCCAAAGTGTGTATATGAAGTTTTAGCTCATAATACCCCACAGATATTTTTATATAGCATGTTAAAATTGTAAATTTTTAAGGGTGAGCAAAAACGCCCCGTTTTGTGTCTGTTCCTTTAAATGCAAATGAGCTGCTGCTCCCAGCACAGAGGGCGGAGCTTCAACAGATTGTACTCACACAGACATGCACTGAACATTTCAAAAACCTTTTATGTTCAAACCGGATTCAGACAATGATGGAGAAACTCAAGAGGAAGTGACAACAAGAATGCAACAGGACGAATGCAAAAAGTCTTCTGGGGGGGTGTTTGGCTCAAGATCATGGCGCAAAGGACCCTAGGTTGATTTTACTCCGAACCATCCCTTTAACAGAGGTGTGAATATCAGAAAGTGGGCATTACTGAAGGTTACCCAGAACAACTTAGCCTAGCAACCACCTAGCAACAACCCAGAACACTCAACTATCTTTATCTAGCCTGAACTTCAAAGTTCAAACTATTTTGAATTAAGAAAAGGCCTTGTCAAGCCAAATAAAGTTTGTTTTTCAAAAATGTCAATATCTATTTAAGATTAAATTATTTCCTAACTCTGCTAGTAGTTTCCGTGCACTGTTAGAAATTGCTGTAAATTTACGGCAAAATTTCAACAGTATATTCCTGTTTTGTTCAAAAGCAGTACATTGCCGTTTTTTTGTTTTTGTAAAATGACGTAGACAAAGTATAATGGCATTTTAACGTATTTATTGCTTGAAGGAAACAAAACGGTACTTAACAGTATTTTTGGCTTGACATCGGAAGACTGCAATGAGCACGCATGGATTTTTCATCCATCTTCATACTTATAATAGGTGAGTTCCCTTTTGTTTTGCTCTTTGTGATAGAAAAATACATTACATCTGCAGTTGTTTCTAACTCGTATTGTTGATATTGGAACTGCAACTATTTTTTTATTCGCTTGTTTCAGTGACAAAAGCACCAACTGCAACTGTGAGGGAAGTTGGATTCCTGACACGGATAGCCTAATTCCCGATTACAGGGTGAGTTTCATCCAACATAGTTAAATTCTTCTGCAAAGTTTCTGCAAAGCTTCAAGTAAAAATAATGTTGCATATGAATTACATCGACGTCTCAGCGCGCTTAAATGACCGGTGTTGCAGCTTGATTTTCATAATTCGGGAAACCTCCCAACGTTAGACAAAACCTCAATTTCGGGCTTTTTGTGCTTTCAAATGGGGATAAACTTGTAATCTGTACATATCTCTTTTCTGAGGGTGATTTATTTTCTGTACTAGTGATTGTATTGTTAGGCCTGCTTTAATGGTGGCTTTATTTTTGCATAGATCCAAGTTGTTTAATATAGGAGTTAAGTGATCCCATACAGAAATGTAATATATGTCAATATATGTAAATTACATATATAATGTTAGTGCCCATGTATGTCTGCTGCATATATGAGAATATATGCAAAATTCATATGTGTAAAACACATATACATATATGAAACATATTTCAAAATATATCAAAAATGGCCGTTTTCATGCAAGTGCCATATATTTTCCCGTATATGCACATAAATGTGAAATATATGTAAGACGCATATATGTATACACGCATATATGACGCATATATGTATAAACGCATATATGACGCATATATGTATACACGCATATATGACGCATATATGTATACATGCATATATGTACTTATTTCTATAGTACATACTTTCACATATATTAGGGATACAAATCTTATATCTGAATGCCTTGAAATTAAATGCCTATAGTTGGAGATTTTGTCTATTGTGTGAATACCAAATATAGTATTTTAATACAATAATGCAGTGTTTTGTCATTTTTGACAAATACATCCACAAAGTACCATAACCATATGCCACAGCTTTAAAAATGCATCAGTATCACATGCATGTCACTGTAAAACTTTTCACTGTAAATTTACAGTTAAATACTGGCAGCTGGCTTGCCATCCACATACTGTATTTTTACAACACTACTACAGTAAACAGCATTTACAGTACTCCACTGTAATTACCAAATACAGTATATACCACATTTTACATTATTAAACTTGTCGACAGCAATAAATTGTATTTTTACAGGGAATACTGCTTTTATTATTACATAATTAAAATATTATACTTTAAGGTTTCATAAGAGTAGTCACACTAGGAAAAAGAAAACAACATTTTCTGGGTTTTAAAACATTTATTTAGTTAAATTGCCTTCTGTGAACATGTTGGCTGAATTACTTTTTAAACATAAAATGCAATTTTAACACTTAACAACAAACAGGTAACAGTTAGCACTTAATTAAAGGAATAGTTCACCCAAAAATTTAAATTAGCACATGATTTACTCACCCTCAAGTCATCCTAGGTCTATATGACATTATTCTTTCAGACGAATACAATCAGAGTTCTATTAAAAAATGTCCTGGCTCTTCCAAGCTTTATAACGACAGTGAAATGCTGTTTCTTTTTTGAAGTCCATAAAGGTGCAAACGAAATCCCATCCAAAGTCTGCAAGGTTTCGCAGAAGTGAGGACACCTGTAGGCTTACAGTGGTGTTCTTGTTTTGCACAACCTGGCCAGTTTTCTTTGAAGTTACTTGTCCTTTCTTTGTTTTTGATCCACGTTCAGGATTGATGTCAAGAAAGCGTCTAAAAGGCAGAAAAAAACAACAATTAAATATTATTAACTGAGTGTATATATTTTGACAAAGAGAGACAGCACAAAAGCGGTCTAAAACTGAACAACATAAAAAAATAAATAAAAAAAATGCAATGTTGGATGTTGTGAAAAAAAAAAAATGCGATGTTGGATGTTGTGATCAATAACTGATATTTTTTCTGCCCTGGTAAAATACATCAACTCAATGTGTCTGTTTACATGTGCACTGTCAACTAACTAAATTTTTGGAAGTGGGGTTGCCAGATTTAAAGTTTTATTCTACAACTTTTGTCTACTCATCACCCAGCTCATTAACAATATCATGCCCTCATCCGGTGCCATCAGAGTATCAGTGGAAAGGCAGTCTTTAGACTCTAGGGCTGGGGTAAACGATTATTTATTAAACGATTAGTCGGGCGATTATTTTATCGATTAGTCGACTAATCTAACGACTAATTTGAATTAATTATCCTGTCTGTTATTCGCATATCTCTCGAACCGTTACTCCGATGGATTTCAAACTCGACAGCTGTCTGGGCACGAGTAAGTGCAGTGCCAAGTTTGACGTTGTTTGGATGAGAAATGCAAAAGATATTGTTAAATATATCAGTAAAAAGCACTTAGAAGGTTGTGGTTTAAAAAAATAAACATTCTGACATAAACACACTGTCAGCTACAATGTTTACTTCTGAATAATATAGTATAAACGTGATAAATCCATTTTGATTAATTTGAGTAAAAAATGTGTTTTCTTTACCAAGAAAGTGGCAAGATGAAAACCACTATTTTCTGTTTCAAACTTTCACATAGCATCTTTAGGTTATAATAACATAAATAATTCAAATCCAGATTTTGATTTTCAAAGATTTATTATAAAAACAGATTATTTTTTCCCAAAAATGCAATAAATTCATGACACATTTTTTTTTTAAAATGCAATTAATCCATTGAATCAATATAAAAGTTATTTTTCATATTGAAACTGTTGAAAATACACAACAAAGTAAGTTGATCCACATGACAGCCTCTGAACTCGGTCAATACTAATCTTATACAGACACGTACTGGACTAAACATAGGCTACATTCAATCAGCCATCGCTAAGAAATACCTTCTGAAATTTTTTGACGGCGATCAGCTGTAAAATGGCTTGGTCCTGCTCGGTTTTCGTTGACTTTGAGTACAAGAATTTAAAGTTTTTAAAAAGATCCACTGGGGTTAACGTGTCAGCATTCGACATAAGTTTGACGCTGTCGTGTGAGAACAAGCAACAGTCGGCATTTCTCTTCCTCCCGCGTGCCTCATCTTCTTAATCTCCTCACGTAAATGATTAGATTTCGATGGCTTACGTTTCTTCCCTACGGCAGAAATCACCACAGGTTCATCAATGCCGTCAAATGTATAAATTTTTTTGTTTGTTTGTTGATCAAAAAGTGCAAAGTAGATAAGGAAAACTAGGATGCCGGGTGTATTCAAAGCGCCACCGTTACTGTTTACAATGGAATGGTGCGCTGTGATTGGTTGAGCGGATTTATCACATTCTGCAGAGAAAGGAGACTGGTTTGTCGCGGTTTGGAAAGAAAGGGAGAAAACATGACAGAATAACACGGCGGGCGGTGTGTGTGTGGCGAGCTGTACCTCCGGGAATGGTACAAAAAAATAAAAAAAAGAAGTGTCGACGCAAAAAATATGACGTCGACGTCATCGACGCACCGCTACAGCACTATTAGACTCTCCGTTTATATAGAGCACACACTGCCAGAATCCAGCCCAAACCTTTGTGACAGAAATAATTTAACTTAATTGCAAGCCTTGCAATGTTTATTGCATATATGACAACATGATTTACCAGACTAAAATGCATGTTTGCACCCAAAAATTTAAATTCTGTCATTATTACTCACCCTCAAGACTTTTGTTCATCTTCGGGACACAAATGAAGATATTTTTGATGAAATCTGATAGTTTTGTCCTTCCATTGATATCAATATCATTGCAACTGTCAAAGCCCAGAAAAGTGGTAAAAACATTGGTAAATATATAGCTACAGTGGTTCAACCTAAATATTATGAAGCAGGGTTTCTGCACATTTTTTAAAGTTAAATTTAAGGCTTTTTAAGACCTTTTTAAGACCCGAAGAAATCATAATACCATGCATTAGGGGTGTGCAATATTGACAAAATATGTCTCGATCGATATTTTCAAAGTTTTCTTGATAATAATTAGATAACATTTTACTGATTGTGTTTCTGTGCTTGGTGCCATGGCTTGTTTAGGCCTGTTGACAGCTGACTGACAAAGATATTCATATTTTTCATATTCTATGCAGTGGTCAGTTTACAGCAGTGACAGAAATTAACATTTTTTATTAAGGGGTAATATTTGCCACCTTAAATTGATTTCAAGGGGCATTTTCACCTATATACGGACATTTGTAGATGTTTCAACAAGATATCTTTCACATCTACTGCAGTCAGATTCACCCGTGTTCACTCTGAAGGAATCACTCACATGGCTGTGCACTTGTAATGACACATCAAGGATGTTAAGAGGCTAAAAGCAGGTTTAAAACTTGAAGTCAACAGGGTGCAAATTTTAAAAAGAGGATAACACGGTGTAGGCAACACCGATTTTTGTCGTTGTCCTCTGTATTGACAGCACTCCAAATTGACAAAAAAATGAGCTCAATGTTAAAATTGACCGGAGTTCTCCTTTAAGGTTGCACTAGTTACATGGATTATTTAAACAATGTTTTTACTAGCTTTCTGGGCCTTAAAAGTTGCAAAGACATCGCTGTCTATGGGTGGTTCAGAAACCTCTCAGATTTCATCAAAAATATCTTAATTTGTGTTCTGAAGATGAACGAAGGTCTTACAGGTTTGGAACGACATGAGGGTGAGTAATTAATGACAGAATTTTCACTAATCCTTCAACTGAAAACAACTTGCACTGACATATCTTAAAATATATGACTGCCACTGTTTTATCTCAAGATGCACACCAGTAATGTTTTTTTTTTTTTAATGATACATTATTATAAAAGCTGCTTAAATACCCTAATTTTATTAAGGCCTAGACCTGGCTTAAGCTAAGCCCTGTATGGAAACCAGGGCCATATTGTTCATACCAGTAGTCAACATAATAAATACTGTCAAGTCAAGGTTAGTGACACAATTCAGTCCAATATATATATATATATATATATATATATATATATATATATATATATATATGGCAAATATGCCAATGACTAACCTCTGAACAAACTCAAGGTGCTGCCTCTTCCTGTACTGCAAGCTGAAGTTATAGGAGGAGGCAAACAGCGCTGCCAGGCCAGTGATGAAGAGGCTGTGATCCTTTCCACACACACCTTGACCTTCCAAACTTAATATCCAGCACTGGTTGCTTAGAGATTGACCTGTAATGGAATAAAAAAAAATAAAAAAAAAGAATAAATAAATAATATTAATAATTAAAATAACTACTGTGGGTTCCACTGTGGTTCTATGTAGTTGTCTATTCATAGTTCTATGAATTAAATTTTTCAACTAAAAATTAAAATTGGTTAGAATGCTAAAATGCCCTGGCATATAATTTTGTTTGTTTTAAGCATAAACTCACTTAATTTTGACTTATTCTTTCAGAAAACAAGACAATTTTTACGTGTCTATTAAATGCTTCTTCATGTAAGAATTGTAGATATCTGGACTGGAAACAAAATAAAAACACTAATTAAGAAAAACATATTTTGCAGTGGGGTGAGTAAATGATGGCTTTTCATTTTAGGTTTCATCTAGGCTAGTGCTACCCCTTTAATGTTTACATACCAGGAAATAAGTCGTGGACTCTCTGGCAAATGTAGATTGCTGGACATCAGCGATGCAAATTCCTGAAACAATTTTTAAAAAGGACAGCACAACCTTGATCAACAGAACCAAAACATAAAACATATTACAAATTAATGAGATTTGCTGAATAATCTCTACTTATCTGCTTGAAGGATAACACCGTCTAACTTCTTTGAATTAGGGAGTAGTTGTAGGACCATGGGATGGCAATCAGGAATAACGTTAGGCCTACTACATTTGGAAACAGCATTAGGAACATGGATTTTCATGTGCTAGCAAAATTCTGACAACGATTCAAAAGCACGATCACAGAACTGACAGAATTTGACAGCATTTTTTTTTTACCACATAGACTATAACTGTAACACTACTTAAAAGCACTTACATTAACAATGGCCATCAGATTACAAAGCCTAAAACGAAAAAAATATATATCAAATGCACGTCATGCAAATAGCATGGTAAAGGTTGCCTATTATATGAAATGTCGAAGTTAACGTTACTTGGTAAACAGGTGGAACAGAGTCAGTGAATTGCTTGCGCGGCCACGGTAGTAAACCGCGTTCGCAAAATCAAACCAAATACGTGAAAACAATGTAGAAATGCGAACGCAAAAAAAAAAAAAAAAACCTTATATATTGGCTTACCGTATCACTCAGCTGAACAATTCTCCATCTTCTCAAACTCTAAATCCCACTTATCGTCACGCGCAGGTTAGATTATTCAATGACAAATTCTTCCATCAGGTAGCTGCTACCGTTAACGTCGTCCATTTTCTGCTGCGTCACAGGCAACTAATGTTTGAAACACGAACCGAACCGAACCGAACCTCAAAAAAGCTTTAAAATTGCTCACAGATTCGCAGACATTGTTTATCTTGATAACAGGAATGATTATTTGTTCAGTTGAATCCCGCTGACAAAACGAGTTTGCCTGTTGTAGCTGCCTAACGTTACTGTCTGCTCGCATGACGCGTCACATTTGAACTGAATTGAGCGCGAAAGAAATCAATCCCACAATGCAATGCCTTTTCAGTCAGTATGATGGTAGTCTCGCGTAGCCAGACCTTCAGACTGACGGCTGAAGGTCTGGAATTCATAGCAGCTTTCTTTGGCCAAGGCCCGCCCATAAGGCCGTTTGACCGACATGTCAAACAACCAATTACAGTTCGTTTCGTTCAGCGTCACGTTTCGGGGCGTGGAAATGTCCCCACAACAACAGACCGGCGTGCAACAAGTCAGTCAGCATAGAAAATCAAAGAAGGAGAAGAAAACAAGCAGTAAGTCATTGATCTGTTCGTGCACGTATAACCTCGCATACTTTTGAGAATCCTACGTTTAGCTGATCTTGATAAATGCTCATTGTCACTCATGTAAACACAACAGTTTTTCTTCCGCAATCACACGTCTGCGCTTTGTTTCCCGGCGGACCGAAAATAAACGCGACACTCGCGCCCCCGGAAATCCGATAAAATTCAACCAATCAGATGACGACTTCGACATTCCTGAAGTGTTTCCAGTTAAGTGTACCATATGCATCAGACGTTTAGCCAACGTTCCGTGGGCGTGACGTCTGAGGCTGAGACTAGTATGATGGTAACGAATTTATCAGGACGAAAACAGAAATGTGCTGTATATTTACAGCTGTTCTGTAAAATATACAGCTTAATACTGTATTATGGAAATACAGTACAATTCTGTAAGAAATTCGTTGTAAATTTACAGTAAAGGGTTACAGTGTATGTTTACATACATTTATTAAATATGTTGAAAACAAATATGTATGTCACATATTTATAATTAATGTTGTCCATATATGCGAGAAACCAATACTATACTGTAATATATGCAGATATATGGTATCATATATGGATGAACTCAAATATTTTCTTCACATGTTTGGACACATAAATGTTCATATATGTTGCAGGCATATATTGTGTTCTCAGATAAGTCAAATATATGTATAGATATATGTTGCAGGCATATATTGTGTTCTCAGATAAGTCAAATATATGTATAGATATATGTTGCAGTCATATATTGTGTTCTCAGATAAGTCAAATATATGTAGAGATATATGTTGCAGGCATATATTGTGTTCTCAGATAAGTCAAATATATGTATATATGTTGCAGTCATATATTGTGTTCTCAGATAAGTCAAATATATGTAGAGATATATGTTGCAGGCATATATTGTGTTCTCAGATAAGTCAAATATATGTAGAGATATATGTTGCAGGCATATATTGTGTTCTCAGATAAGTCAAATATATGTTGCAGGCATATATTGTGTTCTCAGATAAGTCAAATATATGTAGAGATATGTTGCAGGCATATATTGTGTTCTCAGATAAGTCAAATATATGTAGAGATATATGTTGCAGGCATATATTGTGTTCTCAGATAAGTCAAATATATGTAGAGATATATGTTGCAGGCATATATTGTGTTCTCAGATAAGTCAAATATATGTTGCAGGCATATACTGTGTTCTCAGATAAGTCAAATATATGTAGAGATATATGTTGCAGGCATATATTGTGTTCTCAGATAAGTCAAATATATGTAGAGATATATGTTGCAGTCATATATTGTGTTCTCATATAAGTCAAATATATGTATAGATATATGTCATGCTATTTAAAATATAAGTACATATATGGCCATATATTACATTTTTGTATGGGATAGAATAATCATTAAGAATAATTCATATTAAAGTTTTGTTATTGCTGCTGCATTGTTTCTTTTGTCCAGCACGTAATTTTGAATAATCATTAAGACTCATTATTTTCAAAGTTTTGTTATTGCTGCTGCAGTGTTACTTTGCCGAGCACGTAATTTAGAATATTTATTAAGACTAATTCATATTTAAAGTTTAGCTATTGCTGCTGCAGTGCATACATTCAATTCAGTTCACATTTATTTCTATAGCACTTTTTATAATGCATATCATTTCAAAGCAGCTTTACATAAAATTTTTCATTGTTGCAATGTTGCATGTTTAATTAATACAATACAATTTGGCAAATCAAATAAAGAAAATTCCTTTAAACTATTTGAACCCCAGTGAGCAGCCATAGATCAAGGAAATAAAAAGGGCATCGGTGGTGGTGAGGTGTTGGTGAAAACCTTGGAAGGAAGCAGACTCATCTTTGACACCAAAATGATGATTGTGTGAATTTGTTAAAATGTATCAAAACATTGCTAAAATAGCATGTAAGATGTGCTATGCAAAAGCTTGAATAAGGAGATATCTTTATTCTAGATTAAATCACATCTTTCACCCCCAAAAGATTAAGAAAGCTCTCCTTTCCTGACAAAGTTAAAGGAAGTGTTCTTAATACAAGAATAGTCAAGAATATAGCAAATTTATATGTTCTTTGTGAGTAACTAATTCTGATCAAACATGTTTGTTTTTCAGGCGGTTCATCGGGATAAATCCAGAAAAAGGCACCAAGGCTGGAGGAGTCATATCAAAACGGACGGGGAAGGTCGCCCAGAAAAAAAAAACAGTGAACCCTCATGTCTCCAGTCTGATTAAAAAGTTGATGGATTTTGAGTGGGACTTCATATAAGTATTTCACACAAAACACACACACACACACACACACACACACACACACACGTTCTCTTGCATCCATATTTTTGCAAGTATTCACTCAAAATCAGGTGAATAGAGTCGTTCACTGTGTTTGTGTCCAGAGTTCATTTTTTGGACAGTATACTTAGTCATTTGTTTAAAGACTTGTTCAAGTAATTCAGATTCTGATTTTGGAAACATCTTGTTTATTATTATTTGTTGTAACTTCTAAACCTTGAATTTTTGTTATTTTCTTACATGTCCTTTTATGCTTTTTTTTCCCAAAACAATTTTAGAAGTTTAATAAACAAAATACATGTTTTGAAACAATACTTAAAGCTGCTTTTATTCTGTGACATTTTTAATTCACTATTTCACTTTTACATTTATTCACTGTTGGTATTTTATAGCAAGACTGCAACAGGGTAATTTATTAAATCACAAGGTTTAGAAAATAATCTTTAAAAACACAGGGGGAAAAGTTGTCCTTTTTGCTAACTGTCCATTACTCAATAGATTACACAGTAGTATATTTGTGTAGTTGACTGTATTTCTGTATTACTTAATATTACTGTCAAATGTAGAAACAGCTTTATGCTGTATTTGCAAAACCAGTAGCCAACTGTTAATTTAACCAACAGTAAGACACCGTTAATTTAACAGTAACTTGCTGGCTGTCACAAATCAGCACAGAACAGACAGGTAAGTTGCAAGGATGTTTATTGACACAAGGAACAGTCACGGCAGGTGAGTTTGAGGAGAAGTGAATTAATCTTGCAGAGTTTATGGATGTGATGGATCTGACAAAGTCTCTTATCTGTTTCAGGTTGTAGATGACTGGATGAGGTTTGACGATCGGAAGCAGGATAGCAGATGAAGACAGAGGAGTCGGAGAACAGGCTGACGGCAGGTAAGTAGCTGAAGAAGGTAAGTTGAGTCTTAGTATTTGCATGAGAGAGTCAGAATGTTGAGTAGGTTTCAACGAGACCTGACGAAGGACTGAGGGAACTGGTGGTGAATATAAGGAGTGAGGGAAGTGGCAGGAGATTGAAGACAGGTGGTGAAGACAGGTGCAGGTGATTAGTGTTCCGGGGATGCAGATCGGGTGGGCGGAGTGTAGAGAGCTGGCGCTGACGCTGATGTATCCGTGACAGTACCCCCTCCTCCACGGCCAGCTCCTGAGGGCGGAAATGACCGACGACGGGGACGACCACGACCTCTCGGCGCCGGACGATTGGGGTTAGCTGAGTGAAAGTCCTGTAAGAGTGTGGGATCGAGGATGTCGTCACGGTGAACCCAGCATCTCTCCTCAGGACCAAAACCTTCCCAGTCCACGAGATATTCCAGTTGGCTGCCCCGTCGTCGAGAGTCGAGAATGTCCTGGACACGGTAGATGTTCTCGACTTCGGGATCCACTGGAGGAGGAGGTACGTCATCAGCGCCAGACTCTGTGGAAGGAGGAAGAAGAGGATCAGTGTACGGTTTTAACAGGGAAACATGGAATGAAGGTGAGATGCGGTAGTGAGAGGATAGTGATAACCGATAGGTGACATCGTTGATCTGCCTCTGTATCGCAAACAGACCAATGTACTTGGGACTCAGCTTGCGACAGGACTGCCGGAGACGGATATCCCTGGTTGAGAGCCAGACCTTTTGCCCAGGTTGGTATAATGGGGTAGCTGATCTTCTAGCGTCGGCCTTGCTCTTGTATCTCCGAACAGCCCTTTGCAGATGGACGTGTGCTGAGTCCCAGCCCCTTCGCTTTCCTGGAACCAATGATGGACTGCTGGAACATCGGAAGGCTCACCTGACCAGGGAAACAGAGGCGGTTGGAAGCCGAGTATGCACTGGAAAGGCGTGAGACCCGTGGTTGACTGTTGAAGGGAATTTTGTGCATACTCAGCCCAGGGTAGATACCTGCTCCAGCAGTCTTGATGATCATGGCAATATGACTGCAGGTATATCCCGATTTCTTGTATTTTCCGCTCAGTCTGGCCGTTGGACTGGGGGTGATGTCCGTTAGGCTGACTGAGACTCCCAGAAGGTTGAAGAATGCTTTCCATACTCTGGAGATGAACTGTGGACCCCGGTCTGATACGATGTCCTCTGGTATTCCGAAATGTCGAAATATCTGGGTGAAAAGAGCTTCAGCCGTTTCAAAGGCTGTAGGTAGACCGGGCAGAGGAATAAGTTTGCAGGCTTTTGAAAACCGATCGACGACGACTAGTACACAGGTGTGAGAGTCAGAGGAAGGAAGGTCTGTGATGAAATCTACCCCTAGATGAGACCAAGGCCTGGTGGGTACTGGAAGGGGCACCAGCTTTCCTTCTGGAAGACGTCGAGGAACCTTGGCCATGGCACAGACTGAGCAGCTCTTCACGAATCGGGAGACATCCTGGGTCATATTGAGCCACCAGTACTGTTGTTGTACAAGCGAGAGGGTCTGTTGGCTGCCTGGGTGCCCAGAGCCCGGAGATGTATGGATGGAGTCCATGAGGGACAGACGCAGGCGAGTGGGTACGTAAGTCCGTCCCTCAGGACCTCCCGGCGGAGCAGGTTCAGTACGGGTAGCATCAGTAATGTGATCGTCTAAGCTCCACTGGATGGGACTGACAATCATGGCTGGAGGGAGTATGGATTCCGGAGTAGAACTGACGATATCGGGTTGGTGCAGACGAGAAAGAGAGTCGGCTTTGACATTCTTGTCCCCAGGACGATAAGTTACTTTGAAGTTGAAACGTGTGAAGAACAATGACCAGCGGGCTTGTCGAGTGTTGAGTCTTTTGGCCCCACGGAGGTATTCCAGGTTGCGGTGATCAGTGATGACCTCAAAGGGGTGTTGTGCTCCCTCCAGCCAGTGTCTCCATTCTTCAAGTGCTAGCTTGATCTCCAGCAGTTCCCGGTTGCCGATGTCATAATTCTGTTCCGCCGGGGACATCTTCTTAGAGAAGAAGGCACATGGATGGAGTCGAGGAGGCTCCCCCTGCCGCTGCGACAGAACCGCTCCTACCCCGGTGCGTGATGCATCCACCTCGACGAGAAATGGCAGATCTGGATTCGGATGGACGAGGGTAGGAGCGGAACCAAAATAGAGTTTCAGCTTCTCAAAGGCTTGTTGGGCTTCGGTGGTCCAGGACAGAGACTTGGCCCCTTTTTTCAGAAGAGAGGTGATGGGTGCGCTGATCTGACTGTAACCTTTTATGAATCTGCGGTAGAAGTTTGCAAACCCCAGGAAACGCTGAAGTTCCTTCAAGTTGGAGGGTTGTGGCCAGTTGGTGACGGCATCCACCTTCCTCTGATCCATGGTGATTCCATGAGGAGTAATCACATACCCAAGGAAATGGATAGTTCTTTGATGAAACTCACACTTCTCCAATTTCAGATACAAGTGGTGCTTGCGCAGACGATGAAGGACAGACTGGACATGGCGGTGGTGCTCAGACAGGTTGGCGGAGTAGATGAGAATATCGTCTATATAGATAATGACAAATTGATGCAGGAAGTCTCTGAAGATCTCGTTCATGAACCCCTGGAATACTGCGGGAGCGTTGGACAACCCGAAGGGCATGACCCTGTATTCATAGTGGCCTGCAGGGGTGATGAACCCAGTCTTCCACTCGTCTCCCTTTCTGATCCTTATCAAATTGTAGGCACTGCGAAGGTCCAATTTTGTGAAGATCTGAGCACCACAAAGTTGTTCCAGGGCAGCTGGAACCAGAGGAAGGGGATACCGATACTTAACTGTGGAGTTATTGAGGGTCCGGTAGTCAATACAGGGGCGCAAACCTCCGTCCTTCTTGCCTACGAAAAAGAAACTGGAAGCGGCAGGGGACGTGGATGGCCGGATGTAATCTTGACGTAGGGCCTCCTCAATATACTCCTCCATGGCCTTCTGTTCCGGGATGGACAGTGGATAGATCTTACCACGCGGCAGAACCGCCCCAGGCAGCAGGTCGATCGCGCAGTCCCATGGCCGGTGTGGTGGAAGCTTGGTGGCAAGTTGCTTATTGAAGACATCCTGGAACGCCCGGTAGGTGGCAGGGATTTCATGGTGTTGATCAGTGGCTGGACTTTCGATGGAGGTCGAACACATAGGAATTTCCCGAACTGAAGAAGAAGATGAGTGACGAAGTTTCTTGACTTGAGTCAGACAGTTGGAAAAGCAGCTGCTTCCCCATTGGCAAACCTCTCCCGTAGACCAGCAGATATTCGGGGAATGCAGTTCCAGCCACAGGCGTCCCAGGATGATTTCTGCCGTAGAGCCCTCCAGCACCAGAAATGACAACTCCTCTTGATGAAGACAGCCATTTTTTAAAATGATGGTTGGACTGCTGTGACAGATCTTCCCACGACCGAGCGGTTTCCCGAGGATGGATTGGACCTGAAGAGTCTGTGGAATGGATCGCTGGCGGGTTTGAAGTTTTTGAAGAGTGGAGAGAGAGATAAAATTTCCAGCGGACCCAGAGTCAATTAACGCTTGCGCTGAAAGAGATCGTTTCAGGTAAGAGATCTGGACAATAGTATATTTCATTTGGGAAATGGGAGAATGCAGACGTACTGTACTCACCGCCGGTCGTGGGGGACGTACTGGACAGGTGATGAGCAGATGACCAGCGGATCCACAGTAGAGACATAGGTTATTGTCCATGCAACGCTTACGTTCAACAGATGATAGATGTGTAGAGCTGACATCCATGGCTTCTGGTGCTGAAGGGCTGGCAGTAGTTGCAGGTCGAGGAGGAGGCAGTGCAGGGAGATCGAGCTGACATGCGGTGCGTCGTTGATCCACCCGGATGGAACGTTGAATGAGATTTTCTAACCCAATGATGTCATCATGAACGGTCATCTGTAAACGAATCTCGGGCTCTAATCCTTGACGGTAAGCGGTAATGAGAGCCGGCTCATTCCATCCACTGGAAGCTGCCAGTGTTGAAATTGAAGTGCATACGAGGAAACAGAGGATTGGCCTTGTCTTAAACGGAATAACTGATCATGAATGGTTAGAGCATTGGAGATTGGAGAAAACACTTCCCGGAAATGGCTGATGAAATTATTGAGTGTTTGGGTTACACTACCTTTTGCATCCCAAAGCGCCCGTGCCCAAAGCAGAGCGCGTCCTGTGAGGAGAGAGATGAGAAAAGCGACCTTCGCTCTCTCGGTGGGAAATTGAGAAGCATTCATTTCCATGTACAGCTCGAATTGAAGTAAAAATCCGCTGCACTCCCCCTCCTCGCCTGAGAAGGGCGCTGGCCGGGCCATGGGACTGACAGAGGCAGATGAAGAAGAATGGATGACGGGTGGAGGTGGAATGGCATGAGAAACACCGGCGTTCGGGTTGGAGATTTCCTCTTCGCCGTGAGCTGTTGGTTCGTGCATGTTGGTCAGGTCTTCTGTCACAAATCAGCACAGAACAGACAGGTAAGTTGCAAGGATGTTTATTGACACAAGGAACAGTCACGGCAGGTGAGTTTGAGGAGAAGTGAATTAATCTTGCAGAGTTTATGGATGTGATGGATCTGACAAAGTCTCTTATCTGTTTCAGGTTGTAGATGACTGGATGAGGTTTGACGATCGGAAGCAGGATAGCAGATGAAGACGGAGGAGTCGGAGAACAGGCTGATGGCAGGTAAGTAGCTGAAGAAGGTAAGTTGAGTCTTAGTATTTGCATGAGAGAGTCAGAATGTTGAGTAGGTTTCAACGAGACCTGACGAAGAAATGAGGGAACTGGTGGTGAATATAAGGAGTGAGGGAAGTGGCAGGAGATTGAAGACAGGTGGTGAAGACAGGTTCAGGTGATTAGTATTCCGGGGATGCAGATCGGGTGGGCGGAGTGTAGAGAGCTGGCGCTGACGCTGATGTATCCGTGACACTGGCAACCGTGCTGCCAGTTAATTACTGTTTTTTAATAAATGGTAGCCAACTGTAAATTTCACCAACAGTAAAACACTGTTAATTTAACAGTAACTTGCTGGCAACCGTGCTGCCAGTTCTTTACTGTTTTTTAACGGGAAAATTTTTAACAGTGGGATATTCTTATTTTATTTTGTTGAATGTAAAATATATCCATGGCGAAAGTGGAGCAAGCAGTCGGAGAATTTGTGCAGCACAAATATTTAAAAGTACAAGACACACGACAAAATAAATAATGAAAAGCGTTGTGAAAAATAATACTATACACAAATAACTGAAACACTGTCCTTTTGTTTGTAAATGTGGCTACACTGGGGTGCGTTTCCTGTACAACAACGTAACTTGGTGCTCAACTACCATAGTACGATGCATCATTGAAGAAACCAACCACACTGTTAGACTTTTCTGTAATTTCTACAGTTATTTACTTTAAATCCCCCAGTATTATACTGCTATTTCTCTTTACAGTAAATAACTGTGATTCCCATTGCATCATGGGGATTTTCTGTGACGTCTAACACCACATACAGAGACTTACTGTATTTTTTAAATTTGCTGTATACTACTGTATTTGTCTAACACCACATACAGAGACTTACTGTATTTTTTTTTTTAATTTGCTGTATACTACTGTATTTGACATAACGGCCTCTCTGGCTGGCACCATTCCATCGTGCTTTTTATTTCCTAATGTTTGCCTTACACCGTGTGTCTACAACACTATAATAGCCAGAGGCTGTCTATATTGGACACATTGAAGCGACCGGACCTTTAATACAAAATGCAAACCTGTTTGTCCCTTGTCAGAAATAGCGCGAGCGCTTGGACTCAGAGTACCGTGCATCAGAAATATAACGGCCGCGGCGCATCACTATAGGCTATACACTGTCTGGTATTTGTCGTGTCGCGCCAGAGCATCAGTGTAATATCACTGGGTTCTGACTGTCTTTTGTTGGATCGCACCGTTCGTGTCTGGCCCAGGGAATAAACGGAATTCACTTCACCGAGAGAGAGACCAGCAGCAAGCAAGGTAAAAAAAACAAAAAACATTCTGTGTGTGTTGACAGGAATGTGCCCAGTTTAACCTAACGTTATGTTATAACGTTAGCCTACTCGTCAACATGGCGGTAACGAACTTTACCACGGTAAACTGAGCTAACGTTTCATTTTACAGACTTTGTTAGATTATTGAATTGTCGAGTTAAAATATGCCAACGAGCAAGCGTTTACATTAACAATAGGCCTAAATGTGAATAAACTAATGTGAAATTCTTTTTTGGTTGTAGATAATGTTGGCCTACTGATGAGAACCTTTATAGTTTTAGCATTAGTTTGCAAACTATAACATATTATAGTTTTTTTTTTTTTTTAATGGAATTTAATATCTACTTCCATTTTTATGTGTTTAAAGGCAACTGCAACAAAGCACCAATTCGCGCCAGTGACTTCTAGCAAGATTCTAGAGGTAGGCCATTTGTGATATATTTTGAGATAAGTTTGCTGAAATGATTAGCAATATGTGAAAATTGCTTTGGAGCCACTGGTGCAGACTAGGTAGCTTACAATATCTTATAAAATCTCTATAAAATTGGCTAACTTTATTAGAGCCCGACCGATATATCGGCGGGCCGATATTAGGCATTTTCCAAACTATCGGTATCGGCATTTATAATGGCCGATAAATGAATATTTAAAAAATAAAATAAAAGCGGACGAAACACCCTGCAACCATGTTATGAGTGTTGGCGCTGCATAGTTTGTCCACCAGAGGGCACTCTACAAGGAAGACTGCTAACATCAATGAGCTTGGAAATTACAGCAAACTTATTCTGCCTAAATAAAGTAATGATTACTGTATTTATAACTAGCATATCTGTAGTTCCAGTCCCTGCATTGTAAAACGTAAGTTAGGCACGCAAGGAGTGAACATTTAGACATAGAGAAAAAGTATCAAACATAGCCTGTGCATAAAAGTTAGCTTTTCTTTTACACGTGTGTGAAATCCAAGTGTGCGTTGCTGACTTTGTTTAGCCGCAGCATTAACGAGTCACATAATGTATTTAGTGCATCACTAAGTAGTAGATTTTAGAAGGCAGGCAGCAAATGATGATTAAAAATGGTTTGTTGTAGCTTGATGGAATAGATGGATATAATTAAAAGAGTGCAGGTAAAGGGATAAGCAAGTTGACATTGTTATTATAAGGTAGCTTATAACATTGACATTTGGCAGACGCTTTTATCAAAAGCGACTTGCATTGCCTTTTGAAGGATTCAAATTTAAGAATATGTTTTCAGATATGCTTCCTTACATAACATCACGGTGAAGAATACTGATTTTAGCATTTGAGGTTTTAATTTAGATAGTATATAAACTGAGAAAGTGATTATTGAGTTTACAGCAAGATATTCCTGCCCGACCTGTTTTTCCTTTGTAAGTTAAATGAGTCAGATCACGGAGACGCTAACCTATTGTCTTTAATGGCCCTTGGAGCAAGAGCCACAGTCCAGACGTTGAATCGTTTGGCTGATTGGATTAGCACATATGCATTTGAGTGGTTATGCTGATTGGATTGAGACTGCCGGTCTGTGTTGGGTTCCTTAACCTGTATACTCATTTACATGCTTTGTTTGAATTTGTCTCCACCCCCAAAAGTCCCTCCTCCTAAAATGCCTATAAGATACCATGTAAAGTTATGTTAGATTAGATCATGTTGGACGTTTCTACAGCCGCGTACAGAGGAGTTCTCAATAAAGTATAACTTCTGTTGAACGCGATCCCAACTGTCTCACTGGTCTCTGCTTCGAACAAAGAAAACTTTACAACACTTTCAAGGTACACATTTACAATCTTATCAGTTCTAGCTTTGAACCCATGACCTTGGCGTTGCAAGCACCAACGCTCTACTGTTTGAGCTAATGGAAAGGCAATAGGGACTAACT
Organism: Abramis brama; assembly: GCF_963993115.1. Taxonomy (NCBI): domain Eukaryota; kingdom Metazoa; phylum Chordata; class Actinopteri; order Cypriniformes; family Leuciscidae; genus Abramis; species Abramis brama. The sequence continues at coordinate 49,652,994 of NC_139965.1, read as the reverse complement.
ATTACGCACGCACGCACGCACGCACGCACGCACGCACGCACGCACGCACGCACGCACGCACGCACGCACGCACGCACGCACGCACGCACGCACGCACGCACGCACGCACGCACGCACACACACACACACACACACACACACACACACACACACACACACACACAGAGACAGTGACCTTTGTCTTGTTTAATAATAATACAAATGATGATGATAATAATATATCATTAATAATATATCAATTAATCTGTTTGAGATCGAATTGATGCTAGATGTTTTTCTATAAATTACGGACATGGCATCTGAGGACTATTTCTGATTTTTCTCAGTTATTTTGATTTATTTCCAGATTCAATCATAGGCTTGTTCTTACATAGTAAAGCTTGTTCGTACATGTGCAGTCTTCAAAAACGGTGCTTTAAATCTCTTGACAAACTAAAAGACGTAAATTACATTTGTATGTATTCTAAATAAAATATATAGATTTTGCTGAATGTCAGCTTGCTTATTTGTATCAAGATAAGGATTCATTGAGTCCACGTCATGCAAACAAGAAACTATGCTTCTAACCACAGGTCGAGAGCTGTTGTTCCAACCTCACAACTTTGCGATGCTGTTTGTGAACGTTCGTTAGAACTATGTGTTTCGGGAAACAATGACTCGCTGAACTATGCTGATAATGACGGAACTTGCGACCATAGTTGGCTAACGATGCTTTTGGGAAATGCACCCCTGGTTGTGTTGTGTCTTTGACTCCCCTAAAAGAAACGGTTTATACGAGTTATATAGCAGATGTGTTTTCTTGGCATTTTTTCACAGTACATCTTTTTGTCATCACATTAGCACAGCTGCTGCAATGTGGTACAGAAAACACTTTATATTTTATACTGGAATAAATCTTGGGTGATCAAATGATTCAAAAGATCAGATGATTCTTAACAGATATCAGTTTGACATTGTTGGAACAGCTTCTCATTATGAAACACTTGAGTTTAAAAGACTTAAAATAGTCAAAATTAACAGATAGAGCAGAGAGTTCAGACTCTACAGTCTAATTGGATGAGTTAAGTTCGAAGTTTGAAGCTGTCTTTAAAAAAAAAAGAAAATCTGATATTTTCATAACAGACCTTTGTAATAATGCATCAAATGATGCTCAGAAACTGTCAACTGTTAACGTTTTGTATGTTTTGCTCTCAGTGGTAAATACAATCCCACTTACAACTACAAGAATACATCTAGTGTGGTATCATGGCAAACATGTTTTTGAGACATTATTTACATTACCATGATGTTTTGTGGCCATAATATTTCCTTTCATCCCTTACGTTTTGAGGATGCAGATATATACGATATGCTCATACGTGCTTTACTGTCTTCATTTTTTTCTTCTAGCAAGTGTTTAATTGACTGGCGATACTCCCACTGACGACCTCAGGAAACTGACGGGATTAAAAGCGAGACTTCCTGCAGCACAACTGCTTCACGGAGGTGCATGTTTCTGGCACGTGCCGTCATAGACGATAAATCAACAGGAGCTGGATAATGTGGCTGAACGAGATGCTTGGCCTCCTCGCTCGCTCCCTCGTCTCATGGGAGGGGCAGTAATCCTCTTAAAACACTCTTAAGCAGCCATTTGTCATCCAGCGTGTTACTGGCACATCCCGAGGCCCTAAGCATGCAGCGTCGCATTTGCACCTTCTTCACTGCAGTGTTTCTTGTCCATTGAAGCTTATAGTGCACGCTACAAGACGTAATCTTGTCGCATTTTTTTGTGACATATTTTTGTTTCATATTTCTGTTACTAGTTTGTGAAAAGAAGCTCCAGATTGCAGTGCATGCCCATCACTAGTGTATGTGAGCAGTCTCAGGTGCTGTTGTTTTCAGTATTGTTTTCAACTTCAAAAATATATTTATTTACATGTTTTAGCCTTATTTTCTATTTTGTGTTTCTTTTCCAATACAAATATATTAAGTCTTAAATATTAAGTCTTATTTTTCAGTACAAATTATGTTTAATAAATGTATGCTTTAAAAAAATCTGTTTATGAAGAAAAATAAACATGTTTGAATATTTTTCTTACATCATGGACATATTTTTTTTTCTCTTGTTTTAAGCAAAAGCTCACGCAATTTAAATTCACTAGCCTAGATTTACAATCAAAAGTTGTAAAAATGTCTTTCTTTCATACATGAAACTCTTTCCATGCAATATTAGTGAACAAGGGTTGGAGATTTTAAGCTTAAATTTGCACACAAAATGGCATTAATGTAAGATAATAGTGGTCAGTTTGCTGCTTTGACTGATAATCATCACCTCCAGTGAGATGCAACCAGATCAGATTGTGTATAAATCATCTAAAATTGTGTTGACTGACTGAATTGTTTTGAAAATATACTTAAAGTCACATGGATTACCTCAATTTGGTGCTTGACAGCCACAGTCTTTATTTACTTATATTCTTTGAAAAGAGTGGCCAGAATGTTCTTCAAAATCTCACCTTTTGTCTTTAATAGAAGAAATAATGGTTTGATTATAGCATCACCCGGTTCCACTTCGACAAAAACAATGGTGTTTTTCCTTTGGCTTTTGGATTAATGCAGAAAAAAAGTTCTGTGACAAAAAACACACTTCCTTCATCACAATAATCTTGATAATCTTCACAAACAAAAAAATAGTTTTATGAATTTTGAAGCGTAATTCAATTCGCAGAAATAAAAAGCTAAACATAGGCTATAAATGAACTTCACCATCACCATCATTAAGCTTCAACAACTCTTTGTCTTTTTTTAAAAACATTATCCCTGAAAGCTTGAGTTTGCAAGAGCATGATAAACACACCGAGCCTGTAAAAGCGACTAGTGTGTAGACGAGTTTACCTGTTCGCCATGATAATGTTTGACGTCAGACAACCTCTTTAGTCACATTTAGCCACAGGAGGTTTTACTGATGTATTTTATGTCAGAATAAAACGTGAAAATATCTTGAGCTTGTGTTCACCACTGACCTGACCACTGAATATATGCCTAGGAAATCGCCTAGTGTTAATCTGCATCGCTATTTGTACTCTTTGTGAATACGCAGGCCACAAGAAGTAATTAGGTGGGTTTTTTTTTTATTTTTTATATCACTTTTACTCAGGACATGCTAGCTGGCAACAAAGGATTCCATTCATTATGCTAAGCTAAGCTAGCGCTGACCCTGCATTTGCCCACTTATCTAAATGTAGGAAAGAAGGTGAATAAGCCCTATTTCAAAAAACGGTGGAGTGTTCCTTTAAAGCATTTAATGGGGGCCCTATTAAGCTTTTTTTATGTTCATGTTTAACTTTCATTAGTGTGTTATGTTCTTGTTTGAGCATGAAAATGTCTGCAAAGTTACAAAGCACAAAGTTCACTCCAAAGGGAGTTATTCTCTATATCAGTAAGGCACTGTTTAACTCCCTGAAATGCCTTAATTATAATCCCGACTTTTCTTTTGTGAACAGACACGTCACAATATTCCACATTTAATTAATTCCCACACAAGGTATACGCAAAATAAAGGGACGGGGCCAGATTGAGTTACATTAGTAGTGTGTAGTAGTAGTAGTTTTAATTGATATATTTTAGCATGTCAACAGTCAGCAACGTTTTTGAGGAGTACACATGTGCATAAATGCATACGGAACCTTGGAGTATGATGTATGAGGGAACCCACGATGAATCAAACATCAAATAAAGCAAAACGACAGGAAACAAAAACAGTGAAGAAGTCCTCATGGGCAAAGTGTGTATAGGAGGTGGATTCTGGAATCCACTGCTGCTTCAATGTATATCTAATGAATGATTATAATCAAGGTATTAAACAATATTTTTCCTTCTAAATATCAAATGAGTTGAATGACTTCTCTAGGCTTATGGGATTTTACTTTGTTATAGACGTTACCAGTGTGATTACTGAAATGTTCTTTTCATGTATTCTCTAATGTCTGTATTTGATATCTGAATGCAGTAACAGTGCTTGCTCATTTAGCATATTATTGACAGACTGGGAAGAGATGTGCTGCAACAATGTCAAATATGTGAAAAAAAAAAATATATATATATATATTTTTAACATTCAGGCATAAAAAACGATTTTAGTCGGCCCCAAAAACAAAATCAAGACTTTGCAAGAGGGCAAAATAGGTCCCCTTTAACCAAAAACCCATTCAGAAACCCAAGTGCTAAAATGCAACCAGTTTCTGTGTTTTGGCCTACAAAAAAACGTAATTCCTGCAGCACTATATGACGGTGAGTAAATTATGACAGATGTTTCATTTTTAGGTGAGCTGGTCCTTTAAATGTAAACAGACCTTCCGTCTCGTGTGCAGTTTGCCTGAGGTGTTTTTGAATATTGCTCATTCCACTGTTTTCTTCTCTAATCAGGCCACATTTCCTGCATGGAATTTATATTGACCTGTAGGGAACACTGGTGTCTAAAACACAGATCATCATCATCACTCTGTGATTAAAAGGAGATTGTTGTGTCTACAAAGACAAACACCAGGCAGTTTCATGTTCTCCATTGCGTTTGGCCACTAGTTTGCATCTCAAATGACTTGGTAAACCAAATGCGGTTAACCGAAGGCGTCGCCCAGCCCGAGTTTGACTGAAACCCACAACGTCTCGAAGGCACAAGAGGCTACCAGCATTTGTGCTAACCACCATTCTTTGACTGAATGAAAGTACACAATGAGAGAATAAACAATGGGAGCCAAGGGGTACGTGACTCTGCCAGAGTTCATTTTTTATTTTTTATGGTACAGTTCGGTTCATTGGAACAATCTTGCTGGCTTTTGCCAGATTTCAATAGTGTCAACAATGCAGCTCTCGGGCAACACAAACAGGCAGTGCTGCAGATAAGATTTGGTTATCAGAGCAGCACAGTCAGCGTGTAACGCGATTTAACTCAATTTATATGTAAATGAAATATTTTGATTATAATGAGCTTACTGTTCAAGTTGTATGGAATGGAGTTTGTTTGTCTTCCTGTGCAAGAAGCACGAGCAAATTTATTGCCTGAATCTCTCTCACTATCTCTCTCCTTTACATACTGGCTTCCCAAACTTGGCTGGTTGGAAATAAATGGGAGGCGAACACAGTAAAATTGCCTGGAACAGAGGGCGGAAGCACGCTGCTATCGCTTAGCCTGCATGTTTTTAATTGACTTGCGGAGAGATCTCAGTGTCTTCCGTTTGCAGTAGATGCCACATGCGGCGTCATTAGCGCAGAAGCTGTCAGATTTGTTTGAAGCGCAGAAATAATTTGGTTTTATTTTTCTCGATCTTGACGTTTGCACGCAAGCAGAAATGCTCTTGGCACCTTCCATGAGCTGGATACAAAACAGGCTGAAGTCATTTTTTCATTTCTTTTTCAATAAATGCTGCTTAACCTGCACATCCAAAATACGTCAAACTTGGGAGGTCACACTAAATATTACACTGCCCCTTTTTATTTTCCATTTTTAGCTTTTGCATACCAAAATTAGGGACAGAGTCTTAATGATTTGTGTGAATTATTTGATTAATAAAAACAAACAAATGTCATTTAGCATCTTAACTGATTTAACTTAAATTAACTATTTAACTATAGTTAATTTGGTCAGAGTCAATAGCATTTTATTTTTATTTTAGCTCAACTCAACAGATTATTAAAATGATAGTTCTATAGTTTTTGCTATCTTTATTTTATCTTAGGTCACATCTAATAGATTTGCTGCAAAAAAACAAACAAACAAACAAAAAATACTGGATTTGAGCATTTTTAAAGACATGGGACACCATAGTGTAGGCCCTACCGCAATTGTGGAAAATGCCACCCTTCTTCTATTTCCAGTATAAAACATACAGAAATAAGCGATTAAATAAATTTAGTTAGCACAGTATTTTGTGGGTGCTCAGTTTTAATTGCTAGTTAGCAGGCACAGAATATCCGCATATGCATCATTGTGCTACAAACTAATGGTGTGTGACGTTACCGCTGAGTCAGCGCTTCACAGCATGTTGGAATCACAATAGCGAGAGGACACGAGAGGGAATGGCCTTTTCCCGAGCATGAAATGAAAATCGAGTTCTGAGAGCAGGTTGACACGCTCTTTTCATCCATTTGCGAAACAGGGGAAGCAGCATAGAGCAAGCGAAAGCGGCGCAGCTGTTCTCAGGGGAAATTGTCAAATGCTTTGCACCCAGTTCAAGAATTCGACAAATTCATTCACTGCTGTCTAACATCACATGACTATAAAACCTGCTTCACTAAACTGATTGACTCTATTACAAAACCAAGGGATCATCAAACACTGAAAACATGAATAAATAAGAAAATGATTTATAACAAATCTACCAGAATACATTTCCCATTTAAGATATAAAAGAGAATTCATGTTTGGCAGTGTGAAAAATACACCATAAAAAAAACCCTTACGAAAAGTACCTCAATCATTATTTCTGCTTTTGAACATGGTATCATGTTATAATGTTATTTGAACATGGACTTGTACATGTGTTTGTTTTTTATACTCTTATTTTGTTTCTTCAGTTTATCGTCAGATATTGTTTTAGATCAGATCATGTTCCATTTGGCAAGTTAAGATATAACATTTGCATTTTCCTTTGGATTATATCTTCTTTCAGTTGTGATCATCTGTTGCTCCTGTATTATTTTAATATGTTGTAAATAGCTGCACTTATATCTGAAGCACGCCTCCTACTCCTGCAACCGCAACAGTATGTGCTATGGTATTATTACTATGATAAATGATGAAACAACGACAAAGTTGAGATACATTTAACTGCAAAAGTGCAGAGATTATTAATTTATTCATCTTGTGCATTAGAACATTTAGTGGCAGTAAAGTTTACAAGAAAATACTATTTCAGTCTTTCTGCCTAGCTCGAAAATATAAAAAAAATTTAGGCACAGTAAGTTTCGCCACTAGAGGATTGACGCTTATTCAAAACAATAACAATGTCGTAGCTTGATGACAATGTGAATGAACATGGAATAATGGGAGTTTTCATCTTCACCTCCACATGCAATGGAAAGCAATCAGATGGGACTCAAGCAGAAATCATGTTCATGTATGAGCTATACATGGAACATAAAAATTCCTATTAAAGGGATAGTTCACCCAAAATTAAAAATGATGTCATTAATTACTCACCCTCATGTCGTTACAAACCAGTAAGACTTTTGTTCATCTTCGGAACACAAATGAAGATTGTTTTGATGAAATCTGAGAGCTTTCTGTCCCTCTGTCCCTCTGTTGACATCAACTACCACTTTTGATGCTTCAAAAAGTTCATAAAGATATCGTAAACCTAATTCATATGAACTAAGCGGTCTAGTCCAACTTTTCTGAAGAGACAAGATCGCTTTATATGATGGACAGATTGAATTTAGGCTTTTATTAAAATATAAACGTTCATCAACTCACACATCAGTTATGGTAAATGGAAGCTCAGGCATGTTTGCTTGATGTGCGAGAACCAATGAGGTTCATTCTCGTGTTGCACAGCACGTTTGAGGTCTGCAAGAACCAATTAGGTTTGTTCTCGCGTGTCAAGCAGGTTCGGTTTAGCTTTTGTTTATGTTCGCTGATCAATGCTTTAATGTGAAAAAATTCTAAATTAAATCTGTTCATCATATAAAGTGATCAAGTCTCTTCAGAAAATTTGGACTAAACTGCTGAATTCATATGGATTAGTTTTACGATCTATTTATGTACTTTTTGAAACGTCAAAGTTGTAGTTGCGTACCTGAATTTCGTTTTTTAACTGTGTTTGTGCGCGCGGGAAATATGCTGCGCATAACAATAGAAAACAAGGAGAAACGCGCAGTCACATGCTCAAACAATCAACAACGTCGCTCGAGAGGTGCGTTGTGGACTGCGAAGTGGACTTCACAAGGTATTCCGCCATCTTAAGTGAGATTCCAATCTGAAGGGAGCGAACATGTTCAGTTCGAAGGGCACTGCACACGGCATAGGGAATAAGGGAACATCGATACATCACTTCACAGGAAGTGGAGAGCGATGATCACCCAACTGTCATTTCGCGCACCACGTCATCACCAGTCAGAACGGTCATAACTAACGTGTGTGTAAGTATTCATACATTTCGCCATTGTTAAATGACAGTATTTTTAACGGTTATTGTTGTGAATATTACATATACTATTTTTGATGATTATAATTTACCTCAGTGAATGCAGCCAGCTTAGCTAGTTTGTGAAGCAAAGTGATTTTATTTTAGGTAGTTGTAAAATAGTGCAATATAATTGTAAATATATAATATAATATAATATAATATCCTATATATATTTATGTTATATCATAATCTGCGCGACCCCGTAGTTGACTTTCTTTGATGATGTTTGCAGGGCGTTTCAAATGAGTGGTTATTGTCAGTGAAGTCCACTTCAACTGATATACCGTGCTCAGGGAGTAGGGGAGCAGTGAACACTGCGTATGGACCCTGTCGAATGGAACGCACCTGTAATGTGTAAAAACAAGTGGAAATCGCGGGCGCGCCGCTGTCTCCTTTCCCGCTTGCTTTCCCGTGGCGTCTGTCGTTGCTATGCAAGTTATGCAACCATGAACTGCGCTCTCCATGATGACAAGGAAGTATCAGCAAAAGATTAATTGATTTCTAGCCCTTGCATTAGCTTTACTACTAGATATATTTATGGAGATGAAAAATAATAAGTACAGCTATGATCAGCTGTTCGGCCGAGCATTCAATGTTGTTACCATAGACTCAAAAAATGATTGTTACGCTGCAAGCTGATGGTTCGTTGCTGCCGCACTCTATCACTCGCACACCATAAAGAGCAAATTGTTTTTTAATGTTTCAATTTCGTGATTAAAATTACATAATTTGGAAGCGGATAATTTCTTCACAAACAGCTCATTATGACTCAATGTTAGAATGCTGCACCTACACTCGATAGTGTGAATAAGATCAGCGCAACGCAGACCACTGCATTGACAGCGTGAAACATATGATCTGTCTACGGCCAGGGCTCAGCGGAAAACAGAAAATGCCGGTCCAGCACTGATTGAGGAATTAAATTCGAAAATAAAAGACAGTTTGACACTTTTTTCTCGCATCTGTGAATTTATTTTTTAATCATTTGTTCTGAGATGAAGCGAATATATTTGTGCGGGAATTTCTCGCACTATAAAAGCTAACCTTGCAGGAATGGTTTAAATTATGCGCAATCCCCACATTCTCGCACCGAAATTCAAGCCTTCGGTCAGTACCGGTGTAAGTTGCTTGCGAAGATGACATCACAAGTCCATGTCGTTCGTCCGCCATATTGGATTGAACAGAAAGCGAAACTAAATTTTCACAGGTCACAAATTTGGTCCGAACTTCACGAAACTGGATGTACATGATCCTTGGACCAAGCCTCGCAAAAGTTACTAGAAGGATTTTTGATTTTCGGAAGCGTTTGCCCGTCACAGCCAAACGAAATCGGCGGTGTAGTCGCCAAAACAGGAAGTAGTTCATATTTCAGGAACGCTGTCACGTATCGAAACCAAACTTTGTACATTAACTCGAGACTCCAATGTGAGGATGTACAAGATAAAAAAAAAAAAAAAAAAACATTCCAAAATTTTACATCATTTTTTTTTTATTTCAGGCTAATTGACAAACCCATTTACTTAAGTCTATGCAAAAGAGTTTCACCTCACACTTTTAATGTTAATGCATTTAGACAGTAGGTGGCACTGTTGTATTACATTTCACAGAGCTGCCAATTCTCAGATCAAGCAAACTTCAACGCACCCTTATCCACTACCTGCTAACGTTAGTGAACCGCACCCGAGCAAGCACACTTCGCAGTTCCTCCGGAAATGCATTCTAGTTAATGACAGAATTTTAATTTTTGGGGGAACTATCCCTTTAAAGGGTAACACATAGCAGTTTGACTTGGTCAAAACAATCATACTAAATGTGTGTTGAAAGTTACCGCAGCTCATCTGTAACGGCAGGTTGGTCAGTGCCCCACCAACATATTAATTCAAAACTCTAAATAAACTGAATCAATAACCCACATAGCAAATTTTTTCTGGCCCAGCTCCGGGCCACACAATCACTTTTCCCTCGGCCCAAGTACCGCAAAGAATGACGGCCCTGAAGTGGCCCACAACTGAATTAAAGACAAGGGCCACACATGGGCCATAACTGGCCCGAATCTCAGCCAGTTAGTCACCTTTAACTGGCCCTGAACTGGGCCAAAACAGGTTTTATTATTGGTACCGTTTGTCAGCCATAAGTTAACCATATCGACACCACCCTTTAACCAGAAAGCCCAAAACTGAGCCATAACCCAGCCTAATCTTACCCAAACCATGTGAACAAATAAGGCACAAGAAAATTAAATTCTCAAAAATAGTTTATTTAACAATAGGCACAAGCCAATAATAATAAATTATTATTATTTTCTTTTTTTTAGTACATTCAAAGCTTAACATCTTATTACCACCTCACAGTGCATTTAATTTCAAAATGTTCTGGTCTGTCTTAAGGTACGTTCACACTACACGCGACGCGATACCATTCATTTTCAATGGGGAGCGGACGACTTCCGGCGACACGCGCGGTCGCGACCGTTGGCGACTGGATGGGGCGTGTCTGGCGACGCGACAAAGTTGAGAAATGTTTAATTTTATGCAAATGAAGAGCGACTTTCGCGAGCGACAACCAATAGGAGTGAAGTCAGTGGAGCACACGTGATCCGTCACTCTTCAGTGCAGCGTCTGACCGAGGCAAGATGAATGAGAAGTTTATTTTAGCAGTCAGAAACTGTCCAATAATTTATGATATGTCTCTGTGTACATACAGTGGTACTCGCCGTGCTGACTCCGAGCCCGAATGGTTTCGTGAACTCAGAAAGACCAGTATTTGCCCATTTTCTGCAGTTAAATAGCCGCGATAGCACAGGGCACTCGCTGTTTCTCATTCATCTTTAATATTATGCATTTTATGTACTGATTCCATTTATATTTAGACTTTTCCTTCCAAAATGTTAGCTTGTAGCGGCAAGAAAACAGATTTGTTGTCTACAACACGTAACATCCGTGAATGTCACTCACAAACATTACTAGGCAACCAGAAGTGAGAACGCCCACTAACGACCTCACCGCCAGCCACTGGCGACATGCAGCGATAAAGTCGCTTGTAGTGTGAACAGTAGTTTACTTATTGAACAGTAGAACAGTAGTTTACTTATTGTAGTAATGCACAAGCCAAAACAACAACACAAAAAAAACAGCAAAAAACAGCTAGAATTTGTTAACACTATTTTAGCTGCCTGAACAGCCAACTATGTACAACATTTTTCAATTCTAACTAAATGAATCTATCAATGAATCTAGCACTGAAATTTAAACATATTATAATGTAATTTTACTCTCAACAAACAGAGCAAATAAAAAAAAAATATATACTTAAAACAAATTTGCACACAAGAATGTTTGTATGTGTGAGGGAGAAAGTGATGCTATTTAGGACTGTCCTCAGGAAGTGAAGTACAGCTCTGCAGCCCCTCTTTTCTCAAGCGCTCTCCCCAGACAGCAACATAGTGTCGGCCCAGATCTGACCCTCATCTGGACCTTGTGAAATCCACATGAACCAGATTTGGGCCAGATCTGGGCTGATACTATGTTGCTGTCTGGGTCTCCTTCCTCCATCTCTACCAGGAGCAAGCTGAAGCCATCTTTGTATTGTTGCTTCTATCTCCTGATCAGTGGCATGTGTCAGACGATTCTTTCCTCACAGCAGCTAAAAGACAAAATACTAAATTAATAAATACATATACAAATATTCATCCACCTACTGTAAATAAATGTAGGTAACAAATTAAAATAAGGTTGCTTCGGTTAAATTTTATACAGGAAATGATTGCTTATAATGTGGCACTATTGAATGACCCGCAGGCCGGTCTATCGCACCCCGGTCGCATCAGTCTATAACGTTACTCGCGTTCTCAAGTTCAGGGCAGTGAATCAGCAAACATATAACGTTAGGCAAAAGTTAAAGTTCACTTCAATAAAGAACAAGGTGACATCCGAGTTTGAATTTAGGTATTTAAAAAAGCTCCAAAAAAAGAGATGTTCTTAAAGATTGTTAAAGAGCTGTTAAAGATTGTCATTACATAACCTGCCAAAATAACCTTCGTACCCGCCACGGTCGATTTTTAATCGAGGTTAAGGTTAAATAAAAATACTAAAAAAATAAGAGAGCTGTAAACACATCGCAGGCTTGATCTGTTTCGGCATGAGTGCAAAAGAGAACCCATGTGGTTGCATATCTGCTGTATGTATTACATCTAATGTTAGGTCGTACACAATATTATAGACTGTAAAAAAAAAAAAAGGGTCGTGACTCGTGCAGAAAATAGCTTCACTTACCTGAACAGCGGTTCGGTTGTCTGACAGAGACGTCTTCTTCACCCTTCAGCGGGAGAAATTTCAAACGACGCATCACGTGAACCTCATCCACCAACCAGAAAGCTGCTGTTACCGTGGAGATCGCACCAAAATAAACAATAGTTCACTGCACAGTTAACTGTACATATTTTTAAATAAACTGTTATTTAGAATATATATATGTAGTAAGTTTTAACATGATTTTGTGGTGCTTAAACTAAAGAGTATGGAAAACTTAGACTATTTTGTATGTGAATTAAGTTTTTTTTTTAATTAGAAATTCATAAAAACAAATTAAAATAAATTATTTAAAAAATGTAACTCAATTGTCATGTTAGGAAAATGTATATTGTTCAGGTCAAATGAATTTTGGAATTTTTAAATGATTATTGAATTTTGTGAACACTGCTGAAAACTAAATGCTATATTTATTAATTATTTATAATTTTTTTCTGGACATAGCTTTTTTTCACTGACTCATACGTCAATTCATATTATTATTGTTATTAATTATTAAAATCATTACATCTCTTTCGTAGTTTTGATAACTGCACCATCCATGGACAACACTTTAAACTGTTTTATTTCTCCCGTGAAAAATTGTGGTGGTGGGGGGGGCAATCCTTGAATATATAGCGGCCTAAATACTTATAATTGTCCAGTAGCCTACACAAAGTAGCCTATATGGCCCATAATCGCTACACTGATCTGGGCCACACACCTCCCATGCACAATCGGCCCAAATGTTGTCTGCCGTCATGCAGTGCCATCATTGCCACACTTGGCCCACAGTTGGCTGACATGATCTGGGCCACACACCTCCCATCCACAATCGGCCCAAATGTTGTCTGCCGTCATGCATGCAGTGCCATCATTGCCACACATGGCCCACAGTTGGCTGACATGATGCATGCCAGTGCCGGCAACACGCCAGCAGTGCCATGATGAGGCCACATTTGGGCCAAGTCTGTTTGCTATGTGGGAATAAATTGTAAATGTGTTAAGCATTCTACAACAAATATTTTTTTTAGATGTTCTAGATTATTTTAATTCATAAAGTGAACAGGATATACTGTATTAATGTTTAACGCATGGCTTCGACAGGCATTTATCTTAATTCTAAGTGAGGCAGAGGGTGCCTGAGCCCTCCCCAGCACTACAGCACCCCACAATTTTCCAATGTAAATCTATAGTGAAAAACTATATACTATTTAACTGCAGCACGCTCTAATTGAGAGCCATTGGGCTTATTTTCACATTACCTTATTTGTAAACCTTATGCCAGACCGAGACGATATCAATCCACTTCTGATATGTGTATATTAGTCTGCATCAGGTCAGTAGCATGTCTGTTTTTCCTATGTGGAGTAGCATATCAAAGTAATGAAAGTATAAATCCTTTAGTTTGAACATGCTGATGTGAATAGCCTTAATATAGTTCTGTTGTGTTTGTTTTATGTTTGTTCTGAGAATAGACATGACATTTCCTCACTGGAATTCCTCCATAACTTGTAACATTCTAATACAAAATTTGGAGGCAATAAATACTACATTAAGGCAACTAGATAGCATTCAATGCGTGTACATTTGAGCATCACCCTCAGGCTGAACAACGTCTCGGGTTGCTTGACTGTAACCCTGTTCCCTGAAAAAGCGGGAACGAGATGCTGCGCTTGATTCAGCACTATGGGAAAAATGTTCCCGTGACCAGCTGTGAAAATCTGTGTAACACGTCATTGGAATTGACTTTGAATTTTTATAGCCTCGGACAGTGATGTCATCGGAATGCGTGCTCGTCAGAGGCTGAGGGTGTCTGTACCTTGGTAGAATGAGCCCTGATGCCTATTGGCGATGCTTGACCACGCACCTCATAGGCAAGGGCAGTAGCATCCCTCACCCAATGAGAAATTGTCCGTTTTGTGGTGGCCGCCTCCTTGTTATGGCCCCCATGACAAACAAATAGTTCCACTGGCTAGTGTGGTGGACGTAGGCCTGAAGAGCCCAGACTGGACACTGCTCCAACGCAAGGGCAGCGTGCTCCTCCCCCAAACAAACAACACAATACTGGTGTGTGTGTCGCATTCAGACATGAGCTGTGAACATGGAGGCACACACCGTTTGCTTTGCACATCGCTCATTTTTTATTTATTTTGTCCCTTTTTGCTTGTTTAACAGAGTGAGTGGTTAAAGAGATAATTTTCTGCGCACTGCCTTGCCTTGTGAAAACTAACTACTAGCAGAGACAGAGAGCTTGCGTCTCACACACACACACACAAACACATAGTATGGTCTGAAGACAAAAAGACCTATAGATGCATCTGTGGCACATCTAATTATAGCCTCTGACGAATGCACATTCCAATGACACAAAAAGTGTTCCTATAGCGCTGAATCAAGTGCAGCATTAAGTGTAGCTTCTGAAAGGGAATGCAAGGACATTACACCTCTATCAAAAGTGTTCTGCATGTATTCAGAAATTAGAATATAAAGCTTACAAAATGTTTATCATAAAATGAAAGCTTTAGCGTAAGTTCCAACCTCCCTACCACCACCAGGACGGTCCCTTCCAATACCTCACAGGGGGTCGGCTGCGCCCCTGCCTTCATCTTCAGGCAGGAAATGCTGAATCCGTACCCTCGGATTGCAAGTTACGGATGGGGCCTACGCCAAATAATTTATCGCATATATTGCTCGCTGGGTCATTAATGCATGATTGTTACAATATCTTCTCCCGAGTCTTTCTGGTAGAACTAGCACTAGGACCCAGAATCCAACCTAACTAAATTTATGGTCAGGAGCCGCTACTGGTAATAAGGTACTCTGTGCTTTACAGCACAGTGGTTGGTGTGATGCACATTGCAGTAAGCTAGATAGATATCAGAATATCATATTTAAAGCTGGATGACTTGTGTTGCTAAATGGCATGCAATTAATTTAAAAATATATTGTAGGCTGTTACTACAAAAAAAAAAAAGGATTTTGCTATGTTAGCAACTTGACAAATAACGTCTTGGTTACTAACGTAACTTCGGTTCCCTGAGAGAAGGGAACGAGTATTGCGTAAGTAGCTTACGCTATGGGAAATCTCCTTTTCTCGAGAATATTGAAGCCAAATTTTTAAAACGCAGTGCAGCTGCATAGCTGAGTGTCTAGTGCGGTAATTGGCTGTGCTGCAGCAACTGCACGAACCTATGGCGAGGCGGCTCAGGCGCTACTCAGGTGCATCAGAGCGCACCAGAATGGGTGTGGCTTATAGCTATATAAGCTATATATATATATATATATATATATATATATATATATATAGCTATATACCATTTTTGCCATAGAATCAGGTTTAAATCGACTGAAGCGATCCCCTGATCTAAGCACAGTAGCACGGCGGGTTACGCAATACTTGTTCCCTTCTCTCAGGGAACCGAGGTCACATTAGTAACCGAAACGTTCCCTTCGAGAGGTCTCTCATATTGCATAAGTAGCTTACGCTATAGGAACCCCTTTCAAAATGCTGTGCGTGCATGCTTAAAACTTCGCCCATACTATAGCCTAGGGCAGAGCGCCCGAGACCCATAGAAGAGTAAAGTTATGAGTCTTAATAGAGGCCAGACCAGTGACGAGCCCCATATAGGGAACCAAGGAATGGGCCTTAAAAAAGGGCCAAGCTCCTTATTTATAAGGTATAAAAAAATGTAGTTCGAGTTCAACCAGGACCAGATATACATTGGGCCTTATAGTTATGGTGAATTGTGCTTAAACACTTATTATATTGAAAGAACCTTGCTTGTAAAGCGGGAACTTCCAGGTTATAAAATCTCATAAATGTGGATGGCGAGGCCCAGCTGGCCGCCGCACAGATATCTTCATTTGGTATTCCACTCGACCATGCCCATGACGAAGCCATGCCTCTCGTGGAATGAGCTCTGACGCCTATGGGACAATGGAGGCCCTTTGACTCCTAAGCCAGTGAGATAGCGTCCACTATCCAGCGTGATAATCTTTGCTTTGTGACCGCGAGCCCTTTGGTGCAGTTGCCAAAGCATACGAAGAGCTGTTCTGACTGCCTGAACAGGGCAGAACGCTCTAAATAGACTCTGAGAGCCCTGCCAGGGCAGAGTAGATTTGCGTCTCTTTGGAGCACCTTGGAGCACCTTGGGAACATACCCGTGCCTTGGCTTAAGGACGACTCTGGAGTCGTTGGGCCCGAATTCAAGGTAGGAAGTGCTTACTGAAAGTGATTGCCCAGCCACATGAGCGTAAGATGCTGCTATGGACCCTTTCTGGGAGGTACTCGGATACCCGTTGAGGGGCTATACATGGAGGGCCCACAAGTCGGGACGGGGATACCAGATCGTGCCGTTCGCCTGTGTGAGGAGGTCTCTCCTCAGCGGAATTGGCCATGGGGCTGTTTCCAGCTGCTGAGTCAACTCGGAGAACCATAGCTGGTTCTTCCAGACAGGGGCTATCAAGAGCACTGCACATTTGCTCTCCCTGATTCGTTCGATGACCTGAGGTAGCATCGTAAGTGCTTTGTTCAGGTGTCTGAGATCTAGGATGGGCCTGAGGCCGCCATCCTTCTTTGGAACAAGGAAATAGCGACTGTAAAAACCTGACTCGCTTTGTGACAAAGGGACTGGCTCTACAGCCCCTTTTGCTAACAGTTTCGATACTTTGGTGCAAAGTCGCTTCTCACTGTTGTCTCGACCACGGCTAGAAAGTGCGGAGGTCTGCGAGCAAACTGTAGTGAGTAGCCTCATTTTATTATGTTCAAAACCCTTTCTGATATCCCGGGGATGGCCTCCCAGGCCTTGGCCCGCATAGCTAGGAGTTGAATGATGTCTGGGGATGGGCCGCTTTGTGATAGGGACCCGACCGCCCAGCTTCTCTGTGCTTGTGATACTTTGGGAACAGTGCTTATGTGCAGGGGTGCATACTTTATAGTGGGCACACAACCTACACTTATTACACCTCCAGCGCGAGCCGGTGGGAAAACTGATACTGTGGGAACAGTGATTATTTGCAGGGGTGCATACTTCATAGTGGGCAAACAACCTACATTTATTACACTTCCAGCGCGAGCCGGAGGGAAAGCTGATACTGTGGGGACAGTGCTTACTGCATACTGTATAGTGGGCACACAGCCTACATTTAGAACACCTCCAGCACAAGCCGGAGGGAGAACAGACAGAGAAACAGTGCTTGTGTGCAGGGGTGCGTACTTTATAGTGGCCACACAGCCTACATTTAGAGCATCTCCAGCATGAGCTAGAGGGGGAACTGATACTGTGGGAACAGTGCTTTTGTGCAAGGGTGCGTATTGTATAGTGGGCACACAGCCTACATTTAGGACACCTCCAGCGCGAGCCGGAGGGAGAACAGACAGAGAAATAGTGCTTGTGTGCAGGGGTGCATACGTTATAGTGGACACACAGCCTACATTTAGAACACCTCCAGCGAGAGCCGGAGTGAGAACAGACAGAGAAACAGTGCTTGTGTGCAGGGGTGCATACGTTGTAGTGGGCACACAGCCTACATTTAGAAGATCTCAAGCGTGAGCTAGAGGGGGAACTGATGCTGTGGGAACAGTGCTTTTTTGCAGGGGTGCGTACTATATAGTGGGCACACAGCCTACATTTAGAACATCTCCAGCGTGAGCTACAGGGGGAACTGATACTGTGGGAACAGTGCTTTTGTGCAGGGGTGCATATTGTATAGTGGGCACACAACCTACATATAGAACACCTCCAGCGTGAGCCGGAGGGAGAACAGACGGAGAATCAGTGCTTGTGTGCAGGGGTGCATACTTTATAGTGGGCCCACAGCCTACATTTAAAACATCTCCAGCGTGAGCTAGAGGGGGAACAGACAGAAAGTGCTCTTTTGGGTCGCCGGGAGATGTGTAAACGGCTTTTTGGAGGCCGGCCCGGCGGGACTCGACCACTCTCTTTTTCTTCCTGTCACAGTACTAGGAAGGCTTCCGAGGCTCAGGGTCCAACGCAATCTTGGGTCGGGGTCCCTGGTGTTCTGGGAACTGGTGTCTTCTCTTAGAATGAGAACGGTGGCGGACTTCAACCGCTGGGCGGGGCTGAGAGACCGGCGGCGCTGGTTTAGCAGTTGTTTTAGTCACGCACAGAGCCAAGTTTGTGGCGCTGCGCAGGTCCTTGAAAACTTCCGGGTCAGGTCCAGACTCCTCCATCGAGCGGAGAATTTTGGCCTGAAGACCTGGAGGACAGACATGGTGAGTCGTACTTGACACGAGCTGAATGCGGTGCTTTCCACGACATCGTTAGCTCGTTTTGTAACTCGCGTGGGCTCCTCGGGCGGAGACCACTCTTCACGGAGAAGTTCCGAGTCAAGGCTGGCTCTCACGCCGGCTTCGACATCTCATCGCACTCTGGGCAGCTGCCCTTAGAGAGCGCACAGGATTTGTGACGATCTCCGCCAAAGAGAGGGCCTCTGCATGAGACGCAGGTGAAACAACGCCTTAAGAAAATTGCCCTTTTAGAAAGTGAGTCGCAGCGGTGAACACAATAGCTTATAAAGGATATATGCGGGCCGGTTGGCACAGCAGAACAGCGGGATGAAGGCGGTGTCCAGTCGAAACCAGGAAGCCGGCGTCCTCAGAACTGCTTAGCAGGTGGCTTGTTCCACTGAAGGCTTTTCGACGGCGGCGAAGAAGGCTTCTCAACCGGAGGTCAGCGAAGTGGAAACTTGCTGAAGGAGATTAAATCTGATTCTATGGAAAAAATTGGGGCTTATGTAGCTATAAGCCACGCCCATTTTGGCGGGCTCTAACGTGCCTGGGCTCGAAGCGGCCTGATTGGTTCGCGCGCATGAGCTGCCTCGCCATAGGTTCGTGCAGTTGCCACAGCACAGCCAATGATCGCACTAGACGCTCAGCTATGTGTCTGCTGTGCAGCTGCACTGCATTTTATAAAATTTGACTTCAATATTCTCGAGAAAAGTTTTCGAGTTTTCCAATAGCGTAAGCTACTTACGCAATACGAGAGACCTCTCGAAAGGGAACATTGTCTCTGAGGCATGACACAAACATGTTACTCATGGTGAATTAAGAAAACAAGAGATTAAAACAGTAAAACTAATCGTGTTCAGCTATATAAAAATGACTAGGTTTTGCGTTGATAAGTTATCCAAAACAGTTGTTCACCTGTCTTATAAAAAACATGTTTCCAAGGTTTCTACTGAAGTAAAAAATCGAGGGTAACGAGGAAATGACAACTATCAGGCGACGCAATGACATGGGCTGTTACACTGGTTAAAAAAGCTGATTGCGCTTGATTTAAACATTGTTGGAAACATTTGGGAAATTGCAAGTAGACAAGTCAACAAAAATATATAACATTGTTCTAGTGGTTTTTGAATATTTTAATAATAAAAAAAAAATACACATTGTGCCTTTAATTTATATGTTACTTGCCTTTTGTTAATGTACTTTCTATTTCTTAGTGAAATGTTTTTCAAGTTAAATCAAATACTTTTTTTATAGGTGAATATCCTGCTAAATGAGGTGATGTCTGATGTCAAATCAGCCTCCATGCCAGTTACACAGAGACAAATCAACATAAGAAAAGCTTGACATTCAGAACAACACATAGTTTCTTCATGGAACACAGAAGACAAAACATTGTTCTCAGATCAGTGTTGAAGAAAAACAGCTTATTTTAATAATTGAAAAAGACACTAATCAAGGTCATTATGATGAATACATTGAGCCTGCCAATGTGCTACTTAATGGTGCAGATAATAGCGTATAAATGACCCCATCCCAAATAATCATTGGGACGTCAGTCCAGTCACTCCCTCTCTCCGCTCTCAGTCAAGATCAGACGGGTGCATAAAAATGCATCGATCTGACAAGGAAAACTCTGTCCATCAAATACAAAATCTAAGAATTGATTCTGTTCAGTATAATAATACACAATGCATGAATTTATATCTTATCCAAAATGCACAATGCATGCATTTATTTCTTAATCCAATACAGTAATTGAGCTTGTGAATCCGAAACCTCAGTATTCCACTACAGTAAACTGTAATTCAAATGTTTAACTGAAGTGTCTAAGTCTAAGACATCCTGATCTGAACATGTGATTCCTTTGTAAGGTAAGAGTGTGATGGATATTTTTCACCATCAAATGTACCCCCAAAATGCAGTAGATCAAACATAAACACTTTCAGCAAATACACTGAACAAAATTATAAACGCAACACTTTGTTTTTGCCCCAGTTTTTCATGAGCTGAACTCAGAGATCTCAAAGATGTACACAAAAGGCCTATTTCTCTCAAATATTGTTCACAAATCTGTTCAAACCTGTGTTAGTGAGCACTTCTCCTTTGCCAAAATAATCCATCCACCTCACAGGTGTGGCATATCAAGATGCTGATTAGACAGCATGATTATTGCACAGGTGTGCCTTAGGCTGGCCACAATAAAAGGCCACTCTAAAATGTGCAGTTTAATCACACAGCACAATGCTACAAATGTCGCAAGTTTTTAGGGAGCTTGCAATTGGCATGCTGACTGCAGGAATGTCCACCAGAGCTGTTGCCCGTGAATTGAATGTTAATTTCTCTAGCATAAGCCGTCTCCAAAGGCGTTTCAGAGAATTTGGCAGTACATCCAACCGGCCTCACAACCGCAGACCACGTGTAACCACACCAGCCCAGGACCTCCACATCCAGCATCTTCACATCCAAGATCATCTGAGAACAGCCACCCGGACAGCTACTGCAACAATCGGTTTGCATAACCAAATAATTTCTGCACAAACTGTCAGAAACCGTCTCAGGGAAGTTCATCTGCTTGCTTGTCATCCTCATCGGGGTCTCGACCTGACTGCAGTTCGTCGTCGTAACCGACTTGAGTGGGAAAATGCTCACATTCGATGGCGTCTGGCACTTTGGAGAGGTGTTCTCTTCACGGATGAATACCGGTTTTCACTGTACAGGGCAGATGGCAGACAGCGCGTTTGGCATCGTATGGGTGAGCGGTTTGCTTATGTCAACATTGTGGATCGAGTGGCCCATGGTGGTGGTGGGGTTATGGTTGGGCAGGCATATGTTATGGACAATTAACACAGGTGCATTTTATTGATGGCATTTTGAATGCACAGTGATACCGTGACGAGATCCTGAGGCCCATTGTTGTGCCATTCATCCATGACTATCACCTCATGTTGCAGCATGATAATGCACAGCCCCATGTTGCAGGGATCTGTGATCCCCATGACACAATTCCTGGAAGCTAAAAACATCCCAGTTCTTGCATGGCCAGCATACTCACCGGACATGTCGCCCATTGAGCATGTTTGGGATGCTCTGGATCGGCGTATACGACAGCATGTTCCAGGTCCTGCCAATATCCAGCAACTTCGCACAGCTGTTCTAAAGATTTGGATTACATCAAGCAAATGAAATTGATTTCTTTTGTAAATTTAAGTTGTGTTTTGGTGTATTTTATGGTTCTATTGTCAACTATTGTGCTATAGGATAAAATGTCTCAGGTTAATTGACTAACCCTGTTCCCTGAAAAAGCATCCCATGAAGGAACTTTGACTCTGACAGGAGGCCTAAGTCGCCTGGCTCCACGAATGATGTGGGCGATCAAAGGGTGTCTCCCCACTGAAACCCCGTCAATCAGAGCGTGGCAAGCCGCAATGGACATGTGCCTGCTGACAGCTTTTCTTGCAAAAACTCCAGCATTGAAACAATCTGGCAGTGGACTGGGTCTCCATGATATGTAGCACACTACCTTTCAAAGAAGCGCCACTTAAGGGCATACTTTCTTCTGGTGGAAGGAGCCCTAGCACTCAGAATGGTCTCAATCACATCTGCTGGAAGTCCAGCATCTCTTAGCCGGTCCCCCTCAGGGGCCAGACATGAAGATTCCTGGGCCACGCATGGGGCATGGCGTCCAGACCCAGGGGGGCTGGATGAGTCAGTGAAAAGTAGAGGGAACATTGCGCTGTTTCTTGTGAAGCGAAGAGGTCCACCTCTGATTTGTAATATCTTTCCCAGATCTGACTGACCATATCAGGATGGAGCTTCCAATCCCCGTGTGTGACCTCATGTCTGGACAATAGATCTGCTCCTACATTTGTGCTTCCAGGAATATAAATCGCCCTGAGGGACAGGAACTTCTCCTGAGCCCAAAGCAGAATCTGCCATGCTAGTTTGTTCAAATGGCGCAAATGCAGTCCGGCCTGGCGATTTAAATAAGTGACTACTGCAGTGCTGTCCACCCACACCAGGACATGGTAGCCTCTTAACTGCTGGAGGAAGTATTTCAGAGCCAGAAACACAGCCATCAATTCAAGGCAACTGATGTGCCAGTTGAGATGATGGCCTCTCCACACCCCTTGGGCTGGACAGCCATCTAAGACCACTCCCCAGCCCGTCAGGGAAGCGTCTGTCGTTAGCATCCTGCGAGTGGGACCCTAGGTGAGGAACCAGGGTCTGAGCCACATAGCATAACTGTAGACGCAGCTGCCATAAGTCAGATAATTATTTGAAAATGATGGAGTGTAATCTCCTGACCTAGCCTGACATTGCTCAGGGTGTTTATGATGGACTCGACACGTGCGGGAGACAACCGTGACCGAGTCCCATACGACCCCTAGATACTTTGTTCTCTGAGCTGGAGAAAGAACGCTTTTCTTGGCATTGAGTCTCAGCCCCAGAGTTTGAAGATGAGCCAGGAAGATATCTCGATGCCATAACGTAAGCTCTTGAGACTGGGCCAATATCAGCCAGTCATCTATGTAATTTAAAATGCCAGAGCTGCATCCATGCATTTTTCATATGTGCGGGTTGACAAGGCTAGGCCGAATGGAAGAACCCAATATTGGCAAGCTCCGCCCCCAAAAGCAAACCTCAGGAACTTCCTGTGTTGTGGCAGAATTTCTATGTGCAAATATGCGTCCTTGAGGTCGATCGTGACAAACCAGTCTCTGTGCTGAATTTGAATCATTTTGATTGTCAACATTTTTTATTTGAATCTCTTGAGAGAACAATTCAGAGCCCAAAGGTCTAGAATTGGACACAACCCCCCATCTTTTTTGGGAACCAGCACACCCCCGGCACACCCCCTCAGTCCTGGGCGCAAAAGCTTCAGGACCTCTTCTTTTTCTCTAAAATCAGAGATCTCAAGTCAGGCTTCTTTTTAGGGGGTGGAGTGCAACATGTTTAGCTCTGTTTCTGCCCTTCATGTTTTAGAGAAGCTGGACCTGGTTGGGGCTGGGAAAATACCAGCAGCTCAGAAAATACCTCCTCACTTATGTTTCCCCCACTCATTTACATTTACATTTACATTTAGTCATTTAGCAGACGCTTTTGTCCAAAGCGACTTACAAATTAGGACTAAATTAAGCGAGTCATCGTGAAGAGGTAAGAAACAGCGCAAGAAGTGCTCAAAATACGAAGTTCCGGCATTGTTCAGAGTAGCATAAGCCCGATAAACGAGAATTTAAAGGAAGAAGGAGAGTTTTTTTTTTATGAGTTTTTTAAAAAAAAATTTATGAGGTTAAGTGCTCACAGAAGAGATGGGTTTTCAGCTGTCTTTTGAAAGTTGCCAGGGATTCTGCATTCCAGATGAGGGTGGGGAGAGCATTCCACCAGCATGGAACTGTGAATGAGAATGTTCTGGAAAGTGATTTTGTGGCTTTTTGTGATGGAACCACGAGACGTCGCTCGTTGACCGATCGTAGGCTTCTGATAGGGATGTAGACTCGTAGGAGTGAGTGAAAGTAGGAGGGAGCTGAGCCTGTGATAGATCTGTTAGCAAGCGTAAGAGCCTTGAACTTGATGCGAGCAGTGAGTGGTAGCCAGTGCAGAGAGTGACGTGGGCCCTCTTGGGCTCGTTGAAGACAAGACGAGCTGCAGCATTCTGAATCATTTGTAGAGGTTTAGTTGCACATGATGGAAGTCCAGCCAGAAGAGCATTGCAGTAGTCAAGCCTAGAAATAACCAGGGCCTGGACGAGAAGTTGTGTTGCATGCTCAGTTAGGAAAGGCCTGATCTTCCTGATGTTGTGCAGTGCAAACCTGCATGATCGAGCTGTCTTTGAAATGTGACCTGTGAAGGTCAGCTGGTCATCCATTATTACTCCAAGATTTCTGACTGACCTTGCTCGTCCCCAAAATGGCTTAATTATCATATAGATTAAGGCAGTCAAGTTATATTGTTTCTTGACCATTTGGGTTGATCACATCCTGAGCAAATGGTAGTCAATTGTAGAATGGGAATGGGTGTGGGACACAGAGAACCTTCTCAGACAATGGGGTGTCTCAACTTCATTAACATACAGACCACAGCTGTTACAACAAGGGCAACTTAATTTACATTAAGAGTTGTAAACTGTAACAGGATAAAAGGTTTAAGATTTGGATGTTCTGGGTTCATTCTGACGCCGGTGAACCCAAGGTGCTTCGTGTACCTTGCCACTGCTATGCTGTAATAAACTTAATTTTTGAGATCTTTGACGTCCACATCATTTTTTCTTACACAAGTGATATGCTAACATTTTATGTATGTTTTGTAAATTCTGTTACAAGTCATTCACAAGTGATTAGTAAATGATTAATTAATCATTTATGGAACATGACTATGCATTCAAAAATGATTAATAAGTGATATGTTAATTATTTTATGTATATTTTGTAGATTCAGTTATAAGTCATTTACAATTGATTAGTTAATGATTAACTAATCATTTACAAAACATGACTATGTGTTTCATAAATGTTTAATAAATTATGTAAAAAAAATGTGTATGTTTTGCTCACATCAGGTGCACAGTGGTTAAAGACACCATGTGTTTCAGAGAGGACAGCTGTCTATACCCTCACCAGTCAACACTTACACTGCAGTACACACTACAGTGTTCAACACCTGTTATTGTAACGATGTGGTTGAATGATAGGAGGAAGCAGGATCCACATGCAGCAAACTTTATTAAATAAACTCAAAACTTGACAAACTTAGACTAGGGAACAGGACTCAGGAACAGAACAACCAACATACAATAACATTAAGAACTCACAAAGACTGAATTTGACACAGGGCTTAAATACAAAGGCAAACAAGATAACAAGGGGGCATGGCTAACTATGATGTGGACTAATAAACAAGAAAAACTACAAAGGACTTCAAAACATGGCACAGAACAGGAAATAACAAAAGTGCACACAAGACAAGGGGAACACAAGACAGGAATCATGACAGTTATAGATGATGTGAAATGCATGAATAAATCATTTACAACACTTCCTGCATCCCCTAATCTAAAGTGTAAACTACTGATCACTTGTAAATGTGTTACACATCATTCGTAGATTACCACTTCAAGAATCAATAAGGCATAAGATCTACGAATCTTATCTACGAATGATGTGTAACAATCACCACACCTGCTGCTGATCATCACCAGTATACTGATTCCCTGCACATGCACCCCCTCATCAACACACCCTATAACTACCTGCATCACCCTCACCTCAGTGTCTGGTCTCGTCAGTTCTATACAGATGTACAGACTACCAACCCGAATCCCTACTTGAGCATACTCACCTGAGATCGCCACCTCGATATACCATCTTCTGTCTTCCATCTGCCTTCATCAGTCTTCCAGATCCAGTTCGCCTGCCGTCTCATCTCTTCATCGTCTGCATTGAAATCAAACATCAGTTAACAGCCAGCTAAGTCACCATCTACGTTCACCTCACCATTGCCTGGTTCCCGCTGTCAACTCTACCATCTGCATTCAATAAAGAACATATTGCTTTCACTCACCTGTCTGTTCTCTTCTGTGTTGTGACAAGAGTCTAAACATTAATGCTACAATTTGAATATGCATAAATAGTTATACATACAAATTTGTACGTCGGTAAAGTTGTTAATTGTAAATAATTTACAATTTACTGCTATCAATACGTAAATAATTTATGTTTTAGTGCTGCCAATACATCAGTATTAAAGGATTAGTTCACTTTCAAAAACATTTTTGCTGATAATTTACTCACCCTGATGTCATCCAAGATATCCGTCTTTCTTTCTTCAGTCAAAAAGAAATTAAGGTTTTTTAGGAAAACATTCCAGGATTTTTCTACAGAGAATGGACTTCAATTGCAACCAACTATACCAATGTTCAAAGAAGGTTCAAATGTCCGTCTCAATGCAGCTTCAAAGTCTCTACACGATCCCAGTTGAGAAATAAGGGAAATATCTAGCGAAACGATCAATCATTTAAAAAAAAAAAAAAAAAAAAAAAAACTTTTTAACCACAAATGCTTGTCGTGTACTATCTCTGAGATGTGCCACGCATTGCGTCATCACATTGGAAAGGTCACGCGTCACGTCATCTATCTAAGTTATTTGTCTGTGTACTCTGGTTCAAAAAGGTAGGGAAGGGCAAAAAATGTCATCTCCTTTTCTCCTCCAACTTCAAAATCGTCCGACATCTTTGTTTTAATTTATTATTATTATTTTTATTTTTTTCGTGACCTTTCCAACATGATGACGTAATACGTGGCACATCTCAGAGATGGTACAAGACGGGCATTTGTGTTTAAAAAGTATATATACATTTTTTTTTTTTTAGAAAAGACTCTTATTTCTCGACTGGGATCGTGTAGAGACTTTGAAGCTGCATTGAGACGGACATTTGAACCTTCTTTGAACATTGGAATAGTTGGTTGCCATTGAAGTCCATTCTGTGTAGAAAAATCCTGGAATGTTTTCCTCAAAAACCTTAATTTCTTTTCGACTGAAGAAGGAAAGACATGGATATCTTGGATGACATCGGGGTGAGAAAATTATCAGCAAATTTTTTTTTTAAAGTGAACTAATCCTTTAATGTGTTGTCAGTATTAATATGTGTTAGAACTACACTTTACGTAAAAATACGCACATATTATCATGAGCTCACGTTAAAAATGCACAATATACACAAATAGACAGTAGACAGTAGTGTACAGGTAGCCTATGTTATGTACAAATGCAAAGAAATACAAGCAAGTATTGTGTGTTAAATAAATAAATATATAAATAGTGTTGTGTATTGCACATTTATTGCCAAGTGGGGGCGTTAACTGTTCATGAGATGGATTGCCTGAGGTAAGAAACTGCTTCTATGGCTGTGTGTTTTGGTGTTCAGTGCTCAAATGCATATAGAGCAGATGAATCATCCAGCATTCATTTGAACAGCCCATAACTATCAACTCTATAGCAGATATAAATATCCAAACTACAGTGAAAATACTACTTTTCTATATGCGGAGTCTCTCTCGTGGCAGAAGTTTGAAGTTTGCGGCAAAGTGGCAAAACTTACATTAACTTTTAAAATTAAAATTAAAGAAAAGTGAATGAGACGAGAGTAGTTAGATGGCTTGAATGAAGCTGTTAACCCATTTTCATCTGATCTTGATTGTGTATTTTTTCTCGTCTAATGCTTTGTTCGTGTCCTGAGATTTTAACTTGAAGTGTCTTTCCAGCCTATCGAGGAGTTAATTACCATAAATTAGTCACATGGGCTCTTAACTTTCCCACTAGCTGCGTACAATTTAGACATGATTTATATAAGAAAATTATACATTTTACACAAATTTTATTCATGCCATTGTTGTATTACAAATTTATAAAATGTTACATCTAGGTTCTAATACAATAGTATATAAACTGAGAAAGTTCTGTACACTGTGTTTTACATTTTGAGGCATAGATGATGAGATTCAAAGAAGATTAAGTCAAGCAACCCAGGTGTCTGACATTAACCTTTTGTCTTAAAGTAAAGTGGCTTACCATTAGGTCTATTTCAAAAAAGAAAGAGGACAGACTTACTTATTCAGTCGCGTCTGTTTCTGTTTATTTGGTAGTTACAGGACATATTTACATCACATTTAGAAAGAATGATAATTTCTACAAATATGCCACCAAAAATACAACCTGATGAGCTTTAGCTCTCTCTCCCAGTAGGGAGTCAGTTATATGTTCAGTCAGAGAACAGAGGAAGCTTCCGGAAAAAAAAGTTGCTTTATTTTATGATAGTCCGGTATAAAGAGACGAGATGTAGGCTACTGACAGATAAAATAAAAACATGATTGTGATAGCCTTTATGATTTGACTGATTTCTTCAAGCGTTCATATTTACCCTGTTTACTATGGTAATGGTTAGCGTGCAGTCTTTTGCATCGCGTATAAATATTTCTACCTTATACGGTGATCAGAATCCATATTGGATCACAAACAGAAGGCATTCAAACATGAAAGCGAGTTTTGAGGTAAATGATTTTAAAAGTCTATAATGCTGATGCTGGTATATGGAATCATCCGGCGCTGCCGTCTCCCGGCTCAGGTAAACTCCGCTTCTGTTTGTAACCACTCCTCTAGCCCAAACTGGCCTGCTTTGAACCAAGGTATTCGGCGGGCCAGAAAACCCTGGCCGTTGGCCCCGAAGAAGCCCCGACGAGGCCCGATCAAGCCCCGGAAGTGACAGTGGAAACCCGACGGGCCCTGGCATGCACTAGCACACCCGCTTTTGGCCCGACAGTGGAAACGCGGCTAATGTTATTGCAATGCCAATATCGTGTGTCATTTACTGGTGAGAAAACTTTATAGTACAGTTAATAACACTACAATACCAAACATAAACAAATTCTTAAAAACAGAATTAGATGCAGCAAGTTTTCAGTTTGTTTAGCTAGCAAAACTTGTCAGTGTGTAATATTTCTTGCATGACAGGGTTACCGAGTCTGCTTGGCTCCAATGAAGATATATAGATCATAGATTCTTTGCCAGTGCCACTTGTTGTTGGTTCAGAAGGAAAGTTAGGTTGTTGCTGCTTGCCTGCCATTCTTGCTCTGTCTGCACAGCGTACGTGAACACGCTGATGACTTATTATGCCACACACACACACACACACACACACACACACACACACACACACACACACACACACACACACACACACACACACACACACACACACACAAAAAGGTAATTGCGACTTTTTATCTTGCAGTTCCTCAGAATTGTGAGTATATATCTTGCAATTCGGACTTTATAACTTTCAATTGTGGGTTTATGTCTCACAATTCTGATAGAAAAAAAAGTCAGAATTACCAGTTCTAAACTGGCAATTCATACTTTATAACCTAACAATTTGAACTTTTTTTTTCTCAGAATTGTGGCACATCCATCTTTCATATGCTGACATTAACACATTACCACTGAAGAAGCTCAGGGTTTTTTATGAGCTCTGTTGTGTGACTTTTCTCACGCTGGTTCAGATCCGTCCTGACCGCCGGCAGGAACCCCAATAAATTTATGACTGCTCCATTCGGCTTCACGTACAGATGGAGAAACTCATCGCGACCGCTTCAACTCCGCTCACAGGCCAGCCATTCATCAAAACTGGCGTGCGGAAAATACGTTTTATGAGGATGGAGCATATCAGTATTGGTTATTTTAATTGTGGCATTGCACCAGTAGAAGGCAACAGTCTTTTTAATGGTGGGTATTGTGTTTGCACATAGCTCTGTAGGCCTACATGGACCTATATATAGGCTATATAGCCTATACAAAATAAGTATACTATATTTGTAACAGTTTCATTGTGTCTTGTGTTTATTTCATTCCAGAGTGTTTGTTTCAGTGGCTTCAGTTTATTCTTGATCACCTGCTGGTTAGTCTCCTTGGCTGTAGATCCCTGTGTATTTATACTGCCTGTCTCTTGTCGGTTCTTGTCAATGTAAATGTGTTTTTCCCCTGCGTTAATCCTGTTTCTGAGTATTTGATATTAAAACCTGTTTCCTTTAAGTATTTCTCGTCGTGAGAGTTTCTATTTATTACGTTTCAATATTTTAGTAACCTATATTTTATTTTAACATCATAATTGATTATTGAGGTTAAGGCAATATGATTTAATGTTATATGTTAACAGTAGGCTATATAGCCCTATCAGTCAAAAGTTTGGAATAATTAGGCCTACGATTTTTTAATGCTTTTAAAGTCTTTTATGTTCATCAAGGCTATATTTATTTGATGAAAAAAAACTGTAAAAAAATATATATTGTAAAAGGAAGGCCCGATTTCTTATCATTACTCCAGTCTTCAGTGTCACACTATCTTTAAGAAATCTTTAAAATTTCTTATTATCAATGTTGAAAACAGTTGTGCTGCTTGATATTTTTGTGTAAACTGTGATACATTTTTTATATATTGTTTCAAAAATATGACTTATTTTATGTATTTTAAAATATATAAAAATAGAAAATTATTAAATTAAATTGTAATCATATTTCACAATTATAAAATATAATTATTCACAATATTACTGTTTTTTATTTTTGATCAAATAAATGCAGGCTTGGTGAACAGAAGCGACTTTTTATAAGAAGGTTTTTACAGAAAAAAAGGCAGCTGCTGAATAATTCTGTAAAAATACAATAAAAATGTTTGTACATATTTTCAGAACAACCTGCAAATTTGATCATATTAAAGATGTAATCATATGTAAGCATTAAAAAAAAGTTTTTAATTTTTATTTATTTATTTATTTATTTATTACAGTGTTAAACGCAACAGCCCTTTTCTGCTGCATTAGCAGTGCCACAGTTACTAAAATCTGTTTTGTACAACATGTACTGAAATCCTCCAAAATAACACTGGCGTCAAAGAGAAATACATGAATAATTAAATTATTAAAGGTAGCTTTTCCACAAGCTGCAGGAAATACTAATAGAAAAGAAACACAAGTGCACAAATTGTTATAAACATAATTATTCAAATTAAAAATTAAAAAAATTACAGTTTTTCTCGATTGTTTACACACATTTTCTGGTACTTGAGACACAATGACCACAACATGCAACTCATTCACCAACCGACTGAACCAATTCTGCTAAACTACAAGCACAATTCCTGCTTTACACTCAGATTGCAGTTCTAAAACACACCTTTTTCAAAACACTACACACAATTCTCTGCTTTTGGCACAATTTTCATGCAGAAAATCTCTTGTTTTCAGAAGGAACACACTGCCATTCAAATATGCACACTGACTCATCACATGGGCAAACACCCGTCACACAGTTTTACAATTAGCAATCAGAGCTTTAGCATAAAAGGGCAACAGGTGAGCTCTTCAATGGAGCAATGGATGCCAACATTGGATTTTTTTTTATTTTATTTTTTTACTGTAACTGTATACAGTCAATTCTTCTGTTGTTTTGTATGTAGACCACTGTATAACTTTGTGTTGGTTGGGATGTATTTGTGTGTTCTGAGTATAAAAACAATATTCTCAAATATTTTACAACACACTTATGTATGTACTGTCTGTAGTAAGTGTAACACTGAACAAAAAAAGGCCTAAGTCATTATGATGAATGGAGAAGAAGTGTTTTGCATTCATCATAGTGTTTTACATTGAGCACATTAGTGTTCAACTGGTTCTTATAAATGTCTATTCATATGATGGTTTGTGTGTGTCATTTGAAAACAAAATACCATTTTGAGAAGAAATAACATTGTTTTGAATGTAAAGTTTCATTTTGCAGGAGAATTGAGGGGTTTTGCCCATTGTGTGTGTGTTTTTGGATTTGTGTGTAGAGTTCTGAGAATATGAGGCATGCTTTCAGAAAATGTGTGTAAACAATCGAGAAAAACTGTAAAAAAAGTTTCACACAGGGAACTCTGGAAATGTAAGGAACTTGTCACTATAAATCATAAGATGATTTGTCCTTTTTTACTTCAATAAAATTTACTTTTTACGTTCGGATCTATTCGTTTTCATAAAAAATGTGTTCAGAAAGTTATATTTAGTGTTTTCATCTAATGAAGATAGAAATTCCGCTTGTAATATTTTAGAAAATTCCTTACTGAAACATTTCAAGGATGCAAATTCTAGGATAACAGACTGGAGCAGAGATTAAAATAGATCATTTGGTCTCACTGTGTGTTTGTCTGAGCAGGCAACCTTAAAAAAAAATGGGTACAAAAATTCAGCATATCCCATTAAAAGCATGTACCATTTGATTGTGAATAACATCAGCATGCAAGGCCAACATCTGTAGGTTGACTGTGTGTGAGTGAGTGAGTGAGTGAGTGAGAGAGTGAGAGAGAGAGAGAGAGAGAGAGAGAGAGAGAGAGAGAGAGAGAGAGAGAGAGAGAGAGAGAGAAAGAGAGAGAGAGAGAGAGAGAGAAAGAAAGAAAGAAAGAGGCAGTCACAGAGCGTGACTGTTTGACTCAGATAAATGCAGCTCATTCATTGTGACCCCAGGGCTGCAGTAAAAGGGGTTTCTGGATTGCCAGATCCTCGGCTCCAAAACAACACTCTGAACAACCAGAGTTTTGATGTCAAATCTGTTTGGACACATTTAATTACAATACATTAATAATAAAATAATATTATAATATTATATAATATAAAAAATTAAAACAACAATAAATGTATTTATCCATCATTTTCAGTCTTTCGTTGGAATCTAACCAATCAGAACTAAAAGCAGATTGGTTCCCCTCCTTTGTTTATAATTCTCTTCATTTCCATATGTCATCCATAATCTTAAACGGGTTTTAGCAACATCTGTAATTTCCTGGGATTGTCAAAGTATTAGTAATCATTTTTCAATCATTAACAAACAGAATTAGATTCTGATTTAGATGCTGTTGTTTCCCTATATACACTGAAAGAAATGGTGGATTTACCTTGAACAATTAAATAATTTTCACTCAGAAAAGGCTAGTAAATTTCACAAATAATTACAAAGAAACGGCAAGTAACATCGAATTAAAGTGGAATTTTGAAGTAGAAAGACTGAAAGCGTTTTTCTTGTAAAACATATTAAAATCTTGATTTACAACTTTGAATTTTTTTTTTTTTTTTTTTTTTTTTTTACAGTGTACAACATGGTGTCCTCATATTTGTCCTTATGATTCTTCAATGAGGATTGATGACATTGAGATTTTTGTCATGTATTACTTTTGATTAAGCCATTCTGAACAGCAATGTTCAGCCAGACTTTTGACTGTCAGCATGGAATCTGGTCCACATTGTAGTTTGTTCTGGCCACACAAACTCTGTTCCAAAACCCAGTGAGCTGGAATCATGGCATCACGGAAACACACCTGATGTGAAGGCTGATCATACTGGTACACCGCCAGTTATCTGACACTATTGGATGAGAAAAAAACTTGAACTGAATTGAATTGAGCTGAATAATGACACTATTGTCTTCTGTAGAGCTCCTTTACATGCATGCTGACATATTAGTTGATATATTGAAAGGATAACAATAGCTTCAGTATGGAAGCTGGTTTCTGCCACAAAATAATAAATAAATAAAATAACTGCTACTTTTCATCTCACAATTCTTTTTTTTCTCACAATGTCACTTTATCGCTCGCATTTCTGACCCTTTTTCTTGCAATTGCAAGTTTATATATTTTTACTCTGAAAAAAAAAAAAAAAAAAAAGATTCAGAATTGTGCGATAAAAAAGTCTCAATTACCTTATTTATTTTTTATTCCGTAGTGGAATCAAACTTCCATAGTTATCTGACCAACTTTTTCTCGGTCAGTTTTGAATAGTGAACGACCCGTGTCATATTGGGAAAATATCAGCTGTCCTTCCATAATTTTGTACTACAGTGCAGAAAATACGATGTTTTGAGTTGTATATAGAAGTTCTGGACTGTCTTATCTCCATACCTTCAGCGCATTTGGCCTGAACATCCTCTAGGTTGCCAGAGTTGCATTGGCAGTGGCAGCGCTTCGCATCGGGTTGCCAGGTCAGTCTCAGAGCGCTGGTTCTGAGGTCTGGAGAGCTTTCACACGGTCTGTCCAAACAGTCCTGGGCGACCACCGGCTGAATGTGCTGAGAGAGGCAGTGCCAGGTCTGGCTGGCAGACTGCAAAGGGACTACAGCTGTGGAGTGATTACATTTTCTTTCAAACAATGATCGCTTGCAGCTGAAATCCACGTCACAGAAAACACTTGTATGTGCGAAACATCTGCTAATCGAGTTTCCACTTTAGTTTTGAAGCTAGGTAAGACATTCAGTTCAGGAAAAAGTATTGGAGAGATGAATATTTAACTTGAAGAATTTTTGCATCTATTAAAATATTTGCCCTGAATAAGACACAAGAGGCAAACTGCTGGGTCCATGATTTAAAAAGGTGTAATGTTCTGCCACAGAGTGGCTTGACTGGATAATCCAGATTCAAAAGGCTTGACACAGATGAACAGTAAAATCATATTTAATAAACACAAGAAATAATAACAGGAAACACCAACATGAAACGTTAACACAAGAAAATGAACAGTGGATGACTGAGGGTTTAAATACACTATAGATGACAAGGGACTAATGATAGACAGGTGCATGTAATTAGTTGACATGGTAACAAACAAACTAACAAGGTAACAACCCAGCTAACAAAAATATGTTCTTAGAATGTTTTGCTAACATTCCCATTAGGTATTTTAAACGTTGAAAACGTCCAGTTTTTTAATGTATTAAGAATGTTTTTTTCTTGGTTTAAAAAAAAAAAAAAAAAACGGATGTTTTGAACGTTCAGAAAACATTCAGAAATAAAGTTTTCATAACTTAATGGGAATGTTAGCAAAATATTCTAAGAACATATTTTTGTTATCCGGGAATGTTGTTCTAAGAACGTTTTCTCTCAACATTGAGAACATCAGTCAAGTACAAATAACATTGCAAGGACGTTCCATGAACGTTGTTATAAGAATGTTTTCACTCAACATTATGAGAACATCACAAGGACATTCCATGAACATTGTTATAAGAATGTTTTTACTCAACATTATGAGAACATCAGTCAAGAACAAATAACATCACAAGGACATTCTAAAAACGTTGTTCTAAGAATGTTTTCTCTCAACGTTACGAGAATCTATTTTAACTATATAGACATTATAAGACCATTCCAGAAACATTATTACTAACATTTACTAACATTTACATAACTTTTACATAACGTTGGTGAAAGTTATGGCAAAGTTCCCTGTTAGCTGGGAATGGAGACCAGGACTGCGTTCAGCCCCGACAAAAAGTTGCAAAATGTTTGTTTTTTTTCCTTTTTGAATCCATATAATTTACAATGTTTTTCTTCTGTGGTTGACTTTTTTTCTGCTTAAGAATTATTGTGACAATATCGAATCTTATTGTTTAAATTGAATTATTTGTTGTAAGGTAATGAAAGTTTTAGCGTAAGTTCTGCCAGGAACAATTGTTACGTCACTTATTACCTTCACATCTAACCAATCGTGTTCTAATACTTGCAGTATAAAAAATTGGTACTTACACACATCTGAGTTCGCAGATGCTGACACCATCAATTAGTTTGCAGAAACCGACGAGAACCTTGTGTAGGAAACCAGCGCGTGGAGGTTTAAAAAACTAATCTCATGAGAGACACTCTCCTCTCACTGGTTTTCAATTTCAAGTTCCACATCCAAGGCTTTCAAGGTGGTTTTCAAGTTTTTGGTAGGCCCTTCCACCAGCCACTGTTAACATGTCCCCTCTACTTCTATGATCAAACTTCATTTACGTAAGTAGCCTATATTGACTTGGCTACTCTGCTGCTTCCTTCACCAGAGACAGAGTTCAAATTGGTGACTGCGGTGACATGGCCGTTTTCTCACAAACTGTTGATATAGACTGCAACGCTTTAAACAGTAGGGCCGGATAGTTTGCTGAATGGTTGTAGCAAAGTGTAAGCAAAGATTCACGTAACTGATATTCCACAGTGCAGTGGTAATTTATTTTCAGCGTCGGTGTTCCCACGGAGACATGGGCAGTTTGCAAATATAACAACTGCGTTACTGAATAGAAATAAAACAAGCATAAGAGCAACAGAAATAGTAAACCGGTTTTACACGCAGATATGCTAGTTATATTCACAGAACGCGCTCCTCATACCGTCTGCCACTCACCACTGAGAGATTGCGTTCCACCTTAAAGGAGCAGTAGCCTACCTAATTCAATTTGTTATACGCCCTTCTCTGAATTCGTTATTGCCTTCGGCATTTACAGAGATGTTATTTGCCAATCACTTCCCAATCGCCGGGAAGATCTCGACTTCTACCTAGCGATGATTGCAGACTTTAACCAAACACAGGGGGGCACCTTATTTTATGAATATTAACAGTGGTTAAATTGGGCCGGGGCTCTCCGGGGCTCAGCCCCGGCACATAAGCCTGCTCGTTTGTGCCCTGATGTGCCTGTTTGCAGTCAGTTGCCTACTGGAAATTATGTCACATAAAATTTGATGAAAGTGATGCCTTTGAAAACATATTTCTGATTATAAATGAAAGATTTTTGAAATGGCATGTCTATTTTGTCTCGGCAGAGCTGAGATGAGAACAAACGGAACACGGCCGTCTTGTTCAGCTGCTTAATC
This sequence comes from Abramis brama, assembly GCF_963993115.1. Taxonomy (NCBI): domain Eukaryota; kingdom Metazoa; phylum Chordata; class Actinopteri; order Cypriniformes; family Leuciscidae; genus Abramis; species Abramis brama. Next base: position 49,616,102 of record NC_139965.1, on the reverse strand, counting down.
TCGTTGTCAGTCGACCATGATCGCGCACCGCTCGCGCATGCCATGCGCATCTAGGTAGGCTACTACTCAGAACTCCGACACGGATAAATGTAGGCTACATAGCAATATATAATGAATGTTCCTGGGAGATCCGTAGTTGCGCGGGATGTGGAAGCGCGCAAAAGTTCCAGAACCTTCTACTGCCTTAAAAAAACAAACTAACAACTCACGAGCTGCTGGCCGCTGCTGCAGCAACAGATCAATTTTGTAAAGTTCAGCACAACGTTGGTTGTACAAAAAGTGCCCTGGCCTTGAAAGACAAGGTAAGGAAAATATGTTTGGCACATTGTATGGGTCACTATCATAACAAGGTAATACAATGTGTAATCAAGTGATGTCAATTCCAGCGTTGGATGTGACATTTGCAGTAAAAACTTGAAATATAAATTCTCAGAATTCAGACATTAGAAATATATCAGTCTACACATGCGTTTTATATTTAATATGAAGGAAATAGGCTACACATGCCGTGGATGTGACACAAAAAACAAAAAAATCTTTAACTTTTAGGTGGCAAAATATTTTTTTGTAATTCTATGAATTACACTGCGCAAACCAAAAGTAGGCTAAATGTTATGTTCTATGTATCACTCTGTGGCTCAACATAACATAACATATTCATTTTATTTTATATTTAATGTTCGCATTTATGAGGAAAAAACAATGTTACGGACGGGACCGCTCTGAAAGCGGCACTATAAGACTGTTTAAAACTTTCACTGAGACCTCAGGCTCAAACAGAAAGCAAGCCTTTCTTTAAAATGAATTTCATTTTGTATTAATTATATCTTAATTTTAATCAATGTTTCATCAACCAATTGCCAGGATTTAACCCTCTGGGGTCTAAGGTGTTTTTGGGGTCCTTGAGATGTTCTGACATGCTCTTACATTTGTGCTTTTTTCAGTTGCTTATAAACATATTAATGGCAAAGGTGTAATTACACTCTATTTAGCACAAACAGGGCTACCATAATATGTGAGCAACATGTATGTACATGTTTGTATTTTTGAGAAAATAATGTTTATGCATGGTTATTGAAAAAACAAAAAATTAAAATGTCTGAAATAAGGCCACAGAACACATACTAAATATGTGTCAATAAGACTTCTGAATAATGCATTTTGTCGCCTAGAGTTTTTTCTTCAAAATGATGTGAAAATCACCCTTCCTAATCATTCACATAATGAGCCTTTCATTCAGGTGTGTGACTGAGCCACAAGAAAGAATGTAAGGACAATATATATATATATATATATATATATATATATATATATATATATATATATATATATATAATTGGTTCACAGTTGTTGTTGTTTTTTCCACAAATTGTGCTTGCAAATTGTATAATATCCAAGGTAAACATTTCTAGTAATTGTGCAGTTAATTGTTCTCATACTGTATTTTCAGATTTGGAATATATTCTCTACCCAAATGTGTCACTAATAAAGCATAATAAAATTATTTAAAGAGAAGGCTTATATTGACCTTTTAAGATTTTGTTTACATCTATCCTTGTATGTATATATATATATATATATATATATATATATACATACATATATATTTTTTTTTGCTATTTTATTAAAAAGGTTATACAATTACAACAACAATTAAAATTGTAACAATATTTCCAGTGTAATCTTTCTTTGTAAAAACTAAAGTATACATTTTATCATACGTAATTCAATTCATATGAGCAGAAATTGGCAACATTATAAGCTTATTTGATGTGGCAGTATTTTACAGTAAAAACTTTATAATCTATCCGATTTTTACTCATCTCAGTATAGCAATAGAGTTTGGTAAAAGCTGTTCATTCATTCACACACAGAAACGCGATTAATTTTTAAACAGTATTTTTGCCAGCTGTAGCTACATAACAGCGCGCGCGCATCTGTGCGTTCATTCATTCATACATAAAAACGCGATTCATATTTAAACAGTCTTTTTGCCAGCTGTAGCTACATAACAGCACGCATCTGTGCATTCATTCATTCAGCGTGTAGAGACACTTGCGATTAGAACAAAGCAGATATAGAACTGACCTATTCCTCAGCCGGATCCCTTTGCTCCTCGAAATGAAACTTCCAGCACTTCTGAGGTAAATTTTCCAGGATTATTATCAAGATAGTATTATTCCTCACAGCGTCGTGAAGTACATGAGTCTGAAAGTGAACTCGCTGTGTGTGTTATCCAGCTGATGTGGGCGTTCACGGGTTTGCCTGGATCACCTCAGATTATTTGCGTTTGAATAGCGCGCGCTCTCCGTGGGTGGAGTCACATTAAAACTTAATGAGCTGAGATGAGAACGACTGACATCTCTCTCTTTTCATACATATTACATAAACTGAGAATATTTTTTATATATAAAAAATACTTCATTTAAAAGAAGAGAATTCAAGCTTCATGCCTGTGTGTCTGTATGCCTGTTTGACTGAGAATTCGCTGAGTTACAGTTCATTTAACTACACTGACAGAGAGAAAGCAGAACTCGCATCATGTTTATTTTTCTTTATTTGGCAAAAAGCACAACACTTTGTTTTTATTGTGAGTATACACAAAAATAATACACACTTAACAGGATCAAGTGATGTAAAACACAAGTATGTAAGATCAAAATCAACAGATTATTTTTCGTCTCTGTTGCACTGATAAGGAAAAAAACGAGCCTATCGTGCTGGCGCGACAGCCGACCTCAGGGGATTAATAAATAAGAAGTAAATATAGCCTAGCAGACAATAGATAGCCTAATTATGACACGGAGGCGCCAGCGCGTGAACTGAAGCGCGTCTCATAAATGAACCGAAACTCAGCGTAAAAAGGTAGCTAGCCTACTTGCCTGACAGACCTGAGAAATATCTATAGAAAGCTTGAAATGTCTTCTTTTAAACAGAACAATTCAAAACGAAAGAAAGCAGACAGCTGCTTGTGTAATCCGTATGAAATGTGCATTTCTCTCTGGCGCGTTCCCTACTGCGAAGATCGCGAGACAGCATCGTCAACTTCATCTATGCAGGGCACTGACACAGAAAACAATTTATTAATAAACAATTAAAATGTCTCCTTGATATATTTTACACTGTAAAAAAAAATTACATCCCCAAGTCAAAAATTTCAAGTGACCGATAACATCTAAATTTTTCAATTAGTCTGACGTATTATTTCTCATTGAGCCAATGTTAACAGACTATTGCAACAAGAATTTCACTTGGGCCAATTGAAAAATTTAGATGTTATCGATCACTTGAAATTTTTGATTTGGGAGGGTTAGAAATTTTTTACAGTGTACATATTCATAATCATTACTTTTGCCGGTTCTTAGTGACAGCTTTTAGGTGCTTTATTGGCAACGCCACCCTTAGCCTACATGTTACATGAATGCGTTACCACCACATCAGCACAGAAAACAGGAGATTTTTTTCAATCCCTGTTTTGACAGGGGAAAAACTGCTCAGAAAATGTAACGAAACGTTGTAGAAATGTAGTGGAGTAGAAAGTATAATAATTGCTGTAAAATGTAACGAAGTAAAAGTCAAAAGTAGGCCTATGCACTATTGATTCTACTTAAGTAAAGTACAGAGATACAATTACGTGAAAAATGTAGCCTACTTCATTAAAGTAACGAAGTAGGCTATTTGCACTTTGTTACATTCCACCACTGCTGATTAACAGTAATGTAAATGCTAAATGTCCTAATAGGCTACCTGTTGATACTACAACAATGCAAAGTATAGGCTATGCTCTTAACCTTGCAGTTTTTCACATATCATGTTAGACTCAATTTCTCCATTTCTTTGCACAAAACTCTCCAGAAAATGCCATTTAATGGTTTATTTTTCAAAAAAAAAAGCAAAAAGGCTTTTCTCTGTTATCTCCAAACTTAAAAGAACAACCATCAATACCGTTAAAATATATAAAGTTTGCAAAACAATTAAATTAATGAAAATACAAACCTATTTTGTAAATGTATGACCATATCTGGAAAAGGAAAGATGCTGAGCTAAAAGAGAGCAAGTTGGTCATTGGCTATTGCTGTAGTGGATATATAATACAATGGCAGTAAATGATACATTTACAAAAGTGCTGAAATTTCACAAACAACTGTTCTACACCATATTTACTTAATTCATATTATTAGATCTTTTAATACTTAAAATTAAAATGTGGCACAATCGCTGTAACACGTAGCGTTTCCTGGTGACTACTTTAATCCACTGATATGTGTGATAGAAATATTTTATTTAATAGGTGTTTTCAACATTAAAGGGACACTTCACCCATTTGCATTAAGCTTTGCATTGTTAGAAACCCAGTCATACTATTGAATGGTCGTGCAACACTCTCTCATTTTCCCCTGAGACGGGAGAAATCCGTTATTTACCTCTTACACTTCCTCCTACAATGACGCAAAAATCGTCATTTTGCGTCATTGTAGGAGGAAGTGTAAGAGGGGGGGATTTCTGTTGAAACTACAAGCACTAGTTCCTCATCTTTCCCAGGGGGCGGGAACCGCTCACGTTACAGACCTATTACAGATCAGTGGGTGGGACTTTACTCTCTGAACCTGAAAGCAATATCCTCCATCTTGTTTGAAGCTAAGCTAACAGACGCTGTGGAGACAGATGTAAAGTTATGACAATAGCGGAGGAGAGTGCTCAATATGATATAGAGGAAGAGGATTTCGGAAGTCTGATGCTTGAATCAGGTGTTTGTGGCTACCTTTACAAGCCGGATTATAGCGAAGAGCAGCCGAGGCAGAAGACCTGCCTGCCGCGGACGAGGAGCCCGGACTGGCTCGAGTTAGGGCGGACTGGTGGTGCCGGTGATCTCACTATGCAACTCATAGACTGTCAGATGCAACTACGAACACAGAGATAGAGTCCGTCTGCGGCAAAGAATTTCAACGATGACAATTTCTCCTGGACGAAATCTCTGAATCAGACGAGGACACGGACGTTTGTGTTGAGAACTATCCTAGTTTCGCACCGCATATGTTCTGACTGAACATCCAGGTACCATGCAATAATTCACCTTTTCGAAAGAAATACAAACGAGGAGTAATGCACTAATGAGTTCGCCAACTAACTAGACATTTCGTGTGAATGTGAAATTAATTTCAAGCTCTGGTGGTAGCTAGCCTTGTAGACGGAAGAGTGATTTCTCTTATAGGCAGATATGCGCTTTCTGGATTTGTGGGAGTGGCTTGCGGAGCTGTGCAATGTGGTGCATTGTGGGAGTTGTTGTCTTTCATACAAATGCGTCCTGAAGTTATTTTTTGTCTTTCCTCGGTCACAAAGGCACCAAATTCAAAATTTATTTTACATATCGACTACATATATGACCCACTTTAAATAAAAAACAATGTTCAAATGGGTGAAATGCCCCTTTAAATGTACAGAAAAATGCAGACTAAGGATGCTCTTGTCAAAGGCCATATATACTTAGCCAAAAAGTGCTTAACGCAGTAGAAATAATAGTCATATGATTAGCTTATATCATTACAAACCAATCACCAGAACAAATCACAGTCAAGAAGATTGATTTAAATGTTCATGTACCTTTCTATTCAAGGCACTCACTTGGTTGTTGTGGCCAGTGATTTCCTGGCCGTGAATAAAATGTAATTTGCAACTCCCAAGCAACTTGGGAGTCATGACTCATGTCAGGTATATTCTGCGCAGCTGAGAAATAGATTCTACGCTCAAAAGACAACAACAGAACATCAAAGGCAGTTTACACTGCAGGTCTTGATGCCCAATTCTTAATTGTTGCCTAGATATCCATTTTTTTTGACTGTCCATTTACATGTTCTTTCAATTGTGACCCATATCCGATTCATGTTTTTACACTTGCCATAGGCTACTATCTGAAACATTGCGCATGCTTAAAGGGGGTTCTTGAACAGATGGATGAACGCGAAATATGCTTGATGCTAGCTTTGCGATATATGTGAAGTTCGCCAAACATCACCATGGTTTTGAGGCACACAAAAACTGCGTATCATATGCACGCAAAAAATATTTTTGCCGTAAATGGCACGAGAAATAATATTTGTGCTAGCCTATAGATACGCACTTTCATGAGATTGTGGCGGGCTTTAACGAGGAGCAGTGTGTCCGAAATTTTAGGATGAGCAAGCCAACCTTTGATATGTTGTGTCAACGTGTGTCTACATTCCTCTCCTACGACGACACTTCATTCCATATCTTTGCAGATGCGCGTTGGGGTCGTCATTAAACCGCTGAGACGTAGCCTAATGCCTCAGAAAATCCACATATCTGATTTAGGCAGAGCATTTATCTCTTGTCTGTTACCACTGGCCCACTCAGTGCCTAATTTAAGTTACCCGGTCCAGCTAGACGAAGGGTGCATGTCCGATCTCAGATTTTGGATACTTGGAACAGCAAAGGTCAGGTGAATTACCAAGCCCGCTCAGGCTTTGTTTCATACGCGCTTCACGGAAATTATCCTTTAGTGGTCGCTAGCGTCCTTTGGGGTTTGACGTGGTCGCAAAACATATAATATTGTTTGTGCTAACGAAGCATGGTTGCCATCATAAAGGCAGATCTTATTGTCAGGTGATCATGGCATTCCTGAGACGTTAATCTGGCTATCAGTCGTCTTTAATTTTATAATAAAGATCGCGCTCATTCCTTGCCACTGCAATGCCATAGCTACGCGCTTTCACGCTTTTGTTTTCAGGCTTTCAGACGGCTTTGCCCTTCAGCAACCCGGATCCATCACCCTGCCCTCCTCTAACAGAGATAATGTTAAATTAGTCGCTCTGCTCAATACAGCTAGACCGTACATCACTGAAGTCGTGGCTCCCTACACCTTAAAAGCTTATATTTCTGCAGTCTTTTTTTATAATGTTTTGCTTTTCTTTTCAGATTCCTCTATTTCCCATCCTGATCACGGCCGGTTGTTCCTTCTTCGTCTACAATTACGAAAATCGTAATTAAATATTTCTTCCATTCGTAGATTGCTCACAATTATTTTAATCCTAATTATCGAAGTCTTTTCACAGTACTTTCTGTTCGCTTGCTACTCAAAGGCATAGCCAAGTCCTCTAGTAAACCTCCGATAAACGCCTGCCAATCACATTGTATATATTACAAATATTAAAAAGTGTGTTATTGTGCCCTTTTCGCAGGATGTATAATGGGTTTTCAATGTCCCCGGGGTGTGTATGCGAGGTTTGGCTCAGAATACCCCACATATATTTTTATATAGTATGCTAAAATTGTCATTTTGAAGGTGAGTTCCTACGTTCCAAAATCATCCTCGAAGCTCAGCAAGCTCTTTCTAGCAACGATTAAGGTAATCCTCATGCAAATACTGGTGGTGGTGTCATGCTCTCTCATTTCACTCATCTATCTGTGCGGTAGCCCTAGCTTGCATCACTCGCCAAGTGGCTAATGTGGCCTGTCTCTATGTGGCTATTCGCGGTCTTGTACTGTGTGGCCTTTATTGGCCTTGTCTCTGTGTGGTCTATCACGGCCTTGTGGACTAATGTGGCCTTGTCCTGTGTGGTCTATCATGGCCTTGTGACCTATTGTGGCCTTGTCCTTATGGCCCATCTTGGTCTCGTGGTACATCGTGGCCTTGGTTTTGTGTGGCCTAGGGGCCTTGTCTAGTGTGACCTCGTCTTTCGTGTGGCATTAGTGGCCGTTGTGGCTCATCGCGGCCTCGTCTCTGTGGTCTATCATGGCTGTCTGGCCTATTGTGGCCTTGTCCTGCAAGGCCCATCATGGTCTAGTGGCATCTTGATGCCTTGGTTCTATGTGGCCTAGTGGCCTTGTCTCTGTGTGGCCTTTAGCGGCCTTGTAGCCTATTGTGGCCTTGTCCTGCATGGCCCATCGTGGTATCGTGGCCCATCATGGCCTGGTTCTGTGTGGTCTATCATGGTTGTGTGGCCTATTGTGGCCTTGTCCTGTGTGTGGCCCATCGCATTCTGTGGCTCATCGTGGCCATGGTTCTATTGTGGCCTCGTCTCTATGTGGTCTATCATGACCTTGCACCTATAATGGCTTTTATGTGCGGCCCATCGTGGTCTTGCGATCCATCGTGGCCTTGTCTCTATGTGGTCTATCATGACCTTGCGCCTATAATGGCTTTCATGTGCGGCCCATCGTGGTCTTGTGGCCCATCGTGGCCTTGTCTCTGTGTGACCTTGTATTATGCAGCCATCGTGGTGTAAGGATGGACTTTTACTAAGACTGAATTCAAGAATTCTAACCTGCAGTAAAACAATAAAACTCACTAATCTGAATAAGAGATCTATGGGACAGAGAGCACAACACAACTTCTCCAATCTCGTCTCTTCCCCCCCATGCTGAGTTCCTGACTCCTCACACTATCTTCTCCCCTCCAGGTCTCATTCAGTCATGCAAAACACACACACCTACTGTCTCCAGTTGTTTTATTAGAGGTCAAAATAAATACTTTTGGTGCGAATGGTAAAGAAGTTTCATTCCCGCAGCAGTAGAACAGTCAGAAAAAAGAAAACAATGCCTGCTCTTCTGATGTGGGAGATGCCCCAATAAAGATCGTTGATAACATTTGTCTTTATCCCCCAAACTCAGGCGTGACCACTTTGGGCACGAGAAAGGGTCCAACAAAAGCTGAATAAATATTTGGGTGCTAGATGTTTATTGTTCTTTTGTTCCACTTGGGTATTTAAAGGGGATTGGCAAACCACTCAAGGAAGCATCTGTAAACAGAACTTCCCACACTGTTGCTGTGTGTCTCTATTGCCAGGTATGCTGACTCTTTGAAACTATTTTTGATATTGCATTTTGAATGATGTCTCTATTATATGCTGATCAGTTGTGTATCAGTTGTGTATTATGTATTCTTTTTAATTATTTTTATTTGATGCTTAATTCTGCCTGGCAAAAATAAATGTCAACCTTGATTTATTCTGCATTCTTCTGAAATCATTATTTCCAGTAGATTAAAAGTGCAGTCTGGTGTTTCCGCAAATCTTTGTCCAGGATAGATCAAACTGAAGGCACTTTGAATGGACCATGGGGCACATCTTAGGAAGACCTTCCGATTTCTGACTATTCCCTGACTTAGCATGTTGTATGCTGCAACTATTACAAAAATTACACCTATGGGTCTTTCACAAGTTCACACTTACATATAATTTGAAGGGGTAAAGTTTAATGCGTATTTGGCGTGCTGTCCGGAGGGAGGGCACCGAGCTCGGAATTCGGCCCGAACCCAGAGTACTCCCCCCGTATGTAAGTGTTTAGGACTAGAAGCGTGGAGAAGGGGTGGTGGAGGGATGCTGCAAAACTGTCAATGGAATGAGGTGAGACTGCTGAGTATATATGCACCTCTTACCATTGATTGCTGAGTGCTCTCCACTTGTGTTAATTATCTGAACGTGCTCCTCCCGAACCTTGTTAATAAAACATCATGCAGTGAGTGACTGCATGGGGTAAAATATTTGCACTGCACCCTCTGACTATTTCAGGACTGGCTAGTTTGTGATCGTGAGCTCACATTCGCGACGTGACGTCTCAAAGTGACACTAGGTCCGTAATGAACGAATATTTGAAATTATGAGATGCCCAGAATAATCCTTGGTCTAAATTAAATCACAACTAATCCGAGGATCAGCTGTTAAGATAGAAAATTAAAAAAAATAAAGAGTCACTTAAATTTGGAGTCAGATTAAATTATTCATGGAGTCAGAATTAAAATTGGAAATCAACTGTTTAATAAATTAAAGTGATTTTTCCAGAAGCGCCCGAAAAGACATACACGCTGAATTCCCTTCGAACCAAGACACTGGACACCGTCTTTGGGCCGGTGATTGGAGCTTACAGTGGCCTTTGTCTCTATTAGCAATTTACCATCTCACTTAAGGCGAGACACGGCAGGCAAAAACATCGATTTTCATGCAGTGGTCAGTTTTGAGATTTTGGGCTAGTTTACTCCTTCAATATGTGTTCTTTTTTTTTTCTTTTTTTTTTTTCGGTCCTCACAGACAATCAATCATAAAAAATAAAAATAAAGTTATACATAATAACCGAAAAGGTGTAGGCTGAAGCCTCTGCTTATTAAGCCTACCCTTTATACATAATTATCAATCAAATGAGCGGCACTTTTTCACTGATAGTGATTAATACAAAACACACATACATCAAAGTATATAAAGAAAAAAGAAAGAAAAAGAAAGAAAGAAGAAAAAATAAAAATAATAAAAAAATTATACCCATTGAATTAAATAATTATTTACCACCTTGTTTTTAAACATTTTCTTGAATTTACAAAGTGAATTACACAATTTTAATTCCGTATGCAAATTATTCCATAGATTAACCCCTTTGACAGATATGCATCTATTTTTTGTATTAGTTCTTGCCCTTATTTTTTTAAACATATGCATTCCTCTTATTCCATACTGACTTTCTCTTATTTCAAACAGCCTCTGGATACAGTTTGGAAGCAAATTATTATAGACTTTATACATTGTCTGTACAGTACAGAAATTAACTAAATCAATTTTTTTTAAAGCATTTAAATTACTAAACAATTGATAAGTTGGTTTGTGATAGTCAACGTGTTTTATAATCCTTATTGCTCTTTTTTGTAACATATATATTGGATTTATATTGGTTTTATATGCATGTCCCCAAACCTCCACACAATAGGTCATGTATGGAACTATGAGCGCACAATACAAAATATATAATGAATTTTCGTTCAGAATATGTTTAGTTTTATGTAATATTGCAATGGATCGTGATATTTTTCTTTTTACATGATTAATATGTGGTTTCCAACATAATTTATGATCTATTATAACGCCTAGAAATTTATTTTCATATACTCTATCTATTTCCTCATTGTTAATCCAAATTTTAACTTTATTAATACTCTTTCGATTACCAAATATTATGAACTTTGTTTTACTTAAATTCAATGACAATCTATTATCATCAAACCATTTTTTTAAGATCATCAATTCAATTTCCACTGTATTCAGAAGCTGTTCCAAGTTTTTCCCTGAACAATATAAATTAGTGTCATCAGCAAACAAAACCATTTTTAATATTTTTGACACTTCACAAATATCATTTATATACAGTACAAACATTATGGGGCCTAACACCGAGCCCTGTGGAACTCCACAATTAACTTTCATTAAATCTGATCTAACATCATTTATTTGTACAAATTGATATCTGTCATCAAGTTAACATTTTAACCAAAAATAGGCTTTGCCTTTTATACCATATCTTTCCAGTTTCCTCATTAATAGACCATGATCAATAGTGTCAAAAGCTTTTTTTAAATCCAGGAACACCCCCACAGTATATTCATTATTATCCACTGAAGTGGAAATCTCTTCTACCATTTCCATCACTGCCATTGAAGTTGACCTATTTGCTCTAAAGCCATACTGATGTTCACTCAATAGTTTATGTTTGTCTATGAAGTTATCAAGCCTACGCACGAATAGTTTCTCCAAAATTTTAGAGAACTGGGAAAGCAGAGAAATTGGTCTGTAATTGGAAAAAAGATGTCTATCACCGCTTTTAAAGATAGGAATAATTTTAGCTATTTTCATATTATTTGGAAATATACCTGTTAAAATGATTGATTACAAATATGTGTAAATGGCTTTACTATATATTCTATAATATTTTTTAATAATGACGTCAATATCATTACAATCAGTTGAATTTTTTATTCTTACAATTATTAACAATATCAAGTATTTCCATTTCATGAGTTCCCCTAATAAATATTGAATGGATATTACTAGAGATATCTACTTCATCTGGCCTTTCCTCATTTCTCTGCTCCACGATCTCTTGTGCTAACTTATAACCAACATTTACAAAATACTCATTAAATGTATTGACAATGTCATTCACTTTATTTATAATTCCTGAGTCTTCATTTACAAAATAATTTGGGTAATCTACTTTTCCTCTATTAGTTTTAATTATACTATTAAGTACTTCCCATGTTTTTTAAGTATTGCTCTTATACTTGTTCAATAATGTATGATAATTGTCCTTTTTACTAAATCTTATAATACTTACTAATTTATTATTATTTTCAGCTTGTTTTGTCATTGTTGCAATAAATTTCCTGTATAATGCATTCTTCTTTTTACATGCCTTCTCTATTCCATTTGTAATCCATGGTTTGTCCACATTTTTTCGCTTCCTTACAAACTTCTTGAAAAAACAATGTTTTTCATATTTTTCAATCAGTATGGTTAAAAAAGCATCATGGGCTCTATTAGGATCTTCATTTTCATAAACCTCACTCCAGTTAAGTTTCTTTAAATCCTCCCCAAGGGCAGCAATGGCTTCTGGTGTTCTATGTCGAATCATTTTAACATTGTTTGTCCTATTTTCATTTGGTTTTGTAAAAAATCTTTGAAAGATCGCAAAAACTGGAAGATGATCAGTCATATCATTTATAAATAATCCTCCTACAATTTTCCCTCCAATTTCATTTGTATATATATTATCAATTAGTGTAGCAGTATCTGATGTTATTCTACTTGGTTTTGTAATCACCGGAAATATACCTTTACTATACATTGTATCAATAAAATCAGATGTTCTCTTATGTCCATTTGGATTTAACAAATCAATGTTAAAATCTCCACATATAATTTGTAACTTGTTCTCATTCCATTTATCTAACACACCTACTAATCTATTCATAAATGTATCAATACATGTTCCTGGTGTTCTATACACACAACTAATTATTGTATTTTTAGATCTTTCAAAGTCGATTTATGGTTAAGCATTCCAGAATGTTTTCTATAGTCCATGACATACTTTTAATCAAACTACATTTTAACGCTGTGTCAACATATAAAGCAACTCCTCCTCCTTTTTTGTTAACTCTGTTAACCGTAAACAAATTATATCCATCCAATTCCACATCTTGTGCTTTCTCGTTATCAAGCCAAGTCTCTGACACAGCAATCACATCAAATTTATTAAACTTGCACAAAAAATCCTTAATTTGTACAAAGTTTTTACAGAGACTTCTACTATTAAAATGTATTATTGATAATGCCCCTTCCATTTCCACATTTCTATTAAATTGTTCTTCTGTATAGTACTCACAACAATTATTATTTACATTATTGAAAAAGTGGTTTTCTGGGTCTGTCATTATCAATCTCATACATTTTGTAATCTGTGTAATTGAAAGTTTTAAAATTTAAATGTTCATACTTACAGTGACTTTGTAAATGGCCAGACACACAGTCCTTATGAATATTAACAAACTCCCCATCGTCAATATCTCTAAATGGAAACAAGAAATCCTGATCAAGGTCCATCATTTTATATTGTTGATCCATATGAACAGTCCACATAGTTCACCCTTGTAGCCACGATTTACACTTATCATTTTACAAGGATATTCCTCCACGCAATCCTCACTTATCCGTACTGTTCCAATTCTTTAAGTTCTCTTATTTAGTATCTCTTATCGTACTTTGGCTTCTTCAGGTGTTCCATTTAGCCGTATCATCACTTTGCAATTCCTTGTCCATGTAGCTTGTGTCTTGTTCTGTTTCCTCAGAGTGCATGCGTGTCTTGCAATGTCGGCGTTCTTTTTTGTAAGATGTTCATTCAGGTATACCCCCGTTCCCTTCAGCTTCTTTGCCTGCTTCAGTAACTCGGTTTTATGCTTGCGATTCATAAACCGAACAACTATGGCGGGCTTCGCTCCGCTGTTTCTTCGTGGAAGGGTATGACAGGCCACAACATTATCGCAGTGGATGTACATATGTTTACTTTCAAAAAACTTGATTACTTGATTTTCCAGCATTTGAAGTTCCTCTGGCAGGGCATTTTCACCAACTTTGTCTCTGGCCAATGCACTAGCATACGTTCGGTGTTTTGTTTCCAGTCCGCTTATAATTAAATCCTCCATTCTTGTGTATTGTTCCACATCATCAATCCTTTTCTCTAGTCCTTCAATTCTCTTATCTTTCTCTTTCACAAGGTTCTTCAGTTGTTTGACTTCATCCATCAGATCAAGTAGCATAGCTTGTTGTTTAGCAACTTTGCTCAATTCATCCAACATGAAGTTTAGAGATTTCCTAATCTCCTCCAACTCTTCCTCAACTACGCTACTGATTTTCTTCGGTGGCATTTTGTTTCATTTTTTGTTTCGTTTCAGTACAAATCAGCTATATCAATTTAGTTTAGTTTAATTATTGTCACTTTGTTCTTTATGAAGTAACTGCACGCCACAAGGTGCCGCCATCATCACTCAGAGATGTCCTCATATGAAGATGATGGAGCTTCTTTCAAGCTGCTATAAAGAAAATGTTGAAAATATACATTAAGATGTTTATTTTATTACATTTTGCTTACTTCGGGAAGTTTTTCCCGAATTTACCAGGAAGTTAGCATTACAACGCGACACGCCGAGCTCCGTCTGTTTACTGAAGTCTGTCATGACCGGTATCGTTGTAAAGCTCTGAGTCTCCTGCACAATGCTATGTAACCCAAATATGGGCATTTCCTTTCTATCAGTAACCAATCGTGAATGTCCAAAGGGGGATTTAAAGCTAACAACGATTTCTCATTTAGAGCTATTTAAATCTTTAACTGCCGTTTTCTCAAAATGAGTTTTTTGTCATTCTCCAGTACAAACATCTCAGCCTATATAGCACCTGTGTACACCAAACTTTCCAGTTATACACTTAGCAGTATTCTGAAGATATTTTCAGAGGGATTTGTTAATAAATCATTCCTGGCCTGATTTATGTGACATTTTAATAAAAAAAAATATGGCGAAAATCTATTTTTTATGGCTATGGACAGTATATTTTGATTCCCTAGGTAATGAAAGCATATATCTGAGTTTTTATTTTCATCTTGTGTGTAAACAAAATGAAAAAAGAATTTTGCACCTGGCTTTATCATATGTTCAGATCTATCTACCGAAAATATATGCAAAATCGTGCACAAGTAATGAGATAATGCCTAATTTGCATAATTAAACATACAAATTTCTAAAACTTTAATACATTTTTTTTATATACTTGTGTAAGTAATCAACTGAGGAAGTTTCATGGTGATATCTATTATTTAAAAATTTTACCCTATTCACCTGTAGTGTCTCGCCTTAAGTTTACTCTGTCACAGCTCCCTTGCTTTCTTCCCAATATGTCTCCATGTTGTACCCATACAGCTTCACTGTTTTTCTCACAATGATGGAAGTGGGCCCCTTTACCAAGAGCTCTTGGTCTATGAGGCCTTCCACGATTTCATGTTCGTCATGCTTATTTCATGTTCAACTTATTTTTCTTTCTCTGTTTTAGAAACCGCAGGATAGAGGTCTGCAAGCCTGTCAGGTCCCAGCAAAGCCTGACATGCTGAGTCCATTCGGGCCGGGCTCGGGCCATTTTTTTTTTTTTTTTACAGATCGGGCTCGGTTCGGACTCGGGCTCATTTAGCTTCTCTCCTTTCATTGTGCCTATAATATACGTGCAGAGTGCAGGCTACTATATGAAATATTGTTATATTGATAATATTATAAATATGCAACGCAATATACGATTACGTGAGTAACGCGAAGCGCGTGCAATGCATTAGGTGACAGTTGACCATGCAGAGCATCAGGGAGAAGTTGGAGCGTGGGGAGTTACTAAAAGTTCCCAGTGCTTCAGGAAAAGCTGCATTTTGAAAGAGTTTTGATTTGATTACCACAACAAACAATGAGCCTGAAGCCTACAACAGTGGATGCTATTTTTTTCTTCACAACACTCGCGAATAAACAGCGAATGATGACCAACGTACATGTAGCCTACTCAGTTCAACGGATTTTTTTTATTTATTATATTTTTATTTTTATTTAACGTTAGCCAGTTGGCGAAGAGTTCTTTGAAACGCTGTTCTTCAGTAAAGTTATTAACATAATAAATAGGTAGGCCGTAAATCTTTCTTTACTGCTGGATCACATTTGGCTATATAGCCTAATATTCTCTACTGCATGCTTATGCTTCTCTGTATTAATATCTGTATTAGTCTGTAGACAGTCTGTATTAATATTTGTGGGCATAATTGTTGGTGGTGGTAGATAATATAATAAATAATAAGGCCTATAATAAAAGTTTACCTCTTAGTAGCATGTGTGTGCGTGTAGCAGAGACAGCGCGCATCAGAGTGCGCACGTCAGAGAGAGCTTAAAGTGATACTGATGTTGGTCTCGGGTCGGGTCGGGTTCGGGCTGAAAATTTGCAGACGTTGTCGGGCTGGGGCCGGGTTTTTGGCCTGTGCAGGGCTCTACCGCAGGATACACGACTGGTGGGTATACTTTTTTCTTTACAGCTCTTTGGGGGTGGGCTCCGTCCCAGTGGAATTATTCCTCAACCTATTTTTGGGGATTGTCTGCGCCCCTGCCTTCGTTTTCAGGCAGGAAATGCAGATTCCGTTACCCTTGCATTAATAAATATTGCTTGCTGGGCTGTTAATAAATAAACCTAACCCCCAATCGCTCCCCAGGCACCGCAGCAAAGGGCTTGTATTGTGTGTCTTCACTACTCACTGCTTCAAATGTGTGTGCACTAACCTGGATGGGTTAAATGCAGAGGACAAATTCCGAGCATGGGTTACCATACTTGGCCTTCATGTCATGTCACTTTCACTTAAAAGGTAAATGTTCCTGTGCCTGGGATTTGTTGTGATCAGGGGGATCACAACAAAATCACAACACCCCCCAATTTTTCCTTTTTTGAGATATGATATATGAGATATAATGTACTGAACTGAGATGTGATATCATGATCTGAATTAAGCTTGAATAGAAACATTTTAAACCTTTTCTTTGTCCTATTTATTATCCTTAAAAGACTGAAGCATCTTCCCTATATTGACTGCACTTGAAAAGTATGAATTTACGTTATTAACTGTGGTGGGGTGGGGTTTTTTAACCTCTGGTGCCTGAACCCAACCTTTTACGGCCAAATACAGTCAGAAAAGTGCAACATGAACATTCTGCTAAACATCTCCTTTTTTGTTCGACAGTAGAAATAAAGTCACCCGGATTTAAACAACTTATCCATTGTAAAACATGCTTCAATATTAATCACTAGCCAATTTGATCCACCGTTATTTCAAATATATTATTTCTAATATATATCGAAAAATATAATTTACCCTATACACTAGAGAAGTGTGCTGTTTGTGCATGTTAAATGGCCTCCTGCGGAAAATAGAAAAATATAACATGTACACATGAATGATCGCTCACTGAAAAAAAATCTAGTGCCCTGCGGTGTGTGTGTATATGTGTATGTATGTAAGTCAAGTCACCTTTAATTATATAGCGCTTTTTACAATACAGATTGTATCAAAGCAGCTTCACAGTGATAACATGAAAATAATACAACAAAGTTTGTTTCTAGAAGACAATTGCGTCATCGTAAATAAGGCAGATCAATAATTTTGTAAAGTAGGGTTCGTTAACTTTGCGTGACACACACTCAAAAGGATAAAATAAATCACCGGAGAGAAGCAGCTTGTGAACAGTCGTCTTTTTTTACTCAATCTTCCACTCAGCGCTGAGAAAAATAACACCAACTTGCAATACAGCCAATCATATTATATATATATATAATATGATTGGCGGTGGATGTGACATATATATATATATATATATATATATATATATATATATATATATATATATATATATATATATATGTCACATCCACCATCTGTCTTCCTCATCTGTCTCTGCACTACACTCCCCAGAATCCTCCTTGGCGCACACCTGCACTCACTCTCCTCTAAGTAGTAATCACCGTCACCTGGATCCCATCACCAGCTCACCTTTATATTCAGCACTCAGTCACTCACTCTTTGTCTGGTCTTGTCAATACATGTCTATTCATGACACACAGACTCTCTACTTCACCTACCTGCATACTTACGTCGATCCCGATCTTCTTCAGCCTGTCTTCCGTCCATCTTCAGAGAATCTTCATCATCTGCATCTGCAAGAGAAAGAGAGACTTTATCATTCAGTTAAGCTTCATCCAATTATCTACTTCCTGTTTACTCACCTTTCACGCTGTCCCCGATCCATTCTGCTATTAAAATATCAAACTTACCATATTGCCTGCTTCGTTTGTACAAAACCTGACAATATATCATATAATAAATATCTATATCTATATATACACACACATATACAGCGGGGGAAATAAGTATTGAACACGTCGTCATTTTTCTCAGTAAATATATTTCCAAAGGTGCTATTGACATGAAATTTTCACCAGATGTTGGTTTGTGATGGAATGCATAAGTCTAACTTTACTTTATGTCTCTCAGATCATGTACCTTGGAGCTGCAACAGATAACAAGGCATCCACTGCCCTAGGTTTTTTTCCTTCAGTCTGTGGAGAGACATGGGTTTCCATTGAGGTAAGACAACTTACATCATGAGTGTGTATGAATGCTTTGTTACCTCCAGTAATGATTGCTGCTTTTGTGAACGTCACTTTGGATAAAAGCGTAAGCTAAATGTAAATGATTGTTGTTGTTGTCCCTGCTTGTTTAAACATGGTTAACATAAGTTTTTTAAATACTTTTAGGTTTCTTTTCTAAAATACCTTGTCATATTTATTTTTTTGCATTTAGAGTTCGAGGAGACCAAGGAGTTGAAAATATAGAGATTGCCAGATGTATGTTTTCTGTGCGAGGTTGTGGCAGGGGAAGCTACATCTCAGGAAAAAGCGTGCATAACCAGCGGTAAGCAGCAAGATAAATTAGTTAAAGCTTGATATGAATTTTAAAATGTTCTGTTTCTAAGAATGATGATTTGTGTTCAACATTACACACTGTTTTCTCTTCCATTTTTAGCATTGAGCGCCTTTGGCGTGACGCATGGATGGCAGTTACAAACATCTATTATGATGTTTTGCACAGCCTTGAAGAGGAAGGATTACTAGAGCCAACCAACAGCCTTCACCTCTTTTGTTGTCAGTTTGTGTTCCTGCCTCGTCTCCAGGCCAGCCTTGACTCCTTTACTAGTGGGTGGAATAACCATCCTCTCTGCACAGAGAGTAATCGAAGCCCAGACCAGTTGTGGAAAATTGTATTCCTGCAAAACCCTGTCACTCCTCCAGTCCTATCTGAGGTATTTTAAGAATTTGTGTCTTTTAATGTATGTAATGTTTTCATGCCCCAATGTCCATAAACTATTACCAACTTTTAACAGATTGCACAAGACGACAACTCTGACTGGGACACAGACAGTATCTCTGACCAGCCGTGGACAGGAATTGTAGTTCCTCCAGTCGAATGCCCCTTAACTGAAGAACTTAAGGCCCAAATTCAAACTTTTTTTTAACCCAACCGCACACTCTCAAAACTATGGAAGAGACAAGTATTTAGAAGTTTTAAATTTTGTGCTGCTTCATTCTTAATTTACACTAAATCAATCATTGAAATGACTAGTGACCAAATGATCCATTTAGAAGCAAATTAACATCCAATTCAATAAAAAACAAACTTAAGTTGACATTGCATGCTTGTTTTATTTTCTGTATTGGCTATATTTAAAGAAGAAAAAGACTTGTATAACAACTCGTGTTCTCTTAACACATGCATTAAGATATAAAATTTTACAATATGTAACACGTTGTGTTCTCTACACATACACAGTAAATTTCAAAACCATAAGAACATTTACCAATGTATAAAAGGTTTTTTTCCTGAACATGTACAATTCCATACATTTAGTAGCATTTTAAATTCTGTTAAAACCGTTGTCAAACTGAATGGCTTGCAACATGACTGATTTAAAAGAACTGTAGTCACCCATGTGTACTGTGGGAAATGTAATTTTTCTGGCACAGGCACTTACAACTGGGAAGCATATTTTATGTTCTGGCATCCTCTGCATACACTCATGGTCAAAATGAAGAGAAATTTTGAATTCTTTAAGTTCTGACATTAGAAGAGGTTTGTGTCCCTGGCCAGTGAGCCATTGCATAACACCGGGGACAGTTAAGGGCAGGATGTCTCCATCAGGGTTATCCTCTACAAGCAAAATAACTTGTTATCTCTAGGGTTGGTATTATCTGAATTAGATCAATTACATTTTAACATTAATTTGTGTAATCTGCAGTTTTTTTTAACAATATTTATACTAAATCAACTCCGTCAGTTCATACATACCACAGCTTTCAATTTCTTGGAGAAAGTCTTGCAGAAAGTTGATTATAGCTGTTTCATAAGTCTCTCGTACTGATCCCTTCTCCGACATTTTCGGAAGAATGTTCTGCATGATGAAGTCTGCATCAGCCTGTGGAAAAAAAAAAAAACCAACCATCCATTTTCAGGTACATATACACATATGCATTTGGCTTTTATCCAAAGCTACTTTATTACTATAATAACATTTGTTTTAAGTATGTGCAATCCCTGAGATCGAACCCAAGCCCTTGGGCTATGCTAGCACTGTTATCTAACCAATAAGCTACAGGAAACCATTACTGAGGTATTAAGAGCAATCCATTTTCTACTATTATTTTTTGTAAGGAACAAGTGTTTGACAATTATTTTTTAACTTGGCAAATAATAATTTTCCTATATATAATATTCCTAAAATGAAACCATTTCTAAAATGAAATACAAGATGCATTTTTTTTCCAGTTATTGATACCTTATCATCATCCACCACATCAGGGACAAAGAACTGGTGGCAAAGTCCTGAATGGTTTTCCAGGATGTCCACAAAATTGTAGACTTCAAGACCTTTTTGGATTTGCTTCAACAAAGGGACCAAACGTAGAGTTGCATGCAGCACAATTGATCTGAAAAAAGAACCAGGAAATTATTGCATAATATAGACAGTGTTGTGGCTAATCAGTATATCTGGTAGGCAGCAAAATTAAAACCGTTTGCAAGGTTTCAAATGTAAAGAAGTTATAAGACTTTTTCTGACCTTATTATGGCATCTTTGTTCTCAGGTTTAATGGCCCCAGTAAAACCACAGTTAATTATTTGATCATTCCATGCAGAGAGATCGGTTTCTTGTTCCTCGACCTGAAAACACATAAACTGTGGCAAATGGTGTGCTTGCGAAGAAATAAAGCTTTTATGAAATCAGATTTTATTTGGAAAAAAATTACTACCTTTTTAATCAAATTATAAAGTTCAGCATCATCCACATCATCTATAGTGAGAGTTGATTCATCCAAGTCTCCAGATGAGAGATAATCAAAGCACCACGGCCTCAAGAAACGGGGGGCAGGCCCACCCTGAGCAAGACTAACAGAAAACACTTCTCCAGCAGTCCTGAAAGAAAGAATACAAAGTAATATTTAGTTGTATGCAAAAATGACAACTGACATGTAACTACAATGTAAAATATTACTAACCTAAAAAATCCCTTCTCCAGATTACTTAGGGAGTAGATGGGGCTCTTCCCTCTCTGGTGTCCTCTATGCTCAAAGAGGTGTTTCTCAATCTCACCAATCAAATCTACAAACAAATATACAAATGTACATGTTAAAAAAGAATGTTATTTACTACATTGTACAATTATAAGCACATTAAAACATACCAAATCTCATAATGACACATGTGGTAACTGTTTATTGTTTTTCTAAACTTTAAATTGTTACGATGAATATAAAAACCTAATAAGGCGATTGTGAACCTGACTTGCCTGAAAGAAATTCCTTACGAATGGCACCTGTGTCAACACCTGCTTCCCCCAAAAATGTTACACGCAAAGTATTGCCCGGGGTTCCTCTCTTTTGTCTTTGCCACTGCACCATAGCTCTTTGATAGAAGTCAGTTCGAGAAACACAGATCTTGAAATCCTTGCTGTCATCTACCCTACTTGCCAACAAACGCAATATATCATCTGGACTATAAAAACAGGAAAAAAAGATTAGTAAAGAATTCTGATGTCTCAGGGTTGTTAAAATGTAATAAATAGACTGTACCATTTCATGTCTGGGCCTTGGTTTTGCTGTACTGGTGTGCCACACGGAGGACTGCTCTCACAATCCAGTGTCTGTAATTATACTGAGTATATACCCAATGGTTAGATTGACTTCTTATAACATTTACAACATGTTATAACACTTATAATACTTAAAACATGTTTTTAATATATAACCTTATTAAATGTCTGTAAATGAAATAACTTTTCAAATCATTAAAAATGACCTATCTCCACAAACACTTGCATGCATGGGCAACTCTGTCTGTGAAAATGTGTCGAAACAAATGGGACACTGTCCCTCATCCTATAATGGCAAAAGGACAACTGATTAAGTATTATACAATAAAATCCCAATTAAAACACAATTGGTTATTTCCAAACTCCAATCAAGTAATTTGTTTAATTGGTCACTTTAAATACTTTGGTCACCAAGTATTTTGCAAGATCTAAACAAGCACTCGCTGTTTCATTTTTTTTTTACTTTACAAAAAACATTCTGATTCAGTTCTAAATGTTTAGTAAATTGTATTGACTTCTAACATTTGTGTAGTGTTTTAAAACTATAAAAATAGGGCATTCTTCTCAACCAGTGTTATTTACCTCTTGCAAAATGGTCTTTATGTACCAATGAGAGACAGTATAATTACCGTTAGTAATAAAATCTTAACATGGCATCTAATTAATTTTACTAACTGCACCGGTCCTTATGCACTTATATTAAAATTAAAAGCAAATGTATTCTCAAATATTTTGAATATATTAAAAACACAGCATTTTCATTTAGCTCACCTCAAAACTTGTGGTGGGTGTAGGAGAACAAGTTTGTATTGAAGTGGTGGGTGTAGGTGTAGAAGCTGGGGCTGTAGGGGTAACTGCTCTGGTAATCTCACCAACTACTTTTACATCATCATCATCATCTTCAGTAGTCTGAAATGACAAAACGAGATATATATTCTGCCTAAAAGAAAACTTAACTGAAAAATGTTATAATAAATTCTACTAAAAAATGTCATTGTGTAAACAACATACCTCATCATTAGCTGACTGTGTGCAGCCACCACAAGATTTAACATGCAAGTACAAAACTGGTAGTGGCATTGTGGTTTTACAAGTACGACACTCAACCTTTGGCATCTTCGCAAACTCTTCTGCTGAGAATGGCAGTGGATCAAGACATAACTCATCTTGAAGAGGGACCATATACAGTGCTGTTTTTCCAGCGGTGGTAGCCATTTTGAGAAGGCTGCCTGTATACCCCTCTGAGTCTGGAGGGACAACAGTAAGCTTTCTTCTTCCATTCCCACCTGACAATTTAAAAACACATTAACAAATCCAGCAATAAAAGGTCTTTACTATATAATTGGGCTTTATACTGTAGCTAAAAACGATGTAAAAAAACAGTGCTTCCCATATTCTATTAACACTTTCCTGTGTACAGTACTATTATTAAAAAAGGATGTAGCCTGGGATTTAAGGTTAGAATGCCAGGGGAAATGTTCAATTAATAACTACCTATGGAAATTACTTACACTACAGTATACTCTACTCAGATATTCATGTTTGTGTCTGTTCTGGTTGACAGTACAGCATACCTGGTGCCTTATAAAGTAACCACCCTCCAGTAAGTGACTTCATCTTTGGAAATTCAGCTTCAAGGAGCTTGCATAACTGAAATAAACATGAAACAGAACAAGGGTTCTCAAACAACCATACAAAGTAAAAACTAAATCTTTATCACATTGAAAATTTTACGTGCATTTGTTTGTCATTTTTATACATACTAATTCACATTTTACTATGTTTAAGCAAATTATGTTAATTCATCTCAGCATGTTTTGAAAGTGGAATATTACTTTGAAGCAGTTAATTATATATTATTCGCAGGGTGATATAGAAATAATCCTGCTCTAAAATCAGATGGCACAAACTAACAAATTAGATTGTACTATAAAATGAACTTGCATCTGAATGGTTCACATTGGATGAAATTGTAATCACCCGTTTTCCTAGTCCGGCCTGGAGTAGTTCAAGCTCTTCAGAAGGTGTGGGTGAGGTGTCAGTGTTGCTGCTCATTAAATATATGGAAACAGCAAATGGTTTCCAAGGTGTGGCTTTCACATGTATTTGTGGATTTGGAGTTTTCTTCTTTGCTTTTTTAAACATCCCAGGAAAAGATCTACAAATAATAAAACAATGTTAATTATAATATTAAACATTCAAAAGACAATTGTTAAGATAATTAGATGTGGATGCGGCAACCTGGCCATATCCTGCTCTATTCGAGGCTGAGAAATAGCAGGAGGCTGCTGTCGTTGTGGCTGCTGCTGCTGCTGACCCTGAGCTGACTGAATCTGACCAAGGCTTTGGGTCAGAAGACCTATTAAATTCAGTGCAGCTGTACATACATCTGAATATTCTCTCTGTTAAATATGTCATGACAACATCATATAGGATTATCTGGATCAGGGGTTTTAAGCTCAGTTCCTGGAGGGCCGCAGCTCTGCACAGTTTAGCTCAAACCCTAATCAAACACATCTGATTCAGCTAATCAGGATCTTCAGGATTACTAGAAACCTCCAAACAGGTGTGGGTTGGAGCTGGTTTGAGCTAAACTGTGCAGAGCTGTGGCCCTCCAGGAATTGAGTTTCACACAACTGATCTAGAATAAGTGCATTAACAATGCATCATATAAACATCACAGCTTTTAAACATAGTCTATAGGGATGTGACCTACTGTATATAAATCAACTTGTTCGGAATCAGAAAGAGGTTTATTTCAAATTATGTTTGCACATACAAGGCATTTGTTTTGTATTATTTGTTTTCAAGACACCTTTGGCATCGTTTATAGTCCATAATACAACTAGGGCGTGGAGAATAATTATTATTATTTATTAATTATAAAACAACGTGAAAGGTGTGCATATTGAGAGAAATGTACAGCCGCCGACACACTTAACGTTGCGTCGGCGATTAGCTAATCGCCACATTAACCACATTAATTGATCTCTAACTTACTTAACTTGAGCAAACGCGTTGATACACATAGTTACATATAGTTATCGGTCTATCTAGCGAACTTGAAGAAAGTGATCAATAATACATACCTGTGATCCATCACCCGCATGTCTCTGCTCCGCCATTTCGATCGATCCACTCGGTCTGGGGCTCGCGCTGATGACGTAACGAGAGGGACGCGCCTTCGTCCCTTGTACACACCCCAACCTTATGGAGCTATTCTTGTGCCAATAAAAATGAACGTAGCTTTTCAAGAAACTAATGAAAATATAAATTGAAACTAAATAAATTATCTCTAAAACTGAAAAAGAATAAATCGCAGGCAATTTTTTTTACTTCGTTTTTAATACACTGCATGTTTTGCTAACTATTTCTCATATTTCAATCGCTGATCTGAACTTACAAATGCGCTTCCAGAGTTTTCATTTACGCTTCTGAAGTTTTCGTTTACGCTCCCTGAGTTTTCGTTCGCCGTTCTGACACATTTCTCTCGTGGGGGCGGGGCTAGTAGCAGTGTGTTCTCATTGGTTACTGAGCTTTTGATTGATCGCTTCTTGACCTGGAAGTGAAGACGTCAGTGGTGTGTTTATGTGTGGATGTGAGCGTCTGTAATCACAGCTTTCTATTTCATTTTAGTGATATTAAGTTTATATCTGTATTTATTTGCTGCTACACTATTGTTGAGATGATCTCTTATAGAAGGAATAGTACAGACGAATGATATTTATCATTAGTCATCGTCGCTATATCAGGAGGATACTGGGTAACGTTAGCCTACTCGTGGTAAGTCTGATTTTTGTTTTGTTTTTAATACTATACTAATACTATTTATAATACAGTACTGGCTTTTTTCAGGTGGAGAGGCATTTTAGAGCTCAGTGAGAGCCCATAACATTATACAGCTGAGCTGTGTTGTCTTGATTTAACTGTTAGCCCAATCATTACATGACTTGTTTATCTACATTCGGTTACAGTCTTCGATTAGATCATATTTGCTTCGATTAGATCATATTTCCCCACAGCCACCCCAAACAACATTGAGCTAGAGTACTGTACAGTAGCCTATCTGTACTGTATCAGTCAATGACCGATGCCATAGGACGAGAGCGCTGTCAATCACTGCCTGATTTAACTTTGGCAATGTAAAGCCTTTTTTACCATGCCAATAAAGATATTTAAACCTGAATTTCTCAATTGCTGATTAATTTGCGATGCAAAGTTTTTGAAAGAGGAGAGACACGACTTGACCACAGACCACGTCTCTGTTCGTAATATGTAAACACTCAATTATTTTGAAGTATCGCCCTGGTTGCAATATTTATTCTGATTACTTTTGTGTGATAAAGATGACTTATAAAGCTATTATATGTATCTAGTATGAGTAACAAATAGCTTTTTCTGTGTCCATATTTGACTAATAATAATGAAAAAAGTGCACTTCAAATGAACATTTCTTTGACAAATGTTAAATCTTTAATAGTCTTTAATAATAAATATATGTCCAAACACAGTATAGCTATATTTAAGCTAACCAGGCCTCTCTACACTCTAGCCAGAGTCGCATGCCCGAAGTTTTAGTTGCTGTGAATACATCCTGATTTTAAATTCTAGTAACCTCTCACCAATTCATTCCCCATGCACATGATAACTCCTTAAAAAAAGTGGAATTGTGTAGGAGGGTTACACGTGGGGGCTCGTCCGGGATTGTTGTTTACTGTTGTTTTGTTTTTGTGAGCAGGTTTATAAAATAAATAAAAAAGTCAGTGACAGTCATAGGAAAGTCAGTGTTAAATGAGGTAGCTCAATAGCCCTATAACCACTTATGTGTGTTTAAGAGATTTTTTTTATTTTTTTTTTATTTATTTTTTATTCTGTGTATGTAAAGCTAATATAACATGGAGTCAGAACAGATTTTCAAATGGTGTAAAGACAAAGGTATTGATGCAAGGAAAGCATTTGTGCTTAGTAAGGTTTCTCTTGGTGTTACTGATGAGACTATGTATAAGGTACTGGATGAGGCTGAAGTTTTCGGTCTCTGTAAAATAAGAGGACGGTGTGTAGAACACTTAAGTAAAAGCCAGTTAGTTTTAGTCGAAACTATTAATGATATGAATAAGACTGACATACCTGAACAGTTACTAGCTGGAGATGAGTTTGGACCTTGGATAGTGAATGTTACTGAGACCTAGAGTGTTCCTATAACTGGTAAAGGAGACTTCCAGTCCAAGTTGCTGTCATTCTTAGCAAATGAAGGGAAGACACTAGCTGATGTCACAGGCTTACTTACCTCTGCTTCTGCTCCACCCACCGCTCCAGACCTGAACACAAAGCTGGTGAATGCCATCTCCTCACTAGTAATGTCAAGCCACGCCTGTAGATGGACCGGGCTATCGCAAGCTACGCATGTTCTCAGGTATGAAACCCACTCCACATGGAGAAGAGGAGTATGACGCTTGGGCGGAACAGACCACCCACATGTTGGACGATTGGCAATGTTCTGATGTTGTCAAGAGACAGAGAGTAGCTGAGAGTCTTAAAGGGCCAGCAGCAGATACTGTCCGAGGTTTGAGAGTCACTAATCCCCAGGCCACTGCCAATGACTATCTTAAAGCCCTTGGAACAGCTTTTGGAACCACAGACAGTGCAGCTGATCTCATGGTAAGGTTTCGTAATACATTCCAGCAAGACGGTGAGAAATTATCAGCCTACTTACTCAGATTAGACAAGCTATTGCATGCAGTCCATCGTAAAGGTGGAATTGACGTGATTGACATGAACCGAGCGCGCATTGATCAAGTTGCTAGAGGCTCTCTGCCTCGTGACCTTGTTGCCCTTCGCATAAGACTGACTTACAAACTCAAGCCTCCTCCCAGCTTTACTGATTTGCTTCGGGATGTAAGAGAAGAAGAGGAGATGATCCTTGAAAGACCGATTGTAAAGAAGGGTGCGTCTTTAGCTATTGGTAGACGTGCAGAGTGTGCTACAGCCTCAGTTGTACATGTACTGCTAGAGCCTGCGCCAGTCCCTGATGTAGCAGAGAAAGATCCTGCAATAGAGTGTCTAAGGAAAGAATTTCAAGGTCTCAAGACTGATGTTGCACGCCTCCTTTCTGCCTCTGTGACTGCATCAGCAAGTGTGGCACAGTAGGTAGACCAGAACCCCAACCAGAAAGCTACTGGAAACTCATATGCACGTATGAAGGAGAGGGCTCCCAAACCTCAGTATCGTGCTGATGTCTTTTGCTACAGATGTGGTGAAGATGGTCATTTCCAGCGGGAGTGTCAAAACCCAGAAAATCTCAGAAAAGTGAACAAGTGTCTCTTGAAAATAAAACAGCCGACGGGAAACTTTCCAGGGGCGCAGTAGAGGAACGGCCTGACGCTCCGGAGAAGATACGTTCCACAAGGTGTGACACGCTACCAGAAAAGAAGGCTAACTTGCCAGAGGGTTTAGTTGGACCTAGCTCTATTGTCTCAGTACAAATTGAGGGCATTTACACCAAAGCTTTACTTGATAGCGGGTCTCAAGTTACCCTACTGTATCGCTCCTTTTATGACAAGTATCTGAAGCACCTGCCTTTGACCCCTATTGAGTGCCTGGAGATTTGGGGCCTCAGTGCAAAGGAGTATCCATATAATGGTTATATGTGCTTGAAGCTTGAGTTTACTGGAGATGTAGTGAGAGTAGCTGAGACCGTAGAAACACTTGTGCTTGTGTGTCCAGATCCGGTCATGAAAGGGGATGTTTCCGTTGTGGTCGGCACAAACACTTCTATAGTTCGAAGACTGTTCCATTCATGCAAAACACATGGAGGAGACCATTTTCTTAACACCCTGTCTGTTCATCCAGTAATAAAAGAAGCTTATGAAAAGTTTCAGGAAACTCCTGAATACACAGCTGAGACAAAAAAAGGAACAGTCTGGTTCACACGAGACAAGCCTTTCACTCTGCCACCTGGCGGCGTTGCAACTGTTGTTGGTATTCCAAAGTTTTCTGGAGGTCTCTCTAGCCAAGCTGTTCTTATAGACCGTCCGGAGGAGGATTGTTTTCCTGAAGAGCTTCTGGTCATGCCGGTTGTTGAAAAGTCCACTGCTGTCCACTGTCGTCGCATCACAGTCACCATGAGGAATGTGTCCAGTCATAATGTGACATTAAAACGTGGAGTTCCTATTGATCATCTATTCCCTGTAGATGTAATACATACAGTTCTTGAAAAGGAGGGTCCTAATCTGTCAACACCTCAATTGTCCCCGTCCTCTTTCAACTTTGGTGATTCTTCTGTGCCACCTAAGTGGAAGGAGCGACTGTGTCAAAAGATGATGGAGAGAAAAGAGGTTTTCTCCTGCAGTGAGTTTGATGTGGTCACTTAGAAAGTGTAAGTAAATGATTAATAAACTGTTTAAATACATATTATTATTCAGACATATAGTAGTAGTTACTTAGTGTGTTAATAAATGCTTTACTAACATGTATTTCTGCTGTAATTCATGGTTAATTCAGGTAGTTATAAAGCATTTAGTAGTGGTCAGTTAACTATTTTTGTGAGCTCATCTAAAGTGAGGACTATGTATGCCTTGTAAAGCATTTACAAAGGAGATTTAAAGGCTGTTAAATATTTGTATGTTCTGTATCACTGTGTTGTGTTTGTTTCCTTTTTCTCTTTAGAAGATCAGTGAGCCTTTAAATCTCCTTTATAAATGCTTTACAAAGCATAAATAGTCCTCACTTTAGATGAGCTCACTTTAGATGAGCTCACAAAATAGTTAACTGACCACTACTAAATGCTTTATAACTACCTGAATCTACTACATTTACTTACACTTTCTAAGTGATCTTATTAATCAATGACAAAACCTAGTTTGTAAATAATGGTAAATAATGTAACTGGTTTGTAAATAATGCTATACTTCATTTAGAAATGATAAATTGATCATTAATAAAGTATGAAAATACAATTATTAAACACATTATAGATATGCTTATAAATCAAGAATAAAGCATTTATAGCTGTATTAATAACCTTCTTATTAATGTCTATTAAAGGGACATTGTGTAGGAATTTCTCCCATCTAGCGGTGAAATAGTATTTTGCATTCAAACAAATAATGCTCTCCAGCGCCTCGCATTTTCAAATGCGTGTTGCATCTACGGTACCCGTTATGTACCAAAAAGCTATGACAGGATGTCTTATAATAGCACTTCATCAGGTTTTCCTTCGGGTGAACTGGTTTGTTATTTCAAACAAACTGCAACTTGACACAACGAACAAACGAATGTTACAGTTTTGAACGAACTCAAAACTTACAACCTTGTTTTTAGGGCCTTCTCTACTTTACTCAATAGCTGCTATTCATCAAAGAGCCTGTTTAACTTTTAACTATAAATGTTCTACTGTCTATATAATAAAGTTCACAACCAAGCAATGAAAAAAAAAGCTTGTAATTAACACTAGAACAGCCATGGCGCTCATTTTGACCATTTTGAATTTTATATCTGCAATAACTTTGTTGAAAAAATAAATAAAATCCTACCTGACTTTTCCTAAAAGTGTCTGTATTTTCATTTAAAATGTTTTTCATATAAATTACACATAAGGCAAAAAAAAAAAGAAAAAAAAAAAAAAGAACATATTTACCTATTTCGGTCATATTGACCGCACTGAATTTCGCGGTATTATTATAGGCTATACCAATATACACAACAATAAAATGTGGTAAAAAAAATACACAAAACATATTCAACAACAAATCATTTAAATGTAATGATTTTCAGAACAGAACAAGAATGAAAAAATAACTATAAACAAGCCAAAATGAAATACTTTATAAGCGAAAGTGAAAGTAAGCGGCGTTAGGCTCACGTAACTCTCTAATTATAATCAAAATGTTTCAACATTTGCAATGTATTTGGATGGTAAACTATTCTTTATTATAGGCTTTGTACTTCACTCACGTTCCAATATCGACGGAAAAATCATCCTCTTCACACGCGCAAAAATGGTATGAATTGTACTAGGCTACTGACTATATAAACAGAGCAGTGGAATTTTTATATGTTAGGTTGACTATTTTATTATGGCTATAATGAACAGGCTGCAATGTCAAGATTGCAATGCTGTAATATGGTGTGTGTGCGTGTGTGTGTGTGTGTGTGTGTGTCGGCGGGCGCGGGCGCGATCGAACAGTGGAAACATGAAAACATAGGCTACTCTGTCATTTTGTTCAGGACATCTACGGATATTATTTATTTATAAATGTATAATTAAACTTGTTTAAATGTACAGTTTTGTGTTGTTTTGTTTTTAAAAGATATCCGACCTAATACAATAAATGCATTAATCTCTCAATTGGGTATTTATCATTAAAGATATAGAGTTTGGAATCTATTTGACCGCTTGCGGCAGTTCTAGTAGTTATGGAATTCTGGCACTTCTAGTGTTAAGACCGTAACATTGACTTACCTGTCGAGAAGAAAGCAGGCAACTTCAGCATCTCTTTTGAAAGCTTTCTCCTGCATTAGCTATCCCGACATTAACCCTTCTTTTTGTAATCTCCGGTCACGTTTCCTTTTACCGTCTATTTCGGACTTTTTCAACTCCTTATCCTGTGACTCAGCATATGTATGGTCCTCCATTATAAATAACCGTACAGTGCAGCCTTTTAAACTTGCCGGGGCAGTGACAAGCGCCTCTCACTGCTCTGCTCCTCCTGCTGGCTTGAGTCACGTGGCGCTGGCTCTGAACGAAAATGCGTTGTGGAAACGCGTTGGCTTAGTACTTTTTGTCCCTCTCTGCTATTATAGTTTTTAAAGATGGCGGAACTACATGGAAGCCTCCATGGACCTACCCGTCCCATGTATATAAAGATAATAAATTCTTCATTTACGAGGATAAGTCAGATAATTAGCAGAGGTATTTGTATACCATTGAGGACATATTTATGAATAAAAATATTGATTTTAGATAATAAAATACCTAAAAACCTACACATTGTCCCTTTAATGCTTTGTAAATTATGAATTAACTGTTTAGTAATGCTTAACTAATGATTAATAGCATGCAGTTGTTATAAAGTGTTACCAAAATTTCCTCCAAATGCTGAAGGTGATCCTTAAAAGTCTGACTGAAAATTAAGGCATCATCCAAATACACCAAGCAAGTTTTCCAAGGCAGCCCGCAATGAACCATCTCCATTAACCTTTGAAAAGTTGCTGGAGCATTTGTCAGACCCATGTGCATAACTTTAAAATGGTACAGCCCACTACCTGTGGTGAAAGCGTTTTTTTCACAATCTTCTTTTTCCAATTCAACTTGCCAATGCCCATGCTGCAAGTCTATTGAAGAGAACCAAGCAGATCCTGATAAAGCATCTAATGCATCGTCGACTCTTGGAAGTGGATGAGAGTCTTTTATGGTTACAGCATTGAGTTTTCTGTAATCCAGGCAGATTCGCCATTTGACATCCTGCTTGCGTACCAAAACTATGGGTGCTTCCCAGGGGCTATAACTCTTCAATGACATCTGCTTTTAAGAGCTTTGTCACTTGTTGCTGTATCTCTTGTCTTTGTTCAGGTGTCACACGATACAGCCTTTGTTTGATTGGCATAGCCTCCCCTGTCCGAATCCTATGCTTAAAGGAACCGTATGTAAGATTGTGGCCAAAACTGGTACTGCAATCACTTTCAAATTACTGTAGAGCAGTGTATCCCCTCCCCCTCCCCCCTGACTCAAAGTTGCCAGTTAGGCTGCAGGATCCAACAGGAACGTAGGCTGCTACAAGGAGCTTCCAATGGCAAGTGAGGAGTCCTACACAGTAAGTTTTTTTTTTTTGTTAATTATGTTTATGCTTCATGAGAGATGTTTTGCGTATTTCGGATTCATAACGAGGTCTTTTAGGTTTTGTAACGTTAGACATTTTTTATCCGACACGTTTGTAGCTGCAGCTGTGGTAACTAGAGCAGAGCTGGCAACCCGGATGCCGAAACACTACTGACTTCATGATTAGTAGATAGGTGGAGGGTGGGGCATCAGGCCAAAACACAACATGACAACATCAACATCAGTTGAGGGCTGCAACTTCACTTTTAAATGACAATATCCTGGCTGGACTACTGTTGTCAGTGATATAAGTATTTGAAATGAACATGATTTCTTAATGTCTAGTGACATATCAGGACCATTTTATGATTAATTGAAATACATTTCTTACATACGGTTCCTTTAATTATTCTGGTCTTACCTCCGTCATCAGAGTTTTTACTGAAAATTTCAGAATACTTAGTAAGCAGCTCTGTTAAGGATTCCACTTGAGATGTAGACAGGTTAGAATTATCAATTGACACAGCTGGGGCAGTGACACAGGGATCAGATAAGACATTGCAACATTCTCCCTCCAACTGTTTTGTCAATAGAAGAAAGTAAAACTCACCAAGATGTTGACCTGCATGGAGTTCGATGTCTTCTTCTGTGGTGTTCAGAACTTGCACTACAGTCAGGCCATTTTGAACCTCACTGAGGGTGTGCGCAAAGGCCACATTACTAGCCGGGTTGGGCTCCAGGATACCTGTGTATTCAGTTGGCACAGGAGATACAGCCATCGCTCCTGCCATGCACTCTGTGATAATCGTTTCACTCCATGCTAGTAGTTTGGTAGATGCAAGCACCGAAACATTACAACAGGCTGCAGCTTTATGTCCTGTAGGAAACAGAGGTAGCTTAACATTCCACAAAGACAAATTCTGATTGGCTACATCAAGGAGAGCATGGTGTTTTTGTAGGAAGTCCCAGCCAAGGATGACTGGATGATGTGCACCTCTAACAACCTGGAAATCATGTTGCAGTAATTCTTAATTAAGGCGAGATACAGCAGGCAAAAACATCGTTTTTTTTTTACTGGTCAATTTTGAGATTTTTGGATATTTGTCTTCAATAACATGTCTTCTTTCAGACTTGTGGTGAAAAAAAGTCTGAAATACACATTTAGGTCTTTATTTTATTACACTTTGTCTGTTTGCGTCTGTAGATTTCTCATAAATTCAACAAAAGTTGGCATTCTTAATCAACATGCTGCTCCGCGATCGCTGCCGGCACCCTGTCATCACATGCACCGTTAGGAAGCTCTCTCTCTCCTGTACAATCCTGTCGGATCCAAATATGGTCATTTCCTTTTTATCAGCAACCAGTCGTGAAAGTAAAAGGGCTGAATGCGCAATCTCATTGGCTGATGATAAATCTTTAAAGCCCGTTTTCTCGAAATGACTTTTCTCTCATACTCCAAGTCCGAAATCTCCACTTCAGTAGCACCTATATACACCAAACTTTCCAGTCTTGTACCTAGTTATATTATGAAGACATTTTCAGAGGGATTTGTAAATATATTATTCCTAGCCTGATTTATATAACATTTTATTCCAAAAAACATGGTGAAAATAATTTTTTTAAGGCTATTGGCAGTATTTTCTGATTTACAGGATAACAAAAGTAGATATCGATAAATCCCTCTGTAATTTTTTTCCATCTAATATGTGAACACAATGAAAAAATAATTTTTAACCTGGCTTTATCCAATACTCAGATTTGTTTTTTTTAAATATATGCAAATTAGCACATATTTAATTAGATATTGCCTAATTTGCATATTTAAACATTAAATTACAGAAAACTTGTAATACATTTTTTTTCTCATCTTAATGTAGGTAATCAACTGGGAAAGTTTCATGCTGATATCTGCTAGTTAAAATTTGTACCCTATTCACCTGTTGTGTCTCGCCTTAATAAGTCGGTAACACTTTATTTTGATGGTCCCTTTTGAACATTCTGTTGACTATAAGTAACTTTGCAACAACATGTCAACTAACTCTCATTAGAGTATTAGTGTACTGTCTGCTTAATATCTGATAACTCTTTATTGTCCTCCAACAGACACTCTACTGACTATAAGTAACTTTGCAACTACATGTCAACTTATTCTAACTCTAACCCTACCAGTCTACTAATACTCTAAGGCGAGTTAGTAGACATGTAGGTGCAATGTTACTTCTAGACAACAGAATGTGTTAAAGGGACCATCAAAATATGCAGGAGAAGCAGTAGATTGCCGAGCATACTCTCCATCTGCTGTTAGTCGACCTCACCATCAGATGGTGCAAAAGCGCTTGTTGTTGACGAAGACATTCATTCATAAAATGAAAATGATTATCTGTGTCAGTATATGCGGAAAAGATGATAAACACACAAAAGCTGTGTTTATGTTTCATTCAATAACTTCATTGTTACTTTCCCTGTGTAGCCTACATGTCATCAGCTTTCTCTACCATGAACAGGATTATAATCGGTTTCCCTCAATACCTCATAGGCTACTCAAGGATTCCCCTTCCGTTGGGACAAAACGCTTAACGTAGCTTAATGGACTAATACAGTGATATGAAAGACCAATCTTGCAATACAACCAATCAGAAAACACAAAAGATGAACAATGAAGTAAATCAAGGTTTTTGAACCAGAACACTGATTCCAGACTTTAACCCACTGTCTCCCATTTATATTTATTTTTTTATTTGTAAATTTTTTTTAACCTTACAATATTGTTGAATATTAAATGTCCCCAACTAAGCAAGCCAAAAGCCAAGGCAACAGTGGCAAGGAACCAAAACTCCATCAGGTGACAGAATGGAGAAAAAAATCTTGGGAGAAACCAGGCTCAGTCGGGGGCCAGTTCTCCTCTGGCCAATGAACGAACAGTGTATGATTATGATTCAGGCAACATTACAGGTCAGAAGTCAGATTGGATCAGAACATTCAGAATATTTATCCAGTTCCATCTGGTTGAAGATCGGAGTCATCACGCCGGTATGGAGACGAGTTTGTTGACGATCAGTGCCGATGACTGTCGTGTCGATGAGGCCTTCACAGGGCTGATGAGGCTGGCACTTCAGGGATGCGTTGTGGATGGGTCCAAGGGATGCTTTGTTTATGGGTCCACAATGGGTATGGGTATGTGTATGTCTGTGTGTGTGTGTGCACATGTGTGTGTGATTTAATACAATCTTCCACTGTCTAGTCCATTGTCTGTTCCTAATAGCCCCTCGACCTGCTGATGTATCGATTTCTCTCTGGTGTAAATTGACAGAAGTTCATAGTCTTCTCTTGTGGTTAAGTGGGGCAGAATGAACCACAGACCGTGCAAAAATGATCCTCTGGGTAAAAAATAATTATGAATGTCATGGGTTGCCACAACAAGCAATTCCATTGGATGGTTCAGACTTGTGCTGGGGGTCATTGGATCAGCTCTGATGGAGTGTTTCAGGTTAAAACCAAATGGGTTATTTTGAAAGTGGCCATCAATTCGGAGCATAATGAGTATCTAATCGGCCACAGGTGAATTTGTGGATGCGTGTGAGAGAATCTCTTAATATCTGTTAGGATTAGGTTTAGACACCAGAGATGAGATAATAAGGAAGCCCTCGATATGTTTTCCACTCTCTTTTTATTTATTTTTTTGCAGCTGTGCCAACTATTGGCTCATTGGATTTGGGGGCTTTTTGTTTATTTTGGTGTAAAAGTAAAAGCGTCAGCTTAGCCTTTGAGTCTGTTTGTATGAGGCCGTTTTCAGCTCTGATTTTGAGCTTCAGGTTTGAGCCAAACTGTCAACTAGAAACCTGTCTTACTGTCCGTGTCTGTCTGTCTCTCAGGTGAGGTCACTGAGGGTTGTCTGGGTCGTCGAGGTCCAGTGCCACTGTCTCTCTCTCTCCTGTCGTCTGCTCCTCCCTCTATCCCAAGAGTGACACAACAAGTTAGTGGTGTAATAAATCACAGTGCGGCTGGCCGCTCTCATCTTTGATATAATTAATAGGTGCTAAGAGAACGTAACAGCCTGTAATTTGCAGATGCCATTTTGAGGAGGCTGTCAGAAAGCTTCTCCTCCACCTAACTGCTTTATTTTTGAGGAAAAATAGCAGAGCAGTGTTAAAATGTTCAAAGTTAAAAATCATTATTTTTACATGTAGATAAATCTGCAAATCAAGAGCTTTTGAGGATAAACAGGAAACTATATTTGTATGATTTCTAAAGAAAACATGAGTGGTGTTTGCAAGTGGAAAAATATACTGTTGCTAAAGTGTTGTCTTCAATGTGGTAACAAGATATTACTTTACAGTTGCTCAATGGTTTTTAACACATTGCTTTGTTTGAGGACAGGAGTGTCCAATCCTGCTCCTCGAGGGACTTCCTTCAGAGTTTTGCTTTAGCACACCTGCTTGGATGTTTTCAATGATCCCCAAGAGCTTGATTCGCTGGTTCATTGGGGCTGGATCTAAACTCTGCAGGACAGTGCTGCCCTACAAAGGCAAAAGACCTTAACTCGCTAGAGTGTGGAACTGAGAAAAATGACTTTAAAGATTTTTAGTTGTCCCGCCAAATTAATTATAGGTAGGACACTGGAAATCTGGCAAATAGATGTTTTAGTTATGAAAATGATATACATAAAAAAATCTTGAGCTCAGACTTGACTTTTGACCACTATTTTAAAGCTACTGTACTCTGCCTTTGTATTGTCAGCAAAAAGTGAGAAGTCATGCCAAGGCAAAAGGCAGTAACTTCCACATTATCAATATTTGGTTGCTGATCACCATTAACAAAATCATTATAGTAACACTTGTATAAAATCTAGTGATCATGGCATTTATTTTGTATGATTTACAATTATTTATAGCCATCTACTTATTGCTATCCTGTGCTTTGGTTGCATTCTGATGGCATTATTAATACATGTGACATGACAAAATACATTTAGTCCAGCATTGGCTCGACCGTGTTTAAGGCGGTGCTGAAGGCGCCGGTGAAGTTTTGGCACTCTGCCAGCTAGATGCATGAGTGTTTCAACCAGGTCCGGTACCCGAACTGGGTGAGGCAGGGCTTTAGTTCTTTGTTGTATTCATCTGCTACGGCATGTGTAACATTTTTCTGTCAACTGTCAAAATCCTTTGCAATCGATATCGCACGTTTGTCGATGGAGCGGTTTCAGACCATACTAAATGTTCTGACCAAGTTTGTGCAGGACAAAGCTCTGAGGACATCAGAAGTTAGAGGGACTGATGGCAGCTGTACAAAGTACACAGGCTACACCGTAATTTTTATTTGAATGGACAGTAAAACAAAAGCAGGTAACCGTACAATCTGGTAGGTAGCATTATTTGATAGAACACCGGCACAGTAACTTCATATTGACGCACGGCTAAACAAAGGCAGAGTACCGTAACTCAATTTGAGCTTTCCAAAACAAAGCCAAAGAGCGGTAACTGGTGTTACGGTGTTCTCCCTTGGTTTCTCATGGGCTTTTGGAAGTTACTGTTAAGACAACTCATTATTTTCTCGAAAAAACAACGGAATTGATTCAAGATACTCATCCACATGATAAAGGAGGTCTTGAATGTGCCAAAAATATAACTAACTCATTTTCGACCAAAAACGAAGTTACGGTCTTTTGCAGAGTGGCCCTCCAGGAAAAGGACTGGACACCCATGTGCTGGTGTGTCGGGTGTAATTGCCTTCCTGTAGCTCAAACAAAATTATTCCTTGAATGTAATGTAACAAAAATATGTTCTAACGTTATCAGTGTAGTGTACCTATCATCAGCGTATGTTCTGAGTGTAGTAAAATGCCCACGCCCAGTGCTCATTCCTACACACAAGCACAGCCCGCCACATTTCAGGGCTCGCACACATGAAATCGACTCATGTGCATTAAATGTAGTGAATGTGCCCACGACCCAGTGCCCACACAAACACTGCATGTCTCACGGTTTCTGTAAAAACGAAACCAACGCACATACAGTCGGCTCAAGCTGACGGCGTTCTCA
Source organism: Abramis brama (assembly GCF_963993115.1). Taxonomy (NCBI): domain Eukaryota; kingdom Metazoa; phylum Chordata; class Actinopteri; order Cypriniformes; family Leuciscidae; genus Abramis; species Abramis brama. Next base: position 49,577,210 of record NC_139965.1, on the reverse strand, counting down.
GTGTAGTAAATGTGCCCGCTGTCCCGCGCCCACATTCACTCACAGACATGACAAGCCCAGGGCTCGCACAAATAAAATCGGCTCATGTCGATTGTGCGTTAAATGTCCGGCCACGGCCGATGGTGTTATGAGTGTAGTAAAAATGCCCACTGCCCAGTGCTCATTTCTACACACAGGCACAGCCCGTCCCACAGGGCTCGTGCACATAAAATCGACTCATGTCGATTGTGCATTAAATGTAGTGAATGTGCCCATGACCCAGTGCCCACAAACACTACACACTGCGTGTCTCTCGTTTTCTGTAAAAACGAAACCAACACACATACAGTCAGCTCAAGCCGACTGTGTTTTCAGTGTAGTAAATGTGCCCGCTGTTCCGCGCCCACATTCACTCACAGACATGACAAGCCCCACGGGGTTCCCCCCCGCTCGCTCTCTCTCAGCAACCCGCCGTAAGAGAGTCGAGCGCGGGCAGGCTGCCCGCTGTGATCAGCGCGCCCCCTGCCTCGAACGCTGAAAGCGCGGCGTCTATGTTACAGCATACCGAGGCTCTCCGGCCGCCATTATGTCACGGCCAGAGCCCAGATCTCATTCAACCCCTAGCTATTCATGCAAATGCGTGGGCAAAGCTTCCCGGGGTATCAGAATGAGTGCTGAACATTATAGAAAGAGGCTATTCGTTACAGTTCGCTCGACGCCCCCGCCGTTGTGCGGCGCGAATCGAAACTACGGTAGAAAAGGAAGTAGCACATCTACTTCGAACCGAAATTGCGAAACTGTTGAGCAAAGGGGCCATAGAGCCTTTATCTCAAGCTCAGAGCGAAGGGGGTCTGTACAGCAGATATTTTCTGGTACCGAAAAAAGACAGGGGTCTCACACCCATTCTAGATCTATGACAGCTGAACAAAGCGCTTTCGAAACGCCGGTTCAGAATGCTCACAACCAGGAAAATCCTCTCGCAAATTCACCAAGGGGACTGGTTTGTGTCAATAGATCTGAAGAATGCGTATTTCCAAATACAAATAGTGTCACGTCACAGGCGATTTTTTAGATTCGCCTTCGAGGGCCAGGCATATCAATACACAGTCCTACCGTTTGGCCTGCCCTAGCACCCCGTACATTCACGATGTGCATGGACGCGGCCCTCGCTCCCCTGAAACTTCAGGGAATGCGAGTTTTGAACTGCTTGGATGATTGGCTGGTTCTAGCTCAGTCACACTCAGAGCTTATAGAACACATGACCATATTACTCGAGCATCTCGAGAATCTGGGTCTCAAAGTCAATTGGGCGAAAAGTTCGTTGTCTCCCAGTCAGAGAATATCTTTTCTGGGCACAGACCTGGACTCGCAGCTCAGCTATCGCCACAGCGCAGACTGGATATTCAGCGCATGACGGAAACCTTCCGCTGCGGCGTTATAGTCCCGCTCAGAAAGTTTCAAAGTTTGCTGGGTCTCATGACCTCAGCATCATCAGTACTTCAGTTGGGTCTGCTTCGCTTGTGCCCACTGCAGTTCTGGCTAAAAGCGTGAGTACCGCGCAGAGCGTGGACCTCCGGTCGTTTCCGCCTCAAGGTCGATCAGAAATGCGTCTCAGCTCTGAAACCTTGGAAAGCGATCGACTGGTACCAGTCAGGTGTAAGCCTGGGGACTTCCTCGAGTGTGAAGGTGGTGTCTACGGACACCTCCACCTCGGGATGGGGAGCGCTGCTCGAGGGCAGACCGTTCTTCGGCCAGTGGTCAAAGCGGGAAAAGCTTCTACACATAAACTGCTTGGAAATGATGGCAGTCGACAACACGCTGAGGCGCTTTTGTCCCCAGATAACAGGACACCACGTCTTGGTCCGTTCGGACAACATGTCAGTGGTGGCCTATATAAATCGCCAGGGATCTATCAGGTCCCGAAACCTTTACAGGCTGACGGAACGCCTCCTGGTCTGGGCTCAGCACAATCTGCGCTCGTTGAGAGCAGCGCACGTGCCTAGCCACCTGAATGTGGGACCAGACAGACTGTCCAGGAACAATGTTCCAGCAGGAGAATGGTCTCTACACCCGCAGACAGTCCAGCTGCTGTGGGAGACATTCGGCAGAGCGGAAGTAGACCTGTTTGTGTCTCAAGAAAACGCTCACTGTCCGGAGTTTTCTCCAAGAGCAGGGATGCGCTGGCCCACGTCTGGCCCCGCTGCCCGCTCTATGCTTTTCCCCCGTCGCGCTCCTACCTCAGGTGTTAGAGCTGATCAGGGAAAACGGATGCTCAGTGCTACTAGTGGCTCCGTTCTGGAAGAACCAGGCTTGGTTCCCAGTTCTGATGCAGCTGACAAGCACTGCCCCATGGCCGATACCAGTGAGGAGGGACCTCCTCTCTCAGGCCAAGGGCTCGATCTGGCATCCTCGCCCGGAGCTTTGGTCCCTACATGCGTGGGCCATCAACGGGTACCCGCTAACCTCCCAGAGGGAGTGTTAAACACGATCATGCAGGCTAGGGCCCCCTCTACGAGACGGCTCTTTTCCTCAAAATGGTCTGTGTTCTCTAGCTGGTACACAGTCCGTGGCATATCACCCCCAAATTGTGGGGTGACAGAGGTTTCTCCTTCCTGCAAGAGCTACTGGATAAGGGCAGAACCCCATCCATGCTCAAGATTTACGTGGCGGCCATAGCAGCGTTTACTAAACCGACGCTTGGCCAGTCACTTGGAAGGAACGATCTGGTCATTCGCTTCCTTGGAGGAGCTAAGAGGTTAAATCCTCCCAGACCTCCCTCAGTTCCCATGTGGGACCTTTCTACGGTCTTGGAGGCCATGAAAGGTGCCCCATTCGAGCCAATCCAATCAATATATATCAAACACTTGTCTTTCAAGACAGTGTTTCTTCTGGCTCTCGCTTCAGTAAAGCGTATAGGGGACTTACAAGCGCTCTCAGTGAGCGCGACATGTATGGAGTTTGGGCCAAATGACTCGAAAGTCATACTCAAACCGAGGCATGGGTACGTTCCTAAATCCCTCAACACACCGTTCAGGGCTCAGGTGATTTCCCTGTCGGCCCTGCCGGTCTCTAACGAGGAGAAGGGCGCGAGCTTCCTTTGCCCGGTCAGGGCATTTAGGGCTTATGTGTCTCGCTCGACTGTCTTCAGACAGACAGAGCAGCTCTTTGTCTCATTCAACGGACGTTCTAAGGGACTAGCCGTGTCGAAACAGAGCCTATCCAGATGGATAGTTGATGCTATAACGCTGGCTTACGCCTCTAAGGGCCTGCAGTGCCCGTTAGGTGTCAGAGCGCACTCCACAAGAGGCATGGCCTCGTCGTGGGCTTGGTCTAGTGGGATTGCCTTGCAAGATATCTGTATGGTGGCAGGCTGGGCCTCCCCGTCTACATTCATAAGGTTTTAGAACCTAGAGGTTCCCGCTTTGCAGGCTAAGCTGCTTTCGGTCTAATAAATCGGCATTGTCTGCCCCGATGCTTTCAGCCCAGAATACTGAAACTGCTTGAGCAATGCTCGCTGATCGATCATGCAGCTCTATGGGCAGTGTGTAAGACCCATAATATTCATCAGACCAGGCCGAGTTTTTTCACCCTGGCTGTGTGGAACACTATCAATATAATTGCTCCTTATAGGATGCTATTTATTACAGGAATGATGCTATTCTAGCCCCTCTTCCTGGACTCTCTGTGAGTCCCTGATGATCATGTACTATATGAGCCCCGGGCACTTGCCCTTGGGACTTTGGTATTGGATCTCAGCATGCACAGCGTTTTACACTGTGTTCCCCATAGCGTAAGATATTACGCAGTACGAGAGAACCTCTCGTAAGAGAACGTACTCGGTTACTAACGTAACCTCGGTTCTCTCTAGAAGAGGGAACGAGTACTGCGTATCTTTGCCGTGCCTGCAACACGCTCTGGTTCGCTCCGGCGATGAAAAAACAGATTACCAGCCTGTCGAAGCTATGTTTATAGACCTAGGCCACGCCCGTTTCGGCGGGACGTGACGCAATGGGCGCGAAGCGCCCCCATTGGAGCTGGCGTCACGATGGGGCCTCTCGATAGGCTGCTGCAGTTGCCGCAGGGCAGCCAATAGGCGCGCGAGCCGTCCTGCCTATGTCTGCATGCTGCCACAACGCGTTTTACATTATTCCAAAATTACGGATAATTTTTGGCTTCAGTATCTCGCGGAAAAGAGATTTCCCCATAGCGTAAGATATTACGTAGTACTCGTTCCCTCTTCTAGAGAGGTTACGTTAGTAACCGAGTACGTTTCGCGGTCCGGTTAAAACCATGCCAGGGTCCGGACCCGGACTGCGGTCCGCCATTTGAATATGCCTGTTCTAGACCATCCGCTCAGAAATCTCCATACCATATCCAGAACTACTATATTACAATCCGTTTCTCCCAGAATACTCCAAACCTACAGGACAGCTTGCAGCTCCTTCAAAAACTTACACAGAGCTCACAACATGATTTTTCCAGAGTTTTCCCTCATCTCAATATCCTCATTCATTTCTTACTTCCATCATATAAATTCAAAACAGCCAGGAACAATCAAAGTCTACCTCAGCGGCATACATTTCTTTTTCAAACTCATCCATGGCTAACAGTGCCCCAACATTTAAAATCCCCAGATATCCCTCCGCGACATTCTTAACATCTGCCATTCTGCCTAACTACTCTTTGCTCAGGTTTATTTTCCCACAACAAAACAAGAACAGTAGACACCATGTTCAATTTGTCTTTCTTTGGCTTCCTCAGAGACTCAGAAATCACCACTATCTCAAACTTCAACTCAGCTATCCATCCCACGTTCTGACCATCAAGTAATAAACCATGACACCATACGTTTCAACATTAAACAAAGCAAAACTAATCAATTGAAAAACGGTCAATCAATTTTCATTTTCAATTGGCCAACGCTCATTCAAAAATACCAGTCTATGGCCCTTTTTCTTTACCAGAGGACATCCCAAATCACCTCTCCACTCAACCCTCTTTTTATCGATGAGAAAAACCTCCCTGCCTCCAGACATTGGTTTCAAGGGAATCTCAAAACCATCCTAAATAGATCCGGAATCCCAACCAAATATTTATTTTCCAATTCCTTCTGCATAGGGACAGCCACCACAGCAGCCCAGGGGGGCTTTTCCGCACACCGAATTAAAATGCTAGGTCGATGGTCGTCCCATGCAATCGAAACATATGTTCGAAGCTGAACACTATACACATAAACTTTCATGGGGCTGGAGAGTCCACTACTGACCTCAGTACAAAGCTGGTTCGAGGTAGAATAGCTGGTGGGGTAGCAATATTGTGGAACATCAAATATGACTCAATGGTGAATGTGGTGCGCCTAAATGTTGACTGGGCCATAGGGCTAGAGTGTAATTTTAATGAAAAGAAATGTATTGTCTTAAATGTTTATACACCGTATGAATCATATGAGCATGAGGATTAATTTTTGAACAGGTTAGCTTTTATTCAGTCATTCATAGAGGAGAATAGTTCATCTTGTGTCTATGTTATGGGTGATTTTAATGCTGACATGTCAGATAGCAAATCTTTATTTGCAACACACTTACAGCAGTTCTGTAATGAGTCTAATTAAGTGTGCTTGCTGAAAGCAGCACACTTATTGTTCTTCTTAAGTTTTCTTCTTCTTATTAAGTGTGCTTGCTGAAAGCAGCACACTTATTGTTCTTCTTAAGTTTTCTTATTATTATTATTATTAAGTGTCCTTGCTGAAAGCAGCACACTTATTGTTCTTCTTAAGTTTTCTTCTTCTTATTATTATTATTATTCCCGGGAGAAAAATTTTGGCCAGCTCCTGCGCCTAGGCCCTTTGAGACAGAGACACCGTTCCAACTTTAAAACGTACGGTCAGTACCGGTGTAAGTTGCTCGCGAAGATGACATCACGAGTCCATGTCATTTGTCCGCCATAGTGGATTGAACAGAAAGCGAAACTAAAGTTTCACAGGTCACAAATTTGGTCCGAACTTCACGAAACTAGACGTCCATGATCCTTGGACCAAGCCTCACAAAAGTTACTAGAAGGATTTTTGATTTTCGGAAGCGTTTGCCCGTCACAGCCAAACAAAATCAGCGGCGTAGTCGCCAAAACAGGAAGTAGTTCATATTTCAGGAACGCTGTCACGTATCGAAACCAAACTTTGTACATTAACTCGAGACTCCAATGTGAGGATGTACAAGATAAAAAAAATAAAAAAACCTTACAAAATTTTTCATTATTTGGCAACCCCCCCCCCCAGCTATTTGGCCAGCTCCTGCGCCTAGGCCCTTTGAGACAGAGACACCGTTCCAACTTTAAAACGTCCGGTCAGTACCGGTGTAAGTTGCTCGTGAAGATGACATCACGAGTCCATGTCGTTTGTCCGCCATATTGGATTGAACAGAAAGCGAATCTAAAGTTTCACAGGTCACAAATTTGGTCCGAACTTCACGAAACTAGACGTCCATGATCCTTGGACTAAGCCTCACAAAAGTTACTAGAAGGATTTTTGATTTTCGGAAGCGTTTGCCCGTCACAGCCAAACAAAATCATCAGCGTAGTCGCCAAACAGGAAGTCGTCCATATCTCAGGAACTATGTCACGTATCGAAACCAAACTTTGTACATGAACTCGGGACTCCAATGTGAGGAAGCACAAGATCTGTTTTTTTATTTATTTATTTTTTATTTCTGGCTAATAGACAAACCCATTTACCTATGTCTATGCAAGAGTTTCACCTCACACTTTTAATGTTAATGCATTTAGACAGTAGGTGGCACTGTTGTATTACATTTCACAGAGCTGCCAAGTCAGTGTATAGACTGCATTCGTTTTTATTAGGTTTGTCTTAATAAATGCAGGGCCTGAATTTCGTTTTTTTGCATCGGTCTAATTTAATCATCTTCATTTATTAATATATACAGATTTGTATGCATGAATTGTGCATTTCCAGTTCTCAAAACAGTTAATAACACACACAAAAAAAAACTTCATACAAAATACATCATGCTCTTCTTCGCTAACCGAACAAACAATTCATTGTCTGTGTCTGTGGCTGTGTTTGTGCGCACGGGAAATATGCTGCGCATAACAATAGAAAACAAGGAGAAATGCACAGCCACATGCTCAAACAATCAACAACGTCACTCTAGAGGTGCGTTGTGGACTGCGAAGTGGACTTCACAGGGTTTTCCGCCATCTTAAGTGAGATTCCAATCCGAAGGGAGCGAACATGTTCAGTTCGAAGGGCACTGCGCACAGCATAGGGAATAAGGGAACATCGATACATCACTTCACAGGAAGTGGAGAGCGATGATCACCCAACTGTCATTTCGCGCACCACGTCATCACCAGTCAGAACGGTCATAACTAACGATGGAGGAGTTTACGTATGTGTGTAAGTATTCATACATTTCGCCATTGTTATACAAATGACAGTATTTTAACGGTTATTGTTGTGAATATTACATATACTACTTTTGATGATTATAATTTACCTCAGTGAATGCAGCCAGCTTAGCTAGTTTGTGAAGTAAAGTGATTTTATTTTAGGTAGTTGTAAAATAGTGCAATATAATTGTAAATATATAATATAATAATAAAACTTAAAATATGAATGTAGTCCTATATATATTTATGTTATATCATAATCTGCGCGACCCCGTCGTTGACTTTTTTTGATGACGTTTGCAGGGCGTTTCAAACGAGTGGTTATTGTCAGTGAAGTCCACTTCAACTGATATACCGTGCTCAGGGAGTAGGGGAGCAGTGAACACCGCGTATGGACCCTGTCGAATGGAACGCACCTAACGCCGCCTTCACACTGGCAGTTGAAATCAGCTCCGATACGGCTACGAAACGACCGGAAGTCATTCATTTCCTATGGAGATTCGCAGACCGCATGCGAATGGGTCCGAAGCGGGTCCGAACGAGTGCGGTGCGAAAAAAATCGTGTCCGTTGGTCATCCGGATGCGTTCAAAAAATTGAACTCTTGCGAAAAGATATGGACGGTTCCTATCCGACAATTCCAGCGGAAGTTAGCATTGCTATGGTACTGATAAACAAACCTGAATTCTTAACTTTTAATACAATAAATAATGATTTTATAACGATAAGTTGTCATGTCATTTTTTTATTTTCATGATTTTCTAACGTTATTAGGGCAGTTAATACAATTAAAAGCACTATATACCACTATACCACATTAGCCGACCTGACATGTCAACGTCCTGGGGAACTTCCTCCACGTAGCAGCCTGTCTCTATAACCCCCTCAACAGAGAGATCAAACAGTACAGTACATTCTGACACTGACATAATCAACCGTTAATCTCTCCGCTATTTTTGTTCTACTCGCTTCCGAACCTTCCGACGCTTTTCAACGGTGTAGTACGACGTCCGCTGGTGGCGTATTGCGTATTACGGAGCTGATTTCAACTGCCAGTGTGAAGGCGGCGTTAGATGTGTAAAAACAAGTGGAAAGCGTGAGCGCGCCACTCTCTCCTTTCCACAAGCGCTTGCTGTCCCGTGGCGTCTGTCGTTGCTATGCAACCATGAACTGCGCTCTCCATGATGACAAGGAAGTATCAGCAAAAGATTAATTGATTTCTAGCCCTTGCATTAGCTTTACTACTAGATATATTTATGGAGATGAAAAATAATAAGGCGCCCTGTACAGCTATGATCAGCTGTTCGGCCGAGCATTCAATGATCAGTTGGTTTGTTGCTGCCGCGCTCTATCACTCGCACACCATAAAGAGCAAATTGTTTTTTAATGTTTCAATTTCGTGATTAATATGACATAATTTGGAAGTGGATAATTTCTTCACAAACAGCTCATTATGACTCAATGTTAGAATGCTTCACCTACACTCGATAGTGTGAATAAGATCAGCGCAATGCAGACCACTGCATTGACAGCGTGAAACATATAATCTGTCTACAGCCAGGGCTCAGCGGAAGACAGAAAATGCCGGTCCAGCGCTGATTGAGGAATTAAATTCGAAAATAAAAGACAGTTTGACATCTTTTTTCTCGCATCTCGCATTCTCGCATTTTTTCTCGCATCTATCCACTACCTGCTAACGTTAGTGCACTGCACCCGAGCAAGCACACTTTGCAGTTCCTCCGGAAATGCATTTTTCTAGTTATTATTATTATTCCCGGGAGAAAAATTTTGGCCAGCTCCTGCACCTAGGCCCTTTGAGACAGAGACACCGTTCCAACTTTAAAACGTACGGTCAGTACCGGTGTAAGTTGCTCGCGAAGATGACATCACGAGTCCATGTCGTTCGTCCGCCACAGTGGATTGAACATTTTTTTTCGCATCTCGCATCTATCCACTACCTGCCAACGTTAGTGCACTGCACCCGAGCAAGCACACTTTGCAGTTCCTCCGGAAATGCATTTTTCTATCTATCTGCATAGTTTAATTCTATCGAGCATTGCTTTGTTGCCTGACTCAAGTTTTACCTATGTTAGTGATGCGTGGAACACAACATCTTGGTTAGACCATATTGTGACCACAGCTGATGCTCATGCCTCACTGATAAATGTGGAGATCTGCTATGAACTTGCCACCTCAGATCATATACCTATTGCTGCTTTGTTAGATGTTGAAAAACTCCCCCAGCTGTCCAGGAATAATAATGCAGCTTCAAGTAAACTGGACTGGTCAAAGCTGAGTAAAGAGGAGGTGGCTGAATACTCATTGCGAACTGAAAGTTTTCTAAATAATATTCCTCTGCCTTATGAAGCCCTAATGTGCTCAAATATTAATTGTAAGGATGTGCTACATGTTGAAAAACTCTGTGCCATGTATGATGGTATTGTTAAATGTCTTAATGTTTTCAGTGAACCATTCTGTAAAAGAAAATGTAAGGTGCTTAACTTTAGACCTGGGTGGAATGAGTTTGTGGCTGAGCAGTATGCTGAGGCAAGAGAGGCCTTTAGACTCTGGTCAGAGGCAGGAAGGCCTAGACATGGGGAATTGTTAGATAGAAAAAAAATGTTAAATGCTAGAGTTAAGTATGCACTGCGTTTTATTAAGAAAAATGAAAATACAATGAGAGCAGACTCACTAGCCAGAAAGCTACAGAAAAACAACCCTACTGATTTTTGGCAAGAGGTCAAAATTATGAATAACAATAAAATATCCTTACCGGCTGATATTGAAGGTATTAGTAGCCCAGAAAAAAATACCTGAGCTCTGGCGAGAGCATTACTGTGACCTATTTAATTGTGTCAAAAGTAACCCAGTTAAAATCAATCATGAACATACTGATTTCTCAGCAGATATGATGGTTAGGGTAGCAGATATCTATGATGCCATTAATATGTTGGAGAACAACAAAGCCTGCGGTATGGACTACATTAATGCAGAACATCTAAAATATGCCAGCCATAAGCTCTGTCCTTTGCTTTCCATGTGTTTTAATGGTTGTTTGGTTCATGGTGTCCTGCCTAATGCTATTATGTCTGTTTTGTTATTACCTGTGCTTAAAGACAAGGCTAGTAAGCTCAATAGTATTGACAATTATCGACCAATTGCATTAGCCAGTATCTTGTCTAAAGTACTGGAGAGAATACTGCTAACAAAGTTAGAAATGTATGTTCTTACTACTGACAATCAGTTTGGGTTTAAAAGAAAGCATGGAACTGATTTGTGTATCTATGCTCTTAAAGAGATTGTGTCCAGGTATAACAGCCTGAATTCGTCCATGTTTTTATGTTTTATTGATGCGTCAAAGGCATTTGATAGAATCAATCATGAACGACTGTTTGTAAAATTGCTTGATAGAGGTGCCCCTACATTTTTAGTGAGAATTTTAGTGTTTTGGTATGCCCATCAAACATTTCAGGTTAAATGGGACAATGTTGTATCTGCTCCATTTCATGTCAGTAATGGAGTGAGACAAGGAGGAATTATGTCTCCTATTTTATTTAATGTTTATATGGATGATCTGTCAGACCAGTTAAATAGGTTAAAAACTGTCTGTCTTGTGGGCAAAACTGTTGTTAATCATCTAATGTATGCAGACGATCTTGTCCTGCTCTGTCCATACAGCGTTGGGCTGCAGTAGATGCTGAAAGTCTGCTTGCAATATGGCCTTGATTATGATATTAAATATAACACTAAGAAAAGCCACATAATGGTAGTTGAAGCAATGAGGACAATAAATCAACTTTTCCGACTTTTTATCTGTCAGACAGCCCTCTTGCTGAGTGTGTGAGGAAGTTAAATATTTAGGTCATGTTATATCTAATGACTGGACGGATGACAAAGACCTATACCGTCAGCGCTGTAAAATTTATGCCCAAGCCAATATGCTCATAAGGAAGTTTTATATGTGTTCTGACTCTGTGAAGTGCTCTTTGTTTAGAACCTACATCACACCGCTATATACTGCTCAATTGTGGTCTAACTATAAGAAAAAGAGTATGCAGCGGCTAAAGGTAGCATACAATGATGCAATGAGGTTGCTGCTCCGTGTCCCTAGGTGGCATAGTGCCAGTCATTTGTTTGTGTCTAATAGAGTGCCAACCTGTGAGGCACTCTTAAGGCAACTGATGTTTGGTTTTATGTGTCGACTGGACAATTCAGTGAACCATATAATCGAAGCCCTAGTTAGTCCTCTGAAAAGCTGTTATAGATACACTTCGAGGCTTAGACGACACTGGTGTAATAGCCTGTATATTCTATAGGCTATTATGGAATTTTTATGTATTTTTGTATCTCCTTTTTTATGCTGTATGTTGTGCTATATGGACCTGTGTCTGCAATAAAGCTTTTATTATTATTATTATTATATACTTTTTAAATATTGTTTAAACCTTATTATTATTTATGGGCCTAACAGTTAATTCATTATAATCAACACCTGCAAGTGTACACTTTGAAGAGTAAAAATGGCATAGAAGGTTAGCTAATTCAACTTTATTAAAACTGCATATGGTAATCAAATTGCACTTCCAAAAGTCATACATTTGTCAAAAAACAAAAACATATTATACAGGGAGTGGACAAACGTTAACTAGCATGAGCAGACATGAGAAAATCTAGCAACGAAACGAATGAGACGACAAATCAAAGGAAAAAATAAACAGGTGTGCGAGCTGTTACAATTTTTTTTTTCTTTGTGCGTTTGAAAAATAAAAAAGGAAAAAACATTAACTTGCAACAAGAAGACTAAGCGCTTAAGTCGCTGGCTGTTCAAGGAGTGCTGAAATCAATTACTCATCATTAAAGTCATTTTGGCTTTATACTTTTGGCAAAAAGTTAAATATTTGTCATACCTGACCAGATGTTAAAATAAATGTCACATTAGACAAGGAAGTTGTAGGTTGTGTTTGAATAATTACGTATCTTATTTAGCTGAGGTAAATTAAACGCAATTCTCACGTATCCTTGCTTGATGAAGAATGAGACGGCCCAAAGGTCAGTTGAAATATAAAAGGCTGATTTTCACGCTTCAGGGCAGTGACGAGTACATATGTCGTCCAGTGGTTGTCCAGACACCCTAGGCACAACCTTAAGCAATGGCCCTGAACGGCGGTTCAATGTCAACACTGTGACAACACTGTAACAACCTTCACCACACAACGTAGTTATAGCAACCTTTAGGCCATGTTGTTAAAACGTTGTTAGAAGGTTGGGTATGTTGTGCCAACATTCTGTGTTTGATGGGTAATGTATACAATGCTGTTTGATCGCGCGCGATGAAGCTGAAGAGAACGAGCACCGGGAAACTGATGAACTTTTCTAGCAGGTTGTTTAAATCAACGAAACGCCATCCTATGTGAGATTAATCAGATATTTATATTACATAAACTTAATATTACAACTAGTGGTCGACCGATATATCGCCAAGGCCGATATATCGGCCGATATTTGGTATTTTTGAAATATTGGCATTGGCCGATAAGTTTTTCTGATTGGCCGATGTGTTGGAAGCGGGACTTTTATTTTGACGGCGCTCCGGACTTTTATTTTGACGGGCGGCGCTGAGAGCACCAGCGCCAGAAGTTAACGGCAACGGCAGCTCCTCAGATCAAACATCGCTCACTCACATTCTGTGGCTGCGTTCGAAACCGCATACTTCCCTACTATTTAGTATGGTAAAAAGAGTAGGCGAGTGAAAAAGTATGTACGAATCCAAAAGAGTAGGCGAGAATTACCTGGGTGACGTACTAATTATCGCAAGATTCGGACTTAAGTGCGTTCGAATATGCCTACTTTCCTACTATATAGTAGGCGAAAACAGTACGTGAAGGAAGCAGTACGTTCGAAACGTCAGTATTCATAAAAGAGTAGGCGAGAAGTTCCCGGGTGGCTTACTGCTTTCGGCCAGATTTTCGAGTGCTCAACCGATGGATACTCTTCTATCCCAGGAGGCCACGCGAGAGGATACGTCATTATCAAACATCGCAGAGATCAGCGACGCGGGTGCTTTCAAATGTGAGTAAACACGGTTCCTTTTGTTAAAATTGCATGTGTTGAACTACTGTAGAGTAAACTGTTGAATTGTTGAAGGTGTAAAGACGTTACACAGTAAAGTATAGTTGTGATTTTGCTGTAAAACACGTTTTATTATGTATAACATTAGTTAACAGGGGAGCTCCAGTAAGGACACGTAAGTTACGTCTCTAAAGTGGATTTACATAAACCATACATCTTAAAGACGCTTATTTTAAATGTCTATTTACATCTGACAGGAACATCTTGAAATATCACAACATGAAATGGACATCTGAGTGATGAATGTGTGCTATTATGTAGAACAAATCTATAAAGTAACTAAACATAAGTTGTCTATTTTATTTGTCTATTAGTAGTTGATAAATTGAGGAAAATTTATGTTGGATAAAAAGTTAAAACAACCTCAACATGTAAATGTAGTGTTTAGTTCATAAATCACAGAGGTAATGTGAATCTTGTCTGGATGTTACAGGGACAGATGAACAGATGTGTGTTTATCCGGTGGAGAGTGGCTCATGAAGCTTAATTCTGCCATCAAAGGCTTTGAGTGACACTACAGAAATGAATAACAACAACTATTTAAATATTAAGTTTATTTTAATTATTGTAATTATTGTAATTTCAAACAGAGCTATTACATCACTTTTCTGATTCTTGATTTCTGTGCATTTGCTGCAGATTTTTTGTAGTGGAGCAGGACCTACAAGGAAAGATGATGGTGACATTTGTGAAAAAAAAGCGTTTTTGTCTTCTAAATAATACTGAAATCAAATGACATTATGCGGTTGAAATTACTGCTTTTGTGTTATGTATTTTTGTAGGATCTGAAATGTCAGCAGGCTGGTGTGAGCACTGAGGACGAGGATCCCAGAGCTGAATCCTGGAGATGGTCCCTCCATCACTCCACTTGCCCTTACGAGACCCTCCATCACTCCACCTGTCTTTATTGCCTCAGATTGTGAAGCACAACACAACACGCAACAACCTCCAGCATGAAGGCACGGCTCACCTCGGGCGGTCAGCTGATTCATCAGGATAAAGCCGCAGAATGGGAACCGCTGTGTTGATGGCAGAAGGATGTGGGGTTCAGCGCCTGTAGCCTACATACATGACTGTAGTTTGAATAAAGCTTTGTTTCATGTGTTGACTTGTATATGCATTTGTTTATTAATAAATTGAAATATTAATAAATTAGTAAAAGAATGAATGAAAGTCACCATCACACGGTGACTTTCATTCATTCTTTTACTAATTTATTAATATTTCTCATTGTTGTCAGTAAATAAAATATAATTATTTAATTAATGTTTTATTTAATTGTTTGAAAGAAAATGTAGATATGTTCATTATATACACATCTAGAGTGTATTAAATCATGCATAGCTATGTCATATGACATACATTACATTTTGTTTGTTTTATTGAATTAATATAATTTTCAGTAAAAAGTAATATAGAATATAGAATAAGTATTGGTCAGCATTTATCGTTGTTATTGTTGTATGTTTTGGGGTGGGATAGCAATGCAATTCATTCTGAGGTAATATTAATTTTTAATATTAATGATACTTACATTTTTCGAGGACAAAATCAACAGTTTTCTCCAAAGGCAAATCTTCGCACAGCTGCCCTTTGTGCAGACATTACAAATGCTGAGGAAAACCATTCTAGGTAGGGCTGTCGAGTTACTGATGTTATGAGGTATATATATATATATATATATATATATATATTATGGGTTTGCATACATATGAGATTTTTTACACAGGAAAAAAGAACCTACAAGGTTGAATATCTTAATATATATTTTCTTAAATAATTCATTATAATACATTTAAAAAAAAAAAAAAAAAAATGTTTTTGTTTTTTTTGTTATTTATAGGCCTGAGGGATGAAACGAGAGTTGAATTCAACAAGAAAAAGAGGAAAACATAAAGCAGTAAGCCACTTTTGCTTGTGGATGAAAATCGTCTCGGTTACTGATGTAACCCTCGTTCCCTGAAGGAGGGAACGGGAGACGTAACGTCGACGTGACGACGTAATTGGGATCACTTCAGGGAGCCCTATCAACTTCGAGTGTCTACAGAACGAGCCAATGAAAGTTGGCGTGCGTGAATCGCGTCACGCGCCCCCGCCCCGCCGCGCGGGTATAAACAGGAAGCGGGCGCACGCACACATTGTTTTTCGCTGAGGAGCCGAGATTTGTGACGGCCATGCAGCGATGGTCAGCAACGGTGGCGACGGGACGTTACGTCTCCCGTTCCCTCCTTCAGGGAACGAGGGTTACATCAGTAACCGAGACGTTCCCTTTCAGTCGCTCACGTTCGACGTAACGTCGACGTGACGACGTAATTGGGATCCCATGGAAAACGCCACGGTTGCTGCCACATCCAGCGCCCTACGCAAGACTCTCAGACCCCCAACTGCTGGGGCGGAAGACCTGCGTAGAGGGAGTTCAACTGCTGTTCCATTATACCCCACACAGCGGAACTCTTGGATAACACTGGGAAAGCGTACCTCTCCAGGGGAAAGAACGCTGCGGAGCCACATCCTGCCCGAAGGGAGGTAACATGTGGAGAATACACATATGGACTGGCCGAAGGGGCAGTGCGACATATGGAATGTCACTGGGGTGGCTCCACCCGAAGGGGGAGACCACCGGACAGTGACGGCAGAGCAGACTCTGCCAAGGGAAGACACGGGCTCACCGCAGGGAGCTGGTCGTGGAAGAATACACATATGGGATCGCCGCAGGGATCACCACATATGGAACCCAGCCTAGCACAAGTTACACAAGCATACGAGCACTAGGCCTGGCGTCGGACGCTCCGCAACGTCCAACTGCCGAAGGGGTGCGGAGGAACTCACAGGGTTCGCCAATGGGGAACTCGACTGGAGTAAAAAGCGCACGTATCCGTTCCTAGGAAGGGAGTGGCGCAGCAAGCCGACACTAGAGCGGGAACTTCGGTGTTACCGGCTAGTAGAAGCGAGCACACAGGAAGAAACCGGCTCAACACGTAAGCTATAAAACCTAGCGAACGTGTTAGGTGTCGCCCAGCCCGCAGCTCTACAGATGTCTGTCAGCGAGGCGCCGTGAGCCAGCGCCCAGGAAGAAGCGACACTCCTAGTGGAGTGGGCTTTCAACCCAGGCGGGCAGGGCACGCCTTGGGCTTCGTAAGCCAAGGCGATGGCATCCACTATCCAGTGGGCCATCCTCTGCTTGGAGACAGCCTTCCCTTTCTGCTGGCCTCCGTAACAGACGAAGAGCTGATCTGAGGTCCTGAGGCTTTGCGTTCTGTCCACGTACAGACGCAGAGCGCGAACGGGACAGAGAAAAGCCAGGGCTGGGTCTGCCTCCTCCGAAGGCAGCGCTTGCAGGTTCACTACCTGGTCCCGGAAGGGAGTGGTAGGAACCTTGGGCACGTATCCGGGCCGGGGTCTCAGGATGACGTGAGAGTTATCCGGGCCGAATTCTAGGCACGATTCGTCGACCGAAAATGCATGCAGGTCCCCTACCCTCTTGATAGAGGCCAATGCAACCAGGAGTACTGTCTTACAGGACAGAATTTTTAACTCAGCTGATTGCAGAGGCTCAAAGGGTGGTCTCTGAAGTGCCGAAAGGACCAGAGACAAGTCCCAAGAGGGTATAGAGAGTGGGCGAGGAGGATTCAGTCTCCTCGCTCCCCTCAGGAACCTGACGATCAGGTCATGCCTTCCCAAAGACTTACCATCAACAGCATCGTGATGTGCGGCAATAGCGGCAACATACACTTTAAGGGTGGAGGGAGACAGCCTTCGCTCCAGCCCTTCTTGCAGGAAGGAAAGCACGGCTCTGATCGAGCAAGATCGGGGGTTCTCCTCATGAGAGGAGCACCAGTCAACGAACAGGTTCCACTTCAAAGCATAGAGGCGCCTCTTAGAGGGGGCACTTGGACCCGGCACGAGCCGCTCTGCCACGCCCATCTCGGGACTCGATCGTGGAGCCAGTGTTGGAGCGGCCTCATATGAAGCAATCCGAGCGGCATAACCGCGGCTGCAGATGCCATATGCCCCAGGAGCCTCTGAAACAGTTTCAGTGGTGCCGCTGTTCTGCGTTTGAGCGTGCTCACGCAGTTCAACACTGAGTGGACACGGGCCTCGGTGAGGCGCGCTGTCATGCTGATCGAGTCCAACTCCATACCGAGAAAAGAGATCCTCTGCCCGGGGGTGAGTTTGCTCTTTTCCCAGTTGACCCGAAGCCCTAGGTGGCTGAGGTGACTGAGCACCATGTCCCTGTGTTCGCACAACTGCTCTCTCGACTGGGCCAGAATAAGCCAGTCGTCGAGGTAGTTGAGGATGCGAACACCACGCTCGCACATGGGAGCAATGGCCGCCTCCGCGACTTTCGTGAAGACGCGGGGCGACAGGGCCAGCCCGAAGGGTAAGACCTTGTACTGATATGCCCGTCCCTCGAACGCAAAGCGGAGAAACGGCCTGTGTCGAGGGAGAATCGAGACATGAAAGTACGCGTCCTTCAGGTCGATCGCTGCAAACCAATCTTGGGGACGGATGCATTTGAAAATGCGTTTCTGCGTAAGCATCTTGAACGGTAGCCTGTGAAGGGACCGGTTCAGGACGCGCAGGTCCAAGATTGGTCGTAACCCACCACCTTTCTTGGGTACAATGAAGTACGGGCTGTAGAAGCCGGTCTTCATATCGGCTGGAGGGACCGGCTCGATCGCGTCCTTCGCCAGTAGGACTGCGATCTCCGCCCTGAGCACCGGGGCATTGTCCGCCAGAACACGGGTGAACAGGATGCCCCTGAAAGCAGGGGGGCGCCGGGCGAACTGAATCGCATAGCCGAGTCTGATGGTACGGATGAGCCAGCGAGACGGGCTGGGAAGCGTTAACCAGGCTCCCAGAGACCGAGCAAGCGGGACTAACGGCACCACAGATGTACACGGGGTGGGGCAGCGCGGCGGAATGCAGGGACCCGACTCGGACGGCACAGCGGCCCGAAGTGGGGTCTGAGTGTGTGGTGCAGCACATACCTGCTTCCGTCGAAGGGCAGAGTGAGTGTGTGGAGGTGACAGCACGTCCGGAACACAGCCACTGCTACTCGCTGGCGATGAAAGAGGGGCTCGGGAGTGACAAGGCATGGCGGCGTCGTCGACTGCCAAGCGCACCCTCTTGGGGCCCAGAGGTTTCAGAAATTGCTCTTTTTTTGAAAATGTGGGTACCACTGACCCGTGGGTCAGTGGCGGAACAAAAAGAAAAGGAAACAAAAGATTCTCCGCCCGGCCCTCCACCGGGGGAAGGAGTGGCGCCTTCGCCATCTCCTGAAGAGCAACTTGATCCACCTCTGGGCCGCCCGTCTCAGGGTCGTTTGCACCGTCGCTTGCCTCCTGGTTTGGCAGCGGCCTGGACGGGCGGGGTCGGCTTCCTGCGGCTTGCTCCACGCTGAGGCCTGGATGATGGCTGCTGCTGCTGGGGCTTAGCGGGAGCGGAGGACGCCGCAGAAGGCCGACCACGGCGACGAGCAGACGGAGGGTCTGCGGCCGGCGGACGGGTGGGAGCAGCAGGGGTCCGCCGGGGCAGGATGTGCCGGATGGCCTCCGTCTGCTTCTGTGCGGCCGAGAACTGTTGGGCAAAGCTCTCGACCGCGTCGCCGAACAACCCAACCTGGGAAAGAGGGGCATCCAGGAACCGATATTTATCGGTGTCCCTCATATCCGCCAGGTTGAGCCAAAGGTGGCGTTCCTGGACCACCAGAGTGGACATCGCCTGACCAACCGAACGTGCGGTTTCCTTCGTCGCCCGGAGGGCGAGGTCGGTTGCCACACGGAGCTCCCGGAGGAGCTCTGGGTCAGAACCACCCTCGTTCATGTCCATGAGCGCCTGGGCCTGGTGGACCTGCAAGAGCGCCATGGCATGGAGGGCGGAAGCAGCCTGTCCACAGGCCTTGTAAGCCTTCGCCGTTAGACCGGACGAAAACTTACAGGCCTTGGACGGGAGGCGTGGATTACCCCGCCAAGAGGAAGCGGACGCCGGACACAGCTGCATCGCGACGGCCCGCTCCACTGGGGGGATATCCACATACCCCTTAGCTGCCCCGCCGTCGAGGGTGGCGAGGGGTGAGGAGCCACTAGAACGGCTTCGGGCACTATATGGTGCCTTCCACGTCCTAGAAAGCTCCTCATGCACTTCCGGAAAGAAAGGTACCGGGGCGGCGCACTGAGAACCAGCACGGCCCGCCCCGAGAAACCAATCGTCCAACCGAGAAGGTTCGGGACGTGGTGGAGGATTCCACGCAAGCCCGACCTTCTCGGCGGCCCGGGAAAGCATAGCAGTCCATTCTGGATCCGGCTCGGACAACGCTACACACCCCGAGGGGGGCAACGCAGCCGAGTCGTCATTTCCAGAGGACAGCTCCCCCTCCGATGCTGCGATCGACATCTGGTCATCAGCCGGAGCCCCAAAGGAAACGGTTGGTCGTTCCGGAGAAGGACCAAGGCGTCCACTAAGGGGCTCCAGTGGCGACAGCGCTTGTGAGGCGTGAGGGGCCCGCGGAGGATGACTCGACGGGGAAGCCCTCACGGTAATCCTCAGATCACCCTGGTCATGCGCCAAAGTAGGTCTATTCTGCGGGGCAGAATAGACACTAGATCGGGGCATAGGCGAGGGGACTGCACCTCCCTTGAGGTAAGCAAGTCTCGATCTCAGCGCTGCGATAGTCATATTCCCGCAATGGGAACATGAACTATCCACAAAAGCTGCCTCAGTGTGTTGAATGCCCAAACACGAGAGGCAACTGCTGTGGCCATCTGCTGGCGCCAGGGAACGACGGCATCCAGAAACGCACAAGCGGAATGACATCTTGAAAAAGACGCAGGGTCACGCTTGTGTTGCTCTTTTAGTAAAAAATAAAAAAGGATTTAGAACTCTCTTTTTGTGTTGAGGCACCCAGGGGTAGCCGCAGTGTGAATGCACACACAGGGGAAACGCCCACCGAACCGACACACACACACACAGACACAAACACAGTGCTGTGAAAACAGCAGTTGAGAGCTGCAATGCTCGCGGCCACCGCTGATCGCGCCGTCACACCAACACAGGAACAGAGAGA
Source organism: Abramis brama (assembly GCF_963993115.1). Lineage (NCBI taxonomy): Eukaryota > Metazoa > Chordata > Actinopteri > Cypriniformes > Leuciscidae > Abramis > Abramis brama. The sequence goes on along the minus strand of NC_139965.1, from coordinate 49,556,634 downwards.
GATCTCTTTGAAGTCTTCAAGGCTGATTCTCATAGACAAAAAAGTCTCACAGAAACTCGGCTCCGAAGTGAAAGACAATGTGTGCGTGCGCCCGCTTCCTGTTTATACCCGCGCGGCGGGGCAGGGGCGCGTGACGCGATTCACGCACGCCAACTTTCATTGGCTCGTTCTGTAGACACTCGAAGTTGATAGGGCTCCCTGAAGTGATCCCAATTACGTCGTCACGTCGACGTTACGTCGAACGTGAGCGACTGAAAGGGAACTTTGGATATTAAATAAATTAAAATTAACAACATATTCAAGAGATGACAATTTTGGGATTTCGTAATAAAAATAAATAATATCGTTAAGGATAAAACGGTGGGTCACATTAGTAGGGTTAAATATAAGAACTTAAATCAACCCTAAATGTATTCACAAAATAAATGGGCAGCAGTTTCTTCAAAAAGACCACAAAATGAACAAGTTTAATCAATATCAAGATATTTACAGATAGATGAATTAAACGTGTCGTTCAAATCTTTTAAGTTGTTGCGCGTGTAATAACGCGTCGTAGGTCACATGATAACGTCAACATGGCAGATGTCCGGTTCGCATTCATACTCAACGAGATCTGGCTATAAAGTACCTACTCTTTTAGCGCTCGTTAAGTAAGTACTCATTGAAATTAAGTACCAACTCATTGAGTATGCAGTTTCGAACGCAGCCTGTGTCTTCATTAATTTACGATCTCTGTCAGTCATATCTAATACTTTGTTAGACAGAACTGGTAAACAAAGAAAGTAAATGGTATGCAAAGTAAGTAAAGTAAAGCGTTTGCTTTTATATTATTTGTAACAGAAAAGGCAAACAATCAGGCTAAAATACTTTCTCATTTGCCGTCAACATTCAGCAAATGCGCATCTACGTCATTTAAACAAATCTCTGAATATCTAATAAACATTTAATTTCACAAACCTTGCAGATTTAATCAAATCCAGCTGTGATATCTTGTGTGTGGCACATGTTGCACTTAACTGTATCTTCCTTTTCGAAGTGATTCCAATCATTCAAAACCATCATGGCGAACAGCGCGCATCTCTCAACTGAAGTAAATAATATATCATCTATCGGCTTTGATATATCGGCCTAATTTTCTTATCGGATCGATAACGATAACATTAAAAATGACCATTTATCGGCCGTTATCCATATGAGGTCGATATATCGTGCATCCCTAGAAAAATATATGGATAATCATACGTTACATCAAATGTTTCCATTCGTTATGACGTTATGAAATTGTCACGGTTCATAAATCCTATGCCTCTTTCTTGTCTCGTGTTTCTGTTGTTGTGTGTGTGTGTGTGCTGATTGTGTGGGCGTGCCGGCTGATTAACACTCATCAGCGATCAAGCTCATCACTCCCGTCACCAGCTGCAGCTCATCTCATCACCTATATATACTCACTCATTTCTCATCTCCTTTGTCAGATCGTTGTATGTGGTTTCCAGTGTTGTTGATCTCGTCTACGTTCCAGTCTTGTGCCCTCTTCGTTTCCTGTTCGTGTTCCCGTGGATGTTCACCCTGGATTTATCACGTCACGTCATCACTTCTCATCACGGCACTCATCTGACCATCAAAGTCCCTGCGCCACTACCCTGTTTCTCTCTGGACTGTGTCTATCATCATTTTGTTACTCAATAAAGAGAGAGAGTTTTACTTGCAAACTGCTTCCGTGTTTCCATCATGACAGAACGATCTGACCGTTCAATGGAAGCAGCGAGTAGCTCCACCAGATCGCTGGAAGAATTTGTGAACAGCAGCATACTTCGAATGGACTCCCAGGAGAGGAACCTCAGCGATACAGCTCGCGCTGTGCAGGCTCTAGTGGCGCAGGTGTCCGGGCTCACCCAACAGCTTCAACATCTGCGAGTTCCTGCTGCGCCCCCCACACCGCCGGTTCCCCCACCACCACCAGAGAACCCCTCCCAGTCGGAGCCCCGCCTACCAGTTCCCGAGTCCTATGCAGGTGAACCCAACTTCTGTCGAGCTTTCTTAACACGATGCTCTATGCACTTTTCTCTTCAGCCCAGAACATTCAATAACGAGCGAACCAAGGTCGCCTTTGTGTTGACGCTGCTGACTGGGAGAGCGGCACTCTGGGGAACAGCGGTGTGGGAGAATCAAGATCCATGCTGTGCCTCGTTCCAGGAGCTCTCCGCCGAAATGAAACGAGTTTTTGATCGGGCCGTCGCTGGACGAGAGGCAGCAAGGATGCTGGCCGATTTGCGACAGGGAGAGAGGTCCGTTTCTGACTTCTCTATCGAGTTTCGGACTCTAGCGGCGGAGAGCCAATGGAACGAGGAGGCGCAGTGGGATATGTTCCTGCATGGGCTGGCTGACCGCGTCCAAAAGGAGATTTATGCCATGGACCTTCCCACTTCGCTCAACGACCTGATCGCGTTGGCATTAAGAGTGGACGCACGGTTATCACGAATTAATCGTCGCACTCTGCCCAGTCGTCCCACAGGAGGGTTCGAGGGCCAACGGTTTGGAGGCGGGGACGCGGTCAGCCCTGTCTGCGATCACGAGCCCATGCAGGTGGGGCGAGCCCGGCTTTCCCGGGAGGAGAGGGAGAGGCGGAGGTCCCAGGGCCTCTGCATGTACTGTGGAGGAGCGGGCCACTTTGCCTATAACTGCCCGTTAAAAGGCCCAGCCCGATAGTAAGTATGAGGCTACTATCGGGTGGGATCTCCGCCGAGAAGTCCTCATCCACATCTACTCTCCTTCCGGTAAGACTGAGATGGTCAACTCACCTTCACGACTGTCAAGCACTTCTGGATTCTGGGGCAGAGGGTAATTTAATGGACCATTCATTTGCACGTAAACTCCAAGTTCCCCTCAGACCCCTCACACACAAGATCTCAGTACACGCTCTCAACGGCCAGGAACTTCCCACCATCTCATTCATCACAGAAGACATCACCCTCATTACATCAGGAAATCACACAGAAACTATCTCCTTTTACATTCTGGACACTCCCCTCGCACCCATCGTCCTTGGTCACCCCTGGCTCACCCGTCACAACCCTAGAGTGGACTGGCAATTGAAGTCTGTGTCTGCGTGGAGCAGTTTTTGTCATAAGTCTTGTCTAGTGTCTGCCTGTCCGTCTGTTTCTGTCCCTGTGTTTCAGGAGGAGGCAGTGGATTTATCTAACGTGCCCGCGGAGTACCTGGACCTGAAGGAGGTGTTCAGTAAGTCTCGGGCTGCTTCTCTTCCCCCGCATCGTCCCTATGACTGTGCCATAGAGTTACTGCCAGGTACGTCTCCGCCTAAAGGCAAGTTATATTCACTCTCTGTTCCAGAGAGGGAGGCCATGGAGAAATATATTTCTGATTCTCTAGCAACAGGGTTCATCCGTCCTTCCTCTTCTCCAGCGGGGGCGGGGTTCTTTTTTGTGGGGAAGAAGGACGGGTCCCTGCGACCTTGTATTGACTACCGGGGGCTGAACAGCATCACGGTAAAGAATACTTATCCTTTGCCATTGATGTCTTCAGCCTTCGAGAGGTTGCAGGGAGCGTCCATCTTCACAAAGTTGGATTTACGTAATGCTTATCATTTGGTCCGCATCAGGGAGGGGGATGAATGGAAGACCGCTTTTAACACCCCCAGGGGGCATTTTGAATACTTGGTCATGCCCTTCGGGCTGTCCAACTCCCCAGCGGTCTTCCAAGCACTTGTCAATGACGTGTTGCGAGACATGGTCGATCAGTTCATATATGTCTACCTGGACGACATATTGATTTTTTCTTCGTCTCTCCAGGAACATGTGCAGCACGTCCGACAAGTGCTCCAGAGATTGCTAGAGAATGGGCTTTTTGTCAAGGCGGAGAAATGCGATTTTCATGCACAGTCTGTTCCTTTTTTAGGTTACATCGTGTCGGTTGAGGGAATGCGTATGGATCCTGAGAAGATCAAGGCTGTGGTAGAATGGCCAAGCTCAGATTCCCGTAAGGCCCTACAGAGGTTTCTGGGGTTCGCCAATTTCTACCGGCGTTTCATTCGCAATTTCAGCCAACTAGCCGCACCTCTGACCGCCTTGACCTCCCCCAGAACGACGTTCAGGTGGTCAGACGCAGCCGAGGCTGCGTTTGCCAAACTGAAGGGTTGCTTCGTTTCAGCCCCCATTCTGATAACCCCTGATCCATCACGTCAGTTCGTGGTGGAGGTCGATGCGTCAGAGGTGGGGGTAGGTGCAGTGCTATCCCAGCGTTCTCCTTCAGACGATAAGATGCATCCTTGCGCGTTTTTATCTCATCGTTTATCCCCTGCGGAGCGCAATTATGACATTGGCAACAGAGAGTTGTTGGCAGTCAAGTTAGCATTGGAGGAATGGCGCCACTGGTTAGAAGGGTCGGGGGTACCTTTTATCGTCTGGACCGATCACAAGAACTTGGAATATATTCGGACGGCCAAAAGACTAAACTCCAGGCAGGCTCGGTGGGCTCTTTTTTTCGGTCGTTTTGATTTTACTCTCTCGTACCGCCCGGGTTCCAAAAACATCAAACCCGACTCTTTATCGCGTATTTTTGACCGTTCCGAACGCCCGTCTACTCCCGAGTGCATTTTACCAGAGACTCTATTCATCTCTTCACTCACATGGGAGATAGAATCGAAGGTCAAGAAGGCCTTAGAAGGGGTAACGCCTCCGGCTCGTTGTCCATCGAATCGTTTATTTGTGCCTGAGAGTTTACGGTCCAGCGTTATTCAGTGGGGACATTGTTCCAATGTGGCTTGCCATCCAGGAGTTAATCGCACTAAATATTTGGTCAAGCAACGATTCTGGTGGCCTCTCATGGCTCGTGACGTTCACAATTTTGTCTTGGCTTGCTCAGTTTGTGCCACGGGTAAGACTTCCAATCGTCCTCCAGATGGGTTACTTCAACCGCTGCCGGTGCCTTCGAGACCCTGGTCCCATATCGCTCTAGATTTTATCACCGCCCTCCCACCCTCCCAGGGTCACACGGTAGTTTTGACCGTGGTGGACCGGTTCTCGAAGGCGGCCCATTTCGTTCCCTTGCCCAAATTACCCTCAGCCAAGGAGACAGCGTTGATAGTCGTTAACCACGTCTTTCGGCTACATGGCCTCCCGACAGACGTGGTTTCTGACAGGGGACCCCAATTTGTGTCCAAATTTTGGTGAGAGTTTTGTAAATGCCTGGGTGCGACTGTCAGTCTGTCCTCTGGGTTTCATCCCCAGAGCAATGGTCAAACTGAGCGAGCCAACCAGGATTTGGAGAGAACGTTGCGATGTTTAGTGTCCAAGAATCCTTCCTCTTGGAGTCAGCAACTGTCTATGGTGGAGTACGCCCACAACACGTTGCCAGTGTCATCCACGGGCCTATCACCGTTTGAGTGTAGTGTAGGGTACCAGCCACCAATTTTTCCTAGTCTGGAATCCGAAGTCGCGGTCCCCTCCGCCAACGCCTTCGTCCAGAGGTGTCGCCGCACTTGGACTAGAGCCCGTGAGACTCTACTCCAAGTGGGGGCGCGCACCAAGGCCAAAGCCGATCGCCACCGGCGTAAGCCTCCCGTATACATCGTCGGTTCCAAAGTGTGGCTTTCTACCAAGGACATTCCTCTCCGCTCCGTTTCTAATAAGCTTGCTCCTAAATTTATTGGCCCATTCTCTGTCACTAAAATCATTAGTCCGGTGACAGTCCGCCTCAATCTTCCTCCAGTGTACAGGAGGATTCATCCCGTCTTTCATGTGTCCAAAATCAAGCCCGTTTTCTTTGCTCGCATTAATCCGCCAGTCCCGGTTCCCCCCCCGCCGCGACTCGTAGACGGGGAACCTACTTATTCGGTCAGTCGTGTTCTGGACTCAAGATGGAGGGGACGCGGATTTCAGTACTTGGTGGACTGGGAAGGTTACGGTCCGGAGGAGAGAAGTTGGGTACCAGCTAGAGACATCCTGGATCACTCCCTTATCGATGATTACAATCGGCAGGTAAGGGAGTCTGGGAACGCCAGGAGGCGTTCCTAGGGGGGGGGGGTACTGTCACGGTTCATAAATCCTATGCCTCTTTCTTGTCTCGTGTTTCTGTTGTTGTGTGTGTGTGTGTGCCGATTGTGTGGGCGTGCCGGCTGATTAACACTCATCAGCGATCAAGCTCATCACTCCCGTCACCAGCTGCAGCTCATCTCATCACCTATATATACTCACTCATTTCTCATCTCCTTTGTCAGATCGTTGTATGTGGCTTCCAGTGTTGTTGATCTCGTCTACATTCCAGTCTTGTGCCCTCTTCGTTTCCTGTTCGTGTTCCCGTGGATGTTCACCCTGGATTTATCACGTCACGTCATCACTTCTCATCACGGCACTCATCTGACCATCGAAGTCCCTGCGCCACTACCCTGTTTCTCTCTGGACTGTGTCTATCATCATTTTGTTACTCAATAAAGAGAGAGAGTTTTACTTGCAAACTGCTTCCGTGTTTCCATCATGACAGAAATGAGATTGGAGTAAAAACATGAAGCCTAATGTTTGGCGCGTGTTGCTTTTCAAACTCACAGCGCGTGCAGAGAGCATTTACTGAAGCAATCGAGCCACTCTAAACTATGAAACATTATTGTTACCACATTATAACTATCTACATTTGAGCAGATATCCACAAACACAGTATTTACACGAGTCTAAATATTATAATGCTCACCAAATTAGTGTAAACACTCATACTAGCCTACTTTTATATCATGCTGTGTTTTATTATCGAACATAAAAACATCCTGGTGTTGTACATTAGGGGTGCGCCACAATATCGATATGGCGATGTCTCGCGATATTTACTCCCACGATCGATTCTCGATGCGCTCTTGCCAAGTATCGATCTTAAAAGCCGTTAGGGCGGGCGTACACGGTGCGAGTTCGGACACTCGGGAGGTCGTGAGATATTGCACAC